>NC_081312.1:10000-2410000 GCF_026419965.1 Kogia breviceps | reverse complement strand
ACCTCTCCACCTATCCACCTCTCCATCTATCCACCTCTCCATCTATCCACCTCTCCATCTATCCACCTATCCACCTCTCCACCTATCCACCTCTCCATCTATCCACCTCTCCACCTCTCCACCTCTCCACCTCTCCACCTATCCACCTCTCCACCTATCCACCTCTCCATCTATCCACCTCTCCATCTTTACACCTATCCATTCATCCACTGATCTATCCATCCATCCACCCATCCACCCATCCACCCATTCCACCAACAGTTACTGAGTGGTCTCCTACTAGGTACTGGACTCTGTTTTAGGCACCAGGATGCAATGAAGTTCAAGACGGACAAGGTCTTCGTTCTCCCTCACGTTACGTACAGTCTGTTTAAGGTTAGCAATGATGAGGTGATCAGGCAAAGGAGTACAATTGTGAGTTTTAAAGATTGTTGAACCAAGGTTGTGAATGACAGGAGGTGCTGACTTTAGAGATGGGAAGGCCTCTCAGGGGAGGTGACATTTTAGCTGAGAGCTAAAGGCTGAGAAGAAGCTGGTTATCTCAAGAGCACGGGGAAGAGCTTTCCAGGAGGAACAGCCGATGCAAAGGCCCCAGGTGGGCAGGAGCTTGGCGCGCTCTGGAGACGCACGGCGGCCAGTGCCGCTGGAGCTCAGCGGGCAAAGGAGCATGTGGGGGGGGTGCTGCCCGTGGGCAGGGGGGTGGCCGCGGTTCCCTGTGGCTCCGGCCCAGAGTCTGGGGAGCTGGGGGCGGGTGTGGGCGGGGCTGTTGGCGAGCGGGCTGGACTGATGGGATACTCTCTTTGCCAGCAAAGGCCACCTGAGCGCCATCCTGGCCATCAAGGAGAATCTGTCCAGCAGTGAAGTCAGGAGCATCCGGGGCATCCTAGACATCAACACGGGGGCGCACAAGCCCTCTAAGTCCCTGTTTGCACTTATAAAGGCCGGTTAGCTATTTCTGCGGCCTGACCTGCTCGTGAGCTCCTGGAGGGCGTCGGATGCCACCGCGTTCGGGGGCCGTTCAGACCAGCACCAGCTTCACAGCCCCACACGGCCTCTCACGGGCGTCCTGTGTTCTGCTGCTGCTTCTGACCAGCCCCGGCCTGGGCTCAGCTCCCTGGGCCGCGGGAACTGGACCGGCTCTGGCTTGTTTACCCCTCCCGTGGGGGGGAGCTATGGGGACCCCAGGAGGCCACGCGTGAGAAGTTCCCTGTAGAAGACAGTGGGTCTTGCATGCTCTGAAGGAGGGGGCCAGGAGGGGGAGTGGCCCGGGGACAGAGCTCCGGAGTCACCGCCTGTCTGTGGGGTCCTTCCACAGGCTGCCTCCGAATTGCCCTCCTCAGCCTGGGTCTCGGCGCCTCCCCAGCTCCTGGGTGGGGGCCTGAGCCTCACCCCTCCTGCCTTCTCTGGTCCAGGGCTGTGTTGAGCTGGGCTCAGCCAGGGCGTGGAATGGAAGGCAGAGCTGGAGGCGAAAAAAGGGAAAGATGAGCTCTCATCTGGGACCTGGAAAGGGGCCTGTGGGGTCACGTGGCAAAGCTGGGGGCAGAGCTGGCATCAGAGCCCCTGCAGCTCAGCCCCTGGCCCTTCCCTGCTTCCCCACGGGCTTCCCCTGAGGGTGGGTCCAGGAGGAGCAAGGACCTCCTGGGTTTTCTCGGCCTCCGCCTTCCCCCACACGGAGACAGGCCCAGGGGTGCCTCCGCGGGTCCTCCCCTGGAAGTCAGGCTGAGGTCTGGGCAGGGCAAGCTTGACCTCTGACTCCTTGGCCTCTGGATTAGTTTCCTATTGCCACTTCAACAAACTTCCACAAGCTTAGTAGCTTAAAACAAGAACTGTCTTTCAGCTGTGGAGGTCAGAAGTCTGACATGGGTCTAGTGGGCTAAAGCTAAGGTGTCAGCGGGGCTGGTTGCTTCTGGATGCTCTGGCGGGGCATTTCCTTGCCCTTTCCAGTTTTTAGAGGCCAGCCTCCCCTATTTCTTGGCTACTGGCCCCCTTTCATCTCCAAAACCAGCAATGGCCAGTCCAGTCGATCTCTTTTTCACGTCTCAGCACCCGTCTCCTGCCTCCACCTTCCTTCCTTAAGGACCCCAGTGATGACCTTTGACCCACCCAATGACCTTTGACCTACCCAGACAATCCAGGATCCTTTTCTGCTGTTAAGTTCAGCTGATTAGCAACCTTAATTCCACCTGACCCCTTAACTCCTCTTTGCCTTGGAACCTGATGCAGTCACAGCTCCAGGGATGAGGACGTGGGCATCTTTGGGGGGGTATTATTTTGCCCACCACAGCCTCCACCCATCCCCTGCCCTGTGGGATGCCTTGTCCCACCCCAGGAAAACATGGGTTCAGTTACCCTCCTGGGCCTCTGCTTACCCCAGAGGCTCTCGGCAGTCAGACTTAGGCCCGACTCCACCTCGCCTGCGCCGCTGGGCACGCCGTGACAGGGTTTGCAGCCAGCTCTCTTGGGTTTGCGCTCCCTCTTTCCAGGTACTGTGGCCAGAAACTGGCCCATGTAAATGGTGCACAAAGGCCTTTGTACATTTGTAGGAGTTAGCATGTTTGATGTTATTATTTTTGATAGTACTGCTTTTGTATGTGTTTTTTTATAACATGATCTTGGTTTTTATAGCTTGATATAAAGCTGATTTCAGAAGTGGCTGTGGAGTGATTTATTTTGGGAGCAAGGACGGGCCACGAGTGGCTTTCTCAGCCTCTTGGGGTCTGGCAGACCCTGTGCCTCCAAGTTCTGTGTCAAATACCCAATGAGTCCAGCCCCCCAGCGCCTCCTGCCCCCTTCTTACCTGTGAGCGTGAGCTTTGGGAGGGTCTGCTGCGGGGCAAGGCCCAGGCCCGTCACCTCACCCTTCAGTTTCCTCACCTGTAAACGGTGATCATGACCCTGTCCAGCCTCCCCACAGCCCTTTACTGGGCGGGGGGGGCCGGAGCCTCCAGACAATCATTTCAGCTCCACGCATAGGGCCCAGTGGGAACTGACTCATATTTCTGAAATTGACCTTGAAGGCGACATCTGTGAACAGAGCTGACCCCAGCTGTTCTCTACGTCTCCATCCTGGCCCAGGACTGGGGGAAGGGCAGGGTCCCTGGGAGGGAAAGAGGAACCTGGGTGAGCACATTCCACAGAGCTGGGGGGTGGCATCTGGAGTCTGGCAGGAAAGGCCTGGACGGGGAGGGAAGGTCCTTTCAGATGAGATGGGGGTGGGATGGACCCACCGAGCAGGGCTGAGCAAGGAGGGGAGGAGAGGGGACAGTGGCGACTGGGGCCGGCCGGCGTTTGGGCTCGAGTGCGGCGTCCGGGGGCGCTCAGCCTCGCGGTGCAGGGAGCCGAGAAAGGAGCTGAGGACCAGACCAGACGGAAAGTTTTAGATCAGTCCGGGCAGACATTAATGGACCAAAGAGCATGGATTTGGGCCCCAAAGTGCTGGGGTGCTGAGACCCCCAGTCTCGCAGCAGCGGGGTGGGCTGGGGTCTGAGGAGAATAGCAGCCCGAGGCAGGCACCCTGGGGTGGGGGCGGGGCAGGCGAAGGGCAACGAGAAGAGGACGTGGCTGTCGCAGTTAGGGACACCTTGCTGTAGACGAGGTCCCACCAGGGTCGCCAGCTCGGGCCACCTACTTCAGTAACTTCTCGGTCCTTTCAGGGAAGGAGTTGCCCCAGAGCTGGGGAGTGAGTCACTGGGCAGAGGGGACAGAGGGCAGAGCCTGAGCGGGGCCCCAAGACCCGGCTCCCCATCCAGGTTCCTGTGAACTGGAAGGGAGGCCACGGGCAACGGTGGGACAAGCATGGGTGCGACCCTCCAGCCCTCGCCCCCTCCCTGCTGGGGGCCGGGGGAGAGCTGGCCCGGCCCCTCCCTGAAGGGCTCACGTTCCCGGGAGGCCCGGAAAGAACGGGGAGCAAGTAAGTAAACAGTCCAGGCCCCAGTGCAGGGGGAGATGGGGAGGGGGTGACGCCCAGGTGGGAAGTGAGAGGGGCTCAGGCTTTAGGGAAAGAAAGAGCTCGAGGGCCGGGGTGGCCAAGGGTGGGCAGTGGAGCAAGACACCCCCAGAGAAGCAGGCGGGGATCCGGGGGCCTTCGCTGGGGCTGGGAGTTGGGGTTCACTCCAGCTGTAAAGGGAAAGCACTGGAGGGCTTGGAAGGGGCAGTTTGCTGTGATGTGTGACTTGGAAAGGCCTTGCTGGCTGCTGCAGGGAGAGCGGGGGCAGCGGGGAGGCCAGGAGAGCCCTTAAGGGCTGCTGGGGTGCCTGGGGAGAGACAGCTTGGTCTGTGAGCGCTGCGATGGGAGGGAGATGAGCCAGGCTAGGGGCAGGATGAGGGGAAGAGCCATCCCCACCCCCGCCGGGGACCCCGGGGCCTCTTCGCAGGCAGCCCGGGGAGGCCTGGGAGGAGACAGGAGACGCCTGGGGGAGAAATCTGGGGAGTTACGTTTGAAAGATGTGCAGAAAGTGAGGATGGCTCACTGGACTGTCCAAACCTCAAGCGTACGGGTGACCGCAGCGTCCGGGGAGGTTGACGGCCACCAGGCGTTCTCCTCACTGCTCCGGGAGTGCGGTTTCACAGCCCCTGTGGAGGGCCACTCGGCAAGATCAGCGAAGCCCGCAAATATTCCTGTGAACCGGCCATCCCGCCTGTAGAAATGAATCTTATCAACACTCCAACACCCATGCAAAACGACGACACAGGGACCAGGACAGTCGCTTCCATTGTAGCAGCAAAATATTGGAAACTCCCTGCATGTCCATCAATAGACACGGGGGAACCGGTTGCACTGCGCCCAGACAATGGAGTACCGTTCGGCCAGAAAAGAAAATGAGGACGTTCTCTTGGTTCTGATTTGAAAATTGTCCCAACATATAATGTGGAGAAAAAAAGCACAATGCAGAACAGCTGGTGGTGTTCCACCATCAGAAAAACAAAAGTAGGAAAAGATAGACATCCGTGTCTGCCTGTGCGTGCATTAAGGCAGCTGGAAGAACACACCAGGGACTAAGAGTGGTTGTTGGTGAGTGTGTGCGCACAAGTGCGTGTGCACAGGTTGGTGAGGGGGAGGGGGAGGGGGAGGGGAGGGGAGGGGGAGGGGAGGGGAGGGGGAGGGGAGGTGAGGGGAGGGGAGGGGAGGGGAGGGGAGGGGAGGGGAGGGGAGGGGAGGGGAGGGGGAGAGGAGGGGAGGGGGAGGGGGAGGGGAAGGGGAGGGAGACAGAAGTTGGGAAGGAGATATTTCACTGTGTGTCCTGTTTTAATTTTTTCATTATTGAGCCATGTGAACCTGTTACACATGTTATAATCTAACATTTAATTGAGATGCTGGAGGTTCCAGGAGAGAGGAGACTTGGGATTCTCTGGTGTGGGATCATCCAACGAAGCCGAGTGTCCTTGAAGTGGGTTCATCAGCAGCCTGAGATTTTCTCCAGCCAAGTTCAGTGCTCAGGTGCCAGCCTGGAGTCACAGAGTTGGGTTGAACCGAGAACATGGTTTGGGTCAGGCGATCACACCAGGGGGTGAGCAGAGCTGAGGTATGAGGGGTTCCCCCAGGAGAGGTTAGAGCAACGGACCTGGGGTCTCAGCTGGCAGGAGGCTGGTGGGCGTGTGAGACGGGGAGGGGCTGTGAAATGGTGCTGGGTCAGAAGATGGGGTCCCAGGGGGCTGGGGTGCCGCTGCAGGGGTGAGTGGGTGGGTGTGGGGATAGGAGGACAGTTGGGGTCGCGTTACTGCTGCAGTGACCGGTGGAGACACAGTGGGGGTGAGGCTCTGAGACGGCGTGGCTGACGTTGTGGGGAGCCGAGGGCTCCAGGAAGCGGGAGGCAGATGTGGATGCTGACCACGTGGCGGAGGGGGCAGCGGGCAGCGGCTGACGTTCCCCGAGGGTGCCAGGGAGAGACCCAGCGGCGAGCAGACCACGGCAACACGGAGGGAAGCGGAGGTGGCTCGCCTGCGGCGTAAGTGCGCGCGGAGCCATTATTGTCAGGCGGCAAACAGTCCTTGGATTTTGGATGGATCAGGCTTGTGCCGGAGCCTCGCCTCGGAGGGCTGCATGGGGGTGACCCCGGGAAGGAGGGAGCCGTGGTGCTCCAACCCTCTGAGCCTTCCAGGTGGGTGCCACAGATGCTGAGCCTGCATTAAGGACCGCGGTGAATCAGGTGGACTGTATGGACTGTACGGACAGTTATTTCCCTGCAGAGACACCCCGAAGGCCTGGGACAGGGTGGGGTCAGGAGGATGCAGGGATGGTCAGCTAAGACCTCCACTACTGTGACTCTGCTTCTGGCGGATGGGGGGATGGTCCGATGGTTTAGGGCTGGCCCTGAGGCTGGACCCACAGCCTCTCTTGTCCGGATGGCCCTGGGCCCTGAACCGTGGAAGTTTCTGGGTTGAGGAGGATGGCTGAGACAGCTGGGGCCTCTCATCTCCCGTTGTCTGGCCTGAGCTTGTTCACACAGTGGTGGGAGGCCTCCTGCAGCAATCGAGGGCAGCCTGGGGCACAAGCACTTCCTCTTTTTTTAATTACTATTTTAAAATTGAAATATAGTTGATTTATAAAGTTGCGCCGGACTTCCCTGGGGGCACAGTGGTTAAGAGTCCGATTGCCAGTTCAGGGCACACGGTGCCCTGATCCTCCCGTGGTCCGGGAAGTGCGCTCTAGAGCCCGTGAGCCACAACTACCGAAGCCCACGCGCCTAGAGCCCGTGCTCCACAACAAGAGAAGCCACCGCAGTGAGAAGCCCGCGCACCGCAACGAAGAGTAGCCCCAGCTCCCTGCAACTAGAGAGAGCCCGCGCGCAGCAACGAAGACCCAACGTAGCCAAAAAATAATTAATTAATTAAAAAAATAATAATGTGTGGCCAATGTCTGCTGCACAGCAAAATGACTCAGTCATACACCTATATATTTACATTCTTTTTTATATTCTTCTATTATGGTTTATCACAGGTTATTGAGTATAGTTCCCTGTGTTATACGAAAGACAGAAATTCTCAACCATGAATTCTATTTTGTCTTTTTTTTACAAATTCTTTTTGGCTGCACCGTTCAGCATGCAGGATCTTAGTTCCCCAACCAGGGATCGAACTTGCGCCCCCTGCAGTGGAAGCACGGAGTCCTAACCACTGCGCTGCCAGGGAAGGCCCCACTTTTAATGCTTGTGTCACATTTGCTAAGGTCCCAGTGGTCAAAGGCAGTCACGTGACCAAGTCCAGATTCAAGGGCTGGAGAAACCTGCTCCCTTTTGATGGGAGAAGCTGAATGCTGTGGCCATTTCCCCCTACAATCTACCCTTTGACTACAATTATTATATTCCTCCCTCATGCAAAACACGTTCAGCCCCGTCCCCAGATCTCCCGAAGTCTCATACTATCATGGATCAGGCTGTCTGTGATCCCGTGATCCTGTGAACGTAGATGGGCTTCTCAAGTACAGCTCCTTGGGTGGAGCAACTCTTGACCCAGAGTCTTGGGAACTATGAAGCCTGGTTAGACGCCCTACACGCAACACAGAGGAGAGGATGACGTCAGTTAGCAATGCCATGCAAAAAAGGAGGGGCCGGAGGCAACTGAAGGCCAGCCTCTGTGCGCTGCGCGACCCCCTATTCCGGGAGAGGGTGGCTATTCCCTGGGGTGCCCTTGAGCACCCACCCTTCTCCCAAGCTCTGGGCTCCACCATCTCTCCTCTCGTGGCTCCGAGCATCCTTCGGCCATAACCATGGCCCACGCCTGTAGCTGAGCACCTTTCTGGTCTTTGCATCGTTCGGGGTCCAATCAAGAGGTGGAAACCACACGGTAACTGGGACAGGGAACATTTAAAGCAGGAGTGCAGCAGAGCATTGGAGTGACAGGGACTGGTGACCGAGGATGAGAAGTCTCACAGTGCAGGCGCAGCAGGCCCTGCTCAGGGCTGAGACACACTTCCAAGGGAGGAGCAAACCTGGAAGCGTCCCCTCACCTCCGCACCGGCACTGGGACTGGGCTCAGACCTCAGTGGAGAGGATGCGGCCCCGGTGAAGCTCAGTGAGGTGCTCTGCCTGCGGAACTTGCTGGAAAGTCACTCCCTGGGATGGCAGGTGAGCCATGCACCGGCAGGTGCCGCGCCCAGAGCTTGCTGCAAGGCCACCTCAGGAGGTGGCGGAGGACTCGGTCCACGGAGAGATGTGCCAGGTGGCAGCCCACAAACAGTTTGAAGCAGAAGACCCCTTCGCACTTCACCGTCCCTCCAGCGCCCTCTACCGACAAAGCTTAGCACTCTGCAAGGGAGAAAATTCCAGAATCCCCAATCAGGGCAACGAAAGAGGAGTTTGGAGCTCGGGGCCGACGGGCAGTCGGCTTCCAGACGCACCTTTTGCACATACTTAACCTTCCATAAACATCTCCACTCAACACAAGACACCTGTCCTTCGTACGAGTGAAGGCGCTCGCTCTTTCTCCAAAATGAGCAGATGCGGTCCCAAGAGTCACCGTATCCCTCGCTGGCTGTGCTTATTATTCCTCAAATTTAGTCACGGCCCACTGGATAGTCTGTTACCTGAACTCTGAACTGTAAAGTTAACCTCCAACAAATTGCACGTACAATCACAATGTCGAGGGGAGAAAAGAGGAAATGGTTCGCATGTGCAAACAAACGCATTAAACAAGCAAAGAGAATCAGGCAAAGGTGCCACGGCCCTTGTTCCTGTAAGAGCTGGGGAGAGCTTATGGAGAGGCCCTACGGTGTCTGTGGCTTCCTTCTCTCGTCACTCAGCCTTCTTTCCTTACCCAGCTCGGATTTTCCCCACCCTCAGTCAGAACCTCAGCTGGCCAGGGATGTTTACGCGATGAAATAACCTGAATGAAGATTCCCAAGGGGTCTGAGTCCCCAGCTCTGCTGCCCTGCTGTGGTTGATGTGATTTTCCGCTAACCCTTCCTGTTGGTCACGGAAATTGTCAGAAGAGCTGCAGAGAATGCCCTGCTCTGCAGAGCCACCCTCCTGTCCTTACTGCAAAGCAGCAATGCAGCTTCCCCCAGGGATCGGAAATGGTCACTCCAGCCACAGAGCAATCCCTTGCTGGCTTTTTGCTTCCATGCGTAACGAGCCCCAGAGGGCTAGGTGGCAGTATCGTCTTTCAATTTAATGAAGCCTCTGCGTGTCCCCAGGCCACAGTATGCCCCACCTTGGGGACCGAGCCCCTCAGATGAGCAGAGCTCCATGTTGGGTACAAGAGTGAGAGGGCTCTGCACAACTCCACTCCTTAGTCCCTGGGCCAGTGCGTTGTGGCCAAGGCGGAAACAGACCCATGTAACTGTCTCTGATCCAAACATATAAAGAAGCCTGTGAAACTGAGCCTCATCCGTCCTGGATGTTGTCTCCCAACTGGCACCGTTAATTGCAACGTTACTAAGTCGCTCACCCCTTCAACCAGGCCGGCCCCTTCCAGGTGATCAGGTATGCAGGAAGACCAGTGAATTCCATGGCCCGGAGCCCACACGGATGCATTTCCTTGGCTGTGAAATGAGTTGCTTGGCTTCAGAAGCAACGCAGCATGGAAACCGTGAGGGTAAATAAGGCATTTCATGAGTCTGTCAGCCATGGTGCTGACAGAAGCGCTGTGGGCGAGAAAGCCAAATCCACGTCCAGAATGCATCTATTCCAGGGAGGATGAATCGTGGCCCCTTCGGGATGGAAGAGGTCCAATGTAATCAACCTGCTACCAGGCAGCTGGCCGCTGCCCACAGGGAATGGTGCCACCAAGAGCTAAGTGCTGACCTACAGCTGTTGTCAGATAAGGCACTCAGCGGTAGCCAGAGCTGCCTGGCAAGAGCAAGTCTGTGTTGTGGACCCCATGCACAGCCTCCATCCCTGTCACCATAGCTGCTTTGTTCGTGGGTCCACTGAGAAAGCACTGGGGTGGCTGGAGAAAGAGGCTCTTATGGGTAGAAGTGTGTTCTCCCCGCTGCCTTCATATTGAAATCCTAATGCCCAATACCTGAGAAAGTGACCTCATTTAAAGACAGGATCTTTACAGAAGTAATCAAGTTAAAATGACATCATTAGGGTGGATCCTAGTCCAATATCACTGCTGACCTTATAGAAAGGGGAGATTTGGACACACACACACACACACACACACACACACAAAATGCCATGTGAAGATGAAAGCAGAGATTGGGGTGATGCTTCTACAAGCCAAGGAACACCAAAGATTCCCAGAGAACCCCCAGAAGCTAAGCGAGAAGCATGGAACAGATTTCTTCTCACAGCCCTCAGAAGGAAGCCAACAACTTGATCTTGGACTTGTAGTGTCCAGAACTGTGAGACATACATTTCCGTTGTTCAAGCCACCCAGTTTGTGGTGCTCTGTTAAGGAAACCCTGACAAACTATTACAGAGGCTGACTGACACCACTACAGTGCTTCATTCTCTCACCTGATCAGTAAGTGTCTTCCTAAGTGAACGCCCTTTGACAGGTATCCGTACCACACACAAATCTGTCGGCACCCACTCTGAGAGGTGGTCTGTCTATACACTTCTCCCCCAGATTTTCTTGTCACCAAACTCCCAATTCTGTTTGAGGTCCATCCAGCCAAACTGCTAGCAGATGTCTAAATGAGCGTAGATCTGTCCCTTTAGCCATCTCTCATTCTAGACATAGTGGAAAACCAATTGTATCTCTGTGGAATATATTGTAGCAGAGAGCAGTAGAGTTTACATAGTTATGAGGCAACATTGTTAAGGTATACTGTTGACCCTGCCAGGTAAAAGCAAACTGTCTCTGCTGGTCCTTGAACATGAGTACAGAGAAAAAGCTATTAGCTAGGCCAGTAGCTACATATCTAGTGCCAGGGCCATTTTGATTTGCCCCAGCAAACTTACTACATCTGGGACAGCAGATACAAGTGGAGTCACCACCTAAGCACATTTATTAGAGTTCACAGTTGTTCTCCAAGATCCATTCAACATCTGCACAGGCTAAGCTCGCGAGTTAGATGTATGGGACTGTATTACGCATTCCCGTTCCTGCTTCTTTCAAGTCTTCGGTGGTGGCATTAATCTCTGCAGTTACCCAGGGACACAATCAGGGCCAGGACTGGGATGAAGCAGTGAGGCACCAAGGCACAAAATTGAAGGAGGTGCTATTCTAAGGATCACGCAAATACCAAGCCTGAACTTAAACTTTGTGCCCTGGTTGCCTCACTCCTAAAGCAACACCCACTCCCAGGGTTACACAAGCAAAGTGTTGGAAATTAATACATGCACCCACCATTGGTGGGACTGTAACTTAGCACAAAATTTCTGGAGGGCATTTGAATATTTATTTTTTAAAATGTGATTCCAAGGTTTCAAAATTATCTCGTAACTTCTCACAAATTTGTTCTGTCTTGTGAATTTTTTCAAATTTCATTTTATATTTTTATTTACAGACTAACAATGTAAATATTGTTCAAAAAAGTCAAAGAACAGTTCTAGGCTTGTAATTAAAAAAGTCAATTCTCTGCCCCCTGCCACCAGCACCACCTCAGGCAGTGCCTTGCACTCTACCCATGGATTCTGCCCCACCCCCCCCTTTTTTTTGGCGGCCACACTGCATGGCATGCGGGATCTTAGTTCTCTGACCAGGGATCGCACCGGAACCCGTGCCCCCTGCAGTGCAAGTGCGCAGTATTAACCACTTGACTGCCAGGGAATTCCCTGGTCCTCTTTCTTGATTTTTAGCTTTAAATGTTCTCTATTGAGCTGTTGTCATATAGGACTTGAACAATTCTTTTTAAACTTATTAGTAGGCTTTTCATGGTTTTAGCCAATATTGTGAATCAGACCTTTTACCATAAAAACTATCTTATGAGGTCCTGGGCATAGAGTGTTAACCTACTGAGTTTTGTACATTTGTCTTGTAATCAGTGACCTTTCCAGATTGTGTTATTTGTTCTAAAAGGCTTTTAGTTTAGTTTCTTTGATTTTCTGGCTGAACAATACTATCATTGGGGGGCATTGTACACGTTTATGTGCATTGTGTTGTATCTGTATAAAATACACACACCTTGGAGAGGATCCTGGGAAGATGGCAGAAGAGGAATCATCTATGTCCCCACCGAGACGACAATCACATGGACAGAGTCTGTCTGATGTAACTATTTTGGACCTCTGGAGTCTGTTGAAGGCTTGCAAATTGTAGGGGAATACTTGGAGGATACATTTTGATTGCTGATTAATTTTGGTCAGTTTCAGCTCCTAGCACAGTAGCAGCTACCCATCCCCCACCCCCAGCCACGTGGCAGGCAGCTTTTTTTTTTTAATATTGGAGTACAGTTTGATTAAGAATGTTGTGTTAGTTTCACATGTACAGCAAAGTGATTCAGTTATACATACACATGTATCTATTCTTTTTCAAATTCTTTTCCCATTTAGATTATTACAGAATACTGAGCAGAATTCCCTGTGTTATACAGTAGGTCCTTGTTGGTTCTCTATTTTAAATATAGCAGTGTGCACATGTCAATCCCAAACTCCCAATCTATCCCTCCCTCCACTTCCCCACTGGTAACCATAAGTTCATTCTCTAAGTCTGTGAGTCTCTCTGTTTTGTAAAGAAGTTCATTTGTATCATTTTTTTAAAGATTCCACATATAAGAGATATCATATGATATTTGTCTTTCTCTGTCTGACTTATTTCACTTAGTATGATAATCTCCATGTCCATCCATGTTGCTGCAAATGACATTATTTCATTCTTTTAATGGCTGGGTAGTAGTCCATCATATATATGTACCACATCTTTATCCATTCATCTGTCGGACATTTAGGTTGCTTCCATGTCTTGGCTATTGTAAACAGTGCTTCAATTAATATTGGGGTGCATGCATACTTTCTAACCAAGTTTTTCTCCAGATATATGCCCAGGAGTGGGATTGCTGGATCATACAGTAGCTCTATTTTTAATTTAAAAAAAAAAAAATTTTTTTTAAGGAACCTCCATACTGTTCTCCATAGTGGCCATACCAATTTATATTCCCACCAACAGTGTAGGAGAGTTCCCTTTTCTCCATACCCTCTTCAGCATTTATGTTTTAGATTTTTTGATGATGGCCATTCTGACTGGTTTGAGGTGATATCTCATTGTAGCTTTGATTTGCATTTCTCTAATAATTAGCAATATTGAACATTTTTTCATGTACCTCTTGGCCATCTGTTTATCTTCTTTGGAGAAATGTCTATTTAGGTCTTCTGTCCATTTTTTAAAAAAATAGGTCTTTACTGGAGTATAATTGCTTCACAATACTGTGTTAGTTTCTGTTGCACAACAAAGCGAATCAGCCATATGCATACACATGTCTCCATATCCCCTCCCTCTTGAGCCTCCCTCCCATCCTCCCTATCCCACCCACCTAGGTCATTGCAAAGCACTGAGCCGATCTCCCTGTGCTATGCTGCTGCTTCTACCCATTTTTTGATTGGATTGTTTGGTTTTTTGATATTGAGCTGCATGAGCTGTTTGTAAATTTTGGAGACTAATCTTTTGTCGGTTGCATCATTTGGAAATATTTTCTCCCATTCTGTGGGTTCTCTTTTCGTTTTGTTTATGGTTTCCTTTGCTGTGCAAAAGCTTTTGAGTTTCATTAGGTTCCGTTTGTCTATTTTTGTTTTTATTTCCATTACTCTGGGAGATAGATTGAAAAAGATCTTGCTGCGATTTATGTCAGAGAGTGCTCTGCCTATGTTTTCCTCTAGGGGTTTTACAGTATCCAGTCTCAAATTTAAGTCTTTAATCCATTTGAGTTTATTTTTGTGTGTGATGTTAAAGAGTGTTCTAATTTCATTTTTTTACATGTAGCTATCCAGTTTTCCCAGCACCATTTATTTATTTTAAAAATTTATTTATTGGCTGAGTTGGGTCTTTGCTGCTGCGCACAGACTTTCTCTAGTTGCAGCAAGGGGTGCTGCTCTTCATTGCAGTGTGTGGGCTTCTCACTGTTGTGGCTTCTCTTGTTGCTGAGCATGGGCTCTAGGCGTGTGGGCGCAGTAGCTGTGGCATGCAGGGTCAGTAGTTGTGGTGCACGGGCTTAGTTGCTCCACGGCATGTGGGATCTTCCCAGACTGGGGCTCGAACCCATGTCCCCTGCATTGGCAGGTGGATTCTTAACCACTGAACCACTAGGGAAGCCCCACCAGCACTATTTATTGAAGAGACTTTCTCCATCATTGTACAGTCATGCCTCCTTTGTCATAGATTAATTGAACATAGGTGCATGGTTTCATTTCTGGGCTTTCTATCCTGTTCCATTGATCTATGTTTCTGTTTTTGTGCCAGTAAAATACTGTTTTGATGACTGTAGCTTTGTAGTATAGTCTGAAGTCAGGGAGTTTGATTCCTCCAGCTCTGTTCTTCTTTCTCAAGATTGCTTTGGCTATTCGGGGTCTTTTGTATCTTCATACAAATTTTAAGATTTTTTTTTTGTTTTAGTTCTGTGAAAAATGCTATTAGTAATTTGATAGGGATTGCATTGAATCTAAATTGCCTTGGGTAGGATAGTCATTTTGACAATATTGCTTCTTCTAATCCAAAAACATGGTATATCTTTCCATCTGTTTGTGTCATCTTCAATTTCTTTAATCGGTGTCTTATAGTTCTTGGAGTACAGGTCTTTTGTCTCCTTAGGTAGGCTTATTCCTAGGTATTGTATTCTTTTTGATGAGATGGTAAATGGGATTGTTTCTTTAATTTCCCTTTCTGTTCTTTCGTTGTTAGTGTATAGAAATGCAACAGATTTCTGTGCATTCATTTTGTATCCTGCCACTTTTCTGAATTCATTGATGAGCTCTGGTAGTTTTCTGGTAGCACCTTTAGGATCTTCTAAAGTGGTCTGCAAACAGTGACAGTTTTACTTCTTCTTTTCCAGCTTGGATTCCTTTTATTTCTTTTTCTTCTCTGACTGCTGTGGCTAGAACTTCCAAAACTATGTCAAATAAAAGTGGTGGGGGGCTTCCCTGGTGGCGCAGCAGTTGATAGTCTGTCTGCCAATGCAGGGGACACGGGTTCGAGCCCTGGTCTGGGAGGATCCCACACGCCGCGGAGCAACTGGGCCCATGAGCCACAACTACTGAGCCTGCGTGTCTGGAGCCTGTGCTCCACAACAAGAGAGGCCGCGACAGTGAGAGGCCCACGCACCATGATGAAGAGTGGCCCCTGCTCGCCGCAACTAGAGAAAGCCCTCGCACAGAAACGAAGACCCAACACAGCCAAAAATAAATAAATAAATTTTTTTTAAAAAAACAAAAAACTACTCACTTAAAAAAAAATTTGCGGGAGTGGACATCCTTGTCTTGTTCCTGATCTTAGAGGAAATGCTTTCAGCTTTTCACTTTCAGTATGATGTTAGCTGTAGGTTTGTCATATATGGTCTTTATTATGTTGAGGTATGTCCTTTCTATGCCCACTTTCTGGAGAGTTTTTATCATAAATGGGTGTTGACTTTTATCAAAAGCTTTTTCTGCATCTATTGAGATGATATTTTTTTTCAACATCTTTCTTGGAGTATAATTGCTTTACAGCATTGTGTTAGTTTCTGCTGTACAACAAAGTGAATCAGCTATATGCATACATATATCCCCATATCCCCTCCCTCTTGTGTCTCCCTCCCACCCTCCTTATCCCACCCCTCTAGGTGGTCGCAAAGCACTGAGCTGATCTCCCTGTGCTATGTGGCCGCTTCCCACTAGCTATCTATTTTACATTTGGTAGTGCATATATGTCCATGGCACTCTCTTACTTCGTCCCAGCTTACCCTTCCCCCTCCCCATGTCCTCAAGTCCATTCTCTATTTCTGCGTCTTTAGTCCTGTCCTGACCCTAGGTTCTTCATAACGTTTTTTTTTAGATTCCATACATATGTGTTAGCATACGGTATTCGTTTTTCTCTTTCTGACTTACTTCACTCTGTATGACAGACTCTAGGTCCATCCACCTCACTACAAATAACTCAATTTCGTTTCTTTTTATGGCTGAGTAATATTCCATTGTATATATGGGCCACATCTTCTTTAATCATTCATCTGTCAATGGACACTTAGGTTGCTTCCATGTCCTGACTATTGTAAATAGAGCTGCAATGAACATTGTGGTACATGACTCTTTTTGAATTATGGTTTTCTCAGGGTATATGCCCAGTAGTGGGATTGCTGGGTCATATGGTAGTTCTATTTTTAGTTTTTTTAAGGAACCTCCATACTGTTCTCCATAGTGGCGGTATCAATTTACATTCCCACCAACAGTGCAAGAGGGTTCCTTTTTCTCCACATCCTCTCCAGCATTTATTGTTTCTAGATTTTTTGATATGGCCATTCTGACCAGTGTGAGGTGATACCTCATTGTAGTTTTGATTTGCATTTCTCTAATTATTAGTGATGTTGAGCATCCTTTCATGTGTTTGTTGGCAATCTGTATATCTTCTTGGGAGAAATGTCTGTTTAGGTCTTGTGCCCATTTTTGGATTGGGTTGTTTGTTTTTTTGATATTGAGCTGCATGAGCTGCTTGTATATTTTGGAGATTAATCCTTTGTCAGTGATCATATGGTTTTTATCCTTCAATTTGTTGATGTGGTGTATCATGCTGATTGATTTGCAGATATTGAAAAGTCCTTGTATCCCTGAGATAAATCCCACTTAATCATGGTGTATAATCCTTTTAATGTATTGTTGGTTTTGGATTGCTAGTATTTTGTTGAGGATGTTTGCGTCTATGTTCATCAGTGATATTGGTCTGTAATTCTTTTTGTGTGTGGTATCTTTGTCTGGTTTTTGTATCAGGGTGATGGGGGACTCATAGAATGAGTTTGGGAGTATTGCTTCTTCCTCTGCAATTTTTTGGAATATTTTCAGAAGGATAGGTGTTAACTCTTCTCTAAATGTTTGATGGAATTCTCCTGTGAAGCCATCTGGTCCTGGACTTTTGTTTGTTGGGAGTTTTAAAATCACACTTTCAATTTCAGTACTTGTGATTGGTCTGTTTATATCCATTTAAATTTAAAGTAATTATTGAGATGTATGTTCTTATTGCCATTTTGTTAATTGTTTTGGATTTGTTATTTTAGGTCTTTTTTCTTCCCTTCCTCTTTTGTTCTCTTCTCTTGTGATCTGATGACTAATTTTAGTGTTGTTTTTGATTCCTTTTTCTCTTTTGTGTGTGTATCTATGGTAGATTTTTGTTTTGTGGTTACCATGAGGTTTTGGTTTTTGTTTTTTAACAACTTTATTGGAGTATAATTGCTTTACAGTGGTGTGTTAGTTTCTGCTTTATAACAAAGTGAGTCAGCTAATACATATACATATATCCCCATATCTCCTCCCTCTTACATCTCCCTCCCACCTTCCCTGCTTGTAAATTTTGGAGATTAATCCTTTGTCAGTTGCTTTGTTTGCAAATATTTTCTCCCATTCTGAGGGTTGTCTTTTCGTTTTGTTTATGGTTTCCTTTGCTGTGCAAAAGCTTTTAAGTTTCATTAGGTCCCATTTGTTTTTTTGTGTTTTTTTTCCATTTCTCTAGGAGGTGGGTCAAAAAGGATCTTGCTGTGATTTATGTCATAGAGTGTTCTGCCTATGTTTTCCTCTAAGAGTTTTATAGTGTCTGGCCTTACATTTAGGTCTTTAATCCATTTTGAGGTGTTTTTTTTTTGTATGGTGTTAGGGAGTTTTCTAATTTCATTCTTTTACACGTAGCTGTCCAGTTTTCCCAGCATGACTTATTGAAGAGGCTGTCTTTTCTCCATTGTATATTCTTGCCTGCTTTATAAAAAATAAGGTGACCATATGTGCATGGGTTTATCTCTGGGCTTTCTCTCCTGTTCCATTGATCTATATTTCTGTTTTTGTGCCAGTACCATACTGTCTTGATTACTGTAGCTTTGTAGTATAGTCTGAAGTCTGGGCGCCTGATTCCTCCAGCTCCATTTTTCTTTCTCAAGATTGTTTTGGCTATTCGTGGTCTTTGTGTTTCCATACAAATTGTGAAATCTTTTGTTCTATTTCTGTGAAAAATGCCATTGGTAGTTTGACAGGGATCGCATTGAATCTGTAGATTGCTTTGGGTAGTATAGTCATTTTCACAATGTTGGTTCTTCCAATCCAAGAACATACCATGAGGTTTTGATATAGCAATGTATAAAAACAAGATCATTTTAAGTTGTGGTCTTTTAATTTCATTTTCATTTCCAATATCCTGCATTTGTGTTCTCCTCTTCACACAGTTTCTGGTTTTGATATTATATTTGTGTGTGGATGATTTCCTACCTTTACTGTGTTTGCCTTTACCATTGAGCTTTTTTCCATTTGTAATTTTCTTGATTCTAGTTGTGGCCTTTTCTTTTCCACTTAGAGAAGTTCCTTTAGCGTTTGTTGCAAAGCTGGTCTGGTGGAGCTGAATTCTCTTAGCTTTTGCTTGTCTGTAAAGCTTTTGATTTCTCCATCAAATCTGAATGAGAGCTTGCCAGGTAGAGTATTCTTCGTTGTAGGTTCTTCCCTTTCATCACTTAAAATATATCATGTCACTCCCTCCTGGCCAGAAGAGTTTCTGCTGAGAAATCAGCTGATAAACTTATGGGAATTCCCTGGTATGTTATGTGCTGTTTTTCCCTTGTTACTTTTAATATTCTTTGTTTTTAATTTTTGTCAATTTGATTACGTGTGTCTTGGCATGTTCCTCCTTGGGTTTATCCTGCACTTCCTGGACTTGGGTGATGGTTTCCTTTCCCATATTAGGGAATTTTTCAGCTATTATCTCCTCACATATTTTATCAGGTCCTTTATCTCTCTCCTCTCCCTCTGGGACCCCTATAATGTGAATGTTGATGCATTTAATGTTGTCCCAGAAGTCTCGTAGACTGTCTTCATTTCTTTTCATTCTTTTTTCTTTATTCCATTCTGCGGCAGTGATTTCCACCATTCTGTCTTCCAGGTCACTTCTCCGTTCTGCCCCACTCATTCTGCTATTGATTCCTTCTAGTGTATTTTTTATTTCAGTTATTGTGTTGTTCATCTCTGTTTGTTTGTTCTTTAGTTCTTCCGGGTCTTCATCAAACACTTCGTGCATCTTCTCAATCCCTGCCTCCATTATTTTTTCAAGGTCCTGTATCATCTTCACTATCATTATTCTGAATTCTTTTTCTGGAAGGTTGCCTATCTCCACTTAGTTGTTCTTTTGGGGTTTTATTTTGTTACTTCATCTGGGATGTATTCCTCTGCTGTTTCATTTCATCTAACTTTCTGTGATTGCAGTTTCTGTTCCACAGGCTGCGATTGTAGTTCTTCCTGTTCCTGCTGTCTGCCCTCTGGTGGATGAGGCTGTCTAAGAGGCTTGTGCAGGCTTCCTGATGGGAGGTACTGGTGTTGGGTGGAGTTTGGTCTTGTCCCTCTGGTGGGCAAGACTTAAAGCTGCTTGTCTGCTGATGGGTGGGGCTGTGTTCCCACCCTGTTCATTGTTTGGCCTGAGGCTTCCCAGCCCTGGAGCCTACAAGCTGTTGGGTGGAGCTAATGGCAGCCTCCAGGAGGGCTCAGGCCAGTGGGTACTCCCCAGAAGCACTGCTGCCAGCATCTTTGCCCCTCCAGTGAGCCATAGCCACCCCCTGCCTCTACAGGAGACCCTCCAATACCAGCAGGTGTCTGGCCCAGTTTCTTATGGGGTCACTGCTTTTTTCTCCTGGGTCCAGTGTGCACAGGTCCTTGTGCGTGCCCTTCAAGGGTGGAGTTTCTGTTTCTCCCAGTCCTGTAATTCCTGTGATCAAACGCTGCTGGCCTTCAAAGCCAGATTCTCTGGGGACTCCTCCTCCCATTGCCAGACGCCCAGGCTGGGAAACCTGGCAGGCAGCTATTTACATGTTCTTGGAGCAGCCCGCACATAGCATGTGGGAACTAGGGTGGGAAAAAAGGACTCTGCTCTCCAAATATTGGGAATTTGTGTTCTCATCACTGACTGCTGTGTTTGATCATAGAGGTGCAGACAAAGAGGTGGCAGCTATTGTTGTTGCACTCCCCCCTCCCCATTGTTGGGAGACCCTCTCCCACTAGCTGAAGGGACTTGCAGGGGATTTAAAGGGCCATTGCCCTTCCCCCCCTTTCCTTTTTGCTTTTTCTCCTTTTGGGAGCCAGAGTAGGGCATTCAAAAACAACTGCATGTATGGGGGAAAATAGTAAGTGACAGTGCATATCCAGGAAAGACTCAGAAAGACATTATGTTTACATCTCAGGCTAATCCTCAGCATAGAGACAGCCTGCAACAATAAAAATAAAAAATAAAAACAATAACAAAACCCAGCAAACCCTGGGGAAGGAGGACAATCTGATTTCCAGAGTTACTACATTGAAATGTCCAGTGTTCAACCAAATAATCACAAGACATACAAAGAAACAGGAAGGTATGGCTCATTCAAAGGAAAAAATAAACCAACAGAAACTGTCCCTGAAAAAGACCTGATAGAAGATAAACTAGACAAAGACTTTAAAATAATTGTCTTAAAGAAGCACAGAGAACTAAAGGAAGATGTAATGAAAGTCAAGAAAATGATGTGTAAACAAATTGAAAATATCAGTAAAGAGAAAACCTAAAAAGAATCACCTCCCCCCAAAATTCTGGAGCTGAAAAGTACAATAAATGAAATGAGAAAGAAAGTAGAGGGATTCAAAGTCAGATTTGAGCAGGCAGAAGAAAGAACTAGTGAACTTGACGGTAGGACAATAGAGATTACTGAGGCTGAGGAACACAAAGAAAACAGATTGAAAACAAAGTGAACTGAGCCTAAGGGAACTGTGGGACACCATCAAATAGACTAACATATACATCATAAGAGTCCCAGAGGGAAGAGAGAGAGTATACTTGAAGAAATGACGGCTGAGGACTTCCCAAATTTGATGAAAGTCATGACTATAAACATCCAAGAAGCTCAACAAACCCCAGGTAAGATGAACTCAGAGACTCACACCATGGCACATTATAAACAAACTTTCAAAAGACAAAGACAAAGAAAAAATTTTGAAAGTAGCAAGAGAGAAATGAATACAAGGGATTTTCAGTAAGATCATAAGCAGATTTCTCATCAGAAATTATGGAAGCCAGAAGACAGTGGGCCAATATATGCAAATACTAAAATTAAAAAACCTGTGAACCAAGAATCCTATATCCAGCAAAACTGTCCTTCATAAGTGAGAGAGAAATGAACATGTTCCCAGATAAACAAAAATTGAGATACTCCATGACCACTAGACCTGACCTGCAAGAAATGCCCAAAAGAGTTACTCAAGATAAAATGAAAAGGTATTGGACAGTAACTTGAAGCCGTATGGAGAAATAAACATCTTCATAAAGGTAAATACATGGGCAATTACAAAAGCTAGTATTATTGTAACAATGGTTTGTAACTGTACTTTTGCTTGTTTTCTGCATGATTAAGAGATTAACACATTTTTTTTAAAAATTACAAGTATAAAGCTTGTATTACTGTAACTTTGGTTTGTAATTCCAAATCTTATTTTGTACATAATTTAGGAGAAAAATGAATTTAAAAGAATTATTGATTTATGTTTTGGGAAACACAAGTGTAGTGTAAGTACTTAAATTGAGCTTTTGATTGTAGTGTAAATGCTGAGACATCCATTTCAAATAAACATATTGCCATCTGTTTGAAAAAGCTACTACCAAAACAAACAGTTAAGGAACTAGGCCACCTGCACTCAAGAAGTTCCCCTTTCAGAACACTGTGGGAAACGTAGAAAACTGACAACTTGGTAGAAAACTACACCCTAACTCTTGCTCTTATATTTCAATGATGAGTGACCCACAAAACCCCAGACACCATCTTTGGAGCCCAATAAGGGCAAAGCCCCAGGTCCTCTTTCTCTGTCTCTCTTTCTCTCCCACAATCTCACTGCATGGCCCTCAGATGTGCTGTGCACCCTCCAGGACCTGTGAGTAATAAAGCTTGTTCCTCAAACTTCCCTGATGGGTTTTTGCTGAAGTGCATGCATCCTGCAATCATACTAAGAAACACAAGGCCAGCCCAGCCACAACATTGGTCCTGATGGCAGAAATGCCTGTGGTCCTTACCATGAGTAACACAGGCCCAGACCAGTGCCTCAGACATTCCCAGCCAAGAGCGTTCCCCTCAATAGGCTGGGACTGACACAACAGTAATCTTTAAAGATGTAATTTTGTGATACTGACCATGAAAGAGGTGAGGACAGCTGTAAAGGAGCAGAGTTTTATATGTTATTGAAGTTAAGCTGGAAGAAATTTATTTTATTTTTATTTTATTTTATTTTTTTCCTGGTATGCGGGCCTCTCACTGCTGTGGCCTCTCCCATTGCGGAGCACAGGCTCTGGACGTGCAGGCTCAGCAGCCACGGCTCACAGGCCCAGCCGCTCCACGGCATGTGGGATCCTCCCGGACCGGGGCACGAACCCGTGTCCCCTGCATCAGCAGGCGGACTCTCAACCACTGCGCCACCAGGGAAGCCCCTAAGCTGGAAGAAATTTAAATTTGGGTATTATAGGGACTTCCCTGGTGGCACAGTGGTTAAGAATCTGCCTGCCAGTTCAGGGGACAAGGGTTTGATCCCTGGTCTGGGATGATCCCACATGCCATGGAACAATTAAGCCTGTGGGTCACAAACTACTGAGCCTGTACTGTAGAGCCCGTGAGCCACAACTACTGCACCTGTGTGCCACAACTACTGAAGCCCATGCTTCTAGAGCCCCTACTCTGCAACAAGAGAAGACACCACAATGAGAAGCCCATGCACCACAACAGAGTAGCCCGCACACACTGCGACTAGAGAAAGCCCACGCACAGCAACAAAGACCCAATGCAGCCAAAAATAAATCAAAATTAATTAAATTAATTAATTAATTAAATTTGGCTGTTATAATCTTAGGATGTTAAATGTAATCCCCATGGTAATCACAAGGAAACTACCTTTAAAATATACACAAAAGGAAATGAGAAAAGAATGTAAATATTTCACTATAAAAAATCAACTAATCACAAAAAGAAGACAGTAGTGCAGGAAATGATGGACAAAAAAGCTATGAGACATATAGAAAATAAACAGCACACTGACAGAAGTAAGCCTCTCCTTATCAGTAACTACTTTAAATGTAAATGGATTAAACTGTCCAATCAAAAGACAGAGACTATCAGAATGGATAAGAACACATGATCCAACTATATATCACCTACAAGAGACTCACTTGAGATCCAAAGACACACACAGATTGAAAGTGAAAGGATAGAAAGAGATATTCCATGCGAATAGTAACCAAAAGAGAGTGGAGAGGGCTGTACTAATGTCAGATAAAATAGATTTTAAATCAATAAAGTTTACTAGAGACAAAGAAGGACAGTATATGTTAATAAAGTTTCAATACAGCAAGAAGATATAAGAATTGTAAACATTTACACATCTAGTGACAGACCATCAAAATATACAAAGCAACAATTGATAGCACTGAAGGGAGACATAGACAGTTCTACAATAATAGTTGGAGACTTCAACACCTCACTCACAATAATGGATGAAACTGCCAGACAGAAGATAAGTAAGGAAACAGAGGCCTTAAACAACACAGAAAACCAGCTAGATCTAACAGACATATACAGAACACTCTACCCAACAACAACAGCATACAAATTCTTCTTTTTCTTTTTTCTGCATGGCGTGTAGGATCTTAGTTCCCCAACCAGGAATTGAACCTGAGCCCTCTGCACTGGAAGCATGGAGTCTTAACCACTGGACCCCCAGGGAAGTGTGTACAAATTCTTCTTAAGTGCACATAAGAGATTTTCCAGGATGGACCATAAGTTAGGTCACAAATTAAATCTCAGTTTGATTTAGATTTAACAAACCTAAAAATTTAGATTTGTTAAAATAGAGTTTAAAAGACAAATATCATACAAAGTTTCTTCTCTGAGCACAATGTGATAGAAATCAATAACAAGGGTAAAACTAGAAAATTGACAAAACTGTGGAAATTAAACAATACATTTTTGTGTGTGTATGTGTGGTACGCAGGCCTCTCACTGTTGTGGCCTCTCCCGATGCGGAGCACAGGCTCCGGACGCACAGGCTCAGCGGCCACGGCTCACAGGCCCAGCCACTCCACGGCATGTGGGATCTTCCTGGACCAGGGCACGAACCCATGTCCCCTGCATTAGCAGGGGGACTCTCAACCACTGTGCCACCAGGGAAGCCCCTAAGCAATACACTTTTAAACAACAAATGAATCAAAGAAGAAATCACATGAGAAATTAGAAAATACTTAGAGATGAATGAAATTGAAAATACAACATACCAAAACTTATGGGATACAGGAAAAGGAGTGCTAAGGGGAAATTTATAGCTGTAAATGCTTACATTAAAAACCAAGAGGGCTTCCCTGGTGGCGCAGTGGTTGAGAATCCGCCTGCCGATGCAGGGGACGTGGGTTCGTGCCCCGGTCCGGGAAGATCCCACATGCCGCAGAGCGGCTGGGCCCATGAGCCTTGGCCGCTGAGCCTGCGCGTCCGGAGCCTGTGCTCCGCAATGGGAGAGGCCGCAGCAGTGAGAGGCCGGCGTACCACAAAAAAAAAAAAAAAAAAAAAAAAAAAAAAAAAAATCAAGAAATATCTCAAATCAGCAACCTAACTTTATTAAATGAACTAGAGAAATAAAAAATTAAACTCAAAGCTACTAGATGGAAGGAAATACTAAAGACTGGAGCAGAGATAAATAAAATAGAGAATAGAAGAACAATACAGAAAATCAATGAAACCAAAAGTTTGTTCTTCAAAAAGATCAACAAAATTGACAAACCTTTAGCTAGCTGAACTAAGAAAAAGAAGAAAGAAGACTCAAATTTCTAAAATCAGTAATGAAAGTGGGGCTATTACTACCAATTCTACAGAAATAAAAAGTATTAGAAGAGAGTAGTATGAATAACAGTATATCAAAAAATTAGATAACCCACATGAAATGCAAAACCTACCAAGACTAAATGATGAAGAAACAGAAAATCTGAATAAGACCTATAACTAGTAAGGAGATTGAATCAGTAATCAAAAATCTCCCAACAAAGAAAAGCCCTGGACCTGATGGCTTCACTGGTGAATTCTACCAAACATTTAAAGAATTAATACACATCTTTCTCAAACTTTTCTAAAAAATTGAAGAGGAGGGAACACTACCTAACTCACTTCATGAGGCCAGCATAACACTGATACAAAAGCCAGATAAAGACACTACAAGAGGGACTTCTCTGGTGGCGCAGTGGTTAAGAATCCACCTGCCAGTGCAGAAGACACAGGTTCGATCCCTGGTCCAGGAAGATCCCACATGCCGCAGAGCAACTAAGCCCATATGCCACAACTACTGAGCCTGTGCTCTAGAGCCCGTGAGCCACACTACTGAGCCCGCATGCCTAGAGCCTGTGCTCTGCAACAAGAGAAGCCACCGCAATGAGAAGCCTGTGCACCTCAACGAAGAGTAGCCCCCGCTCGCCACAACTAGAGAAAACTCACGTGTAGCAATGAAGACCCAAAGCAGCCAAAAATAAATTACTTACTTAAAAAAAAAAGTTTGTTAAAAAAAAAAAGACACTACAAGAAAAGAAACCTGCAGGCCAATATCCCTTATGAACATTGATGCAAAAATTCTCAACAAATACTAGCAAACCAAACTTAGCAGCATTAAAAGGATTATATATCATGACCAATTGGGATTTATTCTTGGAATAAAAAGATGGTTCAATGTATTAAAACAATCACTGTAATATACCACATCAACAAAATGAGGGTAAAAAAACATCATCAACTTTTTTTTTTTTTTTTTTTTTTTTTTTTGCGGTACGTGGGGCTCTCACTGTTGGGGCCCCTCCCGTTGCGGAGCACAGGCTCCGGACGCGCAGGCCCAGCGGCCATGGCTCACGGGCCCAGCCGCTCTGTGGCATGTGGAATCTTCCCAGACCGGGACACGAACCCGTGTCCCCTGCATCGGCAGGCGGACTCTCAACCACTGCACCACCAGGGAAGCCCCATCAACTTCTTTTATATAGAAAAAATTTTTTGACAAAATTCATCACCCTTTCATGATAAAACACTCAACAAATAGGAATAGAAGGAAACTGTCTCAACATAATGAAAGTCATATATGAAAAACCTACAGCAAACATCATACTCGATGGTGAAAGACTGAAAGCTTTTCCTCTGAGATCAGGAATAAGGCAAAGATGCCTACTTTCACTACTTCTATTCAACACGGAACTGAAAGTTCTAGCCAGAACAATTAGGCAAGAAAAATAAATAAAAGCCTTCCTAGTTGGAAAGAAAGAAGTAAAATTATCTCTGTTTGCAGATGAAATGATCTTATATGTAGAAAATTCTAAAGACACCACACACACACACACACAAAGCTGTTAGAACTAATAAATGAATTCAGCAAAGTAGCAGGATACAAAGTAAAATGCAAAAATCATCTGCATTTCTATACATGAACAATGAACAATATGAAAAGGAATTTTTAAAAATTCACAATAGCAACAAAAAGAATAAAATACTTAAGGATTAACCTAACCTAGGAGGTGGAAAGACTTGTACAATGTAAACTATAAAACACTGCTGAAAGAAATTAAAGAAGAAACAAATAAATGGAAACATCCCATGCTCAGGGATTGGAAGACTTAATATTGTCAGATATCAATACTACCCAAAGCAATCTACAGATTCAATGCAATCCCTAGAAAATCCCGAATTCTGCAAACTAATGACATTATTTGCAGAAGTAGAAAAACCCATTCTAAAACTCACATGGAATCTCAAGGGACCCCAAATAGCCAAAATAATCTTGAAAAAGAACAAAACTGAGAACTCACATGTCCTGATTTCAAAGCTTCCTACAAAGCTATAGTAATATAAACAGTTGTGGCTTTGGCCGAAAGACTGACATAGGTCAATGGAGTAAAATGGAGAGCCCAGACGTAAGCCCTCACATACATGGTCAAATGATTTTTGACAAGGGTGCCAAGACCATTCAATAGGGAAAGGACAGTCTTTTCAACAAATGGTGCTCAGAAAACTGGATACCCACGTGCAAAAGAATGAAATTGTACCATTTCCTAACACCATTTACAAAAATTAACTAAAAACGGATCAAGAACCCAAATGATAGACCTAAGACTATAAAACTCTTCAAGGAAAACACAGGTCAAAACCTTCACAGTATTGGATTTGGCAATGATTTCTTGGCATATCACCAAAGGCATAGGTAATAAAATTAAAAATAGACAAGTTAGACTTCATTAGAACTTTAAAGTTTGTTCATCAAAAGACACTATCCACAGAGTAAAAATGCCACCCACAGAATGGGAGAAAATATTTGCAAACCATATATCTGATAAGAGATTAATATCCAGAATATGTAAGGAACTTCTAAACCTCAACGATAATTTTTTAAAAACCCACACTATCTGGTTCAAAAATGGGCAAGGCTTGGACAGACATTTCTCCAAAGAAGATATATAAACAAGCACATGAAAAGATGCTCAATATCACTAATCATTAGTGATAAGGCAAATCAGAACTACAATGAGATACCAACCTCATACCCATTAGGGTGGCTACTATCAAAAAACCAGAAAACAGCAAGTGATGGTGAGGATGTAGAGAAATTGGAACCCGTGTGCACTGTTGGTGGGAATGTGAAAAATACTGGATTGGCCAAAAAGATCATTTGGGTTTTCTGTACCATCTTATGGAAAAACCAGAATGAACTTTTTTTTTTTTTTTTTAATAAATTTATTTATTTATGGCTGTGTTGGGTCTTCGTTTCTGCACGAGGGTTTTTTCTAGTTGCGGCGAGCACAGGCTCCAGATGCGCAGGCTCAGTAGTTGTGGCTCACAGGCCCAGTTGCTCCGTGGCATGTGGGATCTTCCTAGACCAGGACTCGAACCCGTGTCCCCTACACTGGCAGGCAGACTCTCAACCACTGTGCCACCAGGGAAGCCCCAGAATGAACTTTTTGACCAACCTAATAGTACAGCTGCTGGAGAAAACATATGGCGGTCCTCAAAAAATTTTAAAAAGAATACCCTATGATTCTTTATTCTATTTCTGGGTATGTACTCAGAAGTGAAAGGAGGAACTCAAAGAGATATTTGTACACCCATGTTTATAGCAGCATTACACACAATAGCTAAAACACGGAAGCAACCCAAGTGTCCACTGATGGAGGAATGGTCTGTCCATACAATGCAATTAAAATCGAGTTAAATGGAGTTCCATTGAATTAAAATGGGATTAATTATTCAGTCTTTAAAAGGAAGGAAATTCTGACACATACTACAACATGGATGAGCGCTGAGGACATCATGCTAAATGAAATAAGCCAGTCACAAAAAGACAAATATTGTATGATTCCACTTAGATGAAGTACTTCGTGTATTCAAAATCATAAAGACAGAAAGTGTAATGGTGGTTGCAGGGGGCTGGCGGGGGGAGAGAATGAGGAGTTATTATTGGATAGTTACGAAGTTTCAGTTTTACAGGAGGAAAAGATTACGGGGATGGACGGTGATGACGTCTGCACGATGATGTGAACATATATATTTAATACCACTGAAACTTTTAAATAGTCAGGATGGTAAGTTTTATGTGTACTTTACCACACACACAAAAGACACAGATACTTTGTAGAATGCATGTATGGCATGGGTCTAAACTGTTGGCACACCATCTCATTGTTAGGTATCCAGTAAATGACCTACCTGTGCACAATCTGAGTTTGGCAGGCAGGTGAAGATCAAAATGTCCTGGTCATGACTGAAAAAGCTGACATGGAGAATGTGGCGTTCAGTTCAGGCTCTGGGCTGTCCACCACTGAGCACCGCTGATGGACACACAGACCCCCTTGGATGTGAGCAGCAGTGCTTCCCCCGTGCAGATCTCCCCCTTGGAGACGGAAGGGGCCCAAGTGGAACAACTGCAACAAATAAAAGCCAGAGAAAGCCTTAATAACACCACCCAACTGCCAGCTGGGTAAATGCTTCCTCCCTCTCCTGCGGTGAGGGGTGGGGAAGGGCAAGAGGGGCAAGGTCAAGGTCATGGCTCTCCTGATGGTCCCCAAAGAGTGAAGAGGCACGCACACCCCCCACTGCTCTGCACACACACTTCCCCTTCACATCATATCTGGGGGTAATTACTGTATCGGAACCAAGAGAACTTCCTCATTCTCCTTTATGGCCGCATAGTACTCCATTGTCTGGGTGCACTGCAATTCTTTCCCTGGTGTCTACGGATGGACATTTAGGGAGTTTCCAACATTTTGCTACTACAATCGAAGTGTCTAGCTGGTCCTTGCGTCATTTTGCATGGATGTTAGAGCATTGATAAGATTCATTCCTAGGAGCAGGATGGCTGGTTCCGTTTGTGCATTTGTCACCTTGACCGATATTGTCAAATGGCCCTCCACAGGGGGTGTGAAAATTACACTGCAAAAGCAGCGAGCCAGAGCGGCTGCTGGCCGTCAGCCTCGCCACTGGAAAATGGTAGCTGATCTAACTAAGCAAGCAGGTCTGTCCCTGCCTGCGGGGTGGTGAGCAGGGAGGGCAAGGAGAGGGGTGAGAAAAGGGCATGAGAAACTTTTGGTGATGATGGATGTTTTAATCTTGATCGCTGTGATAGTTTCATGAGTATATATACATATGAAAATTTACTAAACTGAATACTTTAAATATGTGCAGTTGGGGCTTCCCTGGTGGTGCAGTGGGTGAGAATCTGCCTGCCGATGCAGGGGACACGGGTTCGTGCCCCAGTCCGGGAAGATCCCACATGATGCGGAGCGGCTGGGCCCGTGAGCCATGGCCGCTGAGCCTGCGCGTCCCGAGCCTGTGCTCCGCAAAGGGAGAGGCCACAACAGTGAGAGGCCCGCGTACCACACACACACACAAAAAAAAGTCCTACTGTAAATATGTGCAGTTTATTACATGTCAATTACATTTCAATAAAGCCCTTAAAAATTTTTTTTAAAATTTTTTGGCCGTGCCACATGGGACCTTAGTTCCCTGACCGCAGCCCCTGCGGTGGAAGCACTGGAAGTACAGTCTTAACCACTGGACCACCAGGGAAGTCCCCAGCCCCTTTTTTAAAGCACAAGAACATGCTAATTTTGTGTGAGTGTGTGTGTGTGTGTGTGTGTGTGTGTGTGTGTGTGTGTGTGTGTGTCCTATCAGATTGTCCGAAAATAAACAAGATAATTGCCTCCAGTTCTGGCAAAATTGTGAGGAAACTGGCTCCCTGTTGGTAGAAGATTGAATTGGCCTAAGTCTTTTTGGAATTAATTATTGCAGTATCCATTAAAAAGCGTTTCTATTCTTTGCTGAAGAAAAATTATATGTGCTCCTTATTCAGCTGTTATTAAGATCGTATTCATTTATTTCTCTTTTTGGCTCGTTAAATGGAGCTCCACACATCTGTTTTTTGCTTCTAAGGCCAGCTAATGAATTTCCAGAACCTGGCCTTAAAGATGAAAGACTACATAGTTAACAAAATGAAGCTGATAGTTAAAGATGTCTCCTTTCCCCTGAAATCATGGAGGGAAAGATATTCTGAATTATAAAACCTGATGGAAGAATTTGATTTGATAAGGTGTTGAATTCAGACCACTTACTCTGTACAAATCTTGTTTTCTGGTAAAACACTGGGACTTGTCTGAACATTTATACTGTTACTGACTTCTCGTTTCTGTTACAGTGAATCTGTTATTTAAACAGAAGGGTCTTACAGCGTTTCTAGGACTTTAGAACGTGTTGCCATGACTCATGAGAACAACTTCCAGTAGAAACCTGAACTCTGCTTGCTGGTCTTACCTGGTAACCATGTGTAAGCACATTTCTGGATTCCTAAACAGCGTAAGTACCTAAGAGATTTGTCGGACAAACAGTAGACAGTTTGCCTATCTGCTAGGTTCTCTTTTTTATTTTATACATTTATTTATTTATTTTTGGCAGCCTTGGGTCTTCGTTGCTGCACGCGGGCTTTCTCTAGCTGAGGCGAGCGGGGGCTACTCCTCCTCACTGCGGTGCACAGGTTTCTCATTGCGGTGGCTTCTCTTGTTGCGGAGCACAGGCCCTAGGCGCGCAGGCTTCAGTAGTTGTGTCATGTAGGATCAGTAGTTGTGGCTCACGGGCTCTAGAGCGCAGGCTCAGTGGTTGGGGCACACGGGCTTAGTTGCTCCGCGGCATGTGGGATCTTCCCGGACCAGGGCACGAACCCGTGTCCCCTGCATTGGCAGGCGGATTCTTAACCACTGTGCCACCAGGGAAGTCCTCTGCTAGATTTCTTATCTTAAAAAAGAGATAAAGAGTCTTATCTCACCTTAAACAAGATCTTTGAGGTAACAATCTTACTTCTAGGGAATGTATGTATCCGAAATAAATGGACATGTGTTGTTATGTATACAAGGATTCTTGCTGTAGGAGAAACTGGAAAATCCCAAAATATCCAGCAAGAGGGAAAGAGGCAAATAATTACACTACATGACAATGTGGTCATTTCAAAAAAATGAGCAGTCCAGTGGTTAGGACGTTGAGCTTCCGCTGCTGGGGGTCTGGATTCAATCCCTGGTCAGGGGACTAAGATCCTGCATGCCGCAAAATGAGCCAGGTCCATTTTCACCCATTGGAGAAAATGTCCGTGACACGACATTAAGTGAAAAACACAAACTTGCAGTAGAGTATCTATGGGATCGCTATGTGAATATCGATGTGTTTGCACGTCTGGGGAGGGGATAGAGGAACAGACAGGCTGAGGGCGGAGGGGTCCCGTCCAGTCTGTCCTTCCCATAATCCTTTAAAATCTATGGGATGGTGGGAGACTTTTCTTTGCTCAGATTTTTTATAATAATTATTTTTTAAAATCTTATTTATGTATTTATTTATTTGGTTGCGCCAGGTCTTAGATGCGGCAGGCGGGCTCTTTAGTTGTGGCAGGCGAACTCTTAGTTGCGGCATGCATGTGGGATCTAGTTCCCTGACCAGGGACGGAATCCAGGGCCCCTGCATTGGGAGCACGGGGTCTTGCGCCACCAGGGAAGTCCCTGTTCCGATTTTTGAAAACAAAATGGTATCTTGTACAAACATGGTGGAGAAAGGAGTTTGTTTAACACATACCCATGTCTGTAGTGCTTGAGTCTGTTGGCATTATGAATAACTTTAAATTTCTTATTTGATATTTTATTTAGTTTGGACATTTTCTACAGTGAGGTACTTCTGAAACTAGAAAATCGTTTTGTTTTGCTTTTGCTTTTTTTAAGTCTATATGATAGAGCGAAGGACGCCTAGGGCTTTACTTCAAAGCGAGACTGGTCACACTGGTCTATTACGTGATGGGGCCTGAGCTCCAGCCGGGCTCCCCCCTAAGGGGCCGGCCATCCTCCTGCCACTTATTCCGTAAAGAGTTGTTCCAGGCGGAGGACCGAGGGGCTGGGAGGCTTAGGCCTAGGCTGGGGGGAAGGAGGGCAACATCGTCCCCTCCTGGAGGGCCAGGGCCCACCTAGAGCTTGGCCAAGAACCCAGGGCTGCAGCCTGCCTGAAGTGTAGCCAGGAGTGGTGGAGGGGACCCAGCTTGGGGTCCCCAGGACAGGCAGTAAAATTTCATCACCCTCGCTGCCTGGTCTGGGCCCTGTGGTGGGCGGTTAAGAGCAGCTTGTCTTGGTTTGGGGCAGAGCCACCCCCTGAAGGAGGAACCCATGCTGAGGGCTGCCAAGTACCTGGTGGGCTACGGGGTCTTTGCCCAGGAAGCTGTCATTGGGGTCACAGGGTGAAAGGAGAGCAGGGTCAAGCTTGGTCAGCAGAGGCGCTCCTAGACCCAGAGGGCGGCTGTTTCTCAGGGGTGGGGGGGCAAAGTCCGGAACCTGGAGGTCAGGAACTGTCTCGCAGGATAAACCCTGTCAACACTCCATGCCCCCCAGTTGCCCTGACCTTCGCTTTGCTCCCTGTGAGCTAGAGACCTCGGCCCACTCTGTGCAGGAGCCCGTGGGTCCTTCCCCAGCCTGACCAGGGGCACACGAGTCCCACTTGAGCTGTGAGGGGCCCCGCCTCGGTCACCCCATGGGGGGAAGGGAGCAGTTCCGCCAGCTGCCTCTGCCTGCCACGTCTTTCCCCTGAATGCAGTGAGCAACCCAGGCCGTACGACGTTATCAGTAGGTGGAACTTGGAAGGCCAGGAGAGGAAGGGGAACTCTTACCTTTTCCAAGGCGATCCAAGGACTGTTCCAGAATTGTTCAGCACGGGCTGAGCTGGCCGGTGAACTTCTAGATAGACTTGAAGAGGAAGCAGTGCTGGGATTCCCACGGACACAGGGCACGCTGAGCTGGAAGGAGAGAAGCCAGGTGGACTGAGAGAGGTGCCCCCAGAGAGAGGGGTCTGCGTGATGGGAGCCAGCCCCTCCCCTCTGCACTGACAGGAGGGGAATCAGAGGGCAGGGGACAAAGAACAGGCTGGGTCACCCACGGGGACACCGTGGAGAGTGGACACCAGGGCGCGGAGCTCAGCTGGGCCCCCCTTTGGTTGTTTCCTCCACGTGCCTTCCCCGTGAGGCTCGGGAGGGAACTGATGCCCCAGCACGCTCCCCGCTGGCCAGTGGCAACAGCCTATAAGTCTGTGGCTGTCGTTACTGAGTCCCCCTCCCAGATGTCATCACAATGACATCTGTCAGGTCTGCGCCCACTCTGTCCCCATGACTCACCCCTCAGACCCCTGGCCCTGGGGACCCGGGCACAAGGTCCGTGCTGCCCAGCCCTTCCTGTGTTCCATATGCTACCCAGGGGCAGATGGCAGCCCTGGGTCCTCCAAGGGCCAGTGATCCCAATGACATCCCTGAAAAGGTGGGCCAGCCTTGGGGCAGGGCAGCTCCCGGGAGGGGGGCCCCAGCCTGGGAGTGGCCCCGGGGACTGACCAGGACGGCGGGACACTCAGCTTCACAGAGCGAGCGTCCCTGGACGCGGTATGTCAGTCAACGGGAACCAGCACTGGAAAGAAAGGGAGGCAGGTGTTGGGAACCCCCTCGTGCAGAGGAGCCTTTGGAGAGCAGGCTTCCCTCGGGGAGAGGACACCAGCCCCTCTCGGCTTTGCGGGAGGCTCTCTGGGGATCGCAGACTCCGGCCCGATAACCCTGATCTGGGAGCTCGGGGCAGACGCGCTGCTTCTCTCCCACCGAGCTGGCTGCGCCCCCTCGTGGCGGCGACTCGGCATGGCCCGCTCCCGAGCACATCCCTTCTCGGGCCCTTTGCCGGCCGCCTGCCTGGGTCACTCTGTTCCGACTCCCTGGGTGGGGAAACAATTACAGAAAGAAAAGACCACAGCTTTAAATATTTTATCCAATAAAAATTTCAAAATGCAAGTAAATACGTGAAGTACGGCTTAGCCTGGGCCTTCTAGAACACAGCCTGAGGCAAAGATGAAGTTGGCACAATGCTTTTTCAGGGGAGATGCAAGGAGGGGAGACAGAGAAAGGCGGGCAGTCGTGCGGCCCAGGGTGAAGTGGTGCATCGCCACGCTGGTGCCATTTCGCAGCGAGCCCGAAGGCGCGAGCGGATGCTTTGCAGGTGAGCTCGCGTGTGGCCCGGGGGGAACTTCTTTGGAAAGACCGGGAGGGGGAATTTCCTCAGCTCTTCGCGAGAGGGAGGAGGGGAGGACATGTGTCTGCCTAGATGCCTTCAGTTTTCCACTGGCCAGAGTTTGCCCTGCAGGAGGTCACTTTCTCACCCTTCTGCATTACTTCACCTGGCCCTTCAGTGGGCAGTCAGGGCGCCGACCCTGCAGCTTGGGATGCGGGGCTTCATGCAGAGGAGTGAAGAGAAGGCCAGCACTGCAGACGTGTGCGAAGTAGGTCTGATAATGTAGTGGCAACCAAGGAGAGGCGTCCAGCGTCCACAGAGCACAGGGCTATTCTGTCCCAGGTGCCAGAACAATCGGGGCGCCAACCGAGTCAATTGGGAGAAGAAACAGCTGGGGAGGAACAAGCCACAGGGAGGTTCGGGAGGCGGGCAGCAGCGAGGGGACCCAGGGGGATGCGTAACATGTGCGTCCATTACTGTCTTCCCCTTGCCGCCCGGGATCTATTAGTTTCCTTGCACGTTATAATGCGAGGGCTCACTTTTCCCCCTTTTTCAGTGAAAACAAGATGGCGTCATTCCGATCCATCACAGACGCCCTCTCAAGGTGGCGGCCGGCAGCTGTCTCTTGGAAGCCTTAAGATGAGCTGTGCCAGGGGGTCCCCAAGCTCCCGACAATCTTCCCTGTCCCCAGCGTGCAGGAGCTTCTCGTGGTGATCAGGATCTGGCACCGTCTTGTCCTTGGCCCACCGGCATGCAGAGTCAGTGATAATTTATGGAAACTTTACCAGTGATAATTAGTAGCCAAGCGGTAATTAGCAAGACCTGCTGCGTCCCAGGTTTCAGTGTTCTCTCCTGGGAGAGATCCCTGGGAGCTCTAACTCGACAGAGTCTTAGGGGCAAGAAGCACAAATCCCACCAGTGGGTCTCCGGCCCAAGCCCATCATTTCACCCCCAGCTGGTTATCAGGAACTCCCCAGGGGCCGTGGGTGAGGCTTGAGAGAGAAGGGGTGGTGGGTCTGTTGGAATTTACTCCCGTCTTCTGCACTGGCTTGAGCCTGATTCAAAAGAGCCACTACCATTACATGCCAGATGGCTCCTTGACTCTTCCTACCACATCGGCCTGTACTGCGTAGGTCAAAGAATTATTGAAAAAACAAGTCACAAAGAGCAAGCACTTTGCAAGCCTCTGTTGGTGATATGCTGGCTAATATCGCCTTGGCCAAAGAAAGTCACATGTCCAAGCCTGAAATCAAGAAGCAGAGAGACGCTACCTCTTGATGGGATGAGCATCAAAGCATCTGTGATCTTTAAAAAAAAACGACTGCAGCCTTGCTGCAGGAAGTAGAAAGGTTGCATGGTGCCCACTTCACTTGGGTGGCTGCCAGCCTGAGCTTACATGGAGCTGCCCGTTACACCTGTGGCTGAGGACAGGGTGGGCTGGTGATGTGTAACATGGGACATCCGGGTGTCAGCCACGGTCAGCCTCTTGCGCCTCTCAGACCCTCTCATGCCATACTTAAGTCCAATTTTTCAGTTTCTTTTAATATCCACAAAAGGCTAAACGCACAAAAATTTGGGGGAGAAGCTAGAGCTGCTGATGCACCTGGGCTGAGGATGGCACTTGACATTCACCTGTTTTCTCCACCACTCACGCTAGATTTTCCGCGCCCTCAACAATCATTTAAATTGGCTTAGGCTGCTTGCTTGGTCGGGTGACCAAGACTTTCAGGCTTAAGGAGTCTGAGACTTTAGTTGCCTTGCTTTTGTCAAAATACAGTTGCTGCAATAGGCCATTCACCATTTTCACTTAGGATATAAGCACCCAGAGATGCCCCAGAGAATCCCCTGAGTTGCAGACATGTTCCTCTCTGTCTTCATTGTACAGCAGCACCGTGGCTTCTCGTGATAGCCGGGGTCAATTACCCCCACCAAGACAGGAACTCCTTTCTTTGCTGGCCCATCAGAATACAGAGCTCAGAGTGACCAGTTGGTAGTCATAGCTTCAGGTTCAGTGGAACCCTTACTGTACCCGGAGGAAGAATGCATCCCCTGGATAATGATGTAGTGGAAGCTACTGCTCCAGGGACAGGAAGCATAAATCCTTCACATGGGTTTCCGGGAGGGATGAGAAGAGCAGTCACTCCTGCTTCCCCCGGTGTCTTCCAGCTATTTGGATGTAGTATCACATGTGGGCCACTGGCTCCGTTCTTACTCTACACCCTGGTGGACAGCCCCTCAAGCCTGTAGGATGAGGTCCCGGATCTGCTGTCTTAGCTGAAGGTAATTCCAATCTTCCATCTGGCCAGCTGCTTCAGGGTGATACGATCTCTATGAGCAACAGAAGAGCCTGCGGCCGTAACCCACCGCCGTCGCCTCTTCTGCTGTAGCGTGTGGCTCTCACTCTGTAGCGACGGTACGCAAGGTCCGTCAGGCATCAGGCAAGCCCTGGAGAGCGGAGCTGGCAGAGGAGCTCTGGGCATAGAAAAAAACATCTCTATCCAGGGTAGGTCTTCTGTCGAGGAAGAACTTCTCCCTCTCCTGGTTGGAGGAGGTCTGATGTCATAAACTGGCCAAGTGAGTGGTTGGCCTTCTCAAGGGACAGCCGCTCTGAGGGCTACCAGCTCTTGCCCTGACGGGTCAGGCATTCCGCGGCATCACTGGTGAGATAAGTCTCGGAGAGAGGATGTCCCCACACCGCCTCCAGCTCTTCCACCACTGCCATCTGCTCATGGTCCCACAGTGCAAGCACTCGGGCGGCTGAGGACAGAGGCCAGCTGATTTCTACTGGGTAAGCCATCTTGTCTACCAGGTTGTCAAGCACTTCCTTAAGGTGGGGAGGGAGTCTCCGGTGGGCTCCGGTGATCTGCCTACTCTCAGCCCAGCCCCCTCACATTCACAGCCTTTTTCCCAGACCTCCTCATCACTGGTCTTCCAGCCTCGCCCCTTTCTTACCCCCAACCAGAAGCCAACCATTCGCCACTGCCCGGGGAATCAGTATATCCTTACCCCAGACCCCTCCCCCTCCCCTAACTCAGATGACCAAGGAAGCCCTGACCTCCTGTGGTTGAGGTTCAAGGAAAGTGCTAGAGGCCCGTCCGGGAGAGGCTGGGGGTTCACTGCCTGCGCAGATGGAATCTGGAGAGACATCCCCCTGTGGGCTTCCTCAGCGCCCCGGTGCCTGCCCTCCCCAAGATGCCTCTGGGACTGAGCATCTGCCCCCATTTCACCTGCAACCACAGTTGACTAGCTGCGCCTAAACTGCCCGCGCAGCCCCCTCCCCGACGGGGCAGGGCGGGGCGGGGCAGGGCAGGCCTTTCCGAGGGAGCCGAAGGGCCTCCATCCTGAGTGCAGTGTGCAGGCGCCGCTGCAAAACCCATGCCATGTGCCATCCCAGAATCCAGGTGGACTGGAGTCCCTAAGAAGTTTCCTAAGCGGGGGGGGCTTCCCTGGTGGCACAGCGGTTAAGAATCCACCTGCCGATGCAGGGGACACGGGTTCGAGCCCTGGTCCGGGAAGATCCCACATGCCGCGGAGCAGCTAAACCCGTGCGCCACTACTGAAGCCCGCGCGCCTAGAGCTCCTGCTCCCCAACAAGAGAAGCCACCGCAATGAGAAGCCTGCGCACCGCAATGAAGAGTGGCCCCCGCTCGCCGCAACTAGAGAAAGCCCGCGCGCAGCAACGAAGACCCAACACAGCCAAAAATAAATAAATAAACAAATAAGTTTCCTAAGGAAACTTAGAACATTTGGATGAAATATAACAAAAGTCCTTTAATTCTTAGTCAGGACCCTAGGAAACAGAAAAGCCCACTGGCGAAAAATGAAAAAGGCACTGACAGGCGGCCTGCTGGGTAACACTAATGCCACAGGCCCTGGGGACGTCTGCTAGCTAGTCCAGGTAGCCAAGACCTTTCCATTTCAATGGCCACTAGAGATGGGAGAGCAGGCCTTGACCTGGGCAAGGCTAGCACTGAGACCCCAAGACCGGCAAGGACTAGACTCTCAGTGAAAGTGTGGGCTAAGGGGGAAAGTTCCATCTAAGGGTGGCACGGAAGATGTTTGTCTCGGCCCGAGCTCTGGATAGATAGAAAGTCTCCTCTGTAACTCGGAACCAGGGCCAGCCTTCAAGTCGGCTTGCAGCTCAAGCGTAAGCCATGTGCTTTGTCTTGGAAACTGCAAGCTGAGAATCCAACGAAGAGGTCTGAGTAGTACCAAAGTGGGTTCCTGGGGTACTAATTACAGGAGGGGGCTGACTTTATGAAAATCTTTCCAGCTGGACATTTATGATTTGTATACATTTCTACATGTATGTTATGCTTCAACTTAAAATTTTCCTTAAACAGTTTTAGGGAATGGTTCTCCTTAGAAACTGCCCTATCCTCAGGCTGTTAAGGCCTGAGGCACAGGCCACGCCATCCAGCTGAAGACCCTGTTTTCTGTGGCACAGCTGCCAGCTGAGATCCTGACAGCAGGTATTGCTAAGTGCTTGGGGCTGACAACAGGGAAATAAACGCAAGCCACCACCAACACCTGGGGCATCTCCTCTTTTAAAAGCTCGCATCACCCCTGTCTTCCCTCATGGGAACACCTGGTCCAGATCAACCCTTAAAAATCAACTCAGCACTATTTCTTGATCAGATCACTGGAAAACAAGCGTTCAGTCAATCCTGGTCTTCCCTGTGAGTTTTTTATTTTAAATTAAAAAAAAATGTTTTTAATTGAAGTATAGCTGATTTACATTGTGTTAGTTTCAGGTGTACGGCAAAGTGATTCAGACATACATACATATATATATTTTAGATTCTTTTTCATTATAGGTTATTACAAGATGTTGAACATAGTTCCCTGTGCTATACAGTAGGTTCTTGTTGTTTATCAATTTTATATATAGTAGTGTGTATGTGTTAATCCCGAACTCCTAATTTATCTCTCTCCCCGTTTACCCTTTGGTAACCGGAAGTTTGTTTTCTATGTCTATGGGTGTATTGCTCTTTTGTAAATAAGTTTTTTGGATCATTTTTTAGATTCCAAAGAAGATATGGTATATATATATTCAATGGAATATTACTCAGCCATAAAAAAGAATGAAATAATGCCATTTGCAGCAATGTAGATGGACCTACAGATTATCATACCAAGTGAAGTCAAAGACAAATACCATATATCACATATGTGAGTTCTTACTTAGCAATTTGCTTTACAATGAATGACAGCACCTTAATTTGTGCCCTTTTGTTGACTGACAAGGAATAAAATAAACACAGAAAATGAGTTTAATTTCATCTCAGCAAACAGGAGACAAGGATCAATGATAGCTCATCAGATTCCTGGAAATCCTCAGCTGCAAAGGTTACAATAGAACCACCTTTCTGGGGCCAATTTGACAATTTATGGAAAGCACAGCAATTCCAAAAAGGAACTTGGCTATGGAAGTAATTAGTAACAGGAATGCTCACGGACTCTGGCTAAAAAACACAATGGTCATTTTAAACTGCTAAAAAAAAAAAAAAAAATTGGAAACCACTTAGATGTGGAATTCATAAAGTGACTAAGGAAATATTAAACTATCAAGTAGAGTGAAATAAGTTTAAAACTATGTTATACGCATATATTTGGAATCAGCACAAACGTCGAGCATGAAGAGACCTTGGGGCACCGGCCCCCGCCCTCCCTGACTGAAGTTCTCCGGCCCTCTCCACCCTGCCTGCAGCACACAAACACCTGACAGGTCACTGGCCGTACTTCACACAAAACAGCACCTCTGTACCCCATGTCCCTGCCCATGGGGTGGCCTGCCCCCGCCACGCCCCCTGTGCGCTGTAGAAACTCCCCTCCCCTCCCCCTCCCATAGGGCCCCAGCCTGCGCCTTCTCACAAACCCTGGGCACTTGTCCTCCGATGGCTCCTCCAAAGTCCTCACCTGAGCCCCTCCTGCCACCACCTGGAGGCCCCCAGGGCCCCCCTCCAGTGCTCTGGGCCCTTCAGGTGAGTCTGGGGGTGGTGGTTAGAGGCTCTGGATGGGGAAGTGGTGGTGAGGGGCAAGGAGGGGTGACCTGCTCAGGCCCCAGGGGAGCCCCTAATCCCAGGTCCGGAGGGCTGCCCGGGGGCCTGCTCAGCATCTCGTGCCGGGCGCTGAGGTTAGGGCGGAGCTGGCCATGGCCCCCTCCTCCGGCCTGGAGGCTTTGGGTCGCCACACTGAGTCCTCGAGGGAGAGACCCGGGGGCCTCCCCTGAACACCTGTGACCCGGCTTGGCGGGGGGGAGAGGCCGGGCCACATGTTGCTGGGGACCTGAGGTGCTGTCATGTAGGTAGGTGTGTCGCCAGAGCCTGGGTCCGGCCACCAAGGGCAGGTGAAGGAAGGGGTCCCCTGGGCACTGCAGGCCTGGTCGGGGAGGCTGGGCCACCTGGGGCTCCTCTTCCCCTCGAGAGGAGAGCGGGGCCGGTGGTGGAGCTGGGCCAGTCAGGCCAGTGTTACGCTTGACCCGAGGGCCTCGTGGCCCATCCCGACCCCAGAGGGGGACACTGAGGCCCAGAGACCTGGCGTCCTGCTCATGGTCTCGTTCTGGGGCAGTGCTGGGACCTCAGTCCTTCCCCTGCTCCGACACCCCGTCTGCTTTCACCTCCCCCCACGCCTCAGCCTGAGCGCCGCCGCCAGGAAGCCATCTTTGTCTTTCCCTCCACCTGCACCAGTCTCGCCGGCGAAGTTAGCGCTGCCATCTCACCCGCTTGTGTTCACGCTTTCTGTCCCGTTCCCTCCTCGCGCTGGGCCTGTCCTGAGTCTCTGACCTCGGCGCCATTACTTCCTTGTGTCCAGGTCTCTGTACCTGCGGCCCTGCGTTGGGCTATCTGCCTCCCCCATCCAGGCAAAGCAGCCCCTGCGCAGGCGCGGGGAGAGGGCGGTGGCTTCTGGCGCCGCCTGCCGGCAGTGCCGCTCCTCTGCATCAGATTCCCCATCCCGGTGCCCTGGCCAGTCGCGGGGCGCGGGTGGGGCTGGAGCCAGGAGGCCGGGCGGTACCAAATCATGGCCCCCTCATGCTGCCAGCACCTTCTCACCCCTGAGTGGAGCAGGACCTTCGCCACGGTCCAAGGATGCCAGGCGGCCTGCAGAGTAGCAGTGGGCTGGGCCGGAGCTGAGGCAGCCGGAGTGGAGGGGGTGAGCAGCTTCGCTGTAGCCTGAGGCCCTCGGAGCTGCACTTCCAGAGGCCCCTGGGACCCTCTCCTGTGTGGCCGAACTGCCCCTGACACAGGCCTCCTCCTGAGCCACCCTGGCTGCTGTGAGCTCCGCGGTCAGGTAGGAGAACCTGCAGGGTCCCACCAGGTCCCAGCTGTGCCAAATGACCCCACCCAGCCTGTGACCCGACAGCCCAAGGCGGGGTGTCCAAGCTTCCTCACAGGGGAGGCTCCGGGGCCAAGAGGAGCGCAGCCCCGCTAGAGCCCAGGGCCACAGGTCAGTTCAAGACCCAGGAGTGGGGGGCACAGAGCCAGCTTCCCCTGGGTGACACGGAGGAAGATGATGGGGGCAGGTCGACCCCAGAGTAATGTCCACATGCCTTGGTATCATTAGGGCTTTGGGCTGATGCTCAACTAGCTCGATTTAAGCAAGTTCTTAAGATCCTGGACAACTTGAGTAAGAAAAGGAAACACCAAGGCACCGAGAAGAGGTAAGACACTCCCGCTTTCTCCTCATGTATTCTGAGTGGCTGTGGTTTCCCAGGAGTCTAAAAGATGTGCACGTACCTCCTGTGTCAATATATTCATTCATTTTTGAAAAAACAAAAAAGTGCCTTTAGGGGAAGTTAATACAAATAACATATGTGCTTTAAAACTCAAGAGAGAGACCACCTGCTTCCAGCCTGGGCCCAAACGTGGGGGGTGATAGGACCCACTGAGGGATTTGGCGACGGAAAAAGATCTAAGGGAAGTGGTCAGGTTGGCCGAGGTCTTCAAACCCTGGGAAGAAGTTTGAAAAAAGCAAAACAGTGATTAAAATCGAGTTGACTCGAAGTTGTTGGGTTATTTGGAAGGTGTTAAAGGCTTATGAAGCTTTATGGCCAAACAGAACATTAGCTGACAGAAAACCCTCAGCTCCCCTACTGTATCTGGTCACACAACAAACTCATCCCTCAGTAAATGGTCTGCTCCTTACAAAAGAGGGAAGATACTATGTTCCTGTCTTAGCTTCTTCGAAGATAAAACTCTTGGGACTTGGGCTTCCCTGGTGGCGCAGTGGTTGAGAATCCGCCTGCCAATGCAGGGGACACGGGTTCGTGCCCCGGTCTGGGAAGATCCCACATGCCGCGGAGCGGCTGGGCCCGTGAGCCATGGCCGCTGAGCCTGCGCATCCGGAGCCTGTGCTTCGCAACGGGAGAGGCCACAACAGTGAGAGGCCCACATATCACACACACAAAAAAAAAACTCTTGGGACTTCCCCAGCCGTCCAGTGGTTAAGACTCTGTCTTCCACTGCAGGGGGCGTGGGTTTGATCCCTGTTTGGGGAACTAAGGTCCTGCATGCCTCAGGGTGTGGCAAAAAGCAAAACAAAACAAAAACCAAACAACCCTTGGGTAGCGAATTTGCTGTGTTTAGTCTGTCTAGAATTAAAAGAACCATTTCTTGGCCTCAGGCTGTCAGAGCAGCACTGGCACCTCCTCCCCTCAGGACTCTGATCTTGTCTGTCCCAAATTCAAAGCAAAAAGGCATCAAACTCTCTCTACAACAGTCTCTCCCTGAGTTTTCCCAGACGGCCACTGGACTACATCAAAGATTTATCCTCCACTTGCAGGAAACAGATCTTATAAGTAACTTGACTTGGTTTGCATTGTCCAGATTTTAATTTAGTTCAGCACTATTGAGAACTGCCCTGTTTATCATGACAACAACAAGAGAATCTGGCAAATCAAGTGTTCACCTCCCTTGGTTCTGTATATTCAAATAACATACAAGAATATTTCAGCCATTGCGTGTTCTCAATAGAAGCAACCTCACCTTGCTGTTCCAAGGCTAGACTGAATGAACTTTTTAAAGTTGCTGATTTTATTTTTTATAATTTTTAAGTTCTCACTTTTACTTTTTTAACTTATTTTTTTTTTAAGTATATTTTATTGTGTATCCACTGAACTTGAGAGGAGAGACTGGGAATGGGGATGGCTCCACAGGCAAAACCAGTCACAGCTGCAAAGGACCAGGTGATGCTTTGCTTTCTTCTGTAAAATGTAATCTCGGAAATGAAAGCAGACACCATTCTATTTATATGCAGCCACGGCTTAACCTCAATCAGCGCGGAGTATTGGAGTGGAGAAGGAACTGGCCCCCAGACTGTAAGTTCCTCAAGGGGGAGCACTTACCCTTCTGTGAAGCAGCGTGGTGGCATATCCTGGAGAAGTAATTGTACAGGATAAAAAATACTGTCCATGTCCCTGTACCCTAGGACCCTCTTTTGTGGCACCTGTCACGTCCTGCTCCCAGGTATGGTTTTAGTGTGTACTGTACAGTGTGCAGGCACTTCTACTCTAACAACATTTATGCATCTTAAAAAAGCTACCTTCTGCAAAACTGCTCAGTAAAGATAACATACTTATGGAAAAACAAGATTGGGGCAGACGACTCAAAATGTACAGAATGTCGTATGCAAAGCCCTAAAAACTCAACAGTGCATCCTAATCCCAATAAAAATACTAGCACAGTTAAGTCAAAAAAAATTATATATATATGTATATATATTGAGAGAGCGAGGTATAGTTGATTCACAATGTGTTCATCTCTACTGTACAGCAAAGTGATTCAGCTATACATATATACATTCTTTTTCATATTCTTTTCCATTATGGTTTATCTCAGGATGTTGGATATAGTTCCCTGTGCTCTACAGTAGGACCTTGTCATAGGATCTTGTTATTTATCCATCCTATGTATAATAGTTTGCATCTGCTAATCCCAAACTCGCAATCCGTCCCTCTCCCTTGGAAACAATAAGTCTTGAATGGACTTTTTTTTTTTTTTTTTTTTTTTTTTTTTTTTGCGGTATGCGGGCCTCTCACTGTCGTGGCCTCTCCCGTGGCGGAGCACAGGCTCCGGACGCGCAGGCTCAGCGGCCACGGCTCACGGGCTTAGTTGCTCCGCGGCATGTGGGATCTTCCCGGACCAGGGCACGAACCCGTGTCTCCTGCATCGGCAGGCGGACTCTCAACCACTGCGCCACCAGGGAAGCCCTTGAATGGACTTTTTAAAAAGCAGTTTCTAGGTCTAAAATATATGTCAGTGGTGACAATCAAACATGTTTTGTGGGATAAACTGAAACGACCTGGAAGTTCTTCCAATGTCCATTTGCACAACAGTCATTGGCTAGATGCTCAACTGATCTTGTTCTCAGGAGAAGACTCATCTCTTCCCTCTGACACGTGGGTTGTGATAGTGATAGAACCTAGTGACTCTGGCTGTCATCAACAGGTGGTTTCCACTTCTCTGTCACTTACTGAAAGGCCGGTGCTTCAAACTACACATCAGAGTCAGAATCCCCTGGGAGGAAACACTTCACCTCCAATGACCGTACCAGTCCCCTGATCCACTAACACTGTAGGGACTGGACTTGGGACACAGGCTTCCCAGGGTCACACCTGCCACAATTTCCACAAACAGACAAGCCGACTGATGGGTGACATCCTGGGATTTAGTCCAGAAACGTTAGTAAAATGCTCAATGAGACAACAGTTAACTAGCTAAGCCTACGTGGACCAAATGGATTCAGCTGCGTTCTATTTTATGGGTTTGTGACTAGCATTTTTGTTAACCGCTAAACCTTGGTTTACCAGGTGACACTGGAAACTGGAATAAAACATCTCAAGCGGCTTTGTGTCCGACTGGCTGCCTGTGTCCATTTCATCGAAGTTACACAGCTTGTCTGCACAGCCGTTCACAGCTCTCGCAGGCTTTATTCCTGCTGGATCGGGAGTAGCGTCCCCTCTCATCTCTCGTTTCAGTAATTGGAGTCTCTCGTAGTCCATCTACCTGAATGTCTGTCAACTTGTTTGATCTTTTCAAAGAACCAACTTTTGCTTTCACTATTTTTTCCCTCATTTTTCTGTTCTCTGTTTCATTTATCTCTGCCCTGTATTTCCTTCCTTCTCCTAGCTTTGGGCTTAGTTTTCTTTTGTCCAGTTGCTTAAGTTGTGAAGTTAGGTGGTTGATTTGAGATCTTTATTTTCCTTTTTTTTTTTTTTTTTTTTTGTGGTACGCAGGCCTCTCACTGTTGTGGCCTCTCCCGTTGTAGAGCACAGGCTCCGGACGTGCAGGCTCAGCGGCCATGGCTCACGGGCCCAGCCGCTCCGCGGCATGTGGGTTCCTCCCGGGACCGGGGCACGAACCCGCGTCCCCTGCATCAGCAGGAAGACTCCCAACCACTGCGCCACCAGGGAAGCCCTTTATTTTCTTAATGTAAGCATTCGTGGCTATAAATTTCCCCTTAGCACTGCTTCCTCTGAATCCCACACATTTTGGTTTGTTGTTTTTTGTTTTCACTTGTCTGTAACTTCTAATGACCCTTGTGATTTCTTCTTGATCCATTGGTTGTTTAGATTATGTTTAACTTCCAGTTTTCGAATTTCTGTTTCCTTCTGTTGACCTCTAACTTATCCCCTTGTGGTCAGAGAAGATATTCTATATGATATGCATCTCTCTAAATCTATGGAGACTTAATTTGTGGCCTAACCTATGGTCTATGGTAGAAAACATCCCGTGTTCCCTTGAAGAATGTGTATCTTATTGTTCGGTAGAGTGTTCTGTACATGCCTGTTAGGTATAGTTGACTTACAGAGGAATTGACCGCTGCAATCTTCTGTCTGGTTGTTCTCTCCATTATTGGGAGGGTGGTGGTGAAGTCTCCCACTGTTGTGGAGCCAACTGTTTCACCCTTTCTATTTTTTATTCGAATACTCTGGCCTGCCATTAGGTACATATACATCTATTACTATATCTTCTTGCTGTATTGAACCTTTTATTATTTTGTCTTGTAACAATTTTTTTACTTAAAATCTTATTTGTCTAACATTAGTATAACCAACTCTGCTCTCTTCTGGCTACTCTTGGCACAGAATCTTTCCTACCTTTTTAACTTTCAATCTATTTGTGTCTTTAGATCTCAGGTGAGTCTCTTGTAGACATCGTTGGATCGTGTGTGTTTGACAGAATGGATACTCTTGACTGGACAGTTTAAATGTAAATGGATTAAAGTAAATGGATTAAAGTAATGACTGATAAAAGGGACTCTTGTCATTTTGCGGTTTTCGATATGCTTTATAACATTTTGTCCTCATTTCCTGCATTACTGTCATCTTGTGTGTGTAGTTGAATTTTATGGTGAAACACAAATTCCTTATTTCCTTTTAATTAAAAAAATTAAATTTAAAAAAATTTTATTTATTTTGGCTGTGCCGGCTCTTAGTTGCAGCACATGGGATCTTCACTGAGGCATGTGGGCTCTTAGTTGCGGCACGCGGACTTCTTAGTTGCGGCATGCAGACTTATAGCTATTTTCTTTGTGGTTGCCATGGCATTTAAAGTTATAACACTCTAATTTCAATTTATACGAGCTTAATCTCAGTATCAAACTCTGCTCCTTTACATCTCCATCCCTTTTAGCTGTTGTCACAAAACTGTATCTTTAGACACTTTGTGTCCCAAAACATGAACTAATAGCTAAATGTATTAGTCTTAAATTATACAGAAAACAAATCGTGGAGTTACAAACCAAGGTTATATCAATATCTTTTATAACAGCCCATGTATATCCTGAAATCTTTGTCTCTCCACCTGGCTTAAAGTTACTGTCCAGTGTCCTTTCCCTTTACCCCACAGGACTCCTTGAGCATTTCTTGCAGGGCTGGTCTAGTGGCAACCAACTCCCTCACCTTTTGTTTATCTGGAATGTCTTTTTTCTCCCTTACATCTGAAGGACAGTTTTGCCGGATATAGGATCCTTGGTTGACAGAGGTTTTTGTTTTAGCACTTTGAATTAACTCACTGCTTTCTGGCCTCCAAAGTTTCTGGTAAGAAATCCGCTTTAGATCTTATCGAGGATCCCTTGTATGTGATGAGGCACTTCTCTCTTGCTGCTTTCAATATGCTTTGTCTTTCTATCAAAAGTGTGATTATAGCAGGTGTGGGTGTGGCTCTCTGCATTCATCTTATTTGGAGTTCATTGAGCTTCTTGGACATTTATATACACGTTTCATCGTATTTGGGAAGATTTCTGTCATTATTTCTTCAAATATTCTGATGCTCTTTCCTTTCTTATTCTGTGACTCTCACAATGTGTATGTTGGTCCACTTGATATTTTCTGACTGATCCCTTAGATTCTGTTCACTTTTCCTATCTTTGTCTGTTCTTCAGACTTGGTAATTTCCATTGCCCTATCTTCCAGCTCACTGACTTTCTTTTGCCTACTTAAATCTGCCTTTGAAGCCCTCTGGCAAATTTTTCATTTCAGTTATCATACATTTTTAGCTCCAGAATTTTTTGGGTTTCACTTCAGGTTTTCTACCTCTTGACATTTCCATTTTGTTTATACATCATTTTCTTGACTTTTTCCACATCTTATTTATTTGGGCATATTTAAGATAGTTGTGTTAAAGTCTCTGCCTAGGAGATCCGCCACCAGATCTTTTCCAGAAAATGTTTTGTTGATTTCTTTTTCCTTTGAACAGGCCATACTTTTCTTTCTTTGCCTTGTGTTGCTGTTGTTGAAAATTGGACATTTGAATCTATTGTGGTATCTCTGGAAATCAGATTCCCCCCCTTCCCCAGAGTTTCCTGGGGGATTTGGTTATTTTTGTTCTCTTGAGGGTTGTCTTTATGCCGAGGATCAGTATAAAGTGTAAACTTAAGGTCTTCTCAGCTCTTTTCTGAGCCTGCATCTGTCCTGGGCATGTGCAGTCATCTTCTGGCTGTCACTGTATATGTAATTGTTTTTGAGTGCCCTAGTCTCCAGTGTCCGGCTCCCAACAGAGGAAAAAGAAAAATGAAAGTGGGAAGGGCACTGGACTATTATATCCCCTGGAAGTCACTTCAGCTCGAGGGGGGTGGATTGCAATAATGGGGGAGGGGCAACATCAAAGGTTGCCTCCCTCTTTGGACCCCTGTGATCACAAGAGTAGCTGGAGCACACGTCTCCACTGTTGGGAAGACAGGGTCCTTTGGGCCCACCCTGACCCTGCAGGCTGTATGGAGGGTGCGCACAGCTGGCTCCCACAGGGCTGAGGGTGGAGGACGGGCATCTGCTGTGCTAAGACTTGAAAATGACTAAAGTTACATGCAACTTATGTCCAAGCCTTTGCCTGGATACTGAAAGCCTTCAGTAGACTCCGGAGTCCCCAGATAGTAACATCAGACAGATTCTGCCAGGGCAATTGTTGGCTAGGTGGTAAGACAGATTTCAGGGCTTCCTACTCTGCCAACTTCCCAGAATCCTTTCTGTAAGCAAACTTTTATAAACCAACAACTTTACTAAAGTCATATATTAATTGTCACTTATCTGTAGATCCTTTGAGATTTTCTCCAGGGACAAGGATATCTGAGTTACGCCAGTTTTATTCATACTGCTGTTGTGTCTGGTTATTAAGCCATTTAATTTTAGTTGGTGTTTTAGTGTTTAATTTTAGTTGAATTTTTATAACTTTCATTTCTAGAAAGTCTACTTGAATCTCTTACAATCTCCATGGTCGTTATTTAGGGTCATTCCTTACCATTTTAAGGAAAAATATAAAGTAAATTCTGGGGGCATAGGTTCAATCCCTGGTGGGGGAACTAAGATCCTGCAAGGTGTGTGGCCAAAAAAAACCCAAAAACAGCAACAATAACAAAAAGATGTTATATTTAAACCTAATTATAATTTAATTACATTAACTATAAATGGAATAAATTCTCAATATATGAAGCAAAGATTATCAGATTAGATTTAAAAAATCAAACTACTGTTGTTATGAGACACACATTTAAAATGTAAAGATGCATAAGGTTTGAAACAAAGAGTAGAAAATTATAGTGGTGCAATAGTAACTAGAAGTCGATTTCATCTCTTTAAAAATATAAAGTAGGGGGCTTCCCTGGTGGTGCAGTGGTTGAGAATCCACCTGCCGATACAGGGGACATGGGTTTGTGCCCCAGTCTGGGAAGATCCCACATGCTGCAGAGCGGCTGGGCCTGTGAGCCATGGCCACTGAGCCTGCGCGTCCGGAGCCTGTGCTCCGCAACTGGAGAGACCACAACAGTGAGAGGCCCACATACTGAAAAAGAAAACAAACAAACCAAAAAATTATATATAAAGTAGGGCTTCCCTGGTGGCGCAGTGGTTGAGAATCCACCTGCTGATGTGGGGGACACAGGTTCGTGCCCTGGTCCTGGAAGATCCCACATGCCACGGAGCGGCTAGGCCCGTGAGCCATGGCCGCTGAGCCTGTGCGTCCGGAGCCTGTGCTCCGCAATGGGAGAGGCCACAACAGTGAGAGGCCTGCGTACTGAAAAAAAAAAAAAAAGTATAATTCTGTGTCTGATAATCCCGTTCTATCTAGTTTATATGATTCTGCTGGTGTGCTCTCATGGTGTTTCACTTCCGTGTGCTTTGTCATTTTTGATGGTAAAATGCCTCTTCTTGGAAATACATTGGGATGTTTATGAATCCAAAGCTGAACTGTTTCTTTTTTTTTTTTGTAAGAGAATGTTTTTGGTTTTGTTTTTAAATTTATTTATTTTATTTATTTTATTTTTGGCTGCACTGGGTCTTTGTTGCTGCACGTGGGCTTTCTCTAGTTGCAGTGAGGGGGGCTACTCTTCATTGTGGTGTGTGGGCTTCTCATTGCAGTGGCTTCTCTTGTTGTGGAGCATGGGCTCTAGGTGTGCGGGCTCAGGAGTTGTGGCACATGAGGCTTAGTTGCTCCATGGCATGTGAGATCTTCCTGGACCAGGGCTTGAACCCATGTCCCCTGCGTTGGCAGGTGGATTCTTAACCACTGTGCCACCAGGGAAGTCCTGAACTGTGTTTCTTAAAGAACAACTGCAGTGCTCTAGCTTTAATACACTTTAGCTGGAGGATGAGATCCAGCAGATCCTTCCAGGAATTGTTATGCACTGAACTGCATTCCTCCAAAATTTATATGTTCACATTTTAACTCCTAGTACCTCAGGGTGTGACTGTATATGGAGGGTCTCTAAAAAAGTAATTATATTAAAATATGGATATTAAGGTGGGCCCTAATCCCTTATGACTGCTGTCCTCATAAAAAGAGGAGATTAAGACACAGACACAGAGAGAAGACCATGTGAGGACACAGGGAGAAGACAGTCATCTTTAGGTCCAGAGAGAGGCCTCAGGAGAACCAGCCCTGACAGCACCTCAGTCTCAGACTTGCAGCTTCCATTATTGTGAGAAAATGAATTTTTGCTGTTTAAGCCACCCAATCTGTGGTGCTTTGTTATAATAACCCTAGCAGGGACTTCCCTGGGGGCACAGTGGTTAAGAATCCACCTGCCAATGCAGGGGACATGGGTTTGAGTCCTGGTCCGGGAAGATCACACATGCCGTGGAGCAACTAAGCCCATGTGCCACAACTACTGAGCCTGTGCACCTAGAGCCCGTGCTCCACAACGAGAAGCCATTGCAATGAGAAGCCTGTGCACCACAACAAAGAGCAGCCCCCGCTCGCCGCAACTAGAGAAAGCCCACATGCAGCAACGAAGACCCAACACAGCCAAAAATAAATAAATAAATAAATAAATTAGTTAATTAAAAAAAAAAGAGATCATTGATTGTGGATGAAATCATCTTTAAAAAAAAAAATAATAGGGCTTCCCTGGTGGCACAGTGGTTGAGAGTCCGCCTGCCGATGCAGGGGGAAGCCCTGGTCTGGGAAGATCCCACATGCCGCGGAGTGGCTGGCCCCATGAGCCATGGCGGCTGAGCCTGCGTGTCCAGAGCCTGCGCTCCGCAAAAGGAGAAGCCACAGCAGTAAGAGGCCCGCATACTGCAAAATAATAATAATAATAATAATAATAACCCTAGCAAACTAAGGCTGGAATTAAGTTTTTCTTGGTTGCTAATAATCAACCAATTGTGATATTAAATGGCCACAAGAAAAGATCTATGTGCTTGCATGTCAGGTAGAAGTTTGAAGAAAAGCACTTTCTGAGCAGGAGCTGGCACCCCATGAACACAGAATGAAATCCGTGCCACTTCTTGCTGCCTCTGGCCTTGGTGATATGGGTATCCTGCTGAAGACTGGGGTCCTTCATCACAGAGCTAAATATACACACACCTGGTCCAGGAGTCAGAGAAGCTGAAGGAGGATCTAGGGGAAGGTGGAGCAGGTTGAGGCCCAGCTATAACCTCACATCTATAGGTCAGTCAGCATGTCAGCAAACACTTGTGTGAGCTACAAAACAGAGACTGCTTCCCTCAGCCTTCCAAATCTGTGTTTAGGTCTATTTGTCAAACACTGATATGGTTATACCAAACTTCTAGGTATTATTGTACCACTATAATTTTCTATTCTTTGTTTCAAATGTTATACATCTTTACATTTTAAATGTATATCTCATAATAGCAGTAGTTTGATTTTCTAAATCTAATCTGATAATCTTTGTTTCATAAATTGAGAATTTATTCTATTTATAGTTAATGTAATTAAATTATAATTGAGTTTAAATATAACATCTTTTTTTTTTTTTTTTTTTTGGCCACGTGGCTTGCAGGATCTTAGCTCCCCCACCAGGGATTGAACCTGTGCCCCCAGAAGCGTGGAGCCCTAACCACTGGATTGCCAGGGAATTCCCTATATATAATATCTTATATTCTGCTTTCTATTTGTCCAGCCTATTCTATTTTCTTTTTCCCACCTCTCATGTCATCTTGTAGAAATTTCTCATTTTTTCATGTTTTGATTAAATACTCTATTTGTTACACTAAAGTTTTAAATATTCACACTTTACTCACCGAAGTTTAAAGTTAATCAAAACCTTTCTGGGGACTTCCCTGGTGGTCCAGTGGTTAAGAATCCACCTTCCAATGCAGGGGACATGGGTTCAATTCCTGGTGGGGGAACTAAGATCCCACATGCCACAGGGCAGCTAAGCCCATGTGGTCTAGAGCCTGCGGGCCACAACTAGAGAGCCCACATGCTGCAACTACTGAGCCCACATGCTCTGGAGCCTGTGTGCCACAACTAGAGAACCTGTGCGTCACAACTACTGAGCTTGCATGCCCTGGAGCCCGTGCATCACAACTAGAGAGAAGCCCACACACCGCAACGAAGAGCCCACGTGCCGCAATGAAAGATCCCACGTGCCTCAATGAAGAACCCGTGTGCCACAACTAAGACCTAATGCAGCCAAATAAATAAATAGATATTTTTTAAAAACCTTCCTATCTTCCCATAAATAAGGATTTTTCGAAACATTAACTTCATAAGTCAGAAAGAGAAAGACAAATACCATATGATATCACTTATATATGGAATCTAAAATATGACACAAATGAACTTATCTATGAAACAGAAACAGACTCACAGACAGAGAACAGACTTGTGGTTGCCAAGAGGGAAGGGGGATGGGGGAGGGATGGATTGGGAGTTGGGGGTTAGCAGATGCAAACCACTATATATAGAATGGATAAACAACAAAGTCCTACTGTACAGCACAGGGAACTGTGATAAACCATAATGGAAAAGAATATGAAAAAGAATGTATAACTGAATCACCTTGCTATACAGCAGAAATTAATACATTGTAAATCAACTACACTTCAATTTAAAAAAAAGAAACAACTTCATATTCCTTCCTCTAAACTTCTGCTATTATTATTGTTGTGGTTTTAATTCTATCTTGTTTTTAACCCCAAAATACTGGATAATTATTACCATTTATATAACAATCTTCATTTAGATTTTACCACATATTGATCACTTTCTTTGCCCTTTTTCCTTCTTATATCACTCTCACTTTGCTTGAAGTGCATCCTTTAGAATTTCCTTTAGTATGAATTTGTAGTGGCAATCCCTTTTTTCTTTTTCTGAAAAAAAAAGAGCCCTCACTTTTGAAACACAATGAAAGATAACTAGGTTGGCAATTGTTTCCTTTCAATATACTAAAGAGATCTTCCTACTGGCTCCTGAATATTACTGTTAAAAACCTAGTTATTAGTCTAACTACTATACTTTTCTCCTCTGACTGCTTTCAGATCTCACATTGTCTTTGGTGTTCTGTAATTTCATTGTGATGTATCTTATGTATAGGTTTCTTTTTATTTATTCTACTGAAATCCATAGTTTTGTTTGTGTATATTGTCATTCACCCATTTTCAAACATTTTCAACTATCAGCTCTTTTAAAAAAAAATTTATTTATTTTATTTATTATTATTTTTGGTGTGTTGGGTCTTCATTGCTGTGCGCAGGCTTTCTCTAGTTGCAGCGAGCAGGGGTTACTCTTCGTTGCAGTGCACAGGCTTCTCATTGCAGTGGCTTCTCTTGTCGTGGAGCACAGGCTCTAGGCGCATGGGCTTCAGTAGCTGTGGCACATGTGATCAGTAGTTGTGGCTCACAGGCTCTAGAGCACAGGCTCAGTAGTTGTGGTGCAGGGGCTTAGTTGCTCCTTGGCATGTGGGATCTTCCCAGACCAGGGCTCAAACCTGTGTCCCCCGCATTGGCAGAAGGATTCTTAACCACTGCACCACCAGGGAAGTCCACAGCCATTAGCTCTTTTTAAAAAAAAATTTTTTATTTATTTAATTTTGGCTGCATTGGGTCTTCATTGCTGCACGCGGGCTTTCTCTAGTTGCGGCAAGCAGGGGCTACTCTTCGTTGTGGTGTGTGGGCTTCTCATTGCAGTGGCTTCTCTTGTTGCAGAGCACAGGGTCCAGGCATGCGGGCTCAGTAGTTGTGGCTCACAAGCTCCAGAGTGCAGGCTCCGTAGTTGTGCACGGGCTTAGCTGCTCCTCAGAATGTTGGATCTTCCCGGACCAGGGCTCAAACCCACGTCCCCTTCCTTGGCAGGCAGATTCTTACTCACTGTGCCACCAGGGGAGTCCCCAGCCATTAGCTCTTAATATGCTTTTTTGTGGTCTAATCTCTGCCTTCTTTGGGGACTCAAATTACACCTCTGTTGGACTTCCTCACCTACTCCCTTACCTCTCCTATTTACTACTTTTTAAAAATTTATTCTGAATAATTCATTTTGAAATCTCTCAGAGTTACTGATTTTTCTCTTGAGCTGTGTCTAATCTGCAGTTAACTTGTCAACTGGGATTTAAGTTTTTCAATTTTTTAGTTCTAGACTTTCTATTTAATTCTTTTTCAAATATGCTATGTGATTTTTACAGTTTCCAGTTGTCTGCTAAATTTTTCAAGCTTTTTTTTTCTTTGAACAGAAGAAAAGTTTGTATCTGATTAAACCAGTATCTGAGGTCTCTAGGGTCTGTTCTTATCTTTTTGTTTCTCCTTTTTTCTCTTGTTTTTTTTTTTTCTTCATCTCTCATATGGGCCTGATGATCTTTTTTACATATTGGATAAATCACTGAAACAATGTGAAGCTTAGGTTGTTCTCTTTCTCCAGAAGAGTTTTAATTGTTATTTTCGGGGTGCCTGGGAGCACTAACCATAAGAGAGGGCTTAATCTAATCTAATTTTCAGGTTTAATCTCATTTCAGGGCTTGAGATTTCCTTGGAAGTTCTTCCTAAAGCTGCGCACCAGACTCTCTGAAGGTTGACTTACTTCCAGTTAACCCTCACTCCTGGGGTGCAGCCCTTGAAGATGCCACCTCAAAGTAGCACATGTTTCCCTTGGGCCCCCAATCTTGGTGGGCCACAGACTCTGTTGATTACTTGTTGCTGCATAACAAACACCCAGAGACTCAGTGGCTTAAATTTAAAAGATGTATTATTTCTCATGACTCTGGGTACTGACTGGGCTTAGCTGGATAGTTCTTCTGCTGAAGTCACTTATGCAGCTCAGCTGGGGAGGGTAAGTGCAGGTATTCACTCATCCGGGAATGCTGGAATGGCTTCAGCTCTCCCTTTCTCTTCATATGATCTCCCACCATCCGGTAGTCTAGTCTTGACTTCTTTGTCTGGTGACTGCATCCCAAGAGGACCAGAGAGGAGCTGCTAGTCCTCTTAAGGCCTTGGCCTGGACCTGACACAATACCACTTAATGCCACATTCTATTCGTCAAAGGAGGTCAGACTCTAGGGGAAAGGAAACAGACTTGCTTCTTTATGCAAGGAGCAGCTGTGTGTGCAGGAGTCATCAGTGGTCATCTCTACAGACAAACCTCAATTCCACACCTCTGAGCCACTGAGGCTTTTAAAGACGCAGCACAGCCTTCCGTCTCGCCTGGATTTGTCCCTAGGGAAAAAGCTTTCCCAACTGCCAGACTCACTTCTCCGGATTCCTACTGTGTGACGCTGCCTGGGTTGTTTCCTCTGGGTTGTTATCTTGTAAGCTCTCTGGTGCTCTGAAGAATATGTTTTCTAGATCTTGTTCATCAGTTCACTTGTCTTTGGCAGGCAGTTCTAGACCACCTAGGCCACCATTACCATACACTTCCTCTTCAATAGCCTGTTGAGAGTGACATGGTCCCTGAATCAGCCAGACACTTCTTAATGAGTTGCATGCAGAAGGGGTCTCGTGTCACTCCTTGGAATGCGGAGGTTCTTTTTTTGTTGTCTAATAGGTTGAAATAATGGGATCTCCCAGACTCAGTTTGTTCACTGACTTCTCTGGGTCTTGCCTCGTCTGTTTCGTTCACCATTCTTCTCAAATCTTCGTTCTGGGTTCAATTTCCTTTTTCCTGAAGTGCATACTTTAATCACAGTCTGTTACTAACACTTTCCATTTTTGTTTCTCTGAAAATATTTTCGTTTTATCCTCACTCCTGAATGGTAGTTTAATGGGGGGGTATAAAATTTCACAAGCTCTTCATGCCTTGGAGGGACACCCGGACCTTGGCAAGCACATCGGGGGGGGGGGTGGAAGCTTCAGCGGGTGAGTTGAGGGGCTGACAGTGCAGGGCACACACTGGCCTGCTAGGGGCGGTGCCGGGGCCTGGAGGTCCCAGCAGAGAGCGAGGCCTGGGTGGACCAGGTGTGCACTCGGGTCCAGCATGAGGTGGAGACTAGCCTGAGGTGGAATCTACAGTGAGGTCCTGTGCCACCACTTCAGTGTCCCCAGATGGGGGCCGTGGTGCTGGCTGCGTAGAGGACCAGCCTGTGACGCGGCCTTGGCCCCGCCAAGATCCATGGGCGGAGAACAGGGGTGCTCAGTTGTTCCCACCAGTATGATATCTGGTCTTTATCAGTCAGCCCTTTAGCTTTCTAAGATCTTCAAAATGGCCGAAATGCAAGGGATGGTTTTTTAAAATATAATTGATTTTCTTAATCACATTCAGTGCTTGTAATGAGTAAATATTTGAGCTCAGAATTACCAAATCAGTGTCTTTTAAAGAAAGAAAAAAAGAAGAATTGAGCCTCAAACCAGTGCTTACTTATTTGAAAGCTTTCTCCCTGTCTGGCATACTCATGCTTTGACACTTTGTTTCCTGGCAGGGGAGACACACTAGGACACTGCTGTATAGATGAGATAATATGCAGAACCTGCTCTGAGAGTTATAATTAATGTTTTCACTGGACAATTTAGCTGACGAGTAAGCTCAGAATACTATGAAGCCTCACATATTTTAAAGCTTATTTGCAGCCCTGAACTGCAGCTGTAGCCCCTTCTGTATTGCTCTAAATATAGCTGTGACCTCCCTAGGAATGCCTTGAGAAGGGGCCTGCATCGCTGGGGTATTAATTGTGTATCCAGACCCAAGAACTCAGCTCTGCCAGTTTTGTAAATTTTAGTTTTAGTAGACACTTGCATCAGTAAATTGAGCACAAATAAAGTGATTTTACATTTGTCTGAATGAATTTTATTTTAAAGCTGTGTTAACTAGCTGTTAGCACATCTATAGCACATCTACTTTTTTAACTTCTCTCCCAAGAATTCTAGTAAGAGGAAGGGCAAAATCAGCATAATGAGAAAGAACACCGAGTTTTGCAAATGTATTTTAAAAGGTGTTTAGCAGATCCCTCTATTCAGTCTGACCTCTCGAATATTTTAAAGGTAGCATCAGCACTGGAACAGAAAACCTATCAAGCCTAAGTCCTTTTTTTTTTAAAGTAGTTTTTTTTTTAAAAAAATGTATTTATTTATTTATTTTTGGCTGCATTGGGTCTTTGTTGCTGCGCGACGGCTTTCTCTAGTTGCGGTGAGCGGGGGCTACTCTTTGTTGCGGTGCGTGAGTTTCTCATTGCGGTGGCTTCTCTTGCTGCTGGGCACGGGCTCTAGGCGCATGGGCTTCAGTAGTTGTGGTACATGGGCTCAGCAGTTGTGGCTCACGGGCTCTAGAGCGCAGGCTCCCTAGTTGTGGCGCACAGACTTAGCTGCTCCGCGGCATGTGGGATCTTCCCAGACCAGGGCTCGAACCCGTGTCATTGGCGGGCAGATTCTTAACCACTGCGCCACCAAGAAAGTCCCCTGAGTCCTTTTTCAGATCCTGTTTTTGTTTGTTTGTTTTGTTTTGTTTTTTGCGGTACGCGGGCCTCTCACTGCTGTGGCCTCTCCCGTTGCGGAGCACAGGCTCTGGACGCGCAGGCTCAGCGGCCATAGCTCACGGGCCAAGCCGCTCCGCGGCATGTGGGATCCTCCCGGACCGGGGCACGAACCCGTGTCCCCTGCATCGGCAGGCGGACTCTCAACCACTGCGCCACCAGGGAAGCCCTCAGATCCTGGTTTTTGATAGTGGTGTATGGGGAACTCTTTTCTGAAAGGTTTTACCTTTTGCAATTTTAGGAAGGATTATCTTTTTAGCTTGTTTTAAAAAGCTGCAGTTTGGGGCTTCCCTGGTGGCGCAGTGGTTGAGAATCCGCCTGCCGATGCAGGGGTCACGGGTTCGTGCCCCGGTCCGGGAAGATCCCACATGCCGCGGAGCGGCTGGGCCCGTGAGCCATGGCCGCTGAGCCTGCGCGTCCGGAGCCTGTGCTCCGCAGCGGGAGAGGCCCCAACAGTGAGAGGCCTGCGTACGACAAAAAAAAAAAAAAAAAAGCTGCAGTTTGTGTTGATTTGTGGCTTCTCTACCGGCCGGCCACACGCTTCCAAATAAAATAAACACCAAACAAACCTCAGCACCGTATTTTGATCTGTACCAACTAAATAACTTTGTCAAGGGGAGTTCTATTAATATTCCATATAACATTTAAATAAGGTGATGGCTTTTATCTTACTACCCACCTCAAAACCAAAGAACTCAATTCTCAACCCGAGGCAGGGCGGGCTTTGGGGCGCGGTCGGCGTCCCCTCCCTCCGAGGAGTTGGACTATTTTGAAGCCTCGGAAACCAAAAGGCTCACAGCCCTGCTCCCACGCTGGGTGGGCCTCCCCTCCCCTCCCCTTCCCGGCGGTGTCACCTTACACCTTGAGTAAGGACGTCCTCCTCTGGATACGCCCCTCCCTCCAAGTCACCAAGGAGGCACCGAAGTCGCTGCCCTTAGAGGCTCCTTCCCCGCCACCCGAATGCGTCTTCGACCCAGAGATGGCCCCTCCGCCGCCTCCGCAGCACAAACACCTCGTGGGGGCCAGCGTCGGGGGCCCTCGTGGCCCGGCCCGCCCCCTGCCTCCCGGCCCACGGCAGCGCAGACTTCCCGCGTCCCGGCCTCTCTGCGTAACAGACAGCGATCCCGACACAGGAACCAACTTTCCTTTAAAGCTGATTCTCCGCAGCCCCCGCGCCGCGCAGGCGCAGGCGCAGGCGCATTGGCAGCCGGGCGGGAGGCGTGGCCAGGCCGGCGGGAGGCGCGGTCAGCCAGCGGGGCCACAGGACCCGCCTCCGCCCGCTGGAATGCGCGGCCCCTCCTCGCCCCGCCCACGGCTGCCCACCCGGGTGCTAGGTCTCTCCTGCGGCGTGCGGTCCTCCCTGGAATGCGGGCGGGCCTCACTAACTAGCTGAGTGTGACTTCACAACACGCATGTGTAACAGGACGTCTGAGAGTTCGAGCTCTGGTGTCCGCACCCCAGGAAGCCCTGACCTCCTGTGGTTGAGGTTCAAGGAAAGTGCTAGAGGCCCGTCCGGGAGAGGCCGGGGGTTCACTGCCTGCGCAGATGGAATCTGGAAAGACATCCCCCTGTGGGCTTCCTCAGCGCCCCGGTGCCTGCCCTCCCCAAGATGCCTCTGGGACTGAGCATCTGCCCCCATTTCACCTGAAACCACCGTTGACTAGTTGTGCCCACGCAGCCCCCTCCCCGACAGGGCAGGGCAGGCCTTTCCGAGGGAGCCCCAGGAGCCCTTTCGGCCGCAGCTGATGCCTGGGCTCCCGCTTTCGGAGCCCAGTCAGAGTCCCAGACCCAGATCCCAGGGAGACCCTGCTCTTTCCCGCGCCAGTCAGAAGTCCGGACCCAGTGCGGTTAAACCCCAAAGTTTGGTTTTGTTAAAAAAAGAAAAAGAAAGAGAAATCTGGAAGTGGGTCGTGCGGCTGCTCGAGGCCGCGTTGGGGGAATTGCTACAGCCGCGTGTCCGCAATTCCTCGTCTCAGATCTGCGTGGGAATTGGAGTCTGCCAACTGCATGATCTTCCAGGAGCTTTGGAAGTGGGAAAGGGCGTGGAGGCCATGGCCCTGCTGCTCTTTGCTCTTTGCTGCTGACGAGCAAGGTCGTGAAGCGATGAGGACTCTCTGAGCAGGTTCCCGTGTCTCCTCCCAGCCGCCCGGGTGCTGGCAGGCGGGGACAGCAGGGAGAGTAGCAGCCGAAGCGTCTCTGTTTTGGCCGCCAGCACCTGGGATGGCAGCTCTGGATGTTTTGCAAGCTCATGACTCCAGAGGCAGGTCCAGAGGGCGGAAGCCCCACCCCGATCCCAGGCAGTTTTTATTATTCTGGAAGTGTTCTCAGAGGCCAAGCCCAGAACCTGTTCCTCCAGCTCTTGCTGATCATGTCTAGTAAGTCAGCCTTACTTCGATGACCTCCTGTGGTTCACCCCGCACCCTGACTGCCCCAGGTTTTGCTGCTAGAAATAATGTGGCCTTAGCACCTGTGGTAACCGGTGAGGCGTGGGTGATGTCGCTGCCCTCCAGCTAAAGACCAGAGGAGCCACGCCTGTCACTGAACAAGTTGACTTTACTCCGGGGACTTCCCCGGCGGTCCAGTGGGTAGGACTCCATGCTTCCCCTGCAGGGGGCACGGATTTGATCCCTGGTGGGGGAACTAAGATCCCGCAAGCCGCGGACTGTGGCCAAAAAAAAGTTGACTTCACGCTGCAGTGAGGGGAACACACACCAGGGAGCCATGGGGTGTCTCGGTAAGAAGATGTTAGAAGGCACTTGGTTACAGGCTTGTATAAGGTGGTTTTGGTGAAAGTTTAATAGGAAGCAAGGCTTTGCTCTGGATTAGATGCTGTCAGGTAGTGGGGGAAATTACATGCTTGAATATCATAATAACTCATCTATAAGGAGGGAATGCTGCACTTAGTAAAGAAGCATTCATCACTCATAGTAGCTAAGAGAGGGGGAATGTTTGGTCATTTTTTGTGGTTTTGAAAGTATTCATACTTTTGTCTGTGTTTAGACCTGATTACAGGGTGCTCTTGTTTTTGTCTTGATCCGTCTAGGTCATGTTCTGTGAACTTGTTTACGTTCACCAGGAGAACGCCATGGTGTAGCTGAGAGCACCAGGGCAGCTCCCAGATGGCAGGGGCTGCTTTTCCCTTGGTGTAAGTTTGCATCTAGGTGGGCTGGGAAGCCGGTGAGCCCTGTGCTACCACGGCAAAACATTTGGTAAAACTGTTGTCCAGTGCCTTTGAAGGTAGACCATGTTCCTAAAGAGTCTGTCGAAATGTGCTGATAGGCTGGGTCTCCTCACCCACAGTCCACACCTATGGCTTCACAGGGAGGTCCTTATGACTAGTGGATTGAGGAGGAAACACCTTGATCCTGGTTTACAGATGGTCCAGGAGTGGATGGCTGCGGCTCTACAGCCCCACTCAGACGTGGCCCTAAAAGAGAGTGACGGGGCTTCCTTGGTGGCGCAGTGGTTAAGAATCCGCCTGCCAATGTAGGGGACATGGGTTCGAGCCCTGGTCCGGGAAGATCCCACATGCCGCAGAGCATCTAAGCCCGTGCGCCACAACTACTGAGCCTGCGCTCTAGAGCCCGCGAGCCACAACTGCTGAGCCCACGTGCCACAACTACTGAAGCCCGTGTGCCTAGAGCCTGTGCTCCACAACAAGAGAAGCCACTGCAATGAGAAGCCTGCGCACCGCAACGGAGAGTAGCCCCCGCTCACCGCAACTAGAGAAAGCCCGCTCCCAGCAACGAAGACCCAACACAGCCAAAAATAAGTAAATAAAATAAAATAAAAAAGGAGAGTGATGAAGGAAAATCTTCCCAGTGGTCTCCATTTCAAACATTCCTTTGGATTGTTGCCCACTTTGCCTGGACTGAAAGATAGCTAGAAGTATGGCTCTACATTTGCTCTTGGACAGTTGCTAATGGCTCGGATGGATCATCAGAGACTTGGAAAAATCAAGACTGGAAGATCGGGGGAGGGTGAGAGGGAGAGGCAAGAGGGAGGAGATATGGGAACATATGTATATGTATAGCTGATTCACTTTATTATAGAGCAGAAACTAACACACCTTTGTAAAGCAATTATACTCTAATAAGGATGTTACAAAAAAAAAAAAAAAGATCAGTGAAGAGGTGATCTGGGGAGGAGACATGAGGATGGACCTCTCTGGATAGGCATAGACTGTGAAGAAAATTTACCATATGTGAATACCCACCCAAAGGCACCTCCTGCAGAGGAGGCCCTCAAGAATCAGTTGGGTAAGGGACTTCCCTGGTGGTCCAGTGGTTAAGACTCTGTGCTTCCACTGCAGGAGTTGCAGGTTCAATCCCTGGCGGGGACCTAAAATCCCACATGCCGTGCGGCATGACCAAAAAATTAAAAAATTAAATAAATCACTTGAGCAAGACAGTCCATCCTGTGCATAGCAGTTCAGCCTCTTTAGCCATCCATCCAAGTGCTTGTTCAATGGGCCCATGTACAAAACAGCCAAGGAGGAAGGGACAGAGGCTATGAAGGGGCTCAACATCATGGACTTTGCCTCACGAAGTCTGATTTGGCTGTCATCACTGTTGAGTAACAGCAGAGACTAATACTGAGCCCCTAATATGGTGTCATTTCCCAAGGGACCAACTAGTCACTTGGTGAAAAGTCAATTACATTAGATCTCTTCCATTGTGGAAGGAGCAGCAATTTGCCCTCACTGGGTAGACATTTATTCTGGATATGGATTTGCCTTCACTGCCTGTAATGCTTCTGCCAGCACCACCACCCACAGATTTACAGTACGCCTTATGGACCTTCATGCTATCCCACAGAACATTTCTTTGATCAAGGGATTAATTTTATAGCAAAAAAAAAAAAAAGAAATAATAGGCTATGCCCATGGAATTCCTCCACTTGTGTCAAATATAGGAAAGGAACAGAAAAAAAAAGATTTTTACAAAATAATAATAAAAATTTAAACTGAGCTGTTTATTTATTTTTTATTTTATTTTTTTTTTTGCGGTACGCGGGCCTCTCACCGTTGTGGCCTCTCCCGTTGCAGAGCACAGGCTCCGGACACGCAGGCTCAGCGGCCCTGACTCACGGGCCCAGCCGCTCCGCGGCACGTGGGATCTTCCCGGACCAGGGCGCGAACCCGTGACCCCTGCATCGGCAGGCGGATTCTCAACCACTGCGCCACCAGGGAAGCCCCAAAACGGTACTCTTAAAAATGGTTAAAATGGCAAAATTTGTGTTATGTGTACTTTATCACAATTTAAAAATCAACTGTGGCCTCATGATAGGTTACATAAACAATGCCTATGGCAGCCATGAAAATGTTCTTCCTTTCATGTTATGTGGCTGTGTATGCATATCACTGATAGCTTCTTTCTCTCCTTCTTCCCGTTATTTTACAGAAGGATTGCAAGTGGTGGTGAACCTTAAAATGTAGTCTTTCGGTAACAGCATATTCCTATGGGACTGGGCCTGAATTTATGGAGTCATTCACGCAGTCCAGAGATGGATATTGTAACTGTATCCCCGTGATGGATGCAATGGCTCCTGGGACTTTGTGTCCCCCGTGGTTTGGGATGAGGGGGAGAGCATTTTCAATTTAGAATAAATAGTTACATCTTGTTCAGTAGAAGCATAAAGTTGTTTCTGTTGTTGTGTGTGTGGAAGTGTATGTATGGGTGCTTAGCTGTCAAAGAGGGGGACTGCTATTATTCTCTCTCCTTCAAACCCACGCTTCTACACTCTGTGTTCTGATGCTAAGGCAGGGTCTCTGCAAACACATTTCTCCTTTGCCAACTAGCTGCCTGTTAGCATCTCACCAAAGTAGGTAATGGATGTCGATTGGAAAGCTGGAGGAGGGAAAATGCACTTATTCTTCTCTGTTTGCCAGAGAAATGGTGCTTCACCGTGAGTGCAGCAGGTGGTTTCAACAGCAGCAGTGGATTCCGGTTTGCAGTTTTCCCACATTTCTAGAACCAGCCTCACTGTATTCCTCCTCTGGAATACCAGCACCAGCGCCCTGGTGCCCTCTCCTCGGAGATGCTGGGTCTCAGCTCTTTGAGGTCCCTCCATCCAGCTGTTGAGGCATCAGCACAAATCAGGCATGGCCCTTCCTCAGAGGTCGGGCTCTCAGTTCCTACAGGATCCCTTCTCTAAGCTTCTAAATGTTAATAATCTCAGCCTCTTGCCTTTGTTGCCCCAGCACTAGGCATGGTCGCTGCTTCCTGAAATACCAGCTCTGAGATAAATTATTGTCGCCTTTTTGCCTTTTCAGTTTTCTGATACCTGGTGAATAATTCTTTATGTTGAATTCTCTCTGTTGAAATAGTCTAGTTTCCTTCTTCTGAATTGACTGGTACATGTAGTAAAGGAAGCAGTTAGAAATTCTAAAACGAGTAAGTGGCATGTGTTGGCTGCTTCAGGCTAACTCTAGCAAAGTTATAAGAAAGAAAAACTTGAGGCATGAGTTAGCTAGACTGGAAGCAAACCAGGGAGAATAAAGATCTGACTTATTTACGCCACCACTGCCTTGAAGGACTGCAGAGGCACTGCCGGGATTCTCCTTCAACAGGCTTCTTGCCTCAGCTGCTGGGAGGGCTGTTGATTGACAGACTTCAGCTGTCAATCAGGGACTACCTCAGCGTATAGAGCAGGCTTGCTCAATATCACACATCCAGTGACTGACGTGATGGGGGAGTATAAAGACCTGGCCGTTCTTACCCAACTCAGAACACCTGAAGAGCCATTCTAGTTCGGAGATCCCTGTGGGGTTGGCTGGGGCCATCAACATGGTTGCATTGCTCAACTCCTCCTCTCTGCCCTCCTACTTCCCTCCCTTCCTTCCATAGGTGTCCTTCCCCAAAGCATCTCTTAATGAGCGTTCTGTATGCTAAACTCATCTTAGAATCTCTTCTGAGAATGTATCGACTTTTTCTTTTGTGAATTTTGGAGTAAACCAAAGATAGATAGAGAAGGAACTGGAGAAAGAACTGGAGCTAGAGAAAGGGCGTAAATAAACAATATTAGGAAAAAAGCGGAGAATGTAACCAGAGATGCTACGGTTACTCAAAATCTAGTAAGAGGTTGTTATGAACAATTTTATGCCAATACATTTGAAAAGACATAGGATGTATAGGTTCCTGGAAAAATACAAACTAGGAAACTAAATTAAGAAGAAAATGTACAACTTGTAACAATGAAAGACATTAGAAATCTTTTCAAAATAATGGATTTACAAGCAATACCTGCCAAATATTGAAAGAACAGATCATTTCAATCTCACACAGAACCTACAGAGACTAGCAAAAGAGGTAATAGTCCCCCACTACATTTTTGTGTCTGTTCACATAATATTGATACCAAATGCAAACAAGGGCAGTATAAGAAAATTATAGGCAAGTCTCATTCGTAAACACAGAGGCAAAAATATGAAGCAAAATCTTAGGAAAACCGACTTATCAAATGTATCAAATTTATAGCAAATAACAGCCAGTTGGAGTTTATCTCAGGAATGCAATGTTGGTTTAGCATTATAAAACGGATTAGCAGTCATCCATGTTTGATAAGCTTAAAGTTTACAATCGTGTCATCTAAATCAAGCCTAGTGAGGATGAGGCTCCTCTGGTGTAGTTCCTTAAGTAAACAGCTGCTCAAATATAATTTCTCTTGGCCTGTAGATCCATGCAACTAAGAGAAAGGTTATCTGCCTCTCCCCTGCCATACATACCTCGTGTATACAGTGGTGCAACTGGCATAGGAGAGCTGCTGTAGACATTCCTGTTCAAAAAGGGGGGCAGATGGGAAACACAAAAGAGTCACCAGTCCATAGCAATTCTGAAACCCAGCCAAGAAATTCCTTGGTTTGGTCTTAATCCTGGAAATAATCCTCCATTGCTTCGGGCTTTGTCCTCTGAGCTCTTTACTCTACCCTCTGAGTCATCCTTTTATTTTTTTTTTTAATTATTATTTTTTTTAAACGAAAGGTAGTGCATGTTTGAAACCAAGTAGTTTTCTCAGCCTGCTTCCTTCCAGTAAAATTTTGGGTGACCGGGGATGGGGAGGGGTGATTCCAAAAACTCCGTTCATTTTGAACTGGCTCTGTGTCTTTTAGTCCAAGCTGGTAGTGCTTTTGCTGATACAATTCTTTCAAAAGCTTTGTGGATCACCTATGATTTGAGGCTAACTCCATTAGAGAAAAGATAACCCCCCAAAAGTCTTTGAGATAAGCCCTGCTGCACCTTGGGCTCCTACTGACTTGCCTGAGGGGCAATACGTAGGCCCCGGTGTTTGACTGGGTGGATGTGTGGGCTCACCTCAGGTTCTCTTCTGAAGAGAACCGTTGTGTGACTGGACAGTATCCTGAGGTGTCAACTCTGATCTTTCTGAGGTCTTAGTAAAAGCTTTTACAGTCACACCCTTGGCTTCATTTTTAGACCAATTCTTCTGGATTTGAAATCCACTTGGAAGTCATTTCTTAATTTTAGCCCCTTTTGCCATTTGGAGAAACTGGTAATTCTCAAAACCATCAAGTACTTGTTCCTTTTTGTTTACCAGTTCTCTCAATTTCTTTCTTTCTTATTTCTTTCTTCTCACATTTTACTATAAGCAGCAAGAAGAAACCAGACAGCAACCTCTGCACTTTGCTTGGAAATCTACCAGGTAGATCATGAATTTCAATGGGCACCTTTTGGGAAATTCTATGGTGGTCCAGTTGTTAGGACTCAGCGCTTTCACTGCTGGGACCCGGTCAGGGAACTAAGATCCTGTAAACCACGTGGTGCAGCCAGAAAACAAACAAACAAACAAGGGACTTCCCTGGAGGCACAGTGGTTAAGAATCTGCCTGCCAATGCAGGGGACACAGGTTTGAGCCCTGGTCCGGGAAGATCCCACATGCTGCAGAGCAACTAAGCCCATGCACCACAACTACTGAGCCTGTGCTCTAGAGCCCACAACTACTGAGCCATGTGCCACAACGACTGAGCCACAACTACTGAGCCCATGTGCCACAGTTACTGAAGCCTGTGTCCCTAGAGCCCATGCTCCACAACAAGAGAAGCCACCACAATGAGAAGCCCGCGCACTGCAACCAAGAGTAGCCCCCGCTCACTTCAACTAGAGAAAGCCCACACGCAGCAACAAAGACCCAATGCAGCCAAAGATAAAAAATAAATAAATAAGTAAATAATAAATAAATAAAGCCCTATAAAAAAAAAAAAAAACAATGGGCACCTTTTGGGCTCTCCATTTGACTACAGATTTGGTACACAGCTGCTAAGCTTTCTGCCATTACATAACAGGAACCCCTGTTCTTCACCTCCTTTTGAACCCTCACTGACAGCATCCTCAAAGTCCAGCTTTCCACTGATGGTCTGTCTACTGGTGGTCTGTCCATGGTTATTTAGCATTTATCTAACACTCCTCAGAATCCTTCTGGCCTCTGCCCACAGCCTGGTTCCAAAGCCAGTCCTGCACTTTTAGGTATTTGTGTGACAGCACCCCATTTCCAGATACCAAAAAGCAGCATTAGTTCTCTACTGCTGCATAACAAATTACCTTAAAACGTAGTGGTGTACAACAATGAACATGTATCATCTCAGTTTCTGTGGCTCAGCTGTGTCCTCTGCTCAAGTTCTCCCACAGGCCTCAGCAAAGGGTCGGCTGGGGTGGCTGTCATCTCAAGGCTCAAATGGGAAAACATCCCCCTCCCGAGCTCCCTCATGAGGTTGTTGGTGGGTGTAAGATCCTCTCTGGCTGTGGGCTGGAGATACCAGTTCCTTGCTACAAGGCGCTCTCCACTGAGCTAGTCACAACGGGCCAGCTGGCTTTTCCAGGAACAAGGGCTCTGAGAAAGAGACAGAGTGGGTGAGCAAGATAGAAATCAGTGTTTCTGGAACATAATCTTTTTTTTTAAGAGTTTTTAAAAACTTTTACTTTACCTATCATATTTAATATTTCCAAGACTAAAAAATATAGACCGCTTCACAAATTTGTGTGTCTTCCTTGCGCAGGAGTGGAACATAATCTTGGAAATGACACCCCATCACTCTTGTTATGTTATATTCTTTAGAAGAGAGTCACTAGGTCCTGCCCAGACTCAAAGGGAGGGAACCACACAAAGACATGAGTCCCAGGAGGTGAGGATGACTGGGGGCATCTCAGAGGCTAAGAACCAAGAAGAAAAGGACAGATCACACAATTTTAAGAGCGGGCATTTCACAGAAGAGGAGCTCAAATGTCATTTAAAAACCTCCCAAAAGGGCTTCCCTGGTGGCGCAGTGGTTGAGAGTCCGCCTGCCGATGCAGGGGACACGGGTTCGTGCCCCGGTCCGGGAAGATCCCACATGCCGCGGAGCGGCTGGGCCCGTGAGCCGTGGCCGCTGAGCCTGCGCGTCCGGAGCCTGCGCTCCGCAACGGGAGAGGCCACAGCAATGAGAGGCCCGTGTACCGCAAAAAAAAAAAAAAAAAAAAAAAAAAAAACCTCCAAAAGAACTCTCAGCGTCACCAGTTCCCTGGTGGTCTAGTGGTTAGGACTCGGCGCTTTCACTGCCATGGCCTGGGTTCGATCCCTGGTCAGGGAACAGAGATCCCGCGAGGCACGTGGCGAGGCCAAAAAAAAAAAAAAAATTCTCAGCATCACCAGCAATCTGAGTAATACAAACTGAACCATAACACACTGGTGAGAAAAAGATCTGTCCGTGTCCTGAGTGGCAGGCCATTTGGAGAATCAGAAGCACTTGCCCTGCCTGTGGGTAAGTGAATGTCCCACACTCTCTGGGAACCACTTTCACATTCCCCAGTGTCGAACAAAGGGCTTGGGATCTGAACACCACTTTCGAGCTATCAGGTTGGCTGCCACAGTTTCATGGGTCCCTCCACCTGAGCACAGTGCTTCGGGTAACACGGTACCCTGACAGGTGGTTATATGGGCCACTTGCAAATTCACCGTAGAGTTATTTAGGCCTCAGCTGAGGCCAGAGGGACCGCAGGAAACTTGTAAATAACATGCATAAGTTAGAAATTAGAAATGCAGGGAGAGAAAGGAAATTAGTGTCTGGGTCTTTAATCTTGTGTGTGTGTGTGTGTGTGTGTGTGTGTGTGTGTGAGCATATTACAACCGGAAAGCTGCTTCATACATATTCCTGAGGTCACAGGAGCTGATCACGTGAGCCTGATCATTCCTGTGTTGACCAGTCAGTCAGGAACACCCCTGGGCTCTAAGCCGACATTTGGATCTGAGTGGTAGTCTGAGATGGTTCTAGTAATTTAAAGGAAGAAATGGCTATTTGTGTATTTTTTCCTGGATCAGGCCTGATATCCAGAGGACCTGGGATCCAGGGACACAGAACCTCCCCGGAGGCCTCAGCATAGGCAGGTAGAGTCAGAAAGGCAGGGCAGGCAGGGCGAGGGAAGTTGCCAGCTGGCAGTCCTTGGGGCCCCAGCTCTCAGGGCTGGGAAGGGGCTGCTGTTCACCCGCCGACCCCAGCCCCACCCCCTGCTTTCTCTGCACCGCCCACACCCAGTCAGGGAACAGTCTTGGCTCTATAACCTCTGCTTCTGCAGGAGGAGGGGGCAGCTTTGGACAAAGCTGAGGCCGGGAGATACTTCCTGCCTGCCCACCACCCCACCGCCCCCTCCCCTCCTCCCTGTGTTTGAATTGTCCCCTTGGAGAAATGATGGCTCCGGAAAAGGGTGTGAGGCTAATACTGCCAGGAGGAGCGACCCCAGGAGACAGAGGGTCAGAGAGTAGTGACTTAGCTGGGTTTCAAGGCTTCAAAAGTAAGCACCCCAACTGCCCCGGCCCCCAACAAACAGGGGAAAGAGAAAGAGATAAAAGACAGGGGAGGTCACAGCCTAGCCCTCTCCGGTGGGGGCGAACTGGCTCTCAGGCACTGTTAGGTTCTAAAATATATTTTTTGTGCTAAAATCCATTCTTCTAGTCAAACATCATATACAATAAATAAAACTCCCAGAGCCTTGTATAAGCATCACTTTATAGATAACTTTCCTGTAACAAAATTATTTCAGATCACAGGCACGGAGCTTTCTTGTTTATTATTTTTAGAAGTTTGCTCAAATGGCTTAGTTAGGTTCCTAAATTTGAAAATTTTGTTGCAATGGCTGAGGTAAAATTGTTAACTTGTGCAAATAAACACAAGCAACTCATATCAAAGACCAGTTTTTAAAATTATAAAACAATAATATTTTTAAACCAGTATAAGAAAAGTCTCTTCGATCGTTACGTGAAAACTATGCAAAAAGATTCTTCACGTTTTGCTTCTACTTCAGTACCTCCATCACTGTTAAACTAGGCAGGTATTCAGACAACATATCTGACTCTGGCAAGTGACAAGGAAAATAACACTAGCTGCGGAAAGCAATTCTGCAAAAACACAAAAAGATGTGGTGCCATTTTCACCCTAGCAACTAACTTGTCCGGGAAAATAACTGAAAAGCAAAGATATGGTGTATGGAAACTTTAGGAATTGTAGTTTTAGGTTCTAGAAAGACAAATACTAAAAACTATCAACTTCTAGAGTCATTTTATTTTCACTTAATTTACAGATGCAGAAATCGACTAGATGTCAGTTACAAAACTGAAGGCAGAGCTGAACTATCTTTGCCTGAGTACACAGTTGATTTTCCCCCTCCCAGGGTATACAATATCCCTTTCAAACCAATGCTATGTATGTCATAACTATATTTAGAAATACGCAGAGAGGAAAATATTACTACTGCAATTCAAGGCTGTAAATGAGAGGGGAACACATGAAAGCCTCATGGATTGGAAAGCTTCGATTTAGGTCATGTTCCTCAATCAATGTCAAATGTCAGATGACATTTGAAGGTGTTAATTATGACCAAAAAGGAAAAAAAAAAAAAAAAAGAATCCTGCAACAAATCCCACTCGAAGAAAAGGGTAATACTCTCTCCATAGAGGGGGAAAAAAAATCGATTTTTCATTTCTTCTTCCAGCACTGTCAGAGGTAAACAAAGTTTTCGACAAAATATTTAAGAAGCTCTGGACAGTCTGAAGCACCGGTCTGAGTCAACATATAGAAGCAATCCCTTGTTTACAGCTGGATAACTTTCTTCAAAAAGGCAGAGGAGTAAAGTGAGCTTCAGAAATCAAGAAAAGCGATGAATACAGGAATCATGAACCGGTTGCACATCAGCCGATGAACCTTTCCGATGGCCACGTCTCCTGCGCGTTGGTGGGGACGGCCGGAACCGCTTCCTCGGGCGGGGCCAGGGCCTCCATCTCGCGCACCACCTGCGTGAACACCTGGTCCACCATGAGTTTGCTCTTGGCCGTGACCTCCAGGAACGGGCACCGCCACTCGCGGGCCAGCGCGCGGCCCCGCGCCGTCAGCACCTGGCGCTGGGCGTCCAGGTCGGCCTTGGTGCCCACGAGCACCAGCGGCACGGCCTTGGCCCCCCGCAGGCGGCCCATGCGCTCCCGCAGCGGCCTCACCGCCTCGAACGAGGCCTCGCTGCACACGCTGTAGAGCACCACGAAGCCGTCGCTGTTCTTGATGTACAGGTCCTTGAGGGTGACCAGGTGCTCGGCGCCCACCGTGTCCACGATCTCCAGCAGGGCGGGCGCCGCGTTCACCTCGATCACCTTGCTGAAGAGCTCCTCCACCGACGGCTCACACTGCTCGGGGAAGCTGCCGCAGGCGAACTGCGTGGCGAGCGCCGTCTTGCCTACGGCCGCGCTGCCGAGCAGCACCACCCGGTAGCCCTTGGCGGGTCGCGGCCCCAGGCCCGCCATGGCCCAGGCGCGGCTGGCTGGACGCGCAGCCGGAGGAATGGCGCGCGGAGGCGGGGGCCGGGCCGCTGGGGCCGCGGGGGGCGTGGGGGCGGGGAGGGAGAAGCAGGGGGGAGAGGGGCGGGGACCCCGCCGGCCTGGCGCGCCGGCTCCGGCGTCGGGGCCGGGGTGGGCGTCCTCCGTCGCGCCCAGACCTGCCCTCGCCCGGCCCCGATCTGCTCCCTGCGGCTCAGAGGTCACCCGCCCCGCCTCCGGGACGGGGGCCCCCCGTCCCCCTCTCCGGCCCCTGGTTCCCGCGCCTGGAGCAGCGTCTGCCCCGCCCCCGGCCCGGGCGGCTTGGCGCCGGCCTCCCCCCACCAGCTCCACGTCCCGGCCTCCCCCTCCGGTCGGCCCCGAGCTGCCAGGCCGCGCTCCGCCTCTCCCCAGTACCCCGTCGCCGGCCGGCGCCCCTCCCTCAGTCCCTGCTCCCTGCCACCCGCTCCTAGGAGAGGCCGCTCCGCCCGCGGGACCAGAAGGTAACCCGATCCCTTCCACGTCAGCCGGAAAATACCAGCATTTCTCCACCATTTCAGATCCAGTCTCGTGGCCGGAAGCCAGGCTGGCCTCGCTCAAGGTCAGGCCTGGTGGGACTCCGCCGCTGGGGCACCTCTCCTGGCCGGGAGGACCCCACGGCAGGGGGAACCGGTGAGCGGGCTTCGACCGGGGGCCCCGAGTTGCTCGCTCCTGGCACCACAGAATGGGTATGCCCATTCGGTGCCCCGGCCCCTGTGCCCCTCGTGCCCCTGCCTTCACTCTGGCCCCTGCCAGCGCCCTCTTGTCACTGAGCAGAGCCCAGGGGAACCTTATAAAATGTAAATGACATTTCACTCCCCCACTTAAGCCCTCCCTGGCTTTCCATTGGGCCCTCCTGATCTAAGAGCAGAAGTGACCACATAACTCCAACCCAACCCTGACAATGAAAGAAAGCATGAACCGAAAAGCCCCAGGAAACGGCGCTTATCACCCTACTTATAAAGAGGCTCCCTCAGGTCTGACTCCTGTGCCCCAGTCTCTCTCTCCAGCTACACAACCTTCTTGCTATTCCTTGATGTCGGAGCAGAAGGGCTGTGTAGGGACAGAGGGTGCTGGACAGAAATTCTGGGATTGTCCACCTGAGTAAACGCCGCCCACTGTCTGTTTCAGGCACTGACAGGTGCCTGAGGACTTCAGGGGGCCTGCAGGCCTGGGTTGGAAGTGGAGATTGGATATCCACACTGTCCCTGTCCCTAGGCTTGGGGTGCCACTGAATCTCCCTCATTCCGGTGCAGCCCTGAGGGAGCAGGGCCGCAAAACTGACCGAGCTGGAATTTCCTGGCTCCCTGGCAGCACAGACTCAGAGATAAAGGTTAAGTGACAATAGGACATCCTGCACCTCGGTGTCCGTGGTCAGCTACAGAATGTGCTTTTCTATAAACAGTGCATGGAACATCCTTAATGTATAATGTTAATTATATACTTATTACAACAGACAACTTGATTTCTAAATTGAGAAATCTTACAAGACTTATTCTCTGACTGCACAGTAACAAAACTAAGAATCAATTTTTAGAAAAGGATAAACTGCAAACATTCTCTGGAGAAATGCAAGTTCCAAAGAGGTTTCAACAACTCCCCATGGATAACTTTTGAGAGAACATAGGGGACTCACTGTCAAAAAAAAGTCACAAAATGCACAAGGAAAAAAAAAGCCACTCTGAGTGAGAGCCACTGGAAGCCCCAGACAACAAAATCACATCCAGAAAACGGCAGATATTAGTGTTATCAGACACACAAAATAATTATGTATGTGTTTAAAGAAATAAAATCTTAAAAATATGAGCAAGGGACAAGAGACTGTGGCCAAGTAGTTTGAAAGAGATTCTCCTCCCTCAAAAAGAAAAAAAAAAAAAAAACCTTCTAGAAATGGAAAATATAATCATTTATTATTTTAATTAACACAAAACACCCACTGATAGGTTAAACAGGAGATTAAACATGGCTGAAGAGAAAATAGAACCAGCAGTATTCAGAGATGTGAATAATCCTGGACCAATTTTCATCATACAGTGACCTGTGCCTGCAGGAGATAAGGGTTTCTTTTGGTTGCCATGAGGCTGCCGGACAGTCACAGAGCGCCTTAAATTGATAGTTGGCTGGTCTGAGCCTGTCATTATTATTTGAGGCTTTTAAAGCCCTTATAGCAAAAGTCAGCCTGACCCACAGTCCTTCTTCTTACCCTTACCTCGGTTCGATTAAAGGACCACTGCTACCATGTAGGCGCATGCTTTACGTTCCATACGCATGACATCCTAATCCATCCCTAGTGAGTCACTGTAACTGTGCCACAGGCCAAAGCTCATCACCAGCTCACTCACCACCAGCAGTAAGGTTCCTACAACGGGGTCTGAAAGGTGTGTGACGTATCTTAGAATTCTTTCCCAATGTTCTGCTTTCTACAGCCCCTTCTGGTACTAACTCTCTTAATTCAGGTTCCCTCCAAAAGCATAATCTATGACATGGGACATGGTCTTGTGGGCAAATAGTTTATTTTTGGAAGTGATCACAGGGATCAGGAATGGGGGCCCTGGAAAAGAGAAACAGGGATGGGGGAATCTTATGCCAGGTGCATTGTTGAGTTATCACTGCTGTGGGCGTACTTGAGGAGGGAGCAGTATAGAATGAACATCAGAATTGTCCACTGGTGCACAGAGGCGAGGGGAGCATGTGTCCACTGGCGCCCATTCCTCATTGCTCCAGGGTTGCCCTGCAATCTCCCTCTTCCGTGTGTGCACATGTGCCAGGTAGGCTGAGTGAGCTCCAGAAGCATTCCAAGCAGCAGCAGTGGAGAGCAAGGGCTGTGCAGTGCAGTTGAGGCAAGCAGCGGCCAGGCTCTATCTGCACAACCAGCCGGTTGCTGTAGCCATGACTAGAGCAAGAAAGTGGACCCAGAGTACATGAGTTTAGGGCATAACAGATGATTGACTCAGTTCTATTTTTTTTTTTTAAATTGAAGTGTAGTTGATTTACAATGTTGTGTCAATCTCTGCTCTACAGCAGAGTGACTCAGTTATACACATATATATATATTCTTCTTCTTTTTTTATTCATTTCCATTATGGTTTATCCCAGGAGATTGGATATAGTTCCTTGTGGAATACAGTAGGACCTCGTTGTTTATCCATTCTATACATAATAGTTTGTATCTACCAACCCCAAACTCCCAGTCCATCCCTCTCCCTCCCCCCCACCCTTGGCAACAACAATTCTGATCTCTATGTTTGTGTGACTCAGTTCTAATAGTTTGAAAATACCTCATTTGGGGCAGGGGGGGCATGTTTAGGAGCATATTATCTGCAAACAATGGGGAGAATATTGCTTATTTCCTTTTCTTATCTTATTGCTTTAGCTAGACTCTCCAAAAATAACAATACTGAACCAAAAACATAATTGCTGGCATCCCTCCTCATTTCTTGTTTTTAAAAAATTAATTAATTAATTTTATTTATTTATTGGCTGTGTTGGGTTTTTGTTGCTGCACGCGGGCTTTCTCTAGTTGCAGCGAGCAGGGGCTACTCTTCATTGTGGCACATGGGCTTCTCATTGCGGTGGCTTCTCTTGTTGCGGAGCACAGGCTCTAGGCACGCAGGCTTCAGTAGTTGTGGCACATGGGCTCAGTAGCTGTGGCCCGCGGGCTCTAGAGCGCAGGCTCCATAGTTGTGGCGCACTGGCTTAGTTGCTCTGCGGCATGTGGGATCTTCCCGGACCAGGGTTCGAACCCGTGTCCCCTGCATTGGCAGGTGGATTCTTAACCACTGCGCCACCAGGGAAGTCCCCCATCTCATTTCTGAATAACAGAAATGTCTTTATATCACACAATTAATATGATGTATGCTTTTGTTCTCTAACTGATATTCTTTATCATAAGAGGAAGTTTTCATCGATTTATACCTTAGAGTTTTTACTGGGATCGTCAGCTGTTTTTTATTTGTTTTGTTTTGCTTTGGCCCCTGGTAAATACGTAAGGTTTTTCTCCTCTAATTTTGTTAATTTGTTGATGGATTTCCTATTGTTGAATCATTCTGTTTCTCACCTCATCTCTTACACCACTCTTCTCCTTGCTACCTTCTAGACACAATGACCTGTTCCTTTGGCAGGCCAATCAGTTTTCCTGTCTCAGAACCTTCACATTTGCTGTTCCCTCCTCCTGGAATTGTTCTCTCAGATGTCTGCAGGGCTCACTCCCTCATTTTATTCAAGTCTCTTGCTCAAATGTCACTTACTTAAAGGGGTCTTCCCTTGCCCCTTTAAGGGGGCAAGAAGTAAGTGACAGGTAGAGTTGTATCCCCCCCCCAAAATCATATGTTGACGTTTTAGCCTTCAGTACCTCAGAATGTGACCCTATAGGGTCGTTTCAGATGTAATCAGCTAAGACAAGGTTCTACTGAAGTACCGTGAGCCCCTAATCTAGTATAACTCATGCCCTTATGAAAGGGGAAATTTGGACACACACACACACAGGGACAGCGCCGCATGAAGGGGAAGACAGAGATGGGGGGGGTGTTTCTACAAGCCAAGGAATGCCAAAGATTGTTGGCAGATCACTCGAAATTAAGGGAGAGGCATGGAATGAATTCTTCCTCACAGCCCACAGAAGGAAGGAACCCTGCCCCCACCTTGATCTCACTCAGCCTTCTGGCCTCCAGACTGTGAGACACTAAATTTCTGTGTAAATCACCAGTCTGTGGGACTTTGTTAACAGCAGCCCCAGGAACTAACACATCAACCTATAAGAGGGCTAGGACCTCAACACAGGAATTTGGGGGATACAGTTCCACCTACCACAAACCCAGAACTTACTGTCCTACTGTCTTACTTCACTTGGGCTGCTGTAACAGAATACCATAGACTGGGTATTTATCTCTCACATTTCTGGAGGCTGGGAAGTCTAAAGTCAAAGTGCCAGCAGACTTGGTATCTGGTGAGAGAAACTTCCTGCTTCATACGTAGCCATCGTCTTGCTGTGTCCTCATATGGTGGAAGGGGCCGGAGCTCTGTGGGGTCTCTTTTATAAGAACACTAATCCCATCCATGAGAGCTCCACTTTCAGGACCTAATCACCTCCCAAAGGTCCCACCTCCAAAATCCATAACCTTGGGGGTTAGGTTTCACCATATGAATTTGGGGGGAGGGTGATCTGCAAATGGTATGATATGAAATTGATTATTTACTTGTTTATTGTTTCCCTCATTACAATGTGTCTCCCACAAGGGCAGAGACAGCAGATTGCTGAACCTACTGTGTGTCAGGCAGTACCTCCCACAGAGTAGGTGCTCCGTAACTACAGTCCTGCTATGATGCTTGCTTTGAAAGTGTGAATTTGTTCTAACACCATTGAACAGCTGGAGCATAATGTGAATCTTGCATTCCGTGTGATTTTGTTTACGAGAAATACTGGGTGGACGCAGAAAACTCCACCAGCTGAGCTCAGGTGTGTAGTAAGCACACACACTCACATGTCTCCCAGCTACCTCCTAACCCCTGTGTTATGAGCCACCCCCGTCCACACTGGGGTTACAACTTTCCATTCACCTCACAATACCTCCTAAGCTGCAGCCCTTCCGATGCCTACTTCCACTAGCAAAGTTCAGGCCTTTTCTGATAAAGAATCTTTTTTTTTTTGGTAGCATGTATGTATTTTTTAAAACGATTTAACTCGTACAGCTGTGCTAACCTTCTGCATTAGGTTCCCATCTTTTTAAAAAATGTGTCACTGACGAAGTATTTTGAGTGTTCTGCTCCAGCCCCATTTTCCCCAGAAGCCCTATATTTTTCACTGTGCAATTTTGCGTGGCACCCTGAATTTTAGGAATGCTTACGATACGTCATAGCAAAACCCACCCTATTTGTTCAGTGATTGAATAAATGCTTGCCTTTCTGAATTAAACCCCAATTTATCCTGGTATATTTTCAGTATACTAATGAAATAAATTTGCTAACCGCTTGTTGAGGCTGTTTGCATCCAAAAGGCTACATAGAGTCACATAGGATAAGTTAGTGGTTAATGCAGGGCTGTGAAAGAACCCAGTAAGCGACACCTCATTATTCTTGCCCAAGGCCCAAACACTCGAGAGATAGGATCAAGAAGACTCAATATTTTACATATTTTATAGAATATATAAAATTATACCTTGTCGGGCTTCCCTGGTGGCACAGTGGTTGGGGGTCCGCCTGCCGATGCAGGGGACGCGGGTTCGTGCCCCCGTCCGGGAAGATCCCACACGCCGCGGAGCGGCTGGGCCCGTGAGCCGTGGCCGCTGCGCCCGCGCGTCCGGAGCCTGTGCTCCGCAACGGGAGAGGCCGCAACGGTGAGAGGCCCGCGTACCACAAAAAACCCACAAAAACCAAATTATACCTTGTCACAGATGATGTCTGGGTTGGAGCAGATGGCTGGCTTTAGCAGACTGCACAGTGACCTTCCTAATCCTAAACCCCCCACTTGGACTCACCTGCCCAGTGGTGAGCAGCCCTGCAAACCTACAGGCCACCCCAGTGGGAGTGGCCCCTTGAAATTCACAGCAGGGAATCACAGGTAGCAAACTTCACACCATATTCCAGGTGCCCACTCCCCAAACTTCTGGCCTGGTCTTATTATCTAGGCCTTGTTGTGCCTGGGAGCCCGGAAACTGTCTCTGAGCCTTTGGCCCTAGGCCAGAGAGAATCACTCTGACCTCCAAGTCTCCACCCAGTTGGGAGGAACTGTGGTCTCAGTACCTCTCGGCACAGAGAAGGACAGCATTCCTGGGAAAGAAGCAGCTGCCGCTGGCCTCTGTGAAGAGCAACTGTATGACCCTCCGGGGAGTAGCAAACAAAGGAGCCCTCTGATGACCCCTAGAACTGCCGCAAGCGTGCTGAGCTGTCTCTGTTACCAGGTCTACCAGTGAAGACAAATGCGGAGGCAGCTATTGCAAAGCAGAAGTGGTTACTCCCTTTTTTGGCAATTAAGTAGTTTAGGTGACTGGAAAAAATCTGCTGAGACTAGATATTCTGAATGAACTGTTACAGAATCTTTCCTGGCACAGCTGCGGCAGTGGGGAAGAGGAAATGTCCCAAACAAAGAAGCTGCTGAAAATGGGGATGGGGGGGTGGTATGTGCAATCTTGGTACCCAAGAGCTTTGGGTGTGATGGAGAAGAGAGACAAGATTTTGAGCCTTTATAGAGTTCCCAGTTAGAACCGAGACTCCCACACAAAGTCTGCATCCTAGAAGGGCCATATCCTCAGTGTATGAATGAATTCAAAAATTTTCAAACTATCAGCAAAAGAAGATAAGAAAGAAAATGTCCTATCCAGGGCCCTTCCTAGGACAAAAAATAAAATATCTTCCCTAAAATTTGTAACGAGGGCTCAGTCCTGGGGTGGGGGGGCGGGGGTGGGTGAGGGGGGTTAAACTGAACATCCTTTTGAGGTCCTGGAAACAGCAAGCTTAGAAATTAAGGAGCCCAGGTTGGCCGTTCCTTCAAGACCCCAGAAGCAATATAAGCCAACTTGTCTGGAGGGATGCGTGCCTTCAGTAGGGATCCCTCAGCTAAAGCTCATGGTCCAAAGTTACAGAACAGATAAGGGGACAAGTCACCACAAACAAGAGCCAGCACAAACAGTCTAATTTGCAGGCAGTAGGATTATCAGATCAAAGACATAAGATAAATATGTTTTAAAAACAAAAAATATTGATAGAGACATGAGGAAAATTGTGATACTAAATAAAAATACTGGCTTTCGCAGAATACCGGAGTTACCAAGGTCAGAGGCAACAAGAACTGACCTTGGTATCTCAGCCTGTATCTGTATTTCAGCCTGTGTTCATGGGGTGCCAGCTCCCATTCAGGAGGCTGCGGGCTGCTCCTGAATTTCCCTTCCTGACAACCTGCCCTGTGGACATTCAGTGCCAGCATCAGTCCTGGAGACTCCCCACACGTGCCCCTATTGTAGCCATCTCACCTGAGTTCTGCTTGTCAGACAAGACCTGGACAAAGCCGCTGCCTGACCTTGAGGGGCCCTAGCTGGCATAAGGTGCAACATCTTCTCATGATGCTCTGTCCTTTGTCACTGCCCCCGCAGTCTGGCATTTCTTGACAAAGTCAGTGAAGTTTGCCATCGCTGCCATTTTACAGTATATATGTATTCAGAACATGTCAACTAGAGCCATAATGTCCAGTTTCTAACTAAGGTAGGTTTTAGGAAAGAGTTCATATTGGAGTCCAGAAACGGGAAACCGATTCCCTTAGAGCTGCATGTACCTGCCAGTCCTTGGAAAGTTCTGGTACAACGCAGCATGAAGACGGCTAGAGATGTGTGCAAGTGTGGGGGGGGGGCGGGGGAGGACAGACATACGTGAGCTGAAATCCAGTTCCCCAGTCGGGGAGACTGAAGTGATTCCTAATGCTTCCTGAATTCAATCCATCCGTTAACTATCAATAATTCAGCGCCTCCCGCGGTGCAGACGCTGTTTCACACCCAGAGGCCAGGATGCCCACGGGAGCTTTCTGCCCACCCTGGCTCATCTGGGACAGCCAGGCTGGAGCGGGGACGGGCCGGGAGGCGCGACCCCGCCTCCAGCTCCTCCTGCGCCCCCCTCAGGAGTCCGACAGGAGTGGCGTCTGCGGGGATGGGGGGGAGGCGTCGCCCTGGGACGCCTGCCTTCCCCTCGGGCAGACACTTTCGCCACTCCCTCCCCCCGGGCCCAGAGTGGCGCGTCTCCTTTCTTCACCCTGCCGCCGGGGTCACCCTCCCCGACACCCTTCCCCCCGCCCCCGGTGCCCGCCAGGAGGTCCAGGGCCGGCGACGCTGCCGGAGCTCCAGGAGGACAGGACTCGGCATTTCGAGGCCCAGGGACCCCGGCCCGGGAGAGCGCTGTCGGGGGCGGAGCTGGGTCCGCGTTGGGGGCGGAGCGGGGCGGAGCGGGGCGGGGCGGGGCGGGGCGGGGCGGGGCGGGGCGGGGCGGGGCCGCGGAGCCTCCGAGGTCTCCAGGCCCCCCAACCCCGGCCCCTTCACTTCCTGCAGGACCGAAGACTGCAACCCGCAGTGCGCGTTTCCTTCTCGCCCCCGGAAGGGAGGCGCCCCGCCACGTCCCCGCGTGCCCCTCCTCCAGTCTCCCATGTGACCCGCGTGCCCCCGGCGCGGCTCCGATGGGAGGGCCTGGAGGGGGCACTGGTGGGGAGCCCTCGCGGGCCGTGGACGGCAGGACGGCGTGGGCGCCACTTGGTGCGGTCTTGTACCCCCGCGGTGCAGCCCTCGTCGAGGCGCCGGCGCCGCGTGGCAGGAGGTGGCAGGGCCGGCGGGTCCCGGCGCGCGGTCCCTGCCCCCGCCCACGGCCTCGGCTGCTCCGGCCGAGGCACCGGTGTCTGCTTCGAGGCCACCCGGGCCATGGCGAGCGCATCCTGCGGCGGGGAGGCTTCGGCTGGGTTGCGCGGGCGGGGCCGGCCCGGGAGGTCAGGGCCGAGAGCCAGGCCCGCGGACCAGGTGGGAGGGAGCTGGAGGCGGCCCGGCCTCCTGAGCACAGGGCGAGACCTGCGGTGAGGTCCTGTGTCACCGATGGAGCGTTCCCGGGACGGGCCCTCGATGCCCTCTGGGTAGCGGAGCGGCCGGGCTGAGGCCTTGGCTCCAAGATCCTTAGACGGAGAACAGGCGCGCCCAGCAGAGTTTCCACGATTTTCACATCTGCCCGAGGGCAGACAGTGTCCAGGGCGCGCAAAATGGTCCCCCTCCGCCCCGGGGCCCTCTTCCCGCCAGGCCCGGTTCCAAAGGGGCTGACGATGTCGCGGGTCCCTTGGCTGTGCCCCAGGCTCCGCCGCGCCCGGGCCTCGGCCAAGCGCACCGGGGTCTCGAGGTCTCTGCCAATCTTGATCCTGCACCGCCGGGAGGCAATGGCCCCAGGGACACAGGAGCTTGGGGTGGGGAGTGCGGGATTTCCTGGGCTGGGGTCAGAGCCCTGGGTCCCTGCAAAGAGTGGTGTAGAGAGGAAGGGGGGCCGCTGAGACACCAACCAGAACTCCCAGGAGACCCGCCTGCCCATTCTCCCCAGCGGGTGGTGGGCACGTGGTGATTAGGGGGGAGGGAGGGGGAGGGAAATGAACAAACCGCTTGTTTCCTCAACAAGAGGAACATTAAGCCCTCCTTTTGGACCCCAGGTGTCTGCGCCACCGCCTCCCATAGCCACACGCCCTCCTCCTAGTGCAGGAGCAGGAAGCAAAAGAAAGGGAGAGGGACTTCCATCTCACCTTGTGAGGAGGATCACCCATCACACAGGCCCCGGACCGCCTGGCCCTCCCCACCTGAGTGGCAGGACCTCCCCAGCCTCTGAGCAGGACTCCCAAGGCGAGACCAGCTGTCGGACGCTGGGGGCCGAGAACTCCTGGGACTCTCCGGGATGGGCCAGGCTGCCCTCTGCTGGACGTAGGGCCAAGGTTGGAAAGAAGGTGGGTGGTGGCAGGGGATCCTGTGTATTGGGGCCCCCAAAGTAATGCCCTCCCCACCCAGCTGAGGGTCCTTCTGGGGGAAAGACACAGACTGACCCTGAGCAGGGTCCCAGGGAGGGACCAGGTTGTGGTCTACAGACAAAGCCTGCTGGGAAGGGGGTACTCGGGGTTACAGGCTGATGGGGGAGGGAGGGGAGGGTGGCTGAGTGACCAGACTTGAGTGGGGGTGGTGATCTGGCACATCCCATCAGCCTCTGGGCTCCCAGGGATCTTCAGTATCAGTAAAGCTGGGGGCCCCAGGCCCAGGCCAGTTCCTTGGGGACAGGGGGATGATGTGAAGGCCAGGCTTGTCCTTCTACCCAAGACAGAGGAGGGGCTGGGCCAGCACAGAGTGGCTCTGGCCCAAGCTTCTCACAACCCTTCCCAGGGAACCTCCACGAACATCTTCACGTACTGCCCTCTCCCCTACATGGCAATAAGTTCCAAGAAATAGAAATCATGTAGACAATATTCTATGATATCACACAATAAAACCAGAAGATAAAAACAAATCAGAAAACAAAAAGACCCTCCCACCTGGAAATTTATATTTAAAAACCTTTTGACATCTCTAGGGTCAAAAAGGAAATATAGCCCCAAACTGCAGAATTTCTTTTTTCTTTCTTTCTTTCTTTATTTTTAAAATTTGGCTGTGTGGGATCTTAGATGCAGCATGCAAACTCTTAGTTGCGTCATGAGGGATCTAGTTCCCTGACCAGGGATCAAACCTGGGCCTCCTGCATTGGGAGTGTGGAGTCTTAGCCACTGCACCACCAGGGAAGTCCCCAGCATTTTTTAAAAAATATATAAATGTACTATATAGGGACTTTCCTGGTGGCACAGTGGTTAAGAATCCACCTGCCAATGCAGGGGACACGGGTTCGAGCCCTGGTCCGGGAAGATTCCACATGCCACGGAGCGACTAAGCATGTGCGCCACAACCATTGAGCCTGCGTGCCACAACTACTGAGGCCCGCGCACCTACAGCCCGTGGTCCGCGACAGGAGAAGCCACCGCAATGAGAAGCCTGCACACCACAATGAAGAGTAGCCCCCACATGCCGCAACTAGAGAAAGCCCGTGCGCAGCAACAAAGACCCAATGCAGCCAAAAATAGATAAATTTATTTTAAAAAAGAAAAAAGAAAACGTGGTGAAAGGAAAACTATCCCTCTACTCCCAACACCTCTGACACCAAATCTGTAGGTTTCCTATACCAAGCAATTCTCCAATTTTATGCAGACACCAGCTTTGTGGTAATTTGTTACAGCAGCTGCAGGAAACTAATGCGAACACATACTCTTCCTGTTCTCAGGAACACCTCCTGCCCCCTCACCCCTCAACACACACCCTGAGACCCCAAGGAAGCCCCTGCCTCTGTTGCTGCCCCATGCATCAGCCTTGTTGATTCACAGGCATTCCTGTCCATTCTAGAGATTTCCATCTCTTAATTTTAGACATTGTGAATATCTTTACCCATTCTCTGATCTCCTTCTAACCTGTCTGTGGTGTCCACTGAGAAAAAGTCTGAGTTTTGACGTAATCAAATGTATCATTTTTTTTTTTTTGCCGTATGGATTATGCTTTTGGATCTTTGTGTGAGAAGTCCTTCCCTGTCCAGTTGTTAGAAAGAGTCTTCTGCATTTTTCCTGGAACGTCATATTTTTATCTTTTCCCTTTGGATCTTTATTCTCTCTAGGATGCATCTTTGTAGGTGGGGTTAAGTAAGGACTGTTTTTACTTTCTGCTGATGGTGGGGCCCTGGGGGTACACGGTGAGGGTCTCCTCTCACCCGGCCCCACCTCCAGCTCCGCACCCTCCCCTCTGGCTAGAAGAAACTTCTGTGACTTTGACCTTGCCGTGCCTTGCCATCAGATATTCTCCGTTTTTTACAGTGACTTGGCCATTTGGTGACGTAGTCCTTCACTTTTCGGGTGTGTTTACTGAGCTCTTCCAAGGATCTAAGTGGCGTTTCGGTTAGGATGACTTTGGACTTGTAGCTTATGTGGGTGATATTGTCATGATATCATCAAACCATCCAAGGGCAGGTGGCGCTCCCGTCACCCAGATCCCTTCAGAGGGGCGAGCCTCCCCCACGAGGACAGTGAGTCAGCAGGGGGCCAGGGGCACGCTCTCTGGGTGACGTGCCTCTACTGGGTGCTTTGGGCTCCGGCTGACTAACCCAGTGGGCCTGGGATTAATCTGGGGACCAGTGGAGCCCAGGCTCCAGGTCTCTCCTCCACGATTCTCTCAGCTTTGCCCTCACAGTGACAGGATGTGACCGACCCCTCCATGATCCTGCAACTGCATCCAGAGGCAAGAAAGCTCACGTCCCCTCTGGGCGCCCCGTCAAGTAGCCCCCAAATATCCCCACCTCCCCTTCCTTGACATCCTCCTGTCTCCTTCTCTGGCTTATGTCCTATCACCTCCTGGCCACCCATCTGGGCCTGCGAGAGGCCCCAAGGGGTCGGGGGGAGGCTGCCCAGCCCGACCCTCCTGCCCTGCCCTCCAGTCGCCTTTTCTCCCCGCAAGCCTGGCACGCCGTGAGGTCCCGGCGCGGGCAGCAGGCGGCGGCGGCCAGCGCAGCACCGTCTTCCCGGCTGGAGGGAGGGCGGGTCCCAGGCCTGCGGACCTGACGCTCTAGTCACAGTTCACCCTGGGGGCTGGTTGCGGGAAGAGGTGGAAATTCCTCGCGACCAGCCACCGCTGGGGGAAACCCTGCGCTAGACCACAGCGGCCCCCTGCAGGGGTCCCCGAAGACGCAGGGCCCTCCAGATCCTGAAGAGGTCGCCAGATGTTTAAGGGCAGTGAAGGAGCCCCAAGGGCTCCTTGGTGGCTGCCCCCTCCTTTGGCCTAACTCCAGTCCGGTCTGTTGTCTTGGGCTGACAGGGTGACCGCAGCCCCCTGGGACCTAAGCCTGGGCTGGGGCCAACCTCTGGGAGGGCCCGGGAGCGCGGTCCGCCTCTGGGACCCTCAGTCAATGGGGGCGGGGTGGGGGCGGGGTGGGGGGGGGCAGAGCTTCCTCACAAAGGCCTGGCTTGGGCGCCCTCTGGTGGGCGCTGGGAGGGGCTGCAGGCCACAATCAAGGCACAGGACCCTTGGAGATGAGGGGCTGGCAGTCCTGGCTTTGTACCCACACCCGCGCTGCGGAGTGGCTGACCCTGAAGATGTCACTGTCCCCTCTGAGCCTCGGTCTCCTCGTCTGTGGTGGCGGCAGTTAGATCTATTCCAAAATGTCGTCAGAGATGGGGCGGTGCTGAACACCCATTCCCTCCTCACCTCCCAGGGGGACATACCGAGGCGCTGAGTCCCACAAGCAGAGGGTCCCGCCATCCTGCCCAGCCCCGTCCCTCCGCTGCCAGCAGCTGCGGGGGCAACAGGCCCACCACGGGGTCACTCCTTGATGGAAGCCCTTCAGCTACCGCTGCCCGCGGGCCCAGGGCCTGAGCGCTCTGGCCCGGCCCCGGCGCCCCGGTTACCCTGCCTGCCCTCCCCACCAACCATTTCCCGCTGCCCCTTTACTTGCCCCAGCCGTGCCAACACATCCAGCTGCAGCCCATCTGTTCCGTCGCGCCCTCCGCACCCTCCCCTTGTCCTCCGGCAAACTCCTACCCTCCTTCTAACCCGGATGGGGGTGGGGCGTCTCGGCCCTCCTCCGAGAGGCCCTCCTGGACCTCCTCGTCCAGCCCAGCCCAGGGCACAGCCCTGCCGCAAACGCAGTCCCCTCCTGCTGGGCTCATCCCTTCTTCCTTGATGTACAAGGCCCTGTACTGTCTCACGCCCCGCACTGCATTTCTTTGTGTGTCTTCCCCCAAATCAGGCTCCCCGATCAAGATCCTCCGAGGCGAGGTCTAGCATACGCTGGGAGGCTGTACACAGGTGTTGGAACCTTCGTCCAACGGAGGCAGCGCGTGAGCAGGCGGAGAGCATGGGGAGTCCAGGGTCACTTGCGGGCAGTCCCTTCGGCACCGCCCCCGCCGTGCCACCACCAAGAGGAAGCCTGTTTGTGCGGGGTCAGTGTCTGTGCCTTTAAAGCCGAGGGCATGGGCAGGCCACGTCTAGGGGAGCCGCTGCTCCAGGTGCCCCATACACTTCGCAGAGCTGGCAGGAAAGCACCATCCGCCTGCACCCACCGCTTCCGCAGGTCCAGGTGCCCACCCAGCTCCAGCCGCGCCAGAACATTTTGTCCAAAGCCAGCCGAGGCTGTTCTTTCCAGAATCCACTTTGAAGGGGCCTCTTTTCCCTGAGGCTGCAGCTCACAGAAACCTTCCTTGTATTGTTTTGTTTACACTCTAACTTGCAGCAAAAAGGACACTGATTCAATACAATTGCTATCAGAATTGCAGCTGGCTTCTTCGTAGAAATTGACAGGCTGATCCTAAACTCATATGGAAACTCAAGGGACCCAGAATAGCCAAAAGCAGTCTTGAAAAAGGACAGGCTTCCCTGGTGGCACAGTGGTTAAGAATCCGCCTTCCATTGAAGGGGACATGGGTTTGAACCCTGGTCCAGGAAGATCCCACATTCCGCAGAGCAACTAAGCCCGTGCGCCACAACTACTGAGCCTGCGCTCTATAGCCCGCAAGCCACACTACTGAGCCCGCGAGCCACAACTACTGAAGCCCACGAGGCTAGAGCCCATGCTCCGCAACAAGAGAAGCCACTGCAGTGAGAAGCCCACGCACCACAACAAAGAGAAGCCCCCGCTCGCTGCAACTAGAGGAAGCCTGCGTGCAGCAACGAAGACCCAACACAGCCAAAAATGAATACATAAAATTTAAAAAAACCAAAACCACTGCGAGATACCACTTCACACCACCAGGATGGTTATCATCAGAAAGTAAGAAATAAAAAATGATGATGAGGATGTGGAGAAATTGGACCCCTCATACATCTCCGGCAGGAATGTAAACTGGTGCAGCCACTTTGGAAAAATACTCTACAGTTTCTCAAAAAGTTATACATGGAGTTACCATTTGACCCAGGAATTCCACTCCTAAGTAGAACAAAGGGGGACTAAAAACATGTCCACACAAAAACTTGTCCACAGATGTTCACAGCAGCATTATTCATAAGAGCCCCAAAGTAGAAACAACTCAAATGCCCATCAACAGATGTATGAATAAACAAAATGTGGAATATCTGTAAAACAGAATATTGTTCAACTATAAAAATGAATGGGGCTTCCCTGGTGGCGCAGTGGTTGAGAGTCCGCCTGCCGATGCAGGGGACGCGGGTTCGTGTCCCGGTCCGGGAGGATCCCACGTGCCGCGGAGCGGCTGGGCCGGTGAGCCGTGGCCGCTGAGCCTGCGCGTCCAGAGCCTGTGCTCCGCGACGGGAGAGGCCACGACAGTGAGAGGCCCGCGTACCGCAAAAAAAAAGATCAACAACAGAAATTTCATAGAAGTCAATCTAAAGCAGTCACATGGGGAGAGGAGCCCAGTGCAGGTAGACCAGTGGTTTTTAAAGTGTGTTCCATGGAATCCTGGGGTCCTGAGATCTTTCTGGGGACCCATGAGGTAAAAACTCTTTCCATAACACTAAAGCATTATTCATCCTTTATGCTGGGCTGACATTTACCCTGATGGTGCAAGAGCTGTGGTGGGTAGAGATGCTGGAACCTCAGCACAGATCAAGGCAGTAGCACCAAACTCTACCAGTAGTCACTGGATCCAGCACCGTGGTGCACTCACAGAAAAAAACCTAGTTTCACTTTAAAATGTACTGCTGAAGCAGTAAAAATGGCTATTTTTATTCAATCTCAACCCTTGGGTATACCTCTTTTTAATAGTCTGTATGATAAAATGCAAAGGGAAGGCCAGGCACGGCCCTGAGGAAAAGCACCTGTGCAAATGACTGTGTGAGTTACCAGCTGAACCAGTCACTTGTTTTACAGCACTTTCACCTGAAAGAAGCACTAATGAGTAAACTATGCCTGTTCAGGCTTGAATTATCAGCAGGCATTTTCTTGAAAATGAATGATGGGAGCTGGCCACTTACAGGTAAACAACTGACAGTGTTCACTGCCAATGATAAAATTTGAGCTCTCAAGCAAAAATTAGGTTTTTGGAAAACTCAATTCTACCACTGTGACCAGAGGTTCCCAACAGCTAAAGATTTTCCTGAAGAGGTTGTGGTGATGTTAACAAAGGTGCTTTTTGGATAACGTACAATAAAATGGGTCAACGTCTAGAAGAACTGCATCACTCTGTCTGTGGACCAGTATTTGCCAGATGACAAACATCTGATGTTACAAAATCACATGTGGGTAAAAGTAGCCATTCAAAGTACAAGATAAACCAATGGCTGACTGTAACAGAGTATGCAAATTTTGTAAAATTCATCGAGATGGTTTCAGAATCCACTTTGTAAATAATCTTTAATAAACTACTTCCTGTTCAGTTTTGGTGTGGTATCAAAGAAGATTATCCATAATTACTTTTTAAAAGGCATTAAAATAACCTCTCCTTTTCCTAAAAGTGTATCTGTGAGAGGCTGAATATCCCTTACATACTTCAGCCAAAACAATATATCGCAACCGATTGAACTAAGAAGCAGATATGAGAATCTAGCTGTCTCCTAGCAAGCCAAAGATACTTGCAAAACTGTCAAACAGTGACACCCACATCATTAAATGTTGTTATTGTTTCAGAAAATACTTATTTTTTCATTTAAAAATCATTATTAACATTAACAAGTTATGGGTTTATTATCATTATTTTAAAATAAATTAATATTTCTAAATGAATATCATGTTATACTAGTTTATTTCTAAATTAGTCATGTATATATCACTTACTTTATAATTATTTCATGAATACTAATTTTCTATTTTCATGAATTTCTATTATTTTTAACAAATATATTGTAAACGAATTAATGAATATTTCTCGGGTTTAATTTCTAATATAGTAACTATCAGTAGATATAACCACATAAGCGACAGTTCTTTAGTTCAATAACTATTCAGAGTAAAGTGGTCCCGCGGCCAAAACATTTGAGAACCGCCGGCTTAGGGTCCGGCGAGCTTCCTCTGGAATGCGGATCAGATCCGCCCACTTTTCTCCGTGCCCCCCGGCCAGCCCCATCCAAGCGCTGCAGCGCCCTGAACCCCGAGAAGGGAGTGGCCAGGCTCACTCCTGCTCCCCCAAGGAGTGGATTCTTGTGTTCGAATGCAAACCCGGTCCTCTCTCCCCCACTCAGAGGCCTCCTGCTCCAACTACCAGGGGGGCTTGAAGTCCTGACCGCCTTCCCGGCCCATCCCGCCCCCTCCCTGCCGGCCCCCTCAGTGTGACGGACGCACAGCTGCTTCTGTCCACCCGCCTCCCTCAGGCTCCCAGGCTCCCTCTCCATTCTCAGCTGAAGGTCACTTTCCCCACGAGGCTGCCCCTGGACCCACGAGACAAGGACAGAGCTACCCAGCGTGCACCCCACGCACCAGCCTTCTCTCCCTCATCGCTGCCTGGCACCCGTCTTCCCAAAGGCCCATCAGCTGCGTGAACTGAGGCCCTGGTTCACCACTGCGTCCCAGGCCTGGCAGCCCCTCGTGTGATCTGGGTTCACGGGAGATTTGCTGAAGGAAGGAATGGATGGATGGATGGATGAACGGATGAATGAATAGAATAAGCACGCGGTTGCAAAAGCCCTGAGCCCCTGCTGGAGGTGAACTCCTTCCGCTGGGCTGGGGGCTGGGCCGGGCCGGGTGGCCTCCAGGGCCTCTGGTTAGGAAACTCGGCAACTCCCTCAGACTCCACCGTCACTTCAGGAGCAGGGGGCCCTGACTGGGCCTGTCCCCTCCTCCCCCACCCCCGCAGACAATCGTATTTCCCTGAAGAAACAGGCCTGAGGCTTTGAGGTGAGCGGGCCTAGAGCTGGGAGAGAAGGGGTGCCCCTTGGAGCTCTGCCTGCCCTTCGAAGAGGCTGCTCAGGGAGACCCGCACCTCAGGCAGGTGGGAGGATGGCTTGGCTCTCAACCCAGCTGCACAGACCCCCTTTGTTCCACTGTCACCAAACCAAACTTGGGTCCCCTCGCCCATGTGCAGTAAAGCCAATCTACTGACCCCAAGTTGTGGTGAAGGAAAGCACAGTGTTTACTGCAGGGTGCTAGACATGCAATCCAGGAGAGCCAGTGCTCAAAAAGCCCGAACTCCCTGATGGGTTTTAGGGAAGACTTTTTTTAAAAAATTATTTGTTTATTTATTTATTTTTGGCTGTGTCGGGTCTTCGTTTCTGCGCGAGGGCTTTCCCTAGTTGGCGGCGAGCGGGGGCCACTCTTCATCGCTGTGCACGGGCCTCTCACTATCGCGGCCTCTCTCGTGGCGGAGCACAGGCTCCGGACGCGCAGGCTCAGTCGTTGTGGCGCACGGGCCTAGTTGCTCTGCGGCATGTGGGATCTTCCCAGACCGGGGCTCGAACCCGTGTCCCCTGCATTGGCAGGCAGATTCTCAACCACTGCGCCACCAGGGAAGCCCTAGGGAAGCCTTTTTAAAGGCCAGGCGAGGGAGGGGCGTCGCAGGGTATGTGACCAGCCTGTGCACAATTCTCTGATTGGTTGATGGTGGTAACAGGCCGGTGTCACTACGGTTACATCATCAATCCTCAGGCTTCAGGAGGTCTGGGGGCTTCATGGTCATCAAGTGGTTAACTTCTTTCATTGGGTGGGTTTAGCATCTGTCAAAGAACTCAGGAAATGTGCATCAGATACTGTTACCTGGGTACTTCCGAGAGGAGCTAGAGCAGAGGACATGGGGGTGGGGTCTGTCCCAGGAAGGCCCCATAGGCTCCCGCTAGGTTACAATAGCCAGCAGGACACAGAGATGGGCTTTTCTAAGAAAGGCAAAATGGAACCACGATAGGATAATCTCTCCCACGTCCCAAATTCCTGTGAAACAGGTAAAATTGCACAACATGACTGCCACGAAACTGTCAAATCTCAAGGTTCATCTTGACACCCACTTTCCTTTTTGAAACCTGACTTCATCTGTCCCCACCCCCAGCCTGGGTCTGCTGGCCGCGGTCGGAGGGCACCGGGCCAGGCACACAGGGCCTCGTGGAAGCAGGGCCATGGGTAGTGGAGGTCGGACACAGGTGGGAAAGCACGAGATAAGCCCAGACCTCGGGAGCCCAGGGTCAGTCTGTCCAACCTGGGCAAGAAAGGACTCTGATGAATCCAACTCAGCTCCCACGGCCAGAGGATACAGGAAGGACCCTCTCTCCCTCCTCAGACCCTAAAGAACATGGTGGAGGGCCCAGAGGATGGGGACAGACGCACCAACCTTTGTCCACCCTCGTGTCCGCAGAGGAGCTTGCTGTCCGCGTCCTCGGAGCCCACGTGAGGACCAGCGTGGGCACAGGCTGTGGCCCCCCGGGTGGCAGCGCTGGGTGGCCAGTCCGTCCAGCATCTACTCCCAACCTCCCATCAGAGTCTGAAGGCACCCCGACCGACCCCCACCCCTGGGAAACCCACTGCCTCTCCTCCTCCATCCCCCAGACTTGACTCCCAGCAGCCCGGCAGGGGAGAGGGTGGGGGAGAAGGGGTGGGGTGTGGAGCCTGGGACCCCAGACCCGGATGAGGAAGGGGAGGCGGCCTCCTTCCGGGGCAAAGCACATGAAGTTTTCAAGAAGGATCCCCTTCCAGCAGTGTCGAGTAGTGGCGGCCACTAGTTATTTCAATAGAGTTAAACAAACAAACAAATAAATAAAACACAACATGGGTGTTTTACTGGTTATTTGGTCACCTGAATTAGGAGGAAATCAAATCCGGAAATGATTTTAGCAGAAAGATAGAAAAGATTCAACTCACCAGATTTTGAAATTAAAACCCAAAAAACTTTATACAAACACAGCAATGAGTGACACAAGTTCATGTACACACGCACACACACAGAGGATTTATTCAATCCAATTAAGTAACAAAGGAGAAATGAGAAACTGAAATCGAAAGAAGTCGAAAATGCAAACATCAGACATTACCAGATAACTCAGTAATCCATGTTCGTGATTATGCTCCCGAGTAATCAGGAAAAGAAGGTAAAGCAAATTCAGCAAAAGCTCCGTTGTTTAAGTCGCCAAAGGTTGCAGTAAATGTAGAAGGTTTTCCATCTGGACTGGTGCTTTGATTTTCTCACAGCCCGTCGGTTAAGGGAAGGAGGAAATACCACCAGCAGCAGGGAAAGGAGTGGGCGGGGCGGAAGGGAAGCAGGTGCACAGAGGCACCTGAACAACAGAGAAGGGGGGCCACTGAGAAGGGGGAGGAAACACGGCGGGGGGGGGGGGCGGGGCGAGCGGCTGCCCTGGTCACCGGGAACGCTGGCCGCCTCCCCTCAGCTAATCCTCACGGTAGGGGGCTTCCCTGGTGGCGCAGTGGTTGAGAGTCCGCCTGCCGATGCAGGGGACACGGGTTCGTGCCCCGGTCCGGGAGGATCCCACATGCCGCGGAGCGGCTGGTCCCGTGAGCCACGGCCGCTGAGCCTGCGCGTCCGGAGCCTGTGCTCCGCAACGGGAGAGGCCATAACAGTGAGAGGCCCGCGTACCGCAAAAAAAAAAAAAAAAAAAAAAAAAAAAAAATCCTCACGGTCCACAGCCGCCCTCCCCCGGGGCTGCCTGTCCTGGAGCCACACCTTGGCCTCACCTGGAGCCCCCCTGCTGGCCTGGTGCCCTCGTCCCACGCTCATTGGCCACAATTTACCGGACGGGCTCCGGGCACCCGCCAGCTTCTTTACTCCCGGCTGTGGCATCTGGATGAGAAGAGGACACGGCTGGGGCTGCTGCGAGGAAAAAGGAGGTGATCGACGGAAGCGTGTTCTCTGCCCTCGGTGTGGACCGCCCGCCTGCTCAGCTCTCGCAGACGGCGCCGCTTCCCAGAGACCGCAGCCGCGTGCCGCCACCTAGTGGCCACGGGTGGGAGTGTCCGGCGGCGAAGGGCGCACACTGCCCGCCCCCAGGTGAGACCGGAGAGTGGAACTGGGTTCTTCTCCTTAGAAGAAAGGTGAGAGTCTGATCCACAGGGGAAGTTCCCTGAGTGATAGTTCGGTAAACATTTGAAGGCTCGGAGTTCTTTCCAGAAAAATTCTCTCCAAAATAAAAATAGGGAATAAGGCAGAGAATGGTGCAACAATGATTGTTGTAGCACCAGGGGTGTCCCTTATTACACATCAGGCGCTGTTAGCGCCTCTGTGGTTTTCTGACACTTAAGCCAACCACCTGTGACAGTGGCTTTCACACTCCAATCCTCTGGAAGAGATGCGACCCCGGCGTGACCCCGTGCACGCCCACACAGACACCGGAAGCAACATTTACTCCTCTGCTGTGAGGCCCCTTCTGATATTTTCTGTTCCATCCTAATCAGCGCTGCCAGATTTAGCGATAAGAACACAGGACTCCCAGTTAGATCTGACTTTCAGGTAAACAGCTAAGACATTTTTTAGCATGTGTAAGCCCCATATAATATTGGGGATCTATTTATACTGAAAAAAAAACGTTTTCATTATCTGAAATTCCAGTTTAACTGGATGTCCTGTATTTTACCTGACAGCCCTTTAAAAAGACTCGTTGCAGTCCCCTAACCCGATCTTACTAGTGAGTTGCAGGCCCGAGTTTGAAGACACTGCCTCAGGTGACAGGACCACGGGGGAAACCAAAATAAGTGCAGGAATTAGCTTTGAAACCAGCAGTCACCACCTCTTGCTGCTGAGACCTCCCTTTCCTTCCAGCTGCAGAAGAACCCGCCTCCCCTCCCAAGGCCCCCATCCTCCACCCTCACAAAGGCCTGCACACCCTGCAGTAAAAGGATTGCGGTCTTTTTTTTTTTTTTGTGGTACGCGGGCCTCTCACCGTTGTGGCCTCTCCCGTTGCTGAGCACAGGCTCCGGACGCGCAGGCGCAGCGGCCATGGCTCACGGGCCCAGCCGCTCCGCGGCACGTGGGATCTTCCCGGACCGGGGCACGAACCCGTGTCCCCTGCATCGGCAGGCGGATTCTCAACCACTGCGCCACCAGGGAAGCCCGCGGTCTTTTTTTAAGATGACTTTTGTGCACGTGAACAACTGGTGGCGGTCACTTTGTTCTTAAATAAATATTCAATTTCTTAAAATACTACATTTAGAAACCTAGTTTTTCCTTAAGCGTTGACGTTCAACTTAAAAATCTTACGTTGTTTATAAAACCAGTCAATTTTAACAATCATTTACAAGGGGTCAGTCTCACTGACAAACCAGTTTAAGTAAAAACTGTTAAACCTTTAAAACTACATACTTAATTACTTCAAATGCTTCAATTCAGTAATTAACAAAACATTTCCTGGTGATGTGGTGAGTCTTCCGTCCTGGCACAGAAGTATTTTCTTTACAGCCACTGGCTATGAAGATGCATGTAGTGGAGAGAGAAAGAGACAGACAGACACACACACACAAACACAGGTGAACCAAACCATGTTCTAGAGGGGGGACAGGCGCGACCCTCTTCAGAAACACAGCCGTGATGACCTCTTCTCCGTGACCGCTTGTTGCCCTCTTGATTCTCAGTAGAAAATAGCTCTTCCTGGATAAAGCATCCCCGGCTCCCTTCGGAGGAAGACGGGCACTTTGGGGGCCGGTGGGGCCGAGCAGGAAGGACAGGGGGGCACGTTCACAGCTGGAGATGGGGGCGGGGCTGGTCTGCTTTGAGCACAGTTCCACCATCTTTATGGTTAGAGGAAATCAGCCTTTCAAACATCTCGGGATGTCACCTTTGCGGTGACGGCGGCGGGCGTGAGGGAGGCTTCCAAGTGCGAGCGTAGGTTCTGCCTCCCGAACTGGGGGCTCGTTCCTGCAAGCGGTCAGTTTGTGAACATTCACTGGGCCGTGTTCTCACCCACGTGCGCTTCTCTGCATGTAGATCATACTTCAGTAAAGAGATCCAAAGTTTGCCGTGAAAGTCCGTTGAGCGGCTCTTCCTCCGGATACCACACTCAAGCCAAAAGTTCACTGCTCTGCAGCCTTTTATACAATGCAGTTCCAAGAGTTTGACCCCAAAGCGTGAATTTATCCCAGCAGCAAGTGCCCCGATGTTAACTCGTTGCTCTGGTATTTGGGTCAACCAGCCGCTCTCCCGCCCGGCGCCATCCCAGGCCCTGGACCCTCCGGTGGGCCCTGGACAGCGTGGGGTTGGGGGGCAAGGCTGAGTTCCGCCCAGGACGGAGCCCAGGTACAGAGTGCCCGGAGGGACAGGTCGGGCTGGTGTAGGGGGGAAAGGGCAGCAGGGCAAGATGCAGGGGTGAGCCATCCGGGGAGGGGGATGGAGCGGCGGGGGACCTGAACCACAGGCAGCAGGCGGAGAATCATCGTTGCCCCAAATGCCACTTCATAGCTTCCAAAGCTCTTTCAAGTCAATTTCCTCATTGCACCCCTACAAGAACTCATTACATCATTCCCAGGCTATACATAAGGCCAGTAGGGCCAACACAAACCAGTAAGGAGTCACGCTAGGACCGGGGTGCAGAGCTCCTGACCCCCGACCACAGAGCTGATCGCGCAGAACTCCGGTCACCAGCCAGAGAAAATCCCGTGCTCAAATCTTTCAAGGCCCAGTGGACTGAGGCCTCCCCTGGGCCTCCGGCCACCGTGCTGCCGTCTAAGCACCAGCACCGCCTAAGGCAGAGTCTGAGCCTAGGTCTAAGCCCGTCGCCAGGAAAACTGGGGCAAGTCCATGGCCCCCCCCCGAGCAAGTGAGCTGTCAGATTCAAAGTGTGGGACACACGTCAGGACAACTTCTTCAATGTCAACAGCATTAAACTAGGAGAGGGGTGGTGACAGCTCGAGACTCAGAGACCTTACAGACATGTGAGTCTTCCCAATGCTCTCCTGACTTTGCTCATCCTAGAGAACTGCTGGAAAGTTCTCCGCCTTCAGGAGGTGGCGGACCACACGCACACAGGTGGAGTCCAAGGCAGAGGCCCTCCGCAAGCTTGTCACTTTTGACTGTGACCCACGGAAAGAAACACACTTCCATTATTAGCCGGCGCACGCAGGTGTCAGCTCCGGGCCATTGGGGCCGACACCAGGAGAGACGGCTCTCTCTCACACACACACACACACACACACACACACACCGCCGCAGCCTATCTGGGAGGAAGGCCTGGTGCAGCCTCCCCTTCTGGAGGCTGAGCAGGGCCCCCGCCCCGAAGTCGGTAGGAAATGCGGAAGGCAAGGGCCAGAGCCCCTCTCTTCCTTTTGCCCAGGAAGAAAGAAATCTTGGGTGGGAGGAGCCTGCGACGCAAGGCCTGGGACTTCAGCTCCAGACGGAACATCAAGTTCAGCCGTGGGTGAGCAGTTCTCCCCAGGGCCTCACCTGCCTCCTCTACAGAATGTAACAGAAGGATTTTACTAAAGATAGCAGCTCCCACCTTTACGAAAACAGACTCACAGATGCTGAGAGCAGATGGACGGTTGCTGGGGGGGGTGGAAGGGGAAGGGGGTTAAGAGGTACAAACCTCCAGCCATGGGGGTGTAATGTACAGCATAGGAATATGGTCAATAATATCCTCGTGGGGCTTCCCTGGTGGCGCAGTGGTTGGGAGTCCGCCTGCCGATGTAGGGGACACGGGTTCGTGCCCCGGTCCGGGAGGATCCCACGTGCCGCGGAGCGGCTGGGCCCGTGAGCCGTGGCCGCTGGGCCTGTGCGTCCGGAGCCTGTGCTCCGCAGCGAGAGAGGCCACAGCAGTGGGAGGCCCGCGTACCACAAAAAAAAAAAAAAAAAAAAAAAATCCTCGTAACCCTGTACGGGGACAGATGGTTACTAGAATTATCCTGGCGACCACTTCATAATGTGTGCAAATGTCAAAGCGTTAGTACACCTGACACTAACATAACATTGTACCTTAACTATATTTCACTTGAAAAACATGATTGTTCCCACCTTCACTTATCCCACAAACGTTAAGTTACCCAAATACACCAGACACTGTTTCCTGGGACCACCATAAAATACCACAGACTGGGGGTCTTAGTTTCTCACAGTCTTGGCGGTTGGAAGGTGCCAGATCAAGGTGTTGGCAAGGCTGGCTCCTCCTGAGGCCTCTCTCCTCGCCTTATAGACGGCCGTCTTCCCCCTGTGTCCTCACAGGGTCAACCCTCTGTGTGTCTGGCTCCTCATCTCCTCTTCTTCCTTTTTTTTTTTTTTTTGGCTGCACCCATGGCTTGCAGGACCTTAGTTCCCTGACCAGGGATCGAACCTGGCACCGGGCAGTGAAATCTCCGAGTCCTAACCACTGGACCTCCAGGGAATTCCCTCATCTCCTCGTCTTATAAGGACACCAGTCGTACTGGATCAGAACCCGCCCTGATGGGTCCGTGACCTCTTCTTAACTTGACTACATCTGTCAAGACCCATCTCCAAATACAGTCACATTCTGAGATACTGGGGTTAGGACTTCAACCTACCAATTTTGGGCAGACACAGTTCAGCCCATAACATCGATGTTGGAGCTTAAAAAAGACGGAGACACGGTCCCGGGACCCCTCAGAGTCTGGTAGACGTGACTACAGCCCAGCCCAGAGCAGAGCTCAAACCCAAGCAGGACCCTGAAGGCAGGAGCCCAGAGGAAGGAGGCACAGGGGCTCGCCTCACCCAAAACCGCTGCAAAGAAACCCCAGCCTGGCCCAAGCAAACCCTGTGTGCAAGTCCCTCTCTGTGTGTGTGTGTGTGTGTGTGTGTGTGTGTGTGTTATAGTGGGGTGTGTGTGTGTGTGTGTGTGTGTGTGTGGTGTAGTGGTGTGTGTGTGGTGTGTGTGTTGGCCGGGCCACAGATGCTAAGTCACCTGTGCTACAGGTACCGGCGGCTCTCACCGTGCCTCCATCTACAGGGAAGCCTTTCCGGGAGCCCTGCTGTACCATGTTTCCAGGTGGTACCTGGCAGCCTCAACACTCAGAACAACACCTGGAGAGTAAAAATAGCAGCGCAGCACAGGGCAGATGTCAAACAAGGGAGCACATGGCTACATCCCTCACCCTTCCACCTCCTCTTGCCCCCTAGAAGTCACCCGCTGTCTGGGCTGCCAGCTTCATTCAGCAAATACTGTTCTTATAAGCAGCTGACCCAGATTCTCAGCTTGAATTAGGACGTTTCCCAGGCAGTCTAGGATATACAGGGATGAATTTAAATGCTGCTTAAAAGCAAACTCGGGCTGCTCTCTCCAGTGGGGACAATGGTGCTGGCACCACAGAGGCCGAGGCCCCCAGGCAGGACCCTCTCGTGGTTCATGTGCCTTGGGCCCCTTTCCCCCAGCTCCGTGCTGAATCACAGAACCACTGCAGAGAGATCTGCGTTTTAAACTTTAATTAACCTACATTCTCTCCTAGATCTCATGACCTGATTTTCCATTCTCTCCCCGCTGGGACCTCCACGGTATAGAGATAGAATCACATTCCATTTTAACCCCAATACCCATCAGATAGGGCCTTGACCCCCTGAGCAAAGGACGCAGACATCAGGCAGCTGGCGGGAACCGGTGATAAACACGTTGGTTAGGGCCACCGTCCTCCTTGGCCTTTGCATCTGGGATCACAGAGGTGGGGGTGAGGGGCCCAGTCCAGGCCAGTCGTGGGCAAGGGAGTGTGGACCTGAAGACCCCCCAGATCCAAAAACAGAAACCGGCCCAGGCTCCCAGCTGCTGAGCTCTGAAATTCCTGCTGCCCAGGGCCACGCCCAGCCAGGAATCTAGCGCAGCAAGGCTACAGAAGCAGGCCCCTTCTAGGAGCTAGGGCTCCTCTGATGGCCAGGCTGGACCGTTCCCAGGCTCCAGGCCCTCAGGCTGCCGCCAGCCTCCCCCCCTCCCCTCTGGGTCAGCCCTGCGCGGCTGGCCCTCCCCCGACTTTCCCTCCCACAGACATTTCCCACTTAAGAGCTTAGTCCCGTCGCTTCTCAGAAGACCCAGACTGACACTGAGATCAGCTGTCACACCCCAGCGCCTCCTTAGCTAAGCCCCCAACCCCACGGTCCGCCCCCCACGCAGCGACTGGACTGACCCTGAGCCGTGGCCTGGCCCTTCTCCCCTCTGCCCAGACATCCTCTACGCCCCCGTCTCTCCCGCTGCTCCCGCCAGCCTGGCCCCCCATGACTCTGCACTGCTGGCCCCTCCACCGGAAGCTCTTCCTAGACGCCTCCCCTCCTTTGGGTTAGACGGGCCCTGACCGCCCTGCCCCTGGCGCAGGCTCCCCTCCTCCTCTCTCTGCTTCAGTTTCCTCCTTGGCAGGGATCCCCTTGTTACAGAAGAAACAATTCACTGCACCGCTCACTCTGGCTCGCGGTGAGAACGAGGGCAGCCTGCTTCTCCGTTCTGCTCACTAGCGAAGCCCCAGCAACCAGGAAGGGTACCTGCTTTCAACACGGGGACGATGTAGCAGAGCAGAGAAAAGCTAACAGACTTTAAACGGTCATCTCCTGGGATTTTTCAAAAGAAGAAAGTAAAGGGGAACGAAAGAAATAATAAAAGTTTCCAGAGCAGAAAAGTCACTCAAGTTCTCACTGTGAAATAATAAGCCAAGTCCTGAAAGGGACAAAACAAAAGTAAGATAAAATAAAATAAAGTGAATTGTATTCAAAATATATAAAGAACTCTTGAAACTCAGAAAACAAACACCACAATTTTTATTTTATTTATTTTTTTTAACACCACAATTTTTTAAATGGCCAACAGATTTGAACTGACGCTTCACCAAAGAAGACACCCAAACGGCAAATAAGCATATAAAAAGACGCACAACATCATTCGTCATTAAGGAAATGCAAATTGAGGCTACAAGGAGGTACTACTAGACATTTATTAGAATGGCTGGAATTTAAAAGATGGACCATTTTATTACCAGAGCTGTGCCAGGTCCTTGCTCAAAACCCACCGCCACCCACCGTTAGCAGGAGTTAACATTACTCTTCAAGTCACACTGTCCCGAGATAAGAAAGGAAGCTATAGGGAGAGACAAAAAATAAAACCAGATGGAACCAGCTGGAACCAAGATGGCGAAGAATCTGACCTCCAACAGACCCTCAGTCTCATTATATGCTGATTTTACTACATTAGCGTATTAAATGACACACCTACCAGCAGTCATGACTGGATATTAAGGACTAAGGACAAAAAAAGGATGAAAAGACAGTGGCCCCCCCACTGCCTCAGAAAGCCCTGCCCTTTCCCCGTAGACTAATGCATATGTCTCCCCAACATTAGCCTCCCACTCCTCCCTTTGTCCTTATTCTTTAAAATCAAATCCCTCTCATCACATGGGTGAGAACTTGACCTGTGAACTAAGTTCCTGCTTCTCCGTTCTTTGGCCGCTGAATAAAGCTTGTGCTGTTTCGATCTCAGCTTCAGTTTCATCATTTGGCTACATGAACGCAAAAAGATGTGAACAGGAAAAGAACCTTTTCCCACCAAGACAGAGGGTCTCAGCTGGGCTAGAGCCAAGCAGGGTCCATATGACTTAATTTCTGTAACAAATGTTGGCAACTGCAGCAGGACGGTGGTGGCCTTGGATCCGCCATTCTGCCCGGTGACTCGGGGCTTGCTTGCTGACTTAGGGTTAACAAAGTCAGCTAAATAACTGGGCGGTTTGACCCAATTCTTTTTTTTTTTTTTTAATAAATTTATTTATTATTTATTTTTGGTTGCATCGGGTCTGTTGCTTCCCATGGGCCTTCTCTATTGCAGCAAGCGGGGGCTACTCTTCGTTGTGGTGCATGGGTTCCTCATTGCGGTGGCTTCTCTCGTTGCAGAGCACGGGCTCTAGGCACATGGACTTCAGTAGTTGTGGCACATGGGCTCAGTAGTTGTGGCTCGCAGGCTCAGCAGTTGTGCCGCATGGGCTTAGTTGCTCTGGGGCGTGTGGGATCTTCCCGGGCGAGGGCTCGAAACTGTGTCCCCTGCGTTGGCAGGCCGATTCTGAACCACTGGGCCACAAGGGAGGTCCCTGACCCAATTCTTGACCTCTGGGCCAGTGAGAGCTACTGAATTCAGCCTGAGATAGAGAAGCAGCCAAGGGTCAAGTGGAGCGATCCCCAGGAAAAGAGCTCCCTGCAACCCGCCCAGCATATCTACCACAAGGACGCTTGCTATAGATTGGGGTAATGTCCAGGGGACGCCCAATACAGGGGCCGCTGACCCCCCTTCGGCCTGAGGTTGGTTGTAAGGGTTGCTGATTAAGGGAGAGGATCCTGGCTGTCTGGTTGGAAGCAGACCTCTGTCTAGAGGACTGGGTTAAGCAGTTGGTTGTCTGAATTGAGCCGGTCCTCTGGTAGGTGGGGTGAGATTGAACAGTTGGCTATCTAGTTGCACTGGTTCCCAGCAAGAGGATTGGACAGAATGGGAAGTCCTCTGGAGGCCACTGCAAGGTAAGAACATCTCTTTGTTCTGTGGGTATGACATCAGTCCTAGTCTCTGTTCTGATACGCGTGAAGCTTCAGTCTCTGTTCTATGTGGTCTTGTCTGCCCTAGTGCTCTTGGAAACCCTCGCTGCAACTGTGGGCACGGGTCGAGCACTTACAGGCCACTAAGGCGCTTGCCACTGGAAGACTCCCATGAAAGGATAAGCTGGTCACAGACCAGGGTAGATGAACACTAGGCATGCTGCCGACCGGAAGCAAATGTCCATGTAAGTAGGCACACTGTAAAACACTCACAGCCCCAGCCCTTGCAGCGTTCCCACCTCTAAGGTGCGGTCAAAAATCCAAGAGCACACCTTTTGTGTTTTTTGGTCTTGCCCCAATTTGCCATCCTGGGGCAGGGTACACGTCTCTGTCGGGTAGCTATCTCCCCACTACTCTCCATCGCAGATCCTTAGGGGTCCTTCCTCTGAAACACGAACCTTTAAAAAATCTTTTTGCCAGATTTCAGAGCAATCAGTTTGCCTGGCTGGAGAAGGAACAAGAGGACCCTCAAAGTCATTCAAAGTCCTTGGGTCCTAGTAACTGAGAGTATAAAAAATTGGATGTACACCAAGTGGGCATTCGGTCTCCCTTCCCAATTAATTACCTCTAACCAAGCAAGGATAAGCCCTTTCTGAACAAGCCTCCTTGACTGCTGGAGAGGGTCTTTGGGCAATTTATTTGATTAGAAAGCACTTATTTCCCACTTCCCCCTCACCCTATCCAGGAACTGCTCACTGAAAGCACCCACCTACATCGGGTATCTCCTATAGTCCCACAGAGGGTCCAGGAACATCTAAGACGTCTAAGAGGGGACCTCATAACCAAGACCCTCTTAGACAGCATCTCCCCTTCCAGCCACTGCAAAAATTTGTTCAGATTTCAGTCAGAGCGCCTAGACCAGTTGGTGTGGGCCAGATCTTATGGGATCTGCACTGCTACCAGGCCTAGGAGGAGGCTATTGGAGAGCTGAAAACAGATTAGAAATAAGGACTCCCCAGTATGGGTAACCAAGCCTCTATCCAAGCAAAATCACTGCTACAGTACATCCTTCATAACTGGGAATTCTTCAAGTACCACCTGCTAACAATGAAACAGCTTATTTTCTTTTGCAATACCACGTGACCCCAATATAAACTGGTGTATGAAGAAAGTTGTCCAACTAATGGCTCTCTAAATTATAATACCATTTTGGGGGAATTCCCTGGCGGTCCAGCGGTTAGGACTCTGCACTTTCGCTGCCAAGGGTTCGGGTTCAATCCCTGGTCAGGGTAACTAAGATCCCGCAAGCCACGCAGTGTGGCCAAAACCAAAACAAAACAAAAAACCCCACCAGCTCTAGAGGTTCAACTGAAAAATTGGTGGGCACCCCCCGCCTCGATTCTCCCACCTCCATCTCTCGGTCCTCCCTTGGAGACTAGCCCACCACACACTCACAGTGTGGTTCAGGACAAGCCCTCTGGAATCAATAAGCTATTCCTCCTTCAGGAGGTCCCCAACGGAGAAAGTGGACTGACCGCCATGTACGTACCCTCCTCTTCCTCAGATCTATATAGCTGGAAAGATCAATTCAAGAGTTTGAGGGAAGACCCCAAGGGAGTTCTTCATTTAGTCCAGGGAATATTCCACACTCATTTCCCCACTTGGGCGGATGTCCAAACCCTCTGAAACATTTTATTCTCCGGGGAAGAAAAGCCAATGATTATACCTAATGTGAGGGAGGTTAATCAAAATAATGCAGGGCACACTGTATGCCAGCCTGGAATACAAGCTATTCCCAACAGGACCCTGGGTTGGACCATCAAGAGGAAAACAGTTGGCAGCACCTCACACATTTCAGGGATTTGATTCTTTTTTTTATTATTATTAACTTTATTTTTGGCTGCGTTTGTCTTTGTTGCTGTGCACGGGCTCTAGGCATGTGGGTTTCAGTAGTTATGGCACGTGGGCTCAGTAGTTGTGGCAAACGGGCTTAGCTGCTCCGCAGCATGTGGGATCTTCCCAGATCAGGGCCCGAACCTGTGTCCCCTGCATTGGCAGGCGGATTCTTAACCACTGCGCCACCAGGGAAGTCCAGGGACTAGATTATTAAGGACACTGAATCGGCAGGGAAGAAACCCATAAATTGGAGTAGGGTGGAGGAAGTCATCCAGGCCCTGAAGGAAAATCCCTCGGCCTTTCTTGGGTGCCTAAATGAATGCCTCTGGGTGTGTACAAATGTGAACCGAAGTCAGTGAAGGGCAGGCCATTCTGAAGTCCCATTTCATTTCCCAGAGCAACCCAGACATTAGGAGAAAATTACAGAAGTTGGAGACAGGGCCCATCACACCCAGTTCCCGGCTAGTGGAGTCAGTGTTACCCGACAGCTGGATTCGCCTCTTGGGGGTGTCGAGCCAAAAGACACAGCCAAGGCAAAGATTGGGAGAAGGGAGGATTTATCACTTGCAGCAAGTAAGGAGAGCACCAGGGGTCTCTCCCAAAGCAGCGACTTCCCGAACAGCAAAAGTGGAGCAGAGAATTCAACATAGAATTGGGGCAAAGTTCAGGAATTCCCCGGTCGCCCAGTGGTTAGGACTCGGTGCTTTCATTTCCGTGGGCACGGGTTCAATCTCTGGTCGGGGAACTAAGATCCTGCAAGCCGCGTGGCATGGCCAAAAAACCAAAAAAAAACAAAAAATAGAATTGGGGCAAAGGTCGACAGACTCCAAGATTGAGTTGATTGAACTCAGGAGGGTCAACATCATCATTCGATCCTCCACCTGGGGGGGGGGGGGGCCCTTAGCCCCTACAGAACTCAGAGCCTGGATCAGGGGCTTCCCTGGTGGCCCAGTGGCGAAGACTCTGCACCGCCAGTGCAGGGGGCCCGGGTTTGATCCACTGTCGGGGGACTAGATCCCGCGTGCCGCAATTAAAAGATCCTGCATACCACAACGAAAAGATCCCACATGCCACAACGAATATCCCAAGTGTGGCAACCAAGACCCGGAGCAGCTAAATAAACAAAGAAATAAATAAATTAAATATTTTTTTTAAAAAGACTTTAGGGGCTTCCCTGGTGGCGCAGTGGTTGAGAGTCCGCCTGCCGATGCAGGGGACGCGGGTTCGTGCCCCGGTCCGGGAAGATTCCCACATGCCACGGAGCAGCTGGGCCCGTGAGCCGTGGCCGCTGAGCCTGCGCGTCCGGAGCCTGTGCTCCGCAACGGGAGAGGCCACAACAGTGAGAGGCCCGCGTACCGCAAAAAATAAAAATAAAAAGACTTTATCAGATTGTTATGTAAATCCGTTGAGGAAGAACCGGGACTCTGCTTTAACACTGAACTATTGTTTCTTTACTGCTTTTCCTTTGTTCCTGCATTCCCTCACTTCCCTTAAGATCACTGATTACTGAGTCCTGCTCAAGGGCCAGCACTGTGGCCAGGCCTAGATCCCAAAATGGCTTATGTCAAAAATGACTTCTCTTGGGTCAAGAAAGCCATGCCTGGTTCTCTTTCTCCAGGGACCCCTTGCCCCATCTGCTTTCATCAGCATTTTGGGTGTTCAAAACCAGGATCTGGAGGTGGATGCAAAGGAAGATAGACGAACTGAACGGGCTGCCAGTATTCTAGCTTTAGCGATTCAGGGTCTATCTGCCTCCCAGGGTTGAGAGCCACCCCCCCCTTCCCCCCACTAGGGACCCTGTAACATCGGTGAGTCATCCTGGATTTCGAAGACCGCACCCGCGGTGGAGAGAAGGGCTCAAAGCCAATCAGTGTGCATGCTGCCTGAGCAGGGCCACTGGAAGGCGGAATGCCCCAAACATCTAAGAAGGAAGCTAAGTGGACCTCTGTCTCTCGGCCCATACCTGCTGGCCATACACATGAAAGAAGAGGAGGACTGAAAGAGCCCAGGGGTTCCTTGGAGGAGCTTCCGCTGACCCTGACCATAGGGGATAAAAAGGTTGACTTTCTAGTCAACACAGGGGCCACCTACTCGGTCTGGAACACCCAACAAGACAGAATGACTGAAGATAAATTTAGGATAAAGGGAGTGGAAGGGAAGCCCCAGGAGCATGACTTTATATAGAGCCCCTTGGGTGCAATTTGGAAGGGAGAATGTTATCTCACTCTTTCTCGGAATGCCCATTTCCCCTAGTAGGAATTGGGAGAGGCAATTTATCTCAGAGACAAAACCCTTACCACGGAAACACCTAAGACTCCCTTCCATTCTGTAGTCCTAGCACTACTGCCTTCTCCAGAGAAGAATGTCCCAATTAACCGTGAGGGCGTTAATCCCTTAGTATGGGCCCGCGACCCCGTGGGCAGAGCCAGGAGGGCACCACTGGTCATAGTCAAGCTGCAGCCTGGCTACAATCCCGCATATAAAAAGCAATGCCCCACAAGCAAGGAAGCCCTAGCAGGCATTAAGCTATAATAGAAAACCTACTCGAGCAAGGGCTCCTTAGACCCTGCTAGTCCCCTTGAACACCCTTATTCTGCTGGTACAAAAACCAAATGGGACATACATGCTAGTTCCCGACCTTGGGCTGTAAATGAAGCTACGGAGGAGATTCACCCAGTGGTGCCTGACCCTTACACCTTGCTTTCCACCATAAACTGAGAGGATCTGGTACTTAGTGTTAGATTTAGCCTTGTTTTGGGTACCCCTAGCCTCAGAATCTCAATACATTTTTGCATTTGAATGTCAGGATCCCAACAGCATAAGAAAATAATTGTACTGGAGGTTCTGCCACAGGGATTTAAAAACTCCACCACCGGGCTTCCCTGGTGGCGCAGTGGTTGAGAGTCCGCCTGCCGATGCAGGGGACGCGGGTTCGTGCCCCGGTCCGGGAAGATCCCACGTGCCGCGGAGCGGCTGGGCCCGTGAGCTATGGCCGCTGAGCCTGCGCGTCCGGAGCCTGTGCTCCACAACGGGAGAGGCCACAACAGTGAGAGGCCCACGTACAGAAAACAAACAAACAAAAAATACAAACAAAACCCTCCCCCACCATTTTGGGAAAGGTTTTAGCTGAGGATCTTGGTGACCTTGAGCTAGAACAGGGAACCAGACTTCAATATGTGGATGACATTCTGATGACCAGCTCCACCAAAGAGCTTTCTGACCATAATACCGTTAATGCCTTAAATCATCTGGCTGAGAGAGGATATAAAGTTTCAAAGGAAAAAGCCCGGATCTCCCTCCAGCAGGTAAAATACTTAGGATTTATAGTAGGAAAGGGGCACAGGGCACTATCTGAGAGGAGGAAAGAAGTGATTTGCTGGATGGCACTAAGACAGGAAGGGAGCAGGGCACAACCTTTAAAAGAATGACATAGCTGTTGAGGACACGACATAAACTGGTTAGAACTAACTAGGTCCAAGATAGTGGACGACTGACTTCCACTAGACCTGGAGCCTCAGTAGACGCTCATTGTAACACATCAGCACGCTAAATGACACACCCACAGGCGCCATGACAGTTCCAATGATGACCATAAAAGGCCAAAAAGTGGGCGGTGCCCAATTCCTGGAAATCCCCACCCCTTCCCCCAAATAGTTGGACAACTCCTCCCCCTCATTAGCCTATGAAATTACCCACTCTTATAAAAGCTGACCACCCCATACCCTGGCACCTCTCACCTTCTGAGACGGCCCACACTCTTGTCTATGGAGCGTGTATCTCCTTGAATAAACCTGCTTTCACTTTACTACGGCTCACGCTGATTTCAGATGCGCGCAGCGGTGTGCGTTAGCTTTTGCAGCCAGCAAGACCTTAGTTCCCTGATCGGGAATCAAACCCAGGTCACCTGGACGGAAACCAGGACCTTAACCGCTGGCCCACGTGGCCAGAGGCTGGAACCTAAGCCCCCAGTCCTCTGTCTACCTTGAAAGGAGGACTCTGATAAGGAGACGGAAGGTATAGAAGAAAATATACGTGTTTATTAGAAAAGCAGAGTACATGTGGAAAGACACACAGGCGAACTGAACTCAGCGAGAGAGGGTCGTGACAGCACCACTGGGAAGTTTAAATCCTTCCTAAGGGGCAGTTTTCCTTGTCTTTGTCCTCTTCCTGGCCAATTGTATTGTTTTGACCCCATGGCTAATCGGTCTCAGGACCCTCCCCTGTGTGCGCAGGCACCCCTCAGGCAAGATAGATTTTATCCCAAAGGCTTCTGGGAGGTAGTAGATAGCAAGACTCACTATGGTCTGGCTTCCTCTGCCTTTTTGACCCCGCAGAGCATTTTGCGCACTTGTGGTGTCTCTCTTGCCCCAAGGATGGGAAACGTATGACCTCTTGATCTTTTAACAGGGTTTAGCCCCTCTCTGTCCCTGCCATAAAAGTGTCCAATGTCCGGTTATCTACCCTGTTCCTGTTGTTTCTTATATCGAAGTGCAGATCTCGAAATGCAGACAGGAGCCCAGTTATAAATACATAGCCCGGAGCCCATTTGTCTCTTGCCTCAGGAAATGTGAATAGGGGGCTGGTAGTGAATGTCCGGGCTGGAGCCCATCTCTTCTCACCCCAGGAAGTGTGAACAGGAGGCCACTGTAAATGTCTATGCCGGAGCCCATCGATCTCCCGTCTCCGCTCTTGAATTCTTTCCTGCGTGAAGCCAAGAACCCACACTTGGCAGCGCATCCCAGGGACTCGCCTGAGACCTGGGATGTGACCATCCTCTCGTGCCCCTCTCTGCTCCTGCAACAGCACCTCCTGGAACGAGAAAGTAGCTCCGGCATTTCCCGGGGATGGCTGGGTTCTGCTGCATATGGATTCCCCACTTTGGCTGAATTGCTAAGCCCGCGTATGAACAATTAAAAGGGAAGGACCTTGACCCTTTTGAGTGGACCCCCAGCTGTGACCAAGCATTCCTGGAACTGAAAAGACATCTCATGGGAGCCGCCGCATTAGCTTCACCCGACCTGAGCTGCCTCACCCATCTATAGGTACGTGAGCGAGGAGAAACTGCCCTAGGGGAGCTTCACAAAAAACTGGGACCTCGGGCTCAGTTTGTAGCTTATTTTGCTAAGCAGTTGGACCAAACCGCTCAAGGATGGCCCGCATGCTTACGGGGGCTTTGCTGCTACTTCTCAGCTCCTCAGAGAGGCTAACAAATTCACCCGTGGGCAGCTCCTGACCATCTGGACCCCGCACCACTTCAACCCCTCTTAAAGGAAAGGGGGGCACATCGGTTATTCCCTGGTTGAACCCTCCAAGTCCAAGCCATGCTTCTAGACAACCCGTCTGTGGATCTGATGCCCTGTAATGGCCTTAACCCTGCCTCCTTGCTACCACTGGTCCAACATTAACTCGTGATGGTGAGGAAGTTATGGAACAGGTTTATCCCATCAGGTCGGACCTGAAGAGCTCTCCTGTAGAGAATGCAGAATTGGAGTGGTTCACTGATGGGAGCAGTGGAAGATAAAGCTTTGCCCCTCTGGCTGTTCTGCTCAGAGGGCTGCATTAATTGCCTGGAGCACTAGAGCTGGGGAAAGAAAAAGCTGCCAATATCTACACTGACTCTTTTTTTTTTTTTTTTTTTTTTTTTGTGGTACGCGGGCCTCTCACTGTTGTGGCCTCTCCCATTGCGGAGCGCAGGCTCCGGACGCGCAGCCTCAGCGGCCACGGCTCACGGGCCCAGCCGCTCTGCGGCATGTGGGATCTTCCCGGACCGGGGCACGAACCCGCGTCCCCTGCATCGGCAGGCGGACTCTCAACCACTGCGCCACCAGGGAAGCCCTACACTGACTCTTAATGTGCCTGTTCAATCCTACAGCCCGTGGGAAAGTGAGTGGCTGCTAGAAGCGGCAGAGGCCATCAAAGGGAGAAGCAGACATAATAAGAGGAAACAGCCGGTGGACGTGGCATCTCAACAAGCACGCAGGGATCAGGACAGACTCCCAATACCCCTCCTGCCAGCTCCCCCGGACCCTGGCTCCTGTACTCCTATCCGCACCCCAGGAGAAAGGAAATACCTGGGGTGCACGTTTAAATGGTCACGGGCAACTGGTTCTCTCATCGGCCATTGCGCGGCAGGCCACCCAGGAAGCTCGCCAGATCACGCATTACAGGCAGAAGGGCCTAGATCAACGGCTCATCGAGTCCATGACTCCCGCAGTTTCTGGAGCCTCCTTAAACGGGTGGCTGAAACTTGACCTATCTGCCTCCAGAATACCCCCAAGCCTCACCCCCCAAAGGTCAAGGGAGTGACCCCTAACCCCTATAAACGCACACGTCCAGGTCAATATTGGCAAGTTGATTTTACAGCAGCTCCCCAGGCACAAGGACATTTTAGATATTTGCTGGTTTTAACTGATACTTTCTCCAGCTGGATGGAGGCGTTCCCAACTAAAACTGCCTTGGAAGTCTCTAAGGCCCTGCTCGAGGGATTAATCCCTAAATGTGTTCAACGTGACAACGGACCTGCTTTTGTTTCCCAAATTACTAAGGGAGTCTCTGGGGCCCTAGGAATTACATGGAGTTTACACTCCAAGCTTGGAGACCACAAACCTCAGGAAAATTAGAAAGAACACATCAAACCCTCAAAAGAAACTTAGCCGAACTATGTCAAGAGACTCATCAACCCTGGATCTACCTTCTCCCCGTAGCACTTTTGAGAATGTAAATAGCCCCTAAAGGAAAGCTCTGATTAAGTCCATATGAGCTCATGCATATGCGAGGCCCATTCCCGAAGGACCTGGCTACAAAGCCAACCTTAGGGATATGGACCGACTGCAATATACCTTACAGAGAGGGGAAATAGTCAAAGCTTTCCATGCCTATGGGACTCAGGAATTGCCTTCCCCTTCTGACATGGTTTTACATCCTTTCTCCCCTGGGGATTGGGTTTGTTTGAAAACTTAGGAGGCTGGAAATCCATAAGACCAGTTGGACCCCAAGTGGACAGGACCTTACTTAGTAATCTTTTTTTTTTTTTTTTGCGGTACGCGGGCCTCTCATTGCTGTGGCCTCTCCCGTTGCGGAGCACAGGCTCCGGACGTGCAGGCTCAGCGGCCACGGCTCACGGGCCCAGCTGCTCCGTGGCACGTGGGATCCTCCCGGACCGGGGCACGAACCCGCATCCCCTGCATCGGCAGGCGGACTCCCAACCACTGCGCCACCAGGGAAGCTCAAGTAATCTTGACCATTCATTCTACCTGACAATTACAGCGCACAACCCCGTGGACCCACCACACCAGAGAGAAGCCAACACCTACACCTGAGGAAGAAGTGACTTAGCCACCCACTCAATACACCTGTGAACCTATCATAGACCTTAAGTTACTCTTCAAAAGGACGAACTTACCAGTAGGTAAGTAATGTGGTGGACACACTTAGCTGGCCTTGTCATTGCTCTTGTCTTACTTAGCTTCTGCTGTTCTGCCAGAGCCCCTCCCCTGGCAAACATCTCCTCTGTCCATGCTGGGTATAGGGAATACTGTTACCGGAAGCAGGACGAGGGGTTATATTATCTATTCTTTTCAACCCTCGCTGCCCTATCTCCTGCAACTGTCCACACAGAATGGGAAGTCAATGCAATAGTAAATTTCTCGAGAATTACAGCCCGTGGACAAAATCTATCACAGTGTTGGATCTGTCACCCCCGTCCACAAAGTGACACCTGTGGAGTAAAGGTATTACATCTGACCCCTCAGAATGACCACCTCACTCTCACCTTGGCTGACAGGTCTGCCAAACCCGCTCCTCTTGAAGGTCACATCCCATCCCCAAGAGAGCTTCCCAGCTTGGACCTCGCCCCCTACACTAACATCTCTAATGAATACAGAAGCATTCAGTCTAAAGTGCCATCGTTTTAACCAGTCTTGCGCCACTGCCCCTACCGACAGCCCCTACCAAAGTGGGGGACTTGCAATAACACCCCGGGCTGCTCTGGACTCTGATCACTGCTTCTTCCATTACCCCACAGTTTAAGTGCCCCGGGATTGACTCCTATGGAAACCTCACCCATCGGTGCCCTCTGTGCCGACTCGAGGGGTACACACAGGGACAGGACAGGAGATGTACTATCGGGGAGGGAGGATGCCGGTTGTCTGGCATTTAGTGGATGGCCCTCCTGAGGCCTGGGGAAAAGCCACTAGTCAAGAACCCCCCAGTGACCCCTACTATGCAGGTGGGCCTCTTTCCCCACACTGCAGAGGCACCCCCTCTTGGGCTAGCCTCTTATGAAGGTGATTCAGTTCCTCCGAAGTGTGCCAGGCACGCGCTCCCCCTGGGTACCTATTGCTTTTTAGCCCGAGAGTAAACCAGTTGCCCATGTGAACAACCCTTACTCCTCCCTCCCTTCTCCGGGGTGGCTCTAGCCTATCCTTGTTTAGACATTGCCCAACTGGGGACAGTGCACACTAGGCCGGCTAAGTTCTCGGGACCTCGGGATAACCCTTCATGATATCACCCGACCCCGAGATGAAAGGACAATAGGACTCTTTCTGGCAGGAGAAGGGATCGATCTCTCTCAGACTGGCAGCCCCTAGGGTGGTCTCCCATACCATGACGTCACTTTACAAAGTCTCACATGGCCCCTGAGGAATTATCCCAAAATACAGGGGATTACTTACAAGGACTCCGTACTTCTCTGGACTCACCAGCAAATGTTCCTTCTCAACAGTAGGCTAGCCTTTTACTATGGGCTGGCTGAGCAAGGGGGAGTTTTTGCAGTTATTAATAAAACCTACTACATGTGTGTCAATAACTCTGCAGACGCAAAAGAGATACAGGAGCAAGCTCAGTGGTTACATAGATATAACACACAGGGTCCAGGCCCAAGCTCCATCTGGGATACGGTCACATAGAGCCTCCCCAGCTGACCCTGGTCTTTTCCATTTCTCAGCCCGCTAATTGCTATCAGCTTCCCGCTCATCTTGGGGCCTTACCTCCTTAACTGCCTTGTCAACTTCGATAGTAAACGGCTTGAAGCCATCAAACTTCCGATGATACTGACACAAGGGTATGAGCAACTGCGAGTGCAGCCTGACAACAGTCAGACATATTTTAGGCTTGTCAGGGAACAGTTCTGCTCCTCTAATCCGGGGAAAAACTATGTCCATGTTCAGCAGGAAGCAGCTTTGGAAGATAGACCTTCACCCTTCAGCACCCCTCAAGAATGAGGGATAGTGGGACTTCCCTGGTGGTCCAGTGGCTAAGACTCCACGCTCCCCATGCAGGGGGCCTGGGTTCGATCCCTGGTCAGGGAACTAGATCCCGTGTGCCTCAACTAAAGCTCCCACATGCCACAACAAAGATCCCGCATGCCACAACTAAAGCTCCCACATGCCACAACAAAGATCCCGCGTGCCACAACTAAAGTTCCCACATGCCACAACGAAGATCCCGCGTGCCACAACTAAAGTTCCCACATGCCACAACGAAGATCCCGCACGCCACAACTGAAGCTCCCACATGCCACAACGAAGATCCCGCACGCCACAACTAACGTTCCCACATGCCACAACGAAGATCCCACGTGCCACAACTAAAGTTCCCACATGCCACAACGAAGATCCCGCGTGCCACAACTAAAGTTCCCACATGCCACACGAAGATCCCGCGTGCCTCAACTAAAGTTCCCACATGCCACAACAAAGATCCCGCGTGCCACAACTAAGACCCGTCACAGCCAAATAAATAAATACTAAAAAAAAAAGAATGAGGAGCAGTAACAAGGAAAGGGGGGAGTTTGTTGTCAGAGATGCTCCAGGCCTTTGCTCAAAACCCACAAACCCCCACCTTTAGCAGGAGTTAACATAAACCTTTAAGTCACAAGTTCTAGAGATAAGAAAAGAAACTATAGGGGGAGACAAACAAAAACCAGGTGGAACCAGCTGGGACTAAGATGGTGATGAATCTGACCTCCAACAGACCCTCAGTCTCATTATATGCTGATTTTACTACATTAGCGTATTAAATGACACACCTACCGGCAGTCATGACTGGATATTAAGGACTAAGGACGAATAAAGGATAAAAAGACAGTGGCCCCCCCACTCCCTCAGAAAGCCCTGCCCTTTCCCCGTAGACTAATGCATATGTCTCCCCAACATTAGCCTCCCACTCCTCCCTTTGTCTTTACTCTTTAAAATCAAATCCCTCTCACCACGTGGGTGAGAACTTGACCTGTGAACTAAGTTCCTGCTTCTCCGTTCTTTGGCCACTGAATAAAGCTTGTGCTGCATCAATCTCAACTTGGATTTCATTATTTAGCTATGCAAACCCAAACGGAAAAAGAGCCTTTTCCCACCAAGACAGAGGGCCTCGGCTGGGCTAGGGCCCGAGCAGGGTCCATATGACTTAATTAGGTAAAAAAAACAAGTGTTGACAAGGATGTGGAGGAACTGGAATTCTCATACGTTGCTCATGAGACTGTAGAATGGTTCAACCACCTTGGAAAACACCTTGCGAGTTCCTTTAAAAGTCAAACATACACCTAGCATACAATCCAGACACTCCACTCCTAGTTAATTACCCAGAAGCAAAGGAAATACATGTCCATACAAAGATTTGTACACTAAGATTCATAGCAGCTTTATGTGTAATAGCCAAAAACTGTAAACAACCCAAATGTCAATCAATGGGTGAATGGATAAACTGTGGTATATCCATGCAATGGAATGCAGCTCAGCAGTCAAAGGAATGAACCATGGGTACACACAACACGAATGAATCTCAAAGTAATTATTCCCAGTGAAAGAAGCCAGACAAAACCCTGGAAATTGTAATGAGGTGGATGGACCTGGAGTCTGTCATACAGAGTGAAGTAAGTCAGAAAGAGAAAAACAAATACCATATGCTAACGCATATATATGGAATCTAAAAAAAAATGATGAACCTAGTTGCAGGGCAGGGATAAAGAGGTAGACATAGAGAATGGACTTGAGGACATGGGGTGAGAGGGGGAAGCTGGGACCAAGTAAGAGTAGCATCGACAGATATACAGTACTGAATGTAAAATAGTGGGCTGGTGGGAAGCAGCCGCATAGCACAGGGAGATCAGCTCAGTGCTTTGCAATGACCTAGAGGGGTGGGATAGGGAGGGTGGGAGGGAGGCTCAAGAGGGAGGGGATATGGGGACGCGTGTGCACATGAAAGATTCGCTTTGTTGTGCAACAGAAACTAACACAGTATTGTGAAGCATTTATACTACAGTTAAGATCTATTAAAAAAAAACAAACAAACCCTGGAAAATGCAAACTAATCTTTAGTGACAGAAACCAGACTTCGGGAATAATGAAGCTTTTCACTGTCTTGATCATGGTGATGGTTTCACAGACATAGGATATGTCAAAACTTATCAAACTGTACACTTTATATATGTACAGTTTACTGTTATGTCAGTTACACCTCAAGAAAGCTGCTTTCAAAAAGATGTAGAATCTGATTCCACAGGTCCAAGGTGAGGCCTGAAATTCTGTCATTCTAAGAAAACTCCCCAGGGAGGCCAATGCTGCGGGTCACGCCTGCAGAGTATCAGATGTAGAGGAAGAGAATTAGTGAGCTGGTAGAAAGTACTGGATGCTCTTTTGACCAGGTGGGTGGTGACCTTGACCTCAGGCACAAGGCACAGGACCCCTGGAGAATGAAATGGAACAGGAGCCGAGGGAATTTTGTGCCTGCTTCTCCCGGCATTGCCCGGAGGCCACCAGGGCCTGGCTGGCCTCACTCTCACAGCCACTCCGGGAGCCTCAAGAGTGAAATCTGGGCCAGCAGGAGCCCTGAGTATGAGAAACACCAAGAAAAACTGAGGGGCACGAACACACCGCCAGCGGTCCTTCTGCAGCCTCCCCACCGCCACCCCCACTCCACCCGCACCTCCCCCACAAAAGACCCGGGGCTGGAATTACAGTCTCAGGCCTGTCGGCTGCACACCCTGACCCACCGAGTTGTTCCAGGGTTTCTCGTGCCCGGGGCTCTCCATCCGGGGTTCATCCACCCACCCGCCAAGCCCACTGGCCTCCCCGCATTATGGGGAGCCTGGCAGAGTATCTGATACCCCCCAGGGGAAACTGAGCGAGCGCAAAGAGCAAGGTTTCCAGACACTTGAAGAACACGACTTTTCTAAAGGAAACCCACAGCCTGTGTGACAGATTCTACCAGAAACAGATTAGGAAAGATGGATTGAGAGTTTGAAAGGAGATAAAGGGAGAGATTAGCAATGCAAAATAATAACTGGAAAACATTTTTTTAAGGAGCCACGCAGAGATGAGGTATGAAAAACAGAGTTGAAATTAAGAACAAAATAAATGGAATGAAAGGCAAACCAGGTAGAGGTGAGGAGCAGATCAGCAGATGGTTAGATCAGATGGAGACTTCCCTGGTGGCGCAGTGGTTAAGAGTCCACCTGCCAATGCAGAGGACACGGGTTCGAGCCCTGGTCCGGGAGGATCCCACCTGCCGTGGAGCAACGAAGCCCGTGCGCCACAACTACTGAGCCTGTGCTCTAGAGCCTGAGAGCCACAACTACTGAGTCTGTGTGCCACAACTACTGAAGCCCGCGCACCTAGAGCACAAAGAACAAACAGCCAAGACTATTTCAATTAATATGGGAAAATATATACTTATAGCAATGCAAAAGTAAAAGGCAGTCGTGATGAATTTGAGAGGAATCAAGGTTTTGGAGAGACGGTAGGACGTGAAGGATGTGAGTAGCTGGTCTGTCCTTGTCTGTTTAGGGCAGCACACAGACATCAATTCCAAAAAGCCAAAAGGACTAAAAAGAATACAGAAAGGGACTTCCCTGGTGGTCCAGTGGGTGAGGCTCCACGCTCCCAATGCAGAAGGTCTAGGTTTGATCCCTGGTCGGGGAACTAGATCCCACATGCCACAACTAAGAGTTCGCATGTGGCAACAAAGATCCTGCATGCCGCAACTAAGACCCAGCCTAGCCAAAATAAATAAAAATATATTTTTAAAAAAAGAATACAGAGGGCTTCCCTGGTGGCGCAGTGGTTGAGAGTCCACCTGCTGATGCAGGGGACACGGGTTCATGCCCCGGTCCGGGAAGATCCCACGTGCCGTGGAGCAGCTGGGCCCGTGAGCCATGGCCGCTGAGCCTGCGTGTCCGGAGGCTGTGCTCCGCAGCAGGAGAGGCCACAACGGTGAGAGGCTCGAGTACCAAAAAAAAAAAAAAAAAACAGAAAAAGTGGGACAAACTGATTAAAATGGTAGAAACTGGTCCCAATATATCAATAATTACAGTAATAAATAATGGACTAAACCTGTCAATCAGAAGGACAGGCACAGGGACTTCCCTGGTGGTCCAGTGGTAAAGAATCCGCCTTCGAAAATAGGAGAGGTGGGTTAGATCCCTGGCGGGGAAACTAAGATCCTACATGCCACGGGGCAACTAAGCCCGCGTGCCACAACTACTGAGCTCGCGTGCCTCAACTGGAGAGCCCACGTACAGCAGCTACAGAGCCCACGCACTCCGGAGCCTGGGCCACAACTAGAGAAGAGAAAACCTGTGCGCCACAACTAGAGAGAAGCCTGCAAACCACAACAAAGATCCGGCACGCCGCAATGAAGATCCTCAACATCAGATCTTTGTTGTGCTGCAACAAAGACCCGATGCAGCCAAATAAATGAATAAATGAACAAATATTTTTTTAAAAAAAGGAAAGGACAGGCACTGGACACACTGGTCTTTTTATTTTTTATTTTATTTTTATTTTTTTTGCAGCATGCGGGCCTCTCACTGCTGTGGCCTCTCCCGTTGCGGGGCACAGGCTCCGGACGCGCAGGCCCAGCGGCCATGGCTCACGGGCCCAGCCGCTCCGCGGCATGTGGGATCCTCCCGGACCGGGGCACGAACCCGTGTCTCCTGCATCGGCAGGCGGATTCTCAGCCACTGCGCCACCAGGGAAGCCCCACACTGGTCTTTTTAAAAAAATCAAGATAAATGCTGTTTGCCAAAGACGCATAAAACCTAAGGGCACACAAAGATTGAAAATGAAAGGTGGAGGTCAACACATCAGGCAAATGCTAACCAAAGAGCAAGTGTTAATATCAGATGAAAATAGACTTCAAGAGGAAGTTCTACTAGGAATAGAGATGGTCATTAAAAAATGGAAAAAAGTTTCAAATCACCAAGACAGTAATGTGATTTTAAACAAGTGTGTACCTGATAGCACAGCCTCAAGATCTCTGAAGTGAAGGCTGGGAGAACTTCAGAGAGAAACGGACGGAGCCAACATCTTAGGGAGAGATTTCAACACATCCTTCAAATACTGATCCTTCAGATATTGACAAAAAAGCAGCACGGAGTTAAAAGATCTGGACCCCAAGGGACAATATATATAGAATGAGAGTTTTTTTTGGTTTTTTTTTTTTTGTGGTACACGGGCCTCTCACTGTCATGGCCTCTCCCGTTGCGGAGCACAGGCTCCGGACGCGCAGGCTCAGCGGCCACGGCTCACAGGCCCAGCCGCTCCGCGGCATGTGGGATCTTCCCGGACCGGGGCACGAACCCGTGTCCCCTGCATTGGCAGGCGGACTCTCAACCACTGCGCCACCAGGGAAGCCCAGAAAGAGAGTTTTGCAACCTGTAAAGAAAGAATGCACACAGGGGCCCTTTATAACAACCTGTCACGGGCTGCCATGTACCTGCCCTACACGAGGTCCAGGGCAGCTTCAGGGTCCCTCACAGACCACAGGTCCTGGGCGTGGGGACAGCGGCTGGTTTGCTGGGATTTCCCAGAGCCAGACGCTGGCGGAACGGTCACCCCACACCCCACGCCTTCCCCGAGTCCGCCCTCCTGCTCCCTTGCCACACCCTGACTAAGGCCTGTCTCCTCTTGTCACTGCTGCGGCCCCCTCCACATGTCCCTGCCCGGGACACGACTTCCCTGGGCCACCGCTCTGCTCGGAGCCTTCGAGAGCCCTCCCCTCCCCTGGTTTCAGGCGCACACCTGCAGTCACGCTTCAGAGGTGACACGCCACTCCTCCCTCTCCCAGGAGCCCGTGTCCTCCTCCTTCACTCTGAGCCTTTACCCCAGCTGTTCCTTCGGCCTGGAAAGTCCCCCACTCTGTTCGTCTGGCCCTTTCCTGCTCAGAATTTGGGGCTTCGTGTAACTGCTTCCCAAGCCAGCGCTCTGCACTCCGCTTTTCGCTGACTCATCAGGCTCACGCTGGCCTCTTGTTTACATCCGTCCATGTGCTAATCTGTCCATACCCCGAGAGCAAGGAACACAACCCTCTAGGTCATCACTGTATCCTGGGGGCCTAGTACACGGCCTGTGGCCGATACATATCAATTACTTAATCAAAAGCAGTGGCTACAACACAGCACACACACGTCTCTCTTAGCCAGCGGGCAGCCCACGAGCAAGTGGCCGCACCTTCCTTCCCGACACACTCAAAGACGCGCGTGCAGCTGGCCGGGGCTACTCACATTCTTTCTAAATGCGGTCTCTGCCTTCACACCTCCACCTCCGCACACGTGCTCCTGCTCTTCACCACTCTGAGACAGATGCCAGCACCCCTCCTTCCCCCTTCGCTGCTGGCACCCCTTTCCTGACCACCCTAGCCCACAATGCACATTGCTTCTCGTGCGCGTTGCTCCTCGGAAGGCAGGGTATCCATGATTTACCAGTTGTCACATCGCATCGTACATAGATAGTCAGTTTTCTTGGAGGCGTGGGGTCTGGCACCGCATGCACGGGGGAGGCACTCAAGACGTGTTGCAGGGTTCACGGGAAGCCCAAGCCACTCGAGGATATCCTTGAAAATTAGCATCAGACGCCGCCTTGGCCTTGGCCCGATGTCTCTGCCTGACGCTTTCCTGGGGGAAAAAGCAGCTGGGGATGACTTTTTCACAGCGGTGTGAGGAGCAAGTGTTACCACATGCCGTTCCCTAAGGCGACGGCGTCTCATCACTGACCCTGATACTCAGCACTCGGTAGCCAACGCGGCAGGACACTGCTCTGGGGGCCGCAGCGGCGCAGACGTCAACTGTAGCACCCAGTCACCAAGAGTCTGGCTGGAGAGCAACAGAGCATCCCGAAGAGGGCCAGGGGGAGCTGCTGAGGGCACAGACGGAGCTGTGCTTCCCTTGGTCCCCGGCTAGCCCTTGGGAGGGTGAAGCATGATAAACAGATCTTTGTGCTTCAAAGCCTAGGTCTCTCCGAGCAGCAAATCCTGTTGTTCAGGCTGGGAGGGTCATTGCCAATGGTGTTTCCCAAAAGAACGGCAGGAAGCTACCAGGCGGATGTGGGGCTCCCTCAACAGGCCCCCAAACCAGGGCTCCTCAAGGGGGAGGGGGGGACACGGGTGTTCTCCAGGAGGAGCATGGCAAGAGCAAGAGGGGGCGTCAGGGCACAGAGAAGGCTCATGGGGTCACTGGAAGAAGATGTGGTACCCAGGCCAGTCCAGGGGCGGCCGGGACCCTGAATTCAGGAGCACAGGCTCCATCCAAGGTGACCGAGCTCGACCGGCCAGGAGGCAACATCACGAGGTCACTTTGTTTGAAAGAGAAAGTGGCCAAGGGCGGAGCCTGACTCCCGACGGCATCCTGACCTGTGCTGGGGCCACCCTGGGGAAGTCCAGCTGGGCAAGAGAAAGAGCCAGGAGTTCCTCAGTGGGAGGCCCGGGGTCCTGCAGGAGCCTCCACGGAGCCCCCCGAAGTTTACAGTGCCCACCCCTCCCCTGCCCCGAGGTCAAACCTCCAAGCCACGAGCAAGTCAACACAGTGAACACGGCGATACCGAGGAGGACTCTGCCCCTTGAAGCAGAACCTGAAGAAACGGCCTCCAGGGCAGGGCTTTGGGCCCTCGGCGTCCTCCCTGCACCGCACACCCGCCGGCCACGTGGTCAGACGCCATCTCTGCCTCCCCGCGGCGCTTCTGGGGTGGCTGCCCCGCAAATCTTCCCGAGCGAAGCCTGACCACAGCGGCGGGTGTCCCACTGCCCACAGCCCGGGCGCTGCGCCACCTGACCCCTACCCCAGCCCACGCAGAGGACACCAGGACCCTCTGCCCACCGCTGAGAAGCAGACGCCCGAGGGGCTCCATGTGCGCCGGGGCCACACATCAGTGAAACCCTCCCGGCCTTTCGAGGCCCCGTGTCGCGCCGCCCTCCGCCCGGCCACCCACCCACCCGCCCTGCCGTCCTCCCTCCGGGTTCCCGGCTGTCTCTTCAGTCCCTGCTCCTCTCGGGTGTCCTCCCTACCCCAGCGGGCCCTTCCAGGTTCTCCCCAGCCTGATGTGCCCTTGGCCCTTCGACTCCAAGCAGGGCGCCTCGACCGTCTGCCACCACGACCCCGCTGGGGAGGAGTCTTATCTGACAGCGCGGCACGTGCACGTGTGCGAGTAACGCAACGAGGAATCTGTCCTTCCTCCTTTCATTTTCTCTGAGACGCTCTTGCGCGTAGAACGTCCACCAAGAGTGAACCCCAAAGGGAACGACGGACTTTGGGTGCTAATGACGTGTCAGTGGAGTTTCATCCGCTGGAAAACATGTCCACCAAGAGTGAACCCCAAAGGGAACTACGGACTTTGGGTGCTAATGACGTGTCAGTGGAATTTCATCCGCTGGAACAAATGTCCCACTTGGGGGGGGTGAGCACGGGGCGGGGAGGGGGCATAGGGGAATTCTCTGTACTTTCTGCTCAATTTACCGTGAGCCTAAAACGGATCTAAAAGATAAAAAGTCAACATTTCAACAGACGTTCTTCTCGCCCCTCTCCGTTGCTTTCACTCCTGGCCGCCACCTGCAGCGTGACCAACGTGTCCTCGTGAACTTGATCGTTCTTTACGCCCACTTTTTAAATTCCACTTTATGTGGTACCAAGAAATTTAGATAAAATGTGTGCCCCTCCCCGGGGTGACTAACTGTTGAGGCTGCCTGGGACTGAGCGGGCTCCCAGGATGAGGGACTTTCAGTGGGAAAACGGGGAAAGTCCTGAGCAAATTGGGACAAGTCCGTCCCCGGGGTTCCCCTCGCAGACAAAGCTCTGTTAGTGCTGTGGATTCTGACCTCTAACCCTCGAGAAGAACCTGCAGGAGCTGAATAGATGTGGGCCACTGTCTTGTGAAGATTATTCATGTCGGTGGACCCCGCGGGGCCCGACCATGGAGATGTTTCCATCCATGCTGACTGGGCTGCCCTGGACCGGAATGGTTTTAAATTCCATTCCTAAATAGGGGGTCTCCTTTGCAGCTCCTGAGGGCTCACCCCTTCCATGAGAGCACAGCTTCCAGTGTTCTGGCTGAAGGCCACGGGGCACTCTTGAACATGGCCAGAGGCAGAGCAGGTACATGGATCTGTACCCTGTCCAACGGGCCAAATCCAATGACCACACGTGAGGCTGTCCAGGCAAGGTCAGATGACACTCTTGACCTCTGAACACTTCTCCTGGAGAATCTCAGTTTGATAGTACTGCACTGTGATCTCCCTTGAGTGAGACAGATCGCAACCTCACCTGCGCTCAGGGGCCAGGGAGGGGCAGTGCATGTGCGAAAGAGTCCTTAGTGGGAGAGCGGGGAGTCTGCCAGACTCCCCAGAGCACACGATGACCTGAGGCATTTATATTCCCCTCCTCCCCCAAAATGGTAGCCAAACACGACACAGGTGCAGGGGCCATGTTCATTCTAGGTTCATTCTAGGTCTGCCAGCTCATGCCCCTGGTTCAGGGTTTTCTAAAAATAATCTAAATTCTCACAGCAGATGTTAATAACCTGAGAGCCAGAGAAAAATCTATCTTTCTCAAGACATGTTAAATCTCACAGAAGGCCAGCAGGATCAGAGACATGAAAATGTCCACCAATGAATTCCTTTGACATTTTAATCCAAAGAACTGAATACAAATAATTGCAATTTTAAAAGGCCAGTAGGCATATAGAAAGCACATCAAAATTTCTGCTGACTCTTGAGCGTTGGATTTTGTTGGGAAGTGGTAGCTGTTATTAAAATAGAAAAATACGAGGGGCTGACTTGATCTGGGCAGTAAGATGAAATTAAATAAATTTACCTATGTTAAAATAAAGATTTGAATTCAAACTTGGAATGACGTATTATCTGGAATAAAAAAAAGTTTCTAGCCAGCAGTGAGGAAGAAGCCTGAAATGATTATCTAAGAAGTAGATTCTGGACCAGTTCTTTCTAAAACAATCCATATCTTCAGTCATGATTTCCTCTTCTGAAAAATTAAGTGTTGGAACCAAAAGGCCTCCCATGTCCTCCCAGATCTAAAGAGTCTCTCACTCCAAAGCAGAAATTGCAAACTGGTGGCCCACAGCTAGATACAAACCCTTCATGTTTTGTTTGGTCTGCGTGAAGTTTTAGGTCCTGTTTTGTTTTCTTTTGTTTTTGTTTAATAATCTTTGGCCATGGCTCACGGGCCCAGCCGCTCCACGGCACGCAGGATTCACCTGGAGGGCACGAACCCGTGTCCCCTGCATCGGCAGGCGGACTCTCAACCACTGCGCCACCAGGGAAGCCAAAAAATATATATATATATATTTTTTGTGGTACGCGGGCCTCTCACTGTTGTGGCCTCTCCCATTGCGGAGCACAGGCACCGGACGCGCAGACTCAGCGGCCATGGCTCATGGGCCCAGCCACTCCGCGGCACGTGGGATCCTCTTGGACCGGGGAACGAACCCACATCCCCTGCATCGGAGGGGCTACTCTTTGTTGCGGTGCACGAGCTTCTCATTGCGGTGGCTTCTCTTCTTGCGGAGCATGGGCTCTAAGGCACGTGGACTCAGTAGTTGCAGCACGTGGGCTCAGTAGTTGTGGTGCACGGGCTTAGTTGCTTTGTAGCATGTGGGATCTTCCTGGACCAGGGATCGAACCGGTGTCCCTTGCATTGGCAGGCGGATTCTTTTTTTTTTTTAATATTTCTTTTTTTTAAAATTAATGTATTTAATTTATTTATTTTTGGCTGCGTTGGGTCTTTGTTGTTGCGTGTGGGCTTTCTCTAGTTGTGGCGAGCGGGGGCTACTCTTCGTTGCAGTGTGTGGGCTTCTCATTGCGGTGACTTCACTTGCTGCAGAGCACGGGCTCTAGGCGTGTGGGCTTCAGTAGTTGTGGCACACAGGCTCAGTAGTTGTGGCTCATGGGCTCTAGAGCGCAGGCTCTGTAGTTGTGGCACATGGGCTTAGTTGCTCTGCAGCATGTGGGATCTTCCCAGATCAGGGCTTGAACCTGTGTCCCCTGTGTTGGCAGGCGAATTCTTAACCACTGCACCACCAGGGAAGCCCTTGTTTTGTTTTTTTAATTGAGTGTGAATGCCTTTATACAAGAGATCTCCAGTTTGCCACAGTCCCTGCCGTTCCTTATTGCCTGCTTCACACTATGCTATCACCTGCCAGGCCCTTGAAAGATTTAGGTTTACAACTCTTGCTCTATGGGACTAATAAATTTCCAGAATTACACTTGATTCCATTACACCTTAAACCCTACTGAGGGGTGATCTCAGTTTACTTTTGTTTCTACTTGTGTTGCAGAGTAAATTTCATGTCTTTAAATCTCCATCCCCCCTTGGTAGCCCTGTAGACTTAGCACTCCTAGTTTACAGGATAATAACAGCACAAAATGCTAAAAAGACTTGCACTAAGTCACAGAGTCAGTAAGTCAGAGAGCTAAAATTATTTGTATTTGCCAAGGAAGTTTTTAACTTAAAAAATGTAGAAAAACACAAAACAGTAAACAAACTCGATAAAACTCTATGTGTGATCGTTAATAATATTGTATGTCATATTTAGTTGCAGGAATGGGAGTTTTTAAATATTTTGTATATATTTAGATATATATTATATATATTTAGAGTGGCTTAGGTTACTGTAGGGTTTTTTTCTTATTATGGTAAAATATACATAACATAAAACGTACCATTTTACTCATTTTTAAGTGTATCATTCAGTGGCATTAAGTAATATACATTGTGTGTAGCCATCACCATCATCCATCTCCAGGACTTTTTCATCTTCCCAAACTGAAATTCTGTCCCATTTATTTATTTGTTTGTTTATTTATTTATTTATTTTTAACATCTTTATTGGAGTATAACTGCTTTACAGTGTTGTGTTAGTTTCTGCTGTATAACAAAATGAATCAGCTATACGTATACATATATCCCCATGTGCCCACCCTCTTGCATCTCCCTCCCACCCTCCTTATCGTCCCCCTCTAGGTGGTCACAAAGCACCGAGCTGATCTCCCTGTGCTATGCGGCTGCTTCCCACTAGCTAGCTATTTTACATTTGGTAGTGTGTGTATGTCAATGTTACTCTCTCACTTCGTCCCAGCTTACCCTTCCCCCTCCCCGTGTCCTCAAGTCCATCCTCTACGTCTGTGTCTTTTTTCCTGTCCTGCCCCTAGGTTCATCAGAACCATTTTTGTTTTTAGATTCCATGTATGTGTGTTAGCATACGGTATTTGTTTTTCTCCTTCTGACTTACTTCACTCTGTATGACAGACTCTAGGTCCATCCACCTCACTACAAATAACTCAATTTCGTTTCTTTTTATGGCTGAGTAATATTCCCTTGTATATATGTGCCACATCTTCTTTATCCATTCATCTGTTGATGGACACTTAGGTTGCTTCCATGTCCTGGCTATTGTAAATAGTGCTGCAATGAATTCTGTCCCTTATTAGACACTAACTCTCTACTACTCCTTTTCCTCAGCCCCTGGCAACCACCCTTCTACTCTCTGTCTCCACGAATCTGCCTACTCTGGGGGCCTAATGTAAGTGGACTTATACAGTATTTGTCCTTTTATGACTGGCTTATTTCACTTAGTGTAATGGATGAAACATGAAGACATTATGTTAAGTGAAACAGGCCAGTCATGGCTTTAAATTCTGACTGTGGTTTTAAGGTAGCAAAAGTGTGTGTTAAAAATAGCCATGAACTTTGTAAATACCTAGCAAGAGAGTATGGAATGTAAAGGCCTAGCCCGAAAGACTTCTTTCTGCATGAAATACCCAAACATCCAAGCAGCCTTTATGAGCTAAACTAAAAAAGGAACTCTGAGCACAGGCTCCTTGCACATAAAGCTCAGAATAGCTAAGCCTACTTACCAAGTATAACAGTACAAAATGTCATGCTGGGAATACTGAATGTGGGAGTTGATCACCCAAGGAAAAAATCTCTCACCTAATTTAAGGAAACTCAAAATGAATCAATTCTCTCTTTCAGAACTCTGCATTGCAAAAGTCCCATCCGGTACTAACTATATGTACTTAGATGGATCAGTACCACAAAATAAAGGTTATTTAGAACATACTGCTATTGTTTCTGAATGATTCTTCCATCTACGAGAGAATGCAACAGAGACACAGGAAATTGACACTAAATATGGACTAAACCTTGTTTAAATATAAGTGTAGAAACATCACTCTCTGGGTCAAGAAAATAATCAGACCTTTTATACACCGTACACACAGCCCCTGCAATTGCCCTGGGAAGTCCACAGAGCAGCAGGGCAGCCTGCTTCACCTCACAGGGGGACTGTAAATGAGATAAGTACTAAGTTTCATGATGGTGGCCGAGATAAAGGCCAGCTTCAAACTGTCTGATGTCCGTATCACACGGGGGAAAGCATGATGGGGAAGGGAAAGTAGCTTGCGGAGCTTCACCCGCCCGCTGGAACTCACTGTTCTGTTTCCATGCGTGGGCTCTGCTCCCTTGGTGACCTTGACCACACAGTGTGACCTCTCCGTGCCTCAATTTCCTCATCTACAGCATAGAGTCACAACACAATCTACCTTGGAGGACTGTCTGAGGATTAGACGCATCAGTGTGTCTGAAACACTGAGACCACGGAGCCATCTCATTGTACATGCTCCAGAAAGGTTAAATCGTCACTGGGGTGCTTTGCTGACATTTTAGGAGTCTTGTCTCCCCAGGTGGATGATGAGCAAAGGCCATGTTGTAAATTTTGGGTTGTTTGAGGTTTTTTTTTTAAATGTCTGTAGTGAATTGAATTGCATCCCCCCAAAAGAGACGTTGAAGTCCTACGCCTGAACAAGGTGAATGAGGTTTTATTTGGAGCTACTGTTTTTCAGATGTAATAGTTAAGATGAGTTCATACTGAATTGAGGAGTAGGGTGGGCCCTTAATCCGTTACATCTGCTGTCCTAAGAAGAGAGGAGACACAGAGACAGGCACGCATAGAGAGGAAATACCATGTGAAGACAGAGCCACCCAGAGGAAGAAGGTCACATGATGGAGGCAGAGACTGGAGTTATGCAGCTACCAGCCAAGGAATGCCAAGGACTGCTGGCCACGACCAGAAGCTAGGAGGGAGGGCACGGCCCTGCCAACACCTCTGGCCTCCAGAACTATGAGAGATTAAACCTCTGTTGTTTAAGCCAAGCAGTTTGTGATACTTTGTTACAGCAGCCCAAGGAAACTACTGCAATGTCTTAAATGTTTAAATTCCCTAGAGCTGGCACAGAGAGGGTATTGGATATATTTTGGTTGAATGGGTGAATAAATGAATAGATGAGGAAGACCAACAGAGGTGAGGCATATCCTGCTGACTATATGCCAAGTGACACCGACAAAAATAACCGAGAAACAACCAGACGCTTAGAAAAGAGTTTCCTTGGAGCCAAACGGAGGACCACAGCTCAGAAGCCAGCTTCCCAGATCATTCTGACAAACTGCTCTGGAGAAGCATGGTTTTCAGCACAGTTTTATGTCCTGTCAGAACAAAGAACATCATGCAAGTCAGGGATACATTCCTTCCAGCTTTCAAAAAAGACCAGATCAGCACGTACACAGTGAGTCAGCATGGCCTTGGCACCTGGGGAGGGAGTCTTATCATCACAAGTGAACCAGCATCGGCGTCCCGGGAAGAGAGGCATTTCAGCTTTATTTTTAACATGGACATTCTTTACTTCTGGTCAGTGTACACTTTTCTTTAATAATTAAAGCAGATATACAGTGTATGTTTGATAGGCCACAAACAGGCTGTTCTACTCAGCATAAAATTCAAGTTAACTAGGGCTTCCCTGGTGGCGCAGTGGTTGAGAGTCCGCCTGCCGAGGCAGGGGATACGGGTTCGTGCCCTGGTCCGGGAAGCGGCTGGGCCCGTGAGCCATGGCCGCTGAGCCTGTGCGTCAGGAGCCTGTGCTCCGCAACGGGAGAGGCCGCAACAGTGAGTAGGCCCACGTACCACAAAAAAAAAAAAAAAAAAAAGAAAAAAAAAAAATTCAAGTTAACTCAAGTATAAGCCAGAATGACTTCTCATACCTAAATATGTGAAAATTTCTTTTCTTTCTTTTTATTTTTTCTTTACTTAGCCCTGCACTGAGTATACAGCTGGTACCTAATAAGTACTTGCACAATAGAATCAAATATTTTTAAAATATTCAAAACTATAGAGAATGATACATTAAATATCAATGTATCCCCATATAGAGCTAACATATTTCAATATCCTGTTGTCTTTGCTCCAGACCTTTTACATTACTCATGAAGGAACAAAGGCAATATGCAGTTGAATCATTTTTTAACACGTAATGGCATTGTTATCTTCTTCCTTAATCTCAAAGGCAGCTGCAATCATGGCTGTTATGTTTATTCTTCACACACGTGTTATATTTAAATTAGACATTATGTATTTATTACATAATGTTTTGCATATATATATATACATGCATTTTGTTTTTTATTCCACTATGTTTTTGAGAGATTTAGGCATACTCATACCATGTAAATTCTTTTAACTGCCATGTAGTACTTCAATACATACATATACACCAATTTAATCAGCTCATACTGTACTGATGGATATTTTAGATTAGAACTTCATTTTTAGTTTTATTTAGTTAGTTATTTTTGGCTGTGTTGGGTCTTTGTTGCTGCGCACAGGCTTTCTCTAGTTGCGGCGAGCGGGGCTACTCTTTGCTGTGGTGCACGGGCCCCTCACTGCGTTGACTCTGTGTCCATTTTATAATTTGGTTGTTTGGCTTCTTCTTATTGATTTGTAGAAGATTCTTTGTATATTTTGAATACTAATCCTTTCCTATCTCTTTAGACTGTGTGTGTGTGTATGTGTGTGTGTGTTATTATGTGTAACAGTCCATCGTTTTTCTTTGTTTATTTTGTGTATGGTGACTTTTACTGAACAGAATTAAAAATTTTAATATAGTAAAAGAAAAAGAAAATGAGTGGCAAAAGGAAAATGTATCCTTAGCCCTCAGATCCCACCTCCTCGCTGAAGTGTCTGAAGAAGAGAACTAGAGCCACTGAAATGCAACTAAAAGAGGAGAAGCAAACTGCTAGAATCTGGAGGCACCAAGCAGGCTAAGTAGTCCCTACGATGTGGGAAAAGCCCTAAAGCTGGGAGTGAGGACAACTGAGCCCAACCTTGGGGTAAATCTTCTCTCCAAGGCTTGCTCTGTCCATCCACCAGAGGAGGGGGTAACATGCATACTTGCCACCCCCCTGACGTGTCAGGATGCCTATAAGAGAACTTGGGTGACAGGGCTCCGGCAGCAATGCAGTGTCATTGGGACCATTATCATAATTCTAATGGGCGTGGTCAGTATAACGCAAAGTCTCCCGACAGCCAGTCCTACAGCTTCACCATTAGGCCCGGTGACCACTGCTGCAATGCAGTCATAGGGCATCAATTTTGTTCTTCTCTACTTATTTTAATTCACAGACAGCCTGCCAGAATTACGGCATGTGGACTATCTCAAAAGAAAGCTACTGAGATTCTGGTGAGGGGAAAAGAGGTCCCTGGACTCCAAAGTCACATGGTCCCCTGGCTTTACGGCAAAGTGTTTCCGGGAACCAGCAGCACCTGCAGCACCTGGGAATCTGATAGGAATCTAAATTCTGGGCCCACCCAGACCTGCTGAATCCCAGTCTGGGGAGGGCCCAGCAATCTATGTTTTTCTAAGCCCTCTGGGGATTCTAATGCTCACCCATATTTGAGAACCACTGGCTTAGGAAAACCAGGCCATGCACAGAGAAGCAGGATAGGCCTCCTGTGAGAAACACAGAGCCCAGAAGGTAACCATACATATTTGCTGTCAAAAACTAGACCTAGGGACTTCCCTGGCGGTCCAGTAGTTAAGACTCTGTGCTTCCACTGCAACGGGCACGGGTTCGATCCCTGTCCTGGGAACTAAGATCCCATGCCACAGGGTGCAGCCAAAAAAACCCAACAAACAAACAAAACAAAAACTAGACCTAGACGACAACTCTACCCAAAGTGGCAGCCGACTCGGCCGAGAATGTGCTTCCTTGGGGCGTGGGTCTAGTGCTTGATTACAAAGCCTAGGCCACGGCCCATCTGCACTCAGTGAGCTAACTGGCTGGCACTGTGCCAGACTCCCAGCTAAAGAGGACAGTGTGTCGCAGATATGGGAACATGTTAAGATGTTCTCTCACAAAGGTTTGCAAATGGCTGTCAGGAATCAGAGCGGGAACCCAGGGTCTCAGCGGGAGAGCCAGCTGCAGGGCACTCCTGGGCCCCTTCCAGCCCTCTGAGCGCACACACCTCGTAGGGCCACAACAGCACATTGCCACTAGAATCACGCACGTGAGGGTCCGGTTCGGCACACGCCCACCTTGCTTCCCTGAACAAAGGACCTGCAGCGAGCCAGAGGCCACCAGTGTGGTCACTGTCCCGTCCTCAGGTGTGTGTGACCAGGACACAACCAGTTCAAGAACAGGGCCTGCTCTCTGAGTCACCCCAATTTTTCCATCATCTACTGAATTGATACCACTTTGCACTTTTTTCTCTCTTTCAAGGAATGACACGAGAGACACTGGTCAGAGTTATATACTTGGGAGGCAGAAGATGTCACATCTGTCCCCAGTGACACCTTGACTGGATACCTCTTTTCCTCAGAGGCATCTGTCCCCTTTGCAACTGAAGGTCCCTAGTCCTCAGCCAAAGTTCAAATTCCTTGGTTCTCCTCAAGGATACTTCCTGTCGGCCAGTTAGTTACCCTAATGAGGAAGATGGACAAGTGAAGTGGCACCTACAGTGAAGCTCCGTGAACGCCAGAGGTGCGGGTGGGGCCAGGCACAAAGGCAGGGAGACCCCTGCCCAGAGGGTCAGCGAGTCCGTGCAGCGGGACAAACTTCACTTGGGTGTCCACCAGGAAGATATTAGCCACCGCGTGTTGACACATGGTCTCGCTGGGCGGGGCCTGCGGTGCAGGCAGAGCCTATATCCTTGCTGCCTAGCAATTCCGAACTGTTTACTGATATGGTGCATTAGATCACCATGGCTTAGGACACTAGTCCTAACACAGCCAACACCCTTCACCACCTCTGTGCTCACCAGATAACCTTCAGTTCCCTTCCAGCAGCTTCAAATGTCTGCCTATGCGTACACTTACAGGCTTGCGCTAGAAAGAGAACGGGGCATATCCCCTGTGGCCTATCCTCAAGTAGGGGAGAAAGGAGCTTAAGTAACTAATAGTGCACAGCTTTAAAAGTATGCTAGAGGTCAGAGAGAGCTGAGAGAGGGATGTCATAGAGGGAGGCCCGTCACAGAGGCCAATGCTTGGCCCCCTCAGTGGCCCTCAGCTCAGAAGCACAAGGTTCTCAGTCAACACAGACTTGATCTTGCTTACGGGGGCTAATTCATGCTAGAGACTCACAGCCACCAGTAACTAAACAATCGTAAAGCCAATTTAATAACCTACCTTTTCGGTAGCTATTCATATCTGCCATCCAGGACATTGCCTGAAATGCATGAATTCAGGCACTCATTCGACAAGGATTTCATAAGCACCAAGTACCCATTATTTAACAAACTGTGAGCACCTGGCTGGGGGGAAAATAACACAACCAAAGGTGGTGGAGACCCAGAAATGGGAGGTGGAATTGTGCAATGAGCTTGGCGTCAAGCTAGTGTTCAAACGCGGTCAACTATTTACTAGACAGGTGACTTTGGGAAAATTACTTAACCTTCCTGAGGCTCTTTCCTCACCTGCAGAATGGGCATAACAACACTCCCTCACATGATTGTCAAAGAATTAAATGGGATTACACATGCAAATTGCCTAGTTTTATTTATGGTTATATTCATCTGGAGAGGCTGTGTCATACAATGGTTAAAGGAACAGACTTTGGGATCAGACAGATCTGGGTTTAAATTCTAGATCTACCACTTACTAGTGTATGATCTTGGGCAAGTTGCTTAATTTTTTCCGGTAAGCCTCAGTTTGCTCATTTGTAAAATGGGAATAAAAATTCCTCATGGGTCAAAGAAGTAAGTAAGTTAGTGTATTCAAAGAACTTAGAAAATCCTAGGTTATGAGAAGCATTCAAGTTTTTAAACATTGTCCGTGATTAGACACAATGAATGGTACACATACTAAAAATTAAAGTTAAAATTAGTACAAGCTTTAATGAAATTAAATATGGGGCCCTCAAACATTACCCCCAAAAGTGATCACTATGTATTTAGTTGTTAAAAAAAAAAAACTTTTCTGTGGAAGCAGGCCTCTAACCTCAGGTAGTTTCATGTCCATATTTTCAAGTTTCTAAAATAATGTCATTTGTCTGCAGCCATGCAAAAACTGTTTCAATACTAAGTCAAGCCCCAGCGGGAACCAGAGAAGCACGTTTGGGATCTATCTTTCTAGTTTGTCTGACGGGAACCCTGGTACCCATAAAGCATTATGCATTTGGTTTAACGATTACACACCAACGTATACACTGTGTGATTACAACAAAAGCCCCTGCAGCAATGAACAAATCACTTCTCTCAATTCTGGATCATCCCTTTGATTAATTCTCCCCACTGACACTGTCAATTTTTTTTAAATTAATTTACTTTTGGCTGCACTGGGTCTTCGTTGCTGCATGCAGGCTCTCTCTAGTTGCGGCGAGCGGGGGTTTCTCTTTGCTGCAGTGCCCGGGCTTCTCATTGCGGTGGCTTCTCTTGTTGCGGAGCACGGGCTGTAGGGCGCAGGCTCAGTAGTTGTGGTGCACGGGCTTAGATGCTCCGCGGCACGTCGGACCTTCCCGGACCAGGGCTCGAACCCGTGTCCCCTGTATTGGCAGGCGGATTCTTAACCACAGTGCCACCAGGGAAGACGACACTGTCAATTTTTTCGGTACGCGGGCCTCTGACTGTTGTGGCCTCTCCCGTTGCGGAGCACAGGCTCCGGACGCTCAGGCTCAGCGGCCACGGCTCACGGGCCCAGCCGCTCCGCAGCATGTGGGATCTTCCCGGACCGGGGCACAAACCCATGTCCCCTGCATCGGCAGGTGGACTCTCAACCACTGCGCCACCAGGGAAGCCCCTAGTGTCCATTTTTAAATGGTTTACAAAGCTTATAAAACCATGAAAGAGTAATCTATAACTTTGATAAAAATCAAAACATCTTTCAATTCTAACCTTGCAAATTCGAATGTTGTAAAACAAAGGTCAGCCCCTTATCCACCGCACCCTGTCCTCAGTAACATCGCTATCTCATCCAGATCCGGGAAACCACACTGCCGCCCAGGACACTGCTCTAACCGCTCAGTTATTTGGCTCTTGCTCTAGAGTCAGGTATGTTTTCACATTTCAGAGTGGACTCAGTGCATTTTTACAGTCGCAACCGAAATTATACACAAAATATAAGTATCTGAAAGAATTGGCGAGTTTCTGTAATCACATGAACATAACTAAAATGAGAGGCTCTTTGTAAGTAGTAATCGTTTTCAAGCGAATACACTGGAACCTCGTTAGAACACCTGCTTTCGGCTATACTTTGCCCTGCAAGGAAGTCAATTTGTAAACACTGGAGAGGACGATTCCACAAACGGTAACCTGATGTGAGGCTTATTTTCAGCAAAGTGGAGCACGAGAACATGGAGGATCCCCTCCCCCCGGCCCCAGGATCACTTTCAGGAGGCCCCGGAGTTACGAACTAATTTGGTGTTTTCCTCTTTAGAAAACGGGTGGACGTGAGCGACCAGCCAAGCTAGGCTTGCAGGCCGGGCGCCGGGGAAGGAGCGAGGCGGGCGGTTGAGTCACGATCGCCGCGGCCACGCACACCTGAGCTTCGGAGGATAAAAGGCGGCACCTGGGACGAAACACCCAGGCCCTCCAACCTTCGCCCTCTGCCCAGGCCTAGGGGAGTGGGGAGGAAAAGCAACTTCTTTCTCAAGACTCGACGACGGGAGTCCCCAAGGAACGGAAGGGGCAGAGAGAAACCCCCGAGAGTTCTCCCGCCCGACGCGGGAACTCGTGCGGGAACGCGGCCTCCAGAGCCGCAACGCCACGGCCGAGCAGGCGTGGGAGGGATGCCAGCTGCCATCTTCCTCGAGCGCCCAAACCGACAAAGCGCGGGGCGGCAGCAGTGTTTCGCCGCCGCGGCCCGCCCAATCTCGCGAGACCGCGAAGGCCTCTGGGAAAAGCGGGGGAGGGGAAAGAGAGAGAAGGAAGCCGGGAAGCAGGGCTGGAGGCGGGCCGAGGCGGCGAGCGGAGTCTCAGGAAGCAGAAGGGGCGGGGAAAGACGCGACTGACGCGGCATGCAGGCCAATGACGAGCGAGCTCGGCTGGACGGCCAGCCAATGGGCTGTGCGGCCTGGCGCGGGGGGCAGGCGCTGGGGCCGAGGGTAGCTTGAGCGCGGCGGCGGCGTTGTTCAGTCACAGCGAGAACATTCCAGAGGTGAGTCCGGTGGAGGGGCGGGATCCCCGCGCCCGGTGCCCCGTTCTCCCCGCCCCCTCGACCCCCGCGGGCCGCTGGCTAGCGGGGAAGGCGCCCCGACGCCCGCGGCTCACTGAGCCTTCTCTCCGCGCCAGATCGCCAGGCCCCGGGCGCTGAAGGGTGTGGACCCCGGACGTCGCTGGGACAGCCCCTCCCCGCTGCTCGGCGGCGCCTGGCCCGGCCGCTGCTCGCTGCGCTGCCTCCGCCGCCTCCGCCGCCGCTCCTCGGACTCGGGTTCGCGCGCGCCTCACTTCATCCCAGTCCCGGGCGAGCAGCGTTGGGTTTATGTCTTTATTTGACGAAAACGGTGAGTCGGCGGGCCGGCGGGGAGATGGCGGCCGCACAAGATGGCGGCGCGCCGCGTGACTCGCGCGCGCGCGCGCGTGTGTGTGAGCGCGGTGTGTGTGAGCGCGCGTGTGTGGCGCAGTTTGGGCGGGCGGGCGGCGGGGTCGGACGCGGCGTCCCCTCCTGTCCTCACACCCTCCCCCTCCTATGCTCACACTGCTCCCTCCCCTATCCTCACACCGCCCCCCCCTCCTGTCCTCAACACCGCCCCCCGCCCCCGCCTTACCCCACCCCCGCCTTACCCCACCCCCAACCCGGTCTCGCGGGAGCGCGCCGCGCGGGCCCGCCGCCGCCCGGGGCTGATTCAGGCCAAATTGCTGCATTCCTGAGTCATCACCGCGGCGGGGCGGGGCGGGGCGGGGGCGGCCGGGCCGGCGCCCCCTCGGCCGGTTTCGTTTCTCCCGCCGGGCGGCGCACATGGCGGGGCTGCCGCGGGCGCCGGGGAAGCTGGCGACGTTGCGCCTCCGCCGCGCCCGGCTCGCGGGGGCCGCCGGCTCGGCCCTGACAGCCCGGGAGGGAACGACGGGCGCGGGGACGGGAGCGAAGGTTGCCGGTACGTGTCCGTAGAGACGAGGAAGGGACCGGAGGTCTCGGTCGGGGCCGGGCGTCCGCGCACGCCCCGCTGCGTCCCGCGAGGCCGTGTTCCGTGGGTGTAGTTGGGGACGGGTGGCTCTGGGGTAAGCCCTGGTTGCCGAAGGAGCAGCTTCACCGTGAAGAGCAGTTAGTTATACAGCCTTCCGTCGTCGAGGGATGGATCACAAGTTTGTTGACAACACGGGCTGGGGTGGGGAGAGGAGAGGCCTGTGTTCGTTCCTCGGCGGTGGTTAAAACACGGCTTCTCGGCCGAAGCCGACCGTCGACGTGGTGACTGGTCGGATAAAAACCCAGAGCGCTGAAGCGCTGTAGTTGGTTGTCGTTTCAGTCTGGGGTCTCCCAGAATCACATCTTCGTCCAAATGGAGGCCTTTTATGTTGCTGCAGGTGTCCCGTGTTACGGGAGGCTGAGAGCTGGTTTTTGCATAACACAGATGCTTTTAACGTTGGAGCCTCAGGCGTGATTAAACGGAACGGACTGGGAGGTGTCTTAATGCAGGAATCGCGTTAAACGTGGGGGATTTGTTTGTTCTCTCTTCTCTCTTTCAGAGCTGTTGCGCAGCCATTGGTACCTGTATTGGGGAAACATAGCATACAAGCAAGAAGCTTACAGCCTCAGTGGCGAAAAATTTTTCATGTCAGAGACCGAGAACTCTTGCAGTCGTTTATGTCATCCCTTCTTCTCCAGACAGAGGATACCAAAAAGTTGCAATCAAAGATCTCTTCATCTTATTGATAAAGCCACTAATAAGCCAAAATGTCTGTCAACGTCAACCGCAGCGTGTCAGACCAGTTCTATCGCTACAAGATGCCCCGTTTGATTGCCAAGGTAACGTTCATCTTCGTTTTAGTAGCAAGTCCTAAGCCTTTTATCATAGATTATTGAAGATCGTTTCTCCCAGGGTAGACGTGCAAAATTAAACTTCTTACTTCCTTTAGGTTGAGGGCAAAGGAAATGGAATCAAGACAGTTATAGTCAACATGGTTGACGTAGCCAAAGCGCTTAATCGGCCTCCAACGTGTAAGTAATGCCTCTCGAAAGAAGTCCTAAAGAGGCATTTTATTGACGTAAACGTGACAATTTCTGCTCTGCAAAATCTTGCCTGAGTTGTATGTTGATTAATTTCTGGGTCGAGTGGAAATTTGGGCTTAAAACTCATTGATGTGTTAGTTGTTACTAGTATAAAAAACCATTGGGGCAACACATTTTTTGAACCTAGCAACTTAAAAATATAGAGTGATATTTGTAGAAATGAGGGTGAGCGGCCAAAGGTTAATTTAGTTAACTCTAATGAATCAGACTTTCTTCCCCCAAATAGATCCCACCAAATATTTTGGTTGTGAACTGGGAGCACAGACCCAGTTTGATGTTAAGAATGACCGTTACATTGTCAATGGATCTCATGAGGCGAATAAGCTGCAAGACATGTTGGATGGATTCATTAAAAAATTTGTTCTCTGTCCTGAGTGTGAGAATCCTGAGACGGATCTGGTGAGTGCCTTTGAGGTTTTTGTCAGTAAAGAAAAAACTGTATGTTTCTGTGACGTCAGCAAACTATATTCCTGGGAAGGCGGAGCAAATACCAGATTTTGCAGGTATTTCCATACTGATTTCATATTTTAAAAAATTCTTTTGGTATTAGACTTGTGTTTTAGATGCCTTTTTTTTTAGATGCCTTTTGATGGTTAGATTAGATGCTTTCATATTTTGTTTCTCACAGAATTTTTATCATATGTTATGGTTGACATACTTACTTTTGCTTTTTTGGCAGCATGTCAATCCGAAGAAACAAACAATAGGTAATTCTTGTAAAGCCTGTGGCTATCGAGGCATGCTTGACACACATCATAAGCTCTGCACATTCATTCTCAAAAACCCACCTGGTGAGTGCTCATGGTAACTTCCAAAGCTGGGCATGAAGCACGTGGTTGCTGGAAATAATGAAAGTGTCTTTGCTGCTGTAAGACTGGAGTGAGGGCCTTTGGGTACCCGCACAAGTGAAAACTTGCCTACAACCATAGGGTCAGCCTTCTACATCCACGGTTCAACCAGCCATGGATGGTGTGATACTGTAGTGTGTATTTATTGAGGAAAAAAACTCCATGTAAGTGGACCTGTGCGGTTTAAACCTGTGTTGTCTAAAGGTCAACTGTTTAAGAAATTTCTAGTCACTGTGCCATATCTTACTGAATTTTGAACTCTTTGGTTAAATGTACTATTCTATGTATTGTTAGGTGAAGTACAGGCTGCTAATTGAACTCTACCACATTCTTGATTTTCAAGACCTGTCTTAGGATGTATGAAATACTGTGAAACAAATTGTGATGGGATCCTAGTAAAGGATAGACTTCTGGAAAACTGTTTTGTAAATGCGGGTCTTTGCTCATTAAGCTAAAGTGGTTTTCGAGTGTGCAAGCAACACTCTGTGGCAGATAATCAAAAGTCTGACACAATTTGAGCTTGCTATAGCAAGGAAGTCTAACCTATTCCGGTGTTCTCTTTTCTGTGAGACAAGCCGTTATATAGACTTAAACAGTGTTCCACCTGTTGGCTAAAGTGCAGTTAAGAAATACCCTTGTTTTAAGTTCATGAGGGATGGAAGGGGGGGGGTCATGAGTGCCACTTTAACTACCTGGACTTGTGAGGTATTACCACTCAGTCTTAATTTTACCCAGTAGTTAATACCGCTGATAGGTAGGGACATACCGTTCTCGGCTTGAGTTGCTTACCTATGAAATACAGTGTATGAATTTGATTTGTGAATTCTTTTCGAATTATAGGTAGCATTCTGTGTGTGGTTTTCTGAGGGGAGGGTTTCAAAGCAAAAGGACAAGATTTTAAATGTACACGATGGGCGATAAGGTGTGATATAAGTTACGGTACTAAACTTTACTTTTTTGTCCCTGTAGAGAATAGTGACAGTGGTACGGGAAAGAAAGAGAAGGAAAAGAAAAACAGAAAGGGCAAAGACAAGGAAAATGGCTCCATGTCCAGCAGTGAGACACCACCACCACCACCACCACCCAATGAAATCAGTCCTCCGCATGCTGTGGTCAGTGCAAGGTTGATGGGTGTGGTGGGCACTAAAATTGTGTACAGTGTGACCTTTGGTTGAGGTGAGCAGAAATGAACTGCTCTTCAGTGAACAATACATCAGTATATTGGGTTCCAGGTGCTATTCATTGACTCAACTAATGTGAACACAAGTTTAGTGGGAAGTTGATGTTAACTTGACCTGAAATCTGGGGTTTCTTTTTATTATCTATAAGGTCTTTTTTTTTTTTTTTGGCCAAGCAGTTTTGTTTTTAAAAACAGGAAGAAGAGGAAGATGATGATTGGGGGGAGGACACAACAGAGGAAGCTCAAAGGCGAAGAATGGATGAAATCAGTGACCACGCGAAAGTTTTAACCCTCAGTGATGATTTGGAAAGGACTGTTGAAGAGCGTGTCAATATCCTGTTTGATTTTGTTAAGGTGAAATACTTGCTTCAAGAGCAGTTAAACATTTGGGGATCATATTAAGTCAGCTTCTACCCATCCTTGAGCTTTGTTAGATATTTCTTTAATCTGGGTACTTGGCAGGTAGTTTGTTGTGTTTTTTCCATGCTTGCTTTTGAAATACTCAAGTACAAGTCTCACCTTTACTTGTTCAGAAATTTTTTTGAGGGTGGTTCCAGGCACTGTCTTTGGCAGGTGTGTATTATTTTGAAGTCCTAGAACCTTCTTGAATTAGGTAGGGGAAGAGTTCGTAAGAGCAGGGAGTGTGGTATCTCTAGAGCAAAATGTGCCTCCATCTCTGAATTGCTTCCTTGTATTTGCAGAAAAAGAAAGAAGAGGGTGTTATTGACTCATCTGACAAAGAAATTGTAGCTGAAGCAGAAAGACTGGATGTAAAAGCCATGGGCCCTCTTGTTTTGACTGAAGTTCTTTTTAATGAGAAAATTAGAGAGCAAATTAAGAAATACAGGCGCCATTTCTTACGAGTAAGCAATCATTCTAGATTCATAAGATTTTACAGCTGTGTGACCTTGGAAATACTGACTTAACCTCGTTTATTCTGTCATCCTGAAAATGGAGATAATTGACCTACCTTAACAGGAATGGGAATACCTGGAAAATGGTGCATGTGGTCCCTTACATGTGAAGTGTAAATTAGAGATCTTTAAGCATTGACCTCTTAGAACGACTGCTCTAGGGCCATGGCTTTAAAGAATGATTTCTAAGGCAATTAATATATTTAGAACATATATTAGAATTGTCACCTTAGAACATCTAAGAAAGCTTGTTAATGCCGAGATATTTATTTGCAGTTTTGTCACAACAACAAAAAAGCTCAACGGTACCTTCTTCATGGCTTGGAGTGTGTGGTAGCAATGCATCAAGCTCAGCTCATCTCCAAGATTCCACATATCTTGAAGGAGATGTATGATGCAGACCTTTTGGAGGAAGAAGTCATCATTAGCTGGTCAGAAAAGGTGGGGAATATTTAAATGGCTCTTTAAGATTACAAGTGTTGGGGCTTTTGGGGAAGAAGTAGTTAACTACTAATACCTAGCCTGTACGTGCTTGACTGGTGTAACCTGTAGGGTGATTCTCATCATGGTAGCTTTCTAGTAAGGTTTTTAGAAAACCTTACATTCTCTAATACTTTGTGCTGAATACATTTATTCTCTTGAGGGGTCAAGATTAGGATGTGGTTCAGTCCCCTCAAAGAGATGGATTTGGGCAATTATATAAATGACTCCCATTATTTTAAATTCCTTGAACTAAGAAAATTATACTGAACACTTTTTAGGCCTCTAAGAAATATGTCTCAAAAGAACTTGCCAAAGAGATTCGTGTCAAAGCGGAACCTTTTATAAAGTGGTTGAAGGAAGCAGAGGAAGAATCTTCTGGTGGTGAAGATGATGATGAAGATGAGAACATTGAGGTAAACACTGGGGAAATCGTTCAATACAGTGTTGGTGGTGGGTGTTTCAGAATTATCAACTGCCAGTATTGAGTAATACAGCCTCTTAACTTGGGATGTAATCACATTAATAGAAAAGGTGCTGGAAATCTCTCATACCCTCCAGACATTGATTCCAAATAAGCATTGTCTGAATTTCCAAAGGGAGAGTTTATTTAACCTAAGTATAGGGGTGCTGATCGTCCATAAAAATAAGGTACTGTTAGGCTGCAGAGGGTTAACTTAGATTTTACATGCACACAAATTTTCATGAAGAATAATGGCTGTCTCTAGGTAGTTTTTGTCCTTTGTTGACCATTGACTTACTACTGTTTTTATTTTATAAGGAGGTTTACCTGGGATAAAGGTTTACAATCAAAAATCTTCGTTTCATCAGGTGGTGTATTCAAAGACTGCCAGTGTACCGAAAGTTGAAGCTGTAAAGTCTGACAACAAGGACGATGACATTGATATTGATGCCATTTAAAGGGGTGGGTGCAGCCCAGCTTAACAGTGTAATGCTGAGAATCTTTCTGCATCATCAGCCAGAAGTGCAACATGTATGTGCAAAAGCTAAAATGGCTTAACGTCATGCTACACTTTCTACTAAAAATGTATTGCTGTGAGTGGTCTGTATTTAAACCCAACAAGACATCTAGGGAGTCTCCATACACATATCAGTGAGCAGATGTAGTTTGCTTATCTACAGCATGTTTCTTTTTGAAAATTTAGTGGTGGACACATTTGGGTCACATTTATACAGTTATAAAAATAAAGATTTGATTTTGGTCGTTCTTCAGATTTTTGGCTCTGAATGACTTAAGTAAATGAAATAATTGGCTCCTTTGAAAAATGTTGCACCATCATTTAATCTGATAGGATTATTGGAGCCTGTCAGATATTGTTAGGTGCTGAGACTGTAAAGAGGTCTCAGCAGAACGTGAACATAAACTTAATCAATACCTTACTTAGTCGTTAATTAAGAAATGTACTTTTAAGTCTTATTTTTAGTCCCTGAGATTGGCATCTGGTAATGTACATTCTTCCCATGCCAAGGTGGACTGATATAATCAAATGACAGTGCAACACCTTTATCTTACTGAGATGTTAAAATGACCTGAGTGTCCTATAAATTTTAAGAGCAGGTTTTGAAACTTGAATTGTGTTTTTTTTTTTTCTTTCATCTATACTTGCCCCAAATTGTAGTCTTTGAAGTCCTGTGCATTGCACATTGGATGAGCCAGGGGAATTACTACATTAACATACAAGCATTTTATTATGTGTGTGTAGCTCTTGCGTTACACTGAGAGAAAACTGAAACTTCGGGGAGTGATTAGTAAGCTCTATGATTTTATTTGGGGGAATTAGGAAAAGGTACACTTGACCTCTAGCAAAAACTGAGCATAATTTTTCAGCATTTACTCTTGATTCAAATTACAATTTCAGAATATTTAGACATACTGTATCCTTTGTTCAGTGTGGATTTTTCCCCTGATAAAGTGGTTCTTTGATGACTTCTGCATTTGGACACATAGCTTATACTTTTTTGGTTTTTGTTGCTATCTTGCCAAAATAAGTGTTAACTATATCTCAAATTCCCCCCACCCCCCAAAATGTTTTATTTTTTAAAAAAGGTAAAAGCATACTTCTAAGAGCCTATATTTTGGTGTAAGACTTGGGGTGTTTCTTATTTTCACAATATTGTGAGATACCCAGGAAGTCTGTGATGATGGCAACTGAAAGCAGGTGACCAGCGCCTGACCCAGCCCATCCTGGGCTTTAGATTTGGAAACAACTTCCTTGTGATTTGCTTGCCCAGTTTGCTGATGTAAACTCACTTGATAGAAGGGCTTATGAGTACATCTGAGAAATCATCTTGAGGGTGCAAATTTACACAAAAAGTACACTGTGGGAATCAAAATGCATGGAGGGGATTTTTTTTGGAGCACTGGCTTATATCATTCACCTCTTTGTGATCCATCTCACAGATTACAATGAGACCTTAACAAATGTATGTAAGTTTTTTTCACATTGAAATTATATAAACATTTGGTATAATAAAACCTTGTTAGCTTGATATTTTAAGAAATTAAACCTTGGCCGTCCTTACTGGAGAGGTACAACTTGGTCTCCAGCTGCCTTTCTTGATAGATTTTGATGAGATTGAAGGAGAGCCATATACCTACCTGGAGGGAATGTGCTTTGTCGCACCAAAGAGAAGAGGTTTTTGCAAATTCATGTCTCACCTAGGTTTTAAATTTTTGCCATTATGTGGAATTGTTCAGGGGAGATCAAGTTGCATTCAGCATACCCATTATCAAGCTAATGAGGTTTTGTTATAGAGGGCTTTTTTCCCCTTTTTCTTCTCCCCCCCCCCCACCCCTTAAATCTGAAGAAAAACTTAACAAGGCTTTTAAACACTAAAGAGAAAATTTTGGCTTAGACCACTGTTCAGTCTAGTGCCAAACTTTCAGTGGAATTCAAATCCACCTAGTAAGGAGTTTATTCATAGCGGCTATCCTAATAGAGTGATCTTTCACCTTGCTGTATTCAACTGTCTTAAAACTTCCTGTTTGAAACAGCTATGTTACGTGATTAAAACAATGTTAAAATTTTTTGTCTCCGCTTTAATATTAACCTAAATTTCTGTTTTTAAAACTGAAGCATTGAAATTTCCCCTTTTTTGTAGCTGTTGCTTCAAATTTGTGTTGGGTGTTTCCTTCTGCAGTTGCCCCCCCCCACTCCCAAAACAGATGTTGCTCATTACAGTGGCTTTCCTTAGATCTCATGTTCTTATTCTGTAACTCAAGTTGATTACAAGCTGAAAAGGTCTGCTTTCATCCGATTTCTTAAAATCTTGCCTGGGTGTTGATGAGGGACTTTAGGTGTATCAGGTAGATAGTTAAATAACTGGCTATAACATTTAGCCTTAGTTAAGAAGGGAATGTTTCTAAAGTTCTCTTATGAGGTAAATGAACTTGTAAGGTACTATTTGGACTCTTAAAGGTTTAAGAGAGAATGGGTGTTCATCTAGTGAATTGCTACAGCTTCACCTGCCAGTATTAAGAGTAACCCCAAAATGCAAAAATTTTGCCCAGTCTCTGCATTGTCAGTTTTGATGGTTTTTCCGATTCCAGCCTATTTGACCACTCCAAAGCTTCAAAGTGCTCTCGGTACCAGGAACAGTATTGCACTTGAATCTCTGCCCTCTCCAACTATCATGTGGTTTGTGTTCTATCTTTCCTGAATAGACAGAGTCATGTTTACATCTTTTCTATCCCCAGTACTCTGTATAGACCTTTACTCCTCCAAGAATGACACTCCATAAGACTTGACAAAGTTGTTGTGTCTGACCTGTGCACAGCCTCCAGAATTTGTCCCTTTGATCCTTTATAGGAGGTTGGGAGCTCAGGCATTGTGGCCACCTACCTCAGGGTTCTATATTCCAGCCCTAGCCCAACAAAGAGGTCTTCAGAAAGATTGCTAGTTCTTCACAGCCAGAAAATTGAACCATTCCTATGTACTAGGATATGGAAATAACACGGAGAGGTTCTTTCCTCAGAACCCAAACCAGGACTTGTACATTGTTCTCAATGACTGGCGTTCGGTTATGCGTTCTGTGAGTTTAAGGGGCGTATTCACCTGGGCTCTGGAGTCATCTAGGTTTTGGCAGGCCCTCTAAAACTGGAAGCCCATCTTTCTGTGTCTAATGGGGATGGTAATGCCTGTGTACAGCAATTAGAATACTGCAAGCAGGAGAGGTAATGCCTGACCGCGGCAGCTAGGGAAAACTGCCCTGTGTGGAAGAGAGACAAAAGGGAGGAAGAGCTCCTGTTGGCACCTCCAGGCATTCAGAACAGGGGTTACAGTAGATTGAGAGCAGTGGGTAGTTGAAAGGGCTATTATTTTTGGCTGGAGCGGTTTCCGGATGGTACAGTTTTTGCCTCAAGTAGCTATTAATGTGCAGTGATGTTCAGACCAGCCTAGAGCAGAGGCTGAGGGCAGGCCATGGCTGCACCTGGGACCCATAACATAATGTAAATAGCACGAACCAGAAGCCAGCCCAGCCTGAGATAAGGATTGATGGGTGCAGGGCCAGTGTATGAGGCTGGGTTGAGTCTAGTCCCAGTGTTCCTGTAACATCCAGGGAAGGAATCCTTCCAAAGTACCCAGTGAGGTTGGTGGCATAAAGATTAGGTAACATGTACAAGTCCTGAGGAAGAGACTGGCCCAGACCCCTTGGCTTCTGCTGTGTAAGCTTACACTTTGTCCCACCCTACAGTTTTCAGGTCCTGTTAATCTGGGAAGCACCTAGGGCAAGGATAAGGAGTAACTTTTTGGTCCTTAGGGTGGTTGGTGGAGGGAGGGCCAGATAGCAGCTCTCAGGGTCCAGGGTTGACTTGGGTGAAGCTCCAGACAGAATCTGAGGCAGGCTGCCAACCTCGTGCACCCTATCTGTACCCCTGGCTCACGTCGCACACTTGCTGCAGCCTTGCCCCACCTTAAAGGAGCTTGCAGACCAAAGCAGACAAAGGGCAGAGGGGTGGAGCTTCGGAGGAGGGAGGAAATGACTGGGGACTTCGAGGAATGTCTTAGAGAAGAGGTAGCATTTCAAAGGAGAAGCAGGAATTTACCTGGGAGGAAGAAGTAGGGGAGCACATCTGGAAAGTAGAAGCTACTCTCTTTAGTTGAGCACAGTACATGTGGGGATGAGGCTGGAGGAGGTGGCAGGATGTCATCTGCAAACAACCCTGGAGGACTGAATCTTCACAAACTGCAGGAATGGAATTACATTTGTATCCTGCTGCCAGGAATGCTGAGCCACTGGGAATCGAGGAGGGCTATTAATCCCATGGCTAACGAAGCCAGTAGCTGCCATGAGGGTGGACTGGTCAGACAATGATGCACTTTGGCCTGGGAATGTCAGGGTCCCCTGGCTGTCCTGAGGGCACAATGTCAGATTGGAAGGATTAACAAGCCCAAACCCCTATCCTACAGGCAGCAGAATCTGCTGAGCACCCAGGAGTACTGGAACCTTCCCTGCAGACCAAGATCTCCCATCTGGGGTTAGGGCAGCACCCTGGAGGGGATTCCAGGAGGTTCAGGGCCTGAGTGAACACAGGGTTTTTCTGTCATGACTTCCAAGCTAGGAACAGCCCTCTGTAGTTGTAGGGTTGGATTCCTCAAAGAGCAAAAAAGCATTCTCAAACGTGATCACAGGTCTTATGTGTTAGGTTCTTTTGGTGACAAGTAACTCGTGGAGTCAGTTGTGGGGAAGGGTTTCCCAAGGATTCACATTATGATGGAATCATTGGGAGCCCCAGTGCATAAACCTGGCCTTGCAAGGACCCAGAGACACCAGCAGGTCCAGCCTTGTGGACACAGATTGTACCAACTAGGACTCCAGATCCCTGGGCAAGAAAGAACATTGCTCCGGGGCGTTTCCCCACATGTCTACTGCTCTCTAGGTTTCTCTAATTCTCCATCCACTACTCCTTAACTTCCTGGCCCTGTAAAGCTACACGGAACCTCCTCGTGACTTGGCTTTCTCGTGGCTTCCTGTGACCATCAAGCTTCTGTTCCTGCTGGTCAATGCTCCGTTCTCCAGACTTAAGAGTTGAGATTCCTAAGAAGGCATGTCTGATAGGCTCCACTGGTCTTGCAACACTTCTGTCAAGTTGATTTTTTTTCACTTCCAGCACCATGAGCTCCACTGGCAGCTCCAGTCAAATGTGGCCAAAGGTGGGGGAGGGGCAGGGGGTGCAGAGTGTTACAAGGGATTTGAAACGTGGCTGCTTAAGGCTACCTCACAATAGGGATTTTTGTGATTGGAGCAAGAGAAACCCTGACTCTTGGAAACACCTAGGACAGGGTGCTTTCACTGGAACCGATTTCCTGTGTAAAGGACATCTGCTCAGCAGCCTCCTTGTGTAACCAGGCAGTCAAAGAGCAAGTGGACTCTGCCCTTCTGTGAGCGCCCAGCACTTCAGTTACCCTGTGTAGGAGGCAAGAGGACGGGACATGGGCCCTGCTGGAGAGATCTTAGGCTCTAATATGGGAGGCACAGTTTGCCTTCAGGAAGCTACTGGAGGTTACCTGATAAAGCGGTGGCCTTGCACAGTTGTGGTTAGAATCTGTGTGAAAGGCTGTTAGTGAAGGTTTCCTGGGAGGACGCAGAGCGGACAAGTTCCTGAGTGAAATAATATCCTCTGGGCCACAGGGAGACCCAAATGGTGGAGCCAGATGCAGACTCGAGAGGGACATTTTGTGTGAACGAAAAATCAGATTGTGGTGACCAGGCTAAAGGTACAACACAAGGGACATCAAGGAACTAAAGATGTGGAGGAAGTCAAGAAGATGATGTCTGAACAAAATGTAAACATCAATAAAGAGAAAACCTAAAAAGAAAAAAATAAATTATGGAGTTGAAAAAATTACAATAACATGAAAAATTCACTAGAGGGATTCAAAGGCAGCCTTTGAGCACACAAAAGAATCAGCGAACTTTTTAAAGATAGGACAAGGGAAGAACAGGAAAAAAAGATTGAAGAAAAATGAACAGAACCTGAGTGACCTGTAAAACACCATGAAGAGGAACAACATATACATTGTGGGAATCTCAGAAAGAGAAGAGAGAGGGAGAGAAAAGGGCAGGGAGAATATTTCAAGAAATAATGGCTGAAAACGTCCCGAAGTAAATGAATGAAGCCCCATGAACATCCAAGAGGCTTAACAAGTTCCAAGTAAAATAAACACAAAGACACCCACCAGAGACACATAATCAAATTTTCAAAAGGTAAAGAGAACTTGAAATCATCAAGAGAAGCAACTCATAACATACAGGGCCCCAATAACAGCAGGTTTCTCATGAGAAACCTTGAAGGTCCTGCAAGAAATGCTCAAGGGACTCCAGGGTGAAGTGAACACTAGACAATAACTCAAAGCCATAAGAAAAAAGAAAGATCTCAATAAAGGTAAATACATGGAAAAAAAAAAAAGTAAATACATGGAAAATTATAAAAGCTAGTATTATTGTAACAGTGGTTTGTAACTCAGTTTTTTTAAGAGAATAATACATTAAAAACAATCTGAGCTGGTATTATAGCTTTTTGTGTTATCTTTTGGGGCACTGCACTGTATAAAGATGTAATTTTGTGACAACAGATACGGGTAGGGATGGAGCTGTAAAGGAGCAGAGATTATGGTAGTGGAGAGTGTATAAACTCCAATCAGCGTGTTATAACTTCAGGATGTTAAATGTAGTGCCCATGATGACTACAAAGAAAACAGCTCTAGAATATGTACAAAAGGAAATGAGGACTTCTCTGGCGGTCCAGTGGTTAAGACTCCATGCTTCCAATGCAGGCGGTACAGGTTCGATCCCTGGTCGGGAAACTAAGATCCCACATGCCACACCATGCAGCCAAAACATAAAAAATAAATTTAAAAAAAAAAAAGCAAATGAGAAAAGAATTTAACCTCAAAATAAAATCCACTAAATGGGAAAGACAACAGTAATGCAGAAATGAAAGACAAGCTATGAGGCATACAGAAAGAAAACAAATAGCACAATGACAGAAGTCCCTACTTATCAGTAATGTTTTACATGTAAATGGATTAAACTGCCCAATCAAAAGACAGAAATTGGCAGAATGGATGAAAACACATGACCCAACAACAAGCTGTCTACAGGAGACTCACTTGAGATTCAAACACAAATAGGTTGAAAGTGAAAGGATAGAAAAAGATATTCCATGCAAATAGTAACCAGTAGAGATAGGGGTGGCTATACCAATATCAGACAAAATAGAGTTTAAATCAAGTTTACAAGAGACAAAAACACCATGTTAATAAAAGTTTAAATGCATCAAGAAGATATAACAATTATATTTACACACCTAATTAGCAGACCAGCAAAATATATGAAGGAAAAACTGGCAGAATTGAAAGGAGAAATAGATGGTTCTACAGTAGTAGTTGGAGATTTTAATACCCCATTCTAAATGGATAAAACAACCAGATGGTAAGTAAGGAAATAGAGGACTTAATACGATAAACCAACTAGGTATAACAAATATACATAACACCCTGCCCCACAACAGCTATACACATTTTTCTCAAGTGCACATGCAACATTTTCCCCAATAAACCATGTTAGGACACAAATTAAGTCTTAATACGTTTTAAAAGATATACAAAGTATCTTCTCTGACCACAATGGAATGGAATTAGAAATCAACAACAGAAGTAAAACTAGGAGACAGAAATTGTAGAAATTAAGCAAAATGCTCTTACACAATTGATGGATCAAAGAAGAAATCAAGGGAAATTAGAAAACGCTTAGAGATGAATAATAATTTTTAAAAAACAGGAATTCCCTGGTGGTCTAGTGGTTAGGGCTCTGCGCTTTCACTGCAGGGGGGCATGGGTTTGGTCCCTGGTCAGGGAGCCAAGATCCTGCATGCCGCATGGCGTGGCCAAAATAAACCACACACATCATACCAAAACTGAAGAGACACAGTAAAAGCAATGCTAAGAAGGAACTTTATAGCTCTACGTGCTTATGTTTAAAAAAATCTCGGGCTTCCCTGGTGGCGCGGTGGTTGAGGGTCCGCCTGCTGATGCAGGGGACATGGGTTCGTGCCCCGGTCCGGGAAGATCCCACATGCCACGGAGAGGCTGTGCCCGTGAGCCATGGCCGCTGAGCCTGCGTGTCCGGATCCTGTGCTCCGCAACTGGAGAGGCCACAACGGTGAGAGGCCTGCGTACCGCAAAAAAAAAAAAATCTCAAATCAACAACCTAACTTAATTTAAGGGACTGTAAAAAACAAACTAAAAGCTAGTGGAAGGGAGGAAATAACAAAGACTAGAGCAAAGAAAAACAAAATAGTGAATAGGAAAATAATAGAAAAAATAAATGAAGCCAAAAGTTGGTTCTTTGAAAAGATCAACAAAACTGACAGACTTTTAGCTGGATGGAATAAGAAAAAAAAAGTCTCAAATTACTAAAATCGGAAATGAAAATGGGGAGATTACCATTGAGTCCGTAGAAATAAGGGTCATAAGTGCAGTATGCACAACTGTACACCAACAAATTGGATAACCTAGATGAAATGGACATTCCTAGAAACACAAACCCTGCCAAGACTAAATCACCAAGAAATAAAAACATAACTAGTAAGGACATTGAACCAGAAATATAAAATTTCCAGACAATAAAAGCCACAGACCTGATGGCTTTACTGGTTAACTACCAAATATTTAAATAAGAATACAATCCTTCTCAAACTTTTCCAAAAAAAATGAAGAGGGGACACTGCCTAACTCATTCTACGAGGCCACCATAACCCTGATACCAAAGGCAGACAAAGACACTACAAGAAAACTATCCCTGGGCTTCCCTGGTGGCGCAGTGGTTGAGCGTCCGCCTGCCAATGCAGGGGACATGGGTTCGTGCCCCGGTCTGGGAAGATCCCACATGCCGCAGAGTGACTAGGCCTGTGAGCCATGACCGCTGAGCCTGGGCATCCGGAGCCTGTGATCTGCAATGGGAGGGGCCACAGCAGTGAGAGGCCTGGTACCAAAACAAAAAGAAAACTATCCCTTATGTACATTGAAGCTAAAGTCCCTAATAAAGTACTAAGAAACTAAGTTAGAAACGTTGAAAGGATTATACATCAGGCCTATGTGAGATTTCTTCCTGGAATGAAATGAGTAATCAACACAAAAATTGGTCAGTGTAATATACCATATTAACAGAACGAAGGAGAAATCTACATGATACATCTTGACTAATGCAAAAAAAGCATTTGGCAAAATTGAACACTTTTTCATGATAAAAACATGGAACAACTTGGAATAGAAGGAAACTACCTCAACATAATAAAAGCTATAAATGAAAAGCTCACAGGGAACATCATACTCAATGGTGAAAGAAGGAAAGGTTTTCCTCTAAGATCATGAACAAGGCAAGGAAGTCTGCTTTCAACACTTCTGTTCATCATAATACTGGAAGTTCTAGCCAGAGCATTTAGGTAAGAAAAAGAAAAGTATCCAAATAAGAAAGGAAGAAGTAAAACTATCTCTTTGTGCAGATGACCTGATCTTATATGTAGAAAACTGTAAGAATTCCACCAAAAAAACCCAAAAAACTAAAACCAAAAGGGTTTCCCTGGCGGAGCAGTGGTTAAGAATCTCCCTGCCAATGCAGGGGACATGGGGTCAAGCCCTGGTTGAGGAAGATCCCTCATGCCACGGAGCAACTAAGCCCGTGTGCCACAACTACTGAGCCTGTGCTCTAGAGCCCGTGAACCACAACTACTGAGCCCATGTGCCACAACTACTGAAGCCCACACACCTAGAGCCCGTGCTCTGCAACTGCAACAAGAGAAGACACCGAAATGAGAAGCCCACACACCGCAATGAAGAGTAGCCCCCGCTCGCCTCAGCTAGAGAAAGTGTGCAAACAGCAACAAAGACCCAACACAGCCATAAATAAATAAATAAATAATTTTTTAAAAAAACCAAAAAAACTATTAGAACTAATAAATGAATTCAGCAAAGTAGCAGGCTACAAAGTCAAAGCACAAAAATCTGTTGCATTTCTATACACTAACGAACAATCTGAAAAGGAAATAAAGAACAATTCCATTTACAGTATCATCAAAAAAAAAAAAACACTTAGGAATTAACCAAGGAAATGAAAGACTTGTACAATGAAAACTACAAAGCATTGCTGAAAGCAATTAAAGAATACATGAAAAAAAAGAGTACATGAATAAATGGAAACACATCCCATGTTCATGGATTGGAAGACAATATTGTTAAAATGTCACTACTACCCAGAACAATTAGGGATATTTAGGATTGCATCCAAAACTTAAAAAACTCATTCAAATTTATACCATTTTAATTTCAATAGCATCCTCTACTCCTATCAAGCTTTTTTACCACCCCTTTCATTACTGCTGTTAGAAATTATATCTTTATGCATTGTGTGTCTAAAAACAGGTTAACAATTGTTTATGCATTAGCTTTTAAAATAACATGGAAGGGGCTTCCCTGGTGGTGCAGTGGTTGAGAATCCACCTGCCGATGCAGGGGACACAGGTTCGTGCCCCGGTCCGGGAGGATCCCACATGCCACAGAGCGGCTGGGCCCGTGAGCCATGGCCGCTGAGCCTGCGCGTCCAGAGCCTGTGCTCCACAACGGGAGAGACCACAGCAGTGAGAGGCCCGCATACCGAAAAAAAATCACATGGAAGATAAAAAGTGGAGTTACAAACCAAAATTCCAACAATATTATATGTTTTTGTTGTTGTTGCGGTACACGGGCCTCTCACTGTTGTGGCCTCTCCTGTTGTGGAGCACAGGCTCCGGACACTCAGGCTCAGCAGCCATGACTCATGGGCCCAGCCACTCCGCGGCATGTGGGATCTTCCCGAACCGGGGCACAAACCCATGTCCCCTGCATCGGCAGGCAGACTCTCAACCACTGTGCCACCAGGGAAGCCCAATACTATATGTTTTTATAATTGCCTGTGCATTTACCTTTACCAGAGATCTTTATTTCTTCATATGGTTTTGAGGTACTGTCTAGTGTCCTTTCATTTCAGCCAGAAGGACTCCCTTTAACATTTCTTGGAAGGCTGATCTAGTGGTGATGAACTCTTTCAGCTTTTGTTTATCTAGCAATATCTTAATTCTGCCCTCATTTTTTTTTTTTTTTTTGCCTCACGGCATGTGGGATCTTTGTTCCCCAATCAGAGATGAAACCCACGCCCCCTGCATTGGAAGCACAGAGTCTTAACCACTGAACTGCCAGGGAAGTCCCCCACCCTCATTTTTGAAGGATAGTTTTCCCAGATACAGGATTCTTCATTGACAGTGTTTTTTTTTTTTCTTTCGTCACTTTGGATATATCAACCCACTGCCTTCTGGCTTCTGAGGTTTCTGATGAGAAATCTTAGTGGGCATTCCTATATGTGATGACTTGCTTCTCTTGCTGCTTTCAAGATTCTTTTTGTCTTTGTGTTTTGAAATTTTGAAAATAATATGTCTTGGTGAGGGTCTTGAGTGTTTCCAATCATGTCTGTCATCAAAGTTGAGAAGTTTTCAGCCATTATTTCTTCAGTCCGTCTGCCCCCTTCTCTCTCTTTTTTTCCTCTGAGACACCCACAGTGCATATTTTGGTCCCTTAGGCTCCATTTACTCTTCTCCAATATTTTTCTTTTTGTTCCTCAGACTCAATAATTTCCATTTTCCTATCTTCAGGGGTGCTGATTCTTTCTGCTGCCTGCTCAAATTCACTTTGGAAATCCTCTAGTGAATTCTTCATTTCAGTTATTGTACTTTTCAGATACAGAATTTCCTTTTGGTTCCTTTTTATGCTTTCTGTCTCTTTATTGATATTTTCCTTTGGTTCAAGTATTATTTTCTTGATTCTGTCCTTGTCGTCCTTTATCTCTTTGAATATTTTTAAGACAGTTGTTTTTAAGTCTTTTCTAGAAACTCCACCATGTACTCTTTCTTGGACAAAGTTTCTGTCAGTTTATATTTTCCTTTGAATGGGCCAGATTTTCCTGTATCTTTATATGTCTTATGATTTGTTATTTTTGTTGAAAACCAGACATTTGAATCTTGTAATGCAGTAACTCTCAAAATCAGACTCCCCCCTTCCCCAGAGTTTCCTTCCTTCCTTCTTTCCCTCCTTCTTTTCTTCTTTTTTTTTTCTCTTTTTCTTTTTCTTTTTTTAAAAAAAATAATTGTTGTAGGGTGTCTCTGTGCTGGGTATCAGCCTGAGGTACAAACTTAAGGTCTTCTCAGGTTTTTTCTGAGACCATGTCTTTTCCTGGGCATGTGCAGTGACTTTCTAGATTCCCCTGTATATGTGGTTACTTTCAAATGTCCCCATCCTTAGGAATTCCCTGGTGGTCCAGTGGTTAGGACTCAGCACTTTCACTGCCGAAGGCCTGGGTTCAATCCCTGGTCGGGGAACTAGTATCCCATAAGGTGTGGGGCACAGCCAAAAAACAAAAACCCCCCAAAATCAAATGTTCCCTTTCTTAATTGTCTGGCTTTCAGAAGGAGAAAAGGGAAAAACAAAAGGGGGTAGGGGACAACAGACTCTGTCTCTTTAGATTCTCTGGAAGCCACTTCAGCCAGTGGCTATAATATGGCTATAACGATGACTGCCCACCTCTGTATCTGCACATCTGTGATCAGAGGAAGCAATCAGTACACAGATCCCTGGTATTCGGAGAACTGGGTCCTTTTTACTTACCTACCCTGGCTCCCATAAGCCATTCCAGCAACATGGGCATAGCTTCCTGCTGTTGGGCTGAGGGGACTGGGGAATGAGTACCTGCTACCATGTACGCGGAGAGATAAATTGCCTGCAGTTAACCAGGGCTTACCTTCCAAGCCCTCCCTGGAAACGGAAAGCTTTCCTGTAGACTCCAGAGTTCCAAAATAGCTACTTTAGTCAAATTCTGCCAGTACAATTGTTGTCTGGGTGGGAAGACAGATTCCTGGCACTTCCTACTCCATCATCGTCCCTGATGTCACTGCTATATAAAGAACTCTTATATAAAATTAAATAACCCAGTTTATAAATCACAAAGACAAACATCCCAATTAAAAATTGGGCAAAGGATCTCTATAGACATTTCTCCAAAGCAAATGTACAAGTGGCTAATAAACACGTGAAAAGATGCTCAGCGCTATTAGCCATCAGGAAAATTCAAATCGAAACCACAATAAGATACAACCTCACACCCACTCGGCTGGTGTGCTAGGTCAGAAAATGGCATCTCAAAAGATAGCCATGGGCTTCCCTGGTGGCGCAGTGGTTGAGAGTCCGCCTGCCGATGCAGGGGACGCGGGTTCGAGCCCCAGTCCGGGAGGATCCCACGTGCCGCGGAGCGGCTGGGCCCGTGAGCCATGGCCGCTGAGCCTGCGCGTCCGGAGCCTGTGCTCCGCAACGGGAGAGGCCACAACGGTGAGAGGCCCGCGTACCGAAAAAAAAAAAAAAAAAAAAGCTAGCCATATCCAATCCCTGTAACCTGTAAATGCCATCTTATGTGGCAAAAGATGTGATTAAGCTCTCCCTTGAGAGGGAAAGCTTACCCTGTATTATCTGAGTTGACAGTAAACGTAATCACACGTATTCGTATAGGAAAGAGACAGGGAGTTTTGAGAGAGACTCACACAATAGAGAAGGATACGTAAGGACAGAAACAAAGATTGGAGTGATGCAGCCACAAGCCTAGGAACGTCAACAGCCACCAGAAGAAGGTGGAGGGGACAAGGAACAGAACCTCCACTAGAACCTTCAGAGAAAGCACAGCCCTGCTGACACCTTGATTTCAAACTTCTGGCCTTTAGAACTGTGAAAAAATAAATATCTGTTGTTTTAAACCACCGAATTTGTGGTAATTTGTTACGGCAGTCCCAGGACACAAATGCAGATGGCTGTAACAAAAAAGACAGATAACAAATGCTGGTGAGAATGTAGAGGTATCGGGACTCGCACGCACATACACTGCTGGTGGGAATGTAAAATGGCCCAAGCAACTTTGGAAAATAGGCTTGCAGTTCCTCAAAATATAGAGTTCCCATATGATCTAGCAGTTCCACTCAGGTATAAACTCGAGAGAAATGAAAACACGTTTGCACAAAACCTTGTCCATGAATATTATAACAGTATTATTCATGAGTCCAAAAGTGCAAACAATCCAAATACCCATCAACTGATGAACAGATCAATAAAATGTGGTATACACATACAGTGGATTATTATTTTGCATTGTACTGTTTGCTTTTCTTAGTGCCTTACAGGAATTCCTTATGTATTCAAGATCTAATCTTTTTGTTGATGTGCATGAAAATATCTTCTCCAAGTTTGTAGCACGTCTTTTCCTTTCTTGATATTTTAATGTAAAGTGGATTTAACTTGTATTTTCCTGATTGCTGACAAAATTAAGTATCTTTTTTTCTTTTTTTTTTTTTTTTTCTGCGGTACGCGGGCCTCTCACTGCTGTGGCCCCTCCCATTGCGGAGCACAGGCTCCGGACGTGCAGGCCCAGCGGCCACGGCTCACGGGCCCAGTCGCTCCGCAGCGTGCGGGACCCTCCCGGACCGGGGCACGAAGCCGTGTCCCCTGCATAGGCAGACGGACTCTCAACCACTGCGCCACCAGGGAAGCCCTCTTTTTTTTTTTTTTTTAATAATCAATTTTATTTATTTATTTATGGTTGCGTTGGGTCTTCATTGCTGCACGTGGGCTTTCTCTAGTTGCGGCAAGTGGGGGCTACTCTTCGTTGCGGTGCGCAGGTTTCTCATTGCGGTGGCTTCCCTTCTTGCAGAGCACGGGCTCTAGGCACGCGGGCTTCAGTAGTTGTGGCACATGGGCTCAGTAGTTATGGCTCACGGGCTCTAGAGCGCAGGCTCAGTAGTTGTGGCACACGGGCTTAGTTGCTCCGTGGCATGCGGGATCTTCTTGGACCTGGGCTCGAACCCTTGTCCACTGAACTGGCAGGCGGATTCTTAACTACTGCACCACCAGGGAAGTCCCAAATTAAGTATCTTTATGCATGTTTACTGCCCATTTGCCAGCCTATTTGTGAAGTGCCTTTTCAAGTCTTTTGCCTATTTTTCTACTGGGTTGTTTGGCTATTTCTTAAGGATTTGTAGAAGTTCTTTATATATTCTGAATATGAGCCTTTGTCAGTTATATGTGTTACAAATATTTTCTCCAAGGTATTTGCTTGATTTTGTTTGTTTACTCCTTGAATGATGTATTTTAGTGAACAGAAGTTCTTAATTTTACTGTAATCAATTTATCAGTCTTCCCTACCTGAAATTCCTGAAGATATTATATTATCTATATTGTATTCTACAAACTTTATATTTTGTCTCCCATATTTAGACCTACAATGAATTTTTGTGTATGGTGTGAAGGGGGAATCACGTGTTTCGTTTTGGTTTTCTCATATGGGAATACCCACTTGTTCAGAACCATTTACTTAAAAGACTGCTCTTCCCCCACCACTCTACAATCCCCACTTTGTTGTAAATCAGGTGTCCATTTATGTGTTGGTTGGCTGCTGAGTTTTCTTTGCTAGTCCACTGAAGTATTTTTGTATTTATACACTAATACCACAGTGCCTTAATTACCAGACCTTATAATAAGCCTTGATCTCCAGTGACACCATCCTACCTTGCTCTTCTGACCTAAAAGAGTTTTGGATATTCTTGGTCCTTTGCATTTCTATATAAATTTAGAATCAGCTTGCCAAATTACACAGACACCTACACACACACACACATACACACAACCCTTCTGGCATGTTTTTTGAGATAGCACTAAATGTGTAGATTAATTTCATCAAAGAGTTAATGTGCTTATAATAATGAGTCTTCTGATATGTAAAAATAGTACTATTCCACCTTTTATTTAGATATTCTTTAATTTCTCTCAATTCTCTCTAGTTTTCTATGCAGATGCCTTGTGTACCCTTTATGTAATAGTATATCTATTTATTTTTTATTTACTTATTTTTTGGCTGCATGGGGGCTTTGTTGCAGTGCGGGCTCTTCATTGTGGCACGTGGGCTTCTCTCCAGTTGTGGCGTGCAGGTTTTTTCTCTCTCTAGTTGAGGCATGTGAGCTCAGTAGTTGTGGCGCACGGCCTTAGTTGCCCCATGGCTTGTGGGATCTTAGTTCCCCGACCAGGGATCGAACCCGTGTCCCCTGCATTGGAAGGCGGATTCTTTACCACTGGACCACCGGGGAAGTCCCTGTATAATAGTATTTCTTTTCACAAAAATTCATTCTCTAGCTCTTTGTGACTACTTTATAGAAATACAATTTCTTTTCATATTTTGATCTTTTTTTTCAATTTTTTAAAATTAATTATTTTATTTATTTATTTTTGGCTGCGTCGGGTCTTTGTTGCTGCGCGCAGGCTTTCTCTAGTTGCGGCGAGCGGGGGGGCTACTCTTCGTTGTGGTGCGCGGGCTTCTTGTTGTGGTGGCTTCTCTTGTTTGTTGCAGAGCAAGGGCTCTAGGTGCTTGGGTTTCAGTAGTTGTGGCACATAGGCTCAGTAGTTGTGGCTCGTGGGCTCTAGGGCACAGACTCAGTAGCTGTGGCGCACGGGCTTAGTTGCTCTGCGGCATGTGGGATCTTCCTGGACCAGAGCTCGAATCCATGTCCCCTGCATTGGCAGGTGGATTCTTAACCACTGCACCACCAGGAAAGCCCCTATATATATATATTTTGTGTGTGTGTGTGTGTGGTATGCGGGCCTCTCACTGTTGTGGCCTCTCCCGTTGCGGAGCACAGGCTCCGGACGCGCAGGCTCAGCGGCCATGGCTCACGGGCCCAGCCGCTCCGCGGCATGTGGGATCTTCCCGGACCGGGGCTCGAACCCGTGTCCCCTGCATCAGCAGGCGGACTCTCAACCACTGCGCCACCAGGGAAGCCCAAAGCCCCTATATTTTGATCTTATATCCAGCAGCCTTACTAAAGTCATTTATTAATTCTAATAATTTATCCACATATTATTTTAGACTTTTTATGTACATTTTCTGTCATCTGCAAATAATAACAGTTTTTTTTGTCCCTTTCCAATCCTTTTATCTCTTTTTTCTCTATTCTTTCTACACTTACTAGGAGCGCCAATGCAGTCTTGAGTTAAAGCAGCCCTTGTGTTTTCTTGATGACAAGGGTAAAGCTGGGAACATTTCAACATTAGGGCTGATAATGTTTGCTACAGATCTTTGTTTAGATATTATATTCTTAGCTTATTTTATTTTATTTTTAACATCTATTATTGGAGTATAATTGCTTTACAGTGGTGTGTTAGTTTCTGTTTAGATATTCTTAACAGATCAAGGAAGTCCCAATCTATTCCTAGTTTGCTAGGGATATTTAAACAATTGTTTTTCTGCATGTATTGGGATCTTCTATGATTTTTTTTCTCCTTTATTCTACTATTTTGGTGAATTACATTGACTGATTTTTTAATGTTAAACCAAACTTGCCTTCCTAGAATAAACCCATCTTGGTTGTGACATACTATGTTTTCAATTATCACTGGACTTGGCTTATCAATATTTTATTTAGAATTTTTTTATCCATGTTCCTAAACAATGTAACATTGGCATGTAATTTTCTTTTCTCATAATGTCCTTAGGAAAAAGGCTACAATGTCCAACTAAAACAAACTTGTGTCTCCTTTCTTTTTTTTTTCTTCTTTTTTTTTTTTTTTGCGCTACGCGGGCCTCTCACTGTTGTGGCTTCTCCCGTTGCGGAGCACAGGTTCCGGACGCGTAGGCTCAGCAGCCATGGCTCATAGGCCCAGCCGCTCCGCGGCATGTGGGATCTTCCCGGACCGGGGCACGAACCCTTGTCCCCTGAATCGGCAGGCGGACACGCAACCACTGCGCCACCCGGGAAGCCCTCCTTTCTTTTTTTAAAAAATTATTATTTTTTTTTAACATCTTTTTTGGAGTATAACTGTTTTACAATAGAGTGTTAGTTTCTCCTTTACAACAAAGTGAATCAGTTATACATATACATATGTTCCCATATCTCTTCCCTTCCTTTCTTTTTTTAAAAAAATTATTTTATTCAAGTACAGTTGATTTACAATGTTGTGTTAATTTCTGCTGTACAGTATCCTCTCTTTCTTTTCTTTGGAAGAGTTTGTGTGAGATTAGTGTTACTTCTTTTCAAAAGTTTGGTAGGACAGGGAATTCCATGGCGGTCAAGTGGTTAGGACTCCGTGCTCTTGCTGCTGAGGGCCTGGATTCCATCCCTGGTTGGGAAACTAAGACCCCACAAGCCATGTGGTGTGGCCAAAAAACAAAAAAAAGTTGGTAGGACACCTAGTAAAGGCATCAGGGCCTAGAATTTTCTTTGTGGGAAGGTTTTGAGTTGCAAGTTTAATTTCTTTGTTGGTTATAGGACTATTTAGATTTTCTATTTATTCTCACGTAGTTTGGTAAGGTCTATTTTTTTAGAAATTTGTCCATAGTATCTACATTTCTAAATGTATTGTTACAGGGACTTCCCTGGTGGCGCAGTGGTTAAGAATCCGCCTGCCAGTGCAGGGGATATGGGTTCGAACCCTGGTCCAGGAAGATCCCACATGCTGCAGAGCAACTAAGCCTGTGCGCCACAACTACTGAAGCCTGCGTGCCTAGAGCCCGTGCTCTGCAACAAGAGAAGCCACCGCAATGAGAAGCCTGCGCACTGCAATGAAGAGTAGCCCCCGCTCGCTGCAACTAGAGAAGCCCGTGCACAGCAACAAGGACCCAACACAGCCAAAAATAAATAAATAAATTTATTTTAAAATAAATAAATAAATAAATAAATGTATTGTTATAAAGTTCATAATACCCTCTTATTGCCACTTTAATGTTTGAAGGAGCTCTAATAATGTCTTTTTTTTTTTCCTCTTGATGTTGTTATCTGTGCTACTCTCTTTTACCGTGATCAGTCTCACCAGAGCTGAGACTTGTAGCTTCATTTATTCTCTCTATTATGTTTGTTTTCTCCTCTGTGTTATTTCCTTTCTTCTACTTTCTTTGGGTTTAGTTCACTGTTCCTTTTAAAGCTTCTTGAGATGCTTGCTTAGGTTATAGATTTTCAGTCTTCCTTCTTCTTGTCTGAAATAATGTGCTCTTTTGACCATTTGGTACAACTTACCTGTAACACCGTTTGGGCTTGCTTCAATTTCTTAAATAGTTATAGGCTATTCACTTTCTATTTCTTCTTCAATAGTGATGATGTTTTAGTTTTCTAGCAATTAATTTCTTTCATGTAAGCTTTAGAATTATGGGCACAATTTCTTGATAGTAGTCCCTTCATTTTTAAAAAATAAATTTATTTATCTACCTATTTATTTATTTATTTTTGGCTGCACTGGGTCTTTGTTGCCGCGTGCGGGCTTTTCTCTAATTGCAGTGAGCGGGGGCTGCTCTTCATTGTGGTGCGCCCTTAATTTTTTTTAGAAATTATTTATTTATTTATTTATTTATTTATTTATTTATTTATTTAGGCTGTGCCGGGTCTTTCTTGCAGCACATGGGATCTTCGTTGCGGCATGCAGGGTTTTTAGTTGCAGCGTGTGGACTCAGTTGCGGCGTGCATGCAGAATCTAGTTCCCTGACAAGGGATGGAACCTGGGCCCCCTGCATTGCAAGCGCAGAGTCTTAACCACTGGACCACCAGGGAAGTCCCAGTAGCCCCTTAAATTTTTAATCCGTGCAACACTCGTGGTCATGTCCTCCTTTATATTTCCTAATGTGCTATTCATGCTTTCTCTCCTTTATTCTTAGTTAACCGGACTAGAGTTTTGCCTTTTTTCCTAGTTTTTTTCAAAGAACTCTTTCTTGGTTTTGTCAATTTCATTTTACCTTTGTTCTCTATTTCAGTAATTTCTGCTTTTCATTATGATCGTTTTACTTTCTTTGGGTATACTGTGTTATTTTTCTAACTATGTAATATTAACACATAGCTCATTAATTTTCAGCTCTTTCTCTTTTCTTATTTAAGCATATAAAGCTATAATTTTCTCTCTAAATGCCTCTTTTGTTGTATCCTACAAGTTTTGATGTGTAACATTTTCATTATCATTCAATTCTACTGTTTTCTCTTGATCTCTTTGAACTATAAATTATCCCTGTGTATGTAAGTGTGTGTGGGTTTCTGTGTTTAGGGGAGTTTTAGGAAGTTTGGGGTTTTGTTGTTGTCTGTATGTTTGTTTGCCTGCCTTAGGTCTAGATTCAAGAGTTTACTTTAACAAAATCTCTTTTTGGGCTTCCCTGGCCACAGAAACCCATTCCTACTTACTAATATTCAAGCACATCTATTATTCATCTGAGCTTGGACACATTACACACTCCGAGTCATCTGTGCTTCTGCCCTCTTTGTGAAAGGAGGCTTTGAGTCTGGTGGTCCCACAGGGAGGGCGTGTAGGTGGGACTCAGGGCTGACTCAGAAGGCCCGCCCTGGACAGCTCATGTCTGAGGTCGCACGAGCCGGAACAGAAGTTTGCCTAACAGCTTGGCAGGCTCCAAGCTGCCCCGCCATACCCAGCTCCTGAGCTGTCAGTGTGGAGTCAGGGATTTATCAAGATGAAATGCTAGACCTTTGAGGGTTTCACTCCTTCAATTCTGCCCTCGTTTTTGACCTGGAATCGTACTGACAGCAAATATTTTCCAAATGCAATAGTGACAACTGCTTTCCCAGCTGACATGTGCTGAGGAATATGATGAGCCGTCAGAAGCACTGTGATCAGCACATGGGGAAACAGACGTGAGGGAGGGCAGGAGGGGTCTGAGGCAGGCCCCTCACCAGTCAGGTGCAAGGGTGGGGTGAACTCCGTCTCCTGACAGCTACTCTCTGTCAGCTTCCCACATCGAATCCATAATGAGGGACGGAAAGGTGGTCAGTCAAGCATTAATTATGCCCTCGTGCACTGACTTCAAGACGAAGTTAAATCCATTTCCAGCGAGTGAAGAATTACCTTCCTTTCTTTCAAAACCACAAAAATAGTCAATATAAACTGCCTACGTATTTTAACCGCACTTTCTTGGTCATTTTGTCACTTCAAGTTGGTGACCTTGGGCAAGCTAGTTAGTCCCACTGAGCCCGAGTGTAGTAGGCTTAGTAATGGCCCTCAAAATGCCAGCTTCTGGGCTTCCCCGGTGGTGCAGTGGTTAAGAATCCACCTGCCAATGCAGGGGACGCAGGTTTGATCCCTGGTCGGTGAACTAAGATCCCACACGCGGGGGAGGGGGGAGGTATCAACTAAGCCCGCACGCCACAACTACTGAGCTCCCACGCCGCAACGAGAGAGAGCCCACGCGCCGCAAACTACACAGCCTACCTGCCCTGGAGTCCGTGCCACAACTACAGAGAGAGAAAACCCACATGCTGCAACTAGAGAGAAGCCCATGCACCACAACGAAAAATCCCTTGTGCCTCAATGAAGATCCTGCGTGCTGCAATGAAGACCTGACACAGCCAAAAAAGAAAGAAGGAAGGGAGGGAGGGAGGGAGGGAGGGAGGGGAAGAAAGAAAGACAGGAAGGAAATAAAGATACTAAACATTCAAATCACCCAGATATAAAACAAGTTAAAAGAAATAAATAAGCAATAAGCATTTATTTAGCTCAGGGACACGCAGGTAACCTAGGCCTCTCTGCTGATCTAGGTGGGTCTGGTTGATCTCAGCTGGGTCTGTCCACTCACGCACCTACAGTCAGCTGTGGACTGTCTGAGGGCTCCCTAGTTTAATATGGCCTCAGCTGTGACGAGTGTCCTTTTAAGAGAAAAGCAGTGGGACGTTAGACAGAGAGAAGAGGAGATGCACTGTGACTAGAGACTGAAGTGATGTATCCACAAGGCAAGGAACACCAGCAGCCACCAGAAGCTGAAAGAGGCCAGGAACAGGTTCTCCCCTAAAGCCCCAAGAGGGGGTGTGGCCCTGCCAACTCCTTGATCGGGGTCTTCTGGCCTCCAGAACTGTAAGAGAATAAAGGCATGTTGTTTCAAGCCACCGTCTGTGGTCATGGGAAACTGACATGCCGAGACAAGGGAGACCAGGAGGATGCCGCGCGGGGCACTGTGGAGCTGCTGCGGGCACTGCACACTGGCCCCCAGGGGACCCCACTGTCCTGCCCGGTGGGTGTGGGCCGCTGGGGTTTTCTCCTGTCCAGACCCAGCTGATGCCCCTTCCCGCACCAGAGTGAGCCCAGGCCTGGCAGGCCCCAGGCAGCCCCTGGGAGGTCAGAGGGGGAAGAGCTGCCATCTCTCCAGCACCTCTCACTCGCGAGTCCCTGGCTCCTGCTTCCTCCTGGTCCGCTGAGGCGTTAACTACGCGAGCAAACTCAGGCTCCTTCCTCTGAGCTCTGATGAATAAGTCAACTACTCATCACTCGTTTACATTTTCATTTTCTCACTGCCCAAGTTCAGGGGCCCCAGATCCTTCAGTCTGTAAAAGTCCACTGGAGCCCAGGGCTGGCTGCTGCTAGGGGTGTAATCTGGGGCAGGAGACCCACCTCCAAGTGAGCTCAGACACTCTCCAGATCCCACGCAGACTCCAGGGCACAGATGGAGTTGAGTTCTGCTATCAGCGTTCACCACCTGGGGGAGCTCGGCAAACTGCTTAACCTTTAGGAGTATCAGTTTTCTCATCTGTAAAATGGGAATTCATTCGCTGCAGGAGAGGCCAGGGAGATAAGAGGGAAGGCAGGCAGGCTGATGTGCCTTCCCAGACACCACAGACAGCTCATGGAGGGTGAAGTTGGGAGTACCTGTAGGAGGGGCAACCTGGGGGTCCCTGGGGCCTCGTGTGGGGATGGTGGGGACAGTCTGACCTCAGCAAAAATGCAAGAGAAGGGAACCAAAGGCTGGGGGCAGGAAACAAACAAGGGTCCCCTGTTTTAGTTTTAAAATATTTTTTGCTGCACGTGGGATCTTCGTTGTGGCATGCGGGATCTTTAGTTGCAGCATGTGGGCTCTTAGTTGAGGCATGCGGGATCTAGTTCCCCGACCAGGGATCGAACCTGGACCCCCTGCATTGGGAGCATGGAGTCTTAACCACTGGACCACCAGCGAAGTCCCAAGGGTCCCCTGTTTTAGAACATGGAGAAAGGCGTCGGTTGGTGCCCGAGGGCAAGGGTCTGTAGGGAGGGAGAGGGTACAGAGGAAAGAGGGGCTGAGGATCCAGGGAGGGTCCAAGGAAGGTTTGAGGGGGCTGGAAGGATTTAGGCCCAGACTCCCCAGATATGCAGGGAAGTAGAAGAAAAAGGTGGCCCTCCATAGGGCCCAGGGCTCTCCGTGGGGTCTCCCAGCCATGAGGCATTGAACAGGTGTACGGTGCAGGCTGGTGGGTGGGTTGTTGCTGCTTCTCTGACTGTGTCCTCTGGGGCAGACACGGCTCACCCCAGTATTTGCCCTTCCCCTACTGCCCCAAGGAACTCCAACCCAGAAAGGGGAGGAGGTGTGCCAAGGCCGGGGGCCACCCCCTTCCACCTCTGGGGGCTCAGCAGCCACATGGGGTGGGGGTGAATCCCACCCTTACAACGAGCTCGATCTGGCAGCTTTAAACTGGGCCAGACTTCCAACAACTGAAAATGTCCAGAGAGTTAGAAATTCAACAGTACTCTGCTGAAAACAGGGAGCAGAGAAAAACAGACTTACAGTCATGCCTGCTACTGAGTTTATATTCCTGAATAAATGTAGTTACAATAATAAGGAATTCCCTGGCGGTCCAGTGGTTAGGACTCAGTGCTTTCAGTACCCGGGGCCCAGGTTCAGTCCCTGGTCGGGGAACCGAGATCCCAAGAAAAAAACCAACCAACCAACCAAAATGTAGTTACAATAATAATAATGTTGCAAGAGGTATTATGACTTTCTTACCCCCACTCCATTTTTATTAGATGGAAATTATGACGCAAAATAGGTCCTGGGTTATTGCATTTGATGTCTGACAGCAATCTTAGAAGTAACATGTCCAAAACGGAACTGGATTTATTTCTGTTGCCATCCCCCAGCGCCCCTCCCTCAACCACGTCTCCCCCATCTCAGGAAATGCTGCTGGGAGCCAGCCTCAGTCCCTCTTTTTCTCTCTGCCCAAGCATCCAGTGCATCAGCAAGTCCTGCAGCCCTGACAGGGATAAGCGCTCCCAAGCCTGACCTGGCACGACCCCCCCCCGGCCCCAGCTCCCTCTTCACTCCTGGCTGAGCAGCAGCTTCCTCCCCAGGCCTGCAGCTTCCCTCTCAGCCCCTCCACACCCGCCGCGGTGTCGTTCTATTTTCTTTTCGGCCAATGTTTGTTCATGATTTTTATTTTTTAATAAAAACTGAATAGAACTGCAATTCCCCTCCTAGAGGTATACCTAAAAGAATTGAAAACGGGTACTCACCCAGGTACGTGGGTACACGTGGCCATTGCAGCCCTAGTCACGGTAGCCAAAAAGTAGCCAAATGGCTATGAATGGATGAACGGATAAACACAAGTGTTCTATCTGTACAACGGACTACCATTCAGCCACGAAAAAGAAGGAGGCACTGATCCATTATACCACAATGTGGATGAACCTTGAAAACATTCTCCTTAATGAAAGAGGCAAGACACAGAGGATCAAATTACGTCTGGTTCCATTGATATCTGAAATGTCCAGAATAGGCAAATCCAGAGACAGAACACAGATTGGTGGCTGTCAGGGGTTGGGGGGAGGGGGTGAGAGAAGGTGCTGAGCAGGCGTGGGTGTTATTTTGGGGTGATGGACGTGTTTTGGGACTAGACAGACATGGTGGTTGCACAGCCTTTGCCAGTGTACTAAACGCCCCTGAATCGTTCAATTGAAAATTGTTAATTTTATGTTCTGTGAATTTCACGAGTTATTTTTTTTAATTGACAGGTACATCTCAAGTATTGGTCAAGAGTTGTGATACACAAACGCTCCTGTACTTGCTTCTCCTTTCCGCTTCTTCCCCTAAAGGTAACCACTGTACCACTACCCTGATTTTGGGGTTTATCACCCCCTTAACGTTTTTGTCAATTGTTTTACACCCTATGTTTGCATCCTTAAACAATATGTTGGTTTTACATGTCTTTGTTTCTGCACTTTGCATAAATGGAACCATGCTTTATATAGTCTATATGGACTGGTTTTGTGCTCAAGAACTGCGATTCATCCAAGTCGTTCTGCAGAGTTGCAGTAAAGTTCTCTCTGCTGTATACTATTTCTTGGCGCGAACATGCTATATGATTTATTTTTAAATTTTTTAAAATTATTGGCTGTGTTGGGTCTTCGTTGCTGTGCGAGGGCTTTCTCCAGTTGTGGCGAGTGGGGGCCACTCTTCATCGCGGTGCACGGGCCTCTCACTGTCGCGGCCTCTCTCGTTGCGGAGCACGGGCTCCAGACGCGCAGGCTCAGTAGTTGTGGCTCACGGGCCCAGTTGCTCTGCGGCATGTGGGATCTTCCCAGACCGGGGCTCAAACCCGTGTCCCCTGCATTGGAAGGCAGATTCTCAACCACTGCGCCACCAGGGAAGCTGCCATGCTACAGTCTTTATTCACACAGATAATGGACAACCAGGTTGTTTCTAATGTTTTCCTATTACAAATGGCAATGTGGTAATATTTTTATGCATGTCCCCTGTGCACATGGTCAGAAGGTTCTTTAGGGTAAATACTATGGATGGTATTGCTGGGTTGCAGGGGATACACAACTTCAAGCATACTCACTGATGCCAGATTGTTTCCCAAGATGTTGATTGCATTCATTTTTGCCAAGGAACCAATTTTTGGCTTTGTTGGTCCTCTGTGTGGTGTGTGTGTTGCATCTCATAATTTTCTGCTCTGGCCTTTTTTATCAATTTCCACTCCTCCCAGCAGTGTCTTAGAGTTTCTTTCGCTCCACACACTCAACAACACTTGCTTTTTTTTTTTTTTTTTTTAATTAATTTATTTATGGCTGTGTTGAGTCTTCGTTTCTGTGCGAGGGCTTTCTCTAGTTGTGGCAAGCGGGGGCCACTCTTCATCGCGGTGCGCGGTCCTCTCACTGCCATGGCTTCTCTCGTTGCGGAGCACAGGCTCCAGACGCGCAGGCTCAGTAATTGTGGCTCACAGGCCCAGTTGCTCCACAGCATGTGGGATCTTCCCAGACCAGGGATCGAACCCGTGTCCCCTGCATTGGCAGGCAGACTCCCAACCACTGAGCCGCCAGGGAAGCCCAACACTTGCTTTTGTCTGACTGTTTCTGGTGGCTGTTGCATGGTAACTCCTTATGGTCTTTGTTTGCATTTGCATTAACAAATGTTTCAGCATTTGTTCTTACATTTATTGACCACTGTGAAGTGCCTGCTTTTATGTCTTTCCCCTGCTTTTATGTCTTTCCCATATTCATATTATGTTATTTATCTTACTAAATTGTAGACATTCTTTTTTTTTTTAAGTCTTTATTTATTTATTTATTTTTGACGGCATTGGGTCTTCTTCGTCGCTGTGCACAGGCTTTCTCTACTTGTGGCGAGCAGGGGTTACTCTTCGTTGCAGTGCGCGGCCTTCTCATTGTGGTGGCTTCTCTTGTTGTGGAGCACAGGCTCTAGGTGCACGGGCTTCAGTAGTTGTGGCACGAGGGCTCAGTAGTTGTGGCTCATGGACTCTAGAGCGGGGGCTCAGTAGTTGTGGTGCACGGGCTTAGTTGCTCCGCGGCATGTACGATCTTCCCAGACCAGGGTTTGAACCGGGGTCCCTTGCATTGGCAGGCGGATTCTTAACCACTGCACCACCAGGGAAGTCCCAATTGTAGACATTCTTTACGGAGTATGGATATGAATCCTTTATCAGTTACATCTTCTCTCGATTTGAGGTTTGTATTTTCACCTTCTTGATAATGTTTTTGAAAAACAGAAATTGTTATAGGGTGGAGGGGAGCTTTTTTGTAACTGTATGTTCCTTTGCAACTTTTAAACTCTGCACCATGTGCATCTATTACAAAAAGAAAAAAATTGAATACAATTTGAATTAAAACAAAAGAGCTAGGGAATGCCCTGGTGGTCCAGTGGTTAGGACTCCATGCTTCCACGGCACGGGGTGCAGCTTTGATCCCTAGTCAGGAAACTAAGATCCCACATGCCACGGGGCAACTAAGCCCGCGTGCCACAACTAGAGAGCCTGAGTGCTGCAACTACAGAGCCCACGCAACGCAATGGAAGAGCCCGTGTGCTGCAACTAAGACCCGACGCAGCCAGAAATAAATAAATAAATATGTAAACAAAGAGCTAGTTTCTTTCACTTTACCCTGAGTAATTTTTTTTATTAGTCGTTGTCTTGAAATTATATTATTCTTGAGTTCTTTTTTATGTATCCTGTGACGCTTAAGAACTTTAACTTTTTCTGTTCACAGCTATATCCCCAGTGCTTTGCATAAAGCAGGTGCTCACCTAACACTGTGGAAGAAAGGAACAGAGGAAAAAGAGTGGGGAAGGATAGAGGGCCACCCTTAAGGGCTAACACGGCTTTTTGTGGGGGTCCCGTGGCTCCAAGGGTTGGGCAGGAACCTATGTAATGGAAGAAGTTTTCTTTCCTCTGACAGAGCTTAGACTTAAAAGTTATGATTTGTATTTGGGAGATTTGTATTTTGGGGGGATGTTTACTTTAATAGGAGAGCCCTAAAGGAAGGGGCAGATATGATGCTCCAGGAGACGGCAGGTTTTATTTGCCCACTCACCCTTTCTCTCCCCCATTCTCTTGTTGCCCATCTGTCTTTGCCGTCAGCATGCTGTCAGAGCCACCAGAGTGAAGTCTGAGGGCATTGCTTTCTGCCCCGGGCAGCTTTTGAGCACGCCTCCTGCCCTTCCTGAGTTTCCATGTTTCTGTCTGCAAAATAGAGGCGATAGTACAAACACCAACTCCTTCTGTGTTGCAGCACCCCTTACCAAGCTCTTTTGTACCCATTACCTCCTGTAATGAGCTCAGGGCCCAGTGAGCTATAGGTGAAACGGGAGGGGAGGAGGAGTGACACTCTCACAGCCACATGTGGCCTGGTCTCCAGATTCCAAGTCCTGTGCTCATCCAGGGGAGAACTGAGAAGTGCAGCGGCCCAGGAAGGAGGGTCCCCTCTGCGGTGGGAGGGTGAACTCTGCACATATATGCTGGCTATTCTCTGGGTATTATCTCCATGGATCCCCACAGCAACCATGGATGGAAGGTTCTAATATTCCCATTTGACTGATCAAGAAATTGAGCCTTAGGACTTCCCTGGTGGTCCAGTGGCTAAGACTCTGTGCTCCCAATGCAGGGGGCCAGGGTTCAATCCCTGCTCAGGGAACTAGATCCCGCATGCCACAACTAAAGATCCCACATGCTGCAACTAAAGATCCCACATGCCGCAACTAAGACCCAGCACAGCCAAATTAATCGATTAATTAATTAATTATCTTTTAAAAAGAAATTGAGCCTCAAACACATGAAGTGATTTGCCAAGGTCACCTAGCATTCAGGGTCATAGCCAGGGTTGAAACCCAGCATTGAAACTCCAGAGCCCTTGCTTTCCTACCACCTCTGTTGTCTCCATAGACCTTTGGATACAGTTCTAAACAGTGGGTTTTCCCAGCTCAGAGCCGAGTGGACGCGGGAAAGGGCCTGCACAGAGAGCTCCACTGTCAGGATGTAGCAATGACACCCAACGGAAGGTCATATACGTGTGCTTCTATACCTAGATCTGGATCTATAATCGCCAACAAATGAGAAAATAGAGCATTTCCATAGCCTGGGGCCGCTAAGTGTAGGGGCAAATGGCCCTTTCTATCCCCATATCCCCCAAGGCCATCCCAATATTGCAGTGCATCATGGGAACTGATAAAAGGACTATGAGTCCTTCATAAAAGCTGAAAATTTCAGAATAGTGTGTTTCGGGAGGCTGGGAAGTCTGTGAGCCATCTCAGACACAGTCCACCCACAGTTATCCTGAGAAGACACAGTACTGTGGGAGAGAGAAGCGTGGAAAATCCCTGACAGATCTATGCTGGGTTTCTAACTGGGCCCTCCTCGGAGCTAAGCAAACGGACTAGAATGCCCTCCGCTTACCCAGAACAAAAGGAACCAATCACCGCTAGACAACTGGAGGGCAGAGCACAGCTTTGGAGTCGGATCATGGCTCTTTTCTGAACCGTGGCGACGTGGGACAAGTTACAGCCTCTCTCTGAGCACTGGCTGACACCTCCCTCACCGAGCTGGTACAGTTACTGGTCTTACCATAGGTGCTTGGTGCATTGTCAGTAGAGCTGGAGCACAGTAAATGTACTCAAAATGGAACTCAGTAAATGTACTATGACCTCAGGCAGCCAAAAGCAAGGATTCCGGGAGTGGGGGAATGCTCACTGGGAGCTAGTCTGAGAAGGTCCCATAGCAGTAAGCTGACAGGGCTTCCTGACAATAGGGAAGATTCAGCTAGACCAGAAGCCAGCCCAGGCGGAACGGCAGGGACAGTCTTGGATGTGAGAATTCCTAAGCTGCCTGCTGGCCCTCACAGAGGAAAACAGTGGCCCCAATGGGGTGATGAAGGAGACCAGAGCAGTGAATTCAAAGAGTAGCAGTACGTCTGCTCTGACCCCTGATATGTTGGGGAGCAGCCTGGGGAAGTTGGGGAGCGTGGAGTCTGGAATGGACTTTATATTTCCCTGGGTGGCGGCCTCTAAGCGTCTGGGGCCTACTTGGGGGCACGCCTGTCCCTGCCTCCAGGCATGAAGACCCCAGATGTCCCACAATTATCACACTCCTTCTCTCCTTGACTTTATTTATTCTCAGTGCTCGGCCCTCTGCTCCTTGTCGATCACACAACAACAACACACACACACGCACACACACACTGAGGAGTGGATGCTGGATCCTAGCAGTTCCCACACCTTCCCAAAGGGGACTTGTGCTTGTAAGTGCTGTGGTGTGACGGCCAGGGAGAAGCGGGCCTCTCCACCTCTGTCCAAACTAGGTGTGGTGCAGAGAACACAGGCCCAGGGGTCAGGAGATCTGACCACTTGACGTGATCGTCTTGGTTAGGAATGCACTGGGCTGCAAGTAACAGACAGCCTCAACTCTCATGGCTTAAACAAATGGGGACTTATTTTTCTTGCATAAGAAGTCCAGAGGAGAGCAGTTTCAGGACTAGTACAGTTACTCTTTCTTTCTGGTGCTGGCATGGGGTGGTCTCTCCACCACATGCCCACAGTAGCTGTGGAGCAAGGATATAGGTCTGGGGCTTCTGAAATCTGGGCCCCATTCTGGCTCTGCTGCTAACCGGCTGTCAACTTCAGACAAGTCACTTCACCTCTTTGAGGCTCAGTTTCTCTTTTGTCCTAGAGCAGCAAGGGTAGGACTAGATCATCTTCAGTTTCTTACCTCTCAGGATGACCTTCCTCCTTGCCATGAGAGTAGGCACTGCCTAGGCACATACACGACTTGGTATATTTTGTTATGTCTTTTCAGTTTAAGGAGGCTGAGATAGAACCTATTTTAATATGACGATAGGAAACAGGAATATGAAAAAGGACAGAAGAAGGGATTCCAGGAACAACTTCCAGAGCCTGCACTTCCATTCCTTCCAGACCATAGATCCATAGAAGTACCTAATTCCGGCTACAGAGGGTCCTTCAGACAGAACAATGTGTTGTTTTTTCTTTTCTTTTCTTTTTTCTCCTCCTCTTCCTCTCCAGTTTTCACATAACATGTACGCCTTGCCTCTCATTTCCAGCTTCTTATGGTACCATGATATCATTTGACATAAGTGCTATGAAAAGTTCAAAGTGTTTCTTTAATTCTAGCCTTTATGAAAACCAGAAGCATCTTGAGTTAAGTACTGTCAGTTTCACTTCCCACCTCCTGGCATTCACTGACTCATTATTTAATGTGTGGCTGCAGTGAAAAAAGCATCAAGGTGGAAACCTCACCCCCAGCCACTTCTCTGGCCAACGTGGAATGTTCTGAATCATCCAAGCCCTTTCTCTCAGCTCCTGCCCAAGGCTGAACCCTTTAGTGGTGCTCTGGGTGTTTTCCCAGCTGACCTAGTTGACATTCCTGTCATCGGGAGTGCCATGCTGTGTCTGAACCTGGCCTGGCCCCTGCCTACCCCTCCAGTCTCACCTCTCACCTTTTTTTTTTTTTTTTTTTTTTTTTTTTGCAGTACGCGGGCCTCTCACTGTTGTGGCCTCTCCCGTTGCGGAGCACAGGCTCCGGACGCGCAGGCTCAGCGGCCATGGCTCACGGGCCCAGCCGCTCCGCGGCATGTGGGATCTTCCCGAACCGGGGCACGAACCCGTGTCCCCTGCATCGGCAGGTGGACTCTCAACCGCTGTGCCACCAGGGAAGTCCCGCACCTCTCACCTCTTGACATTGACCTAAACCCACCATGTTCTTCCTCAACTGTACAGACCATCCTGCTTGGCATCCCTTTCCACCCATCCTCACCTAGCTAATTCGACTCATGCTTCTAGACTCAGCATAACCACCACTCTTCCAGGAAGCTTCCTTGACCCAACTCCCCAAGTTGGGCTAAGTGTCCCTACAGGGACTCCCACAATCTTGTGCTCACCCACATTTCACTTGAACTGTGTGAAACACACATTTAACTAACAAGAATTCAACCATCTCTGCTTGGCCAAAGAGGGATAAAGAGAAGGACTTTTTTTTTTTTTCTTTTGCGGTACGCGGGCCTCTCACTGCCGTGGCCTCTCCCGTTGCGGAGCACAGGCTCCGGACGCGCAGGCCCAGCGGCCACGGCTCACGGGCCCAGCCGCTCTGCGGCATGTGGGATCCTCCCGGACCGGGGCACGAACCCGTGTCCCCTGAATCGGCAGGCGGACTCTCAACCACTGTGCCACCAGGGAAACCCAAGAAGGACATTTTAAACAGGGCTGTCCTTGGCCCAGTGAACACTTTCCTGAGAGGGAGAGATGAAAGCCCTGACTGCATCTTAGTCCTCGCATGTTCTTACGCTGTGAGCATCTGTCCTCTCTAGGAATGATTCTGGTGTTTAAAGACGTATATGTCTCACAGAGCAGGAAATGTCCCAGACATAGCAAGAGGAGTCACATCCTGGGGGCCAAAGGAGAAAACATGAAAAATAGAAAAAGAAAAGCGAGACATACCCACTACAAGGGCTTATCTGTTAAGGAAGTTTTCGGATATGGGTTCAAATCCCCGCTTTGCGGCTAACCTGCTTGGGTACTTTGGTCAAGTCACTGTAACCTGTTTAGACTTGGGATCACAAGGTGTGTCTGCTCATCTTACAGGATTACTCTGAGGCTTAAAAGAGGTAACAAATGTAATGTACCCACAAGGTAGACTCTCAGTAACAGTTCATGTTACTCCAGCCCATTCCGCTTTTCCTCCTCAGAACCCTGCACCAAAGCATTCCATCCAACGCTGGCTAGGCTCTAGGCAGGTCCATGGGAAACATTCAGAGGCTCGAAAGCAAGGAAGGCTTCTAGGGGAGGTTCCATTTCCAACGTCCCAGCCTGCAAGCGTCCACCGAGCTCCGCCCCAAGGTGGAGCATCCGTCCACTGAGCATCCGACCCGGGGATGAAGAGTCCGGTTATAAATCTCCTACAAGCATTTAGGCGGTGGTCCCAGGAGGCTTCTAGGGCTCCCCGCCCCCTTCTAGCACTCTTCCTTCCGAAAGGCTTTTAGCTGGGTCCGAGTCCAGCTCCCTCCTGACCGCGAGCTCCTTGAGGGCAGGACGCGTCTGCCGCCTTCGGGATGCTGAGCCCAGCCCCGGCTTCTCAGAGTCGGAGGCAGGAAGGGTGATTTGAGTCCTCGGCTCCCGGGTCACCGTTGACGATGCAGGAACTCGGCTCCTCCCCACAGCCCCGGCCCTATAATTGCTGTTATATCTCGATTTGGGGCAGCGCGGTCCCAGCTTTTGAGGGACGCTACCTCAGCTTTTGCATACAGCAGGCCCTCGATCAACACTATAAGTATCAATCCAGTAGTCATGCTCAGGCCGCCGCCCAGGGCCGTTTGCCGGCTCTTTCGCGGGTGCCGCGTGCTCTGGACGTTGGGAACCCGCCGCCCTCGCTGCCCGCCGGGACCCGCCAGCCCTGCCCAGCCTTGGGCGCCGCCCCCTCGGCCCCGGACCAGGCCGAGTCGCCCCTAGCAACAGCCGCCGGGCTAGCTTCCTCGGGCCGCGCTGATTGGCCGGACTCCGGGAGGCGGCGGTGCCGTCACTTCCGGCATCCGGAGGCAGCAAAGGAAGCCGAGGGGCGGCCATCTTGGGTCCGTGAGGCTTGGTGGTGCCGGGGGCGGCGGTGTCGGCGGCCACCGGGCTGAGGCTGAGGCGGAAAGAGAGCCGGAGGGAGAAGAACAGTCGGGTGCAGGCGCCGCCTCCGCAGCCCCATCCATGGTCGGCGCCCGCAGCCCGCGGGGACCTGTCTTGCACTCCACCTCCTCCACATCCTCCTCTTCTTCAGGGGCCTCCGGCGGCGCTGTGTGGAGGCTCCGGCGCTGAAATCCGCGGCGCGACGGGCGGGGGCGGAGGAGGAGGCGAGGGGGTCCGGGCCCGCGGGGCGCCCGGAGGCGCGGGGACGCCAGTGGGCCGACCCGCAGCCCGCCGCCGCCGGCCCGGCCCCGCCACCGCCGCCCGCGGGGCTCCTCGGCGCGGCCGCCGGGGCCGGGGAAGCATGAGCCCCGCGACCCGCCGGGGGACGGCCCGGGCCCGGCCCGGGATCTAGACGGCCGTGGGGGAGGGGAGCCGCCCTGCCGCGGCGCAGCTCCGGAACCGCCGGGCCCTCGACGCCGCTTCTCCGGCCCCCGGGGCCGCGCTGTTTTGTTTCACCCTCGCGTTGTGCAGAAGTGAAGTGAAGTAAAATGTCCACTAGGACCCCGCTGCCGACGGTGAATGAACGGGACACTGAGAATGTGAGTAACCTAGGCGGCTCCCCCGGGCCAGGTCTGCGCGCGCCGTCCCCGGGAGCGCGGCCGCAGCCCTCGCCGCGCCGGCCGGCGAGTCCCCAGGCCGCGGCGCTCCGGGCCCGGTGGACGGCCGTGGGCCCCGTGGGGCGGCCTCGGCGGCCCCTTTTCCGAGCGCGCGGGCCGGGGAAGTGCATCCGCGATTACGCCGGGGACTCTTCGTAGCGAAGCCTGAGGGCTGCAGCGTGGCCGGCCGGTGTCCTGAGAGGCCGGTGACCGCGCGGTGGGCTCTCCGAGCGTGTGTCGGGTCCCCGCAGCGTACAGGGCTTATTTCCACTAAACTCGCCTTTTAAATTAGGTGGGCAGCTCTTGAGAGGCTGTCGGGTTAAAAACACTTTCGTGGTGTTGATTAAACGCAATTGATTGGATCGAGTGGACTGTCCGTTATGCCTCGTTCTTTAAATTGTCTTGAACTGAATTTAGTGACAGTCACTAAAACTAGGTGCGCACTGAGGGGTCGTCTCGGCCCCCTTCGATGCAGCTCCGAAGCTATTCAGAAGTTCTTGGAGAGAGCTAAGACTTTGTCGAGGAGTAGCCTCGTTTCCATACGAATCTGTTTTGAAGGAGCCGGTTAAGCACATTTCAAAGGAAGATGTGTCGTCAAGCAGCCCTGCCACGCACTGCGTAGCGGAGGGCCACTCACTCTGGGCTTAAGCTTTCCTCCTTCCCCAAAAGAAGTTGGCTTAGATGAGCTCTTGGGTCCATTCTGGCACTCACATTCCGTGGTTCTGTAAGAGGAACCTTTAGTTTTGTTCACGTAAACCTTTTCAAAAGGCCAGGAACAGCAAGCAGTTTTAGGGCCTGACAACTTGTAGTAGAAATTCCATTGGAGAAATGTTGACTCTGTCCAAGTGCGTTCTGGACTCTTCTCGAGCACTGGCTGAAGGGCTGTTCCAAGCTACCTGTGAGTTATCTTCTGTTAAAAACAAAAATATCTAAAAAGTAACTCGTAAAGAAACTTCACTGGCCTTTTATTTTAAGTGTTATGAGGTAATTCCTGGCAAGAAAATGCTATCACTTAGGAAAAGCTTCCTGGCTCTGCCTGTTTTCATGCTTTCAATAACGTCCTGAGACCTTGTGGCCCAGTGGTATCAAATGCCTTCATTTTAATCTTCAGAATGCCACTTGTTTGCTGGATAGCTGTCAGGTGATTTAATCTGTTTATGTAAACCTTGGTCTAAAGCATCCCTTCAGTATATGAAGGTGTGGTATTTAATGCTCTTTAACCTGGTAAGTAAGTAGTACAGTGGTGTATGTTCCTTTACCTGACATGGATTAGAAAGTTACATAAATAGAAAATCTAGACTAGGTGAGTCCGTGAACTCATTTTCTCATAGACTCTTTGAAGAACCTAATTCTTACTTCATCATTTTGTTGTTCTTTGACTACCCTGTAGGGCGGAGCAAGCAAAAAAGTGAGTTGATTAGCTTTGATCATTGACTTCCATTGCAAAATCTTACATTGAACCAGAGCAGGAGCTCCATACTTACTGAATAAACTGAAGCCAGAAACAATCATAGCAGGTTTGTGATAATGAAGGATTTACACCAAATGGGTCTTTACCTTATTCTCTGTTGAATTTGTTGAATTATGGTGTAGTCTCTTTGTGTCGTTAAGAATTACTAACTTTAAAAACAATGTAGGGTAATGGAGTGTGCCTTTATTCTCATGGAATGTATTTAAAATTGAATTTTGACAGTGCTAAAATAGAGGTTTGTAGCACATCATTGCATTAATTCACCATGCCCTGTTTTTAACTCCGGTATTGACATGTTCTGGAAGTGGTTGTGTATCTTTTACAGTGTGGTGCCCTTGTGCCAGTGTTACACGTCTGGCATATACCGTATTATTTACCTACCACTACTGAACTGCTAAGTGTTAGACTTCCTGCCAATCGAGTGATGAGGGTTCAAGAATGAATGGGAGTTCTCAGTCTCTTGGGCAGTTCTTTTGTTAAAGTTGGGTGTATTGAGATAGAACATTCACTGTTTTTAAGTGTACATTTTGATGAGTTTTGACAAATGTATAATCACGTAATCACTATCACGGTCAAGTTAGAGGACGTTTCCGTTGCCTAAGAAGGTCCCTTGTGTCTCTTTACAGTCAATCCCCTCTCCCTTCCCCCAGCCCCTGGTAGCTACTGATCTATTACTTGTCTCTGTAGTTTTTTACCTTTTCTAGAACGTTATTTAAATGAAGTCAAAGAGCATATAATCTCGTGTGTAGCATCTTTCACTTGGCATAATGCTTTTGAGATTTATTCATGTTTGTGTGTGTATCAATAGTTCATTCCTTTTTATTGCTGAGTAGTAAGTAGTTCATTGTTTGGATGTACCAGTTGTTTTTAATCCATTCACCGGTTGATGGACATTTTGGCTGATATGACAAATTGCTTTGTCTTTATATTTTGTAAAAAGACTCTCCATTTTGCTTACCCTAGGAATCTTATTTAAATTTTAAGTAAATATAATTGTGGTAAGAATTTTGCTTATAGATCAGGAATAATAAAAGGCAGATAATTTGCAAGAAGGATATTATCTTCATGCTAGTACACTACTCTATTTTCATTTGTTTGATTTCTAGATGTGAGTATTCACCTTTAGTTGATAGGTATATAAAAAGATAAACTGTTATCACATCATTTTAAAACTCAAAAGGACAAGTCAAACAGACCTAATGAGGATGTTGAGGCTCAGAGAGGTGACAGGAGCTGCTTGGGACTACTCACTGTTTAGCAGCAGAGCCTGTACTAGACTTCAGGTCTCCATCTCAGTCCTCTCTGCTTTTTTGTGTAGCAGGCTGTTTCTCAAAAGCTATGTACTAATTATTCAACTAGGGAGATGTAGTTGTACCAATACACAGAGTATAATTAAAATTAGACTTTTAAAAATGTTTTGCTATGGAAATTTTCAAACAAATAAAGAGAATTTAATAAGTATTTATCAATGGTTCTCAACTGGGGGCAATTTTGCCTCCCCCCCCCCCAGTGGACATTTGACAATGTCTGAAGACATTGTTGGTTGTCACAACTGAAGAGCGTTGCTACTGACCAGAAATGCACCTAAACATTTTACAGTACATAGGACAGTGCCCCCTGGCCCCTCAACAAAGAAATATTTGGCCCAAAACGTCAAGAGTGCCAGGGTTGGGAAACCCTGGTATATAGTTTGCGCCCCCATGTACTCAACAGCTCAATGACCAGACTTTTATTTGTTCTCTCCCCAAGAAGCAAGCTCAATACCATCATATCATTTCATCTCCAAAGCTTTTAGAAGAGATAAAGCTTCTTTAAAAAATGTAACCTTAATCCCTTTATCGTAATTTTTAATATCAAATGTCCAATCAGTGCTCATTTCCTCAGTTGTCTTTTTTTAAAAAAAACTGTTCAAATTAGAATAAATCTTGCTTCCATATATTATAGATGGGTAATATGTGAAACAAGATGCTTTTTAAAATTTATTTTTAAATCCTTCACAAATGAGTTTTTTAAAAAAATATTTATTTATTTAGTTGCACTGGGTCTTAGTTGCGGCTTGCGGGGTCCTTAGTTGTGGCATGCGAACTCTTAGTTGTGGTATGCATGTGGGATCTAGTTCCCTGACCAGGGATTGAACCTGGGCATTGGGAGCGTGGAGCCTTAGCCAGTGGACCACCAGCGAAGTCGTCCCCAAGATGCTTTATTTTTTTTGGCTGAGTTGGGTCTTAGTTGCAGCATGCGAGATCTTTCCTTGTGGTGGGCGGGCTTCTTTGTAGTTGTGGTGTGCGGGTTTTCTCTTCTCTAGTTTCGGTGCTCGGGCTCCAGAGCACGTGGGCTCTGTAGTTTGCCGCATGCAGGCTCTCTTGTTGAGGCGCCTGAACTCGGTAGTTGTGGTGCAGGGCCCAGCTGCCCCGCCGCATGTGGGATCCTATTTTCCCGACTGGCATCCCCTGCATTGCAAGGTGGATTATCTACCTGTGGACCCTCAGGGAAGTCCCCCAAGATGCTTTTTTTTAAAGGCAACAAAAAAGTTTTCTTTTTTTTTTTTTGTGGTACGCTGGCCTCTCGCTGTTGTGGCCTCTCCCGTTGGCTCACAGGCCCAGCCACTCCGCGGCATGTGGGATCTTCCCGGACCAGGGCACGAACCCTTGTCCCCTGCATGGGCAGGCGGATTCTCAACCACTGCGCCACCAGGGAAGCCCAAAAGTTTTCATTTTAGTTTATGTTCTACAGTTGACTTGTATAGAGGTCATGGACAAATCCTGTTTTTGTACTGGTAAAATTAGAAATGTATTTTTCACTTACATTTCAAAGCATATGACATTTTGTAAGTAAGCCTGGGTTATTTGCCAAAAGTACCAATGGTCCTGGAGGGGTTTGCCAATTTAACAGCTCCTGGTGTGTGTGCACACCATGTACTTACTTATTATCAGTTAATGCAGACAGTCATCAGAATTCCTTATCTCTGTGAAATAAATAAACTGATGGTGTTATTGTTGGTTGTATGAGACTATTAACCTGTTAAGATCTGAGTGCCTGATATGTGTATGACACTGTGCTAGGCGCCCCTAGAGGATATACCTAGGAACCATATCACTCCCCTGCCTTCTGACTTCCTAGTCCCTGCAGAACAAAGCACCCTGAGCTCTGTGAAACTAGTCTGTAAACTCTCAAACTGGAACAAACACCACAGTCACCTGGAGGGCTTACGAAAGCACTGATTGCTGCGCCTCACCCCCAGACCTTGATTCTACCTTGGGACCCTAGAGTTTACATTTCTAACAAGTTACCAGGTGATGTTGATGCTGCAGGTCCGGGAACCACACTTTAAAGAATTGCTATCAAAAAAAAAAAAAAAAAAGAATTGCTATCTTAGTATTCAGTGAAGACTTGCTGACTAAACAGTGTTCCTTTAGATTGTATTGTGACTAAAGAAAAGAGATTTCAATGGTTTCAATAACATTTTCAGTTTCCTTGAGTTTTTTTGTGTGTGTGTGTGTGACTGCATTGGGTCTTCCTTGCTACGCGCAGGCTTTCTCTAGTTGCGGCAAGCAGGGGCTATTCTTCGTTGTGGTGTGTGGGCTTCTCGTTGCTTCTCTTGCTGCGGAGCATGGGCTCTAGGCACACAGGCTTCAGTAGTTGTAGCGTGAGCGCTCAGTAGTTGTGGCACGTGGGCTTAGTTGCTCCACGGCATGTGGAGTCTTCCCGGACCAGGGTTTGAACCTGTGTCCCCTGCATTGGCAGGCGGATTCTTAACCTCTGTGCCACCAGGGAAGCCCTCCTTGAGTTTTTAAAGTTGGTTCTTTGTAGGAAAGTGGGGTTATGGAGAATAAAAATAGTTACCATTTTTGAACACTAACTATATATCAGGCAACAATACTAAGTACTTTACATAATATTTTATTTAAAATATGTAATATGGGGACTTCCCTGGTGGTCCAGCGGTTAAGACTTCGCCTTCCAATGCAGGTGGGGGTGTGGGTTCAATCCCTGGTCGGGGAGCTAAGATGCCACATGCCTCGTGCCAAAAAACCAAAACATAAAACAGAAGCAATATTGTAACAAATTCAATAAAGACTTTAAAAATGGTCCACATCAAAAAAATCTTAAAAAAAAATAAATAATATGATTTCATTTAATCTGCTTAACTTCCAGGCACAACTATCTATTGAATCAAGGTGTTTGGGCGTTTTTTTTTGTTTGTCTGTTTGTTTGTTTTTTTGTGGTATGCGGGCCTCTCACTGCTGTGGCCTCTCCTGTGCTCCAGACTCGCAGGCTCAGTGGCCATGGCTCACGGGCCCAGCCGCTCTGCGGCATGTGGGATCTTCCTTGACCAGAGCTTCAACCCATGTCCCCTGCGCTGGCAGGCAGATTCTTAATCACTGAGCCACCAGGGAAGTCCTAATAGTCCGTGTTATCTTTAATTTCAGAGAGGATTGTTCTCGATTCTAAAACGTAGCCAATTTTTTTCTTTCGTCTGTGCCGGGTCTTAGTTGCGGCACATGGGATCTTTTAGTTGCGACATGTGGGATCTAGTTCCCTGACCAGGGATTGAACCCTAGCCCCCTGCGTTGGGAGCACAGAGTCTTAGCCACTGGACCACCGGGGAAGTACCCATAGCCAAATTTTATCCCTGGAATTTGTTTCCAAGTTGGAAGTAAGAGTCAGGGAGTACATACAGCCCCTTCTGCTCACCATTGGGAGGACTAAAGCAGAAATTCACTTGTCTCACATCCATTTTAAACTTTCAAAATAAACAAGGAGAACACAAATCTCATCCCTGGGAATCTCCCAGCTTTAATGTTGTCTTACACAGGAATTTAAAGAATGTGCTTGGAATTGGTCTGCAAGTAGTAATAAGGGGTTTGTGCTGACCCACATGCACCTGCCTGAACAGTAATTGAGAGGGCAGAAGTTGGCACTGGAAGAAAATGACTTTTTTGGGGGGAGTCTAACTCTTTCTTCAAGCTAGAGTTCTTTAGCACTGCACTTTAGTCACCTGAGCTGCTTGGCCATGGTTAGTCTTATACAGTCTTTTTTTTTTTTTTTTTTTTCGTGGTACGCAGGCCTCTCACTGCTGTGGCCTCTCCCGTTGCGGAGCACAGGCTCCGGACGCGCAGGCTCAGCGGCCATGGCTCACGGGCCCAGCCGCTCTGCGGCATGTGGGATCTTCCCAGACCGGGGCACGAACCCGTGTCCCCTGCATCAGCAGGCGGATTCTCAACCACTGAGCCACCAGGGAAGCCCTAGTCTTATACAGTCTTATGCAGACTAGATAAGGCATTGTTTCTGTGGATCTTGGTGTTCAGAGTTGAAGCTTGAATAAAGCTTGAGATGTTTTGTTTGTGTTTGTTGCTAATAGTTAGGTGTTGCTTGGGGGTGGAGTTGAAATATTGTGGGGTCTGTATTATGGACATTTTACATGGAAATCTGTATTGGAAGAATTTAACATGAAGTTCAAGTAAGCTGAACCAAAGGTTTTATTCCAGAATTTTATATAACCCCATTCTTTCTGTAGTCAGTACCTTTATGACTTCATTGAGTACAGTAGCAGACTAGAATGAGGGTCCTGGAGAGGAGCAGACCTAGAACCATTTCCTAGCATAGCCTTTTGCCCTTAGCCTTGCCATTCTTTGTCCAGAAGAATAATTTAAGCTGGGCAAGCAGCTTTTGTTGTTCAAGGCACTTGAGGTGTTTTTGATGGCATTCTGTTCACGTACTGTCTCCACCTCTTTCCTTGTCTTCCTTCCCTTGTGTAGCCTTTGCCTACCCTACCTAGGCCTGCCTTGGTATTCATAGGCACGTGTTAGCTTTACTAGTGGAATGGATTAAAGGAACTTATATTTTCTTTTCTTAAAAGAAGGTTGCCTTCTAGACATTAAGGATATTCAATGATAAAGAACCTTCTACATACCATGGTAATGTATTCTAGTTGCGTTTTCCATTTCTGTTAATTTAGGTCAGGTGCTTAACATTTATATCCTGCTTATTGTATAGTTGTCCTACTTATTACTGCTGTGGAACTAGCCAGTCGACAGCTTAGTAGTGTAAAACAACAAGTGTTTGATTATACTCACAGATTTTGTGTGAGGAATTCAGACGGGAATGGTTTATGGCTGTGACTTAAATTGGGGGGAATAACGAAAGGCTGGGGGATTTGAATAGCTGGGCTGGAAGATCCACATCCTAAGACCGCTTCTTCACTCACATATCTGGCACCTTGGCAGGTATTGTTAAAAGGCTGGGCCCCCCCGGGACTTGGCCACAGTGCCTACATGGGCCTCTCCAGCATGGAGACTCCAGTGTGATCGGACACATGTGGTGGCTCGGTGTTTCAGCAAACAAGACAGAAGCTGCTTGCCTTTTATGACCTTGCCTCAGAAGTCACATAGTATCACTTCTGCCATTTATTCTTAAAACATTAGAGCAGTCATGGGCACCCAGATTCAAGTGGAAGGGACATACACCTTTCCCTGTAATGAGAGGTATGTCAAAGACTTTGGGCTCTTGTTTTCCAACACTATAATAGTAACTCTATGGGTTTATAATCTGACCTAGCATTTTTTGTGTGACCTTGGACAAGTTATTTAACTTCTTCATGCCCCAGTTACCTCATCTATAAAGTGAGATTGGTAGTAGTAATGACCTCATAGGGCTGTTATAAGAATAAGGTCTTCCATGCTGTGGCCTCCCTTACCTCTGTCCTCATCTCCTACCTCTCCGCACCCACTACATTCATAGACCCAGGTGTCTTCTTGCTGTTCTTTAAACACACCAGGGACACTCCAGCCTCAGTGCCTTGACATTGGCTCTTCTCTTTGAACACTTTTCTTCCAGATATCCACATGGCTAACTGTCTCACCTCTCCTCTTTTCAGACATCAGCTCAGTGAGTCTTACTCTGACCATCTATGGCCCTCCCAACCTCCCTAATCCTGATCTGGTTTTTTTTTTTCCATTGCATTTTTACCTTTAACATATTATATAATTTCCATATTTCTTATGTTTATTGTATTTTGTCAGTTTCCTCTGGTATACTGAAAGCTCCCTGAGAGCAGGAATATTTGTTTTGCTTATTGATACTATTTCAAATACCTAGAACATGCTGGTCATTTATTACAGGTGAAAAGTAAATAAATATTGGTCAAATTAGTGATTAAATGAGACAGTATGTGTAAAGCATTTAGAATGGTGCCTGATTCATAATAAGTAATAGCTAAATGTTAGCCATCATTAGTGGTTTGTTGACTGGTCTTTTCATCTCTCATCTCTATGTTGTCATTTCTCTCATCTCTCGTGTCCTGTATCTTCATCCTCTTCTCTCTGTAGTTCCAATGAATTCATCTTCGTTCTCCTTTCTTAAAACCTCAGATAGCTTTCTTAAAGGGAGGCTTGATGGAAAGAATCTGGGCTTGGAAGTGAGAGATAAAGTGGGAGACCAGGACTGTATTTGAGGGAGAGATTCTGAAGACACTTCTGAGGAATAGTGGACCAGATGAGGAGCCAAAAAGTAAGAGCTACAAAACATAAGAGAAATTGGGATTTGGAGTTACAGGCTTGCATTTGAAACCAGTCTTCAAATACGAGTCACTTAACTATGGGCAAGTTAATTACTTGTCTGTGCTTCATTTAAAATATTTTAATAATTAAAAACTTTAATTGATATAATTGACATATAACATTGTATTAGTTTCAGGTGTGTAACATAATGATTTGATATTTGTATATTTTGTGAAATGATCACCACAGTAAGTCTAGTTAACAGTTAACATCCATCTCCACATATAATTACAGGCTTTTTTTTTTTTTTCTGTTCATGAGAATTTAAAAATCTACTCTCTTAGCAACTTTCAAATATATAATACAGTATTATTAACTATGGTCACCATGCTGTATATTACATCTTTTTTATTTAACACAAGAGAATAACACCATCTATTCAGGGTTGTTGTGATTGAAGAAACTAACAGGTATAAAGTGCTTGGCCCAGTCTGCTCCATATAATGGGGGTTCTTCAAAGGTTAATTCCCTCTTGAGATAGCTTTTGTAGTGTTATTCTAGAAGACTGGATAATCTAAACTCTTTGGTTTAGTATTCAAAGTTCTTGACCCACTTCTCTAGCTTTTTTTTAGCTGTTCACCTATATAAACTTGACACTACAGCCAAACAATTCTCCTTGGCTGTCTATTCATCTAGCAGTGTCACAGCTGCTGGTTGCCCCGTCCTGTGTACTAAGAATACAGAGTGAGATAATTCTTACCCTCCAGGAGCTCATTGTCAAGTACTTTAGTGTAGGAATTAACTAAGCTAAGCAAGGGGATGCAAGACAGAGAAGTACCAGCCTAGTCAAGAACATAAAGGTAAGAAATTGCCAGCAATCATGATGTCAAGGAACTAAAGCCATTTTCTTTTTCAGTGTTAGTGGCATACGAAAGAGTTGTGAGAGATGAAACTGGCTAGAATTGAAGGTTAAGGAAGGCTGCCCCCCCACAATCCGCCAAGCTTTTTAAGCTTTCCTTGTGCTGGTGCCTGGCTTGAAATGGCCTTCATCTTTCATTAGAACTCTACTGCTTGTCCATCAAAGTCTCCATCCCTTTTTTTCCTTCATCGCGCCCAAATGTGATCATCCCCTCTGAGTGCTTAGAGCTGCACTGTCCAGCACATGTGACTACTGAGCACTTGAAATGTGGCTAGTCTGAATTAGGATGTCCTGTGAGTATAAAATACATACTAGATTTCAAAGACAGTTTGAAAAAAGGAATGTAAATCTTACTCTTTATGTGTTGAAACATTTGGGAATATATTGGGTTAAATAAACTATTATTAAAATTAACCTATTTTCATGTTTTTTTTAAAATTTATGTTATTTTTTATTTTAGTTTTGGCTGCGTTGGGTCTTCATTGCTGCACGCGGGCTTTTCTCTAGTTGTGGCGAGCAGGGGCTACTCTTCGTTGCGGGGCGCCAACTTCTCATTGCAGTGGCTTCTCTTGTTGCGGAGCACGTGCTGTAGGCGCGTGGGCTTCAGTAGTTGTGGCTCGCGGGCTCTAGAGTGCAGGCTCAGTAGTTGTGGCACACAGGCTTAGTTGCTCCTCAGCATGTGGGATCTTCCCGGACCAGGGTTTGAACCCGTGTCCCCTGCAGTGGCAGGCAGACCACTGCACCACCAGGGAAGCCCTTTTTATGTTTTTTTAATGTTGCTACTAGAAAATTGAAAATTTCATGCATAGCTCACAAATCTATTGGATGGAGCTTGGAGTATTCACTCTGATTTTCTCATGGAGCGGAGATTGCCCCTTGTTTCAGTTACTGTTCCCCGTGTTAGCTCCCCAGCTAGATTATGAGTGTTAAAAGTTTAACACCAGGGCTTCCCTGGTGGCGCAGTGGTTGGGAGTCCGCCTGCCGATGCAGGGGACGCGGGTTCGTGCCCCGGTCCGGGAAGATCCCACATGCCGCGGAGCGGCTGGGCCCGTGAGCCATGGCTGCTGAGCCTGCGTGTCCGGAGCCTGTGCTCCGCAACGGGAGAGGCCACAGCAGTGAGAGGCCTGCGTACCAGGAAAAAAAAAAAAGAAAAAAAAAAAAGTTTGACACCATACTTCTCTATTTCTTTTATCCCCTTATAGTGCCTGCTACTTAGTAAGTGCCTAGCATATAATTAACTGGTCAAAAGCTACCAAGTCAAAGTTTTCTTTAGCCACAATTTATTTGTGCCTTATTCTTCTGAGGATTGGTCAAGTAAATTATTTTCCAGTTTATTTCAATATTATGATAGTTCACTTGCTATGCCAATAATAAGTGTTTTATTACAAGTGAAACCAATTTGAATTGATGCATATGAACAATAATAGTTCCTCTTCTCTATTATTCATATTTTGGAAACATTTTTATAAACTCAGCTGCAAAAGTCGTATCTTTGATCTGAACAGTGTGAGGCTGTTCTCTTGCTTATTTATTCCTGTTAATCCCTTATGTCATTTTCCTTATCCTTCCAACAGGTTACTGTTCTAACATTTTAATATATTGTCATGCGTGTACATTATGTGTTCTTAGAAGTGTATGTTTCGTACTTTGTGTAAATATTGCATAGTCTTACCTATGCATCGAATCTGTTGCTTCTAACTGCTGCATAGCACTCTGTGGTATGAGTCTACCACATTTTACCTACTTGCTGGGGTAGACTACCTGCCCCCCCCCACCCCCCCGCATTGCAATGCAGCAATGAATATCTTCATACATGTCCCCTTGTGGAGCTGTGTAAGAATTTCTTGGGGATGTGTAGCTAGGAGTGTACCTCCTGGGTCACAGGAAACGTCAGATAGTGCCAGGCTGCTCTTCTGGATGGCTCTCTCAGCCCACACTCCTGCCAGTAGTGCACAAGGGTTTTTGTCTCCTTGGTTCCTCCAACATTTAGAATTATCCAGCTTTCTAATTTTTTTTGCCAGCCTACTAAAGTAGTTTTATGTTCTACTTCATTAGTAACTTGCATTTCTCTATGGTTTTTAGTATGTCTATATATTCCTTGGTTCTGGGGGCCTTCTGTAAATTGCTGGTTTTCCTTTGTCCCTTTTTCTATTTGGTTGTTGTTTTTTTCTTGTAGATTCTTAGGTGTTCCTTGATTTTCTAGATATTAATCTGATGTAGGTTTTAGACATTGCGTGTATCTTCTGTCATCTTTCTTTAAGACCCTTATTGTACAGAAATTCTTAATTTTGGTGTAAGCAACATTTGCCTTATGTTTGTGCTTTTGAAGTTTTGCTTAAATCCCTGGCTCACAAGGATATATTCTCTCACATTTCACATTAACCTTTTTTTTACTTTTCACATGTAGGTTTTTTAATCCCTCTAGGTTAAAAGGGAGCCTGCCTTTTGTGTATGGACTTAGGTAGGGATCTAGTTTTATTTTTCTCTGTAGACTGATGCAGTGAACCAGTTTTCCCATTGCTATCCACTCAATTGGTCCATCCTTTCCCCACTGGTTTATAGGACTGCTTTCATTGTATCTTATGTTCCCATACATTCATGTCTTTTAGCTTTGTATTTTGGTACATTGGTCTGTTTTTCTGTTGTGTCGATACCCTACAGGTTTTCTTTTCTTCAAAAATTACCGTGGATTTGTAATACATGTAATCTATGTACCTTTATATGTATCTGTCTATTGAACTTTTTATTTTAAAATAATTTTAGACTTAAAATTGCAAGGTTAGTACAGAGTTCATGTATACTTTTCACTCAGGTTCCCCTGATGTTAACACTTAGATAACCATGGTGCAGTTATGAAAACCAGAAAGTTAACATTGGTCTGATACTGTTAATGATGACTGCAGAACTAATTTGAATTGTCACCAGTTTTTCTCCAGGGTTCTTTTTCTGTTCTAAGTTCCAATCAAAGATCCCACAATTTAAGTTTGTCTGATGTTTTCTCAAAATTAGATTAAGGTTATGTATTTTTGACAAGAATGCCACAGAAAAGATGTTGTGTCCCTCTCAGTGCATGCTTTTAGAGGGTGCAATGAAAGAGATACATCTTGTTACTGGTTTTAACCTTGATCACTTTTCATTTCTGAACTTTTTTTTTTTTTAACTTCTTTTTCAAGGCTGATTTGGCAGCCATGAAATATTCGTCCATGTACACTTGAGAGTAAGTTTAAGATTACTCATAAATTACTGGCTGGAAATTTTAATTGATATTGCATTGAACCTATTGATTAATTTGGGTAGATTGTATAATATTATCTATCTAAGGAGTGTAGAATTCCCATTTATTCAGAGTATCTTTTGTCTTTTATTAAAAATTTAAAGCTTTCTCCAGAGAGCTCTTACATATTCTTAATTAAGTTACTTTCTACCTACTTTTTAGTTTTTATTGCTATTATGAATACTTACTTTTAGTTAAATTTTGTGGTAGGTTACTACTGGTGTAGAGAACTGTAGTTATAGGTTGATCTTGCACCTTGCCAAGCTCTCTCTTGAGTTCTAGTGGTGTTTCCAGTTCTTTTGGTTTGCAGTTAGATCATATCATCTACAGATAACGACACTTTTTTCTCTCCGAGTTTTTTTTTTTTTTTAATTTATCTATTTTAGTTATTTATTTTTGGCTGCATTGGGTCTTCATTGCTGTGCACGGGCTTTCTCTAGTTGCGGCGAGCAAGGGCAACTCTTCGTTGCGGTGCGCGGGCTTCTCACTACAGTGGCTTCTTTTGTTGCGGAGCACAGGTTCTAGGCGCGCAGCCTTCAATAGTTTCGGTGCGTGGGCTCAGTAGTTGTAGAGCACAGGCTCAGTAGTTGTGGCGCATGGACTTCACTGCTCCGTGGCATGTGGGATCTTCCTGGACCAGGGGTAGATCCCGTGTCCCTTGCATTGGCAGGCAGATTCTTGACCACTGCGCCACCAGGGATGTCCTATGTGGTATATATATATACCACATCTTCTTTATCCATTCCTCCGTTAGTGGACATTTAGGTTGCTTCTATGTCCTGGCTATTGTAAACAGCTCTGCAATGAACATTGGGGTACAGGAATCTTTCCGAATTGTGGTTTTCTCCGGATGTATGCACAGGATTAGGATTGCTGGATCATATAGTAGCTCTGTTTTTAGTTTTCTAGGGAACCTCCATACTGTTCTCCATAGTGGCTGTACCAATTTACATTCCCACCAACAGTGCAAGAGGGTTCCCTTTTCTCCACACCCTCTCCAGCATTTATTGTTTGTAGATTTTATGATGATGCCCATTCTGACAGGTGTGAGGTGATACCTTTTTGTAATTCTATAGCTCTTTCTTATATAGACAGATTTTTTTAACATCTTTATTGGAGTATAATTGCTTTACAGTGGTGTGTTAGTTTCTGCTTTATGTATATATATATTTATATACACACACACAAATATATAGACTTTTTTTTTTTTTTTCCAGTACGCGGTCCTCTCACTGCCGTGGCCTCTCCCGTTGCGGAGCACAGGTTCCGGACGTGCAGGCCCAGCGGCCATGGCTCACGGACCCAGCCACTCCGTGGCATGTGGGATCCTCCCCGACCGGGGCATGAACCCATGTCCCCTGCATCGGCAGGCGGACTCTCAACCACTGCGCCACCAGGGAAGCCCCAAGACACATTTTTAAAGAAGAACTAATATGCATAACATAAAATGGCGTGCATTCCCCATTCACTTTTCTTACTGCCTCTTACATTAGTATTGATATGGCCCCTGTAACAGTTTAGTAGTGCTTTGGCTGAAAGTAACTAAACCTTATACGATGGCTTAACCAAATAAGGGTTTTTTTCCTCACAAAAGAAGTCTGGACAGCTTCTAGCTTTGGTTCAGCAGTTCAGTAATATTGGAGCTGGTGGTTTTAAAGAATATTTTTGTCTTTTCTCTCACATTTGAGACCTTAACGGCTGCAGGGTAACTTACATAGCTCTAGCTGTTACGGTTGCATTCAAGGCAGGAGAAGGGAGGAAGGGGCTTGCTGGTGAACCTGTCACCCTTTATGAGAAACAAAAAGTTTTCTGAGGATCCCCCGAGTAGACTTCCCCTAATGAGAACTGACCAGAACTAAGCCATATGCTGCCTCCAGCTACCAGGGAAGTTTGGGAAAACAGGAATTTCACTGGCCATATTGCCTCCCCCGATACACATCTGGCTTCTCTTAGAAGTGAAGAAGGGAGGAATGGATATTGAGTACATACCTACAGTATTTGCTCCATTCCTTAATATTACCTGGCAACTTAAATGTATTGCATTAAACAGAAGTTTTAGTTTGAAGATGAACACTTTATGGATTTGTTAACAGTGTTCTCTCTTTGACTTGATTCTGCCTAATTTTTAGTAGCACTGCCCATATTCTAGTTTTCATGGTGGATAAAGTGGTTCAGCTCAATTCCTTGAGAAGGAGAAGGATCAGGACTCCTTTAATCTTTTTTTTTTTGGCTGCGTTGGGTCTTTATTGTTGTGCACAGGCTTTCTCTAGTTGTGGCGAGCAGGGGCTGCTCTTTGTTGCAGTGCACAGCCTTCTCATTGCGGTGGCTTCTCTTGTTACGGAGCATGGGCTCTAGGCGCGCCGGCTTCAGTAGTTGTGGCACACGGGCTTAGTTGCTCCGCGGCATGTGGGATATTCCTGGACCAGGGCTCAAACCTGTGTCCCCTGCATAGTCAGGTGGATTTTTAACCACTGCGCCACCAGGGAAGTCCCTGGACTCCTTTAATCTTTGAGATTAAATTAAACAGCTCTGAGTGCCTGTTGTGTGTTTAGTGCTGCCACAAAAAGTGGCTACTATTATGTAAGTTTTTTTTTTTTTTTTGGTCCTCAAGTGGTTTATTGTCACCTTAGGGAGGAAAAAAAGAGTTCATGCATGAAGTAATTGGCTAATAGTACAAGAATTCAAAATTATTTGTTAAAATGCTAGGACATTTTTTCTTCTTTAGGGCCACTGATGGATGCATGGGAAAAATAAAATGAAGGCCAAGAAAAGGCATTTAATTTGCTTCTGTTTGAGAGAATTTTTTAGTTAAACACATTAGATTTTTAAATTTCAGGACTTTATCAAACGAAATATATACTAACTTCAATAACTGTTGGAATTTAACAAACATCAGATATTTCAATCTGTTATATGAGTTTATACTCTTATGAGGAAGTACAGGTTTCTTTTGGGTTTGTATTAAGATTTATTTGCGTAAGGGTGTATTAGGTTAGGCTAGGTTATGCTGTGGTAACATACATGACCAAAATCTTAGTGTCTTAATACAGTTTTAAAAAACTGCAACTTCACTGACTCCATGAAGAGTGATCTCCATTTCCAGGCCATTTGGTCCTGTGACCCTCCATCTTTGGACAATGCTCTGGGCTCAGGAGAGAAGACCACAGGGCTGGAGTTAAGCACTGGCAGTAAATGCTTCAGCATGGAAATGACGTGTCACTCTCACTCATATCTCATTGGCCAGTCTTAGGCACATGGCTGTTGGGAACCTCAGGTGAGGGGAGAGTTTTTCTGGGAAGTCAATGTATTGTGGTGGATAATTGTCTACAACAAAGTAGCCAAATAGAGATAGATACAAGCAGAGTACATCCAGAGCAGCCCAAAGGAAAAGAAATTCTGATGGGATGCAGGGAGAGTCATGGAAGGCTTCATAAAGATGGTGACAAATGACTCAAACATAAGGGAATGAGTAGGATTTTCTTAGGTTTGAAGAGAAGAAAGGGCGCTCAAACTGAGGGAGGATCATGCCAAAGAATAGTGGATGATGTAGCAGGAGAGGAGGAATGGATTACATCACAGAGGGCCTTGAATTCATTTAACATTCATTCATGTATTGCATGGCTACTATGTGCCAGGCACTGTTCCAATTTCTGGGAATATCTGATAAGGAACAAAACAGACGAAGATCTCTTTCTGTGTCCTCCTGCAGGTTACATGCTAGAGGCTGTAGTGCTAAGGAGTTAGTTTTTATTATAAGTAGATCGGAGAGTATGCAAAGGTATAAACTAGATGCCTATGAATTTTAAGTTTCTGATATTTCTATTTTACATGCAGAAGACAGTTGATTTGCATAAAAGTTAATATTTTGTCTGTTTAATTGTACCTCACTCTATAAAACTTAGTACATGAAGGGCTGAATTTATAAAACCTATAAATTAGAAAATGTATGTTTGCATTTAAAAAGCTTTTTTGACCAAAATTTTGGATAACAGTATAATTTTAAAAACTATATTTTTAATGTGTAAATAGTAAAACCACTTGACATATACCTCATGGGAACAGGGACTTTGTTTTATGCACTGCTGTTTCTAACACTTAAAACAGTGCCCAGCTCATATTTATATAATATCTATTATACAGGGCTTCCCTGGTGGCACAGTGGTTAAGAATCTGCCTGCCAGTGCAGGGGACACGGGTTTGAGCCCTGTTCCGGGAAGATCCCACACACTGCGGAGCGACTAAGCCTGTGCGCCACAACTACTGAGCCAGTGTGCCACAACTACTGAAGCCCACGTGCCTAAAGCCTGTGCTCTGCAACAAGAGAAGCCACTGCAATGAGAAGCCTGTGCAGCACAGCGAAGAGTAGCCGCCACTCTCTGCAACCAGAGAAAAGCCTGCTCACAGCAACAAAGACCCAATGCAGCCAAAAATAAAAATAAATAAATAAAATAAATATATTTTTAAAAATCCATTATACATTATCATTTGATAAATACTTGAATGAATGAATAGAAGAAAGAAATTTGGAAGAAAGAAATTTGGGAGATAAAAATTTCCTGTAATTTAACCATGTGAATGTTACAGTGATCAGTATTTTGATATCATTTATTTAGTCATTCCAATATTTATTATATTTATTAAGTACCTGTTATATGCCAACTGCTGAGATCTAAGGAACAATAATTACTGTCCCTGTTTTTATGAAGCTTACATCTAGTTTGGAAATAAACATAACGGTTATCAAAATTTTTTTAAAACTACTCCAGCTGATCTATAAAAATTTGCGTTACAATATACCTATTTTGTGTAAAGCCTTAGTGTAATAACTTAGTTGTTATTTTAGTTTTTTCTTTAATCAAGTCCTCGTTTATCATAGGGTATTTTTTTCAATAATTTTTTTAAAATTTATTTATTTTATTTATTTTTGACTGCATTGGGTCTTTGTTGCTGTGCGCGGGCTTTCTCTAGTTGCAGCGAGTGGGGGCTGTTCTTTGTTGTAGCATGCGGGCTTCTCGTTGCAGTAGCTTCTCTTGTGGAGCACAGGCTCTAGGCACATGGCCTTCAGTAGTTGTGGCACGCAGGCTCAGTAGTTGTGGCACACGGGCTTAGTTGCTCCGCAGCATGTGGGAGCTTCCTGGACCAGGGCTTGAACCTGTTGTCCCCTCCATTGGCAGGCAGATTCTTAACCACTGAACCACCAGGGGAGACCCTATAATAGGCTATAATTTCCAAATTTTGTTATTTGGAAATTAGAATCTTTTTGTTATAGGAACAAAGTTGTTTAGATTTGTAACCAGTTTGTAAAAGTCTATTTAACCTAAAATATACATTTACAGTAAAAAACATAGAAATTGTTGTTTGCAATGCAGTATTATGTGATAATTGAATAAAACAGAAGAGAACCTATTCCAAAACCTGGTACGTGAGGGACAGAGGTTTACTTAGAGGAATATGAAAAAGTAGATAGAAATTAACGTGGACATTCTGAAAAGGACATCTTTTGAGGACTTCAGTTGATGGCACAAATTCTTAAGCTTTTACTGTAAAATACTTGTTTTTCCTTTTTCCTTGGTATGAGTGTGTTACAAAGTGTAGTTTCTTACGTTTATCACCTGGAATCAAGCTTGTTTTGACCTACAGGGAGAGAGAGAGAGAGAGAGAGAGCATGAGAAACAAGGGACATTTTCCTGGACAAAAAGTTGGAAAAGAGAAAAGAATGAAAGGTTGAAAGTGTCTTTGTAGAGTGTTGTGAGAGTGAGAGGCCTTCCTTGAGCAGGAAGGAGTTAGCAGCCATGAAAAGTAGGCAGTGGGGCATGGCATCCTTTGGGCACTGGGGGAAAGAGGAAGCACTAGGCAGCTGGCTGCTTGTACGTACAGAATTGTACACATCAGGCATTTGTATCCCTCGTACCTTTATATTTAATATGGTTAGAGGCATATATGATTTGTTTTACCTTTATGGAGTATTGTATTCATCTCTTCAACAAATATTTGTCAGGGACTACAGAGTCTGGCTGTGTCTTTAAACATTGTTTTAAATTATTGTTAGCAGCATAGTTTAGAAAGAAGTTGGGAATCTAGGTTCTCTTTGAATTTCTCACTAGTGATGTGGCAGTGAATAAATCTCAAGGTATCCTCATCTGGTGAATGGTGATATTAGCTGTTCTGCCTGCATCACAGGGTGTGTTAAGGATAATATGTGCTGGTACGTTTAATAGCATATGAAAAAGTCAAGTTCTTTTTAATTTTTATTGGAGTATAGTTGTTTTACGATGGGAAAGTTAAGCTCTTTATGACTGTAAGGCAGTCCTGTTTCTCTTATTTTATGTTACAGCCACATATAGAAAATATCTCCTTTCTTTCTGAACACCCAGTTGAATTTCAACACTTGGTATTTCTCTTCTCAGCATTTTCTTGTTTTCCTCATAGATTTATATCAGGTGGGCAAATCCCTTTGAAGTGCCACATGTATTGGGATTAAAATTAAAGCAGTGATGTTTTGTTTCTTCAACTAGAGGCTCTTAAAACTTGTCAAGTACTGTGAGTCTCTCATTTCCTAATGTTTGTTGTATGTTTTATTGTAGCACACGTCACATGGAGACGGGCGGCAAGAAGTTACCTCTCGCACTGGGCGCTCTGGAGCGCGGTGTAGAAACTCTGTAGCTTCCTGTGCAGATGAACAGCCTCACATCGGAAACTACAGACTGTTGAAAACAATCGGCAAGGGGAATTTTGCAAAAGTTAAATTGGCAAGACACATCCTTACAGGCAGAGAGGTAAATACAAATTATGCTTGATTTCTGTTAGTACACTTGCTCTGTTTAGTTCCATGTGAGAGATAGAGGAAAATAATGTATATATTTGGGCTAATTAAACATTTTTTTAAGAACAAGAAGCTTATGTATTAATTATGTGGGAGTTCTTTTGCTTTCTTATTTCTTTAAATGTTCTAAAGATTATATTGAGTGTTTGAATAATCTTTTACATTTAAAAAGAGGTAGTGTTCTTTTTCAGTGGTAAATGTATACCACCACAGTAAAAATTTTTAACTTCATTATAAGCTCATGGTGCTTGAAAAAATCAATTGTGTTGTCTGTTTTTATAGATTTATCCTCAAGAAGTTTCTTTATCTCCCCCAATATTTTTCTCATAGCTTATGTTTGATAGGTTATTATGCAGGAAGGCACATGCTTTCCTAATTTTTGTGATATTGGCTTTCTACTCAACCACATGCCATATTTATTAAAAACACTTCCATTAAAACCGCTACTAGGGTGACTTTCCTAGTCCAGTGGTTGAGAATATGCCTGCCAATGCAAGGGACACGGGTTCAATTCCTGTTTCAGGAAGATACCACATGCCGCGGAGCAACTAAGCCTGTGGGCCATAACTACTGAGCCTGCGCCGTGGAGCCCACGGGCTACAACTACTAAAGCCCGTGTGCCTAGAGCCCATGCTCAGCAGCAAGAGAAGCCACCACAATTAGAGGCCTGCACACCACAATGAAGAGTAGCCCCAGCTCACTGCAACTAGATAAAGCCCATGCACAGCAACGAAGGCCCAATACAGCCAGAAATTTAAAAATAATAAAAATAAGTTAATTTTTAAAAAAACCCTGCTACTAGGGACTTCCCTGGTGGTCCAATGGGTAAGGCTCTGGTCTCCCAGTGCAGGGGGTCTGGGTTCTGTCCCTGGTCGGGGAACTAGATCCTGCATGCATGCCACGACTAAGAGCCCGCATGATGCAACTAAAGGATCCCACATGCTACAGTGAAGATCCTGCCTGCCGCACCTAAGACCTGGCACAGCCAAAATAAATAGATAATAAAATAATTAATAGGGACTTCCCTGGTGGTGCAGTGGTTAAGAATCCGCCTGCCAATGCAAGGGGACACGGGTTTGATCCCAGGTCCGGGAAGACCCCACATGCCATGGAGCAACTAAGCCCATGCTCCACAGCTACTGAGCCTGTGCTCTAGAGCCCACAAGCCACAACTACTGAGCCCACGTGCCACAACTACTGAATCCCACACGCCTAGAGCCTGTGCTCTGCAACAAGAGAAGCCACCACAATGAGAAGCGCATGTACTGCAACAAAGAGTAGCCTCTGCTTGCTGCAACTAGAGAAAGGTCTTAGTGCAGCAACTAAGACCCAATGCAGCCAAAAATAATAATAATTAATAAATAAATATTTTTTTACGAAACTGCTACTAAACTAACTCCCTCCTCACATTCTACTTATGCAGTAGAGAACTGTTCTGCCTCTTTTTTTTTTTTTTTTTTGACGTAGTTTATTGCATTTGGATCTTTGTACCTGTAATTCCTTTGCGTAAAATACACTTCACCCATTTGTATAGGAGTCACTTCTGGAAAGTAGTCATTGACAGACTCCCTTTCCTCAGGCATGGGATTCATGTTAAAAATCCTGATACTTTCCTTAGATAGCATGTTTTACTATTACAATTACATAAACAATTATGTTTTACTATTACAATGACAGTTATATTGGAATTGCTTATTTACCTGTCTTCCCCTCTAGTCTGTAGGGTAGACATCAGTACTTAATCATGTTTGGCACATATTAGGTACTTAATAAATATTTATTGAATGAATTTAATGTTACTTTTGAAGGAAGCTTTTTTGTTTTGTTTTGTTTTGTTTTGTTTGTGGTACGCGGGCCTCTCACTGTTGTGGCCTCTCCCGTTGCGGAGCACAGGCTCCGGACGCGCAGGCTCAGCGGCCACGGCTCACGGGCCCAGCCGCTCCGCGGCACGTGGGATCCTCCCGGACCGGGGCACGAACCCGCGTCCCCTGCATCGGCAGGCGGACTCTCAACCACTGCGCCACCGGGGAAGCCCTTGAAGGAAGCTTTATAAAGAAATGCTTCCCATGTACCAAAGCCTCCTGATATGTGTGCCAAGGTGGTATTACACATGTGCCATGGTACTGATGCCTGCAGCCCACCATGCTGAGGGCTGCTGGAGCAGGACCCACCCTGGGTTTGCTACAACTTGCCCTACAAATATTCCGATTTCCTGTGTGTGCTGGGACCTGAAGAAGGCTGGGGAGCATTGGTCTGTGCTAACTGGAGCCTTAAGTAAAGACTGTAACTAAAAATTTGCCTCTTCACATTTCATCTCAATTTTAGTGACAGTTCCCTGGTTAAGACTCCTGGTTGTAGAGATGCCTGGACTGCTTTTGGAATCAGTAAATAGCATGAGTGGGTGTAGGTTTCTTTGCTGCCCTTGATCAAAAATTTTTGAAATAAGGAACAAAACCTCTGAGTTTATTTCCCCCACCAATCTTGAGTGGTTACTTGGCCAGTTTCCTTACACATAGGTAGAGGTGGTGGATTAAAAGGAGTGGGACAGACAGACCCTCTCCCCTTTTACATAACATGTGTGCTGGAGTGTGGCTTACCATGTTCATATCTAGTAGGTTCTCTCTCCAGAAGTGGCTTGAATCTGACTAGATAGTGGGTAAATTAAAACACTTTTTAAAAAAATTTGAAATAAACAATTTTATTCTTTTTTCCCCCTGTTGTAGGTCTTATCCAGAATCATATAAAATGTAAACATTATAGAAATTCATTATGTAGAAAATAAAATTCCTTGAACTTTCTCTCCTCAAAGAGGATCATTTTCAGCAGTTTGGTGTAGATTACCAGTGTTTTATATACACAGTAACTTTTTGTTTATTTTAACAAAAGGACTCATGGGACTTAATGGTAATTTTTCTTAGCCGCATACTTGATCACGTCGGAATCTTAGAGCTCATAGATGTGACATTACGTGTAATAGAACGTCATCTTCCAGTGTGTGCTGGCACTGTAGTTCACCCCTGTTGGTGGGCATTGGGTGGTTTCTGATTTTTGTGCTATTGCGAACATCTGCAGTGAACGTTCTTTAACATAGCTTTCTGTGCTCTTGTTAAGAGTGTTTCTGTAGGATAAATTCCTAGAAGTGTGGGGGTCCTGGGTCAGAGGGGATGAATATTTGATACTGTAATAGGTACTGCTGAATTGGTTTTGAGAGAACATTGTACTGTTTAATTAGCCCTACTGGAATGAATGAGAATGCCCATTTTTCTACACCCTTGCTAACATTGTAGATAATTTTTGTCTATCGGTTGAGCAATAAATGGTATTTTTTTAAAAAGATTGCTTTTTCCTGATAACAACTTAGATTGATGATATTTTCATATATTTGTGTCACTTTTATTTTCTTTTTAAAATAAATTTCCTGCTGTATATCCTTTATCCATTTTTCTTTTATTTATTTATTTATTTATTTTTCTGTAGTACGCAGGCCTCTCACTGTTGCGGCCTCTCCCGTTGCGGAGCACAGGCTCCGGACGCGCAGGCTCAGCAGCCATGGCTCACGGGCCCAGCTGCTCCGCGGCACGTGGGATCTTCCCGGACCGGGGCACGAACCCGTGTCCCCTGCATCGGCAGGCGGATTCTCAACCACTGTGCCACCAGGGAAGCCCTCTTTTCTCTTTTAAATCTTAGTGATTTAAACCTTTTATGTGTTTCAGACATCAGTCTGATCTGTCTGGGTTTCATGTCTTGGTGAGAAAGGTTTACTTCCAAGATTTTTTAAATTGATTCTGTTTTTTCTTCAAATACTCCTGTGGCTGGCATCTGAATGTTTAATTCATTTGGTATGTATTTTGGGGGATTAGTATGAGGTGTAGGACTCTAATTTTTTTTCCCTTATGTGCATTACTGCTTGTCCCAGATCATCTGTTCTCTCCCCGCCGTTTATTAAATTCCCGTTGGTTTCTCTGATTTAATTTATTTAGTTTTGTACCCATATCATGGTGTTTTTATTACTGCACCTTTTGATTGTACATTTTGAGTTTTTTGGAGTAGGTTAAGTCCCCTGCTGATTATTCTTATTTTTTTAAAATTTCATTGCTCTTTTTTGCAGTTTACTCTGTCAGATGAATTTTATTTCATTTCATTTCATTCCATTTCATTATTTTGGTGGTGCCATGTAGCTTGCGGGATCTTACTTCACCGACCAGGGATTGAACCCAGGCCACGGCAGTGACAGTGCTGAGTGGTAACCACTTGGACCTCCAGGGAACACCCAGTCAGATGAATTTTAGAAATAATTTGCCATGTTCTAAAAACAGCCTTACTGGAATTTTGATTGGATTAATTTTGATGAAATTAATTGAATTTATAAACTGATTTGGGAGGCAGTTTGCTGTTTTAATGATACTAAGTGTTTCTATCCAGACTTATGAAGTGTGTCTCGATTTTGTTTTTAAGGTTCATAATTTTCTTCATCTGGGTTTTGCATAGTTCTTGTTATGTTCATCCCAAAGTGTTTTATAATTTTTGTTGCTATTGTGAATGGGGTTTGTGAATATATGGGAAGGCTACCAAATTTGCATAACATGTATCTGAGCACCTTTTGAACTTACTCTCATTTTGCATATCAAAATTCAGCAAGTTTATGTTATTTTTAAATTATACATCATTTTTTCTTTTGATGTACAGTTCTATGAATTTTAACACGTTTATAGATAGATGTTACCAGTACCATAATCAAGATACAGAACAGTCCCATTACCTCAGAAAATTCCCTTGTGGTCCCTTTATGGTTGCTCCCTCCCCCATCATAACCTCCTGCAACCACCTGTCTATTCTTCATCCTCATAATTTTGTTTCTTTCAAGTATGTCAAGTAAATGAGATCATACAGTATATCTTCTCTAATGCCTTTGAGCTTGATCCAGGTTGTTGCATATAGTATTCTTAGTTCCTTCTGTTTTATTGCTGAGTAGTATTCCATTGTATGACTGGACCACAGTTTATATCCACTCCCCCACTAAAGGACATTGGAGTTGTTTCCGTGTTTGGCAATTATGAATAGAACTGCTGTAAACATTCCTGTACAGGTTTCTATGTGAACATAAATTTTTATTTCTCTAGGATAATTAACCCAGGAGTGGGATTGCTGGGTCATATGGTAAAAAACTGAAGTTTTTCCAGAAAGTTGGTTTTATTACAGGTTTATTATAGTATAATATTCCTAATAGAAAGAAACTTAAAACTCTAGTCTAGTTATTATTTTTATCACTTGGTACTGTTCTCAGCCCACTAGAAACTAAAGTTTTTCCATCAGCATTCTCTTGCCCTTTTATGGGAATGTGATGTATCTTTCCTATTGAGGTCGTAAGACCACTAAAGAAAACCCAGAGTGCTCCAGAAAGTGGTGTTGGTGATTCAGAGACTTAATTCATTCTGAGTCAGTAGGAGATAAAGAGTTACTATATGTTATGTTAAGAGACAGTTTTAATTGATGAAGTTGGGATAAGACTAGCAATGTAGTAGAATTATATAGTGGAAAGAATTCCTGAAAGAAGAGAGTGGAGATAATCTATATCATGCACTTATGTCACAAGGACATTGTGAACATAAAAGATACTCAAGGGCTTCCCTGGTGGCGCAGTGGTTGAGAGTCCGCCTGCTGATGCAGGGGACACGGGTTCGTGCTCCGGTCCGGGAGGATCCCACATGCCGCGGAACGGCTAGGCCCGTGAGCTATGGCCGCTGAGCCTGTGCTCCTCAATGGGAAAGGCCACAATGGTGAGAGGCCTGCGTACTGCAAAAAAAAAAAAAAAAGATACTCAAGAAAATTTATGTGATGGAAGAATGGCATTTTTACTGAACAAATTAGTTTTTGTGGGGTTTTTTTGTTTTTTCTGTTTTGTGGGGGGTGGTGTGTGCACCACACGACTTTTTGGGATCTTAGTTCCCCGGCCAGGGATTGAATCCAGGCCCTTGGCAGTGAGAGCACCGCATCCTAACCACTGGACCACCAGGGAACTCCTGTGAACAGACAAATTAAATTAATGAATTATAACCAAGAGAACGTCTTACATCGAGTGAACAGTTTCTAATCAAGTCTTTAAATAGAATGATTGTGGTAGAAGTCCGCTGTAGATGAGACCTATCTCTCTAGGATGATTCTTAATTTTTAGACCAGAAAAACACCAAAATCCTTATTTTATATATATTTAAAAATACTGGGCTTCCCTGGTGGTGCAGTGGTTGGGAGTCCGCCTGCCGATGCAGTGGGCGTGGGTTCGTGCCCCGGTCCAGGAGGATCCCGCGTGCTGCGGAGCGGCTGGGCCCGTGAGCCATGGCCACGGGGCCTGCGCGTCCGGAGCCTGTGCTCCGCGACGGGAGAGGCCACGGCAGTGAGAGCCCCGCGTACCACACACACACACACACACAAAATACAGGCACCAGTTATAAAATTCTGATTTAACTCTTTGATGAAAATGCTACCTATTGTCATAGAAGCAGCTATCCCATATTTGGGATTTGGGGATGTTAGTTCCATCTGCTATCTTGGTTTTGGCTAGCTTTTCACAGCTGAAGATTATTTTGGTTTTTGAAATATTGTTTGTTTTAATATTACAGTTTTCTTTCAAGTCAAGTTTTTCTTTCAAGTTCATTTTTCCCCATAGTTATTTTCACAGGCCCCCTCTCCTCTAATATGAACTACAGGAGAACTCACTTGTATCTGTCATTTGGTACTTAATTGAGACTTTTTTTTTACTGCCTTAACAAATTATTTTCCAAAGTAATACATGCATATAGCTTAAAAAGTAAAATAATACTAAAAAGCTTCTAACTAAAATCAGACTTTCTTTGCCTCCTCTTTATCATTCAGTACCATTAATCAAAGGCTCCTACTTTCAATTTTCTAGGCTCTTTTTTCTGTTAGTCTTTTGGTTATCTCCTGATTTATAATTGTAGACATCACTGACTTTCTCCTTATGTAAGATGGATATAGCTTTTTTATGATTCACTTCCACATCTACTTTCCTTTCCTCAGCCTTTTTATTGCAATGATATATTTGGTTAAAGTTAGATTTTTTTTAAACTTAAGCTATGTAAATGTTGTTCATTGTTGACCACAATAATTTATTTTCTTATATAATTTTTTATTTTGTCGAGAATTAATAGTTGCCTCAAGTTTTGTGGGTTTTTTTCAACTTTCTTATGGTTCTATGTATTTTCCGCAAATTGTTGCAACATATCTTTCAAATACCTTGCAATACCGATGCATATGATGTAACATGTTAGTTCAAGAGAGAATAGGTGGGTAGAGGTTAAAAACAGCAAGATAGCACTTTCAAGGCACAGATGAATGGGGTAGTGGCTACAGGAAGAGATGTCAGGCCAAGATATTTTTTAAAAGATGGACAAAATACCAACATGTTTGTCTGCTAGTGGGAATAATTTAAGAGAAAGGGTAAAAATGGTGCTTTGAGGAGAGGTGCTGGAATGGGTGAGAGGGGTTGGTAGAAGTATTGGCTTTGGATAACGTGGACAGTCCTTACTTGGAGGTAGGAGGAAAGTAGAGGGTACTGTGCCAGTATTCTGCAGGTGAGTGGTTCTATGTGAGGGTGGGAGCTTGAGAAGTTTTCTTCTCATTGCAGCTCTTTTTTCAGTAAAATAGAAAGCAAGGTTACCAACTAAGAATGTGACTATCAAGGAGATAGGAGATATTAGAGATCTGAGAAAGTTACAGTAATTAACAGGTTAGTAGGAGAGTGAATGGACTGAGAAGTATAGTCGGGTTCCCAGGCAGCCTTAACACTTCCCCGAGATTACTGATCGCGGATTTAAAATGGGAATAGACAGCCTGGCTGTAATTACTGTCCAACAACATTCAGTTAACCAGGCACAGGCACAACATTTGTAGATGGTTGGGATTTTGTTACAGTAAGTGTAGTGAAATAGAAGCAGAGCAAGGGCATTGATTTGGAATACCCAAGGGAGTGATTTCAATTAAAGACAGTAGATTTAAGTAGGAAGTAAGTACTTGAGGAACAAGGCAGACCATAAGAAGGTGGTGGGATCAATGGCTGTGGATCCCGGTTAGTTCAGATAGTTATTGGGATTCTAGAGTGGGTGGGTGGGAAAGGTAGGAGGAGGTGGTTAGAGAGTGGGAAACTCAAGATTAAGATCATAGTGGGTTTTTCGATATTGGTAGTTCCAAAGTCTAGAGTATAACAGTGTAAATGTCTTTCCCCCCCTCCTTTCTAGCAGCTTTTTAGACTCTTCTCATTTATCCATGCTGTTGAGAAATTTCACAGTGAAGTGCCAAGGAGCTGGTCTTCATTCTTTGTTCCTGGTGCTCATTGAACCCTTTCAGTATGAACATTCTGATCTTTCAGTTTTGGAGAATTGTCTCAGTTTATTATTTAAAAATCGTCATTCTAGGGCGTCCCTGGTGGCGCAGTGGTTGAGAGTCCGCCTGCCGATGCAGGGGACGCGGGTTCGTGCCCTGGTCCGGGAAGATCCCACATGCCACGGAGCGGCTGGGCCCGTGAGCCGTGGCCGCTGAGCTTGCGCGTCCGGAGCCTGTGCTCCGCAACGGGAGAGGCCACAGCAGTGAGAGGCCCGTGTACCCCCTCCAAAAAAAATAAATAAATAAAAATCGTCACTCTAGAATTCCTTTTTTTTTTTTTGTCTGTGCCATTTGGTTTACAGGATCGTAGTTCCCTAACTAGGGATTGAACCTGGGCTCTGGCAGTGAAAGTGCCGAGTCCTAACCACTGGACTGCCAGGGAATTCCCAAGAGTCTTGATTATTTATTTTATTTATTTATTTATTTATCTATCTATCTGTCTGTCTTGGTTTTCTGTCTCTGTTTCTATTTTACTTTCTGAGTGATGTGTTTAACTTTATCTTCCAGTCTTTCTGTTAAATTTGTTTGAGTTCCTGCATGTGTCCTCCTCCTCCTCCTAGTTCTTTCCTGTTCTGATTATTTGTCTTTGTAGTATCCAGTTCTGGTATCAGTACTGTTTCTTCTGTTAATTCTCTGAGGATAGTAAAAGCTTTATTCTTTTTTTTTTTTTTTAAGTAGATTTTTTGCTCCCTACATTGTTTCTCTTTTCTCTGGGATTCTTTCTTGGTGTCTGTCTTTCATACAGAGACTTTCTTTGGAATCTGGTAACCCCTGGTTGTCTGTGTCTATTTAAGATGGAACCCTAAGAAGCTGATCAGAAGCTGCTTTGCATGTATAGGATATGTTTGACTACAGAACTTTCCTTTGGGAGTCATCCAGTGCTTTTATTGGAGGACCCAGATATCTTTGTCTTTAGATCTCTTCTCTGGGACCATTCTGTTCTCTAGGTTAAGAATCCTGTTCTTCCCCAGGAGTCATGGTCCCACCCCTCAGTTGCAGTCTGACACTTAATCTCACCCCCCGCCCCCTTTTCATCTCCATGCCTCACTCCTGCCCTCTCCTGGGCCTGTTGACTTTGAGTCTAGAGCCTCCTTGTCTTCTCCGCAGAATAATTTTACAGTCCCTTAAGAACCAGTGGTCATTGGTTTGGTTGGGGAGCAGCAGCATTCTTTTTTTTTTTTTTTTTTTTTTTTTTTTGCGGTATGCGGGCCTCTCACTGCTGCGGCCTCTCCCGTTGCGGAGCACAGGCTCCGGACTCGCAGGCCCAGCGGCCATGGCTCACGGGCATAGCCGCTCCGCGGCATGTGGGATCCTCCCGGACCAGGGCACGAACCTGTGCCTCCCGCATCGGCAGGCGGATTCTCAACCACTGCGCCACCAGGGAAGCCCAGCAGCATTCTTTATACAGACTTTTGACTTTGGAATTAGCCCAGCAGCTCCCCTGTCGCCTTTGGTCCCCTGGGACCTCCAAGTCTGGAGCCCTTTCCAAGGCATGCTGGGGAAATCACACTGTTTCTGGTTATATATAGTGCCCTTTCCTCTGTTGTCTCTTCTCTCTCTTTCAGAAAGTTATTGCAGTAGTTTTCCCACTGTTGTCTTCTCAGCTTGTTATTGTTCTCTTGTGGCTGAATGCTTTTATTGTCAGTCTCTGTCCTCTCTCCTACACCAGAGGAGAAACCAGAAAGAGGCCGGAGGGAAAAAGATTCAGTCTTGAACCTCATTTATCCTTGGCCTCTAAATACTCAATAACTATTTGTTGTTGGTTGTAAGAGTGATTAAATCGTACCTCTTTGTCCTTGAATGTGCTAAACTTCTTGAGATTTTAGTCACAATTTATTGTGTATGTGAAGACTATGTTAATAGCTTTACAGGAAGTTTAGAGACCAGAGAGGAAAAAAAATTCCCACAATCAAAATATTCTGAATACCATTTTTATTTTTTGTATATTCTCCATATTTTATATATATTTTCAACATACTTTCGGCCATAATTTTGTATCCTGGTTTTTTTCCCTCAGAATATTATCCTAAACAGGTTTCCCTGTTGCTGCATAATCATAATTGTAGGTTTCAATGCTTATGTGCAATTCCATTGATTAGAACAATAGTTCTGAAACTTTTTTTTTGGTCTCAAAATTCCATTAAACTTTTAAAATTGAGAACTCACAACAAGCTTTTGTTTCTATGGGTTATATCTGTTGCTGTTTATGGTATTAGAAGTTAGCAGTGAGAAACTTTAAAAATATATTAATTCATTTAAAATAATGACAGATATTTTACCTGTTAATATAATGTATTTTTATGAAAAACAACTATTTTCCAAAACAAATTACAGAGAAGAGTGACATTGTTCTAATGTTTTGCAAATCTCTTTATTAAGTCTTGTTTAGTAGAAGTTAGCTGGATTTTCATATCTGCTCTGCATTCACGCTCTTTTGGTAGTTGCTCTGGTTGGAGAGTATGAAGAAAATGTGGCCCCACACAGATAGGTAACAAGAAAAGAAAGGAGGACATCAGTATCTTTTTCAGGGGGTTCTGGGTATTGCTCTTTGGTACTCTACTAAAACTCAATAAGAAGTCATTTCTTGGAAGGGGAGCAATGATTAATAGAATGTTTATTCAAAATACTGTTGATGGACAAAAACAGTTAACACTCTGAACAAGTTGCTTCAATTGGAAGTTAACAGTAGCAGATTTGGAAGTGAGCAAGCAGAATGGTGAAGATAGCCTTAGTAGTCTGCTAACAGATACAGCCGAAAATCATAGAGGATCATCGTGGTTTATTGTGGAGTATTTACAGTTAATGTGCAGAAAAAGAAACTTCACATAAACCCAGTTCCCACAAATTAAAAATCACTTAATTACATAGTTGTGACACTTTTTTTTATTGTGGTAAAATATATATAACATTTACCATTGTGGCCATTTTTAAGTGCAGCTCAATGGCATTAAGTACATTTGCAGTGTTTGCAACCATCACTATCCATCTTCGGAACAGATATAGTCAATCCCATTACTCACAAATTCCACACTTGCAAATTCACATACTACAGATTATTTGTAATCCCAAAAATCAGCACTAGCTGTGCTTTTGCGGTCGTTTTCAGACATGCACAGAGCAGTAAAAAGTTTGAATTGCTTAATGTGCTTCTCCCCAGCTGAGACCCAACAGGTGACACTCTGCCTTCTTTCAGCCTTCATACTACAAACAGACGCCCTTTTTGTGGTTATTTAGTACACATTTTCCACATTTTTGTGCATTTTGTTGGTGATTTTGTTGTTTAAAATGGCCCCCAACTGTAGGGCTGAGGTATTAGCCAGTGTTCGTAAGTGCAAGGCTTTGACGTGCCTTACAGAGAAAATATATTTGTTAGATAGGCTTCATTCAGGCATGAGTTAGATAGTGCTGTTCAGCGTTAAGGAATCAGTAATGTATAGTAAATGAGGTATCCTTAAACAGAAACACACATAAAACAAGGTTATGTATTGATCAGGTGATGAAAATGTTATGACCAGGGGCTCACAGGAGTCTTAACTCTTTCCCCCTAGGAACAGTGGTTCAGTATTCACTAGTTTAGTGTTCAGAGTGACTTCATAGAATGTAATTACCGTGAATAACGTAAATCAACTGTCCTTTTTTTTCTGAAGGCGGAGGGTTAATTGTTACTGGTGTTTTCCCCTAACAACAGATATATGGGAAGGGGTATTAGAAAAAGGGTTTAGGCTTTTCTCAGATGTCTGATTCTTGAAAATGTTTTTAAGAACGGAGAAATAAGAAGCACATTGAGAGCTCTCTACGTGAGGTATGTGGAAGGTGCTGCTCAGGTGCCTGGCTTGGCTTCACTGTGGCTGGGAGGAAAGTGGGCCTTTCGCCGCGACCTTCTGTATTCAAGGCACCGAGTTATTTTCTCTGTTCAGTACCAAGTTTTCCCTGGATTGCACCCTTCTTAGAGCATACTCTAGGCTTGTATGTGCCCTGCTCTGGGTGCCTTTGATTTTTGTCCCCCAGAAATTATTTAAAGTCACTTGTCTGCTGATGCCACCTCTCCCATTCTCTCTGCCATGCATTGTCATTGTGTCTTTATTGTTTAATTGGACTGTCAGGTGGAAGAAGAGAGAATGCATGTGATTAGTATGCCGTCTTTAACTGAGTGTCCTCATTCTGAGTATGAAGGGGCTTTTCATTGTTATTTTTATTCAAGTTAATTATATATTATACAGTTTAAAGAGTCAAGGCTTTTTTTTTCTTTTTTTTAATGTGTTCCCTGCCCCCACACTCCAACTTCCTAATCTCCTAAGATGGCCACTTTCAGTCTTTTAAACTGATTCTTTAGGTTTTACTTTCATACCTTTTAATAGCATGTTTTATTCTTAATTATTTTTTCAGTTTTAGGCATCATTATCTATTGACTTCACTATGATTTTCTTTTTCTTTTTTTTTTTTTTTCTTTTTTTTTTTTTCTTTTTTTTTTTTTTTTGCGGTGCGCGGGCCTCTCACTGCCATGGCCTCTCCCGTTGCGGAGCACAGGCTCTGGACGCGCAGGCTCCAGACTCACAGGCTCAGCGGCCATGGCTCACGGGCCCAGCCGCTCCGCGGCACGTGGGATCTTCCCGGACCAGGGCTCGAACCGGTGTCCCCTGCATCGGCAGGCGGACTCTCAACCACTGCGCCACCAGGGAAGCCCACTATGATTTTTTTTGAAGTCATCACTGACTTTTAAAAATTAGCTCCTTATTGATATATAGCACACATCTAGAAAAATGTAAACATTTGCTTAACTATGACCCAGGGCAAAAATACACCATGACTTGAACCCCAGAAGTCCTCCTTTCTACCTCCTTCTAATCATTTCAACTGTCCTTCCTCCCCAAGATAACCACTATCCTGACTTCTAAAACACCATATTCTGTTTTTTTCTCTTAAAATGTCACTAATGGAATCGCCCAGTAGTTATTATCTCGTGTCTCTGCCTCTTTCACGCCGCCCTGTGCTTGTGCCATTCACCCATTTTATTTGTATTGTTAGGTTTTAATTTGAAGTTTTACTTTGTAGGGAGCTGTTACAGTTGATAGGCTTATTCTCTGTTGCTGTAGACTGAATTGTACCCCCCAGAATTTAGATGTTAAAGCCTGTTTGGAGGTAGGGCCTTTGTGGAAATAATTAGGTTAGGCTCCTGATCTGATAGGAGGAGTGTCCTTATAAGCAGAGATACCAGAGAGCTTGCTTGCTTTCTTCCACTTGTAAGGACACAGTGAGAAAAGGTGGGCATCTGCAGGGCAAGAGGAACTGCCCACGCTGGCACCCCGATCTCTGACTTCCAGCTTCCCAAACTGTGAGAAAATAAATTTCTGCTCTTTAAGCTGCCCCGTCTGTGGTGTTTTTTGTTTTGACAGCCTGAGCTGACTAATATACCATTCTTCTAGATGACTGTGTCCTCTTAAAGGACTTGGGATCTTTTTTCAGCCCGCTCTTGTAGATGCTGGTGGTTGTAGACGCTTTAACACCAGTCAGGAGCAGGGGGTAAGGATCTTTTGACCAGTAGTTAACTGACAGGAAGTGGAAGGTAAGGATTTTTCCTCCAGTGAGTATTTACTGCAGGTTTGTTGGACTCTTGATTTGAGGGATGTGGGGGGAAACCCTTCTCATGTGTGAGCTCTCTTTATCCCTGTTTTGTAATTTTCCACTTTGCTTTAGGTGTCAGAGTGAATAAAGGGAGTTTCCCAGAACTTTACACAAGTGCCGGGGACACTCCTGTTTCCTTGCCTAGTGAATTCCCTTGGCTTTTGCTGTGCACATACACACGCACCCACACACGCACCCCCTCCACAACCTTGGGAATGAGTCAGTGGTCTTCTCTCCAGTCTGCGTCTTTCTGAGGCACCTAGTGGTGCCCCACAGTTGCCTACTCTTTTGGTGACCTCGCGGTCTGAGCTCTTCTCCAGGCTCCAGCTCTGGGCCAAGGTTATTTTGGTAGTTGAGTCATCCCAGCAAGGGAACTGGAAGGAAGAGGGGATTAGGAGCTTACCCCTCAGTTTTCATCGCCACAAATACACACATCATGTTAAATGATAATGTTTCACTCTGAGGACACTTGCTTTTGATAAAATGACTCTCTTCTACAGTTTGATTTAGCTGAATGCAACACATTTCTTTTTTCTGTTTTTGCTTTAGATACTTTTTGAACAGCAGTGCTTGAAAATGAAAATGTATGATAACAAAATCAGAATAGAATCTTTAGAAGGTGGATATTGAGCAGAACCAGAAGAAACTAGTGATCAAGGGGCCTGTCATGAGAATAGAAACAGTCTCAGAAGATCAGAGGAAAGAGGAACTGGAAAGGCAGCAGTTTTGATGGATTTGGCCATGAGAATGAGGAAGAAAACAGAATTGTGGCCAGAAAAGTATTATTGAAGGGGTTTCTTCAAAAATCCCTTTAGGAGATGGAAATCCCTTGGATCTTTAGGAGATCCAAGTATACCACATAAAATTACTTATGAAAGTAAAGTTTGAAGAAAATTCATTCATTCAACTTTAAATTATTTTTTTCACCTCTAGAACTCTACCTCTTATAAAACTGAAACTCTACACCCATTAAACTCCCCATCCCCCCTCCCCCCAGCCCTGGCAACCACCATTCTACTTTCTTTCTTTCTTTTCTTTTCTTTTTTTTTTTTTTTTTTTTGTGGTATGCGGGTCTATCACTGTTGTGGCCTCTCCTGTTGCGGAGCACAGGCTCCGGACGTGCAGGCTCAGCGGTCATGGCTCACGGGCCCAGCCGCTCTGCGGCATGTGGGATCTTACCGGACTGGGGCACGAACCTGTGTCCCCTGCATTGTCAGGCGGATTCTCAACCAATGCGCCACCAGGGAAGCCCACCACCATTCTACTTTCTGTCGCTATGCTTTTGAATACTCTAGGGACCTCATGAGATTGGGAGCATGCAGTATTTATATTTTTGTGACTGGCTTATTTCACTTAGCGGTGTCCTCAAGGTTCATCCATGTTGTAGCAGGTGCCAGAATTTCCTTCTTTTATAAGACTGAATAATATTCCATCTCCTGGCTGTGCCACGTTAAGCTTTTCCACTAATCCCTTGATGAACTTTTTTATTTGGCCATGCTACGTGGCTTGTGGGATCTTAGTTCCCTGACCAGAGATTGAACTTGTGCCCCCTGCAGTGGAAGTGTGGAGTCCTAACCACTGGACCTCCAGGGAAGTCCCTCTTGATGATCTCTTGAGTTGCTTCCACATCTTAGCTACTGTGAATAATGCTGCTCTGAACATCGGTGAACAAATAGCTTTTTAAATCCTTACTTTCGGGCTTCCCTGGTGGCGCAGTGGTTAAGAATCCGCCTGCCAGTGCAGGGGGGGACACGGGTTCGAGCCCTGGTCAGGGAAGGTCCCACATGCTGCGGAGCAACTAAGCCCATGGGCCACGACTACTGAGCCTGTGCTCTAGAGCCCACGAGCCACAACTACTGAGCCTGCATGCCACAACTACTGAAGCCTGCACGCCTAGAGCCTGTGCTCCACAACAAGAGAAGCCACCGCTGTGAGAAGCCCACGCACTGCAACGAAGAGTAGCCCCCAGTCACCACAACTAGAGAAGGCCTGTGGCTCAGCAACAAAGACCCAACACAGCCAAAAATCAATCATTCAATCAATCCATCTGTCCATCCATCCTTGCTTTCAGTTCTGGGTACATACCCGGAAGTGGAACTGCTGGATCATCTGGTAATTCTATTTTTAATTTTTTGAGGAACTCTACTTTTTTTTTTTTTTTTTTTTTTTTTTTTTTTTTTTTTTTATACAGTGGCTGTACCATTTTTTACAATCCTACCAACAGTGCACAAGGGTTCCAGTTTCTCCACATCCTCACAAGGCTTATTATTTTCTGGGGGTTTTTGGCAGTAAGCCACCCTGATGGGTGTGGAGTGGTATTTCCTAGTTTTGATTTGCATTTTTCTAATGATGAGGGATGTTGAGCATCTTTTTTATGTGCTTATTGACCATTTGTATATCTTCTTTGGAAAAACATCTCAAGTCCTTTGCCCATTTTTAAATCAGGGTTTTGTAGAGTTTTCAGAGTTCTCTGTATATTCTGGATATTTAATCCCTTATCACATATGTAATTTGCAAATATTATTTCCCATTCTGTAGGTTGCCATTTTACTCTGTTGATAACGTCTTTTGATGCATAAAATTTTAAATGTCATGAAGCTTTGCCTTATGTTTTCTTCTAAGAATTTGATAGTTTTATAGGTCGTAGATTTAGGTCTTTGATCCACGCTGAGCTAATTTTTGTATTTGATGTTAGGTTAAGAGTCTGATAACTTCATTCTTTTGCATGTGGATATCATTTCCCCAGCACCATTTTAAAAAATTTTTAAATTTTATTTGTTATTTTTGGCTGTGTTGGGTCTTTGTTGCTGCATGCGGGCTTTCTCTAGTTGTGGTGAGCGGTGGCTACTGTTTGTTGCAGCGTGCAGGCTTCTCACTGCAGTGGCTTCTCTTGTTGCGGAGCATGGGCTCTAGGTGCGTGGGCTTCAGTAGTTGTGGCTCGCAGGCTCAGTAGTTGTGGCACACCGACATAGTTGCTCTGTGGCATGTGGGATCTTACTGGACCAGGGCTCAAACCTGTGTCCCCTGCACTGGCAGGCAGATTCTTAAGCACTGTACCACCAGGGAATCCCCCTACCCCAGCACCATTTGTTGAATAATATTATGTTGAAATGAGTTGTTCAGCACTTATTTTTAATTTACTTTTCTTTTCAAATTTTTTTAAAAATTATTTATTTTATTTATTTATTTTTGCCTACATTGGGTCTTCATTGCTGTGCACGGGCTTTCTCTAGTTGTGGCAAGCGGGGGCTACTCTTTGTTGCGGTGTGCAGGCTTCTCATTGCAGTGGCTTCTCTTGTTACGGAGCACGGGTTCTAGGCGCACGGGCTTCAGTAGTTGTGACACGTGGGCTCAGTAGTTGTGGCCTGTGGACTCTAGAGCACAGACTCAGTAGTTGTGGCTCACGGGCTTAGTTGCTCCGTGGCATGTGAGATCTTCCCGGACCAAGGTAGAACCCATGTCCCCTGCATTGGCAGGCGGATTCTTAACTACTGCACCACGAGGGAAGTCCAGCATAATCTTTAAGAATATAAAGGGGACCAAAAAGTGCGAGAACCGTTGACTAAGAATCTTTGAACACTTTCCCCAGACTTTGACTATAGTCCCTTTCTTCAGTGGTGCTTCTTATTGGATCTGTGTTCTGAGGGACACATAGTAGGAACACAGCCTCATTGACATGGGATGAGATCATTTGTTGTTCTGGACCTCAGGTGCAAAGCTGGGTTAATTATGTTCCCTAATTCATGGCAAAGCCTCTCTCTTCACTTATGTTTCCTTCCGTCCCCTGTCATCACCCCATCTCCCCTTCTCGATATCCATAGTTCCTAGTTCTGGTTATCCGTAGTTCACTTTTTTCTTTTAATTAATTTTTATTGGAGTATGGTTGCTTTGCAATGTTGTGTTAGCCTCCACTGCACAACAAATTGAATCAGCCATACACATACAGATATTCCCTCCCGTTTAGGTTACCACAGTGCACGTAGTTCCTTTTTTTTTTTTTGCGGTGCGTGGGCCTCTCACCGCCATGGCCTCTCCCGTTGCGGAGCACGGGCTCTGGATGCGCAGGCTCAGCGGCCATGGTTCACGGGCCTAGCCGCTCCGCGGCATGTGGGATCCTCCTGGACCAGGGCACGAACCCTTGTCCACTGCATCAGCAGGCGGACCCTCAACCACTGCGCCACCAGGGAAGCCCTACGTAGTTCATTTTTAAGCAAGAAAAGACAGACTGACTAGGTGAGCATGTCAGTGCAGGGTTAGTACAACTTAATTTTTTTCTTAAGATAAGAAATGCATATAATTAGAAGCTGTAGCTCTTTCTTCATATATCTTAGTGGCTTATTTAGACTGCCTCACCCCTTTTTGAACAAAGGCTACCAGGTGACCCATTTGTTGCCTCTGTACATACTCATTTGGTTAGCCTGTAGATTGATCTGAAGCTAGGGCCTTTCCCTTCTCCAAGGACTAGTGCCTCTTCCTCTTCTCTAAAGAGCTTTTCTATTTTATTGAAATAAGATGTTTTTAAAGTTTTCAGATTCAACACCAACTTATTTGTTCGTATATTTTACTCAATTAACCAGCTCCCACTTTGTGCCGGACACTCTGGAAAGCATTTTGGGCTGTATAAACCTATAAAAGCTATAGTTCCTGCCCTTGTATCCCGGAGTCAGATAAAATTAAAGTGTCAGAAAATAATGACTAGATTTGCTACATTGCCATGTTTTTAGAAGTGTTTTCATTGTATAATCTCTCTCCCCTTTTGGGAGGCGTTAGGAGGTGGTTTCTGGGAGTCTTTTTTTCCCCCTGTGTCTATAGGTAACTTAAATGTAAAATGTTATAAAATACCCTTATTTTCATGAAGCCCCTCTTGTCAATTATAAAATATTTATAAAGTGTAAAATATAATTGTAACTGGTTGAGTTTTAGGTTTTTGAGGTTTGTTTACTTCCTTGCTATTCAACAATGCTACATGTCTGGGCATTTACCAAACTATTACTAATTAGTCTGTAATGACCAAATTCTTAAAATCCGTAAATATTAATTTTTTTCTAGGTCGCAATAAAAATAATTGACAAAACTCAGTTGAATCCAACAAGTCTACAAAAGGTAAGATTGGTCCAGTATCCAGTATTTTTTTTAAATGATTTTCAGTGCTAATTGTCATCTAATTTGTCCATTAATTATCTCTACTATTATTTTTATTTATTGTGTTTAGTACACAGTAAAGTTTCCTCTTCCTCAAATGAATGCAACTTAAATTTAATATGTTTAAATGTAGTTTTGTTGTATTTTTTTCCTTCAGTTGAAGATAATGATTTTTAAATGTTCTTAATAGCACAAACTGAAGGCTATACTTTTAAATTGAATATGCTAAATATTGACTAGAGTTATAAAAAAGACAGAACAACATAGTTTCATGTAATTAGTCTTAAGCAGAGTTACACATCTTTCTTACAGCTAATTCTGAGATCTCTAAAGTCAGCACTTTGACTTTATTAAACTACCACAATGTGTCTAATCAAGGAGTGATGAGTAATTGATATAAAAGGAAAATATAAAAGTAAAACTAGGGGCTTCCCTGGTGGCGCAGTGGTTGAGAATCCGCCTGCCGATGCAGGAGACACGGGTTCGTGCCCCGGTCCGGGAAGATCCCACGTACCGCGGAGTGGCTGGGCCCGTGAGCCATGGCCGCTGCGCCTGCGCGTCCGGAGCCTGTGCTCCGCAACGGGAGAGGCCACGACAGTGAGAGGCCCGCATACCGCAAAAAAAAAAAAAAAAAAAAAAAAAAAAAGTAAAACTAAATTGATAGTTGAAAACATGTTTGTTAATGCGCTATTGCCATTTGTATTATCTAATGTAGATCAGAAGTTCTCAACCCGGTGCATGTTAAAATCACCTGGGCCTCTTCAAAATCCTGATGACTGGCCCATGGGGAGATATAATTGCTCAGGTAGGGCCTGGTCATAGGTACTTCACTGGTGCATCAGTGAATGATTAATGATCTTCATAATAAGATCCTTCTAGCTCCTTTTGGTTTTGCAGAGCCTTTTTACGTACTTCATTTGATTTCTAGACTTGGCCTATGGTAACTGGGGGATACAGAGACCTAGAAATAAGAACAGGAAGTCCTCTGCCACTTAGCTGAATGTGTAACTTGACCTTGAGCAAGTCACTTAACTTTCTGGACATTGGGCTTCTCATCTTTAAAAATGAAGATAATCTCACTAAGTGAAATAAGTCAGACAGAAAGACAGGTACCATATGATCTCATTTATATGTGGAAACTTAAAAATAAAACAAATAGACAAACAAAATAAAACAGAAACAGACTTACAGAGAGGAAAACTGTTGGTTGCCAGAGGGAAGTTGAGTGAAATAGGTAAAGGGGATTAACAGATACAAACTTTTAATTATGAAGTAAACAAGTCATGGGGATATAATACACAGCATAAGGAATGTAGTCAGTAATGCTGTAATAATTTTGTATGGTGACAGATGGTTATTGGACTTACCATGTGTATCATTTCATAATGTATTTGTCACATCACTATGTTGTACCTGAAACTAACATAATATTGTATGTCAACTATACTTCAGTTGAAAATAATAATAAAAATAACTAATTAAATGGAGATTTAATCTTCTCATGATGGATTATATCAGTGAAATAATACATATAAAAGAGTTTTGGAAACTGCAAAGCAGTGTGTAAGATATTTTAAAGGTAATGCCCTATGTACATTTCTAATGTAGTTCTAGTTCTAATGGTTATTTCTATTTATATCATCATAATTTTGCAACCCTGTCCGTGTGTTTATGTGGAGGGGATTAAGGTGGAGAGGGAGACAGATTTTATCTTGCACTGAAAATGTTACTTAAACAGGTCGTTCTGCAGGGCATAGTAGGCCTTAAGGGCTCTCAGGGTGGCCCTGGAAGGATCCCAAAATTCCAGTCCTTTGTTCTGAAGATGAAATTGTATCCATTTCCTTAAACTCATTTCTTCATATATCTAAGGACTTGGTACTAATTAATAAGTTAGGGGTTACTAAAACTTGGTATTCAGAACTAAAATTAGCATGTAGAGACGTTTGCTAAGGATTCTAATTCAGTATTCTAATGTTACAGATCTTCCACTATTCATGTGTACTTGCAGATAACTGGAATTCTAGCAGTTTTCTAGGAAGAATTTTATCATAGTATTGTCCTTAGTTGGTTGTAATTTTTCTTTCTTGCCTTTTTTCATTATTTTTGGTCATAGTTTTTATTTATTTATTTATTTATTTATTTATTTTTGCGGTATGCGGGCCTCTCACTGTTGTGGCCTCTCCCGTTGTGGAGCACAGGCTCCGGACGCACAGGCTCAGCGGCCATGGCTCACGGGCCTAGCTGCTCCGCGGCATGTGGGATCTTCCCGGACCAGGGCACGAACCCGTGTCTCCTGCATCAGCAGGCGGATTCTCAACCACTGCGCCACCAGGGAAGCCCTGCTCATAGTTTTTAATTGCCACTGTTCTTTTTTGTTATTATCCCAAATAACTGTTTGTCACATCTTTATCAATTTAGTACCTGGTAGCTTGTCTGTTTAGCTTGATGGTGTGATGCAGATTTGCATCAGCATTAATTTTGGCATATAAATAATAAGACTTTTAAGATTTGTTTGGTATAGTTCAAGTATGAACCATCAACCAGATGAACAAAAGATTTATACTAAAGGCAGATCTGCCATGTTAAATAATTTGATAAGTGTAATGTTTTCAGTTTGTAGGGCATTGTTTTAAATCATAAATCATGTGTTTGTATTCTTATAAATTAGAAGCATTCTATAAATATTTCCTTCACATTCTTTTTCGCTCCGTTCCTTTTCCGTGGAAAAGCGGCAGCAGAGTGGTGTGTACCTGGCGTCTTTGGCCCCTGGAGCAGTGGTGCTTGCAGCTTGTTTTCTTCCTTAGCACCACTCACAGTTGTATCACACCTGCATCAGGAACAGTTCTCTTTATATTGTGATTTTAAACTCTGGAGCTTGGTGTATGGCCTTAGGAGCTAACATTTACATTAAGCAACATTCTGCCATCGACAATATGCAATCTTGGGCTTCCCTGGTGGCGCAGTGGTTGAGAGTCCGCCTGCCGATGCAGGGGACGCGGGTTCGTGCCCCGGTCCGGGAGGATCCCACGTGCCGCGGAGCGGCTGGGCCCGTAAGCCATGGCCACTGAGCCTGCGCGTCCGGAGCCTGTGCTCCGCAACGGGAGAGGCCACAGCAGTGAGAGGCCCGCGTACCGCAAAACAAAACAAAACAATATGCAATCTTTTTGTAATGCCACTATCAAAAAAAATGTGGACTGGCTCATTCAGGCAGTGTTTGAACACAGGTGTTAAAGTAGTGTCATTTCAAAATGTTCACAATATTCTGGCTTACACATTGAATCATGTACATCTGATAAATGCATTTAAGCAAACCTGAGTTGACTGCATATTAGTAAACTGATGTTATTTTCACTGACAGGTTCTTCACTTTTCCTTTTAATTTTTCCAGCCACTGAGTGAATACATGTTAGATTCTAGTAAGATATATTTTTCTCCATTGTTTTTTTTGTTTGTTTGTTTGTTTTTTTCATTTTTTGTTCTCCATTGTTTTTGTACATCTCAATTTCTGAGTACTATCCCTGAGACATTTTCTGTTCATAAATGTCTTTTAGGTCAGCCTTTAAAGAACTCTGTAATGTTGTGTACCTTTAATGGTTTTGAAAACAACAGGAGTGAAAAAAATGTTAGTCTTCCTCCTGGTTTTACAGAGTCATTTTAAGCTTTGATTTGGTTACAGATAATCTTGTTTTATTAAATTCAAGTCTGTCATTAAGAAGCAAGTTATGACTTTATTAAGACATGCAAGTAGGGCTTCCCTGGTGCCCCAGTGGTTAAGAACCCGCCTGCCAGTGCAGGGGACATGGGTTCTATCCCTGGTCCGGGAAGATCCCACATGCTGTGGAGCAACTAAGCCCATGTGGCACAACTACTGAGCCTGCACTCTAGAGACCGTGAGCCACAACTCCTGAAGTCAGTGAGCCACAACTACTGAAGCCCACGTTTCTAGAGCCTGTGCTCCGCAACAAGAGAAGCCACCGCAGTGAGAAGCCCGCGCACAGCAACGAAGACCCAGCGCAGCCAAAAATAAATAAATAAATTTATAAAAGAAAAAAAAAAAAAGACATGCAAGTACACTAGGTGTAACCCATCTAAAGTTATTTTCTTTTCTCATCTTGGAGTAGTGTGTTAACGTAAAGAGGGAGTATAGAGTAATGGTTAGGAACACAGTTAATCCAGCCTACATGGATTCAAATCTCGGCTTCAACCCAGCCTAGCTGTGTGACAAGTCACCTTCCTGGATCTTAGTTTCCCTGTTTGTAAAATGGAAATAATAACAGTACCTCTAGGGCTATGGTGAGACTTACATAAGTTAACATTTAAAAGCCCTTAGCACAGGGAAATCAGCTTGGTGCTTTGTGACCACCTAGAAGGGTGGGATAGGGAGGGTGGGAGGGAGACGCAAGAGGGAGAAGATATGGGGACGTATGTATATGTATAGCTGATTCACTTTGTTGTTATAAAGCAGAAACTAACGCACCATTGTAAAGCAATTATACTCCAATAAAGATGTTAAAAATAATAATAATAAAATAAAAGCCCTTAGAAGAGCTGAGTGTAGTTCCTAGCACGTGGTAAGGACCGAGTGTTTGCTGTTATTGTGTGTCCTGCTGAATATTGGTTTCGAGGGAGAGTGGGAGATTTTTTTTTTTTAATTTTTATTGGCGTATAGTTGATTTACAATGTCGTATTAGTTTCAGGTGTACAGCAGAGTGAATCAGTTATACATATACATATATCCACTCCTTTTTTTTTTTTTTTTTTTTTTTTGGCGGTACACGGGCCTCTCACTGTTGTGGCCTCTCCCGTTGTGGAGCACAGGCTCCGGACGCACAGGCTCAGCGGCCATGGCTCACGGGCCCAGCCGCTCCGCGGCATGTGGGATCTTCCCGGACCGGGGCACGAACCCACGTCCCCTGCATTGGCAGGCGGATTCTCAACCACTGTGCCACCAGGGAAGCCCCACTCCTTTTTTTTTTTTAAGATTCTTTTCCCAGGAGATTTTGTTTGTTTGTTTTTTAAATTTTACCCTCACAGGAAATAAGTAAAGCTTAAGAATTGAATGGTAGGTTCTGGCTTAGGTCTCATAGGACTTATTTGCCGTAGACTACTTCTGATCACGGCTAATATTTGCGCATTTAGTATATATTGAGTACTGTATTAGTTTGCTCGAGCTGCTCTAACAAAATTCTGTAGACTGGGTGTCTTAAACAACAGACATTTATTTTACACGGTTGTAGAGGCTGGAAAGTCCAAAATCAGGTTGCCAGCATGGTCAGGTTCTGGTGCGAGCTCTCATTTTGGCTTACAGAGGGCTGACGTCTCACTGTGTCTTCATAGCAAAGTAGGGGGAAGGCACATGAGCATGCTGTTTGATGTCTCTACTTATAAGTGTACTAATCCCATCATAAGGACCCACCCTCTTGACCTCATCTAAACCAACTTAATTCCCAAATGCCCCATTTCCAAATATCACATTATGGGACAACTTCATGAGGTAAGTTCTGATATTCAGGAAAGAGAGGCCAGGGAGATAAAGTAATCTGCCCAAAGTCCCCTAACTAATAAGTGATAGATGCTCGGGCAGTCATTTTATGATAGGTGTAGTGATCATTGAGTCGAGCATTAATGAACTCTAAATGAAAACATGTTTACCACAGTTTAGACAATAGAGCAGTTGTGGTAAGCAATGTCTCAGGTATATTAGTTGGATAGGAATTCATTGTCATTAGATACGAAAGCATGTGCTTCCCATGTTGTTATACATATAGGTGTTCTCACAGTAGCTAGTCTGATATCTTTTCACCTTCATACTCTGTTAGGTGAGTATTACTACCATCTTGGTTTTCCATTGAGGAGACAGAGTCTGAGAAGTTGATATAGTCAGACTCTCCAGTTCGTAAGTGATGGAGCAAAGATATAAATCTTAGTCTGACTCCAAAGCGTGGACTATTTCCACTTCATCATGCCCCCCTCCTGTAATTAAATTTCCCTAAATAAGATGGGAACTAACCTGAGGCTTTCTTTGTAGTGATTATGAAGAAGTTAGTAAATAGTTTCAAGGTTGAGGAAATATTGGGTTGGCCAAAAAGTGCCTTCGGTTTTAAAGTAAAAATAAAAGACACATTTTTCATTTTCACAAAGAACTTTATTGAATAATGTATTCACCCTTTTGTTCCACTACCTTCTGCCATTTTTCTGGCAACTTCATAATTCCATCCTCCCAAAGCTTTTTATCTTTTTGAGCAAAGAACTGTTCCAGGTGCCTTTTACAGTGTCCCAGGGAATTGACATTTTTTCCATTAAGAGAATTTTGTAAAGACTGAAATAAATGGAAATCTGAAGTTGCAATGTCTGGTGAATACGGCGGATGAATCAGAACTTCCCAGCCAAGCTGTAACAGTTTTTGCCTGGTCATCAAAGAAACATGCAGTCTTGCAGTATCCTGATAGAAGATTATGCGTTCTCTGTTGACTAATTCTGAACACTTTTTGTCAAGTGCTGCTTTCAGTTAGTCTAATTGGGAGCAGTACTTGTTGGAAGTAATCGTTGGGTTTTCCCGAAGGAGCTCATAGTAGAGGACTCCCTTCTGATCCCACCGTACACAGAACATCACCTTCTTTGGATGAAGACCGGCCTTTGGTGTGGTGGGTGGTGGTTCATTTCGCTCGCCCCACGGCTCTTCTGTTCCACATCATTGTACAGTATCCACTTTTCATCGCCCGTCACAATTTGTTTTAAAAACAACGTTTTCATTATGTTTCAGTAGAGAATCGCATGAGGAAATACGGTCAAGAACGTCTTTTTCGCTTAACTTACGTGGAACCCATACATCAAAGCGATGAACATAACCAAGCTGGTGCCGATGATTTTCAGCGCTTGGTTTGGATATTTTGAGTATGGCGTCTGTCTCCCGCGTGCTATAACGTTGATTGCTCTCAATTAATGTCTCGATTTGATCACTATCAACTTCAACCGGTCTACCCAACCGTGGAGCATCGTCCAGCGAGAAATCTCCAGCACGAAACTTCACAAACCGCTTTTGACATGTTCAGTCACAGCACCTTCTCCACACACGGAGCAAATCTGTTTTTGCGTTTCAGTTGCATTTTTACCTTTCTTGAGGTAATAAAGCATAATATGCTGAAAATGTTTTTTTCTTCCATCTTCAGTATTAAAATGGCTACACAAAAATTCACCAATTTTGTTAAGCCTTTTTTAAATGCACTCTGATATGACAGCTGTCACACACAATCTAACAAAATTGCTTCAAATGAAGTTAAAGACAACTAAGTGCTACTAGAGCCATCTTACGGAAAAAACCAAGCGAACCTTTTGGCGAACCCAATATTTCAAGTACGAAAGAGAAGTAGGCCTTGTACCCCACCTCCCCTTCCAAACTTTGTGTAAGTCATTTTTATGCAAATTTGTTTATTCCTTCACTTAACAAACACTTATTAGTAAATAGCTGCTGTGTGCCAGGCACTGTTCTAAGCACTGAGGGTACAACATTGAACCAAATGAAGTTCCTACTTTCATGGAATTGATATCATAGTGGGAGAGCAGCAATAAACAGATATATGATATAATGTCATGTCAGTGCCATGAAGAAAAATAAAGCAAGATGTATTAACCGTATTTTCTTATTTTTTGTGTTCTTGATGCTCTGGCATCTGGGGCCTTGCTGACCTGAGATAGACTACTCCCCAGGGCTAGCTAGTTCCTGGAAATAGTAAGCTACTCCCCTGTGAGTACACTGTTCAGATGCAAACTAACCAGTGCAGAGCCCATGCTCTGAACCACCTCCTCTGTCTGGCTCTTAAACTCCCAAGAGGCAATATTTCTCTACCCTAATTATTGCAGAGCCGGTATCGGACACCTAGAGACTGTACTTATACCCAAGAACCTGATGAAATTATTCCAATGAACCAGTCCTCAGCCTGCTTACCCTGCCTGGACTTACCTTTCCTGTGGAGACCAGAATAAAAACACTTCCCCATGCTTTCCCCTTGCTCCATCGGCCTTCTAACCCATCCTGGTGCTTCCTCACATGTCCCTGCATGGCACTGTGTGCCCCCTTCTTTTGGGAACTGTAAGTAACAAACCATCCTTTTAATGGCAGTCTTCTCCTGGTCTCTTGGCTCACCATACCTGAATAATAATAGAGCCTACATTTTAAAACACAGGGTGGAGACGTCCCTGGTGGCACAGTGGTTAACAATCTGCCTGCCGGGCTTCCCTGGTGGCGCAGTGGTTGAGAGTCCACCTGCCGATGCAGGGGACACGGGTTCGTGCCCCGGTCCGGGAAGATCCCACATGCCGCGGAGCGGCTGGGCCCGTGAGCCATGGCTGCTGAGCCTGCGCGCCCAGAGCCTGTGCTCCACAACGGGAGAGGCCACGACAGTGAGAGGCCCGCGTACCGCAAAAAAAAAAAGAATCCGCCTGCCAATGCAGGGGACATGGGTTCAAGCCACGGTCTGGGAAGATCCCACGTGCTGCGGAGCAACTAAGCCGGTGCGCCACAACTACTGAGCCTGCGCTCTAGAGCCCGCGAGCCACAACTACTGAAGCCTGCATGCCTAGAGCCCATGCTCTGCAACAAGAGAAGCCACTGCAGTGAGAAGCTCGTGCACCACAATGAAGAGTAGCCCCTGCTCACCGCAACTAGAGAAAGCCCACATGCGCAACAACGAAGACCCAATGCAGCCAAAAATAAATTAATTAATTAAAAACAAAAACACAGGGTGAGGAGATAGTATGCGAGGAATGTGTAGATTTCAAGTGAAAAGTAGGGGTGCCCTCTTAGTAATTCGTTTAAGAACATTCTTGTTCTCCTGAGCCAAGCATTGTGATAAGAAGAGTCAGATAAGTACAACAGACTCTGGGTGAACCCATGTGGTTTGCAGTAAAAGTTTACTTAGGCCTTTAGGATCTAAATGTTTTTACCAAGTAATAAAGAATGGAAAGACCTTTGCAGTCCTCCTTGCAGCGTTGACATGGAGGGCCTCACTAAGCGTTCGTGGGAGGATTGCACGCACAGCCTGAGGAGCAGCAACTGCAGCCGCAGTGGGCTGCCGAGGCCTGCAAGTGTGCAGGGCAGTGCAAGACCCTGAGCTGGCGGTTACATCAGGCCTAACTGGGGGCCTTGAATGCCCCGGCTCTTTAAGAAACAATCATCACTGTGTAATAAACTTTTCAGTAATTCCCTAACTTTCCCCTGGGTTCTTCTGGCTAAGATTTTGTTATCTTAGAAATACTCAGTCTTCTCGGTGGCAGAAACTTTAATTGTCACCATACTGTGACATAATCAATTTAAACAGTAATCTCTTAAACTGGAACCATTAGTTAAAAACAAATGTGTGAATGTAATGAAATAATTGATTTTTTAAAATATGTGTTTATGATAGCTGGTTAGCCAGCTTTAAACATGTATAGGGATGGAGGCACACTCCTTCCTATGCCATCTTGTTCCAGTGTTGGACGACTCTAGTTATTAAACAGGTTTTTTTTTTCTTAATTTATTTATTTATGGCTGTGTTGGGTCTTCATTGCTGCATGCGGGCTTTCTCTAGTTGTGGCGAGCAGGGGCTGTTCTTCGTTGTGGTGCACGGGCTTCTCACTGCGATGGCTTCTCTCGTCGTGGACCACGGGCTCTAGGCATGCAGGCTTTGGTAGTTGTGGCTAGTGGTCTCTAGAGCGCAGGCTCAGTAGTTGTGGTGCATGGGCTTAGTTGCTCCGCAGCATGTGGGATCCTCCCGGACCAGGGATTGAACCCGTTGTCCCCTCCTTTGGCAGGCGGGTTCTTAACAACTGTGCCACCAGGGAGGTCTCTAAACAGGTTTTTTTCTTTCATAGTTTACACTAGCATCTGCCTTTTAGAAACATGTACAATACTGTTCTCTATTCTTTCATTTGGAGCTTTGGAGGTTAAATCTACCAATCCACAAAAGAAACCCCTACCAATCCAACATAGCCAACTATCTTGGGTCTTCTTGGTCCCTTCTCCAGAGTAAATACTCAACCTCTTGGGCTAGTTACAGGACTTGCCCTCAACACAGGGCTACTTTATTCCATATCTGTAGTTGATTTTTTTCTTAACTGAATTTATTTCATTCTTGCTGAAGACCATTTAAATGGTTTCCTACCATAATTCCAGTCTGTTTAGGGTATTTTTGAAAAATGAGTCTTTTGTATTAGCTATCACTTCTAGTTTGGTGCTGTATACATTGGACAAGGATGTTTTTATCTGATTAAAATATCCGACAAGGTAGGGACAAGGCATCTCATTGGAGAATCCACCCTTTAGTTGGTCCTGCTGACTCATCAAGCAATTTTTGAGTAATATTCAAGCACCATTCTTAAATCCAGACTTTTAGTAAGAAATGGAAATCCCTGTGTTAAAAAAAAATTCAAGTATGTGCATAAATTCAAGTATGTGCAAAATACGGGAATTCCCTGGAGAACTCCACGCTTCCACTGCAGGGGGCACAGGTTCGATTCCTGGTCGGGGAACTAAGATCGAACATAGCCGTGCACTGTGGCCAAAAAAAAAAAAAAAAAAAAGTATATACAGCAGATTGCTGAATGATTATAAAAGTATTATTGACTATAGATTCCTTTTATCAGGGTCTTTGTGGGAAATTTTACTTACACGCACTCAAGTCTGGTTTCTTTTTAAAGTTGGTGTTTATTTTGGAGCCACTGTTAATGGTTAGAGCTCTGTAATAGCAGTGACCTTTTTTTGGCATCCCAGGGAATCTCAGTTGTGGGACAAGCCAGGGAACTGTATATTTGGAAGCAGAAAGAACCCGTTCATGCTTTTCTTATGGTCTACAATGTAATTTACTCTTACTGTTACCACCACTGAGTTATTTGGGGTACTTTTGCTTCAGCCTCCTTAGGGCAGTTTTTTTTAACCCTTGTTGTGCAGTAGAATCATCTGTGTAGTTTAAAAAAAATTCTTAATTTCTCTTCTCTTTCTAAAGGTAACCTGTTTTAAAGATGACCCCCTCCTCCAGTGTTTTAAGTCTTATAGACTGCTGCCACTGCAGCTGCCGAATATCTCCCCCCTCTCTCGAACTCTTCCTGACCCAATTTCTGGACTTCTTTCCTTCTCCTTGCCCATCTGGTGAAGTACAAATCATTGTTGGGATCTTTTTCATTGATGAGCGCTGCTCACCTTTTCCTTTCTTAATACCTTCCTCTTTCCATATTGACTTGTAGGAGACTAAACAGCTCAGGCCATTAACAAAAGTAGTTGTTAGAATCCTTTTTTAAAAATTTTTAAAAATTGAAGTATAGTTGTTGTATTATATTATATAAGTTACAGGTGTACTGTATAGTGGTGATTCACAATTTTTAAAGGTTATACTCCATTTATAGTTATTATAAAATATTGGTTATATTCCCTGTGTTGTACAGTATGTCCTTGCAGCTTATTACCTAATAGTTTGTATCTCTTACTCCCCTACCCCTATATTGCCCCTCCCCACTTCCCTCTCCCAACTGGTGACCGCTAGTTTGTTCTCTGTGTCTGGGAGTCTGCTTCTTCCATATATGTTGGATACTAATTCCTTATCAGTCATATCATTTGAAAATATTTTCTCCCATTCAGTAGGTTGCCTTTTCATTTTGTCAGTGGTTGCCTTTGCTGTGCAAAAGCTTTTAAGTTTAATTAGGTCCCATTTGTTTATTTTTGCTTTTATTTCCTTTACTTTAGGAGATGGAGCCAAAAAAATATTGCTGCAATTTATGTCAAAGAGTGTTCTGCCTATATTTTTCTCCAAGAGTTTTATAGCATCCAGTCTTAATTTAGGTCTTTAATCCATTTTGAGTTTATTTTTGTATATAGTGTTAAAGAATGTTCTATTTTCATTCTTTTACATGTAGCTGTCCAGTTTTCCCAACACCACTTATTGAAAAGACTGTCTTTTCTTCATTGTATATTCTTGCCCCCGTTGTCATACATTAATTGACCATAAGTGTGTGGGTTTGTTTCTGGGCTCTGTATCATTCCATTTTTCTATGTGTCTGTTTTTGTGCCAGTACCATACTGTGTTGACTACTGTAGCTTTGTAGTATAGTCTGAAGTCAGGGAGTGTAATTCCTCCATCTCTGTTCTTCTTTCTCAAGATTGTTTTGGTTATTTGGGGTCTTTTGTGTTTCCATACAAATTTTTAAATTATTTGTTCTAGTTCTGTGAAAAATGCCATTGTTTGTTTTTTGTTTGTTTGTTTGTTTTTGCAGTACACAGGCCTCTCACTGTTGTGGCCTCTCCCGTTGCGGAGCACAGGCTCCGGACGCGCAGGCTCAGCGGCCATGGCTCACGGGCCTAGCTGCTCTGTGGCATGTGGGATCTTCCCGGACTGGGGCACGAACCCATGTCACCTGCATCGGCAGGCAGACTCTCAACCACTGCGCCACCAGGGAAGCCCCCATTAGTATTTTAATAGAGATTGCATTGAATCTGTAGATTGCCTTGGTTAGTATGGACATTTTAATAATATTGATTCTTTAGAGCACTCCATCTGAAAGCAGCAGAATACACATTTTCTTCAAGTGTACATGGAACATTCTCCAGGATAGATCACATGCTAGGCCACAAAACAAGCCTTGGCAAACTTAAGAAACTGTAAATCATATCAAGTGTCTTTTCTGACTACAACACTGTGAGACTAGAAATCAACCACAAGAAAAAAAGCTGCGAAAAACACAAACATATGGAGGCTAAACAGTATGGATCACTAGACCAGTGGATCACTGAAGGAATCAAAGAGGAGATTTTAAAAAGTCCTGACTGTTAATTACAATCCAGCATCTGCATTCAGATCAGTGTAATGAATTAGGTAAACTTTTACAAACAGGATGTGGTAAATGAAATCTAAGTCAAACCCTTTTCATTTTAAATGTTTAAAATATTGAGAATAAAAATATATGTATATTGTTACATTTCAAAAGTGGTAATAGGAGTGTAAAAAAACATAGCTTCAGTGTTGCTGCTGCTTTATGGGGAAATTTTAAATTTATTGCCAAACTTATTTTCACTTTGGCAGCAAATTTAGAGTACAGATTGTGAATTGAGAATATTAGAATTTATTTTTAATTGTACCAGTTGTTCATTGTGATACTTTAGAAAAGCCACTGAAGAACCAACTATTTTATTTTATTTTATTTTGCTGTATCAGGTCTCAGTTGTGGCACACAGATCTTCCTCATGGCATGCAGGATCTTTCGTTGCGGCATGCAGGTTCTTTGTTGCAGCGCATGGGCCTCTCTCTAGTTGTGATGTGCGGGCTCCAGAGTGCACAAGCTCAGTAGTTGTGGCACTTGGGCTTAGTTGTCCCGTGGCATGTGGGATCCTAGTTCCCCGACCAAGGATCAAACCCACATCCCCTGCATTGGGAGGTGGATTCTTAACCCCTGGACCACCAGGGAAGTCCCAAGAACCAGATATTTTAAATGGGTTAAACTTAGAGCCTAGCATGGACCCATTTGTAGAAAATTGAAAGTTGGGCAAAAACTAGACCTTGGGGAAAGAATCGTAGCAACAACAACCAGAATCACAGCTGCATGTTGCTTATTGTGTGCCACGCACTATTCCAGGATCTTGACATGTCAAGTTCCTTTATCCCTGGGGGTACCAGAGGCCCAGAGAGGTCAAGCCACCTAGATTCAGTCAGTGAGTGGTAGATCCCCAGGTGGGGCCAGATCCCCAGTGGGCTCCAGAGTTCAAATTCTTTATGACTGTTCACTAACTCACACACCAACTGAACTAACATTAGAACTTAAAGCCCTAACTTCATATAGCCTTTTCCCAGCACGTCCCCTTGGAAGGAATCAGGCCCAGCACCTTCCATATGGGAAGGATACAAAGGAGCTTACTGAAGCTCCTTCACCTTGCGTGTGATAGATACCCAATAATATCTGTTCATTATTTTATAAGTACCAAATTTATTTTAATACTAAATTAATATTTTTCTCATATTGCCCTAATTCCAGGAATCTTGACCACCAGAACCTTAGGTTTTGAGGTGGTAGGAAAATTTCTTTGTCTTTGAAATACTTGGTTATAAAAATGCAGATTGGGCTTCCCTGGTGGCGCAGTGGTTAAGGATCCACCTGCCAATGCAGGGGACATGGGTTCAAGCCTTGGTCCGGGAAGATCCCACATGCCATGGAACAACTAAGCCCGTGAGCCACAACTACTGAGCCCACGTGCCACGACTACTAAAGTCCATGCCCCTAGAGCCCGTGCTGCATGACAAGAGAAGCCACTGCAATGAGAAGCCCACACACCACAACGAAGAGTAGCCCCTGCTCACCGCAACTAGAGAAAGCCTGCGCTCAGCATTGAAGACCTAATGCAGCCAAAAATGAATGAATGGATGAATGAATGAATGAATGAAATGCTTTACATACAGAAGAATGTTACATATTTGCCATATAAATGTGTTTAGGGTATTTGATTCAAGAAATGGATCAGCAACAATACTTTAAATCAGTTCCCAACCTGACCTCCTTCTTTGTTTTCCACCTTACAAAGTAACCACTAACAAAAATTTTGTTACTATTTTCTTTCTTTTTTAAATTAATTTATTTTTATATATTAATTTGTTTCTTTATTTTGGCTGCATTGGGTCTTTGTTGCTGCGCGCGGGCTTTCTCTAGTTGCAGCAAGCAAGGGCTACTCTTTGTTGCAGTGCGCGGGATTCTCATTGCAGTGGCTTCTCTTGCTGCGGAGCACGGGCTTTAGGTATGTGGGCTTCAGTAGTTGCAGCACGTGGGCTCAGTAGTTGTGGATTGCACACTCTAGAGTGCAGTCTCAGTAGTTGTGGTGCACGGGCTTAGTTGCTCCACGACATATGGGATCTTCCTGGACCAGGAATCGAACCCATGTCCCTTGCATTGGCAGGCAGATTCTTAACCACTGTGCCACCAGGGAAGTCCCTGTGTTACTATTTTCTTGATTGTTTTTATAATTTTACCACATAAGAGTCCCTCATCAATATAGTGTGAAGATTTTAAATATTATATAAATGGAATCATGTTATTTGTGTCCTTCGCCTATTTGCTTTATTTTGCCCAGATTGTGTTCCATGTTGATGTATTTAGATGTAATTTACTTTCATTGCTATGCTTATTTTCATGGTTATATAGTATCCTATTATATGAATATTTCATGATTTATTTATCCATTTTCTGTCTGATTCAGAGACATTTGGATTGCTTATAGCTATTTGTATCACAGACACTGCTACAGATTGTCCCATGTGTGTCCTGGTGAAGTTGTTTATGTTTCTTAAGGATACATGTCCAGTAGTAGAATTATTGGTTCACAGGCTATGTACATCCTCATTCATCCAAAGCAGTTGTGTTAATTTGTATTCCCACCAGTAGCATATAAGACAGCTCAAGTAATGTCCCATCCTCGTTAAAATTTGATTTTGTCTGATTTTTCAGTTCTTGCCTATCTGATGGATATAAAACTATGTCATTGTTGTTTTCATTTATATTCCCATGATTGCTGATGAGTATTACATCATTCATATTTTTATTGGCTTTTGTTTCTTCTTCTGTGAATTGCCTGTTCAAGCCTTTTCAGTTTCTAGTGGATTTTTTCTTAATCATTTTAGAGATTATGTATTCTGTATACTGACATGTGGCAGATATCTTCTTCTGTTTGATGGTATATCTTTTCATTCTCTGGATGTTGTCTTTTGATGAATAGCAGAATTTCTTAATTTTAACACACCTGAATTGTCAGTCTTTTCTTATATGGTTTGTACCTTTTCTGTGTTCTTTAAGAAATTCTTCCCTGCCTGGGGCCATAAAGATGTTTTTCTCTGTTGTCTCAAAGGTTTATAATCTTTAATCCACCTTGAAGTTGTGCATATTGTGAAGTAACAATCCAATTATGTTTTTTCATACGTGTTACAACTTATTGCCTCGTCTCTCTTTTCCCCACTCTTCTGCAATACAGAGTTTCCATACCTACCTCTACACACACATACTGTGTTCTTCCAAAGTGATTATTCTGGTTCACTTCACAATTGCTATTTTAAAGGCAGTTTTTTTACACTTATTTTCATGTTTAAAATTTTTATTTTCAGTAGTAGAATGGCAGGGCTTCCCTCGTGGCACATTGGTTAAGAATCTGCCTGCCAACACAGGGGACACCAGTTCGATCCCTGGTCTAGGAAGATCCCACATGCCGCAGAGCAACTAAGCCTGTGAGCCACAACTACTGAGCCTGCACTCTAGAGCCCGCGAGCCACAACTACTGAACCCTGTGCACTTAGAGCCCATGCTCCACAACAGGAGAAGCCACTGCAATGAGAAACCTGCGCACTGCAATGAAAAGTAGACCCCGCTCGCCACAACTAGAGAAAGCCCACACGTGGCAACAAAAACCCAACACAGCCAAAAATAAATAAATTTATTTTAAAAATAGTAGAATGGCAAATGATAAACAGAACCCCAAAATATATGACAGGAAAAGTCTGAGCTAAATTTATAGAAGCACCAGAGTAACAAAGGAGACTTATCCTCTCCCAGGCTACATATGACACATTCAGTAGAGGAAAAAAAGATACAGATCTTAATATAGAGCCCCTCCACTAGCCCGTATTACAAATTGCACATTTTTAATTTAATTAATTTATTTTTTATTTTATTTTTTATTTTTGGCCACACCGTATGGCATGCTGGATCTTAGTACCCTGACCAGGGACCGAACCCATGCCCCCTGCAGTGGAAGCACGGAGTCTTAACCACTGGACTGCCAGGGAAGTCTCACTCATTCATGCATTTTTTTAAAAAAGCGTCCCTTTCTTAGGATACATTACAGCTCTGTGCTAGGAAATTATTGTGATAACTATTCAAATCTGTGATGACTGCAGCATAAATGATTTCCTCAACGTTGAGCAATGCAAAACTTGTGCAGCTATAAACAGTTAATATGATGAATAAGCCTGACTAAGAGATCTTTCCAGGCTACATTTTCTGAACAAGCAATAAAAATAGAAACAAACAAAAAGTACAAACATGTGGAACTTGAAAACACTCTTTGAATTCATGGGGTCAAAGAGAAAATGCAAACCAAAATTGCAGTGTATCTAGAAAGTAACACTGTGTATCTGAACCTATAGAATACTGCTTTTGGTGTTCAAGAAAATTTGAAACTTTAAACAACATTATTAAAAAATGACAATACCTTAAATATTCAACTAATAAGTTAGAAAAGGGAACAAAATAAATCTCAGGAATGAAGAATAAGGAACTTACAGAGGGCAGAAATTAGTGAATTGGAAAAACAATCAAAATGATCTAGAGCTTTTTTTTTTTTTTTGAGAGGGGGATGAGAAGGGAGGTACTAAAATAGATAAACCACTAGTTACTTAATCCAGGGGATATGGAGAGACAACACAAAGTATGAGTATGAAATGAGGGGCAGGGAAAAGACCAGATAGAGAAGAATTAAAATTATTATGAGAGAACCTTTTGTGCAAATAAACTAGAACAGCTAAAAAATGGATAATTTTCTAGGAAAACGTAACTTATCAAAATTAACTCTACAAAAGAATGTAAATGCATCAGTAACTACAGAAGAAATTGAATAGTGGTAAAAAGGCCAGCTGCCACCTCAGATTGCCATATGCAGAATTTCATGATTGGCTTCTTTGAAACCTTCAGTGAATAGATCTTGAAAGGAAGCTTCCAAATTCTTCTCTGAATTCACATACATGGCTAGCTATCAAAATGTATTAGAAACTGGGAAGAAAACTATAGTTCAGTCTCACTTAAAACATCTGTTCAAAAATTCGGAATTAAAGTATTAACATATAGGACTTCCATTTAAACATTAGTACATTTATCTTTGCTCCTTCCTCTCACTCACTAAATAGTAGTAAAGGAATTAAAAAGGAGTGTCAAAAATAGAGAAGACTGGCAGACAGAGAATTAAACCTAGTTTGCCAGATGGAAAACTGATGAATAGTTGTGTGTGTGTGTGTGTACACTATTATATATATTTTTTCATGTAATAGACTTAGCAAATCATAGTGAACTGAAACCAATCCCTAAGGGGAGCACTTAGGGGTGGGAATAGGTAGGCTGGTGCCAGCAAAAATCATGCTGAGTCATGCCACAGAATTCAGAAAGTCTAAGGATGAGTTCTGTTAGCTTCTTTTGTGGGTGGGAGGTACACGTAGAACTGGAAACAGGATTGGCTTAAAATGTGTAACTTGGCCTCATATCACCTTCAGGCAACCCGCCCTTCTCTGCCCCAGTAGAAATTGGGCAGTTTATTTTCTGAAGAGGTGGAATTGAAGAGCATCTAGACTTGGGGACCCCATACTAAAAACAGGGGCTCACTGAGTGGTGAGACACTCTTTTTGTCTTCCCTCTCCTTGCTTGCCTCCCAGAACTCTTTAGCCCTTTGTGTGTTGCCTGAAAAGGAGATTGGAGGATTCTTCTCCAGGAGAATTGAGTTAAATGAAAATACAGATAGAGACATTTATTGTCTTTCAATGAATCTACTTAATCTCTGCCTGGTCATCCTATGGTCCAGCTTTTATATATATAACGTTTAGTCCAGCATTTTGGTGCCTCTCTTAAATTCTCCAGATATTTGAGGATAACCTGAAACTAAAACAAACAGGAATAAGAAAGAGAAAGGAACACTGGAAGAGGAAACTCAGCTACTTTAAACAACAACAACACTATATGTTTTCAAAGATTTTAAAAAGAGGGAGACGGAATGCAATAATGACCATTATATTCATGAAAGAAGAACATGGTGCATTGAGAAAGTCAGACTGTTGGGGAGAGGGTAATTTATGGTATTGGAAAGAAATTCAATAAAGGGGTTGGGGGCTTCCCTGGTGGCGCAGTGGTTGAGGCCCGTGTACAGCAAAAAAAAAAAAAAGGGGGGGGGTTGGAAAATAAAGCTAAGGAAATCTCTCAAAGTATTACAGAAGTTCATAGGGATGGAAATTAAGAAAAATACCATGTGAAATTGAGGTACCTATCTAGGAGGTCTAGTTTCTGGTAAAGAGGTGTTGTAAAAAGAACTGGGGCGAGCTTCCCTGGTGGCGCAGTGGTTGAGAATCTGCCTGCTAATGCAGGGGACAAGGGTTCGAGCCCTGGTCTGGGAAGATCCCACATGCCGCAGAGCAACTAAGCCCGTGAGCCACAATTACTGAGCCTGCGCATCTGGAGCTTGTGCTCCGTAACAAGAGAGGCCGCGATAGTGAGAGGCCCGCGCACCGTGATGAAGAGTGGCCCCCGCATGCCACAACTAGAGAAAGCCCTCGCACAGAAACGAAGACCCAACACAGCAAAAATAAATAAATTAATTAATTAAAAAAAAAAAAAAAAAAAAAAAGAACTGGGGCTAGGAGGGGAGATTATCAAAGACTTAAGGTGATTTCCCAGAACTGTAGGACCTGAATTTCCAGATTGAAAGGCTCAGTGCCCAATGCAGTAAATGACAAAAGACCCACAATACATCTGGACTGAATGCTAATTTACCACAGAGACTGAATCTGTGGTACATTAAAATTTAAATACATCAAAATTAAGAGGAAAAAATAGGTCACAAAGAATTGTAACAGAATGTCATCATACCATTCCACACCACTGTAAGCTGGAAGGAAATGGATCGAGGCCTTTAAAATTCTGAGAGAACTGGATATTCATGTGTCAAAGAATGAAACTGGACCCCTGTCTTGTACCATGCACAAAAATTAACTCATGGATTAAGGATTTAAATGGAAGATATGAAACCATAAAGCTCGTGGAAGAAAACAGTGGGGAAAAGCTCCTTGACATTGTTCTTAGCAATGACTTTTTTTTTTTTAATATGACACCAAAATCACAAGCCAAAAAAGTGGAACTACAAAAAACTTCACAGCAAAAAACAAACAAAAAAAACAGTCAACAAAATGAAAAGGCAGCCTACAAAATGGGAGAAAAGGAACCCCTACAACCAGTAGCAAATAAAGCCCCAAATAATCCAATTTAAAAAGCAACAAAGGATCTGAATAGACATTTTTCCAACTAAGACATTCAAATAGCCGACAAGTGCATGAAAAGGTGTTCAACATCACTAACCATCAAGGGAATGCAAATAGAAACTGCAGTGAGATATCACCTCAACCTGTTAGAATGGTTGTTATCAAAAAGACAAGAGATAAATGCTGACAGAGGTGTAGAGAAATGGGAAACCTTGTGTACTGTTGGTAGGAATGTAGATTGGTACAACTACTTTGGAAAACAGAATGGAAGTTTCTCAAAAAATTAAAAATAGAGCTACCATGTGATTCAGCAGTTTCACTTCTGGGTGTATATCCACAGGAAATGCAGTTACTGTCTCAGAGAGAGATCTGAGCTCCCATGTTCGTTGCATTGTATACTCAATAGCCAAGCTAGGGAAACAACCTAAGCGTTCATTGACAGATGAATGGATAAAGAAAGAGTGAGGAGTATTATTATTATATATTTTGTCCTATGATAATAGAATATTATTCAGCTGTAAAAATGGAAATCCTGCTCTTTGTGACAACATGGATGGACCTTGAGGGCATTATGCTAAGTTAAATCAGACAAATACTCTATGATATCAGTTATATGTGGAATCTTTTAAAAAATTAAACTTATAAAAACAGAGTAGATGGTGGTTGCCAGGGGATGGGGGTGTTGAGGGAAATGGGGAGCTGTTGGTCAAAGGGTACCAACTTCCAGTTACAAGATGGAAAGTTCCAGGGATCTAATGTACAGCTTGGTGACTATAGTTAACAAGTACTGTGTACTTGAAAGTTGCTGTGAGAGTGGATCTTAAATGTTCTCACCACAACGAAAACAACAAAATGGTAATTATGTGAGGTGAGGGATGCGTTAGCTAACTTTACTGTGGTAAAGATTTCACAATATATGTGTGTATCAAATCATCACACTGTACAACCTTAGACTTACACAGTATTCTATGTCAATTACATCTCATTAAAACGGGGGGTGTTTCTGAGAGAAAACAATTATGACCTATAATTCTTTTTTTTTTTTAATTTGTTTATTTATTTTTGGCTGCTTTTGGGTCTCTGTTGCTGTGGGCAGGCTTTCTCTGCTCGCGGTGAGTGGGGGCTACTCTTCATTGCGGTGTGCGTGCTTCTCATTACGGTGGTTTCTCTTGTTGCAGAGCACAGGCTCTAGGTGCGTGGGCTTCAGTAGTTGTGGCACATGGGCTCAGTAGTTGTGGCTCGCAAGCTCTAGAGTAAAGGTTCAGTAGTTGTGGCTCACAGGCTTGGTTGCTCCGTGGCATGTGGGATCTTCCCGGACCAGGGCTCAAACCCATGTCCCCTGCTTTGGCAGGCGGATTCTTAACCACTGTGCCACCAGGGAAGTCCCGACCTAGAATTCTTTACCCAGCCAAAATGTCAATCAAATGTGAAGATAGAATCAGAACATTCTTGCAAGGTTTTAATCATACACTTATCCCTCCTCAGGAGCTATTGGTGGGATATTTCACCACAACAGGGGACAATACTAAAAAAGAGAAGAGCATAGGGTCTAGAACAGGAAATCCAACACAGCAGGCCTTGAGAGCAGGACAGAGGCCTCTAGAATATGCATATTTCGGGGGGTGGGGAGAAAGAATACTTGACTATTTGAAAGTATTTGAGAGGAGATATACACTTCTGTTACAAAGTTTAAGGATGAATTAGTAAAGTGAGAGATACATACAAAACCTAAGTGAACAAAATAACCGAGACAGTCATTAGCTCAAAGGAAATCAGAAAGATTTTTGATAAACAAAAAGAATGGAAATGCATGCCTAGTGTGGCTATAAAGAATATTTATATAATGTAAACTGAATACTTTAGCCAAATATTATGGTAACTGATAAGGAGGAAGGTGGGAAGGGATGTGGGCTAGGGGACTGGATGTAAGAGCTCAATCTTCACTGCCAGTACTAAGAAAATAGCTAATATCAGGGGGAGGGGCTACGAAATAATAGAATAACAGCACAAGCATGCTATTCAGAAGTAAGGTAGCAGGGACTTCCCTGGCGGTCCAGGGGTTAAGACTTCACCTTGCAATGCAGGGGGTGTGTGTTCGATCCTTGGTCAGGGAGCTAAGATCCCACATGCCTTGTGGCCAAAAAACCAGAACATGAAACAGAAGCAACATTGTAACAGATTCAGTAAAGACTTTAAAATGGTCCATGTCAAAAAAAAAAAAATCTTTTTTTTTTTTTTTTAACATCTTTATTGGAGTATAATTGTTTTACAATAGTGTGTTAGTTTTCCCTCTACAACAAACTAAATCAGTTATACATACACACATGCTCCCACATCTCCTCCCTCTTGCATCACCCTGAAAAGTAAGGCAGCAAATACCTGAGTTGAAAGTGCTTGACATTATGAACAAGGGTTGAGGGTGGAGAGATATATTACATTACACAGTTCGACTTTTAAAACTGTATGTACTGGGCTTCCCTGGTGGCGCAGTGGTTGAGAGTCCGCCTGCCGATGTAGGGGACGCGAGTTCGTGCCCCGGTCTGGGAAGATCCCACATGCCGCGGAGCGGCTGGGCCCGTGAGCCATGGCCGCTGAGCCTGCGCGTCCGGAGCCTGTGCTCCGCAACGGGAGAGGCCGCAACAGTGAGAGGCCCAAGTAACACAAAAAAACCAAAAAACAAAAAAACCCAAAAAAACCGATATGTACTACTTTTAGCAATAAAAATTAAACATAATATTTATTTAGCCAAAACTGTAATAGAACCTCATGAATAGGATGGAGAGGGGAAGGGGAAGCATAAGTCTGTGTTTGGAAGGGCTTAGGAAAGCTAGATCCAAAGTGGGAGTCACAAAACAGTGTCTAAAATGGAAAATCAAGGAAGCAGTATCATGTGGCATTTCAGAAATACGCAGTACACGGTAGATGAAATAGCTTAAAAAGTTGAAAGGATTGCTCATCAAAGCAGAGGAGTCTGGGTGAATTTGAGTAAGGACCCAACATTGTCTGCTGTGGCAGACAAAGGTCTTATTTCCATACTATATAAAAGGTCTTGCAAATCGAGGAGAAACAGGAGTATATAACCTAATAGAAAAGAGTCAAAAGATACACTCAGGCAATTAGTAGGACAGATGGTCAATATTGAAGTAAAAAATGTTTAACATCCGAAAAGATAACATTTTTTCACCAGATTTGCAAAAAACTGATAATACGTATTGTTGGCAAGAGTGTAGAGAATCAGGAACTCTGTTATTGCTGATATAGTTTAAATTAGTATATTTTTAGAGAGTAATATAGCACTAACAAAATTTTAAAAGCATGTATGCCCTTTGGCCCCCCGGTCTGCTCTGCCGATATATTTGCGTAAGTGTATGAGGATGTATATATACAAGGATGCTCATTGTAATGTTACAACAGCAAAAAGTTAGGGATAACCTACATGATATCAGTAAAATTCTGGTTAATTACACTGTAGTACACCCACACATATATCTCCCCCCATGTATAGACAGCTCTTCCTGGGTAGGAGACAGGCCACTGCCTTTTTCCTAGTGTTAATAAACAAACGGTGTTTAATAGTGCTCTTCTCTGTTATTTGTTAACTTTCCTATTCTGTTGTTTATTTTAATGTTAGGGTGGTTCTGAGAGTAACTAAACTCTCTTTAAGCTCCTTAAGTTTTGCCTTATTGTGCTGGAATTCCCCTTTTGTCAAAAATCTTTTCTTTGTTCATTATCCACCTTTTTCTTAAAATTCAAATTAATTGGAGGAGAGGAGATAGACACTGCGGTTGTGATTCAGGGTCCAAAGGACAGATACAAGTATAAAAGGCAAAGTCTTCATCTACCCCTTGACTTCCATCCATCCGGGTCCTGCCCTGGGACCACCAGTGCCATCAGTTTCTATTTGCCTTCTAGAGGTCTTCTGTTTGTAGAGAAGCAAAGACTTTTTTCTTTTTTTCTTTTTCATATCAGAGCATTTTGACCGTTCCTTCTCCACGAACTCTTTGGGCTTTTACCAGGCTCTCTCCCTCAGTTTCGTCTGAGAGGGTCTTGGACTTGTTCTTTTGTTCAGCAGAGGTGCTGTGATCGGTGTGGTAAGTGAGACCAAGGGACATAATGAGGAAAAAGCAGGTACATCATCCTTCTCTCTGTCCTTCATGAAGTACCCAAAGATGTTCCAGGGTCTGGGAAGCTGGTTTCACAAACAGAGGTTTGTGACCCCGCTTGTCGGTCTGTGGTAGGCGTTAGTCTGTCACTGGCTGCCTTGTCCGAGCCTCCACTGTGGGCCTCAGCTCTCTTCTCTCTGAAATGCTTGTTCGTTGATGATTCTGTTTTTTCATTTTACAGTTAGGCGGTGTCATTTCCTTCCAAGGATACTATCCCTATGCTAATAATTCTACAGAATTTATCTCTAGCCCAGATTTCTTTCCTGAGCTTCAGACCCAAATACCAAGAACCATGCTCTGCTTTCAGTGTCCTCACTTAACTGCCCCTCACATGACGTGTCCAAAGCCAGTCTCACCTTCCTCGCTGCAGCTTGAGTCTTCTCTGTCTCAGAGTGGCACCCAGATTCACAAATTGGATGTCAGCTTCAACTCTGCCTCCCTCTCCCTTACCCCCTGAATGCTTCTTACCCGTATCTCCTTCTCTTCATCCAAGGCAGCTAATAATGACTCACAATCTTGATTTACAGTTCACCTCTTTTCCTGGTAAAGAAAGGGTTGGCGGTTATATTCCTGTCCATTATTTCTAACACATGAGTTGTCATCCAGCATGTCACTCAGCTGCCACGAAAGGCACAGGCTCTCAACCTTTGGCCTGTTCATTCTGTCTCATACCTACATATCTGGAGAAGCAAGTCTGAACACTTTGGTCATGATGATTTAGGTCACAGTTTGATGACTATGACGGCATCTCACCCCACCCTATGCTGTCTCTTCTAGGCTCATTTTATTTTTATATCAATTGGTAAAATTGTTTTTTCCTAAGGATAATTCCTGTACATCCTCAGTATAGGCTTTGGGGACGTTTCTTTACTCTGTAGCGCTGTAGGCTTAGTGTGTGTGGTGTTCTCGCCACCAGGGTCCACGTCTTTGCCTTCAGAGATGTTTGTTCTCCTCCCATCTACCAGTTCCTAAAGGACATAAAAATGGGAAGATGTGTAGAGGGTGAAGATTAGTCGATGAGGAGAGAACTCTTTCACTTTACACATTTCTGTGTTATTTCATTTTATTTTTTACAACTAGCATCTGCATAAGTTTGAAAGGGAATGTAGAGAAATAAGATAGTAGAAATAGGTGAACGTCTTATTTAAATGTCCTTTTATAGTAGCAAAACTTTAAAAAATATGTTGTACAATCCTAGTAGGGACTTTGCTTAAAGTTCATATTTTCTTTTCAATAAATTATTTATATCCAAATTTATCTTCATCCATCAGGTTCACAGTTGATACAAATAAATGAAATCTCTGGCATTTTAACCATATATGCAAATTGTCAACTTAAAAAAAAATGCTGTGCCAGTACCCACCTGTTGCTCTGGATTTTCCGTATTGCCAGCTTGTAATCTGTCAGTTGTTTTACTTGCACATTTCAAAGGTGGCTGCTTGGACTCATGAGATGAGTGTGGACTCTGGAGTCAGACACCTCAGACTCTGGGCTCCGGTGCGTGTTAGCGGAGAGAACTTGGACGAGTTTCTTAACCTTCTTAGTCCTCCTCTTCTGTACATTGGAGATGGTCATAGCCATCTGACAGAGTTGTGAGAGTTAAGTTAGACAGGATCATAGACGTGAAGCCTCTAGTGCTGAGCTTCAGACAGCGGTGACACTTGATCACTATTAGCTTTTTGCTTCCTCTCGCCACCCCCTTTGATTAACTTGGCATAGAGTTTATGAACTCATTTCTACCTGATGTATAATTCTGATAGAGGCAGACATGTAAAGTTCCTTTGGTCATACCCTGACACTGTCCTGCTAGGGAACCTTTGGCTCTTCTTTCTACAGCGTAAGCGTGTACTATTCTTCCTGCTATCTGGTGCCCCTCACCTTTCCTCTGTTTTCGCAACGCAGCCCTTGGTGTGACCTCTGCTGTATGTAACTCGGGGGCTTTCAAACTTCAGTGTGTTACCAGTAGTGTCCTACTACTCTCTAAAAATTATTCCAAAACTTAGCAACTTAGAACCATGTGTCATCTCACAGTTTCTGTGAGTCACGTGTTTGGGAGTGACTTAGTTGGATGGTTCTGGCTCAGGTGCTCTCAAGAGATATGGGGTGAGAGCCACAGATGCAGCATCCAGAGATTTGATTGGGGCTGGTGTATCCGCTTGCAAAAGGCCCTCTGCCCTGGCTCTCGTCCAGCGCCTGCAGCCCCTCCCCGGCGTGGCTATGAGCCCTCATTTCCTTGCCGTCCGGGCCCGTCCATTGCGGTGCTCAGCGCGCTCCCGACGTCCAAGGAGCTGACCTGTGACGGCAAGCGGGGCCCCAGTGCCTGTTACGACCGGTCAGTCTCTGAAGTCCCCTCACCATTGCCTCCGCCTTACTCTGTTCATTAGAAGCAAGTCACTCAGTGCAGCCCCCGTGCAAAGGGAGGGGTATCAAGTTCTGCCTTTTGAGGGGAGGATTGTCAAAGGATTTGTGGACCTGTTTGAAAACCACTGCACCTGGGGTGGTGGTTGAAAGGTGAGATTCTCAAGGCCCATTTCAGATCTAGTGATGGGTAGAGCCCAGGAACCTACAGTTTGCACAGACACCCTAATGATTCTGATGCTGGTGGCCTGAAGCCCACACTTGGAAACCCAAGCAAACGTTATCATGCTCTGCCAGATGGATAACTTGGTCTTCTTTAAATAGTCTTAGTTGGTTGTACCTCCCTGTCTTTGCTCACATATATGGAGCACATATAGCCAGCCCATTTTCAACTGCATAAATCCAGCTACCTCCATGGTGCCCACTACCCCCGATGTAAGCGAGCTCTCCCTCCCTTGAATCCCTATAGTGTTACATTTTTTTCCCCTGCTCTTTGGTTCTAATCACTTTAGTTCTGCTGTTTTAGTGCTGCGCTGCTAGTAGGGATTTAAAAACAGTCACTTTGATTTGACCTCTGTCGCCAGCAGAACTACGACGACCCTGTGACAGGCATTCTGCTGCTCAGGACTTCGAAGCAGTGTGGTCATTAGAATGCTGAGGAGCCTGGCCCAGACCACACTTCTTGGTAGTTAGTACCTTCCTGCAGGCATCTGTCAAACAAACGAGTTCCTGTTGTGGGCCAGGCTTGGTTTCAGGGATGCAGTAGTGAAGGGAGACAGATGTGCTCCCTGGGGATGAGGACACAACAGTGAACTGGTAAACAGAAATGTATTATCACAACTTGAAAGACAGTCTAGGAAGGAAGTAAACAGATTGCTATGATGTAAAACAAAGGAGACCTACTTAGATGAGGTTTTTAGAGAATCTGCCTGAGTCTTGAAGGATGAAAAGGAAAAAAGACTCTAAGGAAGGAAAGAGCTTAGTATGTTCTAATATCTGAGAGAAATCAGGGTGGCTAGAGCTGAGGTTGGAGGGTAGGCAGAGGCTGCCATGGCCGTGGTCACGGTTTCATTGTAAATGCAGTGTCCTAAGCTGTGTTAGTACGATATCCAACTTGGCGCTCTTCTAATTTAGCATTTGTAGAAATAACTGGGAGGTTCAAATTATAGCTACAAGTCCAACTATAATGGATTGGAAAACAAGATTCCTGTGTTAGCTTGACAGGGGGAAATTAAGAAAGAACTCAAGCCTGAATGGTTGTCAGGGAGGCTATGTTTCTCACCTCAGAACAGGAAATGTGGGAATGACCGCAACAGCAGTAGAAAGTGTTTATGTTGGAGATAAACGGGCTCCTGCCTTTAGGGATGATCCAGTATTCTAGACAGGAAGGCTCTTCATCTTGGGTACATGTTTTGAAGCTCTGAGCTGTCTGTCGGTCAGGTACCATGCCTTTCAGCTGTTAGCTGCCGATTCAGTTCTAGATCAGACCTGGTGGACAAAGACAAGCGCAGGGAGAGCCCCAACTTCCTTTGCCCACAGCCAGCTGCTTGTTTCCCAAACCACTTTCCAGCCTTGCCTCTTGTAGGCTGTATAGTATACTGGGTGCTGGGAGACTGGTTCTGGCCATAGTCCCCATGGAAAGATAGTAGGACGTTGGAAGATCTTTTCCTCTCTTTTTCTGGTTCCCATTTGTTTGCAGGAGGGTTGTATAAGATGACGTCTAAAATTCTGTTACTTTCTGAAATCTCGTATTAGCCCAGGCCCTAATGCTGTGACCCGCCTCTGAACTCACAGCATGTGTTTGTGCAACAGTTTACTATTTCCCCTTATTCTGTGTGGTGGGTAGTCAGCTTGAAGTGGTTTTATTCAAAATCTTCTTATAGAATTACTTGGAATTATCATGATGCAGTTCATTGTGACTATACAAGTTTTGATTTGCAGAATTAGAACCCCTAGGTAGTTATTGAATCAGACTAAGTCTGACCACAAACTGTTCCTGCTTAAATCTGACTTCTGTGTTCAAGAAAGCAAAATATAATTCAATAGCAAAATATCATCCTCTTCTGGGACCTCTGCTTTTTCGTAAGATAAAATTAAAGTATTTAGTATTAGGTAACAAAACTACTTCGTAATTACCCTGGATTCCCATTTCTTAGATGTGGACTACTAAACGTTATCAGTGAATCAATTATCTAAGAGAAAATTTAAATTTATATTGCAGCCATGGAATATAAATATATCTTCATTAAATATATATAATGTTTAATAACCTGTGTTGGGGGAATTGTGTGTGTGTTTGTTTTTTAGCTCTTCAGAGAAGTAAGAATAATGAAGATTTTAAATCATCCAAACATAGGTACTTTCTGCTTTCTTAAATACTTTGGGGTCTAAATGCGTTCTTGAAAGTATGTCATAAAGCTAAACATGTATTCCAGGAGTGACAGATTTTCTTCCCTTCTCCCAGCCCAGGTACACTTTTAGAATATATATGTATATATATATTGATCATTTCTGTTAACTTTTTGAAATTACTAAAGATAGGTTAAAAGATTAATGTAAAGCTTTAATTCAGTAGAAACATATGTAATCAGATTCTAATTTTTAATATATTAGAAAATGTCATAATTGTACTTAATTTATAGATAAGAGGGAATTATAGTAAGAGTTAACGATTTTCAAAGGTGTAAAACTTGTTGCTCTAGCTGTGTTCCCAAGAAAATACTGGTACATTGAATCATATTTTAAAAGACATAGAGAAGTAGCTAGCCAACTCTGGATTTCAAATTCCAACTTCCCACCGAAAAAATACTGCCAAGAACTAGCTAACTTAAACCTTTTTGTTTTGTTTTTTAATTACTTATGTTGTACCCTGATTAGAGTTCTCTATACTTACTACTAAATGACATATCTTTGAAAATATAAATTTCTAAAAATTTAAATTCCCATTGGATTAAAATAGTTTACGCAGAAGAGCCAATATTTGCATTGGAATTTTATTTATTTATTTATTTATTTATTCATGCATGCATGCCGGGCCACGTGGTTTGTAGGATCTTAGTTCCCGACCAGGGATCGAACCCCAGCCCCCTGCAGTGGAAGCTAGGTGTTCTAACCACTGGACTGCCAGGGAATTCCCCCTGCATTGGAATTTTAGAAAGCTATTATTTATATGTTGATGGTTTACCAGCATATGTGCCTTAAATTTCTTTAAATAATTTTTCTTAACAGTCTGAACATATATAATCTTAGAAATGATATACTTTTATTCACCAGTTCGACAAACACATCCAATACTGTGTAAGGTACTTTATTTGATCTAATACTCTCTGTTAAAGCATCAGAAAATAACGCACAATATAAGAGATTAGCATTCTCTCTCCCTGCTCCCTTTTTTGCTAAATTTAATTGTAAAGTATGTATTACCAAAGTAGATACAGGAGATGGTGATTTGATAGCTTGAGAGATTAACTTCAGTTTCATTTAAAAATTTTATATTTCTGATTGCTTTGTTATGGTTTTATGAATTAGCAGTAATAGAAATATTATTTGTATCTGTAACAACAGATTACTATAGTAGTCACACTGACCCATTGAAAATAATTCTTTTTTAAAAGTTCTTTTCAGTTATTTATAGTATAATCCCTTCTACTTTGCCATCTCTGGCTTTAGAATAGAAACAAAGGAACTTCCTTAGGAATTCCCTGGCAGTCCAGTGGTTAGGACTCCGCACTCTCACTGCCAGGGGCTCAGGTTGGATCCCTAGTCGGGGCATTAAGATCCTGCATGGCACAGCCCCAAAAAAATAAAAAATAAAATAAAATACATCTTTAAGAAAAAGAAAAGAAACAAAGGGACCTTGTTCTCTGAGAATTGTGATAAGTTTCCCAAGCAACAGAAGTCTCAAGTGGAATTGTATGTATCCTTAAAGCCATAATGACAAGTGAATGGACTTGCACTTTTAGAAATAGAACAGATATAGACGTAATACAGGAGGATGAAATGAGAGCAGATACACGTCACTAGACTGCTGAGTGCATCCTGAAGTTACACCGTTTGAGCACCCAGAAACTATATTTATTTTTATGGAATTCCATGTTTTTATAAAATCTTTTCTGCTGTTGTGTAATATATTATAAATTTTCCTAAGAGAATTTTGTAGAGGGCCAGCTATTAAAATCTTTAACAGGGAAAAAGTTATTTTTTGTAGTTATAGTTTATATGTACATAGTACTGTGCATATGGACATTTGTTTCTTTTTCCTCCTGTATCTTCTCCCCTCCCCTAGTGAAGTTATTCGAAGTCATTGAAACTGACAAAACACTCTACCTAATCATGGAGTATGCCAGTGGAGGTAAGAAATTTATAAATTGTTTTCTTTCTTTCTTCCCGTTTAGAAGAATACACAAACCACACAGCCCACACAGATAATTGTTAAAGTTTCATTTAACATTCAGAATCATAATACACTAGGATGAGAATCAGGAAGGCTGATTCCTAGCAGTTCTGTGGGCTGCTATTAAGTGTTTCATTATTAGCATCATTAATTGATAATACGCAAATACTTGGATTTTTTTATTATGGTATAACATAAAATTTACTGTTTTAACCATTTCAAGTGTATAGTTCTGTGGCATTAAGTACATTCACATTGGTAACCATTATCATCGTCCATCTTCAGAACTTTGTCATTTTCCCAAAATGAAACTCTGTCTCCATTAAACAGTAACCCCCATCCTCCCTCCACTCAGCCCCTGGCAACCACCATTCTGCCTTCTTTCTGTATCAATTTGACTACTCTAGGGACCTCATATGAGTGGGGTCATACAATATTTGTCCTTTTGTGACTTCCTCTTTCACTTAGCATAATGTACTTAAGATTCATCCATTTAGTAGTCTGTGTCAGAATTTCTTTCCTTATCAAGGTTGAATAATATTCCATTGTGTATATGTAGCACATTTTGTTTGTTCCAGTACTTGGAATTTTCAAAAATATCAGTGCATTAGCCTATTTGAAATAAATGTGTACTGCATGTTGGATGGATGTCTTTATCAGATTTTTATGTCATTGCTGTCCATCATTTCCCAAGGCCAGAAATGGTGGTCACCGTGTTTATGGTTAGACTTCCCTAAAATAAAGATTAAGGACTGGTAATTATTTGCCTATAAGGTTGTATACATGTAGAGATTTTTATGAAATGAATGTATATCGCTATTATCTTTTACAGAGATTCTTATTTTAGGGTTATGGTTGGGCTGTGCTTGTAGTTTTTGGACTGTGTGTGAGTTTTCATTGTTTGTGAAAGGCAGACGCTTTCTTGTTTGTCTTTGTGTGTTCCCTGTCTCTAGCATAGTGCCTGGCACATAGCAGATACTCAGCAAATAAGAATTGAACTGAATTAATGAAATTATAAACTACTGGAGACATACTCTATTTAACTCTACAGTATAGATTAAATTGTTTTGATTATAGTAGAGTTTTGTTTTGTTAGCACTTTGATCCAGGATGCAGAACCTGGAGACAGAAAGTTGAATCACAGCCTCACTGTGGTGAGTTAACCATTAAATAAAAGATTGTAAACCTGTTGTGGGCAGAGCAGGCACACCCCTGGCACCACTTTTTCATCCTCCTAACTCATTATTTGTTGTGGGCTTCATCTCTCAAATGTGTGCTTTGAGAACTTAGTTGGGATTTTCGCAGTTGAGGAGCAGTAGGAAGAGCTGAAGGTTAATTGTAAACCGTAAGTCTGTACGGACTTCGAATGCTATCTACTCATCTTGCGGTTCATAATCTTTTCATTTGTGTAGCCACTGCAGTGTACAAGTGCTTTTTTCTCTTACCTGGTCTCCTTTGACTTTCACAGTGCCTCGGTGATGTGGCCAGGCAGTGAGCGATGGGCTTTTACCCTTAAGGAAATGGAGGCTGGGAAATCTCACTGTGGTCATGTTGCCAGGCCTGGAGCCCAGCCTTCCGGCACCATATAGCCTCTACTGATTGCTCAGTCAGTCACGGCTTTCCGTTCCCATCTGTTTTAGGTACCAGGGTTCTAGAGGTTGCTCTGTGTAGAAGTCAAAAACATCTGAGAAGTGTCCATCCAGGAGGAGGATGGACTCCAGAAAAGACAGACATGGAGTCAGTCCAGCGAGTGCCTCTCATTGGCAGTGTGACCTCATAAGTTACATGTCTCTGAGCTTCTTACTGGGCATGGAGCACAGCCCTCCTTTGAGGGCTCGGGGCCATTGCTCAGCATTATAAACGGCACCGACTGGTGGTGGTGGCTTATTGGCTTGGGCCATTTGTTTTAATCAGCTCCACAGAGCACCATCTCCAGGGCAGCTGTTTTATTGTTGATACGTTTGCCATTTTGAACAACAAACGTTTCATTAAATTGGCTACCTAGGGACTTCCCTGGTGGTCCAGTGGGTAAGACTCCGCGCTCCCAATGCAGGGGGCCCAGGTTCCATCCCTGGTCGGGGAACTAGATCCCACATGCGTGCCGCAGCTGAGAGTTCGCCTGCCGCAACCAAGAAGCCCACGTGCCGCAACTAAGACCCCACACAGCCTAAATAAATAAAAATGTTTTAAAATGGCTACCTACACCTCCCCAGCCTCGCATTTTTCAATTTGGTACAATCATGGAATTTTACAACTGGAAGGGATCTTAGAAGTCATCCGGGGCAATTGCCTAATTTTTACAGATGAACCTAAAGCTCTGAATGGTTGTTCTATGCCAGTGGTTTCATCACCGGTTATAGTGGCAGGACCTGAACTAAAACCAGGGGCTTTCTGAACTGTCCTGTCCAGTGTCCTTTCATCAACCACATGGGCCGTGACCTGGGTAGGGAGAGCCACTGTTTGTAATTTTTTCTCCTAATAAATAATAGCCTTTAGAGGTTTTCAATTCAGCTGCTTAATCTGAGTGTTGATGCATTTTTAATAAGGGGAAAAATAAGAGATCTGGGTTGTATTCCTGGTTTATAACTTAGTGATTGTGAGTTTATGGTTCCAAAAATCTCTTAACAGCTTTATATTGCATTTGAATTTTAAAGTATTTTTAAATTACATTGACAGACTTGGACTTTATCTGTGTGACTCTACAATTACTGGGTTTAATCCATTAAGTTTTTCTAAAAAGTCAAAACTGTTCCATATGTTATGCACGCATCTTTGTTTTCACTTTTTAGCCACTTGTTTTGACATAGTATATTATTCTGCAAATAGAAAGGTCATTCTCATAGAAAATACTGGCATTTTACTGAGCTGACATTTAATTTTATAATTCATCATAGTTAAATGAATTGTGTAGTGTAAATTAACAATAGGTAATTCCTTTTAAAAGATCATTAGGCAGTCAGTGATAACTTGAAAATACTTATACCCGTTTATTATTTTAAAATTTATTCACAAAGTTAGGGCTAAAAGTTTAAGTCAGAGATATTAATGTACAGTAGAATAACCTTTTCCTCAAAAATATTTTAGTTAACTATTGTCACTAAGCTGATGGAAATATTCTTTATTTGTATGAAATAAATGGGGCTTTTTTTCCCAAACACATTTTATATCCAATTTGCTAAACTAGTACTCTTTGTTGATTTCAGAGGTGTTTCTTTATTCCAAATTGATAAGCAGTTGGCAGTACTGATAGGTTCCTTGAAATGTCACTTCTCTTCCCTGAGGAATTAATACTGTGTAAGCTACCACCTGGACGTCCACCACCGAGTTCTGTTGGCTTTTCCTTTGCACTGTGTCCTGAATCTCCCCACTTGTCACCACCACTGCCGTTTCCCACTCTAGACCCGGCCACCCTCTTTCTTGTCCTGAATATTGCGCTCTTCCCAGTTGGTTTACCAGTCCCTTCCTCAGCCCTAACCCTCTTCTCCCTCTAGCAGCCAGAGTGGTCCTTTTAAGAAGCCACTCAGGGGGCTTCCCTGGTGGCGCAGTGGTTGAGAATCTGCCTGCTGAGGCAGGAGACACGGGTTCGTGCCCTGGTCCGGGAGGATCCCACATGCCGCGGAGCGACTAAGCCCGTGAGCCATGGCCGCTGGGCCTGTGCGTCTGGAGCCTGTGCTCCACAACGGGAGAGGCCACAACAGTGAGAGGCCCGCGTACCGCAAAAAAAAAAAAAAAAAAAAAAAGAAGCCAGTCATTTCATATTCTCCTCTGCTTCTCCTCTCACTTAGAACAGCACCCACAGGACTCTTCTTGATCTCGCTTCTCCTACCATCTCTGTGCTCGTTCACTACCTCCCTTTTCCTTTGTTCACGCTTCTCCAGCCTCATGGCCTCCTTGCTCTTGTCTCTGTCTAGAATCTTCCTCCCAGATAACTAGCGTCCACTCCCTCACAGTAGTCAGCACAATGTTTACACACACAAACACACTTCCTGTTTCTTTCCCCCGACTTTTCTCCACAGTACTTTTTATCATCTCATAGACTGTATATTCATTTGTTTGTTTATTATTTGTCTACCCGCTCCTAGAGTGTAAACTCCGTGAGGAAAAGGACTGTGCTTTGTTCACTGCTGTATTTCCCCAGAGCCTAAAATGGTTCTCAGCAGTTAGTAGACACTCAATAATTATTTGTTGAATGAATGAGTATATTCAGGAAATGCTTTTTTGTTATGGTCCTGTAGTGAAGACATCTTCTTTTAGCACAAATAACTTAACCATTTTAACTTTCACTTTTCATTGCCAAGTTTTTATTAAAGCATACTGGAAACATAACCTTTAAAATAAAAGTTGTATAACTTAAACATATGAGAATTTAATGTTAAGGCTTATCTTTAGCTTAAAAGATTTTATCTATAAACTTTGCCTATAGTTAATGCTAAGTTAGTTCAGATTCCACATATTTCTGTTTATCTTCATACCTGTATTTTAAAAATTAAAATTAGAGCATTGCTAAAAGTGAAACATTTTCAGTTTATGGGAAGGTTAATGCTCAGAAGTAGGACTTCTGCTTACTTTTATTTCTCTCAATTGTAGGTGAAGTGTTTGACTATTTGGTTGCACATGGAAGAATGAAGGAAAAAGAAGCAAGAGCTAAATTTAGACAGGTATGGATTGCTGCACCTTTAATTTATTGATTTAATATGTTTTCTTGCTTAAACCCTAAAGCAAACAAGTGTTTGCCTCTATAAATGTCATAAGGCCCATAGAATGGATCGGGGCTTGGCCATTCAGTTCAACCCAACAAAAATTTATTAATTTATTAAGAGCTTTCATGCCTAAGGCACTGTGCTAGAGGCAACCATGGGTTCTAGTTCTAGCTTTGTAATTGAAATTTTAGTCCCACTTTTTTTTTTTAGTCCCACTCTTAACCTTAGTTTTTTGACAATTGAGCCTTAAAAAACAAGAGCCTTGCAAACACTTGAGATTGCATTAAAGAAGACCATTTCCAAGTTTTTAGCAAGAAGTGTCACAATCCCAAAATTCATTATTAGTTTTGTCTTACATAAACCAAAACCAAACAGAACTTAACCTATGAATTAACGGCTTACCTTCTTGCTTTCTTTACCCCATGGCCTTAAAGAGACACTCATTTTAATAAATAGGTTTTCAGCATAAAGGTGACTTAACTCTCTAATAACAGTTACTATTTATTGATTGATCATTACCTGCTAAATATTGGGATAAGTGCTTTACCTACATTAACGTAAATCTTGCAGCAGCCTTGTGAGTAACGAGTATTATGCCCATTTGCTAAAGATAAGGAAACTGAGACACAGGAAGACTAAATAATTTGCCCCAAATTTGATGACTGTCAAGTAGGAAACCTACCATTGAGTCAGAGACAGGTCCTCTGACTGCAGGACTAAAAATTCTTAATCATTATGATGTGGTCTTACTTAAATTAGGAATCAGCAAACTTTCTGTAAAGTGCCAGATAGTATTTTAGGCTTTGTAGGCCATACAGTCTGTTGCAAGTATTTAACTCTGCTGTAGTAGCACAGAAGCAGCTTAGACAATATGTGAATAAATACACTCATATGATTGTGTCCCAATGATACTTTACTTGCAAAAGCAAGTGGTGGGCCAGATTGAGCCTACAGACCATAATTTGCCCACCCCTGATTTAGATTAAAGGAAGGAGCAGGTACTTCATTACTTCTAAACTAATGCTGTCCTCCATAGTTTTAAATTCTGTATTTAAATGGCAGTATAGCCTCATTTCTTTCAGAACCTTTAAATGTTTGTTTTATTAACATTTAAGGTTGTTAAGATAGAAGTATAGATAGGAGTCTTTAAGGGTTTCACAATACTGAGAAAGGCAAGTTTAACCGATTTTCAAGATTTCTCTTAACAGTTGCCTCTTTTGATTTGCTTAGTCTAGTGTTTACAGTTAAGGACTTACAAATAAGTTTCGTAACTCTTGCTGTTGCTTAAATTTAATTTGATTTAAAAGTACTAATGGTACTTTGAATTAAAACTTGTTAAATATCAAAGTTGAAATTGACTTTGGCCATCATTTAAATTCTCTGATCCTCAGTTTTTCTAGCTATAAAAAGAGGAAGTTATACTTGATTAATTCTGAAATCCTTTCCAGTTCTGATATCATTTTATCCTGTGGTCTATGGAAGGAAGCTCAAATTTCTCTTTATTACAAAACAAGTCTGTTTGGCCCTTTCCATAACTCTACTCTAAATTTTTATAAATTGGCCGCCTAAAAGTCAAGATTTTTTTGCCTCATAAAACTTAAATTCTTTCCCACTCAGATGAATCTATCTGACTTGCAAATGTTTATGCAGATATGATTTATTTACTGAGGAAAAGACTCTTGCCAGCCGGCAGCAGCAGGTTTGAGGCTGGACTTTCTCCAGGAAAGCAGTTCAGTGCTTGGACCTGTCCTCTCTTCTTCCGTCTCTGCCCATCCCCCAGGTGGGGTCGGACTTGTCAGGGATACTTGGACATTTATCACGCAGCTTCTTATCTTAATTTCCTGCAGAAATTCTGAAGCATTATGTGAGGGACCTGTTAGTCAGTCCAGGAAAGAGAGTTTATGTACTTGTACGATTACTGGCTTGACTTACAGTGCTTACAATTAATGTAATCTTTTCTCCTGCCATAGTATTTCCGTAAGTCCACTTACTAAACCTGGAAGGATCGGGCATATTGGTGCTTCCGCTTTTCTCTGTTTCTAATTGCCATGCCTTCCAAAAGCTTATGTCATTATTACTTCGATGAAATAAAAAGTTTTCCTATTTATAACAAAGAGAAAGGTATGGCACACACAGAGTACTCTCTGCTCGACCTGTTTTCTGTCAGAAATAGCCCCTTCTTTCCACATTCATCAGCAGACGGCTTTCCCTCTTCCCATCTCCTCCCCACTCTCCTCCTTGTTGCTGTTTATGCTGTTTTAAGTTATGCTGGCTGAGCTCTCATTCTTTTCAAAGAGAGAGAAGCCCTTCCTGGCTCCGTCTTTCCTCAGCTCTTTCTGGGTGGGTTGCTGGTGTTGCTGCCTCTGTTCTTTCACGTGTTGCTGGAAGTGAATTAGGCGAACTTTCTTATTTCACCTGGGAAACATCTGGGTTGTCGGCCTTCTTTGGAAATAACTGCTTTTACCTTAAAAGCAGAACGCAAAAAAGCAGTAATTGAAAATTGAGTACTTTCAGGTTATTGTGGCATCAGGTTAGCTTTGCGCTGTTTGGAGGTAAAAGAAGAGAAATTCTCTTTGAGAAAGGGTCGGACGTTGTCAAATCTGGTTCGGAAGCAGAATTTGGAAATAACCTATGAGAGAAATCTCAATATGGGGGCCGGGTTGGGGGCAACGGGGAAAACTTGATCAGGCAGAAGTAAGATAAAATTTACCTGTGTCCTTCCTAGGCAATAAACATGTTACTTTGAGGGAAACAAATCTATCAATTTCACTTTCCCAGTTTTCATGCTGACAGAATATAGAACAGCGTAATCGTTAACAGATGCTCTAAAACCGATATTTTGGCATTGGAATTTGTGTACCTGTAGTTGATTATGAGTGGGCTGGTCTTCTGCATATGCACTTTGTAAAGTAAGGAGCTGCTTAGTGAAGCCTTGATTTTGGCATCATTCCCGCCCTAACCCCAGCCCAGCGTACGCTTGCTGCTTATTCTGAACCAAAATAGCGACCAAGAGGACAGTGCTCTCTGAGTTTGTGTGTCCAGTGTAGTGCATGTGGCTTACAACAAAGTTGATGATGATTTGGAGAAACAAACAATATTTTCATTATAACCCCAGTTTTGTAGATGTGTAATCATATGTATTTAAATACACATATGTAATACCCAAATAGAGACTAGAGGCAAATGCACCAGAATAACAGGAGATGTCATCTCTATTTGCTGGTTGTAAAAGCATATTCTTGTATATACTTTTCTATATTTCCTAAAGTTTTTATAATAAGGATATAAAAGTTTTATAATTAGACAAGGAGACTTAAAATTGTTAGTAAGTGTGAAATTTCAGTAGAGCAGTTATTTAACAGTGCCTGTCAGGGAATTACCTGGCAGTCCGGTGTTTGGGACTCTGCACTTTCACTGCCAAGGGCCCAGATTCAGTCCCTGCTCGGGGAACTAAGATCCCGCAAGCCGCACAGCACGGCCAAAAATAATAATAATAAATAACAGCACTAATCACAGGAGTAATCAAAAGTTGGCTGAATGAAAGCGTATCATTTGCTGAGAGTAGGAGGGATTCTTACTAATAAAGCACATAGCAGTTTTCATCGTTTGTGGTTCACATACATTACAACACTCATCCTTCCATTTTAAGGAGAAGGAAACTGGTCCTCAGAGAAGTGAAGTCATTTTTGCTGTCCTTGAACCTACATTAGCCAAAAGGAAGAGAGGGTGGTAGGGACTGGCCGGGGAGAACCAAGCTGGATAAGCACCCAGCGCGGATAGTCCGTAGCTGCCGGCCGGGTTTTGAGGTGACGACACGGGCGTGCAGAAGTGGCACCAGAGCCTTCTGATCCGGGGCAGGGCTCAGGAAGAGACTTGCTCGTTAAAATTAGAAAGAACAGGAAGAAGAGCCTCACTTAGCTCTTCTTGCACTCACTCTCAATCTCTCCAAATTGAAAAGTTCGAAGCATGCGAAAATTGTATTTAGAGATCCACACAGACATCGCAGTGAGTGCTCACTGAGCGGTCTGCACCGGCGGTGACTAATAACCTTGCGTGTCTCCTGTCCAGATAGTGTCCGCCGTCCAGTACTGCCACCAGAAGCGGATCGTCCACAGAGACCTCAAGGTGAGCGTCATAGTGCCCTTACTAGCGTACGCTTGCCTCGCGTGTGCTCCGTTCTCCCGGCGCTCATGACACAAAGGAGGCATAGATTAGACTGTGTTATTAAATTTAAAAACAAATCCTACGACATATTTTACATTTCAGTTAAGGCAGCTCATAGTTGGTCTCTGGAGAAAAATCATCCTACCACCAAACACATGGGGGCCTCCAGAAATGCACACTCTCACCTGGCCAGTGTCCTCAGTGCTGCCTGGCATCCTTTTCTGTTTTTCTAGTCAGCATTCTCTCCTGTTAACAGCCGCGGTATTTAAATGAGACCTACTTCATGGTTCTCCACCTCTGCCCACACTCCTGGCATAGGATAAGGTTTCCTGTTTCACAGAGAAAATAGAAACACCAGGCAGAAACTCACTCTTTCCCAGCTGCACCTGCATCCACCCTTAACCTTTCAGGATTTCCCTCTTGTTACAGGACACTGGGGTGCCTCTGCCGACCCTGCCTCTGTGTTCCGGGTCCTGTGTCCCTCCAGGGGCTGCTTCACTGTTTCCTCCCATCTCTCCCTTCTTCATCCGCCCTCTCTCTCTGCTGGCGTGTCACTAGCAGCATGTATAGAAACATGCTCAAGTTTATACCCTCTTTTACTGAAAAACCTCCCCACCCCGATTCCCCTTTTTGGTACACCCTTTTTTTCCTCTTCACCTTCACAGCTGTATTTCTCTAAACATTGTTTAGATTCTCTCTTAACTTGATATTCACTTATTCTGTCTCCTCACATAACTGTTATCGATTTGCTTGTTCTCTGCTCACCCACCCTTGCTGCATTCACATCCACTCCAGTAGCTGCAGTGGCCACCTATATGTTGATGACCCCCAGATCCATTCCTGCGGCCAGAGCTCTCTTCTAGGATTTAGTGTCCAGCTGACAAAAGGACACCTTCACCTCAGCATCCCTCAGGTAGCTCGGGTTCAGCAAGTTCAACACCTAAACTCTTCCTTCCTAAACTTGAATTTTTATTTCTCATCGTGGTGACTGTCCTTCAGGTGCCTCTCTCCCCTTTACTCTGCCGTCCACTCAGACCCCAGGTCTTTTTGCTGCTCTTTCCCGAGTATCACTTGAGCTCACTCTTTTCTGTCCCCACTCCCACTCTCCTACTCCAGACCACCAGCGTATCTCATACCTGATTACTACACTAGCCTCTTGCCTGGTCTTCCCTGCTTCCAGTTTTGCCTCTTTCTTCCATGTCCGTTTCCTGCATTGTAACCAGAATGGTCCTTTAAAAACACAAGTAAGATTGTCATTTCCCGCTTGAATGACTTTTTCAGTGGCTTCCTGTTGCCCTTAGGTTACAAACCCAAACTTCCTGACTACAAGCCACTCGGCTGGCCCTTTGTAATTCAGGCATGGCCACGTCCCCAGCTGTGTCTCTCTGCATTTCTCTACCACACACTGCCTTTCAGTTTCTTGAGGAAAGCGGTGTTCTGTTTCAGCAGGGTTTTCACACTGTTTATTCTGCTTGAAATACCTCCGGTTAACACACCCACTACTATCAAGTAATCTTCCAGGCAGCAGTTTCAGTTTCACCCCCTCGAGGAAGCCGTACCAAACCTTTCAGTGCTGGGCCCATGACTCCCCACTTTTCTGTCACAGCAGTTAGGTCCAAGAGTGTAGCTGCTTATTTTTCTAAATTGTCAGCTTTTTGAGGGCAGGACCCTGTCTGTCTGTATATCCAGACACTAACGTAACACCTGGTGTGTAATTGCCACATGGTGAACGTTTGCTGAAACAAGTGGGAAAGACTGTGATCTCTATCTTGAATGCAGTTTACGATGCTCCCTCCTCAATAATAGCTATTACGCAGCTTACTTAGCAGTGTCTGTGAAATGTGGCTGTCCACCTAAAGCAAGTATCTATTTTTTAAAAGCCCCTTATTCTTAAAAAGCTCTTTAAAGATTTTATTGATCGTGGACATTTGCTGTATAATTAGTGCTAGAATCAGTCTTTACAGTGAGGCTTCCATATTCCCGGTTCTGCATCTGTGGCTAAGGAGGGCTGGCTGTACTATACCGTTTTTATGATAATGGATTATGGTATCCACAGGGGGTCCTAGAACCAGTCCCCTAAGAAGACTGAGGGATGACTGCACTTCATATCTGTTACTGGTTATTAATGCTGAAAAATGAGGAATTCTGATTTAGCTCCTATTTTTCTTCTCTAGAAAGAATGTTTTCTTATTCATTAGGATATATTAACTTTACATCATTGCAAAAAGCTTTTGTGAAATGCCTGATTCTATCACAGTTCTGATTATATTTTGGTTAAATTTCATTTTTGTCTTGGTGTTTTCCCTCTAGGCTGAAAATCTATTGTTAGATGCTGATATGAACATTAAAATAGCTGACTTTGGTTTTAGCAATGAATTTACTGTTGGCAGTAAACTGGATACGTTTTGTGGCAGTCCTCCGTATGCAGCCCCAGAGCTCTTCCAGGGCAAGAAATACGACGGGCCGGAAGTGGACGTGTGGAGCCTCGGTGTCATTCTTTACACTCTAGTCAGCGGGTCACTCCCCTTTGATGGACAGAACCTAAAGGTATAAGAAGTGGTTGCATCCGTGTTCTTCAGAAAGCTAAGAGGGTTTTATAAAATGATAAGAGTTAATGTGTTAATGTTGTTTCAGTGGGGTTCTTTGAGTTCTTTTTCAACCTAAAAGTTTACTCATTAGTTTTCTTTCCTCTCTACCTCCCCAAAGGAACTGAGAGAGAGAGTATTAAGAGGGAAATACAGAATCCCTTTCTACATGTCCACAGACTGTGAAAACCTTCTCAAACGTTTCCTGGTGCTAAATCCAATAAAACGAGGCACTCTAGAGGTAATCACATACGTGGAAATAAGGGACAACTTTGGAGCGTCATGAAAGTATTTTTAGAACTTTGCTTGGTTTGTATGACGTATTGAACACTATCCTGGGGTTTTTTAAGTAACATTGAGACATTTTTTTAAAGTTATCCTTGGAGCCATAATCAATGAAATGTTGAAAATAAACTTTCCTAAGTATTGTGATTATCAGAATGTTTCATTTTATGCTGCTAATGAACAGTTCACCTTTCAGCAAATCATGAAGGACAGGTGGATCAATGCAGGGCATGAGGAAGATGAGCTAAAGCCATTTGTTGAACCAGAACTGGACATCTCGGACCAGAAAAGAATAGGTGATTATTCTGTGCCTGCGCGTTGGTGTGTGTACAAGTAACATACTTCTGTCGTGATTCATATGTGTGTGCCTAAAATGGGGATAATGGGAAGTTAAGTATAAGTTACATGAATCAGCTTATATGTTTTGTCATATTTAGGAGCTTTTCTGCAGTTGCCTGTAATAGCACTCAGTAACTCAGAAATAAGCCAGCTGCTCGTATATGTTAGAAAATGTGTGATCTTTTGGGTCAAATAAAGGAAATTATTTTACCCTATAACATAATGATTTCTTAATCAAACGAAACACATAAACTATATATTATACCCTTCTTTTAGATATTATGGTGGGAATGGGATATTCACAAGATGAAATCCAAGAATCTCTTAGTAAGATGAAATATGATGAAATCACAGCTACGTACCTGTTGTTGGGGAGAAAATCTTCAGAGGTAAGAATAATCAGATAAAAACCTACAGTATCCTTTTTGTGAATTATTAGCTCATGTAAACTCTTAGGGTTTTTTTAGTGTGTATAACATTTGATAATATTTTAAAATTTACCTTCAAATAACTAATCTAACTCCTATGACTATTATGAAATACTATTTTAACCTTAAGATAATAACCTTTAATAATTTGGCTTCCATTAAGTTAACCTATAGTCATTAGTAGTTTTTAAATGATGTAAAGTATCAGATGAAATAAATAGAGCATTTTAAGTTTTTTGAAAAAGCCTGGAAAGAAGAACAAAAATATTTATCCTGTGTGAGTTTTTCCAGCAGTCAGAGAAATACTTTTGCCTGAGTTTAGGGTTGCCATTTTTGTACACTGATTTTTTCTTCTCTCTCAGTGAACTACTTATGAGAGGTTTGTGTATTGTAAGTTTAGTTTCATAATAAACCATTTGGGCTCGTGTTGTGGTTTGCTCTGTTTTTCTCATTTTCTCTAGCTGGATGCTAGTGATTCCAGTTCTAGCAGCAATCTTTCACTTGCTAAGGTTAGGCCAAGCAGTGACCTCAGCAACAGTACTGGCCAGTCTCCTCACCACAAAGTGCAGAGAAGTGTTTCTTCAAGCCAGAAGCAGAGGCGGTACAGTGACCATGGTAAGTTTGAGACCATTCCAGTGTGTTCTCTCAGAGTCTCCCGTTAACCAAGAGGCCTCCTAACACTGGGAGCATCCTTTTGCTTGTGGACTACTGGGGTTGAAGTTGCTTGATTTTCCTTCTTGACATTTCTTTCAAAGCAGTTCTGCAGGTTCTGGCATATTTATCTCAAGGCTCTGATCTCCTTGGTACACTCAGTAAGCTTTTTTTTTTTTTTTTAAATTTATTTATTTATTTATTTTGGGCTGCATCGGGTCTTTGTTGCGGTGCGCAGGCTTCTCACTGCGGTGGCTTCTCTTTGTTGTGGAGCACGGGCTCTAGGAGCACGAGCTTCTGTAGTTGTGGCTCGCGGGCTGTAGGGCGCAGGCTCAGTAGTTACGGCACACGGGCTTAGTCGCTCCGCGGCATGTGGGATCTTCTCGGACCAGGGATGGAACCCATGTCCCCTGCATTGGCAGGTGGATTCTTAACCACTGTGCCACCAGGGAAGTCCCTCAGTAGGCTTTTATTGAGTAAGGCCTGGCTGGGTGGAAGCCTTAGCCACATGTGACTTGTTGAGCACTTGAACGGTGGAAATGATTTTCAGTTTTGTCTCAGTTAAATTCAGAAAGCCATGTGTAGTCAGTGGCTACCACACTGGACAGCACAGCCCTGGAAAATGTATAGTATCCCAGTTTTGCCTTAATTGGTTTAAATTTTTGACCTGTGTCTTTCTCAGCCACACTCTAGCTGTTGGTGTGTCTAACCACCCTCACTCTTAAAAGTGTTCACCATGGGGCTTCCCTGGTGGTGCAGTGGTTGAGAATCCGCCTGCCGATGCAGGGGTCACGGGTTCGTGCCCTGGTCCGGGAAGATCCCACATGCCGCGAAGCAACTAAGCCCGTGAGCCATGGCCGCTAGGCCTGCGCGTCCGGAGCCTGTGCTCCGCAACGGGAGAGGCCACAGCAGTGAGAGGCCCGCATACCACAAAAAAAAAAAAAAAAAAGTGTTCACCATGGACATGACTATTTCAGGAGACTTAAGACCCTCAAGGGTGTGCTCACCAAACTTGACAGTTAGTCTGCCTTCAAGGCAGCCCCATCTGTTGGAATCCAGAGACTCTAGTAGGTGTGTGTTTATTCACATATTATTATTTCCTTTAATTCCAGCGTGCAGGAACCGAATTTATGTTGGCCTGGTCCTAACTTTTAAAAATACATCCTCACGTGGAACGGGGCCCCGTTCATCTCTTTGTTCAGTTCATTTCCCTTCTCTGGATTTTGTCCACCTCCATTCTTTCACCTGGAGATGTGGCACTTAGAATTGCACAGAGTATTCCAGGCGTCTGCAGCTTTGGTTTTGTACCAAAAGTGATGACTTTGGTTTCCATTTCTCTCCCTGCTGCTGCTGCCTCTCTATGTGGTTTGGGCCAAAGCAGCACATTGTACTGACACTGTCAGTAAACTGTCTATATGTCTGCTATTTTCTAGGGTATAACTGAGAGCTCAGAACCTGTCTGATGCCAGGATTTGTGTAGGTGGCATTTGTAAACCAAGTGTTGATCTGGGTCTCTGTCTCTTGTGTTCATGTTAGTTGCTTACAAGGAGGGGTTTTCTGTGTACTGCAGAGCAATTAGCAAAAAGCCTACGTTGTTGCTCTAAATCAACCAGTTTAAAGGGAATTGTTCCTAAATCCTGGAAGAAACCTGGTGATGGAGTTTTCTCATGTCCCTTTCCCCAGCTCAGAAAATTTTAGAGCTAAAAATAGCTCACCAAACCCCCAAATTAGCAATAAGGAAATAGGGCAAGAGAGCTCACCAGGTCTTCTGAGGTTAAATAGAAGTGAGAACGCCTGAGACAGACCCAGGATTCCTGGCCCCTGGTCCTATGGCTGTGTCCACTAACCCGCCCGTTACCTCTTATAGTAGTGCTTTTATAATAATAATCATCCTTCTTTCTTGGAGCCTCTGATATTAAAAAGAAGTTCACAAAAGAATATTTCCAGAAATTCTGTATCTAGAAAATCACTGACCCAATTCCACATTCTTTGGGGATGAAGATAGTGGTCAGCAAAAAAAAAAAAAAAGATTTGATTATGCCTCTGGCACTGTTCCTTTAAGTGCTGAAAATGAGACAGGTTCCAAATATGAAATCTAGTAAAGCACATCCACTTGGTACCAAGTGAAGGCAGACAAGCCTGTAGACAGACCAACTTTTAGCTTGCCCTCCCACCCCATCTCATCTCTCCTCTTGTTCCCTACCTCTGGATGCCAATGATTTATATCTGCCTGCTTCTGTAAAATCGTAACTTAATTTTTATTTGTGTTTCTTAATTTCGGTCCCATGTGTGAACCCCCCTGTATGTATGTACATTTTTTTCTAGGAAGGGTGATCTTCATCAGATTTTCAAGGGGTTCTTTTATTTTAAAAAAGAAAAGAAAGTGAAGAATCACTGTTCTATTAACTAGTCAGTGATATTGGGGAGGTTGGTAGTGATCAGAAAAAAAGATAAATTTGCATCCATTTCTCACATCTTATACAAGGTTGGATTCCAATTGGAATAAAGGTGTTAATATTAAAAAAAGAAACTGAGACTTCCCTGGTGGTCCAGCAGTAAAGAATCTCCCTTCCAGTGCAGGGGGCTCGGGTTTGATCCCTGGTCGAGGAACTAAGATCCCACATGCTGCAGGGCAACTAAGCCCACATGCTACAACTACTGAGCCCACGTGCCTCAACTAGAGTGCACATGTGCCTGCATGCCAGTGTGCTCTGGAGCCCGCCCGCCGCAACGAAAGATCCTGCATGCTGTAATGGAGATCCCACGAGCCACAAATGAGACCCAGCGCAGCCTAAAATAAAATACAAAACATATAAATAAATTAATTAAATAAAAATTATTTTTTTAAAATCATATTTGGGGGAATTCCCTGGCGGTCCAGTGGTTAATTAGCACTCTAGGCACTTTCACTGTTGTGGCCCGGCTTCACTCCCTGGTCAGGGAACTAAGATCCTGCAGGCTGTGCAGTGTGGCCCAAAAATAAAAAGAAGAAGAAAAAAAAAATCCCGTTTGTGCGTGATATATCCACACCACGGAACACTACTCAGCAATAAAAAGGAACAAATTATTGATAAATACAGTAATTTGAATGGATCTCAAGGGAATTATGCTGAGTGGGGGGGAGACAATCTCAAAAGGTTACATTGACTCCATTCACATAACATTCTTGAAATAATGGAATTACAGAGATGAGAACAGATTGGCGGTTGCCAGGATTTAGGGAAGGGACTCGAGGTGGAAGATAGGTGGCTGTGGCTGTGATAGGGTCGCCCACAAGGTCCTTGAGATAGAACTGTTCTTCGTCTTGACTGGTGGTGATCACGTGAATCTGCACATGTGATTAAAGTGTGTAGAGCTGAATACACACGCACATAACACACAGTGCAAGTGGAACAGGAGCAGTCTGAATGAATGAGGTCCGTGGGTTGTATCAATAGCTGGTTTCCAGGCACAATCTCAAATCCTAAAATGAAAAAAAAAATCTTTTAATTTTCTAAATAACAATAATAAATGCTTCAAAACAAATTGGTAGTAACCCTGAAGATTCAGAATGTCATTAGATGTATCATGACATTGAGAAGAAAGAGAAGTATTAAGGGTAGTATCACCCTATACTTGGCTGAGTCTTTGTTTTATATGTTAAAATTGCCAAACTGAGAACTTGATTGTTGCTCTCCCATAAATCAAATCTTTGTTAATTTTTAATTCAGTTCCAAATAGAGTTACCATTTATTTATTTATTTACCACACCATGCAGCTTGTGAGATCTTGGCTCCCCAACGAGGGGTGGAACCCGGGCCCTCAGCAGTGAAAGCACAGGGTCCTAACCACTGGACCACCAGGGAACTCCCTAGATTTACCAATAGGATTTTTGTCCTAGAAGTAGCTTTTCTGTACCCCACCCCATCCGGTTTTTGTTAATAATTTATTTTTCTATTGAAGTATAGTTGATTTACAATGTTATGTTAATTTCTACTATACAGCAGAGTGAGTGACTCAGTTATACACATATATACATTCTTTTCCATATTCTTTTCCATTATGGTTTATCTCAGGATATTGAATATAATTCCCTGTGCTATACGGTGAGACGTGGTTGTTATCCATTCTGTATGTAATAGTTTGCATCTGCTAAACCCCAAGCTCCCAGTTCCTCCCCCCCTTCCCTCTTCCCCCTCCCATCCATTTTTTAATAGACCTAAAATATAAAGGCTTTTCTACCATAAATGGTGAGCATTTGGTGCTGTTCCTTAAGATTACCACTGGACGTCATATATAATGAATGTACTAGTTATCTCGTTCATTTCCAAAATTCTTTGAACTCCGAATCTCCTGTGTCATCAGAGTCTCTAGGTGATTTACTGCAGGACATCAGTTAATTGCCCACCTGGGATGTCCCTAGGCATCCTCCTCCTGGGAGGGGGTCTGACCGGGAACATCCACCCATGTCCTCCGTGTCACTTCCATGAGAAACATGCTTTCTTTTGCTTATACTGCCTCTCCTTGTCTACTCAAATTCCTGTTTACCTAGAAGATAATGAGTGCTTTAAAAAAGATGCAAGATAAAACTTCAAAAGAAAGAGCCTGTAAATCTGTACTGTTCTTTTCCAAAAGGTGACAGCATCTCTTACACAAAAAGGATGAAATTTGCTCAGATGTATAGATACCAAGTGAACCAGTTCATTCTGCATGATGTGTGTGCATCAAGTTAGCTTGATTATTTATCTGTCCAATAACACCCCGTGAACATGTTTCAGAAAGACAACTATATAAGCTTATTAGTTTAAAAAAAAAACTTTTAAAAAGTAGAATGTTAGGGACTAATAAGTGAAATTTTAAAATTGAATTCAGGACTTGCCTGGTGGTACAGTAGTTAAGAATCCTCCTGCCAATGCAGGGCACACGGGTTTGGGAAGATCCCACATGCCACAGAGCAACTAAGCCCGTGCGGCACAAGTACTGAGCCTGCGCTCTAGAGCCCGCGAGCCACAACTACTGAAGCCCGTGCACCTAGAGCCCGTGCTCCGCAACAAGAGACGCCACCGTGATGAGAAGCCCACACACCGCAACGAAGAGCAGCCCCTGCTCGCCGCAACTAGAGAAAGCCCGCGCGCAGCAACGAAGATCCAACGCAGCCAAAAATACATAAATAAATAAATATATATATATTTTTTAACGTGGTTAGGTAATTTTTAAAAAATAAAATAAAATTGAATTCATTGCATAGGGAAAACATTATACATGAATGGGAAGCATCTTAGAAGATTTTTACTGTCTTATATTTTCTTAGATGAATAGAAATCTTGGGTCATCTTATAAGGTGTTCATTTTCACAGGATAAAATATAAAACTATATTCTGACTTTTAAAAAATGAACTCTGTATTTTAGCTGGACCAGCTATTCCTTCAGTTGTGGCGTATCCGAAAAGGAGTCAGACCAGCACTGCAGACGGCGACCTCAGAGAAGACGGAGTTCCCTCGCGGAAACCAGGCGGCAGTGCTGCTGGAGGAAAGGGAGTTGCTCCAGCCAGTCCCATGCTTGGGAGCGCGAGTAATCCCAACAAGGCAGATATTCCTGAGCGCAAGAAGAGCTCCACCGTCCCCGGTGTAAGTATTGTCGGACTGTAGGGCAGGCTAGGGCTGTAGGATTGAAATGATAAGACATTTTGCTCCTGTGTGTTCATCCGCCCACAAAGTCCTACCCACTGGGCCACCAGGCACAGTCTCAGCCTGTAAGGATCACTTGCTCTGTTGCACGTATTTCTTGTTGAGCCGTTTTCCACTGGATGAGTGATCAGATCCCTTATGTCAAGGGCTGTTTTTAGTTACTTCATAAACATCTGCTAAACTTCAGACTGTATCAGGTGCTGAGATAAAGGAAAGATGTCATAATCTAACAGAGGAAATGAATAAAACCAAATGGGGACAGTGCAGACAGGTGATGGCAAACAGAAACCTGATGGAGTCTGTACAGGGCACTGTGAGCTCTGACTGCCAGGGATTTGGTGTTTGCCCTGCATCTGAAAGGGCTCTATCGATACAGAGTGTTGACTGAGTTGTTACCATGTGCCAGGGACCGTGCTGAGTGCTTTTTCATGTATTAGCTAAACGTTAAGGTGAAGAAATTGAAGAAAAGTTAGGTAATTGTCTAAAATTATGCTGCTAAACTGAATCCATCTCTTAATCCCTGCTCTGAACAAAATCTCCCTAGAAAGTAGGTAGTATTTGTTAAATTGAATCTATTCAGTTTCAGAAACTCCTTCATGAATTGAAATGTGTTCTCTCTGACCTGACATAGTGGTTATTATCCTTAGCACTCCAAAAGTATTTTTTTTAATGATGTGATGTTTGTATTTATTGTGAAATGATCTCTAAGTCTCATTAACATCCGTCACCGTACACAGTTACAGAGTTTTCTTCTCGTGAAGAGAGCTTCTTACATTTACCCTCTTGGCAACTTCCAGTGTGCACTACAGTACTGTTCACTAGGCTCGCCGTGCTGCACATTGCATCCCCAGGACTTATTTATTTTATAACTGGAAGACTCAAAAAGTAATTTTAAAAAGAATTTGCAGAGAATGAACAACTTTAAGGATATTCTGTAACCACATTTTTCCCTAGAAGTTAGCGGTGACAAAGCCTTCCCTCTACCCTGAAGAAACCCCAAACTGAGGAGCCCACGTGGAATCTGTGCTGCTCCCTTTGGCTGGTTCTTGGGGAGGGGCTTATAAAGGAACCCAGAAGGTTCTGTGTGTTCCATCTTCCATCCTTTGACATTGTGCTTTATCAGAGTAAGCGCTGTGTGGAAAGGTTTTTATTTGGCTTTTTCCTAATGCAGTAAGATTGGACCATCATTCCATAGCCCTGCGATTTAAATTCAGCCTCCAATTTTTGTTGACAGTTACCAAAAGAAGAAAAAGACTTCGTTCCCTGCCTTCATAACTTCCATTCCTTCCCTCTGCTCATCTGCACACCCCCCTTTCGAAAGTATATCCCAAGCATTATTAGCCACTCATATATGATTATTTATAAAGGAAAGAAGTATGTTGTTATAATTTTCTCCCATTTGTCTTCAGCTTCCCTATATGTGATCTGCTTGTGCTGTATTAAAGGTGGCTGCTTTTATCTTTGTTTTAAAATTGTTATCTGATAAAAGTTTTTACTTATGACTTTGTTCCTTGCTCTCTAATTTTGAAAGTATTAGCTCTTTACAAATTGATGTGAAATTCACGTGACATGTGATTAGCCATTTGAAGCACACTATTCAGTGTCGTGCAGCCGCTGCCTGTCTCTAGTTCAGAACACCCTGTGCGCGTTCAGTAAGCACCCTCTCCAATCCTCTCTTTCCCAGCCCCCGCAACCAGTAATCAGCTTTCTCTCCCAATAGGTTTGCCTCTTTTGGAGATTTCATATAAATGACTTTTATACAAGCCTCTTGTGTCTGCCTTCTTTCACTCACTGTAATATTTTCATGGTTCATCCAAGTTATTGGGTGAACTCATTCCTTTTTATATGCCACAGTTTGTTTACCTACTTATTCACTGATGGACATTTAGATTGTTCCTATCTTTTGGTTATTATAAATAATGTTGCTGTAAGCATTTGTGTTGTGTACAGTTTGTGTACCACACCTGCCGTATTTGAGTCCCTGTTTCTCCACATCCTTGCCAATACTGGTTACTTTCTGTTTTTTTAATTACAGCTATCCTGGTGGGTGTGAAGTAGTGGTACCTCATTGTGGTTTTGATTTGCGTTTCCTAAATGACCAGTGATGTTCAGCATCTTTTCATGTGTTTATTGGCCGTTTTTATGCCTTCTTTGGAAAAATGTCTATTCAAGTCCTTTGCCCATTTTTAAATTGGGTTGTTTGTCATCTTGTGGTTGAGTTGTAAGGGTTCGTTATATATTCTGGATATTAAACCTTTACCAAATATAGGATTTGCAAATATTTTCTCCTATTCTATAGGTTCTCTTTTCACATCCTTGATAGTGTTCTTTGATGCACAAAAGTTTCTAATTTTGATAAAGTCCAGGTTATTTTTTTCTTTTTGTTACTCATATTTTTGTGTGTGTCTTATCTGAATCTCTCGTCAAATCTAAGGTCATGTAGATTTACCCATTTTTTTCTAATAGTTTTACAGTTTTAACTAATATTTATTTTTCTAATTTTTATTTTATATGTATATTTACCTTATATTTATAATCCTTGCTTTTTAATTTTTTTACTTTGAAAGTATTACCTTTTAAAAATAAAAATAGTGGATCTCTCTGTCTGCTTTATTTTAAATAATCCATGAGTTATTACTCTGTAGACTATTATAGCCAGCTTTTCAAAGTCACTTTACCATAGCCATTTTTCATTATTGCAGAAACATTGGAAGGTAGGAAGGAGGGTAGAAGTTGCTGCCTTCATCCTCTTCTCTGATCTAGTGGCCAGTACTGTTGATATTTTAGTGTAGGTTTATTTAAAGAGTGTTCACGTTTATTTAAATTAGGTGGGTTTTTTTTCCATTGTACTGTACTTACTGAATAGTTTAAGACCAAATGCCCTTTTTTTTAATAGAGTAATACAGCATCTGGTGGAATGACGCGGAGGAATACTTACGTTTGCAGTGAGAGAACGACAGCCGATAGACATTCAGTAACTCAGAATGGCCAAGAAAACAGGTAGGAAATTTTACCTGTTTGCAAGAAAATTTGTTTTTCCCAAGAGAAATGGAAGAATGATGTTTGCTTCTCAGTTTTTATAATCAAAATTCAAATAATAGTGGTAAGTATTCACTAATGGTAAGTTAAATTTGAACACAGAGTTTTTTAGTGAGATCCTAGAATTCCAAATTCCTCTCGTTGTCCAGAGCTTATCCTCCTGGCCAGCTGTGTATGATGACTGCAAGGGTTGAGTTAAAGCAGGGAGCTTTCCCAGAGGAAATAGATGGTAAGCTATGGTTTAATTGTAGAATTATGAACAGGGAAATGGAGATTATTTTGTGCACATGAATAACTTGAACCAAGGCTGGAAGGGGGAAGGATGAGGACCTGAGACCAGGAGCCACACCTCAGGAAGATGTGGAGCACCTGGTGGGGTGGGTGAGCCTTCAGTTATAGGTTAGCAGTGTGTCAGGGGGCCGTGGTGGATGAGTAGTAACAGTCTGCACCTTAAAAGAGACACACTTGAGCAACCCAGAGAAGTGGAGAGTGCAGTCTTCTGAATGATTTTAATCTGGTAGAGAAGCAGTCATACATTGGATAAGCATGATTTAAAATACTAACCAAGTAATATATCAGTAAGGAGTTAGGTCATGCAAACAATTTTCTTGGGGTTTCAAAATAAGAAATTGAGTCAGAAAAGTGGGATTAAGTACATCCGGAAACCGTGGAGTAGAGCTGAGTTTGGGCAGAGGAAAGAATTGGGGGTGGGTGGGGGGTGGACGGTAGAGCTGTCGAACATTTTCTGTGTAGGACAGGTGTCCCAAGTGGGCATGAGTTTCCGTCTTTCTTTTTGGGAAAGTAGTATAAGACTAAATTCAGAATGGTGAGATAAGGTCAAAGTGAGCAGGTAAAGTTCTGGAGCAGAAATCCCTCAAATAAATTCACATCATCTTTCATTGTCCCCCGGCCTCTCTGAACATTGCTTGGTCATATCACATTCTCATGTGTAGCATCAAAATTGTTTTTCCTCTTTTTCTGACATTTACTTTCTGAAATTGCATTATAAGATTTCTGTTTCCTTTAGATCTCATCAGTCACATGAAATGTTTGATCAGTAACTTCTATAACAACCTAAGCAAAAATTCTTCTATCCTCTTTCATCCTTAAAACCAGACTATTTTATCATTCCCCTCTTCCACAGATCACTTATGTTTGAATTGACATGAAGGTAAAAGCTTACTATGTGAGATTACTTTCATTTTTCAGTGAATTTTTAGAAATATTTACATCCTGGTATTCTGTCTTCTGATTCCTATGTGTGTGCTTGTTTTAACATTGTCTTTTTCATATGATTAAGAACTATTAATAATTTGAGTAGAGCAGCTGGGCTAGATAGCTTATAAATTAGTGACTGGTATATTTATTTTTTAATAGTGGTCTATTCTTTGGTAAATTTTCTTTTCTTACAGTTACTTTGTCAAATCTATCAAATTTCTTCTAGTTCAAAGTGATTTAATAGGAGATATCAGTAGAAGACTTAGAAGTTTCTTTCTTCTTTTTTTCTTTTTTTTTTTGGCCTCGTGGGATCTTAGTTCCCTGACCAGGGATTGAACCCGGGTCCCCCACAGTGAAAGTGCTGAGTCCTAACCACCGGACCGCCAGAGAATTCCCAAAAGTTTCTAATATGTTACGGATTTTAGTCTATAGAACTAGAAAAATGTTGTTTCATGACCCTTCTTTTTACAGATTCTTCTAAATTGTTGAACTATTCTATCAGATTCCTTTTGAACTATAGAGTATGCCATTCTCTGAGCTACAGAGTCAAACTTTTATTTAAAAGTCTGTTAAGACCAAGATCTAGGTCTGCTCCCTTGATTTGTGTTTCTGTGTGTGCATCTACTCTTCTAATTCTCCTTCCCTACAGTTATTCAGTTCACTCTTCGGAAATAGTTTTAGGAATACTCTGATTTCTTTGGAGTCATTACCTGTCTGTGTCCTACCTGCAGACGCCTTCCTCAGTGGGGCTGCCTCCTCCTTATCCCAACCTGGGCCTTATGGCATCTGTTAGCATCAGCTCTTTAAATGCTTTGCTTCTGAAAGTGTTGTCTTTATCTTCAGTCAGACAGAGCCTCCAACCACACAAGCTGGGGCCCATGATTTTAATAATATCTGGATTTTCTTTTTCTGTCTTACAAATGAATTGAAAAATTTGGGGAAAATATTGGAGATTTGAGTGCCAAACTGGTGGTCATATTTTTTACTTCCAGTTAAGGAAGGCATTAAATGTGACAACTTTCTCACCCTTAAAATAGATGCTTGAGTCATAAATTATGCACTGAGCCTTCTCTGTGCGCAGATGACTTCTTTGGCAGATTGTTGCGTTTTCCTCTCCCGTATATATCTTATTCCTTGACTACAATACTCGTGAGGCAAGGATGCCTGGATCTATGTTAACGTCTGAAAGAAGGACATTAATTCCCACTTTAGCCTTCAACGTGTTGGACTTTTTTCTTACACATGTGAGTGTTTTTACAGAATTCCAACAAGAGAATGATCGTGGCTAATGAAAACTAAATGAGCAAATAATGTTTTATCACAGTTAACACATGTATCTTTGGATTGTATTTTTAATTTTGCTTTTTGCCCAATCACTGAGTATGCTTTGAGTCAGCAACCAAAGTATTTCATATCAGAATGTTCTGATATGGGATAGATGTCATATCAAACAAATTGAAAATACCTTTCCTTTAATAACAGTAAGTGGATTAGAATTTTAAAAAGATTATCAGGCATAGATATAAAACCAGAAGATTAACAGGAACTTCACACAATTTGAATTTTAAGAAATCATACTATTTCTGTAAGTTAAGGTTTAAAAAATGATTTTTCCTTGTACCCAGAACTACTAAAAATATAACGCAGTTACTGTTTTGTTTATGTAGATCTCTTGTGGGGGTGGTCTATGAACTATGACCATCATTTATGCCACTTTTCTGGGGGAGAAATTTTGTCCATCTTGATGCAGCCCATTGTGATGTTGGGGTTGTATGTTGTAAATAGAATTTTTGTGAGTTTCTACAGACTTGACATTCAGCAAACATTTATTGAGTTTACTGTTTCCTGAATTGAGGTGCTAGGCTTACTTTAGAAGTCAAAAAAACCACATCTGTTTTGTTGCTTGCTTTGTGGAACTTACATAATGTGACATGATTAAATTTCTAAAGAAATAATTCATTTAATTGCCTTTAAGATTATGTAAAAATTTAATAATTTGTAATGAGAATATCAATTTACACTTCCTTTTTTGTGTGTGTGGTATGCGGGCCTCTCACCGCTGTGGCCTCTCCCGTCGCGGAGCGCAGGCTCCGGATGCGCAGGCCCAGCGGCCATGGCTCACGGGCCCAGCCGCTCTGCGGCACGTGGGATCCTCCCAGACCAGGGCACGAACCCGCGTCCCCTGCACTGGCAGGCAGACTCTCAACCACTGCGCCACCAGGGAAGCCCTACACTTCCTTTTTAAGAAGGTTTCTGACTCTAAGGAGGGTCGGTTTTTTGTTGCAAAGTGTCTGTCCACACAATCTTGCCATCACTGTCCAGCCAGGGAGCAATGGCCTCACGGGGAAATAGGCTGAGCATCTCCCTGCTCTGGATAAGGAAAGCCATTTCCTTATCCAGAGTCTTTGGGACCATTTATATTCTCCAGGGAAGATGCCAAATAACCCCTGCCTCCTCCTCTTCCCCTGCTTTTTTCTTTAATGCATCTATTGATCTGAGCTCCTAATTTGGGCAAGAGAACATCAGCAGCTGAGCAGGGGGATAAAGTGTGTTTGACGACTCTTGACCTGCTCGGAACAGGTAATAGAGCACAAAAGACAGTTGTGTTTATCTGTAACTTATTAAAGTAAAATTATATGTGTCTATGTGTATGTATGTCTGTACGTGCATATTGGAAACAAAGCATTTCTTCAGATAGTTGAATCACTTGGGACTCTCTGTGTTGCAGGTGACAGAAACCCAGTCCAAACAAGTTTAAATTAAAAAGGGCATCTATGAATTCCTGTAATTTAAAAAAGTCCAGGGATAGAGTAAGGGTTCATCTCATAGTTCTGCTTCTTCTGCAGGAGTTCCTCGATGGGCTCAGCAGCACCCGCCTTGACATCTTCCCACACTCAGCTCTGCTCAAGCAGAAGCCCCGGGGCTGTCTTCTGGGGCCCTGTTGGTCTGGCTCTGGCTATGTGCCCATCTCTTAATCTGTCACTGGCCAGGGTAGCTGGGAAAGTCTGGGGTGGAGTCAACGACATCGAGAGACCAAGAACCTCTTTCTGCCAAAACAGAATTCAGGTGTTTTTGCCAAAGGAAAAGACTGTGAAGAACACAGAAATGAATCTGTGTTTAATCTTTATAAGCCACTCCCCCAAGTGAGAGGGCAGGATTGTCAAACAGAAACGCAGGGACAAACAGATCTTCTTGAGCAGTTTATTACAAAGACCTGTCTCCTTCATATTGGGAATGTTAGAATTCCAGTGGCTCATTTCATGAATGTACCTTTTCAGTTAGGAGACCCCGGGGACACGATGAGATTGCAGGCCGTGCTTCCAGGGCGCGTGAGTCACTGCGGTACAGTGTGTGGTGTGCGGTAGCAGGTGCCTGCGCTGAATACATAGAGCGGAATGAGGCACTCCTGGTGGGAGATGAGGGCACCGGTGGGGACTCCACGGAGGGGATGGCCTCTGGGTTGAATTTTGATGAAAGTAGAAAGATGCCAGCTCTCCAGACACTGAGAATAGCTCCTGCAAAAGTTCTTTGACCTGATGCACGACCAAGCGACTGCACATCATCAGGTGGGCCCAAAAGTCTAGTTCCGGGAGGTAACAGTGGAAGGTCAAGCCTGGAGAGGTGGCAGGGGCCGAGCTGTGGGCACCTGAGGATGCTACTTGGATGCCAGCGTGAGGGGTTTGAACTTTATCCGGAAGACGCAGTGTGCTTCTGCATGGTTAAAAGCAGATGAGTGACAAGGTCAGGTTTGCGCTTTAGAAAGTTCACAGCTGTATGGTGGACAGATTGGAAAGTGTGAAATTGGAGACCAGTAAAGACTTAGGAGTGGGCCTGTGGGAGTGGTGAAGCGCTGCACGAAGACCCTCAGAGCAGAGGTGGGGAGGCCCGGGCTCACGGAAGTGCTGTGAGGAGGTTGACACCAACAAGATGTCCCAGTTGCTCTGGATGTGGGGCATGAGGCAAAGAACCTGATGTTTCTAGGTTTCAGGCTTTGAAAGGATTTCTGTAGAAAGTCACTGAAAGAGTATGGTCAGAATTCTAAATCCCTGATTATCTTTTAAAGGAAAGAAACTGCCCCTTTGACATTCCAAGGACATGATGACTGAGCTGGAATTAAGGATGGGGAAACTCCCTTAGGTAGTTTTGTCCCATAGCTGTCTGTGCCAGGTGAAACTGCAGCCATGTAGCCACTTCTGTTACTCTTTTTCTGTCTATAAACGATTAATTCGCTCTTATTATTTTTCCCACCTTGAAAAATGGGGCTCTGTTGATCCCTTAGGAATTCTGAGTGTTGTTTATAAAGAAGTGAAAGTCCTTTGAGTAGGAAGGTTTTAACAACAGGATACTTTTTTAAAATAAATATATTTTATTTGGGGCTGCATTGGGTCTTCGTTGCTGCATACAGGCTTTCTCTAGTTGCAGCGAGCGGGGGCCACTCTTCGTTGCAGTGCACGGGCTTCTCACTATGGTGCCTTCTCTTGTTGCAGAGCACGGGCTCTGGGCTCTTGGGCTTCAGTACTTTGTGGCGCGGGGGTTCAGTAGTCGTGGCTCGTGGGCCCTAGAGCGCAGGCTCAGTAGTTGTGACGCACGAGCTTAGTTGCTCTGCGGCATGCGGGATCTTCCTGGACCAGGGCTTGAACCCGTGTCCTCTGCATTGGCAGGTGGATCCCTAACCACTGTGCCACCAGGGAAGCCCAACATAGGATACTTTGATAACTACAACTAGTTACTACTATACCTGTGATTTTACTAGTCCATTTAAAATATGACAGTGTGCTTTGGAAACAGGTCAAGAGCATAGTGTGCTCATATTATAGATTCACTTTGATTTGAAGGGAGGCATCTCTTTTTGGGTAGGCTTAACTTTATACATCACCCAGAAGAGATCGTCCCTCTCACATAAATATTCAAACATGGATGATGTTATTTTCTTTTCTTTAAAGCTAATAAACTTTTTAAATTGCTGTTTTAAAAAAAGCAGACACAGATTAGCAATTGCTCCAGAATCCCCAAAACAGGTTTAAGAGATTTTTATTCCTTGACAAAGACGAGATGGTTTGGGGAGGAAGGTTATATGCTTTGAACAAGAGTTGCTCTTTTTGTCACTAGTCCATCATACTGTTGTTTCTGCCTCTGCCTGAACCCAAACCCCCTCCCAGCCTGATGGAAATGTTCGCTTACGCAGCTAGCCCTGCCTCTGTTTGTAAGACATCTTCCACCTGTCGGCTGCGACATCACAAGTCGATGTCCATGTCAGGCTCTGGGCGCCCCAAGATGATGTTACCTCCAATAGACAGTGAAGGAGATAACTTCAAGGCTATGTAAGAAAACTGCACATTCCTTGTGAAACTAATGTGTACCCACTGCTGCTTAATTTTGTGCTGTGGATTTTATAGTCCAAGATGTTGTTGCCGTTGTCTGCAAAGTGTCCTTCCTGTGTGTGCTTTTAGTTAAGCACATCCTGTCTCATGGTGTCCCTGCTCATCTTTGTGTCTTCATGATGCCTTTGCATACCGTAAAGGGTGTAAAAAATTCCCCCTTCTTTCCAAGTTGCTCTCAGCATGTGGAATTTTACAGTACTTATGCCATTTTTGTGCTTCCAAAACTTTTTAGTTGCCTATTCTTCAGTTTCACCTGCATAGCCTTTATTTCTTTTGTATTGGCAAGGTTCTCTGCATGTAAGCAATTTGAGAGGGAAGCAAAGGAAAAAAAGCTTGAGTTAGCTGTTCTTTGTTCTAGAATTTCCCTGCATTAATCTTGTCCTTGAAAATATGTGTGTACTGTTCCCTTAAACTCCATGAGGTTTTGTTTGATTATGTACTATTCCTTTGGTACCCTTTGCCATTTAACTTACCTTTTGCTCCTAAGTCCTATAAAATACCCCTTGGATCTGGATTTATATAACTGGTTTTCTCCACTCTATATCAAAGGTATATTGTGATTGTAAATGTTTGTGTGCCATGTTTGCTACAAAGCCAGGGTTTTGTGAACAGAGATCTAAGAATCTGTCATTTTCTGATCTCAAAGCACTGTTCCTGACCAGAGAGCTCCAGTTGCTTCAACACACAGCATTAGCAGCACCACCACCCCGGATCGAACCCGCTTCCCAAGAGGCACTGCCAGTCGTAGCACTTTCCACGGCCAGCCCCGGGAGCGGCGCACTGCCACGTACAACGGCCCGCCCGCCTCACCCAGCCTGTCCCATGAAGCCACACCATTGGCGCAGACTCGAAGCCGAGGCTCCACTAATCTCTTTAGTAAATTAACTTCCAAACTCACAAGGAGGTAAGTGCCTAGTGGTGCTGGTTGCTTGGAGCAAACACACGGGCAAAAGGAGAAGTGTTGTCTTCCTCGTTGTGTGAAGCCACTGCCCAGATGCTTTTCCTTTTGTCTTTAGCTCACATTTTTCTGGTTTGCATATCTAACGCTATACTTTTAAAACCTTTCAGAAGAGAAGTTACAGAGCTCAGAGTCTTTTCACAACACTAAAAGTTCTCTAGCACTTGGGAGGTTGTTGTTGTTTAATTACTTTTCCTTTTAATCTCACATCTCTCTACATGGCGTGTGCACTTCAGTTTAGCAAAACCCCAGATTCAGTGTAGTACAGGGCTGGCGCCCCATAAGTAGCCACTGAGGAAGATGTGTACGGTGTCATCGTCCCTAGACACGGAGGAGAGAGACATTTCCTCTCCTCTCGTCGCGTCCCAGTGCCGTTGAGGAGCACTGAGTTTCTTCGAGCTGCAGAATCTTGAAATTGTTCTCTCTGTTGGCCCGCGTTATAATGAGAGCAAGGTGACACTCTATATTGAATAGTTTTAGAGAGAAAATCCTTACCTTATTAGGAAGAAGCTAGTATCTGGTCATGTATAAAATCTTTTGTATGTCCTGTAGACTGTCAGTTGGGGGCTTGGGAAATCTCTAAAGGTCCCTTGAGGTACTTTTAACTTTATTTCCAGAATCTAGTCTAGAGGTTGCAAAGCCTAGAAACATTGGCTGCTGTAAGAGGAAAAAGAAAAGATACCACTCTGCATTATAAGCAAAGGCACCTTTAGCCAGGACCACACCCAGGAAACCTGAGAGCCCCTGCAGTTCCAGGACACCCAGAGGAAATTCTTTGAACTTAAGCCTCTCTGTGGATTAGTCTGTCCGAGGTGTCCTGCAGCTTTTGCCTGTTACAGACCCTCTGGTTCATCACCTGTGTCTTCTTCACAGAACAACAGTGGGATCTTCCCAGAGTCTAAAATGATACACGCCCTCCTCCTCCTCCTCTCCTCTCTGACTCCCTGTGGCCCGGTAGCCTACTGCTCTGTTCCGTGCTGTCTTCTGTATTTAACCTGTAAGCTAAATATCACTTTTCAGTCTCCCCCAGTAATTTTATTTTAAATCAGTCATCTAAAACTTAGACAAGTCACATTAAACTGTCTTTCCCCAGATGATCTGTTCGCTGTTGGGATGTCAAATACCAGATTAGGGAGGACTTCTGATATCCACTAGCAATGACTAGAGGTCAGAGGAGCCCAGAGTTTCTGGTCTACCCTGTTATTCTATTAGCCACTTTGCTGAGACATCCCATTCCAGGCTGGGCAGAAGAGCAGAATGGTCTGAAGGGCCTTGCCAGATTTGGGGCACCCGTTTGTGGCCAGCAAGAGAGACAATGAGTTCAACCCAAGAAGAGTCTGATGACCCCCAAAATAATGCATTGCTTCCTTTCAGGGTCATCCTAGATGCTATCCCCAGCCTCCCTTTGCCTTAGCTCCTTCCTCGGAGCCTGGGCTTCTTAATGTCAACTGACATTTTGCCCTCTGGTCCCCGAGCACAGAAGGGGTGTGTGGCAGTCAGGTCTGTCTAAGCTCCAGTCACAGGACAGTCGGCTTTGTGTCCTTACACTTTGGTCAATAACGGGCTCTTTAAATAAAGCCTTGCACTTCATTAAAATCCTTGAATTTATTTGTTTGCCTCCTTCCTGGTTTTTTTTTTTGGTCATCTTAATACTATCATTGATAAAAATAACATCAGCCACAGTATACTGAAAGCTTCCTATGTGCTAAGCTAAAGAGATGTCTGTAGATTTATAGATATAGGAATACTCATTTTATATACATAAATAAGTGTGTATGTACACACATGCATTCTCTCTCACACACTCATTTAATCTCCATAATCTACCCTGTGGAATAGACGTTGTCCCAGTTTCATAGAAGAAACTGGAGGCAAGGTTCAGAGAGATTAAGGCACACGTTCAAGATTCTACGGCAGAAGAGTGCTGAGTCAGACCAGTGGCTCCAGAAGAGCCTTGAACCCACTATGTAGTGTCCCTGGCAGAAAACGGTAAAGCACTGACGCAGACGTGAGTCCTTCTCCCACATTTTCTAATTAAATTTATTTCATGTATTTGAGTTGAAATTGAAGGCTGAGGCTTCTTGTTAAAAATATTCTAGAAGGCTGAGGCTTCTTGTTGAAAATATTCTAGAGGGGGTCATCTGATTTTATAATTTCCGCCCCAAAATTTTTACAGAAAGTCTTCTGTTAGTTTGCAGACTGAGACCTGTAGCCTCCCTTGGTGCTGTACTTCAGTTGTAGTCAGTTCATTCTTAAAAGCAGTCAGAGTCCTTGCTGCCGCAGCATCAGCTTCTTATCCTCTCCTAACAATAATTGTGAGGCTTAAAGTTCTAGCGCAGGAAAGGGTCAGGTGTTGGCACGTAGATGCCGCAAGGAGACCTGCTGTGACGTGGTGGGACTGACATCAGAAAACTCGCCCTCTGCTCCTGGCTGTGCCCTGGCTGTTGTGAGAGGTTTAGAGAGCTGTGGGCTCAGGACGCTTCGAGTCACCCACACTCTGCAGGCAGCACAGCCGGGCAGAAGCACAGGTACCTCTGTGCTCCTGGGGGTCATCCACGTGCTCCGGGCGGAGTGTGAGCGCCTTGGTCCCGCAGCTTCCTCCTCTCAAGGGGTGTAAGGGAGGAAAAGTTAAGAAAATCAGTCCTGTGGTGCCTGAGCAGTCCCCTTGACTTTTCTCAGGTGGAAAATTCGGAAATGAAAATACGTTTTTAAAGGCCTTTTAATCAGTTTTCACGTGCATGATCTCTCCTACTGTGTGTAATCCTGCTGTGTACTACTTTCGATCTGATCATGGAGTGGTTGGCAGTTATCTCCGGTAGTTAGATACTTTTAAAATTGGTAGGTATCTGAAGCAATGCAAAAGTCATCCCAAATTAGGGGAAAAAAACAGTGAAGGAATTTATTAATTCAGTCGATCCTCAAGTACATTTGAGTGCCTCCTGTGCTCTGTCTCAGAACTGAGATTGAGAAATAGCTTGACCAGCCCAGCTCTCACTCACCCAGGAATGCTTACTGCATGATCATACAAGCCTGAGCCATAGTTTGAAATTTCTTTTGTCAAATTCTGTTCAGCACGACCCAAGCATCTCCTTAAATTTTTTTTAACGAGCAGAGTCACTTCTTTTAAATACAGCTCTTTCCGTTTATTACATAAAACATAAAAATGAACCCCCCACTGTTATTTAATTTTCATTAATTTTGATATCTAAAGCTCTAAAAAGTCTACTTCATTTTAAACTCCCAATAACTTATTACAGTGCTGTACGTCAGTTATGTCAAAACTGGAAGGGAAAAAAACCTAACCTCCAATGACTTTTTTTCTTAAAAAGTGATTTATACGAAACCACTGTAACAGACATTCTGTTAATGTCTAAATCATCTTCCTGAAGTAAGTAATGATTCTCTTCATGGATAAATATTTTTATAATGAAATTTTTAATGTTTCTGTATAAGGTGATATTTTTGTTCATAAGATATTCTGAAGAAAGTTGAGGAATGTTCTTTTATTTCTAGTACATTGCAATGACTTTAACACAAAATGTTGAATTTTATTATCTAAGGTATTCCCATCTGAAGAACCTTAAAACAATTACAGTTAATGTCAATATTTACTGCTAAATTTTTTCCTACAAGTACAGCTTTTTTATATTTCTGTTTAAAAGATCACATATTCAATTATTTGTGATAATTTTACTTTTTCATCAAATGTCGCTGTTTCATTGTTCATTGGACAGGAGAGGAGCCCTGTTTTACTTGCTGTTTTTTGTTCTATCTGTAATTGACTATTTAACTTGTGCAACTCATTTTTGTTAATTTTTTTTTTTTGGCTTAATTTCTTTTAGAAACATGTCATTCAGGTTTATCAAAAGGTAGGATTTATATATACACATTTTTTTTTTCAATCCTCACCCTGAAATGGCTCCTGCAATTAACATCAGGTTTGGCTTTCTAGCCCTGTTTTTTTTCCTTAAACACTAAACTTTCTGCTGAGAACTAAATACTTCTTTGAAAGGAAGCTGGAAAGAAAGAGATTAACTCTGTCAGGCATTTTTAAAGGGACTGTGGCACCCATGTAACAAGAGGCCTACGCATGCTCTGTGCAGTTTCTTCCTTTGGTAGAATGATTTAGCATCCAAATAATTCTGTCTTCATACTAATAACACTTCGCATGCTTCTGTTTGAAGAATGAGATGTTCAGTAACAACGTGCGATTAATGATTAGCCTCAAGCATGCAAACGGTAAGTGGTAATTGTGTTAGCTGTCGGTTTTTATTTCATGAAGGATTGCATTAGCAAAAGGCTTTTAAATGACAGATAAATCAGCTAATATCCTGATACTGGAAATAAATGTAAAATTCACACCTACAACCTCATTTGTTGGGGTTTTTCAGAAATTAAGACGTGGGCAACTGTATAGCAGAAATGTTTTAATATTTTCCAAGAGTTGAAGAGTGAATAGTATTGTATCTAAAAGGCACTTTCCACCAACCTCTGAAGAAAGTATGTCTTAATTTGACTTAAAGCACGGTAGTAAGTGTTATTCTTACCAGGTAGATAGTTTTTCGATGATGACACTCAAGAGACCGGAAGCGTTGCTCACTGTCTCGGGGTGCACACAGCCCTGAGGGGGAACGCTGCCGCTGCAGCCACATCGCGCCTGCTCCTCCCAGCTCACCAGTGGGCCAGCTTATGGGTTTTTATGTGGAGGCCACCAGTGGGTCACGGAGAGGCTTTGTTCACGTGAGCTCTGTCTCAGAAACCGTGGGAAGAGTGCTTTCTTCCTGTGGCAAACTCCACTCCGTGATTATTTAATTGGAAAGCCACTGTACTTTGGGTGGTGATGAAAAAGAATAGCTGCAGTCGAAGGCGGGGAGTGTGCGCAGATCCCCGAGCTGGGCAGGAATACCTGTCGTGTATGCGAAGCCGCTGTGCCGCCAGCCTCCTGCACGGCCTTCGTGAACACGTGGGGGTGGCCTCTGGCAGAGTCACACCTGCAAGAGTACGGGTTTTAATAAGCTCAGCTGGTGACCAAAAAGTGCCTTGGATTTGTTCATTTTATAATGTCTGTGTTTATATTTGGGTTGGTCGTGTACTGGTGTGTAAGATATCTTTTCTCTTTCCCACTTCTCTGTGCTTCTACATTCTATTCATTGAGGCTTCCAACTGAATATGAGAGGAACGGGAGATATGAGGGCTCAAGGTGAGGGAAACGATTTCTACTTAAAATATTTTATAGGTATTTACCTCCTTTCTGCGGCAGAGGCAACACCCTTCTCTGAACGTTCTGCGTCTGGCCCGGCTCCAGGTGGAATTGCTTAGCGCCACAGCAAGCAGCATGCGGTCAGGAAGCATTGCCGCTGCCGCCGGCACCTGGCGGCCACACGAGGGCGCTGGAGTGCTGCGGCCACCGGCCGGGGGAAGCCTCGGGTCCCAGCCCCACCTGGGTTCTCACTGGAGTTTGGGTGTTAACATACGCATTCCTAGGCATAGGAACGGGGAATCGCCATTTGAAAACTGTGACCAGGTAGCCTGGACCTCAGCTGCAGATCAGCCAGTGGCCTAAAGCCATTTCAAGTATAGATGCTGTTTGGGGACTACAGTTATATAAATTTGAACATTAAGTGTAATTTTTCCTCTTTTTCTTTTTAATATTTGTAAACTCAAAGCTGAGCAGAAGTGACTACTTTCCAAAGTTTGATACTGAGTTGACTGTGTTCCTTCCTTTACCACCTCATCGTTCCCTTCCCTTTCCTAAGGCAATAGTGCACAACTTAGGTTATTTCTGTTTCAAAAATTTGAACGAAAAACTTCATGCCATGGATTAGTTTTCTTTTGCGAGACACCTGTATATCCCCTTGTTCAAATGTAAATGTTCCCTTATGCTTTTGAAATAAATTTCCTTTTGTAATTTAAAAAAAAAAAAACCGCATTCCTCCAGCCTGAGCTCTCCTGACGTGACGTGAGGTGAGGTCTGGGAGTCTGGAGCATTGTTGACCTGGTGAGAACTCCTGGCATAGTTCTAGTCTCAAGGAATGAAAGCAGAATATTTAGGAGATTTTTTTTTTTTCTTTTTTGGCCACACCACGTGGCTTGTGGGATCTTAGTTCCCAAGCCAGGGATTGTACCCCGGCCCTGGCAGGGAACGCACCGAGTCCTAACCTCTGGACCTCGAGGAGATTCCCGAGGAGGATTTTCATATCTCACATCAGATGTCTTTTTTTTTTTTAAGAATGATTATGTAAGGGAATTCAGTGGTGAGGACTCTGTGCTTTCACTAGGTCCCAGGTTCAACCCCGGATCAGGGAACTAAGATCCCACAAGCTGTGCGGTGCGGCCAAAAAAAAAGGATGGTTATGTAGTTGAGTGTTTTGCTTTTAAATTTTCTGTACCCCTCATTGCATGGATCTGGCGGCGGGGGAGCCACCGGATGAGCTCAGACTCGAGATTTCTTGCACTTGTGCCCTGTTTTATGCCAGTCACCACCATGCTGTTTCAGGTCCTTGTTAGCCCATTTTCTCTCTTCCTGGTCTTTCTAAAACACAGCTCTGATCATGACTACCCGGAATGAAAACCTGCGGTGGCCCCAGGGCCTGGCCGACCATGTCCATATGAGGCCCTGCGTGGCCTCAGCAGCCCCAGTTTCCCGCACACACAAATCTGTCAGTTGAGGCAGAAGTTCAGGGTGAGAGTCAGGCAGCATCCCCCCCACCTGCCCTTGAGCAAGTCTAGCTGCCCTGAGTTTGTCTCCCCAGCCGAAGTTGGGAGGGACTAACAGAGCCCACCTCCTGGTGTGCTGGGGATCAAGGGCTCAGTAAATGCCAGCGGCTGTCGGGGGTGGGGGTGGGGCTGTGCCCTCAGCTCCAGTCCGTGGGCACCTTCGGTTTTGCCCTCAACACATTTTGTGCTTTCCATACCTCCTTGCCTTCACTTAAGAGATTTCCTCTGCTCTAGACACAGACTCTCTCCCACCTCAGTCATGTTGTTGAAATCCTGTGGTCTCTTCGTAGCCGTTCTCAGATGCTATTGCCGCCCCGCCCCACCCCGCCCCGCCCCGCCCCGCCCCGCAGCTGTTCTCTCGTCTCCCCTCTCTTGCACTCCTCCCGTCAGGGGGCTCCAGCTCTCTGGGACTCTAGCTGACTGCCCGGCCCTTACCTGTGCTATTGTGGTTTCCTTGTGTTTTAGTCTTTCCTCCCCTGACCCCAGCTTAGAGAGCTTTTGCTCTTTTTGGTAACCTATTTAGTATTTAACAGCACTGTATACTTAGGAAGCTTTCAAACAGTTTTGGTAGGTGTGAACCAAACTGAATATTCTGTTAGCAGGTGAATGACAGGGACATAGTAAAACCTATGGCCCACCCTCAGGTCTGATGAATTTGCCATAGGATTGAGTGTATTTAATATACATACACCGTGAGTTTTTAATGCACAAGTGTGTTAGGTGTTCAGCCTCCTAATTGAGAAGGTCAGTAACAGTTTGTGGCAGTGATGATTCAATACCGCAGAGCAGTGAGGTGGTAGGTGCCTGGTGGAGTTCCTGAGAGAGCCGTGCCTGGGACCACAGCCTGCACCTTGTGACTGTACAGTTTGCATTCAAACGGGTCATTTCAGGGCTCGGCAGCAAGTAAGCCTCAACGTTTCATTTTCCGATTTCAGCAGTAAGGTAGTGTCATCTAAGAATTCTTTTTAAGTGTGAAATTGGAAGTCCAGATTAACAAAATAGAAGGAAAAACGCTGAGGTGGTGGCAGGGGACTGAGAGAATGGCCCATCCCCTTACCTAGCTGTGCTTAGCGTCTGGGGCCATTTGCCGGGAAAGCAATTTGCAACTGTGTTGAGTCACTGGTTATCCTGAGTAACAGTTACAGTGGAGGTTATGATGAATTGACTCTTTAAAAATTGTGGTAGGAGAAGCAGCCAGGACGAGCAGACCTGGTGGCCGGGCTGCTGCCGCCACCTCCCTGAGCTGGCCTGTGAAGGGCCCTGCCAGCACCTTGCCGCCGGCAGCCAGCCTGGATGGCAAGGGCTGGGCTCCGGAGACGTGCTCAGCTCGCTCTCCACTTTGCCTCCTCCCAGGGGTTCTGTTTAACAGATTACTTTCTTAATTTTCACCCGACGCCTGGTGGAGATTTTTCAGCCAGGTAGATTTTTTATATCTGTAGCTTTATGATTGGGGTGGGAAGGGGGTTGTGGAGAAATAATAGGTGAGTACTTCTTAGCAAAGGAACAGACTACCAACCATGAGCCTACGCGGGAGAAACGTGGAGGTCATTTATATGCTGTATTGGAGATGTTGGTCATGAGCTGGGTAGAGTAGAAAAGGTGGGTTTTCCTGTGCAATTAAGAATAAACCTGCCACTGTGCCTTTCAGTCGCAACGTATCTGCTGAGCAAAAGGAGGAAAACAAAGAAGCAAAGCCTCGTTCCCTGCGCTTTACCTGGAGCATGAAAACCACTAGTTCCATGGATCCCAATGACATGATGCGGGAAATCCGCAAAGTGCTGGACGCCAATAACTGTGACTACGAGCAGAGAGAGCGCTTCTTACTCTTCTGCGTCCACGGCGACGGGCACGCGGAGAGCCTCGTGCAGTGGGAGATGGAAGTGTGCAAGCTGCCAAGACTGTCTCTGAACGGTGTCCGGTTTAAGCGGATATCAGGGACGTCCATAGCTTTCAAAAATATCGCTTCCAAAATTGCCAACGAGCTAAAGCTGTAACCCAGTAATTACGGTGTAAATTAAGTAGCAATTTAAAGTGTTTTCCTGAACACTGATGGAAATGTATAGAATAATATTTAGGCAATAACGTCTGCATCTTCTAAATCATGATATTAAACTATAAGGACGAGAGCACGCCTGGGAGCGGAAGCTGGCCTTTTTTCTACGAATGCACTACATTAAAGGCGTGTGACACGTGTGCCCTCTGTCTTATTTCCATTGCCCTGAACGTCAGCGTGTGACATCCGTCTCCACGTGCCTCCTGTCTGTGCGGGTGTGAGAGTGGTCGGCGTGTGTGTGAAGTAGTGCTACGGAAGCATCTCCTTACACTGGCAACCAGAGTTGTTACAAGTACCTCTGTGGGAGATTATTTGGTGCTAAAACATTAAAATTGCCAAGGAGGAAAATACTGAATTACTACTAAGAATTAACTTTAAGACTAGTTGGTAATTAATGCAGGTTTACAGTTCATGCCTGTGGTTTTGTGTTTGTTGTTTCGTGGTTTTTTTTAGTGCAAAAGGTTTAAATTTATAGTTGTGAACATTGCTTGTGTGTGTTTTTCTAAGTAGATTCACAAGATAATTAAAAATTCACTTTTTCTCAGTAAAATCTTGCATTGTCTCCTAATACTGTATTTAAGACTCAGATAAAGGCAGTGACTTAAAAGTATGTGTTTTTGCCTCCACCACCAAGTTGAACAAAAGCAAATGGAAAGTGTGCAAAGGCTGGGCCACTTTTTCCTTAGCGTGGATCCCAACATTTTGTGATTTCTAGCATCTTTTTTCCCCAAAGGCAATAAAGGGAGAAGATGGCCCTCCTGGTGACCTGAGCAGGATGGGGGCAGGAGTGGCTGTCAGCCTCTGCCTCAGGAGCCCCGGCGCACCCCCGTGTGGAGAGACGCCAGGCCGGGGCAGCTCTGGGTTTCTTCTCCATGAAGTATGTAATTTTCCTCTCTTGTTCCTTGTGATTCAGTACATGAATTCGACTCGCAGCCGTTTCCCAACACCGACATGGTTACATAAAGAGGGTAATGAACTCATCAGTCAGTTTGATGCTTTAATCTCGCGGGGATATTATCACATTAATTGGTGTGCTGTTTGGGTTCTGGGTTTGTCGGTGGTGGTCCAAGTATGAAAGTCTGGACAGTTACTTGGTCACAAATACTTACTCTACCACGGGCAGAGCACTGTTTCGGGTATTTGGGAAACCTCCCATGCCTCTTAGAGCATATGTCCTAATAGGAGAGCAGTCAGTAAACAATAGTCCAGTACCTAATGTGGAACAAAGTGGTAAATGGCATGAAAAACGTCACCGGGCGGGGTCAGGCATTCCAGAGGTCCAGAGGCTCGGGTGGGGGTGGGGTGCTTGAACAGCGGCGTGGCCGCGAGGGAGGCGTCCGCGCACGTCTCCTGGAGAGTGTCTGGCCGAGGCCAGGGCGCAGCAGCGAGCTGGAGCAGCGTGGAGGGCGTTTGGTCGGGGTGCCAACTGGGCCACGGAGGCGATGCAGGTGTGTTTTTACTCTGAGATGGGAGCAGCTGGGGGGTTCAGACAGAACAAGAAGAGTGGCCTCAGGCTTTCAAACGCTCGTTCTGGCGGCGGTGTTGCAAATTCATCCCGGGGCGTGAGGAGAAGCCAGAAACGCCATTGGGAGGCTGTTGGCCGTAATTAGGTAAGAGGTGATGCTGCCCTGGTGAGACAGTGGTTGGATTCTGGGTATGTTTTGAAATCAGAGTCAACTGCATTTACTCCTGGATTAGAAATGGGTAAGTGAAAAAAGCCAAGGATGACTGTCTGGTTTTTGGCCGGAGCAGCAGAAAGGAGAGGGTTTGCTGCCCTTGAAACAGGACGGGTTGTGGGAAAGTCTGCGCGTGGGAGAACAGGTTTGGACACATCGAGTTTGAGGTACCTTTACACACAGGTGGAGACTGGGGAGAGACCCCCAGGAACCCTCGGCAAGTGAGAGAAGCTCATCAGAGCAGAGGACCAGTGCTGAGCCCCAGAGACAGTGCCTGGGGAGGCCCGGGAGAAGAGGTGGGCCTGGCGGGAGAGCCTTGTGGTGGGAGGAGCGCCAGGCCTGTGGTCCCCAGCCAGGGTCAGGGAAGGATGGAGGGATCAGTGCCCTTTGACCTAACAATAGAGCCGGTCATTTTCACCTTACTGGCACTTTCAAACCTTTGTGATTGTTGGGGGGGGGGGGGGAAGTCCCCTCCTTTTTTCACTTGAGGCATTTTCCTTTTTCCTCCAGACCCATCCCCTTTCAGCATGCACTTTTCCGCGAGCTCAGTGTGCACGGCTTCCTGTGCAAGATGGCCCTGCAGGAGCTGCGGGGGTGAAGCGGAGCTCTGCCAAGCAAAGGTGTGGCTGCAGCCGAGTTTCTTCGGATCCTGTTGCCTTGGACGTGTTTTAAATTGTTTTCCATATTTATGTTTTCAAGGACAAATTGAATACTAGAAGTTAGACTCCTTTAGGAGAAACTAGTTTACCACGTACCCTAACAAAAAGGCCACTCTTTACACAGACACAAATGTTCATATTATTTTTGATTGCTTATTTGTCATAAGCCATGTCTGCATCTTAATATGTTACTGATTCAATGAGAAACTGTGTGTGTTTGTAGTACCAATATTCACCTGCAGAAGTCATCTGAACTGGTTGTATGTAAAAAGGCTCTATTGATGAAGGTTTGAGTTTAGTGGCAGCATAGGTAGTGTTACCTTTACTGAGGTGAAAACATGAAATCTCATCCATTACTGAGGGACCCATGTCCTTCCTTGAGATACTACGTCCTCAGGATATGGCATTTTTATTCTTCATACAGTGAACTTTTTTTACTTTATTTGGCCGCGTTGGGTCTTAGTTGCGGCACGCGGGATCTTTTGTTGCGGCACACAGGCTCTTTGCAGCACGTGGGCTTCTCTCCAGTTATGGCACGCGGGCTTCAAAACACACAGGCTCCTCAGTAGTTGTGGCACATGGGCTCTCTAGCTGCACACATGCTCCAGAGTGCAGGCTCTCTAGTGTGGCACGCGGGCTTCAGAGCTCACAGGCTCAGTAGTTGTGGCACGTGGGCTTAGTTGCCCCGTGGCACGTGGATTCTTAGTTCCCCAGCCAGGGATCGAACCCACGTCCCCTGCATTGGAAGGCAGATTCTTAACCACTGGACCACCGGGGAAGTCCCCTACGGTGAATTTTGAAAGGGAATATTCTAGAGTACTTTGATTACTTGAGACAAAGCCACACTTTTTTCCTCATTTACTCCCTCGAATCCCTCAGAAGTGAGGTAAGGTACCTGGCGAGGCAGTACTACTGGTTTTATTTACCTGACAATCAGTGTTGTCTTACTCTTGAAAATAAGGCTTATCTTCCAGTTAGGTCGACTTTCCTCTCATCTAGATCAGGCAGATCAGAGGAACCAAGACAACGTTTCTTAATGACGTGCCTTGTTCTCAGGCCGTCCTTCCGTTTCTAAAAGTGAAGACCCGTGCAGAATATTGTTAAGAAACATGACTAACTTTCAGAAGCACAACTGTGATCGCTTCCACAGCATATGTTTCTCCAAAAGTCTAGAGAACGATGATGTTTAAAAGAAAAATCTCCCTCCGTGTGCAGCATGAACAAGTTACCGTTGCCGTGGAAACTGGCCCTAGAATACCCTCTCCCGGCAGTTCTTGCTCAATGAGTGATGCTTGGTGACCGCGGGATCCACGGAGCACTTGTGGCTCCATGAGCAGCACCAGGGAGACACGGGGACGTGGGAGGCGTGTCTGTGAAGTGCTGTCTCTTCTGGTCTGGCTCAGGCAAGAGCAGCAGCAGAAATGAGGAAGGGCTTGGATCAGAGGGTCCGAACTTTGCTTTTTTTGGTTTTTGTTGTTGGGCTCGTTTGTTTTTTATTACTAATTTGCCATGGGATCCTTTAGACAGCTCAGCGGCCACTTTTGAATGGGGAGGGAAATGGTTGCTTTTGAAGGGAGCGATGTAAAGAGGGTGACATGCCTGGCAGGTGTCCTGACGGTGCACAGGTGAGTCCAGGTGTGACTGTCCCCGAATGCAGACCCCGGGTGTCCTTCCCAGTCATCGAGGAGGCCAGAATCCAGCAACTTCATGATTTGGTCTTGGTTTGCCACGTGGAGAGACCAGAACCCAGCCTGAGGTGATGCTTCCTCACAGGCAGTGCTCGCTACGTGACGTGGTGGCGTCCCAGTGTGGCTGCCCGGCCACTAGTGAGATTTGGGGATATGTGACAGAACAGCATCACAACCCTCAAAAGTGAGAAAGCGGGAATTCCCTGGCGGTCCAGTGGTTAGGACTCCACGCTCTCAGTGCCGAGGACCCTGGTTCAATCCCTGCTTGGGGAACTAAGATCCCACAAGCTGTGTGGCACGGCAGGATAGACACACACACACACGCACGAGCAGGACATCTGGGCCAGACGTATGTTCCCAGGGACGGGAGCTCACCTGGTGAGGAGGACATGTGATGTGTGTGGAGAATGGGTTGTGGTGGGAGAGTCCGAGACCTTCCTTTCTGTTTGGGCCAGACTCTCAGGGGTGGCCTTAGGGCCCAGAACAGATAGCAGGGTGGGCATTGCGAGGAGGCCTTTGTGAACTCAAAATACGAAAGTCCTCTGCCAGTAGGGGAGCCCCTGGCCACAGCGGGGGCGCTGAGCCTGTCCGTGCTAGTTGCCGCAGCAGGGTCTGCGCGACCAGGAAGGCCGGGACAGGGCGCATTCTGAAGCAGGACCTCGGGATTCCCTCCGGACAGACCCAGAGCCCTGTTTAAAAGTGAACTGGGCAGCGTGGGCTAGTGGTGTACGCCCTTGACCTGGGCAGCCTGGTGTCCAGATTCCAGCTTCTGAACCTCAGGTTTCTTCCTCGGAAAGTCAGCACGTTGAAAGAGTATCTCGCTCTGGGTTGTTGGCAGCGTCCCCCAGGCGGCCAGTGCAGAGCAGGGCGCCTGGCAGGTGTCTGGAAGACAGCCGCGCACACGGGCAGAGGTCTTTTCAAAGAAGCACACCAGCCCGTCCTCTGCCCTCCCGGCTGCCCAAGGCGCAGAGGCCCTTGAACGGCACGCCGGCTCCCAGGAGGGGACACTGCGCTGCCAGCACAGACTTCACGAGGACATTCCCCCGGTGTCTCAAGTGTAGAGTTCTGGGCTCAGAACCTGCCGTTAGGCAAGTTGACAGGCCTGTGCCACCACCTTCCTGGCCGCGAGCCTTTGCCGGTGTCCCCAGAGGACAGGGAGAAGCAGCAGGCCCGGTGCGAGCGTGCGGACAGGAGGCCGACGGCGCCGCCCCCCCCGAGGCCTGCCCTGGCCCCTGCAGTCGCCCGCTCGCCCAGCTCCGTCCTCCCACTGCCCGCTGCTCCCGCCGCCCCGACCGTCGGCGCCATTTAGGGATTGGTTCGCTCTCTCGTCTCCTGCCCTTCCGAGAACGTGAGCTCTTTCTTGTCACGTAACCCGAGTACCTAGAGTAGTGCCCGGTACACAGCACGAGATAAGCATTCGTCGAGTGATGGGGATTATAAGGTGGTGATGGAGCGCAAGCAAGAGAGATCTGGGAAGCACGAGGCAGCTGTTGATGAGTTTCCCCTGTAGCTGCCCCTCCCCCGGCGGCCCGGGCCCGAGCGGGCAGCAGCCGCGGGAAGCCGTGCTCGCTTTGCACAGGGCCCCTCCGGCTTGGTGTCCCGCGGCTCTCCGAGCCTTTCCTGTTTTACAGGCTCGGAGGTGGGATGAGAACGGAGCCCGCAGCCCGGGTGACTGGTGTTCTATGCTCCTCAGCCAGCTGCCTGCATCACCGACGCCCACGTGGTGTCATTCAGCTCTCGTGGGGCGCAGACCGTGCGAGTTCCCGGGGACGTACAGGAGGAGGCCCCGCGCCGCATGACCTTTGCCGTCAGATGTGAGACCGCAAGTTGCAGCGCCGGCTTAGCGCCGTACTCTGTCGCACTCTGTCGCACGGCCCAGAGACTCGCTCGGTCGGTGTCGCGTTTGGATTTCAGCCTCTGCTGGAAGAGGAGCGGCCTGGGGCCGGGGGTGCGTGTGGGCCGCGTTCAGTGAGCTGGTCCCTCAGGCTCGCTTGCGTGTTAGCGGCGGCCCCCGCCCTGACTGCTTTGTCACGAGCGGGAGCCTCCCACAGAGCGGGGTCACCTCGGGGTGGAGGCCAGACCGCGCTCGCCGAGACGGCCTGGATCTCTCGGAGTGAGGGCAGGGGAGGCTGGGGGCCGCGTTGGGCGCTTCTGATGCCATCGGCGTTGGCCTGCTCGCCTTGCTGATTTCCTTTGGTTTTTTGTGGTGGTTCGTGTGACGGGCTGAGTGGCTGCACTCTGTGGTTCTCACATCCTCTCGCAGCTCCCTGGATACTCATTCTTGTGGTTTCTAGTTATGGGGATAAGTAGAGGCCTTCCTGGTGGTGTCACCAAGAACACAGGCGACCGATCATAACCACGGCTCCTCCCCTGTGCCATTTGCACGTTCCTGCTCCCTCTACATCCCACCCACTTAACCCATCTCTGAGTGTTATTTTAAGCCAGAATCGTCCCTCATGCAGAAGGAAGGTCTGCAGTTGCTCATCGGGAACTTCTCTGGCTTCTGCTGGGTGCCTCCAGCGCCAGGGGGCTGTGAGGGGTTCGGGCTGGTTCTGCGTTTTCCGGACGCACAGCAGCTTCCCGCACCACGCCGGGAGTCTCTCCCGCCCTCCTTGACCGGCCTTTCACTAGCCAAGGCCCAAGTACTTGAAGATAAAAATTGTATTCCCTCCCTGAACTGTGCTTCTCTAAGTCAAACTGCCCCCGTTCTTTTCAGATGGTTCAGGACAAGATGTGAAGACTTTCTATCATTGTTTTTATGTTCGTATATTCTTTCATTGACATTCATACTTGGGGGGCTTTAAGGTGGGACGGCTGCTCTGGAAGGCCCCGTGCTGAACTCCGGGGATCCACAAATAAGGCAAACCCTGTGTCCTCTGGAAGCACGTTCTCACGGGAAGAGGCGCACAGACACAGCCTTGAGACCCGGTATGGCCGGCACTGCGTGAAGGAGCGCACCGGGGCTCGGGCCCGAGCAGGAAGCCCCGTCTGGGTGAAGGAGGCACGTGGAGATGACAGGTATGGCCGGAAGCCCCCCACGTCTGCTCAGCGGCAGAGGAGGGCGTAGCATGTACGAAGGCAGGGCAGCGGTGGGCCTGGCGTGCTGCTGGTCAGGCTTTCTTGTCGCCATTCCAATAAAGCGCGTCCCAGACAATGCACCTCTGTTCTGTTCAGGGGACTTGGGGCCAACACTTCCTTAGGCAGTGACGTGGCAGGCTTCGGCGGGGAGTTCTGCTGCCAGGCCACATGAGACCCTGCTGCCCTGGGAAGCCAGGTCCCGGGGACCAGAGACGAAGCATCCTAGTGTGGGGCACCTGGCTCACCAGCTCTTTCCAGAGCGAAGTCTGCACTGACTTGCCCTCCCTCTCTCGGGAGGGAGCTGCCAGCAGGCGTGGGGAGGTGTGATTCCTCTCTCAAAGCAGGCATGCTCTGCATGGAGAAGAGCTGGGAAGCAGGAGCGTATGCAGTCATGTTCGTTAGTATGGCACCGGTAGTCCTTTGGCAGAGGGTGCCCCCGAGAGCCGGCTCCCAACACCAGAGCTGTGGGCTGCGCCCCCAGCCCCAGACGCACCCCATTCCCCGAATGCACTGTGCAGCCTGGGGGCTGCTGTGCTGGTCCCTCCTTGGCTCGGGTCCCCAGGCCAGTCTCTGCTTGTCCCCCAGCACCCAGCTCAGCTGTCACCTGCTGCCCCCAGCCTTCAGCGTCCTCACCCTCAGCCCACCTGGCTTCTCTTTGTGTCTCTGGTCCTCTCCCCTTCTTCTCTGAGCTCTGGAGGCTTGGCATGGGCTTGTCTCATGGCTTGTCACTTACTGACTTAGCCTGTGGGTAGAGGGTGGGCGTTCCTGTTACCCTGAAAGGCTGTGCAGGACATCCTCTTGTCTTGACCTCACTCGGTGTGTAGGGCACGTTTTGCTGGGTTGAGATTCCCGGTATCACGGCATTAATGAATTGAACCAAAACACTGGAACGGGACTGGAAAAGCAGAGGCATGTTATGCTACGTCTTTGATGCTGGAGAATAGAGCAAAGCCATCAGCACCTGGGTCCTCCTTCCTGGTCTCGAGGAAGGAGGGCGAGGCGGAGCCTCCGGCGCCGACCTCTGCTCACAGCAGCTCCTCTCCAAGACGGGCACCGGTGCCCATGACTGCTGGTGCGCGGCCCAGGTGGTCCCTGTCGAGCAGAGTCGACAATTTCAAGTATGGATGAGTACGGACCACCTTTATTATTTGTTGAAATTGTAGTGCTACTTAATGTGTCGGGCAGTTGGTGAGGCAAAAGTGTTGACAAAACTAGACTTTTCACTCCGGTGAAAATTTGGGAGTTTTATTTGCTAAATGGTGCACCTCTGTGGTAACCTGGGCATGTATTCGTACTAACACAGACCACCCATAACAGAAATAGGAGCAGGCAGCCCAGTTTGGGTGAGGGGGGATGAAAGGGGAAAAACCCATAAAAGCCAGTGTTCTCTGGAGATTCCCAGGGAAACCACTGCACGATGGGGACAAGGAGAAGGACGGGTGAGGGCTGAGGTCCTTCCTGGTTTTGCTTGTTTGTTTAAAAGAGAGAAAGGGTTTATTCAGGGAGATGAGTACTTCACAGACAGAGTGTGGGCCATCTCGAAAGATGAAAGAGGCACCAGGGTATGGGGTTGTCAGTCTTTATAGTGGTGGGAGGAGTATTGCAGCTATTTGTGGGAAAGGGTGGGGATTTCCAGGAATTGGGCCACTGCCCACTTTTTTACCTTTATGGAACTGTCAAGGCACCTGTAGGTGCGTCATTTACCTTCCTGATGCGTTTCAATGAGTGTATACTGAAGCTCAGGGTCTAGTGGAAGTTGACTCTTGCGCCATCTTGGACCGATTTGGTTCTAATCAGTTTATGTCGTGTCCTCGGGCCCGTGTCATTCTTTTAAAGGTTGTGTCTGGCCCCCTTCCTGTCTCATTTCCCCCTCAGAGATTTTACTCCCAGAATCTTATGGGAAGCAGAGGGGTGATGGTCTGCCTTCTGTAGCTGCTTCAGGGCTGAGCAGGATCATTGACCCTGCCTGGCAGGGAGTAAAAATCTCCAGATGCCTGATCTAGGGGGTCCCAGGGGTGGAGGGGCGGGGGACAGCTTCTTGCTTTGAGTTGGTATGGGCTGGAATCGTCACATAGCCATCATCTTGATGTGGAACTGTTGTAACTGCTTCCCTAGCCTTTCTATGAATCTTTTTGAAGATGAAGCACTTTTGTAACAGCATCAGAGTACAATAACTGTCTATAAATGACAAAAGACTTAAGAGGCGGGACTTCCCTGGTGACGCAGTGGTTCAGACTCCGTGCTCCCAATGCAGGGGGCCCACGTTCAATCCCTGGTCAGGGAACTACATCCCACACACATGCCGCAACTAAGGAGCCCACCTGCCACAACAAAGACCCGGTGCAACCAAATAAATAAATTAAAACATTAACAACCACAAAAAAAAGACTTCAAAGGCATGGTTAAACGTCTGATTACAATGTAATTGATAAAGAAACTTGGTTACTGTTGTGACATAACATTTTAAGGTAACAACTAGAACTGTAGCCTTATACCAGGACATACCCAAATTTTAGAAACTTTATATAATTTTTAGAATGTCTATATTAATAACATTCATCCATACAGTATATTTTTAAGTAGCTTTATGGCTCGTGTGATAATGCTTTCTGTGTAATTCAGCATAATAAATAATACTAGTTTGGGACTTCCCTGGTGGTCCAGTGGTTAAGAATCTGCCTTCCAATGCAGGGGACATGGGTTCGATCCCTGGCCGGGGAACTAAGGTCCCACATGCCGCAGGGCAACTCAGCCTGCGCATTGCACCTGCTGAGCCTGTGCACCCTGGAGCCCACCCAACACAACTAGGAAGAAGCCTGTGCTACAATGAAAGATCCCATGTACCTCAACTAAGACCCGATGCAGCCAAATAAATAAATCAATAAATATTTTTTTTAAATAAAATAAATAATACTAGTTAAATATTTCTCTCTGAGATGACTCAGGAGCCCTCTAAAGCACCCCAACGTTAGCTAAAAGTCAAAAGAACTTTGATTAAAATTTGAATTTGGGAAGTTTGTCAAAAAGTTTTAATTAAAACACTTGATCAAGTAAGATCATCGGTCTCTGTGAGGCAATACTAATTTCTTGACCAAAGTTACAAGAGATCTCAAAAACAAATACAGATCACTTAAAGACAATCTGTTATGAAAAATGGCATTCCAAGAAAACTCTGTTCTCTTAACAGAAAGAAAAACCAAATCCAAGTCTTAGCTTAGCTTACTCCCAACAAAATCCATTTACCCAACTAAATTCAATCCAATCTTAAAAAACCCTGATCCATGCATAACTCTTTTCAGTATTTTTCTTTTTTTTTTTTTTTTTCTTCGGTATGCGGGCCTCTCACTGCTGTGGCCTCTCCCGTTGCAGAGCACAGGCTCTGGACGCGCAGGCTCAGCGGCCACGGCTCATGGGCCCAGCCGCTCCGCGGCATGTGGGATCCTCCCGGACCGGGGCACGAACCCGTGTCCCCTGCATCGGCAGGCGGACTCTCAGCCACTGCGCCACCAGGGAAGCCCTCTTTTCAGTATTTTTTTCATTCCTCACACCTTTTACTGAAAACACATAACTTAAATTTTTTTTTTCCACATTGAGTTATTTTTCTTGCTGGCAAATTTGCAATAGATATAAGGTCTAGTAAACCTAGGTTCAACAGAAGTATTATACGTAACATTGATGACTCCAAAGACATGTCTATATTAAACCAACAAGCTTAAGCCACCTTCAATACCAGATATTACTTTAGTACTAAATATTTTCCAGATGACATGAACCTGAAATTCATTCTGGCCAGATTATTTTCTATTTCTGAGCATTTATATAAACGCTTAATTTCCTTTAAGTCAATTAAATAGAGCTCTTTTATGAATTAATTTTTTGCAATACCATACATCTACAACACACATACAGATACAAATGAACACACACACACAGAGGCCTCGTAGTTCCATTCCAAACTTTCAGCCATGAGCCAGGTACAGCAATGTAAAATCCATCAGTCTGCAAAAGAGGTTGGATTAAAATTGGGTTTCTGGCAGATGGAACAAATCAAACTCACTTATCTAGATGGCCAAACCCTTTCTACTAATATTTATGGAAGGCGTTGTAAGTTGTTTTTTTTTTTCTTTTTTTTTTTTTTTGCCGTACGCGGGCCTCTCACTGTTGCGGCCTCTCCCGTTGCGGAGCACAGGCTCCGGACGCACAGGCTCAGCGGCCACGGCTCACGGGCCCAGCCGCTCCGCGGCATGTGGGATCCTCCCGGACCGGGGCACGAACCCGCGTCCCCTGCATCGGCAGTCGGACTCTCAACCACTGCGCCACCAGGGAAGCCCTGTTGTAAGATTTTTATTTGTCCTTGACAAGTTCCAAATTATTTATGCCCCGTTTCAAAATGTGCATTTTAGCAATATGGCAGAGGGACTTCCCTGGCGGTCCAGTAGTTAATGACCGCCTTCCAACGCAGGGGGTGCGGGTTGGATCCCTGGTCGGGGAGCTAGGATCCCATATGCTTTGCGGCCAAAAAATGAAAACATAAAAAACAGAAGCGATATTGTAACAAATTCAATAAAGACTTTAAAAATGGTCCACATCAAAAACTCCTTAAAGGGCTTTCCTGGTGGCGCAGTGGTTGAGAGTCCGCCTGCCGATGCAGGGGACGCAGGTTCGTGCCCCGGTCCGGGAAGATCCCACATGCCGCGGAGCGGCTGGGCCCGTGAGCCGTGGCCGCTGAGCCTGCGCGTCCGGAACCTGTGCTCCGCAACGGGAGACGCCACAGCAGTGAGAGGCCCGCATACTGCAAAAAAAAAAAAAAAAAAAAAAAAAAACTCCTTAAAAAAAAAAAGATGGCAGAGACTAGAGTTGCTGGTAAGACATTTGCATCTCACAGGCATAGGCAAGTTCCTCCTAGATTTCCCCTTTGTTTAATACAAGCCTCTTAAGATAAGAGCCACACCTCTGTTCCTGTAAAGACTTGATTTGTAAGACAAGGACAGTTTTTTGTTTGTTCTTTTAAAGAATTGGGTGGCTACCTCAATGATATTGAAGGACTGATATACCCATTCACCTATGTTGGAATGTTTTACTCTTCCTTATTTAGCTTAGGGGAGAAGCCCTCCCCCCAAATTCCTATCAGGTATGGTTAGTTTAGTCAGACCAGTGGCCTCACATTTTGGTAATCTATTTACACACAATTTGGGGGACCCTCCCTGGGTTTAAGAAATGTTTAAATTATGGCACTCAGTCCGGCCTTTGAGGAGGCTTTCCTATAACCTCATGTGATCCCATTTTTACAGATAGCTGGACAATTTTTAGCCCAATTTTTTCACTCATTCCATTCCTATCCTGTAGGCACCCTCGGCTTGAATTTTATAAGCACACACAGTGGAGGCATTCATGGCATTACAGTGTCCGGATTTGCCCACTCGAAGGAGAAGTGATATTGGGAGTCTGGGAGCGGGGGGGATGCAGAAGAAAGCAACCTTTAGTTCCAGCACCTGTGAACCAGTTGAACAGCCCATAGTCTTCAAACTTGGATGGGGTGGAATGGAGACCTCCTCTCACTTGGGACTGAAGCAGGCTCCCCTGGCCAAGAGTAATCGTTTTTCTTGGTGGACGCCTGGAATTTGGTGAGCAAGTCCATTTCCCAACGAGGCAATGGGGCACTCAGGCATGAGCAGCACTTGGTTTGGAGCTTTCCGTCAAACCCCATTATCTTACAGGATCAGGAGGGCGGGTCCAGGGAAATCAGCCCGGAGTAGGCAGTCTCCACATCTAAGGAAATACCTTTCCTACCTGCCACGGCAAGGGCCCCCCAAAGCCCCTGCGGAGAGATGACCGTGCGTCAGTGGGGAGCTGGGGGGGGGTTCCAGGCCCCCAGCACTGCCAGCCTTTGGTCCCCTCAGCCGCCATCGGTTTGAGGGCCCCGAGCCTCCTTTGGGGCTGGGGGCAGTCCCGCTTCCAGTGGCCCTCTTGCTCTGTTGTGCAGGGTCCTGGTGGACCTTTCCCATACAGGGAGCATTCGTTCTTCCAGTGGCTCTCGTATCCACACTTAAAACAGATCCTTTCTCAGTGCGACGGTGGCTCTGCTCCAGGCTTCCTGGATCCTGTCCTCACCATGGGTCTTCACGAGGGTGGGAAACCCTGAGATGGTGCGGGGCTTAGGGCCTCTGCCGTTAACTGTGCTTTTTGCTGTTGTCCCTGAATCCTTTTTGTCCCTTCAGCCATATCTGTATTGTTAAATATTCCAAACGCCAAATCCATGAACTGATTTATGGGGGTCTGGGCTCTCCAGCTCCCCAGATGGGGAATTAGGGGTAAATGGTCCGGAAGACGGTGGCCCCTCAGAATTGGGGGAGGTAGGAGTTCCTGGTTGTGGACCCCAGGGAAGTGGACCCATAAGGGTTCATCTGAAACATGGGGCTCCCGTGGGGGAAGAAGGCACTTGGAAAGGGGTGTGAGCCAGGCACACCCGGGCGGAGTTCTTTAGACCTGGATTATGGAATAGGGTCATGAACATTTGGATGGATGGGACTTCCCCTCCATTTACCTTTCTTTTTTTACAAAATAAATTTTTATTTTATTATTTTTGGCTGCGTTGGGTCTTCGTTGCTGCGTGCAGGCTTTTCTCTAGTTGTGGTGAGCGGGGGCAACTCTTCGTTGCAGTGCGCGGGCTTCTCATTGCGGTGGCTTGTCTAGTTGCGGAGCTCGGGCTCTAGGCGCACGGGCTTTAGTTCTTGCGGCTCGCAGGCTCTAGAGCTCAGGCTCAATAGTTGTGGCGCACGGCCTTAGTTGCTCCGCAGCATGTGGGATCTTCCCGGAGCGGGGCTCAAACCTGTGTCCCCTGCATTGGCAGGCAGATTCTTAACCACTGCACCACCAGGGAAGCCCCTTTCCTTTTGCAAAATAAGTCCAGCTGCAAGATGGATTATAATTTAATGACCCAATTTTTTTTGCCAGATCTCTTGGTCCCCTAGTTTGTACTGGGGCCATGCAGTATTGCGAAAGAAAATTAATTTCTTTTTTTCTTAAACCATCCTAAGTTTTCCCCAATTAGCTAATATGCATCCTAGCAGAGAATCCTTCAGGATCCTTGTAGTTGCCCCCATTTTTTATTGGGATGTCTTGACATGACGGGGGTCTGATTGATCCTAGCCAGATGGTAGTCATTTGTCCTGGCATTCTCCCAGTGTCAACAGTGGGGTCCCTGAGAGCCACCAGCCAACCTGAAATCTGCCAGGTTGGTTGGCCTGAGGACGCCCCTTGGATTTAGTCAAGGAAAGGAACAAGAGTCCCAGGGCCTAAATCCTTCAGAGATGGAGGGAGGAGACCTAGGCCCCGAGCCAACCAAACAGGTTAACTTTATCACTGAAACGAAAGAAAGAGAAACAAATAGAGCCAGGGGCCTCCAAGGAGGCTCAAGGGCCAATAGTCCAAGAAGCCAGGAGAGGAGGATATAAGAGGAATCCAGGATAGGAGGGAAGGTGTGCGGCCACGACACTTCCTAAGAGAGATCTGTGAGCTCCCTGAGGAAGGTGCTTGCCCGCGACCTCTGCCTGTGAACCCCACGAGAGAAGTGCTCCCCCATGCTTACGCTCTGGGGTGTCTGCGCTCCCCACGAGATGTGCCCCTTAAGAGAGAGCATGACGCCCCGCTGGGTGTCAGTCGACGAGGGGGTTGAAATAAGGAGGAAACTGAGAATGCTGCACAGCAGGCAGAGTGCAGGCGTGCAGAAGGGAGCCCCGGGCGGCCCCGAGACGGCAGATGGGAACAAGTCTGGGGGGGTTGGTGCCACTGCCCTCAGTCTGTGGTCACGTGTGTCCCATCCTGACTGAGTGCACGCTGGCTGGGAGGGGCCCAAAGCCAGGCTGTTTCTAGAGCCATTGGTCTCAGTTCCAACTAAATTCCTGGACCAGCAGGCACCAAGCCAGGCCTGACATTGCAGTGGGATGAGTGTGTAGCCAGGCAGGACCCCGCCCCAGTCCCCAGTGCCACGTCAGGAGTGATACTGGCTGTCACGCGTGTACCAGGTTAAACACTCGAGGATGTTCCACCCGCCGGGCTTGGGTGCCCCTTGTCTGAGGTGGCCTCTGAAGCGTTTTCCCTGCAGCCACGGATGCTTCAAGAGCGTCTTGGAAATGTGCTCCTCTAGCTGGGCAGTTGCATGCCAGGCTCAAAGCCAGGGTTTTGCTACGAAAGCAGAAGGGGAGAATGCACAGAGATTTGTCAGCAACAGGAGGGGCTGGAAGGAGTACTTTTAACTTTTCTGGGTGTTAAGCTTAATTATTTAGGTTGAGCCTTAGATTTTGACAAGACCCCAACTCTGGGAAAGGTGTGAAAGTTAGGACTTCTGAAACCAGGCAGAACATCTTCACTTCTCTGTGTCTTTAGCAAAGCAGAACCAGCTGTACAAAGACAGATTGGGTGGGGGAAGGTAGAGAGAGTCCAGATGCTGGGAATGGATCCCTGTAGAAAGCTTCCTGCCAGGCTTGGGATGTGGGATTTGGTCATCCAGCTCACATGTGAAAAGCCTCAACCCTCAGCGCGGTCAAAAGCCTTGCTCCTCCGGGCGGAAATTCTGTCCCCTTGTTCATTGGAAACCTCACAGGCAGCAAGATGACTTCTTGCCAATGAAAAGATCGTTTTCCTTTGTTACCTGTGGAGTGAGTACACGTGTGCCCCCCAGGGGTGCTTTATGGGGCTTTGGTGTAGGCACCAAGCAGCTCCAAGTAGAAATGCAGGATGAAGGACCTTCCAGGCAACTGCCACCAGCTCAGCTACCGGTAAGAGCAGCAGGTCCTGCATACTGGACGTCTAAGACGTTCGGAAAAGTCAAAGAGCAGTGAAAAGAGCCCAGGACTTGGAACTGGGTGGGCTCACTGGTGCCGCCCCCGAGCCAGTTCACTCCGTTTCCACCCCAGAGGTGGGGAGAGGCTCACCCCGAGCAAATGGGGTGGTGGCGGTGAAGCCCTGCAGCCTCGTGGCCTGCCACCAACTGGGACACACTGGAGCGGTTTTTTAAACCACTCAGAAAAGGAACTTGTTTCAGCTATTTATATAAGTAATATGTGTTCGCTGTAGGAAATTTGGAAAATAAAGTATAAAGAAGGAAATCACCTGTTACCCCACCACCCACAGCTGACTACCGTTGTTCGGGATGTTTCCATACGTGTCCTGTGTGGGATCCCAAGAGTACAAGCTGTTTTATAAGCTGCTTTTACACTTCTGCTCTTTATAATCATGTCACTGTCTCACAGAGCTCTCTACGTTGCTGTCGATGCCCGCGTGGCACCACATCGAGGGAGGGGGTGGCCTGGATTTTTAACAACCCTTTGTCGTTGGAGTCCTGACCAGCTCTTCCCTGTTCTAAGTGACTGCATCTCTTCGTTATCTCTGTAGGGCAATGGTTCTCGAAGCAGCCGAGGGCCAATTTGGCCCCCCCCGGGGACATCTGGCAATGCCCAGAGACATTTTCTTTCCATTGTCGCAGTCGGGGTGGGTGATACTGCTGGCATCTAGAGGTTGGAGGCTGGTGGCAGTACCCAGGGACCGCCCCCCGTCCTCCCGCCAACCGGCTGTCGGTGGAGGAGTTTCTTGGCTGGGCCCCGGCCGCGACACAGGTGTGATGCTCTCACTGGTGCTGCTTCGCCGAGACAGTGAGCGAATACGAGTGTGTATTGCCACGTGCTGGGGCATTAGACCTTCCATGTTTGACCATGGTTTCAGGAAAATTGAAACCACCCTGTCTAGAGGTCTCTTGAAGCCAGAGGAAAGGGGGAGAGGCTGTAGGGACTGTGGCTGAAGGGTCCGTGGACCGCTGAGCAGAGGTGCCTTTGCTGAGTGCATAGTGGTGACAGGGAAGCGTTGGAACGTTCTCTTTATCAGGAAGCGACATGCCTGCCTCACCAGGGACCTCAGATACCCGTGCACACGGGAGGGTGGCTTCGGGACTGTCATTCCTGAGCCTGCAGCCCTGGGCTCAGTAGGCGGCCTGAGGAAGCAGGGGGTCCTTCAGGCGGAGGGAGCACGGGCAAGGGCCCCGGGGTGGGCGCAGGCAGATGGGCCAGGATGATAGCGGCACAGCCCGACTGGGCAGCTCCCGGACGAGCTGGGGGAGGCCTCCCCCCGATCGCGCTCTCTCCTGAGCTGCCCTCAGTCTCCCCTCTCTGCGGGGCGAGGCCTTCACAGGCGAGGGGCACACCTCCTGTGCTCATCACAGCCCTTTTTACCCCGAGTTTCCAGGCCCTACTAAGCACTGTCTGGCCTGGCCCAGCCCACACTGGCTGGAGGGGGACAGTGGCTGGAGGAGGAAGCTGAGAAAAGGGGCCCCCTGCCTGCTGTGTGCCCCTGACCTGGACCTTCGTGGCAGCAGGGCCAGCCCCGAACTGGCCTCTGGCCCCCAGGCCAGTCAGGGACCCCAAGAGTGGGTGCAGAGACCCCTTTCCTGCCAGTCTTCTGCACCTGGGGGCCTGCCCCCTCTAACGCCCAGCCTGTCCAGTTGTTCACTCACCCAACCTCTGGGCCCATGCCCCCTTCCCTGGCAAAGGCTACTGAGAGCCCTCCCCAGCCTGGACACCGCCTGGATGGGCCCCTCGGACCGAGCCTGGCCACCGAGACAGATGCCAGGGCGCACCTCCTACTCCACTGCTGCCCCACCAACCCACTTGTCCTGGGCCTCGGGGTCTGGGTTGACAAGCTGCCCCTGGGACGTGAACGCCCACAGTCCTTAGTGGGCAAGACTGCCCAGTCCAGGGCGCGGAGGCCATGCCTGGCTTCTTCCAGTTGCAGGATAACCTCAGGACCGTGTGGGCTGATGCATGCAGAGTTGGGCGTCGCAGACCCTGAGGGGGTTGAGGAACGGGAGGACAGAGGCGGCCCTGGCCAGCAGGTGGCAGCACAGACTGTCCGCAGAGCTGAGGAGCTGGCTAGGGTGCCCACCCATGGTGGGACCCCCGAGTGAGACCAGACGGGGCCAGCAGCAGCCGGGGGGTGGCTGGGAACCAGAGCAGAAGGCCATGTCCCGAACAGCCCCAACCTCCTTCCCTTGCTCGGGGACCCTCTGGTGGGGACCTGCCATGGGAGGAGGCCCAGGGACTGGGACACCTGAGGGTCCCGGAGAGGAGGCTGCAGGGAGGAGGGGGAGTGACAGGGCCCTGAGGCTTCCTGGAAGGGGCTGGAGGGCTGGGCTAGGGGCGAGCGAGGGGACAGTTCAGCCTAATGGGAGGCTGGGAGGGAAGAAAGGGGAGGAGAGACGTTATTTAGGAGAGAGAGTAGGTGTTGAGGTGGGAGAGGGAGCAGCTGCCTGCAAGAAGAAGAGGAAAAGGGTTTGGGGGGGAAAGGTATCAAGCTTCTGGGCTCCTGCCCTCCCCCCAGCGTCCACAGTTCCCCCAGGCTACAGGATGCGGCTAAGCAAAGTGCCAGGCTCCACGCCCCAGGCCCCCAAATCCTGTTGATGCTCAGGCTGGGGCTCTGCCACCCTGGAGCTCCTCCCCCACCAGCGCACCCCAGGCCTGCAGGGAAGCCAAGTAGACAGGATGGCAGAGAGGCTCATGGAACAGGACGAGGTGGGTACGGCAGGGTGCCTGCCTCCCGATTACTACTGTCCCAGCTTACAGTGAAGCACAAAGGGCAGCCCCAAGACTCGGGCCTCAGAGCCTGGCTGCTGAGCCCTGGGCTGCCCCTGGAAAGAGGAGGCACCCCTCAGACTCGGGGCCAAAACCCTCGTTTATTTCAGCATCAGCAACATCTCAGCCATCACAAAAATAAACTCTACCGAGGGCGACGGGAGTCTCTACAGCAAGGCTAAGGGTTCAGCCGCCGAACGGCGAGCCTCAGGGGTGCATGGTGGGCGCTGCCCGGACAATAAGTTAGGAAGCAGCAGGGCCGGAGGTGGTGGCAGATGCAGGCCAGGGCTTCACTTCTGGGCGGGCACGAGGTCATCGATGGCCTGGCCCTGCTCCAGCCGCTGCTCCATCTCGATGAGCAACTTTACGCCGTCCACCACCATCTGCACCAGCTCCACCTCCGAGAAGCCCAAGCGGTCTGCGTTGGAGACGTCAAAGATTCCACCCACGGCAGCCGTGTCCACACCGCCTGGGGAGACAGCCAGTCAGCAGGGCTGGGGGCGGGGGCTGCCCCGGCAGAGAGGGGTGCCTGCAGGCCCCCCACCCCGCTCACCTGTGCCCCGCTTCTGAAGCCGCAGCCGCTTGAGCACCTCCGGGAACTTCTCGTGCTTGCCCAGGTGGGGCAACTTGATGTGCACCCCTGCCCGCAGCCCCGTGCCCAGGTTAGACGGGCAGGTGAGGATGTAGCCCAGGTGAGGGTTCCACATGAATTCGTAGTTCTTAGACTTGAAGAGCGTTTCAATCTGGAGAGGGGAGGCCTGGCTGAGACCCGGGAGCCCCCCGGCAGGACCCTGAGGCAACCGAGATCTGGACTCCCCAGGAGGTTAACGGGGCACCTACATCTCTGCCTGAACCGGGGGGCCTGTCCCTGCCCCCTCCCTGGCGCCCAGCCCCCACTGCGCCAGCCCAGGTCGCGGGGCCAGGCCTGACCTGGGTGAGGCCGTTGCAGAAGCGGGTGAACACCTCCTTCATGTTGCCCCCTTTCTGCATGGAGATGACCCGCAGGTGGTCCTCCTCGTTGATCCACACCAGGAAGGTCTTATTGTCATTGTGCCTAGGGCAGGGGCACAGTCAAGCCTCCTCCCTGCACTGTGGTCTCAGGGCACATCCAGAACAAAAACTCTGGGGGGTCCCCAGACCGGAGGCACTTCCCAGGTCCCTGGGGTGCTCACCCCAGCTGTATCGAGGAGCGGGGGCCGCTGCCCGGACTCCAGCCCCATCAACAGCCTGGGGGCACGGAGGGAGGCCAGGACAGCTCAGAGAGGGGATGGAAAGAGAGGCCTGAGCTTGCCCACCAGGGCTGTGTGGCCCCCACCAAGGGGATAAGGGGCACAGGCAGCCAGCACAGCCCCCCTACAGGGGGATGCGCCGTAGCTGGGTGCGGAAGCCCCACGATACACGCACAGTGTGAACAGGAGCTTGTAAGCCCTCCTCCCCCACCGCCCACTCGAGGAAGCGTCTGCGTCACCCAGCACCTGACTGACTCCCCACGGGGAAGCGGGTGGGAAAGGAGAGAAAACAAGTAGCTCCAGCTCCCCAGAGGGGGATGGAGGAGAAAAGCCAACACGACTGGTGCCCCACCTCTAAGATCCTGAGAGGCTGAGGCCTCTACTAGCCGGGGTCCTTCACTTACCTGCGAGGTCAAGGTCACCTGCGAGGAGGCTTGGGTGGCACCAAACCCATCCCAGGAGCGCGGCCCCTCCCTCTTCCTCCTCGGACTCGCCAGGGAGCGGACGAAGGGGGGGGGGAGGACCCGAGGGAGGGGGGTTGGGGAGCACGCACCAGATGCCACGGGCATCCGGCCAGTCGCGGGCCATGCCCGAGGCCAGCAGCAGGGGCGACACGGGCTTATCGAAAAGGAAGTGGTCGTCGATGAGCTGCTGCTGTTCCGCCTCGGTCATGCTTTTGAGCGCATAGTATCTCCCCGCCAGGTCACCGTCCAGGCTCGACAGGGCTGCGGAGGGGCGCGCTCAGGAGGACAAGCGGGTGGGCTCCTGTCCCACACCGCCACCACCCCTAGGGACAGGGATACGCCCCTCCTCCCCGTGCCCGCTCGGCTCGGCTGGAGTCCAGTCCTCCCGGTCTGGGCGGCGGGCCGAGCCGGTGACCCGGCCCAAGCCGACCCTCGCCGGGCCCCAGGACGCTGTAGGCGCGGGGCTGGGCCTCGGTCCCTCCGGGAAACCGGAGCCAGAGCGCAGATAAGAGCGCGGCGGCGGCGGCGGCTCGGGTGACTAGTAAACAAGCCGGCAGGGGCCGGGACCGGGACCGGGAGTGTGGCCGGGCCGGCCCGACCCTTACCTTCGACAGCGAGCTTCTCGATGGCGCGGCGCTCCCCGCGGCTGCAGTGCGGGGGGAGGCAGAAGCCGCGGATGCTGCGACCCGTGCGCACCCGCGAGCTCAGCACGTAGTTGGGGTCCAGGTCGTCGCCGCCCTGGGGGCCAAGCAGAGGTGAGCTCCGGGAGACCCCTCCCCAGGCCGCCCCGCAGCCCCGGGCCGCCCGGCACCTGCAGGTTGTCGGGGTTGAGGTCGGTCTTATGCTCGTCTGTGGGTTTATAGCCGCCGTGCCGATCCTCAATGATGGGGTCAAAGAGCTCCTTGAACACGTCATACGACTCCTCGTCGCCAGCCACGCAGCCCACGGTCATGATATAGGGGTGGCCTGTGGGGTGGGGCGCGGAATGGGGACAGTGACGTCACTGCCAGGCCTCAGCGAGCCGCTGAGGACCCTGCGGCTGTGCGCGGGAAGAGGGCGCCCGGACTTTGGCCCGAGGGGGCCTGGCATGGGGGGAGGGGCCTCTGGGCCCTAGCTGGGGGGGGGGGGGGATGTCCCGCGGATACGGCGCTGGCAGCCTGACCCTGGGACTGGTGTGCGCGTACCTGGGTTGTCCACGCCGGTCTGGATGACGTCGTCCAGCGTGAAGCCGCTCGGCGTGCTCTTGGCGCGCAGCTCGGCGTACAGCTCGGGGGTCAGTACCTTGGCCATGTGATTGTTGTGGCCACTGAGGTCGGGGTACTCGTCCTCGGCCGGGAAGCGCAGCTTCAGCGTGTTGTGGCTGTTGGAAAAGGGCATGGCGGCGGCGGGCTGCGGGGAGACGCGGGGGTCAGCGGGCACCCGAGGCTCCGGGCCTCCTGGGGACCTGCTAACCAACCAGGGCCCCGGGCACCGGTCGCCCGGGACGCGGCCAAGGTCAGCGGGGTCGGCATTGCGCGCAGGGGGCTAACCACATCGCCCAGGACCCCCGGCCTAGCTGGCGCGCCCGCTCCAGGCGGCGGGCCCCGGCGGTCCGGGAGCGCGCGAAGCCGCGGCCCCCGAGCTCCCTCCATGCGCAGCGCCCCTGCTCCGGTGCCCCGCGACCCACCCCCCAACCTCCCGCCCTCGGGCCCACTCACTGAGCAGCCGGGCGGGGGCGGGGGTTCTCGGTCGGTCGGCAGCTCAGGGCGCGGCGCAGGCGAACAGCGGCCGCTCCGCGCTCCCGCGGCTCTTAAGGGGCGCAACGCAGGCCTCCCATTGGCCGCTATTTATAGCCCATTCATTCCATTGGGCCGCGCTACGGGGTGGTGCCGTCGCTTTGTCCGCCGCCCGCAGCCCCCCAGAGCACCCCCCCCACCCCAGGCAGCCCACCCCGACTATCCCCTCGCCGGGACCCCGCGCAGCCCGCCTACCCCAACCCACGCCCGCCCAGGATCCCGAAGCCGGAACCTCAGGCCCTTGGACATGCTGCATTCCCCCACCCCCCGCCTGCCTCCGAGCGGGAAACCGAGGCAGGAGGGCCACGAGGCACTTGAGGACGCCGGGGCTCGTCTGCACCATGGCTCCTGCCCTCCTCCCTCGTCTTGCCAGTCCCCGCGGTGGTCGCGGCGAGGGGCCAGGCGGGGGCGTCCAGGGCTTCCACAGCAGGTACTGCCAAACCCCCGCCGCCCCCCCCCTTCTCCCGCCCCGTCCGAGCTGGCCCGAGCCGCCGACCTTCTCCAAGGTGCCCGCTGGCATCTCCCGGGCGGTCTTGCTGCAGAGCGAAGGCGCTCCGGAGGCGCAGCCTGGCTGCGGCCCAGCCCGGCGGCACCCTTCGTGCCTTGACCTTGGGCAAGTCCCTGGGCTTTGGGGCGTCTGAGCCAGAGACCCCCGGGCCCAGCCCCTCCTGGTTGATGCGGAAATACTCTGGCTCTGCTGGGGAGTGCACAGTCTCAGAGTTCCCAGACCCCAGGCCTGTGCCCTCTCTGCAGGGGACAGGTTCATCTCCCCCCCACCCCACCCCCAAAGGCAGTCCTCAGAGACTTTTGGCAAAGACTGGAGGAAATGCTAACAAACAATAAGCACATGTGAGATTGAGATTAAAAAAAAAAAAAAAAAAAAAGACACTAAAAGTCAGAATCACGCAAATTAAAATAACGACTAGGCCTTCCACTAGCCCCAACACACCCAGACTGGCAAAAAAAGAAAAGACTGATACCAGCCAGTGCTGGCTATGGGTTGGAATGTGGTGAGACAGGCATTCACACTCTGCCTGCAACTGTGAATTGCTACATCTTTTTAGGAAAGTAATTTGGCAGTATCTATTAAAATTTGACATGTTCATACTCCATGACCCAGCAATCACACTTCTAGGAATCCAGCCTATAGACAGTCTCATTTCTCTTTGCAGACAGACCAAGAGATGTGTAGTAGGAGAAACAAACACAAACAAACCCGGATATAACTCGATGCCCATCCCTTGGGGACTGGCCGGGGGTAGGGAAGCCAGCTCCCCGGCGTGGAATATTACACAGCTATTAAAAAGCGTGAATTGGAGCTTGTGTGGTTGATGTCCATCGTATGTTGCTTTGTGAATGAAGCAAGGAAGGGGGAAGACCCTTATCTATGTGTATATTTAACCAAATCCCTCCAGGACTGAACAGTGTGCTCTGCGGGCAGCAAGGTGGACACTGCTGCTGCTGAGGGAGGACTGGTGGCGAGCCAGCAGCTAAGGGAACAAAATGTCATCCGGAGATGGGAGGAGATGCGTCCTGCGGAGGCTGGGGCAGGGCGGGCGTTCCGGCGTACTTGGTGCCTCTGAGGAACGGGCACCTGAGCAAAGAGCGAGCGAGCCCCTTTGCCTCCGCCCCTGGGCTCTGTCCCCCGTGGTTACCGCGGGGAGACCCCAGGTCTCTTCTCTTGCTCACCTTGGCGTGTTTTGACCTGCTCGCGGTCAGCAGTTTTTTAGACCCATGAAACGAGCCAAGGTAAAAAGGCAAATGGGTCTGGACTGGCCAGACAGCAGGTGTCCCTTAAGCCTGAAATTCCTGCGTTCTGTGCTCCCTGCAGCCCCTTCCCCTAATTTTAGAAATATCTGCAGCTGCCTTTCCCAACTCTCCACCCCAAAGGCCTGATGGGCTCAAGTTTCTGTTTCTAGAAACAGAGCTGCTGGTCCCGGAGGCCTATTTGGCTTTCAGACCCCAGCGGGTGGAGGCGTGGCACTCAGGGCTCCCTCTCTGTCTGTAGCCTCTGCAGCTTCCCAGAAGGCCCCCCTACCCTACCCTCAGGCCACCAAGGGCCTGACCAACTTGGGAGAATGGGGGCAGGAAAGGACCCCTGCTCCCCTTTCTCTCCACAAGCAAGGTCCACACTGGAGAGGTGAAGTCCGGAGGCTTGGGGTCTTGCGCAGGGCCAGGCCCTAGGGGTGCTCCTGCCTGGGGCGCCAGCAGTCCTCAGCCTTCGGAGGTGAGCGTGTTGTCCTAGTTTTGCGGGTGAGCAAAGGGAAGGTCAGAAGGTGCGTGATGGGGGACCGGGTCGGAGGTCTGGCAGCCCCTCAGCGCTCCTGGAGTGACTGGCCCTGTGCTAACCTGAACTGGGGCCCACCCCGAGGACCCCCAGCTGGCCAAGCCTGGGCCGGACTCAGTCTGATAGCGCACGTGGTCAGCGGCTGTGATGGGGGAAGGGGGGAGGGGGACTTTGAGGCCTTTAGACCCCAAAGTCAGGGTGAGGCCCCCCCCACCAGGCAGGGGCTGCTTGGGAGCCTGGGTGGTCCCAAGCAGGGGAGCAGGAAGGGGGCCAGGAGGGTAACGGGCTCCACCTCAGCAGGAAGAACACTGCCCCCAGCTACACTTGCCCTCGTCTGTGGAGCCTCCACTCTCCCTCGGGCCCACAGGAGCCGGTTTGGCCGCGTCCAGGCAGGAAGCTGGGTGACATCACTAGGCCCATTTATGGTCCAGGTTTCTTGGAAGTCACACCTGGTTATACATTAACCACCTGGCCCTGGAGCGGGTGGGGAGCCTCAAAGGAGTCTCCGGTCTTTCAGGTCTTTCATCCACAGAACATGACCCTGCTCAGCTGGGCAGGTGGAGGTGAGCCAGGTAGGAGGGCAGGGCCAGGATCCAAGCAGGGCAGGCGAGGCCATCCTTAGAGTCTGTGCTCCGAGTGCAGCCAGGGTGGGCATTGCTTCCTCCTGGTGCCCTGTCCCTGAGCTCCGCAAAACCCACAGGGGAAGTTAGTTAGGATCAGAAAAGGAGCAGGGGCTGCCTTGTGGTCACGGAGCATGGTGGGGCAGGAGACTGAGCTGGTCAGGGAAGAGGAGACCTTGGGTCACCTGGTTCCTGCCTGAGATGAGAGCAGAGCAGCCTCCCCCAGTGGGCATCCTCAGGGTCTCCCTTTCCTCCAGGGACTACTTCCTGCCAGTTCCCAACTTTCTTCAAATCTGCCACTAGTTCTCTGAAGCCAAGTTTACTGGCTTTAAATCCTAGTCCCACTTTGGCCACGTTGGCTGTGTGATCTTACGCGAGTTACTTGACCTCCCTGAGCCTCAGTTTCCCCATCTGTAAAGTGGTGGTCCCTCTCTCACAGGATTGTGGGAAAGACTCAGTGTGATGACACTTAGCTGGGCTAATACAGTATCAGTTCTTTTTAGGGGGGGGCCCAATATATAAACTCTGCCCTGGGCAAAGTACCCACCTGGCCTGGCTAATCAGTTGGTGCTTGAGGATTTAGGCTGATGGGGCAGGTGCAGATGGCCAGCCCTGGGAAGGCTGCTTGGAGGAGGGGGCAACGGAGGAGCTGGCCAGCCAGTCACAGAGAGGCGAGTGGGAAGCTGGGAGTCCTAATTTAGACTCTTAGTAGGCACTCAGCCGCTGAGTAGCTGCAAGCCTGGGGAAAAGGAACCTCCACGAGAAGTGGAAAGTTGAGATCTCCCAGGAGAGCAATTAGGGGGTGATTCAGGCTGGTGCAAAGTCACCTGGAACAAAGGTTGGTGAGCCGTGGATGGAGCTGGGTTGTCTCAGTGTCGAGAGCAAGAGGCAAGGGGACACTGATGCAACCACACAGGAAGCTGGTGGCCAGAGCACGGGCCCTACAGGGACAAGAACCTACAGAGAATGGGAGGCCACCAAAGGCCCCTCACCTTCTTCCTCTGGGGCTCCAAGACCCAGGCCCAGTCAGGGCAGGGGCGTGGAGGGGCTGAGGCTAGGCACCTGGGTCTCCATCATGGGCTCTGTGGTCCACAGGCACCCTCGCCAGTCCTGGCCCCAGAGGGAGAGTTCAGAGTGCCTCACAGGTTGGCAGGGCTCTGGGAAGGGACTGGCTCTGCAGGGCCTGCCTACTCCCATTTGCCCAGGATGGAGCAGCCTGGGCCCGGGAAGCGTGGCCTAGAGTCATTGCTAGCTGGCCCTGGGTTAGGGCTCAGGCCTCAGGGTGGCTGGGTGGGCTGGGGTCCCTATCCCTCTCCAGTCCCCAAGGCTAACAGGATAAGCCCTGGCCCACAAGGACCTGTGTGCTGGAGGAAAATAGTCCATGTCCCCTGTCCCCCTCCCCCACACACACTCTCCAGAGGAACCGACTCTGAATCAGCTCTGCTGAGACAGAGCAGGGCTGCTGCTTCCCTTTTCTGCCCTCGTCCTCCAGCTGCCCCTCCCCCTGTCCCCTGCTCAGGCCACTGGCCCTGTCCTCACTGACCGACCCCAAAGGGAGCACAGTTCACCCAGTGCTCATTGCACTCTGGGCTCCCGGAGGGGACACAGGACCCCCTCCCTCCTTGAAGCAGCTCCTGCACTCCTGAGACTGTGCCCCTGAAGAGGAGGCAGGCCAAGAAGAGGCAAGGCCTGGGCCTAAGGCCACTTCTGCAGACCCTTCCAGGACACCATCTCCTGCTCCTCTGGCTGACCCTAGCCAAAGCCTTCTGGGTCGACTCTCTCATCGGCGATTCCATTTTCTGGAATTTATCCTGGGGCCCGTCAGAGGTGTTCTCAGAGCCGTTTGCAGTGACAAAATGTCCATGGCATGGCAAAGTGTCCTCGTGTAGGGGACTGCGCAGCTCGCCTGGGCGGCCCTTCCGGGGACTCCGGGGCTGTCAAAAGGCTGCGGAACGGGGCCCTGCCCTGTTCCGCAGCCTTTATCAACAGCGCCCGTAGGAAGAGTCTGGAAGGACTGCAGCAGCTCGGCGGCGGGACAGTGGGACTTTCAGTTTGTCTTTTGCACGAGTACATATAAAGCAGAGAGTCCGAGCGCGAGGCGCGCTCCGGCGCCCGGGAGGGACGGCCCCTGGGTCCCGGGAGCCCGCGCGCGAGGGGCGGTACGCCATGACGTCATCGGCGGGCGCCGCGCACCAGACCGGAGCCGGAAGTGCTGTGGCGGGGGTGCTGGGCCATGTGCAGACCCTCCGGGAGTCGGAGCCCGACGAGCGTCGCCGGTGAGACTCCGCAGGGCCAGGGTGGCAGTGAGCGGTTGGGGGTCGCCCTGCACTTTCCTGCCGCCTCCCATGGCCGCCCCCAGCCCTGTGCCAGCCTGGCCTGAGCCGCCCCCTTCCTCTACACAGGCCAGGCCAGTGTTTCTGTTTACTGCCCACTACACGTCCCCAACCTCTGCTTGGGAGCCCTTACATCTGCGTCCCCCTGCCACTTGTCTGCCCAGGAGCCCGCCATAGGGGAAACTGGGGAGAGGGGGCTTCTGCCTGCCCTGGAGGTGACCTCACGGGCCATTTGCAGCTCTCCCCTAGGTAGTCGCTCTCTCATCCTACAGCTGGAGAATGGGAGCCAAGCTCCTGGAGAAGGGTGACGAGAGAGAGGGTCAGGCCCTTACTTTGTGGGAATCCTTGGGCCCCTCTGCCAGTGTAGGGCCTCAGTTTCTCCATCTGTGATTTGGGCTGATGGCTTTTTCCTTAAGACCACACCAAGAAGGGCTTCAAATGTCAGGCCAGGGTGTAGCCCTATTGGGCTGTCCTAATGGACAGTCTCAGGGACTGAGCCAGCTACTCCACCCCCATTGCTCAGGATCTGGGCCTCACAGCCTTCTCTCTGGACCCCAGGTGCATATCCTGCCTCCTGGCCCCCTTACATGTTCATGCCGACACACCTCCCAGGTCCCTGGCACCTGCCAGACAGCAACACCATGAGCTTCGTGGCGTATGAGGAGCTGATCAAAGAGGGTGACACGGCCATCCTGTCACTGGGCCATGGTGCGATGGTGGCAGTGCGTGTGCAGCGTGGGGCCCAGACCCAGACCCGGCACGGCGTCCTTCGGCATTCAGTAGACCTCATTGGCCGCCCCTTCGGCTCCAAGGTGACCTGCGGCCGAGGTGGCTGGGTGTATGTGCTGCACCCCACACCTGAGCTCTGGACACTGAACCTTCCACACCGCACCCAGATCCTCTACTCCACCGACATTGCCCTGCTCACCATGATGCTGGAGCTTCGGCCAGGCTCTGTGGTCTGTGAATCAGGTGAGTTCTTCAGGTTGCCTCAGTTCATGAAGGTGGAGGTCAGACCCACTGTCCAAACAGCCTCCAGCCTGCCCTTCCTGAACACAGGCATTATTACTCAACTTCTGTTTTAACAGGGTCTTTTTCGGGGGTCTGACTGCAGGGAGTGAGGGCAGGAGCAAGGAAGCCGGTTAGGAGACTGGTGTGTACTCTGCGTGAGAGTTGATGGGACTGGACCAAGGCTAGCCCGCTGGAGGAGCTGGTGCCCAGGGGGGGGATCCTACCTGTCTAGGTGGGGTGGGGGTTGTGACCAAGGTGCTGACAGAAGGGCAGAGGGTGCCTGGCCTGGCAGTCCGTGGCTGCTGTGAATGGGAGCCCAGGCCCAGGGCTGAGAGTACCCCGTCCTGGAGGGAGGCCAGGGCGGCTTCAGGGTGCTCACTGTGGGTGAGGAGCCGGCCCCGTGCTCGTCCCAGGCCAGCACCATTGTCACTGAGCCCAGAGCCTGGAGTGCGGATGGAAGTGCCTGAAGGCAGCTGTCCCCAGCCTCTGCGCACGCGCGTGCGTACACACACACGCAGGTGCTGGGGATTGAAGCATGCAACGTAGCCTAGAACAGCCCAGGCCCAGGTGTGCCTAGATTTCCAGCATGTTTTTCGTGGGCCGGGCATCTGGGTTCCAGAGTCACGAAGAGTTCCCAGCAGCACTGCTGCCAACTCGTGGAGGCTTCAAGCCATCTGCATCCCTCTTTGTCCACGTGGAGGGCCTCAGTTTCTCCGTGTGGACAATTGGATGGTTGTTTTTGCCCAGCCAAGCACTTTGAAATGGGGAGAGTCAGATGCAGAACCTGGGCAGTGAGTGGGTCAGAGTGGGCAGGGCCTGGGGCGAGGCTGACTGCTCAGCCCCCGGGCGGCTGGCGGGGTGGACAGGATTCAGGGCCAGCTCATCCCCGGCTTCCCCCTGTGCATCCACAGCCAGGGAGGGCCTCACTCCACTCGGCCGAAAAGTGCTGTCAGTGAGCATGCATCTGGGCTCCTCTGTTGTGCCAGCTTCCCTTCTAGGAACCGTGGCTACAGCCGCGACGAGACAGACCAAGTTTCTGCTTCTCGAAGGGGACAGACAGGAAGCCCACTGTGACCGTTTCGGTGTTGTTGATTGCTGGGGGGCTTGGGAGACAGGGCTGCGTGTTTGAGGGTGACTCAGAGAGGGGTCCCTGCAGCTAGGGGTGTCAGGGGAGACCTCTGAGGAGGGAGCAGTGGGTTGAATGTGGTTGAATATGATGGGAAGGTGGTACCGAGAGCCAAAGGGGAGGGTCACCCCAGGGGAGAGCCTTGCAAAGACCCTGCGCGAGGGGCCTTCGAGGAGACCAGCGTGGCGGGAGCAGGGAGGAGGTCAGGGAGGAGGTGGGTGCTGCTCGGGAGTCACGAGGAGTCCGACTCCGCCGCGCGTGGAAAGGGCGGAGGCCTGGTCTGACCGAGGCGGGAGAGAATCCGCGGCTGTGTTGAGGTGGACTGAAGGCGGGGGTCCGGGGCTGTCACGGGGGTCCGGCGGGGGGCCCGGGCGGGCACGGCAGGCAGGTGAGGAGAAGGAGCGGCTCCTGGAGAGATGGGGAAGGAGGTGCAGGAGTGACCTGTGGGGGAAGGGAGGGCTCCTCCGTGGCGTCTGGCTGGGCAGTCACGTCACCAACTGGTTCCGGAGGCTTGGCAGGGAGTGGATTTGGGCTGGATTGGCCCCGGCTCTGCACGTGTAAATGCTGGGCCCTGTTTGTGGTTGCGGGGGAAGTGATTGGTGTGCAGCGGACGCCCAGGCGTCTTTGTGAGGCCTGGCGCCTGGAGCAGCGAGGTGGGGGAGGGTCACGGGGTGACCGGAGGACGCAGGCCCTGCCGGGCGCTGCAGGACAGGGAGGCCGGCAGAGCGGCGGCCCTGCAGGAAGCTGAGGAGCGGCCCGTGAGGCCGGGGGACGACTGAGAGACGATGGCGTCGGGGGCACGTTGTCACCGTGTCTCTGGTCGCACAAGGTGAGGGCAGAGCTGCACCCTGTGTGGCGGGAGCGGATCGAGGGGGCAGGAAGACGGACTGACCAGAGCCCCTTGGGGAGCTTGGGCCCAGCCACCACGTGGGGCGGCTCCAGTCCTCTCGATCCGCTCCGCACAGAGCCTGCGGGGCCGCGGGCCAGTCCCGGCCCCTCCCGGGACCCGTCTTTGGGGCTCCGGGTCTGTGCAGCAGAGTCTCTCCAGAGCTGGGGGTGGGCAGGGCTGCCGGCAGACGTCGATGATCAGTCAGCTCCCTCCTCTCCCCCCGCCACACATGCAGCCTCCATGTCCCAGGACCCCTCAGGGAGCTCCAGACTGGTGCCCGCTGGTAACCCGGGGTCGGCCGACCTCTCGGGCCCTTGGTGGGTCCCTCAGGGTGAGGGTGGGGTCGTTTCCCGTCTGACACCCGTCCCGTCCCGCTAGGCACCGGCAGCGGCTCTGTGTCCCACGCCATCATCCGCACCATCGCACCCACGGGCCACCTGCACACTGTGGAGTTCCACCAGCAACGGGCGGAGAAGGCTCGGGAGGAGTTCCGGGAGCACCGCGTGGGCCGATGGGTGACGGTGCGCAACCAGGACGTGTGCCGCAGCGGCTTCGGCGTGAGCCGCGTGGCGGACGCTGTCTTCCTGGACATCCCCTCGCCTTGGGAGGCCGTGGGCCATGCCTGGGATGCCCTGAAGGTCGAAGGTGAGCCGGGGGGTCTGGAAGGGGTGTGGCCAGGCCTGGGCCCCTTTGGGCCTGAGCGGGGGTGGGTCAGGGCAGCAAGGGAGTCGTGGGGAGGTAGCCCAGGGAGAGGGTGAGGGTGAGAGGGGTCAGGGCTACGGAGAGTGGGGCTCCACCGGGGTCCCTGCCCCTTGGCCTGGCCCCACTCCCACCCCAAGGTGGGAGGTGTCTCGGGTCCCTGGGGAATGTGGCAGCCCTGCCTGAGTGAGAGGCGGGGCCTGCACCCCTGGGCATGCCAGAGGTCAGAGGGCAGCCCCTCACCCTGGCCAGTGCCCGCAGAGTCTCCCTTTCCCACCCGCCACAGCCAGGCTAATGGCCCCTTTTAGGGAAGATGCTGGGTGCAGAGGCGGGAAGGTCGGCTCCGAGCCAGGAAAGTGCTGGCGCGGCCCTGGGTTTTTCCCTTTTCTGGAGAAGTTGCTGGCTCGGGCAGCCGGCCCGTCCTCCTGCCTGCTGAGCGATGCAGCACGAGGGGGAGGGAGAGGCAGAGGCAGGCCAGGGCGCCGCGGGGAAGGCCTTCCCCTTGGAAAGACAGGCGCCAAGGCCCAGCTCCGGCAACGAGGCGGCCATAGGGTCCCGGTGGGGCCCCTGCCCGCTGGCTCAAGCTCAGCCCTGGACTCCTGTGTCCTGGTCTCTGCTGAGGTGGCCTGGGGCTGGGGAGAGGGGCAGCGCCGGCTTCCCCACACCTCCGCCCCCTCCGGCTTTGCCCCCTGGACACCTGCAGGTCCTCGCTGCTCCAGGGACACCAGCAGGCCCAGGCCTCGGTCTCCGAGGCCGCAGCCGGTCACACATTGTGGCTGAGCCCATGCAGTCCCTGCCCTGGGCTCCCTCCTGCTGAGGGCGCCACGCCGTGTGTTGTCCTGTCCCCCCTGCCCCGCTAAGTCCCGTTCTCTGGATCTGCTTGTTCTGGTCCAGAGGCTCCCGACCTCCTCGTGGGTCTGGCGTTTCTCCAGCTTGGCCCGGCGAGGTGCGGCCCTGGGCTCTCTGGGCCTCTGGCTGACCAGCAGGCTCAGGCCCCGTCTGCTGGGGCCTGGTTCCTTGGCTGTGTGCACAGGGGTTGGGTCCCCTCTCAGGGGTGACCCTGTGCCCTCTGGGTTCATGTCAATCGCATGCTCTGCCTCCAAGCCCGGGCCTCCCAGCTGACCGGCTGGGGGTCTGTGTCCCCGGTGTGGCTGAGGTGAGCAGGCCTCAGGGACCTCTAGGGGCTGGCCTCGGCCACATCCCTTCCCCTAGCCAGCCTGCAGGATGCGTGGGCGAGCCCTGGTGGGAGGGGGCAGGGAGGGGCTGTGGCTCCCGCCCCCCCCACCCCCTTGGTCCGCGGGGCTCCGCTCGGAGTAGGCGCCTCGTGTTCCCAGGAGCAGGCGACAGCCTCTGACTTCCCACGACAGCCACAGCCCCACCCCCGGGGCTGCTCCGTGCGGTTGGAGCTGTTCAGGCCCGGCACTCTGGCAGCCGCCGTGCCAAGGCCGCGCCCTGGCCCCGACCCTCAGCTCCCTGGTGGGAATCGGGTGGTGGTGCCCTCTGGAAGCCCAGGGGGAATCAGGGTGGTGGGCTGGGCCCATGCCAGCACGTGAGAGGGCTTTGTTCAGGCGGGCCCCGCCGCGCCCGGCCCGGCTCCTCTTCTCTGGGGCCGCAGCTCTTCGTGGCCAGAGGGCTTGGTGGGGGTTTCACAGCCTCGGACCCCAGGGCACGGGTCGGGGCATCCACCCTCCTCAGCTCGCACAGTGGGGTCTTGCAGCACCCACTCCCGAAGGGACTGGGGGTGCGTTGCCTCTGCCCTGCAGTTCCAGCCCGCAGACCCCCGGGCCAGAGGGGGCGGGGCTCTGGGGCGGCCCCTGCCCTCTGACCCCGTGTCCTCCTCCTGCGCAGGTGGGCGCTTCTGCTCCTTCTCACCGTGCATCGAGCAGGTGCAGCGCACGTGCCAGGCGCTGGCGGCCTGCGGCTTCTCGGAGCTGAGCACCCTGGAGGTGTTGCCCCAGGTCTACAACGTGCGCACCATCAGCCTGCCCGCGCCCGACCTGGGGGCCAGTCCGGGCCCCGACGCCGGCCCCTTCCGCAGCGGCATGCCCATGAAGGAGACCGTGGGCCACACCGGCTACCTGACCTTTGCCACCAAGACCCCGAGCTAGTGAGCCACCCGCCAGGAGCTCCGGGAGCTGGGGGCACCGCCGGGCCGGACAGGGAGGAGAAGCTCAGCCAGAGGCTGCCTTATATGGTCCGCGGATGCCTGCCGGGGCCTGTGCGGGGCCTGTGTTTAGAAAGCTACGGACTGCAGGGTGGGGTGGGGTGGGGTGGGGCGGGGCTGGGCCCTCCCGGGTGGCTGAGTGGAGCTGCCCGGTGCAGCAGCGTCTGCCCCTGGGGAGGGAGGCCCCCCACCCACGTCACTGCCGTGGCCAGCGTCCCCGTCCTGCTGCTCTTTGCTGCCACTCAGCGTCCCCACTGCCGTGGGCTCCTCTGGATGTTGAGGCCCAAGAGTGCAGGTGGCGGGGCGCAGGGCTGACCCTTCCCAGGTGGCCGCAGGAGGGCCAGGGACCCCCACGGTCCAGCTGCCGGGCACGTGAGGTGACCCCGCTGTGTGGCCTCCGGCCTGACCCCACCCCTCTGGGCAGTGCACAGGCCGTGGGGGCATGTCCTCAGGTTCCCACTGGCGAAGGGCCGGCGCAGCCCCGCTGCTTCGCTTCTGCCTCCGGGAAGTACCTCTGCGGCCAGAGCCCCCGCGTGTCAACGCGTGCGAACACAGCGTCGTGTAGGGAAGAGCTAGGCAGGGCGGGAACGTGCTTCCGGTGGCTGGCCAGTCGGGTCGGAGCCACTCGGTGTCCCTGCCGCTCACAGGAGCCACAGGGATGTGGGCGTGGGGCCTTGCACCCAGGACGGAGCGGGGGGCGCCAGCCCTGCCCTGCCTGCTCTCCAGCTCTGGTGCACGGCTGGCGTTCCTCCCGCCCTGCTGCTCGAAGGGCCTGGGTGCCTGCCCTTGGCCTCAGCCGGCCTCAGGGGCCTCCGTGACCCCAGGTCGGCATGAGAGCCCCAGGGTACCGGGCTGGCCTGAGGCTGGTCCCCGACCACCCCTGGCAGCAAAATAAAACACCGTTGCCCCTGCTGTGCTGACTGGTCCACCCTGGTGCCCCACGAGACCAGACCTCCACTCCCCACACCAGCATCCAGGCTGCACCTCCCTGCATGTGGCCCCCCAGCCCCTGCTCCTTCCTCTCCCAGGGTAGACACCACAGGGGCTCTGGACTCCAGGACAATGGCCCGGGACATGGTGGACAAAGGGGCAAGTGTGTGGCCACCCTCACCCAACTGCAGAAAGGGCCACTTGTTCCTGGGAAGGGTGGGGGCGGGGGAGGGAGAGAGTCCCTGGCTGTGTGTGTGTGTGTGTTTCCGTCCGTCCATGTCCGGTTGGGCCTTCCGTCCACAGCCCGGCCTGGGCACCTGGGTTGCCTCTCTTGTTGCCTGAAGGGCCCAGAACTCAAGAAGGACCTCCCAGGCCTGCTGTCCTGGCCCCAGCCCACCACCCAGGCTTTGGGGGTCCTTGGAGGGATGCCAAGTGAGGTGGGCCTGCAAGAGGACCAGTCTCCTGGTGGCAGCGTCACAGGGCCAGGGGTGCCTTCTGTCTCCTGGTAAGACCTGTGTCCCCTCAGAGACCCTAGGGTCCCTGGAAGCCCTTGCCCTACTCCAGGGGTCATGTCCCCCCTTCAAGGACCTGTCCTGACCTCTGACCAAATACCTAGTCTGGAGACAGAGGAGGGACCTGGGCTTTCCTTGGCCTTCAGGAAAGGCCTGAGGTGTCTGATGTAGGGCATAGGCCTCCTCTGCAGGCCTGGCTCTGCTTGTTCTCCAGGCGGGGCTTCGGCTGGCAGGCTAGACTGTGGCCCTGGGTTGAGTCACGGGAGCCTGCACTTGGGCCCGTGTGAGCTGGAAGGGAAAGCCCAGGCTGGATGAAGGGCGGAGGGCCACCAGGGTAGGGGTCAGGAGACCTGGATCCCTGTGCACGCTCGCAGTTGCACTTGGCACAGAGCTGCTCTCAAGTATGGGGCCCTCCAGCCCCTTGACTGTCTGCCAGGCCCTGCACATGAGCCCCCAGGGCTCCACTGGGCCTCTATCCCATGCCGGGGGCCTCAGCCTGGAGCCCCACCTGGCCCCAAGCCAGCAGCGAACTCCTGTGCACCCTTCAAAGCCCCTCAAGTGTCTCAGTGCTTCCCCCCACCCCCCACCGAGGCCAGAGCGTCTTGCTCAACCACGTCTTCTGCTCGCACACATCCCGTGCTGGTGATCAACCCTGTAGGGCCGCCCCTAGCCTGGGAGCCCCTTCAGGCCGACAGGCGGAAGCCAGGCGGCCCCACCAACTGCAGATGGGGAGCTTGACGCCCCGAGAGTCAGGGCCGAGGCCCGTGGTGAGTGACCGATCAGCCGGTCACTTGGTCACCTCCTCGAGGCAGGAACCCAGGGCTGGTCACAGGACAAGGATTCACCCGGAAAGTCCCCGTCCAGCCCCCCACGCGCACCTCTGGCCTTCAGTTTTTCATCGGAAACTCCTGCGCCTGCCCAGCCCTGGTCTGAGTGGCTGAGACGTGTCACATCAACTCCCTCCGCTGCAGCCCCTGCTCCCAGGTCTAAGCCCGGGAAACATGGCCACTCAGACTCACTCACCTGCCCTGAGGGCCCCGGGCCAGGATCCCACCTTTGGGCCAGGATCAGGGCCTGCCTCTGGGACTGTCTCCAGCCGCCTCCCCCTGGAAGCCCCCCGGGCTTTGCCCCCGCAGCCCCAGTGTGAGCTGCTCTTGTCCTCCCTGTGCTTCACCGTCACCTGCCTTGAAGGGGCTTGTGCTCTGCGCCCAACCTGGGGCAGTGTGGGTCGGGTGCTCGGGCCGGTTGTTGGATGGGTGTTGGTTGGTTCATGGGATGCCAGGCCCCTGGAGGCTGTACCCTGTCTAGCAGAGGGCGACAAGGAAGGTCATCTTCCGCGTGAGGACAAGTCAGGGGATGGGCTTCCCCACGCCTGCCCCCCTCAACCCTGCAGTCTGCAGGAAGGCCCCCCTTCCCGTCCCCTTCTCTCTGCCTCCATGGCCTCTGTTCTCCCAGGGCTGCGGGCTCTCCGGCCCCTAGTCTGCATGCTGGAGGGCGGGTGGGCTGTGTGGGACTCTGGCCCAGGGGGATGATGCAGCTCCTACCCCATCCCAGCCCACTGCACAGGGGGAGAGACTGAGGCCCAGCAGAGAGGAGGCAGATCCAGGCCTCCTCCACCCACCCAGGACCTCCCATATCTGACACTCTCCCACCCTGTGGTTGTCTAGGGTGTGACCACGGAGGCCAAAGGAGACTTCTGCTGCAGTCATGGAAGGCTCCTTGGAAGAGGTGACGGTCTGCAGGGTGTGGAAGGGCTGGTGGAAATTGGAGGAGGGGGAGCAGGAGGCCCCAGGCAGGACAGCTTCCTGCAGGCCCAGGAGAGTGAAAGGGAAAGCGTCCGGAGAGGCTGCTTTGGAGCCCCAGGATGGTTAATGCCTGCTGGTTGCACGGCTGCTCTGCGGACAGTCCAGTCACGGGACCCGGTGCTCCTCTCTGCCCAGGGGCTCTCACATGCCAGCCTGGGGGTGTCCCTGCCTCCTAGTGGGGCTCAGGTGAGAGCGCCCCTGGGTTGGCCCTGCTGGAGGTCTTGGCTCCCGACGCCCCCGGGGGGAGAGTGCAGATGGGGGCCCAATCCTTAGGCCGATCCTCTTCACCAGCCTCGGGCGCTCTCACGCAGCAAATGGGGGTTGAGCACCTGCCAGCACCCCGCTGGCGCCGAAGACCCAGACCTTCAGGGCAGCCTGGCCTGCCCTCGAGGGCTCCCGGGAACCAGGCACAGACTGCAGGTGAGAAGTGCACGGCTGGAGCAAAGCAGGGAAGTTGGGGGAGGGTGGGACAGGAAAGCCTCACCGGGACGTGGCCTCTGCAATCACAGGGGAACACAGAGTTTGGATTGGGCCCGGCAGTCAGCCTGTCCTCAGCAGGGATAACCAGACCCTGCTCTGCCCTCTGGAGGATGCACTTAAGGGCTCGGGCTCCAGGTCTGCCGGGGTCACATCCTCCCTCTGGCGCCACGTTGACGAGTCCCTCCCTCCTTCATGCAGAGGTGAACACAGTGCCTGCCCAGTGGGGGTATGGGGGTGGGGGAAGCTGCCGCCGTGCGATTAAGTGTCGCGTCAACGTTTGGACTGTTGGTGTCCACAGAACGTCTCAATGATTGTTAGCGCTAGTGGGAAACACCGCCCTTTCCAGGAAGACCCCTGGTCTCTCTGATTCCAAGGCCAGAATTTGGGGGCCACTTATGAATCTGAGAAAGGTCCTCTGCACTTTGTGACACTTGAATAGCTTTTTGCACCTTCAGGGGCACTTGAATAGTTTATCAGAAGACTTGACGTTGAGACTTTTTGGGAAAATCCAGGTCATCCAGTAACTGTGCTTATAGTTAGTTGTATAATAAAACTAAAAACTGAGAACGTTGGACTGTGCACAGGCAGATGGCACTCAACTGACCTCCACAATTTTTGTGGTAAGTGTACTAGTTAGCTGTCACCACTGACGTGCTGCATAACAAATATTCCCCCCCCACCACCTCAATACTCAGAGTCTTAAAGCAGCAGACAGTTCCTCTCTTGGGTCTGTCTGTAGCTTGACTGCTCTTGGCTGACCTCTGCCAGACTCATCCATGTGTGGGGGCTGAGCTGATGTAAACTCTGCTCTGCTCCACCCTTTCCTCCTGGGACCGGGACCGGGACCGTGGCTCTTCTCACGTCCTGTGACTCAGGCGCAGTAGGGGCGAGCCTGGTCATGCAGTCGCTCTTCAAGGCTTTGATCACATGGCCTAACCTCAGATCCTGGTGGAGAGAGAGACCCTGTCATTTTAGGGGAGGAGCTGCAGGGCTGCCAGCACAGGGCATGGGGGCTGGGGCAGCCAGAGGGGTTGAAACAGTCAGCTCGCCAGCCTTTCTTGCCCGTGTGTGGTGTGTGTGTGTGTGTGTATGTGTGTGTCAGCCTTTCTTGCCCGTGTGTGTGTGTGTGTGTGTCAGCCTTTCTTGTGTGTGTGTGTGTGTGTGTGTGTGTGTGTGTGTGTGTGTGTGTGTGTGTGTCTGGGCCCGGCCGCAGGATGAGGGCATTTCAAAGTCAGCCTGCCTCCGAGGCAGCAGCGTTGGCGGGAGGGAATAACTCTGCTCCCACCAGGCTGAGAATAGCTCAGAATTGGGTCACGCTCCCCGAGAGCTCCGGTCACAGCCTCCAGCCTTTGAGGATAATCAGCTTTCTCCCCAACATCTGTCCCTTCAAAGAGGAGGGCAGGCTGGGTGCGGGCACATTTTTAGAAGGAGCGGAGGGGATGGGGTCGGGGCAGGGAGTCTGTTAGTGGCTGGCCCCTTCCGTCCCTCCCCCGCTTCCTTTGCTGTCCCCGCTCCATTCATGTCCCCTGCCTGGCAGGCCACTTCCACCCCTCCTGCCCACCCTGCCACTTCCCCCACTCCCTGGGACCCACCAGCCCCTACCCAGGGCCAGGTGATGTGAGAAAGCTCTGAGGGTGCCCCCACCCGCCTGCCCTGACTCCTTCCTGGGCTCTCTCTCCTTCTGTCCTGATGGTGGGGAGTGGGCGAGCCCCCCCCCGAGGATTCAGGAGGCTCAGGTCTCTCCAGCCTTCAGGCTCTGACGTCCCGCTGCCACTTGGGCCCAACGTGGAGTGCAGCCCCTTGTCCTGCCAGAGGAACGGGAATCTCTCGAACTGCTCTCTTCTTTCTTTTCTTTCTTAAAACAAAAACACGCCTTGATGAACTTAAGCGGCACGGTAACAACTATGGAAGCTTCCAGCACCAGCTACCTGGCTCTTTTCGAGGCTGCAATGTTGTCAACAAGAGCTTAGTTTTCCCTCCCTTTGGTTGGAATGTTTGTGCCGACGCCCCAGGCCCTTCTGGGATCTCTGTGTCTCCCAGTGGCTCCATTGCAGAGGCCCCTGGGCTCCCAGGTTGAGAGCAGCAGGGGACAGCAACGCGGTGTGGGCACTCCTTTTGGTTCTGATTCGAACAAACCAGATGCTTTATTCTACAAAATAAGACAGCTGGGACATTTGAAGGCTGAGTGGATGTTTCACGGGTTTAGGAATGACAGCTTTTTTAGGTGTGCTAACGATACTATGAAATGATAGGGCGGCTGCCATCTGCCTCAAAATAACCTGGGTGGGGGAGGAGGAGGGAGATCTGAAACCCTGGTCCCCTGGGACCAGGAAGCCCTTGGGATTCTCTCTACTTTCACCTTTGTTTGACGTTTTCCATGATACAGAGTTTTGTTTTAAAGGAGAAATGCTCCAGGCCACTTAACCATTTCTTTGCTCTTAACTCCCCAGCCCTGGAGGAGGTCAGCCAGATCAGTGCCCAGGGCCACTGGTCCCAGCCTCCCCTCCCAGGGCCACCAGGCTCCTCGTACATGGAGGGCAGCGGTGTGTCCCTCGGGTTCTCCAGCACTGGGGGTGGGGTCAGCAGCTCACGTGCTGTGGCGCGGGAGAGAGACACGGAGGGTTGGTCCCCCGCGGGGGAAACCGTGAGCCATCCACTCTCTGCTCCCCTCGGCGTGGATCCAGTGGCCACAGACCCAGGAGCCAGCTTGCTGTGGCGGAGCCTGGGCCTTGGGGGCGACTCCCAGCCTCGCAGGGTGGGAGGGGGAGGGCTGCAGGATGCCCTCACCTCCTGTCTCGGGGGGTGGGGGTGCTGCCCCAGCTCCAGGAGACGGCCCCTCTTCTGGCCTCTCCAGCTCCAGACAACCACTCTGTGTTGGGTTCCAGACCCTCCCTGTAACCCTGTACCCCCTTCGTCCACCCTGCTGCCACCGATAGGCCTGACCTCACGCCATGCCCCCAGAAGATAGCTAAGGGATTCGTTCGATTGCAGTGTAATTCTCATACAAGGATGGACCCGTTTAACAGTCCAGCTCCAGGAGTGCTGGACCCACGTATGCACCCCTGGACCCCCGCTGTCCCTCCCTAGTCTGTCTCCGCGCCCATCCCAGACGGACACTCGGCCGCCTTCTGTCACTGTCATTACGTTTGCAGATAAAATGAATCTAAACGGGCGAGTGAGCCAGGGGAAGGGACGAGGTCTGAACACAGCCTCTTTCCGTGGTGTCAGGGAGCACCGACAGGGCCAGCAGTGGACACACAGCTCTGCAGGACCCAGGCTGCTGGGCACGCCGGTGGGAAGGCTCTGAGCCGCTGGACGCACTTGGGTGAGCAAGGCCTGGGCCCGCGGAGGCGAGGGCCCTGCCGAGGAATGCGGGTGGCCGCCTGTGGGGCGGGGGCTGCGGGGGCGACAGACAGAGGTTTGTTGCTAAGCTACGGGCACAATGGACATTCCAGGCACCAGGCAACTGGGACAGAGACCTTTCTCGGCGGGAGGAGGACTGGGGGCCCAGGCCACCTCCACCCCCAGCTCTGCTGTCCCCCGGGACGTGAGGCACACGCTGTCCGGCCCCTCGAGGCCTCTGACACCCAGGCCCACTAGCCAGGCACCCAGTGGGGAGGGTGGCCAGCGCGGGCTTCTGCAGCTCAGGCTGACCCAGCCCTCCGTGCCGGCCACCTCCTCTGGGCCTCTGTCTCCTCTGACCGTGCTTCCTGGCCGGTGCCCCCTAGGTTCAAGTGCAGGGCTCTCACGGGGTCCCGGGCAGAGCTTAGAGGTTTTGGTGGGCCTCCAGTCCTCCGCCCCCTCCCCAGCCCTTAGGCTCGGCACCTCCGCTTTTGGCCGCACCTGGCCGGGGCCCCAGGCCCCTGGAGGCTGGCCCCGGTGTCCAGTGCGGCCTGTTTGTCTGGGACAAGACAAGGGGTAGGTCGGCTCCCTTCGGGCTCCACTTCCTCCCTCCGTGGAGAGACTGCTAAGGAGCTCTGGGCCCAGGGCCGCCAGCTGGTGCCCGGCGCGGGGGGCTCAGCGGCCCTTCCCACCCCTCTGACGGCCATCAAGGCCACTGGGCCTTGGCCCTCCCAGTTCCCGCATCCAGTGGCCCAGGGCCCCCTGGTTCCCTGCAGCCCCGAGAGACAGACATCCCAGGAGCCCGCCCAGGCCTGTCTCCCACTGCACAGCGCCAGGGCCCCAGCTGAACTGCGCAGTCCTCGCGGGCCCGACCGTTTCTAAGCTCTGCGTCCACAGGCAGGGCGTTGGAGTCCACCAGGCACCGTCTCTGCACTTTCTCAGCTTTTGTCTCTGTTCTCTGCTACCCTGCCTTTGCTGACCTCGCCACCGGGCCGGCCCCCGGCCCCTGCCCGAGGTGCCCAGTGCAGCCTGGAAGGGGGTGGCTCGCCCTCACTGTGGGCGCCTGGCAGAAGGTGAGAGTTTCTCCCAGCCCCACCGGCGGGGGGCGGGGTGGTTTGGGGCAAAAGACTTGCCCTCTCTGAGCCTCAACCCCCACCCCCTGTGGAACACGGTAGGCCCAGGAGCTCCCTGGCTGGGCTTAGGGGGTTTCCCGCATGGGGACGTGCCCAGGCCTGCAAGCTGCTCACCCCACCACACACACACACACACACACGCACACACATGCACACACACGCGCGCACACACACGTGTATACACGCACATGCACAGAGATGAACACACAGGTGCACGTGCCAGGCGGCGTGGGATCCAGGGAGATAGTAGTTTCAGAGCCCCCCTTGCCCGAGCCCCCCCACCCCCAGGGTGCTTCCTTACACCAGCCTCATGGTTCCCCTCCCCCTCCTGCAGCCCTCATCCCTGCAGCTTGCCTGCCTGTCCTGGGACCCAGACAGACAGCTGGACACAGACTCTCCCACACCAGGCCAAGACACCCCCCCTCCAAGAGCTGCCTGGGCCCAGCAAGGCGTCTGGGGTGGGGTCTGCACCTCAACAGGTGCTGTCACTCATCAGGAGCAAAGCCAGGGGAGGAGGCTGCTCCCCTCCCCTCCCCCACTCCATCCCCTTCCCAGGGAGGCAGCCTGGGCCTCTCCAAGGCCGAGCTGGGGCCCCTCGGGGTCTCTTCTAGGCCAGAGCTGAGGACAAAGAGGCAGCTGCCAGCAGGGCGGGTTGGGGGGCCTCGGCCTTTGTGAGCACAGGGCCCCTCCTGGTGACCTCACCACCGGCCAGAGAAGGGCCCTTTCTTCCCAAGGCGGCCGTTGGGAATCTGCCTGGGGACAAAGCGGCTGCCCGGCAGGGGACCAGTGAGGGGCTGGCCCCCCCATGGCATAAATTAGGGGGACTGAAGTGAGGGAGGGGAGGGCAGGGCGGCTGCAGCTGGTGCCTGAAGGAAGGCACGCACAGACGGCCACCGAACCCCCCTCACACACCGGTGCACGAGTTGCCCCGCTCCGAGGCTCATTCATTCATCTCTACCCCTTCGTTAATTCCACACAGGGCCACTGGGCACTGGCCCTGGGGACACAGAAGAGCATCTGAAGGAGGAAGGGGTGAATGGACGGGTGATGGGTGGGGCCCCCAGTCTGGAGGGGCAATTGGGACACGCGGCCACCGTGGTCCTCAGGCTCCAGGGCCGGGCAGGGAGCCAGTCCGTCCAAGCACGTGCTCCTCGGACACCCACAGCTGCCCGTCTGTCCTTGTGGGGAAACCAAGGCCCAGCGGGGGGCCAGGCCTGAGGTCACAGAGCAGCCTCTCAGCCTGGCCAGCTCCCCAGGTGAGGTCAGGAAGACATCTGGTTTTCAATGAGATCAGTGGTGTCGGGTGACATCCGCCCCCTGTGGGGCCCAGGGCTCCACAAGCATCCTCACTGCCTTGCTGGCCTGCGGCCCTCCCTCTTCAGGGCACCTCCCCTGCACCGGAGATGACCCCTGGGTGAGGCCTCGGCTGGGTCAGGTGGTCCAGGGTGGGCCAGTGGCGGCAGGGCATGTGGACGTCACAGACAGTGCCCGGCCGGCACAGGTCACCCAGAGAGCCCCTTGGGCTGTCCCATGGATGCCCCAGATCTCCTCTGTGGCCTGCTGAGCCCCGCTGGGCACCAGAGACACCTGCCCCCATCCCCGAGGCTCTGAGTGCACCAGGGCCCCAGGCTGGGCGGGCTTCCTGCAGGCGGAGGCAACAGGGCAGATGGCCCTGAATGTCAGGCCGGGTCCAGGAGGCAGGCACAGGAGAACTGGTACTGTCAGCAGGGCTTATGTCAGGCCCAGGGGGTCTCCTTCAAAGAGTGACAGCCCTCCCCACCTGCCCCACCAGCCATGAGTAGGATCTGGCCCTGTGTCCTGTCCACGCTGAGCACAGAGGCCAAGAGGGTGTCGGAGCGTGTGGAGGGCACCAGCTCTGGGTTCAGTCCCCAGGCCTCCTGCCCCCCCCCTCCCACCCAGACGCTGTCCTGGCTTGGGGGACTTGGCCTGAGTTGTTTGGTTGGGGTCGGAGAACTTCGGGGCTTGCAGTCACTCGAGCAGCACAGAGAGCTCTGAGATTCCTGGTCTGGAAACGCCCAAAGCCCTTTGCAACCACTGGGGCCAGAGCCCAGCAGGAGACAGGGAGGAAACTTACGCAACTGGGTGCCGGACGTTTCTGTCCTCCCATCGCCCCCATTTATGGATGAGGAAACTGAGTCTCTGTGGCTGGAGAGGAGACCAGGAGGAGGCCTGAGGCTTCCAGGACACTGAGCCCCCAAAGGCTGGGGCACAGCCTGCAGGAGCCCCTCACCCCCTCCCTGGAACAGAGAGCTAGCAGGACGGGGGCGGGGTGTAAGTAGGCCAGCGCTCTGTGCAGCGTTGCTATGGCGCCGCCGTTGCTGCTGTGCAGGCTTCCTTCTGGGCCCTGTTCCCAGGACACCTCGAGCTAGCTGCCAGGCGTCCCTCCCCAGCCCGGCCAGGCCCCGTCGCCGCTCAGGGGCTGCTCCCAGTCTCCGAGCCCTCCTCTACCCCTGGGCCCCTTGCCCACCCGCAGGCTTCCGGGGGGGCGGGCCGTGGCAGAGTGTCTGTCCCACCACGTCACACACACAGCACACACAGCCTGTGCACACACAGTACACACGCGCAGGCACACGAGGCACTCGGTGAAGGTGAAGCTGCAGGAGCTCCGCCTCACAGTGGGAGGTGGGCTGCAGTGCAGAGCTTCGGCTCCAAGACGCCCCCGGACTCCGAGGGGCTGCGAAGGCCCGAGCTGGGCCTCAGCGGCGTTGGCGAGGGGCCTCCTCTAGCCTGGCTGCCCTGCTGAAGGAGCGGGGAGGGGAGGGGCTCTTTGGGCCCAAGGGGCGGACTGAGCTGAGCAGCAGCGCCCTCGGGCCGCCTCTGGGCCCCGCTGGGCTTCCTCCACACACCACAGCGGCTGCCGCGCCCACCCCGAGCCCCGTGTGTGCCTCGCTGGACTCAGCTCCGCGATGAAGTGGCTTTCACCGCCCGCTGCACAGGCAGTGGCCCAGGGAGGCCCTGGTGGGCAGCTGCCTTGGCCGGGGCCCCGCCCGCCTCCCTCCCGACGTCAGCTGACGTCAAGGCGTCGGTGAGGGGGCTGACCCCAGGGTCCCGGAAGCCCCGCGGGCAAGAACCCCAGAGAGGGCGGGCAGCGAGGGGGCACGGGAGCCGAGTTCCCTGGGGAGGGCCAGGTGGGAGGGGCCGGGGGGACCCCAGGCCCCCGTTCAGGGTCACAGCTGGGCCCTGTGAGCTCCCCCCTCCCAGTCTGGCGCCAGGGGTCCTCACTCCCGCCCGCTGTCTGTGCAGGCGCTGGCTTCTCGCCAACAGGAGGGCCTGTGTCCTTCCGACCTACGACCTACGTCCCGCGGTGGCGGTGTCCCCGTGGGAACCCGCGTCCTTGGGGTGAGCGCTTTGTCTGTTAGAATCCCAAGGGCCCAGGGAAAGGCCCTGGGCTGTTAGCAACGGCGTCCCTTCAGCACAAAGGCCTGCGGGCCCAGGAGGCCGAGGCTCCCCGGAGGGGATCCTACCTCTGCGCCCCCTGCAGCCTCCCCAGCCCAGCGGCCAGCAGCTCGTGAAGCTGTGTGAGGCGCTCAGGGAGCGCCCGAAAGGCAGAGCTGGCTCAGGGCAGAGGAGAGGGGCTCTTGAGAGGCCCCGAAAGCTGCCTTGGGCAGGGGCGTGGTGGAGGGGCAGCACGGGGAGAGGGGGCTTCGTGGAGGGGCCAGTGGGTGGGCCGGAGCTGGGAGCATGCTGGGGGTCCTGAGGGAGAAAGGGCAGGAGGCGTCCGACATCAGGGGCGGGGTCGGGGGAAAGGATCTCGCTCCTGGCGCTGAGGTGACAGTGGCACAGAGGCTAGCCTTGGGCACAGGCCAGGCTGGAGGCCGGGAGGGACCCCTGCACCATGGGCCACCCACCACGCCCCATGGCTGGAGCTGCTGCGGTCGCCCTCACACCTGCCCCGCCTTGCTGCTGCAGGTGGCATGGGGCCAGAGGCCTGCTTCACACGGCGGCAGAGACCTTTGCCTGGCGCACGTCACCTGAGCTGCCCTGGTTGCTGCCAGCACAGGCCCTGGGAGGCCTGCGGCGGGGGGGGGGGGGGGGGGCGGGGGAACGGAGGCCTGGAGAAGGACAGCCCTCCTTGACCCCAGGGAGGCCCAGGCAGGGCGAGGACCAGCCCTCCCTTCCCAGTAACCACAGCAGCGTTTCCTGACCCCGAGGGCCCAGACCCCCGGCCCGGGCTTGCCCACCCGCTACTGATTTCAGTTCCTCCTTTCTCTGGTTTCCCCTGACTTCCTCGGCCCTCCTTCCCTAGACCTCAAGACACAGGAGCCCCAGTGGGGCCCGGGAACAGAAGACGGGACTGGGCTCAGCCAGTTCCGCGGAGGGGCGGGGGCATCTGTCCCAGGCCAGGGCGCCTTGGGGCCCGGAGGTCAGCACACGGGGCCGGGGGCAGGATGTGGCATTGGGCTTGGACGGGAAGGTTGAGCTCAACTGCCCAGGAGGGAGGGACCAGCCTGCGTAGAGATGGGGGCGGGCTGCAGGGCTGCCTTGCCTGCTAGGCCACCCAGCTCCACCCTGATGGCGCGATGCCACATGAGCTGTGGGCAGGTGGGCCGACCCGGCCTGCGACGGTCCTGCTGGACCCGCAACTCCGAGGCGTGAGTCAGAAGCTGTGAGATCCGCAGGCCTCCACAAGGACCCATCAGAGCTCGTGGTCGCGGCGTGACGGGTCGTGGAACCCAGCACGAGCACCAAGCACAGCTCGGGGGCAGAAGCCACAGCCAAGCGGCGCCGTGGCCACCTGTCCAGCCTCCCGAGGGCAGCTGCGCGGCCGGCGCCCCTGCCCGCTTCCTGCTGCTCCCTCCACCCGGGCGGGTCCCGGGCTCCGTGAAGCTGGGCCGCGGGCGCCGCCTGGCGGCCGCACAGCAAAACAAAACTGGAAGGCGGGCCGCGGAGGCGAAGACCGCCCTGCAAGGTAAGGTCAGGGGCCCAGCGTGGAAGCAGGTGCGCCGCGGTGCGGGCCGGCCGTGCAGAGGGCCGGGCCGTGGGGCGGGTCTATCTAGGTCATCCTTTCACCCAGCCGGGCAGGCCCCGCGCACAGTGGGGCTCACACAGGCCTCTAGGGATCTCATCTGGGGGGACCCCCCCCCACCACCAGGGGCACTCTTTCAAGCTGGCCCAAGCACAGGCCTAGCACCTGGACGGCCATCCATGGCAAAAGTCACGGGGCCTGGCTTGGTGGTGCTGCTGTGGGCTGGGCCTGGCAGGGTCTCCCCAGACGCACCCAGTCCCAGAACGCCACCTGAACCTGGCTCTCTTGTTTTGGGGAAGCCTCTGGTCTAGGATGCAGTCCTGCCTTGCCAGCCACACATGGCTCCCCCCATAGCCAGCAAGGCCCTGTGGGATCCAGCCCTGCAGACTCTCACCTGACTTCTCACCTGGCTACAACCATAGGAGCTGCTGAACCTCAGGGCCTTTGCACAGCTATTGGTCTGCCCTCACACTCTTCCCCTGGCCCTCGTGTGGCCCCTACCTCCTGGGCCACCCTGATAACCCTGCCGGTCCAAGTTGGCCCTGGGACACCTGCGTTTCTTTTGAGTGGCTGGGTCGGGGATGAGTGCCAAAAGATGCCTTTTTCTGAAAAGATGGAACCTGGGCCTCCCAGAGAAAATAAGGCATATGGGACCCGGGGAGTGGCCGGGGCCTGCCTGAGCTGGCCTGTGGGGGAGGGCAGCATGATGAGGCTGTAGACGATGAGACATCAGGCTCAAGAGCCAGGCCAGGCCCGTGGGACATGGCTGGCTTCTTTGCCTGCCTGTTAAATTCTCTGCATCCTTCTTTTTTGTTTTTTGTTTTTTTGGCCGCACCGTGCAGCTTGTGGGATTGAACTCAGGCACTCGTTAGTGAGCGCATGGAGTCCTAACCACTGGACCACCAGGGAAGTCCCTGTTTGCACCTTTAATAACCGGCCCATTTTGTTATTCAGCTAGACCCAGGGGGTTCTGTCACTTGCACTGCTTATGTGACCCTGTCCCCTTGAGTAGACCCTCCTGCTGTTAGGCCAGACCCCTGGGTCCCTCCCTCCCTCCGGGCCCTGCTGCCCTGGCCCCATTGCTCCCAGTTCAGTCCCTACGTCTGCCACCAGGGTGAGCCTTCAACAAAATTCATCTCCAAAGACCCAAATCCTCCCCTGGCTCACCAGGGCCCCCGGCACCCGTGCTCTGCCCCCCTCTCCCTGCTGAGGTTCTCCCAGGCCCTCAGGTACGCCTGGCACCAGACTCTGGGCCTCTATGCCCGATGCCGCCTCACCTGGGAGGCCCTCCCACCCCGGGGGTCTCCGTGTAAAGGGTGTACCCCTAGAGCGTCCTCTGACTCCCCTGCACAGGGGCTCAGGGCACATGCACGCCCGCTCCCTTGGACTTGTCCGCCGGCTTGGCCGGCAAGACGAGGTGACCGAGGGAGGAGGCCGCAGTGCGCGCCCCTGAGGGCCCCTTACGTGGGGGCTGACGTGTCCCTTGGGCTTCTCACCCAGCCGGGCGCTCGGCCGAGTGCAGTCAGTCGGAGGTGAGGGTGGCGACGTGCCAGCCCGGCTGGCCTTCCTGCCACACGGGTCTTGGGCACGGCCACTGCTGATGCCACCAAGCGGGCGAGGGGGGCGTGAGGTGAGCTCCTGACGGTGATCCCAGGGTTTCGGCTGCAGGTGCAATAAACCAAGCTTCTTTGGGTCCAGATGAGCAAAAGGGCCGCTGATTTTATTTAATTAACTATTTGGCCGCGCCACACGGATCTTAGTTCCCCAACTGGGGACTGAACTCACGTCGTCAGCAGCGAAGGTGCCAAGTCCTAACCGCTGGACAGCCAGGGAATCCCCCTGATTCTAAACACTTTATGAAGACGTCTGAAGGTCTGAGATTTTCCATTTACTTATGCAGCAAGTTTTTTGGGGACTATGTATTATGTGCCAGGAGCCAAGGACACTGTTTCTAAAGAGAAGTTCAGCCAAAGGGTATCTGAGCGCCTACTGCTGCCTGGGCCTGAGGCTGCAAGGATGCAGAGAAGGTTCTGCCTCGGGAGGCACCGCAGCCTGGCGTGGGAGTGACAAGCCCGTGGGCCCCGAGGGATGCGGCATGGGCCAGTACCAGGCCACGCCCGCTGCCTCAGGGGTGGGGCTGAGGTAACAGAACCCAACAGTGGTGGCCTGCCCCTCCTCCCAACTGCACATCCTGAGTCTGCCGGAGGAGGAGGTGGCACAGCCACGTGGGTGTGAGACGGGAGGCTCCAGGGAAATGGCGCAGGAGTTTAAAGGGTTGTTATACAAACAACATCAGCCATTTGCTGTGACCGGTTCGGTGTTTCTCCAACTGGGAGTCACGGGCGCCTGGAGCTCCGATGGTCTGTGAACCCTAAGGGGGGGGAAATGCCAACTACACTTTAACTGGCTGAGTTCTCGGACCCTCAGTGCTCCGGACCCATTCCCACCGTCCAGCCTGCACCCACACTGATGAAATCAGAGCCCCTGGGGTGGGACCCTCCAGCTAAACCCTGTGCTTGCATGTACCCTACTGGGCTGTCCTGTCCTCCCGGTTCGCCGTGCGGCCTTGAGCAGTGCTTTGGGCAAGTGATTGCTGTAGAGTCCAAATCTGTGAAATACACTTACCAAAACCTGCCGTGGAATGGTTCCCAGAGTTTAACATGCACATGAGACGTTTCGCCCAGGGCCTGGCACGCAGGAAGGTTCACTCAATGATGGCTTGAAAAATGTTTAAATGATAGCGGAAGCAACGTAGGACACCCCCGCCCCCCCCACACCAGACACACTCTGACAGCCGGGCACCTGCTGACCTGCATCCAGGCCCTGATGCAGGCCTTGCTCGCCCTTCTTTGTTGCAGAGAACAGAGCCTAGGTGCGTGGGCTTCAGTAGTTGTGGCTCACGGGCTTAGCTGCTCCGCGGCATGTGGGATCTTCCCGGACCAGGGTTCAAACCCGTGTCCCCTGCATTGGCAGGCGGATTCTTAACCACTGAGCCACCAGGGAAGTCCTTGAGAACAGTTTCTAACGTGTGTAAGGAACCCAAGCCTAACGGGGCAGAGCGCATCTTCGTGGGTGGCAGAGAATTAAAACTGTCAAATTTCCTGTCTTTTTAACCTGTACGATTTGTCTCTCCTGGCGTCTGGCCTATCACACATCGCACACCTGCACGGCGGGGCTGGCCGCGCTGCTTCTCCCCTTGGATCACCGGGAGGAACACGCAGGCAGAGGAGACAGAAGAGGGCCTGCAGGAGGACGCGGGGAAAAGGCAACACCGGTTGCCGCCAACAGGTAATGGGTTGTAACGGGTTTACGATAGATGACTGGCAAAGCGAGGGTGAGCTGCGAGGTGGGGGAGGGAGCCTGAGGCAGAGCAGAGCATTTGGGGGATGCTGGAAGGACCAGACGGTCAGAGATACACGGCCCGCCCGGCTAGCTCAGGCGGGGGAGCACGAGACTCTCAAGTGGCCAGAAAAACATCTCCGTTAAGAAGATGAGCTTCAACAGCCCAACACCTTACCTCAAACCTTCCCTCTGGGGAGAGAACCTTTCCAGAACGCCTCGAGTTTCCCCTCCCGCGCGAGTAAGGGCAGCTCCTGTGCGCCTGACCCACGGGCACCCTCCCCAGGGAAGAAGCACGTGAGGCCACATCTGCTCCAGGTTCCCTGGCCCCCCCACTTCCTGGGTTGTTTACAGGGGAACAGTTACCTCTTCACCCGCCGACGGATCCCCGTCTGTGCTCTGCGCTGTGGCCCCCTCACATCACTGCCCCCGACTGGAGCCACGGAGCCCTCCCCCGGGCCCCTGGCCTGCTCGAGGCACCCAAGTCAGACAGAACCCGAAGGTGAAACCATGACAACAGGACTCACACCTCAGACTCACGTCCTTTCTCCACCGCAAAGAGAAGCTAAGAGATTTTTTATTTCATCAATAATTAAGGGTATACTAGTATGTCTATCTCAAAATAATACTGAATTATTTCAGACAGGGTATTACAGTGGTCACACAGTTCACGGGGCAGGGACGGGGACCAGCACGCTGGAATGACACACCTGGATTATACATCTGAGTCAGTGCAGCAAATTGTTCTCCAGTTATTCTTGAGAAAACCACTGCATGAGTTAAAAGCTAAAAAGCTTTGCTTAAAAATCCTGTGTGAACAGGATAAGCTTAGACCCTCCAAAACCAGATTAAAAACTGGCCAAGTAAAACAAATGAGAAAAACTGGTTAAACTTTTCAAATATACTAAATTATGTCAAATATATTATACCTAGGCAGTTCAGCAAAATAAAGCATTAAACTGTACTTAGTAGACATAGTCATTATATTTATTTTCATAACTACTTCACAGTAGGCTGATTAATCTGTCTGGATAAAGAATGACCTGAAAGCAATGCTGACTGAATGGAAGGTAAAGAAAGCAAACATTCCCAGCCACTTTTTCATGAACGTGGATTATACAGTTTAATGCAGACCCAAGGTCAAACATTTTTAGGGGGTTTTACTTCCAGTACAGATTCTCTTCATGTAAGATCATAAAGATACAATACAAAGTGATGAACCCAAAATACATGCAGCAGCCCCCATTAACACGCAAGCCTCTCAACGGGGGACAGTAGCAGCTAAAGCCAGTATTGCTGGGGCTCATTATGCGAACCGAATCATCAGGTACAAGGAGCTAGAACAGACTAAAGGCAGGGCGCGTCACTCCTCAGCACTCAAGGCTGATTTGATTATTTCAATGACCAAGATGATCCCCGTGAAAGATCCAGCATGACCGTGGAGAGGCTCACTATCCTATACTCCGCCCCGACGCGCACAGATTAGCAGTTGGAGCCATCTCTGCGAGTTACGGAAAACACTGCTGGAAATGAATGCTAGAGGAAGACCTGCTTTCAGACAACGACGGATACTCTGAAAGGACAGGCTAACGTTTCACTTTCAAATCTGAAATTAACGTGAAGTCGTGGGGCCTGGTGCAGGATGTGTGTACGTCTGAAGTGAGTTAGAGCACAGCCTGGACTGCCTAGAGATACAACGCCAGCAGTGCTTGAACTTAAAAACTCCTCAAGATTTTAAGAGCACCCTAAAATTGTGATACAGAATAGCAATCCTGAAACGACTTTGGTCAGCATGAGCTACCAATAAGCTGCACTGAAAGCCCGCTGGACGTGCAGGTGGAAGGCTCACGGCCCAAAGACCTGATTGCCCTTTGACCCCACTGTGTTCCGATGAATCTAGAACATTTCTAGTAGGAAAGACATATCAAGGGCTTTTAATTATTGGGCAGTACTGAGACAAAGTGAAAATTAGGGCTACACATTTATAATCTTTTGGGTATTTAGGGCTATTCCTTTATCCATTTTATTTTTAGCTGTTTCCAAAGTTACCAAATTAATATCTCTAAAAGAAAATAACAAATTACTCTAGAGCTCAAAGGATGTACTCTAATACGATTATTTTGTGAGAGCTGACTAGAGAGTAGTCTGTTAGTTATAATACTAGGGCAGCAAGTTACCAAGGCACTTCAGAACTCTGGGAAATTCTTTTGTTCACATTGACAGGCAACTGGTAAACTTGGATCCTCAAAAAGTATGTACAGAAATAGATATACCCTTTAGCAGAAGAAAAAAATTTCCTGCACTGATAGACTTTACTGGCCCTTTCAGGCACTAGAGAAACATCCATGTGCCAATAACATGAGCTAAGGAATGCGGCAGTGCCCAGAGTGCAGTGTCTGCAGGTGCAGGGAGCCGTCGCTTGCTTCCTCCGAACAAGCTTCAAAGAACTGGTCCTGCAGGGCTGCTGACGGTTTCTGCCCTCATACGCTGTAAAACAGCATGGGGAATGTTTAACGAGTTTGTCCCTTATGCTGCCTTGAACGAAAGAAGCCCATTACCTGCTACCTGCTATCTGGTAATTTCCACTTTTCATTATCTTACTATGGGTGTGGGTGTTTCCTTTTTTTTTTTTTTAAAGGTCCATTAACTTCATTTAAATGTTCCCATCCTTAGTAATTTCTAAGGGAAATTGTAAGTTTAGATTTTACAAACAAAAACAACTTGAAGGTATCAGCTGGTGTTTTATCCCTCTTCAATGCAGTCTCAAAGGTGTTTTTGCTATTCATTTTCATAATTTTATTATGTCGCACACAAAAATAAGACTCCCCCTCTAAATGCAGAGTATAGGAGAAAATACACCGTATTTCAAACAAAAAATGTTTATGAAAGAACCCACCATCCAAAAAAACAAAAAAACTCCCACCCTATTAAATTGGGTGGGACCAACTGGGTTTTATAAATGAAAAAAATCCTTCTGCTTTATTTAGCATAATAAAACATATCATTGTACTGCGTTTGTGCTTGGACCCTACTTCTATTTAACCCCAAATTTCCCCTTTCCTCATAATTGTCCTGGTATTTATGATATAAGGTTATGTCTATTCTAGATTCTGAAATATCTGCATTTTAATGCTTGAACAACCCATTAAAACTGTTCTAAAAGCTGCCCCTATTCCATTTTGATTAAAAAAAAACAACAGAAAACCACACCACAACATAGTGATCCAAATGGAAGAGTTAATATGTTGCAATATTTGTTTTTCAACATCAAAAGCAGCAGAGATGCTGAATTTGCTTAAATCATAAACACTGAGATTGACATATGCATATATAAATCACATTCAGGCTCAACAAACTGAAAGCTCTCTATAAATACACACATATATAAAGTGCAAAATAAGAATGATCAACCGTGGGCTCTCCGGCGTTCTAGTACTCCCATTCATCGGATTTCAAGTCGAGATAGCTGAGAATATTCTGTGCAAGCTTCACTGCCTGCTTCCGGGCAGCCTTGCACTTCTCCTCTCCCTGTGGGTCAACGGCGTCCAGGGCAAGCAGCTGCTTCGTGAGCACTTCTTCCAGCCGGATGTAGTTCTTATCATTTCGACTGCCATCAAACGAGAGGACTTCCCCCTGGATCTCTGACAAGCTTCCCAGGACGTTCCAGACCGCTTTGTGTGAGGGGTGCTCCTCACAAGCAAACACCCTTCTTTTCTCAAGGGCTTCCTTCAAGTCGATGTACGTGATGAGGGTCTGAACTTCAATCACTGCTCTCCTCCTGGCTTCCCGGATGCAGGGGTTTCTTTCAAGACTTACCTCATCCAACTGTCCAATCAAACCCTGCAGTTCTGTTTTGGAGCTCAGGTACAATTCTGAAGGATTCTGTGCTTCAAGAAGTTCGTTTTTTATTTCTCTCATTCTCTTGAGGACCTCTTCTATTTTTAAAATGGAATGATTCTGCCCCAGGTCAAACGCACGAGTGGTATCTGCTTCCTCTTCTAAATCCAAGTACTTCAATAACTGGTTGATATCTTCCACGACCTCCTTCCGGTAATTTCTGATTTCTGTGCGCCCGCACACGTCTAAAGCATCCAGATCAGCCATCAGCCCCGAGAGCACACAAGATAAGTGCCTGCAAGTCTCATGACTGTTCACTCCCATTAGAAGGGCAATCAGTGTGCCTCTGGCCTTGTTCACTTCACACATCACAGAGTTAATTTTGGCAACTGAGGGATGCACGTCCTCCGAAAGCGGCAGGGAAGGCTGCTTTTTCATGCAGTCCTCGATAATCTCTTGCACTGCACAGATTTTGGTTAAAGTGTGATACCGTGCTTTCCGCAAGGAGATCTTGCCTCCAGTTTTAACGTGTGTCAGCCTCAAAATGACATCCTGGATGCCTTCTTCAAACTCATCAGTTACGCAGTTGCCTCCGCTATAAAATGGCACAATCTTCTCTTTCACCAGGGCCTGGGCTTCTTTAAAAATGTTCTCTATTTCGATCCTGTGTGGGTGGTTTGCGTTCTGCTCCAAGTCTTTGAGAAGACGCTCTGTCTCTTGTGCTGCCCTCTTCCTAGCTTGCTGAATATCTCCTTTTCCTTCAGTATCTACCGAGTCTATTTCAAAAAGTTGTTTTGTTAGAATCCTCTCCAGTTTCTTGTAATCCTTGTCGTCTGACAGACCACTGAAACCAATTACTTGCTGTTCTATGCTTTTTACCTCCTTTTGGATTTCCTGGAGCCTACTAATAGAAGGATGTTGGTTTCCCATCTCCATACTTTTGTTGTGTTCAGTTTCACAAGGACTAGAAGATAACAAACATGATTACTTATTACACCACAAAGCCTGCAGAATGGCAATCATATATTAATTCATTCTAAAAAGATATGCTTAAGAAACACAGCTTGTTATTGCGATCCCAGGGACAGTCACACTCAAGTACAGAAATCAGAGTGACTGATCAACTCCCTCTCCTGAAAATAACCTAAACATGACAGTGACTGAGACCGGGGTTACTGCAGTGGGGAATATGAGCCGGAGCTCCGAACCTGGGAAATTCAGTTTCCTCAGTCGTCAAAGAAAACGGCATATGCCTTCATAAGTATGCCATGAGGTCGAACTATCAGCTTGGAAAAAGCACAAGTGCCTTAGGTCTTAACACTGGAAGCTGGTTTTTGGCAAGAGCAGGGCACCTCTGCGGAATGTAAAACGGAAGCTCTTCTAACCTTCCAGACGTCATGGGTACACACTGAAGCAACCCCAGCAGGCCAAAGTGCTATGCCTAGTTTCAGGAAAAGGAACTAAACAAAAGGAGCTGAGCCACTGAAACAAACACCAGGGGTTCGCAGACACTCCCAGAAGTCCCTGCTTCTACTTCCTCTCCACCCTTTAAGCACTTGTGTAAAGATACCCTGTTTCTCGCCCCACCCTGTGGATACCTCACAAATCCTCCCTGAACAGGGATAAAATTCCACAGGGAAGGCGACTGGGGTTATGTTAAAGGCACCCCCTTGGACTTCGGGGGCCTAGTGTCCTCTAGGCCCTATCATGCTCCTCTCCTCCTCCAAAACACACCCCACGAGAATGACACAACTATGACTAATTCACTCACCAGCCTCCCTTTTAGGGTCCAGAAGGGCTTAACCCCCCCCCCCCTTTTTTTTTAACGCTCTTTCACGGGAGGGAGATGGATGCTCAACCGAAACTAATGTCCCGTGGGTGGCCAAGCCCAGAACACGCCTCTGAAAGCCCAGAAGAGCAGGCTGCCTCAACTGTTTCCTCCCCTCTCGCCCGGCCCTCCCAGCACTTTACCCAGCAGCGGTCTAAGCTGGTTTGGTCTTGGCTTCCCGTGGGTGGAGTGGCCAGATGGAAGATCGACCCTTTACAGGGTGCGGTATCGGAGCTGCGCACCAAGCTGCATCTCTCTCCCTGTCCCGGCTACGTCTGAACGGGGCAGCCGGTGAAGGGGCCGGCGGTGGCAGCGGCAGCTACTGGCCGCAGCGGCAGCTACTGGCCGCAGCGGCCGCTCCGGGCGTCTCATCCGAGCCCCACGACACGCCCGCCGGCCTGACCTCACAATGGCCCGTGGGGGGGAGGGGACGGCCGCTCTCGGCCGGACCAGGGCAGCCGGCGAGAAGGGAGGGAACTCGGGAGCGGATGGCTGCGGGGAACCCGGCTCCGAAACCAGACCCGGCCGCGTCTGACCCGGGGCAGACGTGGCGCCCCGGAACAGGGGTCGTCCGCTGGCAGCCCGTGCAGAGGGGCGGCCGCGCGCCGCCCCCCGCCCCCCGCGGAGGCCTCCGCCCTCGCTCACCTGCGCCGCCGGCGCCATCGCAAGCTTCGCCGCCAACGCCCCGCAGTCCCGCCGTCGCCGGGCCCGGCAGCCCCGCCCCCGGGCCGAACACCCCCAGCCCTGGGAAAAAGTCCTCCGGCGTCCGCGCTGCACCTCGACCCTTGCTGAGCCCGCCGCTAGCCGCCTAGCGCAGTCCCCTGGAACGCCCGCACCCGAGGAGCCGCCACCCGGGCGCGCTCGCGCCGTTCGGCCGCCCACGCAGCCTGTCACATGCCGGGCAAGCTCATGGTCGGCCGAGTCATCCCCTCCCGCGGACTTTGCGACCGTGCCGTAAGGCAGCCCCTCGCGCCGTCGCGACTCTGCTGTGCGTCGCGGTAGCCGCCGGTCGGCACCCATGGCGGCCTTGCGACCCCCGAGGAGGGCCCTCCATCCTCTCTGCCGCGCCTTCTCCGGCGGCGGCTGCCAGCTCGCCCCCGAGCGCGGCGGTGAGCGCAGGGATTCCGCGCCGAGCCGGGTGAGCGTGGTTCCCGGAGATGTTGGGCCGGGAGTGACCGCGAGAGGCGACAGACTCGAGCCGCGCCCCTCAGGGACACACTTGGGCGCTCACCTGCGTTGCCGCACTGGCGACCTCGGCTGAACTACCCGGGAGCAGGGTTCCCGAGCCGGCCCGGGCCTGGCGCGGAGCAGCGTACGCGGCGTGGGGGGACGGGCGGGTGGAGAGTGGGGAGGCCCCGGAGCCCCCAAGTGTCCTGCGTCGCCGCCACCCCGGGGCTGTTGATAGAACTTCTGTTAATTAGAGCAGAGTCGGCTAGGAAGTTTATACGTACCTTATTTCTTGGCGAGGATAATTAGTTTTTACATTTAAAGAGCTGTTGATAAGCACAGCGTGTGTGTGTGTGTGTGTGTTCGCGCGCGCTTGACTTCGTTCAAATTATTAGTGCTTTTCGTCAAGTGATGACAAACTATCGTCATATTTTGTAGGACTTCACATTGAACGCTTTTTCTGGTTTGGAAACTGTGTGTGCATATATGCATGTTACTGACCAAAGACGTACAAAGCTGAATATCTTTAGCAGCAAGGAATGGCGAACAGTTTTTATAAATTGCACTGCTTTGGGGAAGGATGTTTTGTTTGAGGGAGCCGTAGGCCTCCATTCCAACTGTCACGTGAAAATTTGGGCTAACGGTGTGGAATGGGCTGCAGATAGAATATTTAAACGAAGCCTAAAAATACTGGACCTCCATGGCGGGCCAGTGCGTAAGACTCCACGCTTCCACTGCAGAGGATGCGAATTCTTACCCTGGTCGGGGAAGTTCCGCGTGCCGCGCGATGCAGCCCGCCCCCCAAATAAAAGCACACAAAAACTAAGGTTTCATTTGCCAGCAGGCTAGGGAGCGAGGCTGGCAAGCATCCTTTAAACGATAATTAAAGAAGGATAAAAAGAGCTTATTAAGGATTCCAAAACATGCCTGCCTGTAAATTTTCATTTATTTTGGTCCGTCGCTATTAGCATGCTTTTATAAATGCAGCTTTGAAGTTCTGTCTGGTTTACAGTTTAAACAGGGAGTTACCAGGGCAACTGGACACCTAGACCCCAAGACTCTGGCTCCGTTCCCTCATACAGTGGCCGCAGCCCTGACTTCTGTTCCTAGAACATAGAAACCCACCAGCATCTCAGTCTTTGGGCAGAAGGATACTCAACAGGTATCTGAAAATGCTCTGGGAGGGCAAACAACATCAGCCAACAGCTACCGCCAGGGTGAGGACTTAGCCCAACTTCTTTTGTGAACAAGTGCTGGAAAAAAGAACAGCACCCACACAGGGCTTTCTCTGTTGACATACAGCCTTTTGTTAAAGTTAAGTCTTACTGTGGGTCTGATCCTCGAGATGAGATCTCTGCCTTTTGAGTCCAAGTGACAAGGACCCGGTGCTGCGTAGCTGTTGGACTGCCTGCACCTGTGAAGGCGGCGATGCCGATGAAGCTGAAAGTGGAGCAGCTGACCCGTGAGTCAGACCTTCCGCGTTCTAGCGTTACGACGTGTGTCGTTGTTGTTTTTTAGGATGTGATCTCCATTACGCTAGGTTTTGGATGGGACTTGGATGGGACGTTAAATAATAGTTCTTTACTCAGGGCAACTGGTGTTTCCTATGTATTTGGCCCCATCTTTGTTTGCTTCCTGAGCCCACAGCCGGTTCTCCAGGTAATGAAATTCCTGCAGCAGAGAGAGATTGTTGTCTTTCAGGCTGTGATTTTAAATATTTTTTAAGGTTTTCGTAAAAGTCACAGGTCCTGGGCTTCCCTGGTGACGCAGTGGTTGAGAATCTGCCTGCCAATGCAGGGGACACAGGTTCGAGTCCTGGCCTGGGAAGATCCCATATGCCGCGGAGCAACTAAGCCCGTGCGCCACAGCTACTGAGCCTGCGCGTCTGGAGCCTGTGCCTCCGCAACAAGAGAAGGCCGCGACGGTGAGAGGCCCGCGCACCGCGATGAAGTGTGGCCCCCGCTCGCCGCAACTAGAGAAAGCCCTCGCACAGAGGTGAAGACCCAACACAGCAAAAAATAAATAAATAAATTAAAAAAAAAAAAGTCACAGGTCCTAAACCTTTTGTTTTCTTTATCTAAAGAGATATGTTTTAATCCTCTATTTCTAGTTCACCGTATGTATTTTCTCATTCTTTGTTCTTTGCTTGCCTTAAGGAGACCTGCTTTTAGTACCTACGCAATTCATTTCCCTCTCTAATCTCTGGCTACCAGTTTATTATTATTATTTATTTATTTTTTGGCCATGCTGTGCAGCTTGTGGGATATTAGTTCCCTGACCAGGGATTAAACCTGGGCCCTCAGCAGTGAAAGTGCAGAGTCCTAACCACTGAACGGCCAGGGAATTCCCTGGCTACTGTTTTGTTTTGTTTTGTTTTTAAATAAATTTATTTATTTATTTCTGGCTGTGTTGGGTCTCTGTTGCTGCACACTGGCTTTCTCTAGTTGAGGCGAGCAGGGGCTACTCTTTGTTGCGGTGTGCGGGCTTCTCATTGCGGTGGCTTCTCTTATTGTGGAGCACGGGCTCTAGGCGCGCGGGCTTCAGTAATTGTGGCACATGGGCTCAGTAGTTGTGGCACACAGACTTAGTTGTTCTGCAGCATGTGGGATCTTCCCAGACCAGGGCTCGAACTCGTGTCCGCTGCATTGGCAGGTGGATTCTTAACCACTGTGCCACCAGGGAAGTCCCTGGCTACCGGTTTTTAATAGAAAAACATTATAGAACTTAGAGTTAAGCACCACTTTCCTTCCAAACCCAGCTTAAACTGAGCTGTCAAATCAGGAGTTCTCTAGCTGCTTCGTACCTGCTTATTCCTTACCTTTGTTGTTTACGTCATTGGTTTACACCTTTGCCTGCACGTTTGGAATGATCTGGAAGACTAAGAAATACCAGGGCCCACCCCCAGAGATTTTGATGTGATTGGTCTGGGATGCAGCCTGGGCATCAGGATATTTACTTATTTTCTTGATTTGTCTAGTTGTTTTCCCCCCAGCTCTGTTGAGATAAAACATAAGGATTCTCTGTCTCTTTAAAAAAAAAAAAAAATTTATTTATTTCTTTATTTTTGGCTGCATTGGGTCTTCATTGCTGTATGTGGGCTTTCTCTAGTTGCGGTGAGCGGTGGCTTCCCTTGTGGAGCACGGGCTCTAGGTGTGTGGGATTCAGTAGTTGTGGCTCGAGGGCTCTAGAGCATAAGCTCAGTAGTTGTGGCACACTGCTCCGTGGCATGTGGGATCTTCCTGGACCAGGGATCGAACCCGTGACCCCTGCATTGGCAGGCAGATTCTTAACTACTGTGCCACCAGGGAAGTCCAAACATCAGGATTCTTTTTTTTTAAATTTAATTTATTTATTTTTGGCTACATTGGTTTTTTTAAAAAAATAAATTATTTATTTATTTGTTTATATATAGCTACGTTGGGTCTTCGTTGCTGTGCACGGGCTTTCTCTAGTTGCGGCGAGCGGGGGGCTACTCTTCGTTGCGGTGCGTGGGCTTCTCATTGCGGTGGCTTCTCTTGTTGCGGAGCACGGGCTCTAGGTGCATGGGCTTCAGTAGTTGTGGCACGCAGGCTTCAGTAGTTTTGGCTCGTGGGCTCTAGAGCACAAGCTCAGTAGTTGTGGCTCATGGGCTTAGTTGCTCTGCGGCATGTGGGATCTTCCAGGACCAGGGCTCAAACCCGTGTCCCCTGCACTGGCAGGTGGGTTCTTAACCACTGCGCCACCAGGGAAGCCCTACATTGGGTCTTCATTGCTGTGCGCAGGCTTTCTCTAGTTGCGGCGAGTGCGAGCTACTCTTGGTTGCAGTGCGCGGGCTTCTCATTGTGGTGACTTCTGTTGTTGCGGAGCACGGGCTCTAGGCGCGTGGGCTTCAGTAGTTGGGGCTCGCGGGCTCCGGAGCGCAGGCTCAGTAGTTGTGGCTCACGGGCTTAGTTGCTCTGCGGCATGTGAGTTCTTCCTGGACCAGGGCTCCAACCCGTGTCCCCTGCGTTGGCAGGCAGGTTCTTAACCACTGTGCCACCAGAGAAGCCCCAAACATCAGGATTCTTAAGGGCAAGTCCAGTAAGTTCACAAGTTAGGGAACCATGGTTACATTATATGCATTAATATTTGCTTATAGTCCTGAATTCCATTCACGTTTATACTGATAGTAAACATTTATCAAGCACTTGCATGCACTGTTCTGAAAACTTTACATATTTTAACTTATTTAAGCCTGAAAATTCTGTCCAGTAGGTGCTTTTATCATCCCCATTTTATAGAGGAGATTGAATAATTACTTTTCAATAATTACTTACTTTTACAGTAAGATTAAACAATTTCAAGATCATAATACTTGCACACAAGGAATATACATGTTATAGTTCTTTTATCCAAAGGATAATGAATTAAAATTTTTCTTCTAGTAATTTTTAGATGAACAAAACAGAGAAACAGGCCCTCAGCATAGAGAGATAATATTTGCAAATAACAAATAGTGGAACTACTGGTGTCACGTTTTGCTTACATTTTTTAAAAAAATCATTTTATTTATTTATTTATTTTTGGCCGCATTGGCTCTTTGTTGTTGCTTGCAGGCTTTCCCTGGTTGCAGTGAGCGAGGGCTACTCTTCCTTGTGGTGGGTGGGCTTCTCATTGCGGTGACTTCTCTTGTTGCGGAGCACAGGCTCTAGGCACGTAGGCTTCAGTAGTTGTGGCTCACGGGCTCTAGAGGGCAGGCTTAGTAGTTGTGGCGCACGGGTTTAGTTGCTCTGCGGTATGTGGGATCTTCCCGGACTAGGGCTCAAACCCCTGTCCCCTGCATTAGCAGGTGGATTCTTAACCACCGCACTGCCAGGGAAGCCCCTGCTTACATTTTCATTAGGGAGAATGATCTCCAAAATGCCCAAGTTCAGATTTGGAATAAACCTCTTAGGAAGAAGTTGAAACTCAGGATAAATGAGAAACTGGTGAGAGAGCTAGTCATTGAATTTTAAGGTTAACATGGATATTTCTAGTATTTAAAAGGCTTTCAGTAAATAGTTGGAAAACAAAGCTGGGGTAGGAGGACTTAGAAACCATGCAATTTAACTCCATTATCATAAAGGTGAGGAAATTGGGACCCAGAGATGTAAAGTGACTTGCCTGCTATCACAAAGCAGAGTCAGGATTGAAATCAATGTTTTCCTGCTCAATCCAGTGTTCTAACGCTACCAATTGCTTTTTCTTCACCTATTGAAAGAATTACATGACTTCTCCCTTGTTCTGTTAATGTGGCGAATTACTTTGATTTATTGATTTTCTTTTTTTGTTACTTATGGGAAGTTTAAAACATGTACAAAGATAGAAGAATATAAAGAATTGCTGTGTATCCAGTACCCTGCTTCTACAGTTATCCACTCATGGCTGTTTATTTCATCCTTACCCCCATCCAGTCCCCCTTTCCAGATAATTTTATGCCAAATAGCAGACATATTTCATTTGTAAGTATTTCAGTATGTATCTTTAAAAGATACAGACTTGAATATATATACATGTATGTGTGTGTATATATATATATAAAATATAATACCATTGTCACACCTAAAAATGTTATAATTCCTTAATCCCAGCATATTTCCAATGTTCAAATTTCTTCATTTGTCTTAGAAATGTCACAAATGTTTTCTTTTACAATTTGCTTGTATCAGCATCCAAATAAGGTCTACACATTGCGATTGATTAATATTCTTTTAGTTTTCTTTCAATCTATAGGGTTTGCCTCTATCCCCTTCCCTTGTTTTTGAATTTTATTTATTTGTTTATACAGCAGGTTCTTATTAGTTATCTATTTTATACATATTAGTGAATACATGTCAATCCCAATCTCCCGATTCATCCCCCCCCTTCACTTTCCCCCCTTGGTGTCCATGCGTTTGTCCTCTACATCTGTGTCTCTGTTCCTGCCCTGCAAACTGGTTATTCTGTACCATTTTTCTAGGTTCCACACATATGCGTTAATATACGACATTTGTTTTTCTCTTTCTGGCTTACTTCACTCTGTATGACGGTCTCTAGATCCATCCACATCTCTACAAATGACCCAGTTTTGTTCCTTTTTATGGCTGAGTAATACTCCATTGAATATATGTACCACATCTTCTTTATCCATTCGTCTGTCGATGGGCATTTAGGTTGCTTCCACATCCTGGCTGTTGTAAATAGTGCTGCAGTGAACATTGGGGTGCATGTGTCGTTTTGAATTATGTTTTTTTCTGGGTATATGCCCAGTAGTAGGATTGCTGGGTCATATGGTAATTCTATTTTTAGTTTTTTAAGGAACTTCTATACTGTTCTCCATAGTAGCTATATCAATTTACATTCCTACCAATAGGCAAGAGGGTTCCCTTGTCTCCACACCCTCTCCAGCATTTGTTTGTAGATTTTCTGATGATGCCCATTCTAACTGGTGTGAGGTGATACCTCATTGTAGTTTTGATTTGCATTTCTCTAATAATTAGTGACATTGAGCAGCTTTTCATGTGCTTCTTTGCCATCTGTATTGTCTTCTTTGGAGAAATGTCTATTTAGGTCTTCTCCCCATTTTTAGTTTGGGTTGTTTGTTTCTTTAATATTGAGCTGCATGAGCTGTTTATATATTTTGGAGATTAATCCTTTGTCCATTGATTCCTTTGCAAATATTTTCTCCCATTCTGAGGGTTGTCTTTTCGACTTGTTTGTAGTTTCCTTTGCTTTGCAAAAGCTTTTAAGTTTCATTAGGTCCCATTTGTTTATTTTTATTTCCATTACTCTAGGAGGTGGATCAAAAAAGATCTTGCTGTGATTTGTGTCAAAGAGTGTCCTTCCTATGTTTTCCTCTAACAGTCTTACATTTAGGTCTCTAATCCATTTTAAGTTTATTTTTGTGTATGGTGTTAGGGAGTGTTCTAATTTCATTCTTCTACATGTAGCTGTCCAGTTTTCCCAGCACCACTTATTGAAGAGACTATCTTTTCCCCATTGTATATACTTGCTTCCTTTGTCACAGATTAGTTGACTATAGGTGCGTGGGTTTATCTCTGGGCTTTCTATCCTGTTCCATTGATCTATATTTCTGTTTTTGTGCCAGTACCATACTGTCTTGATTACTGTAGCTTTGTAGTATAGTCTGAAGTCAGGGAGTCTGATTCCTCCAGCTCTGTTTTTTTCCCTCAAGACTGCTTTGGCTATTCGGTGTCTTTTGTGTCTCCCTACAAATTTTAAGATATTTTTGTTCTAGTTCTGTAAAAAATGCAACTGGTAATTTGATAGGAATTGCATTGAATTTGTAGATTGCTTTGGTTAGTATAGTCATTTTCACAATATTGATTCTTTTAACCCAAGAACATGGTATATCTCTCCATCTCTTTGTGTCATCTTTGATTTCTTTCATCAGTGTCTTTTTAAAAATAAATTTATTTTATTTATTTTTATTTTTGGCTGTGTTGGGTCTTCGTTGCGGTGCGCAGGCTTCTCATTGCACTGGCTTCTCTTATTGCGGAGCATGGCGCGTGGGCTTTGGTAGTTGTGGCGCACAGGCTTAGTTGCTCCGCAGCATGTGGGATCTGCTTGGGTCGGGGCTCGAACCTGTGTCCCCTGCATTGGCAGGTGGATTCTTAACCACTGCACCACCAGGGAAGCCCTCATCAGTGTCTTATAGTTTTCTGAGTACAGGTCTTTTATCTCCTTAGGTAGGTTTATTCCTAGGTATTTTATTCTTTTTGTTGCAATGGTGAGTGGGATTATTTCCTTAATTTCTCTTTCTGATCTTTCGTTGTTAGTGTACAGGAATGCAAGAGATTTCTGTGCATTAATTTTGTATCCTGCAACTTTACCAAATTCATTGATTAGCTCTGGTAGTTTTCTGGTGGCATCTTTAGGATTCTCTATGTATAGTATCATGTCATCTGCAAACAGTGACAGTTGTACTTCTTCTTTTCTAATTTGTATTCCTTTTATTTCTTTTTCTTCTCGGATTGCCGTGGCTAGGACTTCCAAAACTATGTTGAATAAGAGTGGCGAGAGTGGACATCCTTGTCTCGTTCCTGATCTTAGAGGAAACGCGTTCAGTTTTTCACCATTGAGAGTGATGTTTGCTGTGGGTTTGTCATATATGGCCTTTATTATGTTAAGGTAGGTTCCCTCTATGCCCACTTTCTGGAGAGTTTTTGTTTGTTTGTTTGTTTGTTTTGGTTTTTTTTTGTGTGTGTGTGTGGTACGCCGGCCTCTCACTGCCGTGGCCTCTCCCATTGCAGAGCACAGGCTCCGGACGCACAGGCTCAGCCGCCATGGCTCACGGGCCCAGCCGCTCCGCGGCATGTGGGACCTTCCCGGACCGGGGCATGAACCCGTGTCCCCTGCATCGGCAGGCGGATTCTCAACCACTGCGCCACCAGGGAAGCCCTCTGGAGAGTTTTTATCATAAATGGGTGTTGAATTTTGTCAGAAGCTTTTTCTGCATCTATTGAGATGATCATGTGGTTTTTATTCTTCAGTTTGTTAATATAGTGTACCACGTTGATTGATTTCCATATATTGAAGAATCTTTGCATCCCTGGGATAAATCCCACTTGATCCTGGTGTATGATCCTTTTAATGTGTTGTTGGATTCTGTTTGCTAGTATTTTATTGAGGATGTTTGCATCTATATTCATCAGTGATATTGGTCTGTAATTTTCTTTTTTTGTAGTATCTCTGTCTGGTTTTGGTATCAGGGTGATGGTGACCTCACAGAATGAGTTTGGGAGTGTTCCTTCCTCTGCAATTTTTTGGAATAGTTTGAGAAGGATGGGTGTTAGCTTTTCTCTAAATGTTTGATAGAATTCACCTGTGAAGCCATCTGGTCCTGGAATTTTGTTTGTTGGAAGATTTTTAATCACAGTTTCAATTTCATTACTTGTGATTGGTCTGTTTATATTTTCTAATTCTTCCTGGTTTAGTCTTGGAAGATTATATCTTTCTAAGAATTTGTCCATTTCTTCCGGGTTGTCCATTTTATTGGCATAGAGTTGCTTGTAGTAGTCTCTTATGATGCTTTGTATTTCTGCAGTGTCCATTGTAACTTCTCCCTTTTTTTTTTTTTTTGCCTATGTTGGGTCTTTGTTGCTGTGTGCAGACTTTCTCTAGTTGTGGTGAGCGGGGGCTACTCTTCATTGTGGTGCGTGGGCTTCTCATTGTGGTGGCTTCTCTTGTTGTGGAGCATGGGCTCTAGGCATGCAGACTTCAGTAGTTGTGGCTCATGGGCTCAGTATTTGTGACTCACAGGCTCAGTAGTTGTGGCTCATGGGCTGTAGAGCGCAGGCTCAGTTGTGGTTCACGGGCTTAGTTGCTCCGCGGCGTGTGGGATCTTCCCGGACCAGGGCTCGAACCCATGTTCCCTGCATTGGCAGGCAGATTCTTAACCACTGTGCCACCAGGGAAGCCCTAACTTCTCCTTTTTCATTTCTAACTTTATTGATTTGAGTCCTCTCCCTCTTTTTCTTGATGAATTCTGGCTAAAGATTTACCAATTTTGTTTATCTTCTCACAGAACCAGCTTTTAGTTTGATTGATCTTTGCTATTGTTTTCTTTGTTTCTATTTCATTTATTTCTGCTCTGATCTTTATGATTTCTTTCCTTCTGCAAACTTTGGGTTTTGTTTGTTCTTCTTTCTCTAGTTCCTTTAGGTGTAAGGTTAGATTGTTTATTTGAGATTTTTCTTATTTTTTGAGGTAGGCTTGTATTGCTATAAACTTCCTCTTAGAACTGCTTTTGCTGCATCCCGTAGGTTTTAGATCATCGTGTTTTCATTGTAATTTGTCTGTAGGTATTTTTTGACTTTCTCTTTGATTTCTTCAGTGATCTCTCGATTATTTAGTAACGTATTGTTTAGCTTCCATGTGTTTGTGTTTTTTACGTTTTTTTCCCTGTAATTGATTTCCAATCTCATAGCGTTGTGGTCGGAAAAGGTGCTTGATATGATTTCATTTTTCTTAAATTTTCCAAGGCTTGATTTGTGACCCAAGATGTGATCTATCCTGGAGAATGTTCTGTGTGTACTTGAGAAGAAAGTGTAATCTGCTGTTTTTGGATGGAATGTCCTAAAATATCAATTAAATCTATCTGGTCTATTGTGTCATTTAAAGCTTGTGTTTCCTTATTAATTTTCTATCTGGATGATCTGTCCATTGGTGTAAGTGAGGTGTTAAAGTCCCCCACTATTATTGTGTTACTGTCGATTTCCTTTTTTGTAGCTGTTAGCAGTTGCCTTATGTATTGAGGTGCTCTATGTTGGATGCATATATATTTACAATTGTTATATCTTCTTGGATTGATCCCTTGATCATTATGTAGTGTCCTTCCTTGTCTCTGGTAACATTCTTTAGTTTAAAGTCTTATCTTATCTGATATGAATATAGCTACTCCAGCTTTCTTTTGATTTCCATTTGCATGGAATATCTTTTTCTATCCCGTCACTTTCAGTCTGTATGTGTCCCTAGGTCTGAAGTGGGTCTCTTGTAGACAGCCTATATATGGGTCATGTTTTTGTATCCATTCAGTGAGCCTGTGTCTTTTGGTTGGAGCATTTAATCCATTCATGTTTAAGGTAATTATCGATATGTATGTTGCTATTATCATTTTCTTAATTGTTATGGGTTTGTTTTTGTAGGTCCTTTTCTTCTTTTGTGTTTCCCACTTAGAGAAGTTCCTTTAGCATTTGTTGTAGAGCTGGTATGGTGGTGCTGAATTCTCTTAGCTTTTGCTTGTCTGTAAAACTTTTGATTTCTCCATCAAATCTGAATGAGATCCTTGCCAGGTAGAGTAATCTTGGATGTAGGTTCTTCCCTTTCATCCCTTTAAATATGTCATGCCACTCCCTTCTGGCTTGTAGAGTTTCTGCTGAGAAATCAGCTGTCAACCTTATGGGAGTTCCCTTGTATGTTATTTGTCATTTTTCCCTTGTTGCTTTCAGTAATTTTTCTTTGTCTTTAATTAATTTATTTATTTATGGCTGTGTTGGGTCTTCGTTTCTGTGCAAGGGCTTTCTCTAGTTGTGGCAAGCGGGGGCCACTCTTCATCGCAGTGCGCGGGCCTCACTATTGTGGCCTCTCTTGTTGCGGAGCACAGGCTCCAGACACGCAGGCTCAGTAGTTGTGGCTCACGGGCCTAGTTGCTCCGCGGCATGTGGGATCTTCCCAGACCAGGGCTCGAACCCATGTCCCCTGCAGTGACAGGCAGATTCTCAACCACTGCGCCACCAGGGAAGCCCCTCAATAATTTTTCTTTGTCTTTAATTTTTGTCAGTTTGATTACTATGTGTGTCAGCGTGTTTCTCCTTGGGTTTATCCTGCCTGGGACTCTCTGCGCTTCCTGGACTTGACTGGCTATGTACTTTCCCATGTTAGGGAAGTTTTCTACTATAATCTCTTCACATATTTTCTTGGGCCTTTTCTCTCTCTCTTTTCCTTCTGGGACCCCTATAATACGAATGTTGTTGTGTTTAATGTTGTCCCAGAGGTCTCTTAGGCTGTCTTCATTTCTTTTCATTCTTTTTTCTTTATTCTGTTCCACAACAGTGAATTACACCATTCTGTCTTCCAGGTCACTTATCTGTTCTTCTGCCTCAGTTATTCTGCTATTGATTCCTTCTAGTGTATTTTTCCTTTTAGTTATTGTATTATTTATCTCTGTTTGTTTGTTAATTCTTCTAGCTGTTTGTTTGTTAATTCTTCTAGGTCTTTGTTAAACATTTCTTGCATCTTCTTGATCTTTGCCTCCATTCTTTTTCCGAGGTCCTGAGTCATCTTCACTATCATTATTCTGAATTCTTTTTGGAAGGTTGCCTATCTCCACTTCATTTAGTTGTTTTTTCTGGGGTTTTATCTTGTTCCCTCATCTGGTACAAAGTCCTCTGCCTTTACATTTTGTCTGTCTTTCTGTGAATGTGGTTTTCCTTCCACAGGCTGCAGGATTGTAGTTCTTCTTGCTTCTGCTGTCGGCTCTGTGGTGGATGAGGCTTGTGCAGGTTTCCTCATGGGAGGGACTGGTGGTGGGTAGAGCTGGGTGTTGCTCTGGTGGGCAGAGCTCAGTAAAACTTTAAACTGCTTGTTTGCTGATGGGTGGGGCTGGGTTCCCTCCCTGTTGGTTGTTTGGCCTGAGGTGACCCAGCACTGGAGCCTACCTGGGCTCTTTGGTGGGGCTAATGGCGGACTCTGGGAGGGCTCACACCAAGGAGTGCTTCCCAGAACTGCTGCTGCCAGTGTCCTTGTCCCCACGGTGAGACAGAGCCACCGCCCGACTCCACAGGAGACCCTCCAACACTAGCAGGTACGTCTGGTTCAGTCTCCCCTGGGGTCACTGCTCCTTCCCCTGGGTCCCCATGTGCACACTACTTTGTGTGTGCCCTCCAAGAGTGGAGTCTCTGTTCCCCCAGCCCTGTCTAAGTCCTGCAGTCAAATCCCGCTAGCTTTCAAAGTCTGATTCTCTAGGAATTCCTCCTCCCGTTGCTGGATCCCCAGGTTGGGAAGCCTGACGTGGGGCTCAGAACCTTCACTCCAGTGGGTGGACTTCAGTGGTATAAGTGTTCTGCAGTTCGTGAGTCACCCACCCAGCACTTCCGGGATTTGATTTTATTGTGATTGTGCCCCTCCTACCGTCTCATTGCGGCTTCTCCTTTGTCTTTGGATGCGGGGTATCTTTTCCGGTGAGTTCCAGTGTCTTCCTGTCGATGACTGTTCAGCAGTTAGTTGTGATTCCAGTCCCCTTCCTTTTTGTAAAGCAGTTTATCTGGGGCTGCTGAGGGGAGTGTGTCCTTTGGAGTTTCTCATAGTCTGGATTTTGCTGATTGCATTCATTCCCATGGTGTAATTTAACATGGTCCTCTAACCTGTGTGTTTCCTGTGAACAGACAGCTGCACTCTAGAGCCTTGACTTCATGTGGATTTTGACTTTTTTATTATTATTTTTTTGTTTTTTATTTTATTTTATTTATTTTATTTTTTTGTGGTACGCAGGCCTCTCACTGTTGCGGCCTCTCCCATTGCAGAGCACAGGCTCCAGACGCACAGGCTCAGAGGCCGTGGCTCACGGGCCCAGCTGTCCCGCGGCATGTGGGATCTTCCCGGACCGTGGCACAAACCTGTGTCCCCTGCATCGGCAGGCGGACTCTCAACCACTGCGCCACCAGGGAAGCCCACTTTTTTATTTTTGAGAAGACTACTTCATTAGTTATTGATTTTCTGATGTTAAACCAACCTTGCATTCCCAGTATAAACCCAGCTGGGTCCTGATGCAATGGCCCTTTTGTGTACTGCTGAATTTAGTGTGCTGATTTGTCTGGCATCCGTCTAGAATGACAGGCTGGGGGCTCCAACCCTCCAGAAGGGAAAGGCTTTCAGTTCCCATCCCAGGAGGGTTAGGACTCCAGACCAGGAAACAGGCCGAGAACACTGAATCTGGCCAACGTTTGTTCCTTTCATTGTTGCCCGTTGGTTTCCCCAGTGGCTGGCAGTGAAACTTTAATTCAGAGAGGAGCTTTGTGTTGTGTACAGGCACTTCTGGGAAGGAAGGCACTGGAGAAAAAGGTCTCCCACTCCAAATCCCAGCTTCTAGAAGGACAGGCCCCAGGGGGGGAGTGTGCTGGCAGAGCTCTGGAGCCTGCTGCAAGGCAGAAGGGATGGAGAGCCAGGCTGGGCCTGCAGAGCTGAACAAGGAGAGGCCCGGTGTGGGGCTGCCCAGCCTGGCAGTTTACAGTTACAGAGAAAAAACTGGAAGGTTCATCACCACCCCGCCCCCCAGTAATGAAAACTTGGTGTGACCAGTAAGAACATGTGTGTCCTCCGCGGAACTGTTAGGCCTAGCCCGCCTTCCCACGCGTATCCCTGCCGCTGCAGGCCTCAGGAAGCTGTGCGCTGTGTGCTTTTGCTGTAAGAACCATAACTTATGGTAATTATTCAAACCTCAAAGGGATTCTTTCTTTTCCTCCCCCAAGCCCCTTCTTCTCCCTTTTAAATAGCAGTTCTTGGGTGAACAAAGACAGAATATATGTTTATAGGGGAGAGTAGAAGGACTGCTTCTGCTGTAATTGAAGATATAGTGTCTCAAATTATAGTGGAAAACTGAGGATGATTGAAGGAGTTGGTTCACAGAGTTCACATATAAACTGTAAAGTAGTTTATAAGCAATAACTAAAAGATGCGTGTGGGAAAGAAACTGAATACCCCAGCTCCTCTTTGAGCTTGCCTTGTTACGTGTGGGCAGCTGGGGTGGCTTCTTTAGCATTTCTTGATAGGGAGCCTGTAAGAATAGATGGGGTACAGTTCTGGGAGATAGTAAAGCAGGTAAACAGGTACAGTTAGGGTGGAACCTGCCCCTTTGTCTCCTTGCTGCTGGCAGAGCTGACATCTCCAAGGGGTGTTGTGCAGCCTCCCCAGCTTGGAGGAGGGGAAGGAACCCCACCCATCTTGCAGCAGAAGTTCACAGCGGGGGACCCAGGCTGGCTCCGTTTCTGTCTCCACTCACTGGATCCCTTTGTGTGGATCACCTTCAGTTTCTAAGAATATCTGAATACCACAGATACAAAGGCTGTGTGGGAAAAGTCCAGAAATATTTGCAGAAAAGTAGGGTTTTTTTCTTAAAAGCTTTTTTATAAGAAAAGGAAAATGTGGTAACCATATATTATTCTTAGAATGATGGATAAAACATTAACGAATCTATGTGTTACGGTTCTGCCTTTACTTTCTAAATAGGATTTTTAAGTCAGTCTAGTATCAAGTCAGTATATTTCAACCCTGCTGAAGAGGAGCATAGTTTCAGGTCTTAGGGAGCAGATCAGGATGCCTTTCTGCTAGTGGGGCCCTATCACTTTCACACACGAAGGATGAGTTCAGTCCCTTCTTGCGGACCTGCTGGCCCTTCATTTAGAACTTTCCACTCTGGCTGTGCCTCTTACGGCTCAACTTTGCTTCCCAGTGACAACAAGAGAGACACTCTTTAGGAGAACTAGACAAAAGTAAAAATGGTTGAAGATAAAGATGTTTGAATCTGCAAGAAGAAATGAAATAGCCATGCCGAACTAGTCAGTAGGGTGTCGTAGTCCGGAGTGGAATGTGAAGAGGCCCCTCAGAGGTGACACAGCCACGTCTAGCTTCTCCCCGTCTTCTCTGGCCCCCTCCAGCAGCCGGTCAGCCTGGTTTTCCACTCCCCCTGCAGCTCTGACGTGTCCACCTGCGACAGTGCCCCCTGTTGTTCACCACGTGTAAGTCATACTCCAGAACACTCAGCCACTCAGCATGCGTCGGCTTCTCTGATTATACAGCCCTTGAGAGTTTACTGGAAGACGTAGCAACTCATCAAGAACTAGCAGTTACATACGGAACACTCTTGGCGGTGATGGCTTCTGACTCCCTCAGAACTTCTCAACATTCTGGTGCTAGTTATCAGTGATTGCCATATCTAGTTAAACTTTGCTAGGGACTTCCCTGGTGGTCCAGTGGTTGAGAATCCACCTGCCAATTCTGGGGGTGTGGGTTCTATCCGTGGTTGGGGAGCTAAGATCCCACATGTCACGGGGCAACTAAGCCCTCCTGCCACAGTTACTGAGCCCACGTGCTCTGGAGCCTGTGCGCCGCAACGAAAGATACCACGCGCTGCAGCTAAGACCCGACAGAGCCCAAAATAAATAAATAAATATTTAACAACAACAAAAAAACTTTGCTAGAAGTTTCTGCACCAAATCGTTCGTGTAAATCAAGCTTTTCGAAGATGAAGGGATTTCTCTGCATAAGCATAGAGAAAGTGAACAGGAAAGACTTTTAACAACTAGAAAGAACGTTCCTCCAACAAGTGCTTGTTACGGCCAGAGAGATGCAGTTCCTGCCCCCATGGGCTTGCAGTCTAGTGGGGGAAACATGTGTTTCCTCACGTCACCAGGGGGCTCAGGATGCCCTGGAGATGCGCCCTGGAGTCTGAAGCCAGTGAAGGGGACGAGATGAGAGAGGGATTCAGGGAGGACGTAAGCAGAGTTCCCGAGGACGGTCAGAAATCAGGTGTCCTCAAAATGTTCATTGCAGCTCTATTTACGATAGCCAGGACATGGAAGCAACCTAAGTGTCCATCATCGGGTGAATGGATAAAGAAGATGTGGCACATATATACGATGGAATATTACTCAGCCATAAAAAGAAATGAAACTGAGTTATTTGTAATGAGGTGGATAGACCTGGAGTCTGTCATACAGAGTGAAGTAAGTCAGAAGGATAAAAACAAATACCGTATGCTAACACATATATATGGAATCTAAGAAAAAAAAATGTCATGAAGAGATTAGTGGTAGAATGGGAATAAAACACAGACCTACTAGCGCATGGACTTGAGGATATGGGGAGGGGGAAGGGTAAGCTGTGATGAAGTGAGAGAGTGGCAGGGACATATATACACTGCCAAATGTAAAACAGATAGCTAGTGGGAAGCTGCCGCATAGCACAGGGAGATCAGCTCGGTGCTCTGTGACCACCTAGAGGGGTGGGATAGGGTGGGAGGGAGGGTGATGCAAGAGGGAGGAGATATGGGAACATGTGTGTATGTATGACTGATTCACTTTGTTGTAAAGGAGAAACTAACACACTATTGTAAAACAGTTATACTCCAATAAAGATGTTAAAAAATAAAAAAAATTTTAAAAGAAGCAAAAAATAAAAAAATAAAGATAATGACGATCAGCCATACCTCTTTAAAAAAAAAAAAAGAAAGAAATCAGGTGTCCTGTTGTTAAAGGAAGTTCCGGCGGGTGGATGGGGAAGCAGAGGTGGGGCAGGCCCGGCCTGCTAGACCCCAGTGAGGATTTGAGACTTTATCCTGAGGGTAGTGAGTGGTCACTGACGGTTTTTAAGGGAAGAAGTAGCCCGGTTAGGTTGAATGATTTGGAGCGATCGCTCTGGCTGCAGTCTGGAGAATCGGTGGGTGTGGGGTGGGCCTCTGGAGGCAGTTGGAGCTGCACGCACTAGCTGACTGCAGAGCTGAAGTGGAGCCTTCAGCCTGCCGCCGAGGCCCGAGGCCCGGGGCAGCTGGCACAGGAGATAGTCAGAGCCGCTGCAGCTGCAGCTGTTTGAACCCTTCAAGGGCCTGGCGGGAGGGTGCCAGAGTTAAGTGCTGCTTGGGCCTGGAAATCTGTAAGCTTATTCCCTGGGCCACAGAGAAGAAGGCTTCTCCAAAGATAGTACTTGACTCCCTTTAACTTTCATCAGCTTTAGGCTCTTACATCTTCTGCAGCTGTGAGAAAAATTCATCTTAATAAAAATGTTTGCATCAGTCATGAAATAAGCTAGTATGAAGCGTGGAGAAGGTTTTAGTTCTAGCAGCTTCATTCTCCAGAAGTCTGATGATAATAAAAGAAAAAGTAAAATAAAGTATTGGAAACAGCAGAGCCTGCTAATATTCATTGCTCAGAAATGAGGCTAATTAGACAGAATTCTTATGGCAAAAACTGCACACAGAGAATTTTAGAAAATATTTTTAAAAATTTCTTTTCCTTACTAGTTTTCTAATACACACACACTTATATTTGTTTGTTTCTAGACGACATTAACTACAGGAAACAAACTTTTTTTATTATGTTGATAATTTTGGATGTTCTATTAAGTTTCTTCTATATCCTCATAAATATCTTTAGGAAAATTAAAAACATTTTTAGGCATCTAAACTAATGGCGTAAATTTTAGCTCTCTAAAGAGTACTGAAGGGACTTCCCTGGTGGTCCAGTGGCTAAGGCAACGTGCTCCCAATGCAGGAGGCCCGGGTTCGATCCCTGGTCAGGGAACTAGCTCTCTCACGCTGCAACTAAGAGCCAGCACAGCCAAATAAATATTTTTTAAAATAATAAAATAAAAATAAATAAATAGACTAAAGGGTAACGAAATAAGCCACCCCGAAATAGGCCACTTTGACATAAAGATTATTTTGAGCTAAAAGCACTTGAAAGACAGCAGGTGCAAGAAGGGCACTGTGGGGCTTCCCTGGTGGCGCAGTGGTTGAGAGTCCGCCTGCCGATGCAGGGGACGCAGGTTCGTGCCCCGGTCCAGGAGGATCCCACATGCTGCGGAGCGGCTGGGCCCATGAGCCGTGGCCGCTGAACCTGCGCGTCCGGAGCTGGTGCTCCGCAACGGGCAACGGGAGAGGCCACAGCAGTGAGAGGCCCGCGTACCGCCAAAAAAACGGACACCTTGACTTCCCCCTTTTCTTCCTTTAGGCAGGAGATAAACCTCTCGCGTGAAAGCTGCCGTTCCTAAATCAGGAGCAAAACGTGTTCTTATCACCAGAGAGTGAAAGAGGTCTGTGCAAACGGATCTTGGTAAAATAACTCTTACCTTCCTTTAGTCTCCCCATAGATTTTAGTCCCTCTTCCACAGTGGCTACTTTGTGTTCAGCCTGGTGTATAGGCAGTTGGGCCTATCTTCTTTTCGGGGTCTTCATTTTCCTATGGGTACATAAAAAAACTATATGGTTTTCTTTTTTTAATCTGTTTTATGCTAGTTTGACTCTCAGGCCCATTTAGAGACTCTCAGAGAGGAGAGGGGGAGTTTGCCTCCCTTACTGAAAGTTGGATTATAACTATCTCTGCTTCTGAGGTTATTTGCATCTATTTTACCATACCTATATGGCAGAAATAACTTTTAATGGTATTTCTTTTTTTTTTTTTTTTTTTTTTTGCAGTATGCGGGCCTCTCACTGTTGTGGCCTCTCCCGTTGCGGAGCGCAGGCTCCGGAAGCACAGGCTCAGTGGCCCAGCCGCTCCGCGGCATGTGGGATCCTCCCGGACCGGGGCACGAACCCGTGTCCCCTGCATTGGCAGGCGGATTCTCAACCACTGCACCACCAGGGAAGCCCATAATGGTATTTCTGCACATCTCTTCCCAACTCCTTGTTCAGTAACATCATGTTGCTAGCTTGAAGTTGTCCATGGTGGAAGTCATTGCACTATGGAAATTGGCAAATTCTCCACATCAGGGCTTGACTTACTGTTTTGTTGATTGTCCAGACTTAGGAAAGTGAAGGATAAAATGTTAGTACACTGGACCCTTGAACAATGCGTGTTTGAACTTCGTGGATCCACTTACGCTCAGATTTTTTTCTGTAGTACTATATACTCTCAGGTTGGTTCAGTCTGCAGATGTGGCATCTCTGATATGGAGGGCTGACTGTAAAGTTGTATGCAGATTTTTGATTGTATGGAGGGTCAGCACCCCTGACCCCTGCGTTGTTTGAGGGTCAACTGTAATGTGGATTAAATTAAGAAGTATAGGGCTTCCCTGGTGGCGCAGTGGTTGAGAATCTGCCTGCCGGTGCAGGAGACACGGGTTCATGCCCGGCTCCGGGAAGATCCCACATGCCGCGGAGCGGCTGGGCCCGTGAGCCATGGCCTCTGAGCCTGTGCGTCGGGAGCCTGTGCTCCGCAACGGGAGAGGCCACAACAGTGAGAGGCCCGCGTACCACAAAAAAAAAAAAAAAAAAAAAAAAAGAAGTATATCTTGGGATTTCCTGGACTTCCTTGTAAATAAATAAATAAATTAATTACAAAAAAAAAATCATTTGTGTCCTTGACAAATAGGTGAGGTCAGTAGGTCTTGTTCACCCTACTTCTTTTTTTTTTCCTTTTAATTAATTAATTTATTTTTGGCTGCGTTGGGTCTCCATTGCTGCACGTGGGCTTTCTCTAGTTGCGGCGAGTGGGGGCTACTCTTCCTTGCGGTGCGCAGGCTTCTCGTTGCGGTGGCTTCTCTTGTTGAGGAGCACGAGCTCTAGGCATGCGGGCTTCAGTAGTTGCAGCATGCCGGTTCAGTAGTTGTGGCGCACGAGCTCTAGAGCACGGGCTCAGTAGTTGTGGCAGACAGGCTTAGTTGCTCCGTGGCATGTGGGATCTTCCCCGACCAGGGCTCGAATCCGTGTCCCCTGCGTTGTCAGGTGGATTCTCAACCCCTGTGCCACCAGGGAAGCCCCCACCCTACTTCTTTTTTTTTTTTTTTTTTTTTTTTTTCTGCGGTACGCGGGCCTCTCACTGTTGTGGCCTCTCCCGTTGCGGAGCACAGGCTCCGGACGCGCAGACTCAGCGGCCATGGCTCACGGACCCAGCCACTCCGCGGTATGTGGGACCTTCCCGGACCGGGGCATGAACCCGTATCCCCTGCATCGGCAGGCCGACTTGAAACCACTGTGCCACCAGGGAAGCTCCCACCCTACTTCTTAATATCAAATCACCTTTGTGTCCTAAGTATTATACGCTTACTAATTAGTTACCTGCAACCAGGGTTTGGCTATTAATACCAAATTTAGCAAAAATCGGTGAAGGAACTGCAATGAGATACCACTTCGTACCCGCTAGGATGGCTGTCATTTAAAAAAATGGACAACAGCAGGTGTTGGTGAGGAATGTAAAATGATGTAGCCACTTCAGAAAACAGTTTGGCAGTTCTCAAAGTGTTAAACAGAGTCACCATATGACCCAGCAATTCTACTCCTATATATACACCCAGGAGAATTGAAAACATATGTCCACACACTGTACACAAATGTTCATAGCAGCATTATTTATAATAGCCAAAAAGTGGAAACAACCCGAATGTTGTCAGCTGATAAATGGATAAACAAAGTGTGTTTATATCCACACTGTGGACTATCACTCAGCCGTAAAAAGAAGTGAAGTATTGGCAACACACACTACAACTTGGATGAACCTGGAAAACCTGTTCGGTGCAAGAAGCCAGTCACAGAAGAGCACGTTGTATGATTCCATTTACATGAAATATACAGAACAGGCAAATCCATGGAGTAGTGGTTGCCAGGGACTGGGGGCGGGGAAGAATGGGGGTGACTGCTCCTGGGTACGGGGTTTCTTTTGGGGGTGATGAAAATGTTTCGGAATTAGTAATAATAGTTGCCCAGCTCTGTGAACATGCTAAAAACACTGAATTGTATACATTAAAAGGGTTAATTTTATAGTAATACTGTTTTTTAAAAAAATATTTATTTATTTGGCTGCATAAGGTCTTAGTTGCGGCACGCATGTGGGATCTAGTTCCCTGACCAGGGATCGAACCCAGGCCCCCTGCATTGGGAGCGCAGAGTCTTAACCACTGTGCCACCAGGGAAGTCCCTATAGTATATGAATTATATATCACCAAAGTTGTTAAAAATTAATGAAAGCAGTTTGTGACAATCAGTCGGCTATGTAAAATTTATGGGGAAGGGTATTGTATGTTTTATTATTCTTTGTAAAGTGTGTGCTGCACATCCTTATATCAGTGAAGTTATAACCACATACGTCCCCCAGCCATATTAAACATTTATGGGCACACAGCTGCCGAGGGGGCGGCCCCATCCCCTGGTTCCTCAACGCTGTCCCCAGGCCATCTCTTGTTCCTCTGTCCCTGCAGCCCCCATACCGCCACAGCCTCAGAGAATGGCTCTTCCTCTCCACCCCCTCAGAGTGGCCATGCCCCCCAGAACAGGCCTGAAGGACCCGTCCTTGCATTCCCCTGGGGCCTCCTCCAGCTTCTTAAGCTCCATTACTGATGTGTAAATTTGGGTGAATTTTAGGGCATATTCTACTTTTCACCAAATCTTTAACTCATTGCTACATAGGTTCTTTTTATTGATTGGACATTTTCTATCAATCTTTTTTTCTTTTTTTTTTTTTTTTTTTTTGCTGCGTTGGGTCTTTGTTGCTGCGCGCAGGCTTGCAGGCTTTTCTCTAGTTGCGGTGAGCGGGGCCTACTCTTCATTGCGGTGCACGGGCTTCTCATTGTGGTGGCTTCTCTTATTGCGGAGCATGGGCTCTAAGTGTGCGGGCTTCAGTAGTTGTGGCTCGCGGGCTCTAGAGCACAGGCTCAGTAGTTGTGGCATGTGGGCTTTAGAGCCCAGGCTCAGTAGTTGTGGCGCACGGGCTTAGTTGCTCCGCAGCATGTGGGATCTTCCCGGACCAGGGCACGAACCCGTGTCCCCTGCATTGGCAGGTGGATTCTTAACCACTGCGCCACCAGGGATGTCCTCTATCAATCTTTTTTTTCCCCCACTCAACTGCTATATTCTTTTACCTAATCTGTCAAGGGTCCTTAAAATTTTGAAATTTTGTTTAAAAGATACTTTTCTAGAAACATTTTGAGAGTCTGAGGGAATCATATGTACTTTTCAACATTGCACCCGTCAAGGTGGAAACTGACTGTTTCCTAAAGAGTGACGTGGTTTCCTTTCTCAGTCTACACTTCTCTACTCTGATTGTCCAGGGTTGAGTCCAGGGACCAGAGATGGTCAGACCCGCACCAGGGAGAGGAATGCTGAGGATTGTCCCCGAAGCTGAGCTCCTGCTTGGCCTCTCCTTTCCGTCCGTGGTGCTCCCGCCAAGTGAGCCATTGCAAAACACACGGCTGCACCTGGTTATCTGCATTAATTTGTGAAATTATTAGCTATGAAAGCTACATTTTTCAAACGAAATTATCAGTAAGCTGCTTACTGATAGAAAAAGAGCGCTTTAGGGCTTCCCTGGTGGCGCAGTGGTTGGGAGTCCGCCTGCCGATGCAGGGGACGCGGGTTCGTGCCCCGGTCCGGGAAGATCCCACATGCCGTGGAGCGGCTGGGCCCGTGAGCCATGGCCGCTGAGCCTGCGCGTCTGGAGCCTGTGCTCCGCAACGGGAGAGGCCACAACAGTGAGAGGCCCGCGTACTGGGGAAAAAAAAAAAAAAAAGTGCTTTATCTTAAATTTTGCAAACCCTGCATCTCTATTTTTAGTTCCTTGGAAGTTGCAGCTTATAATGGTGATAGTGAAGTACTGAGATATCCTAAATGAAGGGCCTTCTAAATGCAAAAGAACTGTTATGTTCAGTATAGTAATTTTTTATCTTTGTAAGTTTTACCACTCTTTTTTTTTTTTTTTTTTTTTTTTTTTTTTTTGCGGTATGCGGGCCTCTCGCTGTTGTGGCCTCTCCCGTTGCGGAGCACAGGCTCCGGACGCGCAGGCTCAGCGGCCATGGCTCACGGGCCCAGCTCCTCCGCGGCATGTGGGATCTTCCCGGACCGGGGCACGAACCCGTGTCCCCGCATCGGCAGGCGGACTCTCAACCACTGCGCCACCAGGGAAGCCCTTACCACTCTTTTAATTGACTTTATTGAGGTGTAATTTATATATAGTAAAATGAGTGCACCCATTTCGAGTTTGATGAGTTGTGACAAATGTGTAAATCTGTGCAGTCACCCCCCCAATAAGATCTAGAACATCACTCCCATGCCTTCCACCCCTCACTCTGGGCTACCACTGATCTGATTACTTTTTCTAGAATGTCACATAAGTGGAATCACATAGAACGTCCTCTTTGGTGCCTGGCTCTTTCGCTCTGTATGTTGTTTTGTGATCTGTCCGTGTTGTACCTGTTCCTCTCTGCTACTGAGTAGTTTTCCAGTTGTTTCTGGAGGGAGGCCTGGCGGGAGGGGCCCCGATGTTCTCGAGGTAGAAGTCGTGCTCAGTAGAGCTTTTGCTTTTTTCAAATCGGAGGACAGTTAATTTACAGTGTTGTGTTACCTTTGGGTGTACAGCAAAGTGATTTAGTTATAGATTTTCCACTATAGGTGGAGCTTTCTTTTTTAAAAATAGGGTATAAGAGATTTCCAAACTGAATGTTATTTCCCCCCATGCATTGTGGTTACATTGATGTATTAACAGACAAATGGATAGTTAGTCTTTTGATTACTCAGCTGATCTCTTTATTTTAATATCAGGTTTACTGAAGTCCAGTTCACATATAGTAAAATTCACTCCTGGCAGACATGTACACCACAATTCAAGATATCGATCACTTCACCACCCCAAAAAATTCCTTTGTAATCACCCCCTTCCTCCACCCCAGCACCTGTCTTTTCCAGGATGTCTTGGGAATAGAATCATCCAGTGTGCAACCTCTTTGGTGTGGCCTCTTCAATCAGCATAGTGCCTTTGAGATTCATCTGTGTTACCTGTAGTCTCCTCTGTTGTCGAGTCGTGTCCGTCACATATGCACGTGCCATACTGTGTTTTTCTGTTCATCAGTGGAAGGGTATTTCGGCTAATTCCAGATTTTGGCAGTTATACATAAAGCCACTTTAAACAGTCATATCCAGGTTTTTGTGCGAACATGTGTACTCATGCATCTTGGATAAATAACTTGGGAAGGGGTTGCTGGGTTGTATGTTAGCTGTGTGTTTAATTTTATAATGGACTGCTGACTTTTTTCCCAAGTGGTTGTACCGTTTTGCATTGCCATGAGCAACATTTAAGAACTCGATTGTTTTACGTCCTTGACAGCACTTGTTTGGGCAGATTTTTTTTTTTTTTAGCCATATTAATAGGTGTGTAGTGATATCTCATTGTGGTTTTGATTTGCATTTCTCTACTGACTAATGATGTTGAGCATTTTTTATGTGCTTTTATTTGTCATCTATATATCTTCTTCGGAAACTTTTATTTAAATACTTGGCCTATTTTTCAATTGGGTTGTGCATTTCCTTATTATGGAGTTTTGAAAAGTCTATATATTCTAGAAACAAGTCCTTTTACAGATTTGCATGTATTTTCTCCCAGTGTGTGGCTTGTCTTTTCATCTTCTTAATAGTGTCTTTAAGAGAACAGAAGATTTTAACTTTGGTGAAGTCCAGTTCATCTATTTCTTATTTTGTGGATTGTGCTTTTGGTGTTGTACGTAAGAAATGTTTGCCTAATCCAAGCTTGTAGAATTTTTACTGTGTTTTAGAAGTCTTATAGTTTTAGATTTTACATTTTACGTCTTTGATCCATTTTGCATTAATTTTTGTATATGATGCAAAGCACAGGCTGACGTTCTTTTTTCGCCTTAGGATGTTGAATTATTCCAGCACCATTGTTGCACATGTTTGGTGTAGTATTAATATGAATGCTATTCATTGTAGTTCTTTTAATTTGGATATTCCCTGGCACAGTCTTAAAAAGAGGAAGCTAACAAGGGTCTTTAATAAATCTGGACTGTTCATTTTATAATACTAGAGATTCGTTAAGTTGTATAGTAACCCATATGCCTTTTGTTAAAGGTCTCAAGATTCCGCCCTCCAAGGAAATCTTGCCATGATTGGATAGGACCCCCAGATAAATACTCAAACCTTCGACCTGTTCACTTCTACATCCCTGACAATGAATCACCATTGGAACAAAAGTTAAGAGAATTAAGACAAGAAACACAAGAATGGAACCAACAGTTCTGGGCAAACCAGAATTTGACTTTTCTTAGGGTAAGTTTAGGTTTCGGGTCAGAATGAGAAATAATATAGTTGGCCACTTGGGGGCGCTAAATCTTTAGCATCTGCTTTGCCTTTCAGTTATTTGGCAGCATCTCATTGCCTCCCCGGCATACATATGTATGTGTGTATATATGTGTAGAATTTTAAAATCAGTATGTAACTGTAAAGAAGAAATATTGATCATTCACAGAATCACAGATCTTGAGATGTTCAAGGAAGTAAAGGGAGTAGCAGAGCCAGAACCAGAACTGCAGGTTCCACGTGTATATACGCTTGTGTGTGTGTGTGTGTGTGTGTGTGTGTATGAAATTATGGGTGTCTGGGATGTGTTGTCATTCTTCCTGAGAATTCAGGATTCTTAACAGCATACTCATCAATAAACTACGAGGAAGGAGTATAAATATTCTAATCCAGAAGAAAGACTTAGGCGATACATGTTTATCCATTTGGGCAGGCTAAGTCAAATGGAGTTGCATTTACCTTATTCTGTGGATTTATAAACAAACAGTGCCTCCCAAACATCTCATTTTCAAATCCTATTTCAAGCATGAAACTTTTAGCTAAGTTCAGATGGTTTAAAACAGGCTTTGAGATGGGTCACTTCTCAGGAAATCCACATCCAGACTTCTCCAGAGCACTGAGAACTGTGTCCTAGCCAAGGAAAAATGGAAAGACAAAGAAAGGGAATTCTGATAGCTGTCTTCTTTTAGGAAAAAGAAAAATTTATTGACTCAAGACTAAAAGCCAAAGGCCTGGAACTGAGAGCTGAATCAGGTGAGTGAGTTCTTTTTCTGCCAACACTGGTTTTGTTTGAGTAACTATATGAGAAGGTGTGAAGAAAGAGTATTAGGGCCTCCCTGGCCGTCCAGCGGTTAAGACCCACACTCCCACTGCATGGGGCGCAGGTTCCACCCCTGGTCAGGGAACTAGATCCCCTGTGCCTCTCGGCACAGCCACAGAAAAAGAAAGGACGTTGAATGAAGTAGAGAAAGCTCAGGGAGCAGGTCATGGCTCCATGGGGCAGGCGCTGTGAAGGTGTCCTCAGTGGTACGTACGTCTGTCCTCCTCCTGCTCCTTCTTCTGTCTTCGGGTAAGGTTAGCCCTCTCGTCATTTTGGGTCATTCTGATTGATGACCTCTTTCTGACCTTTGGACTTATATCCGAGGTCCCATGGCTTCAGCAGCCTCTGTCTCTTCTGCCCTGGCTTCTCTTCCCTGATTCCTTATAGCAGTTCATGGTCCCACTGGCCACGAGTCGGAAACTGCAGTCATCCTGGAAGCCCCTTCCCACCCCTTCATCCTTCATCTCTCCACCAGATTTACCTCTTAGGTGTTTCTCAGCACCTTTGCTACTCCCTGTCCTTTTTTTAAAAAATAAATTTATTTTTATTTATTTATTTTTGGCTGCGTTGGGTCTTTGTTGCTGTGCATAGGCTTCCTCTAGTTGTGGCTCGTGGGATTTAGAGCGCAGGCTCAGTAGTCGTGGCGCACGGGCTTAGTTGCTCCGCGGCATGTGGGATCTTCCTGGACCAGGGCTTGAACCCATGTTCTCTGCATTGGCAGACGGATTCTTAACCACTGCGCCAGCAGGGCAGTCCCTACTCCCTGTCCTGTAAACATGGCTTTAATTCAGGCTCTTGTTAATTCTCTCCCTATTGTAGTATCTTCCTAATTGGTTCCCTGGCCCCCAGTCTTTAAATCAGGGGTCATCAGACTTTCTGTAAAGGGATAGATAGTAAATAGTTTAGTCTCTCTGGGCCATATGGGTCTCTCCTTCAACTGGTCAGCTCTGCTGTTGTTCTGCGAAAGCAGCCATAGAAAATACATAAATTAATGGGCATGAACTTGTCCCAATAAAACTGTACTTACAAAATTAGCTGGTAGGCCAGATTTGGCCCACAGGCTGTAGTTTCGCAACTCACGCCTTAAATCCATTCTTTGCAGTGCAGCCAGTCTGTTCTACCCAAAATGCAGTTCTGACAGTTGCCGCTCGGTTTAGGCTTTTAGATTTCCTGTGACGACAGAGTGACAGCCGTGCTCCCCCTTCTGGATTGGAGGCCCCCCCCGTCCTACCTGTTGTGCCTGTTTCCTGTCTCGTTCCCCAGGCTGCGCACTTCACGTGTCGGGATGCAGCCTGCATTCGGTCCTCTCTGCCTCCCGTGGTGCCGTCCGTCCTTTTGGATGGAGAATCTAGTGTCCAAATAACCTTTAATCACTTTCTCTTGGTGTTGATGTTAGGCCTGAATAAGATTTTATTCTGTTGGTTAAACAGATGTCTACTGTCAGAACATTCTGATGGAAAATCTGAAATCGTTGACCCCCAAAGCCAGGTCTCTGTTGGGCTAAAGCACTGTGACTCTCCCCGCTTGTGGTAGCCTTGCCTGGGCTCATTAGAATAGAGGTCTGGGGAGGATGGAGTTGGCCCCGTGCTGGGCCCAGTCGTAGGCTGTCTGCCGCACGCGCCCCACGGAGGGTCTGGGAGGGCCGGAGTGAGCAGGAAAGGGTGCTATGTCCTATCAGTTTTTGTTTGTTTTTTGGTTGGTTTTTTTGGGGGGGGGGGAATAAGTATTTTATGTTTTTTTATTTTTACGGTGACAGACAATTTTCAAGTTTATTTCCTTTTTTTTTTTTTTAATACAAAGCTAAACCACAAACAGGTACAACCAAGACATTTTATCTCCCATTTACACACTCCCATTGACTCCTCCTCCAGTTGGCTGACCGCCGAGCAGGCAAGCGTGGGGTGAGGGGAAGACGAGGGGAAGACTTTCTTAGGTAGCACCGTCCTCAGGCCGGGGGCGGGGGCATCGAGGCGAGGACAGGCTCTCATCCCGAAGCACAGAATGAGAGCCCCGACTTCAGGACTGTGCCCTCTGCACATATGTTCTGCTTTAGTTACCATGGTGAACCAGTGAAGTAGGTACCGTTAGAGGATCCTGAGGGCAGGTTGTCTGGCCAAAGTCACAGAGTGAGTATGCGGAGGGGCCTAGGTCCTGACCTGCAGAGGGGGTTCCCAGGGAGGCCCACGGGCCACTGTCTTCTATGAGTATCATGGATTCCTACTGATGGCGTTACTGAGTGTTGAAAGACGGGCCGTAGTTAGATTTCAGATTAGCTTGGTAAGAAAACAGGAAAGAGTCTGTCGAGGAAAGGACTCATGAAGGGAGGTGCCCGCTTTGTCAGCTGTTTAAACAGAGACCAGGCTGCAGTGATGGAAATGGGGGCGGGGGGACAGGTGTGTCACCCCCATGGGCCAGAACACGCGTGTGTAATACCTGAGTGCAGGGGTCTCGCAGAGCCCAGGAAAGAGGAGTTTCGTTTAATAAATGATGTTGGAGAAACTGATTATTTTAGTCCCAAAAGGATAAATTTAGATTCATGCTCCCTGTAATACAAATGTATTCCAAAGGGATGAAAAAGTTAATTATTAAAAATCCGTTGTTTATGGAGTAAAAAGTTAAGTACACCGCTCCTAGTTGTAGAAAGTCTAACAAGAAAAGTGACCGTCCGTTATCTGGAGGCGTGACGATTCCCTGAGCTTGACAGTAAAGGTAGAAAGATTCAAGAACGTGAAAACTGACGACGTCTGGGTTAGTCGGGACTCCCTTTGATCTGTCCTCCTGGAAAGGAGAGTTTGCTGAGGGGACACGAAGTGGCTCCGACCCAGGACCAGGGGAGAGCCGGGCCCAGGCATGGCCTGAACTCAGATGCTGGCACTTGAGGGAACCCAGGACATCCTCCCTCCTCTCGTTTCACCTCCTCTCTACCCCACTGCTTCAGCCGTCTCTTGCTGTAAACAGGCTTTTTCCACCTCTCGGTTTATACGTCCCAGGTCCAAGGAAGTAGCCAGACTGAGGCTCTGCCCAGGCGGGGTTCTGTGGAAGGAGTGAGGCTGCTCCACAGACAGTGCCCAGCAAACCCGAGGGCCAGGCAGAGGGGTCCATGTCCAGGAAACACATTAAACGTGAATGGCAGGTGGCGGGAGGCGTTTGTGGCAGAGATGAAGAGGTGTGTGGACTTTATGAAAAGCCTTAACAGATTTGTAGAAATAACAAAACACCTGCAGATGAATAATGTGACTACAAGAAAACTCAAATTTCACAGTGTATATTAAAACAGCATCTAGGCCTTGTTTTATGCTTACTGAACTCAGGGAGATGTTTTCCCAGCTCCTTTTCCAGAAGGATTTAGTTGCATGAAGTACGCATGTGCCAAGAAGCGGGGAAATTATGACCGCTGAATATCTAAGAATTCATCCTATAGGAAAACAGGGGAAGACTTCACTCTGTGTTCCTTGCAGCATTGTCTTTAATTGCCAAACAATGGGAAGTATCTAAATATCCAGCCATTTCAGATTAGATGAGGCTGTGGTGGCCCACTGTGCACTGGATGTTCACTGGAACATTCTGCGGCCGTCTAGGAACGTCATTGACTTAATTTCAAGTGTGAAAAGTAGAATACCATGACGTCAACTCTGCCTGCCCTCAGATGAGATCTCGTGTGAGGCAGGCAGTGCTGGGGAGGGTTCCTGCCTCTAGTTTCTTTTTCTGCTGAAGTGTTTATGCAGCCGGAGTGGGGTGCCATCAGGATGGGTTTACTTTACGTCAGCTGGTATTTAAGAAACACCCACTCCGTTTTCGGTAAATGTGTCATAAGTCAGACTGTTCTGCCTGTCATTCTTAGCATTACTGGAGTTCAGTGTCACGTTGCGGTGTTGACAGGTGTGGGATCTGAATTACTTAGCAAACGTTCACTGTGCTCCTGCTTCATGCTGAGGTCGCCGGGAGTGCTTGGGCAGGACACCAAACTAGACCGGTAGCTGAAGGCGGCACCCCGACCTGTCCTGAGAACCCCGGGGCGCCTGCTGTCCTGCCAGCAGCGGTGACGAGCGCGCCCCTCTGTGCCAGGCCCCTCCCGCCTGCCACCCTGACCGCGGCTCAGCTTGTCTCAGAGCAGCCCGTCTGAGCTGCGCGGTTGTGAGCTGCGCCCTGGAGGCCGGAGCAGCCGGTCTGAGCTGAGCCGTTGTGAGCTGCGCCCCGGAGCCTGGAGCAGCCGGTCTGAGCTGCGCCGTTGTGAGCTGCGCCCCGGAGGCCGGAGCAGCCGGTCTGAGCTGAGCCGTTGTGAGCTGCGCCCGGAGCCCGGAGAAGCCGGTCTGGCCTCAGGGCCGGCGAGGGAGACGGAAGCCCGGCCCGTGCCTCTGCCTGCACACCCCTCACTTGCTCTGCCCTTGCTGCCCCCTTCTCTGCCCTGTGGGACCCCAGCTGACCGTCACTTCCCTGGGAGCCTTCGGCTTCCCGCCCCCCCTCCTTCCCCGATCAGCATCCACCCCTTGATTGATTCCAGGTATTTATGGAACACCTGCCACACCCCAGGCTAGTCCTGGGGACCAGCTGGGGACGAGACAGAGCCGCGGCCTCCCCTCTGTGGGGCAGACCTCCGCGTGGGCCGGCGGGGGGGGGGGGTGACCTGCAGACAAGCAGCTCGACCGCGGGGGAGGAAGAAGCCGGGGGGAGGGGAGGAGCAGCGTTTTACCAGGGGCCTTGGGGAAGCCCTCTCTGAGGGGAGGCGTCGGGGAGGTTGGGAGAGGGTCTTGCAGATGGAGGTTTCGCGGGGCAGAGGAGCGAGGACACGGGGGGTAGACTGCTCTTCACTCAGGCAGCGCGGGTCCGGGTGACTTGTGGGCCCCCTCGGGCTCGCTGGAGGTGGCCCTTCTGTCTTTGGGGGGGGCAGCCACGCTCGTCCTGTGCCCTCTGCGTTTGCCTTTGTGCTGTGTGAGTTCAGGGTTGGCCACTTTCCCTCCTGTTTCTGTAAAAATGTGCCCTGCGATTACCTTCCCAGCTCTGTCTCTGTCTCCCAAAAATCCTGGTGCGGTTGAAGTGTCAGCATTAGCTTTGCAGCCGGGAAACACAGCCTCTGTCTGGAGCCCTGGTGAGTGGACTCACCCCAGGGGGAGCCAGAGCGGGGGCCTCTCTGGACGGGGGTGCCCTGCAAGTTCGGGGACCCCGGGTGCGACGCCTGTTTGGAGCTGGGGGCTTCTAAGCCAGACGGCTGTCTCCCCGTGGTCTCATTCCTTTGCCCCTGAGCCGCTGCGGGCTGTCCTGAGACTGGCCCCTGGCCTGCTGTGCCGTCCCGAGTCACAGGGGCCCTACCGCCCGCTTGGCAGGCCGTGGTTCCTGTCCTGTGTGGCCTTTCAAGTCTCGCGAGAGTGTGGAAGGCAGGGGCAGCCCTGACGGCGGGCGTCACGGTTGGCATCTCCCACCACAGGGGCTAGCAGGTCAGTCCGTGTGTGTTACCGGGCTCGTGTGTGTGCGCTGACTCGGAGTGGCATATGCTTAGGCTGCTGTCTGCCCCGGGCTGCATTCTACTTAGGAAGCATGTCATTTCCCTTCTACTGGTGCACTGGTGGCTCTCACAGTCCGAACTCAGCTTCAGAAAGCGTTGGCCTGTGTGTGATGAAACACGTCACACACCTATGTATACTTCAATTGTGAAGAAAATTAGTTACACTGTAACCGTTAGGGTCTAATGGTAGAGGAAGATATTTTTCCCCCTTAAGTCTGTGTTTCTTTACTGAGATATAATTCACGTACCATAAAATTCACACTTTTAAAGTATACAATTCAGTGGTTTTAGTATTCACAAGATTGTGCAGCCGTCACCGCTGTCTAATTCCAGAGCATTTTCATCACCCCAAGAAGCAAGTCCGTACCCACTGGCGGTCGTTCCCAATTCCCTCCTCCCACCAGCTCCTGGCAGCCCCTAGTCCACTTTCTGTCTCTATGAATTTGCCTATTCTGGACATTTCCAGATAAATGTAATCATATACAGGCATACCTCATTTGTGCTTTGAAGATACTGTGTTTTTTACAAATTAAATGTTTGTGGTAACCCTGTATAGAGCAAGTCTATTGGCGCAATTTTTCCAACAGCACTATTTTGTAATTAAGGTATGTATGGTTTTTTAGACATAATGCTATTGCACACTTAATAGACCTCCGTATAGTGTAAACATAACTTTATATGCATTGGGAAACCAAAGAATTCATGTGACTCACTTTACTGCAATGTTTGCTTCATTGTAGTGGTCTGGGACCAAACCCTCAGTATCTCTAAGATCTGCCTGTAATATGTAGTGTTTTATGTGCGCCTTCTTTCACTTAAGTGTGTGTTTTCAAGGTTCATCCGTCTTGTAGCATGTATCACTACACTGAAGATTCTTTTCTATGGCTGAATAATATTCCACTATATGGACATACCACATTTTGTGTATCCATCAGTTGATGGACATTTGGGTTGTTTCCACTTTTTGACTATTATGAATAACACTGCTGTGAACAGTCATGTACCTGTAAGTGGGGTGCAGGGTCATATGGTGACCCTTATGGTTAACTTTCTGAGGAACTGCCAAGCTGTTTTTCAAAGTGGCTGCATCATTTTACATCCCCAAAACAGCAATATGTAAGAGTTCCAAGATCTCTGTCCTCATCAACACTTGTTATTGTTTGTCTTTTTGATTGTAGTCATTCTAGTGGGTGTAAAGTGATCTTATTATCTTTTTAAGTTGTATTTCTGTAATGACTAATGATGTTGAGTATCTTTTCATGTTCTTTTTTTTTTTTTTTTTTTTTTTTTTTTTTTTTTTTTGTGGTACGCGGGCCTCTCACTGTTGTGGCCTCTCCCGTTGTGGAGCACAGGCTCCGGACGCGCAGGCTCAGCGGCCATGGCTCACGGGCCTAGCTGCTCTGCGGAATGTGGGATCTTCCCAGACCGGGGCACGAACCCGTGTCCCCTGCATCGGCAGGCAGACTCTCAACCACTGCGCCACCAAGGAAGCCCTCTTTTCATGTTCTTATTTGCCATTTTTATATCTCCTTTGGAGAAATGTTTATGCAAATCCTTTAAAATTGGGTTATTTTAAAGGATTTAATTGGGTTATTTATCTTTTTATTGTTGAGTTGTAAGAATTCTTTACATACTCTGGATATTAGACCCGTATTAGAAGGATGATTTGCAAATATTTTCTCCCATTCTGTAGGTTGTCTTTTCACTTTTTCAGGAGTGCCCTTTGAAGCACAAAAATTTTAAATTTTGATGAAATCTGGACTTCCCTCGTTGTGCAGTGGTTAAGAATCTGCCTGCCAACACAGAGGACATGGGTTCAATCCCTGGTCCCGGAAGATCCCACATGCCATGGAGCAACTAAGCCCATGGGCCACAACTACTGAGCCCATGTGCCACAACTACTGAAGCCTGTGCGCCTAGAGCCCGTGCTCTGCAACAAGAGAAGCCCACGCACCACCACAAAGAGTAGCCCCCGCTCGCCACAACTAGAGAAAGCCTGTGTGCAGCAGTGAAGACTCAACACAGCCAAAAATAAATAAAATTTTAAAAAAAATTTGGGGGGGATGAAATCCAATTTATCTATTATTTTCTTTGTTTACCTGTGCTTTAGGTGTCATATCTAAAATGCATTGCTTAATTCAAGGTGATGAAGATTTGCACTGTTTTCTTCCAAGAATTGTATAGTTTTATCTCTTACATTTAGGTCTTTGATTCATTTTGAGGTTTTTTTTTTTTTCTTTTGTGGTATGTGGGCCTCTCACTGTTGTGGCCTCTCACTGTTGTGGCCTCTCCCATTGCGGAGCACAGGCTCCGGACACGCAGACTCAGTGGCCATGGCTCATGGGCCCAGCCGCTCTGCAGCATGTGGGATCTTCCTGGACCGGGGCATGAACCCGTGTCCCCTGCATCAGCAGGCAGACTCTCAACCACTGCGCCACCAGGGAAGCCCAAGGTTATTTTTGTTTATGGTGTGACATGGGATTCAGCTTGTTTTTTTTTACATGTAGATCTCCAGTTGTCCTAAGCATCGTTTGTTGAAAAGACTATTTGTCCCCATTGAATTGTCTTGGCACCCTTGTCGAAAATCACTTGCCCATAAATGTTTGGGTTTAGCTCTGTTCTATTGATATATAAGCCTGTTTTTCTGCTAGTATCACACTGTCTTGACTACTGTAGCTTTGTAGTAAGTTTTGAATATAAGAAGTGTGTGTGAATCCTCCAACTATGATTTTCTTTTCCAAGGTTGCTTTGGCTACTGGGTTTCCTTGCGTTTTGTGTGTGTGTGTGTGTGTGTGTGTGTGTGTGTGTGTGTGTGTGTGTGTGTACGTGGGCCTCTCACTGCTGTGGCCTCTCCTGCTGCGGAGCACAGGCTCCAGAAGCACAGGCCCAGCGGCCATGGCTCACGGGCCCAGCTGCTCCGCGGCACGTGGGATCCTCCCGGACCGGGGCACGAACCTGCATCCCCTGCATCGGCAGGCAGACTTGAAACCACTGTGCCACCAGGGAAGCCCCCTTACATTTTTATATAAATTTTAGGATCCACTTAACCAATTTCTTTTTTGTTTTTTGGGTTTTTTTTGGCCGTACCATGCAGCTTGTGGGATCTTAGTTCCCCAACCAGGGATTGAACCCGGGCCCTGGGCAATGAGAGTGCAGGGTCCTAACCACTGGACCACCAGGGAATTCCCTGTCAATTTCTGGGGCAAAAAAAATAAAAAAGCCAGCTGGTGTTTTGGTAGGGTTTGTGTTGAATCTATATGTCATTATGGGGGAGTGTTGCCACCTTAATGGTATTAGGTCTTTGAAACCATAAACATGGGATGTCTTTCCATTTATTTAGGTCCTTCAGTTCTATGTTTTGTAGTTTTTAGTGTGTAAGTCTTATACTTCCTGTCTTAAATTTATCCTGTCTTTCATTCTTTTTGATGCTGTTGTAAATGAAATTGTTTTCTTAATTTTGTTTTCAGATTGTTTATTGCAAGTGTATAGAAATACAGTTGATATTTGTATATTGATCTTGTATCCTGTAACCCTGCTGAACTCATTTGTTAACTCTCACAATTGTCTGTAGAACTCTTCCCCTTAAGTCTTAATGTTTAAGGTGAAATTAATTTTCAGGTCAAAAAGCAACACTGAATGCAGAAGAAATGGCTGACTTTTACAAGGAATTTTTAAGTAAAAATTTTCAGAAGCACATATATTACAACAGGTGGGTGTCTACTTTTTTCCTGAAAATTTGAATATCACAACCATATTGTCTAGGATTATTTTGCTATCTGAATTTAACATTTGTGTTTATATTAAAGGTAGAAGTTGCTATCAACTTAGTTTTTGCACTTTTAAATAATAAAATTGACAGCTTAAAGTTATTTGCATGGCAGCCCTAAAGCAGCTTGCACCCCTAGTGCATAGACAGTGGGTTCTATATAGCACTTCCCACTGAAAGGAACCTGGATTCTATTGAGAAGCACAGTCTGGGGCAGGAGCAGCACAGAGGAGTCGAGACATCTTGTGTTTGAAAGTGAGGAAGCCCGGAGCCCAGCGGGGTCATGTGAGGACAGCACAGAAGGCGACTCGAGGGGCTCCCGCAGGCCAGGAGTGGCTCACAGGCACCGCGGGGTATTGCTAGGCAGCCAACCCATTGTTCTGAAAATCGATACGTGAAGGAGCGCCTCCAAAGAACACTCACCTCTCCTGCCTTTCCTGCACCCACTGCATTCCAGGGTAGCCAAACGAAGGAGCATTTTTCTTGGTAGAAGAATGACAGCTAACGCAGGAGTGCTGGAGTTAGATCTGGGCCTGATCACCCCACAGCTGCTGAACCGCTGGGCAGCAAGGCTGACGGGGACTTCACAATGGATAGGTCGGGCTGATCGCACCTGAGCCCTGGTACCTCTTCACACTGTGCAGAGTGGGGCAGCAGCCCGCGTGCGTCTCTGTGAGGTGCGGCAGGAGGTACCGAGCACGGCCAGTGAGGTATCCTCACCAAAACAGGGGAACTGCCGTCTAGCAGGCCTCCAGATCTAATACCAGGTTATAGGAAAAAGATAAAAGGGTGTGTTGGGGGTGGGGGTAGAAAGAGCAGTTCACAGACCATGCTTAAATTGTAGCCTGAAGATACAGTCCCAGATGTTGGAAATTCTACAAGACAGACGATCCAGTTTCAACCAGTAACTAGGATTTAAAAAAAAAAAAAAAAAAGGACAGCTTAAAGTTATTTGCATGGCAGCCCTAAAGCAGCTTGCACCACTAGTGCGTAGACAGTGGGTTCTACACAGGGGGAACTAATATTGTAGAATAAAAGAGACTTCATGCAGTGTGCAGACATTGTTTGGATCCTCATGCAGGCAAACCACCTATAAAAAGGTATTTTTGACAGTCGTGAAAGGGAACTGAACAGTGACTGTATATTAGGTTGTATAGATAAGTTATTGTTCATTTTATCAGATACAATGATGGTATTGTGGTTAGTGTGACGATAGGACATGGCGTTTGAGATTTGCTGTGACGTTCATAGGGCAGTGGCCACGCCAGACGGACAGGTGGGGCAGGGTCTAGACAGTGGGGTGATCGTTGAGTCTGGAGGAGCTCTGGAGTGACACTCAGGCATAAAGCCCAGTCCTGCAGCGTCCAGAGTCTGTTGCTAATGCTGTCATGTGTGACTCTGAACTAGCTGAGTTATTCAGTCGAGCCGGTATTAATTAGGTTTCCCTGGACCTTTGATTTCTGGTGTGGACACAGCATGTTTGCATCTTGCTTCCTCTCCGGTAAGCTTGATGTCTCTCATGTGGCACTCAGAGTAGAGAGGGGGTCGGGCAGTAGTGGAGCCTGAACGCTGCCCCTCTGTGCCCGCGCCACCTCCTGCCCCTGCATTCCTTATGGAAACAGGAAAAGCTTAGTTTGTCTTTTCCACTACACTTTATCAATTCAGGTTGTCTGTATCGGTGGAGTGGAACCTGGCTTTTCCCTAATAACCTAAGAACTTTAATCTCGGTGGGATACCAGTTTTCTTTTTTCTGGAAAAAAGAAAACTTTTATTTATTTAGGGCATTGCTTCCCATTTATAGCATCACTGAAGTGGATAGAAGTGTAAGGATCATTCTCATGTGGAGAGGGGTTTTCTATCTAGCCGTGCAAAGGCTCCAGAAAACTGGCATTTTTACCTCTTGTTAGTGCTTCACTTAAGCCCTTGGTTAGTCTCCATTCTTCTATGCTGAAATCCAGTTAACCATTTGAGTCCAGTCTGGAATAGCAGTTCCATGTTCCCTCATTAGCTCATTTGGACGAAAAGCATTGGCACTTGTTGGCATTTCCGCTTCCAGGGGCTCAGCACTGAGAGTCTGGAATGTGTGCTTTCCATTGTGGAAACTTGCCAAGTTTTGCCCTTTCACCTGCGGACAATGTGGTGAATTTGCAAGTTCTGACATGTTCTGTAGAGTAATTCACAGGCAAGTGAGCCTGTGACAGCGTGTAACTCCATCGCAGTATTTGTATGAGAAGTTCTGGAATGATCCCCTTTGAGACGCAAGTTACCCAAAATTTCAGATCATCTAGAAAAAGAAGATATGAAACTTGATGATGTTGGCACTTGCGACAAGTTACCTTCTCAAGATGGAGTACTTTCGTCATGTGCTTCTTATGCAATTAAGGTGCCAAAGCCTGGAGGGTCCGCACTGAGTTCCTGCAGAGCCTCCAGTCCTTTTCGGAGAGGTTACGCCCCCATCGCTCTACAGTTATGTCTCCGAGAATGCCACTGGGCTCTGGGGGCCCCAAGGCTTCCGAGAGCTCTTTCTGTGGCCTCTAGCAAAAACTGTGGAAGGCGGCAGCAGCCTCCAGGAGTGGGAAAAGTGGGGTCGGTGCACTGGGCACATCAGCCTGATGAAAATCCAGGTGGAAGGCAGGCAGGCTTTTATGGGCAATCTAGCTGTAAAGAGAGCGGGAGATGGCAGAGATGGTGAGGAAGGGTGGAAGAGGAGACAGTTCGGATGCCTGAGCGTGGGTCACGTGTGCTTGTCCTGTTCTTCTTTAGGGACTGGTACAAGCGTAATTTTGCCATCACCTTCTTCATGGGAAAAGTGGCTCTGGAGAGGATTTGGAACAAGCTGAGACTGAAACGAAAGAAGACCAGCAATTAGGAGCCCACCCCGACCCACCCGCCCAGCGTCTTAAGTTTCCACCAGAAGCAGCTGCTTATAGGAGCTCGTTTTACGAGGACTCTAAGACCTGTGCGTGCAGGGCAGGCTGGGAGGACGCGGGTCCCGGTGCGCTGTGTCCCACATGGCTCCATCCTGACTGTGGATTCCAAGCCGGCTCTCGGTCATGGAAGTGATGTTAAATAAAACCCAAGCACTGTGTACCGGTTTTCTGTGTTTTTGAATTATACCAATTTGAAAGAGAACAATATAAAGGTATTAATAAAATTTCACTTGAAAAATTTGACTCTACTGATAGGAGTGTTTTGGAAGCTGGCTGCAGGGTGACCACGGCCTCACCTGACCAGTGAGCCCTGGTTATTGCAGGGCCCCGGGTCCTGATGAAGCACAGCTGTCCTGGGAGGCGTCCGGACACAGACCTGGAAGCAGGTGTGGCTCCTCCAACAGACCCCAGGGGACTTTTCTCCATTTATTCCAGGGAGGCAGAGCCTGTTTCCAAGGTTTTCCGGAACAGCTTGCTGTGGCTCATGTCCCTCTGCTTCGATTCTTATACAATCAGCATTGTTTGAAATAGGATTATGTGGTTATAAAATGATGCGGCTCTCTTTGTACTGTGTCCTGGAGCCGTGGCAGGGAAGGGGTTGGGGGACCTGCCTCAGCAGTGGGGAAGTGGCCTTCAGAGCCAGGGCACAAGGTGTCCTCTGAGGACAGATGAGACATCTGGATGTTACCAAAAGCCACTTGGCAAGCAGTTTTTATTCCAAAACGGGATGTGACAGTGGAGTCGAAAGGCTGGATTTTTTCTGTGGCTTATAAATTGCTGCCAACAAAGATGATTTCCAAGGAGAAATTCTAGAGACCAGAGGAAGCACATCATCCCACCCCACCCCACCCCACCCCACCCCACCCCAGGCTTTTTTTTTTTTTTTTTTTTTTTTTGCGGTACGCGGGCCTCTCACTGTTGTGGCCTCTCCCGTTGCGGAGCGCAGGCTCCGGACGCGCAGGCTCAGCGGCCACGGCTCACGGGCCCAGCCGCTCCGCGGCACGTGGAATCTTCCCGGACCAGGGCACGAACCCGTGTCACCTGCATCGGCAGGCGGACTCTCAACCACGGCGCCACCAGGGAAGCCCCCTCCCCAGGCTTTTAAGTGCCACACGGATGGATGAGGGTGATGCTGAAGAGGAAAGCCGAGCACTGGGCGCCTCTGAGCGCCGCGGTTCCTGGCGAACGCTGTGCGGCCCGTCAGGTCCGCGGGCTGTTAACGCAGATGTCCATGGAGGTACCCAGGGAGTGGAGTGCGTGCACCAAGCAGCGTGGGACGCGAGGCTTCACAGAAATAACCCCATGTCACGCGTCACGCCACTGCCTCTGCTAAGCACAACCTGTCACCAGCCCATGTGACACTGTGTGCGTCTGCAAAGGAACGCCAGCACAGTTAGGGGACCAGGTTGGGCCCCGGTTCCATATGAGTGAGCCCGGAGGCATGAACTGTTCTCTAGCTTTTAATTATTTTTTAAAATTAATTAATTATTTTATTTTTGGCTGCATTGGGTCTTAGATGCAGCACATGCGCTCTTCGTTGTGGTGCACAGGCTCCTCTCTAGTTGTGGCGTGTGGGTTTTCTCTCTCTAGTTATGGTGCACGGGTTCCAGAGCACGTGGGCTCTGTAGTTTGCAACATGCGGGCTCTAGTTGAGGCTCGAGAGCTCAGTTGCCCTGCAGCACGTGGGATCTTAGTTCCCTGACCAGGGATCGAACCCACATTCCCTGCATTGTAAGGCGGATTCTTTACCACTGGATCACCGGGGAAGTCCTTCTAGCTCTTTTTTAAAAAAATGTATTTATTTTATTTATGTATTATTTCTGGCTGCATTGGGTCTTCATTGGTGCGGACGGGCTTTCTCTAGTTGTGGTGAGCAGGGGTTACTCTTTGTTGCAGTGTACGGGCTTCTCATTGTGGTGGCTTCTCTTGTTGTGGAGCACGGGCTCTAGGCGCTCAGGCTTCAGTAGTTGTGGCTCCTGGGCTCTAGAGCTCAGGCTCAGTAGTTGTGGCACACAGGCTTAGTTGCTCTGCGGCATGCGGGATCTTCCTGGACCAGAGATCGAACCTGTGTCCCCTGCATTGGCAGGCGGATTCTTAACCACTGCGCCACCAGGGAAGCCCTCCCTTTTTAAAAAAAATAAATTTATTTATTTTATTTATTTATTTTTGGCTGCTTTGGGTCTTTGTTGCTGCACGCGGGCTTTCTCTAGTTGTGGTCAGCGGGGGCTACTCTTCGTTGCAGTGTGTGGGCTTCTCATTGCGATGGCTTCTCTTGTTGCGGAGCACGGGCTCTAGGTGCGCAGGCGTCAGTAGTTGCAGCACATGGGCTCCGTAATTGTGGCTCGTGGGCTCTAGAGTGCAGGCTCAGTAGTTGCTTCGCGGCATGTGGGATCTTCCCAGACCAGGGCTTAAACCTTTGTCCCCTGCAGTGGCAGGTGGATTCTTAACCGCCATGCCACCAGGAAGTCCTCTTTCCCTGTTTAACCCTAATAGCATATTGGAAAGTCTGCCTCTGGGAGGTCCAGGGCAGCGTCTTTATGACAGACCTGCACAGAGGAGCCTTCCAGAGCAGACCGATCTACCCAGGCCCATCTCCTGGCTTCATCTTCCTTGGCCGCAATGACACTCACCTGACAGAACCCCTGGGCGCATTCCACATGCCCGTTGGGGATAGTGTCCGGCACCTAACAGGCTCCTCACAAATGGGGAAATGAGTGACTAATAACATTCAAAGGGTCTGGTTCCCAGGCACCTCAAGGCCTCTGTGGGGGAAGGGTGACTGGAAGCCAGCCCCCGTCGTGAGTGGGAGCCAAGCATCTGCACCAGCGAGTTTGCGCAGGAGGTGCCTGTAGGTAGATGTTGGCACGCGGGGTCTTCGGGGGTTGCCTCTCCCCGAATGAGCCCGCACCCCACTCCTGTGGCCGGCGGTGTCACACGGGCTCTGGCGCAAACAGCGCAGCATCGGCTGCAAAGAAGCTTTGCGCTGTGTTCTGATCCTCCGTCCCTCCGCCGAGGACATAGGCTCGGTGGCCCCTTTTGCAGCCAGCCCTTCAGGCCACTTCCACGGCGCAGGGCTTCCACGCCGGAGGAGGGTGCACAGCCACGGAGGCTCCTGCACAACAGGCCTCTTGTTCTGCACATTTGCAAAGACTCTTTTACACTTCTGATTAGTGGGGAAATCATAGAACTCATGGGAAATTGTATGATAAAGTTTTGTGTGTGTTGATTTTTTTTTCCCTACTAGCACTGCTTTTTTTCTGCTTCTGAAAACAGAACAACAGATAGGCATATTCTGTTGCCAACTTTTAAGTTAAAAATTTAAGAATGCCTCTGGTTAGAAAGTTGGGACAGTGCAGGGAGGAGCAGACAGCAAAGGAACAGCCTTCCTTTATGGGGAGTCAGTTTCCCAAAGGGGGAGGCTGCGCGTTCTTGCTCAGCAAGCCCGCCTGACTGAGGGGCGGGTGAGAGCTAGGGTTTTGGTGCCGGCTGTGCTTTCTTCTCCTCCGAGGTGCGGCCAAGCCCACTGGGGAGGCCTCAGTCCTGATAGATTCCCTCCCAGACTCCATTGCGCCCATGTTATTCTTATTTCAAAGTAATTGCCTTTTAACAACTTCCAGGCCTTCTGAATACGCGCTCTGGCTCCTCCGATTCTTCCCAGGGCGTCCGCATCGTGGTGTCTCGTCTGCCACAGGTGGGAAAGCCCAGTGCTCCCCATGGGCCCCGGGCGTACGCCGCCCGCTCTTGGCCAGCCGCGCGCAGCCCACCCCTGAAGGCTGTGGGGTGAGTGGGAGCGTTCGTTCATCCCACAGATACTGAGTGCCTGTCCGTGCCAGGCACAGGGGCTGTGACGATGAGGACTTGTTGTTGCTTCTGCTGCGGTGCTTACAGATGAGCAGGATTTAAGGTAGGAGAAAAAATTAGGCATGTGATGAAGAACCCATGAAGAATATTTTATGGAATCACCTGATCTGATCTGCAGGTTTATATTCCAGGTTAACCGTAGATTTTAATTACATTCCTTCAATTGCAGAAGCATCTCTACTTAAAATGTACTGCAATTATATCTAAATGCTAGTTAGTTAACATTTTCTCGCTGGTATCGCAAAGAAATATCGTAAAGTTGATAGAGAAACTTTATCTTTTTATTTTTTAACTTTTTGTTTTATGTTGGAATACCGTTGATAGACAACGCTGTGTTAGTTTCAAGTGTACAGCAAAGTGGATAGCCACATTTTAAAACACGGGACTCTGTGTGGGGGTGTACAGACAACCACCTGAGCCCTTCCAGGGCTCTGTCCCCCTCCACACCCTCCACCTGCTCGCCAAAGAAGGCACCTCTCGTGCCCGGTCCCTGTCCTGACCTCGGGGGCCTCCGGCACAGTCTGCAACGCCCTCACGCCCCGATTGGCTGGCAGACTTGCTTGTGTTACAAGACTCGGCTCCCCAGAAAAACTTCCCAGGGGGCCTGCCCCTCAGCTTTGCTCAGGAGACTTACCCACCTGATCGGAGCTTTGCCGTGTCCGTGGCTGGTGAGTGGCCCAGGGCCCTGCCCCCCGAGCCTGCAGGGAAGGAGGGAGGCTGGAGGAGCAGCAAAGGGTTTACAGGCCAGGCCCAGAGAGGGCCTGTCACTCATTTACTTTCTGTGGAAGCAACCCTTGTACCCGAGCAGAGGCGAGTTGGGTCAGGCTGGGGTGCTGGTGACTCTGGACGTGCCCGCTACCCCCTGCTGGGAGACGCAGGAGGCCTGATCCCTGTGCAGGGTGCCCTCCCCTCAGAGGGGACGGGCCTCACCTCAGAGGTACCACAAGGCCCAGAGGCCATACGGAATGAGGAGTAATTTTGTGTGAGTATCTGTGGTAAAATACACATAACATTGAGCTAAACTTTTTTTTTTTTTATCCAGTATGCAGGCCTCTCACTGCTGTGGCCTCTCCCGTCGCGGAGCACAGGCTCCGAACGCGCAGGCTCAGCGGCCACGGCTCACGGGCCCAGCAGCTCCGCGGCACGTGGGATCCTCCCGGACCGGGGCCCGAACCCGTGTCCCCTGCATCGGCAGGCGGACTCTCAACCACCGCGCCACCAGGGAAGCCCTAAGTTAACCATTTTTTAAGTGAACAGTTCAGTGGCATAAAGTACATTCACATCACCACCATCCGTCGCCGGGACTTTTTCACCTGAAACTCTCTCTCCATGAAACGCTGATTCTCCGCCTTCCCCCCCAGCCCCTGGCCCCCAGCAGTCCATGAGTCTGGCTGCCCTGAGGGGCCTCACCCATATTTGACCTTTTGCGATTGGCTTATTTCCCTTAGTGTGACATCCTTAAGGCTCATCCATGTTGTAGCAAGTGAAGACAGTTTTGTTTGCCATCTCAGCTCTGGCATCTAAGCCCCCTGAGCCTCAAATGCACTGTAGACTAAGAATGGTGAGCTCTCCAGCAAAGGGCACGTGATGGTGTTCCGGTTGGGGTCCCGTGAAGACATCGGGGTCCTTGCTTTTTCATTCATTCATTCATTCAACAAATGCTCAGAAGCACCTGCTGCACGCCAGGCCCTGCTCTCAGCGCTGGGAATGGGGCAGCCTTCATGGGCCGCCCTGCCCACCTTGTGGCCCCAGTGCCCTGTGCCCACAGGGTGAGGACAGCCACCCTCGTTGCTGGGCAGTGCCCCTGCTCAGACACTCAGCTCACCTCACTGCTCTTCCAGGAAAGTCATTTCTTTCTTTTCATGCCGTTGAAAATGAATCGATCGATCTTCCAGAAATGTTCCGGCTGCATTTGCAGCTGCTTGGCTATTGATTCGCGGTGACGGTTGTCTTCACTGAGTCCTGAGTCGGTCCTTGTGTGGAAAAAGTACAGGAAGAGCTGCCGGAGGAGGGGACGAGATGGATGGACGTGGTCGGTAGGTGTCCCGAGGTAGTTTCTCTCCAGGTAACTGGGGGCGCTAAGCTCCCCCAGGCCCAACCCCCCTTCCCCTCACCCCAGCACACACACCTGAAGACTTGAGTTGACTGTCCAAACAGATCCTCAGTGTGGTGCAGGGCGGGAAGGTTAATGCAAAGGAAGCCAGAGCTGTGGTGGAGACGCCCGTGAGAGGCCCTGCTGGCTTGTTTGCCTGTCTCTGTGCGCACACAGTCACACACACCCGGGGTCCACCAGCCACAGCCAGACGGAGGAGCAAACAGCCGTGGGCACTGGCTTGTGAAGGTTTGGCCCATCTGCCAGGAAAACCGTAGGCAAACGAGATTTTTATTTTAAAAAGAAAGCAGGGGGCCTTCCCTGGTGGCGCAGCGGTTAAGAATCTGCCAATGCAGGGGACACGGGTTCGAGCCCTGGTCTGGGAAGATCCCACATGCCACGGACCAACTAGGCCCGTGAGCCACAACTACTGAGCCTGCGCGTCTGGAGCCTGTGCTCCGCAGCAAGAGAGGCCGCGACGGTGAGAGGCCTGCGTACCGCGATGAAGAGTGGCCCCCGCTTGCCACAACTAGAGAAAGGCCTCGCACAGAAACAAAGACCCAACACAGCCAAAAATAAATAAATAGACTTATTTAAAAAAAAAAATAAATAAATAGAAAGCAGGGACTCCCCTGGTGGAGCAGTGGTTAAGAATCCACCTGCCAATTCAGGGGACATGGGTTCAAGCCCTGGTCCAGGAAGATCCCACATGCCACGGAGAAACTAAAGCCTGTGCGCCACAACTGTTGAGCCTGTGCTCTAGAACTCACAAGCCACAACTACTGAGCCCACGTGCCACAACTACTGAAGCCCACGCGCTTGGAGCCCATGCTCCACAATAAGAGAAGCCACTGCCATGAGAAGCATGTGCACTGCAATGAAATGTAGCCCCCGCTCGCCGCAACTAGAGAAAGCCCGCGCTCAGCAGCGAAGACCCAGCGCAGCCAAAAATAAATACATAAATTTATAAAAAGAAAGCACAGCATCCTAATATGTCCTTGGTGCCTCCCCAGGCCTGGCCACAGCGGTCATATGTCAAGCATGGCGCTGGCCTGGGGAGCACCCACTCTGCTAGGAACGTAGCAGGACACCTGGCAAGGCCCCCGGCACAGACCCAGCTCCCCTGCCATGGCTGGGGGCCTTCTATGTAGGCAGCAAGACCTCTCATCAGCTAGGGTCCTGCTGCATCTGGCCACAAACTCCAGAATCTGAACATCTGGTCATGCAGACATGGGGCCCAGAGGTCACCAAGGGACGTGACTGCCTGGCCCGGGGAGGTGACCCCCATCCCTGTCGTCGCGCCCCCGCCCCGCCGGGTGCTCGCCGTGCTGCCTGGTGCAGAGTAGGCCTTGGACAAAGTGTGCTAACGATTGCACCTGTAGCGCCCCTGGACCCCTTTACCGAATAATAATAATGACAACAGTAGTAGTGAGCAAATGTTACTGTCTGCCAGGCACGGCTCTTGCAGCTTTATTCAGGTGGCTTCCTGGCATCCTCAGAACAGCCCTTGGAGGGTTCTGGGGCCCCTTAGAGCACAGGGCCGGGTGGGTCAGGCCAGCACAGGCCCCTGCATCCAGGGGCAATTTGGAATCAGATCTGCTCCGATTGGCCCGGCCAGGTCCTGGGCCCGCCCCCTGGCCTATCAGATGCTGGCAGGGAGGGTGGATGCTGCGGAGCCCAGGTTCCCAGGTGTGCTGGTAGGTCAGCAACGCGTGGAGGCTTGCAGTCACTGCTGCAGCGCTGGGGGGTCTTCCGTGAACAAAACTGGCGGAAACCCTAGAGGGGGCAGACACGTATGCAGTAAAGAGTAAATCATACCAGATGCGCAGCGCTGTGGGAAAATGGCCAGCAGACTAGGGAGTTCGGGAAGGAGCAGATGGCAAGGGCACCTGGCCCAGATCTGGGCAAGAGTGACTAAGGCCCTGGGGCTGCAGTGTGCCTGGCAGAGCCAAGCGCACTGAGGAGTAGCCCCCGCTCGCCGCAACTAGAGAAAACGGTGCACAGCAACAAAGAACCAAAGCAGCCAAAAATAAATAAAAATAAATAAATGTATAAAAAAAGAAAAGAAAAGAAAGGAAATTCTGGCCCGTGCTGTAACATGGATGAGCCTCGAGGACAGTGTATAAAGTAAAATAAGCCAGACACAAAAATACACATCCTGTATGATTCCACTTACCCGAGGGACCCGGAGTAGTCAAACTCATAGAGACAGGAAGTCGAACGGTAGCTGCCAGGGCCTGGAGGAGGAGAGGTTATTGTTTAATGGGTATAGAATCTCAGTTTGGGAAGATGAGAAAGTTCTGTGGTGATGGTTGTACAATGATGTGAATGTACTTCGTGTTCCTCAACTGTACACTTACAGTGGCTAAAAGTAAATTTTATGTATATTTTGCCACAATTAAAAATAATTTTTAAAAATTTCTGGTAAAATTTGCTGAAGAAACAACAATATATGTATATATCTTTTTCTCTTTTTTTTTAAGATTTAACTTTATTTTTGGCTGTGTTGGGTCTTCGTTGCGGTGCGCGGGCTTCTCATTGCAGTGGCTTCTCTAGTTGTGGAGCACGGGCTCTAGGTGTGCGGGCTTCAGTAGTTGTGGCTCGAGGGCTCTAGAGCGCAGGCTCAGTAGTTGTGGCGCACGGGCTTAGTGGCTCCGCGGCATGTGGGATCCTCCCGGACCAGGGCTCGAACCCGTGTCCCCTGCATTGGCAAGTGGATTCCTATCCACTGTGCCACCAGTGCAGTCCCTGTATATATCTTATTAAAGTAAATTTCTCCTGCTTCTTTTCATCTTTTTTACTGTGGCTACTGGGCAACTTTAAATAACGTGGCTCATGTTAGCTTCCTGGTTCTGTGAAGAGCCTGACCGTCCTGGTGGTCCCCCAAAGATATGTCCACATGCTAACCCTTGGTACTTGGAATTGTGACCTGATTTGGAAGCAGAGGCTTTGCAGAAGTAATTAAGATAAGGATGTCAGGATGAGATCATCCTGGATTTAGGGTGGGCCCTCAATCCCTTGACAAGTGTCCTTAAAAAGGAGAGGGATACTTGAGACAGAGACACCCAAAGGGGAAGGCCACGTACAGACAGACACAAAAGTTGAAGTGATGTGTCTTCAAGCCAAGGACCTTGGGAGACATCAGAGGCTGGAGAGGGGCCTGCGACAGCCTCCAAAGAGAACCAGCCCTGCCCACACCTTGGCTTCCAGTTCCGGCCTCCAGAGAACACACGTCTGTCGTCTTAAGGCCCAGGTTTGTGGTCTCTTGTTCCGGCAGCCATGGGAGTCACACGCTGATAGGCTCCAGACTTAGGGGTCGCAAGGAGAACGGCAGGAGTGCCCAGTGGCACTTTGGATGAGATTGGGTCGGTGTGCAGCCCCGGACGAGAACGAGACTTGTGTCTGATGCATCAGCAGATTCTACGGTGAACCGATAGATGAAAATCTCCAGAGACCCTGCTAAAAGCCTCTACCTGAGTCTATTCTCCAGAGGCGAGAATGTGGGTAAAGGCTTCAGTCTTACTTACTCCAGCACCCAAGTGGGCATTCGACTTGGGTCCAAGGACTAGACCTGAGTTGAGGCCTTGCAGCCAATTTCCACACTCGAGCCTCAGTGTCTCCGCCTGCAGGGTGGGATGGCGCTCCCTGGCCTGGCTGGCTCTTGGGGAAAGGGTGTGCCAGCACGTGGGATAAGGGTGGTCTGTGGTTGCCAAGCTTCTCTACAGATGGGGGTCACGGGTGCTGAAAGAAGGTAGAGGCCAAGGGTGCAGCATAGATGGGCCAGGTCAGCCCAGCCCAGGCAGGCTCACCCTGGATCTTCTGAAGGCTGGGTGTTTTCCTTTTTAGCCCGTTGCCGTGATGTATCCACTTGCACATTTCCTTGTTCAGCGCCTGTCCCCTCTCCGCTCTGTCCCACAGAACTGAGCGGGAGCTGACACCGTCAGAGGCCCACCCCAGGGCACCGGACACAGGCAGGGCTGAGAGCCCTCCCTGGGTGTGGGCGGCCTGGGTCTGCCGTGCTCGCAGGTTTCCTCAGGCCTGGCCTTTCCCTCTGCACGGGTGACCAGCGCAGCAGACGTCCTGGCAGGGCGGGAGTGTGTCGCCCTTGCTCCTGGGGGAGACCCTCTAAGCCCAGCTCTGGCCAGCCTCCGCCCCCAGCTCCCTTTCTCAAGTACGTGGTCCCGGCTGGGCCAACATGCGGGTGATTCTGGTGGGAGGAAGCAATTGACCCTCTTCTCCCAAAGGTGACTGTGAATCCACCAGATCACATGGGGACCAAGAAGTCTGCTAGAGGGAAAACCAGCGCGGACGGTGCTCACAACTGCACTTCGTATATAGACAGGTGTGTCCGGCAGCCGGGGATCTGGGGGAGGAAAGGGTGGCTGATGGGGCCTGGGAGGTTCAACCAGCCTGACTGGCTGAGCCAAACCAGCGTGCGTGCAGAAGGTCTGCTTGGAGGTTCCCCGCCGCACCCCACCCCCACCCCGGGGAGACAGGCCTGTGTGAGCTCAGAGAGCCCCCGTAGAGAGGACCAGCTGCCCCCAGCCCTCAGTCCCCATCCCCCATCCTGCGGCAGCACGTTCCCAGGGCAGCCCCCATAGGCAAAGCCAAGCAGTGCCAGGTGTTCTCCTGGCTAGGGGTGGGCCCTGGGGGGCTTGGGACCTGGGAGGTGGAATCCCAGTGAAGCCCAGGGCGTTGCTGATGGGTGGAAGGTGAGGGTCTCTTTCCTTCTGAACTGTGAGGTTCAAAGATGCAATGTCTGGAACTGGTGCAGCCATTTCTGCTCCTACAAAGAGAGCCAAGCTGAGGCCTGATCACACCCTGAACAGAGGCAGAGAGAAGAAAGCCACGGGACACAGAGCCCCCTGCCTGATGGTGGGATCCAGGAGTCCAAGGGCACCCGCGGGTGGAGCATGGGAAGGGTGAAGCCGACGAGGATTCCCATCTGGGACGTGTGAAATCAGCACCTGGGGTGTTGATTGTTTCCTCGTTTGTTCATTCGTTCATTCACTTGTTCATTCATTCAGCCCCGCTGACTGAGAATCACTATGTATGTTCAAGAACCTGAGTTAGGCCTGGGGTGTGTGGGAAGGAGGAGGGGCCGGAAAGAGATCATGGTGGGGTCTGTGCTCCCGGAGCGCCCATAACGGCTTGGAGACAGCCTGGTCTTGCTGGACAAGGCTGACGCCGTGGGGAGGGAGGGAGGAGGCTGAGTCCTGGGGGGCGCGTCTGGGCACGCGCACGAGGCCGGCGCCGTCAGGCATCCAGAGGTTAAAGTCCCCAAACAGACTCCTGTTCACGGAGCGGGGGCTGCAGCCTGTGCTGATTCCAGGACAGACCTGGCACCTGCGCGGCTATTTTTGTCTAAATACCAATAAGCTCCCCATCTGGCCGTCTGAGGAGCCCCAGATTCGTGTCCTTGAGCAAGTCCACCGCCACCCCCGGGATTGCAGCTGTCTCAGGTGAAAAGAGGGGGTGGCCAAGATGTGGGCTTCTGGGCCGTCAGCATTCTGCACAAGCAGGGCCTTATGGGGAGGGTTAAGAGAATCCCCCCCCTGGAAGGGCCTGGCGACCTGCCTCCAGGACACTCCTGCGTGGGGAGTGCAGAGCTGAAGCAGCAGAGTCTCTGGGAGAGAGAAGGACCGGGAGGACTGCCTGGAGGAGGCCAATTGCGCTGGGCCATAGAATGTGGAGACAGGTGGACAGGGGCAGGGAGGCGAGAGAACACGACATGGTCAGTGGAGGCCGTGAATCCACCTGTGACCTTGGGGGCTGGGGGCACAGGGCAGCCGGGACAGCAGCCCCGGCCTCGGAACCTCCGGCAGCCCTTCAAGCTCTGGGCACTGCTGTAACACGCCCCCCAGGAGAGGACCAGAGGGACCTCGCCCCCAAGTGGTCGCCGTGGGAGACACCAGCCGAGCCCCTTCCCCTGGGGGTGGAGGTGCCCCCAGGCTCTGCGCCGGTCAGCTGCCCCCCAGGGGTTGGGGTGGAACACGGGGCTGGCACTCACGAGCCCCCCTCTCACCCACCAGCTCCTCACAAGGTTCTGGGGCCAGATGGACAGCGTGATTATGCCCACTTTACAGGTGGATAGACTGAGCCGGCGCAGGAGTGGAACGGGGCTGGGTCCTGCTCTCCTGATTCCAGCAGGATTCCAGCAGGACACTCCCGATTGCAGGAGAGTGTGGCTCCTCACAGGCCACAGTTCAGGACTGAACTCAGTTTCTCCTCTTTCCCTCCTTCCCCTCCCCCTTTAACGCTTTCTGTGCCGTCCTCTCGTGCTGCACGCGTAGCAGGATGGGGGCGCCGCGAGGATGACCTCACCTCAGCTGCGGGCGGGGAGGGTCCTGCGGGGGCTGCACTCTTAATTTGTGCCCCTCCGTCCCCAGGTGTCAGGGCCCCCCGAAGCGCCACGCTGGGGGAAGCGACATGACGTCAGGGAACAGACCACCTCCGAGCTCAGCGGCACGACGGTGTTCTGTGCTCATGGGGTCAAGGGTGGGTCGAGGGTCTGGCCTGGGCGCATCCGGGGTGGCTCATCTGTGCTCCTCCAGGTCTCAGAGGCTGGGTGACACCAGGCCTGGGGGCGGGCACATGTCTGACGGTGACGCCGGCTGTCAGCTGACTGTCTGCACAGGCTTCTCTGTGCGGTCTCCCCACGAGGCTGCTTGGGCCTCCCAGCAGCATGGCGGCTCGGCGCCAAGAGGGAGCTTCCCAGGAGAGCCAGGTAGAGGCAGAATCATCTCTTAAGACCTAGCTGCTCGTGGCATCACACGTCACACGGTGTCACTTCCACTGTTTCGCAGCCCTGCCCAGGCTCCAAGGGAGGGGGCAGAGACTCCACCTTTTGTTGGGAGGAGTGTCAAAGTCACTTTGTGAGAAGAATGTGTGGGAGGGACATTCCGATGCTGCCATCTTTGGAAACTGTAAGCTGGCTCTGCAGAGGGGACCGGTCCTAAGGCCACCTAGCCTACCCCTTACCTGCCTTCTCCCCAGAAATGACAGCTGTTGTCCCCTCCTCACGCTTCACCACGCCTCCAGTTCCTGCACATTTGGAGCGCAGATTCCAGTGTTTTTAATCATTACTTTTTTTGGTGTGTGTGTGGTATGCGGGCCTCTCACTGCTTTGGCCTCTCCCGTTGCGGAGCACAGGCTCTGGACGCACAGGCTCAGCGGCCATGGCTCACGGGCCCAGCCGCTCTGCGGCATGTGGGATCTTCCTGGACCAGGGCATGAACCCATGTCCCCTGCATCGGCAGGCGGATTCTCAACCACTGCGCCACCAGGGAAGCCCCTTAATCATTACTTTTTGAACAGCAGAATCATTGGCCTACGGGATGTCTTGTGCCGGGACTTTGCACCTGGTGGCTGGGCTGTCACTGAGGAGCTCTGTCCCTTCCCTGCAGGAGGCTCGATGCCTTCCAGCAGCCACCTCTGCTCAGCCAGCACCACCCTCCCCCATAACCCAAGCGTGGCACCCCTGGTGGTACCTGCTGGGAGGTACTGGCTGTCCTTTGTTCCAGGCCGTCTCCTCAAGGATTCTGGTATAGCAAACTGCCATGTGTGGAATGCTCATACAACACTAGTGGGGTGTAAAATGGTCAGTCACGTAGGAAACAGGTCTGGAAGCTTCTTAGAAAACTAAACATACCCCTGCCCTATAGCCTGGCAGTTCCATTCCTAGGTATTCACCGGCGAAATGAAAATGTAGGTTCCCCAAAGATTTGTATGAGAAAGTTTAGATCAGCTTTATTCATGCTCACCAAGATGGAAGCAGCTCAAGTTCCCATCGACAGCGGCAAACAAACACGCAACAACACGGGTGAGTGCAAATCGACTAGTTGTGCGGAAGGTGCCACACAAAAAGGTAGCTCCTGTATGGTTGCATTTATGTAAAGTGCTAGAACGTGCAAAACTAATCTACAGTAAAACCAAAGGAAACGACAGTATACAACAGTGGTTGGGGGATCCCCTGACAAGGCACACGAGGGAATTTTGTGGGGTGATGGGAGCTCTCCATTTACCGATGGGGCTTTCAGTTACGCAGCTATGAGCATTTATCAGAACCCATCAGATGGTCTCCTTAAGATGCGTGCGTCTTACGTTGTGTAAGTTTCCCCTAAAAAACAAGCAAATAATGAACTCCATTCAGCATTCAGGAATGCTGGGGGCCCTGGGCACTCCTGCGGGGTCAAAATTCCCCAGCAGGACCCAGGCTTCAATTCCTCTGCGTCAGAAAAAAAAAAAAATGTACGAGGGAGGCTGAAGGAGGGGGCAGGGCTTCTCCCTGCAGCTACCCCTTCCTCGCCCACCACCTCCCCCGCCAAGGTGCCGCTGTTTCCCATTTGTCTGAGGGAGCAGCTCCTGGAGCTTAATTAATGCTAACAGCTCGAGCTCTTTAAAGGAAAAGCACCTGGAAATCTGATAAATGATATTTTCAGAATCGAAGCCAGAGACCGGAGAGGGTGTGACCTGCCACGGAGAGCGAGGCAGGCAGCTGAGAGCAGTCCCGGCCCAGGTCTGGGTGCCAGGCTGCCCCTCCCAGCGGCTGCGCTGGCCACTCGTTCCCGAGCCTGGAGAAGACCCGGTGATGCCCAGGCTCCTCTGTGCCCAGACCGTGGGGCGGGGTCCAGGCTGGGTGTGACTCCCAGCCTAGGGGAGGGGCGGGGAGGGGTGTGGACCCGAGAAAGGAGCGCGGGCTGTGGGCGCTGGGTGAGGTGCGGGGCGTGCAGTGGGGCCAGCAGGGAGTTGGGGGGTCCTGGCCGTAGAGCCTGTGTTTACCCTCCCCCCTCCCTGTCCCTCTGCGGGTGCGCGGGCCCCTCTGCGGCCTGGGCCGACCAGATGGGTCGCCCCTCCGGACCAAGGACGCCCCCCAAGCACCACCTCCTGGCCCCTCCCCACTGCCATGAGCAAGCAGGCTTCCTCCCCTTCCTTCTCCCTGCCTGCCCTCCCTCTCAGGCACTCACAGACTGGGGCTGCCCCCGATCCCCAAATGCAGACCTCTCAGGATCAAAGGGAAGCCCCCCAGATCCCAGTCTCCCGCAAAGGGCTGCGCCTGGACACAGACATCCACAGACATTTACAGTCAAAAGATGGATGCTTTATAAGCGCGGTGACATCCCGCCCCACTCTCCGCTGGAGACAGAGGATTGTGTGGTTTGTTGGGCGCTGGGCTTTTCTTCCGGCACTTCCGCCGCTGGGACCGTCGTCTGCTGGGTCCTTCCCACCTGCCAAGTGAATGTCCCTCCTGCGTGGGGTGCCCTGATCCTGGCCACGCCTGGCCCAGCCTCCCGTCTCAGCCCCTGTCCTGGGCTCCCCGTTCTCCCATTGGCCAGCCTCGCACCAGACAGTATTGGTTCTCAATAAATACCGGAAGTGGAAAGAGCGGGGCCCACCCTCCTAGCTCGTCTCCTACGCCCCGGTGCCTGCGAACGGCGGGAGGGCGGCCTGTGGACGTTTCCGCTGTTCCTCGAGCAGGGGCCTCAGTCACAGCTTCATCTGGGCCCTGTAGGCTGTACTGCATCCCTAACCTCTGTTTCCACCTATAGGCTGGCCTGGTGGTTTCTCAGGATTTGGAACAGGGGAGTGAAAGGTGGGAAGCAGACAGAAATAGATGAGGGCAGAGAATACGGCGGGAGGATGGAGGGACAGGGACGGGTAGAGAGAAGGAGGAGGAGGCGGCTCAAGCCATGTGGGCTGCCTTTCCAAATGGAAGAGGCGTACATGGGGGTGAGGAGGGAGACCGCTCACGTCTCTCGTGTCTGTGGGAGGAACCCCTAGTCCTGCCCTAAGGGGTCGGGTGCAGGGCCCAGCTCTGGCCAAAGATCCCTGCTGCCCCCCCCCCCCCGGGGGGCACAGCCCCAGCCCTCCAGGACCCTGGCTGGCCCGGCAGGCTGTTGGCTACAGGGATGTGCAAGCATGTTTGCTGCCTCTAGTTTTCTGGGGAAGGACAGATGACGAATGAATTTGTGGCCCCTGAGTAGCCCTGCTGAGGGTTCCCCGCCACAAAGGCATCGACTCCTGGCTCCGCCAAGTGCCTGCGCAGGGCTCCCATTGGATTCCTAAAGGCGAGTTAACTCCTCTTCGGGAAGCAGCAAGCAAACCTGAGAACTAGCAGGACCTCAGCTGCAACGTCTGTAAAACGGAGAGAGCAGTGCTTCTCTTGGGAGTTACAATGAGATTCAGAGGACGGAAAGAGACTGAGGCTGCTCAGGGGTTCTCAGGGAGGACGGACGCTTGTGAGTCTCAGCGTGAGACCCTGGGTGAGGACAGGCGCTCCATCCCGCCGCCCTGAGAACGATGGCGCATCGCAGTGCTTCCAGGAGGGCCCCTCGTTGTGGTGGATGATCGGCCTTTTCTCTTTCCCTCATCACTTCAGATTCATTGCTGCCTGAGGACTTTTGCCTGGAGTGTCCCCCCGCCATCCCCGCCGGCTTTGCAGTTGGCCGCTTCCTATTATTTAGGTCTCAGCTCACCCCACCACCTTGCCTCTGCCTGTCACATCATCTGCAATTCTCTGCCGAGCACGGCACCAGAAAGAGCAGGCATCTTATCTATGCTGTTTACCAGTGCATCTTGGCTTTTATCATGGTGACCGCGGCAGTTCAACAGATACTTGTTGAGAGAATAAAAGACCAAGATAATAGAGCCTGAACAGAGCGCCAGCAGAGGGGATGGACTAAAGCAATAGCAAAGGGGTAGAATCCTGGCTACCCATCGGAAGACGGCATAAGCATCTCAGGTTCCTCGCTTGCTGGCGTGATGAGTGAATGGAAGGAACACTGAGCCCAGAGCGCAGCCCACTCCTCCCCTCTCCAGAGCACCTCGGTTACGGCTGCCTGCCACGCCCAGCCCCAAGGTGGTTGCTGGGAAGCAGGTGACAGCCAAGCTGCAGTGCGGCCCAGTCACTAAGGGAATGTGGAGGGGTTGTTTGACTCTGATTAACCGCCCCCCCCCTCTGCCCAGTAATTGCTGTGTCACCAAGGATCTTCCTCACTTTTAGCTCAACTTTGCATTTACAAAGGAAAGCAAAGTAACTGGACCACCCTCTGAAAATCTAGGAGCATTTATTTCCCAGGTGATGGGTCATCGCAGGGTTAAAACGGCTGCTGGTGCTGGGGTGGTTAGCATCTGAAAAACACAGCAGCTTAAAAGCAAGTGTTGGGGGGACTGGCACAGGAACCCCTCCTGGTTAGTAATGCCACTTGGGGCATCCGCAGACACCTGGGGGGGCGGTCTCCCAAGCTGGTGGCAGGCGAAGAAAGCTGAGCCTTGCCCACTGAATCAGCAGGCATCCTCGCAGCTGGCTGCTGAGTCAGGCCTGCAGAGCCCCGATACAGCAGGATGGGGCCCAGGAGCACTCTCTGACCTGGAAGTACTGCCCTTTGGGTTGGGCTGGAGGTCGTGGCACTGCGCCCAGGGGTGTGCCCTGGTGATGGCTGCCCGTGGGTGGGGGGGCTATAGCACCTCTGCTCTTGCCAGGCAGTAGAGGTTAAGCATCCCACCCCGCTTATGAGCTTGAGGTGCGGTTCCTGCGAGGCCTTTGTGGCCGAGGGGGAGGGCTTGGAAAGTGCCCTTGGACTCTGATCCTTGAAGATCCGATGGCCCAGGGGCGAGGGAACGAGATAGGCAAGGCGTGGGGACTGGGGGGTCAGGGTCTCGACCGAAGACTCCAGAATGTCCTGGAGAAAGGCCTCCTGGCTTAGGCTAGCGCCTCAGGACCCTTTCATTTGGAGGTGCTGGTGAAAGCCCCCCTAGTGGGTCCTGGAAAGATTTAAACGAGCACATAAATACTATGTGAATAAGTATTATTCCTGATACATGAGAGCAGGAGACGGCCGCGCCCGGGAGGGAAGGGCCCGGACGCGGTGCTGAGGGGCAGCGCTAGGCCAGCGCCCTCCTCAGACCACCTTCTGGCCCTGCCCGCGCGGGGCCGCCCACGAAGGACCCCCCCGCCGCCCCCAGTGTGGCCCGCGGCAGCCAGCCTGGAACCGCGTCTGGGTCCAGGAGGGCCGCCCCGCCCACAGGCAGCGGGGCAGGGTGACGTCACGGTGGCGCGCGGCATTGTGGGGCGGGAACGCTGAGCCGGGGGAGGGACGCGGAGACGCCATTTTCGGCGGCGGGCGCAGCGGAGCAGGAGCCTGCTGGGCGGCGGCTGCGAGGAGGAGCCTCGGGGCACAGCGCGGGTGGGCGGCCGAGGATGCTGCGGGGCGGCCGCGCCGGCGCCCCTCGCTTGTGACCGCGGCGCCGCACCTGAGGCGGCAGAGGCGACAGCCCCGGCGGTCCCGCTCGGCGCACGCGCCCGCGGCCTCCCGGTGCTGACAGCGCGAGCGCGCGGCCCCGCGGGAGCAGCACGGTGAGTCGGCGGCGGGCTCAGGTCCTCCGGCCGCACCCGTGTCCCTTCCCGCCCCCGGCCCCTCCCGGCCCCTCTCCGGCCCTCAGGCCTCCAGCAGGTCCGTCCCCTTTCTCACCCGGTCCCGGCCGCCGCCCAGGACCCCGGACCCCGGCCCATCCCCGTCACGGCCCCTTCAGGTTCGGGTCCCCTCCGCCTGCCCATCTGGCTCCGGCCCCGCCCGGCCCCCTGCCCGGCCCCGAGTCGCAGGCTCGACCCCGCTGCGGGCGGGGCCGGCCGCCCTGGTAACAGCTGTGGCCCCGGGAGCCGCGCGGCGGGGGCCGGGGGGGAGGACGCGGCGCGCGGGGAGGGGGCGGCCGGCCCGGCTCGCTTTGTCCGAGTCCTTCCCCTTCCTTCCGGCCCCCTCCCTCTCCCGCGGCACCGCCCAGGGCGGCAGCGCCTGTCATGCTCGCGGGCGGTCGGCGGGTCGGAAGCGTGCGGGCTCCTTCCCGAGAGTCCGGCTGGACCCCGCCTACCCCGTGGCCCCTTTCTTCTAGCGGTCAGACCCGAAACACCTCATCTCCAGTTTTCGCCTAGGCTGGAGTTGCTCCCACTAAACTTGTAGCATTCCGGTCCTGGAATACCTGCTCGGTTGTCAAATTTGATGCACCTCTTTCCTTAAAAATTTAAAATAAAACATTAAAAAAGTGAATGCCTGGTGAACTGGATGGTTTTATAATTTCAGGTTTGTAGATCCAGGCAATTTGGTGTTAGAGATTTTGTACTGTTGCTGCTTTTTACTGTTTCGTTAAACAGCACATTCAGAGTTTACATATTAAGCGTTTGTTAAGGAGAATTTGAAAAAATGATGTACTTTAGAAGTGTGAGAGCAGAAAATTTGTGATACACCATTTAAACTGCTGTGTTAAGGGGCAGTTGGTTCTTTGAGCCTTTGCATTAGTTAAACGCAAAGGCTTTTTTTGTGGAGCATGACTAAGCCACTGATCAGAATCATTAGCTCGGAATACATTGTAATAGTTCAGTGAAGAGTTCCATTAGAAATTGGAACAACCTGCTTAAATCTCTGTTCTTAATTAGGATGATCCTCTTTTAGGACTGGCAACAAGCCTTAGTTAAGGTGGGAAATTTGATTCATTGCTCTGTTTCCTAAGCACCTGAGAGCACAGTGATATTAAGTACTAAGAATTTCAGATTGTGTGGGATTATGTGTGGTGGGGGAGGACCCTCTCTTAAGAGCCAGTTTCTCCAAGTCATCTAAGAATGCAGCCTCATGTTGCAGTGGAGCCTGGCAGCCCTGTTGTCACGGAGGACCTGGGGTGGTAACCTCACGGCAGCCTTGCAGATTCACCTAGCTTGGCAGTGTCTTCTAACAGTACTGTAGACAGTACCTAATAAAGGAAGAAAGACATGCGTGGGAATCGCCAGCAAGGAGGAGGGAGGAAAATGCCACTGGGGAGAGGCACATAGTATCCTAAATATTTCATAGTAAGTAAAAACTCAGCTGCACTTACTTAAATTATATAGTCTTTTAAAAAATTATACCTTAAGCATGTTTCATAATGTTGAAAGATAATGAGTCAATGTGTAGCTTTCCACGTAGGGCTATAAATTATTTCAAAATATAATTGTACAAAAAGAAAACTAGAAGTGGAAAAGTCAGAAGTTAAATAAAATGTAGGATTCGTATAACCTGGAAACCTAAGTGAAATATGGTAACAAACCAGAACTTTATTAACAAATGAGTGATCAGTACAAAAATACTGATCAAAAAGTACAGGGAGGTTTTAAGTGTCAGTTTCGTGGAATAGGATAAAAACGATTAGCCTATTAAGATGTGAAAGCAAGGTCTTAAATGTCCGTTGAGAACCTGCTGAATGGCAGGTGCTGTGCTGAGTAGTTGGGCATACGGGGACAGTCGCTGTCCTGGAGGAGCTCACAGTCTGGTACCACAGATTAGATAGAATGCTGTGCCGAGTGCTCTGAGGAGGTGATTCTGGCTGGGAGACTTGAAGAAAAGTGGGGTGGGACTGGGAGTGGTGGTGCTGCAGATTGGGAATGGGTGAGAATGGAAGGATGAGGTCAGGAAAGGCGATGTACAGTGTGTCTAGGGAGGACAGGGAATTCCGGAGGACGGGGCTTCTGAGTTAGGGCAGGGCAGTAGGAACAGAGGAACAGATGAATTAGAGAGGGTTTGATGGGTTTGGGTGGTCCTGACTGGGGACCTGAGTGGAGGGCGGGAGGGTGGGGCTGTAGGCAGAAGGAGACTCTAGGTAGTTTTCAAACCCAAGCCAACTGCTAAAACCTGCGTGGGGTCATGTCACTCCTCTGCTGAAGTTCTTGCCAGTGTCCTGTAAGCACCCCACCCCATCTTTTCCCCTTGTCGTCCTACTCTTGCCCTCATTCAAGTACGCCGCCCAGTCGGCGTTCCGAGTCTGCTCTTCTGGGTATCACTGTGTCCTCACTTCCCACACACTCCTTACTACTTCTCACTATCTGTACAATATTCTTTTTTTTTAAACCACATTTCGAGGATTGTGGGATTTTAGTTCCCCGACCAGGGATTGAACCCAGGCCCTCGGCAGTGAGAGCTCCGAGTCCTAACCACTGGACTGCCAGGGAATTCCCTACTTAATTATTTTCTTATATAATTTATCTGTCTCCTCCACTTACATTTAGTCTCCACAAGGGCAGAGTGGGGCTTTTTATCTGGTGTATTCAGTGTCAGTGCTTGGCACATAATGTGAAGGAATACATCTAGAGTCACTTCCTTGTCTCTAACTTGGGTGACTCACTGGCAGGTGACACCCACCACGATGGGGAAAATGGGAGGAGGAGATGGTGAGTTTGGGTTTGTGTAGGTTAAATTCACGATGCTCGTGGGGCGGCCAAGTGGATTAGTGGTCAGTTGGAGATTCAAGTCTGGAGCTCAAGACAAGATTTAGGCTGAAGATAAAGATTTGAGACCTTCTGACACTTGGTAGAGATTGCGGAGTGGCCCTAAGGGTAGCAAAGCCCTGGGACACAGGGATGAGGAGGAGGGCAGTATCAAATTGGCTAAGAGGTAAGGAAAGATTTGGACCGAAAAGTCTATTGGATTTGGTTTTGGAGGGCTATTTGTGACCTTTTAAACTTTTCCTGAGAGTATTGCTTTCCAAGACTGGAGGGCTAATTCAGAAATAACCTGCATTTTTTTCTCCCAAGGCATCCTTGTGTCATTCTGCCCTCTAGCCCGCTGGTTAACATACTCTTAGATCAAAAATGAATTATTATTATTATTATTATTTTTGCGGTACGCGGGCCTCTCACTGTTGCGGCCTCTCCCGTTGCGGAGCACAGGCTCCAGACGCGCAGGCCCAGTGGCCATGGCTCACGGGCCCAGCCGCTCCGCAGCACGTGGGATCTTCCCGGACCGGGGCACGAACCCGCGTCCCCTGCATGGGCAGGCGGACTCAACCACTGCGCCACTAGGGAAGCCCAATGTTTTTATTTTTAACTAATTTTTGGTGGCAGATGAAAGCAATCTTAATCTATGCTTTTAAATATGCTTGGTATGTCATTGATACTTAATAAAGCAGATATAAGTGAATATCACTAGAACAAACAATTTAAGCTTAGTGCATGTGTAAAGTAGAAATTATTTCCTTGGTTCTAAAATATCCCAGTTACCTCAACTCTTTTTCTTTTTTTTTTTTTAAAGGTTTTTTTTTTGTGGGTGTGTGTGGACCATTTTAAAAGCCTTTACTGAGTTTGTTAAAATATTGCTTCTGTTTTTTATGTTTTGGTTTTTTGGCCATGAGGCATGTGGGATCTTAGCTCCCTGACCAGGGATCGAACACGCACCCCCTGCATTGGAAGGCGAAGTCTTAACAACTGGACCGCCAGGGAAATACTTAAGTCACCTCAAACCTTAGATTGTTCCCTGACTTCGATGGCATAATATGGAAATGTATGCTCCAGCCTCTTTGAAGTTATTATAGTACTACTGATAAAACTGATAATAGGGAATTTAACACTGTACCAGGTAAAATTGGTACAGCAATCACCTCTATCCTGCTGTTGAGGAAATTGAGGATTAGAGACGGCAAGTTACATAAACAAGAGGTATACAGCTGGTTTAAAGACTTCTAATTCAAGGCTTTTTGCTTGTACACTTCAAGCTTTGAACCACCTTGCTATCATGGATCACAGTAATGCCAAGCTCAGTCTTTCAGTTGCCTCCACCTGGGAAGCCCTTTGCCTCATTTCTTCCATTTCAAAAGCCCAGGTGATGCAGGGTGGTCACGGTCACTCCTTGGGGTTGCTGTCTAACGTGTAGTGTTTCGGGTCACTGGGTTGGTGTTGTAGTACTTGTGTCCTTCAGAGAAGCTGGCACAGGCTCTGTGGTCAGTAAAAACTGACTGAATCTTCATTCTTATGGTGAATATGGTGGTGTGTTTTCTCAAATTCACTTATTCTGTCCGTTTAAAAATTATTTGTATTATTGACCAAATGGGGAAAATATGTTAATTTCTATTCTTTTTAGATTGTGGTTTAAAACCCCCCCCAAATTTACCATCTTAACCATTTTTAAGAGTGTAGTTTGGTAGTCTTAAATATATTTACATTGTTGTGCAGTAGATCACTAGAACTTTTTCTTCCAAAACTAAAACTCTGTATCCATTAAATAACAACTCCCTATTTCCCCCCATCCCCTTAGCCCCTGGCAACCACCATTCTACCTCCTGTTTCTATAGATTTAACTGCTTTAGATACCTCATATAACTGGAGTCATACAGTATTTGTCTTTTTGTGACTGGCTAATCTTACTTATCATCCTCAAGATTCATCCCTAATTTCTGTTTTCTTTTTTTAACATCATTAAGTTCTAAAGCTTTTTTTGTGTGACATTTATGTTAGTTTTCTATTTACCATATAACAAATTACTGCAAATTTAGTGGTTTAGAACAGTAACGTTTGTTATCTCACAGTTTCTGTGGGTGAGGGGTCCAGGCATGGCTGGGCTGGATCCTCTGCTCAGGGCTCACGTGGCTACAGTCGTGTGTTGGGCTGTTGTTCTCTTCCAGAGCTCAGGATGCTCTTGCAAGCTCTTGCGGTTGTAGCAGAATTTAGTCCTTTTGGTTGTAGGCCTGATGTCCTGGTTTTCTTGCTGGCTGGCTGTCAGCTGAGGGCTGCCTCCCGTAGCTCCTAGAGGTGGCCTGCACTCCCCTACCAGCGATACTGACTTACTTCCATAACCATAGGTTAGTTCTATCTATTCTAGAATTTCCTGCAAATGAGATTAAACAATATATGTATTTTTGCATCCATCTTCTGTAACTCAGCGTAACCATTTAAAATTCAGCATATGGGGGACTTCCCTGGTGGTGTGGTGGTTAAGAACCTGCCTGCCAATGCAGGGGGCAAGGGTTCGGTCCCTGGTCCAGGGAGATCCCACATGCCTGCGGAGCAATTAAGCCCGTGCCCCACAACTACTGAGCCTGTGCTCTAGAGCCTGTGAGCCACAGCTACTGAGCCTGCATGCCACAACTACTGAAGCCTGCATGCCGAGAGCCTGTGTTCCACAACAGAAGCCACTGCAATGAGAAGCCCACGCACCTCAACGAAGAATAGCTAGAGAAAGCCTCACCGCAACTAGAGAAAGCCTGCGAGCAGCAACAAAGACCCAATGCAGCCAAAAATAATAAATAAATAAAATAAATAAATTTAAAAAAATTAAACACATACAATAGCATGTGTCAGTGATTTATTCCTTTCTATTCCTGAGTATTGTTCTCTTGTATGGATCTACCACAGTCTAGCCATTCTCCTTTTGTTGTGCATCTGGGGTGGGGAGCACTCATTCTTGTACAGGACTGTGTGGACATACATCTTTTTTTTTTTTTTTTGGCCTCACCCCGAGGCATGCAGGATCTTATTTCCCCAACCAGGGATAGAACCTGTGCCCCTTTTCCCCCGTGCAGTGGAAGCATGGGGTCATGAACACTGGACCGCCAGGGAAATCCCACATTTTCATTTCTTTTGCATAAATACCTAGGAGTGGAATTGTTCATAGGTTAGATGTAGGATTGACTTTTAAAGACACTGCCAGTTTTCTAAAGTGGTTGTGCATTTGACACTCCCACCAGCAGTGTATGAGTGTTCCAGTTGCTCCATGTCCCCTCCTGCTTTTGGTGTTGTCTGCTTCATCTTAGCGACCTCAAGGCTGTAGCATCTTGTGACGGGTTTAGTGAGCATTTCCCTGATAACTGAGGATGAGCACTTATTCACATACTTATTGGCCTTTTGCATACCTGCTGTTGTGAAGTGTCTGTTAAAGTCTTTTGCCCATTAAAAAAATTGGGTTGTCTTTTTGTTATTGATTGTAGGAGTTATTTATGTATTTGGGTACATGTCTTTTGCCATATGTTGGGAATATTTTTTCCCCAATCTGAGGCTTAACTGTTTTTTGGCTGTGCCTTTTAATTATTAGTAGTTTTAAATTTTGATGAAGTCCACTTTATCAGTTTTTTTCTTTTATGGCTCCTGCTTTCTGTTTTCTCTGTTTTTATTTCTGTTTTTTTAATATTTATTTATTTATTTGGCTGTGCCGGGTCTTAGTTGTGGCACACCAGGTCTTCATTGTGGTGTGAGGGATCTTTAGTTGTGGCATGTGGAATCTAGTTCCCTGGCCAAGGATTGAACCTGGGCCCACTGCATTGGGAGCGCAGAGTCTTAGCCACTGGACCACCAGGGAAGTCCCCCTCTCTGTTTTTAAATTATTAAAAATGTGTGCTCATTAAGGAAAACTCATGATACAGAAAGATGTAAAGGTGTGAGTTGCCTCTTTCTCTTTTCCCATTTCCTTTCTTCTGAGAACTCATTTAAAATTTTTTAAAAAATTTCCTTTCTTTAGGAAAGAAAATTATTTCATGTATGTTATTGATTAGTGTTTAAATACGTGAACTTAGTCTTATGGTATTATGTTAATCTGCTGACATTTTTCATTTTGAAATAAAAATGTTTTTTTTTAAACCACAGAATGAATACTCTATATTCTTTTGCCCCAGTCACCCGTAACACCCTCTTATGTATTCTCTTAGTCACGTCTGATGAAGCTCTTTTTCCTTTTCACTTGCTCAACCAAGGACTTGTAATAGAGACATCTGCATCATTTGGACTCACTCATCCTTATTTCAGGAAAATGCATGTTCTCCCATATTTTCATGTAGTACCCTTCCCTGTAACTTCTCGTACTTAGAATTTGTATGCGGAGAGATGGACCTGTGGTCCCACAGCAGATTAAAAGACCTCAGTCTGGCCCTGGCCTGGAGCACTGCTCGGGGAGAGGTAGGCACTTCACCAGCTGGTAGGAGACCTGGCTTTCTTGTAAAGTTCTTTCCACAGGTGGTGTGGTTAGGTTATCATAGAGTTAGAGGATCTCTGTACGCAGAGGTGGCCCAGTGCAAAACAGAACCACAGTCAGCCTCAACTTCCTGAGCAGGGCTGTGGGGAAAAGTACCCGGAGTTCTGACTGCCTTTATTTATAATTCTGCAAGGGCATCTATGGTAGACTCACCCAAGAGGCAAATAAAAGCTTTTGTTTTATCCAGTGGTTTATAGTTTTAGGATGGAAACAAATTCAGAATAGATACTGTAATTATGGAGTCTTTAATTTTAAAACATTTCACTTTATAGATTTTTCTGATTTTTAGGCCAGCAGGATTTGTTCATTCAAGTTCATTCTTGTGACCCAAGTTTAGAAGAGGAGATAAAAGGATTAGATAAAGTTAGATTAGATCAGAGGAGATACCATGGTTCTAGCAGAAAATGATGCAGTCAGTAGTTTCCATTGGCAGGCTCTGGAGTTGTATCTCTCAGTTGTCTCTGTCAGTTCATAGCCCAGAGATGAAATTTCTGATCAGGAGGTACCTGATCGAGCATATCCTCCCTCGAGTAGATTATAGTGATTCTCAGTGGGTAAGGGCAGGCCATGTAGAGCTGGATAAAATATATTAATTATTATAATATGGTATTATATTTAGAAAACAAACTTGTAATACAAACCACGAAGGGGTGTGACATTTGCATTTTTATCCAAAATGTCATGGTTTGAACAAGATTGAGACCCTGCAGGAGACCTTTTTGGGTTTTGCTCAAATATGAACCTTAACTTTGTTATATAAACTGGGGGAGTGACACACCTCCCTGCTTACCCTCTCCTGCCCCTACCAAAACAAAAATGAACCATCCCCTGGAAATTCTCGAATTGTATTTCCCTTTGACTCTACATTGTATAATTTTTGTTCTGAAATTTCAGAACTATGTATATTTTTACTTCTAATATTACCATTGATTACCTTTTTAGTTGCAATAGGTAACGTATTGTGTACTTAGACATTTTTAAATACCTTGAGAAGGGCTTGAGATTTTTGTTTGATCAAAAGGGGAGCATAGGATAAAAAGATTGAGAAATGAAGCTTTCTGTGACTCCTTGACAAAGCTAAAATAGATTAGATCCTAAAGTGGGGTTTTGTGTTTTTCTTTGATCTGTATCATTTAATTTTAAAAAATTCTGGTTGTATTTTACAGAGATATGATTCATGTATGAAAAAATTCACAGGGTTTTGCAACCATCTGATTCCAGAACATTTTCATCACCCCAGAAAGAAATCCTGTACCATTAGCTGTTACCCCCCATACTCCTATCCCTTTGGCAACTATTAATCTGCCTTCTGTCTCCATGGACACTGCATATAAATGGAATTATGTAGCACGTGGCCTTTTGTGTCTGGTTTCCTTCAGTTAGCACACGGTTAGCTGTGTTGTAGCATGTATCAGTATCTCATTCCTTTCTATTGCCAAATAATATTCCACTGTCTGGATATACCCCATTTTGTTTATCCATTCATTAGTTGATAGACATTTGGGTTATTCCCACATTTTTAGTATTATGATTAATGCCAAAATATTTGTGTACAAGTTTTACATTTGTCCAGCATTTTATTTTTTGCACCATTCATATGTAAGTTTTTACATAAACATGTTTTCAGTTTTCTTGGGTATATACCCAGGAGTGGAATTGATGTCTCATTCATTTACTTTTTTAAGTTTTGACACTTGTGTCATTTTACCCACAACACACTGTAATCTTGGGTTCCAGGATACAGAATGTCTTAATCCATTCAGGCTGCTATAACAAAATACCATAAACTGGGTGGCTTATAAACAATAGAAACTTATTTCTCATAGTTCTGAAGGCTGGGAAGTCTAAGGTCATGGTGACAGGAGATTCAGTGTCTGGTGAGAGCCTGCTTTTGTTTCATAGATGTTGTCTCCCTGTGTCCTCACTGGGGGAAGGGGTGAGGGAGGTCTCTGGGGTCTTTTTTATAAGAGCACTGATGACATGCGTGAGGGCTCCACCCTCATGGCCTTCCCAGAAGCCCTACCTCCAGATACCATCACCTTAGGGGCTAGGTTTCAGCATATGAATTTGAGGGGATACGGACATTCAGATCATAGCACTGAATATTTCCCTGAATACAGCTTGGGTTGTTTTCTACAGACTCATTAGAGACCCTCTACCTGCTTCTCCTCACCCCTGCCCTCTACATCGGGGCCTTCCCCGTGCCTGGCGCTCCTCAGGGCTTGGGTGGAGAGGTGGGTCTGGCCGGCCGCCAGAGTTTCCCACGGGGTCAGCTCCGATAGCTCTTGGAAAAGCACCTCAAATGTGATTTTCTGCGACCAGTCTTTGCTAGGTAGGGACCTCCGTGTCCTTCCCTCCGTCTTGTTTTCCTGTGCCACTCTGCTGTGTTTATAGGAACTTCATTTTGCACTCAAGAACTGTCAGAATAACTCACATTTCTTTCTTGGCTGTTACTCTGCATACAGATCTGCTACTTTTTCCCCCCACGTTTCTTTTTTTAATTTATTTTTTTAATTGTTGGCTGCGTTGGGTCTTCATTGCTACGAACGGGCTTTCCCTAGCTGTGGCGAGCGGGGGTTACTCTTCGTTTTGGTGTGCGGGCTTCTCGTTGCAGTGGCTTCTCTTGTTGTGGAGCACAGGCTCTAGGCTTGTGGGCTCAGTAGTTGCGTCACGCAGGCCCTAGAGCGTGCGGGCTTCAGTAGCTGCAGTTCGTGGGCTCAGTAGTTGTGGTGTGCAAGCTTAGTAGTTGTGGTGCACGGGCTTAGTTGCTCCACGGCATGTGGGATCCTCCTGGACCAGGGCTCGAACCTGTGTCCCCTGCACTGGCAGGCAGACTCTCAACCACTGCGCCACCAGGGAAGCCCGGTTTATGGGTTTCGGGAGGGAGACCCCTGAGCCCAGTTTTGTACTAATGGCTGATTCTAGGGGCTGGGCTAGGGAGAATATAAGATGTGCCTGGAATATCTTGTAGTGCCAGAAAATGCTCGAAAAATAAAAGGATGGGCATGTCAGTGGGGCACAAAAGGAACGGAAAGAGCTCCCATGGCCAGAGCTGGGACAGTTGGAGCAACAGAATAATGAGTGTGTCTGTTTGCTGTCCGCCTGCCAGGGCTGTGCTGGCTGATGCCGTCAGCGGAGCCGCCTGGAGGCGCACTCAGCAGCAGGGCTGGAGGGAGGCTGAGGGCTGACAAACTGGGATGGCTGACATTAGAAATCAGCGTGACCTCTGCCTTAAGCCTCTCAGCTCTCTACTGTGATGGGCTGCAAAATAGTGTTTCCTCAGAAAGGTGGTTTCTAGATCAAACTTCAGTAGGAGGTTTTTTTTTTTGGTGGCGTCCTGGGGCTTGTGGGATCTGAGTTCCCCGACCAGGGATTGAACCCGGACCACGAGAGTGAAAGCCCAGAATCCTATCCACTAGGTCACCAGGGAAGTCCCTAGCAGTTTCTTATTTTTAAACATGTCTTTTTTTAAAAAGTAAACTTATTTATATTTATTTATTTATTTTTTGGCTTCTTTGGGTCTTCGTTGCTGTGTGTGGGCTTTCTCTAGTTGCGGTGGCTTCTCATTGTGGAGCACAGGCTCTAGGCGCGTGGGCTTCAGTAGTTGTGGCACACAGACTCAGTAGTTGTGGCTCGCGGGCTCTAGAGCTCAGGCAGGCTCAGTAGTTGTGGCGCATGGGCTTAGTTGCTCCACAGCATGTAGGATCTTCCCGGACCAGGGCTTGAACCCATGTCCCCTGCACTGGCAGGCAGATTCCCAACCACTGTGCCACCAGGGAAGCCCTCTTATTTTAAATAAACTCTTATTAGTCTTTTCTTTTAGTTCTCTGCCATTTTATTCATTGAATGCTCTTTACCTTCACCTGTATGCATATAGACCTTTGCCTAAATTTTATTCTAGTTTTTAATGGGTTTTTTAACCTTTAATTCTTTATGCAATATGGAATTTATTTTAGTGTATAGTGAGGGTAGGAATGCATCTCCCCCTCCGACCCCCCAAATAGCCAGTTGTCTTAGCGCTGTTTTTTATATAACCCACCTTTGGTTATAATGGCTTAGCTTAGAAATAAGAGAGCTCTGGAGCATAGTATAAATGTGTGTGCCATTGTGTGCTTCCCTCTGAAGCAGCAACGGGCACAGTTGAATCCATGTGATGGTGACTTGGATGGGAGATGAAGAAACTGTCACGACTGAGGCGTGCCAGAGGAGTAGTGTGAGGTGTGAGCCGGGGAGATGGAAGATTTGGAGAGTCCTGTGCCTGTCTCACAATATTTGAAGCGTTGTCTTGTGGATGAGATAGTAAATGTATTTTGTGTTTATTTTAGAGGGAAGAAGTTGGCTCAGTGGGTAGAAGTTACAAGGAGAGAGATATCAACTCAGCAAAAGGAATAACTTTCTAACTAAATACTAGAACAATGTAACAAGGAACTGACTATCTTGCAGATTAGTGTTATAGGGAGTGTGTCTGCAGACCTTGAGCAGTCATTCATTAGGGAAGTTCCTGATTCCTTATCTCCCGGGTGGGAGATTGCATTGATTACTGAGTGGTTTCTACATGTCTGTGAGCCACTGTGCTTAGTGCCCGGTCTATCTACACTCAGCCATGTTCGTAAAAGCCTGGTGAGGGAGCTCTGCTAACCACTGAGACCCCAGGAGGTGTGGGGATTTCGCCCACGCTGCGGTGATGGCTGGTGGCGGAGCCAGCCTCTGTCCTGTCCACAGCACCTGTCATCTCGTTTCTCAGGAGAGCTAAGTGCCCCCCAAAAGCATTTGGATTCTCATTTTCTTTTAAGAGTACGTTTTTAAAAAAACTGCCTTAAGCGACTGTTTTTGGTGTGTGTGTTTTTTTTTTTTTTTTTTTTGTGTGTGTGTGTGTATACGCATGCATCCAGATATAACATTTGTACTCATTACTCTTTTGTATGGTTAAAGCCATTACAAGAGTGTGTGAGCATGCAGTGCCCTGGGGCCAGTTTTGTTACATATTCTTTAAGGAATTAAAATTGGATTTCTCTAAATGTATTTACTTAATTGAGGCATTTCCTCAATTAAAGTGGTAAGTCTTTCTCATTTTGTTTTCTTTTTTACCTACCTAAGTCCTGCCTTTTGTGGTTTTCCTACTTTTGTATAAACACTGTCCCCCTTTCTCTTTTACATCAGCAAAAGTGCCCTCTCTTCCCTTTTCAGCCACTGCTGTAACCTGTAGAGGTGTGACACTGACCATCTTTTTTTTTTTTTTTTTTTTTTGCGGTACGCAGGCCTCTCACTTGTTGTGGCCTCTCCCATTGCGGAGCACAGGCTCCGGACGCGCAGGCTCAGCGCCATGGCTCACGGGCCCAGCCTCTCCGCAGCATGTGGGATCTTCCCGGACCGGGGCTTGAACCCGCGTCCCCTGCATCGGCAGGCAGATTCTCAACCACTGCGCCACCAGGGAAGCCCCTGACCATCTTTATAGCTGGACAGAATTTAACCTGCAGAGCTATGACTTCCTGTCCATTCATGCCCCAAGAGCCTTGGTTTTCCGGAGGTGATTTGAGCAGTGAAGTTGCTGCCATTTATTACTAGGTCTGCAGACTCTCCTCTGCATCCCTTTGGGTTTAACATTGCTGGGAAAGACTGAGAAGTTGCTGGTGAGGCGTTTGGCTTTCTGAGCAGAGGCATCGAACCTTGGGCCAGCAGAGGGCTGGGAAGTAAGTGCCGTGGGTCTTGATGGATGGCTCCGTGGCGTGCTCCCTGATGCCCTCCTCACTCTCCTGGCTGCTGCCGTGGCCCGCTCACCCTGGCTCTTGCCTTCAGAACGCAGGTGTGCTGTGGCCTCACTCCTATGCGTCTCTAGTCTTATCACCTTGAGCGTGCCTGGCTCACAGCGACCTGCAGCTGCTCACAGGCAGCAGGGACACGCACGTCTCTGCCTCGCCCGTTGCCAGCAGTGCCCCGCACTTCGTCTAGAGATGTGCTCATTTGCTAAGAACAGCTCTCCTGGGAGTGGCGGTCGGGGGTCGTTTCTTTCGAGTAGCTGGCCTCCCTTCTGCAGTGGGGGTGCAGCCTCCTCACCCCCCATGCTCCCCCCGCCCCCCTTAAGTCCTGTCACCTGTAAAGTGTCTTGAGCCCTGGGTGGATGTGTTCATTTACTTGTCTTCTCCTTCCTGCATGTCCCTGAGGGTGAGGCCCTTGTCACCCTGTGTAAGCCAGGGCCTCGCTCAGAGTATGTTGTAGTAAAACACTTTTATGGTCTAGGTTGGGGAAGAAGAGAATAAATGTTGCATCGTTAGGAAATAATATATAAATGTGTCGCTGCCAAAAGTGGAGAAGGAGTTCTTCATTTTGGCTTCTTTTTCTTTCTCTAGGGACACTAGTTCTGGGAAGTGAACCTTAGGCAGTGCTCAGACCCACACCTTAACCTATAGTGGTACTGAGTCCTGTTCACTGGAAGCCGCTTCTAAAATGTTTCCTTCCTTCCTTCAGCAAACATATATTTAGCGTTTACTGTGTGACAGGCTGGGAATATAGTACTGAACAAGACAAATGAGGTCCCTGCTCTCCTGGCGTTTGCAGTGCAGTTGGAGAGCTATGAGATAAATAAGTATGTAACAAATCTAATAATACTACACTGTCAGGTAGAGGAGTCGCCTCTGTTCTTTTGTTGTTTTCTGGGCCCTTTGTGTTATGGAGGTGGATTTCTGAATAGTCCTACAGACAGCTTCTAAATTTCCAAAGTTTAGTCTGTGTTATGCAAAAAAATAAGTTTTCCAGTATGAAACTGGGGGTACAAGGACAGATGTGACCCTGTTATCAGCTACTTGCAGCCTTCACTCCCAAATCCTGGAATGTGTGGTCTGTATTCACTGCCTCAACACTGCTTCCCCAGAGTTCCCTGGTGTTCTAGTGGTTAGGATTCGGCGCTTTCACTGCCGTGGCCCAGGTTCAACCCCTGGTCGGAGAACTAAGATCCCACAAGCCGCGTAGTGTGGCCCCCCAAAAAAAAACAAAACGAAAAAACCAACCACTGCTTCCCTTCCCCCAGCATCTTAGCAGTCCGTCCATTCACCAGATGGTCTGTGAGGGCCAGGAACTGTCCTGCGTAGTGTGCACTCACTGTGGGTGTCAGGGAAAGTCTTGCCTTTTAAATAGAACTCGTTTAAGGGAATATAAGATAATATGTGAAAACAAAGATTTTGGGTAGTTGTTAAGTGTTCTGAAGGAAATCACTCTCAGGTGATTTAATATAACTTCCGTCCCTATCACTCTCCTGAACAGGCTTTCCTAAAGATCACTGTTTGTGGCCTTAAAAAAAAAATTATGGGATTTAAAAACAGACATGAAACTAGAGAGGATAGTAAAAAGAACCATTGCTTCGTATTAACTATCATCACCATTTTGCTGACATTGTTTTATGTGCCCCTTTCCCCTTTCCTTTACCTTCTCACTGTAGTATTTTTTTTTTTTTTTTTGCGGTATGCGGTCCTCTCACTGTTGTGGCCTCTCCCATTGCGGAGCACAGGCTCCGGACGCGCAGGCCTAGTGGCCATGGCTCACGGGCTTAGTTGCTCCGCGGCATGTGGGATCTTCCCGGACCAGGGCACGAACCCGCGTCCCCTGCATCGGCAGGCGGATTCTCAACCGCTGCGCCACCAGGGAAGCCCTCTCACTGTAGTATTTTAAAACCAGTCCCAGACACCTTATGATTTCATGCTGGTGGCCTCTTGGCTAGTCTGACCCAGTAGGCATGCTCAGCCCTCACTCTCCTGGAGTCTTTTTTTTAAAATATGTTTTTACAAATTACTTAATCTATGGCTGCCTTGGGTCTTCGTTGCTGTGCGCGGGCTTTCTCTAGTTGCAGCGGGTGGGGGCTGCTCTTTGTTGTGGTGCAGGGGCTTCTCATTGCAGTGGCTGTGGAGCATGGGCTCTAGGTGCGTGGGCTTCAGTAGTTGTGGTGCACGGACTCAGTAGTTGAGGCACACGGGCTTAGTTGCTCCGCAGCATGTGGGATCTTCCCGGACTAGGGCTCAAACCTGTGTCCCCTGTATTGGCAGGCGGATCCTTAACCACTGCGCCACCAGGGAAGCCCACTCCTGGAGTCTTTACAGCACTGGTCATCGTGCTGTGTCACTCTTGTGTCACCAGGCTTCAGTCAGGTGTGGTTCTCTTGCTGCTCTTATTGTTCCCATGCTGCTTTGCTGGTTTCTCTTTTTCCAGCTGTGACCCCTTCTCAAGGCTTTGTCTGGTAAATATGTGACTGAGAATTTACTGTGCCTTCTGCATTTCATTAAGGAAAAAAAAGCTTGTGAACATTAAGAGAAGATTTTGTTCACGGAGGCTATGTGTTTTATTTATTTTAAAATTTTATTTATTTTATTTATTTCATTTTTGGCTGCATTGGGTCTTTGTTGCTGCATGCGGGCTTTTCTCTATTTGTGGCAAGTGGGGTCTACTCTTTGTTGCGGTGTGCAGGCTTCTCATTGCGGTGGCTTCTCTTGTTGCGGAGCACGGGCTCTAGGCGCGCAGGCTTCAGTAGCTGTGGCACGTGGGTTAAGTTGTTTGGCGGCCTGTGGGATCTTCCCGGACCAGGGCTCGAACCTGTGTCCCCTGAATTAGCAGGCGGATTCCTAACCACTGTGCCACCAGGGAAGCCCTGCTGTGTGTTTTAGAAATGCCATTTGGATGTTTTGCTGCTTTTCATCTTTGGCATTAATTTCAGTTACTGTCATTTCTTCCGTAAAAAAAAAAAAAATCAGACATAAGCCAGAAAAGTAATTAATTTGGTCTGCAAAGGAAAAACAGAAACAGTACAGAATGTAGTATTTCCAGGTAATAAATCATAATACACATATTATTTACCTATAAAAATGTTAATTCAAAAGTCTTCACACATATATTTCGTTAAAGGTGTAACATAAATTAAGCCTCTAATGAGATGTCTATCTTTTTTTTTTTCCATCCTAGAATGTATGACAACATGTCCACAATGGTGTACATAAAGGAAGACAAGTTGGAGAAGCTTACGCAGGATGAAATTATTTCTAAGACAAAGCAAGTAATTCAGGGCCTGGAGGCTCTGAAGAATGAGCACAATTCCATTTTACAAAGTTTACTGGAGACACTGAAGTGTTTGAAGAAAGATGACGAAAGTAATCTGGTGGAAGAGAAATCAAACATGATCCGAAAGTCACTGGAAATGTTGGAGCTTGGCCTGAGTGAGGCACAGGTATAAGTCTCAGATATGAACATGAAGTTGACAGTCCGGAAAAGTGGAGACTTTGTTTGACATATGAGGTTTAACTAAACTCGAGGGCAGATACTTACAGAATAATAGAAATCAGCTTATGTGTGGGTTATGTATGTTACACAAATGATTTGGGTATGTCTAAATTTTAAAAAGTAGAGCAAAAGTAGAGGTAGCTCTGTGTCAGGATTTGATTTGGCTGCATATATCAGAGAACAGAAACAGTGGCTTAAATATCATAGTCATATGTAGAAGCCCACACTGAGGTGGGCTGTCCCGGGTAGTGCTGTAGCTGTATGGTTGTCAGGGGTACCCAGGCCCCTGCCACCTGCTGCACTGCACCCCAGTCAGCCTATCTCGTGGGCTAAGACAGAGGCCCAGCGGCAGCCATGTGACCCCACCCTAGGACTGCAAAGGGGCAGGAAGGGTGTGCCTCCTCCCTTTACCTCCTTGAAGTGTGCATGGCATTCTGCTTACACCTCATTGGCCAGAACTCGGTTCCGTGGGCGCCCAGTCGTGAGGGGCACTGGGCAGCGCTGTCCTGCCCCTTAGAGTTCCAGGTTCTTAAGCCGGAGGAAGAAGGGTGAATGGTGGCCAACAGCTCATAGTCTCTGCAGTGCCCCAAGACACGATTGTCTCATGCGCTTGACTGAGCCTTTGTTTCTATCTTGCTGGACATAGCGATGAGAAAACTGGAAACATTTAGGTGTGCCCTCTGCCCTGCCCCCGCCGTAACTTTCAGCTTTGCCAACATATTTTAGGTAAAATTAAATACACTAAAAATTGGCTTCTCCTTTCTTAGCTTTCGTCTTGTATAGCAAATGAATGAGGCAGAAGTGGGGCTGCTGGGTTACCAGTTCCTGCTTTCACAGAGGAAATCATTCTGGACCAAAGTGACGGCCATACCCTGATTTTAGAATTCTTCATCCTAAGCATGTTACAGATTCTAATTGTAGGACTTGGGTTATTTTGAATCTCTTATTTTGCAAGTTGTGTTGAAAAGCAATATAGGGGTGAACCTCCTTTTTTAGTCTGGCAGATATTGGGGTTAAAAGAAGAAGGAGGAAAGAGCCCTACCTTCTAGTTTCAGTTTTTAGTTTCAGTTTTATCCCAGGAGGATAGTAAAGAGGGGGAGGGGCAGGTGCAAGGTCTGCAGAGAGAACAGACCGAAGCCGGCTTTCCTCCCCAACTCTTTTCAGCCCTCATCTTCCCAGGCAGGCCCGTCCCTGAGACCCATCAGTGCTCCCCAGGCAGAGCCCAGTAGGGACCTCCGCTTATGAGTGCGTCAGGGCGTCCTGACTCTTGGTGCTGGCCACACCACAGAGCCTTCATCCCTTCCCCTGCAGTGGTGAAGAAGTCTTGTCTGTGCCCCCAGCCCCAGCTCCACCACCAGCCCATCACAGAGTGACCTGCACTCTGCACACGTGTGCAGGTGTGTGCATGTGCTCTCACCCGTGGCAAAGGGTCTCTGAGAAATTCTGTTGGCGCCATCTAGATAAAAAACCCCCACAGCTTCATCAGTACAGTAGCTGACTGTCCATTGCTAGTCCATTCGAGATGCTTTACTAGACTGCTTTCTAAACAGAAAAAAAAAAAAATGCATTTTTCATAGATGTTCTGAGCATGTGATATTCTTGAACATGCCCCGAATGTAGCCTGTGACTAAAGGGTGGAAATAGAAGTAAATGGCAAATTGTACTTGTATGTACTTCGGAGCACGTGTCTGCAGGTGTCCGCTAGAGCTACAACCCCAGGACGCTTGCGGAGACGGGAGGTGGCATTGGTTGGGCTGAGTACTGCAGTGCTGTCAGCGTTTCTGTCTGTCTAGGTTATGATGGCTCTGTCAAACCACCTGAATGCCGTCGAGTCGGAGAAGCAGAAGCTGCGCGCACAGGTGCGTCGTCTGTGCCAGGAGAACCAGTGGCTGCGGGATGAACTGGCCAACACGCAGCAGAAATTGCAGAAGAGCGAGCAGTCTGTGGCTCAGCTGGAGGAAGAGAAGAAGCATCTGGAATTCATGAATCAGCTGAAAAAATACGATGATGACATTTCTCCATCAGTAAGTGGTTCTGCAGGAATGCAGTATTGACAGTCACCACATTATCGTCGGTAGATTGTTTCAGTAAAGCCGGCAGTGTTTTCCTGTCCCTTCCGGCGATTGTGTTTAAACAAGACCAAGGATTAAGGGTCTTGGGACTGAGTCCCTGGGCAGGTCATATAAGTTCTCTCAGGAGTAGTTTTTTTGTATGTGTTTTTTGAACGATGGTCAGAAAATGTAAAAATACTTTGTAAATATAAAATCAATGCAAAGAGGTGCCATTGCCTTCAACGAAGTCTGTCGCCGCTTGAGACCTCCTGAGTGTCCTCACCCTTTGCGGTCTGGCTTCCGTGCCCATCACGCTGCTGGAATGCTTTTCCTTTAACAGTGCCCTGATCCTGTCGCCTGAATCCACACTCGGGACTGCCTCTGCAGTTGGTGGTGGATCTTCACTTTCTCTTTGAAGCCCTCTGCCCTGCTCCCAGGGCACCACTCGGTTCTCCTGCTCCCTTGCTCATGCCTCCTTCTTGGCCTCTCCTGTGGTTCCTGGATGTTAGGGTTCCCCAAGGATCTTGGTCTTTTCCTTCTTCTGTTGGCTCTCTCTGGATGTTCATCCCGATCTCCATTAGTGTTTTTTGTTTACTGTTTATTTCTTATTCAGTTAACCTTCTTTTAAAGTAACCTTTATTTTGGAATAATTTTAGATTCACAGAAAAGTCGGAGGTGGGGCCTCTGGGAGGTAGTGTGGATTAGATGCCGTCCTGAGGGTGGGGCCACCATGATGACATTAGTTACACAAAGAGCAAGAGACCCTAGGTCTCTTGACGTGATACTATAAAGAGAAGTCCCACATGCCCTTCACCCAGGTTCCCGTAGTGTTAACATCTTGTATTGCTGACTAACGTGTCTGAGTTAACTTGGGGCACTGTCTGTCTCCAGAATACCGTAGGCTGCATGGCTTAAACAATAGACACTTAATTTCTCCTGGTTCTGGAAGCTGCAAGTCTGAGATCAGGGTGACAGCTTGGTCGGTTTCTTGGTGAGGGCCTTCTTCCTGGTGTGTCTTCATGTGGCCTCCTTGGTGCATGTGTGCAAAGAGGGAGAGAGAGACCTAGGGTCTCTTCCTCTTTGTGTAACTAATGTCGTCATGGTGGCCCCATCCTCATGACCGCATCTAATCCACACTACCTCCCAGAGGCCCCACCTCCAGATACATCACACTGACCATTAGGGCTTCAACATAGGAATTTGGGGGTGGGGAGGACAGACATTCCGTCCCTAGCAGTACGTTTGTTAAAAGTAAGAAATTAACTTTGCTGCATTGCTATTAACGAAATTACAGCCTTTATTTGGATTTCACCAGTCCTTCCATTAGTGTCCCTTTTCTGCTCTAGAATCCAATCCAGGATTTCACATGGTATTTTGAGCTAACGTTTTTTTTAATGCCTACACAGTTCTAGGCATGTTCACTACATAATCTGTATACCGTTGAGTTCCACATTTGTGTCTCTAGTCTGAGCCCTCATCCTAAGACTGTAGGAATGGTTTTGTGTATTGTACCAGCAGGCCTACACTTGCCCTGTGTCTTAGCTTGGGCTACCACAACCAAATACCATAGACTAGGTGGCTTAAACAGCAGATCATTTACTTTCTCATAGATCTGGAGGCTGGAAGTCAGATATCAGGGTGCCAGCATGGCCGATTTCTGGTGAGGACCCTTTTCCCAGCTTGCAGACAGCTGTCTTCTTACTATGTTTTCACATGGCAGGATGTGGGTGTGGGGGGAGGGAGAGCTAGCTCTCTGATGTCTCTTCTTATTATTAGGGTACTAATCCCATCGTGAGGGCCTCACCCTCATGATTTTATCTAACCTAATTTCCTCCGAATACCATCACACTGGGGGTTAGGGCTTCAACATGATTTGGGGCACAATTAGTCCATAGCACCCCGTTTTATGAGGCATACTGTATTTCTCCCTTGCATCTCTAGGTCAGGAGCAACTGAATGTTTTGATATAAAAGACATGTAACTCCTGTAGGTTGCTGTGGGAATAAGAATAGAGAAGTCGATTCACCTGGAAAACTGGATAACATTGAGCAGGGAAAGCTGGTCTCATAGAATCAGAGACGTTTAAAACTTTCTATTTGGAAAACACGTCTAGCTTGGAGAAGAGATACAATGAGCTAACCCTGCCTCCCCTTTTAGGGGGTTTGCATGATAATTTTTCTGCCCAGTTCCTCCTACCGCTGCTGGTGCGTTTCCTTAGCATGAGGAGCTCTCCTGTGGGACCCACGGCTGGGGTCAGACTCAGGAGATCGAACACAGGCGCAGTACTTCCTCTCTCCTCTGCAGCCCAGATTCCATTTTCGCTGATTATCTCAGCAGAGTCCTCGATGACGTTTTTCACTCATTGCAGGATCCAGTTCAGGGCCACACGTTGGACATAGTGGTCACGTCCCTTTAGTCCTCTTCGTCTGGAACAGGTCCTTTCACAGAAAGAAGAAAGCCTGTCTTTGTCTTTCATGACATTGGTATTCTTGAAGAACACAGGCCAGTTACTTCATAGATTGTTCCTCAGTTTGGGTTTGTCTGGTGTTTCCTCATGAGTGTGTTTGGATTGTGTGTCCCAGATGGGAATGTTATAAAAGTGACGTGTGCCTCTCAGGTCCCTTCCAGAGGCAGATGGTGTCCGTCTGCGCCGGGGCGATGCTGAGTTCTCACCTGGTCAAGCTGCTGTCTGTTCTCTCCATCGTGTGGTCACTCTTTTTACCCGAGGGCTCATCTGTGGGGGACACAAGTCATAGGCTGTCACACTGCCCTCAGGAGTCCTGCGGTGGAGATGCTGGGTGGGGAGGGGCGTGTCCAGCCTGCCAGTTCTGCGGTGTTCAGAGATTTGCCATTTTAATCATTTGGTTTCCAAATAAAATTTATTTCAAGTAAGGGCTTCCCTGCTCTTTGAACTCCTGTAGGACACGGGTGACAACTAAGGCACAGATGCCATCGTGCTCTGTTCCGCCACTCCTGCGCGGACAAGTACTTTGAGTTCAGCCTAGCGGGCTTTTTGTTACACTTTACTAGACTGGTGGATAGACCAATTGGTGGCTAGTCCTATATTTGATCTGAAAAACAAACCATCTTTTCTAGTTTTAGTTTAAATGAAATTTGTATCAAAGATTTCCAGTGCAGGATTTATAGTATTTGTGAGACTAATATTGTCCTGGGTTGGTTTTATAGGAGGACAAAGACACTGATTCCACCAAAGAGCCTCTGGATGACCTCTTCCCCAATGACGATGACGACCCCGGTCAAGGCAGTAAGTTGGGGGCGGCGGTTAGACGGCAGCATGCAGATGGGGGTGGCCGCTCCTCTTGGGCTGTAAGTGCCGTCATTAGCGGGCGGTGGCGTGCCTGCAGCCTGCCTCACAGGCGCCCCTGCACACTCGGGCTGCCTCGTGGTTCCCCAGAGAATTGCGTGTCGTTTTCTCACTGGGATAGAGTGACGTGTTGAGCCGGCCCTTGTAAACAGGGGCATGCACCGGCAGTTCCGACGCGATCTGTGGATTCTTACAGGGCGGAAGGGCAAAGGCGTTTTCCTGGGGCCAAGAGCAGTATCACCACGCCGTCGGGGCACACGCGGCGCCCCCGACAAGTTGCTTGTGTTGCCTCGCCTGCGTGGGGAACGCTGCACAGGTTTGGTACAGTGGGGACCACGTGCTGACCTGGACCAGAGCCAGAGCAGGGAGTGCTAATGGGCTGGTGTCATCGGGTGGTTTCTCTGTCGCCTGAAGTGAGCCCTTCTTTGTGCAGTGCAGCAGCAGCAGAGCAGCGCGGCAGCGGCCGCGCAGCAGGGTGGCTACGAGATCCCCGCGCGGCTGCGCACCCTGCACAACCTGGTCATCCAGTACGCCTCTCAGGGGCGCTACGAGGTCGCCGTGCCCCTCTGCAAGCAGGCCCTGGAGGACCTGGAGAAGACCTCCGGTCACGACCACCCGGACGTGGCCACCATGCTGAACATCCTGGCCTTGGTGTACAGGCTAGTAGCCCTCATTTTATTCTCTCCTCTTTACCTGGAGACAGCGTTCCGAACGGGCTTGCCCTAAAAATGCAGTTCTGTAAACCGTGATGAGCTGCTTTTCCGGCCTATCATCCGTTTGTCTTCCCGTGGCCAGGGGTTAAGTTCAAACATTCAGCAAGCTCTCTGGCAAGAGTACGACCCTGAAGGACGGACGCTGCCTGGGGCTCCCAGGCAGCCTTCCGGGACCAGCCCGCAGCACCCTTGGCTCTGGCCAAGCTAAGCTCTTTGGATTTCCCCACAGTACTTGGTATCCCAGGCTCCTCCTGCCCCGCCCCCTGCCCGTATCCCCCGCCTTCGGAGGCCTCGTCAGCCGGCTCTCCGTTCTGAATCCAGGGCTCCACGCGCCCCTTCCCAAGCTTGCCCCGCAACCCCGTCCCTGCCTCTCTTGCGGCACTTGCCCTGTACTTGGCCTCCAGGTGATTTGAATTTTGTCATCTCTTCTCCCGGGATCCTGGCTCCTTGAAGTTGAGGACCAGGTTGTCTTCTTGTCTCCACCTTGAGTCACTTGAACATGTTTGCTAACTCAGAAGCCTTTGGTGAACTTCCTGAATGGAATTAAATAGTTTGCCTAGGCACTGACTGGACAGTGGTACGTGGGAGCCCTTTGTCTGCTTCTGTCTTTTAGCCGAACTGACCTGAAATCGAGCAGGTCGGGGTGTTACTCACACGCAAGACTGGTTTGCTGTAGCCACTCCAGTGTGGTGGCTTTCAGTGAACTGCTCCATTGTTCTTCATTGGTTTGGTTGTTTCAGTTTAGCCGACAGTTTTGATCCAGATGTATGTAAGGCTTTGGGCTGGTTCCTGTGAGACCCTAAAGACGAATACATAATACCTGTTCTCAGGGAGAAACCAGAACGTGGAATTTGAAGTCAGGAGAGTTCGGTTTCTATCTCTGCTAAGTGGCCCCTAGACAGAGGGGCTCTGTTGTCCAGAGCCCTTAGCTTTTCTGAGCCTCTGAAGGGTTGCAGGGGATGTGAGACATGGTGTTACCTGGCACTGTGAAATAGTCAAACAGCATCGTCTAAGCCCGTTTCTAAAGGAACTGAAAACCTTGTTTAGAGAATAGGCTGGCTATGTTCATATGTAATTATAGAAGCAAGAAGACTGTTGTTAATAAAATAACACAGAAGCGGGAATTCCCTGGCGGTCCAGGAGTTAGGACTCTGCGCTTTTGCTGCTGGGGCCCGCGTTCAATCCGTGGTTGGGGAACTATGATTCCATAAGCCACTTGGGATGGCCAATAGAGAAAGAAAATAACCCAGAAGTGTTCATGGAACAGAAAGATGCCTTCCAGCTGAGAGGATTAGGGAAGGCCTAATGGAGGGGTGCGAGCGCTTTCTGCAGCCTTGAAGGGTGTGTTTGGGGCAGACTCCTGCATCCTGTTTGGCAGTAGTAAGGGATGGGGCTGGAAGGGCTGGGCACTCTGCAAGTGCCAGGTCTTAGAAGAGTGGCTGTGGGGAGTGCACAGGACCTGAGGGGGCTGGAGCCTGGAGGCAGGGCAGCCCGGCAGGAGGCAGGAGGCAGCAGCATGGGGGCTGGCAGGGATGGAGCTGGGAACTGAGCAAGGAGGGGGAAAGGAGGGAGAGGGCTCCATGAAGAGAAGAGGAGTAAACTGTCCAGAGAGGGAGGTGATCGCCTTAAAGAGCACCGGAAGGAAACGGAGCGCCGCCACGCCACTGCTGCGGCTCGGCTTCGAGAGCAGCATAGCCTTTTCCATGCTGCATAGCACTCTGTTTTACAGGTAGTCCTGACGTTTTTTCACAGGTTTCCTGCTGATGGACATTTAGGTTTGCAGATTTTTACTGTTATGCATTACTGTAAGAATTCCCTAGTCACAGGTATTTGCATTTAAAATCTTGGTAGATTATGCTAAATTTCTTTCCAGAAAGATCTTTAAAAATTTTTCATGCCTATGAAGAACATGAGAGTTTCTGGCTGATGGTAGATTTTTTTTTTTTTTTTTTTTTTTTTGCGGTACACGGGCCTCTCACCACTGTGGCCTCTCCCGCCGTGGAGCACAGGCTCTGGACGCACAGGCCCAGCGGCCATGGCTCACCGGCCCAGCCGCTCCGTGGCACGTGGGACCCTCCCGGACCGGGGCACGAACCTGTGTCCCCTGCATCGGCAGGCGGACTCCCAACCACTGTGCCACCAGGGAAGCCCCAAGTAGATATTTTTATTGTAAATGAGTTAAATAAAAAATGTGCCTAGAATGCCACTGGAATTTGTTGTACTTAGGGTGCGTGGTCACACAGATGTCATTGTGCTGGGTGCTGGGAATTTGGTGGCCTCTCCTCAGTCTTGTTTTTCCTTCACACTATAGTGTGAGAGTTTACTCATGTCAGCAGAACATTTGAAAAAAGTTAGCAGCTACGTATATATTCATATTCAATATTGTGTCCTAGAGCTGTACCATAATTCTATTTCAACATTTTTCTATTAAGGGACATTTAATTTTAAGCCTTTTTTTGGAGGGGGCATTAATCTACTGATGAACATCTTTTCTCAAGTTTTGCTCAGGATTTTGTATTTTGTTTTAGTGTCAATTCCTAAAGCGGGTTAGAGTATAAACATGATACGCAGGCTTCCCTGGTGGCGCAGTGGTTGACAATCCGCCTGCCAATAAAGGGGACACGGGTTTGATCCCTGGTCTGAGAAGATCCCGCATGCAGCAGAGCAACTAAGCCCGTGCGCCACAACTACTGAGTCTGTGCTCTAGAGTCCGCGAGCTGCAACTATTGAGCCCACGTGCCACAGCTACTGAGCCCACATGCCACAACTACTGAAGCCCGTGCACCTAGAGCCCGTGCTCCGCAGCAAGAGAAGCCACCGCAAGGAGAAGTCCGTGCACCACAACGAAGAGTAGCCCCTGCTCGCCACAACTAGAGAAAGCCTGCACGCAGCAATGAAGACCTAGTACAGCCAAAAATAAATAAATAAAATTTAAAAAACCCCCAAAACATGATAACACTTCTTGGTACATGTTGCCCAGCTGCTTTCAGGAAGGTGGTGCCAGTTCACACTCCTCCTCCTCCATCACCAGCCTGGGGCTGGGCTGGTTGTCTCTTACTCTTTATTTATTAATGGAGAAGTGCAGCATTGTGTATTAATTTGTATTCTATGATTATGTGTTTTTAGTCATTTGTGTCCTTCTGTGAATGTTCTGTTACCTTTTTTAAATATATATTTATTCATTTATTTTTTGGCTGTGTTGGGTCTTCGTTGCTGCACGTGGGCTTTTTCTAGTTGAGGCGAGCAGGGGCTACTCTTTGTTGTGGTGTGCGGGCTTCTCATTGCAGTGGCTTCTCTTGTTGAGAAGCACGGGCTCTAGGCGCGTGGGCTTCAGTAGCTATGGCGCGCGGGCTCAGTAGTTGTGGCCCACAGGCTTAGTTGCTCCTTGGAATGTGGGATCTTCCCGGACCAGGGCTCGAACCTGTGTGTCCTGCATTGGCAGGCGGATTCTTAACCACTGCATCACCAGGGAAGTCCAAAACCTATATACTTGGCCAGAATTAGTGTGCTTCAGAGGATCTGGAAGCCTTATCAGCCCTTCCAGTGTTCTGCAGGACAGTCTGGCTTCTGCCGGGCAAAGCCTTGCTGGGCAGCCGTTCTTACTCAGTTGGGAAGTATGTGTACTCAGTCTCACAAAGTAAATAACTGGTTTGCAGCCCCATCATCAGGTAGCACTTTGAACCAAGGGGGCTGGAGCTGGAGGTGCTTCTGTCTTCCCACTATCAGCAGGACCCTTCGCCCCGCCCTGCTCCAGCAGACACTGTGGGGTGCGTCCTGGGCTTCTGTTTCACAGGCTTTTCCATGGCACGTGGAGAATCGTTAGCTTCTTAGAGCGCTCTGTGAGTCACATCCTTCCTTTTTAGGTGGGCCGACTGCGACTGTGGAGCCCACGTGACGTGCCAGAGCCACGCAGCCGGTAGCTGGCGGTAGCTGGCAGAGCTGGGTGCAGACGCCGGAATCCGTTCTGTCTGCCTCACCGTTCTGGATGGCCTCGCTTACCGTGTGCGGGGTTATGGGGGTGGTATTGTCCCAGTGATCTAGGTGGGAGGGCCCGACTCCCAGCTCACCTGGCCAGTACGTTCATTGATGGAGTCTTTTTTTCCTACATTATGAGTGTTTTTAATAGTTTTAATAGCTAACGTCTGTTTTTTAATCACTGAAGCTTAACTTTTATGTCTTTAGTTCCAAAATTACATTTTAAAGAGATGTAGTAAGCTGTGTCTATAACACTTAATTGTATGTTTTTCCATTTAGAGACCAGAATAAATACAAAGATGCAGCAAATCTACTGAATGACGCCTTGGCCATCCGTGAAAAAACTTTGGGCAAAGATCATCCTGCGGTTTGTATACTGGTTCTTTCATTCTTTTTATCTATTATTTTCCCTAATGTATTTTTATACCCATCTCATTTTAATATTAAACTCAACAGGGAAGATTTAAGAGCTGCCTTTTCACTGGACGGCACAGGTAGGACTTCCCTCACTTAGTACAAGTGATGAGCTTCAGTGCTGGTGACTCGCATTTAGCAGGTGTCAGTGTGCACTTAAGTTGTTTATCACCCTACCTCAAATGGATCACGTACTGTGTTTTTTGATCCTAAATCAAATTGCATGTACTTCTTTAAATTTTTTCATAAAGATTTTGTATTGTCTTTTTATTAAAATCTGGTCAGATTTGCATATAGATCTTTTTTGGTTGGCTTTGTGGCTTTCAGTGAAATTTAAAAAAAAATCAAGATCCTGTTGATGTTGATTTGTTAATTTTAATATTCTGCAGTGTTACTTTATGCAGTCTGTCTGTAGACAGCGAGATTGCTCTTTCTCCTCTAAGTGGAGTCATGTTCCTTCATCCAGCTGAGAGCTCTCCCCTGCACATACTGGGTGTGATGAGTGTGTGATGTCTCACATTCCCTCCACTGCTGTCGTTTACCGTTCTTCGCGGTTCCCTGTGTTGGTAGGTGGCAGCAACTCTGAATAACCTCGCAGTGCTTTACGGCAAGAGAGGGAAGTACAAAGAAGCTGAGCCGCTGTGTAAAAGAGCTCTGGAGATCAGAGAAAAGGTGCGACTGAGGACGGTTCTCCTTGAGATGCTGTATTTTATGCTTTTAAATAACTCACTTTTTTTTGTTTGTTTGTTTTAAATAACTCACTTTTAAGCTTTGAGATAGGACCACTGTGATATATCATTACTGACCATTTCCTGAAAATAAGCCCTTCAGTCAGGTGGGCAGCCCCAAACGCAGCCAGATGGGCCCCCATACACGTGGGAGTTTAGGAGGAGTGGGTATACAGAGGGTGGAGCCTTGAGTCTGCATGCCCTCCCAGCCTGAGGCCTAGAAATGACTCAACTGAAGAAGGAATTTCTCAGGCCTGTAGGTGGAAGGCACGGGGGCATTTCACTGACAGTGGGGCACGTGCCTGTCAAGAAGAAAAACACTAAAATTTTAAAAATGAGGTCAACAAAAATGCTTATGAAACTGAAGAAAATGAATAATTGTTTTTGAGAACTAAAGAATAACTCAGAGCTGTAGATTAAGTCAATGTCATGGATATTTAATATCACCTAATACAGTTTATAGTAAGTAGGTATTTTTTAAATGTAACTTGTTAATTTCAGCAGTGCTCTGTATGACCATGTATTCAAATGTTAGAGACTTGGCAGGTCCGTGCCATGATTTTTTTTTTTTTTAAAGGTTATTTTATGACATACAGGTTTGTTTGTTTATTTATTTATTTGTTTGTTTTTGGCTGCATTAGGTCTTGTTGCTGCGTGTGGGCTTTCTCTAGTTGCGGCAAGCAGGGGCTACTCTTCATTGCAGTGTGCAGGCTTCTCGTTGCGGTGGCTTCTCTTGTCGCGGAGCACAGGCTTTTGGCATGCGGGCTTCAGTAGTTGAAGCATGTGGGCTCAGTAGCTGTGGTTTGCGGGCTCTAGAGCATAGGCTCAGTAGTTGTGGCGCACGGACTTAGTTGCTCTCTGGCATGTGAGATCTTCCCGGACCAGCAATTGAACCCGTGTCCCCTGCATTGGCAGGCGAATTCCCAACCACTGCGCCACCAGGGAAGTCCAATGCCATGATATTTTAATTTGACTTTTTGTGTCATTATTTACCATTGATACTGAGCAATCAGTCATTTAATTTTGAGTCATATGGCAAAGACAGGACAGGGAAGATGAAAAGGGGCTAATTACCACATTATTCAGGTAAAGTTTTGTCCATGTTGCCATCTGCATAGTATTTACAAAATAAAAGTCTTTATTTTATTTTTTACTTATCCACTGAGATTTTGAGTGGGCTGGGGTTAAAATCAGGGAGAACCACAAATGTATCAAATTAAGGATTATGAACTATAGATGATGATCTATCAGATTCATTCATATATATTTGCTCTTTCATTTAGTCAGGTAGCAGACATTTATTGAGGACTTGGGGGCTCTCTGCTTGGTTAGAGTTGGTGATTTCAAATTAGACACAGTCCTTTCCCTGGGGACAAAGTGCAGCAGGCAGACCTTGGGAACGCAGGGGCTTTGGCTTCTAGCCTAGAGCTCAGGGAGCACGTAGCGCAGGGGCTTCTCCAGGTACAGGGCTGGGACTGCGCCGGGCATGGCCTCCCACAAATGGCCGGCGTTGGGGCTGAGTCTCAGAAATTGGGTCAGAGCTTCCCAGGCAGGGAGAGGTGGGGAATGCAGAGCGGATGGAGAGGCAGCCTGCCTCATCGGGGGCTGTGTAGGTAAAGGCACAGGGTGAGAGACTGGATGGCTAACTCAGGGCCTGAGGAAGCAGTGTAGTGTTTAGTCATCCATTTGTGTGCCGGCACCGTCCTAGGTGCTGAGAGGACATTACATCCAGACATCGAGACAAGGCAGTTGCACACTGAGGCTTACATCTTAACGGGTGAGAGTCAGGCCATAAAGGACTAAGTAGATAAATAAGATAGTTTTGGGTAGTGATACTTGCAAAGAAAGAAAAAAACCAGGTGATGTGCTTGTGAGTATCTGGGTGGGGATGGGCTGAGGGCTCCCTTAAATTGGATATAGGAGGTCCTCTCTGAGGGGACCTGAAAAGAGACCTGAAAGATGAGTTGTTCATTGGGGGGTGGGGAGCAGGGCAGTGCTGGGAGAAGTGTCGGGCGTCTGGGACAGTAAGTTCAAGTTCGAAGAGCCCTGAGGTGAAGTTTGAAATGCGAGGGAAGTGGTTTGGGATGCTCAGCCATATTAAACATCCCTTATAAAACTCAGTTTCCTCATCTTCAAACTGTGCCTAGTATTACCTACCGTGTAGGATTATTATAAGAATTAAAGACACTAAAGCACGTGAAGGAAATCGGCATAGTCCCCTCCCCACAAGAATAAGGAGTTCAACAAATTCTGATTAAGTTATTTTTATTATTGCATGGGAAGCCATTTAAACATCATAAGCCTGGAAGCAAGGCACAGTCGTATTTATGTTTAGCAAGCGCCTTCTCATGATAGGGTAGAGAATGGATTGGATGGTACCATGTGAAACAAATATTAAGTGTTTCTAATACGCTATTTTTTATTCCCAGGTTTTGGGAAAGGATCACCCCGATGTTGCCAAGCAGTTAAATAACTTGGCCTTACTGTGCCAGAACCAGGGCAAGTACGAAGAAGTAGAATATTATTATCAAAGAGCCCTCGAGATCTACCAAACAAAACTGGGGCCTGATGACCCCAATGTGGCCAAAACGAAAAATAACCTGGTATGTTGGCAGAGGTACAGCTCTATAGATAGAGCCAGATTACTTTCTTCCTGAAATGCGAATTCTGTTTCATAGTTTAACCTATAAATACGAACGTATGCTTCACTTACGCATCAAGAATAGCAAGTACTTTGTTTTATTTTAAGGCATCCTGCTATCTGAAGCAAGGAAAATTCAAGCAAGCAGAAACACTGTACAAAGAGATTCTCACTCGTGCACATGAAAGGGAGTTTGGTTCTGTAGATGGTAAGAAATATACTTTTGTTTCTCAGCAGATGCAGTTGTAGAATGCATTAAACATAGAGATTTCCATGAAGCAAAAGGATTAAAAAAAATAGTGATTTCCAGCTTGAACTTGGTAATACCCAAGTCATCGCAGTATTTTCAAGATAGAATTTAATTTGAATTTTAGAAATGGTTTTCCACGGAGCGCTTATTGGAGAGGACGTGACCCAGTCTGAGTGAGTGCCCATCGGCTCCTCAGTCGTCATCCAGTGACCGTGGTGAACCCTGCGCACCCGCCCTGGCATTACCGATCATGGAGGCGTGACGCCTGTGGCCAGGGTGAGGGGCCACGCTGCCCTCCCCGGAGTCCACACGTGCTTCAGGCACAGCCTGGATGCGCTGACTCCAGAAAGCCTTCCTGGCGTCATTAATGCTTTCTGGAGTTGCTCTGTAATACGGTGGTTCGCAAAGTGCCGGCAGGGACCAGCAATTTCAGCGCCACCTGGGACCTGTCAGAAATGCAAATTCTTGACCCATCCCAGGCCTGCTGGATTATTTGACGGCCTTAAAGAGCTAAGGCCTGTCTCCTTTGTATCCCTTAAAGTATTGTAGGTGCTTAATATTAATATTTTATAAGACTTTAATTGCTCAGTAAAACAATATTTGTGTGTTACATAAGGCATCTTCCCCCCTTTACTACCTATTACGTAAGGATTTCAGAATGTGAACAGTTGTTACTAGTGTGTGGGAAACCTTAGAATTTGTGGGAAAGAAGGTTTTGATTAATAAGTATTTTCTTCTATAGAGAGTTTCTAGAAACTACTTTTGAAAAATCTTTGAAAAGTGTATTAGTTTTTCTGTTGACAAGTGGAGCAGTAAATCTCTTACTATCCGAAGATTGTAATGCCTCAGGCTTGTCATTTTGAAAATGGATTCTGTTTGCAGTTGTGCCGGGATTGGATAAGAGCCCACCTCTCTGGACTTGTGCAGTTCACAGGGAACTTTCATGTCCTTGTCTAACTGTAGAGGCCTTGCCGGTTTTGTGTTGATTCCAGGCCATCTCCTTAGTGCTTCTTTAAAAAAATTTTATTCTTGGGGAAGACTTGTTTCCTTGCGATTTGCTAGCTTCTTTCTACTAAAAATAGTAGCATGAAGTCCAGTTAATTGGGTTCTAGTTAAAAGCAGTTTTTCTGTACTCGGATTTATCCTCCACACAAATGTTAAAACGTAGGACAGAAAGACATTTTTTCGTTAGGCAAGATGTACATGTGTCCTGGCTTGCTGTCGGGGTGTGGCTTTCAGGTCACAGGGCCTTCTTGGCTACAGTGCAGCATTGAAACCCATGACCTGGTTTATTGTCAGGAAATCTAGTTCTCTTAACTGTGGTGGATTCTCCTGTGTTCTAACAAGAGGCTTAGATTAGTACGTAAAGCTAAAACTGCAGTAAATAACAGTGTTATTAAGCTTTAAATACGGTTCACTTAAAAAAAAAATAATTGTGATATACAATTATTTTTCAAGTATTTAAACAATTGTACCAGTACCACTAACTGAATAATCCTTCCTTTCCCCCCACTCATTCTTAAGGCCATAGTCTAAATGATCAAGTCAAGGGTTTTGTTGCTGGTGGTAGTGGTAGTGGTAGTGGTGGCGGTTGTTTTTCTGCTGGACCATTCCTCTCCATTTATGCACGTATTGATTCTTGTACCAGTTGCACATCTTCTTGGCTGCTGTGGTTTGCAGTGAGGCTGGGTGGGGGTGAAGTTAGATATGTGATGTGACAAAGTCTATAAGTACTTTTCCTTTTCAAAACTTCCCTGGCTAGTCTCACTGTTTTTTTTTTTAATTGAAGTATAGTTGATTTACAATGTTGTTAATTACTGCTCTACAACAGAGTGTTTCAGTTATATATGTACATTCTTTTTTTTTATATATTCTTTTCCATTATGGTTTATCATAGGATACCTAATATAGTTCCCTGTGCTGTACAGGAGGACCTGTTGTTTATTCATTCTGTATATAATAGCTTGCATCTGCTAACCCCAAACTCCCAGTTCACTCCTCCCCCACCCCCCTTCCCTTTGGCAACCACCAGTCTGTTCTCTATGTCTGTGAGTCTGTTTCTGTTTCATAGATAGGTTCCTTTGAGTCATATTTTAGAGTCTACATATGAGTGGTATCATATGGTATTTGTCTTTTTCTGACTTACTTCACTTGGTATGATAAGCTCTAGTTGCATCCATGTTGCTGCAAATGGCATTATTTCGTTCATTTTTATGGCTGAGTAGTATTCCATTGTATATATGTACCACATCTTTATCCATTCATCTGTGGATGGACATTTAGGTTATTTCCATGTCTTGGCTGTTGTGAATAGTGCTGCTATGAACACAGGGGTGCATTGTATCCTTTTGAATTACAGTTTCGTCTGGATATATGCCCAGGAGTGGGATTGCTGGATCATACGGTAATTCTATTTTTAGTTTTCTGAGGAACCTCCATACTGTTTTCTATAGTGGTTGCACCAATTTACATTCCCACCAACAGTGTAAGAGGGTCCCTTTTTCTGTACCTTCTCCAGCATTTGTTATTTGAAGACTTTTTAATGATGGCCGTGCTGACTGATGTGAGGTGATAACCTCATTGTAGTTTTGATTTGCATTTCTGTAATAATTAGTTATGTTGAGCATCTTTTCTTGTGACTGTTGGCCATCTGTATGTCTTCTTTGGAGAAATGTCTATTTAGGTCTTCTGCCCATTTTTATATTGGGTTCTTTGTTTTTTTGTTGTTGAGTGTGGGAGCTGTTTGTATATTTTGGAAATTAAGCCCTTGTCAGTTGCATCATTTGCAAATATTTCCTCCCATTCCCTAAGTTGTCTTTTCATTTTGTTTATGGTTTCCTTTGCTGTGCAAATGTTCTCTCTTTTAAAATGAGTATTTAAAACTAGTTTCATTCTTCTCCTGTGACATGTCAAATAATCCTAAGAATAGTTAACCACATACTAGTCTTTTAAAACAGTTTAAATGTGTAATCTTATTTAATTTTCTCAACAGTCCTGTGAAGTGGGTCACACATGACTCCATTTTAGGAGCGAGGACACTGCAGGCTAAGTGACTCGCCCAGGGTGGGTAGCTGATGAGTGGTTGGATTGGGTGGGAGCACAGCTCTTATTCTCCAGAAACCTCAAAAATAAGTGAAGAAATGGGATCGTGAAAATCACCTATAATTTCATCACCCAAATATGTCTTTTAATTTTTTTAGTGCCTTACCTTCCTTTTTTGCCTATTGATTTGCATAATTGAAACCACACTTTATATATAATCATGTATACTGCTTATTTTCCTTTATACTTGTAGCTTAAGCATTTTTCATGTCATAAAAGTATTTTCATAACCTTCACTTTAAAAAAAAATTTATTTTTATTTTTTGCTGCATTGGGTCTTCTTTGCTGTGCTTGGGCTTTCTCTGGTTTTGGTGAGCGGGGGCTACTCTTTGTTGCAGTGTGCAAGCTTCTCATTGTCGTGGCTTCTCTTGTTGCAGAGCACGGGCTCTAGGCACGCAGGCTTCCGTAGTTGTGGCACACGGGCTCAGTAGTTGTGGCACACGGGCTCAGCAGTTGTAGCTTGCGGGCTCTAGAGTGCAGCCTCAGTAGTTGTGGCACACGGGCTTAGTTGCTCCGCAGCGTGTGGGATCTTCCCGGGCCAGGGTTCAAACCCGTGTCCCTTGCATTGGCAGGCAGATTCTTAACCACTGCACCACCAGGGAAGCCCATAACCTTCACTTTTAAGACTGCTTATCCTCCATGATGTGGGTGCATTAGTTGTCTGGAAGCTTTGGATGAGTGGTATGTGTCTGTGTTCCCAAAAGTGAAGAAAATTTTAAAGGAATATTGACTGGCAGTTTTTCCATTTTTGCTCCTATTTCTTAGACTTTTGTTTAATGTTAGTTGTTCAAATTCTAAATAGTCCCAAGTGTTGTGTGAGGGTTCTAGCATTAAAAGTTTCCTTATAGGGACCCTAGCATTTGTCCGTGTTTTTGATCGTTGCCTACCCTGTCTAGGTACGTACCTTTGATCCCATGTCTTCTGTTCACAGAGCTGCATGTGAATGGCCATTTCCTACTGGTTTCTTGTGGTCTGGTTCTGTCTTCATAGTCTTTATTCTCCATTGTGAAACCTGGTCTGTCCATGATGTGAAAAGTAATATCTGAGAAGGATCATACGGAAAACAAAACAGAAACCTTGTAGTTGCTGAAACTTGACGACTTCCACTTTGTGGGCTCTGTTATGCTTCAGTTTATAGTATGTTATTTTTTCTTCCCTAGATGAAAATAAACCCATTTGGATGCATGCTGAGGAAAGAGAAGAATGCAAAGTAAGGACATACTATTTCGAGAGATTCTAAATTGAATATATTGCTTAAGATAATTATTCACTTGAAATTATTTGCTATAATTTAGGGAAAGCAAAAGGATGGGACTTCTTTTGGAGAGTATGGTGGCTGGTACAAAGCCTGCAAAGTTGACAGGTACGTCTGCTTGACTGAAAAACAAAGACACAGCTGTGGAAGGTGCTCATGCTTCAAAGGTAGCTTGTAAATGACCGAGTGTGTAAGTTCCTTAAAGTGGTGTGGTCGCACAGTCCCTGATTTTCCCCAAATTCCAATAAAAAAAACTACATAACTTTGTAAATGAGGTAATTCATGTACACAGAACCCACTGTAATATGGGTCACAGGGGTAAAATATTGGTTCTGTCCATTAATGCTGTGTCTAAGGCTAACTACCAAATCATAGGAGAAGAGATGACTAAATAGAGACACAACATTTAAGGTGGCCATAGAGCAAACTCACGGGAAACAGGCCAGCAGATGTGCAAAAAACAGCACTTTGCAGGTGTGTCAGGTGCTCACCCCAGTCTCTCCCTCAGCCCTCAGGGCCTCCGAGTCTGTGGAGGGTTGTGTGAGCTCCTTCACCAGCAGCCCATGAGCCTGTGCAGATGCCCATTTCCTCTTCTGACTGCAACACCTTTCCTGCAGTCTTTTTCCTATTTTAACTTTTGCTCACCCTTTAAGACTTAGTTTACCAGTCTTCTATTTCAGAAAAAAACCTCTCTGAACCCTTAGTTTGGAAAAAGTACACCTTCTTTGGGTTCCTCATAGCACTTAGCATAACTTCTGAATTGCATGTGCTTTGTTTCTCCCAATACTCTGTAAATTGTCTCAAAGACATGGAGTATAGCTTCTTTATTTCTAAAGCGCCTATTATCAGTAAGAAAAAAGTCTCTTGAAGTATATCTATACTAAAATGAACTAGATTTATTTCTCGTTTCTTAGTAAGAGTGCTCTGTGAGGAGTGCAGAAACAGTCTGTGTCCACGCTGTTTGTTCATCCTTTCACACACACAATCGTCATTCTGTGACTCAGATCTCATTGGTGACGAGTTTTGGATTCATTTTGCTTCCCCTATACTTGTAGAGGGAGGGGAGAAGGTAGATAGCAGCATTAAAACATGTGTCCTCTTTACTGCCTGGCACAGTCAGCTCTGCCCTGGGGGGGGGGGAGCCTGATGGTCAGTGGACAGACCCAGAATAGACATTGCTGTTGAGACTGCCCGGTGGTCTGTGGGAGCAGCCACAGACTGGAAAGAATACAGGGGCATGTCCCATCAGCCACAGGGCTCAGTGCAGTAGGCAGGGGATGCTTGACATAGAAGAGCCTTTTAGAGTTTTACAGTTTAAAAAAGGTACCATAGGGCTTCCCTGGTGGCGCAGTGGTTGAGAATCCGCCTGCCGATGCAGGAGACACGGGTTCGTGCCCTGGTCCGGGAAGATCCCACATGCCGTGGAGCAACTAAGCCTGTGAGCCATGGCTGCTGGGCCTGCGCGTCCGGAGCCTGTGCTCCGCAACGGGAGAGGCCACAACAGTGAGAGGCCCACATACAGCAAAAAAAAAAAAAGTAAATAAATAAAAAAATAAAAAAATAAAAATAAACAAGGTACCATAGAAATTTAAATAATTTTATCCAAACATAAGTCTGTTTGTCCTTTAGATTATGTGCTGTTGATAGTGGTTGCTCTAAAACTTATATTTTATAGTTTTGTATATCATATGCTTTCTTACAGTCCAACTGTTACAACTACTTTAAAAAACCTTGGGGCACTTTACAGACGTCAAGGCAAGTTTGAAGCTGCAGAAACATTGGAAGAAGCAGCCATGAGGTCACGTAAACAGGTCAGTCAAAAACCTTCTGTTTTTAACTTAGCCTTCTGTTTTTAACTTTGAGTTTAATGATTCTCTTTTACGAGACTTATTGAAACCTTGATTTAGAAATAGAAAATGTTTACTGCTTTAGTTTGTACAAATAAAATTATATTGTTCAAGCGACAATATAATGTAAATATATGGTAAATATGACACCAAAAGCACGAGCAACAAAAGCAAAAGTCAGTCAGATTCACCAAAATTAGAAACATTTGTGCATTCAAGGACACTATCAAGAAAATGAAAAGACTCACAGAATGGGTGGACATATTTTCACAGAATGGGTGGACATATTTGCAAATCACATCTCTGAGGATGTCTAGTGTCCAGAATGTATAAAGACAAAAGGACCACCTAGTTAAAAAGTGAGCACAGGACCTGAATAGACATTTCTCTGAAGATGCCACACAACTGCCAACAAGCACATGGAAGGATGCTCAACATCCATTAGTCCTCGGGGGCGTGCAGATGAAACCCACAGTGAGGTACCACTTCACACCCACTGGGATGGCTAGAACTCAGAAACAAAACAGAAATAGCAAGTGTTGAGGAGGAGGTGTCGAGATTGGAACCCTGTGCACTGCTGGCGGGGATGCAGAATGGTGCAGCTTCTGTAGAGAACAGTTTGGAGGTTCATCCAAAAGTGAAGCACAGAGTTCCTGTCTGACCCTGCAAGTCCACTCCTAGGAATACACTGGGGAGAATGGAACACAGGTACTCAAAACAAATACAGCTGATTCTCGTCCTTCATGGTACTTACGTTCTGTAAAGTTGCTCTGAACACTGAATTAGCAAATGCTGAACCATTGTTCCTAGGGAGATACAGAGTTATGTTCCTGGGAGCCTCTGGTCACATTTACTTCGGCCGATCAATACATAACCTTGTTTTAGGTGTGTTGCTATTTAAAGACACCTTATTTAGTATATGCTGTTGATTCATCAGCATCGAATTCATGGCCAGCAGCACTGTAACTTGTGCCTGAAGAGAGCTTATCTTTCTCCACAAGGCACACCCCCCAGCCTTCTTGCGCTTAGGACCACCAAGGACACTTGAGCACCGTGCTCTCGGGGACCGTTTTAAACAGTGAAATCACTGACCGAAATGCGGAAAACATGGCATCAGATGATTTAGACTGGGGGACGGAGGATGCTTGTTTACAGTATCAGGTGAAACAAGAAAGCAGAGTGTCACCTTGTTCGATCTTAGCTGGGGACGTGCACGTCGGATGACTCGAAGTTTTCTCCACTTTGCGTGTCTGTGAATAACCATGAAAGCACTGCGAGTGTTGATTTTAGGATTACAAATACATTTTGGCCAGTAGGTGAATTAGCAAATATGGCCTCTGTAAGTGATGAGAATTGACTGCGCTTGTGCACATACGTTTGTGGCAGCACTACTGTCAGTAGGCTGAACGAACAGACAGACACGTGTTCGTCAGTGGATGAATGGCTACACGAGGTGGTCTATCCATGCGACGGAACACTATTTGGCAATAAGAAGGACCACTGAAGCACTTTCCTTCGCCAACTGAGGTATTTTAGTTATGCTGAAATACAGTTGTAAAGAACATACAGAAAAAAGGCTTAGTTCTTGCCCTTTAATTACCAGTTTTAGAGTAAGGAGTTAATGTGTTACTGTGTATGTGTATGCATATAAAGATGGCAGGTTTTTTCTATTTTTAGGGCTGGAGGGGCAGGTGTGGCTTTTTCCCCTGAATGGTGTATATGTAGCCTATTATGCAGCTGTTGGTTTATAGCTGCTTTTGGCTGGGATTAAAGTTACCCATAGGTACCTTAGAATTTTTCCCTTCGGGAGATTCTGTGCAGAGGGATTAGAGAAGGCCCAGCATAGGTGTTGTCGGTGGTGCTCTCCTAGCTTGTGCCCTGCAGGAGCCCCTTTCTTGAGTCCTGTCGTCCTTCCCAGGCCTTCTGACGCTGAGGGGCTGCTGTTCAGGGGAGGGCGCCCCGGGTGTAGGCGGCGTGGGGTTCTGGCTCGATTGGGGGTAGTCTGCGGTGCTCCTTCATCACCAGGCTTTGCTGTAAACCAGTGCCACATAGTGTGTATCCACACAGTCGTGTCTAGAGTCAGGAGCTGCAGATGTTTAGAGGAAGGGATGTTGCTAGTGCTTTGTTGAGAACAGCCCCTCCTGTGCCTGGGCGGGCCACGGCCTGCTTCACTGTGGAGGCCCCTGCAGCACATGGTCTGTTTGGGTATTGTGCCCCCTGAGGAGGAAACCCCTCAGCGTCAGCGAAGGGGCAGTATTTGCATGAGCTGTTCGCGTTGAGATTCCATTTAGAACATAGGACATGCTGCACCTGGTCGTCAGATGGTACCGATATGCACACGGAGAACGCTTGCTGCTGGGTGTGAGTGCAGTTATGTTTTCTCTCAGATGTGCACATGGGGCGATCATTGAGGAAGTAGGCGAGTGCTCGCTGCTGCTCATTGCTCTGAGGGGCGGGAAAGTTGCTGTTAAAGTGACTTTTGTTAAATTAGTGGCTAATTTTTAAAATGTCATACTGAGAACAAAGTAATCCGTGAGTTTTCAACCATGTACTTCTTTTGGAGGCATGGAACACCAGGCACTTAATGTTAAACCGTCAAAAACTGGGCAGTTTCCCAGCGTTTCATCATGAAACTTCCAAACATAGAGCAGAGTTGAGAGGATTTTATACCCGTGTACCGCCTCCTAGATTCAGTCACGAGCATCTCTCCCGTCTATCCATCCTTCAGTCCTTTTTTTTTTTTTTTTTTTTTTGATGCCTTTCAAAGTTGTATATACCTCAGTACACTTCCTACACTTCCTTTTAAATACTTCAGCCTGCTCATCATAACCTGGAGCTCAGTATTTGTTTATAATTTTTTAACATTTGAGTTAAAATTTACATATGGTGAAATGCACAAGTTTTAAGTGTACATTCCTGAGAAATCACTGTTCCGATTTTTCCCTCCAATGTTTAAGAACTTTTTTCCCCCTAATATACATTTAGTTATCTTAGAGATCCCCAATACAAGTTAAGTGCTGATGGATCAAACCCTTTCCCCCCTGCCTGGCTCGCAGGGTCTTGACAATGCTCACAAACAGAGGGTAGCTGAGGTGCTGAATGACCCTGAGAACATGGAGAAGCGGAGGAGCCGCGAGAGCCTCAGCGTGGACGTGGTCAAGTACGAGAGCGGCCCTGACGGAGGGGAGGAAGTGAGTATGAGCGTAGAGTGGAACGGGGTAAGTACAGTACACAGCGCGTGCGCAGCCCGTGCTGCGCGGCCCCGGGCGGCAGCCTGGGCCGTCTCCCCCAGGGAGCGCTTTCTGGCGTCTCCTGCCTTAACTGCTAGACAGCCTACTTCTCTCAAATTAAGTACGGATTAAGCTTTTTGTAAGTTCTTCTGCTAACACTGAAGTCTGTTATTTGTTTGAAGTAGTAATTTTCTTCTTTTTAGGAATCCATGAAAGCTGTTTGGCTTAACTTTGAGCACTTAAATGCTGATTGACTGTCCTGGTTTTTAAAGCATAATCCATAATTTGGTTTTATTTTAATATTAGGATTAGTGTGGCAGATAACTAACTCGCTTTTTTAACTTACCCATTTTCATTGCTAACTTCAGTGCTCCTAATTTCACTGACGAGGCTGCTGCAGATTTTGTTAGAATGAATTTACATACTTCCAAGGAAAAGGGTGATTCAAACGGAACTTGTCTGTAGAAAGAGAACAGGTCAGGAGTGAGAATGTTAGGGTGGCTGCTCTTCATGTCCCAGCTCGGTCCACGGAGGGCCCAGCGGCTCACTGCTTTCCATGGTTACCTGCCGGAGGCTTTTGGGTCCCGAGCATGTGCCTCTGTTAGAAACATGTCACCTCCGTGGCCAGGCTCTGCCTCTGCCTCTGCCTCTGTGGAAGTTCTTACCACTGCTGTTTCTCTAGTCGCCTTCTGGACATTTTCTTTCTAGTGAATTTTTGTAACACGTGGGTAATTTTTTTGTACATTGAGCTGCTGTCTTTGGAATTCTGCTTTAATGGGGGAGGGTTGAAAGCAGGATTAGCTTTAATGCATTCAGGTGCAGTGTTGATTTTTTTGAAGTCACGTAAGGCAATTTGATTAGTTGTAATTGTGCAGATGTTTTGCCAAATGGTAGTTTGGGGCTTTCTTGTAGTCTGTCTTTTTGAATCTATTTATTCTTCGGGATTTTCTACAGCTGTAGCAATTTGGTAAGGGTCAGCACTCTAGTTGACATTTTATACCGAATGTTGTTGGCCAAGCTTTAAGGGAGAGCATCTCTTTTGACTGTCTTTACCTGGCAGCTCCCTTGCTTTGGTTTCCCTGTGCCAAGACAACCAATCAGCATCTGCTTTGACCACCCACCCCGTCGGGCAGTCGCCCAAAGCGAAATGAGGGTGGCGCTGCCCTACTCGTGTCCGCGTCCAGCCCGCACTGTGTACTGTACTCTCCCCGTGGTGGCTGTTGTCTGCGTGCTTTGTGTAGAGGGCCCCTCCTTTCGCTGGTCTTCAGGAGCCAGGGGGCAGGGTTTGATCCTTTAGAATGAAGTTCTGGAGGAGCTTTCTCTTGAGACAGTATTTCTAGGTCAATCTTTCTATGAAATCACGTGAAAATAAAATTATTGACATCTCAGAGTTCTATTACTGTCTTCAAGACTGAGACTCGGGGTTTGAGCGAGAGCTGCTTTCGTTCTTCCGTGGAGGGGTGGGTGGGCGGGCGTCACGGTGCGGTGAGCAGAGGTGGGAACCCCCCCCAGTTCCTGCTCTCTGCCCTTCACCTCACATTTCCTCTCTCACTGTGTACATGCTGTCACTCAGGACACACACACGCTGGGTGCTGGATACCTTTTTACTTGACTTTTAGACACGAGCAGAGCAACTGCATCTTTGACAGAATCCACCCCAGGGCGCTTCGCCTGGGCTGGATCCAGTTGACTGAAAGAATCTAGGTTGCAGGTCATCCAGTGCAGCGGTTCCTAAACTCCCTTTGCGCAGCAGAGGAAGCCTCCCTTCAGGTGGGTCTTAGGTGAAGCAGCGCGCACAGAGAGCTGCTTGGGCTTCCAGGGAGGGCCAGGCTCGGACCGGTACCGCCCCCAAACGGGAGGCCTTGGCTCTCGGACTGCTCTCCTCTGGGAGCTCTGAGGTTCTGAGAAGTTAGTGCTGGCCTCCCAACATTTGACTTGAGTTTTCAAAGCATGCATTTATGTTTTAAAAAGAGGCAGGAAAGGTAGTATGCACCCTTGGGTGGTGTTTGGTTCTTTTTTAACATCTTTTTTGGAGTATAATTGCTTTACAATGGTGTGTTAGTTTCTGCTCTACAACAAAGTGAATCAGCTATACATTTACACGTATCCCATATCTCCTCCCCCTTGCGTCTCCCTCCCTCCCTCCTACCCTCCCTATCCCACCCCTCTAGGTGGTCACAAAGCACCGAGCTGATCTCCCTGTGCTATGTGGCTGCTTCCCACTAGCTATCTATTTTACATTTGATAGTGTATATGTGTCCATGCCACTCTCTCACTTCGTCCCAGCTTACCCTTCCCTGCCCCGTGTCCTCAGGTCCATTCTCTGTGTCTGTATCTTTATTCCTGTCCTGCCCCTAGGTTCATTAGAACCATTTTTTTTTAGATTCCATGTATATGTGTTAGCATACAGTATTTGTTTTTTCTCTTTCTGACTTAATTCACTCTGTATGACAGACTCTGGGTCCGTCTACCTCAATACAGATACCTCAATTTCGTTTCTTTTTCTGGCTGAGTAATATTCCATTGTATATATGTGCCACATGTTCCTTATCCATTCGTCTACCCTTAGGTGCTCTTTAGATTCAGCTTTATTGAGGTAGAATTGCGTACAACCAGAGGACCCCATTTTAAGCTCACCTTGGTTTACAGGCTCACACACTGCCGTCGCCACATTATCTCTGTCCAGGTGTGAGGATAAAATGTTTAATGCTGTCTCTGCATGAGTGCAGATTTCCCTGGGATTACAGGGCAAGCAGATTAAGCATTGTTGCTATTTGCAGCCACTTTCCTGTGTGCATCAAGATTTTCTCTGTTAGGCAGTCAAGATAAAAATAAATTGGGAGTTGAGGTGGGCGCTGAGGCTGGCCTGTCTGTAACTTCATGTTCAGATCACAGGTTCTCTGAGGCAGCCTCATTGTTCTTACTTGTTTACTTTATTATCATAAGAACTTGTTACACGTTTATAATGAGAAAATGCTGTTTAGGTTTTATTTTATATTGGGGTTCTATATTAGATTTTAATTTTTTTATAAAGGATTTCAGCACTTCTTAAAAAGTTTGGAAACTGCTGCTGTAGGGAGAGTGCTGAGCTGCTCTGTTGGGAAGATGCACACAGCCCTCACTTGGGTTTTCACAAACATGTTCACAGGACACCAGGCGCAGGCTTTCTCAACACTCAGAAGTAACATGGACCACAAGGGGCAGTGTGGTCAAAGATGAGACAAACTAGGTTATACTAGTTACTCCCTGCAGATACTGCAGGTCTGGATCAGCCGAGAACTGAATCGTATGCCGTTAAGAGATAAGAAACGTGAGGCTCCCGGACATATTCTAATTCACGGGAAGTTTCTGGATGAGATTCTTGACATGGTAGATAATTTGTTTAGGGAAGTACAATTCTGTTCTTTTTCTATGTACCACAGAGATCATAATTGAAGGACTTGAAAATGTAACTTCATCAAATGTTATTTTTCTGTAAACTGTTGAGATCTAAAAGTCACTGTCAGGATAAGGCTCTTATGGTCCTGCTTCTAAAGATGCAGATGCTCTGTGCATAGTGACCCTTCCTGGGTAAAACTGACTTAATGTTAACTGTGAGACGCACGTGTGTCAGTCACCGGGACCCAGCTCCCCACTGGGCCCCGCGGGAGCCTCAGGGCTGCACTGTAATTAAGGGATCGCCTTTGCAGTGGCCCCACGAGGCCACCAGGAAACATCACACGTCTTACATTCTGAGTGGAACCTGAGCTTCGCCTGTGCTGGCCTTTCTGTTTTCAGGGTGCCAGGTCTCTACCGGGGTCCTTCTGAAGTAGCCCCACCCCCATGTCCCCATCCTTTTCATACCGCTCCCCGTGTTACTGTTTCTAAAAGCTTCTAATACGCTAGACTCTTCCCCACATCACTGGGAGTGAGGTAACTTAATTAGAAATAATGTAATTTTTTAAAAATAAAAATTAAACTAGGAAGACAACTAGAATAAACGAAAGAATTTAAAAACACCAAATCACCTGAAATCCATAGATAATAATTACTGCCATATGATTCTTCACCAATACATCAGAAACCCAGTTTTTTGATACACATATTCTTTCATGGCAGTATAATGATCTAGACTATTCTGAAAGTGTTGGAATACAGTGAGATCTCCCAACCTTCTGGTCTTGTTTTGAGTAGAAATCCACCTTGTTTGGGTGAGTTTGTGCTGTCCTTCCTGGTGGTTCTCAGGGGCCAGGTTCCCAGCTGGTAAGAGAAGGAGGGCAGGCAGACCTACCTGCTCCACCGCCCCGCCTCCCCTCCAGGTGCTGCTCCCCACGCCCAGCCCAGCCCAGCCCAGCCCAGCCTGCCTGGCCGTGCGGGAAAGGGGGGGGGGGAGTGTGTGTGGATAAGTGTATGAAATGCTCTTGGAATCTGACTGAAATTACTCTTCCATATTCTGTGGAGTGTCTAGTACAGGAATATTACAAATAGTACTACCTTAGAGTAGCACTGAATTTTGAAATGAACACAAGGAGTTGTACTATTTATAGAATTATATTAACATTTTAACATGCTATTTCTAAAGAGCAGCAAGAACTTATGTTTTCTTGTCCTCCCAGCATTGGTGGGGAGTTGGTAACAAGTTTTATTTTTCCATTTTAAAGATGAGAAAGATGAAGCTCGGGCTGGTTAAATGACTTGCTCAGCGTCGCATGGTGAGTCAGCGCGGGCGGGGCTCAGGTCCCCGCGGTCTGGGGCTTCCAATCTGCCAGGACCCAGGATGCGTTGCTGCTTCGGAAATCCTTTTTCTAGTTAATTTTATTTTGGATTATCAACTGCATGTTTAAAATGTGCTATAAACTTTAAAAGTCAGTGTTTCTTAACATTTCTGAAATGTCTAAAATGTTAGTGTTTTTCAGAGAAAGTCCTTTCTGATTTCAGAGAGAACTTTATAGTTTAGTTCTATGCAAGAGGATTTCTGATAAAGTTAAAGCTTTAATGAATGCACTCTTCCTGTGCATAGCCGTCTTTCTTTTGGTCACTGTCGATGTTTTTTGTCAGAATCTCCTTATGTACAGTAACTTGAAAACCTTTTTATTGTAAGTATCAAGGAGATTTCTAGCACGGTGCCAGTCCGTGCTCTAAAAATGTTGCATTTTATTTTATTGAGGATTAGGAGTGATCAGTCTAGATTATGTAAAATGTAACATAAGGTCCAGTACCTGTTTCATATGGGGCTGACAGGAGCAGGCAGAAGGTAATTCCAAATACTAAAGCGGTAAAAATGCTGCTTAGATTTTGTGACCTAGAAATACTGTAAGCCAAGCTGTGCTGCGTGGAAACTGGCTCTTTTCTCATGAGTTTCACCTGGGCTTTCTCTCTCCGTTTCTGTCTAACAGGCCTAGCTGCCCTGTGTGACACTCACACTGTCTCCTGCATGATGGGCGGCATCTCCTCCAGCTTTTCTTCTCTCTCCAGTGCTGACTGCTGTGTTTAGCAATCCCCTAGGATTCTTGTCAGAGCTACACCTCTCTGTGACTGGCCATTCCTTCTGGTGCTGCTGTCCTTTTGGGGGGTTCCTTATCTCTGTATACATGTAGCTTTGCCAGATATGTACTTAGTAATATAAAGTGTGTTAATAAAACCATTTACTGTGTAATACCTGAGTTTAAAAACTAAGAGCAATTAGCTGTTCACTTTGATAAGAGGTAGTTAGTAGTATCCCCCAGGTGTTACTGCAATGGCATGATGGTGACTGTGACACTAGCTAGGCTGTCAGAGTAGGGCATGTGCTGCTCCTGTCGCGCTTGGAGACCTGGCGGGACCACCCCGGGCTCTGGGCGCCCCCCTTAGGGTCGCGCTCAAGTAGAGTTTGCTGTGTAGTCTTTGTGTGAGATTTTGGCAATTCTGCTTTTCTCTACTAATCTTTAAGTGTTCAGTGATTTGCGTATTTGTGTCTTTCTAACTTCTAATAAACTCACTCCAACTGACCTGTGTCTTGGTGTCTGTCTGCTTGGTAGACCTTCTCACTCTTTCCATGGAATGCAGCATTGCCGTAGCTTCTAGAAGTGGTGGGGCTACTGTTAATCTTACTAAATGATTCATTCTGAGAATAAAAGTTGTTCTATACACATTTTTTTCACTCTGTGTATTTGATTTTCATATCCAGATACTGCCAAGTGTTTCACTTATAAATGTCTGAATCACTTATACGAAAGCTGGGCACTCTTTTACTTGCTTCCTACAAGGCATCTAAGGATTTTTAGTTATTTGTGTAGAATGAACATACTGTTTAATTTTCCCACTACATTTATAATCAACATTTAATAAAACTGTCCTATAAAACTTAAGGAATAAACAGTATATCTATTGCATGTAGATGAAATTGTTAAAAGGAAGTTGCCTATGTCAAGCCTAAATGTTTTAGGTCCTGTACTGTTTCATGGACCAGATGCTTCCATATTTATTAAACATGGAGTTTGATTTTGGTGATCTTCCTAGGAGCTGCCTTAATTTCCTTGAGTCTTTCTGTGTATCTTTTGTTTCAAAACAGTAATATAATTAATTTTCCTTTGGGGATTTTATTACTTTTGTTTGAATGAGCTTTTTCATGTTCGAAGATTTTCATATTCATTGGATTGTCTTTCATGAAATTTAAAATGGATAGATTTCTATTTAAAGTGTACTTACATACATGGCGAATTGATAATTTCTGTAGGAATCACATTACCAGCAAGTCACAGACCGGCAGGTCAACCACGATGTGAATTCTTTGTTTTCATTTAGCTTTGTCTCTTGTGGGTTGGGAGGGAGAACCATCTGGCGCTTCACATTTGTTCACGTTTTTTTCAGGATGGCACTGGATCTTTAAAACGCAGTGGTTCCTTTAGCAAACTCCGGGCTTCAATTAGACGCAGCAGTGAGAAGCTGGTTAGGAAGCTGAAGGGAGGAGGTTCACGAGACAGTGAGCCAAAGGACCCTGGGTAACTATCGCCGGCCCCCGCCCGCCCGCCTGCCCGCCCTTCTCGCCCGTAGACCTCAGAGCCGCATTCCCGTCTGCTTCCCACATGGTAGCAGTGGAGAGGGTTAGTAGCTGCAATCGGACTTTTTCCCAGGATAGGTTGAGAAAAAATTGTGAAATTTCCTGTTTAGAGGCTAAAAGAGCTGAAGAAGCCTTTGAAAGAAATTTATGGAATTCTTTGATTTTGTTACATGTTCAAAGAAAGCCTTAGCAGTGAAAAGTAAGAATTTAATATTAAAATACTGAGCATATTAACTTGTTTTTTCTAATACGCATTATTCATTTTAAAAACCAGCATTAGCTTAAATCCTTTAAAGTTAGTTTTAATCTTTTAAAATCAAATGCCAGCTGCGACTATATTAAATCTCATCATACAGGTGTTACTAAAGGAGGGAAAATGGTTTAAATAGAAGGATCACAATTTCAAGACTTTTGTTATAATGAGTTTCTTTAGGAGATTTAAAAAACCTTCGCTTTTGCATGTGTTTAGAAAAGGGTCTCTTCAGTTCATGAGTCTTTTAGGGTCTTTTGAACAATAACTTTTAAGTTATCAAAGGAATTTGATTCTAAGATATTCCTTGCTTTTTATACGGTTCATCAGAGGAAGAGTTCTTTGTCCTTCTCTGTTAGTGTTAACAAATTGCCCTGGTTTCTGGGTTATTTCTGGTGTAAACGGCTTCCTGTTTTTGGATGCGTTTCTCACAGAAGCACCGTATTGTATTGTCAGCTGTTCCGTGAAACTCAACCTCCCTAAAACGGTACCTATTTTGTAAAGGTTGATTCTTAGTATGACTCTGTTTTAAAGTATTTCACTTTAAGTTCTGTAAGCACTCTAATGTCTCAGGGCTGAGACCGAGTTCCTTCGGGTAGCGTGTGGGAATATAAAGGTAGGTGCTTTTACAGTTGTGCGCTTTGCTGTCTGTAAGGCATGTCCCGTCTCATTCCTCTTGTCATCAGCTGGGGCCTGACGCCCGAGACGAGACCCCTGGGGTCGCCCAGCCTGGCTGTCTGCTCCGCGCCTCACCCGCACCTGTGGGGAGGGGGGCTGGGCTTGCGCATAGCGCTGACCCCGCATCTCTGCTGGTAGAGGGACTTGCTTCCCGATGGCTTTGGAGGCAAGAGGAGCAGTTGGATGTTTATATGCTGCCGTTGCCCTCTTCTCAGAAATGTCTACAGTCTGCAGAGGGACTTTCCCACGCCCCGCCGACATCCGGTGTGAAAGCGCCGGAAGCTGCGGTGTTGGAAGCCACTGGGGGCTTCTGCGGCCGCGCGGGGCGTCGGTCCTGCCTGGGAGGAGGCATGTGCGCGCTGCCTTAGGGAAGTGGGTCCTAAAGGGCCCTGTTTGGTTTCCAGAGCTAAAATGATAGGGTGCTGTCTGCCCCTCTCACAGCGTGGTGAGCGGCTGAGCAGGTTGCCGGGCCCTGCTGAGTACCGATCCGGATCCTTCGGCGGGTCCGATGCGTGAAGTGAGGGCGCGTCACGCACTCCGTGCCGTACAGGCCGTCGGCCGGTTCCGCCAGGGCAGACGCACTGTGGCCTGGGGTTCTGATGTCTCAGAGCTCTTTCGGGCAGCGTCCAACTCTGGCACCCAGTCCTGGATGCAGCAGAGCTCACAGTTTCTCCTCCTTCACGTCTTTCTGTTTTTCCCGTGACGCCGCGCGTGTGGACGCTCCCCAGTAGGGATGTTCACGGTGCTGCTAAGAGCGCTTTGCCGGCCTGACCTGATGAAAAGTAGACCCACACACGTGCATATCTTAACAGTGTTCCCATGTGATGTTATCTGGGTGGATATCTTACTAAACTTTTTGAAAAACTAAATAATTTAGAAAGTTTATCCCATCAAATGCATGAAACAGTAATCTTTCCAGATAAGAGCAGCAATCTTTATTAACTAGACCAGTGGCTCTCAAACTGAAGTATGCCTCAGCGTCTCCTGGAGGATTCCTAAAATAGACCGTAAGGCCCACCCCTGCGTTTCTGATGCAGTGGGACGGGTGTGTGTGTGTGTGTGTGTGTGTGTGTGTGTGTGGTGGGCGTGTGGTGGGGGGTGGGGGTGTGGTGGGGGGGAGTGGCGAATTTGCCTTTCTAGCAAGTTCCCGGGTAGCGCCAGCACTGCTGGGGGGGCCACGTTGTGAGAAACACCGAAGTGGGTGCCCCGGGAACAGGGTCTGCAGCCTGCAGTGGGCACAGCTCCAGGGAAGCACTGGGCTGCTCGGTGGTCTGGGCACCGCGGGCTTCAGTGAGAGTGTGGGTGCGATTCCAGAGCCGCTGACGGGGCAAGTTGTTCTTTCACTTCATCTTGTAAAGAAAAGGGAGTTTGAGGACCACGTTTCTGTGCCTTTCTTAGGAAAAGGTAGCTGGCCAGTTAAGTAATAGAATAATTAAATATGGCAGAATATAATTCACTGGTGATTTGGTTTGATTCTATCCTTTGTTCTTTAGTGGTTCTGAATAGAGGAAAACCTGTCCCGAGCTCTGGTAACACTTGCGTGGGGTTCATTGGGATGTTTGTGTCTTGTCCTTGGTGGGGAGTTCGGGGAGTAAGTTTTATAATCCTTGGGGAAAAGTCAGTTAAGGTTTTGCTTTCGGTGTAGTTCGTTTAGTGAGAACTCAGTAAGGGCCTGCTGTCTGCTTGGCACTGTGCCTGTGACGCTGGCAGCCGTGCATCCATCACCTGGGACTTTGGTCCCTGCAGCTGGTGTGCGCGTGTGCTTGCGTGTGTGTGCGCGCGCGCGTGTGCTTGCGTGTGTGCTTGCGTGTGTGCTGGCGTGTGTGCGTGTGTGTCTGGTCGTGCTCAGCCTTCACACCCGTGCTTCACCCTTGCAGCCATGCCCTCAGATTGTAAATAATAGTGGTCACTGTTGATGTCATAGTAGTTCAGATTCAGAATGACTGATCCTGTTATAAACATTTAAAAATAACACTTCATATTGGTTCTTTTAGCTTTAAAAGAGAAGGTGGCTTTGTTTGAGTTCATCCGTGGTGGCAGTAAGCAATTACAGTAATTCTACGACTATAATTTAAGTTTAGATTATAGGTAATTTGTAAGATATTTTATTTCATATTTTAAAGGTGTCAGACAGGAGAAAAAAGTAAATATATATACATACATATATATATATAAAAATCAACATGATTTTGTAAATGTAAAGCCATGAAATATGTTTTAAATTTTTGGTTTCTGAGCAGAGAAATACTAGCCTTAGAGTTTATTTTACTAATAAAAGATTATTTTTTCCTAGTTTTAATATAGAAAACTCTACAAAATACAGAATATATTTATGCATTTGATCTTAATAGTGAGCTTTGAGGGTCTCTCTTTTTTAATATTTATTTATTTGGTTGCGCTGGGTCTTAGTTGTGGCCGGTGGGCTCCTTAGTTGCGGCACACATGTGGGATCTAGTTCCCCGACCAGGGATGGAACCCGGGCCCCCTGCATTGGGAGTGCGGAGTCTTACCCACTGTGCCACCAGGGAAGTCCCTTGAGGGTCTCTCTCTGACACGGTCACTTAGGGGCGTGGTTTACGGGAGTCACTGAGGTTCCCTTCCTGAAACTCAGGAGGCTCCTCGGGCTCCCCCGTGGAAGTCAGCGGGTGGCATTGGCAGATCCCCTCAGCTCCTATAGGAGTCAGGTTTTAACAAGTGAAACTCCAGCGACGCTGGCTTTATGGGGCTTGAAGATAAACTTTTTGCTGAGAAAGACGCAGAGAAACTTCGCTTTTTTCTGCTGGGTGCCATAGAGTAGATCTGGGATGTACGTATAAAGAGTTGGGTGGGTATCCCAGTCTGGGCGAGATAAAGGCCTCCTCTCTGTTAGAGATGGTTCCAGGCCCCCATGGTGACAGAGCCTTTGGAGGGGTGGCTTTGCTGTGCTCCCTGCTCCTGGTTGACTGATGTGCTGACGGTTTGTCCTTGCATGTCCGCCGTCCTGGGTGCAGCATGAAGCGTGCCAGTTCTCTGAATGTCCTTAACGTGGGTGGCACGGCGGCCGAAGACCATTTCCAAGTAAGGAGCCCTGCCCCACTTAACATCCTTTACATGTTGGCTGGACCTTTCCTCATCATTGCTGCCATTTCAGCAGAGCCTGTGGACATTTTAGTATTTCTGATTCAAGACAAATAGACCTCATAAATGATACTTTCATAGTCGCCATGAACTTAACCATCTGAATTATGGGAATGTTGTGAACATTCTCAGTACACGAATTAATGATCTTTACAAATACGTTGATTGACAATTAAAAATTAAATATTCTGATAAAGTAATATCAAAACTTGACCAGTTGTTAATTTGTATTATTAATTTGTATGATTTTAGCTTCTAGTATTTATAACTAATATAATGTCTAGCTAAGCTGTTGAGTGTTTTAAAACCATTCAAAAACTTCACTAAGTACAGTCACTTTGACACAACAGTCTTTAGCACTTTGTCACCTGTCCAAGTCTTGCACAGACCGGTCACCTTTGCACTTAAAACTGTTGGCATCCTGTTCTCCATTACAAATGGCCTTTTTATTTTCCATGTGTGACTGTTGGGTGTGCCCAGGCCTCTGGCCCCTTCTGTGACCTAGCGGCTGTCCACCGGGACCAGGTGTCCTGGTCACCACAGCTGTTGATGCAGCAGCTTTCCCAGCCACCTCAGTCCCACCGGTAAACTATTTGACGTACAGGGGCGGTGATGGGCCGGCAGGTGTGCTGACCTTCCTCCTCACCCCCAGCACGCGTGGGGGGCGGCTGCTCCCAGGATGCTGTCATCGGGCCTCTAGTTTAAAAGCTGCAAGGTGCTGGGAGGATGCGCTCTTGATGATGACAGTAGAAGAAACTACGTTTGCTTTTAAAGGTCTGGAGCTAACACAGTCCTCTTGCTCCCTTCTTGCGTTTTGCACACGCTCATCTCAGCGTCAGGGCTCGTGGGCTGCTGTGAGTCGTGCGGCTCTTGTTAGTGCCCAGACCACTGGAGGCTGGCGTCATGTGAGGCACTGGTTAAGAATAATTTTTCCATTTGTTTTTTCACGCAGGAACGAAATAATTGTCTGGCAGACTCCAGAGCTCTGAGTGCCAGCCACGCCGACCTGGCCCCCACGGGTCAAGGCAGAGCTAGATTAACCCCCAAGGCTAATGAGCGCTGAGGCCCTCAAAGCTTGGCCAGGCCCCTCCCACTTCAGGGCGGCCCTGGGGTCGCCTCCTTTCCTGGATGGTGACCTCTACCACCTGCTGGAGGTTTGCCCCGAATTCTGTCAGGCGGTCTGCAGCCCTAGTGCCCAGGAGCTGCCAAAGCCCGGCGGTGGGAGACGGCCAGGTGTGGAGCCGGCCCAGCGCGCTCGGGGTCGGCCGCTGCTCATGGACACGGGCCCCAGCACCGAAACCTGCTTTCAACTGTAAAACTGTGTTACTAAGGCTGTTTATTAAGGCTGGAACCTGAAACTACATCCTTTGAGAATTAGGAGTCCAGTGACCCGTGGCGGCGACGCTGGGACTAGGGAGCGGGGGAGACGGGGTAACTGCGGGGAGGCCTGCGCCCCCTCCTGGTCTGCATCTCAGCCCCTTTGGAGCCCTTTTCCCCCTCCAGGCCTCTGTACACTAAGTGCACGGAGATGCATGTTTTCCTTTTAAAAAGCTTTTGTTTGTAGCGTTAAGTAACAGGGTGGGTTCTGACACGTGCATTTTCTTTTCTTTTCTTTTTTTAAAAAATTTATTTATTTTTGGTTGCGTTGGGTCTTCATTGCTGCACGCAGGCTTTTCTCTAGTTGCGGCGAGCGGGGCCTACTCTTCGTTGCGGTGTGCGGGCTTCTCATTGCGGTGGCTTCTCTTGCTGCAGAGCATGGGCCCTAGGTGTGCAGGCTTCAGTAGTTGTGGCTCACGGGCTCAGTAGTTGTGGCACGCGGGCTCTAGAGCGCAGGCTCGGTAGTTGTGGCACACGGGCTTAGTTGCTCCGTGGCACGTGGGATCTTCCCAGACCGGGGCTCGAACCCGTGTCCCCTGCACTGGCAGGTGGATTCTTAACCACTGCGCCACGAGGGAAGTCCTGACAGATACATTTTCAAACCAACCCTGAGACATTATTCCTTAAGGGAATCCGTGAGACTAGCTGGTAGGTTAAGAAGGTGTAATTCCAGATGACGCCAACTGTACAGGGGCACATCCCTGCTGCTGAGGTTTGAAAGAGGATCTGGAAAGCTGTGAGCATCCTTGTGAAATGTCAGGGTTAGTTTCTAGTTTACCTTAATGTTATCATATGTCGCTGAGCAAAGGCGCTTCCAGCCACCTTTCCCTCAACAGTTGCACTGGGCTGGGGTGCCGCGTGCTCCCTGGGCCCCTGTGGGGTGCCCTTGGGCTGCACGTGTCCTTCACCCCCAGTGTGGACCTCGGGCTGAGGGCTAGAGGCAGCAGCAGCCTGGGGTTTCGGTACAGCAAGGCTAGACTTTAAGCTTTGTTTAAAAGTTCCTGTAATTCAGTAGTGGATCACCTCAGGGCATCGGTGCTTGTGTTGGTGAGAGCTGCTGTGTCCCCCCAGAGGCAGGCACCCCAGCCCGGTGTTGGGGGCCCTCGAGGCTGACCTGTCTCCTGCAGCCTGTCTCTGGCCACGCTCCTTTCCTCAGCTCCTGACTCCACTTAGGTTTTGCAGCTTCCGATGGATCAGGAACTTTCAAAATGCTCTCTAGAGGTGTTTAAAAAAATGATGGGTTGTAAGAAACCACTGGAGAAAAGGGCAGAGCTGTGTCCCCATATGGGCACTGTGGCTCTTTCAGGTTCACGTTTAGGTGCAGTGGGGGGGATGTGTCTGTGTCACATCAGAACCAGGAGGGGGACCAAGCGGTCCTAGCTCCTCCTTCCACTACATTCAAGTTTTCTCCCAGCCACAGAGCTGACACAGGACATCTGAAAGCCACTCGGTTTCCCTTAGTGTGACAGTTGTCTCTGCAAAATCATAGGGCATTTAGAAAGAATAAACATGGGGCTGAGAATAGAATTTAATTTTAAGCTTCCAGTTGGTGAAAAGAGACCTTCTTTGCAGGGGCCTTAGTTGAACCTTGTCTGGCTTTGAGCCCTCTGGCCCTGGTTCCCCGAGGGTTGTGGTGGCCTTTGTAAGGCCACATGGAGACAGCATTTGGGGTAAGAGAGGCTCGAGGGCCTTCTTGAAGCTGGGTTGTAAAAGCCTTCGTGTCTCAGAGGGGATGCTACCTGGGTGTCAGCAGTTTCTGATTTTTGAACTTGTATCAAAATAGAGAGAAGCCAGGTTGTAACCAACTTCCAGTCCGGTAGTCAGGATTTTAACGTTCTCAGAGAGGGCAGTGTGGGGGTGGGCCAGCCCTCCCTCTTCAGCACCCACTTCTACACTGTTTCTATCACGTTAGACTCCCCTGGCCAGAGTGGAGGAGCTGAGGGTCTGCGTGAGTGTCTGAGGGCCTCCTGACCCCTCCCACTCCTCCCCACGGTGAGCGGGCAGTTCCGCTGCTGCGAGGATTCAGATAGTTACTTTCTGAAACTTACAGAGTTGAGTTCCTGTTATTTGCTTGGTCGGAAGGCTGCTAGGAATGTCATGTAATTAGTTACTGTCTTTACAGTAAAGTATAAGTATTGCTAAGGATTCAGAGTTTAGTTTGCAGCACTCATTGTTACAACTCATAGAATGTTCTGGGGAAGGCATGTTAACATCTGTACGAGGCCAACTTTTGATACGTTTGAACGTCGTACTGTGAATTCATGGGATAGATATCTGGAAACTGAAGCAGCACTGGGTAGCACCAACCAAAGGTGAAGTTCAAGTGAGCTAAGCGACCATCGCCCTGCAGATGTCTCCTCCGTGTAATCGGGCTGATACATAAAGATGTGTGCACAGTTTCCACTTAGTTCTCCAGCACGACAGGAGGACTCGGATGGTTTATACAGTGGTGTGGAGCTACCCCTCGGGGGTCACAGGCCTGTGAGGGCCATCCGATTGTCCCTGGGGCACGCCCTGGGGGGTCGGGTTGGCTGAGAGACCAGGGAGAGGCAGGGTGGACACTCCTTTGGGACCTGGTGTTCCTGAGACACAGAGGGAAACCCCACTGCAAAGTCCCATGGCCCCTGGTGGGTGAGCACCCCCGGGGCGGCCTGTCTGCCTGGTGGGCACGTGCGGCTGCCCGGAGGCCGAAGGTGGGTCCGCACCTCTGCAGGACCTTGGCCATGAAACATACCTTCTGTCTCGGAGCAATAGTTTTTTTTTTCTCACTGTTGGTGTGACTTGCCTAGGAAATCATTTGGAACTGTTTATATTTACTTACAAAAATAAAGTGTTTTATTTCCTGTTGTAAAGTCCCTGTACTTTTGTGGAAAGGCTCTTTTGTAAAACTCCAACCCTAAAAGAACCTTTTCCTGTTTAACGTTAGGCACCCAGTCTTTTTAGGGTCACAGGCTACTTTGAAAACATGATGAAAGTTGTAACTGGATCATCCAGTCCTGGAATGACATGCACAGAGCGTGTGCCCCGTGACAGGGATGTACCCCGCCCCACCCCAGTGAGCCTGCGGGAGCCTGGCACCAGCGTCTAGCTCCTGGAGCCGTGCGAGGGTGGCCACGGTGCCGAAAGTGGAGTGACAGGGCCGCCCCAGGGCTGTGAGGACAGACGTCACGTGTATGAGTCCTGTGGACAGTGCCTGGCAAAGAGCAAGCGCTGGTGAGGGTCTAGGGGCTGCAAGTGCCTTCCCCGGCACGTCTGTCCAGCCGGGGCTGCTCTGCGCTGGGCAGCAGTGGGGAGGAGGCAGAGGCAGGGTGATGATGGGGGTGAAGGCGGCGCAGCCCTGCCGGAACCGGGCAGTCACGTCCCTTGGTGACCATGGGGCCTTGTGCCGCCACTACCAGATGCTCAGATTCTGGAGTTTGTGGCCAGATGCAGCAGGGCCCCGGCCGATGGGAGGTCCCGAGTTCTGTGCACACGGTGTGGGCGCCCCCAGGCCAGGGCCGAGGTCCCGGCCACCGTGGCCAGCCTTGGAGGAGGCACTGGGGGCACAGCGGGACGCGCTCTCCTTTTAGAATAGTTCTCATCTGCCCAGGACGGACTTCCCGGCAGATGGGCCAAGCTGGCGCCGCGGCTGCTTGCGCTCTCTGGGGCTGGTGGCAGGGGCCGCGCACAAGGCACATCTCCCCGCCCCGATGCCTCGCCCGGACCCTGCGGCCTGGCCTGCCGTGTGTTCTCCACCCTGTGCCAGACCAAGGCCAGGGGGTGTGCTGGCAGCCAGGAGCCGACAGCCCGACCACGGGGTGAGGAGGGCCAGTGGGCGCCCGTCTGACCTCGGCCCCGCCGTGGCCCGAGGCGTGGCTGTTGGGAGCTTTGGGAAGGGGATGCGCAGCCTGCGAGGGTCAAGGTGGAGACCCCACCGAGGGGCCTGGGGGCCTGCATCTGGGCGGCAGCTAACGTGGACCCAGGGTGGAGGAAGCTGCTGCTCATTGTAGAGAGCAGCCGGCAGGGGAGGGGCTGGGGATGCTGGGTGCTTCCAGCCCCTGGTACCTGAGGGGACCCTGACCAGAGGGACGGTGACACGTCAGCAGGACTCGGTCCCAGGCGTCCCCCGCACACCCTCGGTGGTGACCGTGTAGGAACAGGACGAGGGCGGCAGGTGCGGGGCAGAGACCACCCTCAGGGTGCGGCGGGGCGGGGCGGAGGCGGCCTCCTCGGGGCGCAGCCGGTCTGCCGTCAGCCTCACCAGGAGCTGGTTGGACCAGGTTATTCCCAGGGCTGGAGACGCCCGCTCTACCCCGACGCTGAGACAGAAAACAGCCCGACTGTCCTGTGCTGTGTGTGGAACCGCGGGCCCCGCCACCCCTGCCCTCGGGGCACCCACTCACCCTGGCGGCCCGGCTGCCGCACCCCGCTCCTCCGCGGATTCCGTCACCTGAAGGGTCCAGATCGGGGTCAGCGGCGGTGAGGACCCGGCCCCGGCCCGAACCCCCTGGCCTCGCCCTCTCCGGGGGCGGAGGGGGACCCACCTGGTTGACGCACAGCACGGGGCTCCGGAAGGTGCAGCTCAGCCGGCGCAGCTCGGCCCCCAGTGCCTGCAGACGCCGGGCCCTGAGGGCCGAGGCCGCCCGGTCGAACTCACAACGGAACGGGGCTGCCACGGAGTCGATGACCACCAGGCGGGCCATGCCCCGCGACAGCAGCACAGGCACCTTCTCACGCACACACTCCAGCAGGGTGTCCTGGAAGCCGAGGGGAGGCGGCCGTCACCACCCGCGCGGGGGGCCCCCTCGCCACGCCCCGCCCTGGGCCATCACAGTGGCCGGGCCCCTCCCCTTCAGTGGCCCCGTGCTGGGCACCGACCGCCCAGACCGCCACGCAGGACTGCCCAGCCCCACCCAGTGGAGGGAGGAAGCAGGTGTGCGGGAACCTGAGTCTGTCCTGCAACCAGCGTCGCCTCCCACGTGAAGACCCCTGGGCCGTGCCCAGGCTGTGCGCTAGGGCGCCGACCGGCCGGGCGTGGGGCCTCGGCTGCCTCCAGGCCAGCCCACCTGCCCCCCAAGGCCCTATGCGCTGTGCTCGGGGCAGCCCTGTCCCTTGGGGCCCCGGGGCCCTGCCTGCCTGGACTCGGCCCCGGTGCCCAGTGGCCACACAGCGGCCACGCCGTTAGGCACTCCTGAGAGCCGCCCGGTGTCTGGGAGGAAAAACCCGACTCTGTGCTCGTTAACTCCCCAGGGTGCCCCCGGCAGAGCCTCTCTGTGTGGAAAATGACAGCAGCAGCAGCGGCCTGGAGGATGCCAGCCTTAACGTGAGTCCCGCACCCCTCCCCACCGCCGCAGGCAGTGCTGGGGCACCGGGGGGCCGGGCTGGGGGCGGGGGCAGGGCTGCGCCTGCCTGCTGCAGGGTCAGGACTCCAAGAGGGGCCTAGCTTGGGGACCCCGTCCCCCGGGCAGGGCACCCCCAGCTGCTGGGCAGACACCAGTGAGGGGCTGGGGCCTCCTCCACCAGAGCTGCTCCCGGAACAGAACTTAGCAACGCTCCCCCCGCCCCCCCGGGGCCTCAGCCGGCCTGAGCCTGACCCGCTGCCGCGTTTCGCAGTGAGGATGCCCCGGAAGGGTGAGGCCTGTGCTGCTCGTGTGCGTCCAGAGGCCCCGTGACGCCAGGGGACGGTCGCGAGGCTGGAGGGCCTGGAGCGGGGCCCGGAGCACCGACCTCGTCTGCTCCCGTGTCCACGCCCTGAGCACCGCCACACTAACAACCACGCCGCCTGCCACCAGCGCGTGCTCACCTGCAAAGCCGCGGCCACCTGCCGCCGGTCCACCCGTCCCTGAGCCAGCCCGGGCTCGCGTGCCACCCGCCGCTCATCGTGTTACTGCCCCGCGCTACGTGTAATCATGTATTTTACGGTAAAGTTTTTAAAGATTAAAAACTTATACAGCTCATCCTTTACCGGAAATCCGTTTTATAGCAGTTCTTAAATGGGGGAAGGGCCCGGGTGGCTCGGCGGCTCTGCGCACTTGTGTTGGGTGCACTGGTCTGTACCCCGTCTTCCAGCTCCCTCCTGAGGCCTTTGCATCGTTATTCAGCCCCAAACAGACAATGACCTCAGCTGGCTGCTCCCCCGCCGCCTGCCTGCCCCCTGCCCCCTCCCCAGGGGCCGCTGCCCTCTGAGTCCCCACCGCTGTCTGCCCACGGGGAGGGCGCGGGACCCAGGCACGCCTTCCAGGTGTGGTGTCGCCCCAGAGGCCCCGCCAGGCGCGCTCAGCAACCTGGGGTCCTCGACAAGGGGGCTTTCCCCTCCTTCAGAGGCAGAGGTACAACCCCACACCACGGCTGCTGCTGGGCCAGTGGCCCGGACGGCAGGCCCCGTCCTCTGGGCCGCGGTCACCTCTGCGGCCGGGTGAACAGCCGCAGGAGGCACTTGCCCGGTTGGGGCTCCTCTAGGGGCAGGAGGTGGCGTGTCCAGCACCCTCCCTTGCCCGCTCTTCCCTCGGGGTTAGGCTGCCAGAAACACACTGGACGCCCAGTTCAGCCTGAGTCCAGGTAACGAGTAGTTCCGGCCTGAGCGGAGCACGCGGGCACCGGGGCCTGACCTCGCGGGTCATGCGCGTGGCCCGCCCGCGCGGCCGACTTCCCCTCAGACGCTTACCACGTCGGCTGCGTGCTCGATGAAGATCTGGTGGCCAAACTTGATTTTCCTGACCACGTCCCCGGGAACGTCTGTCCGCAGGCGCTGCTGCTGAGTGATGAGCTGCTGCAGACGCCGGCTGGGGAAGGTGTCCTCTGTGCACACGTAAACGGCCCCTGGGAAGCCGCGGGCGGTGAGCAGCTGGGCGTGGCCTCAGGCCGCCCTGCCAAAGGCCAACGACCCTTTCCTTCCTGCACTGCCTCTCATGGGTCTGCCCCTCCGACCCAGCACGGGGGCCGGCCGGCGCCCACCTCTCACTGCCAGGCCCCTCGCCGCCGGAACTTCACCTTGTGGGTCTGCCCACCCTGGGCTGTCCAAGTGGGAGTGAGGGGAACTGTAGGGGCTCCCGGCTTTCAGGAACGCCCCCTCCTGCAGACACAGGGAGATGCCCCTCTCAGGCCCTGTTGGGCGGATGTTCCCTCAATTCCACTGTCAAGGCTCCTCCTACGGTTCTGGGCTACCTGGTGGTAACTAACTGTCTTTGCTGTGCCTGGAAAAGCCAGTAAACAAAACACAGGCGATGCATCACCAGGGGCCTGGAATCCCCACCAGAAGGTACCCCCGGAGTCCTGTGCTGAAAAGAACCAGGGGCCACTGATTCTCAACAAAGGCCCCAGGACAATTCAGTGAGGAAAGAGTAGTCTTTTTAACAAATGGCGCTGGGACAGAGAGACACCCACGTGCAAAAGGATGAAATTAGACCCTTACCTCATACCATATAGGAAAACTAAATCACAATGGATCAAATATGAGAGCCCAAACCATAAAACTCTTAGAAGAAAACACAGGGATAAATCTCATGACCTTGGATTAGGCAGTGGATCCTTAGATACGACACCAAAAGCACAAGCAAGAAACAAATTGGACATCATCAAAAGTGAAAAACTGTGCTTTAAAGGACACCAACAAGAGAGGGAGAAGTCAACTTAATAGAAAAAAGTACTGCAAATTGTTTATCTGATGAGTTTAGTATCCAGATTATATAAAGATCTCCTACAACTCCACAGACAAATAACCCAAGCTTTTAAATGGGCAAGAGATTGGAGTAGACATTTCTCCAAAAGCACAGGGATGGGCAGCACATGCAGAGATGGCCAACATCAGTAGCCACGAGGGGGACGCAGCCAGCGCCACAGTGAGAGACCCACCCGTGCTGGGGTCAGAAGGACAAGCACTGGCTCAGAGGCGCAAGGCCTGGAACCCCCTACATCGTTGATGGGAAGGAAAACGGTGTAGCCGCTGCTGAGAACAGTCTGGCAGTTCCTGAAAGAGCGAGACACGCAGCTACCATACGAACCAGCAATCCCACTCCTAGGTGTCCACCCAAAGCCACGCACAAGCAAAAGGTGTGAACCACCCGCAGGACTGTCAGTGGATGAAAGGGTAGCTGAGTTGTGGTCTGTACACGTGATGGGACACTATTCAGCCCTACAAAGGAACGAGGAACCGACACATGCTCCGATGTGGGTGAACCCTGAAGACACGCTGAGTAAAAGGGCACGTTTGCATGATCCCATTTGTTAGAAATGTGCAGAACAGGCGAATCCAGAGACAGGAAGCAGATGGGCGGTTGCCAAGGGCTGGGGGAGGGGAGAGTGCGGAGTGACTGCTCATAGGGATGAGGCTTCTTTTTGGGGTGATGAAGTGTTGTGGAGCTAGATAGTGGTGGTGGGTGCACAACTTTGTGAAAATGCTAAAAACCACTGAGTTAAATAAGGAGGAAAGGCCTCAGGACTTCCCTGGTGGTGCAGTGGTTAGGAATCCGTCTGCTAATGCAGGGGACACGGGTTCGAGCCCTGGTCCAGGAAGATCCCACATGCCACGGAGCAACCTAGCCTGTGCGCCACAACTACAGAGCCTGAGCTCTAGAGCCCGCGAACCACAACTGCTGAGCCCGTGCGCCGCAGCTACTGAAGCCCGCGTGCCTAGAGCCCGTGCTCAACAAGAGAAGCCACCGCAATGAGAAGCCCGCGCACCGCAACGAAGAGCAGCCCCTGCTCGCCGCAACTGCAGAAAGCCTGCGCGCAGCATCGAAGACCCAACGTAGAAAGAAAGAAGAAGGAAGGAAGAAGGAAGGAGGGAAGAAAGAAAAAGAAAAGAAAGAAAGCAAGCCAGTGATCTGGCGGCGCGCTGGCTGAGCCCCACCAGGACTCTCAGGGCCACGGCTGAACCTACCGTCGCTCTCGCTGTACCGGTCACGGCACTGCCCTGGGGAGGGACCCAGAGAAGAACCAGAAGCGCCGACACCACGTCCGCGCGCCCTGTTTGTGAGTGTGTAACTTTCATTTTGACCCGATTCTGTTTCAACAGACTTTCAAACTTGGAAAAGAGATGCAAGATGGAGGGAGAAGCACCGTCCGACCGTGTCAGTGGTGAGCTCCCAACCCTCGGGGCCTCCTTAACCTTCCCTGGCACATTCCAGCCCATTCCCGGGGGCAGGGATGCCGGGGGAGCCGCCGACATGGCCGAGCCCCTCGTCACAACGCCGCAGCGCCCACGTTCTCCACACCTCGGGAGAGGCCTGGACAGAAGGGCCACAGCCAAACCCAATCGCACAGCCCTCGAAGCTCCTCGCCCCACACCCCGTCGGGCGTCTCACTGGCGCAGGTGAGCGGGGCGCCTGCCCACAGAGGGGCTTCGAGAAGCTGGCGGCAAGGCGGCCTGGCATTTGAGGGTCGGCGGGGAGCAGCTCCACGTTTCCTGAAGCACAGGATCCAAAATAACTCCAGAGCCGCTTGGCCACTCTTTTCAAAACTGGGGCTTTCAGACCTGATTTGGGAAGTCACTTTCTCAGGAAAATGTGCCTCAGGCCCCACATTTAATGTGGTCACAGTGGCCGTGGGCCAGGCCTCTGCAGGGGACACGCCACTTAACAGAGTCACCCGAGGCCAGCTCTGTCCCCCCTCGGCCAGGCCCCGGGGCTCTGCACTTTCCCTCCCGCTGAGGGGCCCCTGGCCCCGCTCCCTCTCCTGAGGCAGGAACCGCAGAGCTGTCGTGAAGACAGAGACGGGAACCGTGGAAAACGTCCCCCAGGGGCAGCCTCTGGCCTCGACGGCAGGTGCCCGCGAGGTGACAGGTCAGGACCCCTGCCCGCCCCCTGAAGGGGCCGCACTCACCGGCCCCCAGGCCTCCGTGTCGCCGTGGGAGCTGCACGGCCAGGCAGAGCTGCAGCGCCAGCTGCGTCTTCCCGGCGGAGCTGCGTCCGGCAAGCTCGGTGATGCCGTCCAGGGGCAGCCCGCCGCGGAGGAGCCCGTCCAGCACGGGGCAGCCCAGGCTCAGGCGCTGGTGCTGCTCGGGGAACCGGTCCTTCTCCTGGAGCAGGTGGAGCGCTGGGTGCGGGGCAGCGACAGGTGAGCCCAGCCCACAGGAAGCCCCGCACGGGTGCCCCCGGCCAGGAGGCCCCTCGGGCCGCATGCCGCGGCCTCCGGGCTCACCCCCGCAGCCAGACCCCAGGGCACCGGGCACCTGTGCAGACGCTGCTTCCCCGCAGGTGTGAGGAGGCCGCCCTCAGCAAGCGCTGCACGTCGGGGCCGGAGAGGCGGGTCAGTCTCTGCAGGTCTGGTCCAGAAAGATGCAGAACCTCCTTTACTGACCTCAGTTTGGCTGAAGGTACAGAATCAATTACAAAACAAGGTGAGACACAGCAGGGACAACAGGTGTCCTCCAGCTCTGGGGACCCGGTGGGCAGGGGCCAGTCCACTTGCTCCCTGAAACTGCAGGGACCCCCAGAGAGAGGGCGACCGGCATGGGCCGGGAGGCAAGGGGCCCGGGGAGGCCCATGTCTTGGCTGCAGAAGCCGGACGCTTGGGCCTCTCCCTGGTGCCGGGAGCAGCGGCCTCTGCCTGGTCCCATGCCCTCCTGGACACATCTCCCAAGACAAGTCTGTGTGTGCACAGCCTGGGAGGGGCCCGGGCCGAGCCGGGGGAACCATGCACGGGGGAGAGGCCGCAGGACGGTATCCAAAGGAACATGCACTGAACCAGGCCACGGGGTGGCCAGTGGGGTGAACAGACTAAAGAAGAGCCAGCACGCCGGCGGCAATATCGCGGAGGACCAGGTTACAGGGTGGACGGCCCGAGGGAGCTGGGGTTTCATGAGGAAAATGAATGATTTTGAGCTTAGATAAGCATATTACTTTCAAACAAGTAGAAAGAAAAAAATACGCTAAAAATATATCCAACCAATCCAGAAGAAAGCATAAAAGAAAAACAACACACAAAAAATAGGACAAACAGCACAGCATAATAAGGGAGAGTTAAACCTAAATTTATCAGGAATTAGCTTAAATACATATGCACCGAATGCTTCAGTTAAAAGACGAAGACTGAATGAAAGGGGAAGACACAACTACTGATGTGCTCTGCACACGGAGGAGCAGGGGGGCACCCTGCCGCCGAGCCCTGCGTGCACTCAGGGCCCCTGTCACCTGCTAGCAAGCACCTGACGTCGAAGCGTCCCTCACAGACACCCCGGGAGACAGGGAGAACAGAGGCGGGGTGCAGGGCGCCAGCCAGGCTGCGGAGGAGCCAGTGGAGCCTGGGGATGGACGCGCCCAGCTGCCAGCAGACTCGGTGGGATGGCCAACCCTTTGAGCATTTAGAAAAGAGCCACCGCTGCCTGACAGACCTACTGCAACGTGGGAATAATCAGAAGTACAGAGGAAGTGCAGCGCATGAAAAATGGAGGCAACCACTAACTTTGGGGGGGAAAAACCAGAGATGGCACAAGAAAGGAAACAGCCATAACCCCGGGTTCAGCGGCGGCCATTATGTCCCTAGTCACGACTCTGATGGCTAATGGGACCCAAACTGTGCTCCAACTGTGGGGGGAGGTGTGGAGGAAGTAGGGGCATATGGGCACCAGCCAGCCCTCACCCCCAAAACAGGAGGGCCTGTGAGGACTTGGAACAGACAAATCGAACACGGCAACATAAGCACACTCGTCAGCAGCCCAGACAGAAATACAAAAAAGTTGCTAAAAGACTCCTAAGTGGTAAGTAGTTCCGTTTCACTTTGCAGGTACTATGTGTACTGCTTTGATGAAAATGAAATTAACTTTAAAAAAGTTCTTTCAGTTAAAACCACACACACACAACTGAAAAACCTGCGGCACATTCCAGCATCAGGACATAGATCAGGACCAGCTGTCCTGGGATCAGTAAACAGAGGGTCCCCAAGGCTCGGACAGGCAACCTTGTAAACCTGCTCTACATAAGGTATGTATACACGTACGTTCATACTTTTACACAATCACTTTATATGAACATCAGCAAACGCACCTTTCTTAACTGCAGCAATAATTCTAGGATTCAGATCCAACTGATCCAAATCCATACTTTCAATGGGGTGACCATAGAGATGGACGAATGCCCAGAGACACGAATTCTGACGTGCTTGTCGTTCCCCCGAACAGCCCAACAGCCGAGTGACAGAGCCTGGGTGTGCGGTTCCCTTTGTGACCGGGCCGCACCATCAGCCCAGAGCTTGGAGAGGCTTCACTGCACCAGGAACAGCACTGAGAGACGTCTAAGGCGGCGCTTCTGTCCGGGCGGTTGTTCGGTAACTCAGAACCTAGGACTCAATCCACACACAGATGCATCTGAAGAGCCACCCCCCGCCTCGCATTCTGAAGGTCAGCCCGCTTCATCCCCCGCAGAAAGTGGGAGACACCGGCTTGTGTCCCAGCCCCATGCCCCCCAGGCCAGGGGCGCCCTACCCTGACCCACCACTCTGGGGTGACGGCGCCAGATACAGTCAGAGGCCTGTGTGCGCCAGGCTCACCCGAGTGGAGCCTGCTTTGCGTTCTCCGGTGTGAGTTCCCTTAAGCGTGTCTCCATGGCAATCTGGAAAGAGCAGAAAAGGCCACGTGTGGTGGATCTCAGAGGACGCCCAGGAGGTCGGAACCGCTGTGACCACCGAGCTGCCCCAGCAGAGAACAGGGGACCCGGAGTCCAGCCCGGCCTGCAGCCTGCCCTCCCCGCTGGCAGGAGGGGCAGCCAGCGGCGTGTCCACCCAAGACGGCACAGCCGGGGACGCAGCAGGGCAGTGACACTAAGGCCGTGGCCACTCAGCAGAGGCCAGGCTCAGCGTCCAGCAGCAGCAGCAAGGCCCGGGCCTCTGGACGGTGTCAGGTCGCTCTGGAAGCTTAAAGAACCGGGCCGTGTACAGCCCCTCATCTGCGCTCTGCTCAGGGAGCCCCTGGAGGCAGCTTCTGGGCGGGGCCAGAGCGAGGCTCTGGGGCCCACAGCCCGGGCAGGGGGTCTCCGGGCCAGCAGGCCGCTCCCACGCCCTGCTGGCGCAGGGGGCAGGGGGCTCCCAGGCCAGCTGCTCGGTGCAGGGCTGACAGTAAACACTGCTGAGGCTGAGGGGAGACGCTGAGGCCCTCAGGACTGCCCATCAGAGCAGAAGGGTGGCCTGAGTGCAGGGACCCGGTAGCAGCTGCAAGGCGGCTGGGGGATGTTGAGTAGCTAGGAGTGCACCCTGAGGCCGCGTGGGAGACGCCCGGGCATCAGACATCCGGACAGAATATACCAACCTGGGTTTGCAGATTCTAGAGGAAGTGCGTGTGTTCTTCCCCTGGACTTGTGGGAAGACCTCCCGCGTGGGCCCTGAAGCGGGGAGCAGCGAGAGCTGGGGTCTGGATTCTGAATGATGGGGGAGGGAGCCTGGGTGGGGACACAGCCGGGAGGCACCTGTATGTAAAGCTCAGGTCCTGACAAGCAGCAGGTGGCCACCAACTGAGGGGCCTCCAGCTTCCGTGATGGGGGTAGGGCCCCCAGAAGCAGAGTGCCCACTGACAGAGCACCCGCTGGGTACCCGGCACTGGCCCAGGAGCCGGACCGAGGGCCGCAGGTAGGGCCCGGCTGAGCCAGCCACCCTCCAGGCCTGTGCTTCTGCAACCGGGGACAAGCACGTGCCCAGGCAGCACCCAGTAGCAGGCGCGGGGTGGGCCTGGACAGAGCGGAGCAGCTTCCAGGATCATCTGAGTGTAGGTACCATTTCAGGGGCACAGCTAACAGCGGGCGCTGCTTGGTGAGTGTGAAGGCGCATCAACTCTTAGGGCCCAGCGCGAGACTTTGAGGAAACTCCAGTTGCGTCCACGAGCCTTCCCAGGTGGAATCACTTTCCTGTATCCCTGGGGCTCTCAGGGGCCCTGCAGACCCCACGCCACGAACACACGCTGGGACAGGAAGGCGAGCCTCGGCAGATGGGCCCGCCTCCACCCTGGGGGCAACTTTCCTTGACTCAAACTAAGGACTCAAGGGGAGAATGAGGGAAGATCTTCTTTCAAAACTAATGCACTGAAGTAAACGTGTTCAGGGCCTCTCCCACTCAACCAGACAGCCACTCAAAGGAACCGGAGGGTTGGTCAGGGTGGGAGGACCCAACCCCCACACACTGAAACTGTTAATTCTTTCTCTGGCCAAGTTCGGAGCTAAATTCAGGCAAACTACATACAGCTCCACTGATGTTGCCCTAAAATCACCAAAGGTAATGAAAGGTCGAGGGCTGACATTTATCAAACACTTAGTCTCTTCCAAGCACGTGACAGGTATGAACTCAAACATCACACGAGCAATATTATAACCCCTGTTTTGCTGGTGAGAAAACAGAAGCACAGAGTGGTTAAACGACAAGCTTAATGTCATGCAGACAGCAAGTGGGTGGCCTGCGATGCAGGTCCAGGCTGTGTGTTCTAAGCCCCGACCCAAATTAGCCCGACCCTGAGTTTACACGGCCCACCTGTTAACAAATCCAAAGGGAATCGTTTGGTCTCCATACTCTGCAGAACTCGGTTATCCAGAGGCTGACCTGCCCTGGGGTGTCCAGCCCTGTTGAGAGCAGCCCACCCTCAAGGCTGGACATCTTTTCCGGCTCCCCCTCCCACAAAGGGCGCCAACGAGCACTCCTTCATCCTGGGGCTGCTGGGAGGAAGCTTTCACCTGGGACCTTGGGTGGCCACACAGGTCCTCCCACGCCTGGGCCACCTCTGTGGTTTCTCCAGAACTGGCCAGCCTGGACTTCTGGCCCCCCTCGCTTCTCAGGATCCTCTTCTGCCCTGGGAACCTCTTCTCTCTTCAACCCCGGAGGCTCTGAGCACTCCCCACTCCCCCAGACCTGGGTGTCCAGCAGACCCCGCCTTGGTCGTCCGATGGACCAGGGCGCCCTGCAGACGCACCCTGCCACCCACGCGCATCTGCTTTTCCCACCGGGCGCTGCATCTCCGAGGCTGTCCACCCCTCACCCTCTCCCGCCCCACCCCACGTCCCCTAGACTGCTGCCACATCCCAAACTGGCCCTGCAGCTGTGCGGGCTGACGGCCCCAGGACAGGGCCCCTCCTGTACCAGACCCGCTCGCCAGCCTGCGCGGCCCCGGCCCCGGGCTCCCTCCCGCCACCGGGACTCGCTCGGACCCTCGCTCGGCTGTGCCTTCTGCCCGCCCGCCCGCGGGTGCGAACCGCGGCTTGGGGCATCGATGACGCGCGATCCCGTCCCCGCAAAGCCCCAGGAGGAGGGCTGCGCGGGCGCCGAGCTGCGCTCTCGGTGCCCAAGGCCACCCCTGCCTCCATCCCGCCCCGGACCACGGCGGCCACTCCTCGCACTCACCTAGCCCGCGCTCCACACGCTTCTTCGCGCCGTCCTACCCCTCGCAGCCTACTCTTCCAATGAGCGCCGGGCGCCCCGCGCCGGATAAGCCAATCAGAGAGGAAGCAGCGCTCACGTCGCCGACGAACTGGCCAATCCAAAGTCTCAATAGCCCCGAGGGGGCGGAGCTTTCTCGGGCCGGCCCTCACTGCCTATTGGTGGCCGACCGCAGGGTGGCAGGGGAGGTACCCTTGCGCAAATTGGAGAGCGCAGAGACGGGGCGGACACCTGGCGTCGATTGGTCCGCGCTCCGTGCTCTGCGTGGCGATTGGGCGGGGGCGCTGTCAGTCGCGATGGCGGGGTGGGGCGGGGCGGGGCTCCCGGGGGTCTAGGGCCCGGTTGCGGGCGGAGGGCGAGCGCTGGGGAGGCGTCATGTCCTCCGAGGTGGCCGCGCGCCGCGACGCCAAGAAGCTGGTGCGCTCCCCCAGCGGCCTGCGCATGGTGCCAGAGCACCGCGCCTTCGGCAGCCCGTTCGGCCTGGAGGAGCCGCAGTGGGTCCCGGACAAGGAGGTAGGTCGCGGAAGCCCGTCAGCCCCGGGACCGGGTCCGCGCCTCCTGTCCCCTCCCCGTGCCCCCAAGCCTCCCCGCGTCCGCGCCCCGGGTCGGCTCCCTGGGCCCGCCCTGCCTCCCCGACGCCCCTCCGCGTCCCGACCCGCCCTCCGCTCCCTGCGCACCCTGGCCCCGGAACTGCCTCCGGCCCCTCTGTCCTCCCCACCCCCAAACCCGGCCGCCCTCGGGACCCCTGCCCCGCGCCCTAGCGGAGCCCCCGGGCTCCACCCCTCCTGGGCCACGGGTACTCTGCTTGGCCTGGTTCCCTTTCGCGGGGCGCCCAGTCTCCCCCGCTCTTAAGAAACTGCCCCCCGAGGTTTCTGTCTGTGACTCCTCACAGATCTCCCTTCCTGATACGACCCGGGCTTTGCCCAGCTGCGAGGTCATCTGTGGATTCCGCCACATCCATTGGTCGAGCTGCTGGGCTGGAACCTTTGAGACAGTTGCGACCCCCTCCCGCGAGGGAGGAGAGGAGGCCCGTGTTTGTTTATTTATAATCAGCGCTCTGTGTAGGGGACTCTCGCTGTGTGGACTGCCTGGCAGTGGTGTCTGAGGGAGTCTTGGGGGTGAGTGCGCGTGTCCACGTGGGGCGTCTGGAGGACGTCCTGCCTGGGGAGCTGCACCTGCTCCCAGAGGTGAGCGGCAGGGCGGGGCGTGAGCTCTCCCGTGGGCGGGGTGGGGGCGGAACCTCTGAAGGCCCTTTCGTGCTGTGCCACAGGGTTTGGACTGGATCCCGTAAGCCGGTTATTCTGAGCTATGCTAAGCCAGGCGGAAAAACTTACTGCATTCCTGTAAATCACAGACGTCCCAGAGACATAAAAGTAGCACGGTGTTTGAAAATGCTTGAAGTTGCATCTCCTTCCAGCATTCCGATTGACCACTTTTCCTTCCTCCCCTTAGAATCACGGTTGCAGGCGGCACGTTTTTTTGCCGGGGGCGGGGCGAAGGGAGAGGGATGCAATCATCCTCATCAGGTGTTTTCAGGGCACTGGCAGTGAAGGGCCCAGAGCTCGGAGGGGCGGTTGGGCCAGCCGCGAAGAGGTCTCAGAGCCGTCCTGCCAGGGCTGCCCTTTCCTCCCGTCTCCGGGTCACCGAGTCCCTGCAGGCCAGTGCACAGAGAGGGCGAGATGTTGGTGCGCAGGTGGGTCGCTGAGCTGGCCCAGGCCACGTCCTCCCTTCCTCTTGGGTTTCTGGTCGCCCTGTCTGTGCTCTTTCTCTTCTGCATTTTTCCTCCTGGCGTTTGCAGTCTTTGAAATCACAGAACGTATCTTTTCTCGCGTGGTCTCCTTGGCTAATGCTGTTAAAAGGTGATTAAAGAGAAAAAAGGTAATATCACGACTCTCGTTCTCCTAAGTGAACGCACGTTTTGGAGCTCTTTTAACTGCATCAGTGAGGGAGCCCGGCAGGTGTTATCAAGGTTCGAAGAGAAGTCAGAACCGCACAGCCTGACGTGGAAGGAGGCAGGTGAGGGCAGGAGCTAGAGGCGAGTTGGTCTATTCCACGGCGGGGGAGGGGAGCCGGGACAGGGGACATACTGTGTCCGCAGCATCTCCACTTCACCGAGTGGGCACCAAGCGTGTCCTCGAGGCCAGGTCAGAGTGTCAGTCTTTTTCCACTGTTGTCCCCCGAGGACCCTCTTTAGACATTTTTCCCCCTGATTGATCCCCCATGAAATGCTCACAGCAGGGATATGTCCACCTCCTTAGGGACCGTATGTGCGGGAAAACACCCCTCTGGACGATGTGCAGTTTTCCCCTGCAGCCCGCGAGCTGCTCTTCAGTTAACCTCTGGGTCGCCTCTGCCAGCCCTCTTCAGGGCCCTTTGCTCTTTCCTGAAATGATTGTTTGGCAAGTTGTACTGCATGTCTTGTCCTTCTTTGCGGGTCTGGCGTTGAGGTGTGTCTGGAGCCCTGCCGGCCTGTCTGGGGGCTCTCGGGAAAGTAATCAGTTTGGGTGGGAGTGCTTGGATCAGCGTGGCACTCTCTCCTGTAACAGAAGTTTTGTTCTCGTGTTAGAAGGATGGCGGGGTGCCTTCCAGAAACACGCCCGCAGTTTGCCACCTGAGCAGCCCAAGAAGGCCCTAGAGGCAGAGGGAGCTCAGAGTGGGGAGGAAGCCTCCAAGTGAGCGTGGACAGCTTCTCCTCTGACTTTGAGAAAGTGCGTGTTGAAATGTACTGGGGAATGTCCTGGAGTCCAGAAGTGACCAAAGGAAGTGTCCGGAGGAAAGGAAACTTGGAGTGGGGCAGTTTGGGCTGGGAGAGTGGGGATGAAGTCTGGCCTTGGTTGCGGCGGCTCTTGGTGTGGGCGTGGGGGGCGGGGGGCTTGCCCTGCTGCTCGCTTGGCTTGGCAGCACTCGGCCTGCTCAGTGCGTCTGGGACCCACGACCCTGGTGTGTGGGGAGGGGACTCAAGCGTGGAAATACCAGTGCTGAGAAGTAGGTTTACTTGTGGTTTGGGACGGGCGGTGGCGGGGCAGAGGTGGAGCATGGCAGGGGGTGACGTGCCGTCCTCAGCTTCGCCCGCCCCGCCCCCCCCGCCCCCAGCCGTGGGTGGATGAGTGTCGATTGTGCGCAGCTGCCCTGCGCTCTTCGTCCGGCTGTCTCCTGCTGGGTCCGTTAGCAGCCAGCCTGTCGCCCATCTATCAACTCTTTTATTTATTTTTAAAAATTTATTTACATGTGGTTTTCTCGTTGTGTTGCTATTATCAAAGTGGGATTCTTTTATTAAATTAGTTAATTAATTTTTGGCTGCATTGGGTCTTTGTTGCGGTGCGCGGACTCTAGGCGCGTGGGCTCAGTAGTTGTGGCTCGCGGGCTCAGTGGTTGTGGCTCGTGGGCTCTAGAGCACAGGCTCGGTAGTTGTGGCACACGGACTTAGCTGCTCCACAGCATGTGGGATCTTCCCGGACCAGGGCTTGAACCCGTGTCCCCTGCATTGGCAGGCTGGTTCTTAACCACTGCACCACCAGGGAAGCCCTATCAACTCTTTACTCAGTGCCTGACTCTGTGCCAGCTTGGTAGCTGGGGCCCACAGGGGCATCCCTTACAGATGTTGGAAAACATGGGGATGTGGGTACGTCTGTAGCTCTCAGCTTCTCAGAGGGGTTCCTGCCCCAGAAGTAACTGAGACTCACTTTCCTGGTGTCTCTGTGCCCCCTGGGAGCTTGTGAGGTGGGGAGGCAGTGGCGGGACGGGGAGGAGGCCTGGGAATAGCTTGGGCCTGGTGTGACTGCAGTCCGAGCGTCTCATGGCCAGGAGCGCGGGCTTAGGGGTGGGCTGTCTGGGCGCACAGCCACAAGGACTTGCTACAAGTAGCCCAGACTACTGAATGTTACTGTTAGAATCCGTGCAGCTTTGCACCCCCTTTCTTCCTGTCCTGGGCGCTGGGTATGGCCCGTGATGATGATGGCTCTGCACTGTCACGGACGACAAATGCTCTGCAGATGCAGAACCGGGGAGGAGAGAGCACAAGTGTGTCAAACAAAAACAAGGTGAGGAGAGCTTTGTGTCCCACAGTGTCCCTGTGGGGGGAGGTCTGGCCCAGGGCCCTGCGAGCCCGCCAAGGGCAGGTGGCAGGGGCTTGCTCCGTGGGAGGGGCTGCCCAGGCTAGAGGGGAACGAAGTGGGAGGGGCAGGTGGTGTGATCTGACAGCAGATCAGGGGCTGCATCACCCCAGGACAGCCTGTCTCAGGCTACCGGGTGGGTCAGAGTTCAAGGCCCTGAAGGAAGGAGAGATTAATGAAGGTTTTATCACATCAGGTTCGTGGGCGCCTTGTTCCCATGGATGAGTCAGCCAGTCCCATCTGCAGTCCACGTGTGGCTTGTGCTGGGTGGACAGGGGTGTCTGTTAGTCTTCTCTAGGGCGAGAGGGGAGGGCCCCTTTGCAGGACGCGTTCCCAGAGCACTGGGGGCGGCGTCCCCAGTCTCTGCTCTCCTGGCCTCCGGGATCCCAGGCGGGTCCCCGTGGTGAGGAGCCAGGAGAGCTGCCCACGGCCGCTTGGGCCGGCAGGGCGCTGCTGCCAGTGTGGGGAGAAGGTGGGTTCCTGGCCGTCCTGCGGGACACGGACAGTGGCAGCCTCTCCTTCCTGGGATATGGGGTCTGCACCTGCTGCTCCCTGTTTGCTGTCTCTGGGCTTTGTCCTTGGAGATGTTCTGTCCCTCCCCCTCCTTCCCTCAGGCACCCCACCCACCCCAGTGAAAGCATCTGTTGTCAGATTCGTCTCATTCCCGGGGCTGCTCTGTGTCTGCTCTTCGTCCCGTGAGCTGGTTTCTAACATCTTATTGGTTCCCTCATTAGTTAATGAGTTAAATCTTTTTTAAAAAATTAATTTATTTTTGGCTATGTTGGGTCTTCATTGCTGTGCGTGGGCTTTCTCTAGTTGCGGCGAGCAGGGGCTACTCTTCGTTGCGGTGCATGGGCTCTAGGCGCGCGGGCTCAGTAGTTGTGGTGTGCGGGCTCTAGAGCACAGGCTCAGTAGTTGTGGCACATGGGCTTAGTTGCTCCAAGGCATGTGGGATCTTCCTGGACCAGGGCTCGAACCCGTGTCCCCTGCATTGGCAGGCTGATTTTTTTTTTTTTTTTAAGATGTTGAGGGGGGCTTCCCTGGTGGCGCAGTGGTTGAGAGTCCGCCTGCCGATGCAGGGAACGCAGGTTCGTGCCCCGGTCCGGGAAGATCCCACATGCCGCAGAGCGGCTGGGCCCATGAGCCATGGCCGCTGTGCCTGTGTTTCTGCAGCCTGTGCTCCGCAACGGGAGAGGCCACAACAGTGAGAGGCCCCCGTAGCACAAAACAAAACAAACAAAAAAACCGGTTGTCTTTCAACAAAGATACAGTAATACATGTAATTTTGTAACTCATTTTTATGATTTATTTATTTTTGAGGAAGCGTTTCTCTTTTTAATTAATTTATTTAATTTATTTATTTTTGGCTGTGTTGGGTCTTCGTTGCTGCACGTGGGCTTTCTCTAGTTGTGGTGAGCGGGGGCTGCTCTTCATTGCGGTGCGCGGGCTTCTCATTGAGGTGGCTTCTCCTGTTGTGGAGCACGGGCTCTAGGAGGAGGAAGCTTTTTTTAAAAAAATATTTATTTATTAGCTTGTTTGTTTCGGCTGTGCCGGGTCTGAGTTGCGGCACGCGTGCGGGATCTAGTTCCCCGACCGGGGATCGAACCTGGGCCCCCTGTGATGGGAGCCCAGGGTCTTACCCACTGGACCACCAGGGAAGTCCCCACGTAGCCTGAGAAACGGTCTAGCGTGCGAGCCAGGTGCAGCCGGGCAGGTATTATCTCTCCCAACGCCGCCAAGGACAGTGTGGGAGGAGGCGTGACTGCCCTTTGCTGCTCCAGCCTCAGAGGGAGGGTGGGCATCTGTTCCCAAACTCTGTCCTTTTTATAGTAACTTTTTTTTTTTTTGCGGTATGGCGGGCTTCTCACCTCTGTGGCCTCTCCCGTTGCGGAGCACAGGCTCCGGACGCGCAGGCGCAGCGGCCATGGCTCACGGGCCCAGCCGCTCCGCGGCATGTGGGATCCTCCCGGACCGGGGCACGAACCCACGTCCCCTGCATCGGCAGGCGGGCTCTCAACCACTGCGCCACCAGGGAAGCCCTGTAGTAACTTCTTTTTAAACACTCCTTTAAACTCTCCAAACTCTCTCTTCGGACTCTTCTACTTTGAGGGGAAATGCCCTGTCGGCCGTCCCGATGCGCTGCCCTGGGCAGCCCCAGGGCTCCCTGTGCTGGAGTCGGACAGCAGGTTGGCAGAGACTGTGGGTCTCCGAGCAGCCCTGTGGCCCAGCCTCTGCCCTTGGCTGCGTGCCGGGGTGGACCCCACGATCCCCGAAGGCCCCTTCTGCCCTGAAGTCTTACCTCTGGGCCCGGCTTCCTGTGGCGCTTTCTGGTTTCTCCTTTGATTGCTCGTAATCTCCTCACTTCCCCACCAGAAAGCACACCCCCAACCTCGTCTGAACTCTCCTGCATCGGCAGGGTGGGCGCGAGTCAGCTGTTGCTTTCCTGGCCCCGGCGAGGGGTTGAGGCCGCTGGGCTCTGACCCTGGGGCTGCAGCCGGGAGCGCGCTCGGCGTCGGGTGTTGCACTAGAGCCTGTCTGTGCCGCCCCCCGGCTCCCCTGTCCTCTAGTCGGCGCCCAGGGGACCCTGTGGAGGCCACCCTTACCACCGGCTTCCTCCCAGCTGCGGGGTGGGAGTCCTGGGGGTGAGCACAGGGGCCCCGGAGGGGGCTGGAGGCTCCACTGTTGACGCTGTTTCACGCGAGGACGAGGACGGCCCTGCTGGTGCTACCGCCCGGCGGCTGGGGAGCAGCCTGGGGCAGCCCAGGGAGGATCAAGCGGCAGCTGCCTGTGTGCGTGTGCTGTGCGTGTCTGTGCCTGAACCTGCACCTCGCACACAGGGCCCTCACTGAGCTCCTGTGGGTCCCGGATCTCCCTTGCAAGTGTGCCTGTCTGTGACACCAGCCCCAGCCCACCCTAGCGGCGCCGCGGTGACACAGGCCTGGGTGCGACGTAGTCTGCGAGGCTGGAACCCAGGCAGCTTTTGTCACACATGGTGCGGGTGGGTTGCTCACACCTGGTTTCTGGACTCTGTCTCCCCAGACAGCTGTTTCCTGGAACCCCAGAGCCTCTGGGTCCAGGTCAGGTGCACGGGGCCCGCTGCTGGGCCTTGGCCTGGGCTTTTCGTTTCCTTTCGATGCAGCTGGTTTATCAGACAAGGTGTGAGTTCTTTGGTGGTAATTTTACTCTCATATCTTCACCAGTTGCTTTATTTCCTTATTTAATTCTGTTTTCATATCAAATTGTTCTCTTGATAACTTTAAAAGCTTCTTTTATATAATCCACAGGAAACTTGCCTTATTTAAAAAAGCCTGTACATTTTCTGAATAACCTCGTTGGTTATTTAGGTTAATACAAAACTTCTAGATCCCTAATGTTTTTAAGGGAGGGAATTTTATTATTTATTTATTTAAAAAGTTTATTTATTTAATTTATTTATTTTTGGCTGCGTTGGATCTTCGTTGCTGCGTGTGGGCTTTATCTAGTTGTGGTGAGCAGGGGCTGCTCTTCCTTGCGGTGCGCGGGCTTCTCATTACGGTGGCTTCTCTTATTGCCGAGCACGGGCTCTAGGCACGCAGGCTTCAGTAGTTGTGGCATGCAGGCTCAGTAGTCATGGCTCACGGGCTCTAGAGCACAGGCTCAGTAGTTGTGGCGTGCGGGCTCAGTAGTTGTGGCGTGTGGGCTCAGTAGTTGTGGCATGTGGGCTCAGTAGTTGTGGCTCATGGACTCTAGAGCTCAGACTCAGTAGTTGTGGCACATGGGCTCAGTAGTTGTGGCACGTGAGCTCAGTAGTTGTGGCTCAGGGGCTCTAGAGCGCAGGCTCAGTAGTTGTGGTGCACGGCTCAGTAGTTGTGACACGTGCGCTCACTAGTTGTGGCTGACAGGCTCTAGAGCACTGGCTCAGTATTTGTGGCACGTGTGCTTAGTTGCTCCGCAGCATGTGGGATATTCCCAGACCAGGGCTCAAACCTTCATCCTCTGCATTGGCAGGTGGATTCTTAGCCACTGCACCAACAGGGAAGCCCCGGGAGCAAACGTTAAATTCTGCTGTGGTCTTAGTTTAGAAATTGGTCTCTCAGTTGCCTAGATGCGACCCTCCCGGTGAGGGTGGGGAAGCCCTGGGCTCCACGTCCCCGCTGTGGGTGTAGGACGCACATAGACTCGGGAGGCAGCTCTCGCACTGGAACCTGGCCTCACGCTGGTGGTCCCGCCGGCTTTCCCCACATCCAGTGGATTCTGTGGCTGGCAGATGTGTGAGGGCACAGGAGAGCGTGGCACACAGATGCCCTGCCATGGGTGGAGGCCCGAGGGCCAAACACACGGAACGTTCCAGAACTGACAGCGAGAGGCAGTGGCAGGGGCTGGTGGAAGCAGCTGCGCTGTGATTAGCCAGCTCGTGCCTGAAGCTGGCAGGGACTCTGTGGATGGTTCTGGAGGGCCAAGGTGGGCCAGGCCCTGTGTCCCAGCCCAGAAAGCAGCGTAAGAGCAAAGAGAAAAGAAGGAAATGTCAATCACGGGATCTCAGAATGCTTAGACACCAGCCCAGGGTGGAGCCGTGGCCACGTAGAGCTGGGTGAGGCTGGGGGCCGGCCTGGACGCCTGCCCTCCCACGGAGAAGGGCACACTGCGTGTGGATGCCAGGCTCCTTCCAGAAGCTTCCTCAGGGTCCCGGCCCCATGGTGGGCCCTGGCACCTGCTGTGCATTTCCTCAGAGCGACAGACCCGGCTGCAGCCGCGAGCCTGGGGGCGGGAGGGGTGCAGAGCAGGGGTCAAGGTCAAGCACTGCATTGGCAGGATGGGAACAAAGCCTGGGCGGCGAGTGGGTTTTGGCTGCCCGAATTGAAGCCAGGCACTGAGGACGAAGGGCAGGGCACTGGGGTCAGGCCGTGTGGGCCAGGACTGACTGGGGACTGGCCGGGTTCGGGGTGCGTGGTGGTCAGGGTGTCTGGCTCCCTGATGGTGGCATTTTACTGTCACCGTGTCTTTGGGTGAGGTGGCACATGTGTTCAGGAGCAGCTTTCCCACCGTGGAGGCTGAGCCTTGGCGGCGCGGGGACAGTCTGTCCGCACTTGGCGCCAGGATGGGCAGAAACGCTCGCTCTGTGTCAGATAACAGGTCTGAGGTCCTCTGCGTGGTTGGTTTGTTTGGTGATAATATGGCCGTTTCCAGCCCTGGGCCTCGGCCAGTCCCTGGAGCACTGTCCCCAGCCTCCCTGCTGAGCCCCGGGCATTTGGGGCTGGTAGCACCCTTGCTAGCTGGACGCTGCCGCAGCTCAGCCGACCCACTGCGCTTCTCCGCGCGGGGATCCGGTGTAGATCACTTTCTGCTGCGGCATCGCATCATCTCACAGCCGATCCTGGGTTCCAGCGACAGGACGGGGCTCCCCGAGGAGCTGACCGCGTGGCCTTGGCAGCCGGGTCCTGATGCCCTGTCACCTTCTCTCCTAGTGCCCGAGGTGCATGCAGTGCGACACCAAGTTTGACTTTCTCACCAGGAAGGTGAGCTGCGGTGGGGCGGGAGTGGGAGTGGGAGGTGGGAGTGGGCGCTGTCTGTCGCGGAGCCTCGGGGACAGTGGCGGCCTGGTCAGCAGGTGGGGTTCCGGCCGCTGGGAAACCGTCGGGACCCTCGAGGCATCTGGTCGTGCATGCCGGTGGCGTGGGTCTCCGGGGGTCCTCACTGCCTGCCCCGCGTCTCCAGCACCACTGTCGCCGGTGTGGGAAGTGCTTCTGCGACAAGTGCTGCAGCCAGAAGGTGGCGCTGCGGCGCATGTGCTTCGTGGACCCCGTGCGGCAGTGCGCCGAGTGCGCCCTGGTGTCCCACCGGGAGGCCGAGTTCTACGACAAGCAGCTCAAGCTGCTCCTGAGTGGTGAGCACCTGGGGCCTCGTGTCTGTCATGTGGTGGCTGCGATGCTGTGACACCCTGCCCGGCCTCTGTCTCTGCATGGCGCCTGCTGCAGGCTTGGGACCGCTGGTTGGGACTCCAGGTGTGGCCCACGCCGTCCCGGGACATGGTGGTGACGAGAGAGCAGCTCTCTCCCCGTGCCTGCTGCACCCCCCCCCCGGCCTTGGCAGCCTAGCCCCCCCGGCCTGCGGGCCTCCTCCCACTCCTGGCAGCAGGGCGGGCAGTGCTGCCCAGGGGCCCCTGAGCGCTGGGGGAGAGTCGGCGCCTGTGATCCAGGCCCTTGGTAGGTGAGGCCCCTGGGAGCCCCAGGCAGCGCCTTTTATTTCCGCTGTTGAACCCCAACCCCGTCACGGCCTTTCCACCTCAGCCGAGGGCCCCGCAGAAACAGAGCTGCCACCTGTCTTGCTTTCCTCTTGTCCTCTGTGCGTGTCCCCTGGTGGGCTGGCCTGGAAGGGGAGGCGAGAAGGGAGCTGCCAGGTCCTCATGTCTGGTTTTCATCCCCAGGAGCCACCTTCCTCGTAACTTTTGGAAACTCGGAGAAGTCAGACACGATGGTCTGTCGTCTTTCCAGCAACCAGAGGTAAGAGCGGGTCCTGCTTGTCACGGACGCTCCGTCGCTCCGAGCCCGAAGTGATGCGGTGTGGACACCCTGTTTGCTGCAGGTACCTGCTCCTGGACGGGGACAGTCGCCACGAGGTCGAGGTCACGCGGATTGCTGCTGTGCAGATGCTCGCTGAAGGCGTCCCTCTTGGAGGTGAGTGCCGTGTGGCAACGGCCTGGGTGACTCTCGGGGTCTGTGGGCCGTGCCGGGCTTGTGTTTTAGGGGGCGGCTGCAGGAGCTCGCCAGGCGAACGGGGCTTAACATGTAAAACAAGCGGGGACTCTGCCTTCTGTACGTTCCACCTACGGTTGGACTTGGGTCAGGGGTAAGGCTCCGGCGGCAGCAGGCATCGGCCCGATCCCCCGGTGCCTGGAGCGTTGCCCGCCCAGCACCACAGCCCCCAGGGTGTGCGGGGACGACCCTCCTCCTGGAGCTTGCGGAGCGCTTAGCCTGTTCTGGATCTTTCCACCTAAACTTCCGCGCGGCTGCAGCTGTCCTTCCACGGAAGTGGAGTTGGTGCTCCGTGTTGGGCGCAGTGTGCTGAAGAAACCCACGTGACTTAGTCCGGCTTGCTTTCTGTTTTCTGATCGGCTCTTGCTTGTTCTTCTCTCCTGCCTGCCTACCTTCTTGACGTAGAAAAAGACATGCACACTTACAGCAGCCTCCCGGGGAGCCAGCCCGCCGCTGAAGGTCAGCTCCCTGCCGCTCTCCCTGCCCCTGCGCCGGGCCACGCCTCCTTCAGGCGCTGCTGTGTGCTCTGTGCCGCGGTCCGAGGCTCTCTGTGAAACACACATTCCCTCCTTTTGGTTGGTCTGAAAGACAGTTGGGTCTAAGACGGCAGACAAAGCATAAGTGAAGCAGTCTATCGCATCTGCTCAGTTCTGCGCTCCCAAGGGGAGCCCTACGCAGTGTTTCCTAACGTCCCCTGGGCATCCTCCCCTGGGCATCCGCTGGGCCTGAGGGGGGCGCGGGTGGCGGCCCTCCCCAGTGGGCTCCTGTCCCTGTGCAGCGCGCGCGCCCCCGTGTTCTAGCGTAGGAGCCTCCCTGCGCTCCTGGGCCCACAGGTGGCGAGGCGAGCGGGCCGGCGCGGCGTTTGCGCCCCCCCCCCCCCCCGACCCCGAGCACAGGCTTGTGCGTGGCGGCACCTATGCTGGGCCGTGAGTCGAAGGTGCGGAAGTCACGGTCCAGAGAAGCGGGGGGCCACCCCCCACCCAGGCCGGGGCGTCCCTCCTCGTCCTTCCCGCGTGTGGGCGGGGCCGGGGGCTGGTGGCGCCATGCGCCCCCTTGTGGCGGTGCTGGGAGGACAGTGAGCCCTGCTCTGCCCAGGCTTCCGGAACCGTTAAATGCCCAGAAAAATGTGTTCCCAAGGCGGCGGGGGCGGCGGCCACAGCAGCGTCGCGCACTTTCTGTCGAGGCCCAGGTACTTGCATGCAGCTCTGCCGGCCACAGACTCAAAATGCGACAGCAGTCGTAGGAGCCACGGAAACGTGGCCTGGGCCAGTAAGAGTCTACTTACGGGAGCGGGGGGTGGGCAGAGCACGCAGCCTGCCTGCCCCAGAACCCGGGGGGGGGGGCACACCTGCAAGGAGCCCAGGCGGGGACACGCCGCTTGACACCCAGGGTCGAACCGTGGCTTATGAAAGGTCATGGGGGGCGTCCCAGGCCTTGGGTGGCGGGGCACTTCCAGCCGGCTCGACCTCCTGGTGGGCCGGGCCTCTCCCACCCAGCACCTACCTGCTCCCACCGGCCTGCGTTTGACTCTGAGACCTGCGTCTGATGGAAGGGGTCTTCTGAGCTGGGTAACTGCTCACAATGGAGTTTTCCTCCCAAGTCACCAACCAGAACAGCTGTAGGCAAACTCCGCTGGGAGGCTTGGTCTCCTTGCCACTTTTCTGACCGCAGTCGTCACAGAAGGGCCGTCTGTTCCTCCAGCCGTTGGTTCTCAGAGCAGGTGCCGGGGTCCCTTCGTCGTCCATGGTGTCACAGCCCAAAGGCGGGCAGTGTCCCAGCAGGCCGACCCCACATGGCATCTTTTCGGGAGCTCGTGTACTAGAGTGGGGTGTTGGTGGCGCCTGTGCCCTCTGCTTTGACCCTGGCTCTCCAGAGTAGGGTGGGGGTGAGGCCAGCGTGACAGGCAGGGTGCAGCCTGGGCAGCCCTCCCGACGGCACCATGCCTCCCCCTGGGTTCTCGGCCATGTGGTGCCGAGTGTTTGTTCCGCCCTGTGAGCTCGGGCTCATCTGCTGGGCAGCCCCTAGCCCAGGCCCCGCCACCAGGCCGCCTCCGTCCGAGACCAGCACCAGGGCTGGGGAGGAGGCGCCCCGGCCAGCACATCAGGGCCGGTGGCACCCTGGGCGCTCAGCGTCCCCCCGGGCGTCCTTACCTTGTCTACCCATCCAGGAGGCAATGCGCGGGCCACAGGCATGACCCTGCAGTACACGGCGCCAGGGGCGGAGGGCGTGACGCAGCTGAAGCTGACGGCCGGGGAGGACGCAAACGGCAGCAGAAGGCAGGCGACAGCATGGCTGGTGGCCATGCACAAGGTACCGCGGGCCCAGCCCTCCTGCTCAGAGCACTGCCCACCTTTCCCAGAGGGAGGCCCGCCGCCTGCTTAGCCGGGGTGCCCCCACTGGCTTCAGCCAGGCACACGCACTTATCTCTGGTCACCTTGCAGGCTGCCAAGCTTCTCTACGAATCTCGGGACCAGTAACGGCACGCGGGCTGGACAGTCCGCTAGGGGCAGCAGCACCTGCTCGCCAAGCACGCACAGGCTCAACTAACCCTACACGTGCTGGAAACGCAACTCAAGTACTCGGAGCTTACCTAGTGCAATATGTACACAGTTGATTAATGCTCAGAACACCTCGTGCTTTAGAATTTGTCTCTTATCGATGCCTAATTGGGGGTGGGAGAGACTGAGCTACACTACTGCTAAACTCTTTTTAGCGTAACCTATACCGTGTTTTTATGAGTGCCCAAGTTTACTAGATGGTTCTGGCCCCTTGATGTTCGTTCCATTAATTCTTCCACGGGAGTGACCTGGGCAGTGGTAACTCGGCCTGATTTGTACTGGAGCGCATCTCACAGACTGCCCGTTCACGTGTCACTCATCTGGGGCTATGAACAAACCTTTGCTACTTCACAGGGGAAGGAACAAGATTTGTGTTTTGTACTTTTCACTATTTCCCTTTATTAAAATAATTAATTGTACAACAATTTGTATATAAAGCTTATGATTAAAACTTATTTTGAAAATACAGATCAGGCCTCACCTCGCTGTGTCCAGACAACCCGAGCTTCATGCTCAGCTCAGTTCTGGCTCCAGAACACAAGACTCACAGCCTCTGGTGAGAGACAGCGGTTTATTGTGGGCACGTTTGCACGGCATCCAGAGACTGCCCTGCAGGCTGTTCGCTTCTCATCAGCGCGCTGTGCAGTCAGTCGGTGCTTAAAGGTAGGCGATTCTGCAACAAGGATCTACACGCGTGTGTACGTAAATTACACACAAGACTCATACATGGAAAATAAGCTCAGGGCCTGGATTTTAATGAGAGAAAAAAAACATTTCCAACATGGTTCTGACAGTTTCGAGTGGTTTAGTCAAAAAATAGTTTTGGTATATAAAAGCCTGTACGTACAGTTGACGCTTCAGGGAAGCGCCTTACTTGCTTCAAGTCTGGAACCAGGCAGGTTATGGTATCACGGCTGGGACCGGGGAGCCGGCGGGGGCCCTGCCCGCCCGCCCCCACAGCCGCCCCGGGACTCTGCAGGCGTCCCCGCGTCCACCGCCTCCTGGCCCGCGGGTTGCACGGCCCTCGGCAGAGCACGTCCATGCTGGGAGGGGCGAGGACCACACCGGGGCAGCAAGAGGCTGCAGAGAAGGCGGTGCTGTGCTGAGACTCCTGACCACGTGTCACTCGATCTTAAGGTCCCTCGTGTCCATGGCCTGTCGGTGACCTAGACCGAGGCCCGGAACAGGAAGTGGAGCCCACACATCAGGCACCACCGCTGGACAGAAGTCTCCACACAGGGGCTCCTTTGGTGATGAAGAAACGCGTGTGGTGAGGATGAAAAAGGTGCCCCGGGTTTCTGTGATTTCTAGTAAACGGGAGGGCAGGGCTCTAGCGAGGGGACGCACCTCACAGCAGCTGCAAGTTTTCATTGTTGGGGCTGGGGTGACACCGGGAATGAGGGACGACGGCCTTGGGGCCCAAGTCTGTGACAGCATTCGTCTTCCTTGGCAACCGACCAGGGGTTAATTACAGGGCTTCTTAATGGCAACGGGGGCAGTTGGTGAGAAAGCTGGGTATTTATTCGGATTTACAGTAACTGGCAAAAGTCGGTCTTCTTGGAGGCGAAGGTCTCTCTCTCCCAGCTGCGGGCAGACCGGAGAAAGGGCCTCACCTAGAACCTGCCGGGCTTTCACATTGTGGACGCTGTCTGCTAAAGGGAGCACCAGTAAAGCCATTTCTAGCTTCAGCTTCCCGGAGAAATGGCAGAATCATCTCTTCAGTGGCTCCTCGTCGCTGGAGAGCCCGTGCGGTGCTCCAAAGGAAAGTTCAGGCCAGTGTTCGCTGTCGGGGTTTGATCCGTGGGTACAACTGGGAAGCAAGGGACAGGAGTTAGGACAAGGGGACGACCCACTGGGCAGGAACCCCGTCCAGAGGCCAGGCTGCCCTCCGAAGGCCGCACACCAGCTGCTTCAGGCTGAAGTTCAGCTTGTCACCCTCCTACGGAGAACTTCCCAACTCTCAGGATACCCCATTCCCGTCCCTCTCAGGGCACTCGACACTGACACTGTTCACAAGGCCCCTAAGGGTGCCTGGCAGTCCCACGGTGTCCAGTGACTGTGTCATGAAAGCACCTGCCAGTCCCACTGGGCACGGAACATGAGAGCAAAGGCACGGCCCGGCCAAGGGTCTGAGGAACCACCCGTGTAACACAGAGGAGCAGCCTGCGGTCACCCTGTGCCCCACCCCATTACAGACCCCACGAGCACAGCATGCTGTGAGCAGCCCCTGTCGGGGGGCTCCGGCCTCCCCACGGGCCTCCTCGAGAGCAGATCCCCCCCCCCCCCAGGCTCCCACGAGGCTTGGAGAAAGGCAGTCTCCAGCCCGTAGGATTGGAGCCCAGGTTGTTACGCCCACGGGCAGGTAGAGGGCACAGCTGGCTCCGGCACGGGGCCCCAGGTGCAGCGCAGAGCGCTTACCCCCAGCAGGGTTTTGGGCACATAGCCCTCCCGGTCCCCAAAACGAGCCCACCACCAGTCCGTCTCGCTTTCATCCTTGCGCCTCAGGATGGTGAGGGCGTCCCCTTCGTGGAAGGACAGCTCGTCACTGTTCTGGGCCTCGTAAGCCCACAGAGCGTACACCAGGCCTTTGTTCATCACGCCCAACTTCTCCTGCACCCCTGGGACGGGAGAGCAAACGGTCAGGTCTCTGTGGAGGGCGGGCTGCGAGAGAGAGGCCTGCAGCGGGACCAGAAGGGACACGCTGCTGTCCTCAGGCAGCCCGGTGGGGGCCGCGGCGGAGCGGTCAAACGCCAGGCTGGCTGCCGCCCTCTGCTTAACGCCAGCGGTCCCTTCCACGCCCCAGCAAGAGGACCGTGGCGGAACCTTCGTGTCCAGGAGCAAAGCAGTGTTCTAAAAGGCGTTTCTTAAGATGAAACTTACAACCCACACGTCGAACAAACGTCCAAAAGTCAATGACTAAAGAAGCCGCGTGACTTGCTCTTGGACAGTGGGAACCACTCACCACCAGAGCAACGGAGCCACCGTGACCCAGTGAGCTCACACCCAGGACTCACCTGTGGGTCCCCAGGAAGGCCGGCCGCCCCCCAGCCCCGCTGCACGGCCTCTGTCCTGGGAGCTGGGCCTGGAGGGCACTGCCCGTTTCATTTGTCACTTGGTCCCCAGGGTCTAAGGTAGGCTGGGCCCACAGGTTCTCCCCTCGGGTGTAGCGTGGATGGCCTGTGACTGTTTAGCCCTTGGAAAACCCAGCCCTGCCTAATGGAGAAGGGAGCTTCCCTCCCCCACAGGACAGGATGTGAGACCCACCCTGGGACACCTCAGCCCTCACAGGCCTCTCCCCTGGGGCACCCCGCCGCCTGCCCCGCACCGTGTAAGAACTGGGAGCACTGGGGGTAGCCTTCCTCCGCCTCTTCGCACTTGTCTGCAGCAGTCTCAACGTCGCTGATGGTGGAGGCGAAGATGGCGGCGCCGCTCTCCACCAGCTGCTTGCAGAGGTGGACGCTATTGCAGGAAGCGGCGCAGTGCAGCGGCGTCCTGGAGGGACAGAGGAGGTGCTCACACCCGGCTGGGTCCCAGGCGGCCCCCAGGGCTGTGTGCTCAGTACCCCGCGAGCTGCTGTGCTGCTGCCTGTGTAGTGGCCTCACTTCTACTAACAGTTTTGGGCCACACACGTTTCTGAAAAGGGCGGGTGGGGAGTGGACTGAACACTGGCCTGTAAGCTGGGTGTTCATGGTGCAACAGCACGAATGTCCCTCACGCCAATGACGTGTCCCTTACGATGGCTGCGACAGTGACGGCTGTGTTTTACCACAATATACAAAAACAGCTGTTCAAACGCAGCAGCGCAGACCGCTGCCTGAAGCTCACGATGAGGCCCACGAGGCACAGGGCCGGCACCATAGCAGCCGGCCTGCGAGGCTCCCCTCCATACAGGCTTTCTGGCCACTTAAAAAACGTTCGGATCAGCAGAGGCTCAGCCTACAGTCAGCAGTCAGCCACGTGAAGAGCGTGATCACAGCCGAGCCTTTAACAAAACCCCCGTGAGAACAAAGACCAGGGGGATACGCAGGCTTGGGACCAAGTTGCCACCCTTGTCCTCTTCCCTTCTCCCCACTGCCCCAGCGCCCCGGGGCCCTCACCAGCCGTCGCTGTCAGCGGCATTCACGTTGACCCCGAAGTCCAGCAGGAACTTCACAATCTGGTGGTGCCCGGCGCAGACGGCGTTGTGCAGCGGGGTGATGCCCTCATCGTTGGGCTTGCTGGGGTCCTCCACCTAGGACACAGGGTGCGTGAGCCCCGCCCCTGCCCAGGGCCACCAGGGCTGCGGCCTCCCGCCTGCTCACCTCGTAGATGATCCTCTGCACCAGGTCGAACTCCCCCTCCAGGGAGGCGTCAAGGAGCAGCGCCAGCGGGTTGAAGCGGACCCTCAGCCCGTGCCCCGTCCTCTCCGAGTTGGGCTTTTTCAGGTTGGTCCGTTTGCTCTGTCAGGAGGAAGCTTTGGATTTCAAGATGACCCCACGGAAGCAGGCCCGGGGGGGAAGCGCGGGGAAGAGGGGAGGGCCTAAAGCCCAAGGCAGAGCTTTACCCGCAGCCCCGAGGGGTGCCGGGCACCGCGGACCAGCCTGCTCTCAGGCCAGCCCGGCCTGACTCCAAAGGGTGTCTCTGCCTCAGGGGCCGGGCTGCGCCACAGGCACCTGAGAGAGGGAGCAAGGCCGGTCACAGCCAAGCCCAACTGCTTCCGCCCTGCCAGCCGTGAGGGGTTCCCACCTGCCTCTGCTCCTGCAGCACTGCCCTCCCTCCAGGGCTCTGTCTAGAAGGTTCTCCTTCCCCTTGCTGCCTGCCCTTCTGATCCCCATATGGCTGCCCTTCCTCAGGGACACATCAGGCCCCCCGGCTGGCCCTCTGGTAAGAGGCCACCGCCCCTCGTGCTCTGGATGAGCCCCACTGCTCCCAGAACCCCCTCCACAGGCACTGGCTGGGTGACTAGGGAGCCGTGGCCCCGGTCTAGGGTGGCACCCACCGTAGAGGCCGTCAGCGGGGGCACGGCGGGGGGGAGCGGTGGGGGGAGGTGCTCCTCCCCTGGGGAGGGGACCTCGGCCCCAGGGCTGGGGACCAGCTCAGTGGACGGGGCCGTGGCCACGTTGTTGTTGTCGTCCTCGGCAGGCTCAGCTGTTTGGTGGGTGTTCGGGGGACAGATGAGCCCCTGCGGTTCGGGGGAAGGGAGCCGGTTGTCATTGGCGTCCGAGGCGGGGGCAGGCTCGGCCGGGAGCGGGGCCGCGGGCAGGGTGGGGCCGGCCTCGCCCAGGTTCCCGTTGGCTGCCGCGTTCCCATTGTCCACGTCGGCTAAGGAGCCCAGGAAGTCCTGCGAGGGGCTGGGCTGGTAGAAGGGGGTGCCCTCCATGCCGCCGGCCAGGGTGTTGAAGCGCTGATACAGCAGCTTCTGGATGTTGGGCCCGCCGGGGCCCTCCGGCTCTGTGATGGAGCTGCGCTTCTTCAGGGGCCGGGGCGCGTTGGCCAGCTTCCTGCGCAGGGCCTCCAGGTCAGCGTCGCTCTGGTAGCGCAATGGCGAGTGCACAATGGGCGTGAGCTTGGTGGGGCTGAGTGGCCGCGGCAGGCTCTCCACGGCGGCCCCGTCTCCGGCGGGGGCAGGGCTGTCCTGCTCTGGCTCCTTCTCAGCACTTTCTGAAGGGGGCAGGGGATGCGAGGTGCTTGTGGCCAGCGACCCATGAAGAAACGGTAGTGGCGACGGGGATGTGGAGCCAGACGGCAGAACAGGTTTACCATACACTGGGGAGACACAGAGAACACCAACCTCAGCAGCCTGTGGCTTTTGGGGCCTGCTCACCAAGCACCTTTGACGACACAGAGATGGGCTCCTACGGAGACTGTAATCTGCCACTGAGGATGCCAAGTCCCCATATTAAATCCCAAAGGAACCTGCTGCTCACAGAACCCCACCAACTCCTGGAAGGTGGAGTGTCTCTAATTTATCAGTTGTTACAGAACTGGGGCTTTCTCAAATGAAAAAGAACAAAAGGTTGCAAACCTGCCTTCCTGCCCTAAACAGGTGTTCACTGTTTCCTGGCCAAGGAGAACCCACGTGACCTGGGACCAAGCCAAATGATGTAAAACGCAGGTCACCTCAGAAAGGAAGGCTCATCCGGTGGCCCTGGCAAGCCTTTCCCCCGTAGGCCAGGGCCTGCTGCAGGCCAGCGCTGGTATATCCACCCGGGACATCCCTGGGCACAGTGTGGCCTGGCCTGCCTAGGGATTCTCCAACTAGATTCTGGAACTGCAGCCCACGCCCAAGAACGTCTGAAGAGGCCCCAGCCCAGCCCAGATGCCCAGGATCCTGCTGCACAGGGAGGAATCACTGTCAGCCTCCGTATGTGGAGAACTGGGCTCTGTGCTCACACCTGCCTCCCCAGGAGGCCCGGGGCTGAGTTTCCACACCCAAACCAGGGCTTTCTCCCCTGTGGGCTCTGAGAAGGGATGCCAAAGCAGCAAAACCCTCCCCTCGCATCACCCCCTAGGGGCCTGGCTCAGCTACTGCTAGGAGGCCAGGGGGATCAGATCCAGGCAGAGCTCCTACTACGCCAGCTCCCCAGATAGGTCCTGTACAAGTTACTACGAAGCAGGAGGAAAAGAGGAGATTCCGAAATGCCAGCCTTCTGAGACCTGAATTTCCTGAGAAATGTGGGCAGGCGGGCGCTCAGACAGGAAGTCAGAGAGCTGTGGTCCACCTGCAGAACTGCTCTATGCATGTCATCTTTCACCCCCACCTCACACAGATACCCAAGGCCACACTTTATGTAAGAATCAAGTTTAATCCTAAATAGCACGTGGCCCTAAAGTAAGGATATGGATTGGCATTTTCTCAAGTATGATTTCCTCGCCCTGAGAGATGGAGAGTGCAAACCCACCATACCTGCTTTAACCGACTTATTTAAGGTGCTGTGCGCCGCTGGCTGGTACTTCTTAGGTGGCGTGGCTTGCTGGAGGTACATGGAGTATATGGAACTTGAATTCACTGTCTGTGGTCCTTTCCTGGGGGATTGTGGCCTTGACCCTTTATCAGCCAGGAAGGGCCTAATGGCCACAGTTAGTGGGAGTTCAGGTTTGCCGTCTCCAGCTGGAAAGGCAGGCAGCCCCGCCGGTGGGTACGTGGGACTTGGTGGCACAGAAATCCTCTGCTGAATCTGCTGTGAAGACCCTGGCTGGTGGGGGCCACCCGCAGGGGGCAGCGGTGCAGGTCTCTGCCGACTGGGCAGGCCCGCGCTGGGCCTGGGCAAGCTGCCCTCCTTCCTCCTCTCCAGGGAGTTTGTCGACCCTGGGCCCACGGGCGCAGGGCTTGGGTACGTCCCATAGCTTGGGGGCAGCTGCTTGCCGACACCAGGGATGGGAGGTGGCACTTTACCAATCTCGATGCCCTAAATTTAGGTGTTAAAAAGAAAGACAAAGTCATCCTTTGAGAAGTCAAGCACATTTCCATCCACGGTCACAAGAGCACAAAGTCGGACTTGCAATTCTTCAAACAGGCTTGTGACCAGGCACGGGGCAGGCCGTGGGGGTGAACGGCAGGGTGAGCGACCCTGACCAAAGGCCTCACGCCTGCTCCCAGCTCTCGTGCTCAGGGTCCAGGAACTCCTTCAGACTTGGGTAGGATTTGGACACCAACAGGATTAATTTCCCTCGTGACACCTCCTACCACTTAGATATAAGACCAAGGCTAAATAAGGATGCAGTCACTTAGGAGCTTGTTTGTGTTCTGTGACAAAGACAAGCGGCCTACCAGCTTCTCTGGGGCTCCCAAGGCTGACAAGGGCGCAGGCTGGCTCGAGACGGCCGCCTCCACGTGCGAGTCCTTCCAGTCCACACTGGCGATCTGCGTCGTTTTCACCAAAGAGCTAGAATTTTGTTTTAATGTTGGCCAGTTTCCATCATTGGCTTGAAAAGAACACAGAATTGAAGTAAAATTTTTCTTGAAATTAGTTGAACCAACATAAAAATAACCCCCTGCCAGAAGCAAAAATCACCCTCTGGGACATCACGCTCTGACGGAGCTCCATGACCAGGAGGCACCACCCCCCCACACACACAGGCTGCTGCGTGGCAGGTCGACCAAGGTCGGCCTCTGCCGGCACCGCCTCACCAGTGCCCACGCGCGGTCACGTGTGCAGAGACTCCATGACCAAGCTCAGGGCTGCTCCAGCCTGGGCGAGGGGCCAGAGGATTGCAGGAACGTTCTCAGCCCCCACTGAAATACAGGTCAAAGCCATTACATCGACACCAATGAATAACATAAGCGTCGGCACTTGGTCTTCAAACACTATTTACAAATACAGACAGCAATAAAAAAAGACATCTTTTGATGTCTTTTGACATCACACCCCTTTGATGTCATAACAGGTTTGACCTGTACTGCTTCTAGTATTAAAAGAAAAACTTGACTTTAATCTGTTAGACATTTCCACCCTTTTAACATAATTCATGACCACAGGAGGACAGTGCAGGTCCCCAGTGACTGGAGTGGCAGCCGTCGTTCTGTTGCAGTCAGTGATCAGAAAGCCAGTCAACCCAGCATTTCCAGGACAGCTGCTGGAAAGGTATGTTTTTAACATAACATCTTCCAAACTGAGAAAGGGTGCAGAAGCATTCCCTGGTAACACAGGCCCACTCACAGTGAGCCCACAGGGTTAGACCTCAGCCCGCCTCAGGCCCCTGCTGCTCTCCACAGGGGTACAGGGCTGGACTGGAGTGGGAACCCTCCCAGGCATCAGCCGTATGGGAGGGAAAGCAGCCAAGGGCACTGTTCTGAGCCCTCCTGTAAGAGCAGCACATCCTCGTCCCTCCTCCCATCTGCCGGCACGGGCAGGTGGCGCAACAGCAGAGCAGCAGGGAAATCACCCCCCCTTACAGCAACTGTGCTTGAGCCCAAACCTGCGACTCACAAAACAGGAAGAGCAAACTCTCAAATCCGCTCTGCACACAGCCATACAAGGCCGCGTCAGCGCAGTGAGGATGAGAGGGCCTCTGAGCGCCCAGGCAGCGACAACCCCTAAGCCAAATCTATCTCTGGCAGCAGCATGGCCAGCCCACTGTGTCCACCGCTACTCTGGCTCAGCTCCTCCACGGCTGGAAACCACTGCAGGCTCCAGGCCGCTGCTAGGGCCCTGGGGAGGCATTCCCAGGCCCTAGTCCAAACCATCGCTTTGCTCTGTGTGGCCCATCAGCCTCTTCCGGGCCAGAAGTGTGTGTGCTTTCACACCCCCTTGGTTGTATCAGACTGGGGTTGTGTGGGCCAGAGATGCACAGGTTCAGCAAGGATGCACCGAGGTGCAACTCCGGGCTGAGGGGAAAATGGACAGGGCCTGCTGCTGACTCAGGAGGGAGGATGGGGCTGGCCGCAGGGGCTAGAGTCCCCGGCCTCTCTCAGGGTCACAGAAACTATGGCCACCAGCTGCTCCTCAATCCCACAGCCACGGGAGAGTTCACAGAAATCAGGCGCAAAGGGACTGGACAGGGACTAGGAGTTTTCTTTCTTCAGGATGAGGCAGGAGGTACAGAAGGAAAACCACCTATTCTTATTATAAAGCGACAATCATCTGTAAGTATGATGGGAGATTCCTGTACTGAAGATAAAACTAAAAGCCTCATAATGAACTCAGAAAATCATCTTAATTTTGTAAAAAAACCAAAAAACCCTTGCTGGGCCAGCACCTGTCAAACCCTTCCTGAGGATGATTTGGTGTTTCGACCCAGCCCAGATTTCACACCGGTTGAAGGTGGGGACCAATTATGTGTATGTGGTTTCTGTCTCAGGTCTGAATGCAAGGAGCAGGCCTCTGTCAGTTTGGAAGAGCAGCCCGGCTGATTTGGCACTGTCACCAGAGCTTCCCACCGGACCTGCCAGCCGACATACGGTTTGCAAACGGGCTTGTGGGGCGCTGTGACGAGCCACAGTCAGGCCCAACGTCGAGGTCTGACACTGCCCACGAGCTGGTCACTCTGGGTTTACCATGGCCATCTGTGTGACACGGGAACCAGAAGGACAGCCAACAGCACAGTTAGTCTCCCCTGGGAGATTTTCTCACCCCGGCTCTACATCTGGGCCGAGATACTGCCCCCCAACGTGGGGGTGACACAGGCCTCCTGCGCCCACTCACCCCACAGCACAGAGGAGGAGCGAGGCTACTGCCGAACCTCCGGAGGACACCCTGCGAGGGGTCTTCTCCCGGCAGCCTCTGTGAGGCGGCTTCTCCCGGCAGCCTCTGTGAGGCGGCCTAGCACACACCCACAGAGAAGAGGGGAAACTCGAGCCCTCCTCAGCTCGGGGCAGGTTTGAGATATTTAAGCAGAGAAGGAGCCGGCTGTGCTAATTATCTGACATCGGCAACAGCTGAATATATACTCCCACCATCGGGTGGTTCAAACTATAAATAACAGCTTATCAAAGACAGCTGCAAGTAGAGCTTCACGCCGGCCACGCGCTCCACGTGGCTTCTGAGACACAGCCACGAAGAGATGTGAGCCGGGCACGTGGCCCACGAGGACCTGGGCCAGAGCAGCCCCGGGTCCTCCAGTGGGGGTGGCAGTGGTGTTGCTGTTCAGACCAGGTGCCAGGCAAGAGAACTCAAAGCAAACAAACGGAAGACCAACACAAATCCACCACCAAACCTGAAAAAAGTCCTCAAAATGTAGCCCTGACCCAGTCAGCACTACTACTGTCAGGGATGTCACCTATGCTCTGTGACTCCGTGTGTGATGGACCAGCGTGGCAGCCCTGTCGTAAAGTCTCACTGCCAAGGAGCCCTGGCATCTCACGCATCCGTGTAAAGCACAGCCGTCTTCCTCTGAGGACACAGTGCGGTGTCTCCGTGGAGACCTGGGCCTGCGCTCGGCTATGAAGCCGGGGGCGCCACAGGGGCTCCATGTCCTCGGGACGGCTACGCACCGGCTCGGTGCTGGGGGCCCGAGTCCAGTCACACCGCACGATTCAGGGTGGCCAAGAGCCCAAGGGGTGGGTTGTGGACTTTCTGGCGGACGAGACCATGCTGGGTAGGGAAGGCAGAGCAGCTACAGGCTCTGCTGATGGGGAGGCAGCCATCTGCCTGGGCCGCAGCACGAGGACGGCCAGCAGCCCAGGATGCAGTGGGGCGTCCCCTGCCGCCACTGAGCACCCTCACAGGCAAACAAAAGCTGTGGCGGCAGAGGCTCAGGTCTTAACTAATTTGTGTTTTGAGAAGCCACACAGTAAGGACACCGAGTCCAAAAAAGAGGACCTGTTCTTGTTTTAGGATCATCGTTACTGTGGTGGCACACAGCTCCCCAAATGCTGCCCCAGAAGACAAAGTGCCTTGGAGGACACATCACAGAGGCTGGGTGCAACGTGGGGGTCTTCTCTGAGGCCACTGTCCCCCCCGCCAAGTCCTCCTTCCTGCTCACTCTCCCCCGAAAGAGGACCCAGTCCACTCACCAGATTTGGATCTTCCGTGGGCAGCACTTGAGGCGATAGTGAGAGACTGGGGCTTTATGGGGTCTCCGGGGGCAGGATAGCTGCCGGTGCTGGGAACCTGGATGTAAGGCCCCACCGCAGCGACCCTGCCAGGCGTGCTCAGGGGAGACTGTGGCGACGACGTGCCATTCACACGGCTCAGCTATAAAATGGGAAGAAATGAGAGTCAAGATTCTCCTCCGTTAAAAGAAACTGTAAGCCTAGTATGACCGACTGCTCAGATTTGAGCCAATCACTCAACAGTTCATATGTAGGAAGCTCCACCACCCTGGAAGATCAGTATCTAGAAAGGGCAAGACTTCAAAAAAGGGCCTGAACCCACAGTCCTATATGAGTGATGCTCTGTGATAACACCTACCTGTTTGTGAGTTATAAAACCAGGAGCCGAGTGTCTAACAGAGCAACCCCTCAGGACCCCTCTGTGTACATAACCCTCTCACCTGTGGATGCACTCCCTCCCCTGGGTGGGCACAGAGGCATTGTCAAGCCTGGGCTCTGAGCCTGGCTTCAAATCCTGCTCTGCCACTTACTCGCTGGGCTGCCTTGGGCAAGTGATGCAACATCTCTGAGCCTCTGTGCCCATGTCCGAAAATTCGGGATAAGCGTTGTAAGGACTGAATGAGCCATGCAGGACAAAGTAATAGGGTCTGGAACCAGGTGAGACTCTGACCAGTTCCCTGAAGGCAGCTCTGCTGTTCTCAGCAAGGACACCAGGCCACAGCCAATGACACTGGTCACGTGACACTGCCCAACAACAAAAGCCTGCAAAACAGGGATCTGACTAGAGAAACACTGACCCTTAGAGTTCCCCAGACAGGCTCTGAGAGAGCCATACCCATCCTACAACTGTTTGCAAAATTCTGCATGCATGAGCATGTGTCATTTTGGAGAAAGCATCCATGATTTTGACAATTGTTCAAAGGTGCCTAAAACCTTTGGGTTGGAGACACATCTCTGCAGAAGCACCGACTTCTTCAAGGAGATCCCTTGAAGTATCAGATGGAATAAGAAGTAATATTTATGTAGCCATTTGTGATGGTTAATTTTACCCATCAACTTGGCTAGGCTGTGATACCCAGATATTTGGTCAAACATGTCTAGATGCTGCTGTAACAGTATTTTTAACATTTAAATCAACAGACTTTGAGTAAAGCAGATTGCCCTCCATAATGTGGGTGGGCTGCATCCAATCAGTTGAAGGGCTTTCAGAGAAAGACTGAGGTCCTCAGAGGAAGAGGGAATTCCCTGTAGACTGCCTTCAGCCTCAGGCTGCAACATCTACAACTCCCTGGGTTTCAGACAACTCCCTGGGTTTCAGGCTGCCAGCCAGCCCTGCAGATTTGGGGTGTGCCTGCCTCCACAACCGCATGAGGCAGTTCCTTACAATCACACGACTGATCAGTCTCTACACACATGTACACACAGAACTGATTCTGTTCTCCAGAGACCCCTGACCCACCACTACTAAGGCTGTAATGTAAGCAAGCATGGAGCACGGGCACACGTCCTCTCCCATGGTCTGTGTGCTGTTAATTGAGAGAACAGGGAAATCATTATCTGAAATCATGGCATCATACAGATTAACCATTGACCTTTAAGCACTCTGGTTTAAAAAAAAGTGTGGGGCTTCCCTGGTGGCGCAGTGGTTGAGAGTCCGCCTGCCGATGCAGGGGACGCGGGTTCGTGCCCCGGTCCGGGAGGATCCCACGTGCCGTGGAGCGGCTGGGCCCGTGAGCCGTGGCCGCTGAGCCTGCGCGTCCGGAGCCTGTGCTCCGCAACGGGAGAGGCCACAGCAGTGAGAGGCCCGCGTACCGCAAAAAACAAAACAAAACAAAACCAAGTGTGGATTTGTAAATAAGAGACTTTTCACCTGAGACCACTGACCATGATGCCCACAGAAGTGGTGTGCCCTTCCGCCTCTAGCATCCTCCTAGCCCGTCCCGCCAGGCGAAGCTACTGACGCCTGCGCCTCGCCTCCTGAGGGCTGCCTTCAGAGCAGCAGGAGCTGACAAGAGGACACCTGTCAACCGTGAGGGCGCCGGTTTGGGAGTGTGGCTAGAGGAGCCCTGCGAGCACTGTCCCAGCTACCGGGCTGCCTGCTCCGTTTCCACTCCTGAGGGCAAAGTGCCAATCAGCTCTCCACTCAGGCACTGCTCCCCTCAAACACTGAGCACCACTGGTGGAACAAAAGGTCAAGTGCTACATCCAGTCAGAGACACCACACACAGCAGTCCCTTATCCTCCCACGAGCTCCCAGTGACGCTTATGCTCATGAAGCACTGACAGCAATGGCAAGACTCGGGGACACCCTGCCTAACGACAGGGCTGGGTAACGTGACCATAGGCCCTGGGACATGGAATATCACACAGAAGTTACAAAAGGAATGAGGTAATAATGACCTGGAAAGATACCCATATTGCAGTTAAAAAAAAAAAAAAGACTAGGTACAGAACAGTGTGAATGATATAATTCCTACAATTCCATTTTCAATTAAAAATTGAACACCTTTCTGTCTATATTAAGCAAAAGACTGGGACCATTAATAACTATCATCCCTATCATCCCTGGAGAATGAGAAGGATGGAAGGGACTTCCACATTTTCCTTTAAATATTTCTGCACTGTTTTAACTTTCTTCCAATGAGTATTTACTACCTTTGAAATTCAAAACACCAAATAAAGATATTTAAAAAGCACTAACCCCTTATATAGCACTTTTCTCAACAAGAGTTTACAAAGTCTTTCCACATGGGTTATTTCTCAGAATCCTTATAGCAATTCTCAGTTCATAGCAAGGACACGAGGCTACACAAGGTCAAGGAATTTATGCACATGGCACAGCTTAAAATGGGTGCTGCAACTCCAGGGTTAGAGCTTCCCCCAGTGGAAGGGAGACAGAGCCGCCTGGGGAGAATGGACCGTGAGGAGCTGTGGACCGGGCAGTTTTGATCCGTATACACCAGGAAACAATTGTATCTTTGGGAACATGAATTTTCTCCTGCTGTCACTTTTCATGGTTTATGGCCAATTGATGTTTATCAGCAATGGCGCATGCAGGGAGCAGAATGGCATTACGGTGCAGATGCACATTCTGGGGATGAACCATGCTCAGTCATTTATCTCACAGAAATATTTTCTTTCTCACATGCCTGAATTTTTTTCCCGTAAAGACGTTCGCGCAGCTCGCTGACCCGCTTGTCCATCGCGGCCGCCTCCATGTTGCGCCTATTCAAGAGCTCCTTCTGTTGCTGGAGCTTTGAATTCTGTTCCTGGTTGAGCTGATTACGAATCTGCAAAATAGAAAACACAACATTCAGGATTTGTATTAACTAAGTAGTCAAAATCTCATTGTTAGGGGGATTAAAAAATAAGAAAAAAGCAACATTTAGTTCTTATGTGTATTTACATACAGGCATCGTCCCCTGTATGCTAAATATTTTACAGGTACAGCACAGATGAAGCCGGAACATATTTCTTATAGAACAAAAAAAGAGCAAATATGTGCAAATGTGCCTTCTTCAAAGCATACGGAATGACTAGTACCAGTAATGACTGTGGGACACCATGCCTGTGGTCCTAGGGAACGGGGGCGGGTGGGGTTCAGTGACCTAAGGAGGGGCATCTGTTCTGCCCCACACAGTCCACTGAATGTGGCAGCAGGAAACCCAAGGATGGCCAAATCACCAAACAGAATGTTCTTATATCATTTTAATGGGTTATAACAAGCACCTATAAAAAATGAAATAGAGAATAGAAAACATCAGAGTGCACTGCACATAGAAGGTCAAATCCTGTCTTGCTAAACTCTTTCAGATGCACACATGTACTAGCACATACATACTGGTATGTGTATAGACAGGAAGTAACATGTACTTTATAACCTAGATTACAGTCAAAAAATTGGAAATATATATACATAATATATACATAATATATACATAAATATACTACAGTCATCACACTTTACCAAAAAAAAAAAAAAAAATCCTTAAAAAACCCTGCACTTGCATGAGGGAGGGGATATGGGGGTATATGTATACGTATAGCTAATTCACTTTGTTATATAGCAGAAACACAACAATGTAAAGCAATTATACTCCAATAAAGATGTTTAAAAAAAAAAAGAAAAACGCTGCACTTTTAACAATTGCTTGAAAATATAAAAAGTAATAAATTCTTGTAACACTTTGTTTCTATGCATTTACATTACAGAACTTAACGGCAACAAGTGAGTTTACTCTCTGTAATTAAAAATCTGCATTTCGTAAAATGATACTTTTTCTAGCAAGTACTAATAGAACTGCAAAACTTGTATCTGGCTTGAAAAATCACCTGCTGGGGACTTCCCTGGTGGTCCAGTGAGTACGACTCCGCACTCCCAGTGCAGGGGGCCCAGGTTCAATCCCTGGTCGGGGAACTAAATCCCTCGTGCCATAACCAAGAGTCTGCGTGCCACAGCTAAAGATCCTGCGTGCCGCAACTAAGACCTGGCTCAGCCTAAATAAATAAATGAATAATTTAAAAAAACCACCCGCTGAATGACAACTTCTGAGAAATGGGAATCTTGAGGGTTGTTATGATTGTGTCCTCCCAAAATTCATATGTGGAAGCCCTAATCCCCAATGTAATAGTATTTGGGGATGGGGCCCTTGGGAGGTAATTAGGCTTAGATGAGGTCATGAGGGTGGGGCCTTCATGATGGGGTTAGTGTCCTTATAAGAGGAGGAAGAGAGATCAGAGCATCTGCGGACACAGCAAGAAGGCAGCCAGGAAGTAGATCCTCACCATGAACTGATCTTGGACTCCCAGCCTCCAGAACTGTGAGACATAAATGTCTGTTGCTTTAAGGCAGCCCAAGCTGACTAAGACAAGGATTTAACAAATAGCCATCTATCTTGTCAAAACACAGTTTACACAGAGGCCTTAAGTATCATCTAAAGCTTAATTCTTTACCAGTTCATCATATTGCCAATTAAATTCATACTGAAATTTCTGTACCGAAAACATGCTAAGTGAAAGAAGCAAGTCACAAAGAACTACAACTGCATGATTCCATTCATATGAAATTTCCGGAATAGGCAAATCCATAGAGATGGAAAGTAGAGTTGTGGTTGCTTAGGGCTAGAGGGATAGGGGGTTGTGGGGTGATGGCTAAAAGGTGTCGGGTTTCTTTGGGGGTGATGAACATATTCTAAAATCAATTGTGGTGGCGTATACAGAACTCTGAAGATAATGAAAACCACTTAATTGTATGCTTTAAATGGGTGAATTGTATGCTATTTGAATTATGTCTCAAAGCTGTTTAAAAAATTCTTTTGTACTGAATACATTGTGTGCCTACTGTTAAATTAGAATCCATTAATTTGTTTCCAGTTCCTGAGGTTTCTACGCTGAAAGAAAACCCAAAAGATAAGGAAGTTTTAATAGAATCATCCCTCAGACCCAGGTGAGTTACCTGTAGCTCTTGGTACAGTCTTTTCAGCTCTGCTGCTGCTGGTCCTGTCAGCTTGCCATTGTAAGACTGGAACCCATTCAGTTTTCCCTTCTTTAAATCTTCCAATTGCTGACTGAGCTGATCAACTCTTAAAATCGCAGTCTGTACTTCTTGCTTCTTTTCCTGGAACATGGCACTGAACCTTTCTATTTCAGCAGCTAAAATTTCCCACCAATAAAGAAAAGAAAAACATAATTTAGTTGATATTCTTTTTTTCATAGTATTTTGCTATTTTTATTTTTGTGATTTCTTCATTTCTATCCATTTAACTCAACTTTAGCATCATCTAGTGCCAGACCTTGGAGAGAAAGTTGTAATATTCATAATCCAAAACACACTTCAACAAGCCTTTGGAACACATAATGTGACCGCTCATATGACAAACAATTAATTTGCACTAATTATTGAATATTTTTAAAGTAGGGCAATCTGTCCAAAAGCTATCTTGGTCAAGCCACTTAGGAATCTCAAGGCACCAAAGAGACCAAAGGCTCTGTGAGGGCAGGACCATCCAAATCTATCTTGCTTATTCTGTAACATAAAGTAGGTACCAAGAGAATTGATTGATGAAGTAACAATCCACGCACACAGAAATAAAAAGTGAGCATTTGTATGCTTTATCTTAATACACAGATAAAATTTATGCTGTTCAATTAAAACAGGCCATCATGATGAGTTAAGTCTTAAAGAGTACCCTAGCCCCAGTCCAAAGGGCGGCTGCAACCAAGGTAACAAAAGGATCTCTCTATTACATTGCTAAGGCTGCAAAAGATCTTCTAAGATCTCTTAATCTAACCAACCCATCCAGTTAGATGCAGATGACAGAGCAAAGCTTTAGTGCTTTTCTACAGCAAGATCTGACATCAGCTTGTGACTGAGAGCATCTGGAAGCCGGCCTCTGTCTCATGTCATCTACGCCTGCTGAGTGTGGGTGCCAGTGGGCCGCGGCACGTACACAGATTGCCATTCATGATTTTGCTGTAGTCTACTTGTCCTCTCATGGCACGGATCTTCTTCAGTTTATTTTCCTGGGCTTCAACTCTTTCTTTCAATTTCTGAAGCTTTTCATTTTCAGAAATAGACTGCTGCTGACGGCGCTCCTGTTGCTTTAGAAAATGTAAACGCTGTTCCTATTGAGAGAGGAAAATAGCTAACTTTGAAAATTGAAATGTACGGTGACTTTTGTACACTAAAAAAAGTTTAAGTGGTTCCCTCAGTATCTCCTATCTTAATGAATGTTACAGAAATGCTAGCCACGCTTTCACCTCCATCCTGTGTGTGAAGCCCCAGCAGCCTAAGCTTCCTGCCGCTAGTACCAGGTTTCCTGCTGCTACAAAGCGGCTTTCAAGGGTCTCTTATATTAACCTCCTAAAGGAAATGAGCACTGACTAGCAGAGGATTTTATATTGAAAAGAGATAAAGTGAGCAGTAAGGAGATGAACCTCTAATCTGCTAAGTGACAGGAACCTTTGAGGAAGGGTTTGTTTTCTTTAGGATTAGTTCCTTCAAAAGTAATCAAACATTTTATAGTCAAACAAGAACAGGACAGTCCTACAGTAAAAATATATGCGATACTCTTCAATAGTTTTTTTCCCTACTCATGTGAAAGCATACCTTAAGGGTAACAGTCAGCATTATTCATGGTCCCGTCTGTATGCGTAAAACATACTTAAGAAAACGCTTAAGTGTGACTGTGTAGGTGTTACACACTGCACACTAAGGGAAGGGAATATGAAAGATCAGCATTAACTTGTGAATTACACTGCTGAAAATATCTAAGATTTTTTAAAATAGCAATACTCTTGGATCAATATTTGGAAAGAAAATAAAAGGGAGAATTAGAAAATTTTATAATGACATAATACCACATATATTTTCATCTTAGAAATGGGATGAAACTACTTTCCAATTACCTTTAATTGTTCTTTATTCTTGTAAATCCAATAAACTTTGTAAGACAACTTTTAAAAACAAGTCCAACTTAAACTATTGTTTACATAAAAGTGGATAGAATCACAGGGTCACTCAATAAACGAAACAAGTGGAACTGGACATTCGGTTCTTAAGAAAATCTCTCTGCAGAGCAAGCGTGAAACCCTAGGCAGTGGCGCTAACACGCTCTCTCTGCAGCAGTGTCAGAACATTTAAGATCATTGGAACATGAAATCATTTTCAGCAGGCATGGGTGATACGTCTGATTTTTTAGGCCAAGACTAAACCATTATTTAGAAAAGTTTTGAAAGCAAGCAGGATCCTGTAGGGCCGGTCCCAGTACAAAAGTCTTTTCTGTGCCCCCATTTCTGGTTTGTAGGGAAAAGGCTTCAGACTCCTACGCCTTCCCTGAGCTCCAAAAGGCAGATTCAGTTACTAACCAGGGAAGTAAGAGAATGCAGGAACAAAGGAGGAGCAGTCAGGAAACAACAGGGTCCTGGCTCCTCCTCCAGGGACACACAGAACAATATACCCTTGAGCTCTTCTGCAGGAACTAAGGCCCCCACCCAGGTGGAGGATGGTAACTCCACGCTGAGCACAGACTCTGGAACACCAGCCGGTTTCCTCACCACCAACCAATCAGAAGAAAGCCACACACCCTGCAGCCCTCCCCTAAATTTTGCCTATAAAAATGCTTCCCTGAGAACCACCGGGGAATTCAAATTTTTTCAGCATGAGCCACCTGTTCTCCTCACTTGGCCCTGCAATAAACCTTTCTCTTTTCCAAACTCCAACATTTCTGTTTTGGTCTGTTTGGCCTCACTGCAGGTAGGCAACAGTTTCAAACCCTACGACAGAGTTTCAACAAAAAATCTAGTACTCAGTGTAAATAATGAGTGCTGACGATGCCATGCACCAAAATAAACCAAACAAATTCCTTGTAGGGTGGGATAAAGGGAAGCCACTGTCTTGGGGGCCCATAACCAGTGTCTTATCACAGGTCATTGGCTTCCTCTAGAACACTAATGGCAACTACATCAGCCGAGAACACACCCAGAGGAAAAAGGACGGGACAATGGAAAGCATACTTTCTTTCCAAATTTTATCTACAATTGGGTAAGGCCAACTGTTTCCTGTCCTGGGGGGTTGTGTGTGCAAGTCAAGGGTCAGATGCTCTTCTTCTGATACTTTCCCAACTTCAAGAAGCTACAGTATGCATTTATAATTACAGAAGAGATAATTAAGAAAGACATTGTGTTTAACACTGTGGCAGCATGGACCTACTTGCAGGGGTTAGCCAGGTAATCTAAAGTAATGCCGAAGAACACACTTGTTGAACATTTCCCCACCGCTGCTTTAATAACTTACCTTGGCAACCAACATTTGCTGCTGGTTTTCAATTTGCTGTTGTTGCCTAGCTGCCATATCTTGGAGTTCTGAGAGGGTAAGTTCGACACGTGGATTCCCAATCTGCAGGGAACAAAACAAACTCAGACTGGAATGTATGTTTATCTGCATAATCATCTTCTCTAGTGTCAAAATGCACATACATCAAGATTTTTAAATAGGTTCCCTAGAAGCTAAGAGAAGATAAATAAGTTTACTTTCTCATAAGAACTTTTCCTCCTAATTTTTGACTGCTGCTATTAAATGTATTTGAGTTAATGGGGATGTCAGTTTAAGCATAAACAACATAAAAAATAAATGGGTAGGTGACACCTTAAGGACAAATGTCATTTCACTGCTACCTGGTCTCAAGAAGCTGAAATATATAAAAGATTCTAATATACAAATATCTCATTAAAAACATCATAGGTGGGCTTCCCTGGTGGCACAGTGGTTGAGAGTCCCCCTGCCGATGCGGGGGACGCGGGTTCGTGCCCCGGTCCGGGAGGGTCCCACGTGCCGCGGAGCGGCTGGGCCCATGAGCCATGGCCACTGAGCCTGCGCGTCCGGAGCCTGTGCTCCGCAACGGGAGAGGCCACGACAGTGAGACGCCCGCATACTGCAAAAAAAACACAAAAAACAAAAACACCATAGGTATGGCCTACACCAAAGATTGACCCATTATTGACAGAGAATTATCTATGTGAAATAAATACAAAAAGGTAACACATCTGGAGGAGTGGCAACTAACGGAACTAGAAAGCGTGTCCCCATTCTCTGTTAATGATAAATAATTACATCAAGCACTTTTATTGTGTTCATCATGAACCTTGCACTGAAGTAATTACTTTCCATTTATGAACTCATTTAAGCCTCAAAATGACACTCTCAGGTAGGTATCATTATATCCCCGTTCTACAGATGAGAAAATGAAGCAGAGATAAGTTCAAACTGTGCCACAGGTCAGGCAGTTTGCACGGACAGAGGAGGATGGCTTATTGTTGACCATCTCATACAGCACAGTCTTTACTAAGCATGCGCTACTACGCTAGATGTGACACGTGCACTGTATCACACAATCTTTATAACAAACCTCTGTGTCAGGCAGATGAGCCCCACACTGGGCAGGAATCCCGGGAGAAAGGTGAAGGGACGTGGCTAAGGACACAGAGCTGACAAAGGGACAGAGCTGCAATTCTAGCCACGTCTGTCTTCCTCCCACCTCCTCCAGCCCCGGATGTGCTAACCATGCGGGTGCACAGCCCCTCCTCAGATCCACTTTCTACCTCTAGGCTCAACTGCAGCCTCAGAGTCCCTCCTACTTCCCTTGCGCCCTCTTGTAATTCTTCCCAGGGGTACCCACCCCTGTTCCTCCGGCTCCAGTCCTCCCCAAATCGTGTGGTGTTCAAGCCCATTCTGGACTCTCAGAAAATGGAATCAGGATCTGTTCACTGGTCTTAACTGGACCACGTTTATCTAACATCCCGAGAAAGTAATGTGGAGCAAGCCCCTTTTCAAAACTAGATATTGTAAACTGCCAAGTTACAGAAACTTCATTTGAAAAGAGATTTGTTCATTCTCCAGAAATGCCCGCAGGACTGTCACAATGCCCCAAATTTCTGCTTTAATACTAATAAAGGATTCTAATTTCCACCTATTGAGATTTTCCAATCACCCCAACAAAAGGTATTTTTAAAACTTTCAAAACTTTACTCCTTAAACATATTTTTCACTAGAGAAAAATGAAGTTCATGCCAACAAATCTTTCAATTCACATTAATTTCATAAATTTACAACTTGAAGAAAAACCAAAAACCTGTCTCTTTGGTCTCCCCTCCACACCAATGGCTTAGAATAACAATGAAAAGAGGACAGACGAGAAATTTAACTGTTTGATATTCACACCCCTGAACAAGAGAGAGCTCTTTGTATGTGTTGTGTCATATGTGTATTTCTAGCTATAAGACTAAGATATACTCTATTGTCATAAGTAATTCAGGTATTATATCTTATGTATATACTCATATATACTGTAATTTAATAAAAGTTTATTGACATAGATATTACAAACGGAAAACTGTATAAATCATAGTGTCCAGCTCAGTGAATTATTTCAAAGTGAACACACCTGTGTAATTTAATTGTATTTTAAACGGGTTATAAAAACACAAGCCACCATAAATTTGTAAGTCAACAGATATGCAACATTTTACACTTTAGTACATATTCCCTAATTTGTTCAATGTGAAAGTTTAGAAGAAAGCACCTTTTCAGTGTATTTTAAGAAAACAAAAACCTTTGATGTAAATTCTATCCGTTTATGACAGGCCTATCAGTATGTATTCTCTCCTTGTAAACTAAACCCCACAGGAACAATTTAAAATTCTCCATATGAACTCAATTTATTCAGACAAACCAATGACCTAATTCCTTGCTTATTTCTTCTCACTGCATCTAATAAGAAGAAATCAAATCCTGTTCCCATGGGCACATTGAGGTTCCTCACTATGGTAGTTATCTGATGAGTTCAACTCCAGGTCACAGGGAGGACAAGTCACTAGTTTTACTAAACTAGTGGAGAAGTTCTCTCGGTAACAGCGCAACAGGCTTCTAAAATACAGGCCCAGAGAAAGGAAACAGCTCCCCAGCCTTCCACCTGCTGCACCACCCTCCCCGCTGGACTGCTGCCTGGGGCCCCAGGGCTCAGGGTCCCCCCTCCCGCCAACATTCTACCTGGACTCTGAATTCCAGGGCTGGTATTTATGTTCCCAACGAACACGGTTCTCTCTCCAGCCTGACACTGATGTCACCCATCTCCCACAACAAACAGAGCCCACCCAAGCCCAGGTATAACGGACTCCCCACCCACCCCTACCCACAACAAGCTCAGAGAAAACCAGAAGCCTCTTGCCCCCAGCCTTCACTTATCTGGGCATATCATCCCCTTCTTTCTCCAAGCGTCTACAAATCTACTTGCGGGAACAATGAATTAAGAGACATTATTCCCAGAAAGAGAAAAAGAAATACCGTATGCTGACACATATATATGGAATCTAAGGAAAAAAAAAAAAAAGGTCATGAAGAACCTAGGGGCAAGATGGGAATAAAGACACAGACCTACTAGAGAATGGACTTGAGGATATGGGGAGGGGGACGGGTAAGCTGGGACAAAGTGAGAGAGTGGCATGGACACATATACACTACCAAAAATAGGGTGGATAGCTAGTGGGAAGCAGCCGCATAGCACAGGGAGATCAGCTGGGTGCTTTGTGACCACCTAGAGGGGTGGGATAGGGAGGGTGGGAGGGAGGGAGACGCAAGAGGGAAGAGATGGGAACATATGTATATGTATAACCGATTCACTTTGTTATAAAGCAGAAACTAACACACCATTGTAAAGCAATTATACTCCAATAAAGGTGTTAAAAAAAAGAGAGCGACATTATTCCTCTAACTTACAATACTTGTATTGCAATATATACAGAACTCTCACCTGACAGAAAACTTGTGCTGGTGCGCCCTGGCTAATGAGACTCTCCACAGGTCCCAGTGCATCCAGCACCCACAGCGCCCAGCCCAGTGCATGGCCACAGGCTCCGATCAATGATTAACATTTCTTGAATGGATTTATAAGTTAATATTTCCTCATCCTTCCACCACACCCTGATCACACACCTACAGAGACAGCATCTTCTCAAACAAAGTCCAGACTTCTTTTCATTCTGTCTTCCTACTGAGAGTTGACATGCGCCTCACCATTTTATCTCCCTCCCCAGATCTTCCCCCACACCTCGTGAACCCACATTTCCTCGGGCCCCTATCACCTCCCTTCTGACGATGTCCCCTAACTCCTGTCTGCCTGGAAAGGCTATAAGCAGCAGTAGTAAAGGAGCTTCATAAAAGAAGAAACTAAGCCATGTGCTCGAGACCCCAGCAGGAGTCAGAGACAGAGGGGGACCACCAGCACCAGGTATTCTCTATTTACATGACAGGGTGACTGTGAAGGGGTCAGGAGAACTGGGGCTTTTTTTTTTGAGTACTATACACGTTTGATACCATGGTAATTCGTTTACCCTCGATATGCCAGATATAATCCCAGATACTATAAGAAATAGAAAAGTAAAATGCAGTTTCTCCCTGTTTTCAATGAGCCTCGATTCTGCTGAATGGGAGAAGAATCTCACATGGGAAGCAATTAAGTTACCCATCAAATTCAACTATGAGGAACAGAGCCTGAGCTCAGCTCTCCATACTTAAGAGTCTCATGTGAAATACAAAGAGCATTTTTCCAGCGTAGCAGCAAGGACTTGAAGCATCGCCATGCACTCCTGTAGAAGTGTCAGCCTGGCACCCATCCTGGAAAGCCTGTGAGAATCTCAGAAAAGCAGAACATTTCACAGCGACACACTCAGCTACCCTGGGTCCACTCGCCATGAGAACTGTGGGTCTGAAAAGAAAAAGTGCCTCTTAAAACCTCCTACCGCAAAACAATGAATCCAAGTGAGAAGCTAAACCCTCTTTACATTATTGTTCCTGACTTTACAGAAAGTCCTTATAGAAATATTATTTCACGGGCTTGGAAACAGATCCTCCAGCCCAGTCAAGTCCTGGATGACTGTGATCCTGGCCAACATCTTGATTTCAGCGTCATGGGAGACCCTGAACCACGCAGCCATGCCCTGATTTCCTGACCCCTAGAAACTATATAAGATAATAAAATTTACTGTTTATATACATATATATATAGACACACATATATAATTTCACAATACTTATAAGAAAAAACACATGATTTTCTAATTTTTATGTTCCTTAATTTAAGATTAGCCACTTAATTGATACGCATATATTCTAATCCATTTCAGATACAAAATTTCAAAAACATCCATAGTGGTAATAAGTCAACAAAATGAAGTGACAACAGGCTACTTTAAGAAACACCCAGTGAAGTTTTTCACATTTACTTTAATTGAGGCATAATTTACAGACCATAAATATGCCATTTAAAGTCTACTGCTGAATGAGTTCTGACCACTGCACATCACAGTGGAACCACCAGCCCAGTCAAGACAGAACATTTCCATCATCCCAGAAAGCTCCCTGCTGCACTTCCCAGTCACCTCCACTCCCCCGGCCCCAAACCAGCCATCTGCAGGGGTGGTACTGGCTGTGCCACGATCATCACCGAGTCCTGTGTCCTGGAGAAGTTCTAACAGTCGGGGTCACTTCCTTGTGTTTGGCTTCTTTCATTCACCACAACGTTTTAGAGATTCACCCACGTTGTTACCTGTATCAGGAACTCGTTCCTTTCTGCTGACAAGTAGTATTCAGTCACACGGATATAACAGTTTTTGTTATCCTGTTCGTCTGCTGATGAGCATTTGGGTTATTTCTACTTTTTGGCTATGACGAATAAAGCCATCTTGAACATTCATGTACCAGTATTTACGTGGACAGACGTCCTGGCTTCTCTTGGGTAACTGAAGGGGAACGGGTTGAGGGGTGGTCTGTGTGGTTAAGGGCTGATTTAACTGACACAAACTGCCGAACTGCTCTCCAAAGTGAAGTGCTGTTTTACACACCCACCAGCAATATATGAGAGTTCTAGCTTCTCCACATCCTCGTCAACATTTGGTGTTGTCAGGGTTTAAATTTTAATGATCACTTTTTGAAATAAAATGCTAACCTCCTGGGGAAGAAAGAATTCCATGTAAATGGTATTTTGATAAATAATGAAAAGAAGTAAGCATAAGAATGTCCTTAATGAAGCTATCAATCCCAAATGTACAATGATCAGATTTTCAATAAATAAGCTAGCTAGGGACTTCCCTGGTGGTGCAGTGGTTAAGAATCCACCTGCCAATGCAGGGGACATGGGTTCGAGCCCTGGTCCGGGAAGATCCCACGTGCCGTAGAGCAACTAAGCCTGTGCACCACAACTACTGAGCCTGCACTGTAGAGCCCGCAAGCCACAACTACTGAGCACTGCATGCCACAACTACTGCAGCCCACATGCCTAGAGCCTGTGCTCCGCAACAAGAGAAGCCACAGCAATGAGAAGCCCATGCACCGCAACAAAGAGTAGTTCCGGCTCACCGCAACTAGAGAAGGCCCGCTCACAGCAATGGAGACCCAACGCAGCCAAAAAACAAACAAACAAACAAATAAGCTAGCTAGATTTGCTGAAATTTAGATATAAAGGGGGGCTTATTTCCCAGGCTAATGTCTCATTTGTACTAATTATGTATATGAATCATGACTCAGAAAGCTATCAAAATAAAGTATGTTTGACAAACAGGCTATCAGAACTAGATTTTTAAGATATTAAACAACTACAACTCACTTGATAATTGTGGTTAAAAGCTTTAGATCACAAGTCAGTTGATAACATGGCTTTAGTCAAATGTATTTTTGTCTCCTTGGGTGATGTGTTTGATATATATTTTGAAACTGGTGTTACAATAATTCAGTTATTAAAAATATATAATAAAGTTTCTCAAACCATTGTAGACAATTATGCAATACACTCATCTTCCATCCTAAGCCTCTAATGATATGTTTTGTAGATTTTTAGCCTTCCCAAATATTAGTAAGAAGACTTAGCTTTATGTCCTATCTGAGGTACTACTGAAAACGTTCTGTCAACATACACCGAATGTGTTTTTCCAATACGTGCCAAAATCATCAAAGACTGCACTTCCGTCTATGAAAACAAAAGGTTCATCACCTCGCACAGTATGTGTTCTGTTAATGCCTCTTCACTCTCACAGTTCCTAAAAAAATGACACCCTTTTCCAGACAACTTTTTTTTGGTATAATGACAGGCAAAAACACATTAAGTGCATGCTCTATAAGAAGTGATGTTGTGACATTAGTTTCAAGCAAATAAACAGTCACCAATTTACTCACCCCAACTGCTCCGCATCAGAGAATAGGATGTGGCCCAACCCTAGAGTGACTGTCAAGGCTGGTGAGTCCCCAGCACACGCGCCTGGTGAAGAGGCCGAGGGGCATCTTCTTCTGCCCTCTGCTCCATTGTGCACAGGGCCTCCCCCATCTGTTTTCAAGTGCTCTCTCGTTTAGCTTTTGTTATCCTAAATGCTTTCCTGTCCTATAACTTTAAGTTCAGTTTGAGTGCATTATCCCCAAAAGTTGAAAAATTGGTGAAGAAAATTATATAAAAGGAAGAATTTACATTTCAAAGTCATTCCAAAGAAAAATTCTCTTGCATCCCTCTCTACCAACCATGCCTACTGTGAAGCCTTCTCCTCCTCCTTTCGCAAATACGACACACTGTCATTGCATGACATTTCATGTCCCAACTGTATTCATGTGTTATTACTTCTATCATCATGACTTCAGCGTTCAACTCATATATTTTATATCTGTGAAAACAGTTTGGGAATCAACAGTCCCCCTTTCTTTATTTCACAGGCCGCGTGTCCGCTCTCTACTGCTGAGTAACAGATCACACCTAACCTTGGTATGAGCTTAAAACAGTACACAATCTTCATGGCTCACAGCTTCTGTGGGTGAAGGATTCCCGAGGAGCAGCATGACTGGTCGGTTCTGGCTAGAGATTCCTCCTGAGATGGAGTCAAATGTCAGGCAGGGCTGTGGCCATTTTAAGGCCACAGGATCTGGTTCCAAGATGGCTCATACGCATGGCTACCAAGCTGCTGCTGGCTGCTGGCGGGGGGCCTCAGTTCTCCTCTAAGTGGGCCCCTTCTCAGAGCTGCCTGCTCCAGTGTCCTCGTGACACAGCGGCTGGTTTCCTCCAGAGCAAGCAATCTGAGAGAGAGCTGGAGCAGCTAGCTCCTTATGAACTAGCCTCAAAGTCACACGACCTCACCTTCCCCACGTTCTGTTTGTTAGGAGCAAGTCATTAAGTCTTGGAGAGGAGGGGAATTAGGCTCCACCTTTGAAGGGAGGCGTGTTAAAGAATTTGCAGACATATTTAAAAACCACCACATCCACTGACTGAAATCTCGTGAAAGACTCTATAGACTTCTGTCATTCTATCATGCACTACTCAGAAGCGTTTGGTTGTTCCCAACAGCACTGTCACAATCCAAAGAAGAGAACGTTTATGAACGTTTAAGAGAGTGAGATAATCGGGCAATCGATAGAGGTTTTAAATATAAGTGCTGCTCTTCCCCTCAGTGCCGAACGTATTCTGCTTGGTAATCAATTAACAGCAAAGACTAGTGGATTCTGTCAGTAGTTAAACACCTATCAGCTAATGGGCCATTTTAGATGTCAGCTTTAATCCTGATATGCTGATTTTAACACTCAACCAAATAACTTCATCTTTGGTTATAAAACAGACAAGAATATAACTGTAACATTTATTTGGGAAAAAAGTAAGTTCCCCAAGCTTTCAAGTTTCTTCTTCCATTTAGTCTATACAGAGAACACAGCTAACTCACTGGTGAGCCTAGCCATCCATCCCTGGCCTCTCTCCAAAGGAGCTCTAGAGATCCAGAGTTCCCATGGCCAAACTCACATTTTTCTTAGTATGTCCTGCCAGCACTTCAACTTCCACATGTCTGAAACCAACTCCCTTCCTTTCCTTCCAACTCGGGCTCCCTCCCGAAACTCCGGACTTTCATCAATGGCTCTCGCACCGTCTCTACCCTGAGCCCACCTTGCCCACTGGAAGCTGCGGCTCAGCGCCTGACCTCTCTCACAGCTGTGCCTGCCACCCCATTCCACAAGCAACCCTTTCCCACCCCCATATTTTTGCACACATTCTTCCTTCTGTCCACAATGCCTTTCTCCTACTTCCTAAACCCGTCCTTATCCTTGAAGATCTAGCGGCAATGCCATCTGCTTCCTGAAGTTTTTCCTGATCATTTAAGGGATTTCTTACACAGCTGTTCTGACGCTCAGGATCTGACATCACTTCCAGACATGGGACAGAACTCAGTATTTTTTAATGGATTCGAAATTCTAGAGATTCAACAACATGTAAGGAGCACTTGCTCAGATATTTATATATACTTTATATATACTTTATATATACTTTATATATATTTATACAGTTACCTTAGTTGATGTGTACGAAAACTCTGTGAGGGAAAATAAGCTTAGTTTAGAATGAGGAAGCTGAGTCTCGGTGCAGCTGCTGGCCAGCTCTCTCAAGTTCCTGTGGTTGGGTCAGTATCCGTGTCAGGATGTTAACCTGGGTCTCCTGACAGCAAGCCAGACGCTCTTTCCATCGCACGGGTGGTATTGCCCTCGTGTTTTTTTCTTACCAAGCTACAGCACAGGCACATCTGATTGCTCCTAACCAACAATCATTTATCATATCAAAGGGTAGACACTCCAACAGATACCACTTATTGATTTATTATTAGTTTGAATCATGTGAAAATGCTATTTTTGTAGATCAAAAAATGGTCAAAATCTATAATTTCATATGGTTCAATCTAACAGGAAAGGATTAATTCAGCCCCCCCGGGAAAAATGTAAAGGCTAAAGATAACTTGATTCTAGCATATAATAATAAAAAAATACAGAGAAGAATGAACTCTAGGTAAAAAGACTCTAGTCTTTTTGGAAGACTATGAGAAATGACAAAATAGACTAATGACACCTGCCTAGTGACACTGAAGAGCTTTCTGGAGGAAGGCAGGATGGTGAGGAGGCCTGCCTATCACTGCTGCTATTATTCCAAAGGAAGTCATCTGTGGCTTTCTTGGGACAATTTCATGTAAGCAGATATAAATGAATTATAAGAGCGGAAGAACCAATTTTTTAAAAAAATAAATTTATTTAATTTTGGCTGTTTTTGGTCTTTGTTGCTGCGTGTGGGCTTTCTCTAGTTGTGGCGAGTGGGGGCTACTCTTCATTGTGGTGTGCGGGCTTCTCATTACGGTGGCTTCTCTTGTTGTGGAGCACGGGCTCTAGGCGTGAGGGCTTCAGTAATTGTGGCATGCGGGCTCACGAGCTCTAGAGCACAGGCTCAGTAGTTGTGGCACACAGGCCTAGTTGCTCCGCGGCATGTGGGATCTTCCCAGACCAGGGCATGAACCTGTGTCCCCTGCATTGGCAGGTGGATTCTTAACCGCCGTGCCACCAGGGAAGTCCCGGAAGAACTAATTTTAAAACCTCGTGTCTGGGCTTCCCCGGTGGCACAGTGGTTGAGAGTCCACCTGCCGATGCAGGGGACACGGGTTCATGCCCCGGTCCAGGAGGATCCCACATGCCGCAGAGCGGCTGGGCCTGTGAGCCATGGTCGCTGGGCCTGCGCGTCCGGAGCCTGTGCTCCGCAATGGGAGAGGCCCCAACAGTGAGAGGCTCGCATACCGCAAAAAAAACAAAAACAAAAAAAACCTCACATCTGATCATTTTTCTTGAAAGATGATTTTCAAGGAATTTATTTTCTTGGAGGGTAATATTGTCCTCCTACAAATGTTTCTTTTAAGATTTCTTTAAAGAAAGATCATTCTGTTAGCTAATAACTCCTCTTGTTTATATTAGTATCTCAAGTGACATTTTCTTTAAGTTGTAGTTTACAGGTAACAGGATGCCTTTTGAGTTTATATCTCCATAACCTTGACATTTTTATTTTCAAATATTTTCTTTGGAAGTAAGTCTCTCTGAGATTCAAGTAGCTGTGACTCTGCTGTAAAGTACAGCTGGCAAAGCCTCATGAGGCTCCCTGCCTCCGGTCCCATTCCACCCTCCACCCAGACACACAAGCACACACGCTGGCACCCAGGGATCCTTCTGAGATACAGCTGACCCTGTCTTCCTCTTACTTAACCTCCTACAAGATACGTCCAGGCTCTGAGACCCCCGGGCGGGTTCTCCAGTTCTCTTCCCTCTTCAGCATCACCCCACCTTCCTGTCCTCTGCTCTGCTGTTACGTTCTCTGCTGCCACACAGCCCCACGTCGTCCTCCTTATCTCTGTGGAAGTCTCTGGTCACCTCAGTAAAGCTCATCTGATCCTCCCTGTTACTGTGGTGCCTTGTCCTACTCTCATCACACGCCACACACTGTGTTAGTTTATCTGTTTTCACAGCTCTCTCCAAAAACCACCCATTCTTTCTCTGTGAAATCTGAGGCAGATTTCAAGCAGCCACCACCAAACACCTTACATTGATAATATCTTTGGTCTATCTAAAATAAAAATAAATTGGGGGGCTTCCCTGGTGGCGCAGTGGTTGAGAGTCCGCTTGCTGATGCAGGGGACACGGGTTCATGCCCCGGTCGGGGAAGATCCCACATGCCGCAGAGCGGCTGGGCCTGTGAGCCACGGCCGCTGAGCCTGCGCTCTGCAGCGGGAGAGGCCACAGCAGTGAGAGGCCCGCGTACATTCAACATCTTTTTTTTTTTGGCCATGCCACGTAGCTTGTGGGATCTTGGTTCCCCGACCAGGGATTGAACCTGGGCCCTCAGCAGTGAAAGAACCAAGTCTTCACCAATGGACCGCCAGCGAAGTCCCAATATCTTATAATAACCTATGATGGAAAAGAATATGAGAAAGAATATATATGTGTGTGTACAACTGAATTACTTGCTGAACACCTGAAACTAACACAGCATTGTAAATCAACTTACTGCAATAATAAATAAATAAACAAATAAATTGGACAGAATTGTTTTAAAAAGAATAAAAGAGGACTTCCAAGCCTGGGTGGTAGTTACCTGAGTGTCTGCTTAGTAATTCTTTAAACCATACATGTTTTACACATTCTTCTGTACATTTATTTCTCAATTTAAAAAGTAAGAAATAAAGAAGAATTAGACCTAACAGCCAAGTATCCCATCTTGTGATTTAATCATCACAAGATATTGGTTTAAAATTATAACTAGTTTTTTAAAGTATAACTGGATTCTAGAGAACGCCACTTCAAAGATGACAAACATCCCTAAAACAAAACTGTCAAAATAATTAGGATAAAATCTGCTTATACTCACATGATATTGTAGAACATTAAATCATTCCTCTTTTTTCCTACCTCTGCAATGTTATAAACTTTCAGGTTTGGAGAGTGTTTTTACTTGCTTATTTAGCAAACAAAAAAGTAGGTGATAATGATATCAAGGTACATTATAAACATGTACGTTTATTTTTATCACATAAAATATTCAGTAAAATTGAACCTCTCGGGCTTCCCTGGTGGTGCAGTGGTTGAGAGTCCAGCCTGCCGATGCAGGGGACACAGGCTCGTGCCCTAGTCCGGGAAGATGGGCCCGTGAGCCATGGCCGCTGAGCCTGCGCATCCGGAGCCTGTGCTCCACAACGGGAGAGGCCACAACAGTGAGAGGCCCGCGTACCGCGAAAAAAAAAAAAAAATTGAACCTCTCTAACATCTCATTGTGCTCTGGAACTGATGTATTTCATATTCCAAAACTTACTAAGTCTCACAAATTAATAAGAGTCAATTAGATATCTAAAGCATATACTGGCTCCCACCCCCTGCAATACTACTACAATATGCTATTTTATCCTATACGTGAATCACTCATATGATTAAAATTCACTGATACCAATTCAGTTTGCTTTAACCACATTTATACCCAAGGCAAGTGGCTAGGCGCTAGGCTTGCAGCTAGAAAGATCAACAGGAGAACAGGGCTATCAAAGAGCGTGAACACCAGTAAGAGAAACCAACTATACCCCATGTGCGTGCTACAAGCTGAGCATTATGGTAACTGCTCCGTCTCTCAGAATGTGGCCCACAAAACACGCTGAGCTACACTCCTGGTAGCAACAACTAAAAGGCAAGGTAAAACATAAAAACCTATTTTTAAAAGCATCACCGAGTTGACACAGCAGGAAGGAAGCTACAGGGGCCAAAATAAAGGGACAGCAGAAGCTCCGGGCACTGAGGAAACATCAAAGCCAGCTTATGCCCCACTGGAGACGTGCCCTCTGGAGCTGCCGAGGCCTGGTACTAAGAGAGAAAGATGGTTTTCCGGTAGTGTCGCCCTCCCCAGAGAACACGTCTCTTGGAACGGATCTCCTTCATCCCTCTCCAGGAGAGAAGAGGAACGCAAGAAGCAGCGCCTGGTGCAGAGCCCCAATTCCGACTTCATGGATGTGAAATGCCCAGGATGCTATAAAATCACCACCATCCCCAGCCATGCACAAACAGTAGTTTTGTGTGGTGGCTGCTCTACTGTCCTCTGCCAGCCTACAAGAGGAAAAGCAACGCTTACAGAAGGATGCTCCTTCAGACAGCAGCAGCACTAAAAACACCCTGAATCAAGAAGAACAGGAAACCATCCCAATAAACAATTTCGGATTAAAAAAAAAAAGAGAGAGAGAAAGACGAGACCAACCCAGTGTGGAGAGGCCAATAGGAGATGCCTATATACATCCAGGACCCCAATTCAGTGTGAGTGAATGAGAAACACCCTCAAACCCACAGATGCGAGCAGGAGAAATGTGCCCTCTGTCCATCACAGTCTGAGTGGAGGGGGACAACCCCACTAAGAATATGTGAAGACTAGACAGCCCTCATGCAAGCTTCAACACCAACAAAGGGGACCACAGAGTGAGTCTATCTGCATGCCCAGCTTCTGACCAAAGCAAATGCAAACCACTTGGGAAAATCCCACCTTCATCCAGACCTTAAAAATACTCACAGGTCAAGTTCCAAGGAAAATGAGAAGCTCATTGTCAAAAATCAAAGCACACAAAGATCATAACACCATAACTTAAAGCCAGTAGAAGCGACATATGCAGAAATTGAAATTATTAGTTGCAGAATATGAAATAACTATGTTTAGTGTGTTTAAAGAAATAAGAGAAGCTTAAAATGACCAAAGAGTAACCAAGAAGAGGTGGAAAAGAACCAATTAAAACCTCTAAACTGAAAAATTTTTAATGACTGTTTAAATCCACTTTACTGTAGTTGACATATAATAAACTGTACATATCCAAAATGTACAATTTGACACGTTCTGACAAATATGCACACCATGAAACTACCACCACAATGAAGAAAATGGACAAACCCATCACCCTTAAAACCTCCTTGTGCTCCTCTGTAATCCCTCCCTCCCAACTCCCTCCACCTCCTTCCCAGGTCCCAGGTCCCAGGTCCACAGGCAACTGCTGATCTACTTTCTGTTACTAGAAATTAGTTTACGTTTTCTCAAATTTTATATAAATGGAACTATACAGTGTGTAATCTTTTGTCTGGCTTCTTTCTTACAGCGTAATGATTTGAGATCCATCCACGATGTAGCATGCAGCAGTGGTTCATTCTTTTCTTTAAAAAAATTTTTATTTATTTATTTTTGGCTGCGTCGGGTCTTCGTTGCTGTGCACAGGCTTTCTCTAGTTGCAGCGAACAAGGGCTACTCTTTTGTTGCGGTGCGCGGGCTTCTCATTGCCGTGGCTTCTCTTGTTGCGGAGCATGGGCTCTAGGCACATGGGCTTCAGTAGTTGTGGCACGTGGGCTCAGTAGTTGTGGCTTGCAGGCCCTAGAGCACAGGCTCAGTAGTTGTGGTGCACGGGCTTAGTTGCTCCACGGCATGTGGGATCTTCCCGGACCAGGGCTCGAACCCGTGTCCCCTGCATTGGCAGGCAGATTCTTAACCACTGCGCCACCAGGGAAGCCCGGTTCATTCTTTTTTTATTGCTCAGGAATATTTCATTGTATGTATATAACAGTTTTTTTGTCCATTCACCTGCTAACAGACATTAGGGTTTTTCTAGATTTTTGGCTACCACAAATCAAACTGCTGTAACATCCATGTACAAGTTTATATGGACATCTGCTTTCCTTTCTCGTGTAAATACTTAGAAGTAGAATTGCTGGATCGTATTAACAGATTTATGTTCAAGTTTTAAAGAAACTGTCCAACTGTGTTCCAGATCACACCGCTTACATTCTCAGCAGCCGTGTGTGTCTCGCAGACTCTCCACACCTCTGCCAGCACTTGCTATCACCAGTCTTTTTAGTTTTACACATTCTGATGGATGTGTGGTAGTATCTCACTGTGATTTTAATTTGTATTTTCCCAAAAACTAATGATGTGGAACATGTTTACATGTGCTTACTTGACATTCACATACCTTCTTTAGTGAAGCATCTATTCAAATATTCTGCCTGCTTCTTCTAAAACTGTTTTATTTTCTTAATGAGATTTGAGATTTCTTTTTATATTCTGAATATAGTTCCTTATCAGGTATAGTATTTGCAAGAATTTTCTCCTACACTGTGCCTTGTCTTTTCATAACAAGAAACACTAAAGCATATTATATGTACTAACATCTAAATAAACACAGTGAAAGACAGAATTCATTAACTGAAAAATGTATCTTAAGAAATTATCCAGAACACAGTACAAAGAGACAAAGAAAGTGAAAATATAAAAGAGTAATTAAGGATAAAATGAAAGGTATAACATGTCTAATCAAAGTTCCAGAGAAGAAAAAAGAAAGAATGTGGAAGAAGAAATACCTGTAGAGATAACAGCAGAGAACTTTCCCGCTAGGTTGATAGATGTCAATCCTCAGAATCAGCAAATCCAACAAATCCCAACAGGAGAAATTAACAGAAATGCACACTTAGTTCTTCTGCTCAAAACAGAGAATTATTTAATACTAATTTCATTAAATCTCAAAACCACTATATGATAGTAAAGGGATTTTTGACATCAAATAATATAAAACCACAAAAACACGATAACAGGAATGGAGACAACACGAATGTTTGGAAGCTGGAGAGAGAATGGATGAGAAGTAACTGACCTAGTAGATCTGAGACAAACCTCAAGAGAGAAGAGGTGAAATTGGATGAAGAAACCAGTTATATCACAGAACCTTCAAAGGGCTCAGGAATTGGCAAAACTATGTATCTCTGGAAAGGGGGATGAAATGTAAGGCACCTAAAATAAAGCAAACTGAGTGAAAGATATTTAAGAAGCAGTAAAATCCCTAGATCTCCTCCCCAACTCTGATCTAGGTGACCGCCTCTCTCCTACCCTGGCAGAAGTCTAGAAGTTTATTCTCTAGACAATTGAAACGTTATCTGGCCTGGGAGATGACAGTCCCAGCTGAGTCCTGGGTACCATATGGAAAACAAGGAGACTAAGTGACCATATTAATAATAAATGCTTCCAGAAACAAACACCCACATATACAGTCAATTGATTTGACAAAGGTGCCAAGACAATTCAATGGGGAAAGGATGGTCTCTGCACCAAATGGTGCTGGGATAATTGGATATTTACATGCAAAAGAATAAATTTGGCCCCCCTACTTCATACCATACATAAAAATCAACTCAAAATGGACCACAGACCTAAATATAAGAGCTAAAACTATAAAGCTCTTAGAAGAAAATATGGGGGGTGGGGAGGATCAACTGGCCTTGGCAACTTAGTGGATGTACAGGAATAAAGCAGAAACAGACTCAGATTTAGCCTGATTGGCTGAGAAAACAGAAAATAAGTATAGATACTTTCAGGACACCTAAGTAAAATGCTTGCTTCCTTCTGGGAGTCTGGAGGTTTGGTGCTTGCTAGACAGAGCCTGCCCACATAGGTAGCTCCCAATAAAACCCTGGGCCTCAGGGCTCTGACGGGCTTCCCTGGCAGATATCTCATACATGTCACGATTAGCTGCTGGAAGAAGTAAGTGCATCCTGTGTGACTCCACTGGGAGCGGGCTCTTGGGAGCCTGGTCTCCTCAGACGTCACCCCATGCGCCTCTTCCCTCTGATGCTCTTGCTCTGTGTCCTCTGACTGGAGGAGGTTGCAGCCGTGAGCACAACCATAATGCTGAATCCTGTGAGTCCTCCAGGCAAATCACTGACACCGGGGGTGGTCTTGGGACCCCTGATACAGGCATACACAATGAGAATAAATCAATCTGCCTTTATACCATAAAGTTAAACAAGATTTTCAAAATTCTGTTGGACAAGTAAGTTCCAAATGCTTACGACAGTGTGTACATACAACCTGGAGGTTCCCAAACTGGCAGGGCAACAGACTCATATGGGGAGTCTTCCAGGCCCACCTCACACTTACTGAATCAAAAGTTCTGCCAATGGGATCTGGGCCTTTATTTCTTTTTTTTTTTTTAAATACATAAATGTATTTATTTATTTATTTATCTACTTTTGGCTGTGTTGGGTCTTTGCTGCCGCGCGTGGGCTTCTCTAGTTGCGGCGAGCAGGGGCTACTCTTCGTTGTGGTGCATGGGCTTCTCATTGCGGTGGCTTCTCTTGTTGCGGAGCATGGGCTCTAGGCACACGGGCTTCAGCAGTTGTGGCACGTGGGCTCAGTAGTTGCAGCGCATGGGCCTAGTTGCTCCATGGCATGTGGGATCTTCATGGACCAGGGCTCGAACCCATGTCTTCTGCATAGGTAGGCGGACTCTTAACCACTGCACCACCAGGGAAGCCTGTGGGCCTTTATTTCTTAGACAACCTGACTTCATGACCTGCAATTTTGGGAGAGCAGAACTTTCCCAGCCTCCTGCCTCAGCAGCTGCTAATGGGCATGAATCACACCAAATCAGCAGCCTGTCCTTCTCTTCCAACCCACAGGCTGCTGGATCTGTTCCTGGTTGCTGGAGCCCACAGACAGAAGGTTCACTGTGCCACCATTCTATATCCAGGATATACACAAAAACATTTTTGAGAAGGACATTTTTAACATCTTATTAACTTTAAAAATGCATGTAAAAGTGCTTTGTAGACAATAAAGCACTTCACAAAGGCAATATACTATTAGGCTTAAAGGGCAGGCATGTGTGCCATAAAACACAGTAACATCTTAGATGTCATGCTTCTAGCACAGAGTTATACCTCCCTGCTAGCTCTCTACCTTCCTCTAATTATAAGCTCATGAAAAGGCTACAAACACATTTTTAATTTTGGTTTCAGGTTTCAGTTTTGTTGCTCTTGAAATGTAAACATCATTTCCATGTTAACAAGAAACAACTTCATCCTGGAAAATATCACAGACCCATCACATCAGAATATCAAAACTCACCTTATTACATTATTGGAAGGGAATCCTTTCCTTCTGAGTCCCTTCCCTTTACCATATACACACATACCCCGCCTCAATACACAGAGCCTATTCAACGTATTTACTTCACCTTCCCTAAAGTTCAGGTCAGGAAATCTTAGAACTCAAAAGGATCTTCAAAATTCTGTTGTACAGGTAAGTTCTGAATGCTTCCGACAGTGGGTACATGTAATTTGGAGGTTCCCAAACCTGGCAGGGCAACAGAGTCATATGGGCAGTTTTCCAGGCCCATTCCAAACTTACTGAATCAAAAGTTCTGCCATTGAGGCCTGGGCCTTTATTTCTTACGACTTTCTGAAGCACATAAGCCTGACGGAACCCCACAAAGGCTCTAGATTTGGAGTGAACAAGTATATCAGAAGGCAGGAATAAGAAGAGGATTTGTGGAATGATCTTTAGAAACTGAAGGGTAAAGAAGGAGAATCCTTAATTTTGACATTAGGAATAGTTCTCCTTGAGTGGCACAAGGATGGGGGCATTGGAACCAAGAAGAAGAAAATATAATCTAGTATATACCGCTTGGCTCTGCAGTGGATAATATCTGAAAAATCTAAAATAATAAACATCATTAAATGGTGTCCAACTTTATAACCAATGTATAAACAAAGTATAAAGTCTTAACTATATTTAGATGAAAGTACACAAATATTATCAACATTGACAACATAAAAGTACAGCTGAGGGCTTCCCTGGTGGCGCAGTGGTTAGGAATCCACCTGCCAATGCAGGGGACACGGGTTTGATGCCTGGTCTGGAAAGATCCCACATGCCGCGGAGCAACTAAGCCCGTGTGCCACAACTACTGAGCCTGCACTTTAGAGCCCGCGAGCCACAACGACTGAGCCCACGTGCCACAACTACTGAAGCCTGTGCGCCTAGAGCCCATGCTCCACAACAAGAGAAGCCACCGCAATGAGAAGCCCGCACACCACAACGAAGAGTAGCCCCCGCTTGCTGCAACTAGAGAAAGCCCACGCGCAGCAACGAAGACCCAACACAGCCCCCCCCCAAAAAAAAGTACAGCTGAAAAAGCTGGAAGGTAGGACAGACGGAGAAAAGGGAGGGGGTGCTAATACCCTCATCTTACAAGAAGGGAGGTCCAGAGACATGGTTTAAAGTTGATCATACAAGGAAATAGAGACTTAAGTATATCATTTAAAGTCACAATGGTAGCCAATAAAAGAAATAAAATCAGAAATCAATAATAGCAAGTTGGAAAGTACAGAGGCAAAGTAACTTGCTCAGACTTAGCTAGCTAGTTAGAAAGTTCTGAAGTCGTGTCTGAGCACGGGCCCTCCGCACTCCAGGCCTGTGCTTTTTCCAGTGTATAGCTGTGCCAAGCACATGCCAGGGGGTGACCCACCCAAGGCTACACACTTAGTTAGTGGCAGAGCCAGAAAAAGAAACTAATTCTCCAGACTGAAAATTATTTGGAAAACTTATTACTAAAACTTCCAGAAAAGACCATGGTGAAAATTTCTCATTCTTCCTTCTCTCATTCATTCACTCTCATTCATTCATTTCTGCTCATTCTTTTAATATGTATTTCTTAAAAAGAACCCTTTAGGACTTCCCTGGTGGCACAGTGGATAATACTCAGTGGTCCCAGTGCAGGGGGCCAGGTTCAATCCCTGGTCAGGGAACTAGATCCCACACGCACGCCACAGCTAAGGAGCCCATGTGCCACAACTAAGGAGCCTGCAAGCCACAACTAAGGAGCCCACCTGCTGCAACGAAGACCTGGTGCAACCAAAATAAATAAATAAATAAGTAAATATTTAAAAAAGAAAAAAAAAGAACGCTTCTACTTAGACAAACTTCCTCACCTATATCAATGTTAAGCCTATTCTCCAACTCTACACCATATGATAAAGGAAGTTCTCTTTCCTGGAGGCACCTATGAAGACTTCAACCCACCAGCCACTTTGTCTTTTAAGACCTGACAGAAGGATCAAGACATCAACACTGAAGATACAAAGCAAGTCTGCCTGCCCATCTCTTAGTCTAGAGACTAGACCATTTGCTTCCTGGGGACAGGCCATTGTCAGAGCACAGAGGCACGCAGCTGCTGCTCCAGGACATGCTGTGGGAGGCAACGTGTAACGGGCATGGAGAGCACTGCTCTGCTTGAGACCATCCAGTGCATGGGCCATGGTGTGGATTGATAAAACCATTACCACTCAAGTGACTGCCACTTTGTAACTTCATAAAAATGTTTGAAATATTCAACAGAAATGACAACTTCTGTGAAAATAAAGGGTAAGCTCCGGAAAATGGAGTTGGGAAGCCACAATGGGGAGCTCTCACACACATACCACTAGACACTGGTGCAGATCCCAACAGGAAGAGACGTACGGTGTATCCCCGGAGGAAGTTAACACCACTCTACTGTCACCAGCAGCAGGAAGAACGATCTCCTCCTTGCCTGACAACAATTCAGCCAATGTAAAGCCGCCATACTTCAAACTCCCAGGTTCCTCCAATAGACTTTTTGTTGACAGCAGCCCCTCCCAACTTCCCCTTCTCTGAAAAAGAGTTTCCTCTTGCTTTAGAGGACTGGGATGTGGCTGTCCAGAGCTGCGGGTCCTGAATTGCAATTCTTCACTGTTCCCAAATAAACTTGTTTTGCTGGTAAAATAATTGGCTGTTTTATTGTTTTCGGTTAGCACTACCCCAAAATTAATTCTTTAAAAATAAATTATAACCCCAATTCATTAGTACCTATAAAAAGCAATTAAAAATTTTCAATTTAGTTCACTATTACTTACCCCATTTTCAGTGCGTTTTTCTCCAGGTACATTTATTACATTTCTCTGAGTTCTTTGCTCTTGGATCTGACGGCCACCTAGAGAAATGAAGGCCAAACTTACTAAAAGACATAGTAGAAAAATGATATTTTATCATTTCTTCACTTATTCAAATATTTATTGAACACAAGTATAAAATACCAGGCTGGACAACTCAAAAATTAGTATAGTTGAAAAAATGTCTTATAATCAACCTGTATACATAAAGTTGTTTAAATGAAAATTTTTTCTAATATTCTACTTCAGAATTTTGAAACTGCTTTATATCAAAAAGTTTCGAACACTTAGAAAACAGTCAAGATGGTAAATTTTACGATATGTGTGTGTGTGCGTGTATATATATATATATATATATATATTTTTAGAATTAACTTTTAATTTTATTTCTCTTTTTCTTGACCCCATCAATTTTATTCTAAAGTTCTTTCTAATTTCTAAGAGATTCATATTCCAATGCCACGTTATCTTGTTCAGGATCACAAAAAAACATGGGAATCTTACAATTTGTTTTACAAAATAGCAAAACTCTTGAACTGAATTAGCGCAAATACATGTGTGATCAATGTCATTCACAAACTTAGATACCGAAGCTTATTAAGCCTTCTTTTAAAAGGAACAATATTTGAAGAATTCCTAAAGAAAACAGAGATGAAATTTCATGTCATCATACACAACAGGAACCCAAAGATGGTACACACCAGGTTCCCCCAACTCGCCCGGGCCCTCACTGCTTAGAAGGCTGACTGCTCCCTTTTCAAACTCAGAAAGAAGGATCAGCCTCCCTTCCTGCCCCACAGGAGAAGCTGCTGGACGTGGCCCTGGAAGGAGCCTGGCTGCTGCTCTGGTTCAGGCCCCCTCTTCCTCATCGCTCACACCCTCTGCACACAGGGATGGGAAGGACCTGGGATCCAATCTATCGATCCTGAGCAGATGCTCCAGGACCTTCCACTTGCTGGTCTCTGCGTGGGCCCGGGGACCCTACAGGAACTCGTAGCGGGTGGGGTTGCTGTGCGGCACCTGCCAGTACTCCAGGTAGCCCTCCTGCACCCACACTTTGGTGAGGAGCTCCCTGGGCTCCCCATAGATGCAGTGCTGCTTCCCTGCATACACCCCCATGACGCTCAGTGCTTCCCAGACCTCCTCCTCAGTCATGCTCCAGGAGGATCATGGCCAGAAGCATCACCAGAAGGCCAACCTTGGGCATGCTCTGCCCATCGGTCAGCATGGCATCCTAGGTGAGGCCCAGGGTGGGGACCAGGACATAGGCGTGCTTGCTGGGGTCCACCTCCTTCACATCCACGCCAAAGACCAGCTGCATGTACTCGCAGGCTTGGCTGAAGACCACAGAGAAGTGGTCCCGATGGTCTTTGAGGACCATATTCAGCATTTCCGCCTTGGTGGTCGGCTCCTTGGCGCGATACTTGAGGAGCAGGAACCCCACCAGCTCAGCCATCATCACATTAAGTGCCTCCTGGGATAAGGACTCGGCCTGGGTTGGGGGGAGTACGGACTGGGGAGGAGGAGGACAAGGGGGATGCAGCCTCCTCCCCCACAGCCCCGAACAGCTGCGCCTCCACTGGGACCTGGGCCAGGACTGGGTCCTGAAGGTCTGCCTCAGGCTGGTGGAGCTCACTCATCTTGACAGGGGCCTGATGGCTGGGGTCAGGCCACTGACAGGAGTGTGGGCAGGGGTGATAGGTGGGGACCACGGGCAGGTCTCCTTCTGAGGGGTGCTCTTGGGACTCACAGGGACGCACCTCCTGGGCGGCCTGTCCCCTTCCAACCTCACCTTGACTCCTGCCACTGCCTGGGCCTCCCCCCCTGCTCTGTGACCTGAGGACATGGTCGTCAGACCTGGGCCTTCGCCTTCCGGTTCCTGGAGCCCTCTTGGGTCCCGGATGAAATTCTGGCTGGAACAGGCTACCTCCTGGTCAGCTCTGAGCCTCCAACCAGTTGCACCCGGTGCAGAGAGTGACTCTGCGCCCCAGACTGGAGGCTGGGTGGGAGCTGCAGTGCCCCTGACCGCAGCAGAGGGTCCAAGAAGAAGCACACCTTCCAGTGGTGTCTCTTTGCCCACAGCCAGACTTCAGAATTTCTTCTCCGTTATGTATATTTTACCACAATTAATTTTTATTAAAAATTATAGCTTGGACTTCCCTGGTGGCGCAGTGGTTACAAATCCGGCTGCCAATGCAGGGGACACGGGTTCGAGCCCTGCTCTGGGAAGATCCCACATGCGGCGGAGCAACTAAGCCCGTGTGCCACAGCTACTGAGCCTGCGCTCTAGAGCTCGCGAGCCCCAACTACTGAGCCCGCGTGCCACAACTACTGAAGCCCGTGTGCCTAGAGCCCATGCTCCGCAACAAGAGAAGCCACTGCAATGAGAAAACTGCACTGCAACGAAGAGTAGCCCCCGCTCGCCGCAACTAGAGAAAGCCCACACACAGCAACGAAGACCCAACGCAGCCAAAAATAAATAAATAAATTTATATTTAAAAAAAAATCTTGGGCTCCCCTGGTGGCACAGTGGTTGGGAGTCCGCCTGCCCATGCAGGGGACATGGGTTCATGTCCCGGTCCGGGAAGATCCCACATGCCGCGGAGCGGCTGGGCCCGTCAGCCACGGCCACTGAGCCTGCGTGTCCCGAGCCTGTGCTCCGCAACGGGAGGAGGCCACAACAGTGAGAGGCCCGCGTAACACACACACACACACACACACACACACAAAATTACTCTTTTTATGTGTAAAGCAAAGCTACTAGGTACATAAACAGATATACAGTACATTTGATAGGGGGAAGACAGAGGCAAGTAAGAATACAATATCCAGTAAAGGGCCCTTAGGGAGGTGATAATGAAAAATGAGATTAAATAAATGGGAATGACAGAGTATGCAACCACACACAGTCGCATAATATACAATAGCCATTTCATCACAGCTATTATATTTCCTATTAGCAGAAATTACGCATACACACATCCTAGACTATAGCATCTATCAGTTTACAGGGTAAATTAAATTCTTAGTTATTAGTATTTTTAAGAAATAAGGTACTCGGGTTAATTTAATATTCTATCATTGCTGCATCTTGCAAACAGCAAGCCAACAAATTAGAATACTATAAAACACACAACACTGAAATTATATCAAGTGTCACTTAATCTCTGATGGTAAAGAAGAAACTTGATAATCTTGCATTCTGGAGTCAGAAAATAATAATAAGAGCTGACATTTAGTGACCACTTTGCCAGGACACCTTATTAACTGCCACCACAACCCAATGTACCCTGCACATAAGGAAACAGAGGCCCAGGGATGTGAAGTCACTTGCCCAAGGTCCAAATTGAGTAAACAGCAGGGCCAGTGCTGAACCCAGGAGGCCTCGCTCCAAACTCCATCACACCAGCCCCCAGATTCTAGCTTACACTCTGCACATGACCTGCACCGAGTTACTTTACACATTAAGCTTCTGTTCCCCCAGGTATACGAGGTGATTGAAGGAAATGTCCTCCACACTCTCCTCTAGCTTCCACATAGAGAATTCCTACTCTTTTAAGTCAGGATTGTCCTTTACTTCTTGTTATATCTTATAGTTCTACAGGCAATAAATACTCAAATGTAACTCCTTTTAAACAATATATATTGGTGACAACTGGCTTGTCCTCAGCTCTGTGGGGAGTAGAGAGGAAACATGAGTCTTGGATCTTTACCTCTGGCTGCTCAGAATATAAGCTGGAGGAGAAGTTCAGTGAACAGAAATAAAACGGAACACAGCACCCAATGAGAGCTGTGCTACCTGCTACCTTTCTTCTTGAGCTCTGAGAGAGGCAGAACATGCAGAAGCACAGGCAGAGGAAAGGGGCAGAGGGTGGAGCGTCACAGCTGGAGGAAGATGGAATTCTGAGTTAGGGCATGACAGGGAATGAATATGTAACAAAGAATACGGTGGAAGAGAGAAAGAAGACACAGTGAGGTTGAGGAGATGGGCAGGGTCCCATTGCAAATGCCATCAAAGCTAAGCTGAGGAGTATTAAATAGGGAAGCAGGGACTTTGCTGAAAGTTGTGAAAAGTGATGAGAGTAGTGTGATGAATTTGGTTCTTCCAATCCTGACCAACGCTCTGTACCAGCCTGGGTCGAGAAAGGTGTACTCCCTGGCACCACTCCCCTTGGAGCCTCCTTCATCCTGGTCCCCTGCATTCAATGCAGAAGCTCTGTACTCTCCCCTCCAGGTCCGACTCCCTCTTCAAGGCCCTAGTCTCGAGCCCCATCCCCCTGGGACGCATTGTCTCCTTAACCTCACACAGCTCAGCATCAGGCTCTTCCACTGTCTCAGGTGTACTTGCCACATCAGCACAACGAGACTGAGCAGCATCCGGTGTGACAATGAAGGTCAACTGGAAGGTCAGTGCTGTCCCCTTGTGACTCTAGACAGTTCTCTCAAGTATCCCTAATGCTTCCAGACTTTACAGAGTGAGAACAATATAAGATCTTCCCCCCATTTCACCATCCTGAGACAGTAAGGGTTATGTGCATATATTATAATGATTAAAGTAAAATATAAAACTTTAAATTTAACTATAGAGTATAAATATTTGGGGCACTCAGGTAAAGAGTTAAAGTAAGTTCTTAGCACTAGAACAGCGCTTTAACTGCCAGCCAGTCTAATCCTGCTCAGGAGGAGTCCGTCCAGAGAGGCAGGGCCCTTTTCTAAGGTAGAAATGGATGAAGAGCTAGGCCTGGAGCCTTGGTCTCCTGACTCCAGATGACCAGAACCCAGTGGAATAAAAACCAGAAGTAATGATGCATGGTGAAAAACAGCATGATATTTACAGCTATGGGAAGATGATTTTAAAGCAGACAGTAGCTCATCCTAGGGGCAAAATATCCTTTAATTAAAAATACAGGGACTTCCTTGGTGGTCCAGGGGTAAAGAATCCACCTTCTCATGCAGGGGACGCAGGTTTGATCCCTGGTCAAGGAACTAAGATCCCACATGCCACAGGGCAACTAAGCCCACGCACCACAACTACTGAGCTTGCGCGCCTCAACGAGAGAGCCCACATGCCACAAACTACAGAGCCCATGTGCCCTGGAGCCTGTGCACCACAACCAGAGACAGAAAAACCTGCATACCACTAGAGAGAAGCCTGCGCGCTACAACAAGGAACACCCGCGCTGCAACAAAGACCTGAAGCAGCCAAATAAATAAATAGGTATTCAAAAAAAATACAACTAGGGAATTCCCTGGAGGTCCAGTGCTTAAGACTCTGTGCTTCCAATGCAGAAGACGTGGGTTCAATCCCTGGTCGGGGAACTCAGATCCCACAAGCCATGTGGCTCGGCAAAAAAATAAATAAAGAGGGATAACTTGTAATAAAAGAATCTTCTTTTTACAAAAGGATGTCCTTTCATTTTTTTTTTAAATACCAGAAGTAATCCATAATCACCATTAAATAACAAAGGTTTCTTTCTTAACTGTACAGTGTATATACTTTCCAAAAAAAAAAAAGATTCCCTTATTTTAAATTTTAATTCAGGGCTTCCCTGGTGGCGCAGTGGTTGAGAATCCGCCTGCCGATGCAGGGGACACGGGTTCGTGCCCCGGTCCGGGAAGATCCCACATGCCGTGGAGCGGCTGGGCCTGTGAGCCATGGCTGCTGAGCCTGCGCGTCCGGAGCCTGTGCTCCGCAACGGGAGAGGCCACAACAGAGAGAGGCCCGCGTAGCACCAAAAAAAAAAAAAAAAAAAATTTAATTCAAAAATGAGTAGTTTATGGGAAATTGGGATTGACATATACACACTGCTATATATAAAACAGATAACTAATAAGGATCTACTGTACAGCACAGGGAACTCTACTCAGTACTCTGTAATGGCCTATTTGAGAAAAGAATCTAAAAGAGTGGATACATGTATATGTATAATAGATTCATTTTGCTGTATACCTGAAACTAATACAACATTGTAAATGTACTATACTCCAATAAAATTTTTTTTTTAAAGTAGTATATTCCTATTGTTCAAAACTCAAAAGGAAACAGGCTTCTCTGGTGGTGCAGTGGTTGAGAATCCGCCTGCCAATGCAGGGGACACAGGTTCGAGCCCTGGTCCAGGAAGATCCCACATGCCACAAAGCAACTAGGCCCGTGCACCACGACTACTAAGCCTGCGCTCTACAGCTCACAAGCCACAACTACTGAGCCTAAGCACCACAACTACTGAAGCCCGTGTGCCTGGAGTCCGTGCTCTGCAACAAGAGAAGTCACCTCAGTGAGAAGCCTGTACACCACAACGAAGACCCACGCAGCCAAAAATAAATAAATAAAATAAATTTTTTAAAAAAATTCAAAAGGAACCAAAAGATATAAATGACCAATTTTCCCTCCCTCCTTCCCCTACCCAGCAGCCTTCCCCACAGGTTAGCCATGTTACCAGTTTCTTACTTATCGTTCCAAAGACATTTCATACACACAAGCCAACACAGAATACGTCATTACTCCTTCATCTCTGTTACACAGGAGGTAGTATGTGTGTACACTGCTTATTCAAGTGACAAGTGCAGGAAGTGGTTTGGGACAGGGCACAGAGCAGATGTACTCCGGTTTCTTCAGCCGACGCCCCCTGGAAGCATTGAAGGCTGCTCCTACCAGCAGTGCCCATGAGTTACACTATGTATATGTCATTTTGTATGTGTGCAGACACAGATTTAGGATAAATTCTCAAAAGTGAGATTGCTGGGTGAAAGGTTTCATGCTTTTGTAAGCTTAATAGATACCACTAAATTGCCCTCTACAGAAGCTGCTGACAATGTGGAAGACTGCCCGTTCCTCAGCGTTCTTGCCAACACTGTGTTATTAAATGTTCTAATCTTGGCCACATGACAAGTGAAATACAGTATCTCAGTGTTTTTCCTACATTTTTTTATTAGGAGTAAGGCTGAACTTCTTTTTTTTTTTTTTTTCCCGATACACGGGCCTCTCACTGTTGTGGTCTCTCCCGTTGTGGAGCACAGGCTCCAGATGCGCAGGCCCAGCGGCCGTGGCTCACGGGCCCAGCCGCTCCGCGGCACGTGGGATCTTCCTGGACCGGGGCACAAACCCGTGTCCCCTGCATCGGCAGGCGGACTCTCAACCACTGCACCACCAGGGAAGCCCTGAACTTCTTTTCATATATTTCTGGGTCATGAATATTTCCTTTTCTGTGAACTGCAGGTCTGTATATATATTTTTTTACTGTTTTTTTTTCTTATCATTTTATGTAAAGGAAATTAGCCCTTTGCAATATGAGCTATAAATGCTGTTTCCCAGTTTATAATTTGTCTTTTGACCTTGCTTTAATGTGGTTATTGCCATGCAAAGAAGTTTTTTTTTGTTTTTTTAATTTTAATAATTCGGTTTGTCTTTTCTATTATGGTTTAGAGTTAGTTACCCCAGGCTGTGGCAGTGAAAGGCCGGAATCCTAACCACTAGGCCACCAGAGAACTCCCCACTTAGGTCTTGTTCTTGTTTGTCTGTTTTTTCTTTCTCCCTCCATATACATATATGTGTATATATACACATATATATACTATATAAATATATATATATTTCCCAGAATTTTTATGATCCTTTCATGGTTTCATTTATTCTTAAAATCTAGAGATTTCATCCATGTTATATTTATCAAAAGCAATCCCTTTCAACAGCAGGTCCCCTTACATGTTTCAGTGCATTACATGACTGACTTAGGATCCTGAGGAGGAGGCTGAAAGTGTGAAATAATCATAAACTGTAATAACAGAGGTCAAAAAACCCCATGAGATACCAACTCTCCCTCTCACCACTTGTAAGTGAAGGGGGTAAAATCATGTGAATAATTTAATATTTATTCCTGTTAATTCTTAAATTAATTTTAATTAATTTAATGTTTAAATTAACTTTTATGGCAAAAATTAGCAAATAGGGGAAAAAGCACTTATCTACCTTGTTCACTGCTCTCGGTTGGGGAATCTTCATGTCGAAGAAAAAATTTCACTTCTTCCCTTCGTGGACCCCACTTCTGAAGATGTTCATACATCATATAATCAAAGGGTATGGGACGTTCTAGGGAAAAAACAAACAAACAAAAAATCTTACTTTTCCCAGACACAAACAAAATGACTCCTACCAAAAGTAAAAAATGAATAAAAATCATTTAAAATAAATGTACACATATATATTAGAATTCAAGGATATTACAAGCACTGAATTTTAACTTTAATGAAATGAAAGCAAGACCATGAAGGGGAAATAATTTAGGTAACTTATAAACACAAAGAAGTAAACATAAAAGCAATTTTGCAACATTAAATGGGGAACAGTGAAAAAAATGTCCTTTAATATATTTATCATGAAGCAGTATGCCTCCCACTCTTTCAAAGAAACACATTAACAAATTGGCCGAATCTAGTTATTTATTAAAATGTTACAGGTGGCAATCAGATGTACAAAGGCTTGACAACGGCACTTGCTGGTAATACTACAGCTAGCCCACACAAACACTTGTATGTGAATGTTCACAGCAGCAATATGCATAGTAGCCAAAAAGTGGAAACAACCCAAATGTCCATTAACTGATGAAAGGATAAATAAACTGTTGTATATCATACAATGGATATTTGCAGCCAAAAAAAGAAATTAAGTATTGATACATGCTACAACGTGGATGAATCCTGAAAACATGCTAAGAGAAAAAAGCTAGATCAAAAAGTCACACATTAAAAATAAATAAATGATTTTTTTAAAAAGTCACATAATTATATGATACAATTTATATGAGATGCCTAAAAAAGTCAAATACATAGAGCCAGAAAGTAATACAGTGGTTGCCAGGGGCTGGGGGAGGAAGGAATGGGGAGGTACAGAGTTTGGAGATAGCTGCACAACACTGAGAACGTCCTAAAAACCACCAAGTTGTACACTAAAATGGGGATTTTTATGCTATGTGAAGTTTATCTCAATTAAAAGGGAAGAAAAAGGAAATCCTGAAATGTTCCCACTGTTGCTTGTGCTTGAAAGCGAGAAAGGATATCAGCAAGTTCCAAGGCTCACAGAAAACGGCCTGGCGTGGGAGAGGAGCAGGACAAAATTGAACAGTGGTTTGGCTCCTTTCAACACAAGCGTGTGGCTGGGTGACAGACTCCTCCTGCTCAGTCTGAGAACCTGACATTGAGTCAAGAGAAGGAGCTGTGCAAGCTGCAGCCTCGTCATACATTCAAGGTGTGATTTATTGTTCAGTCCTAGATAAGTGCCAGACTTCCGTAAGGAAGAAAACCCCACCATTCATAGAAATGCAGCACACATTGTGCTGCTGCTGTTTCATCTTCCTACATGTGCAGGCAAGCCTTGCCTATTCAACAAACATCAAGGGCAAGGACATAAATCATCTCATCTCAGTTGAAAATGAAATCTGTGTGTGCTTAGTTCAACTCTGAACTGAGTATTTGTACAGCGAAAAGCAAGCACAAATTGAACACTAAAGAAGTAATATTCCATATTTTTAGTTTTGAAAGTAACACTTTTTATGGATATAGGCCTATAAAAAAGATTTTTAAGAACCTGTATATTATAGTTTTATAGCTGTGAGGCCCATGTTTAAGCCTAATAGTGTCCCTTGGTTTTATATAAAATTGTGTCTTAGGCCATATTTTTATTCATATTGCTTTGGCTTACAAATTTTTTTCACATTAATTGAAATCAGTTTACAATCTTCACTTAAACCTACCAAGTCTGAGCATAACTTTATAAAGTAAAAACTCCAATTTTGCCTTAAAGCCAGTTATTGAAAAAAAATTTGTTTCCCTTTATAAATAAAAAAATTTTAAAGACTAACTTCAAGAAAAGCAAGCTAGGGCTTCCCTGGTGGCGCGGTAGTTGAGAGTCCGCCTGCCGATGTAGGGGACGCGAGTTCGTGCCCCGGTCCGGGAGGATCCCGCATGCCGCGGAGCGGCTGGGCCCGTGAGCCATGGCCGCTGAGCCTGTGCTCCGCAATGGGAGACGCCACAACAGTGAGAGGCCAGCATACCGCAAAAAAAAAAAAAAAAAAAAAAAGCAAAGCAAGCTAAGCTTCACTACCTTTTTTAAATAAGAAGGGTTAACTAAAATGTTATTTCTGTTTTAAAGTGAAAACAAAACTACCCCACATGTATCATGTAGAATTAACAGCATACTATACCTCATTAGCATTTTATGTAATGAAGAAATCTATGATAAGACTTTCAGCCATTCTTGGATAATGCAAAAAGAAAATCAAGTAGGAAATTTCACAAAAAGAAAAACTGAAGGTCCTACCTACACTCCTGATTTGCATTAAAGCTGACATCCTCTGTGAGAAAGGGAACCACAAAAAGATCAGGATAATAAGCTGGCCAAGTTAACAGACTATTATGGGCTGGGTTGTGTTCCTTCACACACAAATTCATATGCTGAAATCCTAACCCCTAGTACCTCAGAATGTGACTTTATTTGAAGACAGGATCTTTAAAGAGGTAATAAATTAAAATGAGGTCATAAGGGTGGGCCCTAATCCAAATGACTGGTGTCCCTTTAAGAAGAGATTAGGACACAGACACACACAGACGGAAGGCCATGCAAGGACACAGGGAGAAGACTGCTGTCTACAAGCCAAGGAGAGAGGCCTCAGGAGAAACCAACCTTGTTGACACCTTGATCTCAGACCTCTAGCCTCCAGAATTGTGAAAAGATAAATTTCTCTTATTTAAGCCACCCAGTTTGTGTTATTTTGTTATGGCAGCCTGAGCAAACTAATACACAGATCCACAGAGAAATACTCTCTTCTCAAAAGCACTGACAATTATACTGGAGTATCGTATTTCTGAATACTGATGACATGAGTATACCATGTGTTACGGATGCAGTAATTTTTATGCAAAGCGTTCTCCAAAATCTGAAAATTACCTTAAGGGTTCCTCTGGGGTAAAAAAGACTGAGAAAGGCTGTGCTTTTTCGCCTTCCTTTGAATCTCATCCACCACCATCTCTTCAAGACCTCGCTTTGCCGCTCCAATTTACTCAATGATTTAAGTGTTTACTCAGGGCCTATTATGAGAAACAGGCTGGGCACTGGGGGTAATGATGGTGAACAAGCAAGTTCCTGCCTTCAGGAATTTTAGTCCAATAAGAGAGAGAGAGATGAAAGCTACTATATTATGTTTTGATAAATACAATGACAGTACTGGAGCAAAGGGGAGGGACTCTTTAACGCACTCTGAGATTCAAGGAAGGGATGAGAGGCAAAGGTGCGTGGGTGCTAGGGACTCCTCTAGACAGTGGGAGCAGTGGCTGTGACCCTCTGTGCTTTGAGGAGGTAGGCCTCATTCCTGATGAGGCTAGGCCACAGGTTCTGATTTCAGATGGCCCTGGAGCCAAGGACTGCACCAGCTGAGTGACTCAAGCGGCCAGGGACCACTGGGGCTCTCCCAGACTAATATAAGGGGCAGATAAGGAATAAGAAGTGACAGCAAGCCACAAAAAGCAAGAGTGCTAAGAGGCTAGAGAAGAGCAAACAATGATGGAATGAGCAGGCTCTAACATTAGTCTTCTAAAAACTGCAATTACTTAACACCCCTCTTCCTGTAGCTGATATCAGACTGATAACTGAGGACCTGGCCTCTTACTTCTACTTTAGTAAAGAGTCCACCATTTATCAAAGTCAAGTTTCTCTCAACGTGTCCTTAAAGTTTTTACTCTGAATTTGAAGGATAACATTAAAAGCATAAGACTTTGGAAGAAAATATTTACAAATCATACACCTAATAAGGGACTTGTATCTATAATATATAAAGAACTCTTACTGGGGATGTAATGTACAGCATGGTGACCAGAGTTAATAATACATACTGCAGGGACTTCCCTGGTGCAGTGGTTAAGAATCTGCCTGCCAATGCAGGGGACATGGGTTCGATTCCTGGTCCAGGAAGATCCTACATGCTGCGGAGCAACAACTACTGAGCCTGTGCTCTAGAACCTGTGAGCTACAACTACTGAGCCCATGTGCCACAACTACTGAAGCCCGCGCGCCTACAGCCCATGTTCTACAACAAGAGAAGCCCCTGCAAAAGAAGCCCACGCACCACAATGAAGAGTAGCCCCCACTCGCTGCAACTAGAGAAAGCCTGTGCACAGCAACAAAGACCCAATGCCACCAAAAGTAAATTAATTATAAAAAAAACCATACTGCATATTTGAAGTTGCTAAGAGAGTAGAACTTAAAAGTTCTCACCACAAGAAAAAATATTCTGTAACTGTGTGCAGTAATGGATGCTAACTAGACTTACTGTGGTGATCATTTCACAATATATACAAATACCAAATAATTATGTAGTACATTTCAAACTAATAAAATGTTTTATGTCAATTATACTCAATTTAAAAATTATTTTTTAAAAGTGTAAGAATTCACTGATTATCCCTAAGTGTCCTTTAAACACATCCATCTGGATGCCCACCTCATACACAGCATGTTCCAACTGACCACTCTCTTGCTTCCTGACTCAGACCCATCCATGCACACAGCTACCTCCTTCCACGCTGCTGGAGCAGGTGCCCTTGCCAGTCTAGTTCCCACCCTCCTGGGCCCCCTCCTCTCAGTGCTGTCTGAGGAGCACACCTTGTCCATGCTCTTCTCTTGTCCTTCCCTCACATTGCTCCCCTTGCCTGGTGTATCCTATCCTAGTTCAATTCCACCCCATTCCCGTCTTACCCCTAGGTTCTTCATGACCTTTTTTTCCCCTTAGATTCCATATATATGTGTTAGCATATGGTATTTTTCTCTTTCTGACTTACTTCACTCAGTATGACAGACTCTAGGTCCATCCACCTCACTACAAATAACTCAATTTCATTTCTTTTTATGGCTGAGTAATATTCCATTGTATATATGTGCCACATCTTCTTTATCCATTCACCCGATGATGGACACTTAGGTTGCTTCCATTTCCTGGCTATTTTAAAACAGAGAACTCTCGTTTGGTCAGTAGTGATGTCAGAAAGCCCTCACACGAGAACCGGATCTGCTTTCCCAGCTTCTTCCACATGGCTACGGCGAGGGTCAAAACACAGAACACATTTTTTTGCAAACAGCATTTATAACATCCTATCCTCATGAGATAGAATAGTTTTTACTTTACTCAATTTCTTATTACCTCAGATAACAAAGAACCAGAAACAACATTCTGTATTCAATAAACACTGGATTTCATGTACTTAGTCATCTTTATAGAGCCTAATACATACCATTTCCCCTCCACACTTCAGCTAAATGGCAACTGCCTTCGCCAGGTTCCTTGCAAAATTCTACAACATCCCGACATGTTGTTTCTGGTGTTATAGGAACTTCTGTTAAAATCTGTTCATTGTTGCTCAAGAACACGGTTAATATCATCTGTAAGAGAAAGATTAAATTAAAGCTACAACTTAGAGTCATCAATCAATCAATAGATTAATCTGTAAATTAAAGTGACGCCCCCCCCCCCGACTGCCACTCCACCCTGCCAGAATGCTTACAGGACAGGTTAAGCTGATCCGAAAGTTCATGCAGAAAAATTAAAATGTAAGACAAGTCAGGAAAATGCCAAAAGAGGAGTATTAGAAGGAAACTAGCACTACTAGATATTATAAAGCCTCAAAACAGTATGGCAACAGCACATAAATAGATCAATGGGACAAATTATAAAGTCCAGAAACAGAAAATGGTAAATGATGAAGCAGGTATCTCAAAACTGAGGAGGGAAAAGACTATATAATGAATGATGACCGAGCAATTAAAATACCCATCTGGAAAAAAATGGATTCATATTGCACATCACACACAAGCATAAGTTCCTAATAGATCAAATATTTAAATATAAATCACAAAATTGTAAAAATTCTAGACTAAAACTGGGTAAATTCCTTTTTATAACCTTGGAGTACAGAGCCCTTTCAACCTATGACTCAAAAACCAGACACCACAGAAAAAGATATATTCAAGTAATAAAACACAGGGATCTTTTACAAAGCAAAAAAGACAAACTGGGGAAAAATATTTGCAATTCATATTACATATAAAAAGCCAATCTCCTCAATATATAAAGGGCTCCTAAAAACGGGTACCAGAAAAACCAAAAATCCAATTTATTTTTAAAAATTGACTGAAGAAATAATATATCACAGTAAAAGAAATGAAAACGGTCCTTAAATGAAGGTACATTATAATGTTTTCGAAAAATTAAAAAATAAAAATTGTCCAGCATTATTTTTTAAAAATCTATTAAAAACCCTACCACTTTGATCTAAGAACTCAAGAGACTGTATCATAAGGGATTTTTTAAAGCATTTTTTAGCAGTATTTTAAATTAAGATACATAAATTTTTTTAGGCATAATGCTATTGCACACGTAATGGACTACAGTATGGTGTAAATATCACCTTTATATGCCCTGGGAAACCCCAAAATTTGTGTTGACTTTACTGTGAAATTTGCTTTACTGCAGTGGTCTGGAACCAAACCTGCAATTATCTTTGAGGTATGCCTGGATTTTCTCCCAGTCTATGGCTTACCTTTTTGTGTTCTTAATAGTGTTTTGTAAAGAGCAGATGTTTTTAATTTGAGGAAGTCCAATTTATCAATTTTTTCTTTTATGGATCATGCTTTATTTATTTATTTTTAACATCTTTATTGGAGTATAATTGCTTTACAATGGTGTGTTAGTTTCTGCTTTATAACAAAGTGAATCAGTTATGCATACACACATGTTCCCATATCTCTTCCCTCTTGAGTCTTCCTCCCTCCCACCCTCCCTATCCCACCACTCTAGGTGGTCACAAAGCACCGAGCTTATCTCCCTGTGCTATGTGGCTGCTTCCCACTAGCTATCTATTCTACGTTTGGTAGTGTATATATGTCCGTGCCACTCTCTTACTTCGTCACAGCCTACCCTTCCCCCTCCCCACATCCTCAAGTCCATTCTCTAGTAGGTCTGCGTCTCCATTCCCATCTTACCCCTAGGTTCTTCATGACCTTTTTTTTTTCTTAGATTCCATATATATGTGTTAGCATATGGTATTTGTTTTTCTCTTTCTGACTTACTTCACTCTGTATGACAGACTCTAGGTCCATCCACCTCACTACAAATAACTCAACTTCGTTTCTTTTTATGGCTGAGTAATATTCCATTGTATATATGTGCCATATCTTCTTTATCCATTCATCTGTTGATGGACGCCTAGGTTGCTTCCATGTCCTGGCTATTGTAAATAGAGCTGCAATGAATATTGTAGTACATGACTCTTTTTGAATTATGGTTTTCTCAGGGTATATGCCCAGTAGTGGGATTGCTGGGTCGTATGGTAGTTCTATTTGTAGTTTTTTAAGGAACCTCCATACTGTTCTCCATAGTGGCTGTATCAATTTACATTCCCACCAGCAGTGCAAGAGTGTTCCCTTTTCTCCACACCCTCTTCAGCATTTTTTCTAGATTTTTTGAAAAACACAGGGATCTTTTACAAAGCAAAAAAGACAAATGGGAAAAATATCTGCAACTCATATTACATATAAAAAGCCAATCTCCTGGGCTTCCCTAGTGGTGCAGTAGTTGAGGGTCCGCCTGCCGATGCAGGGGACACGGGTTTGTGCCCCGGTCTGGGAAGATCCCACATGCCGCGGAGCGGCTGGGCCTGTGGGCCACGGCCGCTGAGCCTGCGCGTCCAGAATCTGTGCTCCGTAATGGGAGAGGCCACAACAATGAGAGGCCCACGTACCGCAAAAAAAAAAAGCGCCAATCTCCTCAATATATAAAGGGCTCCTAAAAACTGGTACCAGAAAGACCAAAAATCCAATTTATTTTTAAAAATTGACTGAAGATATAATATACCACAGTAAAAGAAATGAAAACGGTCCTTAAATGAAGGTTCATTATAATGTATTCAAAATAAAAATTGTCCAGCATTATTTTAAAAAAATCTTTTAAAAACCCTACCACTTTGATCTAAGAACTCAAGAGATTGTATCATAAGGGATTTTTAAAAAATACTACTCCTAAAGTAAAATTTAAACCAAAGATTTTCTTTGATCAGACAGTATAATAAAGTATTTGTTTAATCTTTGATCAAAGTCAGAAACAAAATCTGCATTTGTCCCAAAATTCTCCTCTCAAAATCTTGGCTGTCAACTAAGTATTTTAGTTCATTGTTAAAATATTTTTTTCTTAGAAGTGCCCTAAATTCCTAAATTTTGAGATTAAACATCTCTATACTGATGGCCAGATTTTATTACCAAAACTAGTAACAGTTATGAACTGTTCTCTTGCCACCAACCTCCCCTTACTCCAACCTACCCCTTCACTGTCGCCAGTTAATTTCCTAAATGTAAATCAGCTGAAGTCATTCCCTTGCTTAAAATATTCAGGAGCCCTGCACTGCCTAATAGCAATCCTTCCCAAAACATTTCTTCGGGTTTATAAACAGGAAACTGGTTTCTCTACTGAGCACTCAAGAGTCTAACACTGTAATGTTCACGTGAATCTCTAACTAACTTTTCTCCCCCCGAGACTCTTACGGGGCTTGGATTTCCACAGAATGCCCTCTGAGAAAGCCTAGACTACAGGATAAACTGCAAACTCCTCTCATGGGTAAAAGATTCCTCATAGCCTTCCTAGCCTTCCAGTCATAGTGCCTTCCCACAATGAACCTTGCTCCCTCAAGTCCAAGTTCTCTCAGGCTGCTATCCCTCTGCCCCAGTGCCCTTCCTGTTTGCCTGTAAACTCCTATTCACCCTTCAAAACTCAGCTCATATGCTACCACCTTTGCAAAACCTCCCTTCACCACCTCCTCTCACCAGGGAGGCTACATGTTCCTTCCTTTGTGATCCAGTAGCTCTTCACACACATCTTTATTACATCACACTAGGCTCTATGTGCCTCCAAGCAATTCATTTTTGAATCTTTTGTTCCCATTGTCTGATCAGTATCTGATGTATGGGAGGCACTGTGAAATCTGGTCGACTCCACGAATGACAGACAAAATATAAAACCTCCACCATACCACAGAACTGAGGAAACACTACTCATGATCTAAGTAAGATACATCCACAGTCTGTTCAATAAACAAGCACTTTTCCTTCAGTTCTTCTAGGATATTATAAACACATTTCTCTTTTATAAGAAATAAAACAGTTATTTCTGCTCACTAACCCACAGAGGAATTTATCTTTAAAAGTTGGGGGTCTTTTAAATACTAACATAAATGGCCTGGAATCTATAGAATTTGGAATAAAATAGGTAATTCCTGGATCCAGTGCAAACAAGTCCAGAACTGAAGGGCCTTAATACTATACCAGTTTCATCAGAACAAGTGGAATTTTTTTAAAAAATAAATAAATAAATTTATTTATTTATTTATTTATGGCTGCATTGGGTCTTTGTTGCTGCGCACAGGCTTTCTCTAGTTGCAGCGAGCAGGGGCTACTCTGCTGCAGTGTGCGGGCTTCTCATTGCGGTGGCTTCTCTTGTTGCGGAGCATGGGCTCTAGGCACGCAGGCTTCAGCTGTTGTGGCTCGTGGGCTCTAGAGCGCAGGCTCAGTAGTTGTGGCCCACGGGCTTAGTTGCTCCGTGGCATGTGGGATCTTCCCTGACCAGGGCTTGAACCCATGTCCCCTGCATTGGCAGGCGGATTCTCAACCACTGCACCACCAGGTAAGCCCTTGGAATATATTTTTATTCTTGTTTACTCATATTTATTTTATACTTCTAATGGTAAACATTTTCCCATGTGATTTCACAGCCTATGCTTTAAATTTATTTATTTGTTTGTTTGTTTGTCTGGCTGCACCGGGTCTTAGTTACAGCATGTGGGATCTGCATTGTGGCATGTGGAATCTAGTTCCCTGACCAGGGATCAAATCCGGGCCCCCTGCATTGGGAGCGCAGAGTCTTAGCCACTGGACCACCAGGGAAGTCCCCTCATAGCCTATGCTTTTTAAGATCTAATAATATATTTTCCCAAACCACAGTTTGTAAATCAAAATTTCAAATCAGTGAGAATATTTTTTAAAATTATCTTCTCTTTAAGTGCTGTAACTACATTTCACTAATAACCATGAGTGGGTCCTGTTTTCCGCAGTTCTTCAGCCTTTTCATTCCTCATCCTGTACCGCTTGTGTCTACTACAGGATCCATGATTTGTTCTCCATACTGTGAGCTAGTGAAGGTTTACACAACCAGCTGCTTCTGGAAGCCGGGCCTCTGGCCAGAACCAGTCTCGCATGCTCATCACCCACCATGGGCACAGAGTGGCACCCGTAAAGGCATGGCTTGTGCTTCTCTGCTCAGAAAGCAGAATTCTTTAGGAACCTGCTGTCAGAATGAACATGGCATGACACTCTTCGGGGACACTTTTGAATTACCAAGACTTTTCAGCTCGTGAATAAGTTCAGCATGATGGGGGAAGGGGAAGAAGGGCAGAACGGCAGAGTTGTGAGTGTGAACATTTATTTTTGAAAGCTAAGAACCTCCCAGATAACTTATCTGAAAGTCACTACACATTACTTCAGTTTTTAATTCTATTTTATAGTCTTTAGTAAACTCTATCTTTCCTAATCTTAGCAAAATCCATTTCCCCTAATCTCTACTACTCAATCAAAGCTAATTTCATTATAATCATGACAGATTTAAAAGCTCTCGAGATAAATTAAGCTGGCATTGACCTGGATGGTACATACTTCCCTAGAGCAACCCCTAAAATTGGAGCTGAAAAGGCATGGGACTGCTACCTTTATTCTAGCAAGTATTCCTTAGATTAAAAGAAACGGAAGAATCTCCAACACAAATATCGTAAGTATTAATCCTAGATGCACTTTTTAAAAATATTTTTGAAATCACAATATATCTTATAACTGATAGCATGTCACAATCTAATGGGTAGTGTTATTTTTATTCTTTCTTAATAGTATGTATAGAGATGAAACCCAATAGGGTTAAGGATTAAGAAGACAAAGAAAACAAAGAAAAAAAGAAGTTAATGTTGATTCTTCCTAAAAGATTAATATGTTGAAAATAAAAGATTTGGTTAACTACAGTTAGAAAAACACACAAAGATTTATACTATGAGCTGTAACAGCATAGCACGTGATGATGAGGCCTTATATGCCTTTCTTCAAACTGTTCCCTCCTCTCAGACAAGTCACGCTATCAGACCCTGCCCGCCTGTCTGTCCTCCTCCATTATCCGCAAATGTCCACCTCCTCTTGGAAGTATTTCCTGACGCCACTGTCTACCCCTCCTGACCCAATGTGAGTCAGGGCCTCCTCTTTCGCTCTCCTATAACAGACTGTGGCTATTTCTGGCATAACATTCTTACACTAAATTATCAATGGTTTTCATGATTACATCCTCTACTGGAACAGTGTTTGTGACTCACAGGAGTGAGTTGTGACCCATCACCTGCTCTTGAAATCATCTAAGTGTGTCTCAAGCTGAACATATTTTTATTTTTTTTTAAAGTTGTTAAAAAAAAAACCAGAATGGCCATAAGGCCACTGAGGGCAGGACCTGTGTTCTCTAACTCAGTGCCTGAGTAAAATATAAGTTTGCTCAGTAAATAAAAGATGGAGGCAGCCTAGCAGGCAGCTAACTGCATAACCATATCAGATTAAGCGGTCAACTTTTCCTCACTCTCAAGAACATCTGAGCAACATAAAGAAAATCACTGGGAATCTACCACTAATGTAAGTCATCTACATAGTAGGGCCTTTAAAACATTTGCTCACGTTGGTTATAGGTTGGTTAACCTATTTAAAACAGCACTCCTCCATCTCAATCTGCTTTGTTTCTTCTTCGTTTTCATCGCCACCTGATCTATGTTGTATATTTATTTGTTTATCCTCTGTCTCCTCCCACTAGAACATAAGCTCCCTGAGAGCTGGGATTTTAGTTAGTTCGCTGCTCTATCACTAGTGCCTGGAGTAAAGCCTGGCACATAGTAGGCACTCAATAAACTCCCCCAAATATATAAAAAATTTCTTTTTAAAATATGTTGAGTCACAAAGAGTAGGTGTCTGCCTTCTTATCTTCAAGGTCTCCATAGGAAAAAAAAAAAAAAAAAAGACCATTAAATTAGATCCTCAATAACCATATCAATTAGTTCAAGTCACTGTTTTTGCCTTTTTTTTTTTTTTTTTTTTTTTGCGGTACATGGGCCTCTCACTGTTGTGGCCTCTCCCATTGCGGAGCACTGGCTCCGGATGCGCAGGCTCAGCGGCCATGGCTCACGGGCCCAGCCACTCCGCGGCATGTGGGGTCTTCCCGGACCAGGGCACGAACCTGCGTCCCCTGCATCGGCAGGCGGACACTCAACCACTGCGCCACCAGGGAAGCCTTTGCCTTTAAAAAAAACCCATTATTTTATTTATTTATTTTTGGCTGTGTTGGGTCATCATTGCTGCACACGGGCTTTCTCTAGTTGTGGTGAGCGGGGGCTACTTACTCTTTGTTGTGGTGAGCGGGCTTCTCATTGTGGTTGCTGTGCATGGGTTCTAGGTGCACAGGCTTCACTAGTTCTGTCACGACAGCTCAGTAGTTGTGGCTCGCGGGCTCTAGAGAGCAGGCTTAGTAGTTGTGGCGCATGGGATGAGTTGCTCCGTGGCATGTGGGATCTTCCTGGACCGGGGTCGAACCCATGTCCCCTGCATTGGCAGGCGGATTCTTAACCACTGCGCCACCAGGGAAGTCCCTTTGCTTTAATAATTTAATATTTTAAAAGTATATATTCCATCATATAAAAATTTCCTCTCACCAGCTTGAATTGGTGAAATCTGGTCACACACTATTCCTGGGAATACAAAATATACATCTTAGCTTCCCTTCACCTTACTTACTTAATCCCTCCAGTATTTAAAAGCATATGCATTTTGAGGGAACCTGTCTAAAACCCTGTAGAAATACAAAACTCATGAAGCTTCTTGTAACGTCTAGATATGCCATTACTCCATACCATGTGTGGAGGTGATGAAGCTGACCAAATTTAATCTATTCACTAAAACATAAAGAATCCTCTAAAATAGGAACAGGGCAGTATCAGCTCTGACACCCTTGTTCATCAATGTTGAGAATCACTGCTCAGAATGATGGTTGCTTTACTGACATTGTCCATGTGAATATTACGGAAGCAGAAGTGATTTTCAAACCACAGGTTGTGACCTACTAATGTGCTGTATAATCAATTAGTGCCCTCAGGACCAGTTTTGTTTTTTAATGGAGACGAACAATATAAAATAGTATTCTAACACAACACTGTAAATCAACTATACTCTAATATAAAATAAAAATTTTAAAAAAACAAAACACACACATCCAAAAAAAAAAAAAAAACAGTATTAAGAGAGTGAAAAGGGACTTCCCTGGTGGCTCAGTGGTTAAGAATCTGCCTGCCTATGCAGGGGACACAGGTTTGATCCCTGGTCTGGGAAGATCCCACATGCCGTGGAGCAACTAAGCTCGTGTGCCACACTACTGAGCTGGCGCTCTAGAGCCCGCGAGCCACAACTACTGAAGGCCTCATACCTAGAGCCCGTGCTCCGCAACGAGAGAAGCCACTGCAATGAGAAGCCCGTGCACTGCAACAAAGAGTAGCCCCCACTTGCCGCAACTAGAGAAAGCCCGCGCAGCCAGAAATAAATAAATAAATTTATTTTTAAAAAGAGAATGAAAAGACCAGCCTGGGAGAAAATATTTATAAAACACATATCTGATAAAGAATCTGTATCCTAAATATACACAGAACTCTTAAAACTCAATAAGAAAACAAAGAATCCAATCAAAAAATGAACAAAAGATCCAGATACCTTAACAAAGAAGATACACAGATGGCAAATCAGCATGTGAAGAGATGTTCATCAGAGGTCATTAGGGAATTGCAAATTAAAACAACAATGAGAAACCACTACACACCTAACAGAATGTCCAAAATCCAGAACACTAACAATACCAAATGCTGACAAAGATGTGGAACAATAGGAACCTGCTGGTGGAAATGTGAAATGGTACATCCACTTTGGAAGACAGTCTGGCAGTTTCTTACGAAACTAAACATATTCTTACCATGAGATCCAGCAATTAAGATTCTTGGTATTTACCCAAATGAACTGAAAATTTATATCTATACAAAAACCTACACACGAATGTTTATAGTAGCTTTTTATTCATAACTGCCAAAACGTGGAAGTCACCAAGATGTCCTTCAGTAGGTGAATGGATAAATAAACTGTGGTGCATCCAGAAAATGAAATATCATGCAGTGATAAAAAGCAATGAGCTATCAAGTCACAAAAAGACATGGAGGAAACATAAATGCACATGGCTAAGTAAAAGAAACCAGTCTGAAAAGACTACATACTGTATGATTCCAACTATATGACATTCTGGAAAAGAAAAATCTGTGGAGACAGTAAAATGATCAGTGGTTGCCAGGAGTTGAGGGTGGAAGGAAGGATGAGTAAGTGGAAGGAAAAGAATTTTTTAGGTCAGTGAAACTCCTCTGTATGATACCATATTGGTAGATAAATGACACTCCACATTTGTCAAAACTCACAGGACTGTACAACAGAAAGAGTGACCCCTCATGTAAACTATGGACTTCAGTTAATAATAATGTATGAATATTAGTTCATTAATTATAACAAAGGTACCCCATTAAAGCAAGATGTTAATAATAGGGAAAACTGTTGGGGTTCAATCTTTCTGTAAACCTAAAACTGCTCTAAAAAACAGAGTCTATTAATTTAAAATAAAAAATAAAACAATACACTACACATGGTAAAGGTTAAGTGCTGTCTCCTGAAATTCTGACTACATATATCCATATAGAGAGATACAGGATTGTGTGTAAGACTGGATCACATTGTAAAAGGTGTTTCTTGGTGTGGGTCATGGTCCAAGAAGTTTGGAAGAAACTGCTCTCAGGGCCTCATGAAACCCCCCCAGGATTAAATGAAAAATCACTACACTGGGGGGAAAGCACTCCCATCAACATTTATCAGTGCTTATTACTAGGCACTGTGATACACACTTCACACATTCTCAATTAGCACACCAACTTTGTGAGATAAATACCAACCTTCATTTTACAGATTAGGGAAAGGAGGCTTGGAGAGGTTAAATAACTTGTCCAAGGTCACTGAGCTAATAAATGCCAGAGTAGGATTGGATTTAACCCTGGTCTGACTGACTCCAAAGCTATGGTCTGAACCACTACTCTAAACCACTTCAAAAGAAAAAAAGAAAAACAGCAGAATTTTAATAAATACCTTCATACTTACAATATAATCCCCATTATTAAATAACTTCTCAATTAACCAAATTTTATCTAGTGTCTACAGTTGAAACTACCTAAAATGCAAAGTTAATCATACAAGGGAACCAAAACAAAGAATCATGCATTTTTTCTAATTATTCAACTATAAAGATGATCTCACTAATAGATGTTCTAATTAAATTTTCTTGACCTTACAAAATTTTAAATTAGGTGTACCAACAATTTTCAGAATAAGGCTTCCTCTTTCTACATATTTCTTTGTAAAATTCAAGAAAATATATTCCTGTTTTTGGTTTTTTTTTGCAGTACACGGGCCTCTCACTGTTGTGGTCTCTCCCGTTGCGGAGCACAGACTCCGGATGCACAGGCTCCAGATGCACAGGCTCAGCGGCCATGGCTCACAGGCCTAGCTGCTCTGCGGCATGTGGGAATCTTCCCGGACCGGGACACGAACCTGTGTCCTCTGCATCGGCAGGCGGACTCTCAACCACTGCGCCACCAGGGAAGCCCCCCTAGGTATATTCCCAAGAGAATTAAAAACATATGTCTACACAGAAACTTGAACAAAAAAGTTTATAGCACCATTACTCATAACAGCCAAAAAGTGGAAATAGCCCAAACTGATGAATGGATAAACAAATGTCATATATCTATCTATACAATGGAATATTACTTGATCATAAAAAGGAATGAAGTGAATGCTACGAACATGGATCAACCTTAGAAACATTGCCAAGTGAAAGAAGCCAGATACAAAAGGTCACATGTTGTGTGATTCCATTTACATGAGATGTCCAGAATAGGCAAATCCATAGAGACAGGAAGTAGACTGGTGGTTGCCAGGGAATGAAGGGAAGGAGGAATAGGAAGTGACTGCTAATGGGTACAGGGTTTCTTCTTGGGGTGATGAAAATGTTCTAAAATTAGACAGTGGTGACAGTTACACAAGTCTGTGAATATGTTAAAACCACTAAACTGACTACTTCAAAGGAGTGAATGTTACGTGAAATACATATCAATAAAGCTGTATTTTAAAAATATCTAGCTATACCAATTATTCAACCTATACAATCATTAAAATATTTTTCCCAATGGAAACAACTTTAAATAAATATTATGGGACTTCCCTGGTGGCGCAGTGGTTAAGAATCCGCCTGCCAATGCAGGGGACACAGGTTCGAGCCCTGGTCCGGGAAGATCCCACATGCCGTGGAGCAACTAAGCCTGTGCGTCATAACCATTGGGCTTGTGCTCTAGAGCCGGCAAGCCATAACTACTGAGCTCACGAGTCACAACTACTGAAGCCCGCATGCCTAGAGCCCAGGCTCCGCAACAAGAGAAGCCGCCGCAATGAGAAGCTGGCGCACCACAACCAAGAGTGGCCCCCGCTCACCACAACTAGAGAAAGCCCGTTTGCATCAACAAAGACCCAATGCAACCATAAATAAATAAATAAATTTATAAATAAAGATTATATCATTTCCTTGTATATATTTTTCTTTTCTCTAGTAATAAAGATTTATAATTGTACAAATCCTGTTTTTTCATGTCTGCTAATACCAAAAGTTGAGTACTAATCCTTTTGCCAGCAGAAAACAAAGCTCAAAACAAGGATAATTAGTAATGTCTCTGAAGAACACTTTAATATAATCACGTGTATAGACACCATAGCAAATACTATCATCTGTACAAAATCAGAATACAATTTATGAAGGAAAAGTAAGTCCAATAGCCCTCCTATCTTTTTACAAATGACTCCGTCCATTTTGTCTTTCAGATTTGAGCCAGCTCTTAAAAACCATGATGCTACTTTGAATTTGCCGATTAATGCTCTGAGTTACCATTCTCAAAATATTTCTCATCTTTAGAAAACTAAGCAAAACTCAAGTGTAGAAAACAAAAGTCCCAGTGCCTGGAGATTATCTATGCCATTTACAAAGGAAAAATACTTCAATAGATGTCCCTTAGGCCTCATGGAATCTAAATTCAGGCACTAATGACATGAACCATGATAAGATGTCCTAATGAAACAAGACAGACCACTGTTGTTACAGCAGAGTGATATGGTGGATAAAGTTTCACCTAATTAGGTGAGTTCCATGGAAGAAAAAGTTTGGTGTTAGCACTGTTCAATAACAACTGTAACCAGGATCTAGAAATCACTATGAAAAGGAAAACTAAACATTAATTTACTAATCTCCATATAAAACTCACTATTAAAAAAAAAAGACTTGCCTAAGTTTCGTCATCAACTTTAAAAAGATAAACCTCAAGGTTTTTAAATAAGTTTTCATAATAAATGCCTTGTCGGTATGTTATGCTTAGGAAAATTGCTTGTTGGAAGTAGGACACATACAGAGCTACAATTTTTTTTTCAAATTATGCTAGTTCTGACATATCTTAGGTGCTTAAAATCAGAATGAAGTTTATAACGATACTTAACTTCAAAGGACTTTTACAATTTATTAATAATAAAAATAGCTATTATTTCAGTGCTTACTATGTTCGCAGACAGGCCTTCTGTTTACCCATATTATATCTCTGAATTCTCCCAACAGGTCTACGGAGCTAGGTGCTAGGATGATCGTGTCACTGCATACAGACTGAAAGACTGCCCAAGGTCACGTGACTAAGAAGTGCCAGAGTGTCTGACCCAAGAGTGTCTGACTCCAAAGCTTAAGTTTCTACTTGAATAGCTCAGGAACAAAGCAGTGAACACCTTTAAAAACAAAACAAAAAAACAACACAACTATTCAAGTTCTTCATCCCTATGAAACTGTAAGAAACAATCTCTATTCAAAAGTTAATCAGACAGAAATGTGAACTATTTTTTTTAATAATGTAAGAACTCACTTCAAATATATAATGTACACATTCCTTTGAAAAGCAAAACATTGTAAGTATGAATACAAAACAGTAAATTAGTAGAGACTCATTATAAAATCCAAAGATGAATGTACTCCATAGCCTAGACTGCCTCTGGGAAAAAATTCCTACTAACAAAGACTAAACTGAAAACTGATGCTTTCCCACTCCATGTCTTCACCTCTTTCTTGACCTGACCTGGGTCCCGAGATTTGGATCTGCTCAGATACCAGAAGAACCTTTATAAAAACCTGTGTACTAGGCTTTCCTGGTGGCGCAGTGGTTGAGAGTCCGCCTGCTGATGCAGGGGACACGGGTTCGTGCCCCGGTCCAGGAAGATCCCACATGCCACGGAGCGGCTGGGCCCGTGAGCCATGGCCGCTGAGCCTGCGCATCGGGAGCGTGTGCTCCGCAACAGGAGAGGCCACAACAGTGAGAGGCCCGCGTACCGCAAAAAAAAAAAAAAACAAAAAACCAACAAACCTGTGTACGATTGGCAACATTTCAAAACCATTCCTTTTGAAGAGAGAATTATGTATTCCATAACTCATTACAACATGAGGCTGATATAAGTTTTTTTATTATCACACATCCAAATTTTTACCTTTCCAAACAAAAAGCTCTGTTATGGAGATCTGACTGAATTTCTGAGTATTAATATTGTCAGGAAGTTATGTGTTTTCAGAAAGAGAAAAGAAAGAACATTTTCTTAGCCCCTACTAGGCAATCAAACACCAATTCAGTCCTCACGGCAACCTCAGAGACCCCAACTGGGATGGCTTTCAGATGACAATTCTCTCCCCTCTTCTCTGGGACTCACACTTGGCAAGTTCTCAGGGGTCAGGCTTATTTTACATGTCCATCCCTCTTGCCATTGCTGACTCAAACTAAGGAAGACATGTGATGAAAAATGTTCTTTGTCCCACAGGTATCCACTGAGTGCCTACTGTGTGCCAGGCGCTGCACTGACAAAGCAGACAGCATTCCTGCCCTTGTGGAATTTTCATTATAGTATGAGGAAAGAGACAAAATAAGTAGGTAGAACATGTATCATATGGTGGGTGGTGATGTATACTATGGAGAAAAGCAAAGCAGGCAAAGGAGATTGGGAACAAGGCAACTTTAAGTAAGATGGTTAGAAAAGGCCTCCGTGAAGGACGTGAGAGAGTGACCCTGCAGACAGCCTGACAGAAGAGCATTCAGGCAGAGACAACAAGTGCAAAGGCCCTGAGGCAGAAGGAATGCCTGGTATGATTCCGAATCAACAAGGAGTCAGTTTGGCTGGAGCAGAGAAATCAAGGGGAGAAGAGTAGGTGATGACAGGTAAATTACTAATTAGGCTTCTGCTCAGAGGGAGCTTGGAAGTCCTTAAGAGTTCAGCTAAGAAGTGGCATGTTTTACCATCATGATTTACAGACTCACTCGGCTGCTTTGTTGAGAACAGACTGAGGGTGAAGAAGCACAGAAACAGTAATGCCCTTAGGTGAACCCAGGAATCCGGGAGAGAGAGAGAACCCCAGAGGTAGCGCAGAATAGAAGCTGGCTAGACTGTGAAGGTAGCTCTGATGGATCTGCTGATGGAGTGGATGCTGACTACCAGAGAAAGAGGCTGTGCCATAGAGAGGGGGGCCCACCACCCCTGATGCCAAGGTCCCCAGAGTTGTCCCAGTTCCTGCTCCACCTGAAGATTCCGTTGTTCAGCTCTCCCTCCAGCATCCTTCCAATAAACCCCCTCTTCTCTAAGATTATTTAAAAAAAATTTTTGGTCACACCTCGCGGCATGTGGGATCTTAGTTCCCTGACCAGGGATCGAACCCACACCCCCTGCATTGGAAGCGCAGTCTTAACCAAAGGACCGCCAGGGAAGTCCCTTTTCTAAGATTTTAGAAAGTACTTGCAACCAAAATCAACTCAACTACTAAAGTTACTATCATTTTACAAATGAGAAACCTGAGGTATAAAAAAGGTCCAGCACTCATCCAAGGCACAGCAGTTCCTGGGTAGCTGAGTTCAGATGTGAACACACAAGTCTGCCTGGCTCCCGAAAGCCTGTACCACACTGCCTCCCAGGCCTTGACTAGTCCTCTACCTGCAAACAGGCACAGAGAGCATAATAGCAAAACAAAACCAAAAGCAAAAGTGGGAGGGAAGTAGGGAGAAAAGGTCAGCAAGAAAACCCGCTTCAGGGCCAGCATTTCACAGGACGTGAGAAGCAGGATCATCCTGTTACGGAGACCTATCTCCCATTCCCCCCACCCCACAGGGTGGAAGGCCTCAGCAACTCTGTTCCGCAAACACATGGAAGCCCCAGCTCTGTACCAAGCTGAAAGCTCTGACTGTCTCCATCCAGAAGAGAGGAAATGGGGCTCAGGTTCACAGATCACCTTTCCTTTGGTCTTATCATCTCCCTACACTGCCACAAAATAGTTTTCTTCCCCCTCTGGTCACAAAAACAGTTAACGTATTATTGTTGGCTCAGCACTCAGAGTGATCTCACAAGGATCCATGTTTTAACACAGAAATAAAATGTTGTGTTCCCTGAGGTAACAGTCATACCAGTCCTACAAAAAGCATACATTTTAAGCTGCAAATTTGAGAGGACAGTACACGGGTGCCTCAATTTTTTTTTCCAATAGTCAGTAAAGGTGTTTGGGGAAAAAGAAAAGATAAAAACTTTTTGGGGTAATTTGAGTTATTTTAGAGTAAATAACCACTTGCTTCTTAATCCATTCATAAAAGCATTCAATGCAATTAAAAGGGATATGATGAGTTTCAAACTTAAGCTATCATAAAGATCAGTCATCAAATCTTAGAGCCAGAAAGGAGCCTTACCTAACCACCACTCTTTCCCCATTTTACAGATGAGGAAGCAGAAGCCCAGAGAAGGAAATAATTTGTCAAGGTTAATAAATCTTATTAGCAACAAAACCAAGACTGAAATCAGGTCTCTCAATTCTCAGCCCAGCAGGCTGCCTCCCTTTCAGCAGTTTATTTAGTTACACTGTTTACTTAATATTGAATGAGAAGGTCTGTGAAATGTCCAGCAAGAAGCCTGACATACAATATTCTCTCAAATCTAATTTCCTCCCTTTCTTATTTATTTAAATACCTGGCAACAACTTTGGGCACTGTAAAAGTTAGAAAAACCCCAGAACTAAAAATTATAGAAGTGAATTGAAATTAAATTCCAAAAGAGAACCATGAAACAAAATTGACACAGGAACATATTACCAAGTGCAAATTATAAAGGGTAGCTGATCAGAAAACAGACCTATAATAAATTTTGAAAATGACTCCATGACTATCAATGGGATATCCTGAAAAATGTAAGCTAAGTGACACTATTTGTTAAAAAGGCATTCAACTGGGATATAACTAGGTGACCATATAATTAAGAACCAAACATGGTCACTTTGAGTGGGGAAAAAAAGCTAACAAAACAGAATGCCAGGACAACAGGCAAAAACCAAGATGTCCTCTTGCACACCTGGATGTATGGGCACCCAGTATAAATCACATGTATGGAAAGCTACATTGTTTCAAATGTAGCTCCCAAGAGAAGAGTACCACAAAGCAACAAATATTTTAAAAATCAGGACTAAAGAGAAAATGAAAACTACAAAATAGATCTTTTTTTTTTTTTCATGAAGATTCATTCCAACTATCTACTTCACCGGCAAATGAAAAGTAAGCCCTGACTTCCCTGGTGGTGCAGTGGTTAAGAACCCGCCTGCCAATGCAGGGGAAATGGGCTTGAACCGTGGTCCGGGATGCCGTGGAGCTAGTAAGCCCGCGCACCACAACTACTGAGCCTGAGTGCCACAACTACTGAAGCCCATGTGGCTAAAGCCCATGCTCCGCAACAAGAGAAGCCACCCCAACGCAGCAATAAATAAATAAATAAATATTTTTTAAAAAGTAAGCCTTATAAAATGACTCATCAATCCTACCTCAAAAAAATTCTTTTCCACCCTTAATCCAACAGAAACAAGGAAAAGAACCATTTATGACATGCAAGTGAAAGAGGTAGGAGCATCATCCCCATTTTACAGATGAAGAAGCAGGGTCAAGAGAGTCTGATACGTCACTAAAGGTCCGAATCTAAACCCAGGGATGACTCCAAAAGCCACAAGGCCCGTTAGAGTCCCAGGTCTGTTTTAGGACAGATATCACAGCTTGGCAGGCCACCTCTCTCCCTCCCTTCAAGATGAGGCAGACAGTGTTTCTATCGTCAAAAGAGAATGAGGGGAGGGGATGGGCTTGGCATGTAGGCTTGGCACACCTCCCCCAGCTGTGGGTCTCTCTCTTTCAGCCAAGTCCAGAAAAAGCTCATGGACCACGACGACCCTAGTCACCAGATCTGGGCCGCGTGGGATAACCAAGGACCCCCACAGGACAACCAAGATCCTACATCCAAGGAGTCAACTGACCTTGGAAATTCAAACCACAGAACCTAACTTCAACTTTCAAGGGTTCTGCAGTCCAGCACCCATCTTCCTCCTCAGCTGCTGTGAACAGCAATAAAAGTAACAGCACCCATTTACTGATTGACACTATGCGCTAGACCTCATGCTGAGCATTCTCCATGCATAATATTGTTCAATCCTGCCAGAAATCCTGGGAAGAGGTTTTTGTTTTTCTTTGGGGTTTTTTCTTTTTTTTCTATTATCCTTATTATTTTTTAGGTGGCAAATTAACACCCACATAATTTTTTTTTAGAGTCTAACAACAGATGTAATAAAAAACAGACGGTCCCCCTAATGACTCACACTTTTAAACAGCTGGTATATATCCTTTTAGACCTTTCTCTCCACCACAAAATGCTTCTTTTTTACAGTGAGATCACATTAAGTAGAAAATGGGTTTTTCAGCCAACACCACATTTGGGGCATTTTTCCACAAGAATTCACACAGTTCTACTCCTTTTTTTTAGGCTATATATTATTTCTCCCTATGGCCACACCATTATTTATTGAGAGACACTGTTACTTTCAGATGAGGAGATAAACTCCAACAGGTATGTGACTTGTTTAAGGTCACAGAGTAAGTGGCAGGGCCAAGGCTGGACCCAGGCCTACCTGATGCCAAAGTCTGTGTTCTCAAACACTTGGTCCCACAAGGTACTTGTTTTGAATGTTTCTGTCAACTGGACTACAAACCCCTTGAAGACAGGGAATTAGTGTCTTTAAGTCTCCAATGCCTAGCACTGTGTCGGCATATAATAAGAGTTAATAAATATTTGTTGTGTAAATATCTGATGAATGTCACTTTTTTTGTACCTCGTTTACCTTCCCTCCTATGCCATTCGTATCTTTCACAGTGCCCTGGCATATCATGGAGGCACAAACATATCTGTTGAAAGTATAGCTCTAACGCCATTCTCGGTCTGGGTCACTTGGCCTCTCTCCATCTCAGAATTCACCTGCAATGCCAGCTCAGACCCACCTGCTTCTCCAGGAGCTTCCCTAACAGAGGGCTTTCGCATGGAGATCCCTCTATTCAGCTCTAATACAACATCATAAAAAGTTAGCACTAGAAACAATCTTAGCAGTTATTCATCCTGTACCCCTCCTCACTCTGTAGTAATAGATACGAAGGCAGTGAAATGTTGTAAAAATCTAAATGTCTACTTGAGCCTCCAAAAGACTACTAACCCTAAGTTTATAGTCTTGACCTGCCTGACTCCATGGTGGTGCAGAATTTTGACCTTGGTAACCTCTAGCGCCAGACTTCTCTGAATATTAGCCAAAACCTCATCAACTGATAGAAATGGGCTCTTCTATTGTATGATTAACCATAAAGCTTCAGATTAAGAGATTTTAGTAACAGTTTTGCATAACAAAAAAACTGGCAAAACAAACACAAAAGATAATTTTCCATTAAATTTAGTCATGGAACTTAGCTACTTGGACCTCTCACTGTTCTGGCCTCTCCCGTTGAGGAGTACAGGCTCCAGATGCGCAGGCTCAGCGGCCATGACTCACGGGCCCAGCCGCTCTGTGCCATGTGGGATCCTCCCGGACGGGGGCACAAACCCGTGTCCCCTGCATCGGCAGGCGGACTCTCAACCACTGCGCCACCAGGGAAGCCCGGAACTTAGCTACTTTGACTTGACTATCAAAAGTATAAGCAGGGGACTTCCCTGACGGTCCAGCAGTTAAGACTTTGCCTTCTGATGCAGGGGGTGAGGTCGATCTCTGGTTGGGGAGCTAAGATCCCACATGCCTCAGGGCCAAAAAACAAACAAAAAACAAAAAAATAAAACAGAAGCAATATTGTAACAAATTCAGTAAAGACTTTAAAAATGGTCCACATCAAAAGAAAATAAGCATAAGCAGCTGCTACTGCTACTATAGAAATATCCCATTTTCCCTCCCAGTTACCCCATATGAGCGTTAGTATCTGATTATCAGCAACTCTCCAAAAGGACTCCCACCAGAAACCAATTGGACCATGAGGTATTCTCTGTTAACCATGATATTTGAGGATTTGTTCGATTCTAGAGGCAAATAACCATATAAGGAGATTAAAATTAGACTCCCGGGTTTATGACAAGACACTGCAGTATAACAGACACAATAAACCAAAACCCATAATGTAAAGCAAAGTATTACAATGTATATAACATAAACTGGACACACAGGATCACTCATTCATTCATTTAGGAAAATTTTACTGAGCCCATCATGGCCCTGAGCCAGGCTCGGGACACAGACTGTCAACATCACCTCAGTCACTGAACCTTGAGCTGAGACGGAGAAGAGATACCAGGAAACTACAGTGGGAAACTGCAGAGTGCCATGAGACCCCACAGAAGGACAGCCTGATCCAGATGCCAGCGCCAGGAAGACTTCCCAAAGGAAGCAACATGTAGGCTGAGACTAAAGGAGTTAGTCTTGAAGAGGAGTGGAGAATGTGTGCGGGAGCCAGGGGGTAAGCAGATTATGTTCTTTTTTTAAAAAAATTTTTTATTCATTTTTTTATTGGAGTATAGTTGATTTACAATGTTGTGTTAGTTTCTGCTATACAGCAAAGTGAGTCAGTTATACATAAACATATATCCACTTTTTTAAGATTCTATTCCCATATAGGTCATTACAGAGTATTGAATAGAGTTCCCCATGCTATTCAGTTGGTTCTTATTATCTGTTCTATATATAGTAGCGTGTATATGTCAATCCTAATCTCCCAATTTATCCCTCCCTCTTCCTTTCCCCCCTGGTAACTACAAGTTTGTTTTCTACATCTGTGACTCAACTGCTGTTTTGTAAACAGGTTCATTTGTACCATATTTCTTTTTTTAAAAATGTTTCTTTTTTTAAAATTATAAATTTATTTATTTATTTTTTGGTTGTATTGGGTCTTCATTGCCGTGCGTGGGCTTTCTCTAGCTGCGGCAAGCAGGGGATACTTACTCTTCGTTGCGCTGTGCGTGCTTCTCTTTGCGGCATCTTCTCTTGTTGCAGAGCTCTAGGCACACGGGCTTCAGTAGTTGTGGCATACAGGCTCAGTAGTCGTGGCTCACAGGCTCTAGAGCACAGGCTCAGTAGTCGTGGTTCGCAGGCTCTAGAGTACAGGCTCAGTAGTCGTGGGGCACAGGCTTAGTTGCTCCGCAGCATGTGGGATCATCCCGGACCAGGGCCCAAACCCATGTCCCCTGCATTGGCAGGCAGCTTCTTGACCACTGTGCCACCAGGGAAGTCCTGTACCATTTCTTTAAATTCCACATATAAGCGCTATCATGTGATATTTGTCTTTCTCTGTCTGACTTTCTTCACTCACTATTACAATCTCTAGGTCCATCCATGTTGCTGCAAATGGCATTACTTCGTTCTTTTTTATGGCTGAGTAATACTCCATTGTATATATGTACCACATCTTCTTTATCCATTCCTCTGTCAATGGACATTTAGATGGACCACTGTGCCACTAGGGAAGGCCCTGCCCATTTTTTGATTGGGTTGTTTTTTGATATTAAACATGAGCTGTTTGTATATTTTGGAGATTAATCCCTCATCAGTCGCTTCGTTTGCAAATATTTTCTCCCATTATGTGGGTTTTCTTTTCGTTGTGCTGATGGTTTCCTTTACTGTGCAAAACCTTCTAAGTTTAATTAAGCCCCATTTGTTTATTTCTGTTTTTATTTTCATTACTCCAGGAGGTGGACCAAAAGATTTTTCTGTGATTTATGTCAGAGAGTGTTCTGCCTATGTTTTCCTCTAAGAGTTTTATAGTATCTGGTCTTACATTCAGGTCTTTAATCCATTTTGAGTTTAGTTTTGTGTGTGGAGATTATGTTCTAAGTAGAGAGTCTGTTTAACTGTTCCACAGACCACCAATCAATGACAGATGAAAACAGCCATGATTAAATAAACCCCATTAGGCACTGCCTTCTTCTGTGCCAAAAACTTGACATTTAAATAACCATACCCTAATTTGGTTATGTTTCTAGCCATGCTTCACTCTAGAAGGTGATAAAGGACCTCCTCTTAAATGCCTTCCACAGTGTTCTTTTTATATTTTGGTTTTACTTTTGCTATTCTTTTCTACTTTATTTACAAATGAGAGTAGAAGGTGAAACTCTCAAAATTATTCAGTGTTAGAATATACTGAAGGAAAACAGAACTAGGTAGTCTTCCCAGACATACTAGGGCTGATACAGTGTTTCTGAGAGAGAGTAGTTTAACTGTAACAGTACTAGTAATTAAATGTTGATAAAAATCATCCTTTCAAAATTTTCCTAATTTTAATTAGAATATTAAATCCTTTAATTATAAATTACACTATTTCTGTGGTTGTTAAGCACCCTTAATGTCACAGCAAACAAAATTAGTTACCCAACGACATCAATTAAAACATATCCTCACAAAATTACAATTTAAGATTTTTCACCTGTGAAAACTTGTTAAATACCTATCTAAATTAATCAGTCTCCAAAGCAAAAATGTTTTTTAAATGTACTGAATCAAGATCATTTAACATTTTGGAGATACTAAACATTTGGAGAATAAAAGCACACATCTATAGTGCTTATTATAGACCAGGCATTGTTATAGGTTCTTTATACATAACTCATTTAATACTTACAAAACCAGTGAGGTAGGTACTACTATGACCTCCATTTTTACAGATGAGGACACTAAGACACAGAGAGATTAACTTACCCAAGATCACATAGGTAGGAAATTAAATAGTTGAGATTCAAACCCAGACAGTCCACCCCCAAATCCGTGCTCTTTAACTACTGCATTACACTGTCCCTCAATAGTTTTTCGAATATAAAAGCAAAAATTAGTAAATGAAAACTACTATAATAAAACACCAGGGACTTCCCTGGTGGCACAGTGGTTAAGAATCTGCCTGCCAATGCAGGAGACACAGGTTTGAGCAGTGGTCTGGGAAGATCCCACATGCTGTGGAGTGGCTGGGCCCATGCACCACAACTACTGAGCCTGAGCTCTGGAGCCCGTGAGCCACAACTACTGAGCCCATGTACCACAACTACTGAAGCCCGCATGCCTAGAGCCCGTGCTCCACAGAGAAGCCACCGCAACGAAGAGTAGCCCCCACTTGCTGCAACTAGAGAAAGCCCGCACGCAGCAATGAAGACCTAACACAGCCAAAAATAAATAATTAATTTAAAAAATAAAAACAAAACACCAGCCATGTATAATCCTTGAGGAATTAATTCTTATGAATGATAGCATTCTCTGAATAGCTGAGCATCTAACCCCTTTGTCTGAGCCAAAATCTGAAACTGTGCTGTCCATTTGATATGGCCACTAGGCACACATGGCTACTGAGAACTTGAAATGTGGCTAGTCCAAAATCAGGTGTGCTGTATGTATACAATGTGTCCTGGAATTTGAGAGGCTTAGTATGAAAAAAATGAATGTGAAACACCTCACCAATCATGTTTTAATATTAATTGCATGTTTAAATAATTTGAGGATATAGTGGGTTAAATAAAATATATTATTAAAATTAGTTTCACTTTTTTACGTGGCTACCAGAAAATTTAAAATTGCATTTGTGGCTCACATTATGTTCCTACTGGACAGAGCTCATCTAAAATGTATCCAGCTGCTATCTACATTACTGATATTATTTAGCCTTTTCTTGATGACTCAGTCATCTTGAGGACCTCTAACCACCACCATGTGTGTAGTCTGTAATCTGTCATTGTGCTATCTTTGGTGTTGACTGAGGTCATGATGCCCACCCTCACACCACAACCTCAGGTTTTCTTAAAGCTGTTTCTTTCTATGGTTTCCAGCAGCATGTCTGCCCATAGCTACACCCCTCCATTCGAGCAACCTCGAATGCAGCTTCTAAAGATTTAGGAGCCAGGTAAATTAGAACTATGTAACACCTACGAATCAATGATAAGTGAGGGCTGAGGAGGATCACCTACAAGTTAGCTTCAATGCATGATTCTTTGACAACTATTTTGACTGCTCGGAGACCATTTTCTGCCTTGACTATGCTGATAAGATTCTTCTCATTGAGTCCAGACACTTAATGCCAACTTCAACATAAATTATTAGAGCATTTACAACTCTCCTTAAAGTCCTGCAACGGTAGGTTCAGTTTGAGATGAAAAAGTTCTGAAGATGAATGGTGGCGATGGCTGCTGAACAATGTGAATGTGCTTAATTCCACAGAACTGTACACTTAAAAATGGTTAAAAATGGTAAATTTTGTTATATATATTTTACCACAATTTAAAAAAAAACAACCAACTTCAACAGTTTCATATCTTTCTCAGGATAAAGTTCAAACTTTCAAGCAGGTCACATATGGCCCCCAGAATCTGACCTCTACTGACCTTTCTAGCCCCCTTGCTTCATCTGGCCTTAAGCTCTAAGCAACTTCCCTCAACATACCACACCAATTCAGATCTCAATGCCCTGCAAACATTAAGGCGTCTACCTAAAATCCCTTCTTCCTCATCCTTCTCAACTCCATTCAAATGTCACCTCTTCTGTGAAAATTCCCCTGACATCCCAAGGTTGAGAAGATTCCTCTCACCACTGTGCCCTGCCGTACGTAGCTTGTACTCTGCCAGGCGTACAGTCTCTTTCAGAATGGCACTTTTTATTTACATGATTGCTCCCCACCGTGAGCTCACTGAGAGCAGGGACTGTGCCAGCCCTGGCACAGACCCAGCATAAAAGGGATGTGCCCTAAATGCCTGCTGAGGCCATTCAGTAAACAAGTTCTTACTGAATGCCGACCAGAGGCAGGCAGTATCCTAAGCACTGGGGATCCTGCAGTGGGAAAAGAAAATGAAGCCCCACTTTCATGGAGCCTCCACAAATATCTGCTAGGTGGACGTAAGTACTATAAAGAAAAATGAAGTGTAATCAGGGAGGGACATTTTATGCAGGGTGGCCTAGAATGTGCCAATTAGGTAGAGACCAGAGAGCAGGGGGTGAGCTTTTCTGCTGACAAAACACTGAGTGAAGTGAATGAGCTGGTTTTGAGCTGTGGTCTGGATAACAGAGGGTACTGGAAAGAGAAGGTAAACCTTCATTTCTAGGAAACACAAACCATCCCGCTCTGTCCTATCAACTTGATAGATTTTGCAATTACCACCTAGTTCTCCTGGCAGAAAGAACACAGGCATTCTACCTAGGTGGCGTAAAGTTCACTTAGACTCCTTTGCTGACCGAATCCTCTCTGCCATGAGGCCTTATGGTTGCTAAGAAAACTAAGAGGAACAGATGTTATCAACAGAATGCACTAAGCACTTGACAATCCTCACAACCACCTTTTGAAATACACTGCTATTAAAACACATTTTTAAAGAGGAAAATAAGGCACAAAGAGGTTAAATAATTTGTCCAAGGTCACAGAGCTGGTAAGTGGCAAAGCTAGACTTTGAAACCAGACAGTCTTGGCTTCAGAGTTTGAGCTGATAATCACTATGCCCCCTGTTTTACACCTGTATTTCTATCACAAATATTCTGTTCCTATTGTTGGGTTTTTTTTTTTTTCATTAATCCTAAAATTGTCAAACTTTACTTCATTGTTCTTCACATTTTGACAAAACCTCACTTCTCATTTCTACTCTAACACAAAAATCTGTCTATATTTTGATCATTTGAGTTTATTTCCTGATGTTATTTTCAAGACTGCCATGAGATAGAACTATAAGCATGCAATAGAGCAAAAAGCAAAATACAAACTATCAATACAGAGACACAGATTACACTGCTATAAAAAGTGTGCATATATACTCCACAAAGATGGAGAAGGCCCAGGCCAGCCACTGTCCCATGAAGCTGTGTCTAGTGGAGGCTCTGGGTGGGGCTGATCAGGCAAAATGACAAGTACAAGGGATGACACATGTGTGTGGCATGCCACAAATGCCCAGGCAGTAACCTAGAACACCAAAAACACAACATTAAAAATCACTTAATATAGGGCAAATGATTTTTTTAACTCAATATATTTATTTTACCTTAAGATTTAAGAGTAACATCTTTCAGGAAGGATATAGGAGGCATCTCAAGCTCAACACACCCAAAATAAACCTCATTCATCCCCTTACAGCCCTCTAAACCTACTCCTTCTCACATGTTCTCTATCTTGGTTACAGGAAAGACAAGCCCGGCTGCTGAATCAATAAACCTGTTATCCTCAACTCCAGCCACTGTACTTCCTTCCTGTTAATCACACACACTTACACATCAGTACACACACTCACATGTACGCACACTCTCACACACCCTCTCACCCCATCAGATCTATTTTACCTCCTATTGACTGGCTCTTTTCTCTTGACCTTCATGTTAAGTCTGACCTGCACCAGCTGGTCTCCTAACTGTTCTTCCTGTTTCTTTTTAATTTCCCTTCCTCCACAGTCCATCCCCCGGCCTTGGCTCCAGAATTCTCCCTCTACCATACAAATCTGACTGCATCATTCCACTTTTTGTTTTTGTTTGTTTTTTTGCGGTATGCGGGCCTCTCACTGCTGTGGCCTCTCCTGTTGCGGAGCACAGGCTCCGGAGACGCAGGCTCAGCGGCCATGGCTCACGGGCCCAGCCGCTCCGCGGCATGCAGGATCCTCCCGGACCGGGGCACGAACCCGTGTCCCCTGCATCGGCAGGCAGACTCTCAACCACTGTGCCACCAGGGAAGCCCCATCATTCCACTTTTTAAAAACGTTTGGTGGTTTCTGATCACCCACGGGATCAAGTGCCAACCCCATTAGAACACACACACACCTCTTCACAATGGGGTCTGACACTACTTTCCACATCATACCTTCTTTCATTCAAAAATTCGTCACCAAACACCAACTACGTGGCCAGTCATTGGGACAAGCACTGGTGGTAAATAGCAAATAAAAAAAGACAGCTCCTGCTGCCATGAGAATTACAGTCTAGGACAAGAAAGACATTTACCAGTCACACAAACAAATGTTTAAGACTGCATTACAAGTATTGCAAAGGTAGACCAGGCAAAATGTTCTGAAATCAAATAGTGGCAAAGGTTGTACAATCTTGTAAATACACTGAAAACCGCTAAATTGTACACCTTGAAAGGTAAATTTTATGGTATGTGAATTATATCTTAAAAAAAAAAAAAAAGGCACACCAGGTTGAAGGCCTCTACTGGTGTATCTGGCCAAGGCAAAGATGGGAAAGCTTTCCAGAGGAAATGAAACTTATTACATATAACTAACATTTGCTGAGCATTTACTACACAACAGGCACCTTTTGCTGTAATAATCCATCTGATCCTCCTAACAACCCTAAGGTTACTATTATCATTATCCTCAGTTTAAAGACAAAGAACTGAGAGATCAAGTAACTTTACCCAGGGTCAGAGAGCCAATAAATGGTGATGCCAGAATCCACACTTAAGCCAATCGACACCAGGGCCCATACTCTGCTACAGTGAAGTCACCTGGGCAATGCCTGCTATTCAGAGCTACTTATGATACAATAAGTAAACCACTGTGTTTCATTTCTTCCAAAAGAAATTTCTCTCCACATCCTCTATAAGACCCTTAAAAGGCCCTTTAAGATCCTAACCCGTCCGCTCACCACCATCACTTTGCTGACTTCATCTCCTCCACTCTCCCCTGCCCCCCGCCACATACTCTGCTCCAGCCACACAGGCCTCCTTTTGTTTCTCCAGAATGCTGGGCACGCTCCTACCACAGGGCCTTTGCATTTGCTTGACCTACAATGATTGCAATCACAACATATGTTATAAATCATGATTCTGTCAAAACTTCAGTTAACATTTTCTCTAGACACACTTAACAACACTGCTAGCAAGACCCTGTTCTGAATTGGACACTAACATTTCGAATATCACTTATTAATTTTAATCAAAACTACCTCATTTTCCAGTCTTTTATTGTTCTGTATGATGTCACCATGCAAAGATTTTTATTTTACAAAATCTAGTAACAGCAGCTTTTGCTTACCAATTAGTGTGAACAACAGTCATACGGCTATCTTTGCAGTGAAATAAAACAAACCAATCGAGCCAAGAAAGTGTCACAATAGAACCTGATTACCACCATTCCTCTGTTCAGCCCTAGAACCATAGTTTGTGAAATAACTATGGCAACAGCACTTCAAGGCATCAAAATCCCACCAAACTTTTGCTGGGAAGCTATTGCCCATCTGTGCAAACACACAAAAATGCATGTTGACAACCAGTTACATAACTTCAATACAGTAACATGGTGATATTTTAAGTTTCTATCATGCTAAAAATTTTAAGTAACTCTTAGGCATATATGCTGGCATAAACCTTTCAAAGTAGGATGCTGAGAAAGAAAAGATACATTTAACACATTTACATTTAAAACAGAGTTGTCCCCAAACTCAAGAGGACGAAAACTATCGCCTTTCATCAAAAAGACTCACTGTGAGAATCTTTTAAATATTAAGTTCCATTTGAGCTAAGCATCAGGGGAAAATATTTAACCCAATTCAACTTACCAGCACCTCTAGCAAAATGTCTTGACTATAGCAAGTAAGTGACTGGTACAACGGCTAGGAGCAAAGGCTTTTCAGTCAGTTTGTTTTCAAATCTTGTCTTACCACTTACTATCTGGGGGACCTGAGCCTCACTTCTCCATAAAAATAGAGACACCACCACAAAGCCTATAGGATGCAGTGCTTTAGCGCATAATGACAAACACCATACACTGAGTGCTCACTATAACTAAGCTAAATTGTAGGAAGTTAAATAGCTGAAAAACTTTGTTGCTGTACTTAATACTGTAGCCTTCAGAAGAGTTATCCCTATAGACTAGTTTTTAGTTCAATAAAACTGTAATAATAAAATCTTTTATATACACATCTTTGTATGAGCGAAGCTTTGCTTTTCCTTTTGTGAATTTTTTGGGCACTCCAAAGGCTAGAAATAGTTTTATTATTTTAAATGGTAATATTATGTTTGTAATTTTGTCTTAAAGAAACCAGTGGAAAAAACATCTTCTCCAGTCCTCAGTGTTTTGTTTACTGAGTTAGCCCGTAAATTCAGGCCTATCAAATGACTTAATGATTAAGTGGTACCTCCCTGGTGGCACAGTGGTTAAGAATCCGCCTGCCAGGCTCTCTGACTTCAGACTATACTACAAAGCTACAGTAATCAAGACAGTATGGTACTGGCACAAAAACAGAAATATAGATCAATGGAACAGGATAGAAAGTCCAGAGATAAACCCACACACATATGGTCACCTTATCTTTGATAAAGGAGGCAAGAATATACAGTGGAGAAAAGACAGCCTCTTTAATAAGCGGTGCTGGGAAAACTGGATAGCTACATGTAAAAGTATGAAATTAGAACACTCCCTAACACCATACACAAAAATAAACTCAAAATGGGTTAAAGACCTAAATGTAAGGCCAGACACTATCAAATTCTTAGAGGAAAACATAGGTAGAACACTCTATGACATAAATCACAGCAAGATCCTTTTTGACCCACCTCCTAGAGAAATGGAAATAAAAACAAAAATAAACAAATGGGACCTAATGAAACCTAAAAGCTTTTGCACAGCAAAGGATACCACAAACAAGACCAAAAGACAACCCTCAGAATGGGAGAAAATATTTGCAAATGAAGCAACTGACAAAGGATTACTCTCCAAAATTTACAAGCAACTCATGCAGCTCAATAACAAAAAAACAAACAACCCAATCCAAAAATGGGCAGAAGACCTAAATAAACATTTCTCCAAAGAAGATATACAGATTGCCAACAAACACATGAAAGAATGCTCAACATCATTAATTAGTAGAGAAATGCAAATCAAAACTACAATGAGATATTATCTCACACTGGTCAGAATGGCCATCATCAAAAAATCTAGAAACAATAAATGCTGGAGAGGGTGTGGAGAAAAGGGAACACTCTTGCACTGTTGGTGGGAATGTACATTGATACAGCCACTATGGAGAACAGTATGGAAGTTCCTTAAAAAACTACAAATAGAACTACCATACGACCCAGCAATCCCACTACTGGACACTGAGAAAACCATAATTCAAAAAGAGTCATGTACCAAAATGTTCATTGCAGCTCTATTTACAATAGCCAGGACATGGAAGCAACCTAAGTGTCCATCAACAGATGAATGGATAAAGAAGATGTGGCACATATATACAATGGAATATTACTCAGCCATAAAAAGAAACGAAATTGAGTTATTTGTAGTGAGGTGGGTGGACCTGGAGTCTGTCATACAGAGTGAAGTAAGTCAGAAGGAGAAAAACAAATACCGTATGCTAACACATACGTATGGAATCTAAGAAAAAAAAAATGTCATGAAGAGCCTAGGGGTAGGACGGGAATAAAACACAGACGTACTAGAGCATGGACTTGAGGATATGGGGAGGGGGAAGGGTAAGCTGTGATGAAGTGAGAGAGTGGCATGGACATATATACACTACCAAATGTAAAACAGATAGCTAGTGGGAAGCAGCCGCATAGCACAGGGAGATCAGCTCGGTGCTTTGTGACCACCTAGAGGGGTGGGAGGGAGGGAGACACAAGAGGGAAGAGATATGGGAACATGTGTATATGTATAACTGATTCACTTTGTTGTAAAGCAGAAACTAACACACCATTGTAAAGCAATTATACTCCAATAAAGATGTTTAAAAAAAAAGAATCCGCCTGCCAATGCAGGGTACACAGGTTCGAGCCCTGGTCCGGGAAGATCCCACATGCTGCAGAGCAACTAAGCCCGTGTGCCATAACTACTGAGCCTGTGCTCTAGAGCCCGCGAGCCACAACTACTGAAGCCTGAGCGCCTAGAGCCCATGCTCCGCAACATGAGAAGCCACCGCAATGAGAAGCCCGCACACCATACTGAAGAGTACCTCCCGCTCACCGCAACTAGAGAAAGCCCGCGTGCAGCAACAAAGACCCAACGCAACGAAAAATTAATTAATTAATTAATTTTTAAAAAACAATAATAGTGAACATCCACTGAGCTCCTTCTATCATCTCTATCATACAAAGGTACTTGGGCAGTGAATGAGTTTACTAAAAGGCTGCCAAAACAAGTGTCAATTTGTGTCAACCTTTGCTGCAGCCAATGCAAATATTACTGACCCCCCATGAAAGTATCTGCTATATATCAACTACCAGACCAACCACAAACACTTGGAAACCACTAGGACCAACTCATTTTACAGGTGAGGAACTGAGACCCAAAGAGATTAAGTCCACAGGTCACACAGTTACTTACAAGTGGAGACTGGAACCTAAGCCTCTCTGCTTCCAGTTCGTTGTTTTGTCAATTACGTGACAGCTGACAGTTTAAAAAGAGAAAGACCGGTCTTCCCTGGTGGCACAGTGGTTGGGGGTCCGCCTGCCGATGCAGGGGACGCGGGTTCGTGCTCCGGTCCGGGAGGATCCCACATGCCGCGGAGCGGCTGGGCCCGTTGGCTATGGCCGCTGAGCCTGCGTGTCCGGAGCCTGTGCTCTGCAACGGGAGAGGCCACGACAGTGAGAGGCCCACGTACCGCAAAAAAAGAAAAAAAAAAAAAAAAGAGAGAGAGAAAGACCTATTCCAGAACCTCAAAGTGTTTTCTACGTCGTTGGGAAGAAAGTGAATACCTGAAATAAGTGAATGTTTGTTTAATGAGAGCTAAATATTAAGCACAAACTAATGTAACCCATAGCCCACAGTGAATATACTGAAGGGCTCCTAGGACAGAAATGAGTGGAATCAACTAGTCACACTGCGTGGTGTCTACTGGAGGTAAGGAGTCCCACTGCTAACATTACCAAAGGCACCACCAGAGTGCCCTTCTCACAGGTAAAACACACTTCAGAGCCGCAGAACTTCCTTTACTCAAGTCAGTCCTTTGGAAGAGAAAGAAGCCTCCTCAGTACCACTCCCCAGATATATTTCACCTGTGCACAAAGTTTGCAGCTGCAAAATGTTCACTCTCTGTTGAAAAGAATGATGCTAACAATCAAGGCAGTTTTTCCGTCTTTTCATGCTCTGAACCAGGCTACTTTTATTAAAATTCTTATTTTGGGACTTCCCTGGTGGTGCAGTGGTTAAGAATCCACCTGCCAATGCAGGGGACACAGGTTTGAATTGAACTCTGGTCCGGGAAGAACCCACACGTCGCGGAGTAACTAAGCCTGTGTACCACAACTACTGAAGCCGGGTCGCCTAGAGCCCATGCTCCGCAACAAGAGAAGCCACCGCAATGAGAAGCCCGTGCACTGCAGTGAAGAGTAGCCCCGGCTCGCCGCAACTAGAGAAAGCCCGCGCGCGGCAACAAAGACCCAACGCAGCCAAAAATAAATAAATAAATAAATTTATTTTTTAAAAAAATTCTTATTTCTATCAAATCTGTTTAGGTATGGCCTAAATGATTTCAGGTCTAGACCTTAGGGACCAGCCAACGAGTAATCTTTAAAGTATAGCCCTCTTTTTTCCTTGGGAAATAGTTTTAAAATGTCACCCACTGAAAAAAGGTGAATGACCACAAATACTAGAATGCCATAATATTTTAATAAGGGAAAATTCCAAAATATAACTTTGTTTAAAAGTAGACAATCATGAAACTTTGTGTAACAGGCAAATTGAACACTTCTACAAAGACATTATTGTGTTGGATGAGAACACGGCTAGACACTTATTTCCAACAGCTGAGAGACTGGGTGCTGCAGTAAGCCATCTGATCAATTAAAAGTTATTACAGGGCTTCCCTGGTGGTGCAGTGGTTGAGAGTCTGCCTGCTGATGCAGGAGACACGGGTTCGTGCCCCAGTCCGGGAAGATCCCACGTGCCGCGGAGCGGCTGGGCCCGTGAGCCATGGCCGCTGAGCCTGCGCATCCGGAGCCTGCGCATCCGGAGCCTGTGCTCCGCACGTTTACAGACTCTCTAATAAATAGAATATACTCTAAACCTGTGTTGTTCAATAGAGTAGCCACTAGCTACATGTAGCTACTGAGCACTTGAAATGTCCTAGTCTGAAATGAGGTTTGCTATATAAGTAAAACTTTACTGGATTCACACTTGCTTTCAATGACTTAGTAACAAAAAAAAAGTAAAATATCACATTAGTAGATTTTTCATACTGATTAAATGTTAAAATGATAATATTTTTGATATACTGAGTTAATAAAAGATACTATAAAAAATACCAATTACTAGAAAACTTTAAGTCCCATTTGTGTTGCTCATTCCATTCCTATTGGGTAGTGCTACTCTATACAAACTATGCAAAATGCGATCTAACCCTCTGATGATTCATGACGATGATGATGAACACCAAATATTTAATAAAGAAAACATCTCATTTATATCTTGGATACACAGTTTAAGATAGTATCAAGTAAGAATGGCGTGTTCTTAAAACTTCTATTAAATTTACAACCAATGCCAACTACATTTATAGAGGAAGGACTCAATCCTAAAAGTAGTACTTTCAGGGAACAACAAGGAAATACAAAGTAAAGACCACAAAAGAGGGACTAAGAGAAATACCATCTGTTTCTATAAGGCATTTTAAAATAAAAGCAGTGTGTTTTAAATAGTTAGTAGGCCTGTTTTTAAAAAACAACATTTGATTATCATGAGTATCATAAAGAAATTTCCCAATTGCCAGTGAAGCAAACGTCGTAAAAAGGAAATCTGGTAAGGTTGAGACTAGAAATTCTAACTATGTGAGGAATAGAAGTAAAATGTCTGAATGTACCATATGGAAAATGTAAGCCAAATTTCTTAACAGGGTATTTAAAATGAAACATCATACAATGATGAAACCAGTCAAAATTTTATAGATATCCTTCAATATTACTATGGTATCAACTGTTACAGGATTTAACTAAATAAAAGTGGTTTCAAAATTCCAAAACACCATAGTGCCTTTTCCAAATCTAGCCAGTGAGAATTAGGGAGGGAACTGTTTCCAAATGCCTTATCTTGCAGAGGTTAAAATTAGAAATTGAAAATTCATAGCCATATTAACCATAATAAATATTTGCAGGGCATTCTGTTTGACAAGCACTATTGGACACATCATCCTTTTTAATCCTCAGGACAGCCCTCAGATATTGGTATGTTTTTATCCCTGCTTTAGAGGTAATTCCAGGCTTGGAGACCTTGACTTGTTCAAGGTCACATTGCTAAAAAGTAGCAGGACCAGTACTTGATTCTGGTTCTTCTGAGGCTCATCCAGTTCTCTTTCCACTACAAGACAATCACTCATTTAAAACCAAACGTTTAGAAATACAACAAGCTCTGATGCCACAGAAGGATCTAAGGATCAACTAGGTCAAACCTTAAGACTCTGCAAACACGATGTGTTGGAATCAGTTCAAAAAGGGGAGAAGAGATTATCAAGAAACAGGAAATGACTTGAAAGATCAGGGGAAAAAAATTCTAATCTAAATGTCCTTGGGTGCAGGCATAGCAGAATAATAGTATTCAAGCAGAAAATGCAGAGAAACGGTACTTTCCTCCTGAAATGGGATTTTCAATGTAGAAATTGTAGGCTAAAAGAACGATTTTGTTGTTACTTTACTATAAATGTGTTTGAGAATTTTACTTAATATACAGGCACTCAGAAAACCAATACATCCAACTGGATACCACCAGCCCTTCATTTTTTTCACAAGTCATGACATTTACTTCACAAAAAGCCAGATGAGAAAAATTACAATTCAGCACCCATTGCTATTTAGATTAGAGGTAAAGGAAAAGGTCAGGCAGGAGAATGGCAAATTTAATGAGCACTGTCTTCTTCCTAGTACAACGCATCCTTGAGGGCAGGACAAAGGCGGCACCACCACAAACGAATCTAGTTCAACCTTCAAAACACACTGACAACAGGCCAGTTAACGCAAAATGTACAAATCTCGAAGGCACGGTGAAAGGGAATTCCGAAAACGGCTCTCTAAATCCATTCCTAAGTAAGGAATGTAAAGTAAATTCCTAAATATAATACAACAGGATTCCAGAATCAGGAAAGGGCTACGGAGAAATGTGGGTTTCCAGCGTGGGAACACCACACGGGGGTGCCCACACTGCCGACACCAAATACGACACCGGCCCATTTCAGGCGGGGGGCAGAGGCGCCTCGAGACCCCGAAACGGGGCGACCGCCAAACGACACCCCTGCCACCCCGTCCGACCCCCCGCCGGGACGCACGGGGAAAACCGACCGGCTCCAATTTCACCTCCGGCTTCCCCTCCCGGGCAGTGCGGCCGGGGAGGCTCGGCAGGAAGGGCCGCGCCGCGGCCAAGGGAGGGGGGGCCGACCCGAGGACCCCCGCCCGGACCTGCCCCCGGACCCCCGACCACGCCGGACCCCGCCCCCGGACCCCGAAGCGACCCCCGGACCAAGGACCCCCGGACGCCAGCCCAGCCCTCGCTGACAGCCGGCGCCACCCCACCTGCCTGCCCGGGGGGCGCCGGGGCCGGGCGCGCCCGCCAGGCCACTTCCTTCCCCGCCCGCCCAGCCCGCCGGGCTCGCGCGGGCCCCGAGGGCCGGGAGCCGCGGGAGGAAGGAGGCTTGGCCAGCAGCCCGCGGAGGAAACCGCCGCCGCCCGCACCCACCGGCATCATCGCGGCGCGGGTCCGCGGCGTCCTCCGCCGCCTGACAGGACGCTCGGCGTCGCGCCGCGCCGCGCCCGCCGCTCCAGTCGCCTTCACAGGCCGCGCGCCCGCCGCCGCGCTCTCGGGCCCTCACGGCGAGGCGGCGGCTGCAGCGGACTGCGGAGCCTAGCCGGCTCTGTCGTGGCCACCGGCACGCTGCGTCGCTGTCTCAGGACCGGTCGTCGTCGCCACCACCTCCTCTCGACCGCCTCCCGCCGCCAGCCCGCGGACTCTCCTCAGCCCCCGCAGGCCCTGCCCCCAGCGCGTCGCCCCACACGGGGCCAGCCGCCCCCTCCGATTGGCCCGACTGTGCTGGGGGCGGGCCCGGGGGGTGGGGCATCCCAGCCCCGCCCGCCCAACCTCGCTCCCGGCCGCGGCCAGGTACGAGCGCGTCCGCGCTCCCGCGGGCGGGCGGGGGAGGGGCGGGAGTGCTGAGGAAGCTCGACCGCTGACCCGCCCGGCGTGACGGCCTGTGGGTTCCAGGCCGTGCGGAGCCAAGATCCCGGACCTTCGAAGACGTCGGGCATGGGAAAACCGAGGTCCAAAGAAGGAAGGGTCCGGCCGGGGCACCGCAGCAGGTCACGGGAGGGCTGAGACTCGAACCCCAACTCAGGGAGGCCGGAGGGGGCGGGGCGCATCCCGTGGCGACGGCGCGCGCTCCCGCCTTTGACCGCATACTGACCCCCGGCTCTCGGCGCCCGGTGGGGCTGCAGGCCAGGGGCCGGATCGGAAGGGTGTGGGTGCGCCCCAAACCATGCAAGTGACCCGGCTCCGCATTGCTCAAGATGAACCCACGAACCGGCGTGGCGCTCGGCCCCTGGGCACCTGTTCCCCGACACCACTACCTCCCCACGTGTTCTGCGACTGCCGCTGCCCTTTCCCTACGGCCAGCCGACCTTCTCGGGCACGTGACCGCTCTTCAGCCTTGGCCCTTCACACAGGCGATAGCCCCGGCCTAGAATGCCTGTGCGCACCTGTACCAGCATCCTTCGATGCTCAGACGTCCCCGGGCAGCGCCCAGTCCTTCTCTCCAGGGTCCGGGTCTCTCCTTACAGCCCTCTCTCCCGTGACGCCACCCACTCAGGTCTGAGTAACAGAGGCCAGGGCAGGGGCTGAGCAGACTCTCAGTGAGGACCGGCCAATGGGCAGGCATCCATTCTGTACTCTCCACACTGTACCATTCACTGGAACCCTGACAGAGATGAGATGGTAACTGATGCACTCCACAGGCAGCTCTAAAACTCCCTTGAGCATCCGGAGCATAGGGGTCTGTTTATGGCCCCAGACCCACCTTGGGAAGGGCTCAGCTCCTTAGAGATGACAGCAGGTGGTGGTCAGAGTCCATCCCTAGCCTGTCTGCTCCTTTGAGGGGCCTGAGGCTGCTGGGTGGGGCTGAGGGACAAAGAGGGAGGAGGCCAGAGGGCAACACCATACTCCTCTTGGCCTCTTCTTCAGGGGCCAAGGGGGTTAGTGGTTGAGAGGGTAGGACTTTCCAGTGAGACAGACACTGTCTTGGCCACACCCTCACAGTATGATCTTAGACAAGCTACATCTTCTCTCTGTATCTCAATTTGCCCATCTCTATAATGGGAAATTACAGGAATAATAACACCTGCCTCATATTTAGGGAGATTTAGCACAGTTTGTGGTCCATGGGAGCTGCTCCATAAATAGTAGTTTTCTGTAGTTATGCTATCATTAGCAAGCAGGCTTAGTATACACATGTATCCCAGGTAATCCCCTGAGAGAGGGATTATGCAGGGATTTTAAAATATATACACACTGGGCATCAATGGCTAATGACACATCTCTTCTGGGAGCAGGGTTTGGAGGGAAGAGGAAGCTCTAGGTAACTGGAGATCCTAGGTTGAAAGTCAGAGACCTGGGTTCCAATTCCAGCTCTACTTCTGACTCCCTGTGTGGCCCTAAACAACTTGCATCTCTTCTCTGGGTGTCAGTTTCCCCATCTCTAACCAGGAAGGGGTTAGATTCCGTGATCTCTGAGGGTCTTTCAGCCCTGACACGTTATGGTCATAAGTTGTGAAGGAGTGGGTACCAGCCCACTAAGCCAGGCAAGGGACAGGCTTTGCCAGGGCACGGCAGAGAAGTGCCACCTGGGATGAGGTGGTCAAAATGAGCTCACTCTCCTGAGAAGGGGAGGCTTGGCCATTGGATTCCCACTTTTGCCTGTAGAACCTGTGGGCACAGACAGTGGCAGCTGCCCTGCCCTCACACCAAGGTACTCTCTGTCCTCCAGGCAGTCATCCATCTGAAGCTAGGCTGGTCAATGGCCCGCCAGAGAGGCTCTCCAGCTACTCCTCCTCCTCCTCTCCATCCTGCTGCAAGTTCTAAGCATCAGGCTCCATCAGCTGGTGTCTAGATCAAGGTCGTGCATAATTGGCCTCCCTTCTCTGACCTCCTCCACACCCAGACCATCCCACACATGGACATAATTAGGTCACACACAAACACCCCGACCCTGCAGAGCCCTCTGTGTCTCCACATCACCGAGATTAAAGTTCACAAGAGGCCCTTCAGGAGTCACTGTTGATGCTGGGATATGGTTTTTAGGGTGATCTAAGATGTCTGGATTGTTCAGAGAGGCATACTAGCAAAACAGTTCAGCAAAGGACAGAGAGTGAGGCAGGTGGGATAGCTTATGCATGCTCAGCCAATTCTTGATCATTGTTGAATCTGGGTGATGGGTACATGGGATACATTGTCCTTTTCTCTCTACTTTGTATGTTTGAGCTATTTTATATTTTAAAACATGATTACTCTTCAAAGCAAATAAAAAACCCATTTGGGGAGAAAATCAGTATAGATTCATATTTGCATAAAGGAATTATTGAAGGATCAAGAACACTAATGAAGTAATGATTGCAGATGGGAATGGGAACTGGGTGGATCAGGGACAGAAATCAGAGTAAGAATTTTCACTATTACTTTTTTTTAAAAAAAATTATTTATTTATTTATTATTTATTTAATATTTATTTTGGCTGCGCCTGGTCTTAGTTGTGGCATGCGGGGTCTTTTATTTGAAGCATGAGGACTCCTTGGTTGCGGCTTGCATGTGGAATCTAGTTCCCCAACCAGGGATCGAACCCCGGGCCCCCTGCGTTGGGAGTGCGGAGTCTTACCTACTGGATCACCAAGGAAGTCCCAAATTTTCGCTATTACTTTTTAAAAGTAAACTTTATAGCAGTTTTAGATTTACAGAAGACTTGCAAGGATAATACAGAGTTCCCTATTCCTTCCCCCAGCCTCCACCCTGTTTTCCCTACTATTAACATCTTATTAGTGTGGTACATTCATTAAAACTAATGAACCAATATTGATACATTTTTATTAACTAAGTCCATACTTTATTCATTGGGTAAATTCCCTTAGTTTTAGCCAATGTCCTTTGTTCCAGGATCCCATCCAGGACACCACATTACATTTAGTCATGTCACCTTCGGCTCCTTAGCTGTGACACTTCCCCAGACCCTCCTTATTTTTTATGACCTTGACAATTAATGAGGAATACTGGTTAGGTATTTTGTAGAATATTTCTCACCTGAGATTTAGCTGATACTTTCCTCATGATTAGATTGAGTTTATGGGATTTTTGGAGGAATGTCACAGAGGTAAAATGCCATTTTCATCACATCATATCAAAAGCACTTACTATCAACCTGCCATTTCACTGTTGTTGTTGACCTGATCACCTGGTCACTATTACTTTTCCTGTTTGATTTTTGAACCAGGTGAATAAAGTACTATTTAAAATTTAAAAATTTCAATCTTAAGACCTGTATTAGTTTGCTAGGGCTGCCATAAAAAAAGATCACAGCATGAGCGGCTTAAACAACAGAAATTGGGCTTCCCTGGTGGCGCAGTGGTTGGGAGTCCGCCTGCCGATGCAGGAGACACGGGTTCGTGCCCTGGTCCGGGAGGATCCCACATGCCGCGGAGCGGCTGGGCCCATGAGCCATGGCCGCTGGGCCTGCGCGTCCGGAGCCTGTGCTCCGCAACGGAAGAGGCCACAACAGTGAGAGGCCCGCATACCGCAAAAAAAAAAAAAAAAAAAAAAAAAAAACAGAAATTTATTTTCTCACAGTTCTGGAGGCTGGAAGTCGTAGCTCAAGGTGTTGGCAAGGTTGGGTTCTTCTGAGGCCTCTCTCCTTGGCTTGCAGATGGTTGCCCTCTCGCCAGCTCTTCACATGGTCTTTTCTGTTGTGCACGCATCCCTGGTGTCTCACCCTGTTTTTATAAGGATATCAGTCTACTGGATTAGGGCCTATCCATATGGCCTCTATTGAATCTTTTATTTTATTTTTTTGGCTGCGTTGGGCCTTCGTTGCTGTGCACAGGCTTCTCTAGTTGTGTCGAGCGGGGGCTACTCTTCGTTGTGTTGAGCGGGCTTCTCATTGTGGTGGCTTCTCTTGTTCCAGAGCACAGGCTCTAGGCACAAGGGCTTCAGTAGTTGTGGCTCACGGGCTCAGTAGTTGTGGCTTGCAGACTTTAAAGCACAGGCTCAGTAGTTGTGGCACACGGGCTTAGTTGCTTTGTGGCATGTGGGATCTTCCAGACGAGGGATCGAACCCGTGTCCCCTGCATTGTTGGCAGGCGGATTCTTAACCACTGCACCACCAGGGAAGTCCTCCATTGAATCTTGATTACCTCTTTAAAGGCCCTATCTCCAAATACAGTCACATTCAGAGGTGTGTTAGGGGTTAGGACTTCAACCTATGAATCTTGGGGGGACACAATTCAGTCCCTAACAAGACACTTCATAGCCTGGCCCCAGTCTACCTTCTACCTTTTCAGGTTAATCTCCTATGCTTCCAGCACCCCGCACCTGGAATTTTTTTTTTTTTTTTTTTTTGGCCACTCAGCTTGTGGGATCTTAGTTCCCCAACCAGGGATTGAACTTGGGTCCCGGCAGTGAAAGCGCCGAGTCCTAACCACTGGACTGCCAGGGAATTCCCGCACGCCTGGATCTTATACCCCAGCCATCCAGAGGCTGGGCCCTCCCCTCGTCTAGGACCCTATGCCTACAAAAATGCTTCTGCAATTTCCTCAAGAAGTGCTACCTGCTCCTGTCACAATTCAAATGCTTCCTCTTCTTCAAGGTTTTTCCAGATTCCCCCCAGGAGAACTCACCCCTACCACCTTCTCCCAGACTGCTTAGACCTGGCTCACTCGTCACATCCTGTCTCCCCCCGGGCCCAGTGGGCTCATTTAGGTAATAAGTGTTCACTGGCTTTCTCCAGTGTGCCCAGCGCTGGTCCAGGCCCCAGCAGCACAACCTTCAGTAAGACAAACATGGTCCCTGTTCTCACGGAGCTTATAGTCTGGTCAGGGAGAAGATGATAAACAAGAACGCAAGCAAATAAAGTAACTCTTCACATGCTGGTAAGCATATACAAAAAATGCAATAAACCAGATTAATGTGACAGAGATAACTGCTTTTGCCAGGAGAAGGTGACATTTGAGATGGGACTTGAATACTGAGGAGGCGCCTTCGGGGGCTCCCGAGGAGGGGTATGTGATGTGAAGGAGGAGGGAGAGCAGGTGAGAAAGGAATGAGCTAAGGGCAGCTCTGGGGGCAGCCCTGGGGGCTCAGCAGGCAGAGCAGGGGAGAATGGAGGGAGGTGAGGTCAGGTTTGGGTTTGTGGGCCAGGAGCCCGGATTTTATTTGGGGCGGGTAGAGACACCAGATGTGTGTTTGCCAATGCCCAGTGGCCACCATGGGGAGGCTGGCTGGCGTGTGGCAAGAGTGGGGGAAGGAGTCCCCTTGGGGGACTGAGGTGTAGGTGGTGGATGCAGGAAAGGGGTCCCATTTGGAATGTGCTTTAAGGGGTGGGGCTTGAGAAGGAAGGACCTGGGACGGCCCCCGGGCTTCTGCCCAGTGCTGGGGGCTGGGGTTCAAACGAGGCTGTCTGGTGCCCACAGAGCCCCCGGCATACTTAGCGAGCAGGAGATAGTGGGTCCAGTGCTGACGTCCTGCTTGGCCATGTGGTCCCCGAAGGGCCACATTTCAGGACTCCCCTTCCTCTGACCAGGCTGAGCCCGCCCCCCACCCAGCCTTTCATCCGGCACTCCAGGCAGGCCTCAGGCATGGCCCAGCCTCTCCCCTTCTCTGCCCACCACCCCTGGCTGCTGCCTACCCCATCCCTTTTCTCCCATTGGCCCACCGCAACAGGAACCACCCTCACCTCTCGTCTCCATTGAACCCTTTTCGGCCAAAGGGGTGTTTCTGATGTGGAAATCATACCTGCCCACTGTGCCAGTGGGACCTCCTCAGTGGCTCCCTTCAGGGGGCACGGTGTTGTTAAACCCCTGAGGGTTTGGGCCTTCTCTCCCGGAAACAGGAGGGAAGGAGGCAGGGCACAACCTTTGAAAGAATGACATAGCCCGAGGCCATGACATAAACTGATTAGAACCAAATGGGTCCAAGATGGTGGACAAGTCGACTTTTTCCACTAGACCTTGAGCCTCAGTAAATGCCCACATCAGCAAGCTAAGTGACACACCCAGAGGGGCCGTGACGATCCCAAGACTGAACTGACCCGAAGGATCAAAAAGTGGGCGGTGGCCCAATCCTGGAAATCCCCGCCCCTTCCTAAAATAGCTGGAATACGCCTCGCACTCATTAGCCTGTGAAATTACCCACTCCTATAAAAACTGGCAACCCCGTACCCTGGTGCCTTCCTCACTTTCGGAGATGGCCCACACTCTGTGGAGTGTTTCTCTCTAAATAAATCCACTTCTTACCTATCACTTTGCCTCTCACTGAATTCTTTCTGCAATGAGATGTCAAGAACCTGAGCTTCATTAAGTCCTGAAACCAGGTGTGTGATCTCGGTTGGAAGACTGCGGGTTTTGGCTGCAGTTGGAGTCCTTGTTCGAGTCCCAACCTGAGGTACATGGTTTCACCTCCAGGCTCATTTCCCACCTCCATCCGCCCCAGGTGAACTCCTACCCCTCCCACTCCGCCTGAAGGCAGCCCGCCACCCCACAATCCCTGTGTCCCCCTCGTGCGGGGGCGGGGACAGTCGGGACGGAGCCTCGTGTCCCGCCCCCACGGTTCCAAGGGAAGCCTGTTCCCACAAACGCTGGCTGCGAACCAATCGTGGTTCCGTTCGGTCCTCAGGGGCATTAAAATAGTAATAGTTTTGATCAAGGTGAGAAGAGAACCTGATAGGAACACAGTCAGCGATCTGCTTTCCGTGTTTTGCTCTCCTGGGCGGGCCCTGAGGGGGTGTGTCCGCCGCGGGGTCCTCCGCGCCCAGCACCGAGTAGCGCCTAACGCGCACCCCACCGCCACCTCCACCTCGGGAAACACACGGCAGACCCCCAGGCAGACGAACCCCAGGGCGGGGGCTCGGCAGCTGGGGAGCTGCGTCCACTCCCACATAGGCCCCCGCTGCTGCCACGGGTGCCGAGTTACCGCCCCGGGGTCGGGGGTTCAGCGCTGGGGGAGGGGTCCACATGCCCAGGACGCGGCCAGTGCTCGGTACACAGAAGCCTCTGCTCATCCCCGCGGGGACCTCGTGAGGCAGGTGTCCTCTGAAGCCCAGAGAGGTTTCGCCACTTGTGCAGGGCCACGGGGCGGGGACCTACGGTGGCTGGGGCTCGAACCTGGCAGAGCCGGACTCCGCCCCTCGGCCGCGGGTCCAGGCGCGCTCTTCCAATCGGACGCGGCCTCCGGGGCTCCCGGCGCAGCCGGCTCCGCCCACCTGGGCGGAGCCTCCTCGCCCGGAGAAGGTCCGCGGGGCGCCTTGGCTAAGCCAGACACACACACACACACACACACACACACCCCACTACACCACACACACACACACACACACACACACACACACACACACACACACACACACACACACACACACACACACACACACACACACACACACACACACACACACACACACCCCACACACACTACACCACACACCACACACACATCACAGACACCTCGTCCTGGTCTGAGGCCTGAACCGCATTCTGCTTTCCTCCTGGGATCCGCCTAGGGCCCCTGTGGGAAAGAAAGAAGCCGGTGCTGGGCCCAGACAGTCATTCCTTCATTCATTTCTGACCTTGACTGTGTCCTCCGTGCTGGACTTGAGGCTACCAGGTTGCATCTCCCTGCCCGCAGGCAGCTTGTTAGAGGTCATGACAGAAGCAATTTGGGCAATTTAGTCTCCAAGTCTTTTGTTCTTCCCCAAGCGTCCTGCCCTCGGCATGGTCTTCCCAACTCCCGGCATGCTCTTCCCCACTCCCGGCATGCTCTTCCCCACTCCCGGAACATCATTTCTGCGGGATGCAGTCCCTCCTGCCCAGCAGCTGTGCAGGGTCCCCTAAGCAGCCCTCCCTCCTCTGCCCCCGCCCACACACTTCAGGTGCTTCCAGTTTCCCCCATTATTCATGATGCTCTCACATCAGTCAGGGTCCTGTGGGAAAACAGATGGCTTCCGCAAATTAGGGAAATTCCAGGAAGGTTACGAGGGGGTAAGAGAACCAGGGGGAGAGTGTAAGCCTCCAGGACCAGCACAGGGGGGACAGTTACCACCCGTAGGGCTGGAGGGAAGCAGGAGGGGAGGTCACCAGCAAATGAAAAAAGAGAGTCACCAAGGGGATGCCTGACCTTGAGAGCAGTGACGGACGTTCGGTCAAGTGACAGCCTGTCCAAGGCCCCCTGACCTCCCACTAGGGCACGTCACTGGGCCAGCCCACTGGGTTCTGAGTACCAGGAACCTGTGGATGCAGTCCCTGGAGATGGGCCTCCCCTGGAGAGTAGCGGAGATTCAAACATAGTTCTAATGCTAAATCCTGCACTCTATACACACTTTATGTTGTTTTATGAGCTTAGAATCCATTTCACAATAACTACTTTGTTATTTAGTAGCAAGAAGTTAACCAAATGAGCTTTCACATAGGAGTTATGCCTTTGGACTGTGGAGCTAGAGCACCTGCTATTTAGGTCTGGCTGTGTAATTTGGGGAAAGTTATGCAAACTTTCTGTGCCTTAGTTCACTCATCTGTAAAATGGGGATAATAACAGTGCCTTCCTCAAGGATTTTTGTCTGGATTACATAAAATGATAAGTGTGGCACACAGTGAATGCCAAACGGGCATTCGCTGTTACCCTGAACTGGGTGAGATGCTGCTGCCAGTGTAGGAGAGTCCCTGGTCTCAGAACCACTGTGCTCATCCACTGACCTGCAGCCTTGGGTGCCTGGGTATGCCAGCCTGACCTTAAAAAGCCCCCACCAGGGGCTTCCCTGGTGGCGCAGCGGTTGAGAGTCCGCCTGCCGATGCAGGAGACACGGGTTCGTGCCCCGGTCCGGGAGGATCCCACGTGCCGCGGAGCAGCTGGGCCCGTGAGCCGTGGCCGCTGGGCCTGCGCGTCCGGAGCCTGTGCTCCGCGGCGGGAGGGGCCACAACAGTGAGAGGCCCGCATACCGCAAAAAAAAAAAAAAAAAAAAAAAAAAAAAGCCCCCACCAGCTAAAGAGCAGTGTCTACTCTCCCCTCCCACCCCCTTGCAGTTTCCTCTGCACAGACACAACACAACAATCCGGAACAGGGTGATCTGTCCTTTTTGCCAACCCCAAAGAAGGCATCTGGCAGCAGGGTTGGCCCTCTTGGTATGTGGAGAGAACGTGACTGACTGCTGCCATTTGTACCGGGATGCCTGAGACAACTCTGGACAAGTTCTGGAAACTCCTTGAAGTGAATGAGGAGGACACTGACTTGCCTCCTAGTGAGCCAGAAGGATAATTAATTGCCAACCCCTTAGCCGGCCTGGCTGAGCAAGGAGGGCGGCTCAGCTGAACGAGGTGTGAAGAGCACATCAAGTCCACGTGGGAGCCTTGCTGGAGAACATTGGTCTTGACAGATAGGTCCCGCTGGGCCAGAAGGGGGATTTACACACACACACACACACACACACACACACACACACACACGCACACACACACGCAGAGGTATAGGTCACAGCTCATCACTTGCTTGTCACCTCCCCAGTCGGCTTCTAATGCTCTCTACTTGTAATATAGTGATTACAGTCAGAAAGATCTGATTCAAATTCCAATTCAAAAACGCAAATGTGGGCTTCCCTGGTGGCGCTGAGGTTGAGAGTCCGCCTGCCGATGCAGGGGACGCGGGTTCGTGCCCCGGTCCGGGAGGATCCCACATGCCGTGGAGCGGCTGGGCCCGTGAGCCACGGCCGCTGAGCCTGCGCGTCCGGAGCCTGTGCTCCGCAACGGGAGAGGCCACAACAGTGAGAGGGCCGCGTACCGCAAAAAAAAAAAAACAAAAAACGCAAATGTGCAAAAATAGTTCTGTTTGGACAAAATACCTCACTTTATGTTTAAAATTAATTCATATTCTTATCAAAACAATCCACAGATTTGATTTTTTTAAAAGATTTAATTTTTAATTTATTTTTGGCAGTGTTGGGTCTTCCTCCTGCGCCCAGGCTTTCTCTAGTTATGGCGAGCAGGGGCTACTCTTTGTTGCCGTGCACAGCCTTCTCATTGTGGTGGCTTCCCTTGTTGCAGAGCATGGGCTCTAGGCACGCGGGCTTCAGTAGTTGTGGCACGTGGGCTCAGTAGTTGTGGCTCGTGGGCTCTAGAGCACAGGCTCAGTAGTTGTGGCACATGGGCTTAGTTGCTCCGCGGCATGTGGGATCTTCTTGGACCAGGGATCGGACCCACTTCCCCTGCATTGTTTTTTTTTTTTTAAAGAATCAATTTTATTTATTTTTGGTTGCATTGGGTCTTTGTTGCTGCATGCAGGCTTTCTCTAGTTGTGGCAAGTGGGGTCTACTCTTCGTTGCGGTGCGCGGGCTTCTCATTGCGGTGGCTTCTCTTGTTGCTGAGCACAGGCTCTAGGTGCTCAGGCTTCAGTAGTTGTGGCACATGGGCTCAGTAGTTGTGGCTCTCAGGCTCTAGAGCACAGGCTCAGTAGTTGTGGCTCACGGGCTTAGTTGCTCCACAGCATGTGGGATCTTCCCAGACCAGGGATTGAACCCGTGTCCCCTGCATTGGCAGGCGGATTCTTAACCCCTGAGCCACCAGGGAAGTCCCTGATATGTGTTTTATTTATGCATATTAGCTCACAGGTTATTGGTAGGCAGGGGCAAGGCGTAAGTATAACCCGGAAGTTGGGTAGTTCTTATGCAGTTTTTCCCAGTGTATTAATGTTTTTGAAGTCAGCAAGGACACGGTTTACAACAATTAAAAGAGGGCCTTAGCAATATATGAAGGGCTTGAAAAATTAGGTAAGCTGGAAAACCCACAGAATAGTCTTCCTTTAGAGCAAGAATAATGTAGTGTAGGACCACTTCACTCCCCTTTGTGTTCAATCTGTCTGGGGAAGCTGAGCGTGCAGATGAAGAAGCTGCAAAGGTGTGCTCTCATATTAAAACATTTTGTCTTTGATGGATAAAGAAAGCTACCTCTAGATTGTATTTTTATTGTTGGTGAAACTAGTCTCTTTTAGAGGTGAACATCTTCAAGGGTCAACATCTCCAAGGAGGAAACAGAAGCCTAAAGCCTAAGGCTGCAAAGGAGAGACTATCTGCGATTTTAGGTGCTAATGCCAGTGGAGAAATGACTGTGTTAGTATCTTTATTAGTATCATTGTTGATTTTATTAGGACTCTGGTTATAGAGCTATGCAAAAATATAAACTTAATAAAGGATGTGTATCCAGAATATATAAAGAATTCTTATGACTCAGTAATAAGACAAACAACCCAATAAAAAAATGAGCAAAAGATTTTAAAGAGGGACTTCCCTGATGGTGCTGTTAAGAATCCACCTGCCAATGCAGGGGACACAGGTTCGAGCCCTGGTCCGGGAAGATCCCACATGCCGCGGAGCAACTAAGTCCGTGAGCCACAACTTCTGAGCCTGCACTCTAGAGACTGTGAGCCACAACAACTGAGCCCTTGTGCCACAACTACTGAAGCCCGTGTGCCTAGAGCCCGTGCTCCACACCAAAAGAAGCCACCCCAATGAGAGGCCTGCACACCGCAATGAAGAGTAGCCCCAGCTCAACACAACTAGAGGAAGCCCACATGCAGCAACGATGACCCAATGTAGCCAAAGAATAAATAAATAAATAAATAAATAAATTTTAAAAAAAGATTTTGAAGAGACACTTCTGCAGAAATATACATCACATATAAGCACATGAGAAGATCATCGTTGGTTGTCATCAATGAGATACCATCACACACCTGCTATAAAGGCTAAAATGCGTAAGACTGACAATATCTAGTGTTGCCAAGGAGGTGGGGCACCTGGAACTGTCATACACAGCTGCTGGGAATACAAAAGGGTTCAGCCCCTTTGAAAAAGTGTGACATTTTCTTTTATTTTTTGAAATTGAAGTATAGTTGATTTACAATATTATGTGAGTTTCGGTTGTACAGCAAAGTGATTCAGTATAATATATATATGTATATATATATTTCGGGTTATTTTCTAGTGTAGGTTATTATAATATATTGAATATAGTTCCCTGTGCTATACAGTGAATCCTTGTTGCTTATCTATTTTTTTTTTTTTTTGTGATACGCGGGCCTCTCACTGTTGTGGCCTCTCCTGTTGCGAAGCACAGGCTCCGAACGCGCAGGCTCAGCGGCCACGGCTCACGGGCCCAGCCGCTCCGCGGCACGTGGGATCTTCCCGGACCGGGGCACGAACCCGTGTCTCCTGCATCGGCAGGCGGATTCTCAACCACTGCGCCACCAGGGAAGCCCGTTGCTTATCTATTTTATATAAAGTAGTTCGTATCTGTTAATCCCATACTTCTAATTTATCCCTCCCCCTCTCCCTTTCCTTTTTGATAACCATGAGTTTTTTCTTTCTGTCTGTGAGTCTGTTTCTGTTTCATATATAGATTCATTTGTATTATGTTTTAGATTCCACATGTAAGTGATATCATATGATATTTTCTCTGTCTCACTTACTTCACTTAGTATGATAATCTCTAGGTCCATCTATGTTGCTGCAAATGGCATTATTTCATTCTTTTTCAGGGCTAAGTAATATTCCATTATATATATATATATACCACATCTTCTTTTTTAAAAATTTATTTATTTATTTATTTATTTTTGGCTGTGTTGGGTCTTTGTTTCTGTGCGAGGGCCTTCTCTAGTTGCGGCAAGCGGGGACCACTCTTCATCGCGATGCATGGGCCTCTCACTATCGCAGCCTCTCATTGCGGAGCACAGGCTCCAGACGTGCAGGCTCAGTAGTTGTGGCTCACGGGCCCAGTTGCTCCGCAGCATGTGGGAGCTTCCCAGACCAGGGCTCGAACCCGTGTCCCCTGCATTGGCAGGCAGATTCTCAACCACTGTGCCACCAGGGAAGCCCCCACATCTTCTTTATCCGTTCATCTGTTGATGGGCACTTGGGTTGCTTCCATGTCTTGGCTACTGTAAATAGTGCTGCTATGAACACTGGGGTGCATGTATCTTTTTGAATTAGAGTTTTCATCTTTTCTGGGTATATGCCCAGGAGTGGGATTGCAGGATCATATGGTAACTCTATTTTTAGTTTTTTAAAGAACCTTCATACTGTTCTCCATAGTGGCTGCACCAATTTACATTCCTACCAACAGTGTAGGAGAGTTTCCTTTTCCAGCATTTATTATTTGTAGACTTTTTGGTGATGGCCATTCTGACCGGTGTGAGGTGATACCTCATTGTGGTTTTGATTTGCATTTCTCTAATAATTAGTGATATCGAGCATCTTTTCATATGCCTGTTGGCCATCTCTATGTCTTCTTTGGAGAAACATTTATTTAGGTCTTCTGCCCATTTTTTGATTGGGTTGTTTGTTTTCTTGGTATTGAGTTTTATGAGCTGTTTATATATTTTGGATATTAACCCCTTGTTAGTCACATCATTTACAATATTTTCTCCTATTCCATAGGTTGTCTTTTTGTTTTGTTGATGGTCCCCTTTGTCATGCAAAAGATAGTAAGTCTGATTAAGTCGCATTTATTTATTTTTGCTTTTATTTCTTTTGCCTTGGGAAAATGATCTAACAAAACATTCCTAAAATTTATATCCACGAATGTTTTGCCTATGATCTGTTCTAGGAGTTTTATGGTGTCAAGTCTTATATTTAGGTCTTTAAACCATTTGGAGTTTATTTTTGTATGTGGTGTTAGGGAGTGTTCTAATTTCATTGACTTACATGTAGCTGTCCAGCTTTCCCAGCACCACTTGTTGAAGAGACTGTTTTTTCTCCATTGTATTTTCTTGGCTCCTTTGCCATAGATTAATTGATCGTAGGTGTGAGTTTATCTCTGGGCTCTCAGTTTGGTATTTTTGTGTGTGTATGTATTTATAAAATGAGAAGCTGTCCCACTTCTAGTCATTTACCCTTGAGAAATGAAAATATAAGTTCACACAAAGGCTTGTACACAAAGACCTGCATATAGGCAGCTTTAGTCATAATAAGCCCAAACTGGAAATAACCCAACCTCTATTCAAATGGTTAATGTGGTACCTCTGTACAGTGGAATAAGACTCCAGCAATAAAAAGGGACAAACTAAGTGATATACACAGTAAAATGGACTCATCTAAAATAGCATTATGCTAAATGAATGGATTCAGACACAAAAGATTACATACTGTATGATTCTGTGACATTCTGGAAAGTCATAGGGACAGAAATATCATAAGGACAGTAATTAGATCAGTAGTTCCTGAAAGATTAAGGGGAAATGACTGCAGTAGGGTCTGAGACAACTTTTGGGGATGATGGAAATGTTCTATATCTTGATAGTGGTGGTGGTTACATGACCGTTTACATGTTTAAAACCTCATCAAATTATACACTTCAAAAGAAAAAATTTTACTATGTACAAATTATACCTCAATAAACCCAACTTCTTAAAGATGTTCCACAGGGCTTCCCTGGTGGTACAGTGGTTGAGAATCAGCCTGCGGATGCAGGGGACACGGGTTCGTGCCCCGGTCTGGGAAGATCCCACATGCCGCGGAGTGGCTGGGCCCGTGAGCCATGGCCGCTGGGCCTGTGCGTCTGGAGCCTGTGCTCCGCAATGGGAGAGGCCACAGCAGTGAGAGGCCCGCGTACCACCAAAAAAAAAAAAAAAAGATGTTCCACAGGTTTTAAGTGTCTAACCCTCTTTTCTCTGTAAGCCCTGTTATATTTTAGTGAATGACTTTACAGAAGGCAAGATTTTAAAGGAACGTTTATATATAATTATAGCAAAAATATCTCAGTTATGATTACATCTCCTTTCCTCTATAATTTTTTGTTCTTCTAGGAGTTATATGGATGGGTTGCTCTCAAGTCTGCCACATGGCTGTTGTCCCTTGACCTCTCTCCTGCATGGGCTATCTAGTTCCTGTATCCTTTGTCATCCTCTTTCTTGAGTTTGCATCTTCTTCATGGCAAAGCACATCTACCAGTAGCTTATTGAGATAGGGTGCATAGGAGGTGAATTTTCTAAGACTTTGCATTCTGAAAGTGTCTTTATTCTGCTCTCACAATTAACTGATAGTTTGGCTGGGTATAGAACTTCAGGTTGGAAATCATCACTATCAGAATTTTGAAGGTGTCAATTCCATTGTTATCTTGCTTCCAGTATTTTTGTGGAAGAGATTCTGCTACCTCTTCCTTTGAAAATGACCTGCTTTTTTCTCTTTGGAAGTCTTTCTTTTCCCCTTTTTTTTGGCCGTGCCACACAGCTTGTGGGATCTTAGTTCCCTGACCAGGGATCGAGCCCAGGCCCCCTGCAGTGGAAGCCCAGAGTCCTAACCACTGGACTGCCAGGGAATTCCCCTCTTTGGAAGTTTTATCTTTATCCCCATTGGTTTGAAATTTCAAGATGAAGTGCACTGATGTGAATTTTTATCTATTAATTATGCTGGTAACTTGGTGGGATTTTTTTTCATCTGGATACTTATATCCTTCCATTCTGGGAGTTTTTCTTAATATTTTTCTTTGATAATTTCATTTCTTCTGTTTTCTCTTTTTTTTTTCTTTGTGGAATTCATGACATTCAGATGTTGGACCCCCTGGTTTAGTCTTTTAATTTTCTTATTAAAATTTATCTCCTCATTTCTATCTCTGTCTTTTGGGAGATTTCTTCAACTTGATGAAATGATGATCCCAAGATGATCTTATCCAGTTTCATGGCTTTAAATGCTATTTGCACACTCATGACTCCAGCCTGGCCCTCTCCCCTAAATTCTATATTCCTCTATCTAACCAGCTTCTCAGCATATCTCCTTGCATATTTAATAATCATCTTGGCTTAATAGATCCAAAACTGAATGTCCGGTTTCTAACTCCCCATGCTAGGCTGAACAATGGCTCCCAAAATATAAACACTTCCTAATCCCCGGAACCTGTGGATGTTGCCTTATATGGCAAAAAGGACTTGCAGGTATGATTAAGTTAAGGCTCTTGAGATGAGGAGATGATCCTGTATTAAGTGAGTCCTAAATGCCATCACATGTGTCCTTATAAAAGCGACGGGAGGGACTTCCCTGGTGGTCCATTGGTTAAGACTCTGCACTTCCAATGCAGGGGGCAAAGGTTCTATCCCTGCTCCGGGAACTAAGATCCCAAATGCCCAAAAAAAACACAAAAAAGGGAGGGGAGATGGTCAGAGGAGGAAGTAGGAGATGTGACAGCAGAAGCAAGTGGTTGGAGTGATGTGAGGAAGGGGTCATGAGCCAAACAAAGCATGTGGCCCCCAGAAGCTAGAAAAGATAAGGACACAGCTTTTCAGAAGGAACTGGCCCTGCTGACACCTTGCGTTGAGGCCAGTGAAACTGATTTCAAGCTTCTGGCCTCCAGAACTGTAAGATAAAAAATGTGCTGCTTTAAACCACCAAGTTTGCAGTAATGTGTTATAGCAGTGATCGGAAACGGATGCATTCCCCACCTCACTTCTCCCACAGACTTTCTCATGTCAGTTGAGGGCACCCCCATCTTTCCAATCTCTCAGGCCAAAACCTCAGAGTGGTCCTTGAGTCCTCTTTCACTCATTCCCCATATCCAGTCTCCCAGGAAATTCTTTCAGCTCTACGTTGAGAACATCTTCAGAATCTTACCAGGTCTTGCCACCTCCACGGCAACCACTCCAGGCCAAGGGGGCATCACCCCTTACTTGGATCACTACAGAAGCCTCCAAAATGGCCCCCCTGTTTCTGCTTTTGCTGTCCACTTACCCCCCACCCCCCATCCTTGAGCCCATTTTCAACCTAGCACCCAGCATGATCCTTTTAAAATGAATAAGATCATTTCACTCCTCTCTCTAAACTCTCACACTGGCTCTTCATCTCACCCAGCAAAAGCCAAAGCCCCTCTGCAGCCTACAGGGTTGACACAACTGCCACCTCCCATCCCCTCTCTCACCTCATGCCCAGCAACTGTCCCCCTGCTAACTCTAATCCAGCCACACTGGCCGCCTTGCTCGATTGCGCTAACCACATTCCTGCCTCAGGGCCTTTGTAGCTGCTCTTCCCTCTGCTTGGGAAGTCCTCCCAGATTCCACATGACCAAAGTTGACTCTGTAATTTGTGGGGTCCAGTGCAGAAATGAAAATGTGGGACTCCTCATTCAAAGTGCAGTGGAAAAAAAAGGTTTCATTAAAAGTACCAAAATACAAAAGGTTTTCATTTCTTCCAGGAGGGAGGCTCTCTCTTGACCGGTCAAGGTCTTTTAAATTTGTTATTTAATATTGCAGTCCCTGGGGCAAAGGGATGCTTGCCATGAACTTGCAGACCCTGACGGGTACCCAGGGTCCCACGCTTGCGCATGCACAAATCACAGGCTGATGAGCAACCCCTACTAGAAATCTCCCCTTGCCATGGGTGACCCCCAAGGGGTTACAACCTCTGTACAAGAACTGCCAAATCCCCTACAGAACATGCTGTGTAGCTGGCCAGCATGGGGCAGGGACAGCCACCTCCACGTCCTACCCTGAGATGCCGTGGGGTGTGTGTGACAGCCCCTGACCCTCCCTGTGCCCAGGTTCCCAGTGGGGGCAGAAGATGGCAGCAGTTGCTGGGCTGGTCTGTGTGTGTGGCTCGGATGGGGCCCGGGGCGCCAGCCAGCAGAGGAGTGGGCAGTCAAGAGGCAGTGAAACAGTGGGAGGGAAGGCTGTGCGTCAGTGAGCCCAGCTCCAGCCCCGTGGGGGCATTGGACCCCACTTACAAAACACACATCCAAAGACAAGATTATCAAGACTCTCAAGACAGCGGGCAGAGCATAAGTCCTGGGTTGGAACCCTGTGCTGGTCCATAAAGCTGGTCCTAGACATGCTTTCCTTGCTCCGTCTCATCAGCGAGGCCACCCCTGACCCCTCTCCCCATGCCTGGTACACCCTCTCCCTGCACTCCAGCTGGCATTGTACATACTGTATAAAGCCTGCCTCTCACCTCTGGAACAGATGCTTCATGCGTGGGAGAGGTGGGGAAGAAATCTCCCCAGCACCCAGAACACCGCCCAGCACATAAGAGGTGCTCAATCAATATATTGAATGAACAAAAAAGTGAGTGAATAAGTGAATGAATGAATGAATGAGTGGATGGAGGGGCTTTCTTCCTGTGGCATCCATGCCTTTGCAGCTTCCTCGGACCTGCTGGCTCATCTCCCGCTGCTCTTCAAAACCACTGCCGGACTCTCGGGCTCTGTATCACATCCTGCTGCTGTCCTTGTGGCCTTATTGCCAGGCCCTTGGCGCTGTGGAATTCTGCAAAGTGGCAGCTGTGACCCACAGCCTGTCTGAGCAGCCCCTTGGCCATTCTCAGCCCTGCCCCTCCTCTGAAATTCAGATTTTTAGCCCTAAGGGCCAGGCTCCTTTGTAGGTACTTGCCAACTTGGTAAAACTATGACTCTCACAGAAATATCCTACCATGTGACTCCCACTTTGTAGGTGGGTGAGGTGAGCAGGAGAGGTCGAGCAACTTCCCCGAGGCTGCACAGCTGCTGAGTGGCTGGGCGGGGACTTGAACCTGAGCTTGTCCAGACTGGAGATGTTGGGTGGGGAGCGCCAGCCCTGGCAAAGCCTCCTGCCCAGAGCCTGCATTATTCCTGGGATTAGGCTCTGGAGAGCCTGAGCTCCAGGCCGAGCGTCACCAGGGCTTGCAGCTCTTTCCAGGGGCTGCCAGAGCCTCGGCGGGGCGGGGTGGGGCAATGCCCACTTCCCTCCTCTGGATAGGAAGCAGCCTGGGGACAGTACCTCGAAAAGGACAGGGGCGCTTCTTGGTGCCTCCAAGCTGGGGAGGGACTGCAGAGGGACTCTCCTCCCCCCATACCCCCAAGCAGCAGGGGCCCCAGGATGGGGACTGTGCAGGTGCCCTTCTCCGCTGAGGGTGACAGGCCACGCCTCACAGTGAGCAGCTGCAGCCATTCTGTCCCAAAGGCCCACAGTAGCACTGCAGGGCTCAGAGGAGGGGCACGGACCCACCCTGCCCTGTAGAAGAGGAGGAACTAGGAACTAGGAGGACAGATAAAGAGTTCCCATGGCCTGTGTTCCAGAACCCTGCCTGTTGGAAGCTTGCCAGCACCTCCTGCTGCCTCGTGACCTCCCCGGAGGTTGAAGGGACTCGTCAGGTAACTCTGACATGGTTTCATGGCTGCATGAGTTTGCCTTCCGCCAGCTCCCTGAGGGCGCTTTTATACACATTTTTATCCTTGCCACTTCCCGACCCTGGTAAGTGAGTGCTGCTAACACATCCCCATTGGATGGATGAGTAAACTGAGGCCAGAGAGGATCGATAACCTGCCACTCAAGTTCACAGCCGCAGGAGAGGGCCTGGAGCCCACGAGCTCCCCCACCTGCAGGCAGCAGCGCCTGTGCCTGCAGTTCCCACAGCAAAGCACCTCTGCCCGGGGCCCAGCTGAAAGGGGTGCCAGGCAGTGCTGCATGGGAGGTGGGGCTGGAGGGTGGCAGTCACGCCTGGGCCTGCAGGCACTGGCTCCGGGCCTGTTAGGCCAAAAAGGAATCCATTGGGTGACACGTTGGACCCAGATTTCTCATCTCAGAGGGACTTTTATCTCTCCCACCAGCCAGTTGGGACCCCTGGGGTACCAAGCCCTGCACCCTCCTGGCTGGGGGCCACTGACTGAGCTGGGTCCTAGCCAGGCACAGTGTGCTGCTCTGGGGTCTGGCCTTACAGGCAAACAACAGTAGTGGGTGGTCTGGGAGGTGGTGATGCTCCCCAGGCCTCCGTGGTGCCCCCTTCAGAGCTCAGCACAGAAGTGATCTGCTGCGGACCTGGGGGTGGGGGGTGGGGCGGGCACGTGGTGCCCCCTTCAGAGCCCAGCACAGAAGTGATCTGCTGCTGAGCTGGGGGTGGGGGGTGGGGCAGGCACGTGGTGCCCCCTTCAGAGCTCAGCACAGAAGTCATCTGCTGCGGACCTGCGGGGGTGGGGGAGGGGGGCGGGCACGTTTTGAAGGAGGCCTGGCTCCTGATCCCCTGGGCCCTCCATTCTAGCTCCTCTGGGGGCTGATCCCACTCCCCTCTGGCCTCCCCCTTGTCACTCCCTCACCTGCCCCCTCCCACCGTCTTTGCTGCTGCTGTCACTGGACCCCAGGGTGCCCTGGCTTCCATCTTCTCTGGTTAGAATCCTCCTCTGGTCCACCCCCTTCTCACCTTGTCTCCCCCGGGCATCGGGCTAAGCACTTAGTAGGCTTTATCTCTTGAAATCCTAACAGCCCCCAGACACAGCCTGGGGCGGGGGGGATGTGGGGAGGCGGGGTGACCCTTGGTCCCACTTCCTGTTCCAAACCTCAGGGCAGGCCAGAGGGAAGGGTGTGGGCTGGGCCCTAGGCTCCTGGATCCTGGGGTGGTGGACCTGGGCTTCACTCCAAAGGCTCTCCAGACTGGCTGCCCAGGGCTACAGGGAGGGGTCCTCAGCACCCTGCCGACTGTGGCCCCCAGGGCTGCACGCCTACCCCATCTAGGCTCAGAGCCACCCTACGTGGCCACTCGCTGGCAGTGAGGGACGTGCGCCACTCAGAGCCTCCATCTCCTCATTTCTGAATGAGAGCTATCTTAGGCTTACTTTAAGGCCCAGGTGTGTGCTGCTGGAAGGCAAACGGAGTTGCAATGACTCAGGCCTCTGTAACTCAATAGGCTTCACACAGGTGGGAAAGCCGAGGCCCAAGGAGGTCAGGGGGAGGCCCAAGGACACCGTGAAGTGGGTCAGTGTTGGGAGGCTGCAAGCCAAGCGAGGGACCTTAAACTAAGTCTTTGGTTTGATCTCAGGTAGATATCTGGGTTCCGGAAGGCTCCAGGAGCTGCAGTTACAGGTCAGTTTCAGGCCAACGAGCATCCTGGGGACACTGCTGTGTCGTTCTGCAACTGCCCTGACAGGAGCTCAGGTGTCTGGGTGCCCACGGCAGCCTGGGCAGCTGGGATGGGAGCGGAGCAAGCCGCACTCCACGAAGGGCTTCTGGGAAGCTGAGCAGCACCGGCTCTGCTGGGTCTCCGGGGAATAGGACGAGGGCCCCAGAGACCCCTGGAGGCATGAGCCATCCCCAGGCATCCCGGGGAGAATGCCGGAGGCCTTGACTTTCCCCAGCCCCCAGCCCCGCTGCTGCAGCCTGTCGGGCCCCACCCAGCTCAGGCCCCTACTTCACCTCTTCACGCACAGCAGTGCCACTCGCTGGCCATCCTGTCCCCACCCATGTTCCTGCCGAGCGTCCACACAGCAGCCCGATGAAACCCAGATCTGACCAGGCCACCCTCACTCCCGCTTGCCTGTAGGATAAAGTCCGACCTCCTGTACCTGGCGTTCAAGGCCCTCCATCTCTGCCTCTAGTGTCTGGACGGCCCTTAAGAGGGGAGGAATGGGGTGCTCCCCGGGCAGGAGGTGGTGGCTCTGAGCCTTGTCCATATGGGACCGGGCCACCCAGACTGCACTGAGCTGCTGGGCTGAACACGGCTTCCTTAGCCCTGGGTGTGCAATTGTGAGGGCATCTGTGAGTGTGGCTGGGTGTGAGATGGTTCGTCCTGTGACAATGTCGGGCCACTGTGGGATATTCCCAAGAGGTTTTTGGGTTTTGGTGGGTTTTTTTGGCTACGTTGGGTCTTCGTTGCTGCACTCGGGCTTTCTCTAGTTGCGGCGAGCGGGGGCTGCTCCTCGTTGCGGTGCGCGGGCCTCTCGTTGTCGTGGCTTCTCTTGTTGCAGAGCACGGGCTCTAGGCGCTTGGGCTTCAGTAGTTCTGGCACGTGGGCTCAGTGGTTATGGCTCACGGGCTCTAGAACTCAGGCTCAGTAGTTGTGGTACACGGGCTTAGTTGCTCTGCGGCATGTGGGGTCTTCCCGGACCAGGCTCGAACCCGCGTCCCTTGCATTGGTGGGCAGATTCTTAACCAGTGCACCACCTGGGAAGCCCCTCCCAAGAGGTTTTGCTGCTGGGGCCACATCCTGGGACCAGCTTCCCCTCCAACTGTCTCTTAGCAACCAGAGCTCCTGAGGCTCCACCGTTCAACCCCTTCCAGTCCTGGGCCTCAGACAACCTCAGCAGAAACAGTGTGGCTTTGGTCAGAATGGCACGTGGGGCACAGGACTGGGCCTCTGACCCCTGCAGGTGGAGTCTCAGGTCAGGCTTAACTTTGTGCCCCGAGATGGCCGGAGCCACGTGACTGGCTCTTCTTCCCCTGCCTCCACCTCCAGCTCTAACACAGCCCCAGGGGCTGAGCCAGCTTTGAGGCTGGAGGGGGCTGACCAGGTGAGTCCCTGCTCTGTAGCTCAGAGGCAGAACCCTCTTACAGCCCACCCAACCTGGAAGGGTCTTCTGTCCACCGGGCCTTGCTCTGGGTCCCATGCCCTGGTTACCCTCTGCCCTGCGATCTGTGCTCTGTGTTGTCTTTGCTGCCAGCTGGACCAAGTACACCTTCCCGTGCCTGTTGCTGACTCTGATCACCTGCTAGCTGGGTCCCGGGACCATCCTCCCTGGGCATGGCTTCTGGACAAGTAGCACCCCTGGTTACTAGAGCAATAATCGCCAGGTGTGTGCAGGTCTGCCATGATAGCCTCTATGATGGCTACGGTTGGTGTTCTTGTCCCATGTCTGGGGACAGTGCTTCCTGTTTCAAAGAGGGGGTCCAGATGAAGGGTTCCAAGCAGCCCACCTGCCCAGGTTGTGTCCTCCTGCCCTGGGACAGGCAGGAGGGTAGGCCCCCGACCCTCTTTGTCCCTGGACCTTCTGTTGTCCTGGTGGTCACACCCTGACACCCCCACACCACAGTGCAAGGAACCCATGTGAGGATGAGCATGCAAGGGATGGGGGCGGAATGCCGCGGAGGGCACGGGAGGAGGGTGGCCGGCGAGGCGAGTGCGCCCTGCCGTCTGCAGAGGTCCCTGGATGCTCAGACACGGGCTGGGGGCGTGGCCTCGAGAGTGGGCGTGGCTTCCATGGGGCGGGGCCTGCTTTCCGAGACCTATGGGCCCCTCCCGCCTACCACGCCTCCTTCTGGTTGGGGGCTTACGTCTTGCTTGGTGGTCCTGCTGCTCTTTCCCCCTGGCGCTGGGCCCTCCCCTCCGATCCTATGTCCTAGACGTGGTGACAATGACAACGTGGACCATAAGAAGAGCCTTGGGGACTTTCCTGGTGGCACAGCGGTTAGGAATCTGCCTGCCATGCAGGGGATACGGGTTCGAGCCCTGGTCCCGGAAGATCCCACATGCCACGGAGCAATTAAGCCCGTGCCCGACAACTACTGAGCCTGTGCTCTAGAGCCCGCGAGCCACAACTACTGAGCCCACGCGCCTAGAGCCGTTGCTCTGCAACAGGAGAAGCCACCGCAATGAGAAGCCCGCGCACCGCAACAAAGAGTAGCCCCAGCTCGCCGCAACCAGAGAAAGCCCGCGCGCAGCAACGAAGACCCAACGCAGCCAAAAAATAAATAAATAAATGTATTATTTTTTTAAAAAAGAAGAGCTTTGGCTTCCGCCTTTCCCAGGTCCCCGCCCTGGGTCGGGGGTGGTCCTCAGGAGACATCCCGCCCGGCCAGAGCCTCTACCCAGACCCTCCCACTCCAAGCTGACCACCCTGGCTCAGCTCTCTAAACTTGCCTATCCTCCAGGCCCTCCTCAAAAGTACCCCCTCCCAGAAGTGAGCCCAGTTTAACTTCTCACCTCTGAGAATCATACTCTGTCACCCCCTCCCAGACACAGCCCACAACCTCCCAGCAACGGTGTCATCAATGTCCCTAAGGCCAGGCATCCAGAGGCCAGTCCGATGTGCCATGGCTAGGTGGCTTCCACAGTGGCCACCAGCAACACGGCCCAACTCGGCTACAAGGATCTTCTGCTACAAGACCTAGGATGGAGTCTTCCTACGGCTTGTGACTTGCGGTCCTGAGGGGCCAGGAAGCTGAGGAGGGTCTTTTCTTCCAGAGCAGGGTGGGGTCTCCAAGAGGAAGGGTCAAGTCTCACTCACCCCCAGCCCACCACAGCGGGAAGTCCTAATGTTTTTCAAGGGTAAATGGAGGTTTCTGGAACCATAGCTGGGTGAGAAGGATGTCTCCACCAGGCAGAATCTGCTGGCACATTTTCCTCACAATTGGCTTGGAGTCTGCCCACGCTGGGTAGGTGGGTGGATGGATGGGTGAGTGGGTGGATGGATGGGTGGATGGGTGTATGGGTGGGTGGGTGGATGGATGGAGGGATATGTGAGTGGGTGGATGGGGGGGTGGGTGGATGGGTGGAGGGATATGTGAGTGGGTGGATGGATGGGTGGATAGGTGGATGGGTGGATGGATGGATGGATATGTGAGTGGGTGGGTGGGCAGATACCATGTTCCCAACAGAGGCCAGCAGACCCCCTGCCTCCTTGCACACCCTGAGTGCCCCAAGGCTCCTAGCCGGGAAAGGATCACAGAGCCTATTCATAAAACAGCTGAGGAGGTGGGTGAAGTTCAGCCTGCAGAAGACAAGCCTCAGGGGAGCAGAAGAAGTGCCTTTGAGGGTTTGGAGGGCTCTCCACTGGGAGAAGGCAAGGACACTGCCTCCTAACCCCATGACTCTAAGGATGGACCCAGGACTAGTGGCGGAAGTGGGAGGGAGGCAGATGGTTTCTTGAGGCAAAGCCAGCTGCTGGAGCCTGCCTCCTCTCCTGCTGTGTTCCTGACAAATGGTAAATGGAACCAGTTTTCTTGCTAACTCACATTTTCAGTTCCAAATGGTCTGTGACTCCAAACATGTTCTAATTAGCAAAGTGTCTTTTTGTTGCAAGCAACACACTGATAGTCACAAATGAATGACACAGAGGTGCGTATGATGCAAAGCCACACCGTACCCAGCCACCCTCCCCAGGTCTGCTCCTTGATCCCACAGGGCTGAGTGAGGCTCACAGCGGCCCCTACAGTTGTACACACCACACCTACCTCTCAGCTCTGACTTGCCAAATTTCAGACACTGTGGACTCCTCAATATGAAAGGTGGAAATTCAAGAACATTACAGTCGACCCTTGAACAATGCGAGAGTTAGGGGTGCCGAGCTCCTGTGCAGTCAAACGTCTCAGTGTAACTTTACAGGTGGCCTTCTGATCTGAGGTTCCACATCCGAGGATTCAACCAACCTCTGGTTGGGTAGTGCTACGCTATGTATTGAGTGAGGAAAAAAAAAAAAAAAAAGTGTATAAGTGGACTCACGCAGTTCAAACCCATGTTGTTCAAGGGTCCGCTGTACATGGCCCTGCTATTTTTCATATTTACATAGTTACTTTTATTCTTCTACTGCTTTTTTGGTAACTTTAAATAACATTCTTTCTATCATATAGCCTAGCAATTCCGCTGCAAGGTATATACCTAAGAGAAATGATAACGTGTCCACGGGACTTCCCTGGTGGTCCAGTGGTTAGGACTCCTCGCTTCCACTGCAGGGGGCACGGGTTCGATCCCTGGTCGGAAAACTACAATCCCTCACACCGTGCAGCACAGCCAAAAAAAGAAGAAAACATGTTCATACAAAAACCTGTACATAAATGTTCATAGCAGCGTGACTCACAATAGTCAAAAAGGGGAAAACGACTCAAATATCCAGCAGCTGATGAATGGTTAAACAACATGCAGTCTGTTCCTACAGTGGAATATTATTCAATTATATAAAGGAATGGGGACTCCCCTGGTGGCGCAGCGGTTAAGAATCCGCCTGCCGATGCAGGGGACACGAGTTCGAGCCCTGGTCCGGGAAGATCCCACATGCCACGGAGCACCTGAGCCCGTGCGCCACAGCTACTGAGCCTGCGCTCTAGAGCCCACGAGCCACAACTACTGAAGCTCGTCTGCCTAGAGCCCGTGCTCCGCAACAAGAGAAGCCACCGCAATGAGAAGCCCGCGCACGGCAACGAAGAGCAGCCCCCGCTCACCGCAACCAGAGAAAGCCCGCGCCCGGCAACCAAGACCCAACGCAGCCAAAAATAAATAAATAAATATTTTTTTAAAAAGGGAATGAAGTACTGAGACAGGCTTTACCACTGAACACACTATGCTAAGTGAAAGAAGCCGGACACACACAAAAACACATCTTGTATGATTCCGTTTACGTGGAATGACCGGAATAGGCAAATGCATAGAGAGCGAAAGTAGAGTTGTGGATGCTTAGGGCTGCTGGGCAGGGAGACACAGACTGCTAACGAGTACGGGGTCTCTTTGCGGGCTGATGACAAAGATGCAGGTAGACAGTAGTGGTGGTTGCAGGACCTCTGCCAATGTCCAAAAACCCGCAGAATCACACACTTTAAAAGGGCGCGTTTTATGCTAGGTGACATATATCAATAAAGCTGTTATATGTAAAAATATATATTCATTGGGTAAAGAAGATGTAGTACACATATACCGTGGAATATTACTCAGCCATCAAAAGAAATCATGCCATTTGCAGCAACATGGATGGACCCAGAGATTATCCTGCTAAGTGAAGTAAGTCAGACAGAGAAAGACAAATACTCTATGATCCCACTTATATGTGGAATCTAAAATATGACACAAATGAACTTATCTACGAAACAGAAACAGACTCACAGACACAGATAACAGACCTGTGGTTGCCAAGGGAGAGGGACAGACTGGGAGTGTGGGTTTAGCAGACGCAAACTATTACGTACAGAATGGATAAACAGCAAGGTCCTCCTGTACAACACAGGGAACTATATTCAATATGGTGTGATAAACCATAATGGAAAAGAATATGAAAAAGAATGTATATATATGTATAACTGAGTCACTTTGAGCAGAAACTAACACAACATTGTAAATCAACTATACTTCAATATGTATTTAAAAATATCTATATATCTATTCGTTCACATTCACTTCTGACCTGGCCTTGGGGAGGCAAGGTCACCGGTCCCCCCCAACTGCATTCCCCCATCCCTCCTCAGTCAGACCCAAACAGTGAACCTGAACACTGTCCGACATCAGTCTGTGAACACACACCGACAGATGGGAGGCTGAGGTTGGGAGAGGGTCTTGCAAAGAATCAGAATCCCGTTGTGATCATAACTGTGAGTTAAAAAATAATTGCTGTGTATTGAATACTCACCCCGTGTCAAGGTGACGGTGCTGTGTGTTTTACATGCATCATCTCATTAAGCCTCAGGATGACTTGAGGTCAGGCACCGTGTCCCCATTTGACAGAGGAGCAAACTGAGGCTTAGAGACATCCCATGACTGCTAGAACGTGGTAGATCTGGGAGCAGAGCCTGGAATGTAAATCCAAAGCTCTTGGCCACCTGGGACAACAGCCCGCATTTGCTTTCTGTCTCCAAGTATGAGTTTTCTCAGGCTGGTGCTCACCTAGACCCATTCATTTTACGTGTTTTAAGCCCTTTGTGCGACGCAAGACCCATCCCGAGAATGTCCTTCGGTGCAGAGGAAGGCAGTAGAGGTATAAGGGCTCCCCCCCCCCGCCACGTCCCCTTGCCTTCCACCTGGTGCCAGGACGCTCCAGCCTCCCTGGACCTCCATCCTGACCTCAGGTGGGTGCAACCTGGGCCGTGACCTTGACCTGCTTCCCGGCGGACAATGGGAGGGCTGTTTGCCTTCCCGGGTGCCGCATTAGACAGTGTTTTGCTTTCCCTCAGAGGAGATGTGTTGCCCCTGCCCCGCGCGGCAGGGCCAGCCGCTGGGCCGCCGCCAGGAGCCTCTCCCTGCTGCTCAGCGCCTTAGCGCCCATTCTGGAGGTTTAATCATTAACGGGCACATTTGGCCTTTGATTTCAGGTTGGAATCTGGGAGCTGTGCCCAGGTACTATTACCTCTGACACACTATTTTGTGTAAAATCACTCTTAGCTGCCATTAGCTGATAAAGCTGGAAATAAAAAGAGGGGTCCGTTAACCGCACTGGCCTCTCGACCTCTCCGCCTCCGTGGAAGGCAACCGTGGGACCTGCCTTTTGGAGGCCGTGAAGAAGGTTCTAGAACGTTTGCTGTCAACGTGGCCCGGCCCTGCGGCTGCGTGGCGGCCTCACCCCCACGTGCAGTTCTGAGGCTGGCGGAGTTGCCAGGAGCAGCGTCCGCTCAGGGCAGACTGCCCAGAAGCCAGGCCCCTGCGGGCTCTAGGCTCCCCGAGTGAGAAGCCCCTGGGATCCACAGCTCCTCACCCTTCCAGCCCGGGGTGGGGCCCAGGCAGCAAGGCCCACACCCGTCACCCTTGGTAGGAGCAGCCGCTGCCTGGTGTGGGAGTGAGCTCCCCATCCCGGGCGGACTCCAACCTGGGACGCCCACTCAGGGCTGCCCCCGACCTGAGCCGGCCCTCCGGAGTCACCGACAGGTACCGAAGCCACGCCTCCTCCCCCTCCCCCTTGCCCTGCACGGAGACCCGCCTCCCCTACCCTCTCCTGGGAACGGCCCTGGGAGGCACGCGGCCTCCCAACGTGAGCTGCAGCCCCCGCTGCGTTTCTGCTGCTCGGGGGGCGGGGCGTTGCCGGAGCAGCTGGCTGGAGGGGGAGGCCGCTTGAGAGAGGCCTGCTTGGGAGGAGGGACCCTCTGCCTTCCTGCCCTCCTGCATCTCTGCCCCCTGAGCCCTGCCCCCCTCCTCCCCAGAAACCTGAGGCTGAAACCTCAGGATCTCCCACTTTCCCCTGTGCTGCAATTCCCCTCGAGCTGGCCCGTCCCCGGTCCCCTGCTGCAGTGCCAGTATCGGGGCGCCAGTCAGCGCGGGTTTGCTCAGGGGTGACCATACGGTCAGCACCCGGGTGCGCACGCCCTCGGACACTCCCAGCTTGTCAACGGGAAGGGACTTGGAGGCCAGTGTGTCAAAATTTCTCAGACACAGAAGGGCCACAGGGGCCGGGTACACTGAGGGGCAGGCCAGAGCCTGCACACAGCCATGCCAGAGCCACCGCCTGTTTTTGTTTTGTTTTTTTAAAAATATTTGTCTATTTATTTTTGGCTGCATCAGGTCTTAATTTCAGAACGTGGGATCTTTTGTTGCAGCACATGGGCTTCTCTCTGGTTGTGGCGCACGGGCTTCAGAGCACGCAGGCTCAGCAGTTGCAGTGTGTGGGCTCTCTAGTTGAGGTGCACGGGCTCAGTGGTTGTGGCGCGGAGGCTCAGTTGCCCCGGGGCGTGTGGGATCTTAGTTTCCTGACCAGGGATCGAACCCGCATTCCCTGCACTGGGAGGCGGATTCTTAACCGCTGGACCGCCAGGGCAGTCCCCACTACTGCCTGTTTTGCCCAAGTAGCCGCGGGCCTCCCCGTGGGGCTCTGCTCTGTGACCCTGGTCGCTGGGCGTCATCTCCCCACCGCCCTGTGGGGCTTCGGGGCCTTCCTGCCAGCCGGCCCTGGCTCCAGATGGCCAGACACTCCCAGAGCCTCCGGCTGGCTGGGTGCGCGGCTCCCGCGGCACCGGAAGAGCTGCCTGGAAATGCAGGATGGGCACACCCTGTTAGGGGCTTGCCCACTGTCCCCCTGGGAGCCTTCCTGGAATCCAGGAAATTAAGAAGGACTCAGGCAGGACCCCCCAGGGGCCTAGTGGCCCCACCTCTGTCTTACCGCAGGACTCCTGGCCCTGTTCTTGGCTCTGCCGGGGAAGCCAGACCCTGCTGCCCAGAAGCAGGGTGGTGTTCACGGGGAAGGGCAGCTGGGGCCTCGCGGGGAGCAGACCCCCCAAGTCCCCTCCACGTCCGCCCTCTCCTTTGCACCCCTGCTGCCGCCATGCCCCCCGGACCAGGGCAGTGGCCGCCCGGCCGGTCACCCTGCTTCGTCCTTGCTGTGGCCCCGTCCACTCTTGGGCTCCATGGATTTGAGTTGTTTACTAGTCCCTGTTGCTTTAGGAACAGACTTGAAATCTTAAAGAACTTGACCCACCATCCCTGGCTGCAGGGATTGTGCGGTCGGGGGTGGGGCAGACTCTCGTGTAGGCAGGGTTTGCAGGAAGCTGATGGGTTATTCGGTAGCTTTACTTCACAGATACATCCCGGAGGGATGAAAGTGCTGAATGTGAAGAAGTCAGAAACGTTTAGAAGAAAGTCTGGGCGCCTGGACCCGCCCGAGGAGGGGAGCAGCGTCCTTGCCCCGGAGAGGGGCATGGCCTCCTGCTTCCTGGGCCAGGCTTCCAGCGAAAACAAAGGCCAAGGATGCCACCCCGTGCACTGGGCCCCATGCAGGGTCAGGGACCTGCATCTCCCCACACAAACAGGCTGTCATCTCCAGCACCACGTGGCAGAGAGGGAGCCGAGGTTTTTCCAGACGTCTGGGGAGCCTTCTCCCATTCCCCACGCAGCCCAGGCCCAGCTTGGTGGGTTGCTTTGGGTGTGCAGCCAATGGCAGCGCTTGGGCCCTAGGGCAGGGGGGAGCACAGGGAGGCCGCTGGCCTGGGTGGGGCCCTCGGACCCTGCCGGTGACACCCACATGCAGGCCTGTGAGGACCAGAGTTGGGTGCTCCACACCGGGCAGGGAAATGACGCGCCCCGTGCAGCCCGCTCCGGTTCAGTGCCTAGGGGGGCAGCCTGTGAGGCGAGGCCTGGCAGAGGCCCTGTCAGCCCTTCCCTGGATACCTGACTTCCCAGACGGCTGAGGTGAACCAGCCCTGTCCCAGCCCCAGAGCCTTTAAGAGACCAGTGGGGAAGCTGCTCTTTAGGCGCCGCTGTGATAAGGGTGATGCACGTGTAGAGGCAACATAGACAGACCTACAAGTGCGTCACTTACCAGAGCCTCAGTCTCTTCATCTATAAAATGGGGACAAGAATCAGGGCACTGCCTCAGGGTGCTCGGAGGATGGAGGTGACATAATCCTGGCACCTGGCAAGTGGTCAGTGCACGGGAGGAGGCCTGAGTGCATGCCCAGGTGCAGAGGGGCAAGGGGCTCCCTTGGGTAGGGAGGGAAGGCTTCTCATCCTGTGTCTGCTCTGGCAGAGGGCATAGGACGCCTGGAAAGTGCAAAGCCCCAGGAAGACTGCATGCTCAGAGGCTGGGGGGAGGGGCTGAACAAAAGGATGGCAGGGAAGGGCTGGTCCAGCTGGAGGGCCTGGCCGAAGGCCGGTGGAGAGGGGCGGCCTACCAGAACTTTCCTCCTGGGCGTTCCCTGCCCCCTGCTGCCTTTCAGGACCTCTGGACAGTGCAGACCAGCTGGCTGGGGGCCTGGGCTCGTATTTCCATTTAAAATTCCCAAGTTGCCCTAAAGGACCCAGCAAGAGCACAGTGAGGGGTGGAAAATGTTAGCCGAGAATCTGTCCTGTCTCTGGAGCTCTCCTGACCCTTCTCCTGTCCCCGCTGTCCCTGCAATGCTATGAGGTCTGCTCCCTGCAGTTGAGTTTCTTTACAAAAGAGGAAAACGAGGCTCAGAGAGGAAAGAGCTCTCAGAGTCCCGCCGTTGGTCTAAGGCCAGATCGGCTTTAAATCCAAGTCCGTTTCATCACTGGGACTGGAGGGGACCAAAGAAGTCCGCCATGGCCAGCAAGGATGGCCCATACTGTACCACACCCCAAATCCCTTTGGCCCAGGGTCGCTCTCCACACCACCGATCAGGGGAGCCTGGTGGACGCCCACCCTGGTGGCCCCCCCTGCAAACTACAGGTGCTCAGGAGTGTCCCTGAGGCTTCCCCTGGCCAAGGTCAGGACTGGCAATGCTGACCTTGAAAGTGGTCATGGCCGCAGTGGTCTCTGCTGGGCTGCTCTGAGGGCAGCAGATCCAAAGCTGGTGGTGAGGCCTCCAGCCCTGCCTGCAGCCCCAAGTCCCCTGCACTCAGGAGGCAGCTGTCAGCATCCCTGGTGGATGTCCGTCTCTGAGTGCACGGAGGCCAAACAAAGGATGGTGCCCAGCCCCGAAACAGGAGAATCTACCAGCAGCCCCTGGAGGGGACCAATGATCAGCGCAGGCCCGCAACGTGGGGCTCCCAGCTACTCCCCTTCTCCAGGAAAGCCCCTTACATGGGGTGCCCAGTGGCCACGTCTGGGCCTGGTCACCCTGCCCACTGGCCTCAGTGGCTGGTCCTGGTGTGGGCCCCTGACTCAAGCTGACCAATCAGAATTTCCTTCCTGGAAATCTGGCTCTGATTGGCCCACAGAGGAGCCCTGAGGGCCACACCTGGCGGCAGGGCCCCTTCCTCATCCATAAAAGAATATTAAAAATGACATTTTCCAAACATGTTGGCATAAAGACGAGTATATGCATATTATGTGTGGAAACATTTTCTTCAACCTAAAAGCTCATTGTTTTTCCTGCCGATTTGAGAAGAAATAAAAACATTTTGGGGGGCACTGAGCCTGCTGTGCCTCTTGGAGGCCCCCAAGGTCAGTGCTGCAGGTTCGCTGGCCACGTTCCTTCTTGACATGGAAGACGCCTCACCTCCTTCCTGTCCGTCTCCTTTTGGCCTGAGTTGCCCAGAACTGGATTCTGGGGCTTCCCTGGTGGCGCAGTGGTTGAGAGTCCGCCTGCCGATGCAGGGGACGCGGGTTCGTGCCCCGGTCTGGGAAGATCCCACATGCAGCGGAGCGGCTGGGCCCGTGAGCCGTGGCCGCTGAGCCTGCGCGTCCGGAGCCTGTGCTCCGCAACGGGAGAGGCCACAACAGTGAGAGGCCCGCGTGCCGCAAAAAAAAAAAAAAAAAAGACCTGGATTCTGAGTGTTGGTGGCCTAAGAGCTAACATGGCCTTCCCGCTGTGGCTGTGCCTCTGAGCGAGGCAGAGTGTCACTCATCACCCCTGAAGCCCTGGACACCGTTTCACAGGTGAGGACACTGAGGCCTGGAGAGTTAGCTGCCTTGCCCGGGGCCCCGCTGCGGGTCCAGAGCCAGGTTCCAAGAATTCACGTGCAGCTTGCTCTTTGTAAGGAAAGGTAGGTAAGCAGCTTCCTTCCCAGTTTCTCCTGCCCACTCTTTCCTTCCTTCCTGGTTCTTCCTCCGTTTGCACTTAGGCCGGGGTCACAGCAGGATGGAGCCGGGAGAATGAGTCTGGGGGTGAGAGGACGGCGAGGGTGGACAGAGCAGACGAGTGGGTAGTGGCTGCTCCCGCGCCTCTCAGGTGCCACCCGCTCTGGGCACGAGGCCGGTTCCTACGGCCTCCCTGGGTCCCCCATCCTGCGAGGCCCTCGCCGGGAGAGGCGAACCCAAGGCCAGCTGCAGGAGGGGAGTCCCTTCAGGGATCTGGATCAGGGCAGAGGTGCTGCCCAGCTGCCTCTGGCTCCAGGGAGAAACCCTAGGCCCCGCGGAGCTCCGTCAGCTTTTCCTGAGAACAGGAGAAGAAGCGGGAAGCGGGGATGTAAAAATAGACGCTAGAGCCAGTCGGGGCAGGACTGGAGTTGGCCGGCCTCACGGCTTCCTCCTTCTGAAAGTTGGGCTCGGGCGCGCCCAGCCTGGGAGGGACGCCCGCTGGGCCTCCGTCCCCTCCTGCTTCCCGGACACCTCCTGGGCCCCCAGCCCCGGGAGGGAGGCACGTGCACGGGCCACAAGGCCTCTGGGCGGACTCTGTGATTCACAGGGCCGGCCAGCCAGCATGGCTTCTGCGCACCTGAGCCCCCACCTGCTGGCGACAGCTTCCCTCCAGGGCTGCTGGGCTGGGTGAGCCACTCACACAGCCCCCAGTGGGCGTGCTGGAGATGTGGTGCCTCCTGCACCTCCGTCCAACCCCCACCCAGAGGGGCTGACCCCCTCTGGAGCTGCCTCTGACCTCTAACCTTTCCCAGGCAGGTTAGATTGAAGGCCTGAGAAGAGGCAGGGGTGGGGCTCATGACTGTCTCTCCAAAGAGCAGCCAGTGCTGTAGCCCCTCCCAGCTCATCCTCCCCGCACAGCTCCTCAGCCCTGCGCCGGGGGCTGAAGCCCCAGGACCCGATTCCAGCTTCTGCCCGCTGCAGGGGGGAAGGCACTGCGTGTGACGCCGAGGCCGGCCTGCCATTCTGCTGTGTCCCTCCCTGGGCAGTCAAGGTCCCCTGCGACCTCTGTCTCCCCATCAGCCAAAAGGAAATTCAGCTTCCGCCTCCTCAAGAGAACAAGAGACGGAGCTGTGCAAACTGTAAAGTGCTGCGCGGGCGCGAAGGGCTGCTGCCCCCTGCAGGAAGCAGGGTTTCTCTCTGAGGCCGCAACAGAGACGCCCCTGCAGCTCCTGCCAGCTGCCCCGCCTCCATCCCACGTTTCCCTCCTGCCCCTGGGTCCCCACGGAGTCGGGCATCTTCCGGCCGCGCTCAGCTGATGCTGAAGGTGAGTCGGGTGCGATGACGACCCCGAGTGCCGGTGAATCGCGGAGCAGGAGGAGGAAGTGGGTTATTCCCGGGACTGTCTCTCGGAGAGGCCGAGAGAGCAAGAGGGACGTCACTGCCGGGTGGCCTCATACGCACGAGGCCCCTGCCCGAGCGCCACCGGCCCTCTGTCCCCGCGGGCTGCGTTGGGCCCTGGCTCTGAGGACCACAGGCTGAGCGCCGCCTCCAGGCTGCTGGGAAGCGCGGGCACGGAGCGGGGGTGGGGGCCGTGCCTGCCCGGAGCCACCCTCACAGAGGCCTCAACAGTGAGCCTTTGGCGCCTGCTCCAGGGAGCGTAATCCAGGGGGTCCAGGGCGCGTGAGAGGTGACACTGTGAACTGTAAACTTTAAACTGTATCAGTGTTCGTAAGCCGGCTATTTAAAAATTTTACCCGAGGGGCCGTACTCAGTATTTTGTAATCATCGATAAGGGAAGAGAATCTCAAAGGAATATATATATACACACACACACATATGTATAACTGAATCACTGTGCTGTACACCTGAAGCTAACACAACATTGTAAATCAACTCTACTTCAATTAAAAAATAAATACATTTTATTTATTTAAAAATCCTCATGCAGTGGAAGCGGCTGTGGCCTCTGAGGCCCTTTGGTAAAGCCACTTAAAAGGTCTAAGCTCCCAGGGCTGGGACAGGGCAGGGGAGGGACACCGGAGGGGCTGGGGCAGCCTCGGGCAGTGTCGTGGGCCCTTAGAATGAGCGCCCCTTCAGTGCTGGGCCCTGGGCGCTTCACTCGCCTGGTACCAGCCCCGCAAGCTTTTCTAAGTACAGGGGGGACACTGAGGCCTTGGGTCTGGGTTAGGAGTCAGGAGTCGGCTGGGTGGGCTACGGACCGCGAGGGCTGCCCGAGGACCCCCACCAAGAGCAGGTCTGGGGGCAGGGGCTCAGTCCGTCCTTCCTGGCAGAAGGCAGCACCTGCACAGCCTCAGCTGGTGACAGAGGGGCAGAAACGCTCTGGACGTGGACAGAGGGCACCGGCACAGCCGCTAATGAAAGGCCGGGGCAGTGTGGGAGCTGAACCATCCCGCGGCTTCCTCGAGGCCCGGCCGCTGTGACCGTGACCGTGGTAATAACGCCAGTGCCCATCGTGGGTGGTCAGGCTGCTGGTGTGGGATATCTGGGCTCAGGAAGGCCCTCCCCACGCGATCTCACTGATGCTGCCCTGGCTGGCTGAGGGATTATTAGTTTATTGTTTTTAAAGTGCCCTGTTGTTATTTTTTGATTACGGAAGTGATCCAAACTCATGATAAAGACCTTGAGCACTGAGTGGGTGGTGCTATTGGCTTGGTTCATGGTTCATGGACGGGGAGGTGACGCAGCCCATCGCAATTCATCAGTATCAGCAGCAGGATGACAAAAAGGATTTAGTCACCGTTCTTTGGGACCCAGCTGGGTAAGGCTGCTGGCAGACAGACAGGGTCTGCACCCAGGCCCTCCCAACCTAAAGCTGACCAAAAATAAGGGTATCTTCTGCACAGTCCTGGGAGGTGAGGGCAGGAGTGGGGGCTAAGAGCACATGCTGGCACAGTGCCCCAGCCGCTGGTGCCCGCGGCCCACAGGGCAACTGCCCATCTTGCTTCTCCAGCTGCTTCCTGCTGCCAGATCTGGGGCTGGGCTGCCCTGATACCCTGGTACTTCCTGGAGTTAGGAGAGGCCACTGAGAGCTGGAGGGCGCGGGGTGGCCCCTTTCATCCACGCGCAGGCACCTGAAGACCTAGGCTGGGCTGTGTGCTTGAGGCTCCTCTGGGGAGCGCGGGAGACAGGGGTCCTGCCGAGGGACTCTGTGCTGTGCATTTTTGTGGCCCTGATTTTAGTGACGAGCCCCTTCACCCAACTCAGACCATCATGGCCTGAGGAACACAGATCACCTAATTCATTCTCATGAGGTCTCACGGTGAGCTGCTGATTTGGCCATCACAACTCCATTTTACAGATAAGGAAACTGAGGCTTGGGGGGGGACGACGTTCACATGTCCAAAGCCGCACAGTACCAAGTGGCTGAATTTGATTTGAACCATTCCCAGCCCTTCCCCCATCTCCCAGCTCCCCGCCCACACTCGGCTCTCCAGGCCCTGACGCTATGGACACGATGCTGCCGCCCATTTTCAGGGAGCAGGGGCTCCCAGAGCCCAGCGGGGACCAGGCAGCGGGTGTGACCTCCTGGGAGGCCAACCTTGGAACTTGTTTTTCTTGGCGCCCTCCTGGGGACTGCATTCCACCGAGCCTGACACACGCATTTTCCCCAGGCCTAGGTGTGGAACTTCGGGTGAGGGTGGCCAGATCTGGGGAACCTCCCAGAGCCCCTGGGGTGATCTGGGACGCTAGGCTTGTGTCTGGATGCTGCGCCCCCAGGATCTGGCCCAGAGCAGGCCTTCTGTGTTTGCCAACCGTGCCCCAGGGACAGGTAGATCATGGGCATACTTGGCTTAGAGACGCCTGGGCCTGGTTTGGGCCGAGAGTAGGGAATGGGAAAGGATATCAGAAAGTGCCGGGTGCTGAGGAGGAGGATGGCCGAGTGCAGAATGCTGGTGGGTGCTGCAATCAACGCTGGTGCCTAAGGGGTCCGCCAGGAGGGTCTCAAGTTCAGAACACCTTGCAGTGGGATTGCAGGGCCTTGAAAAAGCCTCCAAGTCACCCGTTTCCCGTGATTTCGTTGGTGCTGGGGTGCAGGTTATCTGGCCTCCTTTAGTTTTGCTGTGTGTTTTACTGTTTGGCTAATTAATCTTGGTCTGACAAACTTTCTTTTTGGAAGAAAATGTTTATTCGTGGGTGTTTGACCTGAAAAATAATATTGCTGGGTTTTCTGGCACCTCCAAACATTTAGGAGACACATGTGGAAGCCGAACTGGGCGTCAAGTCTGCCTGCAGTGTCCCTCGGGGCTGGGAGCCTCTCCAGGTCAGGCCAGGCCCACCTTGGAACTGCCTTTGACCCAGAGTCCAGGCTGGGGCCAGCGTGGAGGCAGCAGCACCTGCTTGTTGAGTGAATAACCGACCTGGCTGTGGAACTGTTCCTGGAACAGAGGTGCCAAGAAGGTGAGAGAAGCCAGGCAGGAGGGCAGGGCTGCATTAGACTCTCAGGGTGTAATTCTTCTTGCCCTTGCAAGAAGGGTGCAATTTACATTTTTATTTATTTGAAATCACACAGTAATTCTTTTTTTAAAAAAAATTAATTAATTAATTAATTTTTGACTGTGTTGGGTCTTCTTTGCTGCACGCGGGCTTTCTCTAGTTGCGGTGAGCAGGGGCTACTCTTCGTTGCGGTGCACGGGCTTCTCATTGCGGTGATTCTCTTGTTGCGGAGCACGGGCTCTAGGCGCGCAGGCTTCAGTAGTTGTGGCACGTGGGCTCAGCAGTTGTGGCTCATGGGCTCTAGAGTGCAGGCTCAGTAGTTGTGGCGCACGGGCTTAGTTGCTCCGTGGCATGTGGGATCTTCCTGGACCAGGGCTCGAACCCGTGTCCCCTGCGTTGGCAGGTGGATTCTTAACCACTGTGCCACCAGGAAAGTCCCCCACACAGTTAATTCTTGAACACAGTCTCATATAAATCAAAGTGTTACCAATAAAATCCAAGTTCATCTTGATCAAGCCCCTTTATTGTGCCCCCCGACTCCCGGTATATTCCCTGTTCTGTTTTGGTGCCTACTTTACCAGATTTTTACCGATACACAAGCTCGCGCCTATATAAACACATAGTTTGAGTGTTGCGCCTGTGCGTGTGTTTAATCTCAAAGGGTGTCGCTCTGTATCATGCTGTAAACTGCTTTTCCCTTGAGCAGACGAAATCTTGGAGATCCTGTCAGTGTGCACAGATCTTCCTTATGACCTGCGTCTGCCACGGAGGACCCGAGGCTACAGCACCGGCCCCCACGGGAGTCCGCACGCCCATCCTATGGATGAGGAAGCGGAGGCTCAGGGAGCTTGGGTGACTTGCCCAGCGTCACCTCCAGCTGTGTGAGGGTTGGGTCTGGTGGGGACTGGGAGAGGGCCAGGTGGGACTGCTAAGTGTGGAGCACAAAGAGAGGAGTGGCAGGTGCAGGGGACCCCGAGGGCAGAGTCCAGACGCCCAAGGGAGGAAATCAGAACATTGCCCTCTGGGAGTCTCAGCGATTCCGGACGGATCAGGCAGGAAGCTGGCGCTCCGCTGGAAGCTGAGGAATTCTGCAGGCCCCGCCTGGCGACACGCCCGCTCTCCCTTCCTCTGTGGCCAGGGTGCCTGGGGCTGGGCGATGACCGGGTGGGCCCTGTCCTCCAGGACACATGGCCCGGGCCCGCTGCCATGCCAGGCGGGCCCAGGGGCAGGTCCTGCCCGCGTCCGTCCCCCACACGCCCATGACTCCCGCTCTGGGTGGCCTCTGCCGGGTGCTCATTCCCCAGGACTTAGGTCAGGGTGAGGCACGTGCCGGAAGGACCAGGCCACCCGGTGGCGGGGGGGGGCAGGGTGTGACCTGCAGTGCTTCCACGAAGGCCGGGCCGGCCAAGGTGCTGGTGGAAGGAGGCAGGGAAGTGGCCTCCAGCCTCCTCAACGCGCTGCTTCCTCCTGACTCACTGCTGGCCCGCCCACCCGTGGCGGGAAGTCTCCGAACCTCCCCAGACGTAGCAGCAGCTGCCGGGTGAGGGACCTGCCCCTCGCTCCCCACCCGCGTCTGCCTCGGCTGACCCACGTCGCAGGCGTTTGGCTGAGAGAGGCCGGGGCAATCCGAGGTGGGGTGGGCGCGGCCAGGGTGTGTCCGTGGTGCCAGCGCCCATGCAGCATTCTTGGCCTGGTTTCGCAGCGCTGCGCCCCACCTGACCACCTTGCGCCTGTCCCCTTGGAAGCCGCTGGCTTATTCACAGGCCACTTGTGCCCAGCGGCTCGGGGGCTTTGCTGCCAGCAGGCTGTCAGCCGGGGCCTTCCCAAAAGAGTGCCGGGGACGCGCGTCCTTGGGCTTGGTCTGCGGGTTCCGTGCACCCCAGGCCCTCCTGCTCTCCTGGCTGTGTGACGTGGACCAGCTACCTCTGGCCCCTCAGGCTTCCTGACTGACAGCCGAGACTCTCAGATTCCACCTCGCACGCCGTCACCCGGATCAGACAGAGCCCGGGGCTCAGGAGCGGAGCGGCGCTGAGCACAGGCTGCTGCATCGCGGTCAGTAGCATCTCTGCTTCCTGAGTCTGTGTCGCGCCCAGGCGGACTTACTCCCATCAAATCCCGTGGGGCTCACTTTTGGAGTTCTGTTTGGCTGCACAGCAGAATCTCTTGAGGAGTATTTTTTAAAAAACTTTCATTATGTGGAACATTGTTAATATTTTACGTCGAACTTTTTACAGAAGTAGACAGGATTTGTATTGAACTTCATATCCCCGTATCAGCCATCAACTCAGGCCCATCCTGTTTTATTTATACTCTACCCAGTTCCCCTTCTCCCTACATTGTTTTGAATCAGACAAAGGAGGTTTTTATCTTTTTTTTTTTTTAAGTACAAGTGCCAGACTCTCACCCTCAGGAATTTAATCGAGTCATCCAGGCTGGGGCCCAGAAAAAGTGTATTTTAGCAAAGCTCCCTCCTGGGAGACACAGAGGTGCAGCCAGTGGGGAGGGTTTAGAGCCAGCAGATCTGTGGAGCTGCTTCCAGGAGGGTCTGGGAGACACTGCGAGACCCCAGAGAGGTGGTACATGGGGTGTCAGCCCAACAACGCTGACCTAGACGTTCAGGTTTGGACGGCCCCCTCTGAGGGCGCACGACACCTTCACTCCAGACGAGGGGAGAGATCCCATCCCACTCTGATGTGGAGGGTCTGGAGGGGGTGCTGACAGCCCCATCAATCGCGTGCTTGGGAAAGCAAAGACCAGAGAGGATAAACCCACCTGGAAAGTGGTTAACCGGTCAACCGCAAGGCTGCATGTTCCCAGGGGCTGCGCCAGCCAGTTCCTATCAAAGGAGATCCTGGCGCTGGCAGAGCTGGCCCACAAAGGATGCTTTGTTCACCCGTTAAAATAAACACTTCCCCTGGATATTTACTCCCGGGACTCAAATGTAATATGGGGTGTAAGTTACTCTTTAACAGGAGACCTGATCCAGGCCACCAAGCTCTCCTGAGCTAATTTCCTGGAAGAAAGGCGTCCCTCCGCCAGCCCAGGTGTTTATTAACCTCTCCCCGTGGAGGTCAGAGAGGCTGGCCGTGGCCATCAGCAGGACCCCAGGCTCACCCTGAGAGCCCTGGTCCTGAGGGCCAGCCTCAGTCTTCCCTGAAGAAGAGTGGAGGTGACCAGCGAGTCCTCGCTGTCTGGGCAGTGAAACCAGAGGCTCAGCAAAAACGTGCTTTCCTCTGGTCTGTTCAGTTCCCACTTGGAGAGAACACGAGTGGACTTGGGCTCCCAGCCGGAGAAGGGTGCATGCAGGTGTCCAGACAGGCCCCTGGCACCAGGGCCCAGCACACACCCACAGCAACTGCCACCAAACCCGGACTTCTAGGTCAGGATCATTGGGTTGACATACTTGACACATCAATCTTTAAAGGTTAAATATAACTTCATGAACTTGGGGGCATTTACAATCAAAATTTGCAAAGCCCAGTCAGTGATGGAGAGGTGACGGTCAGAGCTGTCGTGAAGGAAAGGCGGCTGCCAGTCTCTGCTGGTCACACCGACTGCATCAGGTGGACACCTGACCAGAAGGCAGCTCCCGCACAGGCCGGCCATGCCCTGTAGCCTGGTGCAGAGAGGTGGGCTGGGCCAGTCAGATGTCCCCCTCAGGTATCTGGACCAGCAAGAGAGGAGGGGAGATGCCCCGGGTTGGAGGGTAATGCAGCAAAACGTCACATGGGCCCCACAGGGCATCACGACCTCATCCCCAGGCCAAGACCAGGAGGAGGAGAGTAGCAGGCAGGACAGGCAGCAGAAATGCTAGCAGGAGCGGCCTGAGGGGTGCCGAGACCTCCCTTCTCCCAGATCCAGCTCCGCTTCCAGGAGGCCCAGGGGCTCCGGTGCTTTCCTTGGGTCCCCCAGGGATCCTGTCCTGCCCCGGCCGACGTGAGGACGAGCCAAGTGACAGCATCTTGGGGTGGACGTCTGTGGACGCTGGAGCCTGGTCTCCTTCCGGTCTGCCTCGCTTTACAGGAGGGGCAGGAGTGGAGCTGGGCTGTCCCCTGCACGCAAGGGTGGCTCTGTGCCAGCCCAATGGCCACCTTCAGGTAAACGTAGGTCAGCTTGCGTTGGCTCACATGCTGGGATGCTAGCACTTGGCTGTAGGTGTTGGGTGCCTGTGGCCCAACTGTGGGAGGGGCCTGGTGAACAGAGGGGCGTTGTGGGTAGGAAGGGCCCGGGGGAGGTCCTGCCCAGTAGCGACACTACCTCCATCTGTGTCATACCTGTATTTGACTGCAAACTGGGGACTGGGAGGCACTCCGCCTCCCAGAGAGAGGGGCCAGAGCCAGGCAGGAAGGCAGGACCTCTGATGCCGGCGGGGGGCTACATCAGCCTGCTAACTGGATGCACCGGGGGGCTGGCGGGGAGATGACACTGGGCCCAAGGCTACCCTCCAGAAACGGAGCTTAGGGCCACAAGACTAACCGTGGCCCCCAGGCACTGGTGCGGTGGGGCTCCCGGCCTTGGTCAGGGATGAGGGGGAGGGAAGGGAGGCAAGTGTTCAGATACGCAGCTCTTCCCCGGTGACACCTGGGCGGGGGGCCCTGTGTTAGGAAAACCTGCTATGCTCACGTCTGACTCACTGACTGGGCAGAACTGCAGGTGGCTGACGACCTTGTTGGAGCCTCTGTTCCAGGCTTCCATCAGAGGCACGCTCTTCCAAGGGTCTTGAACTTGTGTGAACAGAAGCTCCTTGAGGGCTCCCGAGAGCACGGGCTGCTGCCTGCCCCAGCGTGTGATGCCGCAGGTCTGGGCGGGGCCCGAGGACCTGCATTTCCTACCGCTTCCCCGATGCTGCTGCCGCGGCAGTGGTCCCAGGGCCCCACTTGGAGAGGCACCGCTGTGGCTGAAGCCATTTCAGAGAGGACTTATTTTCAATCATTCTGCACCTGCTTCCTTTCGGAAGGGGGCTGCGGCCCTGTCCGGTGCACTTGAACCACCTCTCCTGAACCACTGTCTCCAGGGTGCTGGGACTCGAGGGCAGGGATCTGGGGAGTGAGGGCAGAGCCCTGCTTCCTTCCTGAAGGTGGGGTGCGGAGACCTCTAGGCAGTGCCTGGAGCTCAGGGCACAGCTCACTTGTGGAAACAGGTTCTTGGCAGGGATGGGGACCCAGGGACCCCACCTGGATGGCTGGCAGAGGCTCTGAGGCCAGCGGCGCCTCAGCACACGGGTGGACTTTGGAGCTGCTCCTGCTCCCCGGGTGAGGGCATGGGAGGCCACAGTGCTGGTTTCACTGGAAAAGCCACTGGGTTTTGAGGCCAGAGAGGAGATGCAAACACAAGGCTCCTCTCTGCCCTTTTCAAAAGACAGAATGCCCGCACTTCAATGGCAGTGTCTGCACTGAGTCCGGCCATTGTTCGCAGGAGGTAGAACCCCAGCCTCCAGGACAGGCGGCTCCTCTGTGCTCCCCACAGGGGTCCCTTTGTGGGGTGGGGGAGGCGCTGGGCTCCCGCCAGTCTCCTGGATGCTTCAGGACACTGGCAGGTCCGCTGTGATGTTCCCAAGCCACAGGCTGGGGTATCAAGTCACCTGAAGGAAGGTGATATGAAGGTCAGGGGAGAGCGCAGTGGCACGGCTGCCGTGCCGAGGTACCTGTGTGCAGGGCTGTGTACTGGGCACCCCTGGGATTCCTGTCACGTTCATTTGAAAGGTGTCTGGACGCTCAGGATGGGTGGTCAGAAGCTGACTCCCAGGAGAGGACGCAGGTGCTGGTGGCTTCTTGGGGAAGTGGCCCCACGGGAGACCGCGAGGGTGGAGAGGAGCAGGCTTTGTAACACTCTGGGAGAGGAAGAAGCCAATGCGGGGGGGGAGGGGTCCCACAGGGGAGGGCCGCCTCGGGGGACGTGAACTTCCGGCACTCCTGGCTCCTCCCTGGGCCAGTCCCCAGAAGCAACTTTGCAGGGGCTGCAATGGGGGAGGCCAGCAAAGCCGGGAGGGCACTCAGCGCCATGAGCAGGTCCCAGGGGTCTGTGGCAGCAGTGACAGCACCCACCCTATCTGAGTCCTCCATAGACCCTTCAAGCTGGGAAGGAAAACGTCCTTGGAATTCTTTTAAGAAATTCTTTTCATCTAGCAAGGGAGATGCGTAATGATTAAAAGAGCTTAGTGATTATAACCCATAATGAAATAGAATCTGAAAAAGAATATATATAGATATATATGCATATATAACTGAATCACTGTGCTATATACACTTGAAACACATTATAAATTAACTACACTTCAATTAAAAAAAAAAAATAAAAGAGCTTAGTGACACCAGAAGGGCGTATGCAAAACATGGTGAGAGCAGGAGGTGTGGATTCCATCTTGGGGCTTCCAGCGCTGTCCCTTGGCTCAGGAAGAGCCAGAGAACGCTGGGCGAAGGCTCACCATGAAGAAAAGAGAAAACCCGAATAAAACAAGAAATGAAAGAGGAGAAATCACAATTGATACTGCAGAAGCACAAAACATTGTAAGAGAACACTATGAATTATCATATGCCAACAAATTCGACAACCTAGAAGAAATGTACAACTTTCTAGAAACATACAGCCCACCAAAACTGAATACAGTAGAAAGACAACTTGAAAACACTCATCACTAGATGTGAAATAAAATCTGTAATAAAAAAACTCCTTACAGGAGGCTTCCCTGGTGGCTCAGTGGTTAAGAATCTGCCTGCCAATGCAGGGGACACGGGTTCGAGCCCTGGTCCGGGAAGATCCCACATGCTGTGGAGCAACTAAGCCCGTGCGCCACAACTACTAGCCTGCACTCTAGAGCCCATGCTCCGCAACAAGAGAAGCCACCACGACGAGAAGCCCACACACCGCAACAAAGAGTAGCCCCTGCACAGCAATGAAGACCCGATGCAGCCAAAAATAAATAAATAAAATAAATTAAAACAAAACAAAACAAAAAAATCTCCCTACAAACAAAAGTCCAGGACCAGATGGCTTTCCAAGTGAATTCTACCAAACATACACAGATGAATTTATATCAATTCTTCTCAAACTCTTCCAAAAAAAAAAATACTGACGAGGGAACACTCCCAAAGACATTATATGAAGCCACCATCACCCTGATATCAAACCCAGACAAAGACACCACCAAAAAAGAAAATTACTGGCCAATATCTTTGATGAATATAGATGTAAAAATTCTCAACAAAATATTAGCAAACTGGACTTACCTGGTGGTGCAGTGGTTAGGAATCCGCCTGCCAATGCAGGGGACACGGGTTTGAGCCCTGGTCTGGGAAGATCCCACGTGCCATGGAGCAACTAAGCCCATGCAACACAACTACTGAGCCTGTGCTCTAGAGTCCACGAGCCACAACTACTGAGCCCATGTGCCACAACTACGGAAGCCTGCGCACCTAGAGCCTGTGCTCTGCAGGGGAAGCCACCGCAATGAGGCTTGCACACCACAATGAAGGGCAGCTCCCGCTCAACGCAACTAGAGAAAGCTCATGTGCAGCAACGAAGACCTAATGCAGCCAAAAATAAATAAATTTATATTAAAAAAATTAGGAAACTGAATCCAACAATACATAAAAAAGATCATGATCAAGTTGGATTCATCCCAGGGGCACAAGGATGGTTCAACATATGCAAATCAATCAATGTGATACACCACATCAACAAAAGAAAAGATAAAAACCACATGATCATCTCAATAGATGCAGAAAAAGCATCTGATAAAATTCAACATCTATTCATGATAAAAACCCTTACAAAAGTGGAATAGAGGGAATATATCTCAAATAATAAAAGCTATTTATGACAAACCCACAGCCAATGTACCACTCAATGGTGAAATGCTGAAAGCCTTCCCCCTAAAATCTGGAATAAGACAAAGGATGCCCACTTTCACCACTTTTCTTCAACACAGTATTGGAAATCTTAGCCATAGCAATCAGACAAGAAAAAAAAAAAAAGGTAGTCAAGGGCTTCCCTGGTGGCGCAGTGGTTGAGAGTATGCCTGCCGATGCAAGGGACACGGGTTCGTGCCTGGGTCCGGGAAGATCCCACATGCCGCGGAGCGGCTGGGCCCGTGAGCCATGGCCGCTGAGCCTGCACGTCTGGAGCCTGTGCTCCGCAACGGGAGAGGCCACAACAGTGAGAGGCCCGCGTACCAAAAAAAAAAAAAAAAGGTAGTCAAATTGGCAGGGAAGAGGTAAAATTGTCATTATATGCAGATGACAGAATACTATATATAGAAGACCCTAAAGACTCCATACAAACACTACTATAACTGATAAATGAATTCAGCAAGGTTGCAGGATACAGGTTTAACATACAAAAATTGGTTGTATTTCTTTACACTAACAATGAATCAGAAAGGGGATGTAAACAAATAATTTTTAAAAAATTTAGTTTATTTATTTTTGGCTGCATTGGGTCTTTGTTGCTGTGCGTGGGCTTTCTCTAGTTGCGGCAGGCAGGGGCTACTCTTCGTTGCGGTACGCAAGCTTCTCACTGAGGTGGTTTCTCTTGTTGCAGAGCATGGGCTCTAGGCGCGTGGGCTTCAGTAGTTGTGGCGCGCAGGCTCAGTAGCTGTGGCTCATGGGCTCTAGAGTGCAGGCTTAGCAGTTGTGGCACACGGGCTTAGTTGCTCCACAGCATGTGGCATCTTCCCGGACTAGGGCTCAAACCCACGTCCCTTGCATTGGCAGGCGGGTTCTTAACCACTGTGCCACCAGGGCAGCCCAGCTGAAAGTTTTTTATACATGCACTTCTATATATATTTTTAAAATAAATTTATTTATTCATTTTTGGCTGTGTTGGGTCTTTGCTGCTGTGCATGGGCTTTCACTAGTTGTAGTGAGCGGGGGTACTCTTTGATGCGGTGCACAGGCTTCCTATTGTGGTGGCTTCTCTTTGTTGCGGCACATGGGCTCTAGGCACATGGGCTTCAGTAGTTGCAGCAGATGGGCTCAGTAGTTGTGGCTCACGGGCTCTAGAGCGCAGGCTCAGTAGTAGTGGTGCCTGGGCTTAGCTGCTCCGCGGCATGTGGGATCTTCCCGGACCAGGGCTCAAACCCATGCCTCCTGCATTGGCAGATGGATTCTTAACCACTGCGCCACCAGGGAAGTCCTAGATGCACTTATATTGTAGACGTCACGTTCCATCTGTACTTTGCTGAGAAACTTTACATGAATGGATGTTTAATTTTGTCTAATGCTTTTTTGGGGGCATCTATTGAGATGTTGTTGTTTTTCCTTGTTATTGTATTAATATGGTGAGCTACTTTGATTTTTTTTTTTTTTTTAGTTAAGCAAAGGACACCTTACTTCTGCTACACACAACAGCATACTGCCCTAAGAAACAACTACTACTATTTTTTTCTTATTGAAATACAGCTGATTTTCAGTGTTGTGTTAATTACTGCTGTACAGCAAGGTGATTCAATTATACATATATAAATGTATATACACATTAAAATTTTTTTTTTCCATTATGATTTACCATAGGATATTGAATATAGTTCTCTGTGCTACATAGTAGGACCCTGTTGTTTATCTATTCCATATATAAAAGCTTACACCTGCTAACCCCAACCTCCCACTCCATCCCTCCCCCACTATTTTAGTTTCAGCATTAACATGTGTATTTACAAATATAGGTCAGCATGTATATTAAAAAACGTGCCAGTAATCCCTGCTCCCTGGAGAAAACAATGTTGTAGATAGATTATCAGTCAGTCAGCTGAGGATTATGTCATTGTTTAGTCTTTGTTCTTAAGAATCAGTAGGTTCTCTGCTTTTTGCCAGATTCTTTCTATGGGGAACCTGCCAACGTAACCTGATCCTATTCAGGGTTTCTTAAACATCTCAATTTCTCTCCATTCTCTCTATTGAATGTTGCCATTGATTAAAATCCACATCTGATTGATTTTTGAATGTTAAACCAACCCTTCCTTGGTCATGACTTTTTAATTTGATTGGATTCAATTTGCTAAAATTTTGTTAAAAACTTTGGCATCTATGCTCACGAGGAATATTGGTCTATAGTTTTCTCTTAATGTTGTTCTACTTTTGAATCATGCTGGTGCTGATCTCACAGAATGAGTTGGCGAGTGTTTCCCCCTGTTCTATTAAGGAGGAATTTGTGTACAGTTGGTATTATTTCATTCTTCAATATCTGGTGTAACTCATCAGGGAAGCCATCTGAGCCTGGAGTTTTCTGAGAAAGTTTTCAACTACAGATTAAATTTCTTTGATATAGGGCTATTCAGGTTCTCCATTCTTCTTGAGTTAGCTTCAGTGGTTTGTGTCTCACAAGGAACTTGTCCATTTCATACACCCTGTAGAATTTTCTGGTTTCAAGCTCTTTGTGATATTCCCTTGTCCTTTTAATATCTGTAGAATCTGTAGTAATGGCACCTCCCTCATTCCTGATATTACTTTTTTCTTCTCCCTTTATTTTTTCTTCACCAGTCTGGCTAGAGTGTCCATTTTATTTATCTTCTCAAAGAACACGCTTTTGCTTTCACTGAGTGCCTACTACGAATGCCTGGTCCTACGTGAGATACCAGGTGGAAAGAGATGAGTTAGTGTCCTTTACATAAATCTGCTATTTTATTCTTTTTTAGAAAGTCCTCTGCTTTTTATTTCTGAACTTTTTTAAAAAATTAATTTATTATTTATTTTTGGCTCTGTTGGGTCTTTGTTGCCACACACAGGCCTTCTCTAGTTGTGGTGCATGGGCCTCGCATTGCGGTGGCCTCTCTTGTTGCAGAGCACGGGCTCTAGGCGCACGGACTTCAGTAGTTGTGGCTTGTGGGCTCTAGAGCGCAGGCTCAGTAGTTGTGGCACACGGGCTTAGCTGCTCCGCGGCATGTGGGATCTTCCCGGACCAGGGCTCGAACCCATGTACCCCGCATTGGCGGGCAGATTCTCAACCACTGCACCACCAGGGAAGTCCCAAATCTGCAATTTATGATCAATCATCTTACAGGTGCTGCACAGCTCGACTGGGGCACACACACCCCTGGGATATAGTAATACAATGACAAGCAAGAAACACACGCCTCCTCCAGAGACTCCCTGGTGGCTGACACACATTGTTGAAAGTTACCCCTTCAGATGCTGGGACCATGCTCTCCTCCCTCTGCCTTTAGGGTCCTCCACAGGCCACTGGAAGAACACTGACGGATGGGCGGGGTGTGTGGACCTCAGGATGAAGGGCCTCCTTGGAGCTCCACCTGGAAACTGGCTGCTCCTGCCCACGGGTGAGTACGAGGCCCTCTCCGCTTCTGTAGACAGACATCTCTCTTTTGCCAGCACCGCACGAGCGCTGCTCTGAACAGGGTGCCCCCCGTGCCCAGCACAGCTCCGGGCAGTCCCACATCTGTACTCAGCGCCCACAAGAAGCCTGGCGACGACAGGCTGGCGGCGCGCACTGGCTCCACCTGCAGGCCGCTTCGGGACATGACCGGCTTGTGTGCAAACAGCAAGTGGGTTCTGGGCAGCAACAAAACTCTGCTTCTTTCTGCGACAGAACACGCTGTCTCCGCTTAGGAATTAGGGACGGGAAACCACTTGGTACAGCAGGAAGACAGTTTTGTTCACTCTTTCAGGCATGGCTGACGCTGGGCACAATCTCCAGGGGGTGGGGATGGGGGTAGAGCAGGTCTCTCCTCGACATCCTCCAACCTGCCGCTCTCACAGGCCACAGGGTCCACCTTTCATAGGATATACTCCATCTCAGCCGAGTTCCCCTCACAACATAAATCCCAAGAGCCCCTCACTCCGTTCTGCACAGGTGCAGTACGGGCAACTGGTCCACGATGGGTTTCTATTTACTGATGAGTGAGTATAACTCAAGGAACCCACAAGCGGAAGAGGGGGCCACGCTCCCAGGGCCCGCACAGCAGCTCCTCTGCTGACTCCAGGGGCTGGCTCCCCAGGCCTCTCCTTCTCCGTCCCTGGATAAGAGCTTAGCCGCCCGGAGCGCAAGTCCTGGTCCCAGTATCGGCGAGCCGACCTCTGGCACATCACTCTCCTCTCTCAGCCTCAGTTTCCTCCTATGTAAAATGGGACGGCAGCTCTACCTCATTCGGTTCTTAGGACTAAATGTGCTAAGAGGCACAGCAGCGGGGGGAACATGGGTGGACACCGATGTAGTGGATGTAGGGGCGCAGGGTGGGAGGGGATGGGACGTCCTTTGTATGGACCAGTGGTTCTCAAAGTGTGGTCCCTGGGCATCAGCACGTCCTGGGAACCTGTGAGAAATACAAGTTCTCAGGCCCCCTGCCACACCAATGGAAGCAGAAACGCTGGGCCCGGCTAGTCCTTGCTGACAGCCCTCTAGATGATGCCCGTCTCAGGACAGATGGCCCACATGAGTAATTTTTAAGATTAGGACATTCTGATCCACAGTGCTGACTCATCCTCTGGAGGGAGAAGAGAACAAAAGCTTACCGGAGAAAACGGATCCCTGCTTTAGAATGGAACCCTGCTCCCAGCTCCAACGCCAGCTCTCACTGGGGCTGTACGATGCTTTCGCGCCAGGTCCCCACCGAGCCAACAACCGTGAGGCAGTCAGTGAGCCTGATAAGTGGGTTTTATCCCCATTTTCCAACAGCAAAAACCAAGGCTCAGAGACCCCACCCAAAAGTGGCAGCCATCTGTCAGGCACCAACCATGGCGAGAGACCAGGACCAAGACCTGGGCCACCATTTCTATTCCCTAGGCAGACCCCCATCACCTGCAAAGCATCAGATTTCAAACTGGACTCAACTCCACCCCTACGCTTACTGCTTTAGAATCTATTTTTTAAATGCAATTTAAGGGGTTTTGGTAATTGCCTTAAATGGAGAAAAACATTATGCAGCATTCACTTGATATTAGCCAAACTAGAAGAAGTATCAATTTTTTTTTTTTTTTTTTTTTTTTGCGGTACGTGGGCCTCTCAATGTTGTGGCCTCTCCCGTTGTGGAGCACAGGCTCCTGACGCGCAGGCCCAGAGGCCACGGCTCACGGGCCAAGCTGCTCCGCAGCATGTGGGATCTTCCCAGACTGGGGCACGAACCTGTGTCCCCTACATCAGCAGGCGGACTTTCAACCACTGTGCCACCAGGGAAGCCCTCAATTGATTTTTTTTTAAAAAAATTATGTACCTTGCCTTAGAAGTGATTTCTGGATAAAATTTTCTAGAGCTTATAATTCCATCCACCATGTGATCTAATACTGCCTATTCCTAAAGCATTTTACATAACTTTGCTGTACACCTGAAACTAACACAACATTGTAAATCAAGTATACTCCAATAAAATTGTTTTTTAAAAAGGCATTTTACAGTTTAAATAATGCTCTTGCAAACTTTCTCTTACTGCGCTCCACCGTAACTCTAAGTTAGAACTTACACTTTATCTCCATTTTCCAGATGAGAAAACAAAAGCTCAGGGAGGTCACAGAAGTGAAGTAGCAGAATCATCTGCTTAACATTTACTGACCTTCAGAGTGTGAAGCCTAGATCTGCCCTCCACCCCCGTGCTAACCGAGGTGTTCACTCCTCAGCCCCTTGGATTTCCCAAGGACAGGGCAGCTCGGCGAGACTCTGGCTGCACCTGGCGCGTACAGACCTACTCGGAGTGTGGCAGGTGCGGGGCGGAGGGAGGGACACGGGCGCAGGCAGCGTGGGTCTCACAGGTACGTTTATTCATGCCCAAGGGCAGCGGCACTGCTGCAAGTCAACCCGATGTCCCACGTTCCCACAGCGCAGCCAGACCGACGTCCCGTCCCAGGAGAGCTCGTTAATGACCATGAGCAGGCGCAGGGCTGGAAGCTGTGCAAAGAGAAGCACAGACGCAACTTAGGAGGAACGGAACAAGCAGGACGCGGTTCATTGCGTATGTGCGCGCTGACGAGCCAGAAGACGCAGGGCACAACCGTCGATATGATGAAGTACATGGAGCGTTGTTTCTATACGGATGTATACGGAGGGTCTATGGGATCAGCACGGGCATGCAGCTCACTGAAGGCGCAGAGAGCAAGCGCCGTGGAAATGTCTTCTCCCCAAGGGCAAGGGCCAGTCCTAAGTCTGCACAGGACTCAGACGACTAGAGTTTCCCTGTCATTTGGAAGCGAAGTGAAGAAATGCCCAGCACTAGGGCACAAATTTATGTGGCTCTTGCTTTCAAAACAAGTTGTACCGGGCGGCCACTGGCACAGCTGACTCCTGCTGGCCTGCTGGTGACACAAGCTAGCTCCCATCAGTTCGTTTCACTCCTGGAAGCTGTACTTGGCCCAAGGGGTGAGCAGTGGTTTTTAACACTCAGGCTGTAGGGAGCAGAGCTTCAGAACCCTGTCCCAGCAGGCCAGCACTCGCCACGTTCTGAAGTGTTCCTACTGCATCTGTGTGCTTAGTGAACCATGCATCAGCTTCAATTCACAACAGGGATACACCGTGTCCCAAAAAGGTACGATGGCCTTTTTCATTCCCCATCCATTTTAAGAAGCAGAAATCTTACCTTTCAAGGCTTTACTTCTTTTATCTAAAATAAATGGAAAGAAAAATTGGTCATGTCAATGCTTTATAAAAATGCCTTTAGTCGACTCACTGTCGAAATCATCATTTGGCTGAAAAGTTCATAGCTTAGGCAAAGCTATTAAATGAAGCTTTCAGAAAATAGGAATTCCTATAGTGTCTCAAAGCCAAGAAGTGGTAAAAATTCTACCACAGACGTTCTCTGAACAGTTAAATAGCCCTTCAGAATCTGCAGGACTCTTCACTCTACCAGATCCTAACCTCCAGTCTTGCAGTTTAAAGTTTCTCCTTTCTTTCCTCTTTTTAACCAATCGCTCATTCATACACAGTTGGGCCTCATCTCTGCTTCACTGAGAACCAAATGGTTACTCTGCCCCAACTTTTATTATGAAAATATTTAAACATTCAGATCAGTGGAAAAGGTAAAATAAAACACTGCAAACCACGACACTTCATCCCTAAATATTTTAAACTGCATCTCTTAAAACTAAGGACACCTCCTATGCATTCTAAATATTATTGCCACACCTAAGGAAATTAACGATTCCGATATCAAGGTCTTATTCAAATTTCTTATCACTGACATAGCTCTTACACTCCTCACTTTTTTTTTTTTTTTTTTTTTTCGGTACGTGGGCCTCTCACTGTTGTGGCCTCTCCCGTTGCGGAGCACAGGCTCCGGACGCGTAGGCTCAGCGGCCATGGCTCACGGGCCCAGCCGCTCCGCGGCACGTGGGATCTTCCCGGACCGGGGCACGAACCCGCGTCCCCTGCGTCGGCAGGCGGACTCTCAACCACTGCGCCACCAGGGAAGCCCGGCTCCCCACATTTTAACAAAGGACCACCAGCGGTTCTGATGTTCGCTCCTAGTTAAGAACCATAGTTTCTTTACAATATGAATTGTGATTCCTCTTGAAAGTAATTTTCTTCGACCTCCAATGAATCAAACGCAAAGAAACTTACCAGCACTCCTGATTTTATAAACGATAAAAGCCATCAGCCCCGTTCCTACCCAAATCTCCTGGTAAACTTGGGTATAGTAGGGCTTCATGGGGATCCAAACATTCTTAATAAGGCTTTGAAGCATCTGAAAAGGAGCACAGGGATACATCTTACCATGACTATTGTTTCAAACCCAACCGGTAAGAGGTTTTTCCATTTATTAAGTTTGACCCGATTTCCCAAACTACTCGACAGGGAGCAGCCCAAAGCCATTCCAACATCTACCTGGGGACTCGTGCTCTCAACAGCTTTCCAAGCTCCACTCACCTCTCACCACCCCTGACCGTGGCCATCCGGGCACTCCATCACTTCACATTCCTCCAGCCCCAGAGCTCTCCCAGCCCGTGCCGTCCCCCACTGTCATCAATGGTCCCCCTCTCTGAAGGCTATCCTCCATGAATGCCCCCAAATTATGCCAAGAATTACACACTTTTGAAGAAACTAGCATACTTGCATCACCATGTTAAGAACTGTTGGCATTCAAAGCTGAAAAAGAACATGGTCAAGGCATGGTGATTTCCCTGTGAGACTAACACCCAGGCTTGGGCTCCTGTTCATCAGCTGTATCTCAGTCCTTCTTTTGTTTTGTCTGACTCTCAGCTGTACTGAGGCATAACTGACATATAAAACTGTAAGGTATTTACGGTATACACTGTGCTGGTGACTTGATACATGTGCACAATTTGCAGGGACTTCCCCCGTCTAGGCGATTAACACATCCATCACCTCACTTTTTTTTTTTTTTTGGAGAGAACTTTCAGTTTTCTAAAGAGCCAGAGCATCTGGGAGAACAGTGTCCTTGGCAGAGGCAGCTCACGAGCCAAGACCCAAGGTCAGAACGTGCTTGGAGTGGGAGGACAGCAAGAAGGCCACTGTGGTCGCTCAGATTCAAATCCTGGCTCTGTCACTTTCCAGCTAACTGAAACTGCCTCGGTTTCCTCATCTCTAAAACAGGGATAAAAACAGCACCCACCTCAGAGGGCTGTTATGAAGATGGAGGAGTTGCTCTGTGTCAATTGCAGTATCTGCTGTCCTACAGCAAGTGCTTGTTACATAAAGTGTCATGGCTGGGCTAGTGGACAGAAGATGGCCAGGTCATACAGGGCCTTGGAGACCACAGCAAAGAGCGCAGCTTTTATTCTCAGAATGTCATGCAAATGTAAGAGCATTCATGAAGTGCTTTACTTAGCTCCTGCACTACTTGGAGAAGATCACACAGTTGCCTGAGATCACACAGCTGGATCTGCTCCTCATTACTGAGAATCTGCTCTGAGGGCTGGCTTCCAGCTCTTCAAAGAGAGAACATACCCAGGCTGAGGCCCAGGCGTGAAGGCTAGCCAGTCCCGAGTGACCCAGGAAGACGTGGCTGTGTCCTCCTCCTGGAAGCCCTTGCGGACATGTCTGCCCTCATGTTTCCTGTCTTCAGGCAGTACTGGGATGCTCTGTCAGAGCATAATGTTCCAAGAAACCAATAGCCCTGTCCTGAAAAGGCAGCTGAGAGGATCCAGACAGGATGTGGAGGAAGCCTCTGGAAGCCCTGGACAGGAAGAGTGCAGAGGCCCTGAGCAAACTCCTCTCCTTCCTGTGCCCAGCACTGACTGGGCAAGAAGACCAATGGGGTCTGAAGCCAGCGAATCCTGGGCTCCTACATCAGTTCAGCCTGCTTTGCCCTCGGTCCTGGGAATGTCTTGAAGCTGTCATTTCAGAGGCCTCCCTTTCTGTGAAACAGGGATAGCTCCACCTGCCCCACTGGGATCTCAAAGTAAAGGACCCCAACCTACTGCCTGGTGTGGAATAAAAACTCAGTAAATGATCGCAGCAAGAATGCTGCAAATGCCCAGCTGACTACAACGTACTAAGCTCCTGAGAGTCTATGAGGAAGGACTTAAGAAGCTGAGGGCAAGGCCCAGGTCAGGTAAGGGCCTTAGAGCAAGGCCAGAAGAGGATCTAGAAGGAAAAGAGCAAAGCAAACTAGGAGGGTGTAAAGGAGGTAAAAAGGGGCCAAAGAAACTTCTGTTATCTCCATATTTTGCTCAGGGTCCAGGCCCCTGGTGTTGTCTCCTCACCTAGAATAACCCAAGAGTGCTTCAGGGTAGGTACACGGCAAATGCTTACCTCCCACCCCGCCTTTGGCCCAAGGCTGCCATACCTCTCTGGACAAGCGACATGCTCCCAATGTTTACAAAATGAGGCCCCCTACTTTTCTGCCTGAGTTCACTCTATCTAGCATCGTTTCCCAGCTGTGTGAGTTTTATTAGCGCCCATTCCTTCAAAGACCCATCCTATTCAAAGGCCAAGTGGGTGTCGGCCGTGTCCGTTAAAATCTGCAAAGTGGTTGGTATGTTACATTGACAGCAAACTACTACCTGACCTTACACTGGAAACAGGAAACGTCTGACCCGTTGAGCCTCAGAACCGGGCTTCACAGGCTGAGGTCTGTACAACTGCAATCACCTCCGATCCCGTTTTGGTCCCCGTTTCCCCCTCTCCCAAAGCCTTGTCATACGTACAGTGTAGCAACTTGAGGTGTAAAGGAGAGAAGAGACTAAACGTTGGGTAAGAGCTCTCGACTTGGATACTAACTCCATCACTAACCTGCCGTGTAAGCTCGATTAGGTGGTTGAACCTCTCACGGCCAAAGGAAAACGCGTAGCGCGGCCTCGACTAATAACAGCTAACCCCCGGACGACCTCCCTTTACAGTTTGGGGGACCCAAGTAAAAAGTGCGCGTGGGCAGGGAGAGGAGTTGGACCTCAAGGTCAGCGGGGATGGAGGTGTGGCCGCGGTGGTGCCGGGGAGGCTCCCGCCCGCCGCCCGCCGCCCGCGATCCTGCAACCGTACCGGCTGCCCCGCGCCGAGCGCAGACCGCAGCCCCCCACTCACCTCTGCGAAGGACTAGCGGCTTAACCAACCCCAATTCACAGTTGATGACTCGGAAAAAGTCACTGAGCGCGCAGGCGCCGCGCGGGGCCTGCCGGGAAGGCGGAAGGAGCGGCGTCGCCCTAGACCAGCTCGCCTCCCCCGGCCGCGCCTGCGCACCACAGCGCCCCCAGCGGCCGCCCGGAGGGTTGGGAGGGGACGTGTGTGAATCACGTGACTTAACCGTGTGTGTGTGTGTGTGTGTGTGTGTGTGTGTGTGTGTGTGTGTGTGTGTGTCACGTGACTTAACCGCCCGGATTTGCCTGGGAGTGGGACTTTCAGTGCTGAAACAGAGGTGGTCTTGGACAAAGATGACGAGTTGGCCTACCTGAAAATGGGAATCTTTACTTGTGTTAAACACAGAAAAGCTGCATCTCCCATCTGATTTTCTTGCCATTTCTCTGTGTTAACTTTTTTTGCTCTGCATATTTTTATGCATCAATTCTGTGCATCGTAATTCTACTCTATTAATAGACAATATAAAGACTTCCACAGGGTGCCAGACGCTGGACCTAAAAGACGCAGGCTTTAAAAATAACCATGCTTAGGACTTCCTGGTGGTTCAGTGGGTAAGACTCTGTGCTCCCAATGCAGGGGGCCGAGGTTCGATCCCTGGTCCGGGAACTAGATCCCCCGTGCATACCGCAACTAAGTCCACATGCCGCAACTAAGGGTTCGCATTGCCACAACTAAAAGATCCCGCATGCTGCAACTAAACATGCCACAACGAAGATCCCACAACTAAGACCTGTGCAGCCCAAATAAATAAATAAATATTAAAAAATAAATAAATAAAAATAACCATGCTTAATATGTGCAAGGAAATAAAAAACAAGACTGAAAATCTCAGCAGAAAACTGGAAACTGTAAAAAGTGAAACAAAAGAAAGCCACTTAGCTGATTTGAAAAAGAGCCCAATAGAAATTGGATTGATTTAGCAACAGATTAGACAGTTGAAGAATTGCTGAATTGGAGGCTGGGTTAGAAGAAACCATTCAGGAACACAGACAAAAGAGAAAGGAACAGCAAGAAAGTCTATCATAGGTGTAACTGGTGTCTTAGTATAACTGCCAATCCAGAATTCCATGCGTGAGGAAATTTGCATTCAGAACAGAAGGCGAAATGACATTTTGGGCCAACTAAGATTGAGGGAATAATCACCAGTAGGTCTGCAGATTAAAAAAAAAAATCAATGTTCATTATTCAGGCAGAAGGAAAGTGAGCTCAGAAGGAAGGATGGGGAGGCTGAAAGGAAGTGCAACAAACTTGGTCCTGCTTCTAAGTGAAGAAGCTTAGCATCAAATGAAGCTGCATATGCAAAACTTGGAAACCTTCCGGTGGTGATGCTCAAAGTGTGGTCCCGGGGTTCCCAAGGCCCCCGAGGGCCGAAACTATTGTTTGTAACAACGGTAAGATGTTACTCGTCTTTTTCACTAGAAGTCTCTCACAAGCTATGGTGGAGTTTTCCCCAGGCCGTGTGGCTTGTGATACCACAACAGAATGAGTACAAAAACAGGAGAATCCAGCTATCTTCCATTAAGAAAGACGTTAAGAGGTCTGTGAAAATGTAAGCGTCTTTTACTCTTCTCAACCACAAGAATTTGGGGGCAAATATAGTGACTTTTCATAATTATTCCCTTTAACATCAACTGGTTTTATTATTATCATTTTTAAATGAATTTAAAAAGTAAATAAAACATTTCTCAGTTGTAATCCCTAAATAAAGTAGATAGAACCCACGTAAACAAAAGCTCTGTAGGGTCTTCAACAATTTTTAGGCGTGTAAATGGGTCCTGAGACAAGGACAAGGTTTGAGAGACACTGTCTTAGAAAAAGAATGTTTTAGACTTATAATGAGCTAGAAAACCGCAGAGGACAATAAGCACTTCGGAAAAACTTAAGGAAGAGCATCACCACTGTAAGCTATTTCAAGACAAATCTTTTGAACTTCAAACTCGACTTGAGAGCAACAGGATTTTAATGTCCTCAGTTGTTAATCCAACACAGCCCATGAAAAACACATGTTCAAAGAAAACAATGTTTAAAGAAAGGGTCATCCCAGCAGATTGATTCAAAGTGCAAAATGCTGTCCTTTGTGGCTGAGAAGGTCACCGAAGATATGAAGGTATTTTGGGCAAAGCTCCTCCCACTTCACAGCATCGACATCACTTGGAATTGCTCTCAGCTCTTTTCCCTTTGGGCCTGCGCCTCCAGCTGCTCTGGGGATGCAAATATGTGAAACCTCCACCAAGGCCTACTCTGTGGCCTTCCCCTTTGCTCTGGCCTAGATGTCTACATACCTGTTTGGAACTATGAAACTGCCTCTTTTGAACTCTGGACTTTGGGCAGGAATGCCAGATAAGCTGGGCCAGGTGACTAAAGAGTACCGGGAACTACTCATGAAACGAAGGGGCTCAAAGCCATTTACTCTGTCACGACACCCAATGTTAACCAGTGTTTCGTCTGGAAAGTGGCAGTTAAATGACAACACATTTCAAAACCGAAGAAGCATCAAGACGGTGTCCTTCAACTGCAGTTAAAAACTCAAAGCTAAGGAGGACCCAAGGAGGTAGTAAGCCAAAAGGATCCAAGAACATAGAAACAGCCCTTCAGAAAACATCTGCGTGAAAGGCACTTTCTTCAGAAAAAGAGCACTTCCACTTAGAAACACGCTCACTGTAACATCAACAAAGGAAGGTAGTGTGGGAACAGCAATGTACTAGGAAACGCAAATGGGGTTTGCAGAGTTGTTTGCAGTGGTTTTGGCCTATCTTGTGAAATTCAGAACATGTGCTAGCCCTCACACAATGGATGAAGCTGCAGTATTTTCCAGCCAATGCTGAATGACATACTGAGAGTCTAAATGACTTTATGATCACATTTTCTTACTCATTGAAAAATGTGTTCTTTTTTCCTTGCCAAAACATGTGCGTGTGAGGGGGGCTTCTGAAGCCTGCACTATTTGGAACAGTCAAAATACGAGGCCCAGAGCTCATAGCGGTGTGGCCAAGATAGGGCCTGGGACTTCCAGCTCAGTACCATGCTGGGTTTGTTTTTTGTAAGAAACCAACAGCTCAAGCCGGCCTAGTCTGACTTCTCTCTGCACTGTTCTCAGGCTGACCTCTTATTTGCCACTCTTTGGCCATTTTCCAGTGTTCAACTGATGGGCCCTCACACTGTTGACCAGTGCCATGCTCTGGATGCCTTCCACCTATTTGTTCACAGGGCTCTTTGCTGCGAGCCCACACTGTGCCAGACACTGCACTGGGCACTGATGGTGTGAAGGTGGGCAGGCAGTAACATCACTCTTCTGATTCTCCCTGCTGCCTTTCTTCCTTTGTATATCTTTACTGGAATTTTCCTCTCTGACCCTTCTTTCAGGCTGCTTCCTAGTTTCTGTCTACCTTCACTCGCTCTGGCCTGGACCATTTCAGCTGCTCCCGGGGTTTTAACCACCATCCATTTGCTGATGACCTCCAAATGTGAACCTCTCACCACCTGTTTCTGTCTAGCTGTGGGGAGGACACGGCCCCTGAGACACGGATTTAGGAAGGAAGGAAGAGGAACTCACTTTAGTCAAGATCTCGCCCCACTGAACTTCTTCCAGGTCCTCAATTCAGCCAGCAGGGCCACCCGCCTTCAGGCCCTCATCAGTGGACTACCTCCCCCTCCGAGTCCTCTTTCTCCCGGCTTGTTCCTGGTTCTTCTGCAGGTTTCCACTTAGGTGTCATCTTCTCCAAGATGCCTTCCCCGACTTCCTTGCTCCCTTCCCCAAATTAGGTGCAAGGTGTCCCAGGTTAGCAGGCTCTGGTTTGCCTTCCATCTTCTCCATGCTGAGGTCCATTACCACGACCCTGCACTGCGCCAGGCGCACAGCAGGTGCTCAATGAACGTCTGTCCCGTGTTGGCCCAGAGCGCCCGCCAAGCCTCAGATGGAGTAGCCCTCGAAGAGGCACGTTGGAGAGAGACTGGAGGCCTCGTTCTTGCACATCCCGGGTTCGCTGATGCTGGGCCCCGCCCCCAGACGGCCGAGGGGCCCTGTGGGACTCGTTTTACCAACTTCGGTACCTGGTGGCCGACCTCAAACGGCCGGACTTCGGCGTCGCGGACGGGCAGGCGCTCCCGGCAGGCCTCACACGGTGCAGCGGGGCGGGGCGGGGCCGGCGGCACGTGTCCGGGTGGCGCGTGGCGCGCGAGGGGCGCTCTGATTGGAGGGCTTGCGGCGGGGCGGGGCCGCGGGCCTGCCCACGCTGCGCCGTGTTCCCGCCGTGCCTGTTCCCGCAGCTCTGACCGGCGGTTGAAGAGGCGCGGAGCGCGGACTGTTAGCATGCTGCGCGAGCTCACCCTCGACCAGATCAATGACTGGTTCACCATCGGCAAGACGGTGACCAGTGTGGAGCTGCTGGGCTCGCCGCCCGCCCTCCCGGCCGAGGTGGCCCGGGACGAGGCACAGCGCAGGGACGCGGGCCACGAGGCCCTGGCTCCGGCCCCGGCCCAGGCCCAGGCCAGGCTGGTGCCGCCCGGGAGGTAGGAGGCTGGGGGGAGAGACGGGGGCGGGCGCAGGTGCGGGCCTGGGCAACGAGGACCTAAGCCGCCCTGACCCCGCATGACCATGTCGCTGGCCTCGGCCACTCTGGTGAGATGTCTGGCCATCTCAGAGTGAGCTGGCCACCAGGCAAGCCCCACCCTGTGGCCTGGGCCACGATAACTTCTCCCTACCAGAAGTGGAGCCGCTCCAGAGTTTGGTTCAGTTTAAAAACTTTTTATTGGTAGGCTTTCTTTCTTTATTTTTTAGAGCAATTTAAGTTTATGGAGAAATTGAACAGAAAGTAGAGTCCCATGTACCTCCTGCTCCCCGAACAGTTTCCCTCATTATCAGCTTTTAGCTTTACTGTGGGATGTTTATTATTATTAACTAAATCTGTCGATAAGACGAGGGTTCATTCTTGGTGGTGGACAGTCTGTGGGTTTGGACAAAGTATAACGATGTGTATCCACCATTAGCATAATACAGAGTGCTTTCACTGTCCTCAAGATGCTCTGTGTTCTGCCTCTTCATCTCTCTCTCCCCCACCTTCCCCAGCCACCTTTTTATTGTCTCTGTAGCTTTGCGTTTTCCAACTCTAAAGTTGGAAAGTGTCCGGTATGTAGCCTTTTCAGACTGGCTTCTTTCACTTAGGAATATGCAGTTAAGGTTCCTCCATGTCTTTTTAGGGCTTGGTAGCTCATTTCTTTTTAGTGCTGAATAATATTCCATTGTCTGGATGCACCACGGCCCGATCACCACTGAAGAATGTCTTGGTGGCTTCCAAGTTTTGGCAGTTAGGAATAGAGCTGCTGGAAACATTCTTGTGTAGGTTTTTGTGGGCTCAAAAGTTTCGTCTCGGGCTTCCCTGGTGGCGCAGTGGTTGAGGGTCCGCCTGCCGATGCAGGGGATGCGGGTTCGTGCCCCAGTCTGGGGGGATCCCACGTGCTGCGGAGCGGCTGGGCCCGTGAGCCGTGGCCGCTGCGCCTGCGCGTCCGGAGCCTGTGCTCCGCAACGGGAGAGGCCACAGCGGTGAGAGGGCCCGCGTACCGCAAAAAAAAAAAAAAAAAAAGTTTCGGCTCCTTTGGGTAAATATCAAGGAGCACTAATGCTGGATCTTTGTTCAGGTTTATTAGTGCGCCTCCTCCCATTGTTCCTTGACTTAGGTGCTGTCAGTTAATCTGTTCACATGATTTTAGTGGAAATAAGGCAAGAGGATGCCTATATTTTTAGGAGACCTAGACATGGTGAGTAGAAACACCTGCTCCTTCTTTAAAGAAGGTCAGTGTGGAAGTATCCCCTGCTTGGGGTAACTGCATCACTGCTTGGCCTCTTCCCCCCAGGTTCAACACCCTTTACAGTTGAGAGGGTGGTTTTGATTTTAATTTTTTTTGTGTGTGTGTGATACGCGGGCCTCTCACTGTTGTGGCCTCTCCCGTTGCGGAGCAGAGGCTCCAGATGCGCAGGCCCAGCAGCCGTGGCTCATGGGGCCCAGCCACTCTGCGGCATGTGGGATCTTCCCAGACCCGGGCACGAACCCGTGTCTCCTGCATTGGCAGGCGGATTCTCAACCACTGCGCCACCAGGGAAGCCCTGATTTTAATTTTTTTTAAGTTACCATTGTGCATTGCCCCCAGCCCTCACCCCCATTTGACCTAGTGGATGGACTTAAGAGTCTGAGTCAAGGTCTCATGGGTTGTTTCGAGCCTTTGTAAAGTCAAGTGCAACTTGGAATCGTTGGTAAATTTGTTTCTTGGAGGCAGGGAGGGGACAGAGAGACTCTTGTACAGCTTTAGAGTGGCTGCTTTGTTCACGTTTTCACACACTTTGTTTCCTTTATTTACTCTGGCGAATGATCCCTTAGATCTGCCCCCTGCCCCCACTCCCCTGCTTGCTCCTTAGACTTAATGGGCAGAACAGTATTGCTTTTAAATAACTCACTGTGGTACTGAAGTAAGCTATTATTGACCTTGTCAGAAACGACAAGCATGGATTTAAATGTCCTTTTAACTTCCTGGACCCTTAATGCTCATCTCATGCCAGAGTCTCTAGCAAATAGTAGGCACCCAGTTAAATATAGCCATATTATTTAATCCTCAAAACAACCCCTTGAGGTTGCTGGCATTACCTTGATTTTCTAGATGAGGAAACAGACTTGGGTGATAAAGTGACTTGCCTGGTTTCCAGGAATAAATGGTCAAGATAGGTAGAATGACTTCCTCCCCCACCCCCCCAAAATATCCACTGGAACCTGTGAGCATTTTATGTTACGTGGCAAAAGGGATTTTGCAGGTGTGATTAAGGTTACAGATCCTAAAATCGGGAGATTACCTGGATTATCGAATCAAATGAGCTCTTAAAAGCAGAGACCTTTTCTTGGTAGAGTCAGGAATTTGAAACATGAGAGGGACGTGACTGGTCATTGTTAGAGGGGCCACGTGGAAAGCTTGAGAAGGAATGTGGGCAGCTAAGAGCCAAGACTGGATCCTGGCTGACAGCCAGTAAGGAAATGGGGACCTCAGTTCTACAACTTCAAGGAACTGAATTTGGCCAACGACCTGAATGAGCCTCCAGCTTAGGGAATGCAGCCCTGCCAACACCTTGATGTTGGCCTTGTGGGACCCTAGCCAGAGGACCCAGTTGGGTCCACCTGGACTTGTGATTTACAGAAACTGAGAGATAATAAATTTGTGTTGTTTTAAACTGCTGAACTTGTGGTGACTCGTGGCAGCAGCAGGAAACTAATACAGTGGTAGAGCTGGGATTCAGACTGCGATGAGCTGACCATGAAGCTGTTGCAGCTACAGTGCCTGGCACACAACGGCTGCTCAGAGGCTTGTTGAATGATGTCTTCCCAGTGAAGGAGAGTTTTTTTAAAAAATAAATTTATTTATTTTTGGCTGCGTTGGGTCTTCATTGCTACACGTGGGCTGCTCTAGTTGCGGCGAGCGGGGGCTACTCTTCGTTGCGGTGCGCAGGCTTCTCATTGCGGTGGCTTCTCTTGCTGTGGAGCACGGGCTCTAGGCGCGTGGGCTTCGGTAGTTGTGGCGTGTGGGCTCAGTAGTTGCAGCACACGGGCTTCGTTGCTCTGCAGCATGTGGGATCTTCCCGGACCAGGGCTCGAACCTGTGTACCCTGCATTGGCAGGCGGATTCTTAACCACCGTGCCATCAGGGAAGCCCTGAAGGAGAGTTTTGACATTGGTGAGAAAACATTCAATGTAGGGGAAGGCAGACTTTGTAAGTATAGTGTATCGCATACTGAAAAGGTGTTTGAGAGGGACAGTCACTCAGGTGGGAAGATTAGCTTACATTGAGTCCCCGGAGCCCAGTCTGTGGGCTGTTAAATCAGCTTAACGGGTCATATGAGTTGTGACCATCAGCATAAAAAAAAAAAAAGAGCGATAGAAAGTACCAGACTATATCATGGTAGTTCAAATAAGAATTGCTCTGTGAGATGGACCTGTGTCTATGTGGTGAGTACAGAGTCACAGTGTGAGTTTCTTTCTGAAAGAAAGCCCTGCTTGAGTTCCTGTGGCGAGAAGTTAGAGGACCAGGAGTTGGGAAGGGTGGTAAAGTGAGTAGGGGTAGTTGAATGGTTTGCAAATGATATATTCAGTGATACTATGGATTTCCTCCTGTCTTGTTTTCCTCATGTTATTGTATTTTTGCTCTTTTGTGCGGATTGTGGGGTATGCTTTCCCTTTTTTCTTGTTCTTTCTTTCTTTTTTTTTTTTTTTTTTTTTTTTTGCCTGTGCTGGGTCTTCGTTGCGGGCTTCTCTCTAGTTGCGGTGCGCGGGTTTAGTTGCCCTGCAGCATAGTTTCCTGACCAGGGATTGAACCCTTGTTCCCTGCATTGGAAGGCGGATTCTTTTTTTTTTTTTTTTTTTTTTTTTTGCGGTATGCGGGCCTCTCACTGTTGTGGCCTCTCCCGTTGCGGAGCACAGGCTCCGGACGCGCAGGCGCAGCAGCCATGGCTCACGGGCTTAGTTGCTCCGCGGCATGTGGGATCTTCCCGGACCAGGGCACGAACCCGTGTCTCCTGCATCGGCAGGCGGATTCTCAACCACTGCGCCACCAGGGAAGCCCGGAAGGCGGATTCTTAATCACTGCGCCACTAGGGAAGTCCTGGGGTATGCTTTCTTTTATTTTTACATTCCTGCTTCTTCACCTTGGCATATGAAAAAGAGAAACTTCGTGGCTATGGTAGGCGGCTGTGTTCTCCTCCGGGGCCGGCTGCGCTGGCTATGGTAGGCGGCTGTGTTCTCCTCCGGGGCCGGCTGCGCTGGCTATGGTAGGCGGCTGTGTTCTCCTCCGGGGCCGGCTGCGCTGGCTATGGTAGGCCGCTGTGCTCTCCTCCGGGGCCGGCTGCGCTGGCTATCGGAGGCCGCTGTGTTCTCCTCCGGGGCCGGCTGCGCTGGCTATCGTAGGCCGCTGTGTTCTCCTCCGGGGCCGGCTGCGCTGGCTATCGTAGGCCGCTGTGTTCTCCTCCGGGGCCGGCTGCGCTGGCTATGGTTCTCCTCCGGGGCCGGCTGCGCCGGCTATGGTAGGCCGCTGTGTTCTCCTCCGGGGCTGGCTGCGCTGGCTTTTCCTTCGGAGCAGGGCGTGGTCCTCAGTGTGCGGCTGGGGGCCCCACTGTGCTCCCGGTGGCCTCCGCCCAGGGCTGCTCTGCGTGTGGACGCCCCTCTGTCTTCCTGACTCAACGCCAACTCCTGGGTTCAGGACGGTCTTGCTTAATTCTCGCTTTGACATCTTTGACTCTCCAGTACCTTAAAATGTACTTTGTCCCAGAGGAACTCCACTACCGAAAGCTTTCAAGTCGCTTTTCAAAAGCGTCTGGTGATGCTCTTACCCAGTTTCCTTGTTTGTTAATTTCCCGTTTCCTTCTTGAGACGTCTGACTACAAGCTGAATGCCTGCGGCGTTGGGCATTGTGTCAGGTGACGCAGGAGGACAAGCACTCACACTCCTGACAGATGAGGCAAGTCCCATCTTACAGCTGAGGAAGTCAAGGATCAGGTACGTTGAGAAACTTACCCCAGCCCATGTATCTGTGATGTTGTACAATGGGTGTATTTGACTCCAAAACTTGTGAGTTTTTCGTTTTTGCCTTGTCTTTCAGTATTTAGGCCTTCCCTAGATGGTAGTATTTGCTTGTGTTGCCCTCCAAGGAGTTCTGTTTTCTGTTCAACCACAAAAGTCCATGTTTTTAAAAAACCTTTGTCTGTTTAACAGATTTAGTCTATTAGGTAATTTTCCCATTAATTAGAAAACTATTTGAGTGTCTATTCTGTATCTACCACGTGCAGCTGGAGTAGAGGAATTGAGAGGGAGGGAGGAGGTGAAGTCAGAGAGGCAGCAGGGTGCCAGGTCAAGAGCTCCTTGTTCAGCCTCAGTGAGCAGCTTGCTGCTTCACCTTTGGCACCGGGCAGCCGCTGGAGGGCGCTTGGAGGTTTGGGGCGTAGCTGCCGCGTGTGCTTTCCACTCTTAACGGGGTCACTGCCCGTCCCTTATGTGTAGACTTGGTTGCGCCATGGTGCCCAGGTATTTGCTCAAACATTACTCTGGGTCTTTCAGTGAAGATATTGTTTGGCTAGAATTAACATTTAAATAGGAGGATTTTGAGTCAAGCAGGTTAACCTCCATAATGTGGGTGAGCCTCATGCAATCAGTTGACAGCCTGAATAGAACAGAGACTGATCCCCCCTGTGCAAGAGGGAATTCTGCCAGCAAACCCCCTTTCGACTCAGACCGCAGCTGACCTGGGTCTCCAGCAGATTTTGGACTTGCACCTCTACAGTCGTGTAAGCTAATACCTTAAAACTAATCTCTCTCTCTATATGCAGACGTCCCGTTGGTTCTGTTTCTTTGGAGAACCCTCACTAACACATCATCCAAGCAAGAGAGAGGACGGTGGTTTAGGCCAGGCCAGTAGCAGTGGAGGTGGTAAGCGATGGTGGGATGCAGGGTATGTTACTCAGAGGCGGGAACTTTGAGCTGGGTCAGGTGTAGAAGAGGAAAGGGGAGGCGGTTGTGGGGGACACCAAGGTTTCCGGCTGAGCGTCTGGAAGGTGTTGCCATCCACTGAGAACGGCCTGACCACAGGAAGAACTGCTTTTGGGGGGATACCGGGTGTTTGATTTTGGACATGTTAACTCTGAAAATCCTGTTAGATAACAGTAAGTGCATGAAGCGAGGAAAGAAGTCTGGCTGTGGAGCTAGATGTTTGGGAGTTTAAGGCTTTGAGGTCAGTGAGACGAGGCCACCCAGGCTCTGGGTGATGGAGCCTGGTGGGTGAGTGCAGAGAGAGGGGAGGTCTAAGGACCCAAGCCTGGAGCACCTGACTGTTTAGAGGTTGGTGAGAAAAAATGTGCAAAGGAGACTGCGAAGGAACCACTAGCAGGGCCGGAGGAAAACCAAGCGAGCGAGCCTGTTTTAAACAGCTGCTTGCTTAGTGCCCTGTGTGTGCATCTCTTCGTACTTGTAAGGAATTATTTATTTATTTAATTTATTTATTTATATTTTTTATTTCTTGGCTGCGTTGGGTCTTCGTTGCTGCGAGCGGGGCGGGCTTCCTCTAGTTGCGGCGAGCGGGGGCTGCTCTTCGTTGCGGTGTGTGGGCTTCTCATTGCGGTGGCTTCTTTTGTTGTGGAGCACGGGCTCTAGGTGTGCAGGCTGCAGTAGTTGTGACTCACGGGCTCAGTAGTTGTGGCACACGGGCTTAGTTGCTCCGTGGCATGTGGGATCTTCCCGGACCAGGGCTCGAACCCGTGTCCCCTGCAGTGGCAGGTGGATTCTTAACCACTGCGCCACCAGGGAAGTCCCAAGCAATTATTTTATGTGTTGTTTTCCCCACATAAGAACTTCTTGAGGCTGCAGATTTTCACTGAATCTCTACCTCTTAGCGCAGTACCTGGCATATAGTAGGAACTCAGATGTCTGCTTGGATGAATGAACTGCCTTCGTAGGTCCCAATTATTGATTGCTTACAATGTGCTGGGTCCTTATTCTAGAAATGATGAGAGTTGCTTCCTCATTCGCTCCTACCTTGAGTGAATCCTGAAATCTGAGTTAGTCCTCTGACCAGAGCTGATTTCCCTAAGGTAGGGGTATGCGTGCGTGAGAGTGTGTGTGTGTGTGTGTGTGTGTGTGTGTATGTATACAATCAATCCAATAAAAATCAGCATATCCTGGCAACTGCACCGTAAAGTATTTCTAGAATAAGAGTGTCTCACTGTGTATACGATCACCACCCTGGTCTAAATAAACTACCATCATCTCTTGCCTGGATTATTACAAAAGCCTTCTATTTTTGGTCTCCTGGCTTCCTGTCTTTGCCCCCAATAATTTATTCTAGCACACAATAATTTATTCTAGAAGAATACCTGGCGTGAGGTGGATGCCCAGTGGATATTTGTTGAACGAAGGAACCCTTGAGAGAACATTCACGCGTGAGGTTTGAGGAGCGCCTGCGCGGCTCTCCGCGGGGTCGGTGGCTGTCCGAACAAGGCGCAGGCTCTGACCGTGGCTTACCGAGTGCCCCTCCATCTGGCACCTGAATCACGTCCTGCCGTCTTTCACTGCATGCTGGGCACGTTGGCATTTCTCTGTGTCTTGAAGACACCACACCCCTTTCCACCCTGGGGCTTCCATACCTGGTCTCTCTTCTGCCCGGGGTGCCTGCCCTCTTCTGTTCCCGCCCTGCTTCTGCCCGTGACAGGCTCCTTTCATCGTTCGGGGCTCTGCTCCTTCAGGAAGTCTCCTGTGACCTCCATAGCTACAGAAGTCCTCCCCCACCTTCTCTGGCAGTCTCTCTGGTCTTTGTCAACTTTTTCTCCTCCTCTAAAGCACTTATCACTTGCCCCAAGTCTTGTTTGTTTGGGATGTGTTTTTGGGTCCTCCACCATTGTGAGGGGGCCAGAATGGTTCTGAGATTTTTGGCTTGTAGAATTGGATGGATACGTAGGGTTGTCATTTCCTGAGAAATGACTGGAAAACACTAGTTGAGGTGTTCGAAGAGTTACACTTTTAGTTTGTGTAAAGTGTGTTGTTTTGATTCCTCTGTTCCCTTCTTGAATTTTATTTATCGTTTTAGGAAACAAACCTGTCTGATTTGGTTTTGAGCATGTTGATTTAAGTTGCCTGTAGGTCTCCAAGAGGAGGTGTCAAGTAGGCAATTGCCTGTATGCATTTGGAGCTCAGACGTAAGCTGGGGCTGGAGGGGGTGTAGGGGCCTGCCCGGCTGATGTGAATCCTAGCCCTGCCATTCAGTATCTGTGATATTTATTGGGCAAAGGCATCGAACCGGTGTGAGGCTGTTTGCCCATTGTGTCAGATGGGAACGTCATCACCTACTTTCAAGTTTAGGATTAAATGAGATGTACCTACATGCAGTGCTTAGCACAGTGACGGGCATGTAGCAGGATGACTTTCGTGTTATTAAATGGATTCGGCTGGTTAAGAACGCCGCCCTTTCAGAGCTCACTATATGTCAGGTTATCAGAGTTCTTTTATGTGAGTTAGTGTATTTACTCCTTACTATTGACTACCTAGAGCCTTTAGCTCCCGGGCCAGTACTTTATCTTTGTAAAACGTACCTGAAGCTTTCCTAGCAGTCCTCTCCCCCAGCTGCAGCCCCCCTTACATTTTTAACTCTCATTCTTTTGCCAGTTTTAGGTACTATAAATAGCCCAGTGTATAAAAGTGTGGATCTGCTAACATCCAGGAAGTTATTTGTGTTATAATTTCTACCTGATTGGTCGGTTTCTTGGAAACAACTATAGATTTCAGTTATATACACCAATACTGACATAGGAAACATGGTTATTAGGTTGTTGCCAAAAACAAATGTGAGAGGTAGAAACTCAGAATACCATAGTCCCCTTTGTATTTTTCCAGTCCCTTTAAAAGTCTGGTTGTACAGTTGACTCACTGCATCGTGGGTGACTTAGAGTCGTGTGGGGTTCGTCTTCATCCTGGACCGGTGGGGTGACCTAACATCTACAGCTACTTCAGTCGCTGTAAGCTTTTTGATAGGAGTTATTTTTTAAAAATTATTTTCTTCCTGTCTGAACAGGGAGGATGGCGGTTTCTTCAAAGTGCCGTGGGCTCAGTCATTTCTTTTGTTCAGTGGCTGTTTGATGTGCCTTGGAGGGAGGAAAATGTTTTGGGCCTCTTCATGGTGTATATGTCGTGATATACGTGGTGAGGCTCCTGGCTCTAGCAGTGGATTTCATAGACAAACTCTAAGTTCTGTTTAAAACAGAAATTCTATGAGGACCTACCATACAGCACCGGGAACTCTACTTAATACTCTGTAATGACCTATATGGGAAAAGAATCTAAAAAAGAGTGGACATATGTATATGTATAACTGACGCACTCTGCTGTACGGCAGAAACTGACGCAACCTTTTAAATCAGCTGTACACCAGTAGAAATTAATGAAAAAATTCTGTTCCCATCATTAGGGTAATAATACTGAAACTCTTGTTTGCTGCTTCATGCGTTCACTGCATGATGAGCAGCTGTGCCCTTTGGGGAACCTTTCTCTCTCCCACAGACAGTTTTCACTCCACAGACGCTTACAGCGATTGAAGAAGCCATAGACAGTTATGTCCTGAAAAGTGAACAAAAAGGGAACAGGCGTGAGAGGTGTCTTTATTTTAATTTGACTTTGGGTTTGTTTCCATTTACCTTGTCTTATTAAACCCTGGGTAGGTTGACACCATTTATGACATGGTTAGGATTTAAAACCAAACTGAGGCCAATTCAGAATGGTGTTGAAGTTAGCCAAGAGTAGGGAAAAATGCATAGTCAGAGTGTGGATTTTCTTTGGAGTGTGTATTTAGCTCCTACCTTGATTTTTTTTTTCTTTTTAATGAAAAAAGCATATTTGAATAAATCTCCAAATATAAAGTTATGGACATTAGGTTCCTTGGATTTACTTTTAAGAATGGTATAGATTCTAGCACTTAATCATAGAAATAAATCTGCCTAATGAATAGTTCCCTACTTCAATGAAATTCTGAGAGGTTGAATTTTGTATATTAAATATTTTGCTATTTTAAATGAACATAATATTGGTTTAAATTATAGATTGGCATTGACTGTTTTTCTTTGAGTAGCCGTTACTAATGTTGTTAAACTAGTCCGTTTCTCTTTTGCTCATGTAACATAGAGCTGTTTTTTTAATACCTTCCCTTAATGCTGGTTGAGATTAAAAACAAATCTCAGCGTCGGGATGAAGCACTGCTTTGTTTTCAAACTGCACATTATTTTTCCCCTCACGGCCGCCTTCCCCCTCCCCCGCAGAGAATGACTGATTCAGTGTTGTATTGTAAAGATAAGACTCACATCAATCACTTATTTTATTCTATACATAGTTCTTTTTAGAATAAAAGCAAGGTTAATGTAAAGTTAATTTATCGAATTTCATACTTGGTACTTTCATACAAATTTCATATTTCATATGTCAAAATAAAATGCCTTAGTTCCTGTTGGGATGTGTTTGGGGTATAAGAAGATACTTCAAACATTTTTTGAAAATATTTAGGAAACATTTTAGTTAAAAGCATACTGTTCAATGAAAACATTGCATTTTTAGAGTGGTTAAAAAAGGAACACTATTTAAAACATAGGCTACATCCACAGGAATTTTAACTTCTGATCTTGCAACAAAGAGTAGCATTAAGTCATATCACTTTCTCTTTTTCTTAATATTAAGGGTTCTGATACTAAGACTGTGTCAAACACTCTGTTTACAAGTAATTTAACTTGATGGGTAATAATATGGTAGGTTCCATATCCTCTGTGAAAATGTTGGGAGCCTGTTCTTTGTGTTTTTGTCTACGTAACTTGAAATCGTGGGTATTTCATCCTTTTCTGGACTCCTGGAGCTTTCTCCTGGGATCACGGAGCGAACAGGACAGGCTGTGCTCTGTGACTCCTCCAGGCCCTCTTGCTGACTGCCTTTGTCAGTACTACTTAAGAAGTCCTTCAGAACTTGCTTGAAGATGTAGACAATTTCCCATGGCAGTACATCATTTTCTGCCAGAACTTCTCGAAATCTGGAGGCAAAGCAGTTATCAGTATTCAATTCAGAAAATCTCTTTTGTCGTATCCCTTTGTCTCCAAAATTCAGCTTAGATAATATAACCATATAGTAGTTACCCACCTTTTGAGTAAACTGCACATTGCTTTAAAATTATACTTCTAGTAAAGAAATTTTAAAAGAGACTTTAAAACATTTCCTAGCCAGTGAGATATCAACAGTGTTTTTTTTTTTTTTTTTTTTTTTTTGTCCAGCCCATCCTTAGGGATTTTGGTTGCTGGGTAGTTGATATACATGATTAAAAAATTTATATGATATAATACGATTTCCAGTCTAAAGATATGAGGAGCTTAGACTTGACAGCACATATCACAAGAAGAGAACGTAGTATTTTTACCTGCTGAGAATAGCTCCAGTTTGACAAGGTTGAACCTGTGAGCAAAGAACTTCAAGTTGTCTTTGTTCAGTAGCTGGGATGGTTGCGTGGGGATTCTGATAGTTTCTCAGCCAATTGTAATCCACACCTGTTTTTTTCACTTTTTGCTCATTTTCGATCTCTTGTATTAACCTCTCTCGTTCCTTTAGATGCCATTTTAATTCCCGAAGCAGAGTCTTTGTCACTACTTCTGAGTCAGGGTAGTGTGTGGATTTGTAGGAATTGTATTTTGGCCATTTCATCCAGCCAAAAAGTGGCATTTTTAGCCTATGGAAATATTCTCACTTGTTTATTTGCATAAAATATTACGGTTCTGATGAGCAAATATTTGTTTCTTTACAGTAACTTTGCCAGAAAAGTGCATGAATTTTTCACTGGTTAGATATACAGGTCAAAATACGATTAGAATGGATTAAAGTCTTAATTTCTAACTAGGTCAGTGCCAAAAACCAGGCTTTGAAAATACTTTTATGTAGCTAAGGAGAAATGAAATGCAGTCAGATGATCTACAGACTGAACATTTTCTGAAAATACCACTAACACTTGCTATTAAAAGTTCTTAGGAGGCTTTAAAATATTAACATATAGGAAAGTGCTATCTGCAAACATACTTTTGACTTACGTGTTGTACAGAAAAGGTTTCAAGATTACCTGTGAAGTTGATGGATCCGACGTGGTGATGTTGCCAAAGAGTTTACTTGAATTGGAGATGAAGCTGTGCTTTACTCAGGCATTATCTCCTTCTCCTGGCTGTGTCCCCTGTTGGAAGAATGAGTCTCCTCCTTTACCCACTGAAACTCTATTTGAAATAACTAACCTTCTGTGTTAGGAATGAGCTTGTGATGTCTTCACTTGGAGAGAATGCTCATTAATTCACCTTGTAAGTAAGCTGGAAGAAATGACGAAAATAACTTACTATTTAATCTTTACAAGTTATATAATGGTTTGCCTTTTGAATGTAGCTCAGTGTATTTGAAAAAGATGCCGGCAGCTACAGCTTCTGGTCCTAAATGCATTTAGACATATCTTTGATAAAGAAATGAAGAAAGGTCGTCTGAAGCACCACAGATGCGCTGCCAGCTAAAGTGAAGACTGTCGCATGATGTGATGCTTTGCTGTGCATAGCTGCAGGTCACAGTTTAGTGCTGTATTTTTATGCCTGTAGAGCTCTAAAAATAACCATGTTGCTTTTATTCTTCAGCTTAACTTTCAGGCCGTTTAGAAGCCAGGTCACTGTCCCCTCTAATGAAAGCAGGAAAAATAGATCAGACTTGACTATTTGCACAATATACATTCTGAGAAACCTCGTTACAATTGAGCAAAGTAGGCAAAGAATGCTGATATCAGTCACGTGTGAACTATTTAGTAAACGTTATATTCTGTACACATTTTGCTTTTCTTTCTAAACAGTATTTAAATTTGTATATTTAAACAAGTTGTAGTGCTAGAGGACATTATGTACACTTAAGTAGATACCTTTAAAATATACTTTATAGTCTCTAAAAACATGGTGATAAGGCAATAATAGATTAAGGTCAGAAAAAAATAGAGACATGAGAACATATCAAGTTCACAACAAAATCTTATAGTTCATTATAGAAAATCATTTTCGTGTTTTCTTTTGGAGCTGAAAGAGAAACTTATACTCACAGTTTGGGCAAGTACCGATGTGTAATTGGTCTTTATTGTGCGAGTTTTCTATTCCAGAGAGGTTTGTGTCTCTGGTTTAAGCATGGACAGGTTCGTTACTCTCTAGTTCTGTTTTAAATGACTGTGTAGTGGCTTTTCCTTTTATAATATTTGTTTCTTCTGTTGCTTTTTCCTTCAAATGAACTGTGAAGAATAGACCTCGTTTACATCAGACCTGCATGTCATGCATGATAAAGAGTGATGTGTGTGGTCATCCTCCAGCTCCTGTTACTTATATGTTAGAAAAACCCAGATGTCAGGATGCATTATCTGTAACTAGAAGGTTTTCATATTACGCTGTGCATAGCACTGAGAAAGGGAAGGGAGTAAAGTTTATCACGACAGAACTGTCCTACCTGATCTTCTGCCACACTTACGATGAGTCACGCTGCTTTCCCTTTGAATGACCTTGTCATTGCTTTAATTTTTAAATTTGTTGCCTCTGAAATGGTAGCAAAAGTACCAGAAATGTATTGGATGTGGAGCATAAACCGGCTTTCTGTTCCAGGCCCTCTGCAGTCTTGCCTGGCCCTTCTTCCCCGGCTTGCTTTCTTGCTCTACCTGAGCCCGTCTGTTGTGTCAGCCAAGCCTGACTGCCCCCCGCAGGCCGTGCTCCCTCCGGCACTTATGCTTTGGTCACACTGACTCTCTTCTGAGATGCTCGTTTTTCTTTTCCATGTACCTACACTGTAATTCTCTTATTTATTTATTTCTGCCTGCGTTGGATCTTCGTTGCTGTGCTGGGGCTTTCTCTAGTTGCGACGAGCGGGGGCTACTCTTCATTGCGGTGCGCGGGCTTCTCATTGCAGTGGCTTCTCTTGTTGCAGAGCACAGGCTCTAGGCTTGCGGGCTTCGGTAGTTGCGGCACGCAGGCTCTAGGGCGTGTAGGCTTCAGCAGTTGTGGCGTGCGGGCTCTATAGTTGTGGTGCACGGGCTCAGTAGTTGTGGCACACGGGCCTAGTTGCTTTGCGGCATGTGAGATCTTCCCGGATCAAGGATCGAACCCGTGTCCCCTGCACTGGCAGGCGGATTTTAACTACTGTGCCACCAGGGAAGTCCCTATACTGTAACTCTTTTTTTCAGGGCTCAGTTTCAATACCACCTAATTTTTTCTTTGTCTGAGGGAAAAGCATTTTTTCCCTTAGCCCCCACGCTGTGTTCCTTTGAACTCCGGTTTTATTTTTCTTTACTGTTAAACTAATAGTCCTTTATGACTAGGTTCTGTCTGTCCTCCACTTATCTGCAGCTCTCATTAGCTCAGCAGATAGTTTTGACTGTGCCATGTCCTAGATGCAGGTTAGGGACTGGGGATGCAGCAGTGGACCAGACAGACCTATTCTCTGCCCTCACGGAGCCTGTCTTCTAGTGGGAAGATGAACCTGAGGGCCCAGATCACCCAGTGCAGTGGTCATGATACACTCGGAGGCCTCCCCAGTTCACTGTGGAGGTCAGGGAAGGCCTTTCTGGGTAGGGGCTGTCCTTTGAGCAGAGGTTTAAAGACCAATGAGGAAGCCACACAAAGCGCTTCATGTGGCCAGCTCCCTCCTCAGCTTGACCTATTAGCACCTAGCTGGCTATTGAGATTCAAGTCTGACCTTCACAGAACTTTTCTTACACCTCACATTCAGTGCATTTTCCTTTGATCTTTCTCGAGTAGAGTAAGCCAATTTTCCTAGTACTTAGTGTGTGCTACTTGTATTATTATACATTTTATTTTTTTCTGTCCTATCTCCTGAGATTGTTAGATTGAAATAGAGCCCAAATGGCATTCTCTGATTACAGTATAAAGAACAGAAATACTTGTACTACCATGTAGATAGAGAACAGAAATATTTGTAGATCAAGGTAAGGAAGTACCTTTGCATTAATTCTTCCTGTTTGTTGGGAGTATAACCAGATTAATGTTGGATTTTATTCATCACACATTTTAGTAAGTTGAACAAATGAACTATTTCTAATGAATTGCAACCTCATTAGGCTATTTTGTGTGGAAGACATAAAGCTTAAACTACGAAGCAGTTAGGTTAATTTCTTTTTGGTCTTTGTCATGGTTTTCTAGGCTTTTTCTTCTTAGCTGAACAGCAAAAATATTTATGACTTGAAGTGAGATAGGATCATATCATTCCTAATGTGTGTGTGTGTGTGTGTGTAAAAGTTTAAGATGTGTAAGGAAGTACTTAAGTCTAAAAAGACAAGATTTTGGAGTCTCGAAGGGCAGGCTAAGGAGCCAGGTTGTTTATATACAACTTGTATATATTTATGGTCAGGGGGCCTTACACAGTTCTCAGCAGCATTTGATTGCAGTTAAAGGAAGATTTTTCACTGTGAGGGGACTAATATCTTTCTGTTTTAATTCCTTTGCTGCTGAATTCAAAGTTCTGAATTATTGGTTGGTTCTTTTTTTTTTGGTCTATTAGAGATGCAGTTAATATTTGAGAAACTGTGATGTTAAATTCCTTTTCCCAATATTATTCCCTCTTTAAAACACTCTAATTAAAACACACTAAGATGTACTTTTTCATGTTAAAAATCATATTCTATTGGGTTGTCCATATCTTCCTGACTTAAGAGAATTCTTAGTGTACATCTGCATTCTGTGCTGCAAATTTTCACTCTAGAGAGACCACTGTTCTTGCTCTTTAGCCTTTATAGACATTGTTCATAAGTTTTATATTATAGTTTAGTTCAGTTTGTTGATATTTTCCTTTTTTGTGTTCTTGTTTAAGCCCTTCTTTACTTCAAAGTTATAACATACAGAAGAAGATCAGCTTTTTAGGCTTAAAAAAATAAGTACCCTTGGGTGTTGAGTGGGTTTGAAATTGATTTGAGATTGGTTTGAGGTGTAGGGGTCCCTAAATTGGATAATCATTCAAAGTAAGTATCCATTGTTCCACCCAGGAGATTTTCCTGATTCCTCGTACGCCCAGTCACTGTGTGGCATATCCTGGGTATTTTGAATGTTATATTATATTATGGGACTCTGGGTCTTGTTTAATAAATCCTGTGGGGAATGCAGCTGACCAGCTGTGTTCAGGCTGCAAGTTCCAGCCAGCTTCCTATGGGCAGTGGATTCAAAGTCCCTCAGGTTTTCAGAGCCCTTGCAGGGCTGTCTGGCTCTGTCTTGCACTGTGCCATCTAGTGGCCGTCCTGTAGCTCAGTTCTCAAAGTCTGTGATGGGCTGTTTGGGGTCAGGGCACGCCTGCCAGCCCAGGGGTGCGCCCAGCAGTTCCTAAAGGTTCTCAGGTGTCTGCGGTCTCCCTGGCGCTTTCCCAGCCCAGGGCCTCCCCTTTCTGGTCCTCTGGCCAGAAGACAGGGGCCTTGTTGCCCTGCTCTGCCAGGCACTTCCTGCAGTGACGTCTGCCTCCCAGGCCAAGCAGTGGGGGGGGGGCAGAGAAAGAAAAAAGGCAGCGAGGGTTTGCCCCGGCCTCTTGTCGAGGGAGTTTCCCTCCCTCGGAGTTTGAGGCTCCCTGCCGCACCTGGCTTGTGAGAGAACGGAGGAAAGAAAGATGTGAGGTGTGCGCTGCCCCCGTTTTGAGTATTTGGAGTCCCTTCTCCTGCCCCCCAGGGCACAGCTAGAGCTGGTCCTGGGGTCACTGGGCGCATTTTGTAGCTTGGGAGTTCAGGTCAGGGGCCACCGGAGCTAAAAAGCGATGAGCTTGGGCGGCTGGGTTGGGGCTCTGAGTTCCCGCCTTCTTCCCCAGCCTGCCTCTGACTGCGCACTTGTTAGGGTCCTTCCGCGGCGGCTCGGGCGCTCTGCCCGCGGGTTACAGCGCCGTCCCGCGGGGGGTACAGGGTGCAGCGTGCGCATGCGATCTTACCGGAAGCTGGAACCTGGCATCCTTCTTGACTCCTTTGTTGTTTGCAGACCCAGGTCTAATATGTCAGCGTGTCCTGTGGGCTGCACTTTCCCTGCTGCCACTCTAGTCCGAACGATGTCATCTCTGGCCTTGGTTTTTACGCTGGTCTGTTAGGTGGTCTCCCTGCTTCTGCCGTGCCTGAGCCCCCATCACCCCACCCTGCTTCACCCAGTCAGAGCCGTCCTGGTGAAATAGGAATCAGATATTTTTATTGCTCTGTCTGTGCTCAAAACCCGTCGCACTCAGAGCAAAAGCCAAAATCTTTGAAACTAGCCCCTGCCGGCCCTCTGGTTCCCGCTCCTCCCCAGGCCTCCACCCACCCTTGCCCAGACCTCTGCTGGAGCCTCCCGTCCTCCCTGCCTTTTGCCCCAGGGCTCCTGCTTTCCTGTGAACGTTTCCTTTACAGGTCTGCCCAGTCGTGCTCGCTCTTTTGATCTTTGCCTGTGTGCCACCTTATCAACGTGCAACTCCCCTCGCCCTGTCTCTTCTCCTGCCTTTTTCCCTCTATTTTATTACTGTGTGACATACTCCATGCTTTACTTTATTTCTCATCCCCCAGCTAGACTCTCAGCTCCGTGAGGGCGGCCTGCTCACTGCTTTTGGTACTTAGGACAGTGCCTGGCATGGAGTTGGCCCTTAATTATTAATTTGTTGAGTGACTTAATGAGTAAATATCAGGTAAACAGTAACCAAAAGTATGCTGATATGACTATAAATATCAGGCAGAAGTAGATTTTAATGCAGATAGCGTTTTATTAAGGTAAACCTCAAATTTCAAGAATTGGTATCATACTGATAGCAGTGCATTTAAATTAGACATTGATAACAAAGACAAAATTAAATTGATAGCCTATTTTGCACATCATAGCAATTGCCTTTTTTTCCCACTTAATGTTTTGGACATTTTTATCTATTAGCATGAATATAGCCTTAACGTTCTTTAAAAATGATACATATTAAGTAAGAGTATGCCATAGTTTAGCTTGTCCCTTTGTCATTCATTTTTTCCAGGTTTTAGCCACTACAAGTGTCAGGAAAAGTTATCCTCTCTCCTTGGGGGGTCCTTTATACCCTTGCCCGGTTTTATTTTCCCTTCGTATCCCCGATGAGCATCTTGCATGTTCTGCGTCCTTCAGTGGAACGCTGGTTTTGTGAGGGCAAGGACTTGTTTTGTTTACTGCTGTATCTCTGTGTCTAAGACAGTGCCTCACACGTGCTAGGTGTTCAATAAGTATTTGCTGAATGAATGAATGCTTTGTTGGGGAGGAAGAAAACTTTCTTCTTCTAGCTTCTTCTGGCTGGTCTAAAAATTAAATTGACACGAGACAGATTAACAGGAGAAAATAAAATTTTTTGTTTGTTTGTGTTTAAAGGGGACCTTGGACCTCCTCAGTTTTTAAAATTTATTTATTTATTTATTTTTGCTGTGTTGGGTCTTCGTTTCTGTGCGAGGGCTTTCTCTAGTTGTGGCAAGCGGGGGCCACTCTTCATTGCGGTGCGCAGGCCTCTCACTGTTGTGGCCTCTTTTGTTGCGGAGCACAGGCTCCAGACGTGCAGGCTTAGTAGTTGTGGCTCACGGGCTTAGTTGCTCCGCGGCATGTGGGATCTTCCCAGACCAGGGCTTGAACCTGTGTCCCCTGCATTAGCAGGCAGACTCTCAACCACTGCGCCGCCAGGGAAGCCTGAGAAAATAAAATTTAGTTTCACATTTTCAGGAACCCCACATACCTGAGAGGGTCAGAGACCCCACATACTGGAGAGGTTCAAAGACAGAAAGGTAAAAGGAGGTATATATGACATCCTGAACTAAGGAGTGGGAGAGGGGTCCATGGCTTGCAGGATCTTCCGGGTCAGGGATTGAACCCGGGCCCTCCGCAGTGAAAACGCAGAGTCCTAACCACTGGAGCGCCAGGGAATTCCCCCGGAGGCTCATTTATAGGACGATAAGAAGGAAAGCAGATGTTTGGTAGTTAGATGTTGGCCTTGCTGTATAGACGGGGCTCTCTCCATATACATACACACACACACATATATTCTTTTCCATTATGGTTTACTACAGAATATTGAATATAGTTCCCTGTCTATACAGCAGGACCTTGTTGTTTATCCATTCTATATAAAATAGTTTGCGTCTGCTAACCCCAAACTCCCAGTCCTTCCCTCCCCCAGCCCCCTCGCCCTTGGCAACCACAAGTCTGTTCTCTATGTCTGTGAGTCTGTTTCTGTTTCATAAGTAAATTCATTTGTATCTTATTTAATTTTATTTAAAAAATTTTTATTTTATTTTATTTTTTTCTGGCCTCTACAGAGTGTATTAAAAGCAGCACGTGAGGTTAACACATACTTTCACTGAAAAAACATTACCTAGGTACAACAAAATTCTATTTCGCTTTGAAATATCTTTTCCATAGGTGACTATACATGTTTTATTACATGCACCACAGTGTGTGAATCCCATTTTTAGTGCAAGAACTTCTGTACTTATTTACATATACATATAGGACTCTTAGAAACATCTTTTATATGTGCATCTTTAAAAAGTATATGAATTGCAGCACATATCCTTTAACTGAGAAACCACTACCCAGAGACAATAAATTCTACCACTCTTAAAAACGTCTGTTACCCATTTAACTCTGCATAGTGTCTTACATGCACCAAAGTGTGGATATCATACTCTTAATTAAATAACTGTATGTTTTCACATGTACAGCCAAAATTCTTATAAATATCTCCTATACCTGAGATTTTACAGAATGTATGAAATGCAGCATATGCGGTGAACATTCTTTTGATGGAATAACACTACCTGGATGTAACAAAATTCTATCACCTTAAGAAACATCTTTTTTAAAAAATACATTTTGTATCATATTTTAGATGCCACATATAAGTGGTGTCATATGGTATTTGTCTTTCTCTTTCTGACTTCACTTAGTATGATAATCCATGTTGCTGCAAATGGCATTATTTCATTATTTTTATGGCTGATTAGTATTCCATTGTATATATGTACCACGTCTTCTTTATCCACTCATCTTTTGATGGACATCTAGGTTGCTTCCATGTCTTGGCTATTGTAAATAGTGCTGCAGTGAACATTGGGGTGCATGTATCTTTTCAAATTAGGGTTTTCATCTTTTCCGGACATATGCCCAGCAGTGGGATTGCTGGATCATATGGTAGGTCTATTTTTAGTTTTTTAAGGAACCTCCATAGTGTTCTCTATAGTGGCTGAGTTTTGGAAAACAGCCACTGTACGTTCCCACCAACAGTGTAGGAAGGTTCTCTTTTCTCCACACCCTCTCCAGCATTTATTATTTGTAGATTTTTTTGATGATGGCCATTCTGACTAGTGTGAGGTGATACCGCATTGTACTTTCGATTTGCATTTCTCTAATAATTAGCAATGTTGAGCATCTTCTCATGTGCCCCTTGGCCACCTGGATGTCTTCTGTGGAGAAATGTCTACTCAGGTCTTCTGCCCATTTTTTGATTGGGTTGTTTTTTTTGATACTGAGCTGTGTGAGCCATTTGTATAGTTTGGAAACTAAGCCCTTGTCTGTCGCATCACTTGCAAATATTTTCTCCCATTCTGTAGGTTGTCTTTTTTTTTTTTAATGGTTTCGTTTGCTGTGCAAAAGGTTGTAAGTTTGATTAGGTCCCTTTGTTTATTTTTGCTTTTTTTTTAAACATCTTTATTGGAGTATAATTGCTTTACAATGGGGTGTTAGTTTCTGCTTTATAACAAAGTGAATCAGTGATACATATACACATGTTCCCATATCTCTTCCCTCTTGCATCTCCCTCCCTCCCACCTATTTTTGCTTTTATTTCTATTGCCTTGGGAGACTGACCTAAGAAAACACATTGCTACGATTTATGTCAGAGGATGTTTTGCTTCTGTGCTCTCCTGAACCTGTACCATCTTGACTGCCTTTAGTTCAAAATAATCCTTATGCAAAAGTGACACATTGTGGGGAGGCTCGTGCTGAACCCCTACAGCTCCCATACGTGTCTTTGCATGTGCTTCCTTGTCTACAGGTGCGAATACTGCCCTTGGGGAAGATACTGAGGAAAGAAGTGTCGGCTGGCGGGAGATGTGCTCTGAGGTTGATAGGGCAGGTCCGAGTGCTCTGCAGAGTAACCGCTTGTACCCGTCTGCCTCCCTCTCCTCGTAACCTCAGCATAGTTGTTCTTCTTGCCAATTCAAAGGGTGGAAAAGGTTTCTCATTGGTTTAATTTGCATCTGTTTGGTGAGTGTGAATTTGAGTGTATTTTCATTTGTTTATTGACGATTTGCAGTTTTTCTTATAGGACTTAATGCAAAAGTAACTATTCAAGAATTCTCCTAGCATGTGGGAATTTCTTGGCTTTCTGTAAACAATATACTAACGTTTAATATTCTTTGCAGGCCCCTGAGCCAAAAGAGCTCAGAGACGGAGTATATTAACAAATACAGAAAACTTGAAGCACAAGAGTTTATGTATGGCAGTGATCGTTCAACCAGTGGGGCAGGTAAACGAGTATCTTTTTTTTTTTTTTTTAATTTTTTTTTTTGGTGGTACACGGGCCTCTCACTGCCGTGGCCTCTCCCGTTGCGGAGCACAGGCTCCGGACACGCAGGCCCAGCGGCCACGGCTCACGGGCCCAGCCCCTCCGCGGCACGTGGGATCTTCCCGGACCGGGGCACGAACCCGTGTCCCCTGCATCGGCAGACGGACTCTCAACCACTGTGCCACCAGGGAAGCCCCACGAGTATCTTTTAAGTGTCATAAAATATGATATGTGAGTTGTTCACATGTTAAAACATTAACTTCTTAAAAGTCTTTAAGAAGTGTATTTGCTCAATAAAGAATCCATATTGCTTGTTAATTCAGGATTGGGGGCGGCTGAGTGTGTGATAGATTATGATTGTGAGCGTGTGATGCGTTGTGAATTGCTCATGTGTTTCTCTCGTACGTACAGTGTCTAAATAGTCTGTCCTTTGGGAGACTAATAACTGTCCCTGACCTTACTATTAATTAGAATTACTTAAAATTGTTATTATAATTTTAATAATAATAATATAATAAATTATTATAAAATTATTTTATTGTTATTAAAATTATTATAGTTTTTAAAATAATAATCCTATTAAAACAAAATTTTTAATAGTTCATAAATATATACAATAAAAGGTAAAGATCCTTCTTAACCTCTCCTCCTCCCAAGGAGGAGATACAAGGATACAACTGTTCAGAGTTTAGGTTAAGCTAATTACTTTCTGTGAGTGTGCACTTTCTTTTCGTGAGCTGATTGTCTTATTAGCATTAGACCGTATTCATATGACAGAAGTAAGTTTTCGATTTTTTTGCCTTATAAAAGGTTATCCGGCGCAAACTTCCTACCAATTCAGTCAGGAAGTTCTGCCTCCTTTCTTTCTACCCTGTGTACTTATGCTCGGACCTAGGGACAGAAGTTGGGGTTAGAGTAATATTTTCCAGCCTTTCGGAAAATTATGAAATATAGTCCATACGTAAAAGAATACTAGTCCTTATTCTTCTTGGTCTTTATTTGGGCTTCTTGACAATATAAAATATTGGTATCTTTCATCAATTCTGGAAAATTTTGAGCCATTATCTGTGCTCCACGCTCTCACGCAGTCTTGTATTTTTCATTTTTGGGGCCACTCTCCTACATGAAGATGAATTTCTCATTGTCCACCTTCCTCCTGAGGCAGGAGCAGCTTGGAGCTCTTTGTCTTCCCCTCTGCGTCCTGCCTGCCGTGTTACAGCCTTCGGGCCGGTGCTTCCTCCCTCTCTTGCTGAGCTTCGGGTTTTTGAAAGACGGCGTTGGGTTGTCCTCGGGAGGGAGGTCTGTGTGAACGACCCAGTACATCATCACCAGAAGTGATAGTTCAGTGCGCCCTTTGATTCAGTATTTACTTACTCTAAGAAAAGTACAACGTAGTGCGCGGAAGAACATTTATTGCATCGTTGCTTATTTATGGGAAGCCTTAGAAGTCTCTTAAATGTCAGTGCACAGAGACCTGGTGATTTTTCTCTGTGTAGGGGAGTGTGTGGACTTGGATAGAAGCCTGAAATAGCTCTGTGTTATTGTGGAAAGACATGTGTCATTTAATATTTCCTTTGGGGGAAGTGTGTTAGCTTTCAGAGTACTCTTGATGACGTGATCCTTCTTGTTACATCACATGTACAAAACCCGGGCACACCGCTGCGGGTCCAGGAGCAGGCCGCCGGGACTGCCGCCGTGTGCAGGTGGCTAGGTTACAAACGAGTGCCTGCAAGTGCAAGTGTCTGCTCTTGTAACTTATGATTTGGATCCATATTTGAAACTGCTCTTTGCTTTCTCTGTCCATGGCATCTTTGTATATTTGGAGGTTCTCATTAGGCAGTCATGCAGCTTTGACTGCACTTGGAGGATTCACTCAACGACCAGTGTTTATCAAGGTGTGTGCCAGGGACGGTGTGAAGCAACGAGAACGTAAGTTGACAAGACCTGGTCCCTCTTACAGAGCTTAATCATTGAATCACGTAGTTACACAAATAAATGCTTTTGGAGGTAAATGCTCTGAAAGATAAACTCTCTGGGGACTTAGGACAGGGGTTTCTGACTTGAGCTGGGGTATCAGGAAAGTAACAGTTGAGCTTGGAGCTGAAGGATGAATAGAAGTTACAAAAGTTACCTAGACAGTTTGGGGGTCACGGGGAGGGGAAAATGCGTGCAGAGGGCCTGTAATAGGAGAAAACCTGGGGTGTGGGCGGGCAGGGTCAGTTGGAGACTGAATAGTAGCCCTCCACAGAGACCCTCACCCTCCTCTTCAGAACATGTGGTGACTGTGCTACATCACGTGGTAAAAGGAACTTTACAGATTAAGTTGGGGAGCTTGAGGTGGAGGGACCGTGGGTGGGTCTGGTGTAATCGCAGGACTCTTAGCAGAGTCAGTAGTAGGCGTGAGGACAGAAGCCGGAGTGACGCAAGGAGGGAGCCGTGAGCCGGGGAGCGCGGGCAGCTCCTTGAAGCTGAAGAGGTGGGGGACGGGTTCTTGCCCACGGAGCCTCCGGAAGGAGCCAGCTGTGCAGACCTCTGGCTCTTAGCCCGGTCTGCTTCGGGACCTCTGACGTTCAGAGCTGTAAGAGAATACTGTAAATGTGTGTTGTTTTAAGCTGCTGAGGTTGGGATCACGTGTCACAGGAGCAGTAGAAGACGAATGCGGTTGGGTTGGATGAGGCTGGATGAGATACAGGCACAACTGGTGACAGGGCCTGGGGCCGTGACTAAGAATTTTAGTTTTAATACTCAGAGCAAGGGGAAGCTGTGGAAGGTTCTAGGTTTACCTTGGCATGAGTGTGTGGAGGTGGGGGAATGTCGAGGGATGAGATCAGTGTTTTGAGAAGCCCACTCTGGTCATATTGGAGAGACTGGGCTGGTGGGGACCAGCATGGACATGAGGAGAAGTCCAGGTGAGACTGGGTGGTGACTGACGACTGCGGTGACGGCATGGAGCTGGCAGCCGGTTGTGAGATGGCCGGACAGGACCGGTGATGCATGGATGGGGATGTGAGCGAGGAGAGGGGCCGCAGGCAGCAGGAGGTGTCGCTCCATGCTTTGAAGTGCAGCAGTGTCTGTGGGGAAGAGATGAGGTTCCCGTGTGTGTGTGTGTGTGTGTGTGTGTGTGTGCGTGTGTGTGTGTGTGTGCGCGCGTGCGTGTCTACACAGCTATTTCTATCCCTATTCTGTCTGTTTACATTAAAACTGTGAGATTGCGCTGGTACCTCTAATTCCAGTCCAGCCCCAAGGTTTCAATGTGAAAATTTTGTTATATCCAGTTTAAAATACTTTGATTCAAAATACCTTTGCTGAGACTTCCCTGGTGATGCAGTGGTTAAGAATCTGCCTGCCATCAGGGGACATGGATTCGAGTCCTGATCTGGGAAGATCCCACATGCTGCAGAGCAACTAAGCCCATGTGCCACAACTACTGAGCCTGTGCTCTGGAGCCCGCAAGCCACAACTACTGAGCCCACGTGCCACAACTACTGAAGCCTGTGCACCTAGAGCCCGTGCTCTGCTCTGCAACAAGAGAAGCCACCGCAGTGAGAAGCCCATGTACTGCAATGAAGACCCAAAGCAGCAAAAAAAAAAAAAATAAATAAAAATAAATAATAAATTAAAAAATAATAATTAAACAAATACCTTTGCTTTTGGCGTGATACAGGTGTTATTTCACCTATATAACTTTTTTGTGTGTGTGTCTTTTGCTTCCGGTCTCCCCTCTGGTGGTGGATGTGGAGGCTGGACTTGATTTGCTCTCGGTCGGCTGCAGCCAGTGACCTAAAAATGTCAGCCTGTGTTTCCTGTTAAACAGAGAGAGGGCTGTGGTTTAGACAATACAGTTAGGACTGCTGCAATTTTTTTCTTGTAGCATTTCTGTCATTAAGCAGCAACGTGCAAAATGCATGTAATCAAGGAATGTAAGTCGCATCAGTGTTGTCAAAGTGATGGCTCATTTAGCAGCACCATGAGCCAAGGCTGCAGGTTCTGAGCAAAAAACACAGCTGCTGGGGCTTCCCTGGTGGCGCAGTGGTTGAGAGTCCGCCTGCCGATGCAGGGGACACGGGTTCGTGCCCCGGTCCGGGAGGATCCCACGTGCCGCGGAGCGGCTGGGCCCGTGAGCCATGGCCGCTGAACCTGCGCGTCCAGAGCCTGTGCTCTGCAACGGGAGAGGCCACAGCAGTGAGGGGCCCACATACTGCAAAAAAAAAAAAAACAAACCACAGCTGCTGCCTTTCTGTCTTTCTGAAGAGTCTGTGTCACTTCTCTCCCCCAGGCAGGCCTTGTCCCTCTCACCCCGCGTCCCACCCGTCACTGCATCTCCCAGCGGAGTCGCAGCTCAGGAGCTCCTCCCTCGGTCTCTCCTCGTTTGCTGGGCCGTGTGGAGTCTCATCCCTTCCCTTTGTGTTAAAAAGGCCTATTTTTGATTGATAAGCCTACCAGCACCAAGAATGGGAAGGTCTCTCTGTTTTTTCCCTATTTATGCATATATCATCTCAGTTCTTGGATTTGTAGACTGGCCTGGGTACCCAGCCATCATTTAGAATTCTACATAATTTAATAAAATCTTGGAACCATTTGTAAGTTAGGAACTGTTCACACTGAGTTCTGCTACACTTTTTGAAGGTAGTGTTAAATTAAAGGCTTTTTAGCTGAGAGTGCTTCTGGAAGGGGTGAGATTGAGCGCAAGTATACCGGTGGGAACACAGGACAGCATCAGTGATTGTTTTTCTCAGAAGCTAAGCGGAGCAACGGAAGGAGAGTGAGATGTGGGAGTGGACAGAAGTGCACGCTTTGGAGTTTGGCGGTCAGTAGTGAGGCGACTAGAAAGTTAGAACGCTGTTGAGGGCAGGTCTTAGAGAACTTTCCCCTGAAGTCAGTGCCACGATGCCCTAGAAGGAACTCTGTTTCCACAAAGAAGCTGTTTTTGCTTTGAGAGAGAACAGAACTGGCTCCTCTGTTCTTTTTTTTTTTAATTATTAATTTATTAATTTATTTTTGGCTGTGTTGGGTGTTCGTTTCTGTGCGAGGGCTTTCTCTAGTTGTGGCGAGCGGGGGCCACTCTTCATCACGGTGCGCGGGCCTCTCACTATCGCGGCCTCTCGTTGTGGAGCACAGGCTCCAGATGCGCAGGCTCAGCAGTTGTGGCTCATGGGCCCAGTTGCTCCGTGGCATGTGGGATCTTCCCGGACCAGGGCTCAAACCCGTGTCCCCTGCATCGGCAGGCAGATTCTCAACCACTGCGCCACCAGGGAAGCCCAACTCCTCTGTTCTTAAAATTCAGAACAAGTACTGCACATCATGATTCAACTGTAGGAAAATAGCCATATTTTAATTATATAGGTAGGCCGATTTTGAAACTGAGAGTATGTGTAGGGGAACATGTAGGAGAGCAAAAGCAAAGCATGGACACGTGTTGTGTCAAGTGGGAAGGGTGATGGCAGAACAGAGGAGGAGGCTGGGGCAGAGAAGCGGAGGGCTGGGAGGAGCAGGGAAGGGGGCGTTGAGGGGAGACCTGGGGAGGGAGCCAGCGCAGTGCTGAGTTTGTGGGAGACAGGGACGCTTTCGAGGTTTATTTACTTTGGAAGTAAAACTTCCCAATACAAGTCTGCATCCTGTGAAGTCTGATGATTTGTCAAGAATTTGTGGCATTCCCACCAGCAGTGCAAGAGGGTTCCCTTTTCTCCACACCCTCTCCAGCATTTATTGTTTATAGATTTTTTGATCATGGCCATTCTGACTGGTGTGAGATGATATCTCATTGTAGTTTTGATTTGCATTTCTCTAATGATTAATGGTGTTGATGCAGCCACTATGGAGAACAGTATGGAGGTTCCTTAAAAAACTACAAATAGAACTACCATACGACCCAGCAATCCCACTACTGGGCATATACCCCGAGAAAACCATAATTCAAAAAGAGTCATGTACCAAAATGTTCACTGCAGCTCTTTTTACAATAGCCAGGACATGGAAGCAACCTAGGCGTCCATCAACAGATGAATGGATAAAGAAGATGTAGCGCATATACAATGGAATATTACTCAGCCATAAAAAGAAATGAAACTGAGTTATTTGTAATGAGGTGGATAGACCTGGAGTCTGTCATACAGAGTGAAGTAAGTCAGAAGGAGAAAAACAAATACCGTATGCTAACACATATATATGGAATCTAAGAAAAAAAAATGTCATGAAGAGACTAGGGGTAGGATGGGAATAAAACACAGACCTACTAGCTCATGGACTTGAGGATATGGGGAGGGGGAAGGGTAAGCTGTGATGAAGTGAGAGAGTGGCATGGACATATATACACTACCAAACGTAAATTAGATAGCTAGTGGGAAGCTGCCGCATAGCACAGGGAGATCAGCTCGGTGCTTTGTGACCACCTAGAGGGGTGGGATAGGGAGGGTGGGAGGGAGGGAGACGCAAGAGGGAAGAGATATGGGAACATGTGTATATGTATAACTGATTCACTTTGTTGTAAAGCAGAAACTAACACACCATTGTAAAACAGTTATACTCCAATAAAGATGTTTTAAAAAAAAGAAGAATTTGTGGCATCCCTGGAGTGTAGGGTGTGTAGTTACAGGAAGACGTTCAATAGCGGGGCTCCCCAGGGTGTGTCTTTCTTTTTTTTAAAATAATAAATTTATTTTATTTTATTTATTTATTTTTGGCTCTGTTGGGTCTTCGTTGCTGCACGCTGGCTTTCTCTAGTTGCGGCGAGTGGGGGCTACTCTTCATTGCGGTGCACAGGCTTCTCATTGCGGTGGCTTCTCTTGTGGAGCACGGGCTCTAGGCGCACGGGCTTCAGTCGTTGTGGCTCGTGGGCTTAGTAGTTGTGGCTCGTGGGCTCAGTAGTTGTGGCGCACGGGCTTAGATGCTCCGCGGCATGTGGGATCTTCCCGGACCAGGGCTGGAACCCGCGTCCCCTTCATTGGCAGGCGGACCATCAACCACTGTGCCTCCAGGGAAGCCCCCCATGGTGTGTCTTTGTCAGAGTAAAATTGACCCTTCCAGGGTGCTTGTTCCTAAGGTATCCTTGTGGTGTTTGGTTGTCTACTACCAGTTTAGTAGCAAGGAATGAACACTTAAGAAATTGGTGTGAAATTTCAAATAAAAGTTTGTTCTTTAAGCTAATCATTTTGTGCCATTTTCAAGTGATGAGTGCTGTGCTCTGCAGATCTTGTACCTTAGAAGGTGGTGCTGAGCCCACAGCGTTGGCGGCTGTGATGGAGGGTAAGATGGTGCTCAGCTTGTATAAATTATTAGCAGTGGGCGCTAAGGGGATTGTCTCACTACCCTGCTCACAGTGTTAGCCTGTAGAATATGTTATTTGTGTGTATGTACAGCTTGCTGTATATACAGATAAGACAGTAGGTTGTTTACCTTGTCTTTTTTCATATAAGAAATAGCATTGTATTTGTTTTGTCTGAATCCAGGCCACCTTTAGCCAAATCAAGCAGTGTGACGTGCATCCCAGAGACAACCTATAAATATCCTGATTTGCCTATAAATCGATGTAAGGAAGAGGTAAAATTATTTTTGTTATAATGTAATTTTGTTGTTCGACTAAACGCTGGCGACCCAGCACTTGGTTTCTGGTCTGAAAGTGATGAGGTGCTGGGCAGGCACCCCGGGGAGGGGGTTTTGTGTAACAAGTGTGTTGATGGCCTTCCTTTCGGCTGTGCTTCGTTTGTTCAGCCTCCCGCGAGCTCAGCTCCTCACATTTAATTATTCCCCTAGTCTTCCTTGCTCTGAAATAGTGTGAGCCAACACCTGCTGGGCCCGGGGGAGCTGCTGCTTGCAATGCCTGCTGCCCAGACTTTTTAGAAAGCAAATAATGCCCTCAGCCGCAGTCTCCTCTAGCATTCCACCGGGTTTTCTTTACACTCTGCCTGGTTTGTTTGCCTGGTGATGGATCAGTCATTGATACATAATTTTAAGAACAATGTCGGGCAATATAGCAGCAGGATGATTGCACTTTTTTTTTTTTTTTTTGCTGTACGCGGGCCTCTCATTGCTGTGGCCTCTCCCGCTGCGGAGCGCAGGCTCCGGACGCGTGGGCTCAGCGGCCACGGCTCACGGGCCCAGCCGCTCCGCGGCACGTGGGATCCTCCCGGACCGGGGCACGAACCCGCGTCCCCTGCATCGGCAGGTGGACCCTCAACCACTGCGCCACCAGGGGAGCCCTACACTTTTAATTAGTTACATGTTATTAAACATGGGTAAAAGTAAGCGTACTGAAACCTTAATTAACTATAGTAGCAGAAGAAGTGGTTACAGATAGGACTAAACTGTAAATGTTCGAAATTTAATTTGTATTTTGCTTTAGATCGAATCATGCAGCTTTTGTAGAGTAGATATACTTTATTAATTTTTAAGAGGCCAATATTCAAATTAATTTGTATTCCCTGACCGTGGCAATTGCTAGAGTGATAAGAGCTTACGCATATTCCGGGCGGAGGCGGGGAGTGGTGGGAGAAGTTGGATTGGCCTTCTGGAGCTGCTCCATGCAGCCTGTCCACGGAACACTAGAAGTTAATTGTTTTAAAATGTGTCTGAAGGGTTTCAAATGAGAATTTAAAGCCATTTGAGTGTAAGAACAGCTGTATTTTCGTGTTTCTCAGTAGAATTACACGGAGGTTCATTACAAAATTTTAAAATAATAGAAATTTAGACTTAGCAAGAGCTATAGAAATTCATTTTGGTGTTTTCATATTTATAGACGAAGAAATTGAGACATAGGGATCAGTGAACTTGGCCTGAATTTCGGTGGCAGTTAGTTATTGTTCACAGTGTTCAAGTTGCTTTCAAATTCAGCAGCCATTAGTAACCTTCTTTCTCTCGTTTGTGATGTTTAGGTGGTTAGGTAATAATTTAACTTTTAAGGATGACAAGAAAATAAATTCTGAAGGTCTTCCTGAGATAAAGCTTTTGGTTCGTAGGTAATACTTTATTACATCATTGTTAAGTTTGTGGCAATTTTGAAGGTTTTTTTTTTTTTAATTCTAGGTCATTTCTTTGATAGAAAGCAATTCTGTGGTAGTTATACACGGTGCCGCCGGTAGCGGTAAAAGTACTCGGCTCCCGCAGTATATCTTGGATCATTACGTCCAACGCTCTGCCCACTGCAACATTGCGGTCACCCAGCCGCGGAAGATCGGGGCCCGCAGCATCGCCAGGTGGACCAGTCAAGAGCGGGCCTGGACTTTGGGTGGTTTGGTGGGCTATCAGGTGAGACTGAGAGAGGGAGCCATCTCTCTCTCTTAATTTTTTTTTTAAATTTATTTTTTGGCCATGCCACGTGATATGTGGGATCTTAGTTCCTTGACCAGGGAGTGAACCCATGCCCCCTGTGTTGCAAGTGCAGAGTCTTAACCACTGGACCGCCAGGGAAGTCCCTCTTTGTTAATTTTTTATTTTATATAAGTTGATGATAAGGTGTGATTATTTTCTGCTGGAAAAGAAAATGAAATCAGTTGCTTATAGAGCAGAATTATGGCATAATTTTAAAAACAGTGAATCTCTGAAGTTCTTGAAAATACTGATAACTTTAGTTTCTTTCTCAGTTGAATAGAAAAGAAGTGAGAATGCTCAGACTTGAGAATGGCTTTTATATAATTTTATCTTCTAATTATATCTTTATGTTGAAGATGTCTTCATACACAATCATTTTAACATAAAAATGATATGGGAAGTGTGACTAGATAGGCCAATCTCTCCACCCATCACCAAAGAAGAAGAAGAAAAATAAACTTGAGAATTTCAGTTTTAATTTAGACCCTATTTTTTTGTGATATACTATAATTATTTTCCCTTTCTTACCTTCATTATGAAATGAACATAGCATTTTTTGGTAGTTAAGTGTGAACCATTTAAACTGAAAATTTTCTCTTTTCTTTTTTCGTTCCCCAATTTTAGGTAGGGTTGGAGAAAATAGCGACAGAAAACACCAAGTTAATTTATATGACGACCGGAGTGCTGCTTCAGAAAACAGTCAGTGCTGAGAGTTTGATGGAATTCACGCATGTCTTCATCGATGAAGTAAGTGCTCTGCTCTTATGTTCATGTTCCTGTTTGGTAAGAGAACACAGTGCAAGTTACTTGTAAAGTGTCAAAAAGTAACCTGGGTCTATATCTGCTTATTCTACCTAGAATGTTGATTTTCTGTTTTTATCCTTTGCTCTTACTTCCAAAACGTGGGTGGGGAGGTTGAGGAGTCTGAACCCTTGTTTAGAGCAGGGGTGGCAGGCTACAGCCCTCAGGCCAACGCTAGCCCCGGTTTGTGTGAGTAAAGTTTTATTGGCACACAGTTTTGCTCTTTGTTTAGGGTTGCTGGTGTTCTACAGAAGAGATGAATAGGGGACGGGACCATGTGCTCCGTGAAGCTGGAAGTATTTGCCTCTGGCCTTTTACAGGGAAAGGCTGCTGACCCCGGTGTAGAGTGTTAGCCACATCAGACAATTAAAAGAACTTTAATTGTCTGTAGGTTTTTTTAGTGCCTTACAGATACTTTCTATCTAGTAAAACAAGGACAATAATATCTTTTAAGAAAATGAATAAAGTAAACAGGTGATATTGATCTATTCTCTTTTCTAATAAATCTCTGATAAAGTATCGTGAACCCTGTCTTTGTGCCAGTCTTAGCTTTCTCGACTTTTCTCAGTAAGGATGGAATATTTAATTGATTTTGGTTTGATTCTATTCTGTTCTGTTTAGGCCGCGCCACGCGGCTTGTGGGATCTTAGTTCCCTGACCAGGGATTGAACCTGCGCCTTCTGCAGTGAAAGCACCGAGTCCTAACCACTGGACCACCAAGGAATTCCCGATTGAGTTTTTTGAGGTGGGGGGATGCTGTGTTCAAACAGTTTTCCCAGGAGCTTTGGAAATGCCTCTGCCCCAAACTCTTGAGTTTTAAACCTCATCAGTAATTATGCCTTGAGAAGCTTTAATTATTTCTTGTGGCGTTAGAAGCATCAGCAAATAAATAGGATGTGTGGGAGACTGTGAGGTGGGGCTGGAGTACCTGATAGAGGCTGGACTGCGACCCTCTGAGCAGCCCTTTAGGGAAAGGTCTCTCCGTTCTCTTGATATGCTGTGTGATCAGTATAATACTGAAACATACTGTCAATGGAAATAATCAGTAAACCATCTATAATAGGAATGGAAAAGAGTTATTTGAGCCAAACTGAGGACTATAGCCTGCGACACACAGATTAAAGAAGCACTTGAATTGTGTTCTGCTGGACTACAAAATGGGGGGCTTATAAAGGCAAAAACTGAAAAATACAAGTTGTTTGTTGAGAATTAGGATTGGAGCTGGAGAGAAGTAAGGGTGCTAGTTAAGCAAGGATTGGTTGGGGTCTGGAATGGTTGCGTAGTTATAAGCGGAGACCTTGAGACCATAAGGTTGCAGTTGGCAGCTGCTGGCAGATACTGTTTTTTTTTTTTTCAGTACGCGGGCCTCTCACTGTCGTGGCCTCTCCCGTTGCGGAGCACAGGCTCCAGACGCGCAGGCTCAGCGGCCATGGCTCACGGGCCCAGCTGCTCCGCGGCACGTGGGATCTTCCCGGACCAGGGCACGAATCCGTGTCCCCTGCACCGGCAGGCGGGCCCTCAACCACTGAGCCACCAGGGAAGCCCCAGATACTGTTTTGAGAACGGCTGGAGGTGTCCTTGAGTCTGATACAGTTCAGAAAATTCAGGTTCCAAGTGTTGGAGGAACGTGTCTGAAACCACATCCACAAGGGCCACCCGGCTCCATTTTGGATGCCTGAACCATAGTTACTCCATTTTTATGTTTAAATGCATTCTCTTCTTTAATGGTTAGAGCAGATGCACAATGCCTGTGTGACAGGCCACAGAACAAGGCTGTTCTAATTAACATAAAGTCCAAGCGTGTCATGTATAAGCCAGAATGACTTCCCCATACCTCAGTATGTGAAAATTTCTTCCATCGATACTGCAGGTAAAGCTGAGTGGGTGCATTTACTAGCTTGTGTACATTTACTTGGTTTTAAATTACTGTTGGTTGTTTGGGAGGGTAAAAGGTGGAAAATGTGTTGTTATTCTTTGCAATACAGTGTGATGTGCAGCATGGTTCATAATTTTTCTGTATGACTTTTGTCAGTTTTGAGTGTCTTTACATAGTGATGAAATTCAAACTTCGGCAGTGTGCCCAAAGGTGGCATTATAAAGTCCACAGTAGGTACCGTTTGTTGTTGGGCCTTTTACTGAGGCCCCCAGATAGCAAGGTGCTGTGGGGTAGTTCACTTCAGAGCGCTACTTCTCACGCCGCCATTTATTTCTGTGGATCCAGCAACTTCCTGACCACGTTAGGGGGTATCTTTGCGCACACGCGCCTGAGGGACGTGGACATGCCCGTGCACACTGCGTTGCTGGGCGCATTCTTTCCTGAAGCTGTGTGATGGTAGCTGCACACGAGTCAGCTACACTGTGCAAGCGCTTGTCCCACAGGGGAGTGTCTCGTCCCTCGGTTACATGCGCGAGCATCTTCCTACTCTACCACTGTGTCCCCAGCTCCTCGTAGGTGTTCTAATAACTGTTTGCTTAAAAAATTAATGGGTTGGATAGACCTGAAGTTTCAGTTTTACAAAGAATGTTGTTCCTGTTGTGCAGGATGATTTGAATTTCAAAAGAAATCTAAGAAGTTGAAGGTGGCCGGGCAGTTGAAAATGGGGTGATCATGTCCTTAACTTCTTAGCTCTTGAAAAAGAATAAAGTAGCTTCAGGTGGATCATTCGTTCAGTCAACATTTTTTGAGTACCTGCCTCATTAGGTGCTGAGGTTATAGAGATGCAGAAGTAGTTTCTGCTCTCAGCCACCCTGCTGGGGAGACACATATCTACTGAGATATGTGTAATTATGGGCAACGGAGAAGGGCTTGGGGCAGGGAGAGGGCTGTGGGTGTCCTGGGATATCGGGGTGAGTGGGGTCCTCAGGGCAGGAGGGCGAGGCAGCCCGACCTCCAGCAACTGGGAGGAGGCGGGTTGTGTGAGGTCACAGCTCTGGAGGCTGTAGTGGTGGTGTGGAGGCCAGGGGAGTCTCAGCGCTGAGGAGAGGTCACTTTGGGGCTCTTGCCTGAGCACAGCCTTTATTTTTCTTTCTTAAGTATGCGAGGCAGGACGTTTGTGTTGAGGAAGTGCCCTGGGGTTTGGTGATAGGACGAAATGAGAATTAGATTAATAAGGTGTCTGTTAGGGTTTCCGGCCGTTATGCAGGAACATTAAATACTTTTCAGCTGCTGGTATTTTTTTCTTTTCTCTCCACTTCTGTCCATACCTGCTTCAGTGGAAGTGCGGCAGGGAAGGAGCCCGCTAGAGAATAAACAATGGAGCCTTTCGCCTGGAGGAGAAGGGAGCGCCCTCTTTCAGACTTAGGAGCTAATCTCTCCACTTGGGCAGAGAAATGTCCCAGAGTAGAATCTGCTGTCCCCTTGTGCCTTGGGGAGCCCGACTGAGTGTAGAGAAACGGCCACACGTGACTTAGCCCTGGGTGTTGGCTGGTTCGGGGCAGGCCCTCGGGGTGGCTCGGCCTGGAGGGCGCTGTCTGAGCAGCAGGCCCTCGGGGGGGGGGGGCCCGCAGCCCCATTTCCCTGGGTGCTACTTAGGGGCTTCCCGTTGCCCTCGGCTCCTCACCCAGCCCTGCGCTACCCGTTCCTGACTGAGCCAGCTCTTCCTGAGCCCACCCTGTGAGCTCCAGCCTGCCAGGCAGGGGCCACTGCCGCCCGGCCATAACCACCACCCTGCACTCCCCTGCTGAAGTCGTCGTGTAACTATGCCCACGCGGAGGGGTGGGGCTGTGGGCCAGGAGCGGCAGGGAGCGAGGCCGGTCTGCTGCCTCTCGGCGGAGGGACGCTTTGTGTGTCCCAGTGGGCAGGGCCGGGAGCGCTAAGCATTCCCCTTCCAGATGCCAGCGGGGCCCTGCAGAGAAGCACCGGGGCTGGGGGGGCAGCGGCGCACACGCCCCTCGTCTGCTCTCTGGTTTGTGGGCTGCCGTTCTTTGCTTCCCCTTAACCAGGAGTGATAGTTCCTGAGGAACGGCGTTTAGCGCAGAGACTTAGCCCCCAGGCCCCTAGGCGCACCGTTGAACCCCTTTCCCTCCGGTCACTCAGCGGTGACGTGCGCCTTCCCCACGTCAGGGCTGCCCCCTTTCCGTTTTGCAGGTGAGCGAACTCAAGAAATGGATTTCCTCTTGTTGGTCGTCCGCAAACTCCTGAGAACAAATTCACGTTTTGTGAAGGTAAAGTTGATTTCATGAGTAACTGAAACATTTAGGGTTAAGATTTATTATTTAGTTTCGTTTCTCTTTATTTTAATAGAAACTAGTTGTTCATCGTCTTGCGTAGTCCTCCAGATCTTGCTGGGAAGCTGGCCAAAGGGCGGTCTCGTATGACCAGACTGTGGAGTACCTTTTGGTTATTATGTTGCATTAAATTGTAGAATATTCTCCAGGCTGCAGAAAATGATCTGATAATAGTTGACTCTAATGAAATGCTGGGTATTAGAGCACTGCTTTTGGTTGCATAGGTACCGTAATCTGAAGGTATGTGACTATATCTGTAATCTCTATTTTAAAAGTAGCACTGAGTCACAGTGAAGTTTGAGAATAGTTAGACGCACTGCTATTATAGGAGGCTTGAGCTAGGAGCTAACTGAAAGTCCGTGGCAATGGTAAACAGTGCTTACTTTCTATTTGAACAAAAAGGACAGAGAAGCGAACTAGGCCAAAATAGCAAAAGGTTTATAATTAGTATGCAGTTTAGACTTAGGTCAGCCCAGCCATGCTAAGTAGGAGTCTTTCAGAAGCAGCAGTGATTGGGTGCATGTCATTCATTATATAAAGGAACTATGGAAGGATTTACTGTTATTGGAAAACAGATGCCCTCTAAATCATACCATATTTTGTCTTCAAGTGTTTCATTTCTCTGTCCGTTCACGGAGACATTCCCGCCCTGCTCCAAGGTGGGGACGTCACCCTTCGGACACTCACAGTCTCACCTAGTGGGTGCTGACTACATGGAACCCGAAATTTGCAATAAGCTGTCTTACGGCTTGAGACGACTATAGCATGAGTGAGAGATTTTGGCTATTTTATTCCTTTGTTTGAATCTTAAAGATGATATTGAAGGTTGTTCAACAAGTCCGGACCTTTCTTTTTCTTTTCTTTTTTTTTTTTTGTTTTTTGGCCGTGCCATGGGGCATGTGGGATCTCAGGTACCTGACCAGGGATTGAACCCATGCCCCCTGCATAGGAAACATGGAGTCTTAACCACTGGACTGCCAGGGAAGTCCCCAGAATCTGGACCTTTCTTTCTTTCTTTCTTTTTTTTTTTATAAATTTATTTATTTTTGGCTGCGTTGGGTCTTCGTTGCTACGCGCGGGCTTCCTCTAGTTGCGGCGAGCGGGGGCTGCTCTTCGTTGTGGTGCACGGGCTGCTCATTGCAGTGGCTTCTCTTGTTGCGGAGCATGGGCTCTAGGCGCACAGGCTTCAGTAGTTGTGGCTCACGGGCTCAGTAGTTATGGCTTGCAGGCTCTAGAGCGCAGGCTCAGCAGTTGTGGCGCACGGGCTTAGTTGCTCCGCAGCATGTGGGATCTTCTTGGACCAGGGCTCGAACCCGTGTCCCCTGCATTGGCAGGCGTATTCTTAACCACTGCGCCACGAGGGAAGCCCCCAAATTCCTTTTTTTACTACTTTTTAGAAAGAGAGTGGCTGTCAGAGACTTAGATGCAGGAGCACGGGCAGATGGGCCTTCCAGTCCCCCCTTCCGCTCCCCACCCAAACCTTTAGAGGTCCCTGGCTTTGTGCCATCCCCCAGCCTGCTGACCCTGCTGTCACTGCTGGCTGACCAGACTCAGCCCAGGCCACCCTGGACAAGCAGGTGTCTTGGGCAGGCTGTTGAACGGTCTGTCTGGAGGAGAGGCTGAGAGCTGCTTGGGGGAGGGTGCACGACAGGGGAGTTGGTGGCAGCACGGAACCTTCTAGCTTTGAGCAGTCCAGATTTCACCTTCTGGTTACCTGCTGCCTCAGTAGAACAAAAGCCCTGCAGTTCCCTAGCCTCACTGTTCCTTGGAAGGTGGTTTAGAGAACATCTGCTGTGATGGGTGTGCCCCTTGGGGGCCACTCTTACACCCCAAGTGGTTTCTCAGAGCCTGCCTTCTAACCACAAGTATCTTGTCTCAGTGAGTTCTGGTCAGCAGGACTTTGACCTCTTGTACCTCACATTAGCTGGGAAAATACAGACATTTTGTTTACCCAGTAACTGTATTAATAATGCCTGTGTAAAGTTTTTACTTTTCTGCTAAGATTTACACTTAAGAAATGTAGTAGGTAGTCAGTGGTCAGCAGATAGCTGTGTTTACCGCCTGCTTAGCATTTTGGAGCCTGGTGGATGGCGCAGACCCTTCGTAACGCTGCCACCTTCTCCAGGGCACAGCTGATGGGCTATGGATGCTGCCTCTGGCGTACATGGCTGAGTTTCTTAAGGATGTCATCCCATATTTGCTTTTTGGCAAAACTGAAACCTGTGGTGAGTCCCTGAGCCTCTGCTGTCCCACTTGGTCTGGACTGGTTCCCCTGGGCTGCTGCACAGCGGCCGTCCTGGGGCTTCTCCAGTTTCTCGGCTTAGAGTCAAGGTTTTATGGACCCCTTGTCTTCTTCCTCTTTCGTGCTTTTTTTTTTAAAGAGCTTTTTTTTTTTTTCTAATAAATTTATTTATTTTTGTCTGTGTTGGGTCTTTGTTGCTGCGTGTGGGCTTTTTCTAGTGGCAGTGAGCAGGGGCTACTCTTTGTTGTGGTGTGCTGGCTTCTCATTGCAGTGGCTTCTCTTGTTGTGGAGCACAGGCTTGAGGCGTGTGGACTTCAGTAGTTGTGGCTCGCGGGCTCAGTAGTTGTGGGTCGTGGGCTCCAGAGCACAGGCTCTATTGTGGCACACGGGATTAATTGCTCCGCGGAATGTGGGATATTCCCGGACCAGGGCTCGAACCTGTGTCCCTTGCATTGGCAGGCGGATTCTTAACCACTGCGCCACCAGGGAAGCCCTCTCTTTGGTGCTTTTTACTCCCTCATTTTTCTGGAGCATATCATCTAGTAGCTTATTCTGTCTTAAGTTAGCTTTCTTTCTTTTTTTTTTAGCTGTAGCTTGTTTTTTTAAAAATAAATTATTTTATTTATTTTATTTTTGGCTGCGTTGGGTGTTCATTGCTGTATGCGGGCTTTCTCTAGTTGTGGTGAGTGGGGGCTACTCTTCGTTGCGGTTCATGGGCTTCTCATTGCAGTGGCTTCTCTTGCTGTAGAGCATGGGCTCTAGGCGCACAGGCTTCAGTAGTTGTGGCATGTGGGCTCAGTAGCTGTGGCTTGTGGGCTCTAGAGTGCAGTCTCAGTAGTTGTGACGCACGGGCTTAGTTGCTCCACGGCATGTGGGATCTTCCTGGACCAGGGCTCGAACCCATGTCCCCTGCATTGGCAGGTGGATTCTTAACCACTGCACCACCAGGGAAGCCCTTAAGTTAGCTTTCTGGTGCAAAGTGTCCTTTTAGGTTAATGGCTGTAATTTAGCTTTATTGGAGAAATGTAGTTTCTCACTTGATAAAGCAGTTGAAGAGAAATTTAAAAGTTGGCATCTCTGAGCATTCTTTAAATTGTAATAATTTGAATTACACTGGAGATCAAATCGAAGTATTCAGTTAAAGTTTTGAAAATTATTAAAACAGAAGACAAGCCTGGAATTGTAAAAGTATTTCATTTCAGTTATTATTATCATCATCATTTTGTCTGTTTTAATGGTTTCTTTTACTCTGTAGGTAGTCCTGAGGTCAGCCACCATCAGCTGTAAAGAGTTTGCAGATTACTTTGCTGTTTCTGTTCAGAACAAGATGAGCCCTGCTTACATTTTTGAAGTGGAAGGAAAGCCCTATTCCGTTGAGGAGTATTATCTTAATGATTTGGAGCACATTTCATCATAGCAGGGTATGTTGGGATGCATTGTTTCTTTTGCAGTGAATGTACTTTTGATCAAACCTGTATTTATTAGCTACAATTGCAAGGCTCTTTTGGAGCTTAAAATTGGAGCAGAGAGATGGTGTGGAATGGGACTGGAGAAGAATAAGAGGAAGGACACTCCGGGGTTTGCTGTCATAAACTGTGGGCACAAGCAGCGCCCACACTGTGTCCCGGTGAAAATTATTCAGACTGGCTTATGCCCTATGGATGCTGAAGAATAGAGAGCCCGCTTTTGGTCGGCTACAGAGCTGTGCTCTCAGCTGAGCGTGGAAGGTAATTTTATTCCTGTTAGATTTTCTGACGTAAGTTGTATTGCTCTAAACTGAAGGAGGGTTGCATTGTGGGAACAGTGTGTGATAGTATATTCTTATGAAAAAAGTTGCAGTTGATTTCACGTGGGTAATTTATAGGATTTGAAGATCGAAGAGTATATGCAGGTATAAAATATCTCCTCCTACTCCTGTCCTTTGTCTGCCCAGTTACCCCACTAAATTATTGTCATTAATTTCTCTGGATCTTTCCATATTTACAAGCAAATATGGATGTATTATTTCTCTGTTTTACAGAATGATAGCATTCTATGTGCATCTTGGTTTTTTTTTCACTTACCTTTTCACATTTTTTACATGTCATATAGTTTCTTCATTCCCTTTTTAGAGCTACATAACATTCTTTTATGTGAATATAAATATAAAGATTATTCTTTTTTTAAATTGAAGTATGGTTGATTTACAATGTTGTGTTAGTTTCTGGTGTACAGCAAAATGATTCGGTTGTATATATATATATATATATATTGTGTGTGTATATATTCTTTTTCATATTCTTTTCCATTATGGTTTATTACAGGGTATTGAATATAGTTCCCTGTGCTATACAGTAGGACCTTAACTGTTTATGTATTTTATATGTAGTAGTTGGTATCTGCTAATCCCAAACTCCTAATTTATCTCTCCCCCACCCCTTTTCCCCCTTGGTAACCAGAAGTTTGTTTTCTATGTCTCTGAGTCTTTTTGCAAATAAGTTTATTTGTATCATATTTTAGATTCCACATGTAAGAGATATCGTATGGTATTTGTCTTTCTCTGTCTGACTTACTTCACTTAGTGTGATAATCTCTAGGTCCATCCATGTTGCTGCAAATGGCATTATTTCATCCTTTTCTAAGGCTGAGTAGTATTCCGTTGTATATATGTACCGTGTCTTTATCCGTTCATCTGTCCACGGACACTGAGGTTGCTTGCTGCTATGAACGTTGGGGTGCATGTAGTAAAGATTATTCTTTATTTAACTAATCTCCAGTGTTTCTTATCTTTTCTTATTAAAAACAGTGCTGAAGAGAACATCTTTGTGCATGTGAAGGTATATCTTGATATTTTGGGCCAGGTAATTCTGTATGGTGGGGGCTGTCCTGTGCATTGTAGGATGCTTGATATTTAATAGCTCTGCTGGCCTTGACCCACCCCCACCCCCCTGTGACAACCAAAAATGTTTCTGTACATCCCTGGGATGGGAGTAAAACACCTCTTTCGAGGACCCTGTGTAGGTTGTGCCTTCCTGGAAGTGGGTCAGAGGATGTGTGCATTGGGAATTTTGATGGACGTTGACAGATTGCTCTGTATAAGAGTTTGGCTTTTATTAAAAACATCTGTAGGGACTTCCCTGGCAGTTCAGTGGTTAAGGCTCTGGGCTCCCAGTGTAGGGGACATAGGTTTGATCCCTGGTTGGGGAACTAAGATCCCGCATGCCGTGCAGCTCGGCCAAAAGAAAAAAAGAAATCTGTAATGTTAATGTAAAGTCTCTCCTACAATGAGTTGGCTGACTAGGGTTCACCTCATTAGAAGATGTATTTTGTCAAATCTAATTATGTCAGAGGGAGGCCAGTGATGGCCATTAGAATGTAGCACTTTTTTTTCTCCCAGCTTTTAATTTTTTTTAAAAAATTAATTAATTTATTTTTGGCTGCATTGGGTCTTTGTTGCTGCGCGTGGGCTTTAGTTGCGGCGAGCGGGGCTACTCTCCATTGCGGTGCGTGGGCTTCTCACTGTTGTGGCCTCTCTTGTTGCGGAGCACAGGCTCCAGACGCGCAGGCCCAGCGGCCATGGCTCACGGGCCCAGCCACTCCGTGGCATGTGGGATCTTCTGGGACCGGGGCACAAACCCACGTCCCCTGCATCGGCAGGAAGACTCGTAGCCACTGTGCCACCAGGGAAGCCCGATAGTGAGTTTTAATGGGATAAAGTAGTCAAGAGGCTTGGGGTCCCTTGGGTGATCCTGGGGCTTTGGACAGTGTCTCACGTCCTGGGGCCTCTGTATTTTCGTATGTAAAAGAAGGAAAATTATACTCGATGACCTAGATGTAAGAACCTTTCAGGGTCAGAAGCCATAATATGAGGATTCTGGAAAAACAGTGGCTACTTAGCCTTGATTAATATTTGTGCACTTCACATTTTAACAGGACCAAGACCTGGGCGGGCACCCCATTTGTGTCAGAGCGGAGCAGTGTGTTGGTGTTTTTGCCAGGTGAGTGTCATTCTTTCGTGATCTAGAATCTGCGCTGGATGGAGACTAGTTTGTGTCTCACACATATTGTAAAATATGGTATTTGTAGTGCGGGTTTATTCTTTTTAGACTCTGGGAATGTGAATAAATGTGATTTTCAGTTTGACTTCTTACTATAACCTTTGTGTTGCTAAAAACGTTGATAACGAACAGTTTAACTTTTTGAGGGCAGTCTGACCCCCTTCAGAAAAAATTGTCTATGTTAAATTTGCTATTTCATATATATGGTTATAAATGTGAAGTAATTGTCATCAATCTTTATTTAAAGCTTATTTAATAATAATATCATTATTGTAGTACCATGAAAATCATCAGGGTAGCCCTTGAGTTCCTTTTTCTTCAGTATTTGACAAAATAACCTCTTAAGATACTTAAAGATTAATTTTTGTTAAATTGTACATTTTCAAAATGATGATTTTGATTTTTTAATCAAGTGGTATAGCTTGATGAAACCTTATGACAATAATTCATGTATTTTTTGTTGTTGGAAGGTAATAATATGTAGAACATATGAGTATTTGTGCTAATTGTGGTGGAGAACAAAAAGCATGAATAAAAGTAACATTTTACTTTGGAATGCAACATGAGAGTTTAAAACTTTGATCATGTTTTGCTTAGGTTGATACAGATTAGTTTTATATCCAGAAAACAAGCATTAGCTGACAGTGGTATGGAGTTGCATTTGTCCCAATAAATATTTGTCAGTGATTGCTGTGTGCATAATATTGTATCAAGGAAGAAATGACCAAAGGAGAGTCAGGGCAGTACTATCTTAAGAACACCTGATATGAAATAAATGCTTTCTAACTGCTAAACATTGCCTGAATAAAATATGTATAAATGATATTTTACAGTTTAGTTTGTTGTTTGTCTTTTATGTGTTTATGTGAGTTCATTTGACAATAATTTTATTTCATTAATTGATCTTTTGGGAATGGTTCTGTGTTAGTTTTTTTAGGGCTTCTGTAACAAAGTGCTATAAACCGGAAGGCTTAGAACAAGAGAAATTTATTCTTTCACTCTGCTGGAGACTAGAAGTTCAAATTCAAGGTGTCAGCAGGGCCCTGCTCCCTCTGAGGCTCTGGGTAGAATCCTTCCTTGACTTCCCAGCTTCTCTTGGCCATCAGTCTTTGGCCCTCCTTGGCTTGTGGCCGCAATACTTCTATCTCTGCCTTGATCGTTACATGGCGTTTTCTGTGCGGGTGTCTCCTTAAGACGACACCAGTCCTGTTGGAATAAAGGCCTATTTTTCTCCACTCTGACCTCATCTTAACTAATTATATCTGCAGTCATGCTTTATTTACAAATATGAACCTTACGAAAAAAATTTAACACATCTCTGTGACCAAGACTTTTTAAATATTATTTTTTGGTTGTAAAATTTTGCGTAATCAAAGTAGGACATTTGGAAAACCAGTGTGGGGAAGAGAGGAATGTAAAATTACTCATCTCATGTGGCCAGCCCTCACAGGCAGTCACTGCTGTGGAAAGGAAAACTTAGAAAGAATATGGTTTTTCTCATATTTTTGAGTTACTGGTAGTCAGTGTCCTTATGCATTTTTCACTCGTAATTCTGATATTTTTAGGTGAAGAGGATAAAAAAGTCAGATAAAATGAATTGGTAGAGCCATATTTATAAAAGATGTCATCTTAATTTAAAGGTTGATTTTTAGAAATAAATACAAATTTTTTCTTCCCCTTCCACTTTTTTTCTTCCCTAGGTCTGGGTGAAATAAACTGTATGCATGAACTTCTCACAAACATGGTTCATAAAAGGTGTGTTTAAAATGATACTGCTGTATTTTTACTTGTAAAGCATTGTATTGTTTCTAGCTTAAATAATTTTAATGATCTCAGTGAGTAGTTATTCATTTTCATATATATCTACTCTTTATGGATATTTTATTTCATTTACTTCTTTCTTAGGTTACAGGTCTATCCACTCCATTCAGGTGTGACTTTGGAAGAACAGAATAACGTGTTTTTAAGTCCAGTGCCTGGGTACAGAAAGCTAGGACAGCTGCGAGACCAGTTCTGAGCACTTAGGTACATTTTTCTTAGAGACTCTGCCAATGAGAAGTGCTGACGTTCCAGCTGTTTGTACGATATGTTCTGTAGCTAAACAAGCACTTGCCTGATGAGCCAACTATGTTATTTCATTTTGTCTTTCTTTTATAAATCAGTTTGCTAAGGTTTTTTAGATTTCCTCAGCCTCAGGACATTGTTTCTAGTAGATTTCAGTGCCTCTTACCTGCAGCAGTTCTCAAACTGTGCGACTGTCCTCCGGTCCCTGGCGCTGCTCTGGAGATTTCGGTTAGAACCCACATTCTTAGTCCTGGTTTAAGAGTATTTCTTTAATGTTTTATGTGTGAATGATGGGATTGTCTTATCACAACCCTTCTAGTGCCGCTTGAGATCATCAGGGACCCCAGACATGCAGGCCGGCCCCTTTGAGTCCAGTGAGAAGGTTCTGCATCTCTAGGGGCAGCCTAGACCGTGCATGGCAGCTCAGGGCTCTTAGGAACTGCAGACCTTCCTGGGGACTTCGGCTTGGTTGTGCTCTGTGCCCCTGGGTAATTCCAAGACCCCCTGAAGCTATCATATCTGAGGGCGGGGAGAGCTGTCTTTGCCCTGTTTCTCGCCTGCTGCTTTTAGGAACCTTCTGTGTTGCATGGGCCTGGTTTTCTGTACATCAGGGGCTTCCACTGGAGCCCTGGAATGATTCCACCAGGAAAAGGCTGTACCTTAACATTGAGGTGTAGGGGTTAAGAGCATGTGTGGGGAGTTGGACAGATGACATGGGTCTCTGTCCCCTGTAGGTGTGTGCCTCTGAGCACCTCACTTCTCAGACTTAATTTGACTGTTGGAAAGTAGAGTCGATAGTATTTACCTTGCAGAGCTGTTAAGAAGGTTAATTACGGTACTGTATGTCCATACTTAAATTGTGGTAGTGCTGCGGTGCCTGACGTGAAGTAGGTGTCCAATGATTGGATGCTGGTACTACAGGTAACAGCTAATATTGATGGAGCACTCGGTTCACACCTGGAGCAGCTCTAAGCATTTCACATTTATTAACTCAAGTAATAGGGAAGATATTACTGTTCTCTCCATTTTGTAGATGAGAAAACTGAGGTTAAGTGGTCCAGAGCCCTCGCTGGGGTGGGGCAGAGCGGGGGTTCAGAGCAGGCTTGGCTGCTGAGCCCGCACTGCACTGACTCCTCCTCCCCGTCCCCCGCCCCGGACCCGTGACCAGCTGTGCCTTCTGTGTAAAATAGAAAAAATGGCCAATTGCACAATTTGAGCCCAGTACCTGATGATTTCCTGTATACAGTGAGCATGTCGGGTTCTTTTTTTGATGTTTGACAGATCATTCTGTCCACCAACATTGCGGAGAGTTCTGTCACGGTTCCAGACGTCAAATACGGTGAGATCCTGCTGTTTTCCTCACCGCGTAAACCGTAGTATTTGTAGCCTGTGGGTCCCTCAGGAGTTGTTCTTCCCCGTCTGTCTCTTCCCCTGTTCTGGAGGAGAGAGTGTAGGAAAGTGGGTGCCGAAGTTCCTCCTGTCCTTCTCTGTCCCCCGCCCTCCTCTGAGCTCACGTGTCGGTTCAGCCGGGCAGCCTCTGCAGCAGCGCGGCTACCAATGCACGCAGGAGGCGGTCGGGGGCGTCCCGGGGCGCTGTGGGCGGTAGGAGAGCTTTGGGGCTGCCCCCCCCGGACACAGGGACTGGAGGGAGGAGCCCGAGTCCGCCCAGGTGCTGCAGGTCGTTGAGAAAGACGCCACGACAGCTTGGGGTGGGGCCGCTTGTAGTCCGGTCCCCCACGCGTGTGTCCTTGATGACTTGGTGAGGTTGCGTGAATTCTCGTTCTCAGTGGTAGAGGCAGGCGTGCGGGGCGAGTGAGGCGTGTTGTCTTCCGGTGGGAGAGCCGGGAAGTTAGCAGGGAGAAAACAGGTGCGATTTCAGGTCGGGGCAGATGTTAGGGAGGGAAATAAATCAGAGACAGGGATTGCAGTTAATTGGGTAAAGGACCTTTTGGATGGGGCGATGTGGGAACACCTCTGTGAGGACACGAGAACTGAGAAGGCGTGAGCCGGGCGGGGAGCGAGCGTGGAAAGAGGCGGGACAGCGTGGGGAGCAGGTGCGAGCAGCAGCAAGGCGGCCAGCGTGGCCGGCACAGGTCAGCGGGCGCCGCGGCAGCGCTGCGTCTGTGCCGGCGGCCGTCCAGGTGCGGGGCGGGCCGAGCACGAACGCGCGAGGCTCCGTTCTCCTGACACGGGGGGGCGGGTGTTGACACGCAGGCCGTCAGTTAGACAAACAAGCACGTGCCGTCAGAGGACGCGTGGGGGCCGGCTGTGGGGGAGGGGCGCGGCACCGGGGGGCGGCTTGGCCCCCATCCTGGGGAGGAGGCCGATGTGGGCGGAGGGGTGCTGCCGAGGGGGCGCGGGGTCCTCTGATGGCCTCTGCGTTCCCCGCGAGCCAGAGGCCGGGCCCCAGCTGAAAGCGAGCAGGACAGGAAGTGCCGGAGGTGTGAGGAGGCAGGGTGGACGGGGCAGCCCGAGCCCCGAGGGCCGCTGGCGACCGCTGGCGACCGGGAGCTCAAAGGGCGCCGTCAGCCAGCCTGCAGCCCGTCTTGTTTCTCTTCTTCCCTCTTCCGCCACTTGGGCTGCGCAGTGTAGGTGCAGAGCTGTGATCGGCAGGCCTGGGGTCGAGTCCGCTGAGCAGAGCAGGGTGACAGGAGGCCAGGGGTCAAGGCAGATGAGTGGAGCGGTCACAGTGGGGGCTGGGAGCGTGTGGCTCGGTCAGGAGGGAAGGAAGGTCATTAGGCGGAGGGGCGGGGACAGTTAGCAGCAGGCCCCGACATGCACAGGTTGCAGGTCCATTTGCAGGGATTAAGGACTGCTGGGCCAGGGTTACAGGCTGGGGGGAGGAAGCGGTCTGGCGCTTGGGAAAGATGCTTGAGACGGAGGGGGGGCCAGGTAGAGCGGTGGGGAGGAGATGCTGAGACCGGTGGAAGATGGGGTCTCGAAACCGAGGCCTCGGTGCTGCCAGCGCCGTTTCTATGGGAGTTGAGACCCCCAGACACTAAGGTGGAAGGAGCGTCCCAGAGCCCTGGGGAGCCAGCAAGGAGGGGTGGCTGTGGCGCTGCAGTCAATGAGCAGGAGGTTCTTGAGGAGGGAAGTGGCGCTGGGGGGCGGGCCGAGCCCGCGGCAGGCGGGGACAGGAGCCGGCACCGCCCCGCCAGCTCTCCTGTTCTCCTCCGAGGGACCGGGAGGGCCTGTCCTGAGAAGAGCTGCAGGGGCTCCTGTCCCCGGCTTTTACAGGTGAGGACACTGCCGCACAGAGATACTGAGCAGCTGTCCCCCGCCCCGCCACCGCACACACGGGATCGGGACCTGGCAGTCCCCCACTTTAGCTGTGTTTCTGCGCAGCCCCGTGAGGCCGGCCCGTCTCTGCAGCCCGCGTAGGCTCGTACTGTGACGTGTGGGCTCTTACAGGGCGTATGTTCTTTCTGCCCAGACTCCCAGGAATTAGAAGAAAGAATGTGAGCCCAGCCTCCCTGTCCTAGGCAGTCAGGAATGGCTGGTGCATTTCCAGAGGCTTCTGTGTGTACACTAATTCTAAAGGCTGTGTGTTTCGTAAATTGTCTTATCGCTATGCATTGTGACTGTTACAACTATTTCTCGCTAGCCTGGTATTTAGTTACCTTTTTTAAATGACAGTTATAGATTTTTGTTTGACTAGAACTCTGGTTTGTGATGAAGATACGAATTACCAGGGCCTGCGATTGAGTTGGGCCTCTAAAACCAGTTGTGATCAGAGAAAAGGTAAGGCATTTGCGTTCCAGCACAATGATAGGAGTTGATGGCGCATTCGGGTGTCTTCTAGAATTTTTTGCTTTTTGTACGTTTAGTCTTATTCAGAGATTTCCTTTATTGGAACCGGTTTTAAGTTCTAAGCAACAGCATCTCATACTGTCGGACTCTCTGTTCAAATCCATGGTCCTCCTCGTGTCCACTGAAGCAGGTAGGAGCCTTTGCACATACTGGATGAGCGGCCCCGTCATCTTTCGCAGGGACTAGTTACGGAAGCCGTGGGGGTCACTTGTTAGCGGCTGCTAGTCCTTCCTCTGACTTCTCTCCAAGTTTTGATCCTCTGGGGTGATTTTTTCCTGAGCTGAGCTGGCTCCACGGAGGGGTCAGCCTTTCCTGCGAGTGCACATGGTGTATTGCTGGGGAGACGAGGGTGTGGAGTCGTTTGTCGGGGCCTGGGTGTCAGGGGGTGGGGGGGGCTTTGGCCACGTGACTGTGCAGTTGCCTGCGGGAAGTGGCTCCAGGGAACAGCCTTCGGACTGAGATGCAGCTTGTGCTTTACGAGAGAGCCTTCGGGGAGGACAGCTGAAGGACTGCTCCAAGAATACCTGTTGGGTTGGGTCATAAAGCTACCACATCAAAAAACAGAACAGAGGCCACATTTCCTGAGTGCTCGCCACAGGCCAGGCACGAGTCTAAGTATTTTCCGTGTACTTACGCGTTTACCCCTCACCCCCCCAGTGAGGGCGCGCGCTGTTAACACCCCGACTTCTCAGTGGTGCAGCCGACACACAGGAGGAGTAGCCTGCTCGGGTTACCCTGGGAAGCGCTGGGACCGAGACTAGGACCCAGGTGTACGGCTGCAGCCCGCAACTGTAACCATGTTGTTGTGTTACCTCTCTTGAAATGACTTGTCTGGAGAGGGGTTAAGAGAGAATGATTGAGGGACTTGCCTGGGGGGGCAGTGGTTAAGAATCTGCCTGCCAGTGCAAGGGACGTGGGTTTGAACCCTGATGCCACGGGCCGCGGAGCAACTAAACTCATGTGCCATGCCACAACTACTGAGCCCGCGCCCCTCAACAAGAGAAGCCACTGCAATGAGAAGCCCACGCACCGCAGTGAAGGGTAGCCCCCGCTCGCCGCAACTAAAGCCCACGCGCAGCAATGAAGACCCGACACAGCCCGAAATAAATTTAATTAATTAATTAATTTTAAAAAAAGAGAGAATGATTAAGGAGTCACTGAAGTACTGTCATAGAGAGCTTCTCATCACCTTGGAAAAACCTTATGTATTGTTATAATCATCTCAAACTCCCCCCGCCCCCCCCCCCGCCAAAAAAAATCCAGAACATAAAACTACGCTTAGAAGAAGTGACTAGAAATACTGTTGGCCACAAAGTTCGTTTGGTTTTTGCCATAAGGTGTAATGGAAAAAAGCCAACCCGATAGATATACAAAAATGTTTAAAGTGATTATTTTTGGGTCAGTCTTGAGATTATAGGAATTGTATCCTTTGTCTTTTTGTATGTTCAAAATTTCTACAATTAGAAAATTTTTCCCATACAGGAAGTTGCAAAACTAGTACATAGAGTCCCTTGAACCCTAGCCCCAGCATCTCAGCTTGTTAGTGGTGACACCTCCTACCTCGGTGCAGCGTCAGCCCAAGCAGCTGGTGTCAGCACAGGGCTGGACGGCAGGCCCTCGTCAGTTGCCCACGTCCACACCATGCAGGCTTCTCTCCAGTTGATCCCATGTGTGGCCACCGCCACGGTCAGAACACAGAACTGTTCCAGCTGCCTTGAAGGAGCTGCCTAGTGCTGCATCTTTAGTCACACTGTCCCCTGCCACTCTCTGCCGACCTCAAACCCCTTCTTCATAGCCGTAGCTGCGGCCTTTCAAGGACGGTATTTAGGTGGAATCATACCACACGTAACCTTTTAAGATTGGCTTTTTTCACTCGCTGTAGTGTCCTTAAGCTCCATCCAAGTTGCTGCATGTGTCGAAAGTTTCCTTTTTAGTGCTGAGTGATATTCCACTGTAGTTTGAAAATTAGTAAAGGGAAACCTCACTAAAATGGAGGGGGAGGTCAGAAGGGGGCGCTCTTGTGCATTACCACCTGAAGTACCGCTGGAGCTCAGTTACGGGAGGAATGTCAACTTTAGATGCCAACGAGAACCAGCAACAGGAAAGGAGCATCAGTTATAGGCCTCAACAGGAAAACCTGTGCCTTGCGTCTCCCACAAGAAATCACCTGCCCCAGCAGCTTGGCCAATGAGAAACCGTCCCCACCCTGAACTCTCGCTTTTCTCCAGTGGGCTTGTGTTCAAGACAAGCCCTCCCAGCTTCCTCCTTTTTCTCTATAAAATAATGTTCCTCTTCTTTATATGGGACTTGCCTGTGGTTTTTGCCATAGCTTGCTTGTCCCAAATTGCAATTCTCTGCTATTTCTGAATAAACCCATTTTGCTGGTAAACTTACTGTTTTTATTTATTTATTTATTTATTTAGAATATTTATTTATTTATTTATTTGGCTGCACCAGGTCTTAGTTGTGGTACTCGGCATCTTTTAGTTGCGGCACTTGGGGTCTTTTAGTTGTGGCATGCAGGATCTAGTTCCCTGACCAGGGATCGAACCCAGGCCCCCTGCTTTGGGAGCATGGAGTCTTAACCACTGGACCACCAGGGGAGTCCCAATTACTATTTTATTTTTAAGGTCAACAGTACCATTCACCTGTTGAGCTGTTTCTAGTTCTTGGCGATTACAAATAAAGCCACTGTGAATATTGATGTACAAGTTTTTGTGTGGACATAAAATTTCATTTCTCTGGGATAAAAGCCCAGGAGTACAATTACTGGGTGGTATGGTAAGTATATGTTTACTTTTATAAGAAACTGCCCCAAACTATCTCTTTGGTGGCTGTACCATTTTACAGTTCTACCAGCAATGTGTGAGATCTGTTTTTTTTCACATCCTTGCCAGCATTTGGTACACCACTGTTTTTTATTTTAGCCATTCTAAAAGGTACATAATAATATCTCATTGCAATTCTAATCTGCATTTCCTTAATGCTGATGAGGTAAAATATCTTTTCTTATGCTTATTTGTCTTCTGTATCTCTTCGGTGAAATGTCTGTTCAAGTCTTTGGCCCATTTTCTAACTGGATTGTTTGTATTTTTATTGTTGAGTTTTGGGAGTTCTTTATATTATATGTACTAGATATAGTCCTTTATTAGATAGGTGGTTTCCAAATATTTCACCCAGTTTATATTTTGTCTTTTAATCCTCTTAACAGGGTATTTCACAGAGAAGAAGTTTTAAGTTTTGGTGTGGTCTAATTCATCAGTTTCTCATTTTATAGATCATGCCTCTGGTGTCATGTGTAAAACTCTTCACCTAGCCCTAGGTTGCAAAGGTTTTTCTCCTGTGTTTTCTTCTAGACATTTCATAGGTAAGTTTTGCATTTGTATCTGTGATCCATTTGAATTAACTTTTGTAGATGGTGTGAGGTTTGCTTGTGGTGCCCAGTTCTTCCTGCACCGCTGTTCTCCTCCCACTGAAGGCTTCTGGACCTTTGTGAGACATCGCGTGGGTGTACTTGTCTGGGGCTCTTTCTGATTCTTCATTACGTTCTGTTATCTGTGTGTTTTTCTCTCCACCAACGCCACACTGTCTTGATCGCCGTATAGTAAGACTTCTCACGAAACACATGGAGTCCTCCCACTTTATTCTTCATTTTCAGAATCGTTTTAGCTATTCTACTCTGCCTTTCCATATAGACTTTAGAATAATCTTGTCTATCTTCACACACAGAAAAGCCTCCTGTGATTTTGCTAGGAATTGTGTCAACCTGTACATCAGTTTGTGGAGAATTGATATATTTGCTATGATGAAGCTGCGTATCCCTGAACATAGTGTCTCCCTTTATTTAGGTCGTCTTTGGTTTGTTTAATCATACAGATTAATTTGTTGATTTGTTTCACCATACAGATCCCTGTATATGTTTTGCTAGATTTACATTTAAGTATTCAGTTTAATTTGGAGGGATTATAATGATTGTGATGGCGTTTTTAATTCCAGTTTTCACATGTTCATTTCTAGTGTATAGAAATGTGATTGATTTTTGTGTGTTGGTATTGTGCCCTGTAACTTGCTGATTTCACCGATTAGTTCTAGGAGTTGATTTTGGTTTTGTCATTACCTTGGGATTTTCCATTTAGACAGTCCTGTCATTTGAAGATATGGTGGGTAGATGGTGGCGGAGGCAGCAGTCTGGACTCTGCACTCAGTCTCCTGTGGCAGGACAGGTGGGTGGGGGCAGAAGGGGGCAGGGGTCCAGGTTCCACAGGTGGGGAAGGAAAGCTCCTCCCTGGGCTGCCTCGTTTTTTAAAAGCTGAGTATTTGTGAAGGATCCCCCCTCTCCACCTGTCTCCTCTCTCTCAGATTTTATTATGTTTGGGGATAAAGGAGTTTCCATTGCACAAGCAATACCATCACAAGAGAACAGTCGTTTATAGGATGGTCTCCGTGGTCCAGGCCTGGTTTTGAGCTGTTTGCATGTGATCACTCATTTCATATGAAGCCATTGTCTTGAGTGACACCTTTGCAGAGGTGTTGGGATGGGTAACAACCAGCCGTTTCACTGGGGCTTCTCTCGCCAACTTGATTACTTTCGTTTGGTGACCTTTGTATTTTTACCAGTTTTTATGAACTATGCATTTGCAGGAGATGTGTGGTATTTAAAACGTTTTGATTGCCATAGTATTTTGGGGCCAAGGTGGTTCTCTTTAGAAATATGCATTGGATTTTCCACTGTACATCACTGAGTAGGAGTCAGCACTTAATCTGTATATAGAAGATCACGTCTAACACTTATCTGAAGTTTTTACCAGACTGGTTTGGTAGAAGATAACGGAAGTTTTTCTTAATATTTAATGGTTATTCTTAAATATATCTTTATGCTAGTGTTAAAGTAATTAATGCCAGAGTTTGAATGTTTCTCCTTTGCAGGCCGTGCTGGACGAGTGTCTAAAGGATACTGTTACAGACTCATATACCAGGATTTCCGGGACAGCTCCATCCCCGACCATGTCGTTCCTGAGACGTTGGTAATAAACTTTGGTCATCTTTATGACATAGTTTGTTTCTTTGTAGACAGTTTTGCTGAATAGATTTTAAATTTCTTCCAGCTTAGGGGCTTCCCTGGTGGCGCAGTGGTTGGGGGTCCGCCTGCCGATGCAGGGGGCACGGATTTGTGCCCCGGTCCGGGAGGATCCCATGTGCCGCGGAGCGGCTGGGCCCGTGGGCCATGGCCGGTGGGCCTGCGCGTCCAGAGCCTGTGCTCCGTGACGGGAGGGGCCACAGCAGTGAGAGGCCCGCGTACCACAAAAAACAAAACAAAACAAAACAAAAACAACAAATCATGCCTCACAGGAGATTTTAGGTCCATAGTGTTCATACTGTGTTTGGGCACCAGGAAGAAGTCTGGCCTCACCCAGTTTAGCTTTTCCATGTCATTGAGTTGATGACCCAGACCCACTTCTAACCTCTGGAGTAGTGTTTCTAAAGGCTGCTGAGTGTGGTTCTGCTTCTGGAGAGAGCCTTGTGTTTTGGCTTTTAAGAAAGTAAAAATGCTCTTAATAGTATTATGTGGCTCTTCCCTTGCACTGAAAAATTATTTTAACTTTCGAGGCCATGATCAAATTAGCTTGTTGGATGGAACCTTCTAGGCATTGTGTAGAGGGAAGTGTGTCCTAGAAAGGTGGCCAGTGCTTCTGATGTAGGGGCTCAGAGGAGGAGTACCTCTTGGATGTGTCAGTGTGTTGGCTGACGCATACAGAATTGGGTCCTAGGTGGATCCTGTAAACTGGAGGATGCTGGGAAATGGAGTGTTTCTCTGGATGTAAAATCACTTGAAGTTTAGGAGAGAGTCTTCCATGGGTGTATATTTCATTTGGTATATTTTTATTGAAGAAGGGGCTCTTCACAGCATGCTTTTAGAAGTGAATATTGGATGCAAGCCTGCTGCTCTAAATCTAAGTGTCTTAATTGTAATTTTATCTAAACATTTGGGAAAGGGCCTGACCCGTAGAAGTAAGTATGTCAGGGAAAATGTAGAAAAAGTTGGCTAACCCCCGGGGCTCTGTGTGTACAATCATTTGTATCCTCATTCAACTCACCGCTGTTTTCTAAACCTCATTCTGAGAAGTACTCAGGTTCCTTGGAGGAAAGACCATGTATAAGTGTTTCGGTTATGGGGAAGTAACCAGAATTGTGACTTTCTGTTTGATTGGTTTAAAGGTCCAGTGTTTTTTTGTTTTTGTTTTTTTAACATTAAACTCATCTTTTATATTGTAGATGATATTCTGGGATGAGATTGGTCTATTGGTGAGATAAAGTGATAAAATAATGCTGTTACTTCATGAAAATAAGTTTCTCTTCCAGGTTGTATTGGCAGGTGCTTTTTATCCAAATTACTTTACTTGTGGGCACCCTGACGAAAAGATGGCAGTGAGGGAGATGGCGGGCAAAGACGCAAAGACAACCGTTGTGGTAGGTGGCGAGACAGGCCGCCTTCTCTGGGGTGGAGACCGCGCGCTCAGTTTTCAGGTGAGCTTCTTTCCAATGTGGTGAACATGAACACTTTATTTCCCCACTTGTCTCTATTTTTTTTATAAGTACTAAGTGGATTTTTTTCCCCTAAAGTGAATTTCATGGCTTGTCTGACCGTTTCACATGCATCCACTAGTTCCTCAGTCTCGCTTCCTGTTTTGCAGACCTGGCCTTAAAAAAGAAAGCCTTGCAGAGTTAAGTTTTCATGGCTAACCTTGACTGCTCATGTCCCATTTTGAAGGATTTAAGATACTTCTCCATAAATTTAAGAACATTTAGTAAATTGACAGCTTCATTTTACACAAAGAGTTATTTGGTTGGCACCTTTGTACTGTGATTTAAACTCTGATCCCTATTCATGCTTAATAGAATCACCTAGAGCGTGTTTGTTTATTTTGAAATTCAGATTTGAGGCCCCGTGGCACAGAATCTGAACTAGGAAGTGTGGCCTGGAAATTAGTGTTTAACGTGAGCTTTGGGCAAATCTTATGGTCAGTCCCAGGCACTGACTGTCAGATCAACATTTGTGGACCCTTTGTTTAAACCTGAGCACAGGATCACTTCAGGGCAGGCAACTGGAATAAAGCGTTTGGGAATCGGGCTTTTAGCGGACCCTGGGTTCCATTACCGGCCTGTATCTAATAAACAGGGGGGTGTAGAGCACTTGGCAGAGCTCCCGGCCCAAAGTAAACATGCCATCATTGCCAGCTCTTGCTCCTCCTTTTGGTTCCATCACACTGTTACTGAAGAAGTAAGAGCGCACAGAGAGAGGGTCTCTGCAGAGCACTGGACAGGAGCTGGCGCCCACAGTGGGGACGGACGAGAGGCAGCTGAGATGCAGTTTGAACCTGGGGACGGGTCTTACCCGAAGGGGCGGTCGTTAGCTCCTCACTGACCGGCGTGGGGGAGCGAGCCCTTCTCGTTGGCTTCCTCTCACGCCTCGGTGGCGCTCCCTCCTGACCTGTGCACCGGGGGAGGGACCCCACAGCACATCTCCCCAGACGTAGGCTGTGCTCGCCTCCTTCAGCCACCAGGCAGCCTGTTCACCTTGCACTCTGGGGGCCAAGGAGTTACCTGCTGTGTGCGTTATAAAAACGAAGTGTGGCTAGTGTTTACGTAGCGCTTACCGTCTGAGAGGGCCTTTGTCGGGTGCTGTTTACTCCTTCTTGCCTGAGCTTCACATTAACTCTCTGAGTCGAGGACTCATTGTCCCCCTCAATTAGTGATGTGGCTGTTGGGCCCTAGGGTGGCTCCATGACTTTTTGCCTGCAGAACCCTGACAAGCCAGGACCTGAGCTCAGACCTGAGCCCCCAGCCCTTGCTTTTCAGCTACCCACTGCCTCTCATGGAGCTGTGCTGGGCCCTGGGGTAAGCAGGCCACGGGGCAGGGGACTCCCAGTGTCCGGCCGGACCTCGGAACACAGATCGCCCTGATGGGAGGGAGAAGGCGCTGGGACAGGGAGGGGTTGCTGCAGCTCCCCTCCTGTTAGTGCTGCCTGTGGGGCGAGGACGTGCCCCCTCCCCCACCGAGTGGTGCATTTCCCTTGAACGTTTAAGTTCCCGCTGTTGCCTGTATAGAAATACTGTGTTTGAAAAAGATGTATTTAGTCAGCTTGGTTATTTTAAGGTCAAAATGAAAAATAAGTCTTAACTTTTCTGTGTCAGACTTTTGGACTCTTTTAACAGGGGAAGAATTAGCTTTTGTTTAACATGTATTATTAAAACTTAATTATAATTTAGAAGTCATTAGTCCTGAAATACCCTGCTGTCGGGTCTACTCTTGTGCTTACAGACAGCGTGCTCTGTTCTTGTGAACATTATGACTGTGAGCTCTGTGTTTGCTCCTGTTAATGCAGTGTGGTGTTTTACAGCTGAAGCACGTTCCTCCCTATGGATTTCTCTACTATAAACAACTGCAGTCTCTCTTCAGACAGTGCGGCCAAGTCAGATCCATCGTGTTTGATGGTGCAAAGTAAGTAGTGTATTTTTGTAATCCACAGCAATTACGAAAGAACCACGAGATTTTATGTTTACAGGGGCTGATTCTTTCAACTTGGGGGCGTGTGGAAGTGGGTCGTCAGAAGGGCTGCTGAGGACAGCTCTTGAAGCGTAGCTGTGGTTTATCTTGTTGTCAGGAGCAATTTATCTTCTCTTTCAACCACGTTCCTCCTAAAGGACGTGTTTGATGCTGCGAGGTTTCAGTAGCGTGATGAGGTACAGGGCTGGTGCTCTGCAAGTGCCCTGTACTTGGGCACGTCCATCCGAGATTTCACAGTCAGTCGCCGGCCGCCAGAGATGCCTGCAGGAGAGCTTATCTGCTTATAGTTATTTAGAACTTACATGTTCTAAATATTTTTGGAAGACAAATATTGCAAAACTCAGTTACATTTGGCCTATTTTAATGGCAGACAAGGAATAAGTGCTTGTTTTGGGGTATCACTTTGAGTTTTCATTTCCAAGAGAGAATGCTTACGCACAGAAAAGGCTATTACGGTTTTTAAATTGATTTTTAATTTTTAAAATTGGAAAAAATTTTCTCGTGTCCTACACATTTTATTTAATTTACAAAGCTTTGTAAATCTAGTAAATAAGAAATACTTTTATATTTTCTTTGATTTATGTCCAGTAACTCAAGTTGAGCATATCCATTCTGCTTAAATTTTGGATTAATTGCCTCACATTTAAAGTTCCATTCCTGTGCTTAATATATTGATTTTCTTTGTAAGCATGTAAATGCCTCACATGACAAATATATAACCCTAATAAGTAAAGTCTTTCTAGGTGCTTCTAACAACCGTCACAGATTTAATTAAACTTACAGTGTCTCAAGTTTTCGTAAATATTCTAATGTAAATTAGCAGTCAAATTCTTAATCACATACACAAAATTACTTACTTAAAATTGGACTGCACGTGCTCACTTGTGAGCTCACCCAGGGTCGGTGGAGGAGGGTTGAAAGGGAGCCGAGGGCAGGGGGACAGTGCAGTGGAGACAGGAGGCTGCGGAGAGGCCAGAGGACGCGACAGGCCGCTCTTCATCAGCTCAGGGTCCTTCCAGGTCACCCCAAATCACACGTTTCCCTGACGGTAGTTGAAGCGGTCGTAAGTCTATTTTTCTGAGTATGATGTTTTGCTCCGGGAGATTTTGACGTGCATATACAAACAAATGTAAACTTGAAGCTTTTTTCCTTTTTACCAGGAAGTGTCTGGCAGGCACCCTTACTGCATGTTTTTTTTTTTTTAATTAATTTATTTTTTGGCTGCGTTGGGTCTTCGTTGCTGCACTCAGGCTTTCTCTAGATGCAGCAAGCGCGGGCTACTCTTCGTTGCAGTGCGTGGGCTTCCCATTGCCGTGGCCTCTCTCCTGTTGCGGAGCACGGGCCCTAGGTGCGTGGGTTTCAGTAGTTGTGGCACACGGGCTCAGTAGTTGTGGTGCACGGGCTTCGTTGCTTCACGGCGTGTGGAGTCTTCCCGGACCAGGGCTCGAACCCATGTTCCCTGCGTTGGCAGGCAGATTCTTAACCACTGCGCCACCAGGGAAGTCCCCTTGCTGCATGTTTGATTCTTATCCCCCCAGAGGGAGGGATGTGATAACAGGACACTGCGATGTGGGATGTGGGTGGGTCGTAAGGTGGGGCGCGCCTCAACATTACTGGGTGATAAACTGGGTGGTTTTTTGGAGGGAGATGAGAAAGATCACTGAACTACTCAGCTGTGTGCTTTTCTCTGTCTGATTTTTATTTTACAATAAAATAGAAGAAAACAAAACCCCAAATCTGTCACTTTATTCTAATGATGAGAATTAAGATCTCTTAGCCGAAAATTCCTTTTGAACTTAATCTTTATTCTGCATTATACTGAGTAATACATGAGGATGATACTTGGTTTTAATTTAATATTATGTCATTGTAACTTTTATTTCTCTTAAGTGAATAATTTTCCCCTAAATACATCTTCTTGATTAATTATAGAAGGAAGAGTTGCTGGTATTTTGAAGAGAGGTGTTACTGAAAATCTCTATCTAAACTTGAGAGAAATTAACATGCCTCGTAAACTTATTTTTTTATTTACATTTGTGGAACAGAGCCTTTGTGGAGTTTTTGCGCAATCCAACAGACAGGTTTAAAACTCTTCCTGCAGTGTATATGGCCATTAAGATGTCTCAGCTGAAAGTTTCCCTTGAACTCAGTGTTCATTCTGCAGAGGAGATTGAAGGGAAGGTGCAAGGAGGGGCTGTTTCCAGGCTCAGGAATACAAGGTATTTTCAGAAGGGAGGTGGGCACAACTCTGTCCACCTGCTTTCACATTCTCAATATTATTTTTAAACAACTGTTTAACCTTGCTTAAGTTCACACTAAAAGCACTGGCATGGTAGCTTGGTTTCATCATCTCCTAGCTGTGTGTGCTTGGGCACATGACTTGACCTCTCTGAACCTCAGTGTTTTCATCTGTTTAATAGCTATGATACCTATTGTACAAGGCTGTTTGGAGGATTGGGTAGAACCATTGGTATCATTTTCAGTTTAAATCGAAGGGATTGACCCTAATGTTACTTTCCTTTCTTCCTCCTTACAGTTACTGCCTTTCTCTTCCTAAGCAGAGTAGCGTCTCCCTTGCCCTTAGCAGAGGCAGCAGCGGGACAGGACGCAGGCACAGCTGGGAGCAGCCTGCTGCTCTTGCCGGCACAGGCCACCCGTCCCTGTTGAGCAGGCAGGGTAGGGGGGCCGGGCTGCCTGCACGGCTCTGCTCGGCCCCCAGGCAGCTGCCGTGCAGTTCGCAGGCTGGCTTCTCTTGGACCAAATCAAATCGCCCTTCAGTGTTTCTGACAGATTACTTTACCTTTCGGTCATATTCACACAGTGCTGTATGTAGGAATTCTCCTGCGACCTTTCTCGTTTGTAATCTTTTTAACCCCATGAGGAATTTGACAGGGATTTGAGGAATTGGTGAGGTAGGGAAGTGTGTTCCATCAAGTTTCATCCAGTGTGGGATGGTTTGATTCTGAGAGTTTGGGAGTTGAGTGGGTTCAGCCTGTAATAACATGGAGTAGGCCTGTCCTGCTGGGTAACTTAGCCTGAGTCACTCTTATTTAATAGGTGGGTTGGAAAATTGGGAAGAGAGGTGGATCAGATTTCTTATAATTCTTCCTCTTCACTTAAGAATAAAATTATTAGGAAAGGAAACTTTTTATCAATTTATATTTCATCTCCTGGAATTTTAGCATTTATCATATTACTGCTTCAAGGGATGAATGATAATTCTTAGGTTTATTAGAAAATCAGGGCTTCCCTGGTGGCGCAGTGGTTGAGAATCCGCCTGCCGATGCAGGGGACACGGGTTCAAGCCCCGGTCTGGGAAGATCCCACACGCTGTGGAGCTGCTGGGCCCGTGAGCCGTGGCCGCTGAGCCTGCGCGTCCAGAGCCTGTGCTCCGCAACGGGAGAGGCCACAACAGTGAGAGGCCCGCATACCGCAAAAAAAAAAAAAAAAAAAAAAAAAAAAAGAAAATCATGTATTTGTTTCCTAACAACATTAAATAGGCTTGCATTCTTGTAGTTTTCTAAAAGTCAGAGTCACTCACCTCTGACACCACAAGTTAGGAAACATTGCAGGTCCTAGATTTAGAATTTATATCCTTAAAAGTAGATATTCCATAGCAGTCTTGACCTTTAGAATATATTCCTGAAGGGTCGTATGTAACTACTGGGGTACACACCCTACCCCAGGGCAGCTCAGGAAGCCATCAGAAGCTCACATTTCAGATAAGATCGACTTTGTCATCTCTGGCTTTAGGTCGTTTATTAAAATGTTCTTTTCTTATAGAAACAGTGGACTAGTTCAAGCAGTAACTTCATATATGTAAACATGTTTTCTTTGTAATACTTTTATTGCCTTTTAAAATAAATTGTGTTAAATAGGGTGAATGTGGACTTCCAGAAGCAGACAGTTGATCCTGTGCAACTCTCATTTAACACGTTAGACAGATCCCAGATGATTAGAGATCTCCTCTTAACAATTGCTGTTACAGAGGTAAGAATGGTGTGATCCAATCATTGGAGCTTTTCTGTCTTCTTAATCTAGAACTGTCATGTTGTACACATGAGATGGCGGAGGTATAGAGACACTCGCCCACGGCCTGTGTGCCTTAGTCACCTACACTGGACCCTTGAACAATGTGGGGCTAATTCATGGGTAACTCACTGTTGGCCCTCCGTCTCCATGGTCCCGCCGCATCCTCAGACTCGACCGGCCACGGACCATGCAGTCCTGTAGTCTTTACTGTGGAAAAGTATCCAGGTAAGCGGACCCTCGCAGAGCAAACCTGCCTTGTTTAAGGGTTACCTGTAGCAAATCTGGGTGAGCTTGAGTCACTCTCACTTGCTGAACTGAAATGTGGCTGTAACACAAATGTGTAAACACAAATATTCATTCTAGAGTCAAAGTTTAATTTTTAAAATGTTAGTACATTTTAAAATCAGTTTTGGCGACGAGATACGTGTAAAATGTTAATTGGCATAGTGCTATTTGCTTGTGTAATTCAATTTATATGCACAAAACTAGCATTGGCACCATTATTCATTGGGGTATAGTTTTTACTTCTTCAAAATAAAATTTCAGTTAAAATACATCGGGCTTCCTGGTAAATCTGTAGTTACCCTTCCCTGGGAGACTTCCCATAGAAACCTGGATGCCAGGAGACTGGAGAGCTCCAGCAGTGCGGCCCTGGCCGTCCTGCAGCGGCAGCAGGCGAGGACATCCACTCTGCCGTCCCCCCACTGCTCTTCCGGGGGGCTGTGCGTTCGCCCCACACCCGGCCCTCGCCACCCAGAGGGCACCTGGGGGCCCTGGAGTCTGCTCAGGGATGGACCAGCCCTGCCCTCACGTGTGCCCCCCAGAGCCTGCAGTGCTGTGCGTGCCCAGACGCCTTGTGCCTCCAGACGCCGTTGCTCACCTCGCTCAACCCAGGCACCCTCCCCCGTAGAATACTTAGGGACGGGTAATGTGGCTTGTGACAGTAGGGTGGCGTGCCAGGGCTGCAGTTTGAGTGTCTACCCCTCCTGACAGAAATCCTTTCTGGAGTTCACCTCTGCTCTTCCTCCTCCTTTTTAGGTGGTTGAAGTGGGGCACTTTTGGGGATACAGGATTGATGAAGAAGGCTCAGAGATTCTGAAAAAGCTGGCTGCTGAAATCAGCCGTCTGAAGTTGGTGCCCTTGCCCGTTCACCCACATCCAGACTTGGTCTGTCTGGCTCCTTTTGCTGATTTTGATAAAGAAAGCTACTTTAGAGCACAAATCCTTTATGTTTCTGGAAATTCTGCCTAGGTATGTTTTTCTGTAACAAATCGCTGAAAGGGAAATGAAACAGACTTATAGCAGTTGATAGAAAGTCTTTTCTAATTTCAAGTGGAAATTAAATCTAAAATCATTACAGTTAGAAAAGTGGTCTGGTAGAAAAGTTACTTCCGTCAGTGACATGAGGACTTAAGCCCCGTCCCTAGGAATCCTGTGAGGACAGAGCTGGGATGGGTGGTCGCGGGGCCGTGGTTGGTGGCACACAGCGTTTGCCTGGCCTGTACTAACGGAGGCGCTTTCCTCATCCTCTAGGTGTTCTTTGTAGACTATGGAAACAGAGCGCACGTAGCTCTGGATGTCTTAATGGAGATTCCCCGTCAGTTTCTTGAACTTCCCTTTCAGGTAAGGTTGAGACGCTCCTGTGGTCTGAGAGTGTAAAGCTAGAAGGATTCTGGAGGTCATGTGGTCACCCCTCAGCTTATGGACAGGGCCAAGGCCCAGAGGGCTGGCACTCTTTTTGTCATGCTCTCCGAATTTGGTTTCTGCTTTTTCCCAAAAATATATTGCTGTAGATATTTTTGCTAGTACTGCTTTTGGAGCAAGTTAAAATATATGGAGTGTTTCACACTTAGCAAAAAAAGTAGTTTTAATTCAGCAGTAATTTCTAATGCTTTCCCACATGCACTTTCTAAAAGTTATTCTAAACTTTTTTTGTTGTCGAAAAGGAAAACCAAGTTTTTTTTTTACCTATGAAATCCTCACTTACCCTGAAACTGTTTTCAGTAGGATTTGTAGGAGATCACTGGTGAGGATCCCTGCCCCAGGGTCACTTTTCAGTGGTATTTGGGGTGAGTGTCTCGCACATTTATAAACTGGCTCAGCTGTGCGCTTCTGTCCCGTAGGCTTTGGAGTTTAAGATTTGCAGGATGCGCCCATCCGCGACGTGTCTGGTGTGCGGCGAGCACTGGAGCGGCGGGGCCAGCCGGCGCTTCTCCTCGCTGGTCGGTGGCCGTGCCCTCCTCGTGAAGGTCTTCTCCATGGTGCACGGCATCCTACACGTGGACGCGTACCTCCCCTCGGCGCTGCAGGACGCCGTCAACGTGCGAGACGTCCTCGTCAAGGAGGGCTATGCTGAGCTGGCCGAGGAGCCCTATGAGTCCAAGGTGTGCGCTTCCGTCCTCCTTTTCGAAGCGTGTGTGTGTGTGTGTGTGTGAGAGTGTGTGTGTGTGCAGGGGGCGGGGGAGTGAGAGAGAAGGGGGGCCCTTTTCTCCTCTCAGGATATTGGGGGGTGAAGAGCTGGACAGTGTTCAGTGTGTTAAGGTCTGTGGTGCCCTTGTAAATGTCTTCTAGTTTCTTTGAGACCAAAGTATGGTGTCCAAGTGCTGTTCTTGTTGGTTTCTGATTATGGAGCTGGTTTTTTTTTGGGGGGAATGAAGATTAGATGTGAAAGTGTTCTCTGTTTGGGGAGTTTTTAAAAAACGGATTCCAAGATTTACCTCCCTAAGGAAAGTAATTGTAAAATATTAGCTTCAAGTATTTTGAACATTTCAAAATATCTTTCAACTGTTTCTTTCAAAATCAGTTCTGAAGCTATTTTTCTTGATCTGAAGGTTTGAGATGCCGCATTGAGGCTCATGTTGAAGGTGGTTTGTTTGTCCTTCTGTAATTTCTGCTGGGGATGAGGTGCCGAGCTGGGCAAGGGGCGAACAAGCAGGAAACGTCACCGCAGAGCCGGCTGGGCTGTGTTTCCGTGTGAGAAAGCACTTCCGGGGCTCCTGGCGATATTCCCAGCACGAAACTGACATTTTGTATACAAAAGATTCTTTTTCTCACTTTTCAGTTCTCTGATGGCTGAAAGGTAGTAAAGGCTAATGAATTGAGCCTTTAATGCATTCTGTTTTATTTCTTTTCTTTGAATTTTAAAATGCACTTGAGAAAATTATCTTTTGACACCTTATAATCTAAAGATCACCTAAGAATAAGGTCACGCCTATGAAATACTTTGATTAGCTTGGAATAAAATGCCTTTAGTACTGGTTTTCCTTTTAGCAAAATGAACTTTTCTTACTTTGTTCAGCAAAGCCATGAAGTTCTCAAGGATCCCTTTTCCAAATCAGTAGAATATGGGACAGACATGTCCATGCCATCCCCCTTGAAAGACGACGAAAAGTATCTGATCCGGATTTTGTTGGAGAGCTTTTCTTCCAATAAACTGGGTAACCCAAACTGCAAGGTAATTTATAGGAGTTATTTTAAAATACAGTTAAATTTAAAAAAAATCATTCTACATTTATAAGCTGAGTTGTAGCTAGTAGTCATGATGGTTTTTTTCTTTACTGTTTTTTTTAAATTAATTTATTTATTCATTTTTGGCTGTGTTCGTTGCTGTGCGCAGGCTTTGTCTAGTTGCAGCGAGCGGGGGCTGCTCTTCGTTGCGGTGCGCGGGCTTCTCATTGCCGTGGCTTCTCTTGTTGCAGAGCATGGGCTCTAGGCATGTGGGCTTCAGTAGTTGTGGCACGTGGGCTTCAGTAGCTGTGGCTCGCGGGCTCTAGAGCGCAGGTTCAGTAGTTGTGGCGCACGGGCTTAGTTGCTCCGCGGCACGTGGGGTCTTCCCGGACCAGGGCTCAAACCTGCGTCCCTTGCATTGGCAGGTGGAGTCTTAACCACTGTGCCACCAGGGAAGTCCCTCTTTACTGGTTTTTAACTGTTACTTTTCAGCTGCACAGACTGATTGTCCTCAACTCCTAGGCGGGACGTAGGCTGTACCCAGCCCTCCTGGAGGCCACGGAGGCCCGTGAGAGGCTCCACCCGCAGGCAGCCTCCCTCTGTCCACTCTGTCTGGAAGGCCTCCTCCGTCCCGGTTCCTTTCCTCTTCGGGTGGTGGCTGGAGAGTGGTATTTCTTTTCAAGTGGAAGATTGGGAAAAGTCTAGTCTCTTCTAGAAACGGAAGATCACTGTATTAATAAACATTTTGGGAAAAATTATTCTGAAAGAAGACTTCATTTGGAAAAAGAGCTGTATTTCGCTTTCAGTTTACTAAGGTAAATGTAAGTGGCTAATCTTTCATCTAAGGTTCCAGGACATGCTTGTATGTTCTATTTTGTTACAGTGATTTAAACCTGGGGCACAGGAGACACCAGGGCTCCCAGTTTACCACAAGGGGAAAGCTGTGTGTTTTTTCCAAAACCATATGGCGTTTTCTGATTTTTTTTCCATGAGGGAAAATACCTAACTTTGGTAAAACGACTTCAGTTTTGTATATTTTAGGTTTCTACTTAAGTTAAATTCTTTGTCCACATTTCAGAAATTAGAGAGATTACCTGGTCACTAGTATATCTATGTGAAAACAATAAAAGCATTAGACTAAGTTTGTTTCTGACAGTTATTAGAGGAGATTAAAAGGTATTTCATTCTGAAAAAAAAATCCAAATTTCTAAAACTGATAAAGGAATATAGACTTCTTTTTAAAAGTCAACTTTTGTCAGACAGGGTCTCACCAGAAAAGCAGAGCCGCTGTAAATGCAGCAGTAAGTGAGATCCGAGTCAGCTCTTACACGAGTGTGGCAGAAGCTGGAGTGAAGGTCTGGAAGGGCCGGAGGGCGGATCGCAGAAATAGTCCACCTGAGCCAGCTGCTTGCAGGCGGACAGCTTGAGGCTTGTGAGAGCGCGCGTACCTGGTCAGCAACGTGGGGTCACGACCGGGAGCTCGTGTAGAGAACTCGAAAACCACCCCGGCCAGGGGAGCTTCTGTGCACTGGGGGCCCGGCCAAGTGCCGTGCTGGGCCGGCAGCCGGGAAGCCCGCTGGCTGCGGAGTGCGCCGGCAGCAGCGGCTGCGCCCGACACGGCCCTCTGAGCACATGGCCCCCAGTTCACCCGGGCCCCAGTCTCGCTCAGCTGCTTCTGAGGCAGCTCAGAACAGAAGCATTCCAGTGGGGGGTTTCTGGGGGATGCGCAGGAGGTGGTGCTACCAAGCCAGCAACACACCATCCTTTGTTCAGCTTTAAGGTTAAGATTTCACCTGCCCTGTGAAAAGAAGCAGCATATTTTGACCCTGCTGTTTGCTCTTTGCTCTGCCAGGTGGGAGTAGTTGGCCCGTGTCCGCCGAGTGAGCACACTGTGGACTTAGCAGTGCAGGAGGACAGACCTGAGCGGTGGAGCACCCGCTCTGCTTGTTAGCTTTTGAATAAAAGTCCTGTGGGCGGTTAAAAAATTAAACAGCACCAAAAGGTTTGTTTAAAAAAAAAAAAAAAGAAAGAAATCCAGTTTTTTGATTTCTCTGGTTCTCACCCTCCAAGAAAACCATTCTAACTCTTACCTGTTGTTTTTGGAGTTGCCTCCATCTTGATAAGTACTTTATTAAGTCAATTATGCTTTTTCATGATTTCTGCTTTAGTCATTAATTGCTGCTATAATAGATGAAGATTGAGCTCTTTCCATCATTCTGTACCTTATTTTCCCCATCCCCCCATACAGTCACGTCAATACTGCTGGTTAAATCAGTCATCAGTCTTTATAACATTAACTTTGTAAATATTATTTTCTGCCCAAACCAGGTAGTTGATTTGATGGCATCTCCTTCCACATCACTTTAACTTAGAGGGTAATTGCCTTGCTTTTCATGTGCATAATTCTCTAGTCACTTATTTTTAAGCAGTTGTTTATTTTTTAAAAGTTATATATTACTTGCTAAGTAAGTAACTTTAAAGTTACTTAGTAAGTAACTAAAAAAAAAGTTACTTAGTAAGTAATACATATCCATGATGTGAAATGAAAAGGTTTTAAAAGGCAGGTAAGAAAAGTCTGTCTTCCCATCCCCCCAGCACCGAGCTCTCCTCTGAGGCGGCTGTGGTTTCTTCATTTGCACAGCCCTTCAGCGGGTGTTTGTTGAGCACATACCATGCCCCAGGCACCGGGGCAGGTGCTTACAGACACTGACACCCTCACAGAGCTGACCTCAGAGTGCGTATAGGCAAAGGACGGGCAACCAGGCAGGCAGCGGTAAGAGCTGTGAAGTCAGTTGAAGGGACCGAAGGGATGGGGCAGAAGGTGCCTGTCGTCTCTAAAGGGCCCGGTGGTAAATGTCCTAGGCTCTGTGGGCCACGTGGAGTCTGTGCTGCTCATCAGCTCTGCAATCATAGCTCAGAAGTTGTCATAGGTGATACTTAAAGAAATGAGTGAGGCTGCATTCCAGAAAAACTTCATAAAAACAAGTGTCAGACCATGATTGTGGTTTGCTGACCCTGCAGTAGAGGGCAGGGGCAGGTGCAGGGCAGTGACACTGTCCTGTAGACAGCAGTCAGGGAAAGCCTTTGTGATGGGGGGACAGCAGGTAGAGATCCCATCTGGGGATATCTGGGAAAAAGGTGTTCTGGGCAGAGGAAAACGTGCCCAGGCCCTGTGGAGGGAGCACATGCTTGGTGTATTTGGAGAGCCAGTCCGGAGGCTGGGGGCAAGGATGGTTAGGAGGGGACATTAGACAGAAGCCAGGTCTGGGACTGTGGGGCAGAGTCCAGCTTTTATTCTGAATGAGGTGGCGGGCTCACAGAGGGGCTTGAGCAGTAGTATCGTGTCTCAACTGATTTTCTGAGAAAGACCATCCTGTCTGCTGCATGGGGCACAGGGTGAGACCACTTGCAGGTAAGGCCCAGGGAGAGACACTGGCGCTGAGAGCAGGTGGCCGGACTGGGGTGTGTTCCAGAGGGGAAGGGACACGGGGGAAGAGGGTTGGAATCTAAAAATCAGAGAGGAAGAATGTTCTCGGGACACCAGTGTAGTGGGCTGAACTTCCCCTCAAAGCTGTGTCCATGGGCTTCCCTGGTAGCGCAGTGGTTGAGAGTCCGCCTGCCGATGCAAGGGACACGGGTTCGTGCCCCGGTCCGGGAGGATCCCACGTGCCGTGGAGCGGCTGGGCCCGTGAGCCACGGCCGCTGACCCTGCGCATCTGGAGCCTGTGCTCCGCAACGGGAGAGGCCACAACAGTGAGAGGCCCGTGTAACGCAAAAAAAAAAAAAAAAAAAAAAAAAAAAAAAAGCTGTGTCCACATCTTAACCCTTGGGACTCTCTGTAAATGTGATCTTACTCAGAGAAAGGATCTGATTAGGTAAGTTAAGGATCTTGAGATGAGAAGATCACCCTGGATTTAGGGTAGGCCCTAAAGCCGATAACCAGCATCCTTATGAAAGACACACAGAGGACCCAGAGGGAAGAGGCCATGTGAAGATGGAGGCGGAGACTGGAGCTATGTGGTCATGAGGCAAGGACCACCCGGAGCCACCAGAGGCTGGAAGAGGCAGGGAGAGCCTCCCCTAGAGCTGCGGGAAGAGTGGAGCCCTGCTGGCCCCTTGCTCTCAGACTCCTGGCCTCCAGAGCTGTGGAGAATCCACTTCTGTCGTGTCAAGCCCCCCAGTGTGTTACAGCAGCCACAGAAAGCTAAAAAATGGACACAACCGCCATCTTTATAAGATCTAACACGGGAAAAACTGGCTCCAAAGAAATCCCACAGTGACAGAAGCTCTGACTAATACAACTGTAGATAGAACACCCCTCCCCAAACATTCTCTGTTTAGAAAATTGAGCAGGGAACTATACAGATTTAGTGAGATTCATTCCAGAAAATACTTTTTTCAGTGAAAATTTTCATTGTTGATACAATGCTCATTAATGTGTTTTAGATTCACCAACACTTGGTCAGAACGGCAGGCGAATGCCTTGTAGCTGGAGCTTCCTGCCTGACGTCTAGTTGCTGCCCCTCCTCCCGTCCCGCACCCTGTGGCGTGCACGTCACCTCAGTGCTTAGATGCCTCTGGTGCAGCCTGGACGCGCCTCTGGCTGTCGCGTCACCACGCGACCTTGCAGCCCAGGTCCCAGTGCCACGGGGCTATTTCTCATCATTTCCTGAGCCTCGCAGGTACTTGGACATTCTCTCCGTGCACACAGGGTTCCTTCCCCGGGGACTGACTTCTGCCCCTGCTCTGCCCCTGGTGGATTCCTCCTCTTCCTCTGGACACCCCCAGGGCTGCCCCCCGTACTGCAAAGCTGTCTGTGAGTCTCTGGACGGAATTAAGTTTCCCGTTTTCTGGGTGGTCCACGCATCTGCTTATGCTACCAGCATTAAGTGGTTCATTTATTCCACGAGCATGTTTGGATTGCCTTTTGCGGGGTTAGGGTTAAATGGCCCTGCCCCTTAGTAAATGCTAAGAGAGGGGCTTCACATCATATGTCTCTTAAGGGTAGAATCGGTACTAATTTCTGGATCTGAAATACCTGACCCCTACTTGGTATTCAAATACGGTTTGAATAGAACCCAGCACAGTCTGGGGAGGGAGGGAGACATCGACATACTGTCGGGAGGGCAGGGGCTGAGGGGCGGCCCTGTGTTTAGGGGAGCAGGAGGACCACGGGCGGGGCCGAAAGCCACGGGCACACACCGAGACGGCGCTCCTCCCCGTCCAGGCTTCTCTGGTGGGGAGACCCGATGGCGCGGGCCAGTGCATGTGTCTCGAGGCAGCTGGCAAAGCCACCTCCTGTCATGGGGCTTATTGCCACGGAGATGTCAAAGTGCTGTGTTTCCGACGTAAGAGCGACTTGCTAAGTGTGAAGTGGATTAGTGGGTCACAGCAGTTCTGACTTAGAAGTGCAGAAGGAGATTAGCAACGTAAATAGTTCTAGGAAGAGGCAGCTTTCTGAACAGGCGAATACCTGCTGGTGCCAGGCACAGGGCGCTAGAGATAGAAGTAAAGGAGGCCTCCTGCCCGCAAGAGCTCATGGTTCAGTGAGGAGACAGCGTTCAGGAAGAGCGCGGTCTGTGTTGTCACAGGGCAGCCGGGGCCGCGGGGGGCTCTTGTCGAGGGCGGGCCTCAGCCTGGTGCAGGTGGGTGTCGGGGGGAGTCTCCCCGAACTCGGCGTTTCTGCTGAGCTTTGAGGGCAGGTGGAGAGTCTGATGAGGAAACTGGTTGGGGCTCGGAGGGACAGCTGCGTGAAGACGCTGGAATGCCTGCACGGTCAGGAGGCTGAGCGGTTCTGGAAGGTTCCGGAAGGCTCAGGTGTAGGATCGAAGGCAGGGAAACTAAGTAGCCCGAGGGGAGACTGAAGGGGCGGGGAGCAGCTGTTGTTCCGTCTGCCCTGCAGTACCTCCCGGACCCTGTCCTGAGAACTCCCGACGCTGGATACCCCCGTCTGAGTATCGCTTCTCCTCCCAGGCCATCTGTGTGGTGGGCCCCATATTGATCCAGAAGTGGGCACCTGCCTTCACTGGACCACCGTGCCCGCCAGGTTTTTGAATTGGAGATCAGGGCGTCAGGCCACTCTCGAGTGGCCGAAACGAGAAGGCCTGAAGCTCTGGAGTTTTCTTCTGTGGGGAGAAGGCCAGCCTGCTGCCCGAGTGATGGCTGGAGCCGTCGTGTCCAGAGAAGCAGGGATGGGAGGGGCAGGGGAGCTTGAAGGCCATTTGAGTCCTTTGTTCTGGCCTCAGTCCTGCCCCTCGGGTCCATGACACCATCCAGAAGTCTAATGATAAACTCTGCTTGCCAGGAAGGCTGGTTCAGGTTGGGGTTTTGTCTGAGAGATGCCGGCGGACCGTGGAGTGTAGGGTTTATAAGGAAGGCAGTGCCGCCGGCGAGGGGCGTTAAGCAGAGCAGTGACGTGATGACGTCGGAGCTTGAGATAATGCCGGCCTCAGGGTGGTGAATCGATGGGCTGAATAGGAGCGGAAAATGGTGAGACCGGAGACTGGGAGAAGAGCTGCCTGAGCTGGAGGAGGGGACCTTGCAGGACCGAGGCAGGCAGTGGAGCTGGGGAGACAGAGAAGAATGGATCTTCAGACCCCTGAAGGAGGTAGGCTTGATGTATAACTGAGTGGTGAACAGTCTTCTGGGGTGACCTTTAGGGTTTAATTTAGGTAATTGGGTCAGTGGTGACATCCTTTGCCAGGAAAATAACAGTTTTGGTGGAATGGGGAAGATTATGGATTTGAGCTTGAAGCCCCCATGGGTAGTTGAGCAGAGATGTATAAGAAGCCGTGAGGTGTCTGGAGGTCAGGAGAGGCATCTGGGTGGAGCAATTTACAGGTGGCCACTGAACTATTTTATTTTTTCTCTTAGAATTTAATTTCCAAAACTCGTCTGCAAGTTCATCATGTGTCACCATCTTGGTGGCCACCAGCATCTCTGACCCAGTAACTTCCTGACCCAGTCTCTCCGTCGTGGCTTCTGTTTTTCCTCCCTTTCTGCCCATTCTACGTTGTAGAAGGAGGGATCCGATCATAAAAGTCAGTGTTCCACAGGCCTCCTGGGCCATGGTTAGTGCGTCGGGGAGATGGGGGAAGAAAACATCTCGGCGTGGGCAGTACTCGGACACTAGTCTTCACGTGATGGCCATGGTCACGAGGGCCGTGGAAGGGAGGGAGCCCTGAGTGGGGGCTTCCAAACAAGCAAGGGGAGAGATGCAGTGGCTGCAACCTGGGCAGACCAGGAAACTGGGGAGGAGGTGGTCAGAGGCGGTCCCTTCGTGATGAGTAATAAACACGAAGGTGAAGGGAACAGGATCAAGTTTGTCAGTTATTACGTGGACTGAATTTTCCCACCAAAGGACAGGCGCCTAAGTAGAGCTGACGAGTAAACAAACCCCAGCTCTACGCTGCACAGCCAACACAGCTTTAAGTGTTTTAAGAGAACGCACTTAAAGTGGTGAAAGTTGAAAATAAAGACGAGGGCGCAGAAACCAGATCAGTGAGAGCCAAGAGCACAGTGTGCAGCTCACATCAGCTGAGCTGGTGTTTCAGGTCAAGCGTGTTGAGAGGGATGTTAGGTCATGTCAAAGGCACAGTTAATGACGTGTGAGGAGCACGTGTGCACCGCGCAGCATCGTGATGAATAGCGTGAACAGAACGTCTCTGGAAATGCTGGGAGAATTTCGTGCAAAGGCAACGCTAGTGGGTGATCTTGGCACACGTGGGTTCACTCCCGAGCATTCTAATTGGCCAATTAGGGCACAGAAATTAAATCATACAGTCAATAAAGCTGATATAATATGTATGTAGAATCCAGCATCCCTCACATTTAAAGTATCCTTTCCCTTAGGTTTGTGAAATGTTTACAAAAGTAGATCATGTACGTGACCACAAAGAAACACTTTTTTTTAAATCAGAGAATTTAAAGGCCACAGTTTTTTGGTTATAATCCATTGAAGTTGGACATAAATAATAAAAAGGTGTCCCCCTCCTTTCCAAATTTTAACTGCTTGGAAATTAGAAAAAGAAGATGCCCGTATATAACTCTTGGATCAAAAGAAGAAATTAAAAGAAAAATTACAAACTGCCAAGAATGCAGTGAAAAAAATGCTCTATACTGAAATGTGTACGATTCTCAGACTAAAAGAAAAAGGAACTAAGTATTCTTAAGATATTAGACAAAGAAAAGCAATTGCTGGGACTTCCCTGGTGGTCCAGTGGGTAAGACTCTGTGCTCCCAGTGCAGGGGGCCTAGGTTTGATCCCTGATCAGGGAACTAGATCCCACATGCCGCACCTAAGAGTTCACATGCCGCAACTAAAGATCCTGCATATGCCACAATGAAGACCCGTCGCAGCCAAAATAAATAAAATATTTTTAAAAAAATTTTTAATTGCTCAGAAGAGAAATATAGTAAAGATATAAAATCAGGAAATAGAAATTAATCAGGATAAATAAACCCAAAAGCTGGTTTCATAAAAATAGATAAGCCCTTCACAAGTCTGACTAAGAGAAAAAATAAGAACGGGAGCAAAACAGGCTAAATGGAGTAAAAAATTCCACCACTAAAAAAGGGTCTGGCATCAGCTTGGCTCGCAGCCTGCAGAGAACAGATGACCCAGATGCTGACTAATCTCTCTCAAGCCATCTTCGGTTCATCTGAAGAAGCTGGCGCGTGACTTTAATGTCACTACACACAGAGCCCGCTTAGCAATACAGACAGAGAAAACTAACTTACCACCGAGCGGAATCCAGTGATGTTAAAAAAAAAAAACTGACAAAGCAGGACCTATTCCAGGAACGTAAGAGCAGTTTCATGTCAAGAACCATCAGTCAAGTCCCTCATAAATACAGGAGGAAGAGTGTGTGGTTCTATTCAATGGATGCTGAAAAGGCATTTCATGAAATTTAGCATCCATGGCTAAGTCAGAAGAGAAAAAGGAAGTAAGGCAGAAACAGCAGAGAGGTGCAGGCAGTTCTCGCGTGCACAGCAGGCGGGGCGGCGGAAATGCAGACGGAGTCTACGCAGCTGTCCCGTGAGATGCTCAGTCAGAGCAGCGGAACTCTGTCCGCTCTAAATACAGAGGATAATGAAAAGAATAGTCAATCTAGGGCATGTCGTACGCTGCAACTTAAAAGATGGGAAACGCTGAGAACTGAAGTGAAAAAACAGTGGTTTGAACATCGCTTCCCTCTTTTCACCGTGTAGCTTTTGGCGCGGAACCTCTTCTCGGCCTTGGTGACCCGTCGCAGGCCTTCCTAGGTTGGGACGCGCCTCCAGCACTGCCTGCCTTCCTGCCAGAAAGCTGGCCCCGCTCCCTCGGCGTCCTGCTCCCCAGGTCCCGGGCCGCGCGTCTCCAGCCCCAGAGCAGCCGCAGATCCTGCGTCCCCGGCAGCCTCTCTTCCAGGGCCGATAGGGTCCACTCCGATTTCACTGCCGGTGTGATCGGCGCTTTTCGTATCTTTGCTGCACTTTCACCTTTATTGGCCGACGTCCTCTTTCAAGTGTCCGTTTTCGTAAGACGTCATGTGAGTTTGTCCCTGGTGAGGCAAGGAGGCGACGCCACTGCAGGCTCTGCAGTTTGTGTGTGAGTGAGATAACGCACTCGGGGGTCAGGGACCCACGGACTTCGGGAGAAACGCAGTGGGTGGTCCCCGCTCGCGCTGCGCACCTGTTCCTTTGCGCGCCTGTGGACGGAGCGCGTGCCCGGCTCGTCCTGGGCACGGTTGCTCATGGTCACCGCGCTGCGGGGACTGGGGTCCAAACCGAGTTGTTGGGAGGCTGGTGCTCCTGAAAAGGAATGAAAGCCCCAAATCCACAGTGTGTTCTCTTCAGCTGCAAAGCATTCGGACCATTCCGTTACAATTAGGAACTGGACGGGGATGTCTCCTATTCCTATTGTTTAAAACGACTTGAAGGGTCTTCCCTGGTGGCGCAGTGGTTAAGAATCCGCCTGCCAGTGCAGGAGACATGGGTTCGAGCCCTGGTCCGAGAAGACCCCACGTGCTGCGGAGCAGCTAAGCCCGTGCGCCGCAACTACTGAAGCCCGTGCTCCGTAACAAGAGAAGACCCTGCTCGCCGCAACTAGAGAGAGCCCACGTGCAGCAACGAAGACCCAACGCAGCCCAAAATAAAAACAAATAAATAAATTCATTAAAAATTTTTTAAAAACAAAACGACTTGAAGGTTCTAGCAAATGCAGTTAAACCTAGAAAGATGGAATAGCTGATACAACATTAGACATAGATAACGCTCTTTTTTGCTGGTATGATGTATAATCTGTGTGCTGGGGTCCCTAAGACCTCCTCCAGTTTTGGTGATTCCCTAGCAGGACTCACAGCTAAGAGTTATGACAGCAAAAGGATACAAAGGAAAATCAGCAAAGGAAGCAGGCACATGGGCAAAGTCCATGAAAACAGCAGGTGCAAACTTGCAGGAGTCCTCTCCCAGGGAAGTCGCACACGTTAATTTGTCCGCCAATGAGCTGTGACAGCTTGTGTGAAGTGGTGTCCACCAGGAAGTTCCTCAGGGTCTCGGTGCCCAGGGGTCGGCCGTCTCGGAGGCTGGTCACCTAGGCCCCCCCCGCCCCGCATGCGCTGCAGTACCAGTCTCCCAGTTCGGCATAAACCTCAGCGTTTATGCAAAGGGTTTATGCTCAGTGAGGCACCCTTAACGGTTAGAGAACGGTGGGAACCCTCCTCAGATCTAAGCCCCCAGATGCCAGGCGAAGGCCGGCCCTGCGAGCAGCCTTCCCAGGGGTCCGCTATCGCGCCGGCTGAGCGAGCTCGGCAACAACGAGATCCTTTGGTGAGGCTTCTGGACGCACACGCTAGGGGTACAAAAGTCATTCGCTTCCGTGGCGATGAGAGCCTAGAAGGCCTTCCATGTGCATCCTGAAAAAATATGCTTCACAGTAAAGGTGAAGGATCTATGCCCTCATGAAGAAAACTGAGATCGTGTTGAAAGACAAACAAAATCTGAGCCGATGAAAAAGCGTACTTGGGGGCTTCCCTGGCGGCGCAGTGGTTGAGAGTCCGCCTGCCGATGCGGGGGACGCGGGTTCGTGCCCCGGTCCGGGAAGATCCCACGTGCCGCGGAGCGGCTGGGCCCGTGAGCCGTGGCCGCTGAGCCTGCGCGTCCGGAGCCTGTGCGTCCGGAGCCTGTGCTCTGCGATGGGAGAGGCCAACAACAGTGAGAGGCCCGCGTACAGCAAAAAAAAAAAAAAGCATACTTGGGAAGATTTTACTTCATGAAAGATGTCGTTAATATGCAAATATAGTACAATTCCAGTAAGAATCCCAATGAGTTATCCTTTTGGGTTTGGATGAAAATATCTTAAAATTGTATGTGGATGAGTAAATGCCCAAGGATAGAATCCTGCTTGAGGTATGGGGAGCCCCTTATTAACCTAGAAGGGAAAACCGGAAGCTATACAAGGAGATACAAACATATTTGATTAACGCTGAAAAACGTTGTATGGCAAAAGACACCCTAACCAGTCAACGGGTAGAATGGAAAATATCTGTGATGGGGGTGACAGAGGGCTAATATATACGATGCGAAAACCTTAAAAAAAACCCATCAGGAAAGAGCAACAAACACAAAAACAACAATTAGATGAATAGAAGGTCTAGAGAAGAGCAAGTCTTAATGGCCAGAAACATGAAAATGCTCAAATTCCTTAGGAGTAAGGGAAATAGAAACCAGTGAGCTTTATACCCACAGACTGGTGGGCAAGATTCTCTAAAGTGCCGTATCACACAGCTGCAACTATTCCTGGCGTTGACGGCTGGGCACCGCTTCTCTTCTGCCTTACACTGTACAGCTGTCCTGACAGATCAAAGTTAAAGGAGGGGCCTGTTTTCAATTTTCACGGACGTTGCCAGATTGATTTCCAAAGAAGCTAAAACACTTCATTTTTACCAGCAGTATATGTATTTTTTCCCTTCCACCTCCACTTCAGCAACTTTTAAAACGATACAGCGCTTTTAAAAAGATCCGGCCGCCGCCGTTAGGGAACATTTGCAGCTGTATGAAGAGTGAGCTGAGAATTAGAGCTGCTCCCTGAAGGAATCCCACAAGGAAGGGCGAGTGGGAACAGAGAGGTGAGGAAATGTGCATATTATCTCATTCTAAAAATAAGTAACCACGTTACATGTACACGTGTGTGTATTTGTGCTTATGCTTGTCTGGAAGGGACTAAGAGCACAGAGAAAAATGTGGAAGGATACATTCTATATAATGACCTCTGTCATCTGGGATGGGCCCTTTTAGATTTATTCCTGCTGCTCTCCTGGAACACAGACCTGATGGCTGGTGCTTCAGCAGCCATCTTCAACCTTGATATGACCTTGATAGTGGAGACCACCCACATACAATGGCAGAATCTGGGTTCCTGTCAACCACAGCCATCCCACTAGCCCTGGACTGCCTACCTCTAGACTTCTTTTATCTTGAGAGGGAAATTAACTTTTTAAGCTCTCTGTTATTTTTGGTCTGTGTTACGAGCAGCCGAACATAGTTCCTGTTTGATACAATATATACTTGAAAAAAAAGAACTTAAAAAGTAAAAGAATACACGTTCAAACAACAAAGTGCTCAGTTACAGGAAGACTATTAAAAATCGCAAGAAGAGACCAAGGCAAATGGATATCGTCTAGATTCAGTGCAGTCATGGATATTTGCTTCCAGCCTATACATTCTGACTTGGCTGAATTCAAAGTAACTCTTGACCACCTGCTTCTCACTCTGAAAAGTCCAGGCTTCCTTTTAGAAGCATAGACAGTATCCAAATTGCCAGAATCCAAGTGAGTAAAGCATCTTCTACTAAAAGCATCTTCTCTCTCCACCATGAAGTTACTTTGTACATGAAGGAATGCAAAAGATGGATCTGATCCAGTCCCCGAAGGCAAGTTAAGACTGCCTAGAAACTAGAGAACAATGGCTGAGAGAGTGCAATTCAATACCACGTGAGGAAGCGCTGCAGAATATAGTGCTTTGCTTTCTGTCATGTTATGGGTTATTCCCTGGATTTGCTTTTGAATTGGAACAATAGTTTTAGAGCATTAACTGGAAAAGATTTTTTTTTAAGCAAAAGAGAAAAATGGTATTATAACCTCAGAGAAGTAGTATAATGTTGAAAGATGATAGGCAAAGACTTCAGCGGAATCTTAAATTAGACTTTGCTTTTGAAGACCTGCAATTAGACAGAGGCGTGTTATCTCTTACATAATATTTTCTTGCTTAAATTACATTTCATAATGAGCTACTTATACTTGGTTTTCAGGAAACCAATTCCAGTGTGGGGAACAGTTTTTTCCTCGCAAGTCGAGAAACATCAGAATGGCAGCACGGCCCCCTCTGGCCCCTTTTCTCCTAGAACTACAGGTTTTGCCTCAGCGGCTGTCAGTCTTCATAGGCAATGCTTTTGAAGCTTTTCTGAATGTTAGCTTGCAAACTGGTAATGGGAGGGACTACCTCATAAATGAAAAAGAAATTGGAAGTACTGATGAGAAATTATGACCAGAAAGCAGAACTTCTTCCAACTTTGTGGAAGCATTTTTATAAACAATATGGAGCGTTAGGTAAGTTTTATTGTTTGTCTATTATTGGTTGCTTAGGCTTATTACAAAATAACTTGATTTGGGAGAGCATAAAACAAAAAGATATTGCCCGGTCTTTCTATGTTCTCTCCTTTTTTCATGTAGCTCTAAATCAGCGGTTATTTCTGTCTTTTCTAAAAACTGAGGCATAGTTTACATACAGGGAGTGTATGGATCTGAGTCATAGTTCAGCGAATGCTGATGAATTCCTGCAGCCACAGCTCTACTAAGAGAACAGAATGTTTCCATCGGCACTGAAGTTTCCACGTGCACAGCAAGCACCGTTCTGATCTCCTTCACTGTAGAGTAGTTCTGACTGTTGTAGCAGTTCATATAAGGGGAATCCTACAGCGGCGTGTACTCTTTTGGTCAGGCTGCTTTTTGCTCAACATAATATTTTTGAGATTCATTCATGTTGTTGTATAAATCAATAACGTGTTCTTTTATTATCCATTGTACGAAAACACCAGTTTCTCCATTCTCTTATGGACTGGCATGTGGATTGTTTTCACTTTGGGCCTATTACGAATAAAGCTGCTGTGAACAGGTCCTTACAGATACGTCTTCACGTCTCTTGGATAAATACCTAGGACTGGTGGGATTACTGGGTCGTAGAGCAGATGGTGGTTTGACTTCATCAGGAGCGACCAAACTTTCCGAAGTGGTGGCTGCTTTGAGCCTTCTCCTCCTGTAGTCTTTAGAAGTCCGTCTACCCCACTAAACTAAAGTAGTTAATCCCCTCTTATTAATTGTTCTTTGTATTACATTTTACCTGTGTCTTCCTCCGTGAAGTATTTGCTCAAGTCTTATGCCTCGTTTGGGGGGGTTGGTGTTTTTATTACTGAGTTGTAGGAGTTCTTTATTCAGGATATAAGTGCTGTGTCAGGTGTATGTTTTGCGAAAATTTTATCCTAGTCTATCCTTGCCTATTCATTTTATTGTAGTAAAAACGCAAAACGATTACCGTTACAAAATGTTAAGTATATTTACGTTGCTGTGAAACCCGTCTCCAGGACTTTATCATCTTGTGAATCTGAACTTCTGTCCCCCCTGAAGAGCACCCCCCCCCCCCGCTCCTTCAGGTCCTGACACACCCACCACCCTGCTTTCTCTCTTACGTCTCGTAAGTAGGTTTAGGCAGTATTTGTCTTTTTGTGACTGGCTTATTCCATTTAGCGTAATGTTCTCAAGACTCAGCTGCGTTGCGGCCTGTGCCAGAACTGACTTCCTTTTTAAGGCTGAGTAATGGTCCACTGTGTGGGTGGACATCAGGCTTTTCCGTCCATCCATCTGTGGACACTTCGGAGGCTCCCACCTCTTGGCTATTGTGAATAGTGCTGCTGTGAGCATGGGTGTGCAAAGATGTCCTCAAGACACTGCTTTGAATTCTTTTGGATGAATACCCAGAAGTGGGATTGATGGATCACATGGTAGCTCTAGTTCTAATCTTTGGAAAACCCTCCATGCCGCTTTCCGTAGTGCCCGCGCCATTTTAAAACCCTGCCAGCAGAGCCCAGAGCTTCCAATTTCTCTACCTTCTCACCACTATTTGTTGTTTTCTGTTGTTGTTGTTTTTACACCAGCCACACTCTTGGGTATAAGGTGGCATCTCTTTGTGGTTTTCTTTGCATTTCTCTGACGATTAGTCACGTTGAGCATCTGTTCAGGTGCTTATTGGTCATTTGTATATAATCTGGAGAAGTGTCCATCCAAGTCCTTTGTTCATTTTTAAAGTGAGTTATTGACTTTTGTTGATTTGTACGAATCCTTTATATATTCTATTAACCCCTTATCAGGTACATGATTTGCAAATATTGTCTTTGATTCTGTAGGTTGCTCTTCACTTTGTTTATTGTGTCCTTTGATGCACAAAAGTTTTAAAGTTTTTTTAAAGTTTTAAAGTTTTTTAAAGTTTTTTAAAGTGAAGTTTAAAGGAAGAGTCGCATCTCTCTGCAAGCCACCCCCCGCGTCCCCGCAGGGGCCGGCCCTGCAGCCCTGACACCACCCTCTGCGCGGCTCAGAAAGGCTCAGCCTGGTGCCCGGGGCCCTCATCCTCCGCCGCCTGCCCTTTCTCCCGGGAGCAGTGGCCCTGTGACAGCTCAGAGCGCCCCGAGGCGGCGAGAGGCAAGGCCCGAGTCCGGTGCGCAGTCACCAGCGGCCTGGGCGGCCCTGCCAGGGAGCCGAGCCCGCTGCCACCCTCCCCGGGGCTGGGTGCCCCCAGGGACCAGGCTCAGGCCGGAGCGTGTGACGGTGGGTGTGTGGGCTGCAGCCCTTCCTCGGGGAGAGGGCCCGCGCGGGGCCCCGAGCTCGGGGGGCCGTTTGGGCTTAGCCGAGGGTGCCCTCCCCACTTATCTCCTCGGCCCCCAGCCCCCATCGGGAGGGCTTCTCGGGCGCCCCTCCCCGAGTCCCAGGTGCGGCTCTTCTCCCCGCTCTGTTCTCGAGCCTCCTGTTGGCAAAAACATGAATCCACAGTCAAAGTAAGAAAACATGGAACATTTTATTGGAGCCAACATGAGGATTCCAACACGGGGGACAGGCTTTCAGAAGCTCTGAGGACCATCCCTCCCCTTAGAGGTCAAAGCACAGCTGTGTATGTTTTTGAGACAAAGGGTTATACGTCACGGTAACACGTGGACACTTTACAGAGTCCAGCAAGGGGAGTGGTGGGTCATCGTGACCCCTCCCGGGATCGAGAAAGCAATGTTATCTCCCAAGGAGTCGCCTTGCTGGCGCCAGTGGCGGGGGACACGTCTGGTTAGCGTGTGATGCAGGCGCACAGGGCGCGCTCAAGGGGGCCAACAGCAGAGAAAATTGTATGTTAAATTTTTCTTTCCTTGCCTTAAAAATCACCTTGTGTCATCATTGCCGCCCGAGTCTCCACTGCAGCCATCGGAGCCGGTGCTGCCCTCCCTACAGGGGCTGCCGCCCCCGCGCGCTGTCCGCAGGCCACGGGGCCTCTCGGAGCCTCAGGGGTCTCACGAGACACACAGGGGCGTCCCAGGCCCAAGGACTCGCGTTCGGGAGGGTGTCCCGCAATGCCTGGCCCCTCGGATGGGTTTGCTAAAGGGGCAGAAGCTGAGGGCGCCCGTGGCCCCCCGGTGCCTGCCAGGGCCTCAGGCGAGGGGGGCGTGCTTTTCCCAGAGGACCGGGTGGGGGGCTGCCTCCCCGGCGCCCACCGCACCTTCAGGACCCGCGGCTGCTCTGCCCCCCGTGGAGTCCCCACGTGTCTGTCTGCAGAGGCCGGGCCCTCGGACCGCTGCTTGAGACCCGTGAGGGCGGAGGTGGCGACCAGGGACAGAAGCCTGCCCCAGTGGGTGGCCTGAGGGGAGGGGGCTCCCCTTCTGCCACCGGAAGGCCAGCCACCACGTGGCCACCGGCGGACCGCACAGAAGTGTGTGGACGTGGCTGTCCCCGTGACGCTTCATCTGCAGGGACAGCTGGGCCACACTTGGCCCTTGAGTCACGGTTTGCCGGCCCCTGTTCTAGGCCCGTGGTTCTCACGCTTGTGCTTGCGTCATTGTCCCCCTGCGGGGGCATCGGAGCATAGATTGTCGGGGTCCACCCCCGGGTTTCTGAGTCAGGCCGTCTGGCAAGTGTGCATTTCCAAGTTCCAGGTGAGGCTCTAGACCAGGGCTGGCCTTGAGAGCCCTGCTCCGGAAGACGGGTACGAGTGCCGGGTGGGCAGGGAGCAAGTAGATGGGGCTGTGGGTGCATTGGGACCAGCCACGAGCTTCCAAGTCCCAGACACGCCTCCCCCACCGGGATCCCGCTGTCTGGGTTGGGACGGGGCCTCATATTTTATAAGTGCCCCGGGAGGGGTTCTGACCGCGAGCACCCCTGCGCTGGGTGCAGGGAACGGCTCTAGCAAGGGTGTGGATGGGAAGAGAGAGAGAAAAGAGGGTACGAGGGATCCCTGGGGGTCCAAGAGACAAGTTTTGAGAAGTAAAACAGATAAAGGCAGGGGTTGGGGTGACCCTGATGAGAACTGATGGCCCTGCCCAGGTCCTCCAAACCCACCTCCCAGTCTGCCAAGGCTTGACCAGCGGAGGAGCCTTCACTCCAGGGAGAGGGTCTGGGACAGCTCCCTGACCCCGGGGGGGAGAGGGGATTGGGGACAGCTCCCGCCCCAGGGAGAGGGCGGCACATGCCATCCCCCGCAACCACAGAGTCGGGGAGCCCAACCCCTGTGGGAGGAGCTAGATCCCCCGGCAGGGGCACGGTGGGCACTGAGGCAGACCCTCCAGGGGTCGTTTGTCCCCTTTGCTCCATGACTGGGGATCAGGTTGCCCGGGACCTTCACCTTGCTCCGGGTCTGCGCACCCCCCCACACGTACACACACTCAAGCCCTGGGGTTGGCATGTGGACCCCACCTTCACCCCTGACTCTCCCGGCTTCTCCCCTTTTCCTGGCTTCACAGCTGCGATGCCAAGCTGAGTCTGGGCCTCGGTCTCCCTGCTTCCACTCCGAGACACCTTGTTGCCGTGCCTTTAAATGTCATCCCTGTGCCCTTGACTCCAGAACCTACAGCCGTTGTTTCCTCTGGGCTTTCCAGGTGGCATCTCAAAACATAAGGCACCCAGTATGGCCCAATTCCTGCCCCAGGCTTTCTGGACTTGGGAAAGAACATCTCCGTCAAAGGTGCTGCTCTGGTCCAAACTTGAGTCATCCCTGTTTTGTTTTTTTTTTTTTTTAGTGTTCCAATAAAACTTTATTGGGGATGGGGATATATGTATATATGTAACTGATTCACTTTGTTGTAAAGCAGAAACTAACACACCATTATAAAGCAATTATACTCCAATAAAAATGTTAAAAAAAACCAAGAAAACTTTATTGGCAGACTCCCCTGGTGACGCAGGGGTTAAGAATCTGCCTGCCAATGCAGGGGACACAGGTTTGGGTCCTGGTCTGGGAAGATCCTACGTGCCACGGAGCAACTAAGCCCCTGCGCCACAACTGCTGAGCCTGCGCTCTAGAGCCCACGAGCCATAACTACTGAAGCCCGCGCGCCTAGAGGCCGTGCTCCGCAGCAAGAGAAGCCACCGCAATGAGAAGCCCGCGCACCACAACGAAGAGCAACCCCCGCTCGCCGCAACTAGAGAAAGCCCACAGGCAGCAACGAAGACCCAACGCAGCCAAAAATAAATAAATAAATAGTAAATAAATTTACTAAAAAAAAAAAAAAAAAAACTTTATTGGAACTGGCGCAAGTGGTGGGTCAGATTTGGTCCATGGGTCACTGTTTTCCACTTTTGCATTAATCCACTGTCCAGTAGTGTGTTTAAAAAAAAAATTTATAGTGATTTTTATTTTTATACAATTTTATTTTATTTTTAAATAAATTATTTATTTATTTTTGGCTGCGTTGGGTCTTCACTGCTGTGCACGAGCCCTTTCCAGCTGCGACGAGCGGGGGCCACTCCTCGCCGCGGCGCATGGGCCTTTCACTGTGGTAGCTTCCCTTGTTGCGGAGCACGGACTCTAGGCGCGTGGGCCTCAGCAGCTGTGGTGCACAGGCCTAGCTGCTCCGCGGCATGTGGGATCCCCCCCGGACCAGGGCTCGAACCCGTGTCCCCTGCATCGGCAGGTGGACTCCCAACCACTGCGCCACCAGGGAAGCCCCTTTCATACAATTTCAAAGGTTACTTTCCATTTATAGTTATTACAAAACATTGGCTATATTCCCTCCAATATATGGAACACTTCACGAATTTGCGTGTCATCTTCGTGCAGAGGCCACGCTAATCTTCTCTGTATCGTTTCAGTTTTCGTATATGTGCTGCCAGAGCGAGCACAAGTCGTCCCTGAGTCTTGTCTTTGCCTCACACCCCAAGCTTCAAAACGTGCTCCCGGGATGACCGCCTGTCACTTCCTCCCCTGCCACTGTCACCCTTCTGCAGGACCCTGACCGCACAGCCCTCACCGGCTCTCCTGACCCCTCCTGTCTGCCTGTCTCCACACAGCAGAGCTTAAGTCGAACCAGCCAGCCCTCTGGGGGCTGACAGTCGCATTTAGGGTTAAACCCAGGGTCCTTACCTGGCTCCACGGCCCCTCAGCCAGCATCTGACCTCCTGGGCATTGTTCAGACTCTCAGGCTTGTGCTGCCGGGGGCCCTGGCACCTGCCTCTTTCTGCCTGGCATGCTTGCTCTCTGCTTAGGCTCCGCTCGATGAACACCAGCCCTTCGGAGGGACTGGCCCTCGCCACCCTGCTGGAAACAGGACCATCTCTCACTCTGCTCCCTGTTGTTCCTCACCTGTAATCACCTGATGCTGGGGGAGGGTCGTCTGTTGCCGCCCTTCCGCACTAGAAGGTGTGCTCCAGGAGGACAGGGCCTGAGTCCCCAGGGCCTAGAGAAGCACCTGGCACACAGCAGGCACCCACACACGTGTCACATAAACAGTTAAGTAAGAGAACGTTCAGACGTAGGTAACCATAAGCAAAAATACAATCAAAGCAGAACAGTGAAGAAGGCTGGTAGAGGAGCTGAGCTGCCTAGAGATGGTGTCTGCAAATGACATTCAGTCACACACCCTGGAAGAGAAGCCACTGTTAGGATATCACCAGAAAAGCCCTGCCTGACATACAAACTTGGTTTCCTGGGACTTACGGTTAACCAGTGGGTAGTAAAGGAACAGCTTCCCAAGGTGAATTGTGGCTCATATAGACAGAGGAGCACATATAAAAGAGTCTACTTATCCCACAGGCAGGGGCCCAGGCAGGTGTTAGGACCCACTCAGGGGAGAAGCCCAATGACAGACACACATAGAGAGTAGGAACGGTGATGTGAATGTGCAAAAAGCAGACACACAACTGGGCTTTCTGGGTGGAGGGGCTGAACTGTGTCTCCCCCTATATTAACATGGTGAAGCCCTGACTCCCCAGCACCTCAGAATGTGACTGGCTGTATTTGGAGACAGGACTTTGAAAGAGATGATTAGGTTAAAACTAAAAAAAATGTGGCCATTAGGGTGGGTCCTAATCCAATCTGACTGGTGTTCTTTTAAGAAGAGGATATTTGTTCAGTCAAAGAGACAGAGAGATGTGTGTGTAGAGAGCCATCCACTTACCAAGGAGAGGCCTCAGAAGAAACCCACCCTGCTCAGCTTGACCTGGAACTTCCAGCCTCCAGAGCTGTGAAAATAAACTTCTGTTGTTTAAACCACCCAGTCTGTGGTACTTTGTTGTGACAACCTGAGCATATTAACACAAACACTCACTGGACAGGTTCATTTGCTTGTGTGTAGACAAGAATTACTTTTGCATTGTTGTCAGTTATCAAAATAACTTCTGTCAATGAAAAAAATTAATCAACAGTCAGTCTAAGAAACAGATGGAAAATTTTATTTGAACCAACCAGAGGATTATAACCTGGGAGACAGTCTTTCATAAAGCTCTGAGGACTGTTCTGTCTGTTAGACGTCAAAGCACACTTATGTAAGTTTTTTTGAGAGAAAGGTTTATATGTCAAAGGACATATTGACAGTTTACACAATTCAGATCTGCATGTTCAAAGTGAGTAGTGGGTCTTCGTGACCCCTTACAGGATTAAGAAGGAAGCTTATCTCCTAAGAAGTTAAGAATGTGGTGGATCATTTCGACCTTTACAAGATTAAGAAGGAATGTTATCTACTAAGGAGGTCTGGTTAATGCAGATGCACAATGCACACTATGGGGGAGGGAGGAAACCCAAACAGGCAGAGAAAATTTTTATGTTTAAATTCTTCTTGCCTTGCCATAAAATATGAATTTTATTTCATCAATTTCCCCCTTTTGATCATTAACCTTTTGATAGCAAGCATTAGGTGGTCAAATATTTGGTCCCTCAATATCAGGGTGGCTGCTTACCTGCCCTGAGTCCATCATGTCCCTCAATGTTGGGTCTTAGTAAACCCAGTTCTTTCTTTCCCTTTAGGGGTTGCACTAGTAAGATATTTGGCAAGGACTAATGGTGAATTCCAATTTGTCCAATAGGACTTATGCCAATTTTACCTTGCATGTGCATTGTGCATGTTCATTAATTTATAGAGAACTATAGGTGTGAGCAATAGTTTCAGGCTGTTTAGATATCATCTTAATAGAAGTAGGTGATACACAGACCGAAAGGCAAGAAACTATCACTTTATTTTTTTAAAATATTTATTTATTTAGCCTGCTCCGGGTCTTAGTTGCAGCATGCAAACTCTCAGTTGCGGCATGCATGCGGGATCTAGTTCCCTGACCAGGGATCAAACCCGGGCCCCTTGCATTGGGAGTCCTGAGTCTTAGCTAGTGGACCCCCAGGGAAGTCCCAAGAAACTATCACTTTCTATGTTATACAAACTGTAATCAAAATTGACAATAACAGTGACAATGTCATTAGTAAAGGTTTAAGCAATGATCCTGCTAAACCATACCATTTTCCTAGTATCTCCCCTAAATTGGGAAGAGGATTCTTCAGAGCTGAAATCTGATTCTTCATATGTATCTTAAGATGAATTATGTTAGAAGACTCATCAGGTATAAAAACCCAATATTTGGGCTTCCCTGGTGGTGCAGTGGTTGAGAGTCTGCCTGCCAATGCAGGGGACACGGGTTCGTGTCCCGGTCCGGGAAGATCCCACGTGCCGCAGAGTGGCTGGGCCCATGAGCCATGGCCGCTGAGCCTGCGCGTCCGGAGCCTGTGCTCCGCAATGGGAGAGGCCACAACAGTGAGAGGCCCGCGTACCACCAAAAAAAAAAAAAAAAAAAAAAAATATATATATATATATATCAAAAAGGCTTTAAAAACCCTTGGTCAAATAGGATTGTAGGTCTCTGTGAAACAATACTTATGCACTTAACCAAGTGACAAAGATTTCAAAGGCAAATACATAAAGTTACAATAGAGTAATTAAAAGGTAAAGGAACCTTACAATCTGCTATCAAAAGCAGATTGATATTTTAAGAAAACTTTGTTCTCTTAAAGAGAAAATCATACTCCATTTTTGCTTCAGCCTTTTTTTTTTTTCTTTTTCTTGCCGCACAGCTTGAGGAGTCTTAGTTCCCCAACAAGGGATTGAACCCACGGCCCCAGAAGTGAGAGTGCTGAGTCCTAACCACTGAACCGCCAGGGAATTCCCACCACAAGCTTTTTTTTTTTTTTTTTTTTTTTTTTTTAAAGAAGATGTTGGGGATAGGAGTTTATTAATTTTATTTATTCATTTTTGCTGTGTTGGGTCTTCGTTTCTGTGCGAGGACTTTCTCAAGCTGCGGCAAGCGGGGGCCACTCTTCATCGCGGTGCGCGTTTTCTTAGAATATCAATCTGCTATCACTGTCACAGCCTCTCCCGTTGCGGAGCACAGGCTCCAGACGCGCAGGCTCAGTAGTTGTGGCTCACAGGCCTAGTTGCTCCGCGGCATGTGGGATCCTCCCAGACCAGGGCTTGAACCCGTGTCCCCTGAATTAGCAGGCAGATTCTCAACCACTGTGCCACCAGGGAAGCCCCCGACTTATTTTTAATAACAAAATTCATTTACTCAAATTCAATCTAATCTTAGTCCTGACCACCGTAGAATTCCTTTATTTATTTATTTAAAAAACTAATTAATTATTTGGCTGCATCTGGTCTTAGTTGCGGCACACAGGATCTTTGTTGCGGCATGCAGGATCTTTTGTTGCGGTGCGCGGGTTCTTCATTGCGGTGTGTGGGCTCCTCTTTAGTTGTGGTGCGGGGGCTCCAGAACGCATGGACTTAGTTGCTCTGCGGCGTGTGGGATCTTATTTCCCCGACCAGGGATAGAACCTGCGTCCCCTGCATTGGAAGGTGGATTACTTTTTTTGTAGTACATGGGCCTCTCACTGTTGTGGCCTCTCCCATTGAGGAGCACAGGCTCCGGACACGCAGGTTCAGCAGCCATGGCTCAAGGGCCCAGCTGCTCCGCAGCATGTGGGACCCTCCTGGACCGGGACATGAACCCGTGTCCCTTGCATCGGCAGGCAGACTCTCAACCACTGAGCCACCAGGGAAGCCCTGGAAGGTGGATTCTTAACCACTGGACCACCAAGGAAGTCCCTAGAATTCCCTTCTAAAGATCTCCCCCACCCCGCCCCGCAAACATTCTACAACTTTCTATATCCATATTAATTTGTGCTTTATTTTCTTTACTATTTAGAAATAACCAGCTTTAGGACAAAATTACTTTCTTTTCCCTCACAAAAGTACATTTCCATTGCTTTTACCTTCTTTTAACTTGCATACAGTAGTGTTTTCCTTATTAATTTTTAATTATATATTTTAATACAATTTTTAACCTTAGTTTTAAAACCTTAAAAAAAACAGTGTAAAACAAGAAGAAGTTAATTATGAACTATTTATCATACCAGCATTTCCTGATTGGCAAATTTAAGAACACAGTCTAGAAACTAATTTCTTTCCTCAGTGGGATAAAAGACCTGTCCAATGAACAAAACATCTTTAGTTTTTCTCTAATAAGAAGACAAAAGTAAGGGCTTCCCTGGTGGCGCAAGTGTTAAGAATCCACCTGCCAATGCAGGGAACATGGGTTCAAGCCGTGGTCTGGAAAGATCCCATGTGCCGTGGAGCCACTAAGCCCGTGCGCCACAACTACTGAGCCTGTGCTCTAGAGCCCACGAGCCACAACTACTGAAGCCCGTGCACCTAGAGCCCGTGCTCCGCAACAAGAGAAGCCACTGCAATGAGAAGCCCACCCACCGCAATGAAGAGTAGCCCCTGCTCGCCACAACTAGAGAAAGCCCGTGTGCAGCAATGAAGACTTAATGCAGCCAAAAATAAAATAAATAATTTTTTTAAAAAAGACAAAAGTAGGTAAACTTAGACTTGTTTAGCAATGTATGTTTCAGTATCTTATTTGGAAATGATATGGATTTTCAATGAATTCCCATCATTTAATTAATTTAGCAGTTTCAAGTTACCAAAAATCTGGAGAAACTATTTTTAAGTAGACAGTCCTAAAACATACTTATTCCTAAATAATTCACCTAGAAACTCTTATTTACATTTAATTTACTTAAAAGTTTCATCATATCATGTTATTTTTCTTGCTGACAAATTTTGCAACAGGATTAAGATTTTTGTTTTTAAAGGAACTAATTTTTATTTTTCTTTTGCGGTATGCGGGCCTCTCACTGCTGTGACCTATTCCGTTGCGGAGCACAGGCTCCGGACGCACAGGCCCAGGGCCCATGGCTCACGGGCCCAGCCGCTCTGCGGCATGTGGGATCTTCCCAGACCAGGGGCACGAACGCGTGTCCCCTGCATCGGCAGGCGGACTCTCAACCATGGTGCCACCAGGGAAGACCAGGAACTAAATTTTTTTTAAAAATTTATTTATTTTTGGCTGCGTTGGGTCTTTGTTTATAGAACTGCTTAATTCCCTTTAAGCCAGTTAAATAGAGCTCTTTTACTAGTGAAATTTGGCAGCAACACACACCTATATATAGATACAACACAAACAGACACAGAGACCCCATAGTTCCCGTTCCAAAATTTCAGCCATGAATCAGGTACAATAGTACAAAATCCATCAGTCACCTACAACACAGGGAATATAGCCAATATTTTATAATAACTGCCAATGAAAAAGCAATCAGTCGATCTAAGAAAGAAATGGAAAATTTTATTTGAGCCAAATTTGAGGACTCTAACCAGGGAAGAGCATCTCAGAAAGCTCTGAGAACTGTTCTGTCCATTAGAAGTCAAGGCACAGTTATATAAATTTTTTGAGACAGAAGGCTGTACATCAAATGACATGTTGTTGACAGTTTACATAATCCAGATCTAAGCGTCATCCTGGTGAGTCATGTGACCCCTGACAAGATCAAGAAGGAATGTTACCATTTGAGGAGTTGGCTTGTCGATGCTAGGAGAAAGTTCCTCTTGATGGTTGAGCAGGTATTCCTGCTGATGGGGGAGGGGGAGGTCTGGTCGATGCCTAATGCAGACACACACGGCACGGTGCGGGAAGTGAGGGGGCCAAAGGGCAGAGTAGAGTTTTTTTTTTTTTTTTTTGCGGGCCTCTCACTGTTGTGGCCTCTCCCATTGCGGAGCACAGGGCTCCGGCCGCGCAGGCTCAGCGGCCATGGCTCACGGGCCCAGCCGCTCCGCGGCACGTGGGATCTTCCCGGACCGGGGCACGAACCCGTGTCCCCTGCATCGGCAGGCGGATTCTCAACCACTGCGCCACCAGGGAAGCCCCAGAGTAGAGTTTTTATGTTCAAATTTGTCTTGTCTTGCCGTAAAATATGAATTTTGTTTCACATAACTATAAATAGAGCATAACTTTAAAAAATTGTGAATCACTATATTGTACACCTATAATATATAATATCTACATCAACTATACTGCAATAAAAAAATAATAAAAGGTAAAGTTATCCCCGCAAAAAATCTCATCAGTTACAAAAGGGGTTGGCTTCAAATTGGGTTTCTGGCAGATGGAACAAATCAAGGTCACCTGTTTAGATGGCTAAACCCTTTTTACTAATATACGGGGAGAAGACATTTGTATCTATCTGTCCTTGACAAGTCAAGTTCCAAAGTACCTGTCCCTCCCCTCCCTTTTGTTTTTTCTTAGGTTAAGAGTTACTGTCCTGAAATTTGCATTTTAAAAGACGGCCTGGATAAGAGTTCCCAGAGAGGACCAGGTAGAACATTTACATCTGAAAGGCATAGGAGAAAAGCGAGTTCCTCCTAGGAAGATTTTGTTCCCTTAAGGCCAGAATTATTTTTACTCTTGTCTTGCCAGAAAATAGGAATTTTATTTCATCACTTCCATGAATCAAAATCAAGTACGTTAAGGGCTCCCTCTGGAGAGGAATCAGTTTTCCAGCAAAAGCGACGTCGTGGTCCCTGTCGTCCCCCCAGCCCACCACCGCCGCCAGTCAGGGTACAGGGCCTTGGTGTGCTGGCACCCAGGGAGGGAAACACGGACTCGGTGCATCTGAGATGAAGCCTGCAGCTTGTTCCTCCCGGTATCCTGCATCCCCCTCCCCTCCCCTCCGTAGTCCTGGGACTGGAGGTGGTGGGCTCTATCTAGCCCTGGAGGGAGTCCCCTCGGGCCCTTCTGGACGGTGTGAGTGAGCCGCCTGGGGTCTCTGCCTGCCCCCGCCATCCCAGGCACTGGACACCGAGGGCATGGTCAACAGTGCTGGATCTGCTGGAGCGCCAGGGCCTGGGGGGACTGCCTGGGAGGGGAGGCCGACCCCGCTGCGCATTGGGGGTCCTCTGGCACCACGGTCCGTGAGGCAGCTGGCCTTTGAGCCACAAGTCACAGCTACTCAAAACGCCCCGGCCCGCTGCACTGAAATCGGACCGCCTGGGATCGCTCGGGACCTGTCCCCTATCCCCCCACCCGAGGCCGGACCCGCCCCGCCCCTCCCCCCCTGCCCCCCTCCCCCCATCCTGGGACAGGCCCCGACCCTCCGGCGAGGATCCGCCCCCAGGCAGGTCCCTCCACCCCAAGGTCCCGCCCCCAAGGTCCCGCCCCCAGCCCCGCCCCCGGCAGGCCCCGCCCCTCCCCCGGCAGCCCTCTGCGCGCCCCGCCGCCTCCCGTCAGTCCCCCGGGCCCCGGTCCCCTGGCTCGCGGGCATGGCGCGCGCGGCGGGGCCCGAGCGGCGGCTCCTGGCCATCTACACCGGCGGCACCATCGGCATGCGGAGCGAGCGCGGCGGTGAGTGGGTGCCGGCGCCCGCGCCCGGGGGTGGGCTGGGGGTCGTCCGCGCGCCCTTTGGCCTGTCGGGGGGTCGCCAGGCCCCGCGGGGCCGCGCACCTGAGCCCGCCGCTCCCGGTGGGCGGTCAGCCCTCCCGGGGGCACAGCCTTGCCCCCGCGCTGTCGCCGGCTCCTCCCGCGGCCGAGCCTCGACCACCGTGGCGTCTGTCTGAGCGCTCTTCCCCGCACGGACAAGCCGGTGGGCAGGTGTTCAGAGGCTGCCGAGGCCCCTCACTCGGGACCGGCGAGCGGCTGCAAGGCGACCCCAGCCGTTCCCCGCTGTTCCCGGCCCGGGCTCGGCCGGGCAGCGGGCACCAGACACCTTTGGGAAGTGTTCACGTGCACGAGGAGGCCGGGCAGATCGGGCGTTTCGTTTCTCTGCCCCTGGGACGTTGGCCTGAGTCGGTCCGCGAGGCAGTGACTGCTGGGCCGGGCGCTGAGCTCTGCGGGCCGCTGGGGCAGGGATGCCCCCAGGCCGGGCAGAGCACCTTTGGGCAGGGACCGCGTTTGGGGAGCCTGGGGCCCTGCAGGGGTGGGAAGAGGACTGCACACACCTCCAGAATGTTCCAGCGCTCCCGGGAGAGCGGACACTGTCTGTGCCCTCCACACAGCACCCCCCCCGGGCTCCCTCCCTGGCCCCAGGTGCCTGTCCAGGCTGTCCTCACACCCGGGGCAGCCCCACACCTGGCCCTGGAGTGTCCCCCTACTCAGATCCTCTGCCAGCCCCATAGCGGGGGCCTTGCCAGAGCTGCCCCACCCCCGCCCCGCCGCCACCCCGTGCTAACAGGACGGTTGCCTTTGCCCTTGGTCCTGGGGCCACTTCCCCAGCCCTCCCCTCCTGGCCACCGTTTCCACTGAAGCAGCTACCCAGATGCCACTAGCACCTTCTCTCTCCAGCAACTGCTTCTGGGTCCTCTGGGCCTGTTCGTGCCATCCCCCCGACACCGGCTGCCAATTCGCAGACGTCTCTTGAGGCCCATTCCGTGCTGGGCCCCAGGACTCAGCCCCCCAGAGAGCCCTGTCCTGGAGGGGCTCAGGGATGGGGGGCATGGTTTCCACACCCCGTCACGGCCTTCCCCCCGGTTGCTCCTCCCGGGCTGCGGGAGAGTCTGCCCTGTGCCGCCCCAGGGCTGGGGCAGAGAGAGGGGAGTGGCCGGCCCTGTCTGCATCCCTGGACTGTCTGGGGCCCTGGGCCACCCCTGTCGCTGCCCCTGCAGGCTCGGTGCCTGGCCGACTGTGATTGCTGAGGTTCCGTTGAGCTCGACTCATTGTTCTCCAGGGTCCAGGCTGCAGGGACAAGGTGGACTCTGACCTGGATCCCACCTGCACTGCGTCGTGTCCCCTCGCAGCCCCCCACCTCCCCGGGGCCCCCTAGGCTCACTCTCCCAGGTGCTGCATTTTCCAGAGAGGAGGTAAACTCCCACGTCTGGAAGGTGACCTGGAGACCGACTCTAGAAAGATGGGGTGTGGTGGGAACGCCTTCCAGGCGGGCAGGACTCATCCAAGAGACCTAGGACAGCACCCCAGGCCGGGGAAGGAGCCCGATGGGTGGAGGAACCAGGCCTGGGCCCGGTGGGCTGCCGCGCTCTGCTGGCCTCTGCCCTCTCGGAGCCCGGCTGGGGGCTGGGGGGACGCAGACGCTCCAGGCCCTTTCTGCCTGGGAATTCTGATCCGGAGGGCGGAGGGCATCAATGATTAACTCGCCTGGCACTGCTGATGTGGCTCCGGCCCGCGAGGGGTCGGTGAGGGGCGACCACAGCAAAGCCGCTTGGATTGTCGCTGTTGGGACTCTTCCTGCGCCTGCTGGTAAACAGCGGCCTGCAGGGCACTTGGCGCCTCACGCGTGAGCTCTGCCAAAGGTCGGGATGACGAGGGCAGGGCAGAGGCCGTGGCAGCTAGGGGCGCCCCTCACCCATCCCCTCTCTGAGTTCGGGGAAGATGTCTCTGGTCAAGGGACATCGTGAATCCCAAATCAGCCGATGACCCCAAGCCCAAGGCCAAGCAGCAGCACGGCTGAGGACCCCTGACGCCCTGAGCGTCCTGCGTGGGCCTGGCTCCTGGCCCCTGGCGGGTGGGGCAGGGTGAGTAGAGCCTCGGAGCCTGGCAGCTGAAGGTGCCAGGACATCCCAGGAGGCCTCCGGAGGGCCTGGCAGCCAAGCCTCATCCAGAGGGGTGATGTCCATGACTTCTTGTGCCCTTGGCCTAGACCCCCTTCCTGAGCAAGTCGCCACACGCTCACAAGTTCACTGTTTTATAGCCTGAGCTGTCCTGGGACAGCTGTCCTGGGACGGCCCTCACAGATGAGAGTGTGTCTGCTGGAGCCGCTGCCCGTCACTCGGCTCCCTGCCTGCACGGCCTGGGGACAAGGCCCGGGCAGGGCCGCTTCTGCTTTTGTAGGGCCTGAAGCTTGGGGGCCTGCGCTAAGAAAGAGACTACAGTTTACAAAATCAGAATTAGATGTGAAAGCAGGTGTTTGTGTATTCGTTGGTTTGTTCCGTCGTTGTTAGGTTTTTTTGGCTGCACCACACGGCACGTGGGATCTTAGTGACCAGGGATCGAACCCGTGCTCCCTGCAGTAGAAGTCTTAACCACTGGATTGCCAGGGAAGTCCCCTTTTTTTGTGTGTTTTTTGGGGACAGGTGTTTATTTAGAATGACGAAGGAAATCACAACAAACTGCTAGTTCTTAAAAGCCAAGAACATTACAAAACCCAGAAAAAATAAATATATATTTTTTTGTGGTATGCGGGCCTCTCACCGCTGTGGCCTCTCCCGTTGTGGAGCGCAGGCTCAGCGGCCATGGCTCACTGGCCCAGCGGCTCCACGGCACGTGGGACCCTCCCGGACCGGGGCATGAACCCGCGTCCCCTGCATCGGCAGGCGGACTCCCAACCACTGCGCCACCAGGGAAGCCCCAGAAAAATATTTTTTGTTCGTTGACTTCCTGACCCTCCCTCAAGGCTGTTTTCCCCACACTTTTGGCTGCTTCGTGTAATGATGTGTTGGCAGAATTCTGCACAGAGCAAATAGAACAGAAGGAGAGTTTAGCCTTCTCTTTGGCTGGTTTTGCCTGTCCACCCACACGCTCCGCAGGCGGGGACCACCAGGGTCTGGGCCGTGTGGGGCTCGCTGGCCCTGCACCTTCCTGCCGCCCCGAGGCGTGGGGTGTCCCGGGAAGCCGGTGCCCCACCGTCCGCTAGCAGTAGCCTCGCTCTGGGTGGAGGTGACCGTGCACATCACCTGCCCCGTCAGTGGATCCCCAGGTTTACATGGACACCCCAGTGCCACCCACTGGGAGGGCAGCTGGAGTGCAGAGTGGCGTGCGGGCTTCCTGCGGCTGCCCTGACCCATGGCCACAAACGGGGGCCTAGAGCAGCAGAGACCTCTCTCAGGAGATGCTCCACCACTGCAGGCCGGCGTGTTCGTGTCTCTGCTCTGTCCCTACATGGCCTTCTCTGGGTGTCCACTCTCTTCTGCCGCTGTCTTGCAAGGATGCGCGTGGTGGCACTCAGCACCCACCCGCGTAAGCCGGCATCGTCTCATCATCCCAGGGCCCTAACTCAATCACGGCCTCAAAGACTGCATTTCAGGTCCTGGGGATCAGGAGGGGACACCTTTGGGGGCCTGCTGCAGAAGGGTGGGCGGCTCTGAGCCTCCCTCAATGCCCAGGGTCTGGAGTTCAGGCCTCTTTGCCGTCAGGACTGGCGAGTCCAGACCTTTTTGCAGGCAGGTGTGTGTCCTGGTCACACTTCAGGCATCTCGGGAGGGTGGCCGGGCTGGCAGTCCCACGTGGATGTCCCCTCTGTCCCCTGAGCCCTGACACTCCTGCAGCAAAGCGTATGGAGCCCCTAGAGGGCGCCTCCTGGGTTGGGGGGCTGTTCAAGGTGCTCCCCCTTGGGTCTCCTTCTCTGGCTGGGGAGACGGCACCATGAGCGTCCTGGGGCCACCGCAACTGTGTTTACTGGGGGTTGGCAGGAGCTGGGCCTGGGATTTACTTGGGGCAGTTTATTACGCAGCAGCAGGAGACTGATACACCAGGCAAAGGGTGAAGGCCGCTGACCCTGGTCCTGAAGGTCTTACATGTTTCAGCCAGGGTGCTTCTCGAGGGAGGCCCCTGCTGTTCTCGCCTCTGTGTCCAGGTGTTCGACATAGCCAGTCACGTGGGAGACGCCCAACAGAACCTCAGTGAGGGGTGCACGTGCCCAGAGAAGTTTAGCCGACTTGCCCAAGGTCCCGGAGCTTGCAGGGAGCAGGGTGGGACAAAAAGCCAAGGCCCCAGTGCAGAGATTCTTCTGGGAGCCTTTGCTGAGGAGTTGTTTGTTTCCAGGAAACACTTGTGACTTCTCAGGATTTTCTTAGAACACACGCCATTTCTGCCCAGTGCCTCCTTAGATGCATGTTTCTGGACATGGTGGCTGCAGGCAGAGGGCCCGGGCTGGACCCTGAAGGTGTCACACACAGTCCATGCAGGGAGAAAGGGTAACGGGGAGCGTGTGGGAATGGCACCAGCATCTGGACATCAAGGAGGGCTTCCTGGAAGTGGTATCCTGAGCTGGGATGAAGCACCTGCTGGATGAGAAGCGGAAAGGAGCAGAGGACTTCCAGGCAGAGCCAGCAGCGTGTCCACGGGCAGAGTGGCGTGGACGTTCTGGGAAGTGGGGGAAGAAGAGTGGGCACACGTGTCCGAGTTGTGAGCGGGCCAGGCCCCCTGAGCCTCGGTGGCGGAGCCCTGGGGCTGTCCGGGTGAAAGAAGCAGTCCCGACACGGGGCAGCTGCAGGCCCGTCTGCCCAGCCTCTCTCTGACTTCCCTGAGGGCCGGAGCTCACCCAGCCAGCTCCCAGCCCCCCACCCCCGCTGGGGCCTGGCCCCCAGTGAGGAGGGAGGGGCCGGAGGCCGAGGGGGGACGTGGAGGGGGAGGTGCTGGTGGTGGCTACCAGCCTCTGACGCCCCCCCCCCCCCCGCCCCTGCAGTGCTCGTGCCTGGGAAGGGCCTGGCCGCCGTCCTGAGGACGCTGCCCATGTTCCACGATGAGGCGCACGCCCGGGCCTGTGGCCTCCCCGAGGACACCTTAGTGCTGCCGTGAGCGTCGGCTCCTCTGGGCTCCCGGGCAGGGACGATGGCCAGCTGTCGTGGGGTGGGGGGCATCCCGAGACTGGCACCTGCCAGGCCGCGGCTTCTTAGCGTGTCCGTGGCGAGCTGCTAGAGGATGCCGTCCCTATGGGCTCCCACTTTGATGGCTCTAGAACTGACTACAGCCCCCTTTCCAGTGAGCCCCGTGGGGACTCATGCCCATCAGGAGAGGCAGGGCCTGGCCCCAGGTGCCCCCTCCTCGTGCAGGTCCCTTGTCTCCCAGTTCGTGGCCCCGGCTGCCCGGTGCTCTTCACTGCTGGCCGGCTGAGTGGGGAGGTGCCCTCCCGGTCGCTGACCTCCCTCCTGCCAGCAGCCCTCCTCCCAGTGTCCTCCTGGCTCACCGAGGGGAGGGGCCGCTGCTCTGGAGCAACCTGGCCTGGCCTGGCCTTGGCCCCTCCCGGGGACCACGGCCCTTGTTCCTGGGGCCTCGAGTGGAAGGGAGCCGGTGGGGTTGCAGAGCCCAGGGCCGCGGCCCTGGGTGCGGGGGCCTGGCCGGGCAGAAGGGAACGGGGCCGCCGAGTGCGAGCCTGCTGTCTACCTCCTGCAGGCCTGCCAGCCCCGCCTGCCCTGACCAGAGGGTCATGTACACGGTGCTGGAGTGCCAGCCTCTCTTTGACTCCAGTGACATGACCATCACCGAGTGGGTTCAGATCGCCCAGACCATCGAGGTGAGGTGACGGGGTGTGTGTGTGGGGGGGGGGGGGGGGCGGGGCTGGGGCCAGGAGCCAGGTGGGTTGCACCTCAGCTGCGAGGCTCCCAGGCCCTTTTACCTGCACCCGTGAGCGTGGGCACCGAGGGCCACGTCTGCTCTCCTGGCGAGGGGGTGGCCCGGGTGGCCGTCTCGATTTGTTCAGTGAGTCACTTTGTCCCAGTTAGTATCCTGGGCTGAGACACGCAGTGCTGCCCTGCAGACTTCATGCCTGGCCCAGCCCTCCTCTGTCTACCCCGTGCCCACGCCCACCCTAGACCGTATAGTCTTCGTGGATTTAGGGCCCACAGAAGGCCATGGAGCCTGCGAGGGCCTCATGGTTTACACACTGTGGATGCCTTACCTGCAGCCCGAGCCACCCCCCGTCAGCTTTCCTCCCTGTCCTCCCCACGCCACCGGCGCCAGCCCCTATTCCCGCTCAAGCCTGGCCCCCGCCAGGCCCACTTCTCACCTTCCTCCCTTAAGAAAGCCTGCTCCCCACAGAGGCTTGTCACACAGCCTGCCCCTTCCTGGCAGCTGGGCGCTGGCCCCAGTTCCACCCCTGTCACGGTGAGCACCTGGGACCGCGTGAGGCCCTGGGCCCGGCCCTTGTGTCTCTGAATGTCCGTAGCCGTGATCTGGGGCAGTCTTCCTGCTCTGTGGCCAGCAGCATCCTACAGTTGGGGCCTGACCGCTTCTCTGAACGCCCAGGACCGCTGTCCTGGCTGCAGAGGCCAGCCATGCGCAGATTCACTGTGTGGCCAGCAGAGGGCGCCCAAGCCCGCCACGTGGCTTGGCTCCCGGGCAGCTATGGGCCCAGCCTGGCTCGGTCTTTCAATGGGCCACGAGAGATGGTCCCCTGAGGTCCCCTTGTTTCCCGGGACTGTGCCCCTCGCAAGCACAACCCGGGCCAGCTGCCCACTGAGGCCCAGACTCGGCTGCCCGCTAGGAGGTGGTGGCAGGGGGTGCGTCCCTGCAGAGGTGGCCTGTGTGCCTGGCTGCATCCTTGCCACCTGCCACGGCACAGCGGCTCCCAGCACAGGCTGTGCCTTGTGCCCGTCGCTTGTGTCCCCGCCTGGCCCTCCCACTGGGCCGAGAGGCTGGTGGGCTTGCTCTCCCCTCGGCCCCTGCCGCCCCGGGGCCAGTGGTCACCGAGCAGGGGGCCCTCCAGGAGCAGTGGGCTGACCAGACCACGCATTGCACGGCGGGGGGGGGGGGGGACCATCCCATTCTCAGATAAGAGTGTTCAGAGACACCGACCTGAGTTCTCTCGTGGGCAAGGCGTGTCACGGGGAGGCCCGAGGGGACGGGAGGAGGCTGTCCTGGGCGCGAGGAGAGCCTGGGTGCCGGGACTCCAGGCAGAAGCTCCGTTTCCAGTGGGCTCCCCTGGCCAGCGGTGGCCCGGGTCCCTCCGGCACCTCCCTGGGTCCCTCCAGCTACGTGTGGGGCCCTTAGCTTCCTTTTCCTGGCGGCGCCGGAGGCCAGGCCTGCCTGAGCTCGCCGCCCCTCCCGCAGAGACACTACGGGCAGTACCATGGCTTTGTGGTCATCCATGGCACCGACACCATGGCCTTCGCCGCCTCCGTGCTCTCCTTCGTGCTGGAAAACCTGCAGAAGACGGTCATCCTCACTGGTGCCCAGGTAACAACCCGGGCTGCCTAGCGGGCGTAAGGTCTGGGCCTTCCTGAGGCCACGGGGCAGTTCGGCGCTGCCAGGGGCCCAGGTGGGTCCCCGGGCTCCTCGCTCGCTCCGGCGGCCCCCCGAGTTGGTTCCCGCTCCGCCTGAGCTGGCCGGCGCTGGTCAGAGCCCTGGTCCTGCCTGTGCCAGCCCCGCCACCCTGGGGGTGGGTCCACAGCCTGCTGCCGGCCTTGTCCAGCTGCCCTCCTCTTGTCGCTGTCCTCCTCTTCCCCCTGTGGTTCCCACTTGACGCCGTCCCCGGGCAGCTGGGCACATGCTACCCCCTCCTCTCACCCTGACCCAGCACAACCCCCAAAGCCAACAGGTTGAATATTCTAGAAAACTGCTGGATTTGAAGGGGGGCAGTGGGGGAAGCCTGGACCCCGGTCAGGGCCTGCATCAGAGGCTGCCTGCGGCGGCGCCGTGGGGCCAGCCCTCCCCAAGGCCCTGGAGAGCCTTCCCCGGGGTCCCAGGTCGGGAAATCCCGTTGCCAGGTGCTGAGCCGGCCGCCTGCCCTGCTCTGTCCGTGGTCCCCACGGGTGTCCCGGTGGGACGGCCCCACTCGGGAGGCCCAGGGCAGCACCGCACACACCCCACTGCTGCCGGGTACGTCCCGCTGGGAGCTCGAGTGGAGGGGTGGGGTGCGGGCTGACCCTGGCTCTTCTCAGACCCTCCTGAGCCCCTGGGTGTAGGTCGCCATCAGGCCTCTCCCAAGGGGCAAAGGGCAGAATTCTGAGCTCTGCCGGGAAGGGTCACGCCTGTGCTCTTCTGACCCCCGCGCTGGCCCTGCTGCAGCGTCCCTGTTGCAGCGCAGGGGAGACTGAGGCTCAAGGCCCGGGGCCGCTGGCCCTCCGCCCCACCCCTTATGAGGACCCCGGGCTGTGGCCCCAGGCCAGGGCTCTTCCTCTGGAGGCCCTGGGCCCACCCCCGCCCCGCCGGCCCGTCTGCACACCCCTTAGCAGTCCAGCCCCTTGCTGCCTTCCTGGGCAGGAGGCGTGGGGGTCTGGGTACGGGTCAGAGCCGGCCCCAGGGACGTTGGCCCTCACGCAGACACGGGAGCAGGTCTGGGACGCGGTGCTCGGAGGCCCCGCGGGAAGCCTCTGGCCAGCGCGTCCACCCACGGTCAGCTCTTGGCCACCCTCTGCCCCGCCGGTCCAGAACCGGCTGGGGCAGCGAGGGAGCAGGGCCTCTGCCCGGGGCCGGGGAGCTGGGCCGGGCGGCGGCGGGTCCCTGGGCAGGAGCCCGTCCGGCCGGCCCCCGGCAGCGGGCACTGGGGCCCGCGGGGAGCAGAGGGTGCTGGGGTGCGGGCCAGACTGGCACGGGCAGCGGGCGCAGCTTCCCAAGCGGCGGTGCCCCCCGACCCGAGCCTGCCTGCCCCTCTCCGGGCCCCCCTGTGCTGCCTGAGCCCCAGCCCCTCTCCTCGCCGTGGCCTCTACCCCAGGTGCCCATCCACGCGCTGTGGAACGACGGCCGGGAGAACCTGCTGGGTGCCCTGCTGCTGGCTGGCCAGTACGTGATCCCCGAGGTACCACCCCCCTCCCTCCTTCCTGCTCCTGGGAACCCGGGCCCGAGGCTCGGGGCGCGGCGCTTGGTGGCACACATGGTGGGGGCGTTGGGCGGGGTTTAAAGATCTGTCTTTCCCCTTGAACGTGAAGTACGCCGTCACCGGAGAGGAGATGGGAGAATAGAGAAGGCAGCAGGAAACAGTCGCTGCCCCTCATCTCCCCGAGACGTCTGCTGCTGACAGTGTGGTGGATTTTCTCCGGGTTGTGTGTGTGTGTGTGTGTGTGTGTGTGTGTGTGTGTGTGTGTGTGTGTGTGTGTGTGTGTGTGTGTGTGTGTGTGTGTGGTTTACGTATATTTGTCACATACCTCTGAGATGGTATGTATTTATTTATACCACACACATATGTACATGTGCACGTTTCCGTCAGGAGGTCGTACGGGCATGGTTTTGGAGCGGCTTTTTCCTCTTCATCTTTCCCGGTCACGTGGTGACACAGGGAGACATTTACAAGATCCCCCCTCACATCTCAGGGCACAGGCAGAGGAGCTCTGGGAGGGGGTCGCCCGCCCTGGGGAGCGGCTTCACAGAAACGCCATCAGGGCCTGTGTCACTGCCGAGGTGCCCAGCCCGCCCCACGGGGACAGCTCCTGAGCGGGGCAGGGGCTCCCGGTGCTGAGCTGCCCCCCGCCCCCGGCAGGTCTGCCTGTTCTTCCAGAACCAGCTTTTTCGGGGCAACCGAGTGACCAAGGTGGACACGCGCAGGTTTGCGGCTTTCTGCTCCCCCAACCTGCCCCCTCTGGCCACCGTGGGCGCTGACGTCACAAGTAAGCGAGCAGGGGTCACGTCGCGTCACGGCGTGCAGGGAGCTGCTGCGGGACTGCGGGGGCTCCTGGGCGGGAGCGCACGGCTCGGGGTTCTGCCCTGGGCTGCGGAGAAGCGGGGGGGGGCCTGGGGGCGCTGCTCAGAGCGGGGAGGCCCCAGCAGGTAACCCTGGCTCCGAGCCGGGGGGCCATCCCAGGCGGGGCCGCGTTTGGGCGATCAGCCTCCTGTACCTTTCCGCGGCCACGTGGCCCCGGGTCCAAGGATCCCTCAGTCACGGTCAGTGGCTTGCCTCTCGCCTTGGCCTCCCGGGGACGTGGTTCTGGTAGTGCGACCTCGTCCTGGGGACTTTCAGGGGTGTTTCCATGCCCTGGGCCTGGCAGGCCGCCCAGCCCCTGTCGTGGGGCTGCCTGACGCCTCCCGTGGGTGGCGGACCCTGAGCACTCCCCTCGGGGAACCCGTGACGCTGGCCCTGGTGAGGAGCCGTCTCCAACCCAGTCCTCGGCGAGCGCTGCTGCGTTGGTGCTCAGGCCTCACCCGACTCGGCCGCCCTCACGGCCATGGAGACTCTCTCCACCAGGGATGTCCGCTTTCCTGTGTGTCTCTGGGGCCCCCTGGCCCCCCTCCGGGTCCGCCGTGGGCATGGCCAACCCCTCCGCGAGGCAGCGTGACGGCTTCGCTCCGGTGGCCTTGCTCTCCGCCCAGCCCCTGCCGTCTCCATGCTGCCCTCTCGGCCCCCGTGTCTCCTCCTGTGCCTTCGAGACATGGGCATCCAGGCGTGGTGGCGGGCAGGACCTCTGCCAGGCGGTTGTGGGGCTACAGCAGGAGGAGGGAAGGACCATGCAGGGAGGCATTGCGGCCCTGAGCCCTGACTTCCTTCTGGGGGTCTTACTCTGCATTTCCCTCCCCCTACCCACCCACCCTGCTTGCTGGAGCGGCCCAGGGGTTGGTAAGGCCCAGAGCGGTCAGTGCATCTAAGGTGTGTATAGCACGCCCGGGTTCTGGGGGCCAGAGTCAGGAAGGCTTCCTGGAGGAGGTGGCCCACGTGCTGGTGCTGGCGCTGGCAGATGGATCGCTTCCTTGCTGTGGTGGGCATGGCGTTCAGCCCCTCCTGCCCCAGTGCCAGCCAGCCGAGGAAGGAGGAGTGGGTGGGAAGGAGGGGGCGGCCACTGTGCAGGCCTGCTTCCCCCGTGGAGGCTGAGTCACACCTTCTCTGGGGCTCAGAGGGGAGCTCCCAGGACGCAGCCCACTGGCAGGGGCGGAGTTCACCTGGATCCCCGGGCCCCTACCTGTGCCACGCCAAGCCCACACCGGCCTTGAGGTGCAGGGCATGCTGGTGCGGGCTGGGCTGGGCGGCTGGACGGGCGTGGGAGAGAGGAGAGGCCGCCCTTGGACCCCCAAGCCCGTGATCCCAGGAGGATTGAGTCCCCCCAGCCAGGGTGCCCGTGTGGCGTGTGAGGGCCCCGGGCTGGTCCCGGCACCTGGTGTTGAGAAACACCAGCCTCTGCCCGGGATGTGCCCGGCGGGGGCCCTGGGGAGGCGGGGAGCTGGGGGCTGACACCAGCACTGGGGCGGCCGGCGCCCTCTCGCTGCTTTTTGTTGCGTTTTCCCTCCCCTCTGTGAGGGGCGAGGGGCTCAGGAGGGGGAGCTGTGCTGGGTGAGGAGGGGTGCACGGCGGGAGGTGGGGGTGGGGGGGTGGGTGCGGGCCCCGCCCTTCCCCCAGTGGGTGAGGGACGTGCGGTCATACCGAGCCTCCAGGAGCGCCAGGTCCTTGCTGTGCAGAAGCCCTGGTCCCAGGGAGGGGGACTCAGGCCGACAGCCTTGGGCCAGGGGGGTCCTGGTAGCCGAAGGGGACGCGGGATGCAGTGTCCCCTGTGCTCGCGGGCTCCGCTGCGTGGCCCTGCAGCGGCACTGTTAGGACCTAGCAGGGACGGTGGTCCTCACACCACCTCCTCTCCTCTCGGCCCCTCTGTGCATGGGGACAGGGGTCCCCTGGTGTCCAGGAGGCCCAGGTGGAAGGACTTGGGGTCCCATGGGCTCTGAGGGGGATGGGCTGGCTGGGCGGGGGGGGGGCCCTCTCTGTCCCCGTAAACCCCTCTCTGCAGCCATAACTCCTGGCTGGTGGCCTCGCTCCCACCTGCCGCCGTCTTGTCTGCTCGCCCAGCTGGGGCCGGGCCCCGAAATTGAAGGATGCCTCTCGCTGCTGACGGATGCTGCGGCCGCCCTCCTCCCAAGCCCATCCCCCAGAGCCCCCGCGTCTCCCACCCTCCCAGCTCCCCGTGAAAGCACGTGTCTGGAACGTTCCTCAGTTTATTATCATATGAGAATTGCTCTGGTGGAAACAGCAGAAGGCCCGCAGGCCTGCACCCCCCTCCACGGGACCGGGGTGGTGGAGGAGCCCTGGGTGGGGGTCCTGGAGCCCCCATTCCCCTCCGGGCTGTGCACCTGACTCTGGGTAGCCTTGGGCAAGGCCCTTTCCCTCCCTGGGCCTCAGTTTCCCTGGGTCTCCTTGGTACCTGCCCCCTCAGCCCGGCCTCCGCCTGCTCGAGGCTGCCATGTGCGAGGGGCTGAGAGGATGGGACAATGGGCTCAGTGCTGGGCTCCTGAGGGTCAAAGGCCAGGCCTGCTGCCCAGACCCCTGCCCCCTGCCAATGGGTGGAACAGGAGAGCTGGGAGGCCTCTGGTGGCTTGGTCCCCGCAGAGCAGCTGCCTTTAGACCCACGGAGAGCCTGATCCTCTGGGGAGTTCTCTGCATGGCGGGCACTGACCCCACGTAACGGCCCCCTTCACTCTCCACGGGGCTCAGGAGCCACCTGGGCGTGGAGAGCAGGCTGGACTCACGTTAGGCCTCTGAGACTTTGGGGTGAATGAGATGGAGGTTTTCTTTCCCCAAAGGTTAGGGATCCAGAAGACTCATTCATTCATTCATTCATTCATTGGCTTGCTGGGCCGTGGGCCAGGTCGGTGCCCAGTAAGTGGCTCGTGAGGCTGGCTGGTCAGAGGACACTGCCTCGACCACTCCTGGGATCCAGTATCGCAGGTTCCTGGTGATACCCCGGCTCTGCCCCGTCTGCTGTGCTTCTCGCCTTTGCACATGCTGTGCCCTCTGCCTGGAAGGCCCTTCCTCCACCTGCCCTCTCCCCTCTCCTGCACTGGCGTGGCCTGCTGGGCTCTGGAGGCCTCCGTCCCCGCAGGGTCCTCTTTGCCCTCTGGGCCCCACGCCCACCACGGGGGCTGGCTCAGGCTGGAGCTGCGCCCCTAGCCTGAGTGAGCTGGGAGAGGGGGCGGGGGACGTGACTCCGGAGGCACCAGACGGAGGCCGGGGGGGCGGGGTCCGGGGAGGCTAGGCCGGGGCCGTGGCCTGCAGCTGGCCAGAGGGTGTGCATTCGGTCCCCCTGTCCTCACAGTCAACTGGGAGCTGGTGCGGAGGGCCCGTGGGCAGGGCCGGCTGGTGGTGAACAGCAGCATGGAGCGCGACGTGGGCCTGCTGCGCCTCTACCCCGGGATCCCTGCCACCCTGGTACGGACCCCGGCTCAGCCCCCGTGGTGCCTGCCTCGTGTACCCCCGCCCCTCCCCACCTTTGTGTCACTGGGACCTGCACCCCCTCCGCTGCCGTCTCAGCCCGGTCGCCTCACTTGTGAACTGGGCTTGTCCCCGCGGACGTCACAGCAGCGGGTTCCGCGGGCTCCTCTGAGGCTGATGGAGTGTGGCCCTGGACTCTGCTCTTTCTTGTGGCCGCTCTGGTGGTCCCTGCCGTGCACCCCTTGGCCACCGGCTGTCCCTGGGGCGGACGTGGAGCCTGCCTCCGTCCCGCCCAGTGAGTCGGGCCCAGACGCTGGGCTGCCGGTTGGATGGAGGCTCTCGGGTAAAAGCGTCTCTGGGCACTGCTGGCGCTGAGTGCGGGGCTGCAGGGGCTCAGAACACGCTTGCTTCAGTGCTGTGACCGGCGGGGCACTGCAGCCCCCTCTTCTACCCGACACACGTGGCTTCCCAGGTGTGTCCCTATACCTGGGGTGGCCCGGCATCAGGCTGCCTTTAACCTCTGGGCCGCAGTCTGTGAACTGGAGCCTGCTCCCCTCCTGGGGCTCTGGGGACACACGGGGCAGAGCTGCGATGGGACCAGAAGGGGTTTGCTGGAGGCTCCAGTGAGAGCTGCACTCGAAGATGAGGGTCGTCCCAGGGGCTGGTGGCCGGAGCCCACGCACGGGTCTCACGCACGGGTCTCACGTCGTGTAGTAGCCAGAGGGCACTGCACGAGGCTGCCATCTTAAGAGGGGCTGAGCTGCACAGGCTCCTTCTGGGAAAACGTGCTGGCCTGTGAAGTCTTTCTAGAACATGCTGTAGCTGGGGGAGTGCAGAGCCATAAGCTGGGCCAAACTCCGGCAGGGGGACGGGACCTGCAGGGCTTCACTCGACGGGGGCTTCTGGGCCGTCAGGGCAGGGCCCGTGGGTGGTGAGCCTAGTCCGGCAGCGGGTCCTAGTCTCCAGTCTCCCCGTTCCCGGGTATCTGCCAGGAACAGGTCTGCCCTCACCTTTGGCCTCTACCTGGAGAAGCAGGGGGAACCGACGGCAGTTCTGAAAGGCTCTGATGGGGGCACAGCCAGAGGGCTGGACGCCTGCTGCACAGGCCAGCAGCTTGGCCTCTGGGCTCCCCCGCGTGGCGGGTTCAGGGACAGACAGTGCTCAGCCCTGGGGCCTCTGGGCTGTGCCCACCAGTGCTGACACAGGGCGTGGCTGAGCTGGGCAGCAGGTGTCCCCGCAGGGTGGCCTCTGAGGGGACCATCCTTGTTCGAGGTTAACCCCAGGCCCCGTCCTCTTTTTTTAAATTAATTTATTTTTGGCTGTGTTGGGTCTTCATTGCTGTGCGCGGGCTTTCTCTAGTTGCGGTGAGCGGGGGCTGCTCTTGTTTGCCGTGTGCGGGCTTCTCATTGCGGTGGCTTCTCTTGTTGCGGAGCATAGGTTCTAGGAGCACGGGCTTCAGTAGTTGTGGCGCACGGGCTTAGTTGCTCCAGGGCATGTGGGATCTTCCTGGACCAGGGCTCGAACATGTGCTCCCTGCACTGGCAGGTGAACTCCTAACCACCTTGCCACCAGGGAAGCCCACATCTTCTGTCTTCCGAGTGGAGCCTTGCAGCCTCGTGGGACGTGCGGACAGCTCCCTGGCTTAAGCAGAACCCTGTGTGTGTGTTTAGCTGCAGGGCCCTTTCCCCACACACTGGCTTGCGGGGAGCATCACCTGTTGTGTGTCAAACGTGGCAGAGCTTTGGACCGGATGGAGGGGCTGGGGGCCGGGAGGGGTGGTGTGGTGGCCCAGCTGGGACAGGGGACCCTTCACTCTGTGAGACCTCTGATGGCCCTTTCTCATGTCCAGCTGGCTCCCTGTGACCTCTGACCCATTTCCACGGTGCTTGTGGCCTTAACACTTAGAAGGGGACCGGGGTCCCTTTGGGGGGATGTGTTGGGGAGTGTGGCAGGCGCCGAGGGTTCAGGGCCAGCCTATTGGTCCCCGTTGCTGGAGCAGGAAGCAAGGCCCCTCACCCTCGCCTCCCGGCCCCTGCAGGTCCGGGTCTTCCTGCAGCCCCCCCTAAAGGGCGTGGTCATGGAAACCTTCGGATCAGGAAACGGGCCCACCAAGCCCGACCTGCTTCAGGAGCTGCGGGGGGCAGCCGAGCGAGGCCTAGTCATCGTCAACTGTACCCACTGCCTTCAGGGCGCCGTCACCTCGGACTATGGCGCTGGCACGGTGGGGCGGGGACACCGAGGCCTTGGGAGGGAGGGCGGGGGCAAGTCCCGCTGTGACCCCGCGCCCCATCGTCCACCTGCGCCTCCGTTCCTGCAGGCCCTGGCGGGAGCCGGCACCATCTCCGGCTCCGACATGACATCGGAGGCGGCCCTGGCCAAGCTGTCGTATGTGCTTGGCTTGCCGGGGCTGAGCCTGGATGACAGGAAGGAGGTGCGTGCTCCCTCAGGCTGGGGGCCCGGTCCCGCGCCAGTGGGCGGCGGGGCCCAGTCCGGGGGATGTGTGCGTGGGTTTGGAAGGGGGGCGAGGACGGGGGGCTCCCCCGCTCGGCTGCCAACCCCAAGCCCGGGCACTGCCTGTCCTCACCTCGAGGAGCCCCAGATCTGGCTGGGGCCGAGCACCCCCAAACTGCTCCCAGCGTATCCCCTCCCTCTTGCTTTTCAGGCTGGCCTCAGACACAGCTGTCCCCGGGCCCTGGCACTGGGCAGAGGCCACAGGGGCCCGGGGAGACCCTGGGCTGGAGGGCTGGAGGGTGGGGCCGGCCTGGTGTGGGGATCTGGCTGGGGTTGGGCTCCGGCCTCAGGCGTGGAGCCCGAGGGAGGAGCTTCAGGCCCGGGGCCTGGGGTGCCTGGCCTGTGAGGTTGGTCTGGGCTGCCGGGTCCGGGTCCTGATGGAGCCGGCCCGGCTCTCCATGTGCTCCGCTGGCAGCTGCTGGCCAGGGACCTGCGCGGGGAGATGATGCCGCCTGCCGCGGACGAGCTCCGGCCCTCTCTGCGGGGCAGCACGCTGGGCCGTGGGGTCGCCCAGCTCCTGAGTCTGAGCCAGGTACTCTCCAGTGTGGGCAAGGGGGTCTGGGTGGCGGGTCCCTGAGGGATGGGCTCCCGCCCCCTGGCGTTTTGGTGTCAGGAGCAGAAAAGCACCAGGCACGAACTGGTTCTGGGCTCGGGGCCACAGCGGGGAGGGTTTGCAGGGACGCGTGGGCCAGTGTGTGGGAAGGGGCCAGGCAGTCAAGAGGGGCCCTTGCGGCGTGCACCCGGGGGGAAGCCGGGCCAGGCCTGCTGGCCCTGGTGCAGGGCTGCCTCGTGAGAGGGGCGCCCTCGGGCACCGTGGGCGCTCCGTCCGTCCTGCTGCTGGCGGCAGAGAGGTGTCTGCTCTGGGGTCTCCCCGGGAAGAGGGGCCAGGCTTGGAGCGCCTTCCCCTTCTCAGCCAGGGTGCCCAGGCCCAGAAAGGGACCGAGGACTTGCTCTAGGGCCTGGGATCTGAGATTCAAGCTGGGCCAGGCTCACGGGGGTGACCGGGGCCTCCTGATGCTCCACCTTACCACGACCCCCGGCACCGGCCTCTGGGACAAGTGTCCAGACCTGGTGAGCCTGGCAGGAGACGGGCACCGTGTCCCGTTGCTGACCCAGTCACACCACGTGCCTCAGTTTCCCCTCTGCAGAGGGGGGGGTGTGAATGGAGAGTGGCACGGGCTCAACCTTCTTGCCAGGGACGGGCAGCGGCCGGATGGGTGCGGCCTGTCCTCACAGTGGATGCCTCGGGCCTTAATGACTCGAGAGGTCAGGGTCCGCCACGGCGCCTGGTGCAGGGATGCCTGTGGGGGCCTCTGATGGGACCCCCAGCCTCCTGGCGCCTTGGGGAGCTGTCAGGTGACCCATGGAATTCCCAGCACCGGGGCCAGGCAGCCCTTCCCACCCTCCCCCAGGCAGGTGCCCTATGAGTCCCCCTGCCTCCTGGCCCGCAGGGGAGGCAGGAGAGAACGTGGGTCTCAGCGGGCGGGTGGCAGGCCCCGGTCACACAGCTGATGGGACAGAGCCAGGTGGTGGCCTGTGTCCTGCCTGGACTTTGCTCCCAGGGGTGGGGGTCCCGAGTAGGCCTCAGATGTGGTGCCCAGCCCCTTTTTTTTAACCATGCTGAGACGAGGGGGCGCTGGACCCTGTCCAGGACTCACTGCCAGTGCGGTGTGCGGGCCAGCAGGGTCCCCACGGGCCCTGTGCCCCACCTCTGCCCACCCGTTGCCCTGCTCCTGGCCCTGCCCACTCCTGGGGGTGCTGGGGGCCCCAGGAGGCGGCAGGGGTCCCAAGGTGCTGCGGCGCCCCTCCCCCCAGGAGGCTGATGATGTGCGGGATGCCCTGGCATCCAGCCTGGCCTGTGCCGCGGCCCACGCCGGTGACCTGGAGGCCCTGCAGGCGCTCGCGGAGCTGGTGAGACCGCTGCCCGCCCTCGGGGACCGGCTCCAGCTGCACCAGGCCCCGGGGGGTGGGGTGCTGCCCAGATGTGGGCGGCACTGCCTGTCCCGGGGCTTGCTCGCCTCCCTGCAGCCGAGGGGGGCACGTGGCTGTCAGGCCCCCGTTGCGTGCACCCCGACCCTGTCCCTTCCCTGTGGCCTACCTGGACCTGCCCGGCCTCCCCTCAGTGGGTGACGATCCCTTGCATCGCCCCAGGGCAGTGACCTGAGCCTGGAGGACTTTGGTGGTCAAACTCCGCTGCACTCGGCCGCCCGAGGGGGCCAGGCTGGGGTGGTCGCCATGCTGCTGCAGAGAGGGCTGGACGTGAACGCACGGGACAAGGATGGCCTCAGCCCGCTGCTGCTGGCCGTGAGGGGCAGGTACTGGGCCGGGCGGGGGGGGGGGGCGGGCACTGTGGCGGATGTGCGGGCAGGGGTGCCACGTGGGGCAGGGCCTGGACGGGGATGCCTCAGAGGGGGCCTTCGGGGTGCCTGTGGTCACACAGCATCCCCAGGCAAAGCCAGGTGGGACCAAGGACGCCTGCTTCCTGGAGCCTCGCCCACCTCCAGCTGGGCCCTGTGCACTAGCGGTGACCTTGCCCTTGCCGGGCGTGAATGGGGCCCAGGCTGGGAGGACTGACTCTGAGCAGGGTGGTCAGGGAGGGCTTCCTGGAGGTGACCTCCAAGCTGAGCCAGGCAGGCCCGGCAAGACCGTGGCACGGAATTTCTAGAAAAGAAAAGCTCTTACAGAGCACAAGGGGTCTCTTGTGTGTTCCCTACATCCTCCAACTGAGGGGCTGGGGGTGGGGCAAGGGGAGAAACCCCCAGCCCAGCACTGGGATGGAGCAGGTACAGAGCAGGTGACATAGTGCCTGACGTTGGGCTGGGTGAGCACAGGTCCCCAAGGGGTCAGGCTCAGCATGTATGCTAGTTGGGGGGTCCCCCAAGCTGGCCCCATGCAACAAACCCGGGCTTTTTAAGGCAGGGCCCCAGCCTGGGTGTTTTGGGGGGCCTCCGCCCAAGTGGAGACTTGCAGAGCTGAGCTCTTGCTGAGGCCCCAGGGCCCTGGGCAGTCACTGTGGGCACCTGACGTCTGGTTCCTTCTAAGGAGGGGCAGAGGCCCCCTGCCCTGCAGCCAAGGCCAGAGGCTGGGGCCCCCTGGAGGGGCCACCCTGTGTGCTCACCTGTGACATGCACTGCAGGCTGGGGCGGCGGCACCTTGCAGGGTGGGTTGCGTGAAGCTCGATGTGGAGGAAAACGCACGAGCTGGTGGTCACCACCCGGGAGCTGGGGTCACGGGCTCTGACCCCTTGCCTTGGGGTTGGGCCTGGCGGGCGGGCAGCCAGCCAGCGCGAGGCCGGAGGAGCAGGCATCGGGGCTGGTGAACACCTGTACCTGTGTCCTCTGCTGGGGCGGGCATCTCCTTGCCCTCCCAGGCCCACCTGGCATCTCTGCGAGAGGCAGGCCTCCTGCTCTGACGGACAGTTGGAACTCACTGCGGAAGAGGGCACGGGAGGGGCTTGGTAGCCACTTGGCCCTCTAGGGGCTTACGTTGCTCCGAGGCCTGGAACTTTCTGGGAAGGCCTAGGGGCTGGGGCGGGACCACTCTCCCACCTGTGTCCCCTGCCGGCAGCCGGGAGGAGCATCACGTACATACGTGCGTGTGGGGGTGTGGGCGTCAGCGCACTGGTGAACGCGGCTGTGAGTGTGTGTCTGGGACACGGGATCGCAGCCCTTGCTTTCCATCTCTTGCAATCCCGCGGTTTAGCGTCTGCCACAGGCCCCGGGCCCTCCCCAGGGGGCTCTTGGCCTGCAGGACCCTGGGTTATTTCTGGGGCTTTCAGGAGTCTCGTGGAGAGCCCAGGCCACCAGACCGCTGGGCTCAGTCTTGGGCCGGGGCGCCTCACCCTTGGGGCAGTGGGCAGTGGGGTAGCCCCTCCCTCTCAGCCTCCTGGGAGCATCGAAGGGTTCTCAGAGCAGGCGGGGACAGAGGGGGAGGGTGTGCCCATGGCGCCCAGGCCAGGGGATCTGGCTGGAGACTCCGCTGCTCACACGAGGGTGTGGGTGCCAGCCCGGTGAGCTCACCCCGTCCTGGTCCCACCCGCTTGTCCCCAGCTGGCCGTCACGGCAGCTCCCTCGCCTCCCGAACCGGCCTCCCGGCTCACCGCCCAGTGGGCCCTGCTGTGCCCTGGAGGGGCTGGCCTCACCCTGGAGGGCTCCGGGGTGGGGGTGGGGGGGACCCCACTCTCCTCCCCGGCTCCCTAAAAGTGGGGTGACCGTGCAGTTGATGATACACCCCCAAACTGGGGAAGGGCCGCCAAAGGGGGGGCTGCGGATGGAGGTGCTGCTCAGCTGGGGCTGACTGACCGCCCCCCCGCCCGGCGTGGGTCAGGCTGGGTGCCGGGGACCGAGGTCGGGTGGCCCTAGTCTGGGGAGGGTGGGTTCCTGGTCTTGGGCACGGGACAAGGCCCTGCCGGTGTCTAGCGGAGGCTACGGCGGGCAGGCAGCCACCATGCTCTCTCTCACGGCAGGCATCAGGGTGTCGTTGGGCTGCTGCGGGCAGCCGGGGCCTGCCTGTCCCCCCAGGAGCTGGAGGACTCGGGGACAGAGCTATGCAGGTGAGGGTCGCGGGCGGACCTGTGCTTCCCAGGACGGGGGCTTTGGAGAGGGGAGAGCCCATCGTGCACCCGCTGGGCCCTTGGAGCACTTGAGGGTGGGGTTCGATCCTAGGAGAGGGGGCGGTCCAGCAAGGGGGTGCGTGCGGGAGTGTGGGCTCGGGGGAGCCCGGGCTGCGTTTGGGGAGGTTGGGGGCACGGGGCGGGGGCAGGACAGGCGGCAGCTCTCACGCGCGGCTGCGCTCCCCCGTGGGGAGAGGTCAGCGCGGCCCCACGTGGCAGGTCCTCCTCCCCATCGTGGAGAGGACACCAAGGCCCAGCAGCTGCCCTGCCCTGGTCGGCGCTCGGCTGCCAGCCGCCAGCAGGACTCTGACCTCAGCCCCTCTGAGTGACCACCAAGCAGGCCTGGGGGGCTGCGGCCCGGGAGGGGTGGTGGTCGGCTGGGCAGGGGGCAGGCCCAGGGCTGCCGGCCTCCGCTCCTTCCTCCGACCCGTGGGCCCCGCCCTGTGGCGCTGCTGCTGTTCTGTCACTGTCTCCCCGAGCCCCGCCAGCCCCTCCTGTGTCCAGCCTGGGCTGCCATGGGCGGGTCTGAGGGCTCGAGGAGGGGAGGGGCCGAGGGAGGGGAGGCCGGGGGTGGGGGTGGGGGTGGCGAAAGCGCCTTGGAAGTCAGAGCCCCCAGGCGTGGGCTGGGTGACAAGGGCGGTGTCTTAGACCGTGGCTGCTGTGGTGTGAGGAGGGGTGGCTGCCAGCTCTCCAGGAAGAGGATCTGAAGCTCTGGCCCCTCGACCCCACCGGCCAGCATCCCCCCACCCCCTGAGCCTTGGAGGCCCCCGTCCTAGACACAGTGAGGTGGAGAGAGCCCACTGGCCCCAGCCTCAGCCCCTCCCTCCCTGGAATCCTGCTGGCTGACCTGCGTCTTCTCAGCACCGACAGGGCTAAGGCGGGTGGGGGGGGGGGGTCTCAGACATGCGGGATGGTGGCGGGGAGGGAGGCCCCGGCGGGGAGGGTCTTGGCTCTGAAGGGACTTCTGGGGTGACTTGGTTCAGAGCTGCACCCCAGGTGGGCCTCGATGGCTCGCTGACAGATGGGGAAACAGGCAGAGGGGGCAAGTGACAGCCAGCTCCCACGGGAGTGGGTCATCCGCCCTGAGCTGCTTGGCTGGATTTGGGGGGCCCTTGGCCGGCTCTTCCAGGAGGCGAGTGTGTGGGAACCAGCGCGAGAGGCCTGGGGGCAGATCTGGGGGCGGGGCGGCTGGTGGCGCCATCAGCGTGACTCACCTCAGGAATGACCCAGCGCCGCTCTGGGGGCTGCTGCCGCCGTTTCCTGACCCACAGGGAGTCCCTAGGGCCCCCTTGGGGGATGGCAGCCCTGGCCAGCACACCTGGCTTGGACCCCTTCCCTGCCTGGTCCCAGGGCGGGGAGTGGCCTCGTCTGAGAGCAAAGGGAGGATGCGGATGACCCCACGAGGGCCTGGGAGGTGCTCTGAGTCCCCCGCCACCTCCCTAGGGCAGGTAGGCCCAGGCCCCCTCCTAGCCAGGACCCCCCATGCGGCCTGCTGGGTCCAGAGCCATTCCCCCAGCGCCACCCCCACCCCCCCAGACTTTCCTCCAGCCTCTGTGGGCCCTCCAGGGAGAGCTGTGTTGTGAAACATGAAACTGGCGGGCGGCACTCAGCGGTGGGGTGTGGGTGCATCCTCACACGTGTGCGTTCGTGTATGCACCCTTGACCTGAGTCCCAGTCACCCCTGCTGGGTGAAACCAGACTCCAGGCCATCCGCTGGCCCACAGCGACTCCTGCAGTCCTGCCCTGGGGCTCGGGCACTGCTGGGTCAGCTGTTTGGGACTGGCTTTGCAAAAGAGCTGGTGGGCAGATGGACAGGTGCCCAGCGGTCTCTGACGGCTCCCCCTCCCAGGCTGGCGTCCAGGGCAGACTGTGAAGGCCTGCGGGCATGGTGGCAGGCAGGGGCCGACCTGAGGCAGCCGGGCTATGATGGGTGCAGCGCCCTGCATGTCGTGAGTGCCGCCAGTGCCCTCTGGGGCCACCTCCTCCAGGAAGTCCTCCCTGACAGCTCCATTGGCTCCCCCTTCCCAAATGCCCAACTCCTGCTCTCCGGGTGGATGCACTTCATATGCGGGAACCACAGGGGTGGGAGGGCTGTCCCTTTTCCTGTCCCAGGTTCCCTCCCAGGGCCCAGACCTGTGGGGATAAGGGCAACGGAGGAGTCATGGGGTCCTTGGTGCATGGGGGGCAGGGCAGCCTGGTGGGCCGCTGGGGGTGGGAGGCGGAGTTCAGGGCCAGGGTGCTGGTCCAAGTCCCTGAGGCAGCCGCTCCTGCGTTCCCCCTCATCCACCCTGCAGGCAGCGGCAGCTGGGAACCTGGAAGTGGTGGCCCTTCTGCAGAGCCTTCAGGGTGGGGCTGGTGGCCAGGCCGCGGGCCCGGTAAGCCCCCCACCCCCCTGTGGGGTTGGACCTGGTGGAGACTGTGTCCTGGGGACAGAGCCGGTCTAAGTCAGTGGGGACTGCAGAGCCCCTCCTGTGGGTGGGGTGCACCCTCTGTGGGGAGCTGCAAACTGCCTGGAGGGAGGGCCACGTTTACCCAGCTGCACCTGACCCCCTGCTTCCGTCCTGTCAGGCCGCCCCATAGCGCCCCCCTGCCGCGGCACCGGAGGCCCCAGCCATGGCCAAGAAGCTCCCCGATCCTGGAGGGGGCCTGCCCGCACTGCCCCGCCCCACCCGGACCAGCACCCGCTGGGCTGCGTGGGCCAGGTTCCAGCTGACTCCCCACCCCCACCCCATCAGCTGGCCTTCCGAGGACTCTCCAGGCTGGTTGGGTTTGCTCAGGTCCTCGGGTCCCTGCCCCGTGAAAGGCTGCTTCCCACTGACAGGTGCCCGGGCTTGTCTGTCTGCTCTGCCCGCATACAGTAGCTGGGCCTCCACTCCTCCTCTACAGACCTCCCATTGTCAGGAAGTGCTGCCTGGTGTCTAACCTGAAGCCGTCCCGCTGCAGCGTAAGCCAGTCCTTCCTGTTGAGACCTGCAGGAAGGCTGGTAGCAGACCCGCCCCTGCGGCTCTGACTGCGCTGTGCGCCCCCTTCCCCTGCCCCCCTCCTCGCCGCCGGAGCTGCTTCCCCTCCTGCTTCCAGAACACGGCCTAAAGGTCTTTGTTGGGTAGAGTGGTAATAAAATCTCTCTGAGGGCCATTCCCTGCCTAGATCCCCAAAGCCCGGCTCCGGTGGGTCCGTCTGGGTCCCAGGACCGTGGGTATGTGTGTGGGGTGTCAGGCCCCAGGCTCTGGGTCAGAGGGCGGTGTCTTCAGCCCCCTGGGGATGAGGGGCCCTCTGCCAATCCTTCCCAAGGCACCAGGAGGGAGTGTGGGTGTGGGCCCCCTGGGCGGGGTGGGCAGGCCGTTCCCCTCCCCTACTTTTCCCACCTCCCCGCCTGCTGTTCAGGCTGTTCCCTCCCGCAGACAGCCTCTGCCCCGTGTCCTCTCCTCCCAGTCCTCCTCCTGAAGCTCGGAGTCACCTCCTCCAGGCAGCCCCCACCCACATCTGCGTCTGCGTGACTCTCCTCCCTCGCGGAGACCGTCTCTGTCGTCCTCCTGGTCCCCCCCTCGCCCGGTCTTCACAGGGCCTCTGCAGTGTGCTGGCCTCTCGGCCCCATTCATTGCAGCCCCTGATCTGCTGGTAGCGCCGGACCTGCTACCTCTCATGAGCCGGGCGCATCCTGGGAGCCCGGGTGGGTGGGAGCGCGCTGCTGTAAGCAGGTGTGGGATGGGCAGGGCAGGCCCAGGCCTGGTGGCTGTGGCGCTCTGAGGCCAGTGTCAGTGCCTTACCGGAGGCCCCGGTGGGGCTGAAATCAGCTGTTTGGGCCCATGGCCTGAACCGGAAGCACCAGAAGCAGTCCACAAGGGCATGCCCTTGGGCCTGGGCTGGCCTGAGGCCTCCCTCCCCAGCCCCCGCCCCACCGCGCCCCCCGCCCTGCTGGGCATGACCCTCTCCGCTCCAGGTCCCCCACCACCTCGGCCCCTCTCTAACTGCCCCCATAAGGACTGCCTTCAACCTGTCCTGGCCCCTGAGCTGGGGGCTCAGGAAGCCGCTGGGCCCAGCCTGAGGGCAAGGGTGACCCCAAAGAGCTCTCCCGTGCGCTCACCATGCAGCCTCTCCCAGAGGCGCTGGGCCGGGGGCGGCTCCACCCGCACCCCTAGGCTTCTCAGCCCGGTTCCCAGGCCCGGGCTGGCAGCCTTCCAGATTTTGCCCAGACACGGGTGTGCCTGAGCCTTGCACAAGCAGGTGATACCACATGAGCGTGGTGGGGCCCCATACGCGGACGACAGCCCAGTGAGCGGGGGCCTGCGGAGAAGAGGGGCCCTGGGGCTCCAGAGCCGGGAGCCCCTGCAGTTGCCGGTGGGCTGGGACCCTCAGAAGGCCAGGGGGCGGCAGGACCATTGGACAACACCTGGACAATTGGAGAAAACCTGCCGCATCCCACGGCCGGCACCCACCCCCACGTCCTCTGTGGCGCCGGCACACAGCAGCTCACCAGACGCAGCCACCCCCTTTGACTCTGCTTCCGAGGGACGGGGGACAGGGTGGGGCAGAGCCTGTGCTCATGGCCACGCCACATTCGGCGCGTCTCGCAGGCCCCGCGGAGCCCAGATTGTGAGAGCTGCGGTGCCCCAAGTTACCCCGCGTGGGCCCTCCCTCCCAGAAAGCCTGCCAGGGGAGAAGTGCCCGCTGGAGCCCGGTATCCCGGGCGGGGGGGGGGGCACTCGCTGCGCTGGCTTTTCCCCAAGTGGGTCATTGAGGGCAGGGGAGAGGCTTCTGCCAGCGGGGCAGATGCGGGGAGCTCCCCTCCAGGCCCCCTGTTCTCAGGCCCCTCCGCACACTTGGGGGATGCAGAGCAGCCCTACAATGAGCGGATCCTGGACTGGGCAGGTGTCCCAGAAAGCTCTGGAAAGTCTCAGGCATCTGTCTGCAAAGTTCCCCAGGGCCATTCCTCAGAGAATGGCCAAGTCGCAGCAGGGGAGTAAAGGGCTGCCCTCCTCGAAGGGGGGTAGCCCCGCGGATAACGAAGTTGAAGGGTCACCTGCAGGGCGCTGGCTTCCACCCCGCGACGCCCCCGGATGGGCACGCGCCCACCTTCCTTCCCACTTGACAGCTGAAGAAACTAAGGCCCAGGCCTGTGCTCAGGGCCCCAGGCAGGCACGTGGCAGAGCCGGGCCACCAGCCCGCCCGGCGCTGCACCGGCGCCCCCTCACCTCTTGAAGGTGGTGCCACCGGGAGAGAGGTCGCCGGGCTGGTGGGAGACGCGGGAGTGAGGCGAGGCTCGGCGAGGGCAGGGTACACGTGCAAGGCGCCCGGAGCCCCTCAGGGTCTCGGAGGGGCCGGAGCTGTGTGGCTCGCACCCGGTGATTTCACTCGGGGTGGTGCTCCGGCTCCCAAGGGCCCATCTCCTGTCGCTGGGATCCCAGGGTTATTGCTGGGAAGCATCTCTCATTTAGGCCGTTATCCACGTTTACCCAGTGCCTTCCATCCGAAGATCAGATTTCTGTCCGGGCCGCCCGCACCCCAGCTACAGGTCACACCTCAATACCTCCTGCTGCGAGCGGGGGCCCCAGGCGCTGGCCCTGGTCACCTCTTCCTCTCCACTCTCACCAGTCCCCTGTGGCGCGGGCGACAGTGGCAGTGTGGAGGGAGGGGTCTGCCCCGACGGGGCTGCACCACGGCTGCGAGAACAGGGGACAGGAGAGTTGGGGTCTTTCCGCCCATGCGGTGATGGGGGCGGCGGGGGGGGGAGGCAGGAGCTCCCAAGCTCGTTGTTTTGCTCACACACCTCTGTGCCCCCTCCCCCCGGTTCCTGCCCCCACACACACTGCTACTCAGGCCTGTGGACTCAGCAGAGACGCGGGCTGTGGAGTCCCAACTCCACCACGGAGCGCCGTGTGACCTCTGACAAGTCACTGCCTCTCTCTGAGCCTCAGTTTCCCCAACTGCAAATGGAAACGATGAAACCTTTGCTACTCACTTTACCGGGTGGTGGCGCAGGTAAACCCCACACAGCATATGTGACAAGGTCTAGAGGGTCTGTCACGACCCGGTGGCTGCATCCCGGCCTGGGACCAGCCTGGGCTCCTGAGCCCAGAGGACACGGGGGTGCAGCTGGTGGCACGGCCTAGTGAGGCCGCCCCGGACTTAGCCAGACGCTGCTGGCCACTGCCTGCTGCCCACCCACCCCTGGGCCGAGGACTTCAGGGGTCACCTCCCTCCAAATTTTCTCTTTCCTAAAGCTTGGGCTCCGCCACCAGCCCCCAGTGGGCAGCTCTGCCGCCCCGGCACGTCCCGGTGGCCAGGGCGGGCAGGCCAGGGTGCGTGGGGCTGCGGGGTGCCGGCCCGGGGCTCCTGCCGGGCGTGGAGGGGACGGGGACAGGAATGTTGTGCCCTGGCCCCCCTGCCACCCAGGGTGGGGCTTCCAGCGTGGGCTCTGAGGAGGGGCCCGGGCTGCCCTCCTTACCTCTGGGACGAGACAGGGTCTGAGAACCAGAAACCTGCCGGCTCGTCCTCGCCCTCCCTCTAGTTTCACTTTCCATTTGTGCCCCTCCTCCCCCCTCCCACGAAGTTCCCTTTGAAGTGAGAAGGGACACGGGTGGGCGTGTCCAGCCGGCCTTCCCGCCACCCATGGACGGTACCCGTGTCCCGGGCTCCTGCCGGCTCCGGTCCTCACTTGGGCACCAACTCGGCCTCCGACCCCACCTCCTCGCAGTGAGCCCGGGCGCTCCGGGTCCCCGGCAGGCCGGTGCGGGTATGGTCCCCGGGCCCGGAGCGTGGACCCCAGGGGCGCCGGGGGCGGCGGGCCGGGCGGGGCCGGGAGGCCGGTGAGTCAGGGCTACCCCCGCGTGGGCGCGCCGAGCAGGTGCCCGGGCCGCGGACGACCGGCCGCGCGACCTGCCGGCCCGGGAGCCGCCCCGCCCGGAAAAACCGGTCGGGCCGGCGCGGCGCGGGCGCATTCCGGTGGCGGGGGAGGGCGGCCACCCGCTTAAAAGGCGCCGCGGCGCTGGCCGCCGCCGGACGGACGCACCGCCGGGCATCGCGGGGCCGTGGGCGGAGGGGACGCGCCGCCGGGACGGCTGGGCTCGCGAGGGCTCGTCGGGCGCGGTCGGGCGGGCGGGCCCGGGTCCGGCGGCCGCGCTCCCCCTGAGTGTCCCGGCGTCGGGGCGCGCGGCCGGGGTCCCGGGCGGCGGGGCTCTTCTCTCCAGAGCGCGGCGGACGCGGATCGCGCGCTGGGTTCAGTGGTTCTTAACAGTTCAACAGTTCTGTAGCTCAATTGTGAAATGTTTAGGACCACTAGACCCGGCGGGCCGGCACGCAGCGACAGCAATGGAAAGGCCCACGCGCGGCCCGGGAGCAGGGCCAGGGGTTGGGGCCGCCTGGAAGGAGCCCTCGGAGCCGGCGCCGCGCACCCCGGGCCGGCCCGGGCCCTGCGCACCTCGCCCGGCAGACCCCGAGGCCGGGCCTGGGGCCGAGCGCAGCGGGAGGCAGCGGGGCGTGATGGCGCCGAGCGCTGGGAAGCTCTGGGAAGGACTGGGAAAGGCTGGGAAGCGCTGGGAAGCCCTGGGAAGGGCTGGGAAGCGCTGGGAAGCTCTGGCAAGGACTGGGAAAGGCTGGGAAGCGCTGGGAAGCCCTGGGAAGGGCTGGGAAGCGCTGGGAAGCCCTGGGAAGGGCTGGGGTTTGGGCGCCCCGGGCCCAGGCTCCTGGCGCGCTGTCTGCGCGGAGACGCCACTGCTGTCCTCCCGTAGCCCGAGCGCCCCCCCACCCCCCCGCCACTTGAAACTCCGTCGGCTTCCCAGCCGGGCCCTGGCGGTGGCCGCGCGGGGTGAAGGAGCTCTCCTAGCCCTCGGCCTCCCGGTCCTGGTGACGCGGCGGCCGCGCCCTCCGGGGCGGGAGTGGGTCGTGGGCTCGCTGGGGGAGAGCTGGAGCCTTCGCTTTGCAGAGGGCCCGTGCGGGGCGATTGCAGGGGCCCAGTGGGAGCGTGTGGAATGAATGAAGGACCCCCCGGGACAGAAACGTGGTGGGGGGAGGAAGTTGGGAGACCACGCCCCAGGTAGGGGAACAGGCCCGCGGACTCGGTGGGCCGGACCGCCTTGGCCAGGGCGTCCCCTCTGCTGTGCGTCCTGGGAGCACGCGCCCGATTGGTCCCGTAGGAGCCGCGGGAGCCCGCGTATCTCTGGGAGGGGCTGGCCCGGGAGGGGCTCAGCAAAGTGTCACCCCATTCCCACCTCCCGCCAGGGCGAGGCGTCCCTCCCGGAGGATGAGACTGACCTGCCCTGCCTGGCCCGCGGGTCTGGCGCCACCCTCTGGGGAGGGAAGGTCCCTGCGTCCTTGGCCCCGGGTGTAGGGGAGCCGAAGGGCAGCCTGGATGGCGGACCTGGGTTTGAGGCCCGCCGGAGGCGCGCGGACCACTGGATGACTTTGGGCCGGTCCCCAGCTCGTGAGTGTGGTGGTGGTGGTGGCGGTGGTGGTTCGGGGCTGGGAGGGCGGATGCCAGGCCCTTACAGGGTGGACGTGAGGACAGGAGACGTGGTGTGGAGGGAGAGAGCTGGCCTCCGAAGGACGTGGCCCCAGCCCAGGCTGTGGGCCCTCTGGCTGCCTGGGGGAGGGGTAGTGTACCCGGCATGGGGGTCCACCTTCCGGCCAGCACTTTCCCCTTTTGCTCAGTCAGTAAACTCCACTGCAGCCGCGTCTCGGGAGCGCAGCAGGGCCAGGCCGGGTCGGCGGTGCTCTGAAGGGCCCAGAGGGTCGCAGCAAGGATGCTGACGCTGTCTCCCGACCGCCGTGGCAGCTTCATTCGACAGTGTTCTTGCTGCGCCGCCTGCTGTGCCCCCAGCAGCCCAGAGGCAGGGGCTCCACTGCTGGGGTCCAGGTGAGGGGTCATGGGGTGTTACCTAGTCTGTGGTCTGGAATCATTTTGTACGATGTGAATATATACATTACAGACTGCTGGAAATAAACATATGTTCTAAAGCATCACCGTGTCCTGGGGCTGTCTGTCCTTTCTCCCCCAGGCCTCGTCATGGTCTCTTCTTCTTCCTTCCAGCCCCAGAGGAAGAGAAATGAGGACAGTTGTGTAGGGGGGTGGCCAGGTCCTCACCTGGCCTGGCTGCCAGCCTCTGCCTCGCCTCTGGCCCCGTGATCTCCCAGCAAGCCCCTAGCCCCTGCCACCAGCTTTCTCTCAGGTGGGGAAGGGACACCTCCCGAAACCTTCTCGCACCTCCCTGACCCAGGCCCCTGGGCCCCTCCCCCTGCTTCTGGTTTGAGCTGCCGCTTTGAGGAGCTGGGCTGGGGAGAGGGCTTGGTCCCGGGGCCCCAATTTCAGGTGGCTCACCTGCTTCCAGCCTCGCCCCATACTGGCGCCCGGCTGGCTGCTGCCGTGCCCAGCCTGGCTGGGCTCTGGTCACTGGGAGGGGCAAGGTTGGAGGGCTTAGGGGCTGAAGTGATGGAGGACCCTCCTCGGCCGTACCCACCCCCCTCCCCCATCCTGGCACAGACTGCGAGTCAGTCGTGGTTACACCCTTGCCGCCCATAAGCAAGTGACCGTGGCACTTCCCTCCTCGCAGAGATCCCATCGCTGCTTCTGGCAGCGGGGCTGGTAATGCCCATCTCGCGGGGCCCGCTGCAGGGACGCTCCCAGAGCGCTGATGGGGGCCCAGCTAGAGCTTATCGCAGGGACGGTAATACCTTGTGGGGGAGGGCTGATGGGAAGACCCCAGGTAGCAATGGGGTGGGGGCTCGCCCCCTCGGTCCCTGGGGCTTTCTGTGACAAGCCCTGTCTCTCCTGACATACATTGCCCCCTGCCCCCCGACACCTCTTCTCTCTCTGGCAGATGATGCTGAGGGTCCCCAGTACCCATTCTCTTTAGCAATGGAAGCCCCTAGTGTCCCCTGGGCACTTGGCCCCCCGGGCTGCTAGTGTGGGGCTCTGGCCTGCCTCTACTTCCTCTTTCCCCTTCCCGGCTGGAGCCAGGCCACGGTGGTGCTAAGCCCTCCCCGGCCTTGCAGACAGAGGGCCACCCTGGGCCGTGGCAGAGCCTCCCTGGGTGAGGCTGACCGACTCGTCAAGGTTTGCCCGGGACTTTCAGGTTTTAACACTGGAAGTCTCGTGTTCTGGGCGCCCTCTTTGTCCAGGGCAAACTGGGACAGCTGCTCACCCCACCCTGGACTAATTCGGGGGATCCGCCACCCTGGTACCTTGGACCACTTACCAGCTCGTCTTTTCCACGAGAGAAATTAACCTTCTATCTTTTTATTTATTTATTTATTTATTTATTTTTTTGTGGTATGCGGGCCTCACTGTTGTGGCCTCTCCCGTTGCGGAGCACAGGCTCCGGACGCGCAGGCTCAGCGGCCATGGCTCACGGGCCCAGCCGCTCCGCGGCATGTGGGATCTTCCCGGACCGGGGCACGAACCCGTGTCCCCTGCATCGGCAGGCGGATTCTCAACCACTGCGCCACCAGGGAAGCCCTCTATCTTTTTAAAGCCGCTGTTATTTTGGTCTCTATTGAAGTAGCTAAGCCAGTCTTCTGAGCGAGTGGTCCCCAGCTCTGCCATGTGGCTGTCACCGGGAGGGCTGGCAAAGGTCATCAGGCCCAGGCTCAGTGGGGCAGGGTAGGCAGGGAGCCTGCGCCTTGGCCAGGTTCCCGGGTGATTCTGATCGAGGCCCGAGGCTGGGAACCACTGTCTTAAGTAGTAGGTCTCAGCAAGAGAAAAGAACTGGAGGACTGAGGGTAGACAGACCCCGGAACCCGTGGCTTTTGGAGATGCCCCGAGCCTCTAATCCCCAGGGGACCAAGAGCCCAGAACTGACACTGCCTGTCCGTCCCTCTGCTCCCAGCATCCCCGCCTGAGTCCCTGCTGCGTGCGCAACCTGCTGGTCCCCCCCCCCTCCGCCGCCCCAGGCTACAGTGAGTCTACCTCCAAGTGCCCCTGAGGTTGAGAATCTTCAAAGAGGAGGAGGGACAGATGACGGTTCCCTACTTTCTCCACACCCTCGGTGACTTGGTGAGTGTCCACTGTGCCTGGCTCTCTGAGCATCTGCTGTGGTTCTTAAAGACTGCAGGGCACACAGATGGGAGGGGACATGTCCACGAGAGCTTTCCTCAAGCCCTCCAGTCGTTGGGGATCACTCTTTTTTTTTTTTTTGGAAGTCTTATTTTATTTTATTTTTTAATCATACCTCATCTAAAAACATAGCTCTGAAATTGCAATGGATACTATTGAATACACATAGTTGATGGCTTTAATCAGGTATTCTTTGTTTTTTTTTTAACACCTTTATCGGAGTATAATTGCTTTACAATGGTGTGTTAGTTTCTGCTTTATAACAAAGTGAATCAGCTATACATATACATACGTCCCCATATCTCCTCCCTCTTGCATCTCCCTCCCACCCTCCCTATCCCACCCCTCTAGGTGGTCACAAAGCACCCAGCTTATCTCCCTGTGCCATGCGACTGCTTCCCACTCGCTATCTATTTTACCTTTGTTAGTGCATATATGTCCACGCCACTCTCTCACTTCGTCCCAGCTTACCCTTCCCCCTCCCCGTGTCCTCAAGTCCATTCTCTACATCTGCATCTTTATTCCTGTCCTGCCCCTAGGTTCATCAGAACCATTTTTTTTTTAGATTCCATATGTATGTGTTAGCATACGGCATTTGTTTTTCTGACTTAACTTCACGCTGTATGACAGACTCTAGGTCCATCCACCTCACTACAAATAACTCAATTTTGTTGCTTTTTATGGCTGAGTAATATTCCATTGTATATGGGGATCACCCTTGTCTTTATTTTTTCAGTGTCTAGAGGTGTAATTAACATATAGTAAAATCTACAATGTATATTTAAAGCGTACAATCTGATGACTTTTGCCATATGCATACATCCATGAAACCATCTCCATTATCAAGGTAAGGGGCAGATCCATCACCCAACGGGGTTAACGTGGCCCTTTGCGATTACTTCCTCCCTTCCCCAACAGCGCCCCCCGCCCACTGACAGGAAGTTTTCTTTCTTGGAAGGTTTTCAAATGCAAATTCAATATCTTTAATGGATATAGGACTATTTGGTTTATCTATTTCTTCTCAGGGGAGTTTTATCAGTTTGTATCTTTCAAGGAATTTGTTTATTTAATCTAAGTTGTCAGATTTATTGGTATAAAGTTATTCATGATATTCCATTATTATTTGTTTGGCATCTGTAGAATCTGTACAATGTCCCATCTCACATTCTTTTATTTTTTCAAAATTTTATTTATTTATTTATCTGCCCAGCATACGGGATCTTAGTTCCCCAACCAGGGATTGAACCCGTGGCCCCCTGCAGTGGAAACTCCGAGTCTTAACTACTGGATCGCCAGGGAAGTCCCCTCCCCTTCTTTTTTTTAATAAAAAAACCCCAAACTCCCTGATGGTTTTCAGGGAGGATTTTTTTTTTTAAGATTTTAAAATTTATTATTTATTTTATTTATTTTTGGCTGGATCAGGTCTTAGTTGCAGCACCAGGATCTTCACTGAGGCATGAGGGATCTTTTCTTGTGGCACACAGGCTTCTCTCTAGTTGTGCCGTGCCGTTTCCAGGGCACGTGGGCTCTGTAGTTTGTGGCATTTTGGCTCTATCTTTGAGGCGCACGAGCTCAGTAGTTGTGGCGCACGGACTTAGTTGCCCCACGGCATGTGGGATCTTAGTTCCCCGACCAGGGATTGAACACGTGTCCCCTGCATTGTAAGGCGGATTCTTTACCACTGGACCACCAGGGAAGTCCCTCCCACCATCTTTAATATTGATGATTTTGTATTTTCTCAGCCTGGCTAGAGGTTTATCATTTTTATTGATCATCTGAAAGAACCCACTTTGAATTTGATTAATGTTCTCTATTCTTTTTCTGTTTTCTATTTAAATGATTTTCACTCTTTTATCTCTGTTATTTCCCTTCTTCTATTTACTTTAGGTTTTGTTTGTTCTGCTTTTCTAGCTTCTTAAGATGGTGCCTGTTAGGCCATTTGAGGTTGACCCAAAGCTCGCTGAAGCTCTGTTCATTTTTTTTTTTTAATATTGATTGATTGATTGATTGATTTGGCTGTGCCAGGTCTTAGTTGCGGCACGTGGGATCTTCGTTGCTGCACTAGCGATCTTCAGTTGCGGCACATGGGATCTAGTTCCCTGACCAGGGATGGAACCCGGGCCCCCTGCATTGGGAGCGCGGAGTCTTAGCCACTGGACCGCCAGGGGAGTCCCTCTGTTCATTGTTTACAGTTTTGTTTTCTCTGTGTTTCACTTTGGATAGCTTCTATTTCTAGCTAAATAATTGCTTCTTCTGCAGTGTCTAATTGGTATTAATTACATCAGTGTAATTGTCATCCTGGACATTATATTTTCCATCTATGGAAGCTCGATTGGGTCTGTTTAATAGTGTCATCTCTGCTTAATGTATTTAAGCATTCCTAGATCTTCTTGAACATACTGAAATAGTTACAAAAATAGTTTTTAATGTTCTTGTGAATTGATTTTATCATCTGCATCATTTCTGGGTCTGTTTCTTTGTGTGTGTGTGTGTGTGTGTGTGTGTGTGTGTGTGTGTGATTTATTAATTTATTTATTGAAGTATAGTTCATTTACAGTATTGTGTTCATTTCAGGTGTACAGCAAAGGGATTCAGTTATGCGTGTGTGTGTGTGTGTGTGTGTACATACACCTATCTATCTATCTATCTAACTATCTATCTGTCTATATATATATTCTTTTTCAGATTCTTTTGCTTTATAGGGATATTGATATTGAGGGACTTCCCTGGTGGTCCAGTGGTAAAGAGTCTACCTTCTAATGCAGGGGATGCGGGTTTGATCCCTGGTCGAGGACCTGAGATCCCACATGCCACAGGGCAACTAAGCCCACACACCACAACTCCTGAGCTTGCGTGCCTCAAAGAGAGAGCCCGCGTGCTGCAAACTACAGAGCCCACGTGCTCTGGAACCCTCACTCCACAACTAGAGAAGAGAAAACCCACACGCCACAACTAGAGAAAACCCACACGCCACAACTAGAGAAAACCCACACGCCACAACTAGAGAGAAGCCTGTGTGCTGGAACCAAAGATCACGCGTGTCTCAACGAAGATCCCGCATACCTCAGCGAAGATCCCACATGCCGCAGCAAAGACCTGATGCAGCCAAAAAAAAAAAAAAAAAATCAGAATTAAAAAACCCCAAGATATTGAATATAGTTACCTGTGCTAGACAGTAAATCCTTGTTGTTTAGCTATTCTATACATAGTAGTGTGCATCTGTTGATCCCAAACTCCTAATTTATCCCCCTTTTCCATTTGATAACTGTAAGTTTGTTTTCTATGTCTGTGAGTCTGTTTCTGTTTTGTAAACAAGTTCATTTGTATTATTTTTTTAGATCCCACATTTAAGTGATATCAAATGCTATTTCCATCTGACTTACCTCACTTAGTATGATAATCTCTAAGTCCATCCATGTTACTGCAGACAACACTGTTTCATTCTTTTTTATGTCTGAGTAGTATTCATATATATATATATATATGTATATATACACACACACAGACAGATATATCTCACATTTTCTTTATCCGTTCATCTGCTGATAGACACTTAGTTTGCTCCCATGTCTTTCCTATTGTGAATAGTGCTGCTATGAACATTGGGGGGCCTGCATTTTTTCAAATTAGAGTTTTCATCTTTTCTGGGTATATGCCCAGGAGTGGGATTGCTCTATCATATGGTAATTCTATTTGTAGTTTTTAAAAGAACCTCCATACTGTTCTCCATAGTGGCTGCACCAATTTACATTCCCACCAACAGTGTGGGAGGGTTCTCTGGGCCTGTTTCTATTGACTGATTTTTCTCCTCATTTTGTGGTTTTCTGTTTCTTTGGGTGTCTGGTAATTTTTGACTGGCTGCCAAGCATTGTGGCTTTAAACACTGTTGGGTGCTGGATAATTTTGTATCTTACAAACATTGTGAGCCTTGTCCTGGGATGTGGTTGAGCTACCTGCAGAGAGTTTGATCCTTTTGAGGATTGCTTTTAGCTTTGTTAAGCAGGAGCTGTTCAACATTTATTCTGTTTTATTCTGTTGCCCCAACAATGAGGCGGCCCTCAAGTCCTCTACCCCACACCTTGCAAACAATGAGGCAATTCCTTCTGGTCAGTGGGAACACACACCATTCCCAGCATGTTTACAAATGTTTTTTAATTATGGGAAAGTATACAATACATAAAATTTATTCTTTTAACCATTTTTAAATGCACAGTTCCGTGGCATGAAGTACACTTACACTGCCGTGCAACCGTTGCCACCATCCACCTCCAGAACTTTTCCTCATCTTGTGAAACTGAAACTCTGTCTCCATTAAATTATAGTTCCCCGTTCTCCTCCTCCCAGCCCTTGGAACCACCGTTCTACTTTCTGTCTTAAAAAAAAAAATTATCAATTTATTTGGCTGCACTGGGTCTTCATTGTAGCATGCGGCACCTTTGTTGTGGCACAAGGGATCTTTAATTGCGGCACACATGCGGGATCTAGTTCCCTGACCAGGGATCGAACCTGGGCCCTCTGCATTGGGAGCACGGAGCCTTAACCACTGGACCACCAGGGAAGTCCCTCTACTTTCTGTCTTTAAGAGCTAAGACAGTTACCTCAGATGAGCAGAGTCGTACTGTATTTCCATCTTCCGTGACCGGCTTACTTCACTGAGCAAATGTCCTCAAGGCTCATCCATCTGGCGGCAGGTGTCAGGATTTCCTGCCTTTTCACGGCAGAGAGTGGTGTCCCACTGTGTGGAGGGACCACGGCTTGCTGACCTATTCCTCTGTCAATGGACACGTGAGTCGGCTCCACCTTTGGGCTGCTGTGAGCGATGCTGCCGTGGGCATGGCGTGTGCGCGTCTGTTTCGGTTCCCACGTGGTTGAAACGCAGGTGCTTTCCTTCCGTTCCCTGCCGGTGGCTGCTTCTCTGGCCTTGGGGAACGCCCTTTCCTTCACGTGCTGACAGGCAGTGGGCTAGAGACGCAAGGGGCCCCTTTGCCCGTCTCCAGAGCTGTGGTGGGTCTGGCAGCTCTTCTCTCTGAGGCTCTGCCTTGCGGACTCGCGCAGCCTTGGCCTCCCCAGAGCCCCGACGGTGTGCCCTCTGTCCGGGGATGCCTGAGAGCTCCTCCTGGCACCCCCTCCATGTGCTGGGGCCCGTCAGCTCTCCTGGGCCAGTGGGCGGGGCCAGCGCAGGCCCTGCCTCACCTGCTGCCCTCTCTCAGGGGTCCCTGTCCTGTCCTGCCTGAGAGCCAGTGTCTGTGAACGGTTGTTTCATCTAGTTTGTCCCTTTTTGAATATTTCTGGTGGGAGTGTGAATCTGGCCCCTGCTGCTCTATCGTGGCTTAAAAAGCCCCCCTGCCCCATTACCCCAAGAATACTAGCTGATTCTCTGCCGTGATCCTTTCCCAGAAAAGTTTCTGGCTGTCCCCAAGGGACGACAGTGTCGTTACAGACACACAGGGGGATCTCCTTCCTGCTCTTCTCTGGAGTTAGACCTCTCCTGGACTCCTCATGCTTACGACCCCTGATGCTGGATTCTCCTGGGGACTCAGATGTCCCGCTGGCTCAGTGCTGGGGCATGGAGGCTCCGTCAGAGCCAACCTACATCCACGTGTAGCCCGTCACACGCACGCACAACTTCCCTGAGGGCCTGGCCCCAGCAGAAGTGGGTGGAGGTGGCCACCTCCAGGAGTGGTTCCTGGGGGGTGTCTAAGTGGCAGAGCCAGCTCATCCCCGGCAGAGGGGACCCTCCAGGTAGCTTGTCCTCCTCCCTCCAAGACTCAGCCTTCCTTCATCTCTTGCCCAAGACCCCAGCGTGCCTGAAGAGTGTCTTGGGAAGATACCCCAGCACACAGGCCAAGGCGACACGCCATGGGCAAGGCGACACTTGGCCATACATTTTGTGAAGTCTGGCTTCTTTAGTCTTTGCTCCTCGTTTTAAAAAACATTCAAGCATGGACTTGAGGATATGGGGAGGGGGAAGGGTAAGCTGTAACGAAATGAGAGAGTGGCATGGACATATATACACTACCAAACGTAGGGTGGATCGCTAGTGGGAAGCAGCCGCATGGCACAGGGAGATCAGCTGGGTGGTTTGTGACCACCTAGAGGGGTGGGATAGGGAGGGTGGGAGGGAGACGCAAGAGGGAGGAGATATGGGAACATATGTATATGTATAATTGATTCACTTTGTTGTAAAGCAGAAACTAACACACCATTGTAAAGCAATTATACTCCAATAAAGCTGTTAAAAAAAACATTCAGTTTAATTTTCCTTTGGAGTCACTTTGGTCTCAGACCGTGGGTGGTGGTATAAAGCACTCAATTGCTTTCTTTGTAATTTCCATTGGGATTTTTCTCTAGAGTTATTCAGAAGTATGTTTTCACTTTCATCTACATTTCTAAATTAAACAAATAATTTCTTTCAAAAGTGAACTTTAAGCATTTATATAATTTAAAAAGTCAAATAATAATTATAAAACTTGTTAAGAAAAACAGGAGCTTCCTGCCCTATATATTCCTGCCCCAAGTTAGCATGCTATGTCACAATTCCTTTCTGGTACAGCTTTTTAATTAAAAAAAATAATTGCCTCATTTTTTAATTTGCATAATTATGATGGAAGTTTATATCCCCTCTAAATGCGTTCAAACACATTATGTAATCTGTATCCTTCCTTCCCTCCCTCCCGCCTTCCCTCCTTTCCTCCCTCCCTTCCTCCCTCCCTCTCTTCCTTCCTTCCTTCCTTCCTTCTTTCCTTCCTTCTTTCTAAGGCCTCCCTGTACAGTGCTCTGAATGCCTGCTCCAATCTGGACCCTTAGGACTCAGCTGACACCTGTAAACCTCTGTTCACCACCCTGGAAATGCCCTTTATCTCTTTCCTGGGTTGGAGTCCCATTTCCTCAATCCCATGTCCTCTTTTTCCTTGGTTTAGTTCTTTATTTGGGAGGAGCCCATCTGCCAGGAACTTGGAGAAAGGGAAAGGTCAAAGGCCAAGTTTTTGTCTTTATTCTACTTTTCTACTGAGTTGATAGTTTGGCTGGGTATAGAATTCTAGATAGGGAATAATTTTTCCTCAGGGTTTTGGAAACTGCTCTATTCTCTTCTAGTTTCCATTGCTACTGTTGAGAAGTTGGAGGCCAATCTGCTTCTTGCTTGACATGTGGATTCCTCCCCCCATCGCAAGCTATTAGTATCTTCTGTTTGTTCCTGGTGTTGTTTTGAGATTTCACAAAGATGTTGGTCTTTGTTTGTTTGTTTCTTTTTTTTTTGATTGTAGCCATTAAATCCTCAGTCCTTAGTTCTGTGAATTTTTTTTTCATTATTTCCTTACCCATATTTTTTCTGTTCTTTTTTCCTGCAACTGCTATTATTCAGATATTGAACTTCTAACTCTAATCCTGTAATTTTTTTTCTTCTCCTCCTCCCCTTATTTTTCTCTTTCTTTGTCTTCTACTTTCTGGTTATTTCCTTGACTTTATCTTTCATCCTTTTGAATTTTATTTCTGTTATCACAGTTTGATTTTCCAAGTGCTTCTCTTATTGTTCTCTGAATTGCATCTGTACTTAAGTTCATGGAACTCAACATCTTCTCTTCTTTCTTTGAGGAACCCCCATGGCCATGCCCAGGATGAGTGAGGGATGGTGGTTGATGAGGCATACAGCTGTCCTCAGCATGGTCAGTGGTGTGCCTGGACCCTGGGGTCTGGAGGGTGTGGCTCCCTCAGCACCCCCATTTTATTCATCCAGCATACCAGCTCATGCTGTTTGCATTCTCAGTGTGTGTGGTCCATCATGCTGTACACTCTTGTGTAACCTGTATTACACACACACACACACACACACACACACACACACACACACACACACACAAAACCTGTGTTCAAAAGGGCAGCTTCATGTCCAGCCCTGGTTCCTGCATATCCAGAGCTGAGCTGGACTCTGTCCCTGCCCTGAAGAGATGTAGGGAGCTGTTTGTATGGGACAGTCACCCAGACGGGCTCCTCAGGAAGCAGCAAGGCCATTTCTGGCACGTTGGCAGGGCAGTGATGCAGCTGCACTAGGGGTTTCCCAGAGCTTTCCAGCCTGCACCCCCTGCCCCCATGTGTCCCTCTACCCTGGTCATTGCCTGTCCTCGAGCTAGAGGTTGAGCCCAGGTCTCTGAGGGTTAGGGGGAGAGAGAGCAAGAACGGGGGTGAGGGAGGAGGAGTCAGGGGTGGGCTGAGCCCTGTGGGGGTGGGGGCGACACAGGGAGGCACGTGGAGGGGATGCTGAAGAGGTCTCAGGGCTGGCACCTCTCACTCTCACGGTCTAAGCAAGCCCCTGCCCCGCTCAGGGCCTCAGTTTTCCTATCTGCAGAAGAGGGAAACTAGATGGTTTCTCTCTTGAATAGTGATGCATTCCTTTTCACCAGCGACTGTGGCCAAGGGGCGCCATCTGCCGGCCACAAGTGGCAGTGTCCCCATTGCAGCTGTGGCTGTGTGAACACAGGGGACTGACTTCCCAGACTCCTGGTTCCTGCCCTCTGACCCCATCAACCAGGGAGTCGGGGAGGAGGGGTCTGCTCCTGCTACTTGGTGACCTTCCTGACTGGTTTCCTGTCTTCCTTAAACATTCAGTGGCACCTGGGAATCAGTGACACCTGTGCCCTGGAGGGGCACCGGAACATGCCAGGGGCGGCAGGAGTCCCAGGACTGGGGGACTAGTTCTGCCTAGGGCTGTAAGCCTTCCTGGAAGAGGTGGCATCTGAGTGCACCCTGAAGTTGGAGTTGGTCAGCTGTGAGGGGGAAGTCCAGGCAAAGAGGACAAAAGAAGTTGAAGGAGCGGAGTCCAAAGAGGAGGAGGTCCAGGCTGGGTGCCTTGCGGGCTGGCTGAGGGAGGGACCGCCACTTTCTGTGGGGCACCGCAGAAGGGCTCAGAGTTTCTACTGGGGCTGGGAGGCTTGCAGGCTGGGCTGGAGGGCCAGAGGGCTCCTGTCATTGTGCAGCCACCGATTACAGGGTTTGGGGACCACTCAGTGCCACGTACATTTCCTCTGAGGATCTGGGGAGACACAGACAGATCAGGAATGCTTCCAGCTGGGCCAGGAAGTGTCCTCAGGCTGGTCTAACCCGCTGACCTAGGGCTGGGCTGGGCGGGTCTGGTCAAGTCATTCCAGGGTTGGGGTCTGACTCTGCAGCCTCGCTCTGGATCGGGTGGGAAGGAGGGCCAGTGTGACGAGGCCAGAGCAGACACCCAGGTGGGGGGCCAGAAGGGCTGCACCCAGGAAGGGGATGGAGAGCAGGGGCCCCTCTGCAACGGGACTTCACACAGGAATTAGCAACAAAGAGCATGCCTGGGAATCACTCATGCCTTTATTTCTTCAACAGCTGTCAGTGGGTATCTACTCTGTGTCAGGTACGAGAGAAACAGCTGATTTTCTAATGCGGATGAAGGACAGTCATCAAGACAAACAAGAAACATTCATAGTAACGCATGGTGGGTGCTGAGGAGGAAAACTAAAGCATTAGAGTGATGGAGAATATTGGGAGGGTTTGGGGTTTTAGGTAAGGTGGGTAAGGAGGGCTTTGCCAGGAAGGTGACCTTCCAGAAAAGAGAGAGAGGGCAGAGTGGGTGTCTGGGGAAGAGCGTCCCCTGCAGAGGGAACAGGAGTGAGCCCCTGGGGGGGCCGTGCTCAGCAACAGCAAGGAGTCTGTGAGGCTGCGGCACGCTGGGGCTCCCAGGGCGTGAGAAGGGAAGCAAAAGTTCTGAGCAGAGAGGTGGTGTGATATCACCCCCCTGCTCGAAGGCCCCCCTGGCTGCTGCGTGGAGAGCAGACCCAAGGAGGTGGCAGTGGTCCCAGAGCCTCCAGTTAAGGGCCACTGCAGTAAACATGATGGTGGCCGAGACAGGGCAGGGGCAGCGCAGGCTGTGAAAAGCAATCTGACTCTGGACATTCTGTCAAGGGAGCGGGAACAGGAAATCCCGATGGATAGGACCCAAGGGCGCTGAGAGCCAGCAGGAGGCAAGGATGACTCCAGGGTGATTGAACTGAGTGAATGAATGAGCAAGCGAATGATGGAAAACCCAACACCCAGGAGCCCCCCTCCTCCACTGCCCTTATCGGAGCCCATCCCCACGTGACTTGAAGAAAGGGCCAAGGGGCGGGCCCTTGCGCCACAGTAGTACCTCTGCCGGCGCTGGCCGAGGTGCTGAAACCACTGTGCTGGAGGTGGTCCCATCTCTCTGGGCCTGGGGCTCCTCCTGGCGAGGGGTGCTGGGCAGGGGTGCGGGGCAGAGGGCAGGAGGGGCTGGCCCAGTAACCAGTGAGGGTCCCTGTTCTACAGGGAGCCGGCCTGACTCTGCTGGTCTCTCTCTCTCTCTCTACTTGACACATCCTTATCCTGCAGCCCACTGCGGCGGGGGTGGGGGTGGGGATGGGGGGGTTGTGATCATCCTCTCCTCCTGCTTCTGACCCCCAGCTGAGAGCCCCCAGGTCAAGGCCGTGTCCTGTCCTCCACAGCTGCGCTACTGAGGCCAGGCCCTGGGGGTGAAGGGGCTACCTGCACAGACGCTGGATCCAGACGGCCTGGGATGCATTCTGGCAGCTTGCTTCACCACTCTGCCTGTTTCCTCGTCTGTGTGCTGGGGATCGCAATAACACCCCCTGCTAGAGTTGTTGTGAAAATTAAATGAGTGGCCCCCAGCACTCAGCCGCCCCTGAAGGGGAACTGGCCACATGGCTGATCTTCTCCGGACCTGAAGCCTGCCCCCCCCCCAGAGCTGAGGAGGAGGGGGGAGGTGACCTGGCCGGGAGACCCCGCCCGGAGCCGAGGTGGGCTTCCCTTGTGGGCACGGTGAGGTTGTCATCACGGGCCGCCCTCCTGAGGCGCCCCTCCCCCACCCCAGACATGAGCCCAGCCTCCTGGAGGGGTGCTGAGGCCAGCTGAGCAGACTTGGGGAAGTTGGGAGGGTCCCAAGCCCCCCTTGAGATGAGGGGGGAAGGTTTCTTTCCCTCCCCCACCCTGCCCATGGAGGGAAGGGAGGGGCTGCTCCATGCTGAGTGGGGTCCTAGTTGGAGGACCTCAGATCATCTTCTCTCTGGCAGCTTAGGCACGGCAATCCTTCTGGAACTCTTTATTAAACACCCACACTCATGGTGTAAATGCCCTGCAAGAGTTAAAACCGCACGGAGCGGGGAGGGGGGGGGCGGAGAAAGTGGAGAGAAGCCTCTCCCTGGCCCACCCTCTCCTCTCCGCAGAAGCAACAACTCCTACCTGTCACTTGCGTCTCTCCCAGGAAAGGTCCAGGCCTTTATGGGCATAAATGTTCTCTAGAAACGCAAATCTGACCCTGCTGCACACTGTGTCTGGGCATCGTTCCAGGATCCCCTATTTTGCTTTTTAAAAAATTTTTATTTATTTAGGCTGTGTTGGGTCTTCGTTTCTGTGCGAGGGCTTTCTCTACTTGCGGCGAGCGGGGGCCACGCTTCATCGCGGTGCACGGGCCTCTCACTGTCGCGGCCTCTCCCATTGCGGAGCACAGGCTCCAGACGTGCAGGCTCAGTAGTTGTGGCTCACGGGCCCAGCCGCTCCGCGGCATATGGGATCTTCCCAGACCGGGGCTCGAACCCGCGTCCCCTACATCGGCAGGCGGACTCGCAACCACTGCGCCGCCAGGGAAGCCCGCTCCCCTGGTTTTTGACCCGTGTCTCCGGTCAGCGAGGATCGAGTGTTAGGATCTCTTGTCCGTTTCCCCACTGGCCCCCTTTCCAGACATCAAAGAGGCTGCTGCCAGGCATTCATCTTCCAAAGTGCAACGTGGACGCGCGTCAGGATGCCGGCCCAGCTCCCAAATTGCCGGCTGGAAGGGCTTGGCCCCTCTTAGAAAGGCTGGCTGAGGGTGGGCTGGAGACCACCCATGGGAACTTGGGTTGCATGTGGAGCTGGGGGGTTTTCCCGACGTCCCCAGCAGGTCGTGGTGAGGTGGTGGTACGGCTCAGGCTCTCCATGCCCGGTGCAGGACTCTGATGACTGCAGCCTGGTGTCCTCCCGCTTTCCTGAAAGACGGCCATGTGGGGTCTGATTGGAAGCCGAGTCCAGCAATTAATCCTGTCAGAGCTCCACTCAACTGCAGGGGTTTTTCTCCTTTGCTCCCTTGGCCTAGATTTCCCCGGGGACAGCTCTGACTGGCCGCGCTGTGCTTGGTAAATTAAATGTTAAAAAAAATCCCCACGATGGCTTTAATCAATCCACTGAGATGGTGGCAGCCCCCTCCCAGAAGAGCGGGGTCCACTGGTGGAAGCCCCCCAGGATCAGGGTCTTGGAGAGGTGGGGAGGGAGGAGGGTGGGGGGTGCCCAGGGTGGCCTCCAGTGGCCAACAGGAGGGGCTGAGGAGGGGGAGGGGGGGACTCCGGACCTCCTTATGGCTTGCCCTGATCTCTGCCCCAGGCCAGGAGTGGCCATGGGGACGGGGAGGCGGGCAGCTCCTCCTGGGGTGCCTCTCCTGATGCGAGGCCCGGGTGAGGCAGAGCAGTGGTAATGGCCAGCCCTGTGCCAGGCAGATAAGGTGTTTATGATGAGCCCATCGGGTGCAGTCAGGTGGAGACAATGTCCTCCAGTTGCCACTGGAGTGTCAGGGGAGGAACCACGTGGAGCAGGAGGGTCTCCCGGCGGTGGAAGAGGCGTGAGTAGGGAGAGTCCACGGTCCTCTCCAGGGGACAGGGGGGGCTGCGGGGCTGGCCCAGCCCAGCTGTCATGTCAGGCCATCTGCGCACCTGTGCCTCTGCAAGGGCCCAGTGCTGTGACCTCCAGGCCCTCGCTTCTCTGGTCTTCTCTCCATGCCTGCTTACCTTCCGGATCCTGTTCAGGTCCATCTCCCCCCGCAGTGTTGCCTAATACCCACCCCCTCTAACTCCCAAAGACCTTCCCGTGGGCCTAGGTTATTTAGGAGACCCTGTCCCAGGGCTCCACCCTCCCCAGGCAGGCGTCCCGCAGCCTGGCCTGCGCCCACAGAGGGCGCCCGTCAGCTTGCGAGGCTGGGGGGCTGCGCACCGAAGGAGCGCGGGATTCGGGCCTGAGTTTGTACCCCTGTAGAACCCACCCCCTGCTCCCCGAGCGTCCCGCCACGGACTCCGAAATTTGGTCGCTCCTGGCGAAGAGCAGGGATCCTCCAGCCCGCGGGAGTTCCAGGAACGGCCGGAGGGGTTCAGGTCAAGGGCAGAGAAGGCTGCAGGTGGCTGCGGAATCGGGGTCCTGGAGTGGAGGTGCTCTGGGCTCCTGGCGGGACGGGCCCTAGGAGTCCGTTGACCGAGGCTGGGGTGTGGGATGGGGGGCTTCCGAGGAGGGGCCCCAGACAGGAGCGCTGTGGAGCATGGGCAGAGCGGGAGCGCAAGGTCACTGGGCGGCTCCCTGCACCTGTCTAGGGACTGGGACCCCCAGAGGCGGAGGCCCCGGGGCGGATTGGAGTGGGAGGGGCCGCGACACGTCCCCTGTCCGCCGAGGTGTCGCGGAATCCCGCTAGGCGCTGCCGCCCGGACCCGTGCTTCCCGGCCGGAGCACCCGGTAGGAGGCGCGCGAAGCAAGGGGGTGCGGAGCCAGGCCGGGTGCTGGCCCCGTCCTCCGCCCCAGGGCCCGCGGGGTACTCGGCCCCCGCCCCTCCTCCTCGGGTGTGCGTGTCCGGGAGTCTGGCTCGCCGCTCGGGCGGAGGGGGCGCTGTCGGCGCGGGCGGGCGGGGCCGGAGCGCGGGGGCGCGCGGCGCGGAGCTAGCGCAGGGGCCGCCGCCGCGGGCCGCGGAGGACTGGGGGCCTGGCGGGCTGCCCTGCGCGGTGCGGGGCGCGGCGGAGGCGGGCGCGCGGCCAGTGAGCGCGCGGGCGGGAGGGGAGGCGGCGGCGGCGGCGGCGGCGGCGGCGGAGGCGCTCCCCGCGCTCCGCTCCTCCATGGCGCTGCCGGGGCCGCCCGAGCCGCCCCGCGGCGCGCCCCGCAAGGCGCCCAGCCTGCTGGAGATGGGGGCGCTCTGCCTGGACTCGGAGATCATCCTGGGGTTCACCAGCCACCTCCTGCGGCGCCGAGCCAAGGTGAGGGCCGGGCGGCGGGACCCGGCTGGCGGCAGAGGCGCCGTCCCGCGACTTTGCGTCGCGGCTCCCGCGGCTCAGGGTGCGGCGCCGGGAAAGAGGCGGCAGGTCCCGAGCAGCGTCGCGCAGGCCGGGCCGCACTTTTCCCCCCTTAGTGCTGCCCCATCTCTCTCCCTCCCCTCAGCGCGGCGTCCCGAGCGGGGGACTGTCGGCGAGGGAGGAGAGCGCAGCGCAGGGACTCCGAGTCGCGCCGCGCGCCTTGCTGGGGAGGGCGAGGCGGGGGGCCGGGGGTCTCGCGGCTGATCCTGAGTCCCGAGGCGGTCCAGGTTCCGCGGGGCTGTGTCTGGCCGTCCCCGGGAACCCGGGTGTAGGGTGTGGGCGTGTGCTTCCGGAAGCGCCGCAGCCGTGCGGACGAACGAAGTTGCGGGTGTGGCCGGCCCCGGGCATAGGACAAGGGCTTCTGGGGCCGATGTGTTTCTGGAGGTGCAGGTGAGGAGTGTGTGCGTCGGCGTGCTATAGAGTCGCGCTTCCCGGGCCTGCGTATGTGCGTGTCTGTGTCCCAGAGCAGTTGAGGGGCGGGGGCTGCGATGTCCCGCGGTACCCAGATCCGGACGGGGGTGACGCCCCTTTCCTTCGGGAGGCTTCGAGGAGCTAGGAAAGGGGAAGAGCTTCGGCCTCCAGGCCGAGTGGAAAGGGGCTGGACAACGTGGGACCGTGGAGTGAGAGCGGGGACCCTCTGCCCACTTTATGCTCCCCTCGCCGCTTTGCAGGCCAAGAACAACTGGGAGAGCCAGGAGGGGCAGATCACCCCGCTCCACTCTCTTCTGGGGAGTGTGTGTGCGTAGGTGGAGAGGACCTTTCAAGTGAAAGGGAGGGTGGGCAAAACATAAAGAAGGAGTAGCTTTGAGGGGCTCAGGAGAGGCGGGGAGCGGCTCGAATCTGTGTGAGGGTCTCACTGCGTGCCGGGGAGCTGCGGTTGGGGTCTCCGCCTGGGCCGCGGTTTTCCAGCCGCCCTCTGCTCTGGCTCCGCTCCTTCTAGCCGCCCTCCCGGCGCGCCTCTTCGCCCCGGACGTGTGGCGCGGGGCCCCTTCCGAGCCTCGCGGCGGCGGGGGCGCAGCGGCCAGCAGGGGGCGCTCGCGTCGCGAGAAACCGGGTGGCCGCGCCCGCGGAGCCCGACCCTGGATTTCTGGCTGACCCAGAGCCGGACCCGGAGCCGCCTGCCGCCTCGGATAGCGGCGACACTTAGGGCTGAGCTGGAGCGGGAGCAACTGGTCGCCGGAGAAGGGGGGCGACCTCCCAGCCGGAGGCTAACAGGCAATTAATTCCGGAGCTAAGTTCCCATCTGCCCGGCCGGCTGACAACAGGTCCCGCGCACACCCCCAGGACCACCTCCTCCCTCTTCCCGGGCGCACGGCGCGCACACCGGCCTTCTTGCACACGCGCGGCTGCAAAGACTCGCGTGCCGTTTGCAGACACGCCTAGGCACAGATACACTGGCATAGGCGCTGCACGTTCCGAGACGCAGAGCCCGGCGATACTCACCCACGCGTGACAGTTAGACCCAAAGTGTGGCCACCGACACGCGGAGTGCGCTGGATTTTCAGGAAAGAGCGATCGGGAGCCTGGGGGCCGGGGTTCCCTTCCACTTCGCTGTGTGACCTTGGGCAAGACCTTCCCCTCCGCGGCCTCAGTTTTCTCGCCTGTAAAGTGACGAGTGGGTTGGGGCCTCCCAGGAGACCCCAGTGTCCCAGGAGAGGAGCAGGAAGGCGCATACGCGCGCGTGTACGGGGTCTCTCACCGCGGCCCCCAGCGCCCCTCCCTCGGACTGGGACTCGCCTAACAGGTTGGGGGCCTCGGAGAGGGTGCGGCCGCGCGGCGCTGCGGGACCCCCTCCCCCACACACTGCAGAGCGAGGGCTTGGGCGGGGCGGGACAGCTCTCCCGGAGCCCCGCCCCGCCCCGCCCCCGGAGTCCCCGGCCCCGCCCTCGTTTCCGAGCGCGCTCTGCCGCCCCAGCCACCGCGCTCTCCGCCACTTGCCTGCGCCGCGAACTTCGGAGCGGCCGGCCGGGCCATGGGGGCGTCCCCAGGCCGGATCACGTAGCCGCGGCGCCCCCGGAGAGCCCTCGTGGCCCCCAAGCGACGGCCCAGCCTTTCCTGAGTCCCGGCCATGGGCAGCCGCGGCGCCCCGCTGTGTGCGGCGCAACCCGCGGTACGCGCAGCGGGGCACGAGAGGGAGGCGGGCGACGGGGGGCCGGCGGACGGCCCGGGACCGAGCCCGGGACGCGGAGGACACTGGCAGGGTGCGCGGCGCCCCCTGGGGGCCGGGCCTGGAGCGGAGCGCGGTGGCGACGGGCCTCCTGCTGGGGGGAGGCGGGCAGTGAAGACCTCCGGGATGGAAGAACACGGTGCGCTGCAGGTTCGCGCCCAGCGCTCGTAACTTTGTCGAGTGCGTCACTCGGGCTGGGTCGCTCTGAGGTCTGGAGTCTGGCCCAGGCTCACTGTCCCCTTCTGCCCCCACCCCCACCAGGTGGCAGAGGGCGGCCCGGCCCGCGAGCCGCTGCAGCTGCTGGAGGTGCCCCCCCGCAAGAGGCTGACCGCCGGGCCCGAGCAGGATCCATGTGGCAGCCGCCCTGCGCCCGAGGGCGCCGGGGCGTGCGCGGAGCTGGGCCACTCGGCCGGTGGAGGCGGCTGGTGCCGCCACTGCCACACGAAGCTCGCCGAGCTCAAGCGACAGGCGTGGAAGCTGGTCGGCGGGCCCGGGACACCCCTCCGGGTAAGTGACCCTTCCTCAGGCCGGCCCCTGGGACGGGTCCCACGCTGGAACTTGGGAGTCTTCGGGGCCCGGAGGGAGGCGAGGTTCCACCGTGGATTTTTGGCCAATCCCTTCCCTTCTCTGGGCCTCGGTTTCCCGTCTGTTAACACCTTGCGTGTGAGTTGGGGCATTTCATCCTAAGAGGGTCCCACTGTCTGATCGGAGGGGGTTGGGCAGGCGTTTATGCTGCAGATGTCCCACAGCTGGAAGCCTAGTGTGTGTTTGGGAGAGGGAGGAGAGGGGGAGATGGCAGGGCCTCCACCCTGGGCGGGACAGCTCCTGCCTTCCCAGCAGCAAGAGGTTATTTTGTGCGTTGTCGCCCTTGGGGCACCTGGGCCCCCAGCCAAGTGTCTGGAAACTGCACACCTGGGGCAGAAGGGCTTGGAGGGCCAGAGGGTGGGCCCCCTCCCTGTTCCCTCCCTGTTCCCTCCCTGTTCCCTCCCTGTTCCCTCCCAGGGCCATGGATAAGAGTTGCATACGGCCCACAGCCTGTGGCTCTGCCACTTTAGGCAGTGGCCACCCATCTGGTTCCCCAGGCTCCAGCCCCAGCTGCCAAGGTGTTGGCCAGGGGCGGGGGCTCTGCTGAATTCTGCAGCCAATGGGCTTGCCCTGGTCTTGGAAGGAGCGGGGACCATTGTTCCAGGAACAATGCGCTCTGGAAGTTTGCACAGCCTGGGAAGCTGGGGGCTGGGGTGTGGGGGGGTCTCCAGAGGAAGCCCTTCCCGCCTGACCTGCAGCCTTTCTGCAAGCTGTCCTGGAAGTAAGGCTGCATAATCCCCATTGAATCTAAATATAGTTCTCCGAGGAGGCCCTGCGGTCTGGGTGAGACCCTGGCCTCCTGGGGTCCAGCGGTGTTCCCCATGGCATTGGGAGTGGGGCTGCGAGTCTGGTTTGTGTCCTGGGCACCCTCGCTCTGCGGTCAGGGGAGGGGACCTGTGGCCCGTCCTGGGGTGGGGCTGGACGCTCCCGCCGCATCTGCTGCCCTGAGCAAGGTGCAGCCTCGCCACACTCTGTGCCCCAGATGAACTGAATCTGGTTGAAAAGACACGAGGAGACCTTCATGGCCCCAGGAGAGGGTGTTCTGGGCTAGACTCCCGGTGGCCTGACAGGGCCACAGGGCCATCTTACCACCCCGTTAGGGGAAATTGAGGCCAGAGAGAGGAGAGGCTTTAGTGACTGAGCTGGGCTTTGCCTGGTGGTGCCGGGCACGTGGCCGGCGGGTCGCAGGTGTGCAGGGGATCCTGGTGGAGAGAGCTGCAGCTCACACCAGTCGCTGGTGGATTCGGGGTCCCTCATCTGGGAGGTCTCAGTGGTCTTTTCCTGCAGACAGCTCATCAGGGAAGGCCCTGGACCCCCCAGAATGCTCACCGCCCACCTCCCCTGGCCTCCTCGAGTTTGGCGTTTGACACCGGGTACCCCTCAGTGCCAGGTGAGGGCTCACCCCCTTCCCCAGCTGTCCCTGGCGTCCAGTGGCCCATTCACGCAGCGGACCAGGGTCTCTGGCTTTGTTGATCCCTTTAGCCCCTTCCCCCGCTGCATTTCCTCCTTTGTCAGATGGGGGTGGCCTCCAGGGGCCCTTCTGGGGGGCTGTCCGACCTGTAGGGTGCTGTGCCTGAGGAAGGGAGGGCCCCGTCATCCACGGTTTCTCCAGAGAAGGTGGGAATGGGCCCAAGGGGGCTTAAGGCCCTCGGGCTGAGCCACCCGGGCCGTGGGACGTGGTACAAGGTGGCTGGGGCCTCGGCGGGGGTGTCGTTGTTCTGTGTGATCCAGGCTGATTCGCGCATAGCCTGCAGCCTCACCCGGCCTGCCCCAGAGCTTCCTGCAGGGCAGGCTTGGGAGATGGTGCCCGGGATGGGCTTGTGCAGCTGCTTCTGCTTTTAGTTTGGGAGGGAGGCTGGGGCAGCCAGGGGGACCTGTGTGTGCCCGGCTCTGGGTGAGCCCCAGGGGGTCCTTCAAGGAGTCCGGCCCGGTGGTCCAGGGGCACTGGGCTCTGCTCTGAGGCTGACAAGGCACTGGAATGTAGAGTTTGTGGTCTAGAGTTTTCCCCCAGGGGGCCCTTTCTTGTTTCTCATCTTGAGGAGATGAGCTTTGTGAGAACGGTACTTCACAGTTTACAGAGGACTTTGCTGGCTGTCATCTCACCTAGTCCCATGCTTGGGGCATCTGGGGAGGCCCCAGACCGGAGGTGGCTTGCTGGGCTCCCATGGCCTGGGGTGAGGGTGGAGCTGGGACCCCAGCCTGGCTGAGAGGCCCTTGCCCCTGGGGTCCCTGCCTGGTCTCAGGTGGGAGGGAGGCTTGGGAGGGTCGAGGGACGTGATCTCTCTCGGCCACCCATCCTCTGCCTGAGGCATCCCTGCCGGGGCTCGACTCCCCCCTGGTTTCTTGCCCACCCTCCTGCCAGCTGACAGCTCTGGGCTGTGGGGCCTTGGGCAGGTTCGCTGAGAGCTCGTGGCCTCGGTTTCCCTCCCTCTCTGTACCTGGGACCACCTTCGCACCCCGTTCACAGGTGTGTTGGGCCGCGTCTGGCACAGGCTGGCCCGTGTGCCTCAGCCCTTGTTGCTTTTGCTGGGATGCGGGCTCGGGGGTCATGCTGTGCCCAGGTCTTTGGTGCCCATGGGAGGTGGGCGGGCGGCCTGGGTGGAGGGCCCGCCTCCCCCTTGCTGCCTCTGCTCCCTTCTCCCTGCGCCTGCCTCAGTTTTCCCACCTGGGCAGTGAGGAGGACCGTGGTTCCCGCCCAGGGACCTCATCCATGTGCAGCAGATAGGACTGTGCCCCCTGCTTTTGAGCCCCAATGTCCCTGGGGGCCGTGGGCGAGGGAACACTCTCTGCCGGCCCAGCTTGGAGCCCAGAGACCGTCCCGCCTGCACTGAGAGGGGCGGTGGGCCTGGTTGTGGAGAGGATGCCAGGCTGGGGCCTCTGGGCCTCCACGGAGCCACCTTTGCTCTCACCAGGGTCCCGGGCCTTGTCTCTGAGTGACCCCTTGGGACCCCTGCGTGGCCTGGAGCATGCCCTCCGGACTGTTCTGTGGCCTCCGTGGGCCACTCCTCCCGTGGCCCTGCTGCAGATGCCCTGCTTCTCCCCAGACCCCCACCCCCCGCCCCAACCTCCCGGGTGGTCCTGCTGGTTCCCTGCTCTGCCCTGCCTGCCCCTGCCTCCGAGAGGCCTCCGCTGGGGGCTCCCAGCACCCCACCCAGGGAACCAAACCAGGCCTTCCTCTCCTCCGCGACTGAGCGCCCTCCAGCTTAGCACTGGCCGCTCTGTCCCCTGAGTCAGAACCCGAGGCCCCAGCCTTCCCTGGCAAACTGGTCACCAAGTTCCTGCAGGCCCCTGTCATTGTCCCCCGGCCCAGCCCACCCACAGCTGCCCACCCTCGGGGCAGCCAGAGGGGACTCTGAACCGTGGAGCCCTCAGGAGGGTCCCTGGCCAGTCTGGGGTCCTGCTGTCCAGCTGGGCCCTGCCAGACTGAGGCCAGACCGAGGCCCCCCGAAAGGCACAGCCCCTGGCTACGGGGCCCCTTCTTCATTGCATGTGGTCTGCCACAGCACCCCTTTGGCAGACTCCCCCCCCCGCCCCCGCCCCCGCCCCGTACTCATTTGATGGAACCGTACAGCCTGAGTTGCCCTGAGCCCCGCCTGGGCAGCTGACGGTCGTGGGGGACTCAGACCGCACCGAGTGGCCTCACTTTGAACTCCTGGCACAGAGCCTGGCAGCCCTCCGTGTGCAGCGAACCTCCCCTCCCCCCCCCTCCCCCGAGCTTTCCCTCCCCCACATCTCCACTGTCCTCCCCGAGGCCACCCCTGCTGCCACCTGGGCCCACCTTTTCTCAGCCCTTCCCACACTGCACGACCACTGTGTGGTCTCTGTGGCCAGTGTGCTACCCCCAGGCCAGGAGCTCTGTCAGGGCAGGCATGGAGTCTGGGTCACCCGGAAACGTTTGTTGAACGACTGAGTGACCAGACCTTGCCTCCCACACCCTGCTGTGTTCACCCCGAGGGCTGCTGGACTGGATCTTGGCTCTCCCCCCGCCCCACATGAGGCCCTGTGGAGGATGGCGGTCCCCAGCCCCTTGCAGCCTTGGGGGGCAGGGGTCCTGCCTGGCGATCTTCGGCTGCGGCCCAGATGCACCGCGTGGAGGTGGTGACTCTTCTGGAGCCCGTGACTTCCACGTGTCGATACGGCGCTGAACTGATTAGTGCTCAGATGGGGAAAGTGATCAGTTCTCCTTTCGATCTGGCCAATCTCTCGCTCACCCGGGCAGGGGGGGTCTCGTCCTCCGCCTCCCTGCGAATTCCAGAACCACCGCCCGCCCATGCAGCCCCAGCGCTGGTTCGTGTTTTTCGCCAAGCTGGACAGCGATTCTGGAGGCTGCCGGGAGGTCGTGGGCTCACCCCGGGCACAGCTCGGTGTGACGTGACCAGGCTCCTAAGGCTAGAGGCCTGGAGACCCTCCCATCTCTCTCTGGGGCCTGGCTCAGGGGTGGTGGGCCTCTGTCACCACCCCCAGGAAGCCTGCGTGGTCTGTCCCCACCGCCCCCAGCTCTGACTGCACTGGCGTGCTATGGTGGGGTCCCGGGGAGGCAGGGGCTTGGCCCAGCTGGTGCTGGACATTTGCCACCTGGGGTCACACTTCCCGGGCCCCTGTCCCCCATCCTGTTTGGAGCCTGGCCTGAGCTCCACCAGCTTGTGGGGGGGGGGCTCCCCGGGGCGGGGCACCTGGCGTCAGCAGCATTCTCCAGCTGAGCCAGGTGTTGGCAGGCTCCAGAGGCAGTCGGGAGGTGTGAGAGGGGCCGGTGCTCCCCGGGGCTGGCTGCTGGGCACTCTCCCAGCTGGTAGGGGGCTGATGACTCGGCCGGGGAGGGGTCAGGGCGTGGGGACCAAGCCCGGGCAGGGGGAGGGAAGAGGCCGGTCAGGCCTGGCCTTGCCACTTGGCCTCTGCGAGACCTCGGCCGGCCCCTTCACACCCTGCCCTGGGCCCCTCCTCCCTAGGCGGGCGGTGGTCTAGCTGGTGTCCCCTGCCGTCCCTGAGAACTTCCTTTGGTGCTATCCGTGTGCCCGTCTTGGGTCCTTGCTGGTCTGGGGTTTCAGGGAGTGAGGGTGGGCTGGGATGGGGGGCGGGACTGAGCTTTGAGTCCTGAGCACCTGCCCTCTGAACGTCAGCCAGAAGCGGAGATGGGCCTTTGGGGGCCGGCCGGGGCCTGGGGTAGGGAGCTCTGTGTCTTGCAGGAGGGAGCTTCTCGGGGGGAGTCCAGTTGCAGTCAGCACGGGGGCTGAGCAGGGGAGTGAGTTGTGGTGACTTTCCTCACTGCCTCTCTGCTGAAAGGGGGAGGGTCAGGGTGTCACCCCTGTATCTCGGGCTGCTCAGTGCCTTGCCGGGGGCTTGTCTTGGTCTGGCATGGCTTAAAGGAGAGGGTCTGGGGCCTTCTCAAGGCTCCCTCGAGTGTCCTGAAGGGATCTTTTACTTGGGAGCTGGAAGAGTTGGTTGTTGCCTTGAATGGCAAGGAAAGTCTAGTTTCCTTTTTCCTTTGCCTGCCAGGAAGCTCACCGCAAATGCAGTCTTTACTTCCGCCAACTGCGTGGACCCTTTCTCACACCTCTGTGGGAACTAATCATTCCTAGCTACTCTAGCATGACTGTCTCTAACCACATGGTTTTACTTCCAATTTATGCCGAGTAGTTCCTGGAAGCCACCGCAGTTTTTGTGCAAGAAGGTGTGGGGTATGAATAAATAAACAGGATAGAAGTGGATCGAGTGTCCCTCAGTGCGTCTGGCCTCCGTCCACTCGTCTGCTTCCTGGGGACGGGGAGCCCGTGCGCTGGGGGGTGGCATTCAGGGCCAGGCTGTCCCCTGTCAGGTTTCTGGAAGCAGCTGGTCTGGGCTGGCTGGGAGCCTCTGGGAGCCGCTCTCCGGTCGTCCGCCCCTGACCCCTGACCTCTGAGCCCCATGATCTCCCTTCCCGCTGGGTGGACGCGTGGCAGATAAGCCTCTCTCCCCCAGCTCCCGTGGCCCCAGCTCCTGTGGTGTGGTCGCTTCTTGGCAGGGCCTCAGCTGCCCTGTGTGGGAACAGCGTCCTTGGGCTGAGTAACCACTCTGGCCCCTTCCGGGTAAAGGGGCGCTTTCGCTTCTGGTGCTACGTTTTGTGGCTGAGGGACCCACGTGGACGGCAGGGCTCCTGGGAGGGCCCCCCGGACTCATCTGGTCTGGTCCCTGCCCGCCCCGGGCAGCGTCCCAGGCTTCGGCTGTGGGCTCTGGGCTGGGGCAGGGGTGGGCGGGCTCAGCTAGGCGCCTGGGGCTGGCGGATTTACGGTCCGACACAGCCCAGTGACAGGCTGCTGTGTCCACTTTGGGTGGATGTCCTTACACCGCCGTGTGCGTTCACCTCTGATCCCGTGTGATGGATGCTGGCCTGCACAACTGCCTCTTTCCGGGTGGAGCGTGCCGGGCGCTGGCCCTGCCCCGTGCCCTGCTCGGGGGTGTGGGCTGCAGCGTCGGCTCCTTCCTAATTGTCCCGTCCTAGGCTCCCCGTCCCCATCCTCCCCCACACAGCCTCGGTGCAAGGCCACAGGCCAGTTTTGCTTCCTGGAATCCCCGCCAGCCCCACATACTTGGCCTGTTCAAAACCCGTCACCAGTGAGCAGGCCTCTGGGAATTCTGTGCTTAGCTCCACCACCGCATGCGCCAGGGCAGGAAATAGCGGACACACGGGTGTGATTGACTTGCCCGAGGCCACGCACCCTGGCTTCTCTGCCTCCGAAGTCTGTGCTCTTAACCAAAGTGCCCTGGGAGGGAGGGCTCTGGAAAGGGGGCACCCAGGAGGACGTCCTGGAGGAGATGGTATTTGACCTGGGCTGGAATTAGCCCAGAGGTGGGGTGAGGGTCTCCAGGAGTGGAGCCTCAAGAGCTCGAGGATGGGGATGCCTGGAGCACATGTGGAGACTGTGTCTTGGGTGCCCTGTAGGGTGACAAGGGGAAAGCCGGATGAGGTCGAAGGTCGGGAGGTGGGGTGGAGTGCAGTTGCGCCCCAGCCCTGGAGTAGAAGTGGGGCCTGGGGTGTCCTGGGAAGCCCTCTGATAAAGAGCCGTAGTTCCGGGCTCTTCTGGCAGCCTTGTCGGAGGGGCTGGCGGGTGGGGGTGGCCCTGTGTGCAGGAGAACTTGGTACCTGGGGCCACCTGGGAGCAGGGGCCCCATTCGGCTTCTGCACCTGCCCCTTTTGCCGGGGCTCAGAGCCCCCCAAGTGGCGTTGGGGGCCCTGGCCGTGGCCTGGCTTGCGGGGTGCGGTCTGCCACGGCCCGTCGTCCAGATGAGGAAACTGAGGTCCACAGGCTGTGCTCACGTCCAGAGGCGGACAGGCGGGCTGAAGGTCGTGTCTGGCTGGGCTCCAGGCGCCCCCTCCCACCCCGCGGCGGGTGTCCTGATGGAGCTGCTTCTCCACCACCCTCACCCGCTGAGGCTGCCCTGCCTGTCTGGCCTTTAGCCCCCCGGGCCCCTGCCACCCTTGTGTGGCCTCGTGCGGAGGATAGGGAGGCCATTGAGGGGAGGAGGTGTCAATGAGCTAGTGTGTGCCCCGAGCTGCCCAGCTGGCCGGTTCCTGGCACAGGGCCTTGGGGATGGGTGCCGGGCAGCGCTGGGTGGGCCAGGCTGCGGCCCCCCGCCCCTTCCCCCGTGTCAGCTTGGGGCCCCAGAGCTGCAGCCTGCAGGCCGGGGTGGTCTCTGGCGGCCTCGCTGGCGGAGGGAGGGTCGGGTTTGGGTCTGCAGGCGTCCCACTGGACCCAGCCGGTGGTGGGGCCTGGGGCTGGGGGCCGGGCCCCTGGTGAGGCTCTGGCTGGGAGGGAGGGAGGGCCTGGGATGGCTGCGGTGTGGCTGGAAAGCGAGCCCGCTCCACGCGACCTGGGAATGTCCTCGACAGCAGAGCCTGGGAGGGCAGCGCCCGGCCCGGCAGCCAGGGGTCCCTTCCTGGACCTGTTGTCAACTCCGGAAAAGGGGGCCGCGCGGGGTCACGGCCCAGCTGCTTTGTTTGTGGAGAGAAGGGAGGATGGGGTGGAGGGAGCTGTGGCTGCTGGGGCCTTGCTCAGCGCCTGCCTGTCGAGCCTGGCCGTGTGGCTGGCCTCTGGGCCCGCGTGCTCTCCTAGCTGCCCTGCCCGTGGGTGCCAGGGCCCCCTTTTAAAAGACGGGGTGATGGGGGCTCAGAGAGGGTCACCTCATAGCCCTGCGGACTGGGGGCTTTTCTGAATTGGGGATAGAGCCCCTTCCCACCCCCTCCCAGGGGGGCATCCGTGGCGGTGGGGTGGGGGGCTTCTGGTCAGCTCCCCTCCTGCCCTGCGCGGGGGGCCTGGCCGGCCGGGCTGGGGAAGCCTCTCCTGGTGGTGATGGTGGGGCAGCGCGGCCCCCTCCAGGACTCCCTCACAGAGCAAATGGAAGGATTACTTAAAGCAACTTGGAGACCCAGAGACACAGCGAAGAACGAGAAGTCATCATTTTTAAGAGCGGGGAGGCTCCCCGAAAGCCAGGCAGCATGGAGGGTAGGTGGTACGCAATGCTAAATTGAATCGAATTAAGAAAAACACTTTCCAAATGCAAGTAAAATATCTGTTTAATTAGATCACAAAGAGGAAACCAAAAGTAATATTTTGCAGCAGGAACACTACTGTCTCTTTGAAGGTGCTGGGCTCCGGAGGGGAGGGGTGGGTGCCGGGCTGCACGGTGGCCGGGGCTTTCAGGGCTTAAAATTCTGGAGCCTGGGGCTGTGACCCCTTGGGGGCTTGGGCCTGTGGACCCTGGAGCTGCCAGGAGCTTCCCCGGGGCTGGGAGAGGAGACCAGGCCTGGGGAAGGGAGGGCTGCTCCGGGCAGGCCTCCCCCAGCTCCCTGCCCTGTGCTGGGGTCTGAGGATTGTTGGCTGTACGGGGTGGGGGGGGGGGCGGTGGGGAAGCGGTGGCTGAGGAATGGGGAGGGGCCTTTGTCTCCCTGAGGGCTGCCCAGGGGTCGGCAGGTGGTGTGGAAGGTGCCGTCACCCCTCACCTTCTGGGGTCCCGGGGTGCCCATTCTGGGAGTGACCCACGCCAGCTCCCAGGAGTAGCCTCCTCCCTGGAGCCCCGAGCGCTGGGCCAGGGTGCTGGGGGCGGGGATCCTGGCTCTAGGCCTGTCCTGCCCAGAGCTTGCGGTCCCCACGCTGGTCCCTCCAGTGTGGGCCGTGGTCCTGAGTGACCAGCGTGCAGTGACTGTCCCAGGCCGCTCGGTGGCCCAGCCGGTGCTGCCTGGCCTGTCTGAGGGGCTCAGGGTGCGCTGGGCTCTCCGTGTGGTCACCCCAGGTGGCTCCCTCCTCCTTGTTGGCCTTTGCCATCTCACGTGTGTGACAGGAGACAGAGGTCGGAGAGACGGGCCAGCCCTGCCCCACGCCGGGAGCCCCTCAAGGCCCGGGAGATCAGCCAGGCCTTCGGCAGTGATGATGTGAGGGTCCCCCAAGGGGTGGGCTGGCTCGGCTCCCAGTGCTGCAGGGGGGTGCTTGGCCCCTCGAGGGGGCTTTGGCCATGGGGTGGGCCCGGGCGTGCTGGGCCTGGCCTTCCTGGGAACTTGTGAAGCAGGACTCGGGAGACCGTGGCCTGGGGGGGGTCCGTGAGCACGGAAACACCTTGCAGTTGGCTCACCGAGCAGGTGACCGGGCGGCCCTGGGCTTGTCTCCCTGTGCGGGGGGTGCTTGAGCTTGGGGGCTCTCTCCCCCCCAGAGCGGACCCCTGTGGTTCCCACCTGGGGCTTTGATGCTCAGAGACTGAGGCCTGGGGCTGCTGGGGCCTCCCTGGCGCCCCACCTGAATTCCTGGGGACCGGCTGGGGGCGGGACTCAGGCGGGGGGCCTTCCGTGGCCGCGTGGTGGGGGGTCTGGTGTGGGCCCAGGGCCGTTAGCAGCCCCCCATGCCCTGTGCTCCCCACTTTCCTTCCGCCTCCTCCCGTGCGGGCCGTGGAGGGTGTGCCAGGGCTCCCCGGAAGCAAAGGCCCTAGAACAACGGGCAGCTGGGCGTGGGCGGGGGGTGGGGGTGCCTGGGCCGCCTTTCAAGTCGGCTAATGGCTCTAGCGGGCCGCCCTCCCTTGCCCTCTCACCCGCCCACCGTTAGCTGCCTCCCGCTGAGCGGAAAAACCAGAGTCACGAGGGCCGGGCCTGGAAAACTGGCAGGGTTGGGGGAGGGGGATGGAGTGACAGCCAGCGCACGTGAGCCAGGCGTGGCTGGGCCGCCGTCTGGATTCCATCTGTGGCCCACGGGCAACACGAGTGGGGTCCCCGCGGCGTTTCTGGGCCTCCCCGGGGCCCCACGGGGGAGCAGCAGGCGGGGGTGGTGTCGCTGATTGGGACCAGATGTGCCGGGCGCTTCCGAGGCTCCGGGGCCCGCCAGCCCCGGCCAGAGAAAAGCCAGGCCTTCCGGAGTGGCCCGTAAATCAGGTAGCTGGCGAGGCCCGGCCTGGCTGGGGTCACGCTGTCATTCGACCTGGCCCGCCCCGGGGGGCGGGCGGGTGAGGGGGCAGCTCTGCGGCCGAGCCCCCCGGAAGCGTGGGGCGGCGCAGGCGCACCCGGTTGCACGTGCTTCGCTTTCCTGCGCTTCACAGGTGCGGCGTTTTCTGCGAGCCGAGGCCTTGGGACAGCCCTGCATCCGGCGAGTCTGTCAGTGCTGTTTTTCTGGCAGCGCCATTTTTTAATCCGTGCTGTTTTTTAACGTTAAATGGTTTTTCTCAGACACGATGCTACTGCATGCCGAGCAGATTACAGTGTGGCGTAAACGTGGTGCTTATAATTGGGAAACCAAAAAACTCATGTGACTCGCTTTATTTCAATACCCCCTTTATTGCGGTGATCTGGACCGAAGCTGAAATCCCTCCGAGGTCTACCTGTCCTGGGGACACAGAAGCAGAGCGGTGGCCTGCGGATGCCGGACCGGCAGAGTGTACTTTCGTGGCAAGGCCACTCTGTCTCAGCTGTCCCCCCCTGGAGCCCTCCCGGGCGTCTGTGGACACTGGTCAGGCTGGCCACAGGCCAGGCTCGGGGAAGCCTGCTGGGATGGATGAGGCACCCCCTTCTGCATGGTGCTTACGGCTTCCGCATCTCAGGGTTTGGGGAGGTCGGTGTCCTTTTTTGGCCAAGAGGGCCGCTGGACTGGAGCCAGGCCTTGCCTAGAACCTTTTGGGAGAAGTGTGGCCAGGGAGGGGGGAAGGCCCCGGCTCTGCAGACCTGCAGCGGGTCCGGGCTGCGGTGACGGGGAGGGATGGGGCCGACCGAGTCCACCAGCTGGCCAAATTGGAGACCCAGGCCCGCATTTGGGGTTTGCTCTGTCAGGTGGCACTGGGAAAGTCCTGGGTGGTCACAGCCACAGCCGCGCTGGGCTCATGCTCTGCTGAGGGGATGTCCCAGCCAGGCACCTGTGGTTGGGGATTGCCCCCCCGGGGAAGGGGCAAGGATGCTGAGGGGCTGGTCCCAGCACAGACCCGGAGCCCTGCGGGGCTGCCCTGGGGAGGGGCTGAGGCAGAGCCTGGTGCGGGGGTCGAGGTGCAGGGGCTGGGCCCCGGGAATGGGACGCTTGATAGCTTTTCCCTCCAGTGAGTTTCCTTCTGAGGATTGGCTCCCTCGTCCTCTTCTTTCTTCCAGAGATGTCACCTCCTCCAGGAAGCCCTCCCTGACCTCCAGGCTAGGCGAGGGCCTCCTCTGGGCTCCCCTGGCTCCTGTTCTTAGCCCTCTCTGGTCGCCAGGCTCACAGTTAGACCCGCGTGTCCCCCTCAGTGCAGGGCAGGGGGAGGGCTGCAGGGACCAAGTCCATGCCCGGGATGGATCGTGGAGGCCATCGAGCCTTGCCTCCTGTCTCTGCTGGCTGCGTTCGGCCTCTGTCTTCCTGTGGACCTGGAATCGCCAGCTCGGCCCTGTGGAGCAGGGCCGGAGATGCCGCAAAAGCAGGGGGAGGGTCTCCAGCGCCCCAGCCCCACCTCCACTGGCTCTGGAGTAGACGTTGCTTCCAGCCGGGGCCCTGGTGCTGGCCACCCCCAGCCCGCCGTGGATACCTCGTTCTGCTGGCCCCCTGGCTGCGCCTTGGCTGGGCGGCCTTGGCCTCGGCTGCTGGCCGCACGTCGGCGAGCGTGCAAATGCCTCGTTAGCCGTGAGCGAGCGTGGTGATGGCGGCAGGAGGAGCTGGGCAGTTGTCAAGGGCACCACGAGCCTCACTCTCAGGCCCTGATGATTATTTCCCGCTGCGTGTGTGCCGACGACACCGTTCGGGGCTCATTCGTCAGCTATGGATGGTGCAGCGGCCGACACGCACGCTGGCCTGGCGCCGTGGACGTGAGGACCAGGCGGTGAGCCCCGGCACCCGGGCACTGATCCCTCTGACCCTTTGTCTCCTGTTCCCCCAGGACCCGTGCCTCTCCGCTCTGCTTCTCGACGAGCTGCCTGCGTGTCGCCCGGAGGCTGAGCGCCGCTGTGACGTCTGTACCACGCACCTGACCCAGCTCACACGGGAGGCTCTGCGGCTGCTGCAGGCGCCCTCCAGCCGCGAGGACCCTGACGCCCCCCATGGAGGCCCGGGACTCACGCCCCCCAGCCCTGGCGCTGCCACCAGCCCGAGGGATGGACCGGCGCTGGTGGGCCCGGTGGGGCAGCAGCCGGGCCGAGCAGGGCCAGACAGGAGGAAGGGGCTGGCTTGGCCGTCCGGGCCCAGCGTCCAGGTGTCGGTGGCACCCGCCGGCCTGGGCGGGGCACTGAGCACGGTCACCATCCAGGCCCAGCAGTGCCTAGAGGGCATGTGGAGCGTCTCGAGGGTCAACAGCTTCCTGCCACCGACGTGCCTGGTGAGTGCCTGGGGTGCGGTGGGCTCTGGGCCCCCTGGGACACCAAGCAGGACGCGTGCAGCCGGTCAGGGGCTGAGCGCCCAGCTCAGTGGGTGCCCTGCAGCACGCTCCCCCTAGAGCAGCGGCGCTGTGCCTTTTGGAGGAGGCCCCAGACATTCCCAAGGCCCTCGTCAAGTCAGCCTACAAGGTCACTGGGGGGCAGGGTCCTCTTGTGTCCCCTGGAGCATCCCTTCCACCAGGCACGTGGTTGGGGACGGTTTGGCCACTCTGAGAGCACACGTGGCGCCGTGGGCTGACGGAAGGGCCCTGTGGGCTGCTGGGACAAGATCAGACCGTCATCCAACACCTCCTCCTGGTGCCTCCCCGTCCGGGCTCTCCTGCCTGGAGCGCAGCAGCCCTGGGTGACACAGCCCTGCCCCGTGGACAGATGACAGAGGCCTGGAGGGTAGCGGGAGGCCTGCAGGTGGTGCGGACCCCGTTCCGGCTTACATGGGGCCTGGCCTCTCAGGAGCCGCCCCTTTTTGGGTGACTGTGGGATACCCCCTCCCCTCTCCGGGGCTCCCCTCCTCAGGCCCAGCAGATTGTCACCCACAGCAGTGGCATAGCCTCCGTGGAACCAGCTCTGGGCACCGGGGGTGCCGGGGGAGCCCCGGACCTGGGCTGGGTGTTCTCAGGGAGGGCCCCGCAGCCTGAGATGACCCCAGCTCCGGAGGGCGGAGCTGGGGGCCTGGCCCTGCCTTGGCCACAGGGCTTCGCTGGTTGGAGTTCCCCCCAAGTGTCCTCTGTGCCCCCCCCAGTCTTCCTTCTAAGAGAAGGCGTACCAGGGTAGGGGTGTCGGGAGAGGGTGGGTTATTGGATCGGGGGTTTCCTGGGACGCTGGAGGGAGTTGCTTTGGGTTTGGTGGTACATGGGACTAGGTGTCATGGGTGCCGGGAGGGCCTTTCCCCAGGAGGCCCGAGCCCTGCACGACATGGGTGGGGGGTGCCTTCTCCTGGGGGCCCAGCCGTGCCCGGAATAGGGGCTCACCAGGCAACAAAGTAGAAGGGACCCTGTAAGCGGAGGGACTGGTCTGTGTGCATGGAGGTGGGGAGGCCTTACTGGGAGACAGAACTGGGGGTGGAGTCGCAGCCGGCGGGAGCAGGTAGCGGTGCGGCACAAGTGTTTGTGGCTGTATCGTCCGCCCCCCGTGGAGCCCCAGGGGCAGGGAGACGGGTAGGTGGCTGTGAAAGCCTTTCCAGTCGCCACAGCGCCAGCCGCACCAACTCGCCCAGCAAGTGTCTCTGAAATAGAGCGCAAGGCAGACGTCTCCTGGGGTCTCCGTGCCCCGTGGGGCTGTGGGACATGGAGGCACGAGGAGGGCCCCCAGCTCTTGGGGCAAAGTCCGTACAGCCCCCGGGAGGGACTGACCCCCACCCCGCCCCCTGCCTCTGGGCTTGCCGGCCCCTCTGGAGGCACTGAGATGTGCTGGCTGGACGTTGCCGCCTCCAGGGTGGCCCTTGGCGAGACCCTGCCCTTGCTGGGAGCTGGCCCCCTGTGACTCGCTGCTGGAGCTGGTCCGCCCGAGGCTGCCCTGTCCTTGGGGACTCCCTGGCCCTCAGTAGCCTGGGGTGCACAAGGGGCTCCCGGGAAGAACTTCTGGGTCTGAACTAGCCTCCGGTTGGTGTGACAAGGCGCCCTGGGTGTGGCCTCGCTGCTTCCGACTCCTGCATTTGTTTAGTCCTGCGTGAGGCCAAGAAGAGGGAGGCCAGCTTCTGCCGTGCCAGTCCCATGGTGCCTCCTGGCCCGAGAGCTGGGCTCCCCGGGAGGAATGTGCCGAGGGGCTCGAGAGAGCTGGGCGGCTTCCTGGAGGAGGTGGCATTGAGCTGGGCCTGGAGGGAAGTGTATGGGGGCAGAGGAGGCTGCTGGGAATAGCCAAGGGGCTCCTTACCTGGGAGGGAGCTGAGCGCAGTCTTGCAGGTGGAGAGAGGTGCTGGCCGCGGCTCTGAGGGCTCCAGGAGGTGGAGGAGTGGGGTGAGCGGAGGTGGGGGAGGGCGGGACGGCGCAGCGCCGTGGTGCGGCCTCCCTGCACTTTGGTGGGGTCACTGGCCTCTAGCTGGGCAGCCCCGCCGGCGGCCTGCACACCGTAAAACGTGAGCATTTAAGGCTCCCTGTTGGTTTTACGTGTGCATTGATTGCGTTCAGGGTGGGTGGGAGTGGATTTATAATTAGACCACAGTCCTGGCGATCAATAGAGAGATTATTAGAACCATAAATAGAACTTTTGGACTCAGATGAGGTAATTTCCCCCTGAACCGGGGCATTGATCGTTAGAGGTGGCCCTGGAATGTTAAAATACTGCATGTTAGGCTCTAGAATTAAATACTTCTGGAGAGACGTGCCGTGAATCTCCACCACAGCCCATCAGTGGCCCTGGGTGCCGCGGCCTCTAGGCAGACTTGGAGCTGGGCGGGCGAGGTGGGCGGAGGGGGCCGGGTATGTTCTAGGCGCTGTGGCTGGCAGCCTGCCCCGCGGGCTGCCGGGGGTCATCCTGTGCTCCGGGTTCTCTAGCGTCCGGGTGGAGCAGCCCTCAGCCAGCCACGCTGTTGTCGAGACTGCGGCCCATTTCCTCGTCCAGAGCGCAGAGCTCGGCCCTTTCCGGGTCATTCACCTCCCGAGCGTCCAGTGATGATTCCTGGCAGTGGGAACCGCCCAGCGGGACAGTCGGGCAGTTGCTTTCCAGGCCGTGTCAGGCAGAGGCGTTTCTGCCACCGTGGGGGATGGAGGTGCCCGTGGGCCACCCCAGGTGCTCTGCCCTGGCCTGCTCCACGGGGACACAGCTGTGAACCCTGGTGTCTCCTCCATGTTGGCAGGGCCCCATCAGATGTTCACAGGACATCTGCACTCATTTTACAGCCAGATGCCAAGAGATTGAGGCTTTGGCCTCCTGACCCCATGGTAGGCTAGAGGTAGCACTGCCTGGGGCGGCCGAGGGCGGGACTGAGAAACTGGGTGAAGGGTGCAGCTGCCTTGGGTCCAGGCTAGCAGAGCCTGTGCGAAGCTTCCCTAGTCTTGTAGACGTGGGCCGGGCCCTACCCAGGGTCCCAAAGTTCGGGGAGGAGGACCTGGAGCAGAAGGTTCCTAGCCTGCTGCAGAGGCTGGGGCAGCGGAGGCTCGGCCTGGACAGGGAGGATGGAGGGCTTCCCGGAGGAGGTGCTGCACGCTGCTTTGAGTGGGAGGTGAGGTCATTTTGGGTGGAGCCAGGATTTCCCTCTGTCCATGGAGGCTGGGTGGCCCCAGCTTGGGGACCTCGCTCCTGCTGCCTCTGTGCCAGCCTGCTTGCCTCCCCCCACTTCCCGTGAACACGGGCGGGGGTCCCTGGTGGGTGCTCATCTGTCCTTGGGGACAGGCTGACGCAGTGTGGGATGGAGGGAGCTTTGTCTCTCTGACCTGACTAACCTGCTACTGGGACCCCCTCTGGGCCTCAGTTTACCCACCCGTGGGGTGCGAGTTGGACAGGTGGCCCCCCACTTCCAGAGGAGGCGCTTCTGTGACATGGGGGTGGGACAAGGCACCTGCAGAGGCTAGGATCGTCCCAGCCCGGGGCCCTCTGGGTGACCGGGCAGAGCTTTGAGGGGGCCCGGCACATGCCCAGTGGACGATGCCACCCGTGCCCCCTGCAGGGCGAGATGCAGCTCTGGCCGCCCCTTAGCCGCCGCCTCCTCTGCCTCCCCACCTTTCCCCTGGGCACGAAATAGCTCCCGGAGAGGCGTTATCCTGAGGAGCTGGGGAATGCAGTCCTTCGCGGGCCACAATCTTGCAGACACGGAATTCAGGCCCGGAGGGCTCCTAAGGAATGGGTTAGCTTGGTGTTTCCCAAATCGTGCTCCCTGACACCCTGGCGCCCTGTCGTGGGCACCCTGTAGAGAGATCTGGAGCCTCCTGCAGGGGCCTCCCGGGACGGTGGGCCCTCCTTACGCTCTCCTCTCTTCATGCTTTTCTTTCCTCGCTGCTCTGGCGCCTCCATCACATTTTCTGTTGGCCGCCTGCCCCCCCCACCGGCCCTCGCCACCCCCCCCCACTCCCGTCTGCTGTCCCCCTGCTGTGTCGTGTCGTGGTCTGCCCTCCCGCCGCCCTCCCCCACCCCCTCGGCTTCTTTTGGCGCGTCTGGGCTCTGCTTCCGGCAGGAATCGGCGGCGGCCTCCCGGTGGCCGGAGCCGGCTCTTGGCAGCTCGTGGGCTGGCGGAGCCGAGGCGCGTGCGGGACCCCCGACAGGTCAGTGTGGGGCTCGGCCGGCTGTAGGCAGGCTGGGTGGTCTGCACCATTGCTGGTGGGGCCGGACGTTCTGGCTGAAGGCAGAGATGCCGGCATGGGAGGTGGGATGCTCGGGCCCCGCGGGAGTGGGTGGAGGGCCGTGTGGGGCCGTGACCTCACAGCCCTGCCCCTGCCGTCCAGGCGGCCTCGCTGGCCAGCGTGGCCGGGCCAGCCTGGGCCGCTGGACGTGGGCCCCGCCTCGGGCCAGTTGGAGCAGTGGGTACCCGGGGTGTTGCGGGGGTGAGCTCTGCTCCGGCCCCCGGGGGCCCCCGGCCATGCGCTGCTCACAGGGGGGTGCTCAGCCAGACCCAGGCCAGGCCCTGTGGGTGACGCAGCTTTTAACATCAGTCCTGTCCTCCACCGCTCCGCGCGAAAAAGGAGTGTCGATCTCTCATGGGGAGCACGTATGTTAAGTGACGGAAAGGCGACTGACGTTTGAGGTGAGGGAGCATCGCTCGTCACGTGCGTGTAAGGCCGCAGGGGAAGCAGGCAGCGTACAGGCTGTCGGGGCCCTTGGCTGCCCTGCGTCACTCACGTTTGCCTTGAGCTGCATGGCTGCCTGGAGGAGAAGCAGCGTGCGGTTCCCGTCGCCCAGGTCTAGGCCTGGCTGACCACCCCCCACCTTGTGGAATGTTCCCCGTGAGCGGGTGCCCCTCTGCTCCTGCAGCCGCCCCCCCTTGCCCTGGGGCACAGGGCCCACCTCCTGGCCGAGCTCCGTGTGTCCCTGCCATGCCGTGTGCTCCTGGAGGACAGATTTATTGAACACCTACTATGTGCCAGGCAAGGTGCCATGGATGTGGACGAGACCGGGCAGGTGTAGAGGCTCCCTCCGGGGCCTCCTGATTCCTGGCATGCGTTAGGTGCTCATGCAAGCTTGGGGGATGGGAGAATCTGGTGCTGGGTAGTTGAGCCTGGCCTTGTTTCTCTGTGAGTGGGCGGCACTAGGGTGACTGGGGGAATCTGGGGGAGGTCTGAGGGCTGGGAGAGGCCAGGGCAGGCACAGGGAGTGGCCTGGAGAAGGATAGGGCTGGCCGGACTGGGTTCTGAGGGATGCATAGGAGTTCCTGCCCTATAGGCAGATGCAAGGCAGGTGGCAGGGTGTGGCGCGCTAGCACAGTGCCTGGCGAGGGCCTGGACTATTCCAGGTTGGCCCTTCTCTGCCACTGACCTGTCCCTGCAGCCTTGGGGGTGCTGCTGGTGCTGCAGGGGGGCCAGGTGGGGGTGCTCGGCGTCCGTCCAGCCTAAGGTTTGGAGCTCCCTTTGAACTTCCTTTGCAGACATGGTTTTGCTGTGTCCCTAGGGGGGTTTTGGGAGCTGGTGCTGACCACGGGCCGGGTGGGGTGAGACCCCCTGCCATGGTGAGGAGGGATGCTGCTGTGGGGGTGGTGGGACCTCCTGCCGGAACATTCCTCCTGGGGCCCATGGTGGCTTATTCTGCTGAAGTGCCACCCTGGCTTGTGGCCGTGTCACTTGGGAGACCCCAAGGACGCTAGGCCCTCTAGAGTGTGGTTGCTCCCTGGGTTCCTCACAGACAGGCCCCTGTCCTTTCATCCAGGTACAGAGGATGCCCCGGACAGGGCCAAGTGAAGCCAGAAGCCCCAGGGACCGGGCTGTGGTGCCTGGGGCGCCTTGGAGGCTGGGGCACTTGGAGAAGGGCATGGGGCTGGGGGGGCCGGCGTCCACCCCCCTCCGGGGCCAGGTCTGGCCTGGGGGTCCAGGGCCCGACACGTGCGCGTAAATGTAATATACGGTGGCCGTATCTCAAGTTTGCCAGCGCCGTCCCGGGGAGCGTTTAATTACCTTTGTGCTTCGTTACGAGGCTGTCTGCCTTTCCAGAATTTATTTTAGCTAATTAGTTGGAAATGCCAGAGTAGTATTTCAGGTGACGGGAAGACGACGTATTATCATACACGGGGCAATTAGTGCTTGTGACAAATATTTACTGTGGCTTCTTCTCAGTGGTGCCTCTGGCGCTCCCAGACAGATGGCCCAGGGGCGAGGGGTGGTCTGTCCATCGCTCCTGACCACTGTGGTGCCTGTGTTCCTGGAACTGGAAGGGGCAGGGGCTGGAGAGTCCAGTCGCTGGGCGGGCGTCTGTGCCCACCTCTGCTCCAGCCACTCCCCGAGCCGGCTGGTCCCGTGCACGCAGGGCCCGGGGAGCTTGCTGGGCTCCGGGGCGCGCGGGCCTGCTTCCCCCCGACTCCCCGGTGAGGGACGGGTGCCTGTCCCTCACGCGGGCTCCCTGCTTCCCTCCAGGCTGAAGCAGCGGTGGCCGCGGTGGCGGTGGCAGACACGGTCCGGGACGGCGCCCCTTCCGTGGGCCCTGATGGCGCGTCGAAGACATGGAGCCGCGGTGGGGCCTGCGCAACGGCCCTGGTCACCGCAGCCCCGGGCACCCCAGCGGGGGCCTCCACGGGCCCGTCAGCCGCAGCCTCCTTCTTCCTCAGGTACGTCCTCCTGGGGCAGGGCCGGGGCCTGGCTTGGGGGCAGCTTGGACGCGGACGGTGTGAGGGGGGCCTGGGGACCTCAGCCCCTGGCCTGGCGGCCTGCGGGCCTTCCCGGGGAGATGGGTGGCCTCGCGCTGCTGGCAGTCGAGCAGAACGGGAGCTCGCAGCCGTCCTTCCGGCCGCTGGCCTCTCAGGGCGCCACGTCGACCGCAGTGTGAGTGGAGGCCTCTCGCCCTGGCGGTGGGGTACAGCCGAGGACGGGGTTCGAACTCTGCCCCTCCGAGCTGTGTGACCCTGGGCAAGTCACGTAACCTCTCTGTGCCTCAGTTTCCTCAGAGGGGCAGCGAGCTGATGTCTGTGAGGCCCTGAGAGGACGCTGGCCCAGCGGGGGGACGCTCAGCTGTGGACGGTGGATGTCCTCGGGCGGCCCTGAGCCGGGGCCGGCGGGAGGGAGGTGGGGGCCATGGGAGGCAGGAGAGGCAGCTCTCAGGGCAGCTGTCCCTGCAGTCGGGGAGCACAGGAGTGGAACGGGCCCGGGGGAGCCTCCCCGGACGACCGAGGAGGTTGGGGTGAGCTGGGAGGCGGTCCTGGGGGCCGGCTGTACCCGCCCCCCCACCCCACCGGGCTCCCCCTCCTGGGGAGCTGCTGGCACATCCATCCCCTCACGGCTCTGCTGTCAGATCTGGCTCCACCGTCAGCAGGAGCCGAGCGGGTCCCCGTCCCAGGCCTGAGCTCCGGTGCGTGGGGCCGACCCGAGCCCAGCGTTTGCTCCATCCGCGTCCCCGGGATGCCTGCCTTGCGTGGCCCCGCAGACACCAGGTCCTGGGCCGTCGGCTGGCGTGGGCGAGGCCCGGCAGGCCGGGGCGCTGTGTGCGCGGGGTGGTGGGGAGTGGCGCGCGGGAGCGGGGGGTCCCTTCTCCCACCTGCGCGCCCCCCCCCGGCGATGCCCTTGGGTTCCGAGCTTCCCCCTGCGGTGTGGGGAACGCGGGAGGTGACGGTGGTCATGAGTGGTGATGGCTGGCCCGGCACGGGTCGCTGTCCCATCAGCAGCCCCCGCGGGCGCTGAGGAGCCGGTCCCCGGACCCCGGGAGCCCGCGCCGCGTCAGCTAGGCCCAGCGGTGGGCACGCGGTGGGGCGTTGGGGGGCGCCGGGCTGGTGAGCACGGCACCGTGGCCCTGTGCGGGCTCACCGCCCCAGGTAGGTGCCGAGAGCCCGGCTGGGACTCTGGCTGCGGGCGGGTGGGGCCTGCCCGGAGGGCCCGGGAGCCCTGTGGAGGGGACGAGAGGGGCAAAGGGGGCCTCCGGAGGTGTCCTGGCCCGGCTAGTCTCTGCCGCTGGGCTTCGGGCAGCGGCCGCGCTCCATCAGGCTGTGCTTGCTGGGGGATTTCAAGCCTGAGACCCTCTGAGGAGGAGGACCAGCTCCAGGGGTCTGGGGGCCACACTGGCCCATTAGCGACCCAGGGCCCTCAGGACGGGCGCGCCTTTTGTCTCCAGCCGAGCTAGGCTGCCTCCGCTGACCTTGGGAAGTTACCATAGAAACAAGCGCTCAGGCTTGGGGGCCGGGTGCTGGTCTACAAGGCGTGGGGCGGCGGTGGGGGGGGGGGGCGCTGCCGGCCGCCATTACTTCCAGCCTGTTGGATCCCCCCAGTCACAGCGGCTTCCGGAGGGTCGTGGGCCACGTCGTGGGCCACGTCGTGGGGTGGGTGTTCCTGATGGGAACACCGTCTCCAGCTCGTGCCTGATTTGGGCCCCAAACCCTCTGCTCTTTGGGGCTGTGGCACCCTTCACTCTTGGGGTGAGGTGGGGTGCTCTCAGCTGTACGTGCCCTTCTTTGTTTTGTGGGGCTGTGGCTCCGAGGGGGAAGGAGCTTGTCCAGAGTCCCCAAAGACCAGGAGCTGCTGGACCCTGGGGGGACCTCGGGCATGAGCTGAGCGCGTGTTCCGTGCTTCCACCTGCATCCCTCACTGGGCATCTTGGGGGCGAAGCTGACACCCAGCCCACGCCCTGCCCCTTGGATGTTCCTGGTAGTCGGGGGTCGGGGTGGGGTCTGTCAGCCTCTGACGGCAGCACGGAACCTTCGAAGGGGCCGAGCAGTGTCGCAGGACACAGGCTTTGAGGGTTGAGTAGGAGTCCAGTGTTTGCCAGGTGGAGGCGGGATAGGGTGGGGTCAGGAGCTGGGCTCTCCACTGGCCCCGAGCACTCCCTGTGGGCACGCTAGCCGTGGGCCTTCCCGACCACCTCCGAGCCCCTCGCCCCGCTGTGGGCAAGCCAAGGTGGGGGTGATTCTGTGGGTGGCTTGGCGCCCGGGGTCTTGTTACAGGGCATAGGGCCCAGGGGTGAGGCCCGGCGCCCTGCGCCCCTCTGCTGGGCTGGGTGGGTCGCTTGGGCATTGCAGCCACAGCTGTGACCGAGAGCTCAGCGTGCCAGCCCCCACCAGGGTCCTGAAAAGGCCGGGCCGCCAGTAATTGCATTTTCTCCGGAGGCTCTGGTGACCTTGACTCCCCCTTCCCGAGTTCTCTCACTCCCCGCCGTGCGATGTCCCCGTCCTTTCTGCCTCTGCAGCCCCTCCTCCCCCGAGGTGCGTCCATCAGCGCTCTCTCCTACCCGCGCTTCTGGGCCTTTCCTGGGCTCACCTCCTAGACCCCTGGATCTCGATGGCGGGGGAAGAACTGCTGGGGGGTCTTCTGGGCAGGTGCAGGGCAGGGGGAGTGGTGGGTTCCTTCGGCCGCAGGAGCCCCCTGCACTCATAGGCACCCCTGCCACCCCATTGCAGCCTCAGCGGAGCCCCCTTCCCCACGTCAGCCCGGGTGCCCAGGCCACGGAATGTCAGCCCGGGTGCCCAGGCCACGGAACGCCAGGTGTGGCACCTGGCAGAGGCCCAGAGCCAGAGCGGGTGCCGCCCAGAGGCGCACGGGCAGCAGGGCCCCGCGGAGAGGCGTCCCTCACCTGCAGGGTGTGCGAGGCAGCTTCGTAGCCTCAGCATGAAGTTCCCAGGGGACGTGGAAAATGCAAGCGGGCCACGGCAGGGAGCAGGGGTCCAGGTCAGGGCTGCTAGCGCCTTGGGCCTCGGCCTCGGAGGCGTAGGTCCCCTTAGCAGGCAGCTCCGAGGGGGGATGCAGGCGTGGGGCGTGGCACGTGGCACGTGGCCTGCTCCGCCGGCCTCCAGGCGGCCCGAGCAGGAAGCCCTGGGTTGGCCGTGACTGACCCCCACACACATCCAAAGAGGCCCGTGTGTCCCTCAGGGTGATTAAGGGCCTCACCATCAAGGCCAAGTGCCTGTGAAATTACCTTCTTGTTTGGAAGAGGCAGTTTTTCTTTGTAAAAAGGCAAATATTTTCCTTTCTCTTTATGTGAATTAATGGCCCGGGCCAGCGGGCCTGGGGAAAGGCCTCTGGGATTAGGTGAGAGGGCTGGGGGCTCAGAGGGAGGTTGGAGGAGCTCGGTCCCTCACTCATTCATTAGTTCACTCCCTCCCTCCTTCCCTCCCTCACGGCCCAATCCCGAGCTTCCTTGTGTTCTAGGCCTGGGCTTGGCAAACCCCTGCCCTCCAGAGCCCCCACCTGATGGGACACAGCCGTGTAAACCTGTGGCTCAGGGCGTGGAATGGCTCCTGTGGTAGCAGAAGGCACAGGGTTTGGGGAAGCCCAGGGTGGGGGCATCAGGGCAGGCCTCCCGGGGGAGGTGTCCTCTGAGGATGAGGAGAGCTGCGCGTGCAGGTGAAGTTCCTGCTTTTCCAAGTCTCCTCTTTAGAGCCAGACCACTCAGACGTGCCCACACGCCCCCTGCGGGTTCTGCCTTGAGTACCCTGTACCCCAACCCTCCTCCCCAACAATGCGGTGGGTGTTCGGGGTCCTGAGTGTGGCGCCTGTGTGTTCTCTTAGCCTCTGTGAAGCCTGGCATCCCTTCCTCCCCCACCCCCACTGCCTGGAAGCCAGGTCTGTGCACCCAGAAGGCTGGGACCCTCCCGAGACCACCCCCAGACCACGTGAGCTGAGGTGCAGTTGCTCAGTGGCTGCCGGGCTTGTCCCACCTTTGAAGGGAGCTGGATGTCGTCACAAGAGACAGTGCTGTCCCGAGACCTCTGAGTCACGCCCGGCGAGGCAAGCCTGTAAGAGCAGAGACCTGGAGGGCTGGGCAGGCTGGGCACAGCTTCTCAGCTCCCAGCCCCGCGGGGGGCTGACCCAGGGCCAGGGAGGGAGGAGGGGGTGCCCCGAGTTAGGTCAGACCACGGGGCAGAGATGCCCGGCCGGTACCATTCCAGCCTCGTGGGGCTGGCGGGACCCCAGATGGCTCCGGGCCCAGCCTCTGTCCAGGCAAGACCTGGGCGTGTCCGGCGGGGAGGGACACCTCCCCGTGCTCTGCTGCTGGGACCTGAGGGTGACGGAGGGGGGGCTGAGGTCTGTGCCGGACACCCTGGTTCCTGACAGGGTCACAGAGGGTGCAGAGCCGTCTGTGGCCTTGAGCACCAGGCAAGGCACTGCCTTCCGGCCGTGCAGCCGGATGTTGTCCTGTCTCCCCCGGCGCCTTACCCGTCCTCCTGGCCGTCACGTCCCCTTGAGCCTTGGGATTTTAGGGTGCCCCCGCCGCAGCCTCGGGGACCCTGGGTGGCCCTGCCCGACCTAGGGAGGAGCAGGGAGCCAGCTGTGACGGGAGCGGGGGACACAGCTCGGCCGTGGTGGTCTGCTGACCTATCCAGTCTCCCTGGGGGCCCAGCCGTCGCCTCCCAGGACAGGCTGGTGCTGGGCAGTCCCTGTGCTACCCTCCCCCCATGTCCCGGGGACGGCACTGCTGAGCACACGTGGAACTGGGGAGCCCAGTGCACCGGGCCTTCTCCACCTTTACCGGCACCGGTCCGTGTCCCCGCTTCCCCAGCCCGCCCCGCCCGGGTAGGCTGAGGGCCAGCCCACCTGCCCTGGGTGTCCCTGCCCTGGGGCAGCGCCCGGGGATGGGGCTGCCTGCTGGACCCTGACATCCTCCAGGTCCTCCAAGTCGGGCTGCAGCTTCTTCCCGTGGGAGTGGTTGGCGGCAAGCTGTGGCCTAACCCAGGATGGCCGGGGTCCAGGGCAGCTGGCGGGCTGGGGGTGGGCGGGGCGGGAGGAGCCCCAGGAGCTGAGCTGGCGCCCGGTCCCCATCCTGCCCGCTCTAGCCGCCTCCCCTGGCCTTCCCTTCTGCGTTCCTCTGCCCCTGGCCCCTCACCCTGTGCCTGGGGACGGTGTCAGCGCCCGTTCCGCCCCGTGTGCGATCCTTGGGCGCCATGGGGATGGGGGCCGGGACGCAGGACTTCCGTTCAGGCGGTCTTGGGTTTAGGGCACGTGGGCTCAGGCAGGAGTCGGGGCCGCGCCTCCGGCTGAGGGCCCCGGCCCGAGTGGTCCGGTCAGCTCGTGGGTTCCGCTCACGGGCCCCCGCCAGGCCTGCACCAGCCGCCCCACTGCATTAGGAGGGGTCCGTCCCACACCATAGATTACTTTTATTTTCCCCGATGACACCTCGCTAGGAGGAAAGCCGTCCCTGGAGTCTCTTAAAAGACAACTGCTATGAAAGATGAGAGGAGTTAAGCAAAACGCCGGCAGCCCCTCCGAGTTGGAGGTGGGCTGAGGGGCTGTGTGCCCGGAGGGTGCAGGCCCTCCTGTCGGGACCCTCTGGGGGGCCCGGGTTAGACTCAGGGGCCTGGCGGCTTTGGGAGAAGGAGGGCGGGCGCAGCAGGACCGGGAGAGGGGCAGCTGGGCGGGGCGGTGGGGGGCTGCCTGCGGGCCTGGTGGGCAGGTTCTCTCGGCCCTGAGCTGGCCTTACTCTGGCCTCCAGCCCCTTTCTCCGGGGAGGCGGGCCGGGTGGGGGGTGGACGGAGGCCCGGGCCATCTGGACCCCGGCCCGCCTGTGTCTCCTGTGCTGGGTGCCTTGAATGCATTCACTCCTCAGGGCTACACACGAGGGCCTCTGGTGGTCATGTCATCCCGTGTTAGAGATGGGGAAACCGAGGCACAGAGAGGCTAAGTCACCACATGTGGGTCACGCAGCCTGTGAGTGGCTGTGACCCCAGCATGTGCCTTCCTGCCCCAGCCGCTGAGTTGGGGACTTGGGGTGGCAGAGGGTGGGGGAAAGGATGCCCTCAGCGCGGGGGGTGGAGAGGGACCGGGGTCCCGTGTCTGCCGGGGGCCCCTGTCACCTGGCCTGTACTGGCAGAGCTGCCAGGGGCTGGACATGGCGGCCCCAGCCCCGGGGGCCCCTGCTTGGCTGGGGGGGAATGACCTGCGGCCGTGTAGCCGCATTTAGGGCGGGGCAGGTGGCGGGACAGCTCTGAGCGCCCGCACTGCCCTCTCCGCCCCTTCCCTCCCCTCCCCCCGCCCCCCCCCTGCCCTCTCCGCCCCTCCCCTCCCCAGGGCTGCCCAGAAGCTCAGCCTGGCCTCCAAGCGCAAGAAGCCCCACCCGCCGCCGGCCCCCGCCGCCCGCGGAGCCTCCACCTACCCCACAGACTTCAGTGGGGTCCTGCAGCTGTGGCCGCCCCCTGTGCCCCCCTGCCTGCTCAGGGCTGCCTCCAAGGCCAAGGACAACCCCAGCGGTGTCGGAAAGGTAGGCCCTGCCCTGACTTGGGGGTGACCCCGGGGGGCGGTGCAAGGCTGGGGTGTCTGGGCAGGTGCGGTGGGGGGGAGCGGGAGATGCAGCATCCCCTCGTGCGTCCTTCTCCCGGGCTGGACCAGGCCGGAGAGTGTACAGATGGGGTGATGGAGGCCCAGGCCCACCTTGACGGCTCCAGCTGGAGGCGGGGAGCCTGGGAGACTGTGGCGGGCCTACAGGGAGCGGGTGGGAGGGTCTCAGGGGCACGGGCTGGTCTCGGTGTGGGGCGAGATGGCCAGGGCTTCCTGGGACTCAGGTGGGGTCTGGCCCCAGGAGCCCCCTTGCCTCGTCTCTGTTGGTATGCTGCCCTCAGGGGGTCTGGGATCCCTCAGCTATCCAGAGTCCTGGCAAAGCCCGGCTGCAGCCGGACGTGAGAAGCCGGGGAGCAGCTGAGTCAGGGCGCTGCCGGGGTTCAGGTGGGGAGCGGGCGCAGCGCGGAGAAGGGCCTTGCCCCGTCCCAGGCCGGCTGCCTCCTGGCTCCTGTGGCCTTCGGCCGAGAGCGGGTTCTGTCCTGGTCCCATCTGGGTTGCCTGTGACGGCCCCCCGAGTCTGGGTCGGGGCCTGCGTGCGCGGCTCTGTGTGAGTGCATTAGTGGCGGGATTCTGTGCCTCTGGAGGGTGCGAGACCGAGGCGCAGCGGGGTTGGGCCCGTCACCGGGGCCACGCGGCTCTGGGGTGACGACTGGACCCCCCCGCCCCGAGCGTGCGCCCCATCGCGTTTCCCCGGCCTTCTGCCCCGCTCTGGCCCTCCCTGAGGGTGGCGGCCGCCCCCCCGGGCACTGGGTCCGGCCTTGCCAGCGCCCAGAGGCCCAAGCCCTGCAGAGCTGGTGGTGGGGGGGGGCGGGCTCCACGCACCCCTGGACTCAGTCTGTCTTGCCGCCTAGGACGCGCCCCCGGGGGCTCCTGCTCCTAGTGACGGGTCTGCAGAGGGGTCTGATGCATCTGCAGGGGGCTCCCCAGGCCCCCACCCCGCCTCCCCCTGGCCCTCCTGCTGTAGCCTCTGTACTGCACCTCCCGGAGGTCAGTCCCTGTGTCCGGACGTCCAAGAAGCCTTCCCTCACCCCATCACCACCATGCCCTGAGACCGCGGTAGACGTGTCCCCCCAGGGCGCTTGCTGAAGTGGGGAGTCTGGGCCCTGCTTGGGCGGTGGGAGTGCTGGGGCCAGAGGCAGGACACCGCGAGCTGGCCGTGGGGGAGGGGCTCGAAGCAACTCTGTGCCTGGTCACTGGGCCCGGCCGGGTAGGGGCTGGGTGGCTGGAGGGTTGAGGAGCCTCGTGGCGCAGACCCTGCTTTCTTACTGCCTCTGTGTTACTTGGGGCTCCAGCAGGCCTCCCCGTCCCCCTGGGCCCAGGCCCCGCACCCAAGTATTCCAGGGCGGGGGCTCCTCCCTTCTCTCCGGCAGACTACTGCTGTGCCCTGGTCCCCTGAGGCAGGGAGCCCGTGGCCACCCGTCCTGGTCCTCTCACCGTGCCCCCCAGAGCCCCCTCCCCGGCTCCCTGGATGTTATTTGCACGAATAGCACATAGTTAGAAACGCCTCCTGAAAGGCATTTAATATTGTCAGAGGAAAGAAAGTTAGATTACACTCGATTGCTGACATTAATGTGCCACTTAAGATAATTCATCATCTTGTGGTATTAAAGAAGACGGCCCCTCCCCCCAGGGCTGCCTGGGCCCTCTCTTAGGAGTGGAAGCCCCTTTTTATGCAAAATGTATTTTTTCCCTACCTGGCAGCTATTCAGCGGGGCTTTGCAATATCTGAACATTTAGGGGGGAGACGTGCTTGTGTGGCGTGAAGTCCCTGTCATTTCCCTGCGGTAATGAAAGGATTCTCGCAGACAGTGACCCGGGCATTTAGCTGGGACGGTGGAGCGTGGCGTGGGGCTGGCGCACGCTATGTCCCCTCCCCGCCGGGAACGCGCTTCCATCCACAGAACCCATTTGGCTCCTGAAGCGGCCAGGAGTTCACGCTGAAAAAACGTTGCCCAAAATTACTGGGAAGTGCACATTTTCGTCTGCTTGGCGGTGGCGTTTGGAAATGAAATAGTTTTGTTCATGTCGTCGGGGAATAAGAGAATCGATTCTCCTCGCCTAATGGAGCCCAGGTTTGGAGGAGCTCAATAGAAAAGTATGTCTTTCCGCATCTCCCCGGAGGACCCCCCTCTCCTTCCGCGGCGCGATTTTGCATGTCAATTTGCCACATGCTGAAGGGACGTAGATGGTGCCTCGTGCGAACGACCCACGGTAAACCAATTTCGCCGGAGTTATGTATCTGTCACTTACAATTAAACCCGTGAAAAATATTGGCTCTGAGATGAGGCTGGTAATTTGATTTACACTGTACTGGAGAAATCGGAGATTTCACCGGAGAGCGGAGGGCGGTGTCCTCCAGCGGAAACCGGAGTCTGGTGCCTTCTCCCGGGAGGGGCCCTCCCCCAGGGTGGCTTGCCCTGTCAGCACTCGGCCCCCCTGGGCCACACACAAGACGCGTGGACCAGGGTGTTCTCCATGCGGGTTTTGAAGTGCTTGCAGTGTAGCTTGTTCTGGGCTCTTCCATCTTGGTTCCTGGCCCCTCTCCCCTCTGAGCCTTCCGTTCCCTTGAGGGCCTTGGGGCTGGCGGTCCAGCCCCAGGAGCTGGCATGACGTGGGCGGGGCGAGCCTTGCATCTGTCTTTGTGTGTTTGGGGGACTCACAGTGGCAGAGGCCGCCTGGTGGCCTGTCGGGCCCTGAGCTCAGCCGAGCCCTGACAAGCCCTGCTCTGTTCCCACCCCGGGCCCCCGCCCCACCCCACCCTCTGTCTCTCCACCATGTCCCCTGGCCCGGGGATCCAGAATTCCCGTCTCCTCTGGGATCATCCTGCCCTCTTCCTCCCGGGTTCTGTGCCGATGGGATTGCCTCTGGCGTCCTGCTGACCCGGAGCCCTGCACAGGCGTCCAAGGGGTTTGAGTCTCCCCAGGTGTCCTTGGGGTTCCGAGCGGCTCTGGGGTCAGAAGCACCAGATCCCGTTTCTCCCGAGGCCACCGCAGGCGTCAGGCCCATCCCCCTCCGTGTGCGTGTCCTTCCCTCACTCCGCAACTCCTGCCCGCCCCCCCGCCTGAGGTGCAGACGCGGGAGGATGTGCCCAGGGCCCTGACGGCCTCTGGCTTGGGGCTGGGAGCTGGGAGGAGGGGCTCCCTGGACGAGGTGAGGCTCGACAGACCCGTGGGGGCCGGGGTGTGGGGCACCCGTCCCTCCCCTCAGCAGGGAGTCAGCTGCTCATGCGGCCTGCGTGGCCCTCGGCGGGGCACGGCTGTCTTTCCTTGGGGCTGCACCTTGCTGTGCGTGGAGCCCGAGGTCGGGAGTTGCGGGGTGTGGGGAGGCCCCAGCTCTGAGGCAGCCCCTGTCCTCCGCATCAGGGCTGGAGGACACACCTTCAGAGGAGCGTGCGTGGGGCCCTGAGGGGACCCTGCGGAAGGGGCCGGGGCCTGTGCCTTCCTGTCTGGTCGGGCCGGGTCTTGCTGCCCTCTCTCTCCACCCTCGGATTTGGGGTTTGGGATTTCAGGAGACCCACTGGCAGGCCGTGTGCCACGGGTGAGACAGTCGACCTCTCTGAGCGCGTTTCCTCCCTGCTTCTGAAGCCTGTGCGGGCCTGGGGGGTGGGTCGCCGTGACGGCTTGTCCAGCGGGGAGCTGGCGGGCCTGGGGTGTGCCTGTGTGGGGTGGCCCTGCTCTCAGAGGCCTGTGTCTTTGGGTTCGGCTCCCTTGGTGCTGGCTCTGCCTGAGTCAGCGAGAGGGTGTGGAGGAGCCCCGAATCGAGGTGGGGTGCGCTCTGGGTACCGTCCTCGTCCTTCTGTCTCTCTGCTCACTGGGGCGGCTGGAGTCTCCTCCCTCCGTCCTGTGCCCCCCTCCCCCACGCTCCCCGGTCTGTGCCGACGCGCTCTGTGCCGGGCCAGCCTCTCCTCTCGCCGGCCCTCGTTTTCTCCCTGCCTGGCTGACCTCACACGGGAGGCGCTCCGGCCTGGAGCTGGGGTGCCGGCGCTGCGTTCCTGCGGCGGGGACCCCATGCCGGGGCCCGGCCCGCCGTCCTGACTCGCGCGGAGCTCCTCCTGCCCTGTACTTAGCGGCCGCTCCGACGCCCGCCCTGCCCGCCTCCCCAGGTGAAGGTCATGCTGAGGATCTGGCCTGCGCAGGGGGCCCAGCGCTTGGCCGAGTCCACGTCCTTCCTGAAGGTGGACCCGAGGAAGAAGCAGGTGACCCTCTGCGACCCGGCCACGGGGCCCCCAGGCGACGCGGGCCCCCGACACACCACCACAGCTGCCGTTCCCAAGATGTTTGCCTTCGATGCTGTGTTCCCCCAGGACTCGGAGCAGGTGAGGGTGACAATGGCGGCCTCGGCGGGGGCGGGGGCGGGGGCGGGGGCGGGGCCTTCTCGTGCAGAGCCAGCTCTGGGGGGCGGGGCGGGTAGGAGGCGCTGAGAGGAGGCCGGCTGTGTTTCCCCTTCCTTGCTGGCCTCCCCGGCCCTCGTGGTGTCTCCGCCCAGCTCCTGGCCTGGTTCTCAGGCCAAGTTTTTCAGAGCCTATGCCCCATGGAAGCTTTCCGAGTGGTGGTTCGTTTCCCAGAGATGCTCCTCCGTGCGTCCCGTGTGCCGTGCATGCGTGCAGCGTGGTCTGTGCCCCACGCGGCTGCTAGGGCACTGTGACTTCCGTGTGTGTGCGTGTACACTGAGTGTGCCTGCCAGCTGTGTCTGGCTGGTTCTTGCTGTGAGTGTGTGTGTGTCCGTGTCCGGTCCATGTGTGTCGTGTGTCCACATGGAGATTTTTGTGTCCTTGGTCTTGGGTGCCCTCTCGGCCACCTCGTGGACTCACTGTCTGCACGTGATGAGACAGAAGTGGCGGGAGGCCGGGCGGCCGCCTGACTCTGTGCCCCTCCCCAGGCCGAGGTCTGCTCGGGGACGGTGGCCGACGTGCTCCAGTCGGTGGTCAGTGGGGCCGATGGCTGCATTTTTTCCTTCGGCCACACGAGCCTTGGTAAATGCCCCTTACCATCCCCTCTCTGCAGTTGCTGGGCGCCATTTCTGGGTGGGGTGGGGGGGTGGGCATATCCCGTATGGGCAGCAGGTGGGCACCTGGGGTGGGGTCTTGTGGAGAGGAAGCCGAAACCCTGTAGGCCTGGAAGGTAGAGCCATGGAGTGGGTCAGAAGAGGCCCCTGGGGTCTCAGTGGCCCCAGGTCGGCCCCGAGGGCCCCGGGCAGGGCCAGGGAAGCAGCTGCCGGGTCCGGCTGGGCTCTGAGGGCTTGTCACGCTGGCCCCCAGGCAAGTCCTACACCATGATCGGGAAGGACAGCTCGCCCCAGAGCCTGGGCGTCGTGCCCTGCGCCATCTCCTGGCTCTTCAGGCTCATTGATGAGCGCAAGGAGAGGGTGGGCGCCCGCTTCTCCGTCCGCGTCTCGGCCGTGGAGGTGTGCGGCCGGGGCCAGAGCCTGCGGGACCTGCTGGCCGAGGTGGCCTCCAGCAGCCTGCAGGACGCCCAGTCCCCGGGGGTGTACCTGCGGGAGGACCCTGTCTGCGGGGCGCAGGTACGCCGAGGCCGCCGTGGGGGGGGGGGCGGGGCGGTGGGCTCGGGGGGCCGCGTGGGGCGGCGGCTCGGCCCTGAGCCACTCAGGCGCCGTCCCCGCTGTCCATCTGTCTGCAGCTGCAGAGCCAGAGCGAGCTGCGGGCGCCCACGGCCGAGAAGGCAGCCTTCTACCTGGACGCGGCACTGGCCGCGCGCAGCACCGGCCGGGCCGGGGGCGGCGAGGACGCCCTGGGCAGCTCGCACATGCTCTTCACGCTGCACGTGTACCAGTACCGCGTGGAGAAGTGCGGCAGGGGCGGAAGTAGGTGGCCGTGGCGCCTGCGTGGTGTGGGTCCCGCCGCCCTCCCTCTCAGCAGGAGTGTCGCGGGCGTGGGCCGCGGGGCGGGGTCTGGGTGCCCCGTGGCCGAGCCTTGACCCTCCGGCCCTGTGCTTGCAGTGTCTGGAGGCCGCAGCCGCCTGCACCTCATTGACCTGGGCAGCTGTGAGGGGGCGCCCGGCAGGGGTGGGGAGGCCCCTGGGGGCCCGCCGTATCTGTCCTTGTCAGCCTTGGGCAGCGTCATCTTGGCAGTGGTCAGCGGAGCCAAGCATGTGCCCTACAGGTGAGTGGTGGGCTCCTGACCGGGTCCCTGGGGACCCAGCCCAGCCCCCGTCAGGCGTGTCCAGCGTTGTCTGTGCTCCCTGAGCCCCTCAGTTCTTTGCTCCTCCATCACCTGACGGGCCTTGCTGCCCGAGGGCTGGGGTGGGAGGGGGTCCTGGCGCCCAGGGCGTGGGGAACAGAGGTGGGGGTCAGCCCCGACCCCGAGGCTCCGGGCCTGGCCCCTCCCTCCAGCCCTGCGGCAGCCCACGAACCCAGCCTCCCACCCGGCATCCCCCCTGGGCCCTCAGGCCCTGACCCCCGCCCCTCCCCGGTCCCCACAGGGAGCACAGGCTCACGATGCTGCTGCGGGAGACCCTGGCCGCCGCCAACTGCCGCACCACCATGATCGCCCACGTCTCCGACGCGCCTGCCCGCCACGCCGAGACGCTCAGCACCGTGCAGCTGGCCGCCCACCTCCACCGCCTGCGTAGGAAGAAGGTCAAGGTTGGCTCCGCCTCCCGCCTGCCCCTCCCTCTCCCCGAGGGCCCCCGCCTGCACGGTGGGGGTGCCGGGGCCCCGCGTGCCCTGGGGTCACGGGGGGGCTGTGCCCACATGGCCTTGCCCAGAGGCGGCGGGGCCCGCGGTCGAGGTCGCCCCAAGCAGAACGGGACCTGATCGCGCTGGGGGCCGTGGTTGTCCGGCCTCTCTCTGCCCGGCCCAGGGGTAGGTGTGTTCTCAGGGCAGCCTGGGAGGGTGCCCGCGGCCTGCACCTCTCCCAGGCCTGGCCCAGCAGGGCATGCCCCAGGCAGCCCTCTGTCGGGCCAGAGGGTGGAGTTAGGGGCACCCCGGGGTGCTCTGGGTCTGAGTCCTGGGTTTGCACTTACTCGCCACGTGCTGAGGGCACGTGCTTTCTGCCCCCTGTGACTCGGCTTAACACTTCCTTGGAAGTTGCTGAGGAGGTCCGGTTACGTTCGGGGCCCGAGACCTTTTGTGCCGGTCGGTCCAGCGCTTGGTAGGACACGGTTGGTGGCTGCGCTGTCGCTTCCTTCACCGGAGCGTGGTGTGTGTGGCTGGGGTGTGGGGGAAGAGGGGGCAGGCGGGGAGGCCGCTCAGGTGGGCCTGCTCCGTCCCCAGTACGCGTCCAGCTCCTCGGGTGGGGACAGCTCCTGCGAGGAAGGCCGTGCCCGCCGCCCCCCGCACCTGCGACCCTTCCACCCGCGCTCCGCAGCCCCGGACCCCGGCCGCCCGGCCCCCCGCTCGCCCGGCGACCCCGACTACTCATCCAGCAGCGAGCAGTCCTGTGACACCGTCATCTACGTGGGGCCGGGGGGGGCAGCGCTGTCGGACCGCGAGCTCACGGACAGCGAGGGCCCCCCCGACTTCGTGCCCATCATCCCCGCGCTGAGCCGCCGCCACCCTTCCCAGGGCCCGCGCGACGCTGACCACTTCCGCTGCAGCACCTTTGCGGAGCTGCAGGAGCGGCTGGAGTGCATCCACGGCAGCGAGGGCCCCCCGGGAGACCTGGGCGGCACCAGCGGAGCCCAGGCCGGCCCGGCCCGTGGGGGCAGGAAGCCCTCGCTGCCCGAGGCTGTGACCCCCAGGAAAGCCGTGGGCTCCCCGCTGGCCGCCAGCACGCCTCGCGGCAGCCCCGGCCCAAACACCCACCGGGGGGCCCCGGAGCCCTCCAAGGCTGGTGGTGACCAGAGAGAGGACGGCAGTGCCGGGCCTGAGCCTCCGGTGCCGGATAAGGCCACGGGGGCCAGAGACAGGAGGCCGCTGCCCAGCACGGCCCCCCCACGGCCTCGGCAGCCGGAAGCCGGCGGGGCCCCAGAGGAGCCTGGGGGAGCCGACGGCGTGGGTGTGGTACGGACACCCCCCGTGGGCATGAGTGGGCAGGAGGGCTGCCCCCGCCCATCCGCACGCGGCCATCGTCTGGAGCGGGGCCTGCTGACCACCACGGTGACCTTGCAGCAGCCCGTGGAGCTCAACGGCGAGGACGAGCTGGTGTTCACGCTGGTGGAGGAGCTGTCCCTGGGGGGGCTGGCCGGCCCTGGGCGCCCCTCCAGCCTGGCCAGCCTCGGCAGCGACTGCTCCCTGCAGGCCCTGGCCTCGGGTTCGAGGCCGGTCAGCATCATCAGCAGCATTAATGACGAGTTCGACGCGTACACCTCGCAGGCCCCCGGTGGGGCCCTGGACGGGGCAGCCGGGGCTGGCGGCAGCCACGGCTCCTCCATCAGCTCGTGGCTCAGCGAGGTCAGCGTGTGCACGGCCGACAGCCTCGGCCCCGCCCCGCGGCCTCCCTCGCGGCCCAGCCCCGAACCCTTCGGCCCCGGCTCGCCGGCGGGGCCTGACCCTCTGGGCTCCCCGATCCTGGACGGCTCCTTGGAGGACAGCAGCTTTCGGTTCTCAGAGCACGACAGGCCCGACAGTCCCGGCCCCGCCCAGAGTCCTTGTCCCACGGAGGAGGCCACGGCAGCTGCCAGCCGAAGTGGCCGGGAGCCCCGCGCCACGTCTGCACGGGGGGCCGCCCCGGCACCGACTATCCACTCCAGCCTTCCCCGCAGACCGAGGACTACCTCAGCGGCCAGGCGCGTGGGCTGCCCCCGCCCGGGCCCGGGCCCGCCTGGCCCTGGAGGCCTCTTCGAGGACCCTTGGCTGCTCCGGGCGGACGAATGTGGCCCGCTGCCCCTGGCCTCTGCCGGCAGGGCCCCCAGCCTGGCCCCGATGCTGTCTTGTGCCCGGAGGGTGGCGGATGGCTGTGAGGTGGGCAGGGCAGCCCACAGGCCAGAGGCCGTGGCTCAGATCCCACCGCTGCGGAGGGGGGCCACCACGCTGGGCGTGACCACGCCCTCCACGTCCTTCGGGGACGCCGAGGCAGCGGCCTGCCTGGGCAGCCCAAAGGCCGCCTCCAGCAGCAAGAAGAGTGTGGCCTCCAAAGGGGACCTCTGCCCGCGGCCCGGCGGGGGCGCGGCCCCCCCAGCCCCGCCGGTGCGCAGGTCCAGCCTGGATCACAAGAACGGCCCAGCGCCGGCCCCTCCCCAGGCCGGGAGCTTGGCTTGGGCCGGGGCTGCTGCCTTCCTCCGAGGGGAGGGGGAGGCCAGGCCCGGCGGCCGGGCCGACCACTCCATCCCCAGGGCCACGTCCAGCCTGAAGGCCCGGGCTGGCAAGGCAGAGGCAGGGTGCCGTCCCGCCGCTCACGGGTCTCTGGAGCGCTGCGAGGAGGGCCTGGCGCATGGCAGCAGCAAGGCTAGGGAAGGCCCCGCGAGGCCAGCCCGGGCCGTGCCCAGGTTGGGCGTGCCTCCCGCCAGCCCCACGCCTGGGTCCGCTCCTGCCTGCAGGAGCAGCCCGGCCAAGGGCGTGGGGGCCCCGAAGCCCCCCACCAGTGGATGCAAGGGCCGCAGCCCGGCGGCAGGCGGGTCCAGGGCTCTGGGTGCTTCAGTGAAGCCGCTGGCCCCTGCGGCGGGCAGGAGCCCCGGGGGCCCGGTGACAGGCCCCAGGGTCACCCCGCGAGCGGTGCCTTGCGTTGCGGCCAAGGCCAGCCGGGGCACCATCATGGGGACCAAGCAGGCGCTCCGGGCCGCCCACAGCCGTGTCAACGAGCTGGCGGCCGGCGGAGGCCACGGCCGAAGTGGCCCCTCGTGGGGCTCGGCCGACTCGGACAGCGGCAACGACAGCGGCGTGAACGTGGCGGAGGAGCGGCCGCCCGCGGGCCCGGTGCTGCCCTCTCCGTACAGCAAGGTGACGGCCCCGCGGCGGCCGCAGCGCTACAGCAGCGGCCACGGCAGCGACAACAGCAGTGTGCTGAGCGGGGAGCTCCCGCCCGCCATGGGCCGCACGGCCCTCTTCTACCACAGCGGCGGCAGCAGCGGCTACGAGAGCATGCTGCGGGACAGCGAGGCCACCGGCAGCGCCTCCTCGGCCCCCGACTCCATGAGCGACGGTGGGGCCGCGTCCCCGGGCGCCCGCTCCCGCAGCCTCAAGTCCCCCAAGAAGAGGGCCACAGGTGGGTGTGGCCCAGCCCCTGCAGGGCCCCGGCCCGGCCGCACTTGACGGCTGGGCGCCACCGTCGCGGATCCCAGTGCAGGCGGCCCTCGGCGGTTTCACAGACGTGCCTGGGGCTGTTCAGGCTGTAGGTGTGTGCAGCCCCTACCGTCCGAAGACGCACCCAGCGTGTGCCCTCCTCTGATCCCACGCTGCCTCTGAGGCTGGCCCCCATGCCCCCAGAGCGGGCTGACGGGGGTGGGCCCACACGGGGCGCCCTGCTGAGGCGTGGGGAGCTGGGAGAAGACTCGGGTCTGGGGCTCCAAGCCCGGTGCTCCCCCACCCGCCGGGCTGGTGCCCAGCCGCCTGGGAGCCCCCTGCTGTGCTGTTCCTGCCTCCACCCCCTGGACCTTCCGTCTCTGGGGACCCGGGTAGGGTGGGCCTGGTTCTCGTGCTGTGCGAGGCTGGGGGGATTCGGCCACTGGCTGATGTCCTCCCGGGGGGCGGGGGAGGCACGCCCTGGCCGAAGGTGGGCTGGGAAAGCAGGAGGCCTTCGTGGGGAGCAGGGAGGGGTGTGCTGGGAGATGTGGGTGGTGCCACAAGCGCGGGCCTGGCTTAGGAGTCTGTCCGGGGGCGGTGGCGGTAGAGGCGATGGCGATTAGGAAGCGGCGTGGCCCCTTAGGGTGTCGGAGGACTGCCTCCGGGGCTGGCGGGTGTGACCTTGAGGCTGCTGTCCAGTAGGGAGGGTGTGGCCGTCCAGGCTGGAGGCGGCTGGGGGAGGGGCTGGGGGACAGGAGCCCATCTGTTCCACTGGGCAGACGGGGTGGCCGGGTTTCCGGCCGGCACTAGGCTGAGCGTTTCAGGATTGGGAGGGCCCCCGTGGGCTCTGCCTGTCAGAACCGCAGCCCAGCGCCCCCCCTCAGTCCGGGGCTGGGGGCTGGGGCCTGGCCTCTGCTCCCCCAGCGCCCGGCTTTCTGTCGCAGGTCTGCAGCGGCGACGGCTGGTTCCCGCCCCGCTGCCTGATGCCGCTGCCCTGGGCCGCAAGCCCAGCCTCCCCGGCCAGTGGGTGGATCTGCCGCTGCCCCTGGCTGGCTCGCTGAAGGAACCCTTCGAGATCAAGGTGTACGAGATTGATGACGTGGAGCGCCTGCAGCGGCACTGCCTGCCCCCGAGGGAGGACCCGGCCGAGGTCGGGGCTGGGGCAGTCTGGGGGGTGGGGGGGCGGTCCTGGGAGGGCAGGGCGGGCCCCTGGGGTGTGGCAGCACCGCCCACTGACCTCACCTTGCCCTCTTGTCCACAGCCCTCCCAGAATGCAGAGAAGGTAGGAAAGGCCCCGCTCGGCCCTGAACCCCTGGCATCTCCTGATGGCCCCTGTGGGCCGAGTGGGGGGCTGGAGGGGTCCTGAGGCCACCGCTCTTGTGCCCTGGAGTTAGGCCAGGGTGTGGGCGTCCTTCCCTCCGCCGTGCCCACTCGTCCTGGGCCCGGGTTCCAGACAGGGACGGGTTGCTTTGGGAGCACGTGGCGTGAGCCCCCTCGGGCAGGAGGGGCCCAGGTCCTGCCCCTGCCCGCCTCTGAGGCCCCGCTGCGCGCCTGCCCGGGCCCAGGGGGTGGAGCGAGGCTCACAGAGCCCCTGGGCTGAGCAGGCCGCCCGCCGTGCCTGAGCCCACCCGCCGCCGTCCCCGCCGCCCAGGGCCCGGCGTGCGTCAGTGCGAAGTTGCGGCTGGCCGAGCGTCGGCTGCAGCGGCTGCAGGAGGTGTGGGCCAAGCGAGAGGCGCTCCGCGAGGAGCTGGCTGAGACCCAGGGCCGGCTGATGGTGGAGCCCGGCCGCTGGCTGGAGCACTGTGAGTCTCCCCGCTCATCCCCCCAACACCCGGGAGGCGCAGGTGCAGGACCCCAGGCTCCGCGCCCCCACCTGCGCCCCAGTCCCGCCACTTCACCCTGCCCCAGGTGGGGACCCAGGGGCTGGGAGGGAGAGAAGCACTTCCTGGGCCCTGCGGGGACCGCGGCCTGACCAGCGGTCTGCCGTCCGTCCCCAGTCGAGGTGGACCCGGAGCTGGAGCCCGAGTCGGCCGAGTACCTGGCGGCCCTGGAGCGCGCCACGGCCGCCCTGGAGCAGTGCGTGAATCTGTGCAAGGCCCGCGTCATGATGGTCACCTGCTTTGACATCAGCGTCGCCGCCGCCGCTGCTGCCCCGGGGCCGCGGGAGGTGGACGTCTGAGGCCGGGCACTGGGACACGGGGGAGGGCACGGGGGTGTCGTGGGCGCGAGGACGGGACGGGATGGAGCGAGGATGTGGCAGGGGTGGCGGGACGAGGAAGCGGAGGGTCCAGCGGGGACCCGCGGGTCTGGGAGGCGATGGCGCGTGAGGCAGGGGAGGGGCCGGCCGAGCACGTGGACGGAGGAGCGAGTGAGCAGGACACGGGGAGACTGTCGCCCCCGGACAGCAACGCAAGTGCCTTTAACCTGGGACTGGATTTCTCTCCTTTTCGCGTTTGGTGCTAAGGACTCAAGACACCAGCAGACGGTGCGCTGGGGCCGCCGGCCCGACTGTTTGATCTGAACGCGCCTTCTTGACAGCCAGGCAGTTCCATGTAGCAAGACAGCCCCGGGCTCTCCGGGCTCTGGTTTAGGATTCAGGGTTGCTCTTCTTTCATAGCTGTTCCCTCTCAGCAGAGCCCGCCTTGGTGGTCTGCAGACCCTCGGCCTGCATGTGTTCTCTGCACAGATTGAACCGGTGGGGTCTTCCAGGCGGGGATGGCCGACCCTCCTCTCCCCAGGACCTGCGCTGTTCTGAGGTCACCGGGAGGGCGGCGCCCAAGGGCTGAGCTGAAGGCACCTGGCGCCTTCTTCCACGGCAGGAATTCTTACCAAAACCACAAGCAAAAAACAAACCAACACACACAAAAATTGGGGGGGTGGGGGGGTGAGGGTTTTGTAAAGGTTCTGTTAGGTTTTGTATTTTTATATCGTTTTGCCTATAAATGAGGTATTTGCAGTCGGAATTTGAAGACAAATAATCTATGTTTTTATGGTTTTCTATGGAAGGTGTCACTCCGGCCGGACTCTTTCTGGGGGGTCCCCAAGCAGGGCGAGGGTCCTGGGGAGGCACGTCTTGCCAAATGTAGACCAGGGGTGGGCCTGCTGACGAGCGGGACATTCCCGTCACTACGGGTTCTGTTTTCTGATCGTCATGTATTTTCTAGGGCTGTCCAAGCCTCTGTACAAATGTGTAGATAACATCTTGCTACAGCTTTTATTTGTGAATAAAAGATGCATCCATTGTTCAGGAGGCCCCTGAGTTCACTGGGCGTGCAGCCTTCTGAGGGTCCTGGGGCCCGGGGGCTGCAGAACGTTGGAGGGAACGCGTCCACGGGATCAGAGGGTCGGGGGCAGCCTCCCGGGGGGGACCCTGCTGCTCTCCCTCTGCTCACAAACCCTACAGCAGCCCCTGCAGGGACCAGCTGTGTAGGCGAGGAGGCGCTGACCGGGAGGAGGTCCTCCCGCGGCCTGGGATTCAAGCCCCCATCTCCACTCTGTCCCCCTCCCCGGCCACTCGGTCTTGAGTCGCCTGGCTCTTGGGGTCCTGAGGCAGGGAGCCAGGGGCAGGGGCTGGGCTGATGGGAAGCAGCGTTTTCTGGTGGGCTCCTGGCCCCCTTCCCAGAGGTTATGTTAGCTGGGGAAATCCTGGCAGCGGCCATGGTGACCCCTCGGGAGACCCCCACCTGCCTTGCCAGGGGGTAGACGAGCAGACACTCCACGGGCACGTCAAGGTGCAAGAGCCCTGAGCTGGAGGGGGTCCCCACCCAGCACAGCCACCCTCCCCACTCCGCCCCTCTCTGCTGTGCTCAGGGCGCCCTACCTGATGGCCCTGGACGCTCCCTGGCTGCCGCCCCCACCCCATGTGGGTGTCCCCGCCGCAGGCACCCACGCGGGCACCTCGAGGCCCCTCCCAGCCAGCCGGGCCTCTCGCAGCCCCTACGCATGCCTGGGACTTCCCCTCCGGGCGGCGAGTCTCGGGGCCCCTCCTTGGTGGCCTGGTTGCCCGGGGCTGCATCCACCCGGCGCGTCACACCCTGTTTGGTCTCAGCCTGTTTCCCGGCCTCGATGGGGCCTCTCGGGGGGCATGGTGGGGTCTGAGTCCTGGTCGCACCCCCTCATCGGGCACAGGGCTGGACCCCGGGGGGGCCCCGGGGGCGCATGCTGGATGAATGAACGAGCGAACAAGTGAACAAGGCCTCGCCTCAAGGAGCGTCCCTCCGGGACAGAAGCAGGTCCAAGACCGAGAGCACTTAACCGTTCTCAAGATGCTTCCCGGGACCCTCCCTGTCCTCAAACAGGCCCGGTCCTTTGTGTGGCCGTCTGGCCCCCGTGGTCCAGCCCCAGAGCCACCCACACCGAGCCCCCCGCCCTGGGCTGCCTCCTTGCTCTCTGCTGTCGACGGCATTTGGGGCCCCTGGGATCGGGGTTGCATGTCGGGCGAGAGGCACCAGGACCCTGGACCCCCCTCCCCACCCTGCAGGCCCTCCCTCTCTGTTCCGAGGCCAGCCGGATGCCTCCCAAGCCTTCTTCTCTGTCACTGAATTTGGGGGGTTCTGGGGGGTTGGGACAGGTGTGGGGGGACTTGGGGTGGGATGGGGAGACAGATCCTTTCAGGACCTGTTATCTGAAGGGAGGGGCTGAGAAGCCCCCCTGGTCCGTGGATCTGGCGATCCAGGGTCGGACCCTGCGGGGTGGAGGTGCTGGCCTGGCTGGGTGGCGCTTCCACCCTGAGGGGCCAGGGCTCCAGGCCCAGGGACCAGGGCTGGCCTGCGGGCCCGGGATCCGCTCCGAGGGCCGTGCCCTGCACCGTCTCACCTGGGCTGTGTGGGGGATGGGATGGTGCGTGGGGCATGCTGGGCGGGTCCCTCTCTTCTGCGTAGAGACCCCTGCTCCCCTACCCGACCCCAGTCACTGAGGGGCCCAGAGCCTGCTTCTCACCGAGGGGGCCCCTCCTGCCCTCCATCCTCCTGGAGCCCCGCCCAGCACCTGTCCTGGGTGGGGGTCTCTGTGGGGCAGGCCCTGGCTGGGGCAGTTGAGCTTTGGGGCCAGCGGAGCCCTCTTCGCAGAGTCCAGGGGAGGCTCGGGAGGGCAGCGCCTGCTCTTCTGGACGGGGACCCCCTGTCCTGGGGCCAGCCTGGGAGCCTGGGTGGTCTTCCGTCCAGACCATCAAAGCCCTCAGCCCTGTCATTACGGGCTGGGAGCCCAGCGGGGGAGCAGCTGTGAGGACGAGAATGCCCATTTTACAGATGGGAAAGCTGCAGCGGCGCGGGACCCAGCTCCTTGAGCAAGGCCCCTGTCATGCTACGGGCGGGGGTCTGTGGGCATCCTTCTCATTCAACATCTGCAGAAGCCGACGCCCAGAGGGGCGGGTCCCTCCTCCCGGGAGGGGAGGAAGAGGAGCGTTCCCGGTGGAGTCTGGGGTGGAAGCAAGGGGTGGGGGCTGCCTGGGCCGCTCGGGACAGGGGCATGAGCCCACCCAGGCGAGGTCTCTTGCAGCCTCCAAGGCGCCCGCCTGACTCACTGTGAGTTCAGGCCTGCTCCGCCGGCCCCCCGCCCCAGCCCTGGGCACCAGGAGGCCACGTGGGGAGGCGGGGCTCGGGGGGGGGGCGTCGGACTGGGCTGGGTGACCAGGGGCGGGGGCCTTACCAGGCTGGGAACAGGCCTGAGCCAGGGAGGAGGGGCGGGCTGGGGGGGCGGGACTGAGAACCTGGCCCGCGGCCCCCGGGGGAGACTTGCCCACTCCTTCCTGGGCCTCATCTGGACCCAGGGGCCTGCTGACCCCCGCCCAGTGCTCAGGCGCCAGGAGAAGAGTCTGGATCTTGGAGAGTGAGCGTTCGGTCCTCTGAGCCTCCTCCTGTGGTCACCCAAGCCGTGGCCCCGGGGGGGGTGGCAGCAGTGGGCATGGTGGCGGGAGGGAGCGAGCAGCGTCAGCGGAGGTGTGGGAGCCTGGCCGAGCGCCCACCGCCTTCTGGAGCCCGGGCTGCAACACGCTTCTTGCCTGCATTGGGCCCTTCTCTGCCCGCGGGGCCACCTGCCTCCTGGGCTCTGGCCCCAGTGATGCCAGCGGTGGGGCCTTGTTCCCTCCTGACCCGTGTCCTCCCTGGGAAATGGGGGTGAGGTCACGTCAGCTGCCCCTGTGGGGCTCCCACTCGGCCTGAGCCCTGTAGCCTGACGGGGTGGAGCGACGGCTCCTAAATAAACAGCAGTGACCCACCGCCCACCGCCCCCCGCCCCCCGGGGGCACCTGGTGCTCTCCTGAGGTCTGGGGCAGGGGCAGCGGAGAGCAGCGGCCTCGGTTCCCGCCTGTTTATGCCACCGTCTGTGTGCTCGTGGCCGGGCGTCTGTCCCGCCCCTGGGTCTCCCCCCAGTGCCAAACCCCCTGGCCGGCCTCCTGGTGCACGGTGCCATCCAGGGGTGCGTGCAGGACCTGTCTTGGGGTGCATGACACTCGCCTGGGATCCCTGGCCTCCTGGTCCCAGGGGAGTTCGAGGCCCCCAGTGGGATGTCCCTGCAGCCCTGGGTGGGGGAGGGTTTGTCTCACGGGTGGAGACCCCACTACTTGCTCCAACAGGGTGGCCGGAGCCCCCGGGGCCGGGCCTTGGCCCTGGAGTCTGCTCCCAGCAAACAGGAAGCTCGAAGGGTGACTTCTCCCTCCAGATATTGTGTTTACTGAGGCGGGATCCAGGGCCCGTTTCCACACAGGAAACCCAGGAGGCTGGGAGGGGGCCGGGAAGGAATTCCCTGGGCTGGCCAAGAAGCTCGGCTTCCTGTGGGTCAGCTGTAGAGTGAGGGCGTGGGGGTGGGGCTGGAGCAGCCAAGAGCTCAGGGAGGCCCCTCCCCACTTGGAACTCAGGGCTGGGGACCCTGGAAGGCCTGTGCCCCCCAGCCCCCAGGCCCAGGGACTATCTCCCTACCAGATGGGCGAAGGGCCAAGGGGCATTGCGTCTCCCTCTACCTGGAGTCCAGTGTGGCCTGGCACAGGGGCAGGTGGGCGCACGGGGACGTTGGAGGTCTTGGGGAGGGCTCTTCTGGGAGGGGGTGGGAGCCGGGGTGGGGCCTCCGCAGGTGCTGTACCTGGAGCCTGCCCTGGGGGCCCTCCCTTTGCGCCTGTTGCCCTGCCCGGGGGGCCACCCGCCTCCGCGCCCCATTCCAGCCTTGGGCAGCCAGAGGGTGTACTCCTCAAACTTCCTTCTGACCAGGTTACGTCATCCCAGATTAAAAACCACCAATGCTCTGCTCAGCCTTCCAAACAAAGGCGGGCCTGGTAGCCAGGCCTGGAGGCCTTCATGAATGTATGTCTTCCTCCCTCCCCTCCCCCTCCCCTCCCCTCCCCTCCCCCTGCTCTGCTCTCCCCTCCCCTCCCCTCCCCTTCCCTCCCCCTCCCCTCCCCCTCCCCTCCTCTCCTCTCCCCCTCCCCTCCCTTCCCCTCCCCCTCCCCCTCTTTACCTAGAGAAACAACCCCCACAGAGACAAGCACAGAGTTTCATTATGTACCCACCACCCAGCTGCACTAAACCTTAGCCTCCTGCTATCCTGTATTTGTTTCAGAATCACCTTTCGAAAATAAACTTTATCTTAGATTTATAGAAAAATTCAGAAGATAGTACAGAGATTTCCCATATACCTCATACCCAGGTTCCTCTGATATTAACATCCTACACTAGTGTGGTGTTGTACATTTGTTATAATGATAATTATTATTAACTGAAGTCCATTCTTTGTTCAGATTTTCCCTAATGTCCTTTTTCTGGTCCAGGGTCCCACCCAGGGCAACACCGTGAAAGGGTGGTGGCACTTACGTAAATGATTTGTAATTATCCTACACAAGTGAGCTGTTAATTATACCATCACTTACATCTACTGGTATGGACTTGCGGATATTTGTTTTATACTTCGGGTTATAATCCAATACTACTTAATTTTGTTACTAAAATCCCTCCAGCTTTGGCCACTGGCAGCCCTTGCATTTGGCCGGAGTCATTTTTAAAGTCCTCGACGGTTGCATGGAGGCCCTTGTGCCCTCCCCAGGTGGCCCGGTCTGGAATGGGCGGCCCACCAGCCATCCGGTGGCAGATTTGGGGCCCCCGCCCCGCCCCGGCCCGCCTGGCCTGGACTTTCTGCTGACTCTGTGTCGGTGGCCACAGCGTCCTCAGCAGCCTCCCACTGGACGTCCTGTGCCCGTGGGCCTGGGTCTGCAGCCCTGGGAGGCCCTGAGCCCCTGAAATGACAGCTGTGAGGGCTGAGGCCCTGGGGGCGCTGCAGTCTCTGAGTGCCCAGGTGGGGGGAGCAGTCAGCCTAGGTCCCCTCCTGGGGCTCCCTGAGTGGAGGGGCGCTCCGGGGGACAGGGACTGTGCCGGGGAGGCACCCAGGCCCCACCTCTGAGCAGCCCTGGAGATCTGGGAGTGGTCATGGCGTCCTTGGGGGTTGCCCGAGGCTGGGTCCGTCTCCTCCAAGGCCGGGTGCCGGGCTCTGGGCCTCCCAGTGGACTCAGTGGCTGACCCAGGAGGCGGCCTGCTGGCTGGAGGGCTTGGGGCTGCAGCCTCAGTGCCGACAATGCAGGTCTAGTAGCTGGTGTGACCTCGCCACCCGGCCCGGCCCCGGGGCTGGAGAAGGGGTAGCGACGCCCCCTGAGAACCCATAGGGCGGCTCCAGAGCGAGGTCACCCCGTACCCGCCTTCACGCTCTCATCACTTGGGGACTGTGAGGTCAGCTGGGACAAGCCGCCCACCCCCTGGGCGGCCAGGCCTCCTCCTATCGGTCATCGGGCCTGCCCACCGCCTCCAGCCGTCTCCAGGGACCGCCATTTGCCCACACCCCCAATCAGGAGGAAGGCAGCCTCTCCCCGCACTGGCTCCTGCTTTTCTCGGCTATTTGGGAAAACGCGGTCCAGGTTAATAAATGGTTTCAAATGTCCTCTGAAGACGGCCTAGGTGCTCCGCCGAGAGAAAACTCCCAACCTGGGAGCAACTGGTGACCCGAGCACCCCCAGAACGGACCCCTGGGTATGGGGCCTGAGGCAGAAGCGACACTGTGGGTCCCGGGCAGGTCCCCCTCCTGTGCCTTGATCTCCCCTCCAGCGGAAGGAGCCACTGCGGGGCTGCGTCTGAGACGCCCAGACAGCGGACACAGACCTCTTTGGTCTGGAATAAATCTCTCCGGTTTCTCCAGCAGCTGAGACGTGGGGCCGTATTTCTTGCAGCCTCGGTGGCCTGGGGAGGCTGATCCGCGTGGCGGAGGCGTGATGCTCTAAATGCTGTGCCTGGTGCTGTTTTGTGGGCCTGCCTGTGCCGTCCCAGGGCTGGAGGGCATCTTTACGCGGCAGGATGAGCCTCGGCCGGGAACTCGGGACTGGACGGGGATTGTCTACAGCCTGAGCCGGCCCCGCCCGCCCACCCACCAGCCACAGTGTGTCCCCTGAGCCGGGCCCGGATCGGCCGCCATCTGGGCCCCAGACTGAGGTCGAGCAGAGGCTGGTGCTTCCTCCACGTCCTTGCGGTTTGGCTTCAGGAAGGAATTCTCGTGGGACACAGTCAGTGGTGGGGGCTTCCCAAGCCCTGTGTGCCCAGCCCGGGCTGGGTTGAGCCAAGGGGGACAGAAGATGGAGACGCAGGTCCTGCAGCAGGGAGCCGGGGCTTTCTGGGCGCGGGGGCAGGAGGGATCCGTGGGTGTGGCCTGGAGCCTGGAGATGTGAGGAGGGCGTCCTGTGCTGTGCTTCCCAAAGCTCCCCGCAGAGCGTCAGGGTTACAGGTGGGCTCTGGCACCAAGCCTGGGTGCGAAGCCCAGCTCTGCACCTGGGGTTGCACCACCTCCAAAACAGGGCAAGAAGGCCATAGCGAGGGTGACAGGGGCTCCGAGCGCACAATTCTTCACCTGTGTCGGCAAGCGCCCGCCTCTGTTGTTCTAACGTCGGGGCGGGGCTGACTCACGGTCTCGGCCCCACCCACCTAGGGTGCGCGGCACACCCCGAAAGCCAGGCTCCCCCCGGGGCCTTTCCCTGTCGCTCCAGCCCCCGGGGGGCCTGCTGTCTCCTCCCCAGGAGCAGAGGGCCCGGCTCCATTTCTCGCTGCTCATCTTTGGGTGATTGGATTTGCCCAGAAGTGGACACAGTGCTAACGACGTGCCGAGCTCCGGGGCTCCTGCAGGGATGAGCGGAGCCAAGGGGGAGGGGCGGCCCATGGAGGGGGGGGCGGGGCCGCGCTCGAAGCAGGGTGCTGGGTCCAGCGTAAGGGTCGGCCTCTGACGAGGGCCCTGCAGGTCTCCCGAGGGGGTGCTCAGTGGCAGCCGTGGGCTGGGAAGCTGACCTGCCTGGGGGCCCGCTTAGCTGTGATGTCACCTGCCGGTCCCTGCTGGTCACCTCGCATCGGTGACTGTCCTGGCAGGACACATTTGGAATCCGCTGAGCCTCCATGCCTGTCTCACCAACCCCTCCTTGAGCTCCCATCAAGCCCCCGGCCTCCAACCCCGACAAGAACCTCAGCCCCTTTGGGTACCTGGGTGGCCGTTGCCTGGATGGGCCGCAGGGAAGAGAGCTGACCGGGGCCCGCTGTGCGCCAAGGCCTGCTGGCCGCTCCTGACTTCAGGACCACCCGCCGCCTACACGTGTGGTCCATTTCTGCGGTCCTGATCCCTAAACCGCCCTGCAGACGGGGGACCCTGCTCTCGCCTCTCTTAGTGACAGTCTGCCGGTGGCTCTTGCTGGCTGAGCCTGAGACCTTCCTCGGGGGGGATCCAGGCTCAGCCAACACACTCAGCGGCTGCGCCTGTCACAAAAGGCTGGTCTCATGCACATGCCGGCGGGCGTCCCTCCCACAGCCAGGAAGCACGGCGTTGCCCCAATTCCGTTTCTGGAGCAGGACAGAGCCAGGCCTGTGGCCTAGTTCCTGCACTTCCTGTTGTGTGATGCTGGGCGAGGGTGTGACCTCACCTCTCTGAGCCTCAGTCCCCTCACTGGGAAAGTGAAGAGGATAAGCAGGCCGTCCCTCAGGGTGGCGGTGAGGGGGATTGAGGGAGCACTCAGTGACCCAGAGCCTATCCTTGGGGGTCAGGCACCTCCTGGCCCTGCCTGCCTGGGCTTCAGGGCCACACTCAGGCAGCTGTGGGCTGGCATCTCTGCTCCCTGCATCCGCTTCTGGGCTCGGGTTTCTGGGGCCTTCTGGGGGTTTCCCGGCTTTTCTGGAGGCCGGGTGGGACCGACCCTTTCAGGGACGTGAGCCTAGATGTTCATGTGTCTCTCAAGCCTCTGGACCCTGCACTGGTCTACTCAGAGGGGTGCACCGGACAGTGGGAGGCCTGGGATCTCCCAAGGATGGATTGTTCTGGGCTGTGTCGTGCTGGGGGGAGGCTGAGGTGCCCCCAGGGCCTGGTGAGCTCCAGCTGGGGACTCCCGTTCTCGAGCCCTTTGGGCCTGGAAACCCCAGCCTGAGGGAGGCCCCGAAATCACACCTCCTGGTCCCCAGGACTGGGGTGGGGTTGTCTCAGAGCAGCAAAGCAGATGGCTGTGTGCTGGGCGGCCCGGTAGGTGACCCCTCCTCCAAGACCCAGGAACCGGGGCGGGGGGTGCATCTCCCGGTCCCATCTCCCTGCTGGCCCCCCTGCTGTGCTCTTTTCTCTGTCCTTGGAGAGAACAGCGTCTTCTCCTCCATCAGCCAGAAGGGAATCGGGGATCTGGGGAGCAGTGGCAGTGGGACAAGGGGGCTGCTGCCCCTGCCTGGCCGGGGGGGGCAAGGCTGGCCTCATGTTTCAGCCCCACGTGAGCCGAGGGTGGGCCCCTCTACCCACAGTTCACTGTTTCCCTGTAAACACCACGGTGACCCCGAGGCCCTGCCCTGAAGACCCCCAGTTAGCTCCACGCAGGGGTCGGGTGGGGGCAGCTTCCCAGGGCTGGCAGGTGTGTGAGGGGAACCAGGAGGTCCTGGGGCCAGTCCCGGGGACCCTAGGCCCCTCCACGGGCCATGACAGGCCGCGAGGGCTGGGAATCTGGCACGGCTCTGAGTCCTCGGGGGAAGGTCCAGACTCAGCCGGTCCCGGGCAGGGCCCAGGGCTGGGGAGGGTGGGTGGCAGGCGGGGAGGTGGCCGCTGGCCGAGCGCGGCTGGAGCACCGCAGTGTCTACTCATTTCACATTATGCTGATCGCATGGGGAGATTTAGTCCCGGGGAAACGCGTGTCAGGCCATGCGATCTGTTAATAAGCTGAGGAAGATAATGAGCTTGGTGGGAAGCACGCCTCCCCCAGAAGGACAGATTCATTACCTGGCGTGCACGGGCACACATGCAGGTGCGCGCACACGCGTGGGGCTTTGGCCCCGACGCTCTGCTTGTCGTGTGAAAGTGCTTGGAATCCCGTGTCGGGTGAGTGTTTCCCACCAGGAGCCCTGCTCTCGGCCTCTTTCCCCACCTTGCCTGGTCCTGGAGGGACAGCCGGCCGGCCGGCTCAGGGGCTCCGTGGCAGGGGTGGTGACCTTCCAAGCAGGGAGCATGTGACACCGGAGCAGAGGATGGGCGGGCGGGGTGTCCCAAACTTGGCACGGCTGGATGCCTGGGGCTGTCAGAATGAAGCGTCCCGACTCTGGACCAGCAGGGCAGCAGGAGGGCCCCGGAGCTGCTGCCGGGGAGAGGGTGGGGCTCTGTGCTGCAGCCGGGCTGGGCGGGTGCCCTTGGCTGACGCTGGCGTCGAGAGAGCAGGGCCCAGTGGGCACCTTGGTCTGTGGAGGCCAGCGGACCAGCTGCCCCCTCAGCAGCCTCCCCGCTGGCTTGCATAGGGGTCTTTAAGTGTAATTTAAGAATCCCCCCCAGTTAGCCACACTGGCTGACAGCAGCTGAGCTGGTCCTGGGCCAGGTGGGATGAGAAGCTCTCCTTCCGTCTCCCGTGGGGGCAGGCGGGGGTCCAGGCGCCTGACAGTCAAAGCTGAGGTGATGAAGCTCTGCAGGGAAACCCCTCCTTTTTGGAGCCCCCCAGGGGCTGGGGGCCCGGGGCTGGGAGGAGCAGGGGTCAAGGGCGCTGCAGGAGATGGGTGTGGGCGGTGGTGCTCGGGCCCCAGGACCGTCCAGGGTGAGGGCAGCCGTCTGGCGGGCTGGGTGGATGCTGTTTGTGGGCCACGCACCTGTAAGAAATGATTCTTTCCTCACCCTTTCTCTGGGTTTGTTTCTCCAGAAATGTTCCTCTCCGGAGCCCCTGCGGCCCCATGGCAGGGAGGGGCCCGGCCCCAGAGAGGGCTGCCCGCAGTTCCCGTAGCTCCGACCCCTTTCCCGGGGTCTGGTGGAGGCGGGGGCCAGCTGTCAGCTCCGAGCGGCAGAGTCTGCACAGCCTCATTCAGCAAGGGGAGGGCAACCGAGGCAAGGGGCGCGCGGTCGTGCCCAGGTCTCCCAGGCAGTGAGAGGGGTCAGGACTGGGCCGGGGTCCGAAGGTCTCCATCACCTCCCTTTCCGGTCCTGTCTGTCCCCCTGCCCTTGTCTGCTTCCCCTTGACCTCTCTCTTTGTCCCTCACGATGGGCTCTGTCCCCGGCCCGTTTAGTGTCCTCACAAGCCATGGTCACCGGCCCCAGTCCTCCCTGGCCGGCCCTCCCTGGGTGCCGTGAGCCAGGACCCATGCGTCTGGCTTCCAGGCCTGGTCCTGGCACTTAGATCACAAGGTGGTTTCTCCCAGGAGGCCCCCTTTCTGTCCCCAGGCACCAGGAATGGGGCGGGGGAGGAAGGGAAGGGGTCGGGGGGCTGCTCTGGCTCAGGCTGCCTCCCTCCCCCACCCAGAGCCAGCCTCCGCCTGCCATACTCTCGGAGAGGCTCTGGCTTCCACGCCTCCCCCTCGGCCCCCATCAGCACCCCTCCTGCAACGGGGCCTCGGGCAGCAGGGCAGTGTCTCCTGTCCCCCAACTGGCGGGCGCCCTGTGTCCCCTCGCCCAGTGCTGGGGTCGGGACAGCCCGCCTTGCAGGGAGGAAGGTGTAGGTGAGGTCTGAGTGAGGCACAGGTGAGGCGGCCGTTCCTCTGGGTGGCTGATGGCAACTTCCTGAAGTTTTTCATCTACTCCAGGCCTTCACCGTGAGCTCTGCTCAAACCGCCGACTCCCCTACCAGCTGCCCCTCGGTGGCGCCTGGGGTAGTGAGCCCTTCCTGCTTCTGGGCGTGGGGGCGCTCTGTGCCTGTGGTGGTCTGGGGTCTGGGGTCTGAGGGTCTCAGGGCCCGCAGGTATGGGGGCCTGGGGGCCTGGGGGCCTGAGGGTCAGGATGTCTGGGGTCTGAGGGTCTGGGGGTCTGAGGGTCTGGGGGCCTGGGGGTCTGGAGGTCTGGGGTTCTGAGTGTCTGGGGGTCTGAGGGTCTGTGCTCTGTGGTCTGAGGGTCTGGAGATCTCAGGGCCCGCAGGTATGGGAGATTGGGGGCCTGGGGGCCTGGGGGCCTGAGGGTCTGGGGGCCTGGGGGCTTGAGGATCTGAGGATCTCAGGGCCCATAGGTATGGGGGCCTGGGGGCCTGAGGGTCTGAGGTCTTCGGTCTGAGGGTCTGGGGGTCTCAGGGCCCGCAGGTATGGGAGATTGGGGGCCTGGGGGCCTGGGGGCCTGAGAGTCTGGGGGTCTGGGGTCTGGGGTCTCAGGGCCTGCAGGTATGTGGGCCTGGGGGCCTGAGGGTCTGGGGGTCTGGGGGCTTGAGGGTCTGAGGATCTCAGGGCCCATAGGTATGGGGGCCTGGGGGCCTGAGGGTCTGGAGTCTGTGGTCTAAGGGTCTGGGGGTCTCAGGGCCCACAGGTATGGGTCCTGGGGGCCTGGGGGCCTCAGGGTCTGGGGCTCTGCGGCAATGAGGCTCTAGGTGTCTCAGGGTCCGTGATTTGAGGGTGAGAGGTTTTAGGAATCGATCTGAGGCTCTAGCTCAGGTCTGTGGGCTGCTTTGGAGTTTCCCTTGAAGGAAGCTGGAGTTCGGTGCAAGGATTTTCTGTTCGAAGCTTCTGTTGGCCCCAGCTGGCCATGCAAGGGGCAGGTGGGCCTCCCAGTCTAGAGTCCTGGGCAGACTGACCCAGACCCCAAGGGCGTCCCCAAAGGCGGTGGGCCAGTGGTCCCCATGGAGGCAGCAGGTGTGGGGCTCAGGAGGGGGCAGCGAGGGAGGGGCAGGGAAGCTTCTAGGGCTGGAGTCAGCGTGGAGCGGGTGGGATGGAGGGGAGGGGGCAGGGCTGAGACCTGTGCAGTCCCAGAGCCACTCTCGGGGTCCCCACTGCACTCATGCTCAGCTGTGGCCACCTTGAAGTTCTCAATTCCCAGCCCTGGGGGAGTGAGGCCCCACCTGCTCCCCGCTCCCTGCCCGAACCCCAGTCCCTCCGTTCTGACTCTTCTCCCTGCTCCCCAGCCGGTGCTGCAGGAAGGAGCCCGTGGGGGCGCCGTGATGGGGCAGGGGGGTGGCAGGGTGGAGGGTGGTCCCAGTGTGAGCTGCGGGAGGTGGGGGAGTAGAGTGGGGAGAGAGCCCTGTCCTTGCGTGTTCCCAGCCCCCTCCTCCAGGAAGGCCCCCGGGCCCCAGCCTGGCCTAGGCCCTCTGCCCACATCTTCCTGCCTGCCCCCTGGGGGCTCTCCCTCCTGGCTCCTGTGCTGTAAGTCGGGTGAGGAGGGGGCCCCCACACTTGTGAGCTTATAGACACAGCTAACCCAGGCTGGCATCTTGGCTCCAGCCGGTGCCAATATATGGAGTATGAAAGGCAGAGAGGGAGCAGGGCAGTTACACTTGCAAATGGACCCACAGCCCAGGAGTGGGGCCTAGGGTGAGACCCAGCCCTGCTAGCAGACGTCACCCCAGTTCAAGGCAGGCGGGGGAGACTGAGGAGGGGTTGGGGGCCCGTGCTCAGGGCCGGCCAGCCTCCCCTCCCCCACACCGAGGTCACAGACAGGCTGCAGAGGAAGGTGCCACGCGGTGCCACCCCTCCTGGCATCCGGGCCCCTCCCCTCCGTGCTGCGCCTCCTCCCTGGATGCTCCTCAGCCACTCCCCCCCGCGGGTGTCCTTGCTCTGTCCTTTGGGTGGCCCTCCTCCCTCTCTCCTCTCCCCCAGGACCACCTTGCCCCGCCCCGTGACTTCATGTCCCCAGATCTGTGATTCTGTCACCCCTACCCCCAACTGCTGGCCTCTGCCCTGTGTCCCTTGGGCTCCCCAGACCCGCAGGATCAAAACCAGTGCTTTCTCTTCCCTCAAACCCACCCCTCACCCTGCCCTCTGCCCCACTGTGGGAACTCCATCCTCCTCCCAGAACCTGGGGTGACCTGGGCTCCCCACTGCCCCCTGAGGCCTCCAACCCAACCCCATGGCCATGGCCACACCAGTCCTGACCCTCGGCTCTCAGGCACGACCGGAAGAGACCCAGGTGTCTCCATCCTGGGGAGGGAGGAAGTGGGGGGGGGGGCGTCTCTCAGTGACAGGCCGGAAGGTACTCTGTACTCACAACTCAGCATTTCACTCAAAAAGACAACACGTATTTCCCGTGAGGTCTGGTCTGCTCTTTTTAGTCTGCTTGTGGTCATTGCTTTGTTTGCGGAGTTGCTTCCCGACATGTTCGAGCCGAGCGACCCCGCAGTGGATTTGCGGTCCGTCTGATGCATTCCTCATGGACGCACCTGAGGGTCTCCTGCTCGTTCTTGAAACAAATATTTGCATGGAATCCTCTGTTGCTCAGCTCAGCCCCAGGGAGCTCTGTGGCCGAGGGGGACGCCATACCCTGTATGGTGAGCGGTCAAGTTTGGGCTAAGGCTAGGGTGGTGGGGGCGCCTTCCACAGAGACCCAGCTTCCACCCCACAAACCCAATCAACACGGGAGTGATGCTGTGCCTTCGGGGAGAGGAGCCTGCCCCACCGCTGCTCGGGCTGAGCTCCCGTAGGTCCCAGAAGCAGGACATACGGTCCAGCAAGTGACCTGCAGTCTGGGAGGTGATCTAGGCCAGCAGAGAAGTCAGAGAACGTATGTGGGGGGGCTCGGAGGAAGGGAGGTCCTGGGGCAGGGGTAGTCAGGGAAGGCTTCCTGGAAGAGGAGACACTTAGTGAGATCCTGGAAGGTAGAGAGGACTAGACAGGCAGGGGTGAGTGTCCTCCTGGCAGAAAGGATGCTAGGTGTAATTGCAGAGAATGTGCATGGCGAGGAGGGCAGTTCAGTTCCACTGCTGTCTTGGCTGCTGGGGCAGGGGAGGCCCATCTGGGGTGGTCAGGCTGAGATGGGGGCTCGGGGGGGAAAGCAGAGTGCTGGCCACCTCCCTTGTGGTCCACTGAGCACCCGAGACCTCGTTCAGCCTTCGCAGCATCCCTGCCCTGCAGCTCCAGGTCTCTCCATAGACCCTCCACCAGTGGGTGGGGAGCTGGACCCAGCACACTGCTGGCGTTTGGCGTGCTGGGCCTCTGGCCACAGCCTCACCCACAGCCCTTCGGGTTTAGGAGGCTGGTGAGGTGGGATCCCCGGGACTACAGGATTGCCAACATTGCTTTGGGAATCTGTTTAGTCTGAAATGCTTTAGACAGTCCAGGAGAGCCACAGGCAGCTCCAGAAGGAAACTTTGGGCTGAGACACAGAATTCGTCCGTTCATTCAGTCATTCATTCATTCATGTCAGGCAATTATGGAGGCAAGGACCATGCTGGGAGCCGGCTCCTCTTGGCCAGCAAGAGCTGCTAAGTTTTCAGGGCTTTCGTGAGCCATTTGTGAAGCAGATATGTCGTTATGCTGGGCCGAGGCGCCGGGTCTGTCTTACCCTGTCCCCACTGCACAGTCTTGCGCGAGGCCAGCCCCTAGAAGTGGTCAGACGCTCTGCCACCCGGGTGTGTGGCCCCTGGCAAGTCCCTCGACCTCCCTGAGCTTCAGTTTTCTCCTCTATAAACTGGGAACAGCAACCCAGGACCTCTGCGCGCACGGGCCCGGGCTCCCTGGAGCTGACCGCATGGGTGTGTGTGGTTGCGGCGACACAGAAGGGCCACTGGGGGCTCGGGGGGCTCCAGAGCCAAGAGGCAGGAAGCCCTGGGGTCTGTGGCTCAGGGAACCCCTCCCGTGGGCCTCGCAACTCTGCTGCTCCCTGGACCTGCAGGACTGAAGCCGGAGGTCTCCTGCAGAGGGTGTGGGCCGTGGGTGCGTCGACACATGCGCCCGTGGACAGGGATGGGGCAGGTGTCTGGGTTGAATACGTCAGATCAGGAACCTCTTTTCGGTGCGGGGGAAAGCAGCGTCAGCAACAATCATCTGTGCAGACCTGGGGATCCCCGTTTCTGCTTTCCAGGAGAGGGCACTGAGGTTCCTAGTGGAGGTGATGCGCTTGGGGTCCCCGCAGGTGGCAGGTGGCAGAGCCTCTGGCCTGTGCCTCTCGTGGCCGGCACGAGCGTCCCCCTGAGCTGCCCTCCAGGACGGGCTGGCCTAGTCCAGGGCTGCAGGGCGGTCGGGCGGTCGTGGCCCAGATGCAGGCGGAGACCGGCCTGGCCCTGGCTGAGGACATCGTGACGACCAGGGCGGGGCACCGAGGAAAAAGCGCTGAAACTTCGCGCCGTCCGTCTCCGGGTGATTTGCCGTGAAGCCGGCGAGGAGCTGCGTCCCGAATCATGTCGGCGGCTGTTACACACGTATCGCGAACAGACTGGTTCCTAAATTGTCTTTTATGATCGCCGGCGAATCTGCGGGCAGCGGGCGTCTGGACCCAAAGCCCGCCGTTGTTTGTGGCGGCAGATGAGGAGGCATTAATTATTGACGCCCCAGCCCACCTCCGCGCCACCTCCAGTTAAAATTCATGGTCCGGCCACGGGCAAATATTGATTCTGACCCAAGTTGATGTTTTCCCCTTAACATTATTATAATGAGGGATAAAAATCAAATTGCCTTCACTGAAACTCAATCATTCTTCTGGGCCATTCCTCATCGATCTTTCTTTCCCCAGGTTTTACCATAAATTATTCTATTCAATTAAGTAAACTCACACATAATGGCATTTTGCAAACTGAATAATTTATTGGCTGTGTTTGGCAAAAGTCTGGTTTGGGGTGGGTCAGGGGACGGAGGGGATTTTGTTCCCGGCTTGTGGAGGCCGCTCTGGGCTGGGGGCTCCAGGGGTTACATTCTCCTCCCCAAGGGGCTCTTGGGCTGTGGGGTGGGTGGAACACAGAGCAGTGACAGTGAGGTCCTTGGGGAGGCTCTGAGGAGGAGGGCTGGACCTGCGTGGCTTTCAGGAGGTGAGGGAAGGGAGGGGGCAGTTCAGGCTCAGGGCCTGGGGCTGCGGTCCCGGCAGCCCTGGATAGGGGCTGAGAGCTGTCACCTGTCTGCCCTCTGCCCCGCCTTGGCCTTGGCTTTGTTTCTCATTATAAAACGTCTGTGTTCGCCTTCTCAGGGCCGCCGGAACCAAGTACCCAGCCTGGGCGACTCAGATAACAGACCTTTATCCAGACATTTATCGTCTCGCGGTCCTGGAGGCTGGAAGTCTGAGATCAGGGTGTCGGCAGGGCTGGTTTCTCCCGAGGCCTCTCTCCGTGGCTGGCAGGTGGCTGTCTTCCTCCTTTGTCCTCACGTGGCTTTGCCGTGTGCCTTCGAACCCCTGGTGTTTCCCTGTGCGTCCAAATCTCCTCTTATAACCAGTCAGACTAGTTTAGGACCTGCCCTAAGGGCCTCATTGTCACCTAATCCCCCTTTCAAGGCCCCGTCTCCAAATGCAGTCACATTCTGAGGTGCCGGGGGTCCAGCTTTGACATGGGAACTTGGGGGTCACAGTTCAGCTCAGGTCGGTATCCTTGGGCCAGCTTGGTCCTCTGACCGGCCTTGGTGTCTGGGTCCAGCTGGCTTCTCCCAGCCCCCAGCCTCCTCAGCTGCTTCTGCAGAGGAGACCGAGGGGAGGGTGCCACCCCGTCCCCAGGGGCCTGGCTGCCCACCCCACCACTCACTCAGCCTGTGCCCCACCCCAGTGTCTCCTGCGTCCCTGCCCTGGGCCCGCGGTCTGAGGGGAAGCAGGACACGTGGGGGCGTCTCCCCACACCGCTGGGCACTCTGCCGACAGCACAGGTGGGCGGGCCCCGGGCTTCCTGGGAAGCAGCTTCCGCAGCCCCGTGAGGCCAGCCCCGGACTGTCCCCTCGGCTGTCCCTCCTGCTGCCCTCGCCCACCTGTGCGGCCCCACACAGCTCCGTGGCCCGCCGTGGCCGGGACAGCCTCACCCGTGCCCTCCGTCCACACCTCCACCTCCAGCTGGTCCTGCTGTTTAAACTCCAGATCAGGTGTCCAGCTGCCCTTTGCCTGTGTCCCCTGGACACCCCTCTGCTTCGACACAACCCAGAGGACCACTGCTCCCCCCGGCCCGCCCCACCCTTCGCCTGGGATCCTGGTGCAAGCGGAGTGGTCACCGTTTTCCCGTGCTCCAGGCCGGGAAGCCGGGGTCACCGGGCGCCTCGCTTCTTGACACCCCTCCACCCCCATGGCCCCCGAGTGGTGCCAGGGTGGCGGAAGCTCTCACTTTGGGTCGGGGCAGGGTGGGAGCCCGAGACCCACCTCTAGGTCGGCCCTGGCTCGGGTGATGCCCCCTTGGCCAGGGCTTGGCTCCCCAGCTCCATCTCACCCTGGAGCTGCCCCTCAACCTCAGATTCTCCTTGAGATGGGAACAGGTCCCCTCCCTCCAGGGAGTGCAAGGTCAGGGAGGGCGTGGAAGGGCCCTGAGACACAGAAGGCACTGGTGGGCGTGGGGCAGGACCTGGCACCGCATGTGGTCCGTGGGGGGAGTGCTGGGTGGAGCCGGCTGGGGGGTGTGCGAAGGGCAGGGGGGGGGGATCTAGCCTGAACCTTCTGGAACCCAGCTCCCCCACCCCTTTCCCCCCCCACAGACAGGCTGTCCGGGGCGCCAGAGGGCAGGGACCTGCAGGAGCCAGGCTGCGGACCAGGCCCCTGCTGCCACCTGGGGGACCTCATGCAGCCCAGCCTCGACTTCTCCTTCACGGGCGTGGGGGGGGGCTGGGGGCGCGGGGACCGGGGATAATTACAGTTAATTGCTCCTGGAACCGGCCCTGCAGAGGCTGCCCGGGAAAGCTGTTAGCACTCATCAAATCGATAATGAGCTTCAGTTGGCAGGGCGCTTAGGCTGCGGGCTTTCCTGGGGAGCCCTCGCCTGCACCCTCCCGCACAGGCGGGGGCCCTCGCTGGAGAGAGCCTGACGAGCAGGCCCTCGGTGGGGGGGGCCGGGGGGAGGCTTGGGCTCACCCTGCCCCCCAGAGCCCTCGTGGGGAGGAGCATCCTCGGGAGGGGCTCCCGGTTGCTGCCGTGGGGTGCGTGAGTGGATGGGTGAGCGAGCGAGTGACGTGGCCTGAGCTGTGGGGAAGGTCCGCGGAGCCCTGGGGCAGAGGAAGGGCCCACACTTCTCCAGTCCCTGCGTTTTGCCCGGAACTCACGTCAAGGGCAGGGCCAGCGCCAACGCCAGACCCTGAACTCACGGTGGAGGCCAGGGGTCTGGGATACTCGGGCTGCGGAAGCTGCTGGATGTGGAGGAAGGGGCCACTCCTCCTGCAGGGTGCGCGGGGAGCTCGGGCCTCTGTGGGTCCGGGGGTCCGGGGGGCGGGGGGGCGTCCTGGGGGTCCCGTGAGCGCCATAAGCTGCCCAGGCTGAGAACTGTGTGTGAAGCGCTAAGTATATAAACATTGGGCCCGCTGGAGCCACGCTTTTCCAGATGAGCAACTGCGGGGCGGGGGCTGGAGTGGAGCCCCGTGGTTGGCGGGGGGAGTGTGGTCTCCTGGCTGTCTGCGCACCACGGCAGATGCGGGGAGCTCAGACCAGCTTCATTCCCGGGCAGAGTCAGCTCTGGGTGGGGACACGCTGGCCACCGGTGGCGCCGACCGAGGGGAGGTGTGCGGGGGGCTGTGGGGATGTGCTGCGACGGGGCGTGTGCGTGGCCTTCCTCCACCTCTGCCTCAGCCCCCACCCCCCCCGGGTGAGGCCCTGGCCTGGTGGCCTGGTGTGGTGGGGACACAGGGGGGTCCCCCACTGCCCTCTGTGTCGCCAGCCTCCACGCCGGGCGAGCGATCTCTGTGGCCTCCGGCTTCGGGGCTGGCGGTGTGCGGACCCAGGGCAGGGGCACCCCGCGGAGTCAGCCCGGGACAGAGCCGGGCCCAGCCCTCCGGCCCGCACAGCCGCTGTAGGGAACTCGTGTCCCGTCCGCGTTTAAGGTGCCCTGGCAAGTACCCTTTAGGAGCTGTTCATGGGCAGAACAGTGACAGAAGGTGCCAGGAGAGGGGGCTCTGAGTGCCCCAAACTCTGAGTCCCAGGGGAGCAAAGGCCGCGGGGGCTGGCTGGACGTGGTGACACTGGGCGATAGACCTGCAGATTCATCCCGGGACAGTGCATCTGGCCTTTTCTGTGTGGTTTGGATTTTCTACGATCACCTTGAGCTGTTTGGAAACAGATGAAAAACATGTAAGAAAGTTAAGGAATTGCACCTAAACGTCTGATTTGAAGACTAAGGTTTCCTTTCTCATATGCCAGTAACATTTTCACTTATCCCAGGCCTGAGCAGAGAAGCCCGACCCGCGCAGCCCTCAGACCCGTAGTTTAAACCCAGTTCCGACAACGCCCTGATGCAGCAGGTGGGCACACGGTGCATGGCAGCGGCGCTGCTAGGGTCAGGTGTGGTGACCGGGTTGGGGGGGCCAGCTGGCAGGAGCCCGGCACATCCGCTCATCAGGGTATCCCAGGCCCCCCCCGGAATGCTCAAGGTCACTGCAAGGACATTGCACAAAAGGTGTGTCCCTCGCTGTGTTTAAGCTGAACGGTGGGCACACAGAGTCCTTATTTCCAACCAAGAGACTTGAAACCTTACAGCTAAGCCCTGGCACCTAACCGGAACATTTGCATTTGGAGAGCATCTGTGCGAGGTTGCCAGAGGGAGGGGAGGAGGGTGTGTTCTCCACATCTCCAGCTTTCCTCCGCTAATTCAATCACTCAGCGGACAACAGCCCACGTGGGTTGGGGTTCAGCATGCGCCTGCCTTGTCCTAAGGGCAAGAATGTCCTGTCTCCCCCCATGAAGGGAGGTGGCAGGGGGACAGGGCTCAGGCTGCCTAGCGATGGTCTGGGATCGGGGAGGGCGGAACCCTCCAAGGGTCCCACCCTCTGCCTCCGTCCGTTGTTGGGTGGGCGGCAAACACTGGTACTTGAGGAAGAGTTCATGTTAGGTGTGCAAAGGCCCCCCGGGCTCGGAAGCATCCTGCCTCCCAGGCCGCCCAGAGGGGCTCAGCTGGCCCCGCCCCTTTGGCTGTGGGTGGGGGGGCGGGGGACATGCTGGGGAGTGGCCGCTTGCTCCCGGGGCATGGCCTTGGGCCATCAGCAGAAGCTGAACGCCCGCGGGCTGGCGCGCCGGGTATGCGGGGGGCAGGCAGAGCAGGGGCTGGCCCCCCCAGCTCTCTGTCTGCTTTGCTCCTTCACAGTGAGCTCCCACAGGCACGGCTCTGATCGTGGCCCTGCCCTGCTCGCACAGCTTCCAAAGCTCCCCACCGCTTCTGCCACCCAGCCTAGTCTCCCATCATTCCGCCTCCTTCCCCGACCGTGGACTTTGCTTGGCTGCTACGTGGCACACGGTACCACGGCCTGCGGGGCTTAAACGGAAGGCACGCCTCGTCTCAGCCTGAGCCATTCTGGGGGGCTGGGGTTAGACCTTCAACGTGCAGATCCTGGGGGACATGGTTCAGCCCGCAAGGCTTGGATCCGGCCAGATTGGGTGAAGCAGCCCCTGGAAGCGTGTGACACAGCCCCACCCTACCCGTCTTATGCTCTAGCCCCTTCCTTCCCAGCTCCGCCTTCACCCTTTGGGGCGGTGGACGGCCCCAGGCAGCAGGCCTGTGCAGCAAGGGTCTGGGGGTCGGAACGAGGGTGGGCGAGGGGCGTGGGCCTGGGGTCGTGGGCCTGGGCGAGCCAGGCCGTGGCTTCCCGTGAAGCCACAGCAGAGACTCCGGAACTCCTGTCTCCTTTAGGAGGAAGGGGCCGAGGGACCAGCGGGCCGACCGCACCATCTGTCGGGTGTGACCGGCGAGGGCCGGGCAGACAGGGCGGCCCCCGTGCCAGAAGCCCCGCTGGGCGTGTGGCCAGCCTGCAGGTCAGCATATGCCCAGCTGGGTCATCTCTGGGCCTGGGGCTCGGAGGACGGTCCCCAGACGACCCCAGGATGGGCTTCCAGGGCGAGGATTAACTCGTTTAAGGCAATCAAGCCGCAGCGAAGCCGGTGAGTGAATTTTGCTGGGGGATCCCTCCTGTGATGGCTTCCGGGCTGCCTGGCGGCCTGCCCTTTCTTCTCTCCGAGCCCCCTCTTACGGGCTCCTTTAGCTCTGTCTGACTTTTGTTCTACTGGGTGTCCTGGGGGTGCAACCTGGGAGGTGATTTAGGGCAATCTCCTGGCCAGAAATAACATTAAGGAAAAATGGGTCTTGGACCATCTTTTGGTTTTTCCATTAAAGCCCGTTCGCTTCCATTTCACAAAATGGTTTTCTAATCCTATGTGTGACATGCCTGTAAGCCACAGATAAAAATGGGACATTTGCATCGCGGAGTGTGTGGGGCGGGCCGCCCTCCTCCCTGAAGATAATATTAGGTTCCTCGATGCACTCGCGCTCCTGGGGTTTAAAAGTTTTATATGGAGGTTTAAATATTCAAAACCAGGTAGCGCTTTCCCCCTTCTGCTAACTATTAGAGACAGATTACATTTAAAAGAGATTTAATTTGTCAGGTTGTCGCGAGCATTAATGGAGGATAAATTACGCGTGTGGAGGGGAACGTGTCGCCTTTGTCTGGCCGAGTCGGGGGCTGTCTGGGGTTAGCGAGGGGCGTGATGAATGGCGAACTATCTCACGCTCTGCCCGGCCCCCTCCGTCTGCGCCAGGCTCATCAATTACCTCTGGGGACGCCGTACCGGGAGGAGCCCGTGGGCGCGTGGGGGGGCTTAGCCATCAGCCCCCGTCCCGTGTTGAGACCCTCGAGTGAGGGACTCGTGCGGGCCACACCAAGGGCTGGGGTCAGGGCCGGCCCTGAGCGTCCATCCAGGGCTCTGGCCCTGGTGTACCCTGGCAAGCAGGCTACCTGAGCCGGGGGTGCAGCCACGTGTGCCACGAGAGGCTCTGCCCGCTGTTGAGCTGGCTGGGTGGCCCTGCTGGGGCCCGCAGCGTGGCCGCTGGTGCTGATGCCGTGAGGGGGTGTGGGGTGTCCCCCGGGACAGAGGAGGAGGCCGGCGGCTCCAGTGCGGCAGCAGTGGATCCAAGTGGGAGAACCGAACGGGGCCGTGGTGAGGATGGAGATTCGGGGAACGGCTCAGATCACCTTCAAGAATATGAACTACAGGGCTTCCCTGGTGGCGCGGTGGTTGAGAGTCCGCCTGCCGATGCAGGGGACGCGGGTTCGTGCCCTGGTCCGGGAGGATCCCACGTGCCGCGGGGCGGCTGGGCCCGTGAGCCGTGGCCGCTGAGCCTGCGTGTCCAGAGCCTGTGCTCCGCAACGGGAGAGGCCACAGCAGTGAGAGGCCCGCGTACCGCACACACCCACACACACAAAAGAATATGAACTACAGGCTCTAGGAGAAAGGGCTTGGGGGTCACAGTGTGCGTGGAGGCAGCAGGGACGCATGGCCGGGGCCCTAGACGGAGCATAAGGCTGAGGGACAGGCCGGGGACCCTTATCAAGATGGCTGGGCCCCGTGGGAAGAGGGCCTCTGGGCGTCCTGGGCTTCTGCCTGGGAAACTGAGGGCCGGGTGCCCCTTGGGGAGACTGGGGCGGGAGGAGCAGGGGGCAGGGGCTCCTTGGAGCCTGGGCTGGGGCCCCTCTTTTTGGGTGCCTCGTCCTCTCCTGGTTCCCCCCAATGGAGTCTGGGACAAAGACCCTTCTGCTGTCTGTGCAGCAACCCCGCGGCAGGTGTCAGCGTCTGATGTGCCACAGGTCAGGAGGGGGCCTCGGGCTCCCCACAGGTGGTGGGACGCTGGATGGATGCTCAGTGCTCAGGACGTCTGCTGAGCCGCCGACACCCACACCTGCCCCGGGGAGACAGGAGACTCATGAACCCCCCATGGGGCCCATGGGTTGCTGACTGGCCCCCACTCTGGAACCGTGGATGAGGCCGTCGGGTCTGAACGCACAGGTGGACTCGCAGGGCCCCGAGCTCCCCTAGCCCGGGGCCCACGGCCGACGCTCCCGCTCCAGAGCAGGGGTCGGGGAGCCCCGGTCCCTGACTCCCACTCCCCCGTCCACCTGCGCCCGTGTGAGCGTCCCTGAAGACGGGCCCCGGGCTGGGCCTACCAATTAGAGCCTCTTAGCGGGGGCCTGGCCTGGCCCGGGCAGCTGGGCCCCCCCCGGGGACAGGGACGAGGATTAGGGGGCCCAGGCCCAGCCTGTCCTTTGCCGGGGGATCAGCCGGTGGCTGCTTCGTGTCCCGGCAGCAGGGCCTGTCTGTCCCTGGAGCCTCCAATTACAGCCCCCCTCGGGAAGGCTGCAGCGGGCTGTGTGGGGTTCCTGGGCCTTTGCCCTCGGAAGAGTCCCCCAAGCTCCTTGGCTACGCCTCCGGCCGGAGCCTGAGCCCAAGCCCCGCCCTGGGCAGCCACAAAACCACCACCGTGCAGCGTAGGCGTGGCCAGGGCTTGGGGCCTGTCCTGGTGGCCAGGGGTCCCTGAGGTGCCAGGAGGCCTGCGCAGAAGCCGGGCTGGCACCTCTGCTGAGCTGGGTACTCGAGGGACCACGGACTCCAACGGGATGTGCCAGTGCTGCGGTTTCTCCCACGACGTTTGGGAACCTGACTGGTCCAGCGGGGGGCTGCCGAGGCTGCGGCTATAGGTGCTAAAGGCAGGAGGGGCCCTCCGAGTCCTGGCCCGGCCCCTCCCCTGCGGACCCCAGAGGTGGGTCCGGGCCCGTCCCCGCCGCCAACCTGTGCTACGCAGACGGGCACCGAGGGCTGGGAAGCTGGGCGGGTGTGGCGGGAGGGCGCCCCTCTGGCCATGGGACCCTGCACCCCGCTGCCCATGAGCCACGGAGATACGTCTCAGGAGCCCCCTCCCTGTGCCTCAGCCGCTGCACCCCAAACGCACGGTGTTTCTGGGAGGGCCTGGAAACACTGACCCTCTGGAGAGGGGCCACGCTCAGAGAAGCCGGTGGCGGCCTGAGCCCCTTCACCTGGGCGGCTGGGCGCTGTGGGCCCCCCGGACGGGAATGCTGAGGAAGGCGGGGGGTGCGCTGTGGAGGGACAAAGCGAGGGGGAGCGGGCCCGGCGCTGCTCGCCGGTGTTGGTGGCCTCCTCGGCGGACACAGGTCCCCACTGGAGCACATGCCCGGCCTCACCGCTGGCCCCGGCCGCCTCGGCCTCCAGCCCCCTCCGCCCTGAAGGTGCCTGAGTCACCCCTGCCTGCTTCGCCAGGAAGAGCCATAAGCCAGCGGTGGCTGGGCTTTGTCCTCGAAGCCGGCTTCCTCCGCTGCAGCCCCCGCCGGTGGCTGCCCGCTGATGCAGAATGTTCTCTGGGAGCTCTGAGCGGCCAGCGGGCTGGCAGGAGACGGCCTGCGTGGACCGTCACGTGGCGGCCTCCGCAGGACCCCTGAGGCTGAGACGTGTGCCTGCCCCGCCCGCCCGCCGCCTCGTTGGCACAGCTCCTTCCGGGAGGGCGGCAGGTGCGGCGGCCACAGCAGCTGGGCAGCTGCGGGACTTATGGGGGGGCCCCTCCTGCTGGGCCCCCGCCGGCCGCTGCTAGTGAGCCAGGTGACCGACGGCAGCTGGGGGGCCCCGCCCGACCGAGGGGGCCTCGTTTGCCTCCAGCCCAGGGCCGGCCTGGCCCTTCCTGATGGCCATCTGGGGACGCCTGGTGCCCCCCCCCCGCCCCAAGGAGGCAGACCGCCAGGGTCTCGGCTGCTCCTGGGTCCGTCAGACCAGCCTGTTGGAGTCTTTAGGAGGTAGCTTCGAGTCTGGCTAATACCCGGATGAGGGTGCATTTGTGCCTGGAGTGTGCACGTGCGCTGAGTGAAAGCACAGACGGGCAGGTGATGCTCCGACGGTGCACAGGGACACCTCCCAGGTCGGGACACACTGGCACTGTCCCCCCTGCAGACAGGCGATGGGCAAGATGTCCTACGGCTGGACCCCGGGGTGGTTGTGAGGCAAGGAAGCCGGGGTGCTTCGGCTCCAGGGGTACAAGATGCAGGCACAGAGGATGCTGGCAGAGGGGGAGAGTGAGGCATGATCAAGGGGTCAGAGAAAGTTCTAGAAAGAGGAGGGAGCGGCTACTCTCAGCTAGGCGAATCAGGGAAGGTGCCGGAGGCGGCCGCGTGCCTAGTCTCCCCGCCCTCGGTTCCCTCACTGGCCTCCCGGTGGAGGCTGCGGGCTTCTCTATCCCGTGGGGGGCTCCCCACGCCTCACGCCCTGGCTCCAGCTCGCCAGGCCCCCGTGTCTGTCCACCGTGCTCGTTCAGCCCGCTGAGCGTTTCCCATTTACGCTCAGGCCAAAGCGAATCAGAGGAGCTGAGGCTGCAGGCGGCTCCGCTGTTCTGGGGTCCCCTGGGCCTGCACTGCCCACAGTGGGTCAGGGCGATGGCCCCGGGACATGGTACACTGGGGGGGCGGTGCAGTTCCCCCTGGTGCCGTTTGCTCCAGCCCACGGGGCCGTGGACAGGAGGAGAGGGACCCTGAAGCTGGCCTCAGAGGACGGCTTAGGACGGCGGGTATTGTGGGGTCACTTTGCAGCCGTGTCTCCCGGGGGCCGGAGCAGCAAGCCGCCTGTGAAGCAGAGGCCTCCCTGTCATGCTGTCACTGGGAGGGACTCCTTGGGTTAGTGTGTCCGCCTGTCCCTCCCGCCTGGACATCCTTCCTTCTTTGGTTCCATCCTTCCTTCCTGCCCTCGTCCACCCGTCCACAGCCTACCTTTCCTCCCGTGTGTCCACTGACCCATCCACCGGTCCTCCGACCGTCTATCCCTCCCCCATCCCTTTCACCCATCCTTCCTGCTGACCATTATCTCTTCCTACACAATCGTGCCCAGTTTGGCCCTGGGCTGTGAGGTCGCACTGGCCATTATGGTCCGGTGCTGTGGCCCAAAGAGAGGAAAGCCAGAGGCCGGACGACCCAGAGACGATCCCAGCTCAGCCGAGGGCCCGGTCGGGGCTCCTGGGAGGACACCGTAGTGCCTGGACCCAGTGTGTTGGGGCAGTGAACCAGGACAGGCCATTGTGGGGCAACCTGGAGTGTCCCTGAGCTGGGACGTCCCCCTCGTGGGGGGAAGGCAGGCCACGTGTGCTTCCCCTCGGGGTGGGGCTGGAAGGTCCCGGGCCCCGTGGCTCACCGTGGCACCCACATCCTCGCGGAGCGGGAGGGGATGGCGGGCGCTCCGGTCCTGTGTGTGTGGAGCTCTGCGCTCTGCGGTGAAGCTTCTCAGTGGTCCGCGCAGCCCATTTTATGGGGTGATTCTGTGCGTTCTGTGGGTGAGGAAGCCGGCTCTGGGCACATGCCTCTTGCAGCCTCCTGGTGGTGGCAGCGGCTCTGAAACCTGCCCTGGGGCCCAGCTGGGCGACGGTTGATGTCCTGAGCTGGGTGTCACTGGAAAGCTGAAGGGGCTCTGACCCGTGTGGATGTCAGCAAGCCTGTCCCTGCAGCCTCTGGGGCCCGGGGACCCTCCCCTCCTGCTGGGACGTTTCCAGGGAGGGTCTCACAGAAGCCGGTGCCCTCCGCCCGGTCTACCCACTTGTCCCTCTCTCTCTGTCTCTAGTCCTGTCACATATTCGTCTTTAGGGGACAGATGGTGGACACCTTGCTGCTGTCCAGGAGGGCTGGAGCCCGAGGCAGGCAGGCACGGCTCCCTGCAGGTGTTTTATAAGCACCCTGTCCATACCGACAGGAGGAGGAGGAGCGGATGAGGACTTAGGGCTGGTGGGGCACTGCTGCCAGGCTGGGGCGGGGGCGGGGAGAGACAGCCGCCCCCTCCCGCGCCGGCCCTGCGTGTGTCAAGGGCTCCCGGCGTGGGGTGCGGTGCAGCTGGGACGAGAGGCGGTGGGCCAGCGGGGGGGCAGGCCTGGCTCTCCAGGTGGTTCCTGGGCCACTTCTCGGCTCCAGCCCCGTGGCGCTGGGCCCCGTGGCCCTGCCCGGCGTGGAGCGAGGCTCTGTGGGGAGCCGGGGCCGGCGTGCGACCACCCGAGCTCTGTGTCCTGGACTGAAGGGGCAGCGAGGGCCACACTGGTGCAGTTGCCAGTTCGGTTCTCGGGGGGCAGAGCCCGGGGGCGTCCGGCCAGACACCTGGCTGGGCTGGGACACTGTCTCGGGCCACAAAAAGCTGGACCGGGGTGGCTGGAAGCCAGTGCTGTCTTGTCCCAGCGGGGTCCCTGCGTGGCCCGTCCCGCTTGCTGACCCTGCTGCCCGTAGCCTTTGAGGCTGGCTCTTCTCTCTGGGCCTCGGTTTCCCCTTCTAAGCAATGGTGATCTTTCATTTGGCAAATACAGGTGTCCTTCCGGGCCCCGGGGGAAGTGGCCGTGACCCGGCAGACCCGGCCCGGTCCCATGGCGAGGGCCATCAGTGACGGGGGCCACGAACAGTGTCCACTCAGCCGACCGAGCCCCGCGGAGACCAGGCAGGCGCAGGTGGGTGCAGAGAAGGCAAGGGCTCTGCTCTTCCTTGCTGGGGGGGCGCTGGGAGGGATGATGAGAGCGCAGCCCCGCCCGCCCCCAGGGGAAGGCAGAGCGGCAGAGGCCCCAGGTGCAAGGGAGGAGGTGCCAATTACAGCCACGCCCACTCCCCAGGAAGCACGCCTCCCAGCCCGAGGGGCGAATGCCACTTGCCTGGTCGTTCCGCAGCAGCGGGTCCAATCTGAGGCTAACCGGGGCGGTGTCCTGTAAATTCAGGGGTTAGACCTGTCCCCCGGCTCCTGCTGTGCGTGTGTGCACGTGTGTGCCTGTGCGCGTCCGTACAAGCCCGCGTGTGCACGCACGCTCGTGTGCCCGCGCGTGTGCACGCATGTGTGTGCAAGCGTGTACGCGCAAGCGCGTGCCTGTCAGGGTGAGGGCGCACCGCTCTTTATGAGGAGAGCCTGCAGGACGCCCGCTCCCGTGGGTGTCAGGCGAAGGCAACTGAGCTCCCGAAAGATGACAAGCACAGTGATGGGGCCCCGCACTTGAACTTGACGCGCCCAGCTTTGGGCCGGCCAACCCAGACCAAAAGGGAGTGGGGGGTGGGCGGGCCCGGGTCCTTCCACAGATGAGAAGCTCAGAGCTGGGAGCGACCCCCTCGCTGCCCAGCTCATGAGGCTGAGCTGCGGGCTCAGGCCCAGGGGCAGGGTGGGCAGGGCTTCCTGGGCCGTGGGGGCCTCCCTCTGTGGGGGGCCTTGGATGTGGTGTCAGCCTGGAGGGGAGGGGCACGGCCTGGGGGGAGCTCTGCCCTGGGCATGTTCTGGGGGCCCCCGGGCTGCACCCGCCCTAGTGCCGAGCCCCCGCAGGTCAGGGGGACACTGCCTTCCTTCCTTCCTGCCTTCCACCCGACCATCAGACCCGCTGGGCCTGGGACAGCGGGGGCTCAGGAGACTAACCGGCCTGAGATCCAGGAGGGAGGCCCCTCCCTCCTCTGGGCTGAGTGGTTCTGCCTCAGTTTCCTCCTCATCAAAATGGGTGACCCCCCTGACGTGACCCCTCTTGGCGCTGGCGGTCTCTGCTTGTCTCCCCGCATCCCCACGTGGCCCTTGAACGCATTGTAAAGCACGTGTGTGGGTCACACAGCCACGCTGGAGGGCCGGCCTCGTGGGGTCCACCACAGGGCACCACAGGGGGGCTGAACTGTCGCACGACATTGACCCCAAAGGCCCGTCTTTGCTCCCTTTGGAGAGTCCTGTCTCTACAGCCTTTCACCCTCTGTCCACCTGTCCGTCTGGGTCGGGGGGCTGGCCAGCGTACGGTGACCCAGCCACTCTGCAGGGGGCAGGACGGGAGGCTGCAGGCAGCTGAACTATTCCGGAAGAGGCCAGGAGCTCCTGCCAGGCTGGGGTGGGGGTCTCTGAGGTCCAGCCCTTCTGCAGCCCGGGGCCACCCCCTCTGTGGGTGGGTGGGGGCCTGGGGAGCAGTGAAGGTGGATCCTCTGCGGGGGACCCAGCAGCCCCAGGAGCCGTTCGGCCAACGCACCCAGCTGGGTCTCCCGCACGAGAGTCCGTTAGCTGGGCGGCCAGTGGCGGGAACGGGAACAGAGCAGCTAGCGGTGGCCAGCTCTGTCCCCGAGACTCCTGTCCATCCACGGCCGCCAGAGAGGGCAGGAGTGGTGGTCCTCCTGTTACAGCGGAAGGGATCTCCGTAGAAACCCACAAGTTCTAATTAGACACAAGTAAGTGCTTCGGGAATGCATTTTAATGACAGCTCTGCCAAAATAGACGCCCAACTGAGGATTCAGTTGCCACGTGCATGATCCGAATCAGCGCCTCTTGTTTCCAACAGTCAGTACGCCCTTGGTGCCGCTTGATGCCCGGATCCAGCAGGGCCTCAGAAGTGCCCGGGGAGGGCCCATCCCCGCCCAGAGGGGCAGCGGCATCCGGAGCTCGGGGAGCAGGGATGGGGGCCCTGGGCCCGGAGGGCAGCGAGTCCGGAATTCCAGGAAGCGGGACCGGCCAGTGGGCAGGGGGCCAGTGATGGGGGCTGGGCCGGATCAAGAGAGCCAGCCAGCCTGGGCAGGAGGGGTTGGTGGGCAGGGCCCAGCAGAGCAGGCCAGAGCCAAGGGGCTGGGGAGTCCCTGTCGGGGTGGGTCTGGGTTACCTGCTCAGAGCCAGGTGCCCAGGAAGGAGGCTGAGCCTGCACTGGTAGGTCCAGGTCCAGGGAGCCGGGTGAGGCCTTGAGCAGTTAGGGGTCTATGAACTCGGCTGGCTTTCCTTCCTTCCTGGAAAGAGACCTGGGACCTCTGGGGCATCACTCGAGGAACTGACTCCAGCCCCGCAGTTCACAGCGCTGGTCCCTTCTGAGCAGGTGGTGTGCACATCTCGCCACCCACCCCCCGGCCCCCGCCCCATGCCTGTGTGTCACTTCCCCATCCCCCCCACCACGCCCTCCGCCCCAGGCCGGAACCTGCCTCTCAGGCACATGGTGGGTTTCTGATCCCTGGGAGCAACTCAGAATGTGACAAATCAGCGGAAGGAAGACCCCAGACGCTGAAGGCAGAATTTATGGTGGAGAGATGGCTCCTCAGCTACTGTCGGCTTTAGAAACAGACTTCTCAGTACATAAATCCTACGGCTCCCACCTGGCAGATAAGCCCGGCCCATCTGTCGGAAGGGATGCACCAGCGACAGACTGAGTGGTGTTGGGGTGTGTGGGGACCCGTGGATGACGTCTGGGGTGCTCGGGGGGCAGTGAGCCCGCGCCCTGTGTCTCGGGTCTGCCGGGGTCTCGCTCTCGCTGGCCAGCAGGGCCCGAGCCATCCAAGGCTGCTCCTGAGGGAATGGACATTCGGTTGGCCCCTGACTCACTGGGGAGGGCGCAGGGCCAGGGAGGAGGAGGCCTTGGCAGCAACACAGAAGAACTGGAGGTTAGGAGGGTGGCCCTGCGGACAGATGGGGTCGGTCCCCACTCTTGCAAATTACCAGTTTTGCCACTGTGGGCGGGTTATTTCATGTCTCTGCCTCCTTTTCTTCATCAGTGAAAGGGGATGCAGCCTCTGGATCTCAGCTCCCCGTGTTTGGTTGAGGTTCCCCCAGAAGTGAGCCTTGAGACTCAGGGCAAGTGGTGAACTAGGAGAAGGGTGCTGGGGTCACCAGCAGATAAGCGGGGACAAGACGTGGATGGAGCAAAAGCCAACACAGGGGGCTGGCGATGGGGGGCGGAGCGCAGGCCCTCTGGGGGCTTCGGGTGCTGATACAACACCTACCAGAGTCGGCCCGCCTGAGCTGGCCGGGCTGATCCTGGGGGCGTGGCCGGAGATGCCCTCAGGTGGAGGGTCACAGGCACGTGTGGCTGGACGGTGGCTCTTGAGGGCCGAGGGCTCGTGGCCGGGGCACCCACGGTGTCTACACTCAGGGACTGACTAGACCCGGAGCGTGCAGGGTCCTCACTTGCACCCCTGGGGTACTGAGCACACAGCCTCTGACGTGGCGGGTGCTCCGTAAACCCGCACGGGCCTCAGCACAGCTGGGACAGGAAGCCAGGCCCTCGGCTTCCAGGCCCCTTCAAGGACTGGAGGAAGGTCAGCTTGGGCCCAGGGTGGACCAGGTGGGGCCCAGAGGAGCTGACTGGGGACAGTGGGAGGTCAGGTTGGAGCCAGGTTCCGTTACCCTGTGGTTCCGACCTGAAGATATTTGACCCTGAGCTATTTGACCTTATTTCTATGAATATCTCCATCAGCACAAGGCTGCCTGCGGTGGGCAGGTTTCCGGGATGGTCCCATGGCCCGATCCGCCCTTGTGTTCTGTTACATGACACCAGGGACTTCATAATGAAGTTTATGAATCCGCTGACCTCGACACAGGGAGATTCTCTGGATGGGCCTGACCTAGTCACATGGCCTTTACGTGCAGAAGGTTTTCCCTGGCCCGTGGCGGAGGCGGGGTCAGGGGCTCTGGAAGCACAAGGGTTCCACACGCCACTACCACTCAGGGTGGGGAGGCCGCACCACAGGCGGCCTCTGCTTCGCTGAGATCCCCCAGCCCCGGCCGAGAGCCAGAGCGAGAGCCTCTGTCCTCGGCCTCCAGGAACTGAATTCTGTGGAAACAAGGGGCCTGGCTGGGAGCCTTCCCCAGGGCTTTCAGATGAGAACTCAGCCCAGCCCGAGCGCAGAACCAGGCCACGCCGCCCCGGGCGTCTGACAGCCACGCTGCGCATCCTCAGTGGGTGTTGTCTCAGGGCGCCAAGTTTGCGGTGATCTGTCACACAGCACCAGAAACTAACACACCACCCGATGGGGTATTTTTCTGGAGAGGTGCCTCCTATTAGCTTCCTGTGGCTGCCATAACAAATGACCACAGACTGGGAGGCTTAGAACAGAAAAGCATCCTCTCAAGCTTCTGGGGGCCAGAAGTCCAAAATCAGCATGACCAGGCTGAAATCGAGGTATAGGCCGTACCGAGCTCCCCCCAGAGGCTTTAGGGAAGGACGCTTCCAGCCTCCTCCAGCTCCTGGTGGCTGCCGCATCCCTTGGCTTGCGGCCACCTCCCTCCAGTGTCTGCTGCCACCTTCACAGGGCCTCCTCTGGGTGTTATCCAATCGCCCTCTGCCTCCCTCAGATAAAATACACAGGATGCACTCGGGCCGCCCCCGCCCCGCCCCCACTGCCAGAAAATCCAGGATAATCCAGGGGAACCTCCCCATCTCAAGCACCTTGATTAATCACATTTGCCAAGGCTCTGTCACTAAATTAGGTCACACTCCCAGGTTCTGGGGTTGGGCTCTCCTGTCTTTGGGGCCACGTTCAGCCTCAAAGACAATCGAATTCCCCGATCGATGTTCTCTGCAGAGGCGTGGATTCACATTTCTAGTTGTCTCTGTAAACATCTCCATCTCCCTGAAGCCTCCTGTGCCCGTGGTTTTCCGGGCACATCCTGCACTGCACGGTTGATCTGCGCTCGTGCCTTCCCATCCTGGCTCCTCACCCGGGAGCCCCAGCGGGGGGGGGCACACTTCTGCCAAGATTTCTGCAAGCACAGCATTTTCCAGGAGAGTCTGGCTGGTGCCAGTTTTATTTTGTGTTAATTATTCCTTCCAGTGAACGTCACTGTGAACGGGACAAAGGCTTGGAGTGAGGTCTGGTTTCCAGCACGGGAGGGGCGGAGAGGGTTAATGGGAAACGCCGCTTCTCAGCCTTTCACACCCTGTCCTGCTGGGCTGCCTCTTAACACCTTGGAATGGACTGGAAGGAGTGGCTGGAGAGGCCAGCGGGCAGCGGACCCCTCCCTCAGGGACGGGGGCTGGGCTGCCCACAGCCCCCCAGGCTCGCCCTCCCGGAGGAGGGTGTGGGCACGGGCTCCCCCAGCTCCTCCCCTGAAGCCTCCCCACGAGCAGAGCCCTCTGAATGTGGGACACGGAGGGAGGCAGGAAGGGCCTGAGCCTGGGTGTTAGGACCTGCTGGGTCAGCTGGGGTCACAGCGCCCACAGGCCAGGAGGGGGTGAGAAGCGGTGTGCTGGTTCCCCCGGGGCTGCTGCCCCCGCCTCGGAGCAAAGGGCTCTCTGCTGAGGGGCACCTGCCCCGTCGGGGTGCATGGAGGCGCTGAGCCCCTGCTGCGGGCAGGACGGCCGCCGATTGGGTTTCCAACTGTGCGCAGCACCAGGCAGGCGGGAGGGTCACACGTAGCCCCAGATGCCCCTTCCGTCGGGTGTGGAGGGGCCGGGGAGACCCCAGCAATTCAGTCCTCCCAGCAACAAAACGCCCTTCCTTGTCAGGTTTGGTGGGGGGACAGGAAAATCCTTTTCTCTCTCTTCCAGGCAGGAGAAAGTCCTGGAAGTATGGATGGGGGGTGGGGGGGAGGATGCTGCCCGCTCGGCCTCTGCCCAGATGTGTGCTGGGAGGGGGACACACAAGGAAGCGGGTCTGCCCAGCTAACCCAGCACAGGCACCTGGGTAGGGGAAACTGAGTCTGCTGCTGGCCTGCCCCCCAGCTCGTGACTTCGACATTGAATGATGGGGAGGGGGGAGGAAGGCGGGGACGGAGGCTAGGCCAGATGTGAAGAGGTGGGATGGGGGGGCGTCGCCTCCACGGGTCCAGGGGCGCAGCTGGCGGTGAGGTCCGCTGGCCTGGACTCTCGCCCCTGTGAAAGAAAATCTTCATGGCACTTGTCAAACAGGGGAAGGCAGGCTTAATTTAAGGGGCCACAGGGTAGGCACGGGGACCACGACCACGGCGATGGCATTTTTGCGGGGGGGGGGGGATTGGGCTCAGGTCCGAAAACAGCACGGGCCAGTGGGGCGCACAGCCAAGGAGCAGGTGGGTCAGTGGACAGAAAACTAATAAGAGGAAACAGAGGTGGCGGACCTGACTAAAGCAGGGGAGGTGTTGGGAAAGGTTGGATGAGGAAACATGACAGTTGCCTTCCCTGGCTTATCTCCCAGGCTGGCCAGGACCACCACGACCACTACCACAAACACCACCACCACCACCACCATGGCCACCGCCATGAACACCACCACCACCACCAAGACCACCACCACCACGACCAAAACCACCACGACCACCGCCACCACCGCCACGACCATGGCCACCGCCATGAACACTACCACCACCACCACCACTACCAAAACCACCACCGCCACGACCACCACCACCACCACCACCGCCACGACCACCACCACCACCGTCACGACCACCACCAGCACGGGGATGGCGCTAGGCCAGGAAATCCCCACCAGGAGGTCTGTTTCTGGAAAGCAGAGGTTTCTGGATAGCTGAACAGCCACTTCTTAAAGAAACCACTTTGGGAAGGAACATTTTGCATCAGAATCTCTCTAGAGTGAAGGATGGACCCACTCATTTCTTAAGCAGAAGGCACAGTGCCCGGTTAGGGGCCCCTGGGGTCCAGCTGATGTGCGTTTACAAACTGGCCCTGTTTCAGACAATCCGGGAATCGGGGGTGGTGGGGCCTGGCACAGATGCAGGGCTCTCTGAGGATTAAAGGAGACGAGGCAATGCCACTGGATGGTCAGAATGTTCCAGGAGAATGGTCCTTTTTCTAGAAAGGGGGGGAATCTTTTAGAAGCTTCCATCCTCACGTACCAAGCTCCTCACCTGCCCGCTGTGATGATTTTAGTCTTACCTTTAGAAGGAGAGGGGAATGCTGCTAGAGCCGCCGCCCTTTCAAACAATGGAAGACATTTTTATTTCTTCTTGAAATTTTAAGCATCACCGTTCTTTAAAACAGATATATAATTCAGTTCTTTGAGGTTTTTTACAAAGGGAATTTTCAAGAATATACAATTGTCACTAGTACAATTGTCACTAATTTTTAGAAATTTACTATGCAAATTCTTTTAGGATAAAAAAGTCAAATCCTTCTTTAAAAAAACAAAACCCATGCAGGCAGCAAAGCCAGAATGCAGATCTGTGTGGGGGGGACTGTATCTCACACCTGGGGCTGAGGCCCCCTCCTGCGGGGTGGCCCACGGAAGCAGGGGCTTCTCTTAGCCAACGAGCAGAGGCTGGGCAGCTGGACGGCCTGCCCCAGGCCCTCCCCGCCCACTCCTTCTTTTGGTTCAGGGACCCCAGGGCCTGCTGGGCCCAAGGCCCCGTCCACGGCAGGCTGGCATGGGGGGGGTCTCATCCCAGCACCCCGGCCCTACTTGGTCCCCTCATTAGCTCAGCCCTGCCCGGGAAGATCGATCTCTAATTTGCATAGCTGTCCCCTCTCGCCTTTCATCAATATTTAATGACGAGCCGCGGGATGCGATTGGTGGCACATCCTTCTGCGGCCCCTTCTAATGTGACAGCGACAGAGGTCTTGGCAGGTGTCCGAGCTCACAGGTCACCTCCTCACTGCGGTGGCCGGCGGTTGGGGGGCCTGGAACGTGGTGATGGATTTTAACAAAGTGTCCGGTGGCCTCGCGGTCAGGGCCTGCGGATGTCTGGGTGGGCTCCAGATGGGAGGCGGGGCTGGGCCTCCTTTCTGCGTGGGGCTGGGTGGTGAGCTGGGGGAGACCGGCTCCCCGTGCGGAGGTCCAGGTGAGGGCGTGGCGTGCGATGGTGGTGCGTCGTCTCTTGGACAGACTCGGCAAGAAGGAGCGTTGCATTTGCTTCAGCAGCTCTCAGAAACCCTGCTCACACCAGGGCTAGGCACAGCGTTCCTCTGCAGGTGTCGCCGAGAGGGGACCACGCTGCCACCACCCCCTCAGCAACAATAACACGGTGACTGCCCCCTCCCATCCCCTTCTGCATTCTAGCCTCCAAGAGAGAAGCTGGTCCCGTCTGTGTCCGTGAAGTGCCCGCGACGGACCAGGAGCTCGCGGTGGCCGGAAACCCCGGGCTCTCGGTAAATAAGGCAGCACGGGGCCTGCAGCTGAGCATCCAGTGCCAGCTTCCCACCTTGTCCTGGATGATTGGGGGGTGACAAGGCGCGCATCCAGGGGGAGTCAGCTGGGGCTGCCGTGAGGCTCTGGGCCTGGTTTCCACGTCCGTAAATAACTCGGCCCCCTCTGCAGATGGGGAACCCGGAGCCCAGTGTATGGGGCGGGAGCTGGCCAGGAGGAGGCTGCTACCACGTGGCTGGCAGCCTGTTCCTCTGACATAACGGAGGCTCCCGGCTCAGGGGTTATTCTAGCCACGGATCAGGGCCCTTTGGGAAGGCGGTGGGAGGGCGCTATGGGCTCAGCCGCACGTGGTGTTTGGCGCTGGGGTCAGTGGTTGGAGAGGCCTGGCCTTGGGAAGGAGCGTTCCCCCCGCAGGTGGGCGGGTCTGAGGCCCCCAGGGGCCTGCTCCGGGCTGGCTGTCTGCGTCGGGAGATGCTGCCCGGGGCTGAGGACACAAAGTCCATTTCGCGCTCATCGGCTCAGGCCAGCGGGGACCCCTGTGGGACGTTCTGTGGCAGGGGCCTGCGCCCAGCGGGGCGGCGCCTGGGGCTCCCAGTCCCTCCCCACCCCTCTGTGGGCCACACGCTCTTCCCAGGGAGGGCAGAGGGAGGGTATCTCTGTGGCGGGTCCTCCAGATGGAGGGGGGAAGGAGAGGGTGTCGGTCAGGGGGTTTACCACACTTTGAAGCAGGTTCAAATCCAAGGGCCGATAGACAGTGAGGTCAGGGGCTCGCCTTGGTGCCCACGTGGCGCTCCTTGCCTCAGTGTTCCTATCTGTATATGGGGGTCAAGGTAGCAGCTTCTCAGGGTGCTTGGGGAGAGTCAGGAACATCGAGCAGCTCCCAGAGCCCCCGGACCCTCCCCCTCCCGGCTCTACACACAGGCAGCTCCCGGGCCCCTGGGTGGGCATTGGCGGCTGCCCTGTGGAGGAGGCCGGTCGAGGATCCAAAGAGCCTTTCTCTCTGCTTCTCTGCTCGGCAGAGCTCGTGTTCCCTGAGCACCTACTGTGTGCCAGGCCCGGGGCTGGGCCCCAGGCTCCTGAAAGACATCAGAGCCGGGTCTGTCCTCTGGGAGCTCACAACCCAGCAGGCGAGGGGACCAGGGTTTGGGAGGGTCCAGGGGCTGGAGAGCCCTGGACGGGGAGGGAGGAGATGGCACCAGAGGAGCCTGGGCCAAGTCCTAGGGTCAGAGATTGGTGTCCAGGAGGGAAGAGCAGGGCGGTTCTCAGTGCAGGGGGCTCTCAGTACAGGGGAGCTCTCAGTGCTGGGGGCTCTCAGTACAGGGGAGCTCTCAGTGCTGGGGGCTCTCAGTACAGGGGAGCTCTCAGTGCAGGGGACTCTCAGTACAGGGGAGCTCTCAGTGCTGGGGGCTCTCAGTACAGGGGAGCTCTCAGTGCAGGGGGTTCTCAGTGCAGGGGAGCTCTCAGTGCTGGGGGCTGGCACCTTGTGGGCAAACCCAGAGGATGGAAGAGCTTTGCTGCCGGCGCTGAGCGAGTAGGCGTCGAGGGATGTCCGGGGCTGGACGCCAGGTGAAGAGGTGGACCCCGTCCTGCAGGTGGGGAGGGCGGTCTGGACGGCCTCAGGCAGAGGAGTGACCGTTTCAAAAGGTCTGGGGCCTTGGCAGCCCTGGCGCCCGCGAGGCCCTCTGCCCCCTGCACCTGGACGCTCGGGTCGGCTCTGCTAGGAATCTGCCTTCCCCAGAGGTGGGCAGGCCCCACCCCAGCCTACACCCCCTCCACCCGGACCACCCACCGCAGGCTGCGGCCACCTGACCCTGGGAGGCTGCTGCCTCCAGGGCGCCCGGCTCTGGGCCCCGACAGAGCAGATAAAAATGATGAGATGTGTGTTCTCTGACACGGAGACCCAGACTCCCGTGTCTGAGGTGATTGGAAAAAGCCCTTCCTGCTGGCCTCGGTGCGTAGGTTACAGACCCACCCTCAGGCCTCGGCCTGCAGCTTGCCCCACCTTGGGAGGTGGCCTGCGTTGAGGGCTACGCCCGGGTGAGCACCCATGTGCGTGGGGCGTCTGTTGGGTGTTAGGGAGCTTGGGACCGGGGAGGGAGGAGGGGACGTCGGCGGGGCCTGTTTCGGCCCCAGTGGAGCCGCACCGTGGCTGGCCGGCCCGGGGATGTGTCTGTGCGCGGCTGGGGGCTGCGGGGACGGTCCTCGGTGTTCTCAGACCTTGGCAGCACAGAGGGGACATCGGGTGAAGCTGAGGTTAACGTTTCCACTAAACCCAGAAGGATTTCCACTGGCTAGAGGGAGCTACCTGTGCTGCGGGCTGCAGAGCAGGGGGCCGGCCCGCAGCTACGGCCCCGCACCTGCCCCTCGCCTCCTGGGAGGCCGCGTGGCCCGCTGTCCCCCACCCCGTGGCCCTTCCTCCTCCTCAGATGAGTAAAGGACCCTCGCTGGTGTTCCCTTTGCAGCTGAACTGTAGTCAGAACAACACACAACCCCCCACCTCCGTGCAGCCACTCTTACCGGGTGCGTGTTGTCTGGTGGATGAGTCCTGTCTGTTCGTCTTTGGTTCTCAGCCCGTTTCTGTGAATTCTCATCTTCCATCTCCTTCCCGTGACGAGCCTGCTCGGGAGACTTTGGGGTCTGGTGTCTGGGGAATGTCTCCAAAGAGATTTATGGAGCTTCCCCCTCCCGGGCCCCTCCCTCACCCTTAGCAGGCAGCTCGGGTTGGCGGGGCTGTTAGATCTGATTTGGTCCTGGAGCTTGGAGGACGGAGGTCTGGGCTGGGGACTGCAGCCCGGAGACCGGATGTCAGCTTTGGATGGCGAGACATTACTGGCTAACGGTGCACGTGGCCCAAGGTGACCCAGGGAGAGGGAGATGCGTGGCTGGGGCTCCGCAGATGGCCAGGCTGGGCCCAGGTTCTGTCCACGGACACGGCCGCTTGACTGGCGCACGCACCCTCAGCTGAGTCCTCCCTGCCGGCAAGGCGGTCTTCTTAACCGCGTCTCGTGGGTGAGGGCTGCCCTGTCTCAGACCCACCCAGTCACACCGTGATAGTTGGCCTTGGGTCTGGGGTCTCCAGACCTGACCCAGGTTCTCCAGGGTCTGGGGATGCCAGGCTCAGTCCACTGCCTCAGATGGCCTTGCCCGTGAGGCTTCAGCCCTGTTTCCCTGGCAGGAGACAGGGCAGCTGTGACCAACGGGGCGTGTGGACTCCGGGCTGGAGAGGACGCTGTGGTCCCCGTGGGCTGGGGAAGCCAGAGCTGTGGGCAGCAGAAGTGCTTCCGTGGTGGCCACCCTGGTCACTGAGTGACCTGGCCCTGCCCTGCCGGGTGTGGGTTTCACCTGGAGACGCTGAGGGTGCGAGCCAGGCTGGAGGCAGGAGCAGGTCCAGGTAGGCTCCCTGGGCCCGGCAGTCCTGGCCAGCCCTCTGCCACGGGGACCAGCTGGGGACCCCGGTGGGGGGACATCGGGGGTGGGCTGAGCCCCGTAGAGCTGTTGACACACGGCGGAAGGGAGCTCCAGGACGCTGGAGGGCCCTGCAGAGGGCGGAGGGGCTGCCTGCCTGAAATCACCCTTCCTCCACCTCCACGCCCACCCCAGCCGGGGGTTGAGGAGAGGGCACTGGGCTTGAGGTCAAGGTTGGTCTGACCTTGCTGCATGACCTTGGGCGAGGCTCCCAACCTTCCCGGACCAAGTAGGACTAAGGGTGGGAGTCGGCCCGCCATCACCCTGGCCATGTGTCCTCCTGGGACCAGGGCTCTGTGGGTGGTGTGGCCGGCGGGCAGGCTTGCTTCAGGTCCTACCTCTGACCCTCATACTCTCTGGAGCCTCAGTTTTCTCAGCTGCAGAATGGGTTAATACGACCCATGACACAGGGTGCTGATGGGAGCAGACGTGATCACGGCGTAACTCCGCATGCCTCACGGCTGCTCTTGCCTTGGGTGAGGCGCGGCATCCGTCTGCCTCTGCCTCTAGGATCTGAGCTATTTGCGGAAATAACGAGGGAGCTCCCACAAGGATGCTCCCTGACCCACGCACTTGCTCCCAGCGTGACTGTGTCTCTCCAGCTGCACGGGCCCCGGTGCACCTATCGCATCGCGGCCGAGGAGGCCGCTTTCTGGGGAGAGGCCACTGTGCCTTTAAGAGGAAGCCAGTTAAGTTAAAGACACCAACTTGTCCCTGGTGTGTGCTCCTGACTTGCCTCGGCAAACACACGATAAATTACCACTTCCCAGGCCGCCTGCCCCGGGCCTCCTGACAGCCGTGTCTTATTAACATTTACGTTGCATTTTGTGCGGCTAATATTGTCTTAGAGAAATTAGGGGTAGCTTATTAGTGTTTGATTTACTGGCAGGAACCCCGGTGAGCATGTTTTCGTGCATGTATGTGGGGCTCCGGGGGTCGGGCGTCCTGGGAGGACCAGGGGAGGGGCACTAGCACGGGCAGGCCTCCCTGGCCGCCGGGGACAGTGATCTGCCGAGATGGCCACCTGTAGGGCCTGGGCGGGCACGACAGTGCCATAAGGAACGGGCTGGCCATGTGAGAGCATGTCCCCGGCTCCTTGCTAAGGGCACGCTTCCGTTACGACAAGGCCGTAAAAGAGCCCTGCAGGTGCCACCAGCTCTGCATCTGCACTCGCTCACGTGCCTGAGTTATTAAGGGGGCCTGGTCAGGAAGCCCGAAATTAGTCATGATCCACAGGACCCCAGGGACATGTCCACGCTGCCTGTGTGTCTTCTGTGTGCTGGGCACCAGGCCAAGAGAGGGTCACAAGACACAGTCCTGAGTCCCTGGGGGACCTTGGGCGCTGGGGGAGGATCCCGTGGGTCCTGAAGCTTATGCAATTCGGGGGTCGCGGGGGGGAGTATTCTTTAAGAAAGAAAACCTAAAAATAAAAATATCACATGATTTCCTGGGCCTTGCAAGACCCCGTGTGAGTGAAAGGCCTGCACTGAGCCTTCTTGAGGGGCTGTGAGGTGGGGAAGGACCTTTGCCATTCCCAGGGATGAGGCCTCTGGTCGGCAGGAACAGAAATGCTCACAGTAAGTGGGGCTGAGGGTTTTCCTGGACCAGACCCGGGCATCGTATGGAATCCAAGGATGGCTGGACCCCCTGGAATGAGAAGGGCGGGAGGGGCTGGGCTTCAGGGGCCACTGAGACCTGAGCCCAGAGGTCTGCAGGAAACTCTCGGCCTCTTTCTTCCCATGCTGGGCTTCTAGTCTCTTCCTGGTTTGTTCCATATTGTGGCAAACATGTGGCTGGAGGCTCTTGAATTTTATACCTTACACATTTGGCTACCAGAGAGATGGACTTTTCTTTCCCAGTTCCAGTTCCAGTAATCCCAGCAAAGTGCTCTGATTGGCCCAGCTTGAATCAGGTGGCTCTCTCAGGATTAATCAGCTGGGGCTAGGGTGGTAGGGCCACATCTACTAACACAGCGGCTCTTGTAATAGCTGTGGGTGTGGAGAGCTTGGAGTAGTTCCTAGAGTATTGGGCTAAGGGTAACATTGGTCTCCACTTTCACTAAGCTCAGAGGGTGGTGTGACTTAGCTTTACTTCTAAGAATAATGAGGGACTTCCCTGGTGGCGCCGTGGTTAAGAATCCACCTGCCAATGCAGGGGACATGGGTTCAATCCCTGGTCCGGGAAGATCCCACATGCTGCGGAGCAACTAAGCCCGTGCGCCACAACTACTGAACCTGCGCTCTAGAGCCCACGCACCGCAACTACCGAAGCCTGTGTGCTTTAGGGCCCACATGCTGCAACTACTGAGCCCGCGTGCTGCAACTACTGAAGCCCGCGTGCCTAGAGCCCGTGCTCCGCAACAAGAGAAGCCACTGCAATGAGAAACCCTCACACCGCAAATAAGAGTAGCCCCCAGTCACTACAACTAGAGAAAGCCCATGTGCAACAATGAAGACCTAATGCAGACAAAAAAAAAAAAAATTAAAAAAAAAGAAAGAATAATGGGCAGTTTCACAGAGGAGGGGACATGTGGGTAGGGTTTTGCAGTATCAATAAGAGTTCACTAGGCAGAGCTGGAGAGTGAAGACACCTGAGGGAGTGGCATGGAGATCTGGACTTGCTCAGGAAGAACAAATTGTTCCACAAGATGGAGCCTGGATCCAGAGCCACAATGATGGCGGGAAGGGTGGAGAGCCTGGGGGAGTAGCTGGGCTCTGGATGGAGTGGCCTTGGACTTCAGTCTGGAGATGATGGAGAGTTACAGGAGGACTTTAACAGGGTGACAAGATCAGATCCTTCTCGTGGCACTGTGGCGACGGGCGGGTGGTGACTGGAGGCTCAGAGAGGAGGAGGGCCTTGCCCCCAGTGGCATGCTAGCTGGAGGGGATACCAGCATGCCTGGGCTCTGGTGCAGCCATCGTCCCCCCGAGTAGTGATCTCTGAGTCCCTCCCCCACCCAGGCCAGTGGCCACAAGGGACTCCCCGTGCTCCCAAAGCCTGGCTCTCCCTCCTCAGGCTGCTGGCAGTGCCAGGACCAGAGGTCTGGCCGGCCAATGGTGACCACCGTTGGCGCTCCTGTGTGTGGGCGGGTGCTGGGTGCTGTAGCTCACTTGAACCCCCCGCCCTCTGGGCAGGAGCTGCTGTTTGTCCCTTTACAGATGAGTAGATGGAGGCAGAGGGCTGTGCTCCTCAAGCAAGTCACTCAGTTCCACCAGATCTGCCTCCTGAGCCTGTGCTCTGACCATGTGCTGGCCCCAGATCTGCCCATCAGGGTGTCCCGGATGCCTGGCCGCCGGCAAGCTGCTGGCTTCTTGTTCCAGGAGTTTGAGCGTGAAGTGAGGCCCACAGGGAGAGCCCGGGAGCAGTGGCCACGGAGGGTCGGCCGTGGGGGGGGGCGACCGCGAGGGCCTCTTTCGCGGGGCTGCAGCCACAGGTACAGCGGCTGTGAGGCAGGGGCGGAGGGCGGCGGGCGCCCCTCCCAGGTGCCTGGCCTGCTGCCGCCCTGCTGCGCTGCCCACGGACACCGCTACTGCAGCTGCCACGAGGATGGGCCCGGCCGCCCTCACCCTCCCTGGGCTGGAGCTGCCCCGGCCCCGGGCCCCGGGCCCCCTCCTCCCTGCTGGGCCTCCTGCTCAAGAAGGTGTGGACGGCGGCTCCTGCCGGACCCACATCTCCATTTAGATTGCGATGTGCCCAGCGGCGCATCCTCTGTCACTCCGAGGGGCTGTCGGGGGGCCCCCCCGCCGCCCGCTGAAATGGGGACGTCCATCCTGTCCCTTGTTGGGGGGAGGCCACCTCCCCATGGGCCCCCGGCCCCCGCGCGCTGCGATTCCCGCTTACTAGCCCGGCTTCCCTGCGAAAGCGACCTGCTAATCCCAAGCATTACCGAGCGGGGATCTAACCGAGTTTTATGGGGCAGGCGGCATAAATTACTGGACCGCCGTGGTCCTGGTGGGGCTGTTATTGATTAGCTATGCAGTGATGTAGTCGTGGCCTTGGCTGCGTGGTATTTATGGTGTTTGATCGACTTCCAGCTCGCCTGTCTGGGAGCGTTTGTTGAGAAGTTCCGTGGAGCCCCCGGCAACTCCCGACATGGAGTTGCTCCCGCGGCAGCTCGCCCCCCCCGCCCCACAGGACCCCTGCACCGGGCTTGCAGGGAGCATCTCTCGGTGTGGTGGCCTTGGACGGGCAAATGGTGCCGCATCGCTGATGCCGCCATGGGGCGTACACCTGCCGGCTGGGCTGCGAGTGCCCTGCGTGGATGTGACATGTGCAGTATGCCAGGATGTGTGATGGCTTCACGTGGACAGCTGCAGTGTTAAAGGCAGCTGCACCAGCAGACACTCACTGAGCAGCTGTTATGTACCAGGCTCGAGTACAGACTCTCGTTGAGTGCGTCCAGCAGCCCGAGGCTGGTGTCCCCGGTGGGAAGCTGAGGCTCAGGGTGGCAGCAGACCTGCCCAAGGGAGCCTGGCCTGCGACTCAGGCTGCACCTTCCTCTGTCTCTTCCGGTGAGAGGACCACGGTCTGACTCTCTGGGGCCCGCGCCTCCCTTTCCTGCCCCTTTGTGTGTCTGCGCTGATGGAGACGCTGCCTGTGAGGAGCTAATGCGCTTTTTGTTCTGGCCTGGAGAGATCTGATCACTGTAATTCCGCATTCACTCGCCTCTATTTATCCCCCGAGCCTGGCCGGCCCCGGGCAGCAGATTATCAGTGCCAGGCTTGATGAATGGGACTCAGGGCCGAAATGGAAGAGAAACCCTGTTTTTATTATTGCAGACGAAGCTGGCGGGCGGGCAGCGTATGTTGTGTTGGCAGCCCCTCAGTGCAACGGAGGCTCACGGCCTCAGAGCGATCAGGGCCTTTCAAGAGGCCCCCACCTGCATGGGAGGCAGGGACCCTATTAGCCCAGCTACTGTGGGGGAGGGGTGACAAACTGTCAGTAGGACGGAGGGGAGAAGAGTTGATCAATGATGGTCGATCGATTTGCATCTTTCCCCTTGATTTGGTGCACAGCAGTATGGAGATGAGGCCTGCGGAAGGGGCGTTGGCCCGAGCGGGGCCAGAGGAGGCTTAGAGGGTCTTTTATGTTGCGGAGGGTGGGGAAGGGAGCTGAGAGCTGCTGCTTTGTCTGACGCCTGGTGAGTATTGATGGGTATTAGAAATGATAATGAGCCAATTCTGCGGGGCTGGGGGATCTTAACCATTTCACGGCTTGCTGGGCTGTCCCAGGTGGGTGCTGGAGGGTGCCCGGCCTCAGGTACCCCGCAGCAGGTCTGTAGCTGATACTCTGCCTGGACTGGGCCATGGCCCGAGCCCGTCCAAGGTCCTGGAGTTCTGGCCAAATAGGGCAGGGCACTGGGCCAGGAACCTCGTGCTGATGGGCCAGAGTCAGACCCAACTAGGTTGACCAAGCACTCAGTGGGTGCCCGGCGCCCAGTGCATCTCCCCTGCCGCCTGTGAGATGGGTAATGATGACTCCGTAATTCTGAAGCTCCCCACCGTCAAGTGGCTGGGCCTCTGCCAGCCTCTCGTCCCCAGAACGACGCTGCCTCTCACTCCTGCCAGGCCCTGATGGAGCGCTGACTTTTGTTGGGTCACTTAGCCCCCCTGACGCCCCTCTCCTCATCTGTAAAATGGGAGTCATGACAGATGGGCTGAGAAAATTCAGAGAACAGGGACGGGTGTTCTGTACACCCCAGCCTCTACCACAAGGCCTGGCCTGAGTCTCAAAGTGGCTCCAGCTCTGCGTCTGTCCACTTTGGTGAACATTTCATGTTGAGAAGTCTGTTTGTTCCTCCATGGAGGGAAGAAATGCCATGCACTTTTCTGAATGGTTGTGAGAACCAAATGAGTTGATGCCCGGAAGTACCTAGCATGAAGTTGGTGCCTAATAAGAGACGACTATCGTTATCGTCATTGTCAACATCATCTTCACCATCACCACCATCATCGCCACCACCTCTGCCACCACATCATCATCCTCACCATCATCATCATTATCACACCATCACCACCACCATCACCACCACCATCGTCACCATGACCACCATCGTCACCACCATCACCACCACCATCACCACCATCACCATCACCATCACCATCACCACCATCACCATCACCACCACCATCACCACCACCCTCGTCACCGTGACCACCACTGTCACCACCATCACCACCACCATCACCTCCATCACTATCATCACCACCGACACCACCACCACTATCATCACAACCATCATCACCACCACCATCGTCACCGTCACCATCACCATCACCACTGTCGTCACCATGACCACTATCACCACCATCGCCATCACCACCATCATCACTACCATCACCACCATTGCCATCACCATAACCACCACCACCACCATCACCATCACCACCATCACCATCATCACCACCCTCGTCACCATTACCACCATCATCACCACCACCTCTGCCACCACATCATCACCCTCACCACCATCATCACCATCACCACCACCATCACCATCACCATCACCACCATCACTATCATCACCACCGACACCACCACCACTATCATCACAACCATCATTACCACCATCATCACCATCATCACCACTACCATCGTCACCACCATCGTCACCGTCACCATCACCACTGTCGTCACCATGACCACTATCACCACCATCGCCATCACCATAACCACCACCACCACCATCACCACCACCACTATCATCACCACCATCACCACCACCATAACCACCACCACCACCATCACCACCACCACTATTATCACCACCATCACCATCACCACCATCACCACTACCATCACCACCACCATCACCACCATCACCACCACCATAACCACCACCACCACCATCACCACCACCACTATCATCACCACCATCACCATCACCACCATCACCACCATCATCACCATCACCGTCGTCACCGTGGTCATTGCTGTGGTCACCGTCTTTGTCATCACAGTCATCATCTTCATTGTTGTCATCATCTTGGAAGATAACGCCTTTCAGGAAAAGAGGGTGGAGAAATAGGGCCACACAGAAGAGACGTGACAGAAGAAGGATAATATTAAGAAATAACTTTACGTCAAAGGAGTGAACAAGGAGAGAGGGAGGGAGAAATTGATAGTGCAGGAGAGAGAGTGCTGGTTGCAGGAGAAATACACCTGCATTTTTCCTCTCTGTTTTTTCTCAAGATTGTCTCTTTATCACTGGTTTTCAGTAGTTTCACTATGATGTGCTTGGGGGTGCGTGTGTCTGTGTGTGCGTGTTCACCCTGCTGGGGGTTTGCTGAAATTCTCAAATCTGTAATTGACATTTTCTTCAATACTTTTGTAATACTTTTCAGGGTATTTGGCCATCCTATCTTCAAATATCTTTCCTGCCCTTTTAAAAAAAATTTGTGAGATCTTTTATTTTATTTTGGCCGCACTGCATGGCTTGTGGGATCTTAGTTCCCCGACCAGGGATCAAACCCGTGCCCCCTGCAGTGGAAGCATGGAGCCCTAACCACTGGACCACCAGGGAATTCCCCCCTCCTTTCTTTCTTAGTTCCAGTTACGCATATCTCTCCGGCCATCTCAGGCCACCTCAGGCCATTGGGGCACTGTTATAAAATGTAGGTTTTATTATCATTCAGGTATGGTGAGGCCACCAGATCGCGAGGCACCATCGAAGAGAGTTTGTTGCTCACAGACCCCAGGAGGCGGGGTCAAGCTGCACCGTGTAGGGCCACATGGGGAAGCCCCAGGGTCAGTCAGGAGCAGAGAGAGAGGGGAGAACTTTCCATGACTTTCCATGGTCAGGGCGAGGCCTGGTGAGCAGGCTGCGGGACGGCTCGTTTGAATGGTTTCAGGGGCTGCGGGCACAGGGCTGTCCCTTGCTGTCTGGTCCCCGGCCTCAGGGGGGACCAGGGCAGGGGAAGAATAGGTGAGAGAGTGGGTACCCACTGAAGGAGGTGACTGGGGTGTGGGTTCGGGACTATGAAAGATGCACCTGCGTCATGTACTAATCTCTTGGAATTGGCTGCCCCGGGAAGGGAGGTCACTCCAGGGTCAGCAAGGCCCCAGACGTCAAAGCATCAGAATAAAAAGGCATATGCTTAACACAGATACTCTTCATGTTCTAAAATTCTTCCATCTCTTTGCTCTTCCGGTTGAAGAATTTCTACTGATCCACTTTTTTTTTTTTTTTTTTTTTTTTTTTTTGGTTTTTGCGGTACGCGGGCCTCTCACTGCTGTGGCCTCTCCCGTTGCGGAGCACAGGCTCCGGACACGCAGGCTCAGCGGCCATGGCTCACGGGCCCAGCCGCTCCGCGGCATGTGGGATCTTCCCGGACTAGGGCACGAACCCGTGTGCCCCGCATCGGCAGGCGGATTCTCAACCACTGCGCCACCAGGGAAGCCCTACTGATCCACTTTTAATCTTCCTGAGTCTTCTACAGTCTCCAACCTGCTGTTAAACTTTTCTAGTGATTTTTTTTTTAAAAAAATTCAGCGTTATATTTTTCAGTTCTGAATTTCTCTCTCGTTCTTGTTTATCATTTCTGTTTTTCCACTGAGGTTCTATAACAAATTGCATAATAGTTTTATTTAAACCTTGGACATAGTTATAATACCTGTGTTTAATGTCATTTTTCTCTTTGCTCGCCTATCAATTTTTTTTACTACAAACTGGACATTGTAAGTGCCCTTCAAAGAGCCTTAGACGTGGAGGCCAGGCCGTCACTGGGCTATTCTGACCTCAGGAGGCCCATCTGAAGATGGTGCAGCCACACCACCCTCACGGGGAGATGTGTCCGGCGGGAGGTCGGGCAGGAGCCGGGCTTGGGGGACAGCGGGGCCCGTGGCACCGGGTACACGAGGCATGAAGCTGCCCCACAGGTTCCCTGAGGGGGCGGGCCCTGTGCAGGGGGCCTCGGAGCCAGTCCTGAAGGCCGGGGGCGGATGGGGTCACGGGCGGGGCAGCCTCCACTAGGCTGGGGGCTCACGGTGCAGCCCTCAGCGCCAGCGGGAACGGCAGCCAGGACCTCCCTTCCCCCCAGGCTGGCAGGCGAGGCCTCCCCTCCCCCAGGAGGAGGCTGGAGAAGGACACGGGGCTCTCAGGGCAACGGCAGCAATCAGCTCCCTGTCAGACAAAGAAAACGCTTTTTAACGTTCAGATTAATTATTGACCAGCACGGCACGTGCCTGATCGCCGCTGCCTGTCGGCCAACTCGGGGTCCTCATTGTGGGCGCCGGCCGCGTGGCGGGACCCCCGGGGGGGCAGCGACACCTCATCGGTCACCTTCTGTCTGTGTATTTGGGAGGGAAGCCCAGACATGCAGTGAGGGCGCCCGACGCCAGGGTTTTTTCTGCACTGGGGATGGCAGGTCCCCTGGAAGGCACTGCAGCTGCCCCCAGACAGCACCCGGCACGCTGGCCTGGCACTGCGGGGTGGGAGCCTCAGCACGGGCCCTGCGCCCAGAAACGCCCCAGGGTGCCCAAGGCTAGACCCGGAGCGACAACAGCGGCTGGAGATTTGCACCATGAGTCAAGAGGCAGGATAAACCAAATCACAGGACAAAGTACGTGCTTCTTGTTTTTTTTATTCTTATTTTACTGTCAGATACAACACTCATGCAGAAAAGCGCGTCAATCAGAAACATCCGACATAATGAGCAACTGTGAGTCTGTGCGAGCATCACGGGGTCCTGTAATTCCGCCTCCTCGCCCCGCCCCCGGCCCCGCCCCCCCCGCTGCGAGCTGACCCCTTGCCGACCGCGTGGCCGGCACTCTGCGTCCTCCGTCTCCGGTCCCTACCTGAGTAAGCAGCCCTCCGCGAGCTCGTGGAGCTGTCCCTCGTGGCGAATTTTATGTAAATGCAATGAAACGGGACTTTCCCTTTGTTTCTTTCACCTGACGTTTTGTGGTGACATCCAGCCCGTTTTTACAATATCCCTTCTCCCAGCTCAGCTTGGGTGCTCTCCGACGGTCTAGCCGGGATCCGCCAGCGTGTGTGGCTCTGTGTAGCTTCCTTGCCCGAACACATCACAGTCTACTCGTTCATCCCCCTGCTGATGGGAAATTGGGTCGCTCTCCAGTTTGTCTGCCCGGAGCAGTACTGCTAAGAACATTCTTGCACTTGTCCGCCGGGGCCGGGTTTTCTAGGGAGCGGAACTGCCGGGTCATAGGATGAGTCCATCTTCAACCCTTCTAGAGAGCACCCGTCTGTTTTTTTTTCTCCCTTTTACTTAATAGACTTTTTCTGGGTGGTTTTAGGTTTGCGGAAAAATTGAGCGGAACGTACAGAGCGTCCTCACCCACATGCAGCATCCTGCACTGGTACGTGCACTTGTTACACACGATGAACCAACACCGGTACATCGTTACTAACGAAGTCCGCAGTTTACATTAGGATTCACGCCGTGTTGTACATTCTGTGGGTCTGGGCAGATGTATAAGGTCATAAATCTATCACTGCAGCATCATCCAGCCTCCTTTCATGGCCCAGAGATGCCGTGCTCCACCCAATCCGTTTCTCAAAGTGACCAGCGTCGATGTGCCGTACTTGGTATCATCAGAATTTACAGTTTCTGCGCGTTTGCTGGATGGGTAGTGGATCTTGTTATTGTGGTTCTATTGTGTGTTTTCTTGACTTCTAATCAGATCAGGCCCCTGTTTATACATTTACTGCTGTGTGGATTTTCTCTTTTGCGAAGCGCCTGCTGGAGTCTTTCCACCGTTTTCAGACTTGCGCCGTCTCTCTTTCTCTTGCGGACGTTCCTCATGCATCCTCGGTAAGAGGCGCGAGCTTCTCTTCCCCCGTTGCGTGGGGTGTCTTCACTCTCATTACAGGGGCCTTCTCGAACCAAAGGTCTTAAGGTTAATGTGGTTGAATTTATTAATCTTTCTTGTTGGTTAAAGCTTTTCGTGTCTGATTTAAAAATCCTTTTCCTGCTCAGGGGTCATGATGCCATGATCCTGTATTATCTTCCCAGAGCTTGGTATTTTGTCCTTTCCGCTTGGGTCTGTAAATCTACTTGGAGTTGATTTTGTGCATAGTGTAAGGAGAGCTCCAAATTCTCTTTCCCCCTATCCTTGCAAAGACTGTCTGTTCTCCAAGCTCTGGGGTCCAACCTTAGTACAATCAAGCGACCATCAACTCCCGGGTCTGTATTTGGGGTCTCTGTCTGCTTCTCTGTCCCGGCATCAATATCCCACGTCTCGGTGGCTCTGGGGTGAGTCTGGGTGTCTGGTAGAGCAAGTCTGGATGGTAGAGCAAGTTCCTCGCCACTTTCCTTCTCCTCAAGGGGCTCTGGGCTGGTCCAGGCTCTTTATAATCCCATATGGACCTTTCAGAGTCAGCTTGTCAAGCTCCCCCAGAGACACAGAAACAGGCTCTGTTGGGATTTTGGCTGGAATCTTACGGAGTCAAAACTATTTGGGAAGAACCAGCATCTTCACTCATTGTGTCTTCCAGCACGTGAACATGGCTTATGTCTATTTATTTGGTGTTCCTTAATTTCTTGTCATAGAATTTTTTTTTTTTTTTTTTTCGGTATGCGGGCCTCTCACTGTTGTGGCCTCTCCCGTTGCGGAGCACAGGCTCTGGACGCACAGGCTCAGCGGCCACAGCTCACGGGCTTAGTTGCTCAGCGGCACGTGGGATCTTCCCAGACCGGGGCACGAACCCGCGTCCCCTGCATCGGCAGGCGGACCCTCAACCGCTGCGCCACCAGGGAAGCCCATTGTCATAGAATTTTTAGTCTTCTCTACTGAAGCCTTGTGTAACCTTGTTACGTATATCCCTAGACAGCCAGCCTCATCTCACGCTTTTACATCACATTCCTACTTGTTTGGTGATGTCACCGTGGTGCATTCCCAGCGGTATCTGCAGATACACATTCTCTCCTCCGCTGTGTAAAATCTGCTGTCAAACCTGTCCATCCGGTTCTCCTTTGTGATAATTTTTCAGATTTACACGTTTTTCTTTGGTTCTTTTTCAAATCTGCTCTGATGTGTTTTACAGTTTTCAGTCTCTGCAGAATTTGTTGTTTTTTTTTTTGTATCCTTTAAAGGATGATTATTCCATATTTGGTGCTTATAACTCCAGAACCTAGACTTTCTGTGTGTGTGTTTCTGTTGTCTGTGTCTCTGCTGGCTCCTGATCACGGAGTTTGGTTTACAGTGCGTGGGTTTGTCCTTGTTCGCTAGAGACCGCATTGGAAAAAGCCCTCACGGTAGTCATTGGTGCCCTAGCAAGGAAGGGCTTTAGAGATGGTGTGGGCGTGCTTTTTCCGGGCGCCGGGGGGGACACTCCACCTGGAACTCTTTTAGGCAAAATCAAGCCCCGACGTTCCCTGGGTCAGGACGTTTATCACAAAGTGTGAGCCCAGGCAGGGCTGACCTGCCTCTGGTCCCCCTTGCCCTGATCCGTGCCTTTGGGCTGAAAGGGCCAGGGCGTTGTCAGACCCTGTCTCTTACCAGCTCTGGGGTCCACTGTGCCAGTAAATCTTTAACAACCGGTTCTCCAGAAACACAAGCCCTGATTTATAGCCTCTGCTGATTCCTGTGGTGCAAATACTCCCGCTGTGGCTGATGTGAAGCCACAGGCAGAGCATCGCACGGAGTGCCAACGCCCACGGCCACAGCTCCCGCGAACCAGAGCAGCGACCCCAGCCGCCACTGGGCACATCCCTCGCCGGCTGCTTCCGGGGGTCAGTCAGTGGCCTTTTAAGCAAAAGCAGATTTGACTTCCGGGCTTACCTTGCTGGCCTCTTGCCTCCTCTGAGGCTGGGCCTGGCGATTCATTCCTCATTGTCTGATGTGTTCTTTTATGCGTTAAAGAAGATTAAAACCGTTTGCGTCCAGCTTTTCTACTTGTGTTCAGTGGAAGGGCTGGTCCCGATCGCCTTACCTGTTCTTCCCGGAAGTGGATCTCCCCTATTTCTGTTTTCAGGTTAATATCGGGTCATGGTGGGAGAAAGAGGAAAAAGAAGAAGGATATAAAGCGACCAGCAGTGAGGACACTATGGATATTTTGGGGGCTTTTCCTCTCAGCCCAGGGCCTGCGCTGTGCATGGAGAGGGGCAGCTTTGTACAGGGCAGGGCAAGGCCAGGACATAAACGGGGGTGACCACGGCTCCCGGCCTCGGCGGACCTCCAGGCTCTCTGAGCCTCTGTCCCCTCAGCTGTCAAAGGGACCATCTCCTGCTTTCCTCGGGCTGCGGAGATGAGCCCACCCTCGGTCTGGCCGCTTGCTGCTCAGGGGACGTCAGGGGCCGCAAGGATCCCCGCGGGCAAAGCAGATGCGAGCGTGCGGCTTGTGAACAGCCACAGGGACCAGGCCTTGCAGCCCGGATTCCAGGGATCAGGCCAGCTGTCAGGCTGTTTGCAGTCCTGTGTTTATGGGGAGCCCGAGCCTCGTAAGCGCCCAAGAATGCATTCTTGGCGGCCCGGGAATCGGAAAATGTGTCTCTGAGGGCAGCATTCCTTCCACGGAACACAGCTGCCCGGCTCGTATTTTCATCCCTGAGCCGTAATTAGTCCTTGCCCCCGACCCCAAACTCCTGCCCAGGCCCAGAACACGGCGACGCTGCTCCTCGTGGCACCGTGTCCCTCCTGCTCTCCTGTGGGCCGCGGCAGGTGGGAGAGGGGCCCGGCCGACACAAGGGAGGCCCTGGGTAGGGGTCCCGCAGGGGTAGACACCGTGGGGGCCGGGGGGCTGCCCGGCTGTGGGCGGCGGCCGGCGCCCTCGGTGCTGGGATGGAGCGGGTTACCCTCCCCGAGGGAGGGGGTGTGGCCAGCTCCTGCCCCCAGCCCTGAGTGGGAGGTGAGCAGACCACCCGCTGGGGCGGCTGGGCTCCCACGTCCTCGTCCCCCTGCTCAGGATGGCTGCTGGGGCCTGGGACGGAGGCGGCCGCTGGAAACGCCCACCCTGCCCCAGACACACCCATGGACACACCACCCGGCCGGCCGGTCGTCTTCCTCGTGACCTGGGGCAGCCGGGACGGAGCAGGGGCTGCGGCGGGCAGGTGAGGGCTCCCTCCTGGGGGTGTTTGCACGGTGCTTGGCAAGCGCCGGGCTCTGCTGGCTCCCCGCTGCCCGCACTGACCCGCCTCCCTCCCCTCGGTGGGCAGCGCCAGAAGGACGGAGAAATCGCCCCGTCCGCAGAGAGAATGTGGACACAGTGCAAGAGCAGCTGTGCACCCGCAGCCTCCGCCCTTCCCGGCCTGGCCGGGCTCTGTCCCCAGCACCTCCCGCCGCTGTCCCAGCGGCCCGTCGCAGAGTCCCCGTCGCCTCTGCTCTCCGAAGAGGCGGCCGGGCCCGCAGGGTTGAGCGCCTTGGCCCAGCCACGGGCCTCTAAGACAGTGGGCACACGGCGTTCGCCGAGTGGCTGGCTTGTGGTCCGAGCCAGCCTCGCCTTGGGCCAGAGCCCCTGCCCCGGGCCCGGCCCGCGGGCGTTCAGTGTCCAGTGGCGTGAGCGCCCGGGTTCCTGGCACCGGACCCGCCGCGTGGCGGGCACTGACCGCTGAAGGAGTGACCGGAGGAAAGGAAAAGCCCGTTTCCAGGGGGAGACCAAGTCTCTGGGAGTCGGTGAGCTGGGTCTTCGGGCTCCCGGCTGTGCCCTCGGCCCAGAGCCCCTGCGGCCACTCGTCACACGGAGCAGCAGGCCACCAGGAGAGGCCCAGCCGCGCCCCCTTTCCTCGTGTCAGCCTCACCGTCGAGGGTGGGGGGCCCTTGTCCTGCTGGGAGGCGCCGCTGACGAGAGCAGACCCGTCAACGCCGTGGCGGCCCCGACAGGCAGCCCGTGCAGGGTTGACACGCGGTTCACGCACATGGGGCCTTCGCGGGGGCCGCAGGGACCCTCGTGGAAAGCGAGAGAAGATTGTTTAATGCGTCGGCACGGAGTGTCAACACACCCAGCAGGACAGCTGCAGCCCATCCCAGGGCCCAGGGGGTGGAGACACAGAGGTGGGCGCTTTCCTGACTACGTGGCCGCCGGCCTGGGCTGCTGCTAGGACCTCAGCCGTGTCCTAATGCAGAGACAGCCCTGGTCACGGCCCCGTGTTGGCTCAGGGGCCGCAGGCGCCGGCACAGGAGACAGACAGAATGGCGAGGATGGGAGAATGCTGAATACTGTCCCCTCCGTCCAGGGGACCCCAGCCTCCTGCTTTCCTGGGTCTTCTCCTGATCGGGGCTCCAGGGACACCCAGACCGGTCCTACAGTGTGCGGGATGTCGTCGGGGCCTGGGGGCCTCAGAGGGCTGGCCTGGCGGGAACCAGGAGGCTGGCACCTTGCAGTGCTCCTGCTGTGTGTGGGTGTGTGTGTGTGTGGGTGTGTGTGTGTGTGTTGGGGGGGGGGGTGTGTGACCCGGGAGGGGACAGGCGTCGAGGGTTCGTTCTGCTCTGGGGCCGCGCCTAGCGTGAATTTCGAGTGTAGCCTCCTGGAGCTGTGGCCCCAAGAGCGAGCAGAGCCTCAGGGCCACCGGAGGGTCTCCCTGTCACGGGGCCCCTGGTGTGGCCACCGTCTCTTCTCTTCAGCAGAGCCAGGCCCGGGCCCGGGGCTGTGTGCTCAGAGAGCTCTCAGCTCCCACCCATACCGCCTGCCCGGCCGGACACCCAGTCCTGTGCTGGGCCCCCCGCGTGGACAGGGCGTGGCCCTGCACGGCCTCGGGGGAAGCTCTGTGCTCCAGGCTGTGGGCTGCTCAGGGCCCCGCAGTCACCGCGAAGAAGGACTGGGGCTCCGGGACCCCGAGCTGAGGGCGGAGAGCAGGAGGCCTTTGAGGTGCTGATCGGGGGGCGCCCGTCCTGGGACGCTTAGGTGAGAGGGGCCAGTGGTCCGCTGTGGCTGGGGATGGACCTGCCAACGGGTCCCTCTGCAGAGGCTGCTGGGCGGGGTGGCAGAATTTTCTGGGAGCTTCTGTGTCCTTCTCTGGGCTCCTCTCGGGGGCCTACGGCCACACTTCCCCAGGGGTCTTCCTGGCCGGGCAGCTGGGTGGGGCGGCGGACCAGGCCGGGCGGCAGGCTCTGCTCTGCGCCCTGCGGGGGCTGGTTTCTCCTGGGCTCTGGCTGCCGCACCAGGACGCTTTGGAGCCGCCACGCGGCCCTCCCAGCTCTCCTAACAAGGGTTTGAAGGGAGAATAAATCTCAGCAGCCTGATTTGCACGTAATTTGTTCCTTTGTGGAAGTGCTATAGCTCTTAAAAGCCTTGGTAAATGCCTTTAAGGGAATATGACAGCGTTAGACAGGGAAAATCAATAGCCCCGATTCTCTTCTCGGGTTTGCATTAGTGGAAGCTCCTCTCTGCGCCAGGCAATTTGGACGTCATCGAAATCTGCCCCTCAGACGGCGGCTGGACACGACTTCGCCCACGGGCTGGGGGGGTCGGGCCCACGGAGCGCACCCGAGGTCCAGAGCCGAGCGGGTACGGGGCTGGGGGTGGGCGTGAGGTGCCTCCCGCAGTCCCTCCCTCCGGCCCCACGATGCGGGAGACCGGGGGGCGCCCAGCCCTTTGCCCACTTAGGCTTCCTCTCCCTTACAATCCCCCACAGCCCTGGAGGTGGAGGTCGCTGGCCTGCCCCCCACCCCCGCCACCGGTGAGAAAACCGGCTCTACTGGGACAGAATCCTGCCCGCAGCGACCAGCCAGAGGGGAGCTCAGAACCCCAGGCTTGGCCCGAGGCTTCCGTGGGGACGCCAGCCATCGTCTCGAAGCTTGGGTGAGGCTGGACCCCTCGGCCCGCGCGGGGTGAGCGTGAGAGCGGAGCTGCTCTGGCCCCCCCGCCGGGCGCCCCGCCTGCCAGGGGACGTGTGCCTGGCTGGCCCACCCGCAGTCTCGCCGGCGGAGGAGCACCGAGGAGATGCAGTTAATGACTTAAACTGCCTTCTCGTCACCCTCCAAGGGATAATCAGACCAAATGGCGATCTGAAGTTTGTAGAAGCCAATGAAATATACATAAAAGAATACTTGGGTGATTTACAGTTGTTGAAGCAGAAACGAAGCAGTTACCTGCTCAGGGCTGTTTCACGGGATTTGTGCTGCGGGACCCTCCCCAAGCCGGGCGGAAGGAGCTGGGAGGGTGAGAGAGGAGAGGAGCACCTCCCGCTCGTCTCCTGAGCTCAGGGGTCCCGTGTCTGGGGCTGGGCATTGTGGGGGGCTGTTCTGTCTGCCCTCTGGACAGCTGCGCCTGCTGACAGCAGAGAATGTCCTGCCGTCTGGGGGCTCCTGTCCCCGACTTCAGGATGCTTCGGGAGTGATGGAGAGCTGCAGGGTAGCAGGGTGCCTGGGGGAGAGGTGAGTGTACTTTTTCCTGCAGTGCTGATGCTGCAGCCGCCAGGCAGAGGCCACGGGCCCCAAACATCTGGGAGAACCCTTGTGCCAACCCGCGGTGGTGGCGTTGTTGCCTGCACATTTCAGCGGGGAGACCGAGGCTCAGAGGTGGGAGGGGACCTGCCCCCCCGGGGACCAGCAGGATGGAAACAGGGCCAGGACTGGCCCCCCACCCCCTGCCAGCCTAAAAGCCCAGCCTCTGTCCTTGCACCTCTGGTGCAAGGGAGGGTGCTTGGGGGCCGTCAGGAGGGCCTCATGGGTTTAGGGGGCACTTGCCCGGGGGCCGGGTGAGCAAGGCATGGGGAGAGCGGGGTGTGGGGTGCCTGGAGCCTGTTGGTGGGGGGGAGGCCTGGGGGGAGAGGCCTGGGGGGGGAGGCCTGGGGGAGAGGCCTGGTGGGGGAGGCCTGGCGGGGGAGGCCTGGGGGGGGAGGCCTGTGGGGAGAGGCCTGTGGGGGGAGGCCTGGGGGGGGAGGCCTGGGGGGGGAGGCCTGGGGGAGAGGCCTGGGGGGAGAGGCCTTGGGGGAGAGGCCTGGGGGGGGAGGCCTGCGGGGGGAGGCCTGTGGGGAGAGGCCTGGGGGGGGAGGCCTGTGGGGAGAGGCCTGTGGGGAGAGGCCTGGGGGGGGGAGGCCTGGCAGGCGTCACGGGGTGCGGTCGGTGAGGGTGGGAGCATGAAGTGCTGGCCCTGGAGTGGGCATGGGTTCCCTACGTGGGCAGCGGGTCCTGTGTGGTCCTATGTGTAGTGGCCTGGCTGACCCAGGAGACCAGAGGACTGGGCCGACCCGAGGGCTTGTCTGGTAGGGGCGGCTGAGGGTAACTGGGGCCACGGCGCAGTTGAGAGGGGCCAGAGGGGAGCCTCGTGGGGCAGATGAGGAGGTGAGAGCACTGGGAAAGGTGGGGGGTGTGGGAACGGAGGAGGGGGGCAAGGGAGACGGACTGGAGGAGGAGGAGGGAGGCTATGCAGAAGTCCCCAGTGACAGGGCAGAGGGGACCCCGCTCTGGGTGAAGCATTAGACTGTGTGTCCCGAGGGCCCTGCTGGCTTTCACTCTCACTTGGTAAGGCAGCGCATCCATCCATCCATCCATCCATCCCTTCCTTCCTTCTCCATGTCCACTAGAGCCTCAGCGAAGGTGCCCCCAGTCTCTGATGAGGAAAGGGGGTCTGTAGCTGAGAAGCCCCCTCCTCGTGCCTCATCTCAGCCCCCAGAACAGTTGCCCTGGGGCCCTGCAGGCTCAGGCCTGCCGCCCCCTGTCCCCGAGGGCGCTGGGTGGAGGGCGGCAGGGGCTCCCTCAGCCCCCTTGAGGTTGCGCCTGAGCACAGCGGGGGCCCTTTGTTGGCAGACATTCCCAGCTGTTCCCCAGCTGCGGCCCAGCGCCTTTCCTCCCTAGCCGGTCTCTCCTTCCCCATTAACGCCCAGCCCTCCGCCCCAGACACCTTAAAGCGGGGCCCGATGATCCCAGCCCGCCGCAGGCCAGCTCAGTTTGCCCTGAATCTGCAGGCAGCCCTTTGTCCGGCACCCTGTCCGGCCCTGACGGCCCCCTGGGCTGCTGGGGCCGGCCTGGTGGCTAACGTCAGGGGGCTGAGATACAGCTAAGGCGCCGCGTGGGCTCTAGTGAAACCCCACTGACGAGCGCGGCCCTGCTTGGCGGCTCAGCTGGCGGGCGGGCGGGCGGGTGGGTGGCGGGACCGGCCTCCCCAGCACCCCCTCCACGACCCTGCGCGCCCTGGTCTCTGAGCTCAAGGGTGGCAGGGACACGAGCGCCGTGGACACTTCAGGATTCCAGTTCTCAGGAGCCCGCCTAGGCCCAGAAGTGCTTTTTAGGCCAGATCCCCGGCCCAGGCGGTCCTCAAGCCTCTGTCAGGCCCCACGGTTGGTAGCGCTGGCCCCCTGGCCGGACCCAGTGGTCCTGAGGAGGGCCCGCTGGAGACCGCAGGTCCCGCCAAGTGTTTCTCAGCAGAGAAGGGAGCCTGGCAGGGCTGAGCAAATCGATGTGAGCCCTGGGTGGGGACGGGCTCCCTCCCTGGCCCCCCACCCCTTCCCCCGACTCCAGGCTGCCAGGCCTGGAGGGGCTGGGGGGCGTCAACCCTCGGCGGTCGAAAGGAGGTGTTCAGGGGTCGCTCCACCAGCTGCTAGCTGGGAGAACTTGGCAAAATGGATCACTTCTTTGAGCCTCAGTTTCTCCACTCATAAAATGGGCACGATTAGGTTACTGGGAGGAGGAAGCCTGACTCTCTGGAACGGTCTGGCCTGGAGCCCCCGCGGGCCGTGTCCTCGCCTCCCGCACAGCCGGGGCCCTGAAGCTCACTGCCTCTGCGGACCCTGCCGCTCCGCTGCCTCGGCTGGCCCGTCGCCCGCTCAGACGGGCACTGTCGACCAGGCCAAGCCCTCAGCTGCTGGTGTGGCTGCCGGGCGCCCCCGCCTCTCACCGGACCTGGCTGCAGCGGGTGCCCTGGGGTCCCGGCTCTCTCTGATCAAGGGCAGCAGAGCAGGCTGCCCAGCCGGCCTCCACCCTGGTCTCCGTGCTGGGGCTGCAGACTCAGAGTCTGCGGGGCTGGGTGAGGCCGAGAGAGAGAGTGGTACCTCGCAGAGGGTGCCGCAGCCTTCGCTGGGTGCCGGCCCAGGGCTCCAGGATGGCCCGTGCGGCTGGAGCTTCTGGGCTTTGATCTGAAATCCGCTTATGAATGTCAGCAACGAGTGAATGTGTTTAAACACAGGGCAGTGGAGAGGGATACGCAAGGAAACAGGAGGGGTTAACAGTGTTCCCTGGGGGTGGGGGTGGGCTCCAGGATGGGGGGGGAGGGGAGGGGGAGGCAAGCAGACCTAAGGGGCTGAGTTGAGACAGAAGGGCGCCCGGCATCTTGCCCCTAGCGCAGAGCTGTGAGTGTGCGTCCCTGTGTGTGCGGCGTGTCTGAATCTTCATTAACACCCTGCCCTGCCCGTCTGACTCCACGTGGCTCAGGGGACCTGGAGGAATCAGCCCTGCCCCATCCGTGGAGCGGCCAGCGTGCAGGGGGGAAGTAGGGCGCCCTCAAGGACACCGGGACAGGCCGGGTGGCTCGGGGGCTCCCAGGAGAAGGTCCTCAGCATCGCTGGGCTCGCTGAGCCTGGGCAGGGGCTGCAGACGCCAGCTCCGCGCACGCAATTTCAGACTTAATCCCGGCAACCCCCTGGGGCCGGGGGAACGTGTCCGTCAGCTTCGGGGAGCGTGCGGCAGCCCCTGCTGTGTGTCTGCCCACCGCGCTGGGGGCTTATAGGGTCGGGACCCTGCGGGACTCCGAATAGCCCCCAAAGGAGGCTGCAGAGATGGAGGCACACATGCTGTTTCTTTCTGCAAGGTGCATTTGGATGCCCGGGTTTGCTGGTGGGTGTGTGTGTGTCTGCGTGTGTTTCTGAAAGTGTGTCCGTGTCTGTTTCTGTGTGGATGCTTGTGGGTGTGTGTCCGTGTGAGCTGATGCCTCCGCAGAGTGGTGGGCAGCGGGCCGGGTGCCTGGAGGCCGGCCCCAGGTCTCGGCAACTTCAGCAGGACACAGGGAAGAGGGGAGGTTGGCCTGGGAGGTGTGGGAGAGGGGCCGGGAGGGTCAGAACCGGGGGGCCCCCAAGGCACAAGTTGAGGCAGAGTCAGAGGCCGGGAGACAGGAGACGCGGGCGAGTGATGAGAGCCAGGCCGAGTGGAGGAAATGTCTGGGCCTGGCTTATCTTTTTGTAAAAAGCCCTAAAACCTGCCAAGGCCAATTGTAGAGGAGAGGGTGCTGGGCTGGGCCCTCTCCCGCTGCCACCACCCCCGCAGCCAGAGAGCCGCCCCTCCTCTAAAATATGAGCGCTCAGGACGCTATTAGCCCCAGGCAGCTGCCGTTTTCCAGTCAATCTGCTAAATCTATGCTTCTGAGAAGACGCACGTCCTTAGCCAGGGCTGAGTGGGTTCATATAAAGGTGGGAGAAACCCCGCTTCCCTCATGTCAAGATGTCAGAGGCTGAGAACATCAGCTTCACCCTCTCTGACAGCTCCGTCCCCGGACACCCAGTCTTGCTGTACCTGAGACTCCACACAGCCAGAGATCACCTGGCCTCGCCTAGAGGCACCTCCAGCCTTTAAAATATTGTGGTGAAATATACATAACCTCAGAGCCATCATCTTAAGTGTACGATTATTCAGTGGCCACCTAAGGCCACCCACAGTGCTGTGTACCCGTCACCACCATCTGCGTCCAAACCCCTTCATCATCTCTAACAACTCTGCCCCATTAAACACTACCCCCCTCCCCCTCCCCCAGCCCCTGGCACCCACCTTCTACTTTCCACCTCCGTGAAATGACTCCTCTAGGTACCTCATATGAGTGGAATCATACGGTATCTGTCCTTCTGTGACTGGCCTGTTTTACTTAGCATGATGTCCCCAAGTTTCGTCCATGTTGGAGCAGGTGTCAGAACTTCATTCCTTATTACGGCTGAATCCTCTTCCATTGTATAGATGGACCACATTTTGTTTATCCATTTATCCATCCACGGACACTTGGCTTGCTTCCACCTTTTGGCTGTTGTGAATAATGCTGCTGTGAACATGGGTGTGTAAATATTGGTGCGAGTCCCTGCTTTCAGTTCTTTTGAGTAGTTACCCGGGAGTGGAAATGCTGAGTCATATGATAATTCTATGTTTAACCTTTTGAGGAAATGCCAAAGTATTTTCCATAGTGGCTGCACCATTTCATATGCCCTCCAGCAGTGCACAAGGGTTCCAATTTCTCTGCAGTCTTTGCCAACACTTGTTATTGTCTGTTTTCCTGCTATTGGCCATCCTAGTGGGTGTGAAGCGGTGTCTCACTGTGGTTTCGATGCGCATCTCCCTGATGGCTAACAACGCTGAGCGTCTTTTCATGTGCTTGTTGGCCATTTGTAGATCATCACTGGAGAAACGTCCACTCAAGTCCTTTGCCCGTGTTTGAATTGGGACCTCCAGCCTTTTTGAGGCCTGTCTTCCTAAGTCACAGAGGACATGAACACTGCCAGGCTGGGTCTCGGCGCTCTGGGTTTAAACTGCAGGAGCCCGGGATCCCATCATGCTGAGGGATGCTGGGGTGGGGGCTCTGAGAAGCTGGGGGTCATTAGGACAGGAATGACCTCTCGGGGGGACAGTGACAGGAGATGGGGTGCTGAATGATGGCAGAGCCTCCCTGGCTGCAGGTGCTGGGGATGCCCAGGACCAGCAGGGGATTTCCCTGATGGATGAGGGTGAGCCATGAGGACCCCAGGGTGCCCGTGCTGAGTGGGGGTCTTTGGGGAAAGTCTTCCTGGTGGTCTCTGTCTTCCCTCCAGGCCTGGGGCTTATGCTCATCACATTTGTCCTGCCAACTGTTCACTCAGCAAACACTCCTGGGCACCCTGGCTGTGCCAGTGCCCGTGGTGCCCACAGGGAACCAGGCCAACTGGACTCCTGTCCCCACGTGGCCCACAGTTTTGAGCTGCGCTGCCCAATTTAGTTGGTACTGGCCACTCCTAACTATTACAATTTAATACAATGAAATAAAATGGGGCTTTTTCTAGCCAAGACGGAGTACCATGGACCCGATCACCGTCCCACCTGACATAAGCAAGAAGTGGACAAAAATATATAGAAAGTCCATTCTCAAGGTGCAGGACATTGGGTAGTGGAGTATGATGAGAGACTGGAAATCATACAACCACCTCAGCTTACTGCCCTGGAGCTGGAAGGAGGGATGCAGGGGGCTCCCTGGAATGGGAGATGGAGCTGAGGGGGGGACCAAGGAGGTGAGGATATGAGGCTAGCAAACTGGAGAGGAGAGAGCAGCACAAGAAAGCCCTGGGGTCACAGAGGGTCCCTTTCAGGGTTCAGTTGATTCCGTTGAGGAATGATCAGCTCAGGTGGGTCACGGAACTACCAGAGGTGGGGAAAGGATTAGGAGTGATAGGCTCAGTGCTCAGGGACAGTGCATGTTCCACAGTCAGCCTGGAAAAGGTCAGGACTCCTGGACCTTGGGCAGAGTCCTCCCAAAGGCCTTGCTTCACCAGTGGGGTGACCAGACTTAGAGCACTGCTCCACTTCTGCCTAGAAAGTCTTTAAAGCAGTGCCCCAAAGGATCAAATTATTTCCAAGTGACTTGGCTACTTCCGAGGAAAAGATCAAGAATCCAGAATCTGATAAGATAAAATTCATAGTGTCTGGAATCCAATAAAAAATTCACAAGCATCTAAAGAAGCTGGAAAATACAATGCATAATGAGGAGATAAATCACCAACACCAAACCAGTACTGACACAGATGTTAGGATTAGCACACAAAAGCATTAAAACAGTTATTACAATTGGATTGTTTTTGGATATGTTCAAAAAGTTAAGCAGAGACATGGAAGACCCCAGTTAGACTTCTAGAGATGAAAACTCCAATGCCTGAAATGAAAAACATAGCATATATAATTAGTGGTGGATTGGACCTTGTGGAAGAAATGATTAGCAAACTTGAGGATGTAGCGTTAGAAATGATCTGAATACAAACACAGAAAAACATTAATTTAAAAATAAACAGAGTATCAATGAGCTTTGGGAAAACTCCAAGTGGTCTAATATGTTTAATTGGAAACAGAAAAAATACTGGAAGAAATAATGACCAAATGTTTTCCACATATGATGAGAGGTATAAACTCACATCCAAGAAGCTCAAGGAATCCCCAGCATGAGAAATATGAGAAAGAAAAAAAAAAGACAGCAAAACTCATCTAAATCAAATTTCTCAAAACCAGTGATAAAGGCAAAATCCTAAAAGAAGCCAGAAAATAGAAGAGAAGAATCATGCTGTGGAGCCAAAGTAAAGATGACAGCAGGTTTGTTGAAAATGCAGGACAGATGGTAGAACAACATTGTCAAAGTCCTCAAAGAAAAAGAAAAACTAACAATGTAGACTTCTATACCCAGTAAAAATATCTTTCCAAAACAAATACAAAATAAAGAGTTCTGCAAACATACCAAAGCTGAAAGAACTTCTCACCAGAAGACCTGCACTACAAGAAATGTTAAAAGGAGTCCTTCAGGGAGAAGGAAGATGATACCAGCTGGGCATTTGGAGCTACATAAAGGAATGTGGAAAGTACAGCAACTAGCACTTTTATAGGTAAATACCTCAGATGTATTATTATTATTATTATTCAAACACATTTAACAGGTAATTGTTTAAACATAGATGATAATAATGCAGTGTGGAGTTTATGACATACATACAAGTAAAATGCATGCAAACAGCAGCATAAAGTTTTGGGGGGAAATAAGTGAAAATATTATATTTTTAAGTTATTATATTGTACATGAAGTGCTATAATATCACTTGAATAGGACTGTGATAAATTAAATGTTTCCTATAAACCTTAAAATAATAAATAAATTACAAATCAAAGAGCCATAGCTAATAAGCCAACAAAAAGATAAAATAAAATTGTAAAAACGCATTGAATTAATCCAAATGAAGGCAGAAATAGAGGAAAAGGAGAAAAACAGTTGGGACAAATAGGAAATAAATAACAAGAAAATGGACTTGAACCTACCAAAATACATTAAATGTAAATGGTCTAAATATCTAAAATGAGAGACAGGTGGACAAATCAGGTAGAAAAGCAAGATCCTAATATATGCTATCTATAAGAAACACATTTTAAATATAAAGATACAAATAAGTTAAAAGTAAAAGAACTGGAAAAGATATCCTATGATAACACTAATCAAAAGACCTCTGGAGCGGCTATATTAATACCAGACAAAACATATTTCAGAGCACAGAGTATTGCCAGGGAGAAAGAAAATTGCTTCATGATGATAAAAGTGTCAATTCATGAAGAGGACATAATAATCCTAAATGTTTATGCACCAAATAACAGAGCTTTAAAATATATGAACCAAAACCTAATAGAACTATGAGGAGAATTAGAGAAAATCCACAATTAAAGCCAGGATTTTAATACCTCTCTTTGAATAATTGTCACAACAAGTCGACAGAAAATCAGTAAGGCTAGTAAAGACTTCAGATTCAACTGACATTCATGAAACACTCACCCAACAACAGAACGGTCATTATTTTCAAGCACACATGGAGCATTTACTAAGATCGACCATATTCTGGGCCATAACACAAGTCCAAAAAATAAAAAAGTATCCAAGTCATAAAAAGTATGTTATCTGACTACAGTGGACTTAAATTAGAAATGGAAGAGTTCTGGAAAATCCCTCAGATTTGGAAACTAACACATTTCTTAATAACCCATGGGTCAAAGAAGAAATCAAAAGGGAAATTGGAAAGTGTATTTTGAACTGAATCCAAATGAAAATATAGCAAATCCCACAGATAATGTGTGGACTTAGCTCAGTCACTCCTTAGGGGGACATTTATAGCATCAAATGTCTATAATAGAAAGGAAAAAAGATTTCAAATCAATGACCTCAGTGTCCACCTTCAGAAACTAGAAAAGGGGAAGCAAATGAAACCCAAAGTAAGAAGAAGAAAGGCAGTAATAAAGATCAGAGTGAAAATCAATGAAATAGTAAACAGAAAAATGATAGAGAAAATCAATAAAACCCAAGCTGGCTCTTTGAGACGATCAATAACAACAATAAACCTTTAGGTAGGCTGATCAAGAGAAAACGGGAGAAAACAAATTACCAATATCAGGAATGAAAGAAGTGACATCAGAAGTGATTCCACTGACATTAAAAGGACAAGAAGTGTTAGGGACAACTTTATACCAATAAATTCAACTACTGAAAGGAAATGGATAACTTCCTTGGAAGACACAAATAACCAAAGCAGGATGAGATATATAGCCTGCTAGTCTTAGATCTATCTATTAAAGAAATAAAATGTGTACTTAAAAACCTTTCTACAAGACTTCCCTGGTGGTGCAGTGGTTAAGAATCCGCCTGTCCATGCAGGGGACACAGGTTCGAGCCCTGGTCCGGGAAGATCCCACATGCTGCAGAGCAACTAAGCCCATGCACCCCAACTACTGAGCCTGGGCTCTAGAGCCCTCAAGCCACAACTACTGATCCCGTGTGCCACAACTACTGAAGCCCTAGCGCCTAGAGCCTGTGTTCTGCAACAAAGAGAAGCCACCGCAATGAGATACCTGCACATTGCATTGAAGAGTAGCCCCTGCTCGCCTCAACTAGAGAAAGCCCGCGCAGCAACAAAGATCCAACACAGCCAAAAATTTAAAAAACCAAAACCAAAACCAAAACCTTTCTACAATGAATACTCCAGACTTGGGTTGCTGATGAATTTTACCGAATGCTAAAGGAAAAAACACCACCAACAACCAATAATGATGAACAGACAGTAAATCAGCACAGGAAAGGATGCTCAACCGTGTTAGTCCTTATGGAAATGCAAGTTCAAACCACAGTGAGGCGCTCCCACACGTATCAGAATATGGTAACACTAAAAACACTGGCCACACCCAGTGTTTGAGAGGCTGTGGAAGGGGCTGCGAGTCTCAGACCTGCTGTGCGGGGGGATGTAACGTTGTACAACCATCTCGGGGAACAATCTGGCAGCTTCTTAAACCATTAAACTTCCCTGGTGGTGCAGTGGTTAAGAATCTGCCTGCCAATGCAGGGGACGCGAGTTTGATCCCTGGTCCGGGAAGATCCCACATGCCGTGGAGCAACTAAGCCCGTGCGCCACAACTACTGAAGACCGTGCGCTTAGAGCCCGTGCTCCGCAACAATAGAAGCCACCGCAACGAAGAGCAGCCCCTGCTCACCGCAACTAGATAAAAGCCTGCGCGCAGCAATGAAGACCCGACGCAGCCAAAAAGAAAGAGAGAGAGAGAGAGAGAGAGAGAGAGAGAGAGAGAGAGAGAGAGAGAGAGAGGGAAAGAAAGAAAAATAATGTGAAACGCTTGTGTTTAAAAAAAAAAAAAGAAAACCCCCCAAAAAACAAACAAAAAAACGTATACCTGACGTGTGATCCAGCCGTTCCTCTGCATGAGAAAGAACCCACGCACACAGAGCTGTGCGTGGCAGTGCAGAGCAGCCTTATTTGTAACAGCGCCAAACCGGACACAGCCCGGATGTCCATCAACACCCGAATGGACAAGTAAATTGTGGTATGTCTAAGCGTGGACGCTTGTCAGCAAGAAACAGCACACCAGGGATGAATGTCCATATGCCGAGTGAAAGAAGCTGGACAAAAGATAAAATCTAAGTTACTAGCCTGTAAAGAATGTATAGAAAATTCTAGAAAATGCAAACTAGTCCAGAATGACAGACTATGGATCGGAGCTGCCCAGGCGCTGGGGCCGGGAGCAGAGGGTGAGAGGGCTGGTGACAAAGGGGCACCAAGGTGTCATTCGCACTGGGTCTGGATGGCTGTACCTCTCAAACTGTTTACTGTAAAGACATACAGTTTGCTCTGTATCAGCTGTACTGCAATAAAACGACTAACTCAAATAAAATTTTAAAAATCCAATCCTGCAGTTGGATTGGCCTCCTGTCCAGTGCTCAGTGGCCCCCACCCCCAGACGGGGCAGGTAAAGAGCATCTTTGCCTTGAGGAGAGTGTCCCTTAGAGGGAATGGTGCACACGGGTTGGACCGTGGCCAGTGGTGCCATCCGTACCGTGGGTGTGTACCACCTGGGGGACAGCAAGGAGGAGGGTGACCAGGTCTTGGGGGTACCCTCCGTGGGGGAGGGCCCTTTCCCCATCCCGGTGAGGACAGAGGTGTGGTGGCTTCCATGCAGGGTGACGCCAAAGTCCAGTGGTGGTGAGGGGCCTAAGGCCAGAGGGGAGGGCGGTACCCCTGGGGGTAGGGGCGCAGATGCTGCGGTCTTGGTCAGTTCAGGTCGGGGGTGGGGTCAGTGTTGAGCCTTTGGGGAAGAGAAGAGGACACAGCGGGGCGGGGGCGGGGCAGGTGGACCCACCCCTGCAAGTGTGATGCTTGGGGTTACAATCAGTGGGGGCAGGTCTCAGAACCTCCCTGTCCCTGGCCCGAGGGGAGCTTCCCTGGGACAGACGAGGGTCCCAGGCAGGTTAAGGCTTTGGGGAGCCCCCCGTTCTGAGCTCCTGCCTCTCCCTCTGTCTTGGGGACCCCGCCACTCCGGGGGAGAGTGACCCCCGGCCGGGACTCCGGGCGCCTGGCTTACTGCACCCTGCCACTGTCTCCCTGGGGGGCAGGTGCCAGCTCAGGGCAGCACAGCTTAGCCGCTCAGCCCTCACATGGGGGCAGTGAGGCTGAGGAACCAGCCTGAAGATGGAGGCACACCCCAGCCTGGCAGGGGAGCTGCGCTGGCCGTGGCTGGGGTGATGCTGTCCCCCAGGACGTGGCGCTGGGCGCAGGCGACAGACCCTTGTGCATGGCTGGGCGGGCCGGGGCTGGTGGCACCCACGCTGGGGCTGGCACTTGGCCTTCGCTCGTCCTGTGCTCGGTAGGCTGGGTGGCCCTCTCCTTGCTCTGTCCCATCTGTCCCTTGGTTGAAATTGAGCAAACCCATAAAAGCCAAATGACTCTGATTGCAGAGGACGGTCCACGGCCCAGGTACGCGTCGGGACTTGTGAGGCCGAGTTGATAAAAACGTAATAAGTTCCAACAGAAGATATATTTTATGACAGGTGTGGCGTGGCCGTGTGTAACTATGCTTACGATTAATTAACTTTTCGCGCCGTTCATTAAGCTTCGTTATTTATGAGGCGGGGCACCACACGGTCAGGCAAAGTCACGGGAGGGAAGACCCGATTAAAAGCAGAGCAGGTTGTCGGGGGGGGGGTCCCCCGGGCCGGTTCCCAGCTCTGGCGTCTGCAGGGGCCTCGCTCGCATCTGGGCCCGTGTAGGCTGAGGCCAGGGTCGGGCCATGGGGCAGCTGCAGTTACTCTCGGCTCATTCCTTGTGTGATTGGAAATAATTGTATTTGTGGTTTGCGCAGAAACTCTGCAACATATTGATTTTTCAATTACACCGGGAGGAAAACGAGAATGAGATGGAGGGAGAGGGCCCGGAGCGGGCGGCTGCGGGGTTACAGACGGAGACCCCAGGTGGCCGACTGGGCACGGCTTCGGTGGGGGGGCCTGACGGGCCAGGGACCTCAAGCTGGTCAGCACCTTGGGGCCTCTGAGCTACAAGTGCCTTCAGATGTCCGGCTTTTGTCCGACTGGGGAAACTGAGGCCTAGGTGGGGGGAGAACGACCTCACCTGCGGTCTGAGGCCGGGGTGGACCGGGTCCCCCACCCCAGGAGTCCTCGGGCCGAGGCCACCACCTGGGAGAGCAGCCCTGTGCCGCCCGGGCATGCTCGGCTCCAGTGAGGGGGTCAGGCTGTGCTCTGCCCTGGTGTGAACACGTCAGGTCAGGACAAGCCAGAACCTTCCAGGAGGGGCCCATGGAGCCCCGTGGCAACTGTGCAGCCGGGGTAAGGACGCTGGGGCTTGGCATCCTCTGCAAACTCTTCCCAGCATCACCTGCCCTCAGGTGACCGACATCACGGGCCTCTTCTCACTACTCCCTCTTTAAAATTTCAGTCCTGGCCAGAGTACCCCCTCCTCTGTGTCCTCCCAGGGCAGCCCCAGTCCTGTCTGCCCCTTCCCAGCTTTGGCTTCTTGTTTCCGGTCTGGCCGGCACCACAGGGCCCCTTTGGGGACGGCGGAGGTTTGTGGTGGGGGCGGAGCCAGCTCTCTCTGCGTCCTTGGCCCCAGGGGGGTGAGGACACTTGGGCAGTAGGGGAACATCAAAGTGAGGCTCGCGGCTTGAGCCCCTGGCAGCCCTGGCGAAGGGGCAAGGGGAGAGGGGCCCTGGCAGGCGGGTCGTGTGGGTACCTGGCCCGGGCAGGGGTGCTGAGGTCGGAGTCGGGGGTCACGGTCAGAGGGGTGGCTGCAGGTGTCAGTCACCCTCTCCGCTCTGCCTCCTTCTCTCGTCCCCGAGCTTGGCGCCCTGGGCCCTGGGCTTGGGCGGGGATGACGGTGCTGTGATGGAGGAACTGGGTGCTGGCAGCAAATCGAGGGCCCCAGGGCCCCCCAGCTCAGGGGAGGCTGGGCAAATGAGGGCTCTGAGCCACAGGAGCCGAGCTGGGGGCAGTGCAGCCCAGGGGGCTTCCTGGAGGGGGAGGCGCCGCAGCTGGACCCGGAAGCAGGGTGGGGCCGGCTCTCCCAGTGCTTCCGCTGCAGCCTGGAACGTGAGGAGGAGATTTCGCAGCACCAGACTGCGTGGCTGGGGTGGGAGTGGCGGGCGGCCATGGTGTCCACGAGCTGTTTGCAAACAAGGGCCCTGTCGGAGGCTGGGGCACAGTCTATCCTGGGTTTTAATTGAAAAATCAAATTCTTATTTTCTCCAAAAGCACCCCGCTCACTTCTAAGCCCCCATAAAGCTCTATGGGCAATTGCATTTCCCCGTGTTTTCCTTTTTTAAAGAAGTGGAAACCACACAAAACAGAACACATAGGACCCGGCTGGCAGCAGCCTCCGTTATCAGGAATCTCTTGGTGTCCCCTGAGGCGAAGGGGACACCTCCCTGGGATCAGAGCTGTCCTGGATCTGACAGGTGCATGTCCTGCGGAGGTGAGGTATCAGGTGGGGGGAGTGGACCCGGAGGCAGGACTTCGGGGACCCGATGGGCCCATCCCAGGTGTTGGACACCTGGCTTCCCAGTGGGGAAGCTTCCGCAGGGCCTGTCCGGGGACCTGCACCCACCCATCCCCCCAGGGGTCCACAGTTCCTCACCTCCTCCTGAGTGGGAGACAGGACGCAGGGGCCCGGGCCGGCCTGGCACGCAGGCGTGAACACCAGTGTGAATGCGTGTGTGCGTGCGCGGCGGGCGGGTGTGTGTGCACACGGGCCCGGCTGGGGGTGACCGCCCGGGGTGGGCCCCGCCCCGCCCGCCCCGCCCCTCGACGACCACCTGTAGCCTCTTCTGGACACTGTCTCGGGGACGGGAAGTGGCGGGTGTCTCTCGAGTCGAGGTCACACCGTTTCTCCAGCTCCTTCTCCGGCCACCATCCAGGGGACTGGATGGTGACTCCTTCCCGTGTGCCGGTGGTCCCGTGGGTGCCGGCGGCCTCAAGCCCCGGATGGGGGTCTGCCTGGCAGCACGGTGGGCTCGCCGCTGTTCAGCCCCCACGGGCACCGGCCGTTCTGGGCTCCCGACCCACGGTCCAAGCCTGGGGTCTGGGGGCTGTGACCCTCCTACAGCCCAGGATCCCTGGTGCCTGAAAGGAGGGTGCTGGGTGCCACGTGGCCTTGGGGAATTCTCTGGTAGCTCTGCTCGCTAAGTGTGTCTCTGTGCAGGTCTTTCGAGCCCAGGGTGGGCCGTCGGGAAGTGGAGCCGAGCGTGACTGTCCCTGTCCGTGGGGAGGACCCCTCTTTTGGGCCGAGGGAGCCCAAGGGGGAGCCGAGGGGGGTTCCTCTGGCTGCAGGGAGAGCCCACAGGCTTGGGATCCTGTTTCCTGGCAAGGCCACTGCTTCTGAGTGCCCAGCCCTGTTTCCTGTTTCCGTTTGGGGTTCAGTCTCAGCCCAGAGAGGCCCAGGGCAGTGAGTGTTGGGTGTCTGGACTCTAGCTGGGCGGGGGGGGGGGCGGGCAGCGGCGGGGCTGGGTGTAAGCACCCTGGCTTGTCCATTCCAGAGGGACAGGGGCCCTGAGAGACTCAGCCCACACAAGGAAGGGCAGGGGCCCAGGGAGACCTCACTTCAGGGCGCGACCCTCCCGCTTGGGCCTGAGCCCTGACCCTCGGGGGCTGCGACACCCACACACCTAGCCTGGCTGGGCGCACAGGAATAAGGGTGGAGCCACCTGCCGGCCCCCGAGCCCGCCCTGGCTGAGCTAGGCCTGGGGGAGGCCAGGGGGGCCTGGCTCCAGCTGTGGCAGCCCCTCGTAGACTCCAGCCAGGCCCCCTGTGCCTGAAGATGGCCCCAGGCTCCTGCCTGCCCCGGGGCTGGGCCCCTTCTCGGAGCAGTTTGGGTGGACAAGGCCCAGATGCTGGTCTTGTCTTTCAAGGAGGCGGGGGACGTCCCAGGCGGCTGTCCTGGGCCCCTCCTCATCCAGGGCACTTTTCACGCCGGGCCAAGGCCTCGGCCCACTGACACCCCCCCCTCCGCTCCGCCAGGGCTGTGGCCACCGTGGCTCGAGGGTTTCTCGTGGACTGGCGGCCTCCCCTGACCCAGGAGGAGCCTGGACTCCCGACCGCGCGCGGGTACTTCCTCTTGACCTCCTCCCTCTTCTGGGGCTTTCCAGCAAGGCCTGAGGAAGTCTGACCCAGCCCCTTCCTCTGCGTCTCAGGAGAGGCTGGTCAGCCACCTGGACTCCCACCCTCCAGCCCCCTCTATGGTGAACAGTGGGAGACAGAGGAGTGTCCCCCGTAAAGGGCAGGACGGGGCACTGGGCCATCCTCCGGCCCAGGATGCGGCGTCTGGCCCAGCCCAGCAGCAGAGGGCGTGGCCTGCACACAAGGGCCACGGGGCGGCCAGGCTGGGGCGTGGGGCTGGGGGAGCCCTGTCTTGCTGCATGACTAGCACGTTCCCTAGAGCCCATCTGTCCACTCCCCTCTTTGGTACAGAAGGGTAAACTGAGGCACAGAGAGGGCAGGGGTATGCCCAAGGTCACACAGCAGGCGGGAGGCAGCCCCCAAGTCTCATGGCAGGCTGGTCCCACCACAGCCCACAGCTGGCGGGGGTGGAGGAGGGCTGCCCCTGGCGGGAGGGCGGTGTCTGAGGGCCGAGGTCGGGGTCCACGTCCACCCGGGTGGTGGCGCGAGTCAGCCCAGCTCGTAAATAACCACGCAGGCAAAGGATTTAATTTCCCCTCGTTCGCTCCTGTGTTCTTGCTGCGTCGTAAATCTCTGCCGTTTATGACTCTCTCTTCGGTACTTTTGCGATGGCTGATAATAGCTGAGTAAGTGGCAGAGAGGATGAATTCGGCAGCAGATTTTAAACAAACACGCACGTCGGAGCCATAAATAACTCTAAGCAGAGGCGGCAGTGGGTGCCACCTCGCAGCTACCCTGGGGGCGGGGGACCCGCCACCGCCAGAGGGAAGGGCTCTGGGCTCCCCACCCCGAGGGGGGCAGGGGCCGGGGCGGGGGGAGGGGGCTCGTGGCCAGGAGTTCTCAGTCTCCCGGAGCAGGGACCCACCTGGGCGAGGGCACACACGTGTGCAGTGTGTCTCTTCAGGCTCCCGGCCCGTCTGAGATGCATGGTCGCATCCGGGGGCTCTGTGCGCCCTCCGTCGGATGAGTGGCTGCCAGAGCCCTTGTTCAGTGGCTGAGGGGGCGGGGCTGGAGCCCAGCCCGCTCCGCCCCCGGGCCCTGCACCCCGAGGGCTCCCTTCTGCTGCCCTTAGCCTGGAGACCCCAGGCCAGCCACCTGCTGCCAAAGGTGTCCCTGGCTCTGATGTCCATGCTCCTACCGGCCAGCTGGGGAGACCAGACCAGGCTGGAGGGGCAGATCCTACAGAGATCTGGGGCCAGAGGGGAGCCAGAGGGGGGGTGTCCACGCGAGAGGGGGGTGGAGGCTGGGCCGGAGGACTTTGGGAGCCCCTTGGTCAGGCTTGTGGCCGGGGGACAGGGTGGTGAGGCTGGATCCCAGAGCAGAGCTGCTCTCTGCCCTGGGTGCGGGGCGGGTAGGGGCTCCTCTCCCCTAAGGCCGTCCTCTCCTCAAACAATGAAGGATGAGGGGCACACGCACACCTTCATTTACACGCGTGCACGCGTGCACGCTCACCCACACGTAAAGTCCCCCGAACGGCAGCCGTCGGTTTGTCTGACGTCCGCTGAACCCTCAGACACAGTCCGGGACCTCGGCGCCCACTGGGCGCCCGTGACCCACGCCCACCATTGTTTATTTTCTGCTAAAATTTGCTTTGCCCTGCATGGTGCCGGAGCATCTCCTCATAAAAAAGCCATAAACGTAATTGATATTCTCAGCATTTCGAGAAAAAATACGAGCATTAAAGATATACAGTACACCCCATAAAATCCTCTCATATTTCTTCTTTATGGTGGGTTCTAAAAACAAATTCCCTAAGACGCATTACACTTAGCACAGAGTGTGTTTGGGAGGTGGGGGGTTGGGGGCTGGGGAGGCTCTTCGGATGGCTGTGAGCTTCTCTCCAGTCCCGTCTCGTCTCAGTCCCCGCCTGGCCATGGGCCGTTTTCCTAGAAACCCGGTTAAACTGGAAAAGGTGATTGCCTTGTTACAGGCTCTGACCACAGCCGAATGCTGGGCACGTCGTTTCATCTCAGTGCTGCGCGGGTTTCTGTCTTCCTCCAAGAAAATAAAATGCCTCACGGTGTACCCCCATGCTGATTCGCCCACATTTGTGATTCCATGGGGACCGGCTCTCCTTGGGTGGGAGGGTTGGTTTCAGAGTCAGCTGTCCCGAAGCTCTGTACTGCCTCCTTTGGGCCAAGTCAATGAACTGCCTGCCTCAGTTTCCCTGCTGGTCCCTATGGGTTTAACTCAGAGGGGCGGTCACAACCTGCGATGTAAATGCATGCTTTTCTGCTACACTATCTTCCTCCTTTTTTTTTGGTTTTTAACATCTTTATTGGAGTATAATTGCTTTACAATGTTGTGTTAGTTTCTGCTTCATAACAAAGTGAATCAGCTATACATATACATATGTCCCCATATCCCCTCCCTCTTGCGTCTCCCTCCCTCCCAGCCTCCCTATCCCACCCCTCTAGGTGGTCACAAAGCACCGAGCTGATCTCCCTGTGCTATGCAGCTGCTGTATCTTCCTCCTTCACAAGACTAAAGCTCCAAAGAGCAGGGACCACATTTTGCTTTAAACTTTTTTAAAAAGTTTTTATTGGAGTCTAGTTGATTTACAATGTTGCGTTAGTTTCAAGTGTACAACAAAGTGACTCAGTTATACATATCCACATATCCACTCTTTTTTAGATTCTTTTCCCACATAGGCCATTACAGAGTATTGAGTAGAGCTCCCTGTGCTATATAGGAGGTTCTTATTAGTTATCTATTTTATATATAGTAGTGTGATTATGTCCATCCCAATCTCCCAATTTATCCCCCATCCCCTCGTAACCATAAGTTTGTTTTCTACTTCTGTTTTGTAAATAAGTTCATTTGTACCCTTTTCTTTAGATTCCACATATAAGCAATATCATATGATATTTGTCTTTCTGTGTCTGACTTACTTCACTCAGTGTGACAATCTCTAGGTCCATCCCGTTTTAAACTTTTTTATTTTTAAAATAAATTTATTTATTTTTGGCTGCATCGGGTCTTCGTTGCTGCTTGCGGGCTTTCTCTAGTTACGGCTAGCAGGGGCTACTGCTCTTTGCGGTGGGCGGGCTTCTCACTGCGGCGGCTTCACTTGCTGCGGAGCACGGGCTCTAGGCGCACGGGCTTCAGTAATTGTAGCACACGGGCTCAGCAGTTGCGGCTCACGGTCCAGAGCACAGGCTCATCAGCTGTGGTGCACGGGCTTAATTGCTCCCCGGCATGTGGGATCTTCCCGGACCAGGGCTTGAACCCACGTCCCCTGCGCTGGCAGGCGGGCTCTCAACCACTGCGCCACCAGGGAAGCCCGTGTTTTAAACTTTAAAATCAAATTTACTGAGATGAAATTCACATGCAATGAAATGCATGCCCTTTTTAAAACAGTAAACTTTATTTTTTAGAACAGGATTAGATTTACAGAAAAATTGTGACGCTCGTACAGAGAGTTCTCATATACCCCAGCCCGGTTCCCCTCTTATTAACCTCTCATGTTGGGATGGTATATTTCACACAGTTCATGAACTAATAGTGATACATTATTACTAAGTAGAGTCTGTACATCATTCAGGTTTCCTCAGTTGTTTCTTAGTGTCCTTTTTCTATTCCAGGACACTGACTGACTCATCACCTCTCCTTAGGCTACTCTTCTTGGTCCTGACGGTTCCTCGGACTTTCCTTGTTTTTGATGACATTGACAGTTTTGAGGTGAACAGGTTGGGTGTCCTATAGGGTGTCTCAATCGGGATTTGTCGGACGTTTTTCTCCTGATTACACTGGGGCTCAGGAGGACGATGCAGAGGTAAGTCCTACTTCCCGCCCATCATTTCAGCGGCTCCTACTCGCGACAGGACGTATCACAGTTGATGCTGACTTTGACCTCTGGCTGAGGTAGTCTGAGATGGCTCCCCTGCTGGAATATGACTCCTCCCTCAGCCCCCACTTTCCACGCCGTCCTTTCTGGAAGGTCACCCTGCAGCCCACGCCTGAGGACTGGCGAGTCACCCTCCACCTCCTTGAGGGCGGAGCATCTACGTAAATGATTTGGAATTCTTCTGCAGGGGAGAGTTGCCTCTTCCGCATTAAGTTATCTACTGCACTTACTTATAGCAGTAGGGACGGACCCAGGGGTATTCATTTTATGCTTTGGGATGGTCCAGCGCTATCTATTTTATTGTTCAGCTTGTCCCCGTCTCGGCCATAGGGAGCCCTTCTTGTCTTTGACATGCTTATTGCTTGTTGACACTTTCGTACTTTCTGGCTCAACAAGAAGCTGCAGGTTCTCTGGATGTTTCTCTGCCCCAGCCCTAGAATCAGCCATTGCTCCGGGGAGCCCTGGTGCCTCTTATTGGAGCACCCTGTTAGAAGAAGCAAGGTGTGGGCCCTAGGTGTGCTGGTTGCTACTGGGGTGTTGCTGCTGCTTGGCCCTCTCGGCTGACAGAGCCAGGGAATACCCGTGGGTACCAACGTGTGTACATACACGCATGTCACGTACGTGACTCATGTCTCTCTCTCTATTTCTTTATGCAAAGCATCTGTATTAGCAGTCAGGGGTCTCCAGAGACACAGACCAGTAGGACGCACGCCGACAGGGAGGTTTGTTAGGAGGAGTCAGCTCGCCCCGTCGCGGAGGCTGAGAAATCCCACGAGCTGCCGTCCGCGGGCTGGGGACCCAGGGAGCAGGTGGTGCGATTCACCCCAAGTCCGAGGGCCTGAGAACCGGGGGAGCCGACGGCATCGCTCCCATCTGAGGACAGGAGATGAGGCGAGACCAGCTCAACGGTGAGGCAGGTGCAAAAGGGCACATCCATCCCTCCTTCTTCCACTTTCTGTTCTATTCAGACCCTCAGCGGGTGGATGAGGCCCACCTGCACTGGGGAGGGTCACCTGTGTTACTGGTCCACCTGCCCGGGTGCTGATCTCATCCAGTAACACCCTCACACACACCCAGAAACGGTGCTTAATCTGGGCGCCTGTGGCCGTGGGGTTGACACACGAACCTGCCCATCCCCCATCCATAACACTGTTAAGCTGAGTTCCTGCAGACGTCTTCACCTCGAATCCTTCACCGTGTGGCCGTCCCAGCCCCCTCCCCGTGCTGTCTGTGACCTCCCAGTCCAGCTGTGGAACCTGGCTCCCCCACCGTGGACCTCATCGTTCATTCCCAGTGCATACGTACAGCAGTATCAGAATCGTCCATGTGTCCTCCCTGTGGGGGGAGCAGCGGGGGACTTGGCCAGGGCGCAGGGTTACACGAAGCTCCTCTTGTCTGTAATCTCACAGGCTCCACTCCTTTCTGAAGTTACTGAGATCAGCACTTTCCCTCTCACCTCCTTCAGTGAAGATGTTTTCATACGTTTTTCTTCGAGTTAGGCTCTTCTGTCCCAGTCCACACATCTTCCCGGGAACCCTCAGCCTCCGAACTAAGTTTTCGACATTTGCATATATTAAGACCACTTATTTGCATAAAGCTGTTTGCTGTGACAAATGCATAGGGTCACGTATCCATCTTTCCGGCCTCATACAGAACACTTCGGCTGCCCTCAGAATCCTGTGTGCTTCACCTGGTCACCCTCTGCCCTCTGCCCTGGGACCCTGTCTCTTTGTTCTGTCTCTCTGGTTTTGCCTTTTCCGGAACATCATAGAGTTGGAATCCTACAGAGCATAGCCTTTTCAGATTGGCTTCTCTCCCCTAGTCATATACATTGAAGGTTCATCCATGTCTTTCTCTGGCTTGACAGCTCATTAATGTTTATCCCTGAATAATATTCCACTGTATGGATGTACCGGGATTTGTTTATCCGTCACCTACGGAAGGACATCTCGTTTGCTTCCAGGTTTGGACAATTCTGAATAAAGCTGTTATAAACATTTGCATACAGGCTTTGTGTGGACATACGTTTGCAAGTCAGTTGGGTAAATACCTAGCAATTCAACTCTGGATCATATGGTGAGATTATGTTTAGCATTGGAAGAAGATGCCAGACTGTCTTCCACAGTGGCTGTACCAATTTGCATTCCCACCAGCGAGGGATGAAAATTGTTGCACATTCTTGAGAGCAATTGGTATTGTCAGTTTTGGGGAATTTGGCCATTCTAGTAGGCATGCAGCGGTTTTTCCTTGCTTTAATTTGCATTTCCCTCATGATAAATGGCATTGAGTATTTTTCGTATACATTTGTTTATATTTTTTCGTGAGGTGTTTGTTCAGAACTTTTCCTTATTTTAAAATTGGCTTGTTTCCAAATTGTTAAGTTTTAAGAGATCTTTGTGTATTTTGGATTTAAGTCCTTTATCTGATATGTGCTTTGCAAAGATTTTTTCCTGGTATATGGCTTGTCTTTTCATCTCTTGACGGTGTCTTTTGTTTTTAATTTAAAAATGTCTAACATCAATTTTTCTTTCATAGATTGTGCTTTTGGTGTTGTAACAAAATACTCATCACCAAACTCAAGGTCACACAGGTCCTATGTTTTCTTCCAGAAGCTTTATAGTTTTGAGGTTTGCACTTAGGTCTACGATCCATTTGAATTAATTTTTGTGAAAAGTGTCCATAGTCTGTGTCTAGATTCACTTTTTAAAATTTTGAACATGATGTCCAATCATCCCATTGTTGAAAAGACCGTCTTTCTCCATCGGGTTGCCTTTGCCCGTTTGTCAGAGATTGATTAACAGTATTTGTGTGGGTCTATGATCCGGCTCTCTATTCTGTTCCATTGATTCTTTTTTTTTTTGGTCTATTCTTTTACCAATACCACACTCTCTGGATTTCTGCAGCCTTAAATAGGAAGCTTGGAAATCGGACAATGTGAGTCCTCCAACTCTGTGCTTCAGTGTGTGCTGTGCATCTTAGGCCTTTTCTTACTTTCTGTATAAACTTTTAAGAATCCTCTTGTCGACAGCTACAAAATAGCTTGCTGAGATTTGATTGGGAATGCATTGATTGCATAGATTACATTTGGAAGAGCTCATTTTAACAATAACTCGTCTTCCTATTCATGAACATGGAATAGTATCTCTCCATTTATTTCCATCTTTTTTGATCTCTTTCCTCAGAGTTTTGTAGTTTTCAGCATATAGATCCCATACATATTTTGTCAAATTTATAGCAAAGTATTTCAATTTGGTGGTGGGGGGGTATGTTGTAACTGGTATTGTTTTCTTAAGTTCAATTGTACATTGCTGATTTATAGAAAAGCAATTGACTTTCATATATTAACCTTGTGTCTTGAGACCCTGCTACACTTGCTCATCAGCTCCAGGAGACAGAGAGACAGACAGATGGGTAGATAGGTTTATTTATACGTACATACATAGATTAATTTTTGAACGTAGAAATATGCTTGGTCACGGTGTATAATTATTTTGATATATTGTTGGATTTAATTTGATAGTATTTTGTTGATGAATTTTGCATCTACATTCATAAGAGTTATTGGTTTGTAGTTTTCTTTTTTTTTTTGCGGTACACAGGCCTCTCACTGCTGTGGCCTCTCCCCTTGCGGAGCACAGGCTCCGGACGCGCAGGCTCCCAGCAGCCATGGCTCACGGGCCCAGCCGCTCCGCGGCACGTGGGATCTTCCCGGACTGGGACACGAACCCGCGTCCCCTGCATCGGCAGGCGGACTCTCAACCACTGCGCCACCAGGGAAGCCCTGTAGTTTTCTTTTAATGTCTTTGTTTTGGTATCAGGGTAATCCGGCCTTACAGGGAAATTAGGAAATGTTCCCCCTGCTTCTATTTTCCATGACAGAGTGTAGAGAATTGGTATCTTTTATTTCTTAAATGTTTGGTAGAATTCAGTGATGTCATCTGGGCCTAGTGCTTTCTTTTTTTGAAGGTTTTTAGTTATTAATTATTGTTCCAATTTCTTTAATAGACATAGTTCTATTCAGTTGACCAGTTTCTCCTTGTGTAAGTTTTGGTAGTTTGTGTCTTTTAAGGAATTGGGCCATTTCACCTTAGGTTTTGAAGTTTGTGGACATAGAGCTGTTCACGCTATTCTTTTATGACTCTTTTAACATCACGGACCAGACGTGATGCTGCCTCTTTCATTTCTGATATTGGCAATTCATGTCATCTTTTTTTTCTTGGTTAGCCTGGCTAGAGATTTATCCATTTTTTTGATCTTTGCAAAGAATCAGCTTTTGCTTTTGTTGATTTTCTCTATTGCTTTCCTGTTTTCAATGTCATTGATTTCTGCTCTAATTTTTATGATTTCTTTTTTTCTATTTGTTTTGGTCTTAAATTGCTCTTCTACTGCTAATTTCCTAAGATCAAAGCACAGATTTATTTTAGATCTTTCTTCTTTTCTGACACATACAGTTAACACTATAGATTTCTCTCGGAGCACTGCCTTCCTCGTACCTGCAAGTTTTGATGGTTTCATTTGGTCCAAAACATTTTAAAATTTCTCCCAAGACTCCGTCTTAGGCCCATATGTTAATTAGACACATGTTGTTTAACTTTCAAATATTTGGGGATTTTACAGCTTCTCTGTTCTGTTATTATTTCTAATTTAATTCCATTGTGGTCTGAGAGTATCTCTTATACGATTTCTAGTCTTTTTTTAAAATTGGAGTACAGTTGAGTTACAATGTTGTTTTAGTTTCAGGTGTACAGCACAGTGATATATATATATATATATATATATATATATATATATAATCTTTTTCAGACTCTTTACCCTCATAGGTTATTATAAAATGTTGAGTAAAGTTCCCCGTGCTATACAGTAGGTCCTTGCCGGTTATCTATTTTATATATAGTGGTGTGTATATGTTGATCCCACACTCCTAATTTCTATTCTTTTAAATCTGTTACGGTGTGTTTTCGGGCCCAGAAGTGCTCTGTCTGGGTGGATGTGAGGAGGGTGTGGCTTCTGCTGCTGTCGGGTGGAACGTTCCAGAAGTGTCCCTGGAGAAAGCGGATTGACGGCCGTCATGGTGGCTCTATTCTCCCCGGTTTCCTCACTGCTCGTCCATCGGTTACTGCAAGAGGGCTGTTCACATCTCAGCTATAAACTTGGACTTGTCCATTTCCCCTCGCCGTCCCGCCGGACTTTGCCTCGTGTCTTCTGATGCTCCGCGCTGTCGGAGGGCAGGTCAGGCTCTCCCAAGGCCGAGACTCCAGAAGTTATGAGGAGGTTCCCCTCAGTCCCTCGGCTGCTGCGGCCTCCCTGTCCCCAGCAGGTCCCTCTCTGAGTTGCAGGCCGCTCGCTGTTTGCCAAGGTTGCGCAAAGCAGCGGGCAGCAGCGAGTCTGCCGCGGGGTTGGGCTACTCTCCCCAGTGGCCCCTCTTCCACGCGCCCCCCCCCACCCCCGCTGCCCCATAGAGGGTTACAGTTTTCTCCTTCAGTGTGTCAGTACCAGCCCTCCGGCCCGAACCTCGACGTATGGAAAATGCAGCCAACAGGTAGCCAGGGTGAGAAATAACCTTCTCTGCGAACCGTGAGGGTCTGAGGTCGCTGCTATACCCCAGCATGGCCTGGCACGGGCTGGCTAACAGAGAGACTGGCGCCTCGATTCGGGGGCCGCCGTCCACAAACCGAAGTGCATGGCATTGGCCCTGGGGCTGGCAGGGTTGTGTGAGGGTCTGTGATTCGAGGCTGGAGGCTGCTCCTGTCCTGCGGCGGTGGAACCTTTGACCAGACTGTCGTCTATGATGTCTTGGAAAGCGACAGCTAGAGGAGGTTGTGGATTCAGGCAAAGAGGTTTGGAAATCTCAGGCTGCAGGAAGCAGGAGGCGCAGATGGAAACTGGTTTGCAAACAGCATTGAAAGCGTAGCTATAGGCAGACCTGGCTTTATGGAGCTTTGCAGATACTGCGTTTTCTACGACTGAAGTGTCGTGGTGACCCTGCGTCCATCAGATCCATAGGTGCCATTTTTCCAACAGCATTTGCTCACTTTGTGCTAATTCTCACAACAGTCCAAATGTTTTCTTCATGATTATTATATGTGTTACTGTGACCTGTGACTCACTGAAGGTTCAGGTGATGATTAGCACTTTTTAGCAATAAAGTTTTTTTTTTTTTTTTTTTTTTTTGTGGTACGTGGGCCTCTCACTGCCGTGGCCTCTCCCGTTGCGGAGCACAGGCTCGGGACGGGCAGGCTCAGCGGCCATGGCTCACGGGCCCAGCCGCTCCGCGGCACGTGGGATCTTCCCGGACCGGGGCACGAACCCACGTCCCCTGCATCGGCAGGCGGACTCTCAACCACTGCGCCACCAGGGAAGCCCAATAAAGTATTTTAAATTAAGGCATGTACACAGTTTTCTAGACATAACGCTTTTGCACACTTAATAGACTACAGTAGAGCATAAAAATAAACTGATAAGCACTGGTAAACCAAGAAATTCATGTGACTCACTTCATTGTGATATTTGCTTTGTTGGGGCGCCTGGGACTGAAGCTGCAGTATCTCCGAGGTCTGTCTGTGCTTCTCCTCTTTGACCGATGCAAGATAAAACTAGAAATGCTTCACTCAGTAAATGCCAGTTAGACTCAGCCTGGTGGCAAAGACCAGAAGGAGAGAGTGACCACCAGGCCTTCTGTTACAGTCTCGGGATAGACTAAGGGGACAGCCCAGTAGATCTTCTTTGCAGGTGAAACTTTGCAGGAAGAGAGATGGAGGGCCCTCCTCTCCTGAGGAAGCCCGGTAAGATTGAGGTGGCCATCAGCGAGTCTAGAGAGAGAGAGAGACACATCTCCAGAAATGCTGTGGGCCTGGGGACCAGCACAGGAAGTGGCCTGGAATCAAATAGCTACAGAGCCAGTGAAGCGCTGAGGGCTTGGATTAACAGCGCCTGTGGAGGTGCAAGTCTCAGGGCTTCCAACCTCCTGTGGGCAAGATGCAGGATGCATTTCCAGATGTGGTCCAGAGGGTGATGGAAAAGGAAAGGCTCCCTGGACTGGGAACCTGATGCTGCTTTGAATGGGACTTTGGGGTCATTTCCCAGGTGTCACGTGAGAGGAGAGGAAGGCAAACGATTGCAGCCAACGGGGTGGGTGGCTGTCCAGTATCACCAACGCCCACTCCTCTCCTCCTAAGAGGGTTGCATCTCCCACTTCATTCACACCAGGCTTGTCCAGATAGACATAGCAGAGGGGGCTTGCCACATCCAAGCAGAAACTTTAAGGGTGCTGGGTGGTTCTGCCACAGTGTCTCTCCCTCGGCCTGAGAATGACCCGGAGAAGGCCTGCATCTTTAGCCTGGGTCCCATGAGAAAGAATGCATGCAGAGCAGACCTGGCCTATCGCCTGCATGTGACATGAGCAGGAAATAGTTCTGCAGCACAAGGCTCTGGGATTCGGGGATGTTTGTTATTGCAACATCGTAGAGCATGAGCTGACGGATACGCACTGAGTCCTTGCCTTTCTCTTGGAAATCATCACTGACCTCCAGGTTGACAAGCACAGTACGCCTCCTGTGCTCACCACCCGGCTCCCCAGCCCTGCACGCACTGTCTGCAGCCCCACCTTGCTGCCCCATTTGACATATTTTAAACCAGGGGAGAAGGGAAAGGTGAGCAGGAGCCAGAGAAGACTCCTGAGGGTGGACGCACACCTGGGCAGCCTGGGGCTGGGCCCAGGCAGCATGGGTGACGTGGGCGGCCCTTCCAGGACCCCAGAGACCCCAGGCATTTTTGGTGTGCACATTCTTGTAGCTTTAATGAATTCCTCTAAAATCTGCAGTTAAGGGTTTTCTGTTCCAATTTGAATATGCATCTTTCAGAAGACTTTACGGCATTTGAGGGCTTCTTGCATATTATTCCAATCCTCCGGCTATGGAGCAATTGGAGAGTCATATAGATTAAGGACAGTTACTCTGGGAGGAGAAGGAAGCAGGAGATCAAACACTTATCTGTATAAATAAATTCAGCGCAATCCACAATTAAGCAGCATTTGACATTTAAAAAATATTTGATCCATGTTTTGGCTTCCAGAGCTGCTTAAGGGGGTTGCGATGTGTAAATTACATTCAAATCAGGGTTAAATATAGTTCTCAGAGAAAGATTGTATGATTTAAATTGCCTAATTATTTGGGGGAAAAAAATCTTTTCTCCAACAATTAGGAGAGTGAGGATGTGTGGCTTGTTGGAGAGAGACAGAGAGACAGACAGACAGACAGATGAGAAATGGATATTTCTGGCCTTGGAGACCTGGAGGTGCCTGGGGAGGGGTCGTGTCTACACAGGCCTGGGGGTGGGGGTGGGGGTCTACAGTGAAGCCGGACAGGCACCGGAGCAGCATTGGGGGCGGGGCGGGGGGCGGGCTGAGCCGGGGGCCCGGAGGCGGCCGGGCCAAGCAGGGATGGGGTGCCATCTCTGTCTGGCAGGGCCGGCCGGCATCCGAGAGCACCCAGGCTGTGGCCAGACGCCTCGGGAGGGAACTTGGCGCCGCTGGGAGCCAGCGATCGGTTAATTAGGTGATAGTTCTTAAAAGTCACGTGGGGGGAGGGGTGTGGATGGCAGGCTGCCTTCAGGAAAAAATCCAAACCGTAGCAGTCCCTCCTTCCAGGATGAAGAAGTGGTGGGGTGGGGGACTCCGGGGTAGGAGATAGGCAGGTTCAGATGAGGGGGCCTCCGAGCCCCCGCTGACACGAGGCACGCGACCTTGGGCCGATGCAGAGGGGCTCTGAGGCCCTGTTTCCTCACCTGTAAAATGGGAGCATTAACGACATCTCTCCGGGTCCGAACTGAGGATTAAACGTGGGTGTGGATGGCGTGCAGCGCAGGAGTCAGCGTCTGGACGCGGATGTCTGGCCTGGAGTCTCTGCTCTGTGACTTTGGACAAGTTACTTAACCTCTCTGAGCCTCACCCCTCCATCTGGAAAGCGGGGATAGTACCTGCAGCTACCTCGCAGGCTGTTGGGAGATTAGTCTAATCAGACACTCTTCCTCTACTGAGGCTATAGAGCTGCGGCTGCCAGGCGGCAGGCGCTCTGCTCCTGCATCTCAGTATTTCCCAAGCACCTGTGACGTGCCAGGCGGCAGCCCAGGTGCCAACCTTCCTCTAGGAGCAGGGTAGGAAAGACTCCTGCTCTCGTCCTAGTGTGGGAATCCGACCGTAAGGAGGAAACGGGGACATTGCAGAAAGCCCTGCGTGTTCTAACAAGGGGTCCGGGGAGGGCCCGCGGAAGTCTGGGGGTAGGAGGGGCGGCTGCAGGTTGTGGGGTCTGTGGAGGCCAGTTGGGGAGAGAAGGAGCCTTTCCAAGAGTGGAGGGGGGGGGCTCGGGGCTGGGAGGGACTGCGAGGGTGGCAGGGGGGCTCCGTGCAGCCTGCGCTGTGCGGGGGTCACTCCGTCCTCCCCGAACTGGACACAGCAGAGGTCTGAGGGTGCGGCGCTGACCGTGGTCTCAGGCCCGGGGGCCCCGGTCCCTTCTCCTCAGGAAGGGGTCCGGTGTGTAGGCGGCCAGCGTGAGGGCCAAGGGCTGGTGGGGTGAGGCCCGCAGGGGAGCAGAGGTCAGCATCTGGCAGGGTTCTCAGCCGCTGCCTTTGGTTCCTGGAGAAGCCCTCTCTCTCCGGAGCTGGCCCTTTGAGACACTTGCTCTCAGGTAGGACCCCCAGCTCCACCCAACACCACCTCCTGGGGGCTCTGCAAGGGTGGCAGTGCCTTGGGAACCACGCCTAGCCTTACCTCCCTGCTGGAGGCCGGGACTTAACTCTTCCCGCCGTCCCACGGGCTATGTGTCTGCTCCGGGACGGTCAGCTAGGGCCACAGGGCTGGACGCCAAGGCCCGTGGCCCCAGGACGGTGGGGCTGGCCTCGAGGTGGGAGCGGTAGGAGTGCGGGTGAGGTGGGGTGGCCACAAGCCGTTGCCCCCCACCCCTGGCACAGACTGTCCCCGTCACACACGAGGGACGGTGGGTGTGCATTCCCCACGCCAGGCCTGCCCCCAAGCTCACCGAGCGGGCCTTGTCCGGGCACCGAGCAGGTCCCAGGCCCCGGGCTGGGAATATGCTCATTTTGAATTCGCTGCACTTCGAGTGGACTTCTAGAAATTCCTGATCTGTCTTTGTGTCGCTTCTACAGCCGGGCAGTGGCCTTGTACCTGTGCTTCGGGTCCCTGGAAAGGCGCCGGAGGCAACCTTGGCGTCCGCCCCTCCCTGGCAGTGCTTCTGCGGGGAGGCGGGCGGGGGAGCCGCGCAGCCAGCTGGCGTGAGGTCACATTGTTATGTCGGAGCGCGCTGAGCGGCTGGGCTTGTAAACCCCCCGTGGTAATTGGATCTGGGCAGGAGTCCTTGACAGGGGTCGTTCAAGGAGTGGGCTTCGGTCTACGGCCGCCCGTCCCCACTCCTCTCCAGACAGGCCGGGGCCGAGCTTCTCTCGGGGCTGCGCAGGGGCTCGGGGCGGGACACGGTGACCACCCCGCGGTGGGGACAGGCCTGGAGCCGCGCCCTGTGCCTTTCCACCACCAGGGTTCAGGCTGCTCAGCCCCCACCCCCTTCCTGAGAGTCCGGAACCTGGCTGTCTCCGTGGGCGGGTGGTCGCTCTGGTGGCCGGGGCGTGTGCCCTGTGCTGGCACGGGGGTGCCGTGGTGACTTGGACCCTGAGCCTGGCCCGTGCCCCAGGTGAGCGAGGGGGGGGGAGGGGGGGGTCCAGGCACAGACCTTCCAGAAGGCCCAGGTGGTGCCCGGCAGAGCCGAGCCAGTAAGGGCAGGGTCCTGGGGCAGACGCCAGGCCTGAGCTGAGGCTGGAGGGTCAGGAGGTCTGCGGCCCGCCGAGAGGACGGTGACGAGGGGTAGCGCTAGTAGGAGCGCTCCCACGTGGCCCGGAGAGGTTGAGCGACGCGCCCCCAGGTAGCTCGGCGGGCCCGGGCCGGTCCCCAGGTAGGAACGCGGCAGAGACGGCAGGAGAGCCGGTGCGCTTGCCTCGAGGGCCGCTTACCTGGTGGCCCTCAGCTGGCCTCTGCTTCAGTGACCGGGGCTGTGGCCTGGCCTCCCGGCAGAGCCGGCGAGGGGCATGCCCTCGGCACACCTGGCTGGGGCGGGGGCTTGGGGGCTGGTGAATTATCTAGTGTTGCCCAAGGTGATGAGTTAGAAGCTAATTAAAAAAGCTATCTGCAGAGCAACGCCATAAAAGAAGCATAAAATTCCAATCCCATTTGTTCCACTTGGCTTCCCGGGTGCAGGACGCCCGCGCACACTCCCACTGTCTGCGGGCGGCTCGCCAGGCACCAGCCCAGCGGCGGTGTGCGGCCCTCCGTGGGCCTCGGCAGGGTTCGTGGCTCGCTGGGCCACCTCGCTGGCTGGGGGTGGGGAGGGTCCTAACGAGAGGGGCGGGGGCCGAGAGGCTGGGCTGGCGGCCGTGCCGGCTGTGGCGGTGCTGGGGCCCCGGGACTCCACCGTGGCCTCGTGGTGGGTGGGGGCGGGTGCCTCGTGCAGGGCGAGAACGAGACCCAATGTAGGTAAGCGGGTGGCTTTGCCAGACTGCGGGCAGGTGGCCCCTCCTCTGAGGCTGCAGTGGTCCTGCCTGCGGGGCTGGGATGGAGGCAGGATCCCCGTGTGGGGCGCGGTGGGGCTGGGCTTACCCAGCAAGGGGAGGGGCGTTCTCCACACTGGCTGGAGGCAAGGCCTTGTTGGCATTTGCTGTGCCCTCACTATGCACCTACTGTGCACCTAGTGTGTGCAGCTCTGTGCCAGGCGTCCTGTCCCAGGCTGGGGAGACCTCATGGAAAAGGGGGTCCGAGGTGGGAGAGCCTGCGTTTGCCCACGTTGGCCCCGGTCACCCTCTGGAGCTCTGCCAGTCCTGGGTGCCGGCCACCGAGGGGCTGAGAGTAGCCCCCTTTGCGTGGGTCCTGGCGGAACGTGGCTCAGGGTTCAGGTGGGTACCTTTGGGAAAACCGCTTTAGCATCAAGATCATAGGCCTCACCCTCCGGAACCAGACGCTGCCTTGGTCCTGGCTCTTCCCCCAGATGAAGACTGCAGGCCTTCATCTCTCTGTGCCTCAGTTTCTGCACCTGTGGAATGGGTCACAATGGCCACAGCTTTGGTGGGCCACTGGGAGGGTACGGTGAGCTGGGCACCTCACCTGCCTGGCTCTGAGCACGGGCTCCCCAAGTGCCAGCGAAGACCGGGGCCTGTCCCCAAGACTGCAGTTCCCAGAGCTTGTGTCCTGGGGCCCGTGAGCCCCCAATGCTCCAGCACCTCTCGCAGTTTAAGGACAGGACGTGGATGCTCAGAGAATTTGGTGCCGGGGCCATTCATCCTGTGGCCACGACTTGGAGCCCCCGGCCTGGCCACTACCCCCATGGAGGGTGGGCACGGGCTGCACAGAGCTCCCCAGGCCAGGACGGGAGAAAAGCCAGGGGCTGATTTGCCGTCTCCCTGGGGCCCCCGAGACGCCCGGGGCTGTAGCAGGGGAGGCGGCATCCTGTGGTCCTGGGGTCAGCCGACGCCTGGCTCTTAGCTTCACCCACACGCAGACTCAATTCACCTGCCGGCTGCCCACTGTGTGAGGGCACCCGGTCACGTCAGGAGGAGGGAGAACCCAGCCACTCCCCCAAGGCAGGAACCCCGGGCGCCCAGGCCACTCTGCGGCCCCGGAGGCCTTGGCGGGTCTGTGAGCCACGGCTGGCATCCGAGGCTTATCTGGGTTGCACAGCACAGCCGACAGCATCCTCAATAGAGCCAGGAGAGTGGGCTCCGTCTGGGATAATAGGAGATGGGCACTCGCCAGCCGAGCCTGCAAGCTGTAATTTGATACCATCTCAGCACAGAGGCCTGATTTCTCCAGGCCGGTGGCCTGTGCTGGGTGCGCTGGGGACAGCGTTAGTCTCCAGGCTGGGAGGCTTGGATGTTCCTCATTCGACCAAACTGTCCAAGCACGATGAGGGTGGGAACAGAAAAGGGAGATGTTTGGAAAAGCCTCCCTGTAGGCGGTCCTGGAGGGGAGGGCTGGCCCCGTCTGTCCCCAGACCACTTGGGGACCAGTTCCGGGGGCAGGTCTACAGGGTGGGCCCTGGAGGAAGGCTGCCGTAGCCTCAGGGTTTGTGGCAAGCGTATGAGTGAGAGTCAAGGGCAGACGGCAGGCAGGAGGCCAGAGAGGGAGGTCTCCCTAGATGGGAGGCCTGTGTGCGTTAAGGCATCACTGCTTCAACAGCAGGCCCGGTCTCGGGACTTGACCTTGCCGGTGGGATGGTTCCTGGTAAGAGCGGCTGCTGTCTTTCGTGTGGTGACTCGGGGCCCTGGGTCCCCCCAGCCTGGGCTCTGCCACCCCGTGGGCCTCACTTCTGCCAATGGAGGGAAGGGAGAGCACTGGGGGCCCCTGGAAGTGGCACCCCAGCGGCGGTGGGGCAGGGGATGAGGGCAGGCCGTGCAGCCAGAAGGGAAGGCAGCCGGCGCTTGGGCGGCCAGTCCCCTCCCCAGGGATCCCCGAGGCGGGGTGAGTGGGACGGGAGGGGAGGCACCAGCACAGGCTGTACAGCGCGAGGCCGTGTGCGGAGAAGGTCACACACAGCCAGGCTGCACGTGCCTGTACACGCACGCACCCATGCCAGCGCATAGCGGAGGTTCCGGAACCACAGGCTCCCAGCGGAGAACGGCGGTCACCCTGCAGAGGCCCCTTGGACTGAGGAAGGGGGGACAAGGGGATTGCTCTGTCTGTGCCGTTTGAATTACCATGATACATATTTATTCACAAATCATTTGCATAATTTAAAAAACTAAACTGGAGCAGATTATATGGAAGGTTGGGGATAAAGAAACCGTGACGCAGCCTCGGGGCCGTGCTGGCGGCCAGCTGGCTGCCTGGGGCCACCTCTCGGGCCCCCAGACTGGGAAAGGCGTCCATCCTCCAAGGCTCCAGCTGTAATTTTTGGCTCCCCTGTTGGTCCCGGGCTGGGACGTGTCGGGAGTCCTCTGCCTCCTGCCCCGCCAGGCCCGGCTCTCGGCAGGAGATGGGGCGGGGCCCGCTGGGACGCAAGGATCGGGGAGGCCGCCACCCTGGGGCGTGTGTGTGATGCATGCCAGCGGAGCTTTGGCGTGGCCCAACCCCCCTGCGCGGCCCTGCCCACGTGCGCCTGGGGCCCCGGGCAAGGGGCGACAACAGGGGCTTAGGGGCTGGAGGTGAGTTCTGGATGTGAAGTCTGGGAGCAGGCGGCCCGGGGCAGCCAGGAGACTCAGCCCTGCCGTCCTTCCTTAGCCCATGGGTGGTCCAGGCTCGCTGCCTTTTGGCCCAAGATGCCCTCGGCCCACGGTGGCCCCCCGCGCAGGAAGGAGGGGAGGCCTTTCCCACATGCCCAGAAGACCCCTCTCACATCTCACTGGCCAGAGCATCCTGCACCCTGGGATCACGCCAAGGCCAGTCGCAAGCAAGCAAGACAGGACCGGCCAGAGCAACCTGGCTCCGCCTCAAGCAGGGCAGGGGCTGCCCTCTTTACCTGCGGTCAATTCACTTTTATTTTATTTTGTCAACGGGAAGAAAAGGCAGTGGAGTGCGGCGGGCAGAGGACCATCTGTCTCTGCCTTCCGGGAGGGCCGGGCAGTTCCTGTCATGGGTCTTGTCCGTGAGGCGGAAAGAATGGCATCCGACCAGATGCGCGCGTAACGGCGTTGGCCTCAGACCAGATGCGCACCTGCCAGGCCTCGTCACGGGACTTCTCACGCGTGAATTCTTCTGCTCTCGACAACAGCGCACTGCACTTTTGTTCATTCATCCCTCCCGTGTGAAGGTGAGGGAGCAGAGGCCCTGGGCCCCAGGTCGGGAGTGGAGGCGAGGCCCAGAGTCCCAGCCCAGAGCTGCTTCCGGGCGCCTGGGGGCCACCAGCCACTCCCGGCACCTGGGAGCGCCCCGAGTGCACTGCAGCAGGGTTCTTGCATGTGGCCAGACGTGCCTGACGCAGCGCTTCTGAGAACTGGGGGATCCTCCCAGATGCACTGTGATACAACATGAATTTCATAAAATTGGAAAAGTCCAGGCAAGCGCAAGGAAAAGAGTCACCCTTTATCGTCGTGTCCCAGAGACGCCCACCATGAACACTTGGTGGCAAAGGTGTTGGGGTGCTTTCTGTGCACGTGTTCACATCATTTAGATCATGTTCCACACACTGCTTTTCAAATCTTGAAGATCGGGCCTTCCCTGGTGGCGCAGTGGTTGGGGGTCCTCCTGCCGATGCAGGGGACGTGGGTTCGTGCCCCGGTCCGGGGGGATCCCACGTGCCGTGGAGAGGCTGTGCCCGTGAGCCGTGGCCGCTGAGCCTGCACGTCCGGAGCCTGTGCTCCACAACGGGAGAGGCCACGGCAGTGAGAGGCCCGCGTACAGCAAAAAAAAAACCAAAAAAACCTTGAAGATGTTTCATTGTGAGCAAATATCTGCCCCGAACAACGTCTAACGCTTGTTTGGGGTTCTGTTATTTGGCTGCACCACTCATGTGACCGCCCCATCCACGCGTGGCTGTTCAAGGTCCCTCCAGCTCTGTCCAGCTGTGATGGCCGTCCTCTGCCACCTCCCCAAGCACATGTCCCAGCCTCTCCCCTCCTTAGCCCTCAGCCACCTCCTCCTTGCATTGTTTTCCTAGACACCCCAAGCCCATTCATTCCTCAGGACCTTTGCACGTCCCAGGAATTCTGACTGGAGTGCCCCGCCCCCCGGCAATGTTGTCATAATTGATCCATCACTTTGCTGGGGTCTCTGGTCAGCTATCACTGGATCAGAGCATCTTCCTGACCCCTGGCCTGTGCAGACACACCCCTTGTCCTGCCCCATTCTGGTCAAGTCCTATTCCTCCAGCCCTGATTTCTTCTTCATAGCATTTCTCACCACCTGGAATTGCTCCTTTGCTTCCACGCTCCGCCCTGGAAAGCAGGTCCCAGAGGGTCTGACCCCTGCATGCTATTCACGCCGCGCCCAGCACGCGGACGGCAGTTTTCCTGAAATGTTGGCTGAGTGGATGAATGAGGCCTCCTGGAACCCCTGTCTCAGAACTGCCCCCACACTCATCCTCTGGAATAGCGCCGGGAGGCCCAATGGCACGCACGTGCCACGCAGAGCGGCCGCCGCCTGCCCTCTCGCCCGCATTCCCCCCTCGCCCTGGGCAGCAGCCAGCGTAGGGTCCCCGCCTTTTCCATCTTTGTTGCCAGCTCGGTGAGTGATGCTTCTCTTCGGGAGTCGTCAGCCTACACGCGACTGTGAGTTTTCCACGCCCTGTGGTCAGCTGTCTTTCTTTTGTGAACTGCCGCTCTCATTTTTCTGCCCAGATACCTGTTTCTTTCTCATTGAGTCCTGGTTTCTAGCACAGTGTGTGGGCTCTGCTCTGTCTGGCAGTTTGTGGGTGTGTGTGACAGGTACAGGGCGCCCAGGAGCAGGTGGTCCTGGGACCACTGTGGGACCTGGTATCCCCCAGGTTGAGTCTGGCGTTCTGGGGGGCATCTGGGTGACCGTCTGCACGAGGTGGAGGCTGGGGCTGTGAAGGGTCACGGGAGGGGCTGCCAGGCCTCCCTGAGGGGCGGACCTGCGGCATCGGAAGCGGCCAGAGGGCAGGGGGCCAGCAGGGGCCTCAGCGGTGAGGGCCCTGCAGACGGCACCCCGGAGTCCGCAGAGCCTGCAGAGGCCTGGGCCTTGGCCCTCCCTCTCCGGGGGCAGCTGTGTGGCCACACTGCGTGGCTCCTGCCAGCCCGCCCCTCTTTTCATCACCGGAAAATTAAGGGGTGTGCCGGGGGGCCCTGGGAGCCCAGCCCCCCACCCCTTTGAAGCGGTCCCGGTGGCGGCCCTGCGGCGCCTTCTGCCTGCACAGACGTCACTTCTTTCCTGAACGGCGCCCGGCCTCCTGCGGCGCCCTAATAGCCGAGCTGTTTTACTTACTGATAAGTGGCGTTTGCCCGCAGCCTTTACACGCAGCTCCCGCCGAGCTCGGCTTCGTACACAGGCGGCCGCGCGGTGGGGCAGCCTCCAGCCGCCTCCTCAGCCCGTGGTCCCCCCGCCCTCCAGGCTTCCCCGCAGGGCCCCCTGGGCGACTGGAGCAGGCCGGGCGGTGACAGAGGCCCCGCGGCCCCCGTCCGTGCAGCATCCTCTTGTCGGCGCCCCCGTTCTTGTCTGCAGAGCCCGGCGGGCGGGGGACGAAGCTGGATGGAGTCAGGCTCAGGGCCTCCCTGGCCCGTCGCGAGCCTGCCCCGTCCCAGGCCCCGCCCTGGCCACCCCGGTGCGGGTCACGGGCTAGACAGTGTTACAGTGCAAGTCGCACAGCGGTTCCCTCTCCTCCGCGGGGGCGGGCGGGCCCCTGGTGCTGGGCTTGGGCTCTTCGGGAATCCTTTGCACGGTGGGTCCTGGGGCGGGAGAGGGCGGGAAGGGACAGGAGGACAAAGGGTGTGAGGGAGGGGAGGGGTCTGGGGGTGCCCGAGCCGGAGGGGAGCACCCAGCCGCCCTCTGCAGCCTCGCCCCTCCCAGAGGTCCCAGGGTGGGGAGCTCCTAGCAGGGGACCTCCATGGCCTGGGTGCCACGTTGCCGTTCTGCGGCTCGACGCCCCGGGCCAGCTCGGGGCCCTCAAGGGGCGAGCCCGGCTCTCTGCGTCTCTGGGGAGGGTGGCCTGAGCGGCTGACGCCCCCGACGCCCTGCTGGAGTCGGGCCACGCACAGCGCACGTGCAGTGTCCACAGACGTTGACTGAACTTGAGGAGTCCCTTCTCTGGCTTCCTCAGATCCGCTCCGGGAGGGGTCTGTGCTTGGGGCTGGGAGGGGGCGGCAGGCAGAGAGGTGACGGGGGTGCTCTGGGAACGGGGGTGTCAGATGTTTGGGGCCCAGGAGCAACGTCTGGCATTCTCACAGCCTCTCGCTATGATCTGCCATCTCTCCCTGAAAACGGGGTTTTGTTCTACCCAGCATCTGTGGGTTTTGACGGATTCTGAAACATTTAATAAATATTTGGCTTCCTGTTTCAAAATGTTCCGCGTCCTCTTTCGTTTGCCTTATGGGAAGAGACTGGGGTAGTTATTACCTCGACTCCTGGGATCCCACGAGCCAGGGTGGGCAGGATGGGTGCCTTGGACCTCTCGCCCCCAAACTGCCCAGGCCCGCCACACGTGGAGACGGCCTCGGTGTCCCAGCTGGATATTATGAGTGAGAGACACGGGTCAGCAGAACACACGCCCCGATGGGGCCGGGGTGGGGCGACAGGCGGAATTGCACTTTGCACTTTGCACTTTGGAGGTCATCCGAGCAAAGTTCCTGGAGAGGCTCTCCCTAGAACCGGAGGGCCGTGAGGAGGAGGAGGAGGGCTGGTCTGAGATGGCCCTGGGAGGGGCCGACTCCCCCCCTGAGCTGTGGAGGGCTTCTGGCTCCCAGGCTGCTCTGGGCCCCGCCTTGGGAGGGGGGTGAGCCGAGAGCCTGCTGCTGGTGGGCACGTGGTGAGGGGCACACAGAGGGGTCCTCCTCAAGCTCCTGTGATCATTTCTGGAGCCCCAGGACCGGGCAGAGCCGGGCTCAGGGGGGGATGGTGCAGGGCCGACGTGGCAGAGTCACGAGCAGACCAAGCCCCCGGCGGGCCCAGCCCCGAGGGCCGGTGCCTCCCCGTGCCCGGCACATCGGTGACTGCCGCCCGGCGGGACGCTGTCCTGGCTTGTCTCATAAGTCCCAGCATCCACGGCTATCGACGGCGCGAGCTCAGGGCCAGGCCGCCGCCGCCGCAGCCCTGCGGGACGAACTGGCAGATCACCGAGCTCGCTGTCCGACAAGCGACTGTTTCGGCGAAAATGAGAAATAACGATCGGGGCCAGAAGCGGATTATTAAGAAAGACTTCCTGCGACTTCGCGGATTGTCTGGGCTGCTCTAATAATCAGGGCCTTGCCAGGAGACGTGTGCTTCCGGTGGCACCCTTCTTCCCCTGTGAGCCAGGCCAGCCATGCGGTTTCCACCGGCATCCCGGTGGAAGGTCGGGAGGCGGGCAGGGGCCCCGGCTGGGCACCGGTGGGGTGCTGCCTGACCGCGCTCGTGGCCCGCGTGCACGGCCAGGGTGTGCCAGGCCGGGGCTCGCTGAATCTGGCTCCTGATGGAGCTCCTGACCTCCTGGTGGGCTCGGAGAAGTGGGGGCCTCTGTGTGGCCCACCCCCGGGAGAGGTGGTCGTTCCTAGAGCTGGTGTCCACTTGCCTGCGGCCTCCCTGGGACCCCGGGGCCAGCACTGGTCGCCTTCTCTTCTTTTCTAAGGTGGAGAGCGGGCATCAGTGGGGATGAATTCCCCAGACCCCAGGCTGCAGACAGATGGCGGGATGGGGTCGGGGCCTGCTGGTCTAACGGAGAAGAGTCTGGACTAAATGAATGAATGAATACAGGAAGGAGCCAGGGAGAGACCCCCAGACACCTGGGCAACTCCCTTCCTTCCTCCCGTCCTGCCCGGGTTCCTTCCTAGTTCCTGTGACCCCGTGGCCACAGGTTCTGCCAAGGAACCTTGAGGCCCGAGGATCCACCTGCTATTTAAAGGCTCAACGGCCCGGGCGGGTGTCTGCGGGGATGCCCTAAGCGGTCGCCCCTCGGTGGTCCCCGGGCTGGAGCACAGAGGGGTCGTGGCGGCCTGGCTCCTGGGAGGTTGACGTTTGGGGGTTGAAACATGGCCAGTGGAGGGTTAAAGCAGGAAGCGGCTCGTCGAGCCCTGTTAAGAAAATGATGATCTGCTGTTTGACGTCATTTTAATTCCATTTCAAGGGCATTTAATCTCGTTTGCCGATGACTGATCCCTGGCTGTGGGTGGATTAGCTCACGGCCCCTCCTCCGAGGGGAAGCAGACCCTTGCAGCGGGGACGTGGCGCCACCGCGTCCTGCTGTGCCTCGAGTGGGTGGGGGCAGCGGGGAGGACCTCACCCCCGGGGCTTGGCATTTGCTCGGCCCTTGGAACTTTCCAGAATGGTGCTGGCCGGCTTTCTGGTTTCTGGTTTCTCCTCGGCCTCACCCTGGTGGGTGGAAGGCGCCCATTTCTCAGGCCTGGGATGAAGGTCCGGGGTCCGGTGATGGCAGGTGCCAGTGTCCAGGGGCGGCCCTTGAAGGCAAGGGCAGGGACAACCCTTTCAGCCCTTTGTTTTGGGGAAACTGTAAGTCACAGGGTCTGGGATTGTTCCCTCTATCCAGGCTTCCCCAGAGCCAGCGGCAGGCAGGTCGCAGCCCCGGAGGCCACAGGCACCAGGCCCAGGGAGGAGAGAAGGGGCCGTAGGGGACGTGACCTCCAGTAACCTTCTCTCGCCTCCCCCGGCCACAACTGGTTTTCCTCCTGCTCGTAACTCCACGCTTTCCAGAAACTTCTATAGGTCACTCTAAGTGCACACCCCGGCCTGGACTTTGCTGAGCTTTGGGCACTTAATCTGGGGCCGTGTCCAAGCTTAGGGCTGGTGGGATTGCGCGAGGACCACAGTCCCTGGGGCGCAGCAGCCCGCGGCTTCCCACATGGTCTCAGAAGCCAGTGAGCCCAGCGCCCAGCCCCAGGCCCTGTTCTCCACCTGGATGAGCGTCCCAACACCTGGACCCCGGGGGCGGGGCTGTGGGGCGCGATGTCTGACCTGCGACAGAAGGACAGTGTGTTCCACAGGCCGGAGAGGTTGGGACATTGGGTTACACACAGAGTGATGGGTCATAGCACTTCAGACCCCAAAGCGCGGCCGATGTGGACGGCATGGGGGTGACCTCCAGCATCTGCGCCCCCTGCCGATGCCCTCGGCCCGTCACGGTGGCCCCTCCCTTGCCGTCGGCTCAGGGATGCGAGGCCTGAACCAGCTAGCTCTGGTGCCTGGGAGAGGGGCGCCAGTGGGGCCTGCCCACAGCCTATGGGCCATATGGGGGCAAGGGGGTTCATGCCTCATGGCTGCTGTAGCCAAGGTCCGCTCAGGCACAGTGGCCCCTGACTGAGGATGACGCCGGCACTGAGGATATTTGTCCATCTGTCTACCCACCCACCCACCCACTCTTCCTTCATCCGTCCATCCATGCATCCATCCATCTGTCCATCCATCCATCCAACATTTCTTTGGATCCCCCATTTCCTGACCAGCGTCTGCAGCATCCTGCGCTGGGACAGAGGGTAGTCTGGGGGCGGGCGTGGGGTGGGCTGTGGCAGCTCAGAGGCAGCCCCTGGCCCCAGAGAGCTAATAATCATATTCCTTTCAAATAAAGCTACCCATGAAATGTGTCATTTACCTGACATGCCAATCTTTTATAACACTTTTCAGGAGTCAGATTTACAATGTAAAAAATAATCCTCTGCCAGAATCTTAATTTGCGTCTGGAAAGTAGAGTTGTGCAGCTCTAGGGATTTCTTAGAAGGTCCCTTGGAAGTTCTGACGACCAGAACTGGGTCCGCAGAGGTGGGTAGAAACAGGATAGATGGGAACTCCGTGCTCACAATCATTTTTTAAAAAACGTTGTGAGTTAGCACTGGTGCTGTGGTCACGGAGGTTCTTTATGCCAAATAACAAAGTATAGAGCTCAGAGAGTGCTGGGTGCCTTCCTAGCAGCTGTGTGACCTTGGGCAAGCAGTTTGACCTCTCTGAGTCTCAGCTTTCTCTCTGGCAAAATGGGGGATGGGAATTCTAGCTTTCGGGTGGCTGGGCCTAACGGGTGCTTGTACGTGGTGGCTGTGAGAGGCTCTCACCCACCTGCTCCTGACTCTGGGGCCGCTGCTCTGGCAGGTGTCCCAGGAGTGAGCGGGATTGAGGCCCATGACCCCTCACGTGGCGGGATCCTCCCCAGCTCCTCCTGGCTGGACTGGACCTCCATGGCCGGGAGGAGGGCAGGGCGGGGAGGGCTTGGGCGGGAGCTGGCTCTCTCGTTATTGGATTATCTCATTTGCAAACAATAAATGTCAACAGCAGGAGACCTTGTCAGACTTCCCTTCCAGGATGCAAATGTAGCCTTTATCTGCCTGCGCCCTTTATTAAAACAACCACAGAGCCACGGCGGATAAACAAGACAATTAAATGTAAATGAGGTCATCTCCCTCCCCCCGTTCGCATTAATGAGGCGCCCAGGCCCTGGCCGGGCGATGGCTGGAAGCTGGAAGAGGCTGAATCCGATTACAACGCGACCAAGAGGCGACAGTGACCTTTCGCTTTTAACAACTGACCCAGCGCCCCAGCGCCCCAGCGCTGTGACAGCTGGCTCTGGCCGGCTCTGATTTTTACAGCGACTGCATTTAAATGGCGAATATTTACTGTCTCCCCTTAATGGGCCGCCCTCCAGTGCTGATTGCAACATGAAGAGCCCTGCGTGCTTGGTGGACCGAGGTCCGCCCCTGCTCAGCGCCTGCAGGCCTGGAGGGGGTGCCTCCCTGGGTGGGGACCCTGCGGTGGCCGCACAGGTGCCACGCAAGCGGGAAGAGACGCTGAAGGCCGTTGGCAGGACCGAGAGATCGTGGGGCTCCTGGGAGGAAGGGCTGGGGGTGGGAGACACGCTACGGAAGGAGCGGGGAGCAGAGGTGCGTCCTGAGACCCTGCCAGGCCGCGAGGAGCTGTGGAGGCAGACCCACGACAGCCGCATCTCCAGGGCGACAGGACCACCGCCACTGACGTCACTACGGGGGGGGCGGGGGTAGAGTACCACCGCCGCGGATGTTACTACCGGGGGTAATGGACCACCACCACTGAGTTACTACCGGGTGGGGGAGAGACCACCGCCGCCGATGCCACCACTGCTGTCACTACTACACTACTATTCCTACTTCGAGTACCACGGGAGGGGCCCAGGGCCCGTGCTCTCTCCGGGGCGGCCTGACGCCCAGACCGAACACTCAGGCTTCCCTGTGGGTGTCGCCGTACAGTTCAAAGCGTCACTCCTCCCCCGCCCGGGGGACATGGCGTGAGGTTCCGCTGGTGCGGGTGCGCTCACGTGTGCGTGCGTGTGGACGTGCCCGGAGCACGTACCCGGAGCACGTGTGCACACGTGGTACCCACGCGGGGTGCCTGCACGTGCCCGGCCGCGGAGCCTGCCCGCCTGGGGGCGAGCGTCGAGTGCTCACGCCTAGCCCCCGGGGGAGCTTCAGCAACTGGGACGGGCCACTCTTTTTTGGAGACTTGTCTCCTTCTGTGAAGCTGCTTCTGGTTTCTGTGTGGCAAACGGGAGCCCTGTGCGGGCAGACGGTGGCAGGCCCCTGGGTCTGGGGGGCTGGCGACCCACAGGCATCCTATAGCCTCCCTCCCCGCCTCCCTGTCCCGAGACTGTCCCAGCTGAGAGCTGGCGCCCTGCCCAGCGGGCTGGCCCAGGGTCCGGCCGAGGATAAGCACTGCTTAACCGCACAGGCTCAGCCACCCAGGCTCAAACCCCGCCTCTACCTCATGCCAACTGTGTGACATCAGGCACGTCCCTTAACTTCTCTGGGCTTCCGTTTATGCGTCTGTAAAATGAGGGAAGTAGCACCGCCCTCACGAGTTTGCTGTGACGGTATGTGCGCTAAAACGCTAGGACAGGGCCGGCCAGCACGCGGCATGTGTTCATATTATTACATTACAGCAGACAAATGGGCCAGAATTTCAATAACTCTGACATTAAAGATGCAGCCAATTAAGCCTTCCCAGCTCTCCAGAAACACTCCAGCAGCACCAGGGAGAAGCAATTTCGTGTACTGTCAGGTGCCGCTAACGAGGAAGCCAAAGCTGGGGTTTCCGGAACCTTCTGCGCCCCCAGGAGCCCCATCTACCGGCCTTCCCTTTGCTGCGGCCCAGCGGTCAGTTTGCTGGCCAGACGGTGAGCCCTGCAGGCGGGCAGGGCCCTGAGAGCCAATGGCCAGCTCCAGCTCGGCCCAAGGGGCCAGGAAGGCGGGTGGGTGGAGGCTAGGCTGTCCGGGGGCCGAGGCTACAGGACGTACAGGGGCCACCCCTGCAAGACTTGGGCCAGTCAGCACTCGGGCTGGGAGAGCCACGTGGGGCAGGGGAGCTGCTGGCAGGGTCCTGCAGACCCCGGACCAGGAGCAGAACCTCTGGACGCCCAGCTCCTCGGGCTCTCTGCCTCCCAGGCCCTGGAACAGATGCCCTCCTGCCCGTGCCCTGCACGAAGACTGACACTAACCGGCAAAGGCGACTTCACATCAGGCTTCCGGCTGCAGCCGCAGGCGGCAGACCCTGGTCTCCCTGCACGGACAGCCGCGCTCTGAGCTGGGAGGGCAGGGAGCACCGCTGTCCAAGTGACTCTCAGAGACTGAAGCGGGGCAGGGGGACCTTCTCAGAGGCGCTTCCCTGGCGGATCAGTGCCTTAGAGCGGCCCCAACGAAGGATCACAGGCCGGCAGGCTTCCACACAGAAGCTATTCTCTCACGGTTCTGGAGGCTGGAGGCCCAGAGTCAAGGTGTCGCGGGGCTGGTCCTTCTGGAGGCCCTGAGGGAGAGTCTCTTCCGTGCCCCTCTCCCAGCTCCTAGTGTCGGCAGCATCTTTGGGGTCCCTGGGCTTGTGGACGCATCAATCCAGTCTCTGCTTCCGTCTTCACTTGGCCTCTCCCTGTGTCTGTCTCCAGATTCACCCTTATTACAAGGACACGGTCATACTGGATTCGGGCCCACCCTAATGACCTCATTTTAACTTAATCACCTCTCCAAATACAGAGGTCACCCAAGTGTGGCTTTGCCAACGCCTGATGCCACCGGCCTAGAGGCCCGTCCAGGGCTCTGGGAGCCTGTGCTGTGGGGTCTTGTGGAGCCGAGGTCACTGTGGCACGCCGAGCCTCACCGGGACCGGATCCCTCGCACCTGCCTGCCCGGGGAAGCCGGTCCCCGCCCCCACCCCCTGCTCTGCAGTTCAGTTCCTCCCGCCGGCTTCAGCTGGAAACTCCGCTCAGGCCTCATTGTCCCCGACGGCGCAGGTTAGAGCCCCTCGGGGTCTCACTCACTCGGGCTGGCCCTGAGCGTCGCAGGCGTGTGCCGGGGTTGGTGTGTCAGCCCGGTGCTCTGCTCTGTCTTTCGTGCTTTCTCACCCAGTCGCCAGTTCCTGATCTCGTGGCCAGGCACCCAGTCCCTGCTCCGTGGCTCCGTGGGTCCCAGCTCACTTATCCCCTCCCCAGAGAGGCCTCCCCTGCCCCACACCCCGTCCCCCGGCGCAACTCCTCGGGGCCCCAGGTTTGGCTGGGGACCAGAGGGGGGGCCCGGGGTCTGGACAGGAGGAGGGGTCTCCGAGTGCCAAGGGGAGGCCGGGGCTCAGGGCCGGGGCATCAGCAGGGTTGGGGACCACGCCACGTGCGGGCAGAGCTGCCAGCGGTCTGCCAGCCTCACGCCTGGTTTTTGCATCTGGAGATGGGCCTTAATTACTCATTGGTGTGCAGCTCCCAGAAGCAGAACGGGGGCTTCTGACCTGCCCCGCCGGCTCGGGGCGGGGGCTGGCGGGTGGGCGGCTGGGAGGAGGCCGGGCCATCCCTTCACACCAGCTTCAGGGCATTGGTAGAGACCACCTTGGGGGTTTCGACATGGCGGTGCCGTGGGCAGGGCTCGGCCCTCAGCTCTGAGCCACCTGGGGCGCTCCTGACGAGGCGAGGCTGTGTGCCCGGCCCACGGAGATGAGGGGGTGAGAGGTACTTAGTGGGGAGGTGCCAGAAGCACCAGTGGGGAGACAGAGGCGGGATGGGTCGGGGGAGGCCAAGCCGAGGGGCGGCGCCCAGGAGGCCCAGGGGTGCAGACTGGCCAGAGGCCGAGTCTCTGGAAAGTCGAGACCCGTGTCCCCCAGGGGCCCTGGCAGCCTGGCACAGCCCCCAGCAAGGGTTCTGGCTGTTGCCAGCGTGCGCGAAAATGTGTCCGGGAGGAGGAGGGCGAGGCAGGGAGGAGGGTGGGGCGCGTAATGACACCAACAGTCAAACGGGGGTAGCGGGCAGGGCGGGGCTGTGTGGGCTGGGACGGGGCGGGCCTGGGGGCTCGTCCTGGCACCTGGAGGATGGCAGTGCCCCGCGGCCCTCGGTCTGTTCATCTCCAAAACGAGGCCGTGGCCAGGGCTGCCCATGGCGTTTGCGCAGGGCCAGGGCCGGGGTGAGGCGGGGGTTACAGCGCCGTGTGACAGGAGCAGCGCACGGGCACTGCCACCCGCCGAGGGCGCGGGGCCGGGGCAGTGGGCTGGTCAGGCCGGAGCCCCAGCCCGGGTGCCGGCAGCCTGAGCGGGGAGGGGGCTGCGGGCTGCCGTCTCCACCCTGGGGAGCCTCCCGCTGGGGGTCCCGGACACGGGCCCTGGCGGAGCCCCGGCCCAGCACCCCGTGTTTCCAGTTTGGCCTCTCCCTGGCTTCCCGGCTGCACCGCCGCTTCCGCCGGCCTATCAGGGCCGGTCCTGTTTATCCAGCTGGGCCGGAGGAAACGGCTCCTCTGAGACGAGACAGGAGCGGCCATCAGTCAGGGTGGAAACTGGAAATTACCAGAACATGGGGATGGCCTGGGGGAAACACAGGCGTGGGGGGTGGAGCGGACGGACCCCGGGAGCTTCTGGCAGCTGCTGGCGCTGCCCGGGGGCGCGGGGCCAGCAAGTGTGGTCACCCATGAGCTGCACCTCCCAGCCCAGGCCAGGCTGACCTTTCTGGAGCAGCTCCCCCTGCAGCCCCGGGAGCCACGTGTACTCTCGAGGGACCCGGGCCGGGCGGGCCATGGGACGGGGGGCGGGGCCGGGGGCAGCCCCAGAGGGCGAGTGGTGGGCGGGGCCTGAGCGCCTCGGGCACCGTGAGGGTGGACACCTGCCAGGGTCTTGATGGCCAAGTGGGAGTTTGCCAGTTGGGGCGGGAAAAGCACTTTGGGGTGGCACTGCCCTGAGCAGAGATCCCTAAAGTAGAGGTCCAGGGCCGACAGGGACACGGTCTGGGGCTGGGGGCGATTCTTCAGATAAGCAGCCGGTCCTGAGAAGAGCAGCTGCAGATAGACATCCTTTCCAGCCACGGGCCACCAGCCGAGTTTCGCCGAGCCCAGGCCATACCAGCCACTGCCCTCAGCAGGGTCCTGCCGTCCTGTGACCCTGCCCTCTAGCTGGCTCTTCCCGCCACCTGGCATGGATGGGGGCACACAGTCACACAGTGGATGGGACCCGCCATCGTTCAGGCCACATGCCGACCACAGGCGGCTCCCGTGCCTCCAGGGACAGCCCTCTGCTCCCGGACAGAGAGGAGAAGGAGAGGCCTCGGGCCAGGACCCCGATGTCCCCACAGCAGCCAGCCCCGGGCTCCCCCTGGGCCACCTGCGCAAACGGGAGCAGAGAGCTGATGGGCTGGCCCTGCCACTTCCTGGGGACGGACACCAGCCCTGGAGCCCCGCTGGCCGGGGGCTGGCCCACCATGGAGCTGCCGGCGTCGCCATGAGGATCTGTGCCATGGCCGCCAATCAGAGCCCCTACCCTGTGGGGCCCTTCACAAAGGCAGAGGCTGTCATCACTAATTGGCTGTTCCGTAAGTTAGACGCAAGGACAGATGTGAGTGTTGGAAAAACACCGTCAATAATTGGGTTATTCTCCTAAGAGGAGAGCCGATTTGCTACCTGTCACATGGCATTCCACCTCCTGCCTTTCTCCTGCCTGGATGGCTAGAGGCTGGCTTGGGGGCCTGGGGAGGGCCCCAGAACTCTCTGGGTCCCCAACATCCGGGGGCACATCCGGTCGGTGTGGGGACGCCCACTGCTGGCCAGGAAAGCCTGGGCTCCCCCGAACCCCACACGTCCCTCACTGCCCCCCACCAGGCGGGTCTCTCCTGGGCCATGGTCGTCCAGCCCCCAGGCCCACTGCTACAGCCCTCCCGCCTGGGAGCTCTCAGGCCCCCTGTGTACCCTCTAGGGACCCCCGCTGACACCCCAACTCCCCAGGAAGCCTTCTCATCCTTGGCCGCAACCTGCGGGGACCGGTGAGTCAGCGCGGGCCCTGCCGGTGGCCTTCCTGGAGGTGAGGAATCATGTCTGCCCATCTCCACGGCCTCATCCTGCTTTGCACAGGCCACCCTGACCTGACTGGGAAAGGCAGTCCTGCGTGAGAAGGTGCCTCACTCATAGGCTTCTGTGCACATGCTAGGGACACCCACAGTCCAGCAGCCCCCTCCATGCTGCAGGCACTCACAGTCTAGCAGTAGCCCCTCCCACCCATGCCTGGGGCACCCAAAGTCCGGCAGCAGTCCCCCACCCCAAGGCTGTAGCTGCAGCACGCTTGCAGAACCTCGACACAGGGAGATCACAGAGTCGGGACGGTACTGGCCATCGGCTCGGCTGCTGTGCCCCTCTGCCCGGCCTCCCCGGGCCTCCCCGATGGAGAACTATCCCCAAGCACAAGAGGGACAAAAGCCCTTGCAGGGCACAGACAGAAGGATGGGGTGCATAGGGACCAGGCAGGCAGGCACCTCCCCTGCTTGGAGGGGGGCTGGTTCTCCATCCTTGGCACCAGGCCCAGGGAGCTGTATCCTGGCCACTTGGTAGCTTTAGGGCAGCCTCAGGGCCCCGGCTGTGGGGCAGGTGAGGGTAGCTCTTGGGTTCAGCAGTGGCTGAGCTTTACTCTCTGTCCCTTTCTCCAAGTGACACAGCCCAGCAGGAAGCTGGTACTTCTGGGCCCAACAGTCCTGAGTGGGAAGAGAGAGTGTGGAGAGAGAGGCAGGAAGAGACCTACGTGACCCCAGGCGGGGCTGCCGGGGCTGTCTGGGAGGTGGCAGAGTCCAGAGACTGTCCTTACTGGAGCCAGTGGCCCCACCCCCTCCTCTTTGACCCACTTTCCTGCTCTGGCCCTCCTCAGGGTAACGAATGGCCCTGAAGCCCTTCTCCCTCAGCAATGCTAGGATGTGGGTAGGACAGGGACGCCTCTACAGAAGCCCAGAGAAACAGACTGGGGAGAGCCCCAATGGAGGTGACTTTAGAACTGAGATGGGGGAGAGAAGAGCTCTCTAGGCAGGGGAACAGCAAGTGCAAAGTCCCTGAGGTGGGAGGGAGTGGGATAAGCATCAAGGGTGGAAGAAGCTGGTGGGAGTGTAGGGCAGGGGGACAGTGGGGGGGGGGGAACTCCAGGGGTGAAGGGGGCAGTTCATTTGTAACCAGCACCCTTCTAAATAGTACATGTTCATAAAGGGGGTTTAGGGAAATAAAAAATTACAGTGAACTAAGTGAAAACAACATATCAAAAATTGTGGGTCACAGTGAAAGCAGAGCTAAGAAGGAAATCTATAGCACTAAATACACACATTAGAAAAGAGGAAAAGTTTCAAATCAATGACCTAAGCTTCTGCCTCAAAAATCTATTAAAAAGAAGAGTAAAATAAACCCAAAACAAGCAGAAGAAAGGGAAATAACAAAGAGCAGAGGTAAATCAACTTGAAAACAGAAAAACAATAGAGAAAACCAATGGAACAAAGAGCTTGTTTTTTTAAAAAGATCAATGGGCATACCTCTAGTAAGAGTGACAAAGGACAAAAGAAAGAAGACACAGCTTAGCAATATCAGGAACAAAGAGGAGCATCACTACAGACCCTGCAGACATTGAAAGGATAATAAAGGAATGCTGTGAGCAACTCTATACACAGAAATTTGAGAACTTCGGTGAGAAGGACCTCTGCCTCAAAAAACACAAACTACCACAACTCACCCAAAATAAAGTAGATAATTTGAATAACCCTATAACGATTAAGGAAATTGAGTTCATAACTTAAAAACTCACAAAAAAATCTCCAAATCCAGGTAGTTTCAATGGAGAATTCTAACTAATATTTCTAATATCGATTCTGTTTCATATCTTCCAGAAAGTGGAGGAGAAAAGGACATTTCCCAATTCATTTAATGAAGCTATTATTCCCCTGATAGTAAAACCAAAGACAGTAAGAAGAAAGAAAGCTACAGACCAGCGTCCCTCATGCATATAGGCACAAAATCCATAACAAATCCAAATAGAATTCATCAAATATAAAAATAATTATATACCATAACCAAATGGTGTTTATTCTAGGGATGCAAGGCTGGTTTAATATTTAAAAGTCAACCAGTGTGATTCACTATATTAGAGGCTACAGAAGAGAAATCACATGATGATACTAATCTATGAAAAAAATCATTTGACAAAATTCAATATCCATTCACACTAAACTCTAAGCAAACTGGGAACATAGCGGACCTTCCTCAACTTGATAAACAGCATTTACAGGAAAACTACAGTGAACATAATACTTAATGTTATAACTAAATATGTAATTAATAACTGAATCATTTCCCTCAAGATAGGAACAAGTCAAGGATGTCCACTCTCACCACTTTATTTAACATAGTGGTGGAAGTGCTGGCCAGTGCAACAAGGCAAGAAAAGGAAACAAAACACATACAGATCTGAAAGGAAGAAATAAGACTGTTTGCAGGTGGCATTATTTTCTACATAGACAACCCCAGTGAATCTTCAAAAAACTCATCAGACTAATACAGGGATTCAGTAAGTTTGCCGAATACAAGACAAACATACAGAAATCAATTGTATTTCTATATCCTAGCAATGAACATGTGAACACTGAAGTTAAATATACAGTGCCATTTATAACCTTTCAAAAAATGAAATACTTAGGTGTAAATCTAATAAAACAGAAACAAGACTTGTGTGCTGACTGCTATAAAACACTGATTGAAGAAATCAAGGAAGATCTGGGAGTGGGGGGGGGGTGGCGGTCGGATCAATTGGGAGACTGGGATTGACACGTATACACTAATATGTATAAAGTAGATAACTAATAAGAACCTGCTGTATAAAAAAATAAACTAATTAAAAAAAAGAAATCAAGGAAGATCTAAATAAATGGAGAGAATAACTGTGTTCATGGATTGGAAAATTCAACATAGCAAAGATGTCAGTTCTCCCCAAATTGATAATGGAGATTTAATGCTATTCCTATCAAAATCCTAGCAGTATTTTTTGTAGATTTAGACAAGAAAATTATAAAATTTACATGAAAAGACAAAGGAACTAGAATAGCTGAAATAATTTTGAAAAAGAAGAATAAAAGAATCAGTCTACCTGATTTTAAGACTTATTAGGTAGCCACATTAACAGAGACCGTGAGATACTTAGGGAGGGATGGATGCACAGATCAGTGGAACAGAACAGAGAACCCAGAAACAGACACACACCAATGTGCCCAGCTGGCTTTTGACAGATGTGCAAAAGCACTTCAGTGGAGGAAAAATAGTGTTCAAACCAATGTTGCTAGGCCAACTGGATATTCGTGAGCAAAAAAAACCACCCCAAACAAACAAACAAAACAAAACAAAAAAACCCCCCAACCCTGACCTAAGTTTACACCTTATGCAAAAATTAACTCGAAGTGGACCGTTGACCTTAAATGTAGATTGTAAAACTGAAGCTTTTAGAAAAAGACATAGGAGAAAACCTGTGGGATCTAGGGTTAGGCAACGAGTTCAAAGACTTGACACCAAAAACATGGTCCTTCAAAGGAAGCATTTATATTTGAGCTTCATCAAAATTAAGAACTTTTGCTCTGTGAAAGGCATTGTTAAGAGGATAAATTACAAGCTACAGAGGAGGGGAAGATATTTGAAACCATTTATCTGACAAAGAACAAGGATCTAATCTATACATAAAACTCTCAAAGCTCAACAGTGAGAAAGGAATCCAATTAGAAAATGAGCAAAGGACACGAAGAGACATTTCATTGAGAAGGATTTACAGATGGCAATAAGCAGATGAAAAGGTATCTAACCTCATTAACTGTTCAGGAAATGCAAATTAAAATCATAATGAGATGTCACTACACACCCATTAGAATGATTATAATAAAAAATAGTGGGACTTCCCTGGTGGTCAAGTGGCTAAGCCTCCACGCTCCCAATGCAGGGGGCCGGGGTTCGATCCCTGGTCGGGGAACTAGATCCCACATGCCACAACTAAAGATCCCACATGCTGCAACTAAAGATCCCGTGTGCTGCAACTAAGACCTGGCGCAGCCAAATAAATAAATATATTTTTTTAAAGTGTTTAAAAAAATAAAAAATAGTGACAACACCGAATGCTGGTGAAGGTGTAGAGAAACAGGAGATTGCTCACACGTTGCTGGAAGGAATGTAAAACGGTACAGCCACTCTGGAAAACAGTTTGGCAGTTTCTTAAAAAACAAAGACATGCAATCACCATTATCTGCAGTAATTGCACACCGGGTCAGGTGTCCCAGAGAAATGAAGATGTATGCTCACACAAAAACTAGTACGTGAGTGACTATAGCAGCTTTCTTTATAATAGCCCCAAACTGGAGACAGCCGAGACGTCCTTCCGTGGGCGGATGGTCAGAAACTGCACCCACATCAGGGGACACAAGCAGGAGAAAGCTGGCTCCATCCTCTGCCCTCCTGCAGTGAGCGGCTGCCCTGCCTCCATCATGGCCAGGATGTGGGGGGGTGGGCTGGGGGGTCTCCCATGCTCCTGATCAAGATGCATAAACGCTTCTCAAGGTCACCCTTGTTGCCTGTCTAAGCACCACCCTGAGGTGGACCTCCGCTAGGGGCAGGAAAGAGGAGGTGCGGTGAGCGGGGGACTGCAGCCCTCCCCCACCAGTGCCCGGGGCCATTTAGACCCTGGGATCTCCCTAGACAGACAGGCATGGCGACACTCCTCTGAGCACCCCTCAGTGCCCAAGAAGAAGCTGCAGCCGCAAACACAGCTTCTCTGCAGCACGGGGAGGCTGCCGGGCACTGACGCCAGGCGTTCAGCGTCCAGGCAGGCCCTCGGGTCTCTGAGGACTTGTCTGCTGGCCCTGCCCTCTTCTGGGGCATTCTGTGCCTGCCCAGACCCAGCTGAGAGTGGAACCCCACCCCGGGACCGGAGCCAAGCATCCCATGGGGCCGTTGGGGTGAACACACCAGAGCAGCGGGTGGTTTGGTCCGAACTGCCCACCAGAAGCCCACCTCGCCCGGGGGCCACCCGCTTACCCAGCCCCAGCCGCTGGGGTCTCCACCTGCTGTGGAATGGTCTGGCCACGCTACAGCGCCCACCCCGTTTTCATCGGAATTGCCCTATCGAGGGCTTAAATGAAAAACCAAACAGTCAAAGCACCACTGCCTTTTAGGTGACTAAAATGAAAAACCAATTGAATTTTCCTAGGGAAAAATATCTTGTGGAAGTTTAATTAAGGAAGTAAAGGGCCGGGTTTTTAAAAATAGACATCTATGGTTTTTAATTCAGGGTTATTTGCAAAGCAAATTAACAAATAAAAAGGACGCGCTCCATGAAGAGGTTGGATGCGGACAGAGGAGCGCGGCGAGGTCCCCGAGCGCGCGGCGGGGTCCCTGAGCGCGCGGTGGGGCTGCGCGGGTGCCCTGCGAGCAGCCGCCTGCACAGGGACTCTCTGGCCCCTCCGGCCCCGGACCGAGCGCTGGCGCCCGACGCGGGGGACAAGCTCTGCCCGCTTGGTCTGGTTTTCAAGCTCTGGGCGCTAAGGGGAGTCCTTCGAGGACTGTGGGAACCCCGCAGCGCAATGCCGTGGCCCGCGCAGCCTCTTCCCCGGGGCTGGGCCCCCCACCACATTTCCTGCCCCCGCCCCAGGCCTGGGTGCCGTGTCTTTGTCGTTCTTCCTTCTATTCGGGGAAGCGTTTTTGAAAAACTAGAACCTATACCGAGAACCAGCTGGCGCCACGCTCACTCCAGCATCCGGCCTCGGCTGCGGCACGTCTCCCCGCAGGCCGATCAGGCCCTGGCAGTGGTGGCCGACACCCCGGCCTTGGTCACCGCAGCCCCTGTACCCTGGAAGATACAGGATGGCCTCCCCGCCCCAAACTTAGTCCTGATGTTGAGACTGATGGTGCCACATGCACCAAAGGCCACGAAAGGGCTTGTTACTCACATAACGAGGCTTTGGGGGGAGAGCGGGGGACCCCACGCTGCTCTGGAAGTGGCTGGGGAGCAGGAGGGACACCGACCGGGGGTGGGGCTGGGCTGACGGGCCCCGTGCAGGCCAGGCTCCTACGGTTTGTATTTTCCACAGTGCCGAAGGAAGGGGCACCGGGGGCCCCCAAAAGGGCTCGGCCTCTTCCTTAAGCCTCGTTCACCTCCCCCTCGCCTTCCGCCTGCCTGGACCCTGACCCCAACTCCAGGGCCACCTTCCTTAACCCTGTCTGCTGGCCCCCAGCAGTGGCGCTGGGTCCCTTGGCCCTCCCGGGGCAGCCGGCCCATCTTTCAGATCTCAGACTTTCCCACGCCCGGCCTTCCCCTCCGTCTCCCACGTGGCTGTTGGCCGAGCCTGGTCTTTCCCGAGGGGTGGTGGGTGGGCACGTCCTGCTCCCAAGGGGGTCAGCAGAGGGTTCTTGCAGGACCCTGCCAGCCGGGGACTCACCAGGGGTGTCTCGCCTCCGCAGAGCCGCAGGCTGACGACGGCCCCCACCTTTGTTCTGGGCGCTCCTGTTTGCGCCTGCACGGAAGCCGCCGCCTCTGCATCCTCGGCTGTGACGAAGGCCGGCTTGCAGGTCGAAGGAGGGGGTTAGGTGAGAGCCCAGGTAACAAGAGTGGGACCGGACCGTCTGGAGGTGGGACCCGTGCCTCTCCCTGCCCCCTTCCCCCCAGGCACCTGCCTCTTGGGCAGTGGTCTTCGGTGGCTTCCCCGAGGCACAGGGCGGGGTGCTGGGGGGGGAAGGGGCTCCCAGCCTCCCCCTCCCGCCCAGAACGCACGGTCCAGGAGGACGGGACCAACAGAGAGCCGTCCGCGGGGCCCGCTGCGGCCTGACCCCTGCACCCCTGTGCTGGGCTCCTGTCCTGTGGGTGGCCGGTCCGCGTCTCTGTCCTGCCCTCACCGCCACGCGGGGAAGCCTGCAGCCAGAGCCTTTGTTGGCCTGAAAGTGGCAGAAGTTGGAAAGATTACACGTTGTAAATGGATAATTAACGTACCAGAGCGGCTGGAGGCTCCCACAGAGCGAGCTTCCACACCCCGTGTCTGCCCCTGCCTGTCGGGGGCCCGCACCCGGGCCAGCAGCTTCTCCCCCATCTCCGGTGGTCTCCGCCTGCTACCCGTGAGGCCCGTTACCTCCAGCTTCGGGGGCACATGGGTGAGCCTCTGTGTGGACGGCACCCCCACTGAGTCAGAGAGGTGGGGAAGCCGAGGCCTGAGGAGGTACAGGGCGGTGCCCCCATCCCAGGGCACTTTCTGAAGACCCCGGGCTCCATGGCTTCAGATCTCCTAATGAACCGAGGGGGGCTGCGGGCCGTGCGGGGCAGGGGGGCCTGGTCGGCTCCGGCCATCCCGGGCTGACCCCTGGGGGTCTCCCCCGCCGGCTGCCCCGCCTCCCTCGTCTGACTAGCGGCTCTGTGTCCTCGTGTCCTCAGCTTGGGCTGTGGCTCGGGCTGGGTGAGCCTGGCGCTCCTTGGCCAAGGTGCCTCCTGGATGCCCAGCTCTGGTCACCCTGCACGAGGCCCTGGGGACGCTCAGCTTCAGCTGGGAGGAGAGATGGACGGCCGGGAAGCCAGGCCGCCCTCCCCTCCCCCAGTGCCCTCGCCTGCCCTGCACCCCTCTGCGGGGTCTCTCCCAGCCTCCTGCCCGCAGCTCCGTCTCCCTCTCTTGGTGACAGCTGGGCCTTGTTCCTGGGTGAGGGCCACATCGTAGAGCCTGGTGATGCTTTCGGAAGCAGCTGTCGCTCTGGGAGGACTTCTGTTCCTGAGGTTCCCTCCCCACGCAGCCCAAGCTGGCCACATGGGGGGGAGTAGGCCAGGGCAGGTGCCATCAAATGCATGGCAGCAGGACATAGCACCCCTTGTGTGGCCCCCCTCCGCTGCCGAGTGGCCTGGGTCTCAGGCTGCGGTGACCCGGGTGGGAAGCAGGCTTACAGCTGAACCCCTCCTTTCCGGGAAGCCCATGGAGGCCGAGTTGACACCTCCTGCCCGGGATCTGTCTTCCCCGGGGTCTTGGGTCTCCTCTCAGGGGCTGTGCTCTGCTCTGCTGGGTGTGCACTGAGGGTCGGGGGTCTCCCTGTGCCCCTGCACTGCCCCCCATGGCCTCTCCTGTGCAGCCATGCTGGGCCGGGCGAGGGGGGTCAGAGTCTCATTGCCGGGGGGCCACGCGCCTCTGGAAGTGTCTCCCGGCTTCGTGAGGTGCGCCAGGGTCCTCAGCTGGGGCCACGACGCCCGGGGTCTCCGCCACTGCTCACGAGAGCCCCGGGGCAGCGCTGAAATATGCGGCACCCAGGCCTGTGTACAAGACCCTGGGTGCAGGGGCTCTGGGGGCTGCAAGACACGCCCCCCGCCCCTCTTCCGAAGGAGACACGCCCCCCCGCCCCTCTTCCGAAGGAGACACGCCCCCCCGCCCCTCTTCCGAAGGAGAGCGTATGCAGATGCTTTAGAATTCATCAGACTCCCCGTGCTTTAAAACGCACGCGCAGGGAAAAGAATGTGTTTTAAATGAGTGAAACTTTTTTACAGGGGACGTTTGTCAAGGGTAATCTTTAATTGCAAGTAAAAAAATAAGAAAAAACCCACTCCGAAAGCTGGCTGTGTGGAGGGCGTTCTGACTGCTCCTGCCTGCAGCAGGAGAAGGGCAGAGAGATCCGGCCCCCCGGCCCCGACAAGCGTGTCCTCCTCTGCTCGGCGCCCAGCCCTCCACAACCCAGAGTTCCTCCCTTCTGGACTGGCGAGGCCTGACCCCAGGCTCCTGTGCGGATCCAGGGCTGTCATTGCCCAGCCCAAGGCTGCATCCATGCCAGGAGCATGGGAGGTGAGAGTCCTGTTGGTAGGAGGTCTGCTCAGAGGACAGGGGCAGGGGGCTGGGGCCTGACCACATCCAGCTGGAGAGTAGGAGAGAGAAGATGCTGGCCATGGGGCCCTGCAGGCAGAGGCTGGGCAGGGAGGGAGCTTCCCGCCACCAGGGGTGTGCAAACAGAGGCGTCAGGCTGCTCTGGCTGGGAGGTGGGGTTATTTTAAGTGCCCCTGCTCTGAGCTGGGTCAGAGAGGTCTCTGGGCAGGCCTGGGCAGGCAGGGGGAGAAAGACCTGTGGCTGAAGGCTGTCCCTGGTCTCAGGGGGGTGGGCTCTGTGCCAGCGGAGCAGCGGTTGGGTCTCAAAGAGTGTTCCTTGCAGAGCCTGCCGTGGAGATAATAACACCTCTTAAAACGTGGTAATTAAAATCCCCTCTGCACACAGCAATAAATCCATGCAGCACAACTTTCTTGTAAAAATGACCTTGGGAGATGATATTTTCCAGTCGTGGGTTTTATCAATATCACACGTGGACAGCCCCCCCCACACCACACGGGTCTCCCTCCCGTCCTCCCGCAGAGGCTCCTCGGCCCCGATGCCCACCACGCCGCCCCCGAGCCTGCCGCCTTTCTAGATGCTGCTCAGATGCCGGGGTGCCACCTCTGCTGGACGCCTGCCCACGCCCCCGTGCCCTGTGCTGGGCATTTGGCTCGGGCTCCCACCCCCACCACTGACCTGTCCAGAGCTCCCGGCCCAGCACCGGAACTTTCCAGGCGGTCTGGCGTTGAGGCGGGGGCGCTCCTCCGCAGGGAGCTTGGGGGTCACCCGCGCTGGTCCTGTGCCGTGTCGGGGGAGAGAGAGCAGGTCTGCCCTGCTCAGCGCGGGGGGAACGATGCGTGTGCGCGACCCTCCCGCCCGTCACGACAACGGTAACAGCTGCCAGGCAGCGTCGCCAGGAAGGGAAGGGCCGCGTGACCGTCCCCAGCAATGCCTGCGGTCATGTTGTCTTCTCTCTCGCGGGCGGGCTCTGCGGGGCCCTAGCTCCTAAAAACCTTCCTGGGGGAAAATCCCCATGGCAGACGGGGAGACCGAGGCCCGGCGGGGCTCACAGACACACGAGTCGCACGGGTGGCCGGTGGAGGAGAGGGGCTTTGTGGCCAGGGGTCCGGCTTGGGTACGAACAGGTGCCGATGGAGAGATTAGCCCGCCAGCCCCTGGAGCTGCCTCGGGGGGCGAGGGCTGCCCCCAGGTACATGAGGCATCAGGTGGCAGCAGGGAGGCCTGAGGACCCCTCCCGAAGCTAGACCGCACTTCCCGATCGCTTCCTCATTGCCTGGGGCCCGTGTCTCCTGCTACTGCTGCCCTTTGTCCGTGCTCCGGGGACCCACAGGCCCGTGGGACGCTTCCTCCTCGGGCGTGGAGCAGGGGCAGGGAGACTCCGAGAGGCGGGCCAAGAGGATCTACAAGCTCAGTCCTTGCAGCGCCGCTCCTAGCCCCAGGCCTCCTCTTCTGCACCCCTAGAGCCCACGCATGCCACCTCATCCTTCAGCCTTTCTTTAAAAATAGCTTTATTTTGATGAAATTCACTTGCCATGTAATTCACGCATTTAAAGCGTGCACTTCAGGGACTTCCCCGGAGGTCCAGTGGTTAAAACTCTGCGCTTCCACTTGCAGGGAGCTTGGGATAGATCTCTGGTCGGGGAACTAAGATCCCGTGTGCCACTCGGCCTAAAAAAATAAAAAACAATAAAGTGTGCACTTGAATGGTTTTTAGTAGATTCACGGGCGGGGCCGCCACCCCTCTGCTTTCCGTCTCCACGGAGCTGCCCGTCTGATTTTCTTTTTTTTTTTTTTTGCGGTACACGGGCCTCTCACTGCTGTGGCCTCTCCTGTTGCGGAGCACAGGCTCCGGACGCGCAGGCTCAGTGGCCACGGCTCACGGGCCCAGCTGCTCCGCGGCACGTGGGATCCTCCCAGACCGGGGCACGAACCCGTGTCCCCAGCATCGGCAGGCGGACTCTCAACCACTGCGCCACCAGGGAAGCCCTGCCTGTCCGACTTTCATGTGAGCGGGGTCACATTCTGTGGCTTTTTGCATCTGGCCTCTTGCACTTCACACGTGCTTGTCTGCAGGTTGGGCTGCATCTCTTTCTAGGCCACGTCCCAGTCCGTGGTGTGGACGGACCACGTGGTGTTTATCCGCTCAGCCACCCACAGACACTGGGTCGTGTCCACACTGGCGCTACTGTGAACAGTGCTGCTCCTTTGCGCACGTGGGTGTTGCAGGCCACGTGTCCCTGTGCACACGTGTTTGCCTCCCTCCTGGGTGGACACGAGATGACGGATCCGGGATGCAGGTCTCCCTGGCTCCTCCCATGCAGAGCTCTCACTCCTGCCGAGTCCCCGAAACAGGCTCCACATCCCCCAGGGGGTGGGCAGTAGCCCTCCAGCCAAAGGGCCACGTCGGAGGCCTCGTGTCTGGGAAGCACCCCTGCCTGGTCCCTCTTTGTCTTCTCTGCCTGGAGACCACGCTCAGGCCTTTCAAGTGCATTGAGAAAGTACAGGAGTTTAATGTCTCACAGGAATATAATTGTCTTTTTATTGCTCATTACATTTCAAGTTAATTACATAGCAACTAGGTTTGCGCTTTATGATATTGCAGCTAAATCAGCGTGCGCACATCTGGGTCTGGAGCGGGCTTCCCACCCCCGCACCCTGCGTTTGTCCCACCTGGATCAGTGCCTGATTCTTTGCATTTAGCACTTTTCACAATCGTGAGATGGTGCCTTAGCAACTTCTAAAGATGGTCAAGAACTTTTTCTTTCATTTGGTGTCATTATGGTACCGCTGAGTTCGGTTTCAATTCTTTGCGGTTACAGATGATATATGTATAGATAAAGCTATAGATTCTGCTGATGAACAAATCATTCCATCTCTGGCCAGAGGGAGGCTATGCCAGTTGTCTCCTGAGTCTATTTGATCGTGTTCAGGGCTGCCTTGCTTTCTGATATGACAAGTCGTTCCATATTCATCTGGTGTATTTCTTCCTCGAGACGTCAAGTTGGCCATTTCTCCCAGGAGCTCTGGTTCCTTTTATTGGAAAATAGGATTTTGTGATTGCAGTCTGGGAGCTAAAGAGGGGTCATTACTACCAGACAAGTCATTGCTTCTAAACCTTTCTGTGGCCAAAGCTAGGAAAACAGTTTTTTTTTTTGCAAAAGAAAAGTACGTAGTGAGTTGATACTAATATTTCCAATTTAAATGTAAGATTAGAGTGTTTTTGTATAGCTTTGATTTTACATTTACATCTCTCTCCTCTTATGCTGGGACTCTTGGTTCCTAATGACATCTACATAATTACTTACTTGCTTTATCTCACGGTACATCATCTGTATAACTATCATGTAGCAGGGTACATTCAGCTTGTACATACATTTTTTGCTAAGTCCCCATCAAGAAGGAGAATCGATTTCCGCATGTTTTGAAGCTGGGCTGATCTTGTGACATGACCAAGAAAATGCCGTGGAGGTAACGTGGTGTGACTTCCAAGGCAAGCCCTTAAGAGATCTTACAGTCTATTTTTTGCTCTTCTGGATCCTGGGACCACCATGCTACAAAGAATCCTGAGATGAAAAACCATGAGGGGAGGTAGACCAGCTGTCCTACATGCTCTAGGTTAGCCTGGCACCCAGCTGAAGGCAGGTGAGGGAGCCCAGGTGAGGCCAGTAGGCAGTCCAGAGCTGACCCCCAGCACTGCAAGAAGTATGTTATTTGATGCCACCACATACTGGGGTGGTTTGTGACGTAGTAATAGGTAAATGATACAGATGTTGGTACCTGGAGTACAATGGTACCTTAACGAAAACTTGAAATGTGACATTGGCTTTGGAGCAGGTGGAAGCTGGGAAGGTGTTGGAGGCTGGAGAAAGGGTGACCCTTGTCACTTAGGAATAAATGACACACTGTCTCCTATAGTAACTGGGAAGGGAAAACAAACTTGTGGCATGTGGCTAAAGAAATCTCTAGACAGAATGTTAAAAGTGTCAGTTGGTTTCTTTTAGCTGCACATGATAAGATACAGAAAGAGAGATGAGCTAAAGAAGGAACGGTTCAATTTGTAACTAAAATTTAAAGACAGAAAGCCCAGGACTTGCTTGGTTAGAAAATAATACTGTCCCTCACACTCAGTATTTCCAGCTGGTAAAAATATACAAAGTGCGATGAGCCTGGGGGCAAAGATAAAATCAAGGCTGTGTCTGCAGGATGCCTTGTTAAGATCTTTGTAAGATTTAAGGTTGTGCGGAACAGACCCATTCATCCAGGCAGAAGGAATTTTAGGAATCCTAAGGGTTTCATTTCACAGCTTCATGTAGGGCTCAAGATAGAGAGAAATCTGGCTCAAAAAAGGACTATGGACGTGGCTTTTGGAATATGGAGCAAGCTTTAATTAGATTTATGGGAAATCCACAAAGTTTTAAAAAGAGTTGTACTGCTGAAAACACCACCAGCTTGGATAAAGAAGACAGTTCAAAGTGGAAAGAGGCTTCTGGGAAGTAAACTGGTTGAGAAGGTTACTCAGCTGCCTATACGGGCCACTGCTTATGGCAAAGGAAAGGTAGCTCAGAGGATATAGTCAAGAGCAAAGAACAATGGATTAGAAAACCACTCCCAGAAAGGAAAACTGGACTTAATCAAGGAACTTTCCTTGCCCCTAGAGTAGGGGAAACTGGCTAGATTTCATAATTGCCTTGGATCTGCCTGTATCTGCTTCGTGTCCTTTTCCTTTTGAAGGGGGGTGCCTGTTGCGTTTGAAGGTGTCCTGTCCCTGTCTCACCGCTGTATGTTGGGTGTGTGGGGGCCAGATAACTCTTGTATTTTGCTCACAAGTTCCTGCATTCAGAGGAGCCACACTCAAGTCACTGCACACCCAGAAGAGCCACATTTGCACCTTGATCCCATGATTGGATGAGAGTTTGGAGGTCGTGGGAGAGATGTGAATCATTGGGGCCAGAGGGAGGACTACAGGAGATTGCTGCAGCAGCGGGCCCAATGAATCATTTCCCTGTGTCCGTGCTCCTTTGTGGTGTGACATTATGCTACCCCAGCCTGAACAAAAGTGGGATTTATTTCCTCATTTCCTGAATTTGGGCTGGCCTCGTGACTTGCTTTGACCAATAGGATATAGTGGAAGGGACATTGTGTACTTCTGAGGCCAGGCCCTAAAAGGTCCTGAAGCTGCCACCTTCACTTTCTTGGGGTGCTGCTCTGTGACTCAGTATATAGGGAAGTCAGTCTGGCCTACTGCAGTGTAAGAGGAGAACTTATACTAGCCGGAGAATAAGAAGCTGCTTGGAGGAGAACTGAAGTGTCCTACAGCCACCTCCTTCCAGACACGCAGATGAGGCCATCCTGGACCTCCCAGTCCAGTTGAGCCTGCAGGTGACGAGAGAGTCCAAGTACAACCGGTTGGGGAACTGGCCATGCACCCCACAAAACTGTGAGAAATAACAAATAGTTGTTTTAAGCCACAAAGCTTTGGGGTAGTTTGTTACACAGCAATATGTAGCTGACATATATACACACACACACACACACACACACACACACACACATACATACATACATATGCATATATATACATGTATCATATATATATTACGATTTCTTTACTGCTATTTTTTGTCCTTAGGATATGTCCCAATTGAGATTTGTAGTCAAATGACCATGTTTTGATGTTACTTGAAATAAATCTCCTCTATGTGGGGAAGCCACTGACTTGATACACAGATTCATTTTGATTTTTAGAGATTGCTTTTCTATTATGATTTAATTTTTTTTAAGCTGTTTTAGGTTTACAGAAAAATTGATCAGAAAGTACAGAGTTCCCATGTACCCCTCCTCCCTCCCCAGCCCCTCTTATTCACATCTGCATTAGTGTGGTTCATTTGTTACGACTGATGAAGCTACATTGACAGATCACTATCACCCAAGGGGCATAGTCTACATTAGGGTTCACTCTTGTGCTGTACATTCTGTGGGTTTTGACAAACGTATAATGACATGTAACCACTGTTACAGTATCACACAGAATAGTTTCACTGTCCTAAAATCGTCTGTGCTCTGCCTTTGCATCCCCCTAACCCCCTAACCCCTGGCAACCACTGATCTTTTCACTGTCTCTGTGGTTTTGCCTTTTCCAGAGTGTCATATAGTTGGAATCACATAGCATGTAGCCTTTTCAGACTGGATTCTTTCACTTAGCCATGTGCATTTAAGTTTCCTCCATGACTTTTCATGGCTTGAGAGTTCATTTCATTTTAGTGCTGGAAGACATTCCACTGTCTGGATGTATCAGGTTGTTTATTCATTCACCTGTTGAAGGATGTCTTGGTCGCTTCAAAGGTTTGGCAATTAAGAATAAAGCTGCTCGGGCTTCCCTGGTGGCGCAGTGGTTGAGAGTCTGCCTGCCGGTGCAGGGGACGTGGGTTCGTGCCCCGGGCCGGGAAGATCCCACGTACCGCGGAGCGGCTGGGCCCGTGAGCCATGGCCGCTGAGCCTGCGCGTCCGGAGCCTGTGCTCCGCAACGGGAGAGGCCACAACTGTGAGAGGCCCGCGTATCACAAAACAAAAAACAAACAAAAAAGAATAAAGCTGCTAAAAAAGTAAGATAAAATAAAGCTGCTATAAACATTGTGTGCTGATTTTTGCCTGAACTCCGTTTTCATTGCCTTTGGGTAAATACCAAGGAGCGTGATTGCTGGATCATATGGTAAGAAAGTTTGGCTTTTTACAAAATCACTAAACTGTCTTCCAAAGCAGCCGAACCATTCTGCATCCCCACCAGCACGTGATGTTGTTGGTGTTCTGGATATTTGCCATTCTAATAGGTGTGGAATGGTATTTCATTGTTTTAATTTGCAATCACCTCATGACATAACATCAAGCATCTTTTCATGTGCTTACTTGCCATCTGTGTATCTTCTGATGAGGTGTCTGTTTAGGGCTTTAACACATGTTTTAATTGGGTTCTTTGTTTCCTTATTATTAAATTTTAAGTATTTTGTATACAGTCATCTGTCGATATCCACAGGGAATTGGTTCCCGAACTGCCCCCCACCCATCTCCAGATACCAAAATCTGTGGACGCTCAAGTCCCTTATATAAAACGGTGTCGTATTTGTGTATAACCTGTGCACATCTTCCCAAATACTTTAAATCATCTCTAGATGACTTATAATACCTAATACAATGTAAATGATATGTACATAGTTGTTGGTGAACAGCAAATTCAATTTTTGCTTTTTGGAACTTTCTGGAATTATAAAAATATTTTTTTTTGATCCTAGGTTGCTTGAATCCTTGGATGCAGGACCTATGGATACAGAGGTCCGGCTGTATTTCTGACATCAGTCCTTGATCAAATATGTGGTGTTTTGCAAAGATTTTCTGTGACTTGTCTGTGACTTGACTTTTCTTTCTCTGAACAGTGTCTGTCACGGAGCAGAAGTTCTGTGATTTAATTTTGTCTTACAATTATTTAAAATAATTACAAGATTCTGAAGTCAAAAGGACACAGAAGGGCACATTCTTGCCTGTCCCCGTCTCCTCTTATCAGCGACTGTTTACATCCGGGTTGGGTTTATTCTTAAATAATGGTTTATTCTCCCGTCTGCTTAAATAAAAAGCGACACAGGAATTGCATGGTTCTTCGCCTTGCGTTTGAACAGACGGCAGCGTGACACGGCGAGCTCCTTCATTTCATATTTAGGGGGACGGAGTTCTGTCCTGGGGACACATTCTATTTTCCCACCAGTCAGTCCCCTAGTGCTGGGGCACTCGGTGACCCCAGTCTCCTGCTGTTACTAATAGTCCCTTGGCGAGCCGCACGCACACAGCTTTTCGGGTTTCCCCGTGTGTATCTGAGGCAAGATTCCTCCAAGCAGGTGGCTGTCGGAAAGGGTAATTGCATTTTGCAGCTTGGTCAGATTTTGTCCGTCTCCCAGGGTGGGAGCTGGACCCTTTCACTTTCCCACAGCTTTGTCTAAGGCCGCCTCTTCCTCACAGCCTCGCGGGCAGGATGCTGTTAAACTTTTGCATTTTCGCCAATCTGATAGGTGGGAAATGGTATCTGGTCTGGCCTGCATTTGCATGTCTCTCATTATGGGGAAGTCGCAGGGCCACTTGCATTTCTGTCTGGGAACCGCGTCCATATCTCTGACACGGCAGATGTGTAAACCCAAAGGGGATATGAAGGCAAGAAACCCCCATCCAACTCCCAGCCCTGACACACTGCTTTCAGGTCCAGACCTTCTGCATCTTAAGGGAACACAGAACGTCCTGAAGTTGGGGGCGTCCTGAGGGCTGCTCTGATGGCCAAGGGAGGACCTGGGGGGGCAGAGCCTGGAGATGTGGAGGGCAGCCCGGCTTCCTTCCTTGGGGGGCTTTTTGTCTTGTTGGACGAGAGAGAAAATAAATAAGGGCATGGAGGGCACAGTCCCCCTCCCCCAGCCCCCTCCCTCACGGTGGGCGCTGGCGCGTGGAAAGCCGCTCCAGGAACACACAGCGCCCCAGCAGCCAGCTTGCTGGTTTCAGGCCAAAGCCAGAAGGGCTCTGTTCAGAGAACTTTCCGGGCGCCGTGGCTGGTGCCGAAGAGAGAGACCTGCCCTGAGGGGCTCGGGCTTCTGTGGACGCAGCAGCAGGACGTGGGACATTTATTTCTGGAGCATCAGCTGGTGGGGGCCAGGGGACAGCAAGGACCCTGAGAGACCCGCACACCGGGGGAGGTGAGGCCGCGGTGTGAGGGTCAGAGGCTCTGTGAGGAGTGACGACGGTCAGTGGGGACGTCTCAGGCCCGGCACTGGCGGAGGGGTCTTGCCGGGGAGACGCAGGGCTGACTTGGCCACAGTAGGAGTTCGGGAAAGTACAAGGCAGACTCACGTAGCGGAGCGGCTGGGCATCTTCTAGAAGGTGCAGGTAGGCTTTGCAGCTGGGAAGGAGCCAGAGAGGACGAGGAGGACGGGGTGCTGGCCGAGAACCTGGCTTTGACTCAGGTTGCAAAGGGCAGTGTGGGAAGCTGGGCTCGTGGAAGAAGGGTTAGGCATTTTCCTTTAGGCTTTAAAGTGGCATCGCCCAGATCTAGACATTCTTTGAGGCCAGACCACTAAGGAAGCCACAGTGTTTGCTTAGGGAGAAATATTACAGAAGAGCAAAATGCTTCAGGGTTTCATTTTAAGAAATTCGAAGGCACGGACAGTCTCCATCGGTTCAGATTTTGTTACGTGGACATAAGATCCAAGAGGCCACCTTGTTATGACCACTCGGGGCCAGCGGTCGGTCAGATGTCGCACCTCTTTCAAAAGCATGACGCAGTATTTCGCGCCCACTTTAACATCTTCCAGGGCAGCCAGCGCTCCGCAGGCTGCAGCACGAGCCAGCGGCCGCCGGAAAACCCGGACAGCATGCCGTCCACGGCCTCACCAGCGTCCGGGACGGTCGTGCTGGCAGGGGTCACCTGTTTCTGAGGGCTGGTCTCGGCCAGAGGGTGAGGCGGACGCCGGCACCTCCTCCAGGGATGCGCCTGTCAGGGCTCCTTAGACAGCGCCTGGTCCCGCCTGCTGGCGGCCGCCGGAGGACAGGCCCGGGTCAGACAACACATATGCTGCAGCAACACCATTATCCCCCCGGGGTAAACGCCCCGTCTCTGCGCGGCCAGCCAGAGCGCCGGCTGCCCTGTAATTGGACCATTCAAAAGTAAATTATCTGCAGCTGGAAACAAGACACTGCCTTTTAACTCAGGCATTATAAGGTCAGGACTCGAGACATCACGGGGAAGAGCATTTACTGAAAAGCGATGGGAAAATGAAATTTTAAATTCAAAGCCTTCATGTATGGCGGGGGAGGCGGGAGGCTCTGTGTTCTTCGGTGGCCCTGGGGGCGGGTCAGGGGCTTTATTTGCATCTTTATTTTGCTGACGCGGGAGAGCACCGCATGAAGTGACTCTGATATCCATCTGATGAGAAAATAAATCCTGGGACAAAAGCTGCACGGTGTCACGGAGACTGGGCAGTGCCGGGGGAGCCTCACAGCGGAGTCCAGCGCGGAGGTGGGAAGCAGGGCGGGCTCCGGGCGCCCAGCTGGCATGGGGGCCTCGTCCAGGCTGGGTGACTCCGTTTCCACGACTCCACCCGCCCACCCCCGCCCCGACCCTCGCGACGGCGCGCTCACCCAGCGCCTCCCGTGGTCCTCGGCACGTTCGTGGCTCCAGCCGGCGTCTTCCCTGTGACTCGTCTGTCCCACCTCCTCCCCGTCCTCAGGTCACCCCAGCTTGGGCACCCTCCCCTGCCCTCCGAGACCTTGCCCTGTGCATCCTGTGCTCCGCTGCGGGCACTGCCAGGGACTTTCCCTCCGCCAGGTCCCCACGCTGGGCACGCAGTGCTGGGTACTTAGCCAGGCTTCCCCACACAGCCATGCGTTATGGGACACTCTGAGGGCCGGCGGACTCTTTCCCACACCAGCAAACAGCTCAGAGTCTTAAAGGGACTTGGCCAACATCAGACAGCCGGCTGGTGTGTGGGTGACAGGATGGGGCCCTGGTCTGCCTGGTGCCCCAGGCTCCCCCGGGCCCCCCCAGGCTCTCCCAGCACACAGCCCTGGGCTCTGCACACCTGGCTCTTCTTCCCTTTCTCCCCTTCGAGCCCTCCTAGTGCCTGGCAGAGCACCCAGCCCAGGCCAGGGCACATGGGGCCAAAAAAGCCCGAGAAAGGGGGACATCCATGTCCCATCCCTGCAGTGAGGAAGGAGAGACTGAGCCCCCAGCCGCCCCCGGGACAGGGAGGTACACGAAGGCACACGGCAAGTGGGGCGCAGTGCTGAGCGAGAAACCCCACCGAGCTCGACTTAGCTCCGTTCTGTTCGGCTCCTCCCTCCCGGGCCCTGTGTCGGACTTCTCCACGCCAGGCCAGCCCCCCAGGGCCCCCTCCGCTACCAATCAGAAGTGGTCACGCACCAAGCCTCGTCCCCTGCTCTGGACACGGATGGCCGAGCCCATGGAGGAGCCACCCTGAGGAACGAGGAGCTTTGGCTGGGGTAACCCGGCTCGTTACTCTGGGGGCTGCCCTGAGGCCAGGACCAGCCTAGATTTGGGTCTCTGGTGACTTCCATCCCCAGAGACCGGGGCCACAGAGGGAGGCGCATCCTCACACGTCCACCAGTGCCCCAGAGATGTCCCGATGCTGCCTTCAGCTGGGCCCTGGACTCCTGGCACATGGAAGAAAACAACCTATTTGGAGAGAAACAGAGAGCACCACCCACGTGCAGCCGAGGGCGCGTTGTGTGCCATGCCAAGCAAGCCACATACTTTCCATGGGACTCGGTTTCCCCTTCTGATTCCAGGGGGACGTGTGCCCTCCTCCCAGGGCTTCTCTGAAGACCAAATAGCCAATAAATGTAGAGCACCCTGCTGAGCGTGTGGGCAAGTAGTGGTCTTCAGTTGTTCTACTTTGATTTTGGAGAATTTTCTGCTGCATCTCACTCCTATACCAAATCAGGATTAGTCTTGGCTGGATATAACAGAAAGCCCACAAATAATCATGAATTCAAAGTGATATAAATATATTTCTCTTTATGCCTGTAAAGTCTGAACGGGTCAGCCCAGGACCATCACGGTGCACCCTGTGTCAGGCCCCCTGGATCCTTGTGCCTCTACTGTGTTCCACTGTGTATGAGTTTTATTCCTGAGGTTACACCATGGTCCAAGATGGCTGCTGATGCTCCAGCCATTACATCACATTTTAATCAACAGGGAAGAGGAGACCATGAAGGGCACACCTTCTCCCTTCCCCAGTAAGAATACTTCCTAGGAGTTACACACACACACACATTCCTCTTAATTTCTATTGCAAGAGGAACGTGGTTGAACTATATTGCAAATAGGACAGGGAAATTCAGTCTTTATTCCTGGTGGCCACGTACTCAGCTAAAAACTGGGAGTTCTATTACTCGAGAAGGAGGGGAGTACAGATATTTGGGGCAGCCAGAATTCTACACATGCCCTAAAATTGTACACCTGAGAAAAAATATTTTAAGGAGTAACAATAATGACAACAATAATAAAAATAATTATAATGTGAACTCTTGTGTAGCCACCGCTCAGACGGAAGAGTAAAATCTCTCTTTAAGTGTTGGTTGCTCATGACTAATGACTCTGTCTTCCCCATCCCTGACCCCTCCCCCAGGGAATACTAATTTGAATTTATATTCATCTTTCCCCTGCTTCTCTATATCATTTTTACCATTTATATTTGTAGCCCCCAAAACATATAGTTTAGTTTTAGCTGCTTTTTAAACTTTATGTAAATATAATCTTCCTTTATATGTAATATTTGTGCTTTGCTTCTTCCCTCTAATATTTCATGCATGAGATTCATCCATTTTAACACTTATGGTGTCACTCGTTAGTCTTTACGCTTGTTTGGTATTCTAAGCAAGAATGTGTGACTGTATCACAGTTTGTCTACCAGTGCTATTGTTCATGGACGTTTATGTTGTGTCCAGGCTTTTTACTATCACAGCGCTGCTGTAAACATCCTAGTACAGATCTCCGGGTGCACATGTGTAATCCTTTCTCTGGATGAGCCCACTGGGTGCTGTGACTGGGGTGCAGGTATGTCTGAGTCATGGACCTGCCTGTACTTGAGTAGCTGGGCAGGGGCTGGAGCAGCCTGGATCCTGGACCTCCTGGCTGGCCCCAATGTCCTGGAGAAGCCTTGCCCACTTACTCCACTGTGCCATGCAAGTACTATCATTTTTTTGCACAGCAAAAAAGGCTGGGGAGCACAGCTCTAGGGACATCACCAGGTGGGGAACTGCTGCTCATGGGTGATGTGCAAATCACCTTTACTAGGTATGGTTAAGCGTTTTCCAAAGTAACTGTAACTCTGACTGCTACAGCTGACAGTTCCTATTGCCCCAGATCCTTTGCAGTACCTGGAATTGGCCTGCTTTTTAATTTGTGCAAATTTGGTTGTAGCAAAATGATATTTTGTTGTTTTGTTTTAAATTAACAAATAATGCAAGTTAAATACAGTAAATCAATTGTATATTGTTGAACATGCATATAGTAAACAAAACAAAATGCCAAATTCATGTACAGGTCTTCCTCTACTGTGGGGTTATGTCCCAATAAACCCATCCTAAGTTGAAATTATTGTTAAGTTGAAAATGCGCCTTACCTACTGAACAGCCTACCTTAAACATGCTCACATCGTTAGTCTACAGTTGGACAAAATCATCTAACACAAAGCCTATTTTTATAATAAAGTACTGAATTTCTCATGTAATTTATTGCATGCTGTACTGAAAGTGATAAACAGAATGTCAGTGAGTCTATCAGTTGTGATTGTGCAGCGGACTGGGAGCTCCAGCCTACTGCCCAGCGTTCTGAGAGAGTATCATACTGCTTATTACTGACCCAGGAGAAGGTAAAAATTCAAAAGCAGGGACTGTCTGTAGTACTAAAAAATCTATGACAAAATACAGTAGTTCATTGATCCTCCCTTCCTTAATCCCTCCAAAATCAACCATTATTAGTTTTTAAAATAATTTTTCTGGCTTTCACACACCACATATTTCTAAATTCTATCTATCTTACTATCCTGCTACCTTTGGATTAATCACTTTAAGACATAATTTTTTAAAAATTTATTTATTATTTCTTTTTGGCTGTGTTGGGTCTTCGTTTCTGTGTGAGGGCTTTCTCCAGTTGCGGCAAGTGGGGGCCACACTTCATCGCGATGTGTGGGCCTCTCACCATCGCGGCCTCTCCTGTTGCGGAGCACAGGCTCCAGATGCGCAGGCTCAGCAGCAGTAGCCCACATGTCCAGTTGCTCCGTGGCACGTGGGATCCTCCCAGATCAGGGCTCAAACCCGTGTCCCCTGCATTGGCAGGCAGATTCTCAACCACTGCGCCACCAGGGAAGCCCAAGACATAATTTTTTTTTTTTTAATGGTATGCGGGCCTCTCACTACTGTGGCCTCTCCCGTTGCGGAGCACAGGCTCCGGACGCGCAGGCCCAGCGGCCATGGCTCACGGGCCCAGCCGCTCCGCGGCACGTGGGATCTTCCCGGACCGGGGCACGAACCCGTGTCCCCTGCGTGGGCAGGCGGATTCTCAACCACTGTGCCACCAGGGAAGCCCCAAGACATAATTTTTAATATTTCCTATTAGAGTAGATGACAGTTTAGCCCTCATATCCTGACACCCCCTCTGCTTCCCCTCTCTACTCTTCCAATATAGTTATATTACAATTTTTGGTTAAATCAAACTGAATCTGTTGGTATAGATCACATCGTATCTATACCATCATAGCTTAACTTAGCATTATAGTGTACTCCAGTTGTTTCCTTTCTTACCCTTTGTATTTCATAAAGTTATTAGTTGCCTCGCTTTTTCATTTGCCAAATATTTTCTAATCTACTAGTCATTCTTCCCACATTTTCCAATACCCTTTTTTCTGTACTTTTCCACATTACTTGTTCCTGGAGACTCTCTGCCTGGAGGTCTCTTTCTCCTCTGAGCTGCCCTACCTGCTCTCTGGGCTGGCTTCACACTGTCATCCTAACATTTGCTTCTGCTGATGCCTTGCCTTTCTCCTGGGTGGGAGCCCTGGTTCCTGAATTCCACCCATGCCTTCCTGGTTTACTCTCTTGTTTTGGTGGGAACCGTTCTCCTGTGGTTAAGTGAAGACAAAAAGGTGGTTCATTGGTAGAAATCATAATGATGACAAGTTAGTCTCCCGGAAATGCTCCTCTGATCTGGACTCTGGTTGCCCTGGATGCTTGGGCTTTTGCCCTTCAACAGCATCCCTGAAAGTTTACTTCTCTCCAGTTTTCTGGACGCTGTGGCTTCTTTGTCTACTCCCTTGTTTATGGAGCACATCCACCTGTAACTCATTGAGGAAAGACACACAGGAGGTAAATCGTTTGAGATGTGTTTTTCCGAAAACAATTTTACACCACCTTCACAGTAGATTGACAGTGGGTTTGGATATGGAAATGTGGGTTGGAAATCAGTTTCCTTTAAAATTATGAAGGCATTGCTCCACTGTGTTCTTGTTTCCACGTTGCTTTTCTCAAGGCTGGGGCCACTGTCTTCCTGATCTTCAAACATGCCCATCACTGTGCCATAGTCAAGATACAGAACTAGCCCATCACCATGAACATCTCCCTCATGTTACCTCTTTAAAGTCAAACCCCTCCATCCCCTGCCCACCCCCCTCACTATTATCCCTAACTCTTGGCAACCTACATTCTGTTTTTCTTCTATATAATTTCATCGTTTCTAGAATACTGAATAAATGGAATAAGAAAGCATGTGAACTTTGAGGCTGACCTTTTTTCACTCAGCATAACTGAGAGCTAACCAAGTTGCTTTACACGTCAATACTTGGTTCCTTTCTATTGCTGTTCTATGGTATGGGTGTACCATTTTGTTTAAGCATTCAGCTGTTGGGGGTCATTTGGTTTGTTCTAGTTTTTAACTATTGCACGTACAGTTGCTATGAACAACCATGAATAGATTTTTTTGCACATACATAAATTTTCATTCATCTGGGACAGACGCCCAGGAGCACAATTGCTAGGTCATATAGTAAGCGTAAGTTTGTTCATTTAAGACACTGCAAACTATTTTCCAGAGGGTTTTTACTGTTTTATATTCCCACCAGCAATGTATGAGAGATCCGCTTTTCTGCACCCTTGCCAGCATTTGGTGCAGTCATTATTTTCTATTTTAGATGTTATGCTGGGTGTGTGGTGATATCTCATTGTAGCCTTAATTTGCATTTCTCTAACGGCTAGGATGTCACCTCCTCAAATTTTGTGCTCTGGCACTACTTTTACCTCCTGGTTCTGCCACCACCTCTGCACTCCCAGTCCCAGAAACACCGGCTACTCTACCACTTCCTGAATATTTGAAAAGTCTTGGGAACAAACTAGGTTAGTTCACAGTTTTTCCCCTGTTAGCCTAGAATTTATCTTCCTCTGGTCTGCTAAGGCAGTTACCACTTGTTCGTATGTTTTTCAGCTTCCAGAATCTTCTTGGTTTTGTCTCCTGTTCTGCTCTTCTATCCTTAATGGTTTATGTCATAACCAATTCTCATTACTATAGTTTTAGTGGGATTTTGGAGGGAAAATAATGAGATGCACGTGCTCAGCCTGTGATCTGAACCTGAATTCCCTATATCAGGGGTCCCCGGCCCTTGGGCCGTGGCCTGTTAGGAGCCGGGCCGCACACCGGGAGGTGAGCGGCGGGCGAGCGAGCAAAGCTTCATCGGCTGCTCTCCGTCGCTCGCACTACTGCATGAACAAGCCCCCCCACCCCATCCGTGGAAAAATTGTCTTCCACGAAACCAGTCCCTGGTGCCAAAAAGGCTGGAAACTGCTGCCCTACACGATTTTAAAGAGACATATCCTTGACTGCTAGTGAAGTTGGCTTTTTTCAAACAGTTATGAGCCTGTGTGTTTCTTTTTCTGTGAAATGCTTGTTCTTAAGTCTTGCCCATTTTTTCTATGAGACTGTTTGCCTTGTCATATTGATTCCTAGGAGTTCCTTATGTATTTTGTACGTCGTCTCTTGTCAGTTAGATGTGTTGCAAATATTTTATGTCAGTTTGTGACTTCTCTTTTCACTGTCTTCATGGTTTCTTTTAATTAATTGAAGTTCTTAATTTTAATGTAGTTGAATTTGTCAGTTTTTCCTTTATTGCTTGCTCTCGTTTGAGAAATAATTTTCTACTCCATAGCCTTTTTCGTTATGCTTTTCACCTTTTGTCTTTAATCACCAGAGCTTTATTTCTAAGTACGGCACGAGGTAGGGATTCATTATTTTCGATATGGTTAGCCAGTTTCCCAGTATCTCATACAAACTCCATCCTTTTTTGCACCAATCTGCACTGTTTACTCAATCACAAACTATACTTCAAGTTTCCCTAAATATGTATTTTAATTGTGTTCTTATTCTCTTCTCTTTTTCTCTTTGTCCATCCCAGCATCTATGCCAGATGGTTTAATGACTTTGGCTTTATCACAATTATTGATGTTTTGGTGGGGCAAGCCCCCCAGCTTCTCCTCTCCAGGACTGTCTTAGCTGATATTGGTCACTTTCTCATACATAAAATGTAAAATCAGTTTGCCAAGTTTCATGAAAAGACTTCTTGGGATTTTTGATGTAATTGTATTAAATCTTTAGATCAGGTTTGGGAAATTTGACATCTTTATGAAATACACAGCATATCTTTCCTTTTACTTAGGTTTTCTTTCATGTCTTTAAAGAAAGTTTTAATAATTTACCCATAAAGTGTTTACACACTTCTTTTTGGTTTTATTCCTAGGTGTTTTATATATATTTTTTGCTCATATTGTAAATGGCATTTAAATTTTATATTTTCTTACTGATTGTAGTCGATAGCAATGTACGGAAATGCAACTGAGTTTGGGATATGGATTTTGTATCCAGCATACTTATTAAACTTTCTTATTAACTAAGTAAGTAAACAAATAAATAAATATTTGTTTGTTGTTCGTTTTGCTTGTTCGTGGACAATCATATCACCGACAAATGATGAAAATCTTTTCTCTTTTCATTTTTTATGCATTTATTTCCCTTCTTTCTTCACAGAATTGTTTGAAAACGTTGCTTAGCTTCTATTTTTATTGTGGTAAAATATACATATCATAAAATTTACCATTTTAACTATTTTAAGTGTACAGTTCAGTGGCATTAAATATATTTACATTGTTGTGTAACCATCACCACCTTCCATCTCCAGAACTTTTTCATCTCTCCAAAATGAAACTCTGGGCCCATCAAATGCTAACTCCCCATTTACCCCTCCCCCAGCCCCTGGCAACAACTATCCTACTTTCTGTCTCTGAATTTGACTCCTCTAGGGACCTCATATGCACGAGTGGAATAATACAGAATCTGTCTTTTGGATAACGTCTTACATAAGCATATTCAACATGAATAACCACTAAAAGAATGCAAGTAGTATGTATAGCTTCCAAACCAGAAGAGGAGGAAAAATAAGAAATTTTAAAAAAGCTTAATTCTTATGAAGGCCAAAAAGGAGGGGGAAAAATGAACAAAAACCAAAACAAAAACCAGAGGAAAAGTACTAATAGAAACATTATGATGCAGAAATCAGGGGAAATTGCCTGCAACACCACCTGTAGGCAGGAGGAACTCACGGCATCCCCAGCTCGGCTCCCTGGATCTAGCTGGCCCACTTCGTGGTTCCTAAGGACTAGATCCTGCAGAGACCTCACCACCCACATGACCCCGGGTCCATGCTGCCTGCCTGCAGAGGACTCTCAAGAATTCCAGGAGGTGCAGTGATCCCGTCGTAAAGCAACATAAAACGCTATAAAAGAGTTTAACCGTGCACACATGGCAGACGTAGCATTTAATTTATCGCTCTGCAAAATTAAAGCCGTTCCAGGGTTTGCCGTCACTCAGGCAGCATGGAGTTATTTATTGGACACTGCCAGAGCTGAGGGGATCCGAAATTCAGGTCAGGAAAAGTCAAGCTTTACAAAGGCGTGTCTGAGTCCTCAGGGGCCCAGCCAGCTCAGCGCGATGCTCCTGGGTTGCTTTGCTGCAGACGCAAGAAGGGGAGAAATGACTGTTCATTTCCCTGATGAGAAATCGGAGGCTCCGTGTAGGTGTCTGCAATGCCACCTCTCCTGTTCTCCTTGCTCTGACCCCCCGGACTAACTTCTGGAACTCCACGTGGGCTGTCTCCTGCACCTGTCCTCGAGCAGTGTACCAGGCGACAGGTGCTTGAAATGCATGCTTCCACCATGCCTGGCCCTGTGAGGAAGGCGCGATCACCCCCATAGGACAGATTCGAACCCAGGCTCGGAGAAATGGATTGCCTGGCCTGGCGCTGTCCACCCAGGAGGTGCTGAATCTGTGATTTCAAAGAGAACCACCAGGCAGTGGTCCTGGTCCCTGGGAGGAGAGGGGCAGGGCAGACACAAGGCCTCTCTTGAAGGAGAGAAGCTGCTTTGAAATACGTCTGGGCAGGGAATTCCCTGGCGGTCCAGTGGTTAGGACTCCACGCTTTCAATGCCCTGGGCCCAGGTTCCATCCCTGGTTGGGGAAATAAGATCCCACAAGGTGCAAAAAAATTCAAAAATTAAAAAAACAAAGAAATGCCTCTGGGTAAGTGCTAAGGCACCCACCGTGGATTCTCCCTTCAAAGCACTTACACAGGCAATTACACACCAGGACTGATGAGGTGGGGGCCTGTGGCCGAGCCCCTGGGCTCTAATCAGCCGAGTAATACGGCTGTTTGTGTCAATATGCCGAGGCAGGAGGAATGGCGGCTCAGCCGCTGCCTGACGAGGCGGGGATTTGGGGTGCGTGGCTCCCCAGAGGGAGGTGGTAGCCCCTTTGTCCTCCCGTCCGCGGGGCCTGGGAAAAGAACGTGGGGGCTGGGGGAGCCTCAGGCAGGCGGCCCACGGTGGTCATTTGCCCCCAGGCCGGCAAGGCACTGCCCGCCCCGTGGAAGGTGCTCTGCCAGCTGGGGAGGGGGCGCTCAGTGCCCGTGGTTGCCAGGAAGCACTTTAGAGGTCAGGGCACCCACACCTCCGAGCCTTGGCTCCGCCTCAGTTCCTTTGAGAGGAGAGAGAATAGAGGCGTTGAATGGAGCAGGGGCCAAGCACTGGCAGCCCTTGCCTACGTCCTCTCCTTCCAGCCCCACCCGCATCCTGACACCCACATTCCAGAAGAATCAGCCAATGCTTGTCCAGAGGGGCCGGCTTGGCCCCAGACACGCGGGAGAGATGGTGTTGAGACAGGTCCTGTTGATGGGCTTGCTGTGACCTCGGGCAAGAACCTCCCCTCTCTGGGCCTGAGTTTCCTCTCCGTGGAACGATCTGGATCTTCAGCTGGGACTCTCTGCCCTTCGGAGACTTGGCATGCCAGACGGCTGTGGGGTTTGGGGGCGGGAGGGGCCCGGCAAAGGGGAGGAATCTCTGCACCCCCGCGCAAAGCCTGCCTTCTCCCCACTTGCCACGCCCAGGGAGTCCCCTGCAGCCACGCCGAGTCACACAAGGGAATCCTGCGACAAGCTCATGGGGAGAGACACCCTCATTGCATGCATCTCTCCGGTACACATGCTCAGTGCCAGATGCCACGATGGGGGCTGGAGACCCACGGGAGTTCACGAGGCTTAGGTCCTGTAGAGGCAGGTGTCAAACTGTCCCACGTAGCTGTAGGATGGGGCTGGGGCCAGCCAGACCTGACTTTGTGTGGCGCTTGAAGGGCGCGGTCAAAGCCCACAGGCCCCTGCTGCAGGTTCCGTCAGTCCCCTGAGGACCCCCGGGCTGGGCCAGGCTTGCTTCCTCTCTCCTTCCGCGCACACGTTGTGTTTTCTGGCCCCTGCCCACAGACCTGCCCCCACCCCCAAGCCCCGTCCACCCACCCCCATGCGTGCTGAGCTTTCCCACCCCCTTCAACACCAGGCTCCGGCAGGATCCCACCCAGTTTGGGAATGATCTTGGAGTCACTTCCATGAACCTGTGTGCAGGTGTCCCACCTGTACAAGGCCCGGGTCCCACCCTCAGAAGCAGATGGTGCCAGAAGTGCATACACGAGGTGGACGGGCAGGTGCCAGGACAGAGACCACAGCCCGGGGCCGCGGGCAGAGCACACTCCCGCGGGGGAGGTGTCAGCCCGACGACCTCAAACGGTTTTGGTGACCGTACCAGACTGCACCTGTGTCTCGGGGAGGGGGTCTGCTTGGATGCCACCCTCTCCGGAAGCTCTCCCTGCTGCCCATTCCTCCTCACCTCCCGCCCCTGCTTTATTTCCCTTTGCAGCACCAATCATTGCCCAGAAAGAGCTATTCATTTATTAGTATCCCCACTAGGATGCAAGCTCCACGTAAGCAGAAAGCCTCACCCGTATTTCTTTTCTTGCTGAATCCTTGGCATACAATGCAGCGCCTGGCACATGGTAGGTACTCAATATCTGTCGAGTAAAGGAACGAATGAATTAGCGGCATATCCCCCACCAGGAAGGTCTGCACACAGCACGGGTAGCAATATTGCACTCACAGCACAGGTGACGGCTTGTGTCCTCCTGCTTTCCCCTCTTGTGTGCACGGCTGTCACACATTTCCATGAAATCTGCAGAGTTTTCACTTGTGTTGCCCGTATGCAATTCAGCAGGATGGGTGTGCATTCCTTCTTTCACTCTCCCAGAGCGAGCTTCGGACCCTGGGGTTCTCCCCAGAACGTTGCTTCTCTGGACTTGGGTCCAGGTGCACCTTAGTGGCAAACTTGCCTCACTCAGTGGAGCAGTGTTTTCAGGGTAAGTTCCCACGCGGTGAGATTACTCGGCACGGGAGCCCTCGTTGCTCTCACCACACAGCGCAAGTTGCATTCTGGAAGCCGTGTGCCAGCTCACAGGGCCACCAACAGGGCAGGCGTACAGGGTGAGGTTAAGCCTGCATCTGGCCATGGGGAGACCTGGCTGAGCCCAACCCCAAGGGCAGGGTGATGGAGAGACATCTGCGACCGGCCCACTCGGGAAACGTGCCATCAGGGGCCTTGCCTTGGCGGTGCCGGGCACCCTTGGGCGGGATCAAGGGCACAGGGGGTGCAGGGGCTGTGGTAGGGGAGGAGAGTCCATGGGGCCCACGGAGTCAAACACCATGCAGAGAACCGTGGCTACGTCCCTGATGGAGGAGGTCGGCGGCAAGGAGCTTAACAGATGAGAAAGGAGTAGGACACGAAAACAGAGGAGAGAGGGCAGGAGGGAGAGACCAGAGGGGCCAGCAGAGCTGCATCACCGACCTGGGCAGCCGTCTATGCATTCGCGCGCCTGGCACCCTCTCCTCTCCTGGAGTGTAACAGCAGCCCCCTGCAGGGTCCCCGCCACAGGGCTGGCTTCCACTCCCCCACCCCAGCCCCTGGTGGAAGGATCAGACTCCAGGCCAGTTACTCAGCTCCAATGCACACTGAGTGCCAGGCACAGCCCGGGGCTCACAGGTGCTGAGAAAAGGAGAGAGAGGAGTTTGCAGAAGAGGGGGACACCCAGTGCCTTGGAGCCACGGCAAGGAGTTAGGCCAGGCTTTATCCCGAGGGCTCCGCAGAGTGTTTCCAGAGGGGATGGCGGGGAAAGCACACGCCCCCATGCACCATGCCAGCTGCAGTTTCTCCACCTACAGGACAGGGTTGTTGGGTGACAAGTTCCAACACAGGCCACCCAGGCCACGCCTGCCTCACTCTCTGGTGGGGAGCCAGAGGACGCCTGCCTTAAACTTTTCTTGAGGTGAGAAAAGCTGACATTTAAAAAAGTTGTCAGCCAAGCCCCACTTCTTTAATCCAACGCAGCTCCAACTGGACTGATCCTGAAATAGATACAATGACACACTCTGGGCAAAATAATAAAAATAAGTAAACTGCAGGATTTCCCGTTCAGCCCCAACATGTAAAGAGTTTGGAACTCATCACTCCTCTCTTTACAACTGGAAAAAAAAAAAAAAAAGCAGACCAACTGGAAATCAATGACTTTTCTCAGACCCAGCAGAGAAAGGAGGTTGCAAAGCAAACCACTGCCCTGAAGTCTGGAGAGTCAGTAACCACAGAGAAACAAACCTGAGAGCTACTTCCCTGGAGCAAACGCCACTGGAGCACTGAACTGGTAGAAACACTGGTGGACTCTTTGATGAATTGCTAGAGGCTGAGTGCGAACCAGCAGGACAGCGAGGAATTCCTGGGAGCCACAGTCGTAGGGGGTCCCCAACCCTTCCCTGGGCGTTTCCTCCAGAAACCTGACCAGGTTCTCACGAGAAGATCTGAGAGAGATCCCAGCATCTCCAGCAGCGAGTGGAGAAGGTAAGGGTGTGAAATATGCCCAGAGCCTTCTCCATAGCAAAGGCCCGCTCTTGAGGTAAAGGCTTTGCTGGAGGGCAAGTCCTCAACCTTGTCCACCTGGGGGAAGGGGGTTCCTCCCACTCCAGCCCCCTCCAGCCTTCCTGTTCCACCTTGGGATAAAAAACTAACAAGCAAACGGTAGGTGAGGGCCAAGGCTTCAAGGAAGTAGATTGAGACCGTTGCAGCAGGAAAGGAGTAGAGGCAATGGGAAGTAAGCTATACCCTCAGAGAAACACATGGGAAGCTCACAGCCCAAGGTCACAGGGTCAGTAAAAAACTGACATTGTTTGGAAGGTTATAGAGTGCCCCCCTAACCCCCCCCAACAGGGCCCCCTAGAACAACAGCGGACTCTGGGAAAGACACAGGCTCTCCCTAAGGAGCAGGACTCAGAGAGGCTCCAAGTCAACGGCGGGGGGGGGGTGGTGGTGCAGGCATTAGGCACAGACCAACTGCTAAGCTAGGTTAACATCAAGCCTCACACTAAGGCCTGGTTACCTCAGTCCCTGTCACCCACTCCAAATAGGTCAGCTTTTCAGCAGAAAATTACAAAGCATGTTAAAAGCTAAGAGACAAAAACAAAAATATCATCTGAAGACACCATGAGACCATCAGAAAGAGACTCAACTATAACATAGATGGATGAATTATAAGACAGGGAATTTAAAATAACTATGATTAATATGTTAAAGGCTCTAATGGAAAAAGACAACATGCAAAAATGGATGAGTCAGCAGAGAGAAGAAGATGTTAAGAAAGAGTCAAGACTATGCTAGAAATAAAAACCATTGTAGGGCTTCCCTGGTGGCGCAGTGGTTGAGAGTCCGCTTGCTGATGCAGGGGACATGGGTTCGTGCCCCGGTGCGGGAAGATCCCACATGCCACAGAGTGGCTGGGCCCGTGAGCCTTGGCCGCTGAGCCTGCGCGTCCGGAGCCTGTGCTCCGCGACGGGAGAGGCCACAACAGTGAGACGCCCGCGTACCGCAAAAAGAAAAAACAACACACCATTGTAACAGAAGTGACAAAGCCCTCATCCATAGACTAGACATGCCCAAGGAAAGCATCAGTGAGCTTGAGATAGTTGACAGAAACTTGTCAAACTGTTCTCCATGTCTCTTAATATCTCTCTTACGTTTTCTACCTCTTTTCTCCCTGAGCTGCATTCTGCGGGATTCCTTCAGTTCTATCTTCTGATTTAGTAATTCTCTCTTTGGCTGTATCTAATCTGCTCTTGTAAACCTCTGTTGAATTTTTAATTTCAATAATTTTTATTTCTAGAAGTTCACTTTTTTTCAAATCTGCCTAACCATTTTTACTATTCTCTGTTTTACAAATGTGTGTCTTTATTTTCCCCAATGACTTCTTTCAGAATTATTGAAGGTCCTTTTAAAAATTTCACATCTGATAATTGCAATGGCTTGCGTCCTGCTAGGTCTGTTTCTGCTGATGCTTACTCAGGATGTCATATTTCATGTACATTTTTCAATTTTGTTTGTGAGCTCATACTCCCTGAAGTCCATTTATAGAAAGTCCTTGAGATTTGTGTTCAAAGTGTGGTTTTCCCAAAAAGGATTTGTCTGGGGACACGACCAACCCAGGAACACTTTAAGTAAGTTATCTTTAGGGCACACGGATGTGGATCCCAGCCCCCAAACCTTCACACATGAGAGATTATGAGTGAGCATCCTTAGTGGGCCGTCCCCCTCACACACACACCCCTTTCCCCTCCACTGAGACCTCAGGCCAGGTTAGGTGTGTCTCCCGGGTCTTTTCTAGTCTGTCTGCTGGGCAGCTTGACCTTGGGACCCTGGATTTGTGAAGAGGATCGTGGAACCAGCCCACCATCCTGCAGGCTTGTCTCCCTTGCCAACTCCTCCCTCTCGACCCCACACACACGTGGTTTCTGAAACCCAGGCTGAAGGCCACCCAGGGTCAGTGGGTGCCTTGGGGCAAACACCAGTGACTGTGTTCACTTTCCATCTCGGAGTTATGTTTTTCTGACTCTGGGGTTTTCTCTTACTTCCTCACAAACTCAAACAAGCTTTAAAAATATCACTTATCTTTTTAAGTCCCTGCACATCGAATCAGCCGTGTTGCCAGAATGAAGGTCTGTCTCTGTCACCCTCTCCTCTTTAGCACAGATACCAGAGGCTGAGCCTTGGGGCCCCCCCGCCCTAGAGGCAGGTTGTGGGCACCACAAGAAGGCGAGACTGCGAGCCCTTGGCAGGCAGATGCTGCCTCTGGACACTCTTTTAAAAATGGTTGAGACAGAATTCACACACCGTGAAATTCACCATCCGTTTGCCTCTGCTGTGCAAGAGACCACCCCCCTTCCTCGTGGCTGGCAGCAAACCATTCGAGCTGCTCACGACTCTGCGGGGTGCTGGCTGGTCTCAGCTGGGCCCCTCCTGCGTCTACAGTCAGCAACGTCCCAGCTGGGGGCTGGATGGTCTGGGCGGCTCACCCGTCACTCAGTGGCCGTCAGCTGGGGTGACTGAGGCTGGAGGGTCCACTTCCACGCTGGGGATCTCAGGGCCCCACCTCCCTGGATCCCGACGCAGAGTCTCATCCTCCAGGGCCTCCCCGTGTAGCTTGGTTTCTTTCATCTGGTTCATCTCAGGGCAGGAGAACTTCCTACACATCAGCTGGTTTCCCCAGAGCAAGCATTCCGCTGAGCAAGGCAGAGCTGCGAGACCTCATATGACTCGGTCTCTGAGGTCCCAGCACATCACACCCACAGGCTTTCTGGTCACGCCACACAGGCGAGTGCGGATCCAAGGCTGGGGTGGGTTAGAGTTCAGTTCTCAATGGGAGGGGAAGCAAAGGACCACCTTCAGCCTCCCAAAGTCTGCCCTGTGGGCACAAAGTGTATATATGCCTCTCATAGGCAAAACACACCCAAGCTCACTCGGGGCTCCCACCAAACGAACTGGACCCCCTTCCAGCCTCCACTGGCCTTGCCTGGGTTTGGCCTGGTTGAGGTCCAGAATCACCTCGTCAAGTCAACGCTGCCTGCCCGTGGGGGTCCCCGGTGTGGTTCCTCAGGGAGGGGCTCTGAGACCCCTGAAAATCTGTGACTCTGACCTGGTCATCTGACCCCACCCATCAGCGTCCGTGCAGAGACCTAGACGGACTCGCCAGGGTGGGCACTTCTGTTCAACAAGGCAGAAAATGATGGTCTGTCCATAGCAATCCCGACGTCCAGCCGGGCTCTGCGGCCGGGTCCTGCTCCCTGAGAAAGACCGCCCCGGGCCCCAGCTTCAGCCTCTGCGTCCCGGTTTGCCTGAGCCACTCTTCCTTTACCATAGGAAATAGCCGTTGCTTGGCCCCCCTCCCGCCCACAGGAGGTGGAGAGCGGTGGTGCAGCTTCTCTAAAAGCTGTGCGGATTCTTGTGCATTAATTGGTGGTCATCTTGACTGGACAAAAGCCACCTACCCTGCCTTCCGAGGAAGCCTTTCCTCCCCTTGGGTGACCTGCTCGGGCTGCTGGGGCTGCAGTGAGGCCCTTACCGTTCTTGGCAGTCTGTTGATTGGCCGGGAGGGTCAGGGCACACCCTCGAGACTTCGAGACGCACCTTTGTTGAGCTGGGGGAGTAGCTGAGATGCCACCTTAAACCTTTCTGAAGTCTGAACAAAAGGTCTGCCAGTGCCCTGGCTTTCAGCCACATGTCTCTGCCCTGAAGTCATTTCTCGTGTTGAGAATCTCTGTGGAGGGTTTGAAGTGAGTTATTTTTGAGCGCAGCAAACCCTGCATCCTTCATGCTTCCTCTAAATTCCACTCAGAAAAGTAACCGTGCCTGCGTTAGCTCATCTCTCTTTTTGTGTTTAATCACAGGCAGCTAGAGGAAGCCAGCTGGCTCTTCTGAATCCTGCCTGGAAGTTTCCACAGCCAGACTCACGCCTGCCCATCTCTCTTCCACGGTACCACAGCTAAGCTCTGGCGAACTTGCCATCACCAGGTACCAGGGAGCCTTTCCTTCAGCCTCCAGGGACACCCCATGGCCCCTAGAGCCCTCACAAGCCCCTTGACCTCAGTGCCCTTCCAGCCCCATCTCTACCTGGTGCCCAAGCCAGTGCAGTGACCCTTGTTTGAAGTTTCTGCTTTTTATTTTGGTTGCATCGCACGGCAAGTGGGATCTCAGATCCCCCAGGGATTGAACCCGTGCCCCCTGCATTGGGAGTGTGGAATCTTAACCACTGGACCTCCAGGAAAGTTCCCGTTTGAAGCTTCTGCTACAGCAGCACCTACTCGCAGGCCCCACTCTGTGTCTCGGGGCCTGTTGCGAAGTAATAAACCACCCCAAATTCAGTGGCTTACAATCGCCTTTTATTTCTCTCCTGATTCGACGGTCAGAGCTTGGAAACAGCTCAGCGGGGAGGTTTCCCTTGGCTCCACATGGCATCAGCTGGGGCCGCCACCCCCAGATGGTGGGCTCACCCACATGCCCAGACCCTGGCACCCCTCGGTCCCTCTTTCTCCACACGGAGGCGAGGGAGGTGGGCTCTTCCACGCAGCGGGTCCCCCAGGGCGGGCTTCCCAAGTGAAGCGGCAGAGCTCTGGTCTTCAAAAGACTTGGATAGCACTTCCGCCACATTCTCTTGGTCAAGCCAGTGGCTGAGGCCGGTGCAGACTCCAGGGCGCCAGGACGTTAGACCCCATTTCTCGAGGGAGGAGAGGCAAGGATTCGTCTGCGTCTTGACTCGGCCGTGGTCCCTGCAGTCCGGAGTCTCCGGCACGGCTCTCCGCCTCCCAGCCCCTTCCAGGATGCCAGCCTCCCAAGCTTCTCTTTGCTTCTGGGGCCTAAATCCCCACCAGGAGAACAACGAGGGTGGCGCCCCCCAGTCTCCACGCCTGGGTAGGGGGGAAACCCAGCCAGCTAGTCCCGACCGGGGTGGCTCTGGGCCCCCAGGTGTCTACACAGCAGCCCATGGGCAGGGAGACTTGGAGGGCCAGGGGCAAGGGCGAGGAGGCTGAGGGGCCTACGGAAGAGCAGGAGGCTTCAGGAGGAGGTCAAGGGGTCTCAGCAGGTGGGGGAGGGGCGGGGCTGAGCCAGCTGCAGCCTTGGCCAGCCCACTTTGTTCTCAGAGTCTCAGTTTATTCATCTGTAAACTGGACGGAAGGGTCATGGCCACGGCCAGGAGGCTGTCGGGAGGGTCGGGAGGCTGAAGGGTTCGGTCACAAAAGGTGTTCGGGAGGAATTCAACAGCATTCATTTTGGTGACAAGTTTTGCAGGCAGAGGGGAGCATAAGGGGACAAGGTGAGGCCAGGGCAGCCGGAGAGCCCCCTGGGGGAGAGGCAGAGGGGAGCAGTGAGGCTGGGGGCGTCCGGCCGTGCCGGGGAGCCTCGGATCTTGTCGCTGTGCCGTGAAAGCCACGGAGACGCTCGTGCAGCGTGGAGACCCCAGCCTGGCTTCTCAAAGATCACGGAGGAGGGAAGGCTGTGGGCTGAGCACTTGGGCCCCGCTGTGCTGGTGCAGGAAAGGAGGTGGGGAGACGGGCCTGCTGAGGGCTGCCGGGCAGGGGACGGGGTGGTGGCCCGGCTTGGCCCCCGGGGGCTCGTGAGCGCTGGAGGCCTAGGTAGGGGTGAGGGGTGGTGTCGGCTGTGCCGTGGCCTGTGTGCCCGCACACCGCTGGTGCCCCCTGCCAGGAAGCGCTGGGGGGGTGGGCAGGACGGCACGGGGGTCAGGGCAGTGGGCTCCCTCACCGCCCGGGAGGCTGTCCGGTCCTGGTAACGATGCTGCACCGGGTCCGGGGGTGCCTGTGACGTTCAGTGTCCAGGAAATTCACTGTTACTGCCGGCCACTGAACAGCAAGAGAATCCGTAATGGTGGCGGAGCAGAGCTAAAGTATTATCCATGTCTCAAATGACTTTGGATTATTGAAACTGTTCCACGGGCAGGAGGGGTGCGTGAACTCGGAGTGGCTGCCCCGCGAGCAGATGTGTGGCTACAGGTCCCCGCGTGGGGCGGGGCGCCCAGCTCCGCTGGGGGTGCGGGGCCGGCGCAGCCCTCCCATCCATCCTGGCTCATGAATCCTGTCCCGGGCCTGCCCCAGGGAGCCCAGGTAACCGGGATGCCGGGCTGACAGGGCCGCAGAGCAGGCAAGGTGCGCCCCCGAGCTCACACCCACAGCAGGACCAAGCCGGCGGGGGACGCCTCGCGCAGGAGCTGAGGGCCAGGGCTCCCCCGCGGGCGGCTCCCAGGCCCGCCTGACCAGTCCAGCGCCCTCACGTCACCCAGCTCCAGACGCCAACCTGGACGGCTCCTCCGCCAGCCCCCCACCCATTTTCATCTGCTGCAGACCTGACCTCGCCACCTGGCCGGGATGGGCTCCTCCTGGCCAAGCCACGGCTCCTGGACCCCTCATGGCGGCCAAGTCTGCACCCACCTACCCCGGCCCCCCAGCGGCTCCACAGACAGAGGCCCTGGGAGGAATCCGGGGTCCTCAGCATCCTGCAGTGGCCTTGGGGAGGGGAGGACAGGACTGCCGTCCTCGTCTCGGTCCGGGCAGAGCACTTGCCTGTGGTCACTGCCACGCGGTCAGCTGTGTGGCCGACAGACGTGGGTGGACGGGGACAGCCTCCCCTCCTGGGGCCTGCGCCTGTCCCCACCCCCAGCGTGGCCGCAGCTGCCGAGGCGGCCACCTCCGCGGGGAGTGCCAGCCGGGGAAAGGGCCCTTTCTTTCTTTCCTTTCCTTTGTTTTCTTCCATTGCCACTCAAAAAAGAAGAAGAAGAAAAAAAAAAGAAATTGCTCAGAGACAATTTAGAGCCTTTTGCTAAAAGTGCCTTTTATCATCACACAGAGAAGGCACCCCGCCCGCCCCGGGAGAACAGATTTTCAGCTCATTCTCTGGCCCTGCCCGGCTGCAGCTCTCTCCCCAGCCCCCGAGAGCGCCCTGGGCACCACCGAGGAGAGAAGCTCCTCGTCCTCTTAGCTCACCAGGAGGCCCTTCCCCTGGCCCCTCCATGCTGGTTGGGGTGGGGCTTTTAAAGGTGGGCGGGGCCTCCGGGAGTCTGCGTCACCACGGGGCGGGGCGGGGCGGGGCGGGGAGGGGCGCGGTCTGTGTGGGAGGAGAGGCCATGATGGGCTGCCCTGGTTGGCCGGGGCTCAGTTTGGGACACTCCCCCCCTGCCCGTCAGACCTCACGGGTGGGTTTTACGCCCTCGCCCTGTCTGTCCCCCTCAGGAGGGAATTGCCCACTTTGGGCTGAAATTCCGGCAGCGGCTGCCTCGCCCGGGCCCGGCCGTGGGACGTCCACGCTTCCTGATGGAGCCCGCGGGGGAGGCTGTCCTGACGCAGCCCCCGGCCCCTCTGTGCAGTTTGCTGCACCTGTACGCACGTGGCAGGGTGGCCCCGCCGCTCCAGGGCAGACGGGAAATGGCCAGCCGTGCCCCGGAGCTGGTGGTCTCTGTGTCCCAGGCTGGGCGCCGCCGGCCTGGCTGAGTCCCACCTGACGGGCGCCTTCTGCCACCATCCTCCCCACAGACGCAGCTGGAAGGCCCGGCCCACCCACGGTGTGACTGCTCGGAAGGCTTCATTCAGGTGGCCACGTGCCCAGGGCCCAGCTGGCCCAGCTGCCCTTAGATGCCACAGTGAGTTGAATGGGGCCCCCAGTAAGGTACGTCCACACACTGACCCCTGGGACGTGTGGATACAACCCTATTTGGAAAAAGGGTCTTTGCAGGTGTAGTTAAGGATCTTGAGATCATCCCGGATTATCCGAATGGGCCCCCAATCCATGGACTGGTGGGCTGAGGCAGAGACAGGAGGGACACGGCCAAGCCCAGGGACACCCGGAGCTGCCGGACACTGGGGGAGGCAGGAAGGACCCTCCCCTGCAGCCTCCGGAGGGAGCGCGGCCCTGGGACACCTTGACTCTGAACACTGGCCTCTGGAGCCGTGAGAGAACACATCTCTGTTACTGGAAGCCCCGCCGTGCCGCGTGTGTCACACCCCGAGAGCCGGCCCGCGGGCTCTGGCCGCCTCCCCGCGGGCTCTGGCCGCCTCCCCACGTGGCTGTCTTTCTCCCAGGGCTGCGGTGGCAGGACGCCAAGATTGAGTGAGGAAACGCGGGAGCGGAAGGCCAGTGCTGCGGTGGGGAGCACGGCGCGGGGGTGGGCGGAAGGGGGCGGCCACTGGGGGCCCCGAGGCCGGCGTGTCCGTGCTTGGGCCGGCCTTGAACTGGGCCTCAGCCCCCTCTTCGCCCGCGAGGAGGTTAAGCCCAAGGCCACACAGGCTAGGAAGCTGGGAGCCTGGATCTGACCCTGTGTCCCAGCCCCACGTCTGTCTGCCTCCCAAGAGGTTGGGCTCAGGTCTGCAGCCCAGAAGCCGGATTCGGACGAGCTGCTGCAGTCAAAAGGCTGGTGTGGGCGCGGGCCCTGGAGGGACCCCGTGTGCACGTCATGGAAGGCCACACGCCGCGGGACTTGCTCAGCCCAGGCCACCCTGCCCTGTTGGCAAGAAGTCTGCTTCCGTTTCGCAGGACCGCAAGGACCTCTGTGAAGCTAGCGCCGGAGCCGGCGCGTACCCCGCGGCGCAGTGACCACAGGCCTGGCGCACAGCCCCGGGCACAGAGCACGGGCCTCCATTCCTGCCTGCAGAGGTGCCGTGTGCCCTCCCCCACACAGGGCCTCCTCCCTACCCTGTCACTGGCATCTTGTCCAGGGCTGGGTTTTAACTTCGCGTGCTTCCACTCAGGCCGGAAACTCACTTTGCCTTGTGTCCACGGGGCACACATAGCTTCCATCAGAGACTTGCCAGGCTCTGCAGGGGAGGGCGTGCCGGGGGCCATTTATCCAGCCACAGAAGAGCCCTCCCGGCTGGAGCAGGCCAAGGCCTGGACGCGCACCGAGCCAGGTCCGGCCAGTCCACCGCGGCCGCCTACTCGCCAGGCCCCCTTGTCACGTGCCGTCAGAGGGCGCATGTCAAGCTGGGCCGGGATGCCCGGCAGCTGGCAGTGCTGGGGCCGCTGCCCCCTCGGGCTCCCCCGCCTCTCGGGGCTCCAGACGCAAGGGTGCTTATCACCGCTGGAGCCCCACCGTGCAACGCGGCATTTCAGACCCCGGGGCCGTTCGGCCGACACCCTGACCCGAGTCCCTGGAGCCTTTCCTCACCTGCCCCGTCCCGCCCCGAGGCTCCGTCACACTCCCTATCCAGCCCAGTGGCCGCTGTGCCAAAGGCCCAGGAGCCCGTCCCATCCCTCCAGCCCCAGGCCCTGGCCCCCTGGGGCTGGAAGCCTTGGCACCGGCATCCTGCGTGTGACTCCTGCTGGGGGGGGGGGCCTGCATGCCCCACCCAGGAAGCTGGTGAGCCGAATACGTGAGCCCAGCTGCCCTCGCGACCCTCGACCTCCTTTCAGGTCTGACAAGTTTCCGGCCCCGCCCTCATCATGGGCTCCAGGTCCCCGAGGGAGGAGCCTCAGGGCCCTGCCGGCTCCCTGTCTTCTCCCCTCCGGGGGCCCCAGTGGCCGAGTGGAATTCGGTCTTCTCTGGAAACATGCGGCCTCCCCATAACATCTGAAATCACAGACACCAGGTCCTTCAGTGCACAGATGGGGAAACCGAGGCCCAGGGTTGGGAGGGGATCTGACCCACCCCCAGGGGCCGGGGAGCTGCCTGGGCCCCATCCTCGCCCTCAGCTAGGCCTCCTGGCTCCAGCCCGCTCTGGCCCCTGACCGGCTGTGGTCTGCCTGGGTTGATGGATGCCTTGGCCTTTCCCAGCATTTGACTTTGACCTGAGGGGGCGCTGACTTCAACCAGGACGTGAGGATAGGGGTCACAGGGCCTGGGGAGGGGTTCTCCTCTGTGCCTCTGCCCCTGAGATCCGCAGAGTACCTGCCCTGCTCTCCTGGGGGCCCTTGGCCTGGCGCAAGCTCCCAGGACCAGCTGGTGTGCCCGGTTCTCACCACCCCACAGGGCGGGGCTCCTCCACATTACCCAGAACCATGGGAAGCAGACAGCCTGGGCACCCACCAAGGGCACATGGGGTCAGCAGATGGGGTCAACACCAGAACCCCACCAGGCCTGGGGACAGAAGCCCCTTGGGAAGAGGCTCTTGGAGGAGCAAAGCCTGTGCCCTCACCAGAGGTTGAACTGGGACCTGAGCTTGTGGCGGGCTCACCAGGGCCTGGTGGGCAGTGGCTGAGCTGCTTTGGAAGGATGCGGGGGCCAGCAGGCCTGGGACAGACATCTCCGTGTGCAGAGGATGACGTAGTTTTGGAAGCAGCACGTCCTCCCCTGGAGCAAAGCTGTCAGCCAAGGCTTAGCCTCCTCCAGGAAGTCCTCTGTGATTCACATGGTTGTGTGCCGAAGAAAGGAAACTCTGTCAGTATATTCCGGCCTTCTCTCCCCAGTTTGCCCCAAATCATGAGCTCGAAAGGAAGCTCTGCTATGCCCACTTTGTCTTCTGGAGCCTGGGAGGAACTGGCCAAGGACAAATCAACACCAACCGGGACAAGGGCTGAGTGTTGGGAGGGCTTGGGCTCTCGCCCAACAGCTGGGCTCTGCAGACATCGTTCTGAGTGAACTGTCCCAAGGGAGATGGGTGTGGCCCTCCAGACCACATCCTGTGCTCGTGGACGGAAGGCTGGGTGGGCGTCAGTGCTCAGGCCCAGTCCCTGTTTTGTGTAAAGGATCAGGCTTGGAGACACTTAGCGACTTGCCGGAGCCCCCAGAGACACACGGCAAGCCAGGAGGGAGCCTGCGGGCCCTGTGCTCTCCTTGATCGGTCTGGATACTGGCCAGGAGTCAGGGGTCATGCCCTGGAGCTTTGGACCACGGTAGATGCTGGCCAGAGCCTGCACCCCTGCCTTGCCCTGGAGGCCGTGCTGGACCCACTGCCCCCAGGAGAACCCGTTCACAGAGGACCCCCCAGGGGAACCCACCTGCACACAGGAGAAACCCCACTCCCTTCTCCGGGGCTGTTGCGGTTCCCTGGCTCTCCTCACTCTTACTTCTCACAGGGGGGGTTCCCATCCTCCAGAGAAGCTGCCGGGTGTTTTACAAGAGCCAGACTTCATGGTGCAGAACCCAGGGCCATAAAGGGGAGGGCAGTGAAATTTCTTACTGGGGTCAATTGCTTGGGGCCCCGGGGGCAGAGAGGCGCATGTCAGGGCTGCTCCTGGTCGAGGGGGGTTGGAAGGGTCCTAGCTGGGCACTCGGTCACCTGAGCTTGGCTCGGCCTCAGGGGAGATGGATGGTGGGTCAGCTTGCTACTTACATGAGGTTGGAGCTGACCAGGAGGGGGTGACGCCTGGAGAGGGGATATCGTGACTGTGGTTCCAATTCCCTCTGGGACCCACGGATCCTTTCCCCTCGGGGCACCCGACTGTCAGGGGAGGCGACTAGCTGGGAGAGCTCGGGTGCCGAGTCCTCGTTCCTATGTGTTGTCAGAGGACAGGTTCCGGGGGAGTGACTTCAGCGGGGTTCTGCAGGGGCAGCACCGCCATGGGGTCTGCGCAGCCCGAGGGACCAGCGAGCCGACCACCAGGTGACTTCGGGACGGCACTTCCAGGGCACGTGCTGGAGTAGAGCGAGGGTCGTCCAGGTCGCTGGATGCAGCGGGATATCCGGGACGGGGTGGTGGCCTCAGCCGTGCAGCCACATCGACGTGGCTGGATGTCCCGGGTCAGAGCCACCCCGGCAGGACCCCACCTGCCCTTGGCAATGGGGCTGAGTCCGTGTTCCTGGAGGTGACTGATTCCTCACAAAGGGTCCCTCTCTTTTCATGCAGGCAAGGCCCAGAGAGGAGAACGGTGCCACCCCTTCCTTCCTCCACCTCCAGCTCGCACCTGCGCCCTCTTCTGAGTCATCTGGGGGCTGAGACCCCAGTGAGTGGGAACCAGAGGGACCCCAGGCTCCACGGACATCCACGCCCAAAACACCGTTGCCCTGACTATGTGCCCGCAGGTGACAGGAACCCTCGGAGGCCGATGTCGGGGAGGGTTGGGGTGTCACCTGAGCCAAGAAACGAGGCCAGGGCACTGAAGTCGCGCGGAGAACATTCTCTACTGCAGCGCAACGAAGATGGAAATCACCCAGGTTCCTGGGAATTAAGAAAATAGCCCATCAGTCAAAGAAGAAACCATAATGAAGAAGCTAAGCATTTGGCTCAATAAATTAGAAAAAAAAAGGGGGGGGAAATAAAAAGAAGAGCAGTAATTAGTGAAATAAGAAAATAAATATACAAAAAAAGGCTCAATAATGCCAAAAAATTGATCTTTGAAAGGATTTATGAAACCTATAAATCTCTGGTAGGTCTGATCAAGAAAAATGAGAGAAGACATAAATGGCTGAGATTTGGAGTGAGAAAGGGAACATCTCTACAGCGTTTGCAGATAACAAAAGTTTAGGAAGAGGAAAAATTAAAATGGAATATTATAAACCAATTTATGTCAACGTGTTGGAAACATTTGATAAAATGGACAATTTCTAGAAAAATACACTTAAAACTCACACACTAGAAAGAAAAAACCTGAAAAGTCCTTACCTATGACTATTAAAGAAATTGAACTTAGGGACTTCCCTGGAGGCGCAGTGGTTAAGAATCCGCCTGCCAGTGCAGGGGACACGGGTTCGATCCCTGGTCCGGGAAGATCCCACATGCCACAGAGCAACTAAGCCCGTGTGCCACAACTACGGAGCTTGTGCTCTAGGGCCCATGAGCCACAACTACTGAGCCTGCGTGCCACAACTACTGAAGCCCGCGTGCCTAGAGCCTGTGCTCTGCAACAAGAGAAGCCACCGCAATGAGAAGCCCGTGCACTGCAACGAAGAACAGACCCCACTCGCTGCAACTAGAGAAAGCCCGCGTGCAGCAACGAAGACCTGACGCGGCCAAAAATAAATAAATAAAATAAATAAAAATTAAGAAAAAAAAAAGAAATTGAAAGCCTTCCCTCAAAGAAACTCCAGGACTAGATACCCCTCACAAGTTTTGCTTAAATATTTGAGGAAGAACTAACGCCAATTTTATACAAGGTCTCTTCCAGGTGACAGTAAAAGAGGGAGCTCGTCCCAACTTATTTTATCAGGCGAGTGTACCCTTAAGACACAGATCCAAACAGGAAAGTATAAGGAAGGAAAATCTCACCTATTAATACAGATGCATTTTAAATAAAACATCAGCCAACTGAACTTTTACAAAAGGTCACCCGTCATGGGCAAGTTGCCTTTATTTCAGTGTCACAAAGTTAAAAAGAAAAAAATCTATCCGTATAATTACCCATAAAAAAGATATTAAAGGAGAAAAATTATATGGTCATCTCAAAATATGTACCGAAAAATGTCTGATAAAATTCAACACTAATTTATAATAAAAATATCCATTAGTGAACTTGGAGTAAAAGAGAACTCTTAAAAAAAAAAAAAAAAAAAGAGAGAACTCTTTAATACAATGAAGAATAGTTTTGTAAAACAAAAGCAGAATACTTAATGGTGAGACAGAGAGTCTTGCTCTTTGCGATTAGAAATCAGAGAATGGTTCCCTCCTGAGCCCAGTTCTGGACACCCTGGACAAACCTGTCAGAGAGGAAGCAGAAAGGGTGTACGCACAGGAAGAGACAGAGCAAAACTTTCATTATTTGTAGATAAAATTGTTGAGAACATAGTAAATGTCATACCTTATAGTTATTAGAATCAATAGGGAGGTCAGCAAGGTTGTTGAATTTAAAAAAAACCTAGGATACACAGTTCAGTTATGTTTCTACAATGCTTCATTTGACAATTAGAAAATAAAGTTTAAAACAAAGATACTGTTGGTAAAACATCAGGAAATACAGTCAGCCCTCCACATCCGCGGGTTCTGCATCCGTGGATCCAACTAACTGCTGATAAAATTGTTGACTGAAACCGCAAATGCGGAATCCTCGGATACGGAGAGCTGACTATACTTTGTTATCTTGTATAAAGCACCTGAGCATGTGGGGATTCTGGTATCCACGGGGGGGAGGGAGGAAGGAGTGGGTGGGGAGGGGGGGCGGTCCTGGAACCAATCGCCCGAGGATAAAGACGGATGGATGATTGCGTTAAATACCCAGGAATGGACCTATAACAAAATGGGGTAAAACTTCTATTCAAAAGTCTATAAAACATTATTGAGAGAAATCTTTACAAATTGAGATTAAAATTTAATTTTGAAAAAGACCAGGAAAATGATGGTCGTGGATTTTAAGATTCAATATTTTTCCGATTTACAATTTCTCCAAATCAATCTAATATTTCAATGCAATACCATCCCAAATCCCAATGGATCCGCTCTCTCCAGCCCCCATCTCTGTGTGTGTCACGCCCAGGAAATTCTACAATCTATTTTACAATATAAAGGACCAAGAATAACCAGGACACGAAAGGAGGAGGAGGAAGAAGAACCATAGTACCTGATTTTGACATTTGCTGTGATGTTAAAACTGAGCCAGTACGGTATAGGCAAAACAATAGACACGAGTGGATCTAAACAGAGAGCCATGAAACAGACCTGTGCATAGACAGATATCTGGCTTGTGGAAAATGTAGCACCAAAGAGCAGTGGAGAAGTAGTGGTGTGCTGGGGTGATCAGATATCCAAGAGGATACAGATGAGCTTGAAGCCCACCTCACATCACACACTCAACTCTGTTCCAGGTCAGATGGACATCTACGTGCAAAAGGCAGAATAATAACATCTTTAGAAGTTCACGTAGAAGAAAAGCTTCATGCTGTTGGGATAGAAAACATTTTATCATCACTAACCCTAAGGGAAAATATTGATATATTTGACTACATTAAAATCAACAACTTCTATTCATCAGAAGACATCACTCACAGAGGATAAAGACAAGCCACAGAAGGGGAAAGGATATTTGAAAAATGTAGTAAGTAAAGGGCTTGTATCCAGAATTTAAAACAGCCTCCTACAAACGATAAGAAAAAAGGCAAGAAAAAGGACAAGAGGCTCAAACACTTCACCAAAAAGGACACCCAAATGTCCAATAAACGTATGAAAAAGTATTCATCAGAATCTTTTACTATGAAAATGCTAATTTAAACCCCAAAGACCTGTCACCACATAGGCACCAGAATGGATAAGAAAAGAAAAAGACTGACAATAAAAGTGGGGGTAAGAACACAAGCAACGGGGTCTCCTCACTGCAGTTGGGTGTGGGAGTTGCCACACGCAATTTAGAGAACTGTTTGCCAACATCTGGGTAAGTTGGAGATGTGCATCTGCTCAGACTCAAAAATTCCACACCCCAGGAGTACAGCTCAGGGAAATGCACACACCTGTGCACCACAAGACGTGTGTAAGGATGGGGCAGTAGGTGTCATTTGTCGACTCGGGAAAACCAAACCTCAATTGATGGTAAAATGGATAAAAACACTGTGATACAGCCACGGTGCAGGAAACTGCAGCCTAAAGAGTGGTAAAGCTGCAGCAACACCCCACACGACGAACCTTCCACACATCGTTTCAGGGGAGAGAAACCAGACATGAGAAAATGCATGCGAGGGAGACGGGAGGCATGAATAACAGGTGATAATAAAACAGATGGCAGCAGTGACCCTGGGCTGCGCCCCCCAGGTCCCAAGGCCACATTCTTGGCAGGCGTGAGCTCCTTCATGCGGGTAGGGGGGTTTGTGGCTGGAAGGCAACTGGGAAACCGGAACACAGTCTCCCAGTTCGAGCAGAACACGAGCTGAGGACCCAGCTAAGACAGCCTCCACACGCCGGGAGAGCTCTGCAAAGTAAAGAGCTAGAGAGCATACGTCACTGGTACCCTACCCGAGGAACTCAAATACCCGTGAACAAGGACAGAGAAGGTGCCTGGAGGAGCAATGACCTTTACAGTGTCTCTAAATTTACAAGGAAATCAACGGAACATTGGAAAACGGCTCTGTTTTCTTTACTCATTCTCGCCCCTCCCCCCCTCCACCACTCGTGGTCCCATCTCTGGGCACAGCCGTGCTTGGGGACCGGGAACAGAGCAGACGTCCTGGAGCAGGACTTCCAGACCATCCTCAGGACTGGGGACTCCTGGAGCCCCTCCCTCCGTCTTCAGGGGTCCTGTGTCGGACCTCTGTCCTCCAGGGCCAGGAGAAGAGGCCGGCTGGAGACTGGTGGGAAGCAGGGTGGCATCTCCCACCCACCACCCCATGGGGAGCGATGGCTGCCCTGCCCCAAGCCAAGCTGGTCAAGATAAGGTGCAGGTCCAAGCGCCAGTGGGTCAGCAAAGCCGGTCCCACCAGGTCAGCACCCTGGTCAGTGCCCTGCATACACGGGGTGGGTGGGTCCCCCCCCAGGGAGTCGCGGTGGGGTGGCCGTGGCGGCAGTGCGGGGCGGGGGGCGTTGCCCCAGACGTGGAATGCCTTTACCTAGGTGACCAGCTTCTCCCACCTGCACACCTGCCGCTGTGTCCTTGACCCCTGCTGGGGGCCCCTGGGCATGGAGTCCCGAGTGAACCCTGGGAGAGCAAGACAAGGACTTGTCAGGGCATATGGGGTGCCCAGTCCCCCAAGGAGGAGAGAATTCTCCACTCATGACCCTCAGGACTTCCAGGTCCCCACTGCACCCTCCTCCTCCTGCTGCTGCTGCTGCTGCAGGCCGAGACCCACCAGCCCCTCTGGCCACGACAGATTCCCACGGGGACCTTGTTTTCCTCCCCCCTGGGCTCAGGCCCCACTGCGTGCATTCGTCTAACATTTATTCAGCAAATGTCTGCCAGGCTCTGGCTCTGCCTCGGCCCTGGGCGGCGGGGCTCGAGGGGGTGGGGCAGGTGGGCGAGGCAGCGCACCATCTCCCCACGTCTGGAACCCTCTGCACAACTTCTGGGGGGTTCCTGGGCCCATGCCCAGGAAGCGCCTTCTCAGAGAAGGACTCAAGGTGAGCGAGGACCTTCAGGAGATGAACTCACGAGGGAGGGGCATGGGCTCCTGGCCCGGAAGCGTTCATAAATCTCCCTGACAAATGTCCTCTCTCAGCCCGGCACAAAGCCCGGCCGCTCCTGTTTATCCAAAGGCAGTGAAAACAGCCCGACCTGGAAGCAGCGGATCGCAGCAGAATGGATGGGCCACTCAGTACCCCTCATTTGTAACCCGAGACGTGATGGAAAACACAGGCAGGTGTGACCCGGAGAGAGGGCGGGTGCGGAGGGCAGGGAAGGGGGCCCAGCACCCACTTCCCAGCGTGTCCTCGCTCGGCCGCTGTCTCCCACCCAAGGGCAGACGGGGCCAGGTCGGCAGCGGCACCTCCTGCGCCCCTTTCCGTGGCTGGCTGCTTCCTTCTGGAAGAAGGCGGCTTGTGTTGAGGCTCTCACACTGTGACACCAGTGGGACGTCAAGACGCAGCCCCTGCTGGGCAGTGTCCCGCCAGCAGCTGCACAGCCCCTCGTCCTCCCTGCCTGCCACCTTTGCACCCGCTGTGACTTACCCTGGGGCCCCTGCCTCCCATCTTGGCACGAGAGTCTAGAGGACTGCGGTTCTCCGGACCTCAGGGCAGGGAGCGTCCGGAATGCCAAGCTCACTCTTGTCCAGGCTCTTGGCCTGGGGTGCAGGGGGGCAGGGGGGGACCTGGAGCATGTGAGGGGGTGTCAGATGGCCCCTCTCCTTTGGATGCTGCTGTTGGAACCAGTTGGAGGATGGCTTGAGGGCAAAGGGTAAATGAAAGGCCAGTTTCTTTTATTCCAAAAGTTTCAAGCTCTCCTGTAACCCGATGGGACTGGAGCCTGCTGGCCCAGCACTGCCCACTGCCGCGGCCCCTCGTCCTTCGCGGGTCCGGGAGGTTGCTTGCGGCCCGCCCTTGAAAGCCGTGCCCCTTTTCTCAACGTGTGGACACTGTGGGCCTCCCCGGACACCACCTCTCCCTCTGAAGCTCCCCCCGGAGCAGGAAGGATGGCTGTGGCCGAGTGCCACCCCACACGGCCCCTGGCTGCCTGGTCAGCCTCGCCACTGGCCAAGGGACAGATGGAGAGCACAGGGGCCGGCTCCCACCTCCCCCACTTTCCACCTGCAGAGTGTGAGCACGTGTGGGTCCATGCGTGTGTGCATGAGAGAGTGTGTATGTTCGTGTGTGTGTGTGTGTGTGCGCGCGCGCAAGACAAGCCCACACGGTCCTCTGGAAAGCCAATCCCATGGTGATGTGACCCTGGGGGTTTGGGGACGACGTCTGGGTCCAAACAACCCAGAGTCTCTGGGCCCATAGGCCAGGCCTGGGTAAGTCAGCATCACACAGGGCTCAGGACAGGCCCAGGGGCGTGGGCGCCAGGAGAGCCCGAGGCCCACCATGCAGCTCCGGCCCCTCGGGAAGGGCTCACGTACACCCGGCCCTAGAGGGCCAGGCCCGGGAACACTGAACCTGTTGGAGGAGGTGACCTATCTCGGACCCGAGTCCCAAGCCCTGGAACCTCGGGACTCAGAACTGGGAGACCAGAGGAGCAGGACACAGGTCCCAGGGCAGCCTCTCTGCCTGATGCCTCAGAGAAACGGCACAGCTTGGTCCAGCTGGGCAGTCCCCCACCTCCCTGGCCACCCCCGGGGCAGGCGCCATGCAGGGCCCCTCCCACCGGTCAGCGCTCACCTCTGCACGGGCCGAGGTCAGACGGGCACCACGCCCTGCGGGCAGGTTCTGAGCCCCTGGTGGGCCAAGTCCACGATCCGGGGAGACTTGCCGAACCCAGGAGGGCTTTGCGCCTGGCTGGGTGTCTGAGAGCAGGGCCCTTGCAGCCTCTGTTGGCCTTGCAGGCGCCAAGTGGCAGGTGGAACAGAACAGACGCGCGGGACGGGGTCTCTCCGCTGCCTCCCCGCCCGCCTCACGTTGCGCTCGGCTCACCAGGTCACCTCGGGCCGGTGGGCAGGGGGTCAGACCCTAGCGAGTCTGGCCCTACCGTCCCCCCACACGGCGGAGGCAGCGGCCGGCTGGCCTTGTCCCTGTTCCCCACGGAGCTCTGCGGGGTGAGGTCGGGTCTAAGGGAACCTGCAGAGCGCCGTGGGGTGCTGGGCGGCGGCGCTGGTTCCGGACGCTCAGCTTCGGGCGCTTTCTCACCAAGCCGTAGGTGACCGGTACAAGGCTGCCGGCTGCACCCGCCTCGGGAAGGCCTCCCCCTCGGGGTCGCTGGGCCAGGCAACGGGGGACGGATCTGCTCCTGCCCTGCCCCGCCCTGGCTGTTCAGCGACGGGGGCTCGCCCACCCCCTCCCCCCACCGGGCCTGGTGTCCTCGTCTGGAACTCGGGGTTGGGCTGCCTTGTCCGTCCGGGCCCTTCCAGCCCCGTCTGGCCACGGCGCTACACCTGGGGACCCCACACCCCTTCGCTGCCCCGGCTGCTCCTCCGTCCTGGGTGCCGGGCACCTCCCCACGGCTGCCCACGCACCAAGAGACTCAGACGCTGGCGCTGTTCCGGGGCAGCTCAGGGCCTCACCCCGGCGGCCGAGCGGGGATTTGCGTACTCTGGGCCCGGCTCACGCGACGAGCGCAGCCGTCAGCGCAGTAATGATGCGATTACACGGCTAATCAGCTCAGCGCGTCCTGCGCCACCCGCAGCCCCCGCCTCGCTGAGGGGTCTGCACGGCCTGTGCCCAGCACTTCGCCCCTAATGAGCGGGGCTGCGCTCTCCTGGAGGCAACCCCGCGGGAGGCCCGTGACCCAGCTGTCGCTGGTGACTGAGGCGTGGGCCCAGGGGCCGGGCACCTCTGCCCATTGCCCCGCCTGCTGGGAGGCGGTCCCAGGGCTGCCGGGGGACAAAGGCGGCGCTCTTGGTTTCCGTGGTGATGGCCTGCAGACGCCCTCCTCCGCTCCCGGTCTCTGCGCTCCTGCCTGGAGGGGGTGGGGCCTGGCAGCTGAGAGGGCCGAGGGCGGAAGCTCTGCTTCCCCTCCCCCAGGGCCCCGCCGCACATCTGATTTGCAACAGAGGAGCTCGGGGTCTGAAATGCGCCAGCGCCCGGCTCTGACCTGGGACCACTGGGAGCAGCGGTTTCGCAGCAAGAGATAGACGTGTAACAAGGAGGATTCTGGGTGCGGAGAGGCGGCGCTGGGCTCGTGGCTCGGGCAGAGTCGGGGGAGCCCTGTGACCATGGGGAGCGTGACCACCGGCCAGAGTGGGGACAGCCCGCGATGGGCTCCCAGTGAGGTGGACCCTGCTCTGGGCGGCCCCGATGGAGACCTGCCACCAGGGTCTGCGGAGGCCTGTGCCCACGCTCAGTGACGCAGCACCAGCCCCGCCAGTCTCCCTGCCCTGCAGGGACACAGAGGCTGCAAGAGCAGGGCCTCGGTCCCACCTGCCGCCCGCACCCGGCACACCCGTCACGTGGTCCCGCGCAGGGCTGCCACCCGGAGGCTGAGGCCCCCCTCGCCCTCAGGTTCCCCAGAGCCCTTGGCGGGCTGCCTGCTTGAGGTAGATGCAGCCCGCAGCCTGCACTACAGTCGGCTGCTGTGCACCCAACAGCCCCAAACCGAGCAGCTAAAAACAATGCAGATTTACCATCTCACAGGCTCTGGGGTCAGGAATCCAGGCGCAGCTGAACCAGGTGCCCCTGGGTCAGGGTCTCTCGTGGCTGCAGTCAAGGTATCAGCTGGGCTGGGGGAGGAGGGTGCACCGGGGGCCCCTGAGATGGTGCAGGGAGGTGGGTGCAGGGCTCAGGTGACGAGGGGGCTGGTGGAGACGGGTTCCTCCCGTGTCGCTCCGGGAGCCCATCGCTGCCTGGCAGCATCTCCTCCAGGCACAGGTGGACTTGTCCTCACAGAGGGACAGGGCTTTTGTCCAGCCTCTGCTTGGCCTTACCCTAAGGACACAGGAGGCCCGGATGAGGTGGGAGAGGCAGGGACTTCTCTCCGAGAACCCAGTGGGATGGGTCACTGTCACTCACCGTGGACCTCCCTCCCCCCACGCCCTCCCCATGTGTCCCCTCCCTCCCAGTGGTCCTTCCTCAGCGTCGAAGGACGAGGCCTGGGCTGGACTCCACTACTGCACGAAGTGGACAGAACCCCGCCCCGACCCCGCCCCCACCTCAGTTGGCAGAGTGACCTTGGGTGAGTCACTTCCCTTCAAGGAGCCTCACGGTCCCCACCTCCCCTGGGTGATGGGACTAGATTTTTTCTTCCCTTCTTTAATCTTGGAGCCATAGAGATCCAGGGCCAGGGGGTGATCAGCTGGTCACCATTCATTCACTCGTCAGACATTCATTCACTGTACCTCTCCTGTAGTGAGGAGAACGGGGCCCCCAGACACCTCTGTCCATGGAACCCAGTCCACAGAACCCACGAACATGAACTTATTCGGAGAAAGGATCTTTGCAGGTGTAATGAAGGCCAGGGTCACCCAGACACTAAATCCAACAAGTGTGCTTGTAAGAGACATACACAGAGGAGGGTGCCGTGGAAGGGCTGAGGCAGAGACGGGAGAGATGCAGCCAGAAGCCACAGAAGAGGCTGCAAGAGGCGGAAGCCTCCGCCCCTCTAGCCCCTGGAGGGAGCATATGGCCCTGCCGATGCCTGGATTTTGGTCTCCTGCCTCCAGAACCGTGAAGGGATAAATTTCTGCTGTTTCACGTTCCCTAGGTTGTGGTCATGGGTTACGGCCGCCCCAGGAGACACACAGCTTCTGTGTGCACTGCTCACCGACAGGGGACAGAGGCCACAGGGACAGTTATCCTAGGCAGGGAAGGTGGGCCGGGGGCCGGGGGCATGTGGGGTCGGGGGCTTCTCTGCGCTCTTCCTCTCCGCTCATCCCGAGGCCCCGCGGGAGCAGCCATCCATCAGCTTTACCGCAGCTATAAACAGCCTCCACAGCCCTTAAGCCTCGGGGAGGACGGCCTCCCATTTCAATAGTGAGCTGCGATCGGATATTATGAGGAATGGGCTGACGGGCCCTGGGAAGCGTCCTCTAATGGACACAGCATCAATCCTAATGGACGCGTGACCGCGTGTCAGGCTGGAGTCTCTCCAAGTTTGCAGGTCACAGCGAATTTAAGCAAGACCCCAGTTAAGTGGCTTACGATAAAAATAGTTAACATCTTCTGAATGCAAGAAGTGAGCTCATCAAGGAAAGAGGCACTTAATTCTCTTTAAGAAGAAGTAACCACAGAGTCAGATTTAACCACCAAACTACTTCCTATAACTTCTGCCCAATTTTGCAAATCGTTATTTACACACACGGTTAACGGGCAGGAGTTGATGAATGGAGCGAGGTTGCTCTCAGCGGAACAGGGGATGCTGGTGATGAAGCCACAGATGCAGGGCATGGAGCTTGTGGCGGGGCCCCTGGGCTCACCCCGGGTGGAAGGGGTTGCGGGAGAAGGGCCACCTCCGGGGGCTGCACGAGGAAGGACTCCTCCACCCGGGACGGAGGTGGCGGCTTTGGCGGGTTGGGGGGCAAGGACCGCAGAGGCTGAGTCCAGGGACATGGCCCCCAGGTCGGGCCGTCTGCCCTCCCAGTACCTGCCAGGAATCTCACCTCGCGGCCGTCAGTTACCTGAGAATCCACGCACCCTCGCTCCCCAGGACGTTCTGTTTGCCGAAGTCCTCTCCTGTCTTTTCTTTGACTTGCTCCTCACGCGTCCAGTGACAGAGGTCCCATATCCAAAGGCCAAGTCCCCCCTGAAGATCAGCGGGCAAGAGCTTTTAAAGGGGAGTTTCAGGGGTGTAGAAGGGGAGGGAGGGGGCTACGTGCAGAACAGCAGAGTCGGCTCTGACAGTCACCTTGAAATCGGTCACCAGTGGTCTGATCAGCGTCGTCTTGACTGTTTAAGTGCGGTTAGTCTTCAGTTCCAGGGTCCGTTTGTTCCCATTTCATGCAGTTAACTTCCTCCTGGTGCGGGTTTCGGTATCTACAAAACAGCTCAAAGTACATGGTTCAGAATCGTATCTCTAGCCCTTGAGGAGGAACTAAAAGTGCTTGACTCTGCTTAATGACTGAACTGTTATTATTCTGTCCTGTCTGACTGTTTTCCTTTGCTTCTGCATTTTCTCACTTCGCTGATCAAACTTATTCTTTGTCTAAAGTTTTTCTACAGACAAAAGGCAGGTGGAGGTCATGGGGGGCAGGGGGCGGGGGAAGGACCATAGGGTCCTGCTCTATTTCAGACAGAGGACTCCGCAGGGCAGTTCACTGCCTCACGGTGGCACGCTGCTGCAGACGCTTCCCGAAGATGTCCAGGTCTTCATCCTCGGAACCTGTGAATGCCATCTTACCTGGAAAAAGGGACTTTGCAGATGGGAGTCAATCAAGGATCTTGAGATGGGGCGGTTATCCTGGATGACTCAGGGGAGCCTTAGATGTAATCGCATGTCTCCTTACGAAAAGGAGGCAGAGGAGATACGACAAGAGGATGGAAGAGAGGAGGTGATGTGACCACAGAGGAGAAGTTGGAGGGATGCGGCCACGAACGAGCCAGGGAATGAAGGCAGCCCCCGGGAGCTGGAGAAGGCAAGGGCTGGATTCTCCCCAAGAGCCTCCAGAGGGAGCACAGCCCTGCCAACACCTTGGCTTCAGCCTAACGAAACCCATTTCAGACTTCTGATGTCCAGACTTCTGAGAGAATACATTCCGGCTGTTTTAAGCCAACCAATCAGTGGTCATTTTTATACAGCATCAATAGGAAACTAAGACACTCCTGAAACAAGAAACATGGAGACGGGCATCACTGGCACTGAGGAAGAGGCAATGATGTCCTCAAGGACATAGGCTCCTCTCCTCTCCCTCAACCATCCTTGAATGTCAGCTATGTGTCCTTTGGCTTGTCACCTCATGGACATAAACTGGTTGCCATAGCTCCAGGTGTCACATATGCAGTCGCCAGCATCTAAAGCAGGAAGAGATGAAAGTTGGGGTGGGAGGGGTGGCTTCTCCTTATGTGGTCCTGTCGTTCATCAAAAAGGAAAATCTCTTCCAGAATCCACTCAGTGTACTTCCTAGGCTGGTCCCACCAAGGGCACATGGCTACTCTGGGCCAGTTGATCGCAAAGGGAATAGACAGCTCTGATTGGCTTAGACCAATCCCAAGTCATGTCCAGGCCGGACACAGTCTCCCCCCGCACAAGCGGGCTGTGTTGGCAAGTTGACGAGGGGACGCATCTGGGCGTTCAGCCTGTCTCAGAGCGTGAGCGGTGGGGTGGGCTCAGGCCTGGCCTCCTGGGTCCCCCCCACCCAGCTGCCTCCCTAGGGCACCCCCTACTGCCTGTCTCTGGAGGGGTCACCACCAGGATGTCCTTGTCACAGCCCTGCCTTGGCAGGACACCGAGGCCCCGCCTAATGTCGCCCCGGGACCTGGCTGCCCACGCCTCCCTGAGGGTCTCCCTTCCGTGGCTCCTGCGTCCCCCCCTCAATCGGCAAGTCTGTTTCATCCTGGAAGGAAACCGAGGGCTGTCACGTTCACATTAACCCAGCAGGACCCCGTGCCCCTCTCCCCCCCTTCCTCCCCTCCTGGCGGCTTCCCAGGCATCTCCAGGCTCTGGGTCTCCTGGCTCTTACTCTCGTCCATGTCGGCCGCCTTACCAGCCCTGACCCGAAGGACTCCTTCCTCCAGGCTGCCGGGCAGCTCCTCCCAAGTTCAGTGTGAGCCAGCCCTCCTTGGCCTGAAGACCCACGTCCTCGTGACCACAAGCCCCGCTGCCCGGAAAAGACAGACGGACACCCGGGGACCCTGTGCTCGTGGGCCGAGGGGCAGAGGAGGGCTCTCGGCAGGCTTCCTGGAGGAGGAGGAGGTTACCTGGGGGCTGTGGTGGGGAGAGCCCTGGGGCCGGCAGCCCCTGGTCCTGCTGTCCTGAACCGGGACACGCGGTGCCCCGGGGCCTGGGGCCTTTCCCGCTGCTTTCCGTCCTCCCAGCTCCTCAGCCCCGAGACTCCGACTCGCCCACGCGGTCTGTCCCTGGAGACCCCGCTGGCTTCCCCATCCCGGACAGTTGCTCTGGACCTCCCCCGGGGCCCGAGGTGCCCACCCACGTAGGACTCACTCGCTGGGTGGCCTCCTTCCTCCTCACCGCACCCCGGTCACGAGAGCCCCTCTGGAGGGGCAGGGCCCAGGCCGGCCCCCACCTTGCCCGGGGCCCTTCGTTGAACAAATGAGCAAGTGATGAGCTCCTCCCCCACCGCTGGCAGGGCCTCCTCTGGCCTCTACGCGCCCAGGGCCCCAGCCGCTCCGCCCACCTCTGCCTGTCCGGGAGGATTCAGGTCGGGCAGGGGCTGCCTGGGAGCCGAGGGTGAGGGCTCCCCTGCCTGTGCCCACCATGGGAGGCTTTCTGGGCTCGGGCCAATCTCCGCCAAGCCTCAAACTCGGGAGCCGCTGAAACCATCCTGTGCTGTCACTGGCCTCTCGCCGCCGCTTCTACAAATGTGGCCTGTGCCCCGCCCCCCCAGCCCCCACCCCCCGGGTTCTTGGGATGCTCTTGGCGCTCCGTCATCCACCGGTCCAGTCTGGCTGGAGTTCAGAAGCCTGGCAAGGCTGAAAGGGCGCCTTGGACTTGGACCCGGCAGGCGTGAGCCACAGCTGGCCCTGCGCAGGGCCTCCCGGGTCCCTCGGGGTGAGCTGTCCCGGGGGTGTCCCTGGCTTCTCCACCTGGGGGGCATTTCCTGCTCTCCTCAGACCCCCTAGGCAGGGGCCAGTGTCCGCAGCGGGGGCTCTTGCTGGGACTGAGGCTCTCGTGCGTGTGTCGTAGCTCTTTGAGCCCGGCGCCTCTCCTAGTGTTATTTTTATTTATATACCTGCAGCCTCCAAACAGCTGCTTTATTGAGATTCATCCATCACAAGGCTTAATTAAAATAATGCTGAGCATCTAACCCAGCGTGCAGCACTAAAGCAAATGTTTGTTTTGCCGCCGTCAATTAGGGCTGTGCGGGGGCGCATCTGCCCCTGGCAAGGAAGCCAGTGGCCCTGACCCCCCTGCACTCCCTGGGATGCACGGATGGGGGGTTGCCGGGAGGGCAGCAGGGAGCGGGGAGGGGGCGTTTCTCAGCCTGCGTGGGGCAGGTGCTCCCCCGCAGAGTCTGGAGGGCAGACGGGGGGCCCTGGGGGGGGGTCCTGACACTGATTCATGCCTCACCCCCGCCCCCTCTCAGCATCCGAACTGGAAATCTGAGTCCCACTCCCGTGGGGGCTTCTGCTGTCCTCAAGCAGGGGCACAGATAGACTCCCCGAACAGGACATGGGACAGGCACGGAGAGGACCCCGTGGAGGAGGACGGCTGGAGGGGAGGGGCCTGGCCGGCGGGGGGAGGGGCGGGCCTCTCCAGGGATCTGCAGGAGAAGAGTTGAGCCCCCTGCAGATCCCTGCAGCCGCTGCTACGAAGTACAGCAAACTGCCTGCCCTAAAGCAACACGACATTAACACCTCGTGGTCTGGAGGTCAGAGGTCTGACACAGGTCTCACCGGCCTAAGGTCAGGGTGTGGGCAGGGCTGGCTCCTTCCAGAGGCTCCAGGGGAGAACGGTTTCAGGCCGTTTCCAGATTCTAGAAGCCACAGGCATCCCTGGCTGGAGGCCCAGCCTTCCTCTGCACAGCCATCAGCGAGGCACCAGGCCCCCCTCCCCTCCATCCTGCCCTTGCCTCTTTCCTGCTCTGACCCTCTTCCTTTAAGGACCCTCGTGAGCCCCCACTCCCACAAACCAGCACAGTCTCCCACTTTCCGGTCCTTAATCACACCTGTGAGTCTGCAGGTCCCGTAGCGACGGGTGGCAAGGATGAGGACGTTCACGTCTCCAGGGGCCAGGAATCCGCTGCGTCCCCCGAGGTGAAAGGCTGTGGCTGACGGAGAGGAGGGCGTGGAGGAGGGGGGCCAGCCCAGAGCGTTTCTGAGGGAGGAGAGCAGGGTCTCAGGGCAGCCTGGCTATGAGGGGGTCAGGGCGCCCGCTCGGGAAGGGCTGTGGAGGGCGGGTGCCCGGGAGAGGGTGCAGACCCAGGCCTTAAGGTGACGGAGACACAGGTGGCCCCAGGCTTGGAATTCACTGTTCCTGAAGGAGCAGTGTAGCAGCAGGGATGGGGCGGGGGGGGGGGGGTCGGTGGTGCTCGAGCCGTGATGGTCACGGTGAAGCTCGGGGAGGCCCGGGGTCCCAGTGGGGCCTGGTGTTGGCTGCAAGCAACACCAGGGGGCCGAGCCCCAATTCCCAGTCTGTGCATGCTGCCCGGGACGGCCAGGGCCTGGAGCCCCTCCGAGCCTCCCAGCCTGTCCCAGTTCATGCCAGGTCAGGGCCCCAGCACCTTAGAACCACTAGCAGTTATGGGGCAGAGGAGCCTGGGGTCCCTCTCCTTACAGGACAGGGGGCCAGGGGTGAGCAGTTGCTGAAGCAGCAGGGGTCAAGGAGGCCAGAGGGCGCCAGGGCCATGGGTGACCCAGAGCCATGCCGGAGGCATCCCAGCAGCGCGCAGGAAGAGGGGGCCGTCCACTGGGTCCAGAGCCACCGAGAGGGCCAATGTGACGTGAGGGTGGACTTGAGGCTATGGGGGTGCCTTCCTGGTAAAAGAGCTGGGCTGGCTCAGGGGCAGTGAGGAAGAAAGGAGGTGACCTCAGCCCGAGTGGACAGGGAAACGGGGCTGGCTTGGGGTCAGCTGTGAGGGCCAGAGCAGGGTCCCCCCTGCCCCGAGGAGCCAGGGCAGGGGAAGCAGGAGGCATAACCTTTACGGACACCAGGATGTGGCTTTACGTGTGTTCATCAGCCTCCTTTGATTTGCCCAAGATGTCCTGGTGACTTAGTACCCTGGCCGTCTCTGATCTGCCATCCCATCTGGCCCTGCAGGACGGGCCCCTAGTGAGATGCAGGCCTTCCCAGGGAGATCCCTGAAGCTGGTTCCTCCTGGTGGGTTCCACCTCCCCAGCAAGACCGTCCCTGGTTGCCTGGACCCGTGGTCCCCCACCCTGTCACTCACATGGTTCTATTCTCACCATCACCCATAGCCCGCCAGGCCCCCCACCACGGTTAAGTTCCCCGGGGTGGAGCGGGGCTAAAGGAAGCTCCCCTGCCCACGTTCTCGGGAGCTCTGACTTCCCTTTGCTGGAGGACCTTTCTTTCTCACCCAGCAGTCACCTCCCTTTGTGCCTGGCCCGGTCCTGTGTGAGCCTCTGTCCTGTATGAAGCTCTGTCCAGTGTGGCCCTGTCTCGACCCCTGCGACACCGCAGCCGAGGCCCCCAGCCCGGGCCCTCACCCTCACTCTCCCCGGCAGGTCCAGAGCCAGGTGACCTGGGCGAGCGCCATCCCTGGGGCAGCCCAAGTGCTCGCCGGGGCAGGCGACACAGATGCCAATTTCTCCTCTGACCCTCAGCTTCCCCACCCTCCTGTTAGGACGAGGACCGGCCCGCCCCACGGGGCTGCTGTCGGGCCCCAGAGGTGGCGGATACGGAGCCCAGAGCCCAGGCTAGGGTCGGGGGGCTCAGGACCCCCTGGGCTGCTCTCGGTGTAGAGACTGTGCCTCATTCGCCGTCCCAGTGGGGCCCTGGGGGGTGACCGAGGTGCTGACAATAGCTCTGCCGGCCGCAGGAGCCCTCTGGGACTGTCCCAGCCAACCGGGGTGCTTGGGGGTCACTGGGCCGCTTGGGGCGTCTCTCCGCTGCCTCGGGATGTTCATTCAGGGCCTCCTTCCGCCCCTCCAGCCTCGTCTGTACGGTAGTGGGTCACTCCTCCCACCCCGAAGTCCCCCCTATTCTTGGTGTGCTGTCCATGACCCCCCACACCCCCATCCCCCGCTGCACCTCAGGGCGCTTGGGACCCCTTCTCCCCACTTCCAGGCCCTCCTCCACCTCTGCTGGTGTCGATTCAGCACCGACCCCAGGTCACACCCCTGCCCCCCAGGAGCCTTCCCTGGCTTGAGCTGGCCATCCACAGGGACCCTTCCTTCCTCTGTCTGCGCGGACCACTCATGGACACTCACCGTCTGGGTCTTGGTACCCGGACTCTGCTGCTGGTGATGACGTCATGGGAGGCGGTTACTAGGCAACCAGCCTCTGCGGTCAGGGGAGTCTGCTCTGTGATTTGAAGGGCCCTGCCAGTTTCTTAAAATATCAGAGTCAGAGCACATTTAGTCCCAGAGAAGAGAAGAAAATCCAGCCAGGTTCACGTCGCTGGCAAGCTCCCCTTCCCTGCCCTCTGACGACGTGGGATTTCCAAGAGGCGACCATGTGAGACTAACCTCATTTTCTTTTCTTGTCATGGTCCTTAGCCCCGTGGACGAGGTGCCCGTTATTGTTGCGATTTTAGCAGGCACTTGCTAATTCTGCCGTGTTATCTTTGAGGATGAAATAGGACGCACATCCCAGATGAACTGTTAGCTGTATTTTGTCTGTTACAGATAATTAAAGGCAAAGGGAGCTGGTGTGACCCTGGAGGGAGGATGCCAGTGGAGTCCCTCCGACTCTTGACATCAGTCCTGTGTTGTTGAATATTCTTATCAATGAGTTATATGAAAAAAGAAAAGACCTGCCTGTCAGACTGGTGCTGAAACAAAGGATGGGAAGTATATCATAGGGTAGAGTCACAATTCAGAATCATCCCAATGGGGAGATGACTTCAGATTTAAAGAGAAATTTTAAACAGGGCCCAAACAGCGCGATCCATAAAGAATAAACTTGATCAGTTGGACTTCCCTGGTGATGTAGTGGTTAAGAATCCACCTGCCAATTCAGGGGACCACGGGTTCGAGCCCTGGTCTGGGAAGATCTCACATGCCAAGGAGCCACTAAGCCCGTGCGCCACAACTACTGAAGCCCGCGCGCCTAGAGCCCGTGCTCCGCAACAAGAGAAGCCACCGCAATGAGAAGCCCGCGCACCACAACGAAGAGTAGCCCCCCCGCTCGCCACAACTAGAGAAAACCTGCGCACAGCAACAAAGACCCAATGCAGCCAAAAATAAATAAATAAATAATTGATCAATTGGACCACATTAAAATTGAGAACTTCTGTTCATCAGAGACACCATTAAGGGTGAGAAAAGATGAGCCAAAAGGTGATGTTTGCAATACACGTCTCTGACAAAAGACAAAGGTTTTTCATCCAGATTAGAAAAAACTCCAGCACATCCATTTTTTAAGAAGAGGGCGAGGCAAGTGGATGAAAAATAGGCAAAATATTTGGACTGATATTTCACAAAATGGAATATCCAAATGCCCGTGAAGTGTATGAAAAATGAAATGCTCCCTTCCATTAGCAGGGAGACGCAGGTCCCAACCATGATGGGACAACCCCCCCCCCCAAATGAATTTTGCCCAAAATGAACAAGAGAAAAGATAGATGGAGTGAGGCTGTAGGAGGGCAAAACTGGGCCGGTCCCCTCGCAGAACTGCTTGGCGGCATCTGCGAAAGCCAGACACACACAGATCCTAGGACCCTGCGTAGTTTCCACCCTTAGGAACCAACCCAACAGAAATGCACACGTGTTTTTTTTTTACCAAAAAACATGTATAAGAACATTTATTGCAGTTTTCAATGGACAGAAACTGGAAATAACCATAAAGTCCACAGCAAGGTGACCGGACACCAAGCTGGGGTGTGTGTAGGGTGGAGAGCTGGAAGCAGTGATCGAGGGGAACCCTTGCTACGCGCCCCAGTGTGATCGAAGGTCACCGATGTATTGAGTGAAAGAAACCAGACATGAGAAAGGACACACTGCACAACCCCATTACAGGAGCATCAAAACCACGAGAAACCGGTCTGTGGGGTAGGAAGTCACAACCGGCTGCCTTTGAGGTTGGGGCATGAGGGGGTGTCTGGAGGTGAAGGTGTTTTCTTTCCCAGTCGGGGTTCTGGCCACGAGTGGGCTCTCTACTGTGCAAATCCACCATCACGCCTCATCTGTGCACCGTGTGCTTCCACTCTGAGAAGTTCGGTGAAGGCGCGTACGGCGGATAATTTAGCACCACAGCTGAATAAGCACGGACTCTGCCCCGTGCCCTGGACGACTCCAGAACTGAACACAGTGCATGGAAAGACTGTTTTTAGACACCGGACAGCAGGCAGTGTCAGCTGTGGCCCTGAGGGAGGGCAGGCTGGTGAGCGCTCTTTTTTGGCTCTGAGGACCTTTCTGGAATTCAGGGAGGATGGAGACCCGACAAGCATGGCTCTCTTGCTGAACTGAGGAGGCACGACTGGGGTCCAGGGAGGTGGAGAGGCTGGGTTCCATGGGGAACAGTGCCAGAGACGTGGGGCTACACTGCAGGGCAGCTCTAGAAATCTGTCTAGGGGACGTATGAGTTTTGACCAGCCAGAGAGAGGAAACTTTTTTTAAAAATTTATTTATTTACTTATTTATTTTTGGCTGCATTGGGTCTTCGTTGCTGTGCGTGGGCTTTTCTCTAGCTGCGGCGAGCGGGGGCTACTCTTCATTGTGGTGTGCGGGCTTCTCATTGCAGTGGCTTCTCTTGTGTAGAGCACCGGCTCTAGGCGCACGGGCTTCGGTAGTTGTGGTACACGAGCTTCAGTAGTTGTGGCTCGTAGGCTCTAGAGCACAGGCTTGGTAGTTGTGGCACACGGGTTTATTTGCTCCGCGGCATGTGGGATCTTCCCGGACCAGGGATCGAACCCATGTCCCCCTGCATTGGCAGGTAGATTCTTAACCACTGTGCCACCAGGGAAGCCCCAGAGAAAGGAAACCTTTTTTTTTTTTTTTTTTTTTTTTGCGGTACGCGGGGCCTCTCACTGTTGTGGCCTCTGCCGTTGCGGAGCACAGGCTCCGGACGTGCAGGCCCAGCGGCCACGGCTCACGGGCCCAGCTGCTCCACGGCACGTGGGATCCTCCCGGACCGGGGCACGAACCCGCGTCCCCTGCATTGGCAGGCAGACTCTCAACCACTGCGCCACCAGGGAAGCCCAGGAAACCTTTTAAACACTTGTATTCATCAGCTCAGGCTGTCACAACAAAATACCACGGACTGGGAGGCTTAGACCATAGACATTTGTTTCTCACAGTTCTAGAGGCAGGAAGTCAGACATCAAGGTGCCAACACAGTGGGGCTCTGGTGAGGATGCTCTCCCTGGCTCTCAGGACGTTGGCTTCTTGCTGTGTCCACACATGGTGGACAGAGAAGACAAGCTCTCTCTTCCTCTTTTATAAGGTCACAGTCCTATTGGATCAGGTCCCCACCCTATGACCTCATTTAATTTTAATCACCTGCTAAAGAACCTATCCCCAGCTATGTCAAACTGGGTCTTCACCCTATGAATCTTGGAGGGAGACCAATTCAGGCCGTAACAACACCCCAGGCATTGAGTAGAGACCACAGAAGGGCCATAACCTCAGTAGGGGAGCTAAATCAGCCCCAGAGTAAAGGCTACTCTGATCCATCACTAACAAAGATCTAAAACAAGCCTGAAAGCTCTGAGTGTGGCATCAGCCAAGTAAGTTCCTACCAGACCGACTCTTCTGAAGGTAACATCTATAAACACTGGACTTAAAAACAGATAATGAAACAACCAGCTGGCAGGCAGGAAAGCAGGCAGGCTCCGGGAAGGAGTCACTCTTAGACTAGACTGAGGAAGTTCTCCATTTCAACGGCACCCAGCCTGAGGGCAGCCCCGAGTCTACACCATGCAGATCATGGAAATAACCCCAAAGTCCAATACAAATGCATAGTCTTTATGGCTTGAAGACCAGAGCACGAGGCTTAGGGCAACCTCAGCGACAGAAAGGTAAGAGAGGATCCCAGAAAGGGGTAGATTCCAAAGTCTGGGTATAAATTCTGTGCCAGTCTCTGCTGGACCCCTGAACCACACACGAGCAGGGCAGCCTCCAAACAGCCCAACCCAGGCCAAAAAAACTCAACTGAGATTTGAGCTGCATCCTAAGGAAAGATTTTTCAATTTGAATCCTATCAGACAAACTGCCTATTAAAATGATGAAAATCAAAGCCCTTCAATCCAGAGGCTCCACAGCTTACATTTACAAAGTCCAGGATATCATCCCGAATTACTCAATATCTGAAGAAAGAACAAAAATATGGCCCATTCTCAAGAAAAGAGGACAATGCATGGAGTCTAACCCCAAGATGACCAAGATGGGGAAGCAGGCAAGGATTTTAAAGTTGCTCTGGTTACTGTGCCCAATGAAATAATAGAAAATATGCTCACAATGAATAAATAGACTGGGTACTGCAGCAGAAAAACAGAAACTGTAAGAAAGGACCAAATGGAAATTCTAGGACTGACAAATGTAAATCTGAAATTTAAAAGTTTGCTAGATGGGCTTAACAGCAGGACAGAAACTACAATGAAAAGTTAGTGAACTTGAAGAGGAATCAGTAGAAATTATCCCTTTTGAAGATGGAGGAAAGGAAGAGGAAAAAAACAGTAAAAGGAAGAGTGCTTCAGGCACCCATAGAATAATATCAAAAGTCTGACATATGTGATATTGGAGTGCTGGAAGGAAAGGAGAGACAGAAAACAAAGAAGACATTAAAAAAATTTTATTGTATGTTTAGAAGTCATGGCTAACACTGACCTGAATTTGATAACATACACAATTTTTAGATTTCAAGAGCTCAGAAAACCCACATGAATATAAAGGCAGGGAAAATATGCCGAAGCACCGTATGGTGAGATTGATGTTAACCAAAGACAAAGAGAAAATCTTGAAAGCAGCCGTTGAAAATGACACCTTACACATACAGCGGCAGAGAATTGAGTAACTGTTTACTTCTTATGAGAAATGAAGGGAACTGGAGACAGTGGGAAATATTTTTAATGTGAATAAAAACCCTATAAGCAGCAAAAGTATTCTTAAAGAATAAAGGTGGAAGAAAGACATTTTCAGATAAAAGAAAACGAAAAGAATTCTTGGCCGACAAATAAAAGGCTGTTCTTCAAATGGATCGGAAATGACACTGCACGGAAACCCGGAACTTTAGTTCCAAGGGATAGAGTTTCATGATAGATATGTGGATAAATAAAAAACACCACCTGCGGGACTCCCCTGGCGGTCCAGCGGTTAGGACTTCGCCTTCCAGTGCAGAGGGCGGGGGTTCTATCCCCGGTCGGGGAGCTAAGATCCCCCATGACTTGCAGCCAAAAAACCCAAACATAAAACAGAAGCAATATTGTAACAGATTCAATAAAGATTTTAAAAATGGTCCACATCAAAGAAAGAACCTTAAACAAAAAAATACCACCTGGAGTTACAAACACGGGGAGGGAATCGGCATTGATTCTCCTAATATTTATCTCCGTGTAGTATGTGTGAGCCCTGGTCTCAACGGGGCTGGAAGAATTGTCTTCTGCCTTCTCCCCTGCCCCCAGCCGTGGTCTCTGTTCTCAGGGTGGGTCTGTGGGGTCCTGGGCACGGGGGCTCTGCCCTGTGTCTGGAGTCAGGGCCCTGGCATCGGTGGCCAGTGGGAGAGGCTTCCCTGCTCCCTGTGCATCTGCTTCATTTCATAGCGCTCACACAGTCTGACCAGAGACTCTTCTTCTAGAACATGCGTATAAACACCTCCCCCAACCCCACGCTCAGCTGGGTCCGGAATGCCTTCTTTCTGCTTCCTTGACTCCTGGTGAGCTTAAGCCTCCTGTCCGGGGCCTCGCCCACTTGAGGGCACCCACCCAGCGGAAGAGCCACGGAGTGGCAAGCCCCAGCGGGGCCCAGGGCACAGAAGAGGGCACTCAGCGGCCGCCCCTCAGGGCCAAGCCGGAGCTGGACAGAGCTCTGCAGCCTCCCCCGTGGGCCCAGACCCCCGGGGCCTGCCCGGGCCGCTGGGAGCAGGTCCTTCCTCTGCGGAGAGGTGTTGGGGGGACAGTGACAGCCAGAGCCGGTGGCCTGGGCGTGGGAGGGGCGCGCATGGGGCTCCTCTCTCCTCACCCCCTTCCCTGGAAAGGCCTCCCGCCGCAGCACAAGAATATGGATTTGTGCCTAAGGACAGGAGGGGCGGTTGGGCCCTAATTAGTGCGAAGTGGCGGCCTTCCTCGGCCCCTGGGAGCCAGGGGCAGCATCAAAGAAGAGCAGCCAGCTAATCCTCTCCCTCCGAGAGCAGCATCTGCTCATACCCCCACCCCCACCCCCGCCCCCAGCAAGGCTCTCTGACAGCAGCCGCAAGAGTCCTGGCTATTTAATTAGGACGCAAAGTTCCCCCAACCCTGGGAAATGATTTAATTTCAATATTTCCTCTGCTGAGCAAGAGACCCTCCCTCCCCCCTCCTCTAAGGCCTTTCATCTGCAGCTCAGCCCATCCCCCCTCAGGAGCTCTGTCCTCCCCTCTCATTCCGAGTCGGTGTTCAAGGGACCACTCAGGCTGGGGGTGGCAGCGTCCTTGCACGTGCCGGCCCTCTGGCTGCCGCCAGCTGCAAGAGCCCAGCCAGCCCAATCTCCTGCCGCCCAGACGCCCTGGGTCCCCCCCCACCCCCCGTTCCTCCTCAAGCAGCGCACGGCCTTTCTCCACCCCCCACGACACGGCAGCCTTTGCTCGATGGGCCTCTTATCACAGATTCCATTCTGGCCTGCCTTCTTCTTCTCCCAGTGTCCGTGTGCGCGTGCGCATAGGCATACACGTGTACATGTATGTGAGGGTGTGTACATGTGAATCTGCTGTGTACACGCACGTGTGTGCAGACGTGTGTCTGCGCGCGCACATGCGTGTGAGCGTGCCCTGTGTGGGGTTGCGTGTCTTGCGTGTGTGCACACAAGAGCGTTGTGTGCCTGTAGGTGTGCACGTGTATTGCACACGTGCGCGTGCGTGTGATGGTGTGTGCGTGGCTCTGTGCGTGTGAGTGAGCTGTGCACGTGCCCGTGTGTGTTGGAGTGTGAGCGTGTGTGTCCGTTCGCGCTTATGCGCGTGCACATGCACGTGTACGTGTGTGTGTGCGCGTGCGCGCGCGCATGTGGTGTGTGCCAGCCCGGCTGGACTGGGAGCTCCCCAAGGCCTGAGCCTGGTTTCACCCACTTCTCTTTCAACAACCCGCGCTCACGTCGTCCTCACTGACCCCTCCCGGGCCGGCACCAGGCCGGGGGCAGGTGGGGGCAGGGCGGCCCGGGCTCTGGTTACTCTGTCCCTGGCTCTGTCCAGGCTCCGTTTCCACGTCTGTACAAACACAGTGGTCCCAGCGCCTGGTGTGCGGCCAGCAGAGCGGGGGTCAGGCAGGCTTTGCCGAGCCTGGGGAGTCAGCCCATCCCCCCCGCAGGTTTCCCCCCCCCCCCCACCGCCCCCGCCGTGGCCCAAGGCCCCACTTTGCGCCCGCAGCAGCCCCGAGGCAGCTAATGAGAGGTGTCAGCTGGGCGGCTCTTCCAGGGAACCCGCTGCCCTGAGCAATTTCTTAAAAGGAAAATTCTAACCTTAAAGAGTCCTTTGAACATGTCGTGAATGAACAAGGAACGCAGTGAGGTGGCCCCTCGTAATGATGAGGAGCCGGAGATTAGAGAAAAGAGAGAAGATTGATGGATCCGCCCTGTGCTCGCCGGGAGCTGTTGGGCAGCGTGTCCTGGAGGCGAGGCGGGGCCCTGGGCTAACAAATTATGATCATTGTTATTCCCCCCCCATGCCCGTCGCCCCCACACCACAATACAGGCCTTTTCCAGACACAACGTGCTCTGGCAGACAGGCGCCCACGCCGTCTTCGCGGCCTCAAGTACTGACGGTATCGATCGCGCGGTCCCCGCGATCACCGCTGCCCATGGGGTGATACACCCGGGGCGCCGGGGGCCCCGCGGGCTTCCCCCAGCGGGCGCCCAGGTCTCCGTCAGCCCCCCGTGTTCCCAGGGTCAGTGCACTGCCTGGCCTGGCACGCGGTGGTCACTTAGACGCCAGATGAGAGAACGAATGAGTCGCGAGTGAACGGCCGAATGGATGAATGTGTATGTGTGATGCGTCATAGAACAGGTACCAGGAGCCGAGGGGTGGGTACTTCCCCCAGCCTGTCACAGTCTCTGGGTTGGAATCCTGTGTCGTCAGCTGGGTGCGGCGGGGCCCCCTCGGGCGTCCTCTCTCCATGCCGCTCCGGTGCCAGCCTGGATGGCCTCGGGGTCCCCAGAGACGCGTGATTCCCCCTGCGGGGCGGGGGTGGGTGAGGAGCTCGGAAAGCAAATGTGCACCGAACACGGGGAATTGCTTTCTTTCCTGTTTCACGAAATACTTCGCTAAATGCCTGCGCGGTGCTCTCCTGAGGGATGGAGGGAGAAAAATAGCAATTAAAGTCTTGTCATCCGACTTGTTCAGGCCGTTAAGTTGTTCAGTCTTGCATAAAAAATCGGTGAGTGTACTTAACACGGAGGAAGCACCTGGACACGAGGCAGTAAGTGTAAATCAGCGCATAACGATGCATGCCTGCCCAGCCTGGCAGAATCTCTGCGGGCGCGCCGCGGGGCCCAGGCCCCCCCGCCCCGGGCTGGGGAGAGTCCCGGGCAGAAGAGAGGACGGTGGCCCTCGTGGGCTGGGAGGAGACCTCTAAACCCCCTCTGCTCCCTGGAAGCACATTTGGAAAGGCCGCCGGCTGGGCCACGTGCTCGGACAAACACGGACGCGCCCCAGGGCTGCGTTGCCACGGCATTCGGGCCACCTCGACCCCATCGTCCTCGGGGCTGGATGGGCGCTGAGATCAGGACCGGCTCCGGTGGGAGACAGGGTGGGGCGGTTGTGGCCCCGGGGGGCTGTCGGTCTTTGCACAGCCAGCCATGCGCCTGGGGTGCTTTTTGCTCCTTCCCAGGCAGCCTGAGCAGGTCTGCAGGGTCCCGTTTGCCAGGTGAGGGCAGCGGGGGGGGGCAGGGTCCCCTCTGTCCCCCCGGGGATGTCCTCTCAGCCGCTCGGGCAGGTCTGCAGCAGACCCTCCCGGCACTTGCAGCGGATGCCAGGCCTGTCCCCACTTTATGTCCCTGTTTTATGGTGTCTCAGGAGAAAGATAGCTCGAGCTGCAGAGATTCATTCCCCTCTGCAAGAGGTTCATTTATTTTGACACGTGTGGTTTAGTTTCAATTATTTATCATAACGCCGGAGAGGGCACTGATAAAAGCACCAAAGTGTGTTTACCCAGAGCCACACGAGGGTGACAGGTGGCGCTGCACTCGGGGCTCAGCGGGGGGAGGGCAGGGGGGAGCCAGGGAGACAGAGGCGAGGAAAGCAGCCCTGCGCCAGGGAAGGGGGAGCGGGGCCGGGGCAGGTCGGGGTCCGGTGGCCGCACGTCGGTGATGGAAATGCTCCGTCGCACTCAGAAATGGCATCTTGTTTCAGGGCTGTATGAAGAGCTGGAGAGAAACCTGGAGCCGGTGATGTGATTTTTGAGAGAGTGGCCGCAGCTTTTAAATCAAGCGGAGCCAGAGGAGAAAACAGGAGCGGCCCGGCTTCTCGGGTTTGTTGGGATTCCGCAGCCTTGTGACCCAGCCTCCAGCCGTCACCTGCACCTGTCCCTTTCTCCATCCACCCACCTGTCCATCCACCTGTCTGCCTCTGCTTGTGACACCTGAGCTGCAGCCAACGCCGTGGTGGGGAGGCGGGGCGCTGGCGACGCAGAGGCACATCAGACCTGGCGCCGCCAGGGGAGTCCTCTCCTGGGGGAGGGACGGGCACAGTTAATTACACAGTGACAGCCCTGCGGCCTATGCTGTGTCCTTGGTGACGTTCTAGGACCCACAGTGTGTTAGGGCTCCCGAGACCCGGTGAAGGAGCCAGGACGACTCCCCGGTTGACAGCTGAGGGCTCCGAGGCCGGAGGTGCTGAGCAGCCCAGGCTGCATGACCAGGCAGTAGAGGGGTCGGGGGCCTGTGCCCTGGTCGTCTGGCTCCAGAGCCGGCCCCCTGGACCTCCACCCCGGGGTCCGGTCCGTGTTGCCGGCCCCGCCCACAGCGCCACCCTTCCTGCTGGCTTGTGGAGAGGTGCACCCTCCCAGACACAGGTGGCCCTGGGCCCCGCCCATCAGCTCTGGGTGGACCCCGAGCGGAGTAAAGACAGTGGGTCTGGTGGGACCGCAAGCCGGCCCATCCCCCCTGCACAGCTGGGTACTTGCTGCTCTGCTCTACAGAGAAGCTCAGAGAGCGATGGGCCTGCAGGGTCAGCTGGTCCAGGCGCCTCCCACTGCAGGGTGGGAAACGGAGGCCTTGGAGAGGAGAGCGCCTGCCCGGCAGGTTCCCGGGCTCAGGAAGCGCCGTCTCTGGCGTGGCCTGGGGGGAGCCGGGAGGACCCCAGCAGCGTCCACCAGGACAAGCCGAGATGAACGCCTTCCCAGACAGCTACTTCAACCCTCCAGAGAGCAGCCACGTCCTGACCGACGGGCTGAGGTGGGCCCTGCCCGCCCCTCGGATTTACGGTGGAAGGACTCGGTCCCTGAACAGCTGCCCAGTTCCGGTTCGGGATCCTGCGTGATTCTCCGCAGACCGCAGCCCACCTTTTACTGACACTACTGGAGTGTGAATTCCATGAATAAATTGTGTTATCCTGGGGGCTTTGGGACGACGAAAACACAAAAGCCGCTCCAATCCCGAAGTGCCTGTCTCTCCCTGTCCTGCCAGCTGGGGCCGGGGGAGTGGGCCCTCCTGGGAGGCTCATTTGGATTTTAATTAAACTGGCTTTCCCAAACAATTTGCAATAAATTAGCAACAACCAGGGGTGGGGCGTCCAGGCACCGAGGCGGCGCCGCAGGCTCTCACCTGGGCTCGCCCGTGTGCCTGCGAGGTCGGGCACACCTCCGGACGGGCTCAGGCAGCTCCAGGCCGGCCGTGGTGCCCAGGTGCGGGGCTGCGGCCCTCGCCGCAGGTCTGGGAGTTCCCAGCGCCTGACTTTGCTCGGGCTCCTCGCCCGAGGGGCCCCGCCACACTCCACTCGCGGGGGGCCCACCGGCAGCCACGGGTCCGCACCTCACGCCCGGCCAGACACTCAGCCCGGCCCCCACTCGACCGCCCCCTCCCACCTCTCGCGCCGCAGGTGACTCGAAGGCGGCCAGAGGGCAGTGGAGCCCAGCCTGCGCGCGCGCCAGTGGCAGTCGTCCAGAGACCCCTGTCCACGGCTCCCCGCATGTCCGGTGGCTTAGGAGCTGAGATCGGGCCCACCATGCTCGGCCCTGACCGGATGGGTCGGCGTGCCTGTGTCACTCTCCGGAGGGCTGCCTGGGGCCCGGGCCCACTGCCTGGGACTTGCGGGAAGGGGAGACTTAGGCAGGAGGGCTCAGGGCGTGCAGTGTGGGCCGCTGGAGGTCAGATACCGCCTGGGCTGGGGGCCGGATGCCTGCTGGGGTGTCCTGCGGGGCTGGGGGAGCAGCCCTGGGACTTAGGGCACCGAGGGCCGCAGGTCCCAGGCCCCTTCCAGGATGCAGACCCTGTGGCTTCCTCAGCTGCTGGGACCCTGTGGACCCAGACTCGTGCCGGGCAGAAGGTGACGGTGGAAAGCACGGTGGGGGCTTCTGCACATCCTGGCTGCCGCGAACCACCCACGCGGCCTGGGTGAGTGAGCCCGGCTCCTCCCCCAGGGCGGGACGGGGCTCGAGCTCGCGGCATGAGCTTGGTGTCAGCACGTTGCAGTCAGCAAGGTTTCTAGAGACATCCGTGTCACTCGTGTCTGTGTTTCTAACATTCTGAGAGTCTGGGCTCCCAAGGGCTGCAGCTACGAGGTTCCCTGGTGCCGGGTTCTGGGGCGCTGCGTCCGAGTGAGGGCTCGCGGATCCCACACGGGGACCCAGGCCTCCTCGTGCCTGGTGGGCAGGGAGCGCCACCCACGCCCCCCGCTCATCCACGGACATCTCACAACCCCTCGGGAGAAGGGCCGAGTCCCAGGCCGCAGCCCTCGAGGCCGCAGCTCCCCTGGCCTGCACAAGGCCACACCTGGCTGTCGGGCAGACCCTGGTGTGTGGCTCTGAAATAACCAAGCCCGGTTAAAGGAGCGGGCGGTGCGGAGGGGCCACGGCAGCCCCGTCTGCTGGCTGGCAGTGCCACTGGCTCGGCCTGGCACCTCTGCTCCAGCAGCTGGCCGCTCACCCACAGCAAGGCCTGCGCTCCTCGGAAGCAACATTTCTGGGCGGTTTCAGGGTGAGGAGCCGCAGTCCGCTGGTTTTATGGAAGCGTCTCCAGGTACCCCTCCCGCGCGGGGGAAGGACAGCTGTTTTACTTGCATGCGGAGCAGCGCCTCAAGGGTTTTGGTGTTAATTAAGTTGGCGGGACTGTTCTTAACAAGCACCCGCCGTTAGGGAAGGTGGAAATGAAGTGCCCGGCCTCCCGATGATGCGGGAAAGGGGGTTTGTGCACCCCGATGGCTGTCCCGCGCCTCTTGGGGCGGGGCTTAGGCGTGCTGGCATCTGTCCAGGCCAGTAAAGCCACCTCCTGAAATGGTCCAGAAAGTTTAAGAGCAACCAGAGAGGGCTTCCCTGGTGGCGCAGTGGTTAAGAATCCGCCTGCCACTGCAGGGGACACGGGTTCGAGCCCCGGTCCGGGAAGATCCCGCATGCCGCGGAGCAACTGAGCCCATTTGCCACAACTACTGAGCCTGCGTGCCACAACTACTACTAGCCCAGGCGCCTAGAACTTGTGCTCTGCAACAAGAGAAGCCACCACAATGAGAAGCCCACACACCGCAACAAAGAGCAGCCCCCGCTCACCACAACTAGAGACGTCCGCACGCAGCAACAAAGACCCAACGTAGCCAAAATTAAAAATAAATAAATTAATTAGTTAAAAAAAAAAAAAAAAGAGCAACCAGAGATGACCGAAAAAGACACTAGCTGGAGAGCAACTGGGCGGCTCTGAATGAAGGGGCTGGAGGGCTGCCAGCACTTGGGGGGGCGTCGGGGCGGAAGGCGGACAGCCTCTCGCCCCTGTCAGAGCCCCCTTCCGGGTGCGGGACCAGGGCAGGCTCTCAGACAGGGGATGTCAGCTTGGAATTCTTAATAATTTCAACCCTGGATTTGTGTTTTGTACGTGGTCTGATGGGACAAAGGAGCCTGTGGGCGCTGGGAGCCTGGACTCCCGCGGGTCCCCGTCTCTCGCTGGCCTGGCCCGCTCCCTGCTTCTCAGCCTCCCATTCCCTGTCCTGGTGCCCTAGGCTCTCCTGGCTCCCCTCCAGCCCTCACACCTGGCAGCCGGTCCGACTGGGGGCGGGAGGCCCGTGCTTCACACTCACCTGTGTGTTAGGCATCGGGGCTACCTCGGAGGGGAGGCCGCCGCAGCCCTACCCTTAGGGAGGCTGACAGTCTACAGGGGGCAACGGAGCAAGTCCTCACAGGCACAGGCACTGAAGGGAGGGCTGGGCTCCTGGGAGAGGAGTGACACGCGACCCTGAGCAGGGCCCGGGCTCAGGATCCGGGCCACGGGGGGCGTGGGGGTGGCAGGTCTACTAGGAGGCACTGCTCTTGCTGCACCCAGAGGCAGTGTGACAGGGGCCATGGCCTGGGCCGAGGCCAGGAGACCTGAGCCAGGTCCAGCTGTGCCCTGACCCTCTGACTAAGGTGGTCTTCAGACCCTCCCTGCTCCTGGCCTCTGAATCTTGGACGAGATGCTTCGACCCTGCAACTGGGAGGTCAGTCTGCGGAGCAGGTGGGAGCTGGTGTTGGGAGTGGTCAGGTGGGGCCCCCCGGGGGGCGTGGCCCCGGGAGGGGGCGTGGCCCCGGGAGGGGCGTGGCCCCGGGAGGGGGCGTGGCCCCGGGTGGCCCCGGGAGGGGCGTGGCCCCGGGAGGGGGCGTGGCCCCGGGAGGAGGTGGGGCTCTGAGAGGTGTGGCTGCAGAGGCGGGGCTCCAGGAAGCCTCCACCTTGCAGCTCTCCGGTGGCCTGGAGGCTCCGGACAGCCCACAGTTAGCCTGGCCCAGCTTTCCAGCCCCTGCTGAGAGCCGCTGACCCGACTGTGACGGCAGCCTGCGACAGAGTTAATTGAGTCCTCACCCCGGTTCTGTCTGCAGGTGCCCGGCGGGACCTCGGTGCCAGCACTTGGCTTCCAGTGCAATTCTTGGCCGCTTCCAGGCCCGCGGGGGCGGCAGCTAGGCCCGGGCCAGCTCTCAGAGGCATTGTTCTGTCCGTGGGGAGAGCCCGGGGCTGCCTCACCCGCCTGGCACCCCTCCCCTCCTCCCGGCCCTCCGTGCTGGGTCACCCTTGCGGATAGGGCTCTCTGCCGGAGGGCCAGCTTGGCCAGCTGGGCTGCCCTCCCCCTCCTCGGCTTCCTGGACAGCCCGACGGCAGTGACTGAGCCCGAAAACTTGCGGTCCCGAGAGGCGCGTCCGGGCACGGGCGATTGTTCCCGGCTGCCTGGCAAGGGGGCCACCACCAGGCTTCTGACGGGCATGATCAGGACCCCCCCACCCCGGCTGGAGCCCTGCCCCCGGGCCCACAAGCTGTGACCTTCACCTGCCTACATCCCCTGAGCGCTTTCTGCCCAAGTTACCAGCTGGGCAGGGCTCCAGCCCCAAGCGCTGGTAGCTGTGGTGTCACTGCAGACCCCTGGGACCCTTGATGAGGACTGGGGGAGCACACCCCGAGACTAGGAGACGGGCCTCTGGGATTCCAGCCCTTGCTGCTCCGAGCCGTGTGGCAGTGGTGGTCCTGGCCTCTGGGCCACCGGGCTGACGGCAGGTTCAGGGCCAAGTGCCCTTCCTGAGTGTGTGTGTGGAGGATCTTCAGAGACCCGCCTTCAAAGTAACCCCTCTGCGGCCTTCCTGGGAGACCTTCTGCACGGCCCCTCCTCCATCCTCTGCTCGGCTCTACCGGCAACTCCTCGCTCCAGGCTCCACCCTGCCTGCTCTGGGGTCTGCCTTCAGGCCCCCAGGTGCTCAGACATCTGCTGCCTCCCAGCTGGCTCTGCAGGGAAGGGGCCCCAGGGGAACGCAAAGGGGAGGGGCAGTGCTCTCCCCGACCCCACCCCTGTTAGCCCCACCTCAGCCTTGATGAGGTCACAGGTGGGCCCGGTCATCGGTGGCTTCAGCCCCAAGCATGACAGGCTTCAGTCAGGCAGGGGCTGAGCCAGAGGCCGGTCCTGCGACCAGGGCCAGTGCTTCTCCCCAAGTGTCCTTGTCCCTCCATGCCCGGCTGAGTGAGGAGGGGGCCTCCCTGGAGACAGGGCTGGGAAGATGCCCTGGTGAGTCCCTGGAAACATCGGCATCTGAAATCTGGAAAATTCTGCATTCTACATTCCTACCGCTGACTCCAGGAAGTGGTGCGTGGGCTAAAATGATTAATAAAAGTCACCACCCCACGAGACGGAGCTAATTGAAAAGCTTGCTTATTCCAAGCGGAAGAAAAGGGATTAGAGCCTAAAATATTTGAAAATTAACTGGAAACAGACTGCCAAGTAACCGTTCAGAATCAGCGGCTTAGGAGTTAAGTTAGGGACTTAAACGCTATGATAATCTGGCAAAATTGCCTTAGCATCTTCTGGCTGGGGCCGGGGCTGTGGCCGAAATTTGAGCGGCCTCCTGGAAGAGCCGCTGGTAGGTTAACACGGACGGGACTGGTCTGGCCTGGGATGCCTCCTCCCAGGACCCTCCACCCCTGTGCCCCCACCCCACCAACCACCCCGGAACTGAGCGTTAAGAGGGAAGGTGCCCGCAGAACGAGGTGTCACGCCCCAGGTTCTAGGTGTGAGGACTGAGGTGTCACAGCAGCTGGAGGGTTTGGTTCTACGGCAGCCCTTATGACAAAAAAGCAAGAGAAAACCACAGTGCACTTGACAATGCCTTCATTCACCCACTGGGTAGTCTAGAATCCATCATGACAGCAGGTGGCAACCCTGCAGGATGCTTGGGGCGTGGAGGCCAGCCCAGAGCTCGGCTGAGTCATCTGAAGCACGCTCAGCGGAGCTCCAGCTTCTGCAGGGGGCGGAGGGCATATCGGTGGAGCACTTGCTCGAGGCCAGGTGCTACATTAAGGCTTGGCATGCACCCCTTTAATTCTCGAAGCAGCCTCTTGAGGGAGGTGGAGGGTGAGCTCTCACGGAGGGACCAGGGGATGAACACCCACCTTGCCCTCCTCCTGCCCTCCTGTCCCCTGACTGGCTGAGGACATGGGGGTCATCCATGTGGTCCATGCAGCTCAGCCTCTTGTGGGTCCAGAGAGGGGTGGAGAGAGCTAAGTGGGTCTGGAGGATCAAATGGAAAGTGCCAGCACATCACACTAGTTAAACAAGTCTCCCTTTTTCTGTTAACTGTGCATCTGATACAGCTCTACCAAGCACTAGTTTCTGTCTCTCCAGCCAAGTCCAGATGAGGTGTTCATTCTTTCTCAATATGCTTTTTTTGTTCCACCAGTGCCCAAGGAGCACCTATTATGGGCTGGGTACTTTCCCGGGCCTGGGAATGCTGGAGACACGCAGACAAGGCTATGCCTTCCTGGGGTCATGTTCTGGGCAGGGGGTAGGGGGGAGATGACAGCTCCCATCAGATAGGAGAGAATGCAATGGAAGGAGAGGAGAGGGGAAGAGAAGAGAACAGACCAGACTCTCAGGCACTAATGAGCTTGGTGAAGAAAAATGGGGCAGGGCAAGAATGGGCGGTGGGGCTGCATGAGATCTGGTGGGCTGGGAACATCTCTCTCAGGAGGTGATGTTTGAACAAAGACTGAAGAGAGGGCGGGCAACTTATGAAAGTCTAGAGAAGAACAATGGAGAAGCCAGCAGATGCAAAGGCCCTGAGGTAGGAGCTCGTCATGTTCAGGGCCCAGGTGGACCCAGGGGGCTTACACAGGCTGAGCGGTGGACGCTTTGCTGGCGCACTTGGAGACGTCAACAGGGTTGGATCTGCAGAGTCTTGTGAAGCATTGAGGAAAGTGGATTTTACTCTAGATCTGAGTGAGGAGGCACTGACTCTCATTGTGGGGGAGGGGTCACTCTGACAGCTGAGTGGACTCAACAGAAGTCAGGGCCCAGTGAGGACACCACTGCTTTCATCCAGAGGGGGTGGCTGGACCCAGGGACAGTGGTGGGGCCGTTAGATGCTGGAGATATTCCTGAAAACTAGAGCCAAAAGAAGGTACCTGAGAGAGTGACTCGGCCTCCTGTGGGGCGGGGGGACGGTCAAAGCCCGTACTTACCCTGGGACGCCGATGCGGTGCTCTTGGCAGTGACCATGGGTGTGGACATCCTGGGTATGGGAAGAAGTCAGGAGGCTGGGTGTGGGGCGCACGGCCCACTCGGGCATCTGGCAGAGACCCCTGTCCCACTCTGCTGCTCTCGGTCCTGGGCTGGCCTCCCCTCCCCCACACTCCCCCTCCCCTCCAACGCATCTCAGCATCTGCGTGTGAGCTCGTCAGTTGCGGTGCTGGTTATACGTGTGTCTCTTTGGGAACCGTGTTCATGGAGGGTTGCACGGATGTTCTCCATGGTGCATCACACACAGAGATCGGCCTCGTCTGAACAGCGTTAATCAAAGGAGGATGGAGCCCACAGCCCCATCTCTCATATTCACTTTCCCCTGCTGTTTTCTTTCATGTCATTTTTCTGCATTAAACAAAAAGACTTGTTTGCCCACTATTTGCTCATTTATTGGCAGGCTTCCCTCCCTGCCCTGACTATAATGCAGACTCCAGTGAACGGGACCGGGTCTATCTCACTTAGGCTGTATTGCCAGGGCCTGGTAAGAGCTCTGTGGCCTCCTCACCTAGGCGGGGCCTTTGAATGAGTTAATGATAGAATAAGCGTCTGAGTCAGTCTGAGCTACTGTAACAAAATAACACAGACTGGGTAGCTTAAGCATCAGACATCTATTTCTCTCAGCTCTGGAGGCTGGACATCCAAGATCAAGGTGCTGGCAGATTTGGTGTCTGGTGAGGGCCCTTTTCTTCTGGCTTGTAGATGGCCACCTTCTTCCTGCTGTCCTCACGTGGTGGAGAGAGAGAACTCTGGCATCTTTTCCTGTCTTTATAAGGACACTAATCCCATCATGGGGCCCCACCCTCATGACCTCATCTAACCCTAATTACCTCCCAAAGGTCCCACCTCCAAGTCCCATCACAGTGGGAGTCAGGACTTCAAAGTATGAATTTTGAGGGGACTCAAACACTCAGCTCGTGGCAGCAAGTGAATACATTTGCTGTGGAAGCCATTGTACTAGGCCACGCACGTCTGAGTTGTGAATGTCTTGAAAATCATGCAGAGTTATGGAGCTAAGGGTTTGTACTCCTTTTGTTCTAGCAAACAAAAAACAGCAAACACCAAACAAAAAGAGCCCATCCTTTGTTACAATGATAGTTCTAGTCAAGTTGTCTCTCCTTTTCCTCCCTGAGGAAGAGAAGCAGACATGGGAATTCCAACTTCATGGAGAACAGCAAACACCCATGTCTCCAAATCACCCCTCACGTGAAGATGCTTGCCACATGCAGTCAAGGCTGGTTAAGAAGTTGACGGAGGCCCCTGTGCTGGGGCTTCATCCTGAACCACGGAAGCTTCTGCTCACCCAGACGACTGCCCTCATTCGTGAAAACGGTTGGTTTAGGAAGAACTCACTTCATGAAAAAATAAACGAGGACCAAAAGGAGCCAAACCAGGACCCATTAAAAAATACTGCAAGAAAAAGAAGAAAATAATAAGAAAGGCAAAAATCAAAGACCCACATGGGAAAGACCTCCCACTGGGGAAGCTGGTAAGTTTTTTTGTTCAAACTGGGAATTTAAAGATCTAAATGAAAACATCATTTCTGTAAAACAAAAGCTGAAACAATAGACAACAGGAGATGCAAAACGGGCTCAAGAAAACCCCGGGAAGAACAAAAAGCATCCCAAGATGAGGCCACACAAGAACCTGAAAAGAGGTGGTGTTGAGGGGGCCAGGCTTGAAAAGAATGAGAAAAGTGAAACAGAAAAGAGCCAGAGTTTAAAGGGATGAAAGAAAAAGCATATAAAAGGAAAACAACTCAAATAACTCAAGAACATTTGTGAAGTTAAAAAAAAAAAAAATAGGGCTTCCCTGGTGGCGCAGTAGTTGAGAATCCGCCTGCCGATGCAGGGGACACGGGTTCGTGCCCCGGTCCGGGAGGATCCCACGTACCGCGGAGCGGCTGGGCCCGTGAGCCGTGGCCACTGAGCCTGCACGTCTGGAGCCTGTGCTCCGCAACGGGAGAGGCCACAACAGTGAGAGGCCCGCGTACCGCAAAAAAAAAAAAAAAAAAAAAAGACAAAAAAAATAAAAATAGAGGATTAGCTCCATGGATTGAAAGGGCACCGTATTCCCATAAAACAGATGCACAGAATTAACACTGCGGCCAGTCCGAGGATGGTGGATCCAACCCGTGAGTTGACTCGGGTCCGTGCAAAATATGGAGGCTCTGATGGGAGAAGGAACGTGAAGGCTCAGATGTTCTGCTGTGACCCCCAATGTTAGGAAAGAGTGAACGCCTGCCTGCAAAGCCCCGGGGAGAAGGATGAACCAGAGTTCTGCACCAGAACAAGGCGCCATCACTGCTGTTCAAAGCCAGCCGTGAACAAGGCATTTCAAACCACAGCCGTGAGCCAGCGGCTGCAGACTACATAAGTTTCCTTTGAAGAAAATGATGGAAATGGATTTGGGTCAACCCAGAGGTGACACCAGGAGCAGAAGGGCTGGTGGCAGTGCTAAAGGTGACAAAGGTAAGGATGACGGTGGGCCTTGTGTCGTGAAGCGGGGCTACAGCCCAGGTCGGGGTCTGCGAACGGGGCTCGGGAACAGGGTCCCCGCCCCTGCGTCTGCACCTCTCTCCGCCCCCCCAGCCCTGCCCCTTCATGGGCACCCATCTCCCCTCCCCTCCCGCCCCCTGCAAAGCCTCTTTCCCTCCCTGGAACCCATGCTGGCTGTAGGGCTTCCTCGCCGATGGGCCGAGTCACCAGCTGGAGCCTGGCCTCGGTGCATGGGAACCTCGATTCTCACCCTCCTGGCTGTGAACCCCGGGGGAAAGCTCACACTCTGGAGGTCCTGTGGGCTCAGTCCAGGCCTGAAGTGCCCTGGCCGCTCCAGCCTCGCCATCTCCCCGGGCCGGGGCGGGGGGAACTTCTTTGGAAATCCTTTGCCCGCCCGCCCTCCCTGGCCTGGGGTCTACTCTGAGCTTGGTCTAAAATGACGTCTAAGATCCACAGGCCCCGGCCCCGGCCCGGCGCCAGGTTTCTCTCTACAAACTCCTGCTCACGTGGCCCGTGCAGGATGCTCGGTCAACCCTCCCGGGTCCTGGACACTCGGGGCCGGCCCGAGGCGACTCCCACCAGCTCCCAGACACAGACTTGCCGGAAAGGAGCTCACTCCTGGGGCCTGGCGACACCCCTGGCTTGGCAGGCAGGGCTGGGGAGGGCGATGCGAGAACACAGATAAACACAAAGACCCAGCTGTCCCCTGCAGGGAGCCCGCCCCCGCTGCTCCAAACAGCCGCACTTCCGTGCGCTGTGGTCCAGGCCTCGGCTCCGGAGTCCCCGCTGCTGGGCTCCTCGACCATCTCCCAGGCAACAGAGGCGCCCTCGAGGCCCCGGTCCCATGGGGGGGCCGTGGTGTCTCCACACACATCACCATGGCTTTCCACCCTCAGCTGTCAGAGAACAGGCTCCTTATCTAAAGAATGCCACCAAGATAATTAGCCCTAACGTAAAGACACAGCCCACATGGTGGCTGCCACGCCGACAGAAGAGGTGGCCGCCAAGAAATCCGTGTCAGCCCAGGTGTCACTCACGGGCACAGACAAAAGGCAAAGCTGTGTGAGGACTCGGGAGATACGCCGCCCGGGTGGTTCTCCAGAGAGGATTGAAGCAAAAATAGCCTGTCCAGCCTCTGCTTGCTGAGCCCTAATCGCTCCCAGCCACTGGCATCTCAATAATGAAAACATAAAAAATGTTGACGGGCCCTGACGGGGCACCCAAACCCTGGGCCTTCACAGTGAGTGTCAATGAGGAGGATGTGAATTCTGTCCCTGCCAGTGAAAGAAAGGAGCTGGGGGCTAAGGGGCCCAAGGTCCTGGGGTCCTGAAGGGGGGAAGCCACGGTTCAAACCAAAGACCACGGCCAAAGTCCGACACGCCGCCCTGTGCCACATGGCCAGCGGCCGAGGACACCTGCCTGTCTCTGCAGGCGCAGGTCCAGCAGGGGTCAGGGGGTGGCCGAGCTGTGGGATCACAGGGATGGAGATGGGTGTGCCCCCTGGAGGGCGGGTCATGCCCAGTGGGTCGGAGATTCTGTGCAGGGTGATGGGGACCCACGAATGGCCGCTCCCAGGCAGCTCCGGGCCACTGTGTGGAGCAAGAAAGGAAGATCCCTGAGCCGGCAGGGGCCACTGGTGACCAATGAGAGGAAGGAGGGAGCCACGGAGGATGCTGGAGACCATGCAAAAGAAGTGGCTGACAGAAGGAGTGGCCGGAAAGAAACACAGACATGTGACAGCTGTGACGCTGGGACAGGGACGGGCTGCACCAGCCGGCACAGGGGCCCTACGCGGGGAGGACCAGGAGGTCAGGGCTGGGCCCTGCTGGCGTGGGTGGGTGGGGAGAGGCAGGCCCACGTGGGAGGAAGAGGACAGGGGGTGAGAAGGATTAGCTAACAGTGGGAGGAGGATGTGGGCTCACAAAGGGCTTCTTCCCCTTGAGATGCAAACGACTCAGCTGGTCTGTGACTTGAGGGTAAAAAGCAGCGAAGGAGGCATTAGAGACACAGCCGGAAAGAGGGTGCTCGTGGAGCAGGAGTCCACAAGGCGGGTGCGGGGGTGCGGGAGGGGTGACCAAGAGCATCCCCTGGACAGAGACAGGACGAGGTTTCAGGTCACATTTAAAAGTAGAGTCCGATCCTGAGACACCTACTACATTGTGATATACGGTTTAAAAACAAAGCACTGAGGGATGTGTTTGCACAAGAAGAACAGAGGAGTTACATTATCATCAAAAATATTCAAAGGGACTTCCCTGGTGGTGCAGTGGTTAAGAATCCACCTGCCAATGCCAGGGACGTGTATTCGAATCCTGGTCTGGGAAGATCCCACGTGCCGCGGAGCAACTAAGCCCGTGTGCCACAACTACTGAGCCCACATGCCACAACTACTGAGCCTGTGAGCCTAGAGCCCATGCTCCGCAACAAGAGAAGCCACCGCAATGAGAAGCCCGCACACCACAATGAAGAGTAACCCCCGCTCGCCGCAACTAGAGGAAGCCCGCTTGCAGCAATGAAGACCCAACACAGCACTTGAGGACACGGGGAGGGGGAAGGGTAACCTGGGACAAAGTGAGAGAGTGGCATGGACATATATACACGACCAAATGTATAATAGATAGCCAGTGGGAAGCAGCCACATAACACAGGGAGATCAGCTTGGTGACTTGTGACCACCGACAGGGGTGGGATAGGGAGGGTGGGAGGGAGACTCAAGAGGGAGGAGATAAGGGGATATATGTATATGTATAGCTGACTCACTTTGTGATACAGTAGAAACTAACACACCACTGTAAAGCAATTATACTCCAATAAACATGTTAAAAAAAAAAAGACTAGATGCAGCCAAAAATAAATAAATAAATTTATAAGAAAGAAAATAATTCAAAGCACAAATCACTCAAAGAAACTAAGAGAACAATATACGTTAAAAAGAGATATTGTACCTGGTAAAGCTGTAATGAGCTTGAGCCTTTCTGTGTTCAACATCTCATATCCAAATAGATAAAGAACAACTGCTAGCTATATAAGGAAACCAACAAGACCCAGGGGTGATGGGAAATTCAGCCCAGCAGCAGTAATGTACTCCAGATCAAGTGTACAAAAATAGTAAGAATACCAAGGGTATGACTCACTGTTAATAACGAAGAATTTATAAATATGTTCTATGTAAAATTTACACCACAGTCATAAAATCCAGCTTACTTTTCCGTAAGTTGATGGAAAACAAGAAACAGCTGGATAGTGACCCAATCTCATTCATCAGGGAAATATTTACAAATGTTTAAGAAATGTGCTATTGTTTGATTACCAGATGAGCAAGATTAAAAGTATTGAAGTGTCAAATGTGGTGAGAAAATGAAGAAAAAATGCCCCCTCTTTGGGGGGTGGTGTATACCAAAGTGCTGATCACAGACATCCACTCTCCCACGTGGCCACGTGACTTGTTCTGATCAGTGACGGGTGGGCAGAAGTGACACGTGTCATCTCCCTGCAGAGCCTCTAAGGGCCAGCATGGGGTCCACTGTGCTTGCCTTTCCTCAGCCACGATGACCAGCGGTGACCCAGAGAGAGGTCCCTGCATCCTGCGGCTCCCACTGTGGGGAGAACGTGGAGTGGGGGTGAGCCAGGCACAGTGGACCGGAATCACAGATGAAGAACAAGCCTTTGCCATCACAACCTCTGCAATCTGGGGGCTGTTTGTCACTGGCAGAGCCCAGCCCTTTGTGCCTAATCTGGGGATGATGGGTAGTTCCTGTTAAAATGTGAAATATGCTCATAAAACATGACTCAAAAAATCTACTTCTTAGCAATCACTCTTAAAAATACCCAGTGCAATTCTCCTTCTGAGCAGTCGACTAACATTCCAGGCTGAGAGCAAATAGGAAAGCTGGATAAAACAAAAGTAATCTGTCAAAAGGTATCAGAGAGCCTTGGAAGCAATGAGGACAAGAGGGACTAAAATTCCAGAGAGGGGAGGCCCTCCGAGAGATAAGATGAAGATCTTCAGCCATGTTTCTCCTGGGGGCCTTTGCGATTCTGGACCTTGTTAGAGGCTTGGTCCAAGCAGAGCAGCCGCTCTGGGGAAAAAGGATCAAGACGATTCGGAAGAGAGATTCAGAGACTTGAGGAGTTTGAACACACGGCCAACAAGACAGTTTGAAGTTCTGAAGCTGCCCAGAGTGGAAAGCTAAAATATGGTCTTAAAACCCCTGAAGACAGAGCAGAAAGTCCTGGAGACAATCAGTGCTGAAAGGACCGAGACCCCCAGGGTGCAAAGCTCTCAGGAGCCCACAGGCTCACCTTTGAACTCCCTAAAGGGCTACGTTCTGGAAGCAGAGGTGAGCCTCGGCTCAGGTCACTGGATCTGGGTGGTCAGCTCCTATCCTCTCTGCCAGTCAGAGTGACGGTGAATGTTTTCTGGTGGAAGACACCGGTGTGCCTTCCTCAGATGGTGTTTGTGCATAATGCCCAGCGAGCTATTAAAAAGTAACTAAGTGTATGAGGAAAACCAAAACAGGACTGAAAACCAAGAAGGAAAAAAAGCAGTAAGAACAGAATCAGGTGACTGAGCTATTGGTATTAGCAGATAAGGATTTTTAAATAACCCTGATATGTATGTTCAAGAAAATAGTGGAAATGATGGGGAAAATAGATGAGAAAAAAAGAATTGATCAAAGGAATAGAATCTATAAAAAGACCTAAATGGAAATTCTAAAACTGGAAAAGATGTAAAATCAAGCAATCAAAGGAACAGCAGAATTCTGGGTTAAAGAACTGAATGAAAGGTGAATAGAAATGTCCAAACTAAAGCAGATGGGGAAAAAAAAGCAAAGAAGAAAGACACGAGGCATTCAGTGGAAACATCTATCCTGTGTGAATTGTAGCCCCAGAAGCAGAGGGAGAAGGGGACAAGGCCACATTTGGAGAAATGATTGAGAACTTTGTAAAACCAATGAAAGGCACCAGCCCACAGATTTAAAGAATCGCCGCAAGCCCCAAGCAGGATAAATACAAAGGAAACCACGCCTTGACCCATCAAGGTAAAACTGTGGAAAACGAGAGAAAAGGGGAAAACTGGCCAGAGAAAAATGATGCATTATCTTTAAAAAAGCAAAAATAAGATTGAGAGTTGAGTTCTCACCACAAACGAAGGAAGTTAGAAGATGGTGGAATGACAGTTTTGAGGAGCTGAAATAAAAAAAGAACTGCCAACCTAGAATTCTACATTGGCAAAAATACACTTCAAAAACGAAGACATTTCAGGCAAAGAAATACTGAGAGAATTCAAAACCACAAGACTTGAACTAAAGAAATTCTAAAATGAGGGACTTTTCTGGTGTCCAGTGGTTAAGACTCCGCGCTTCCACTGCAGGGGGTGCAGGTCCGATCCCTGGCTGGGGAGCTAAGATCCCGCGTGCTGCATGGCACGGCCGAAAAGAAAGAAAGAAATTCTAAAATAAGTTCTTCAGATGCAAAGAAAATACTCCCAGCAGAAACGTGGAATTATCAGGAAGAATGAAGAGCAAAGAAAAAGGTAAAACTTGGGTAAATATAAGCAGGCATTTGTGGTAATTGACTCTGGCATGTAAAGTACACGTTGAATTAATGCAGTACAACAATAAAGCAAAAGGCAGGGGGAGTGATGGAGTTAAAGTCTTCCAAAGAGCTAGCAGAACAGGAAATTGGCAAAGCCTCAATTCATATTGAACTGTCATGAATTAGTCAAGGATGAATGTTGAAATCGCTAGGATAACCACCTAAAAATAGTAAAGCAATGTATAACTTGTGAGTTAGAGAGGGAAACCAGGATAAGACAAATATTCCACTAATCGAAAAGGAGGCAAGAATTGAGAGGAAAATGGAACATAAATCAGATGGACAAATAGTAAACAAGACAACAGACAATAAACCTAAAATACAGAAAATTACCTTACATAGAATGGCCTGAATAATCCAGTGAAAAACTAGTAATGTCAGACTTCATGCAAAAAATGAAACCCTATTATAAACCACTTAAAGTAGGCACTCCATCGATAGAAGAGCACAAAAATGTTGAAAGAAAAAACAAAGGAAAGGGTAGAATTGCAAGCACAACCAGAAGACAGCCTGTGGAGTCCCATGGCTGTTAGACAAAGCCGATGCTAGGGGAAGATGTTTTGCTGGAGAGGCGCACAGGCTCCTCTCACGCTGAGGGGATCAATCCTTCAGGAAGATGGTACAACTCTAGATAAGCGTCAATAACATAAACAATAGGAAACAAAAAACGACCAAACTAAAAGAGGAGAGAAATCCAAAATCATAGAGGGAGATTTAACCCACCCCTCTTGATGGCTGATTTACTGGACAGACAAAAAATCAGAAAGGAGATGGAAGTTCTGAACAGCACCATGGACAGACCTGACCTAATTGACAGGTGATCCAGACCACTGCACCCGCCTTCAGCCAGGCTCACGTCTTGTCATTAGTACACAGGATGCTCACTGATACTGCCATGTCCCAGCCCACAGAACAAATCTCAGCACATTTCAAGGGACTGGAATCACTCAGGAGCATGTTCCCAAGCTGGAAATAAAAACATAAATAGAAAAAAAAAAAAGACAAAAAGGAAACAAAATTAATTTTTTTAAAAAGATAAATAAAGAAAAGGAAACATAAATACAACTGGAAAATCCCCAACCACTTGGAAATTAAGCCATATACCTCTAAATCACAGATCACAGAAGAAATCACAAAGAAAATGAGAAAACAGTATGAACTGATTGCTACTGGAGATGTAACATATCAAAGTAGAAGAATATAGTTAAAGCAGTGTTCAGAGGGAAATGTATAGCCAAACATGTATATATTTAAAAAGAAGGAAAGCTGAAAATCAATTATCTAAGCTTCTATGTCAAGAAGCTGGAAAAAAGGCAAGCCTAGTGAAAGCAGAAGGAAAGAAAGAATAAAGATGTGACAAGAAATCAATGAAATAGAAAACATACATACATCAGAGAAAATCCATGAAGCCAAAATTTGTATCTTTAAAAAGATTAATAAAATGAATATACATCCAGCAAATGTGATCAAGAGGGAAAAAGAGGAGAGAAAACATAAGTAAATAAAATTAGGAATAAAAAGATGCTAATAAGATGAGAGGATACTATAAATAACTTCAAGTTAATTTCATGATTTGGATTGAATGGGCAAATCCATCCTCCAAAACACAACTTATCAAAATTGACAGATGTTGTTTAATCTGAATAGTTTGATATTTATTAAATATTTGTATCCATTATTAAAATGTTTCTCACCAAGACAACCCACGTCTCAAATGGTTACATTGGTATATTTTTTTTAGAAATTTAAGGGAGAAATAACCCTGGTCTTACACAAACCAATCTAGGGAATAGAAGAGGGAAAAATCACATCCAAACTCATTTTTTGAGGCTAGTATGGCCTTCCTACCACAATCTCATATGGACAGGAGGAGAAAGGAAAATGACAGACCAATTTCCTTTGTGAACATACGTGGGAAACTATCGGCGAATTGGTTCCAGTGATATATAATAATAATCATATATTGGAATCATATGAGGTTTATGCTAGGAATGCAAAATCCATTAATATATTTCAAATTCTAACATATAAAAGAGAGACATCAGGAGATCATCTCAATACATGCAGGATTTAATAAACTTCAACAGTACACATTCATGAAAAAACTCAGTAATTTGGAATAGATTTGATTGATTTTCCTTAAACTGATAAGAAGACTATACTAAAAACAGAGTAAACATGAGAGTAGGAGTGAGACAAGATACACAGCATCAATATTTCTATTCATCACTTAGAGGGGTGGGATAGGGAGGGTGGGAGGGAGACGCAAGAAGGAGGGGATATGGGGATATATGGATACATGTAGCTGATTCACTTTGTTATACAGCAGAAACTAACACAACATTGTAAAGCAATTACACTCCAATAAAGATGTTTAAAAAAATTTCTATTCAACAGAATATTGTACTCTGTAGCAAACGCATTCAAGCAAGAAAAATAAATGAAAAGATAGGAAAGAAAGAAATCAAGCAGTCATTATTTGCAGATGCCATGACCAGTACATAGAAAGGCCAAATTACTCTAACCATACAAGCTTAGAATTAAGAAGTGACTTGAGCAATATCACCAATTTTATTTATTTTTATATCAGCAACAACATTTTGGCAAATAAAAATTTAAAAGCCATATTCTTTACAATAGCATTAAAAAGATCTAACACTTAGATAAGGTCCTTGTTACTTTTGTAACAAAAGATGTATAAGACTTCTGCACTGAAAATTACAAAACACTTTTAAAAGAAATTAACAAAGACCTCAATAAATGGGGAAAATACTATGTTCAGAGATTGGAAGACTATTCTCACAATAATGTAGAATCAATACGAATTCTGATCAAAATAAAAGGGTTTTTCTTTCATAAATTGAGAAGGTTAAACCAATCTTGAAAAAGAACAAAACTGAAGGATTTGCTCTACCAAATATCATGACCATATTTTCAAGCTACCGAAGATACTATCGCATGCATTTAGCATGAGGAAGGATTAATTTACCACTGTGCCAAACTGAAGACTCAGAAAGAGACCTCCATCTAAACAATTGCCTGCAAAGCTCACTGAATAGGGAAGTGGCAGCCTTTACAATAAATGCTACTAGATCAAGTGGTTATTTGTATTTTTAAAAATCCATTTTGATCCCTGCTTTACACCATTAGAAAAAATCAATTCCAGATAGATAGCAGATCTAAATGTGAATGGAAAAAAAATTTAGAGAAAAGTACAGGAGCAAAGCATTGTAACTGGGAGTAAACAAATATTCCTTAAATAGAAAATACAAAAGCACTAACCACTGAAAAACTGAGAAATTGGACCATGTTAAAATTAAAAATTCCTGCTCATCAAAAGACACCATGAAGAGAATTAAGAGGCAAACCACAGAATGGAAGATGCTGTTTGCAACATACACGTGACAAAGAATTGTATCCAGACTCTATTAAAACTTCTGTCCATCATTAAGAGAAAGACAGACGGCCCAGTGTGAAAGCGAACAGAAGACTCTGATTAAAGAAATTTTCATATATTGAGGTATGGGAAGCCATTCTGGGTTATATACATGAGTTAACCTGAATTTTATGCTGACTAGAACAGCCTGTTTGTGGCCTATCCAACATACATTGTACATCTGCTTTAATTATTTTTAAAAAGGGTGCTTTGACCAGAAGTAAAGAATGTCCATGTTAAAAATAAAGATTAAGGGCTTCCCTGGTGGCGCAGTGGTTGAGAGTCCGCCTGCCGATGCAGGGGACGTGGGTTCGTGCCCCGGTCCGGGAAGATCCCACGTGCCGCGGAGCTACTGGGCCCGTGAGCCATGGCTGCTGAGCCTGCGCGTCCGGAGCCTGTGCTCCGCAGCGGGAGAGGCCACAACAGTGAGAGGCCCACAAAAAAAAAATTTTTTTTTAAATAAATAAATAAAGATTAAATGTCTCTCTTCCCGGGACGCCAATGCTGGTCCACTTGTGATGATAAGACTCCCTCCCCAGGTGCCAAGGCCATGCTGACTCGGTGTGCACGTGCTGATCTGTGGTTTTTTTGAAACCTTGAAGAAATGTATCCCTGACTTGTTTGATGTTCTTTGTTATGACAACACATGAAACTGTGCTGAAAACCGTGCTTCTCTGGAGAAGTTTCTCAGAGTCATCTGGGAAGCTGGCTTCTGAGCTGTGGTCTGCAATTTGGCTCGAATGAAAGTCTTCTATTCCAATTATAGATTGTTTATTGATCACTTTCATCATCATTGTTTGGTATAGTTGGCAGGATATCAGAAAAATCCACCTGAGGTCACCTGAGTCTACTTTGGACGAGTGCCTAGTACCAAGCATGGTCCCTTGAGCCCCTGCGGTTTCACAGTACCCTTCGGATTGTTTGGTGAGCTTTTCCTGATATCTGGACATCCTTGTATTGAGTGATGGTCCACTACTTTTATCTGAGCTGTTATTTTAAGACTTGGAGTCTTAAGGGGGAACAGGGACATTTCCTAGGTGAAAGGGACCTAGGGAGAAATTCTAGGCAGGAAGGTCTGGAAGGAATTTTGGAGAAATTGGGTTAGCTGATCTTTTTTTTTTTTTTTTTTTTTTTTGTGGTACGCAGGCCTCTCACTGTTGGGGCCTCTCCTGTTGCGGAGCACAGGCTCCGGACGTGCAGGCTCAGCGACCATGGCTCACGGGCTTAGCCGCTCCGCGGCATGTGGGATCTTCCCGGACCGGGGCACAAACCCGTGTCCCCTGCATCGGCAGGTGGACTCTCAACCACTGTGCCACCAGGGAAGCTCTTTTTTTTTTTTTTTTAATGTTGCTTACAGTTAGAAAGATTTGTGCCGTATGCTAAAACAAAACTAAAAGAAAGTGGGAAATTATGCTTCTAAATCCTACCAGCTCCCAGACAGGCAGGCAGCCACCCACTGGAACTCTGGCTGGCTTCTACAACTGGTGCAGAACCAATACTTGCAAGTACTTTTCTAGCCCTAAAATGGCCAGGATGAAACTTTCCTGACATTCCCGAACTGATTTTTGCACGCACAATTAAAGAAGCTGGCTTGATAAAAACATCTCTTCAAAATTCTGACCCCTAGAGAACAAAAGTACTCCCAGGAGAAAGCCTGAAGTTATAACTCTCATCATGTCCTTGAAATGCAAACACAGCCCACATTGCCTGAGACCCCAGCCTTGGTGCAATTAGTAGAACGTAAAACCAGAAGAAAAAGCAAGGGGAAAAAAAGACCTTTTAAAACTCAAGCAGGAAAACTATGAGATTTCTTGTCTGTGTCTATCTGGATGTATATATGTCTGTGTGTATGTTATAAATGTGACTTGTTTCTACCTCCAGATGGTCTTATCAAAATTAATTTGTAAAAGAGCTCCATTTAATTGACTTAGAAGTAAGTGCTTACAAATCAAATATTTCCAAATGTAACAAAAAATTAAGCCAATATTTGAAAGGACCGAGTGATCTAGGATTAGTCTTTAATAAATGAAAACAAGTTTAGGTTGTTGGTTTGATTAATATACGAACTTGTCTTTAGAGCCGTCAGCATTAGGTATAATACTTTTATTTGGTAACTAGGTTTCCTAAAACTCAATAAGTTTGTGTTATCTCTGTTATAAAATTTGTCAACAGGAAAACTAACTTGGTAGGATGATATTTCCAAAAATAATGAAATAGAGATAAATGGGATAAAAGTTTTTTAGATGAACTCTTTAAACATGATTATGTCTTATGGTATGTCTACCTAAAAATTGCTTCTCTGGATTTTTGGTAACTTAAAACTTTAGAGTTTTGCTAAATTAAATTAAATGAGAGGAATTTACTGAATATCCAGATGACTTCCAATTAAGCCAAAAATACTAAACATTAATTGCTAAGCATGTCTAAATTTACCTACTTTGTCTTCTTATTAGAGAAAAATTAAAGATGTTTGAGTGTATTGGACACATGGCTTACAACACATTGAGAACAGAAATTATGCTGGGAGAAAATGTACGTCTCTAGAGGTGATGGAGTATGTTCATACATTTGCCAATCAGGAAATTCTGGAAATGACGAACAGTTCACAATTGCTGATACTTGATTTTTGCTTGAAATTAAGTTTCTAAAGGGTTAAAAATTATAAAATATATGTAAATAGATCCTCTAGAATTAATAAGAGAAACATTTCAGTATTCAAGGAAAATAATAAGATGTATGTTTTTAGAAAAATAAGCTATGAAGAATGGAAATGCATTTTGTTAAGGGAAGAGAAAGTGTTATTGCCCTGAAGCATCTCAGAGATAATTAAACTAATTATGCTTCCTTGGATATATGTTACATGGGAAGCATTGTCAAACAAAAGGTAACATTAAACTTTCTTTACGTTATGTCGATATCAGTGATGTGAAATGATATGAGGGCTTCCCTGGAGGTCCAGTGGTTAAGACTCCACGCTTCCACTGCAGGGGGTGCGGGTATGGTCTTGGTCCAGGAAGTTTTGTGTGCTGTGTGGTGAGGCTAAAAAAAAAAAAAAAAAGAGAGAGAAAGAAAATGAAATGATATGATATGAAATTCTTGGAAATCGTATACATCCTGACGTAAAATGTTATCTGTCATCAAAATCGAGGCTTCGGGCTTCCCTGGTGGCGCAGTGGTTGAGAATCCGCCTGCCGATGCAGGGGACACGGGTTCGTGCCCCGGTCCGGGAAGATCCCACATGCTGCGGAGCGGCTGGGCCCGTGAGCCGTGGCCGCTGAGCCTGTGCATCCGGAGCCTGTGCTGCGCAACGGGAGAGGCCACAGCAGTGAGAGGCCCGCATACCACACACACACACACACACACAGACACACACACACACACACACACACAAATCGAGGCTCCCACTAAAGGGACTAAACCCAAGTTTTAGGGAAATGCCCTAGCTGACTTTCATGCCAAGGCAACAACAGAATCTGTAAAGATCATGGCACATGCAGATAAAGTCCATTCTGCTTCTACAAAAAATTACCCACTCATTGTCAGGCTTTTGCCATCCTGATGTGCTTTTAACATGGCAGTAGTCTGCTCCGAAATCAGAAATTAAATGGCTCAACGATAACTGTGTATTAAATAGTTGGGGCTATGGGAAACCAAGGCGGCCGCTTGGCTCTTCCCGGCTCCCTGGCAAACACTAGTTTTTATTTGGTGGGTTAAAGCCTTCCCTGGCCGCAAGGCTGATGCCGTCCAATGACAAAGAAACGACTGGGACGTATGTTTTCCACTTGGGGTGTACTTTCCACAATCTCCAGTGATCAAGACACCCACGTCATTGGGCAAATCATGCGAGCCTTAACAAAAACCTCATGAACTTCTGGAAATTATCACCGTCACTATCGCCCTCGACCAGCAGGCAAGGTCAACACAACTAATGGAAAAACTGGACTCAAGCAGAACAAAAAGTAATTACATAGAAGTGAATGAACTGATAAACATGATTATGATTTTTATGACGTTTTATCTGAAATGTTACTGGCTTTTAATCTTTGTTTTCCAGGTAAGGGAACCTTTCCCCCTTAATCTAATTATGACTTACAACAGTTTAGTAAATTATACATTTTTAAGTAGAATTGAAGCATTTATCTTTTCTCTCTACCTGATCCCTCCAGAATTTGGAAACTCTTAGGTTCCCAGCAGCCTTTGCAGGTGAATAGGGAAGGCCACTTCCTGGCAGATATAAGAATCTCAAGATATTTTGGACCTTGAAAAGAGAGGGATCCACCTAAATCTGTAGGTATTGCAGGTGGAATCTAACGGCATGGCTTACCTGGCCTTGAGAGGCCTTTTAAAAGTTCAGCTTGAGATCCCTTATGAAAAGTTCCAGCAAAACCAAATTTTAAAAAGCCTATAGGATCAATTACACTTACGTAAATAATCATGTTAACTTTACTGAAATCAGAGTTATTTTGCAAACGAATTAGTCTTAATTTGACTATATTTGGTAAAAATAAAGATAATTCAGGGAGAAAAGTTAAGTTTCAATACTATACCTTTAGGGCTTCCCTGGTGGCTCAGTGGTTAAGAATCTGCTTGCCAATGCGGGGGACATGGGTTCGAGCCCTGGTCCGGGAAGATCCCACATGCCGTGGAGCAACTAAGCCCGTGAGCCACAACTACTGAGCCCGCTCTCTAGAGCCCACGAGCCGCAACTACTGAGCCCGCGTGCCACAACTACTGAAGCCCGCACGCCTAGAACCTGTGCTCCGCAACAAAGAGAATCCACGGCAATAAGAAGCCCGCACACCGTAGTGAAGAGTGGCCCCCGCTCGCCGCAACTAGGGAGGGCCCACACACAGTGGCAAAGACCCAACGCAGCCAAAAGAAAATAAATAAATAAATTGATATTAAAAAAAAACCTAGGGGCTTCCCTGGTGGCGCAGTGGTTGAGAATCCACCTGCCGATGCAGGAGACACGGGTTCGTGCCCTGGTCCGGGAAGATCCCACATGCCGCGGAGCAACTAAGCCCGTGAGCCATGGCCGCTGGGCCTGCGCGTCCGGAGCCTGTGCTCCGCAACGGGAGAGGCCACAACAGTGAGAGGCCCGCATACCGCAAAAAAAAAAAAACAAAAAACAAAAAACTATACCTTTGTGGCTATTGAAGTTTTCTATACACTGAAGCTTTGTATTTACTACCTACAATCAAGACATCTCTGTTATGTCACGTTATTGTAAAGTTTAAGCAAATTATTAAAAGTATGTTCTAAGTTTATTTCTGAAGCTGACCGCAGTAACGTATCTTTGGATGAAGCTCAGATGGCCCATGACCTGCCCCCAGGAGATTATGCAGACTGGAAAAGACATCATTTAAAAGACTCTCTCTCTGACCTAGATGGGAGGACCCTTATTAGGCACTTGTAACCAGCTCATGCGCAGTGAAATGGAAAAGAACTGACTCTTTTTTTTTTTGGCCGCACCGTGCATCACGTGGGAACTCGGTTGCCCAACCAAGGGCTGAACCCGGGCCCCCCGCGGTGGAAGCGTGAAGTCTTAACCACGGGGCTGCCGGGGATGTCCCTAAAAAGAATTGACTCTTGACTCCATATTTCCCACTGAAACAGGGCCTCTGCGTGGGACTCTAAAGAGAGGACTGCTAACCTCAAACTCACCTTAAAACAACCATCAAGCCGGGCTGAGAAGAAGAGGACATCAGCGGTGACAGCTGACCCAAGAATCTGGACCAGGCCTGTTTAAGACCCATCCTACTAGTTCAATTAAATGGTTTACCAAATGTTCGTCTCCCTATCAGAATTGCAAGTTGTTTTACTTGTAGCTCTACTTTTGCCCCAATATTCAGGATGGAGAGAAAATTCTTCAGTAAAGTGGCCATAAAGTATAGCTCCTGGGATAATCCCTTCATAACACTTATCACTGACTTTTCAGATGTTCCTAACGTGACCCACTCACCCAGACGAACCTCCCTCTGAGCTAATCTTTCAGGTTCAACTTCTTCAACGTATTAATGTGACCATCCCTTGTCTGATACTATTCTCAGTCCCTAGAGATGGAGCGTGACTTACCCCAGGACCCCCTCGCTCTTTCCCTTACTTAATCGAAAACAGTCTTAAAGAGAAAAATGTGAGTAAATTGTGCCAGCAACTCCCTTCTGTCAAATACCTAGTTGACTTTGGGAAAGCCTACAAGAGAAGGGATCCACAGTTTAAAATTGTGTTGACGAAACTCCCAATTGATGAGGTTATCAATGACGGCACTCTGGGAGGGGGTCACCTGAGCTCCCCCAAGCTTTGTCTTCATAGGTGGGACTGGAATTGACACACCTTCCCAAGGACGGGCACATAAATGTCTCAATAGCTGACAAATACAAGCTTTATGTTCATGAGGACATTATGTTGTCCCATCGTCTATACGTCAACAGATAGATGAGCCCCCTTTCTCTCTGCATTACAGAGTCAAGAGATCCATGTTAGCCAGATACCAGCATACCTGGTGACAAAATCTTTTGGGTATCTTGGTTCCTAATGCAAGAATATATGTAAACAAAGATATGCTCAGGGCTTCCCTGGTGGCGCAGTGGTTGAGAGCCCGCCTGCCGATGCGGGGGACGCGGGTTCGTGCCCCGGTCCGGGAAGACCCCACATGCCGCGGAGCGGCTGGGCCCGTGAGCCATGGCCGCTGAGCCTGCGCGTCCGGAGCCTGTGCTCCGCAACGGGAGAGGCCACAGCAGTGAGAGGCCAGCGTACCGCAAAAAAAAAACCCAAAAAAACAAAGATATGCTCAGAAATCTATCAGCCACCATTGGTCAAATAACTGGAAAGATTGCAAACAGCACTGTAGCACAGCAAACATCCCTAAATTTCTTAGCGCAAGTAGTGTTAGATAACAGGGTTGCCTCAGGTTGTCTACTGGCTAAACAAGGAGGTGTTTGTGCTATTGTTCATAACACTTGTTGACTTATATCAGTACCTGGGGAGAAGTTGAGACACACCTAGAAAGAATTTCCCAAAGGGCAAAATGGTTACAAGATGTAAAAAAAAATGACCCTTTAAATTATCTGTTTTGTTGGCTTTCCTCAGGAATAGACACTTTTCTCCTCTCTGTTTTACAGATGATTATCATTTTCACAATATGTATTATCACTCTTCTCCTAACTATCAAGCTACTCATGACATGTATCACTGCTTGCTTTAAGACTGCTGTTAAAAGCACAATTACAATGGTTGTGCAGCACTTTGTTAAGATTGATAATATGTATAGCCTATAAAATGTTTCCCCATCAGCAAGTATACCTCTGTTTTTGCCCACTACATTCAATTCAAAAAAGAAAGAAAGAAAGAAGGGGGCAGACCTAGCACCGAGGGACATGGTGGACCCAGGTAGCAGCCACCTTGGCATCAAGGGACAAAGTTTTCTTTTTACTGAAGTATAGCTGATTTACAATATTGTGTTAGTTTCAGGTGTACAGCAAAGTGATTCAGTTATATATGTATACATGCATAATATACATTCTCTATATATATGTAAATATATATTTTTTCAGATTCTTTGCCATTAGAGGTTATTATAAGATATTGAATATAGTTCCCTGTGCTGTACAGTAGGTCCTTATTCTTTATTTTATATATAGGAGTGTGTATCTGTTAATCCCAAACTCCTAATTTATCCCACTCCCCCCTTTCCCCTCCCTTTGGTAACCATAAGTTTATTTTCTATGTCTGTGAGTCTATTTCTGCTTTATAAATAAGTTTATTTGTATGATTTTTTTAGATTACACATATAAGTGATATCATATGAAATTTGTCTTTCTCTACTTACTTCCCTTAGTATGATAATCTCTATGTCCATCCACGTTGCTGCAAATGGCATTGTTTCATTCTTTTTATGGCTGAGTAACATTCCCTTGTACATCTATCTATCTATCTATCTATCTATCTATCTATACCACATCTTCTTTATCCATTCATCTGTTGATGGACATTTGGGTTGCTTCCATGTCTTGGTTATTGTAAATAGAGCTGCTATGAACATTGGGGTGTGTGTATCTTTTCGAATTAGAGCTTTCACCTTTTCTAGATATATGCCCAGGAGTGGGATTGCTGGATCATATGGTAGCTCTATTTTTAAGGACCTCCATACTGTTCTCCATATGGCTGCACCAACTTACATTCCCACCAACAGTGTGTAAGAGGGTTCCCTATATTCCACGCCCTCTCCAGCATTTATTTATTTTTCTCCAACATTTACTATTTGATGATGGCCATTCTGACCAGTGTGAGGTGACACCTCATTGTAGTTTTGATTTGCGTTTCTCCAGTTATTAGTGATGTTGAGCATCTTTTCATGAGCCTGTTGGCCATCTGTATGTCTTCTTTGGAGAAATGTCTATCTAGGTCTTCTGCCCATTTTTTGATTGGGTTGTTTGTTTTTTTGACATTGACCTGTATGAGCTGTTTGTATATTTTGGAAATTAATCCCTTGTCGGTCGCATCATTTGCAAATATTTCCTCCCATTCCGTAGGTTGTATTTTCACTTTTTTAATGGTTTCCTTTGCTGTGCAAAAGCTTTTAAGTTTAATTAGGTAAGGGACAGATATTTTGATCATCACTGCTTTTCATAAATCAAAAGATTTACGATCAAAAGGGGGAAGTGATGAAAGAAATGTTCACACGTTGGAGTATGGGGCGGTCATTCTGGCTTATTCTTCTCCAGAGGAGTTTCCCAGAGTCCTCTGGGAAGCTGGCTTCTGGCCTATAGTCCTCAGTTTGGCACACATGAAACTCTTTTCTATTCCTATTATAGATTGCATATTAACTTTTTGCCAACCATTTAGACATCTCAAAAAAGAGGCTATCCAAATGGCTAATAAATATATGAAGACATGCTCAGTGCCATCGGTTGGTACAGAAACGCGAATTAAAACCAACAGATAGCACTATACCCAGCAGAATGGCTAAATTGAAAGATGAAAAATGCCATGTTTTAACAAGGCTGTGAAACTACTGGAATTCTCATACGCTGCTGGTTAGCTTGGAAATTGGTACAAAACTCTGGGGAAATGTTTGACAAAATTTCTAGTGCCTGATACCACGTTCTCACTCCTAGTTATAGATCTACCAGAAATGGGTAAATATTTTCCCAAAAGGCTTGAGCAAGAATGACCATAGGAGGGACTTCTGAGGTCCAGTGGTTCGGACTCAGCGTTTCCACTGCAGGGGGCACAGGTTCGATCCCTGGTCAGGGATCTAAGATTCCGCAAGCTGCGTGCATGGCAAAAAAAAAAAAAAGAGAGAGAGAGAGAACAACCATAGCAGCACCATTTACAATAACCCCAAACTGGAGGTGAACAGAAAGCCCACCAACAGTAGAAGAGTAGAGGGGCAATGTGTGGGGTGCTCACTCAGTGCATGCTATGTATCAGTGAGATTCATGAACTCCAAGGACACATACCAACGTGTGTTGATCTTTCAAACAAAACAGTGAGTGAAAGGAGTCAGACGTGGACGGTACATTTTGAATGAGCCCATAATCTAAAGTGTGAAACAGCCTAACGGAATCGAATACATGCTGTTAGAGGTCAAGCCGGCCGTTCATCTTGGGCGGGGTCATGATGACTAGAAGACGCACAGAGAGGTTTCTGGGGGTCAGTGCTGTTCCGTGTCTTGATCTGGAGGTTGAGTTGGTATTTCTGATTTTCGTCCTTTTCTGAGTGTCTGCTACGCTTCAAAAAAGTTTACCAGGAAAACCTAGCACATGAGCACATGGAGGCACATATGAGGATGTTCACTGCAGAATTGTTTACAGCTGAGAAAAACTGGGAACAGCCTAAAGGGCCATTGATAGGGACAAGGCTAAAGGAATTACTGTCTATTAATATTCTGATAGAAGTTGGAAAAAATAGAGCAGACTTCAATAAGCTTACGGGGCATATATGCAAAATACACTGTGAGTGAAAAAGCTAGCCTACAGGACAACACATACAACTGCTGAAGCATACAAGTCAAAAGTGTGTATTTCTGTAGATTATATATTTATATGCAAACATATAGAAATGTATAATAAAGAAAACACACCAACTGGACTAGTGATTTTTTTTTTCCTGGAGACTAGGAGACTAGAACTGAGGATGGAGGTCAGGGGTATTTTATGTTTACATGTATTTTTATATAATTTTGTATATATTAATATAATAACATTATATTTTATTATAAGACAATGTAATCATGATTACTTAGGTAATTAAAAATAATACTTCAAATGATCAATGAAAGATTTCCAAAGGGACATTCCCTAGGTGAATAAAAAATAAACAAATACTTCAATATATTCAAAAAGTTAAAATTGTACAATGACATTAGTTTATTTTGAAGGATTAAAACTAGAAATTATTAACAAAGGTCTAAATTCAAAATCCTTACCAACTGGTGATTAAAAAGTACTCCTGTAAATATAACATTTGAGGAAAAAGGAAAAAAGAAATATTACTTAAATTCTAGAATATCAGAAAAATAATGAAATTGCTAGCAACAAATGGGTTTCTACAAAGCTGTCCTCAAAGATAAAGTCACATCCTTAAATGCTTTCATTATCAAACAAAGAAAAAAAAATATCAAAGCCTTCAAGTCAATGAGTTTTATAGAAGTAGTTCCAAGGAAGATTAAAACAGAGGAGATAATAGCAGAAATTATTAAATTAAAAAAACAGAAAAATGAGAATTGATAAGCAGATTAAGACCTAAGAGATAAGTAAATTAAAGAGCTAAGTCTTTGAAAAATCTAACACAACAGACCAGACTCTGGCTAACCTAGCTACTACAAAGAAGGAGGGGGTGAAAGAGCAATTAAACAAAATTTTAAATCACATAAGCAGTAAAATAAACATGCAGACAATTTTTTAAATTGACCAGGAATGACTTGTACTGTTGCATGCTAATAAATCTGAATGAAAACAGATAAATTATCAAAGTTGACATTAAAAGAGCTAAGCAATATGCATAAATAGATACCCCTGGGAAAAATACTAAAAATAGAAAAGAATTACCTCCGAAAGGGGTTCCAGACTCAGGCATTCTTGCTGTTGAGATATTGTGAGCATTTAAGGCATGATTAATTCCAAAATTATGTACTCAGTTTTAGAAACTTATAAATTTGGAAAACTTACCAAGTAATTTTGACAAATATAACTCACCATATGTTCTTCAAACTATATTACTTCGGAATTACATAAAAAGATGCCACTATTTCATAAAGTTAAAAATAAGTTGGTTCACCAAGGTCAACATAATTTTTAAATGCAGAACCTCTCAAAGCCTTTAACTTGCAAATATGCACTGTGATTCTTAACAAGGGCAGGGAGAGAATCTGCAGTGTCTCGCAATCTTACTTGTCCAACCAGAAAACCGTTTCTACCTGGAGGCATCTCTTGGGGGTGGGGTTCCTTTGGGAAAGTCTGCTATAAATATAAAAATTCATGTAAAGTAAAAAATGAAATACTAGCAAATAAAATCCAGCTGCAAGCTTAATCAACAATCTATGAAGCTGACCATGGGAAAGAAAGAATGATTTAATATAATACAATTATTTAGCAGCATACAATTCTTTAATAGGACTGCAAATATTATCTACATAAATGTTGAAATATTATTCAAAAAATTTTTAAATGTATTTCAATAAAAATGGTAAAAGCTCTTACATATATAAAAGCACTTTCTTTTTTTTTTTTTTTTTTTTTGCGGTGCGTGGGCCTCTCACTGTTGTGGCCTCTCCCGTTGCGGAGCACAGGCTCCGGACGCGCAGGCTCAGCGGCCATGGCTCACGGGCCCAGCCGCTCCGCGGCACGTGGGATCTTCTCGGACCGGGACACGAACCCGCGTCCCCTGCATCGGCAGGCGGACTCCCAACCACTGCGCCGCCAGGGAAGCCCTAAAAGCACTTTCAATGTAGCTACTTAATAATTCTGTGTATTAAAACATAATAAACAAAATTAAAAAGCAAATGACATTGTGAAAATATTTGCAACAAATATTGTGCACTGAGAAAGATCTCTTAAAAGTCCTCAGCAAAGACCCTATCACCCCAAATAAAATTGGCAAAGGACAACTCATCAATGAAAGACTACAAATCACCAAAACTTATGAAAAAGTGTCCAACCACATTTAGCCAAAGAAATTGCAAAATTAAGACATTACCATTTTTATCGGTCAGGTTGAATAACATATGCCTTGAAAGATACCAGAAGGAATTTGTCTCAGACCGATCCTCCTACGATAATGACAAATATAGACTTAGAGAAAATATAAAATGCAACTATTTGAAGACATCGGAGGATAAACAAAAAGAAACAGAAAGTGGAGAGCTTTGACCCTTGCAAGGAGAGAAGCGCCCTGGGTGAGACTCACGTTTACACAACATTTTGCCTTAGAGACACCCCCAGTCTCATGGGTTAGGGCAATTAAAACACATATTTGGTGTTAGGACAGAAAAACCTCGCAGACCCTTTGTAGAAAGAATTTGCCAATAAATTTCCACCTTAAGAAGTTGGAAAATAAGAGCAACTTAAGCCCATAGAAAGAAGAAATTAACAAAGATACAAGCAGAAGTAAATGAAATTTTAAAAACAACAGAGGGGGCTTCCCTGGTGGCGCAGTGGTTGAGAGTCCGCCTGCCGATGCGGGGACACGGGTTCGTGCCCCGGTCCAGGAAGATCCCACATGCCGCGGAGCGGCTGGGCCCATGAGCCGTGGCCGCTGAGCCTGCGCGTCCGGAGCCTGTGCTCTGCAACGGGAGAGGCCACGACAGTGAGAGGCACGCGTACCGGGAGGAAAAAAAAAAAAAAACAAACAGAGACAATAAACAAAGCCAAAAGTTGTTTCTTTGAAAAGATTAATGAAATGGCTAAATCCCTTCCCAGAGTACTAAAAGAAAAAAAGAGAAACAAATGACAAAGATTAGGAAATAAGAAGGGAACATTACCAAGGATACAGCAGATAAAGGGATCTCATGAACAACTTAATTCAACAATGCTGTGAGGGAGTTCCCTGGTGGCGCAGTGGTTAAGAATCCACCTGCCAATGCAGGGGACAAGGGTTCGTGCCCTGGTCTGGGAAGATCCCACGTGCCGCGGAGCAACTGAGCCCGCGAGTCACAACTGCTGAGGCCACGAGCCACAAGTACTGAAGCCTGCATGCCACAACTACTGAAGCCCGTGCACCTAGAACCTGTGCTCCACAGCAAGAGGCCACAGCAATGAGAAGCCCATGCACCGCAACAAAGAGCAGCCCCCGGTCTCAGCAACTAGAGAGAAGCCCGCGCACAGCAACAAAGACCCAACTCAGCCAAAAATAAGTAAGTAAATAAATAAATTTATTTTTTTAAAATGCAGTGAAATGGACACGTTTTTTGAATAATGTATCAAAATTGACACAAGATAAAATAAAAACCTGAATAGCCCTATATGTATTTTAATGACTGAATTCATCATCAAAAACCTTTCACAAAGAAAATTCCAGGCCCATGTGTTTTCTCGGATGAATCCTATTAAATATTTTTTTTAAATTTACACCAATCTGACACAAGCTCTTTCAGAAAACAGAGGAAACACTTCCAATTTCACTTCATGAGGCCAACATTACCCTGATAGCAAAATCTGACAAAGACAGAGCAATATTCTTTATGAACATAGATGCATGTCTTTAATTATATGTTAGCAAAATGAAATTATATATTATATTAATTATATTAATATTATATATTAGCAAATAAATAGTAAAATATAAAAAAGAGATTGCCTTGTGATCAAGTGGGATTTATTCCAGGAATGCATGTTGGGTTTTATTTAAAAACCCATACACGACTGGCTGCTCTGAAAAGCCATCTTTGCATTGTTCCCGTGACCGGCTCCCCGCCCGCCGCAGTCACCGCCTTCATCGAAGTCCCGCTTTCTTCTTCTTTTTTTTTTTGTTTTTTGTTTTGTTTTTTTTTGCGGTACGCGGGCCCCTCACTGCTGTGGCCTCTCCCGTTGCGGAGCACAGGCTCCGGACGCACCGGCTCAGCGGCCACGGCTCACGGGCCCAGCCGCTCCGCGGCACGTGGGATCTTCCCGGACCGGGGCGCGAACCCGCGTCCCCTGCATCGGCAGGCGGACTCCCAACCACTGCGCCGCCAGGGAAGCTCCCCGCTTTCTTCTTAATCCGCTGCGTCGGGTCACCCGCGTGCGCCATTGTGTCGGACGCAGCCGTGGACACCAGCTCCGAAATCACCACCGAGGACTTAGAGGAAGGAAGTTGTGGAGGCGGCGGAGAAGGGGAGAGGGGCACCTGCTCACAGGAACGCTAGAGAGGAAAATGGGGGGCAGGAGGCCGACAGCGAGGTAGATGGAGAAGAGGAAGAAGGGGGGAGGAAGCGGAGGAGGAGGAGGCGGGTGACGTGCGGAGGAGGGTGGAGATGAAGCTCAGCGGGGTGATGAGGTTGACGCCAAGAAGCAGAAGACGGATGAGGAGGACCGGACCGCACAAAAGTAAAAGTTAAACTTAAAGGGCCACCATGACCTAGTCACCTTCCACTTCCCGTCGCAGAATCTAAACGTGGGCCCCTTCGAGGAGGAGAGTCCCGCCTGCCCGCCCGCCCATGCGGGCAGCGCCACCCGCAGGTGACACGCGGTCCCCGCCACCCAGCCAGAGCCACAACGCGAATTTGCAACAGCGGAGGAAAAAAGAACCACAGCTTCGAAGGCCCTGCTTTTTTTTCTTAAAGTGCTTTAAAGAGGAAAATGTGTTCGTATTTTTTATCTACACTTTATATTTTTGTACATATTGTTAGGGGGTCAGCCAGTTTTAATGATCTCGGATGACCAAACCAGCCTTTGGAGCGCTCTCTGTCCTACTTCTGACTTTACTTGTGGTGTGACCATGTTCATTACGATCTCAAAGGAGAAAAAAAAACCTTGTAAAAAAAGCAAAAACAACAGCAAAAAAACAATCTTATTCAAAGCATTCCCTTAACTTTTTTGCGTAGGTACTTACCCTGTACGATAAGTAGTTGGTTTGTATGCAATGTTTAAAAAGACCAAAGATAAAAGGTTTCTTTTTTTCCCCTTTTTGTCTATGAAGTTGCTGTTTATTTTTTTTTTGGCGGGGGGGGGGGGCCTGTTTGATGTATGTGTGGAACAATGTAGTCCAACAGTAAACCAGAATTTTATTTTGCCGAGTTCTAACAACAACAAAAAATTAAATAAATAAAAAAATAAACCCCCATACACTATAATTCACTTTGTTCACAGCAAGGAAGGAGCCACTATATGATCATCTCCACAGGAATGGAAAAGCATTTGACAAAACTCAACACCTATTCAGGATAAAATGGAAACCTCTGGAAGATGAAAATAGGAAGAAATTTCTTCAATCTGTTAAAGGACATCTACTAAAAACCTGGAGATAATAAGCGTCATTCCTACTAGTGAAATCAGTTGGGCATTTTCCCCTGAAACCCAAAACACAGTTGTTGATCATTGTACCGAAAGTTGATCAGGGAAATAAGGCACAGAAAAGAAAGAAAAGCCATACAGTTTGCAAAGAAGTAAAATGCTGTTTAATCACAGATAATAATTTTTTTACATAGAAAATTATAAAGAATCTGAGAAAAAATTACTAGAACTAATCAGCAAATGTTGTAAGATGCAGAATTCAATGTCAATATACAAAAATTAGTTTATTACCATACATTTTCTACTTGCAATAGGAAAATGACTTTTAAAAAACAGTTCCATTTATAATATTAAAAATTAAACAGGTTAGGGACTCACTGAAAATTATACAAGACCTCTACACAGTAAACTGAAAAATAGTGCTATTTTTATTTTTAAAAAATCTTTGACAGAACTTAAAGAAAACCTAAATAAATGGGAAGATACAATGAGACCATAGATTGGAAGGCTTGATGTTGTTAGGAGGTCAATTCTCCCCAGAGAACTACAGATTTAATGCGATCTCAATAAAAATCCCAGAAGCATTTTTGTAGAAATTGTCAAGTTAATCTTACAATTTATTTGGAAGTACAAAGGATCAAGAATAGGAAAAGAAATTCTGAAAGAGAAGAATAAAGTTGGAGGAGTACACGGATTTCAAAATTTCTATAAAGCTGCAGTAACCGACTGTATTGTATTTTGACGTAAATATAGACAAATTGTTCAATGGGACAAAATCAAAAGTCCTGAAATAGACCCATATTTACATGATCAATTGATTTTTGAATGACATATCCCAGCAATTCAATGTGGAAAGGAAAGTATTATCAACAAATGATGTTGAACCATCTAGATAAGTATATGGAAAAAAATGAGCCTCTATCCCTTGGTTGCATCACATACAGAAATTATTTTGTGATGGATTATACATGTAGGAGCTAAAGGTATAGAGCTTCTAGGAGGAAACGTGAGAATGGTTTCATGAGTTTGGAGAGGCAAAGCTTCCTTAAACAGAAGACAAAAAAAAACCCCAATAAACCTAAAGGAAAAAAAAGCTAAATTTGGCTTCAGCAAAAATAAAAACTTCTGGTCTTCAAAAGATGTAATTAGGAAACTAAAAAAGGCAAAGTACACATTAGGAGGAAATATTTGTAATTCACGTATCTGTCAAAGGACTTACTTGTACCCAGAATATATGAAGGAGCCCCACAAGTCACTCATAAAAGGGCAAAGAACAATAAAATAGGCAAAATATTTTAACAGACACTTCAGCAAACACAAAATGCAAATGATCAGGGACAACAGGAAAAGGTGCCCCAACACCCCTGGTCATCAGGTGGTTCAAACAAAAACCACGAATATGTGAGATATCACTTCATATCCACTAGGATAACTGAAAAGAGAAAGACTGATAGTACTAAGTGCTGCTGAAGATAAGGAGAACCACGCTGCCGGCGGGAGGGAAGAATGGAAACTACTTTGGAAGACAACTCGGCAGTTTCTCATAAAGTTAAACATGGACCGACCCTCTGACTCAGCTGGTCCTCTCCTAGGTATTTCTCCTTACCCAAGAGAAGTGAAAACACATGCCTACACCCAGACGTGTGTGAGAATGTGTATAGCAGCCTTACTCATAACAGCCAACCTCCGGAAACTAACTGCCCAGGTGTCCATCAACAGGAGGAGGGATAAACAAACGGTGACACGTGCACACAGTAGAACTGCACTCGGCGGTAGGGGTGAATCAACACGTGACACACGCAACAACATGGATGTGTCTCATAACTGTCGTGTCAATCCCGAGGAGCCAGAAACAGAAGAGCATCACGCACCCTTCCATTTAAGTCACGTTCAAGAACAGGCAACAGCAGACAGGATGATAGAAATCAGAACAGAGATTGCCTACGGGTTGGGGACTTACTGGAGAGGGCCCAAGAGAACGTTTGGGGTTGATGGAAACGTCTTGGATCTTGATTGAGGTGATGACTACATGGGTATATATGTCCATCAAAACTCATCAAATCTTGCCCTTAAGATCTGCATTGCCCTGGATGTAAATTCTCTCTCTCCTGTTTCCTTCCCATTCTATCTCTTCTTCCTTCCCTCCTCCTCCTCCTCCTCCCCTCCCTCTCCGCCTCCCTTTCCCCTCCTCCTTCTCCTCCTCCTTCTTCTCTCTCACACACACATCCTGAAAACAAATATCGAACTCCAATTAACAGGTCTTCCCTCCTCAGTTTTATTTCTGAAACTATTCTGTCTATTCTAGGCTTGAGAAAAACAATAAATATATTAGAGATCTTGTGAGCCAAGTTTCTTGCCTTTGGAGTGCAAGCCATAGTTAAGGAAAGTCACCTGCAGTGTGGTACTGGAATGCGGTTGTCAGCTATGAACTGCCAATGAGGTATACAGATACAGGCTTGTGTTCTATATGCCCCACGTGGAAAAGCTCATTAACTGGCCCTGTCTACCGAGAGGGCCTGAGAGCAATGACTCCCCAGCAGTGCTGAGCGTACTCAGTGCCCATACCTTGGCTTCTAAATACCATCTCCACTAAAAGAAACCAGGACTCCTTGTACGGCTATTTCCAGGGAAAGTGAACATGAGCCAGAAAGTAAGGAAGTGCTCGACGAATGAGGGGGGCATGTCGGAAGGGACACTGGAGGTAGCTTCAAGGGACTCCCACTGGCCAAACTGGGGACAATTCAAGCACTTAAATAAAGAATGATTCTAACAGATAGGAGCCGAATAAATGAAGCGTTTTTGAGTCCAACTAATACAAATGAAAAATGAATAGATGAAGGCCTTACAGTGGAAAGCCAACTAATAAATGCAGAACTAGTGACTGAGTTAGACAGTCATGCAAACAAACAAATGAAAAAGAAGAAGGAAATGCATCAAATTAGGGTCTTTCTGAGTGACAGGCTTGAATGTGAATTGTCTTGATTCTCAGCCAGAATTTCCAAATTTCTTCAATAGCATGTAGTGCTTTTCTAGTCAGACAAAATAAATATTAGTCAAATCAACTTTTAAAGTAAATATGAATCAATAGGATCAGGAGGAAAACTTGTACCCCTGTCCCTGTTTTCTCTAACATGGTTAGTTGTGTGGCTTTTCACAACAGCTGGCTCAGCTCCCAGCTTGTGGGAGGAATGTGGTCTGAGGGGAGGGCACCGTCTCTAGGAGGGCCCATGCTGAAAGGAAAGGCTACAGGCCTGGTTTTGGAAGACCTGGGCCCACATCTCACTTCTGTTCACCAGCTGGGCCATCACCTCCCTGACCCTCAGACTCTTTGTCTGTGAAATGGAGATGAACCTCATAGCCACCTCCCGGTATCCATGGAGATGAGAGGAGATGGTGCGTTTGGAAGCACACCTCTGCCGTGTACCCTGGGCTCCACGTCTCTCAGGACAATGGAGCCTCTGCAAGGCCTTTAAAACACCAATTCCCAGGCCACAGTCAGAGAGTCACTCAGGAGGCTGCTGAGGGGCCCAGGAGGCCATATTTAAGGTGCAGCTGGGCAGGGGAGCTTGAAGGCACCTCTTCTGACCTGCCCAGGAAGGCCAGGGCCCAGTGTGCCCTGACCAAGAGCCCAGCACCTTCCCGGACACTGAAAGGGGTCTCCCTGCCCCCAGCTCCCGGCCCCCCATCTACCCCCAGGGCCTGCAGACCTCTCAGCCGTGTTCAAGTCAGAGCTTCTCAGCTTCCACTCCTCCGTCCACGGGCCGCAGAGCCCGGGATCTGGGCCCAGCAACCCCCGAACACAGGACTTCTGGTTCTGTGTCCAGAACGCGGGAGCGGGCGGATGAGCACACAGACACCCCGCGCAGGAAGCCCTCGCTCCCACCTGTGCAGGTGGGGCGTGTGCAGAGCCGGGCGGCCCGCGCTGTCGCCAGGCCAAGCCTGCAGGGACCCGCGGCCTTGCAGGCGACACGCTCCGCGTCCAGAAAGGAGCCTTTGTGATGAGGGATCACAGTTCCTGGAATGAGGCGCTCCGGCAGGTTCCTCACACGCCATCTTCCTGGATTCGACCGGGAGCGTCCACTGGCTTGGGGGATCCGGATTATTGACACAGAAACACAGGGAACGAGTCAATACTCTGCTTTCAGTGTCCTGAAGGGGTTACAGGGCCTTCCCTGGTGGTCCATTGGTTAGGACTTCGCACTTACACTGCAGGTGGCACAGGTCCAATCCCTGGTTGGGGAACTGAGATTCTGCATTCCGCGTGGCACAGCCTAAAAAAAATTTTTTTTAACAAAGTAAAATAAATTAGGAAAGGGGGGTTGGTTACAGAGAGACAAGGGTCATGAAAGCCAGGCTGCACCTACCCACACCTGGCCCAGTAGCCTCAGACCACAGGCAGAGGTCCAGGGCACGGTGTGCAGGTTGCGCACTGCACAACTTGGGAGGGTTTGTCGAGCGGCCTGTGGGCTGTGACGACAGCCTGGTGCTGGTACTGGGCTCTGAGCCACAGCACAGGGAGGAGGCAGCGAGGATACCATCAGGAAAGTTTGCACCAGAGCAAGGAAGTAAGGATCCTTCCACGGTGAGGACACGGTACTGGGAGGGACCGTTCCCCTGGGTCTTGGCTAAGACTGGTGGGGCCACCTGAGGGAGCCCCGGAGACAGAGAACCAGACACCCCGGTGTCGGCTTGGCCGGAAGTGGTCCGGCAACGGGGGCTGAGGTGGGGTTTGGGGTGAAAGGTCCCCTGAAAGCTCAGACACTAACCCGGACCCTGGGGCTTCTGACAGGCGCCTGGGTGGAGCGTGTTGGACGGACTGCTTCTTGGGGGGTGAACTGCGGTGGAGAGGCAGGGGGGCATTATTAAGAGGGACACCGTGGGGGAGCAGCCACAGGATCGGACACTTGGGGGAGGAGAGCCCCCAAACCCAGAGGCAGCAGGGGTGGGGTCGGGGTGTTGGGGGAAGGTTCGCACCTCCGGCGGCCCTGCTGCTTCCTGTCCGCAGGTCCCCGCCTGTGCCCCCAGGATCACGGGCACCCAGCGCATTCAGGCACCGGTACCGTCCCCTGACCTGCCGCCGCCTCATGGCCTGTGGGTGGCTGTCCGACAGCAAAGGCCTCCAGGAGCAGCTGATGGCCCCCGAGATGGACCTGGAGCCCCGGGGTTGAGCAGCTGGGCACTGCAGCACTGAGCTGTTCACAAGTGTGTCCTCGGGGCTGCCCGAAGCTCCCTAGGGTGGGGCGGCTGGGAGGGGAGCTGACAGGCAACGACGGGGTCCCCCTCTTGGAAGGAGGTAACACCCCCCGGAGGGGCCACACGAGCCCCCGCTCCCCCCAGGCCACAATACCTGAAGCACAGACACATTCAGGACCAGAGCGTCCGGCAGCAGGGGGACCCCAGGGACCGCAGGTCCACCCCGTCCAGAGCGGGAACCCTGCGGCCCTGACACAGGGGCCAGTCTGCGTCTTGGGGAACAGCGCGGGTGCCCTCCGTGGCCTGGTGGCACACCGGGCCCCTGCATGTGCACGTGTGGGCCCGATGGCTCCTTCTGTACCCAAGGGCTGTGGTCAGGGATTGGTCCTGCAGTGGGCAGGTGGGTGACCAGGACCTGCAGGGTTGACGGGACACAAAGCGGCCTTACATGCTCCACTCCCCCACCTCTGACGGCCCCTCCCTGCGGCCACCGAATCCTCTTGCTCCCGGGGCACGGGGGGTAGAGAAAGGTTTGCCCCTCAGCCCACCCTCGGGGTTGGGGGAGCAGCCCCGGACACAGCCTCAGCTCCCAGGAGGCCGTGGAGAGGCGACGGGGGCCTGAGACTGGAGACCAAGACCCCGAGCGGGGTTAAGCTCCGCAGCGCCCGCGGGTCCTTCAGCAAGTCGCGCGCCCCCGGCAACCCAGACACCAGCTGTGAAATGGGAGGAGAGGCCTGCCTCTGAGGAGACCGCAAGGACCACCCAAGACGTGCCGGGGGCAAGAGGCCCGACTCAGGCTCCAGTCACGCACCACCTTCCCTCCCCTGCTCGGCCTCTGGGCCTCAGTTTCCCCAGCTGCAGGTTGGGGCCGTAGTGCCCAGCTTGGGGGAGGTGGGGAGCTGGTGTGTGCGCGCCCGCGAGTGGAGGGCCTTGGCCCTGGGAAATGGCCGGCTCAGCTCCCCCAGACCACCCGCCCGTCTCAGGCAGAGATCGGCAGCGCAGGCCAGGGCCAAACATCCTGGCTGCCGGGTCCGGCAGGGCCCTCCTGCCAAGCGGGCGAGCCCGGGTCAGAGTGCTGTGCCTTCCCGGGGAACTGAGGGGGGTCGCTGTCACCCCGGAGGTCACGTGGTGACACGTGGCGGTGTTCGGTTCTGCCCCCAAAGTGACCGTGCACCCAGGACACACCCTCCTCAGGCTCCCGGAGCCCGGGGTCCGCCTTTCCTCCACACGCAGCCTCTACTCCCTCCTCCTCCTGGAAGCCTTCCCTGTTTTCCCTGGTTTCGCTTTCCAGACGCGTCAAGGGAGCCCAGCCAGACGGAGGGTGAGGCCACCTCTGGGAGCTCGGGCCAGGTGTGTGGGTGGGGACTCGGGTGCAGACAGAGGGGCCCTCAGGGGGCCGCGGGAGGGCTCAGCTCTGACAGTCTCCAGGATGTGACCCTCCCGGCCCCAGCCTCCTAGTCTGTGAACCTGAGGACCTGCAGGCTGTACCTGCCGCGGGGATTAGAGGGTCCGGATGGCGGTTGGAGAGCGGGGCCGCCACAGCGCCAGCCTCCGCCTGCGCCGGGGCTTCGGGGAGACAGGAGTGCCCGCCCTGCCCCAGCCTGCCCGCCCCCTCGGGACCGTGAACAGCGCTTCCTGCCGCCCCAGGTGCTGTGCTCCCCACCTCTGACGGGGGCCGGGCTGGGCGCGCGAGGCTCCAGAGATCTGCAGAGAGCGGCACGAGAACAGGAATCACTTTTACAGGCGCCTCTGGGGAAAATTCCAGAGAGACACCAGCGTTCCTCCAAGGCGTGGGCTTCCACAAACAACCCAGGAGCCGGGGAAATGAGCGCGCTGCCTGGCTCTACCTGCCCCAAAGCGTGCACGCTCCACCCCTCCTGATGACCCGCCTGGTAACGCCCTTCCCCGGGGGGGGTTGTGGGGGGACAGTTAACCTGGGTTGGAGGGGGCGGCCGATGCAGCCAGTGCCTGCTGGGGCACCTGGCACCTCTGCTCAGGTGATTCTCCCTCCAGCTGGGGCCCAGAGGGGGCTCACCTCCCAGGGGGCCCTGAGGGTACAGCAGCCAGCAGGCACGGCTACAGAGCTGGCCTCACAGCGCAGACAGCCTTGACGCGGGCTCCGACGTGGACACCCCGAGTGTCACCAGAGGCCCCGTCCTGGGGGAGGGGCTCAGCCCGGTGCGGCTCTTGCAAACCCAGGCAGGGAGGGCGGTGCCCGGGCCAGACCTCAGCCTAAGGGATGGGAGCCAGGCGGGAGTGGAGGAGGTGTTTGGGCTGCCCTGTGCCAGGGCCAGAGCCAAGAACAGCGGGTCCCCATCCAGCTGAGAGCAAACATCAGGCCGGCCCCACCGTGTCTGTCTCGGCTGGCCCGGCCCTGACGCCACGCAGGCCCCTGCTCCGTGGGGTCCCTGGGGAGGGGAGCAGGGCCTGCCTGGAGCCCTACAGTGGCCAGGCGGCCAGAGAGACCTGGAGCCAGGACAGAACCAAAGCTTCTTGGAGCCCTGGGGTCACCGAGCCCTGGGACGTCGCCAGAGGTGCTCCGGCCAGCCCTTCACCCACGGTGGGGAGGCCAGGCCTGGAGAGGGACGGGGTTTGCCAAGAACGGGGAGACGGAACTGGCTGCTCAGACCTCCCTGCCCTGAGGCAGCTGCGGGTAGGGGCGGGGACGGCAAGCCCTCCTTGCTGCCTGTCTGTCTGCCGTCGTCATCCTCACCCGCACACCACAGCCCTGAGGCACACCTGGCCGGGCCCCAGCCCCGGGTGGGCGCACCCAGGCCCCGAGCAGCTCTAGGTGACTCTCGCTGCCGTTTCCAGCAGCTGCCGTCTGCAGGGCGGCTCTGCCCAAGCAGGCCCTACACGGCCCTTCCCACCAGGGCGGGGAGCCTGCCACCGTGGGCGCTGACACCCCACCCACCCGCCCGCCCGTTGTTCCAGGGCCCAGCCCAGCCCTGCCCGCCTGCCCACAGCGACACCAGCTCCCGGGAAAGCAGAGCACAGCATCCGGCTTCTAGCAAAAAGCTCTGCTCTGATGACCCAGATGTGGGGCCTGTGGAAGGAGATCTGGGCCCAAACCAAAGAGGATCTCAAGTGAGGCATCACCAAGCATCACCCCATCTGCTGTGGAGAGAATAACCAGGAGACGGGCGCCAGAAAACGACTTTGCTCGGCGGCAAAGTGTCCCAGCCCCGTCCCGGCCGCCCCTGCAGGCTGGGCTGCCCTTGGCATCCTCTGCTAACTTCCCTTCCACTCTGGGCCTCGGTTTTTGCCACCGTGAGCCGCAGCTTTGCGCTTTTCCTTGGCATCGCCCTGAGCCGCCTAAGGGTCGTGGCTGTGGGGGCCTCGGTGACGGCGTCTCCCTCCAGGTGCCCTGGCCACCCTGGCAGGTCTTGGCCGACTGGGCCGTGAGGCTTTCTCGGGAAACAGCTCACTCCCTGGACGCACTCGGTGAGTCCGTCACTGCCACCGCCACCGACACCGCCAGGCTGCGATCTCCGCAGAGCGCATCGATGCCACCCACACGCATTGAGCACCTACTGTGCGCCCCGTACCTTCTGTCTCGCTGCGCCTCGGTCCTGCAGGGAGACTCCGGTGGGCGGGCACCTGTCTCTGGGGCACAAATGCAGGGCAGGGCGGGCGCATCACAGGCGGGCCCTCCCCCCAGGCAGGGCTGCCCCGGCGCCTGGTGTGGGTGGCCTGAGCCGGACCTACAGGCGGTCAAGGGACCTCCAGAGCAAGACCCGGTCCTACTGCCCGGTTCCCATCTGGGCAGCACCACTCAGCCGCTGTGTGACCTCGGCGAGTTGCTTGCCCTCTCTGTGCCTCACTTCCACACTGTGAAGTGAGTGTAATAGCTGACCTCAGAGGCGTTTTGTGGAGCTCCGGTGACCCTGCACGAGGTGTGTTTTCCAGTGTCTGCACTGAGTTAGTGCCAAGCAAGTGAGCTTACCGGGGCGGGGAAAGGGGCGTGGGGGTGCCGTGGCAGTGCCTGGGAGCAGCTTGAGGAGGCCGCCGGGGCGCTGGTGATGGTGGCGGTCAGGGAGAGGAGGTGGGGTCTCGGCCTGGAGCCCTCTGTGGGTCTGGGAAGCACCTGGAAAGCGGGGAGAAGCAGAGGTTGCCTCCCCTGGGAGCAGACCCGGCAAAGTGCTGACCCAGCATCGGGCTGAACAAATATTCATGACGGCGCCCTTGGCGGCCCGGTGGGGTGGCCTGTCCTGATACTGAGACTGCAGGGAAGGGAAGCTGCTGCCAGCCTGAGAGTGGTATTTAAATATCAAACTCTTTATAGGGCCCCCTGCCCTCCAAAAGCCAGGGCTGCCCGCTGCCACCAGCCAGTCTGCACGGCCTTTTCCTGATCCCGCAGGCAGGACTCGTGGGCACGGAGCCTCGTGAGGGATCCTGGGAGGCCCGGCACAGTGCAGCGGGTGCGCGTGATGCCCGGCTTAAGGCCCAGCCCGGCCCCCTGGTGTACCCATGAGGCCTGACTGGGCCAGGAGCCGGGACGGCCGGGGCACAGGGCTGCGTGCCAGGGCTCAGGACAAGCTGTCATGGGGCCAGCTGGAGCCTGGAGCCCCCGAGGACAGAGGCCGGGCAGTGTCCCCTCCCGCCCTGGGGAAGGAGGCGAATTTCCTCTGACACGTGCTCTGCGGTGGCAAAGTGAGCCTGAAGGCGAGTGCCGGGCACCCCAGCCCACACATCATGTCCACTCGCCCCCTGAGGCCTGGCCCCCCCGTTGCCGGAAGGAGGGAGGTGTGGTCAGGGAGAGGGCACGGGCTCAGCACAAGCCCTGTCTCCACGGAGGCACTGCCCCTGCTGCCTGAGGACGGTCCACTCACCCCACCGACACCTGAGCCTCCTGGACCTATAGCTCCACTTCACAGTTCTTCCAGATCAAGGAAGATCTGCCCCCCGCCCGAGCCCCAGTCTAGATGAGGCCCCCGTGGGAGCCACGAGCCCGCGGGCGCCGAACGGGCCTAGCGGTTTGGAGCGCTGTTCTAAGCGACGGGGGTGCGGGAACTGTTCATCCTCCAGCAGCCCCACTGCTGCAGCGCATGCGGAGGCCGAGAGAGCTGCTTCCTTCCGTGGCGGGGAAGCTGGGGTCTGACGCGGGGCCGTGAGCCCCCGGCCGTGTGACCGTTCGAGGGGAGCCTCTGGGGCCAGCCCGGCTCCAGGTCACTGGGCGCAGCTGCTTCTCGTGCCGCTGCTGGCGCCCTGCGCACTGCCCATGTGTCCCCCGGACTCCATCCTGGCGCCCCGCCGGCCCGCAGCCTCCCCGCTGCCACCCATGCGGCAGCCGCAGGGCCGACTGCACGTGCATCGGCTCCCCTCCTTCAGCCCCACGACGGTGAGCTGCTTTGCGGCCAGGGGGCTGCCTGAGGGGCGATGGGGATTGGACCCCCGGAAGGGAGCGGGCCGTGGGAAGGAGGGTGATGGAATGTGCTCCCCACGGCGCCCGCAAGAGCGGATAACGAGCCCGCTGGACCTGCTCCCGTTAGAAGCTGCCAAAGCGCCAGCAGAGGCTCTGTCCCGGGGCCTCTCTGGAGGGTCGCTGGCGCCATCCTGGCCGTGAGCCACTGGGTCAGCCTCTCCTCCGTCCAGCCGCCACCCTGCGCGCCCTGCTTGACGTCACGTGACAAGTCATCAGCCCTGGACGCCCCTCACGGCCTGCAGGGGACGCTGGGCCCCGCATCACCAGGCTGGCCCCCGCCCCGCCCGGCATTTGCTCAGAGAAGCCTCAGACCAGACCTGCAGCGCCGGCCCTGGAGATGCGGCCCAGGGGACAAAGGCTGGGGGCCCAGCGACCGCACAGGCCTGGCGGAGCTTAAGACCGGGTCGGGCCTCCCTGACCGAAGCAGACCTCACTTCCTATAACGACGCAGCATCTCATTCGTCCTGCCTGCCCTGTGTCCCTGCAGACGCACCCGGGGGTCCCGAGGAGGTGGTGAGGGCCCGGGCCGGCTGAGGTCTCTCGGCCAGCGGCCAGACTCCGGACCCTGGAGAGGCCGGTAGTTAGGCAGACAGGCTTGGGGTGTGGCCTCAAGCTGTGCAAGCCCCTTTCACAGAGGGCCGGACAGACAGACAGCACGTGTCTCCTTCTGTCCCTATGAGGACGCAGCCGCGGTGAGTGGATTGAACAGGAGACACGGTGAATTAATGATGGCCGGTGGGGGGAGGGGCTGGGGCTGCTGCTCTGTGCTGCCTGCCGCCTTCTTCTCCAGTAGCCCTGGCTCACCTGGGCTCTCTCTGCCCGCTGGGCCTGCCCAGGCAGCCCCCGGGAGGGAGAGGCCTTCCAGACAGCGGACTTGAGAAGAGAGGAGAGGGCTCTGGACCCTGGCCCCCGCCTGGGCCATGGGAGCGACCACATATCACGTGTGCTTTCCTACCTCGCGCCTTCTCCCCGACTGCCCGCCTCTGTCACCCTTCCAGTCTGCAGGAGGCTCAGCTACGCCTCCCACTGGAAGCCTTCCAGGACTGCCAGGCAGAGGGGCCCCTGGACTCCCCGTCATAGCCTGCGCTCCTGGGCCTCCCCTGTCAGACAGGGGGCTCCCGAAGGAGGCCCACTGAGAGAGGCTGGTCGCCGGGCACCTGTGGGCGCCTCCACCCACCCCAGGCCCCCTGCCTGTGGCGCAGCCTCAGCTGGGACGGACTGAGAGCTCCTGCAGGCCAGCCCGGGGCGCAGTCGATATCCACCCGATGAGCCTGTCATTACGAGGCTCTTAATCATTCAGTGTCGAGTCTGGGGGCTGTGTGCGCCCGTCCTGCCCACACCCGCCCGCCGCTGCCGCAGACACAAAAGCCCTCCGTCCACGGAGCTGGCAGGCGGGGCCGCTGAGCAAATATAAGAGGAGGCTCAGAAGCCCTGGCTGCTGCGGAGAGAAGCATGGGGGCCCTGGGCTGCTCTGCTGAGGCCTGAGGAAGGAAAAGAGCCGGGTGGGGAAGGAAGCAGCATGCCCCCCAGCCCACCCTGGGCCAGGCAGGGGCCACCGCCGCCAGCGGCACCCGTTCAATCCACAGCTAGAGGGGGGCCGCCCCCTGCTCCCCACGTGCCCAAGGGGACCCCTTGAGAAGCGGGGAGGGGTCGGGGGGACCCGGGGCAGTCGAGGCGCCACAGGTTCCAGCTCTTCCACCGGCCCGCGCCAACTCCCCCACCAACGGCCCACTGGCCACTTTGGCCCCTGTGCTCACTTCCGCAGGCTCCTACCTGGGGGTAAGTTCCCGGGGCCCAGCACCCCTCGCGGGCAGCCTCGCACAGGTCGCTGGCCGCCCCCGTGGTACCTGCCACCCCTCACGGGGTGCTGTGGGGTGGGAGTAGAGCAGATGGGGAGGGCGTTGGGGACAGTGGCCGCCCCGGGGGGCGGACGGGGTGGTGCCGTGGTCCCCGAGGGTCTCTGGCGATGCTTGTCGTAAACCCCGAGGCGGGGCCTTGTCCCCTGGGCCACACGGCGGGGCCCGAGGCTCGCGGGGCCCCTGCCCGCTCTCCACGTGTCTGCCCAGCTACCTCACCCCCCTCGCCGGACACCCCACTCTCCAAAGCTGCCCTGCATCCTTTACCCCCCAGCAGCTCCCCAGCCCCACCGGGCCCAGCACCAGGAGGACAGGAACGCGCCGCAAAGCCGTGAATAAAGAACCCTGTGGTCAGGCCTGGACAGGGCATGGCTCCCACCTGCGACAGCCTCTCCTGCCGAGCTGGGGGTCTGTGCGCCCCGGGAAGGGCTGCCTGGGAGGGGTCTTCCTGCGCCCACCTGTGCCAAGAGGGCCCATCACACTCTGGGGGGCGGGGGTCCTCTCTCCCCGGCACACGGGCACCCTTCTATGTGTGGAAAGCCCCCAGCGACGCCGGGTCTCCCAGCCTAGGCCACCAGCCTCGGCCTGGCTTCTCCGTCCACATAGCACGTGGTGCTGGGGCACCGTCCCTCCACACCGGAGGCGGGGTCCCTGCCCAGCCCGTAGTCACGTGTGGTGGACAGAGCCAGTTCACGGGCTGAGTGGCCCGCGCCAGTGTCCCCGGCTGTTATGGGTTAAAACGAGACCTCCCCATTAAAATTCAAATGTTCACGTTCTAACCCCCAGCACCTCCGAGTGAGACCGAATTTGGGAATAAGGCTGTTGCAGAGGTGGTTTGCAAGGGGCAGACTGGAGTAGGGGGGCTCCAGATCCCCTCTGATGGTCTTTCTAAAGCGGGGGATTTGGACGCAGAGACCCTCACAGTGACAACGAAGGTGGGCATGCTCGAGGCTGTTGGCAAAACACCAGAAGCTGAGAGAGAGGCCCAGAAGAGACTCCCCCTCACGGCCTCGGAAGGAGCCAACCCTGCCCGCCTGACCCCAAACCTCTGGCCTCCGGGGCTGTGATACACCTCCGCTGTTGAAGCCACCTGGACCGTGGCATTTGCTACGCAGCCCGGGCGCGCTCATACCCAGACCCGGGAAGTGGACGGCGGGGTTTCAAGCAGTGCTTCCTGGAGTTCGCAGCACTACCCCACCCGTTGTCTGAAAGCACAGGCTTCAGTGACAGACAGGGAAACAGAGACATTGAGATGGGAAGGGATTCACCCACAAGGCCCCCAGATCTATGGTGGACTCGGACCCGAATCCCAGCCCCCGATTCCCCGTCCGACCCCGTCCTTCCTTCTGGCGGCGCCAGGAGAGCCAGTCCCACTTTCCGGGTGGAGGGATGGGATCCCAGAGGTGGCTGGTGGCCAGCGCTGAGGAGGGAGAGGCGGCCAGACTTCTACAGGGCGGGGGGATGCCCTGGACCGCGGCCAGTGAGGCTCTGCAGCAGGGCAGTGTGCAGAGGGCCCGGCAGACGGAACCGCCAGAAGGGCTTCCCGGAGGAGGATGCTCCGACTGGGCTGGAGGCTGGGCGGGGCTGGGCAGCAGTTCTGAGCCAGGGAGCTGGGGCGGGCAGGCTGAGACGGGGGGAGCAGGACAGCCGCAGGCCCTAGACTCGCCAAGGCCTTTCTGCTGGCGCGTGACTGGCCCACGCGCACCCCTCGGCGCCGCGGCTCCAGCCGCCCTGAGTGCCCGGGGCCCTTTAATCCGTGTTTTTAATTACAGAGCACAGAGCACATAATGAACAACCTGTTTCCCATGAAAAAGGGAAGCCGTGTGCTCCGGCCGCCCCAGCCCAGCCCGCTGGGACCCCGTCAGCATCCTCTCCCGCTGCAGACGGAGCCTCTCTGCGCTCGACAAAGGCCAGCGTCCCCAGGCCGAAGCTTTCCTTTCCTGCTCCTTTCAGGCAGCAACCTCGGCGGCCGGGGCTTCTTCCGCGAGAGCGGTGATTGAATCAGAGGCCAAGAGGACCCCGTGGACCTCGCCTGGCCGGTCCTGCGGCACAGCGGCAACCCCACCCACGAGGCCTGGGGTGGGGGGTGGCCGGGCCTGGGGGCCCCCGCGCAGCGCCCCTTCCCCGCACCGGGCGCGAGGGGAGCCAGGCGCTGGCGGGCTCAGGGCGGCGCCTGCCTCCACGGCCCATGCCAGCTTCTCTGGCATCTCCAGGGACCCCCGGGGAGCCCAGGGCATGGGGGGCAGCCGGCCCTCCTGGGGGACCCCACCCAGCACTCCAGACGCGTGGGATGAGACGGTCAGTCCAGGCTGGGGAACGTTTGGGGAGCGGAGACAAACACAGAGCACCCGGCCTGGGGAAAAAGACCCCTCAGAACCTGTTTCCTCCTCTAAACCAGGCACGGGGCTCCTTGGCCTCGCCCGCCAGGCCTTCAGAGACTCACAGGCAGGGCCCCGCCTTGCTGGCTCTGTATTCCGGAAGCATCTGCCTCCGACAGCTCTGGAAAGTGAATGAATGAGGGGGGCAGAGGGTGGGGATGAGAGCCTGCCCTGTCCCGCCGCGTCTGCCTTCCTCCCGGCCCTGCAGGGAGGACAGGACAGCGGGGAGGTGGGTCCAGGAAAGAACCTGGTGGGGATCCCGACAGCCGGGGCCCCAGGAAGCCGTGTGCGTGGGTGAGCGAACGTGGGTCACTGTTACTGGGGGATGTGCCACCTTCTGCAGGGAGAGGGCGCGTGAGCGGGTCCCCGGGGAACCCCGTCCTCCTCTGGGGCCTGCACACGCAGCCGCGGCCGCCACGTGACCACCAGGGGCACCCAGTCGCTGGCCTGATGCCGTTACCTGCTCATCTGCCTCCAGCAGGACCCCCGGCCCAGCACTGCCGCGCAGCGGCCTTCGGAGCAGGGAGGGTGCGGGGAGCGTCTAGGGGGGCGACTCTGCCCACCCCAGCAGCAGGGCCCCCTCAGGAGGGTCTGTGAGATGCCTGCTGAGACCCGGTGCTACGGCCAGGGGGCCCCAGCCCTGTCCCACTGCACAGGAGAGGGAAGCCGGTGGGAACCTGTGCGTTGTGGCCCCAAATCTGGGACAGCCCCCAACCTGTCCCCCACAAGAGTCCTCAGGGATCGGAGCTCAGCCCCAGCTCCCGCTCAGGACCTCCTGTCCTCTGGCCCCTAAGAATTACCCACCCGCTCCTCCCCTGCAAGTGGGCTTCCCCTGAGCAGGCCTGGCCCCCTGTCCACAGGGGCCTGGACCCTTCCAGCTGCAGCTGCCGGCCCAGGGGCTCGGGCTCAGGCTGTGACCCCCTGAACTCACGTGCTTATGGCTACCTCACCCCCGAACTGAGGGCTCCCCGGCCTCTGTGATCCTCTCAGGCCGAAATCCTTGCTCCCTGCCCCTGGGCCCCGCCTTCCCCCGCCTGACCCCCCCCCATTTGCTCTGTCCTTCCTGATTTGCCCAGAATCCTCCATCTTCCCAGGTCTTGGGGGTCTCCCCACAAGCCGTCCCTCCCCCTCAAAGCCCCCGACCCACTTGCAAGCCCCAGCTGAAGTCCCTGAAGGACGCGGCCCCGGCTGCCCTGTGCTGCTGCGTCCCGACTGGGAGAGCTGCTGTGTGATCTGGGGACCTTGGTCTGACCCCAGCACGCCCGTGAGCTCTGAAGGGCTTGGCTCAGAGTGGGTTCCCTGCTTGCTAAAGGGATGTGTGGTAATGGCCATCTCCGGACCCGGGCACCCCAAGCTCGGCACTGGGGGCTCGAGATCACTTATTTCTGGGGTCTGGGGGACGGGGCTGGTCCCAGAGCTTCCACGGGGCTGAGAGGCTCCAACAGGAGGCCAAGGCCGCCACAGCGGCAGGACCCCGGTCGGCCCCCATCCCCACGGGGCCTGGGGAAGAGCCAGGTTGCCGGCAGTGGGTCAGGCGTGCCCTGGGGGGCTGGTAAAGGAGGGGCCTCGTGGCGATGAGCCAGCTTACTTGGGCTTCTGCTCCGTGGTCTGGGTCTCTGGTGGCCCGTGAGCCACCAGAGACCCAGGCCACTGTGTTCCTGAAGTCGGGGCGTCCACACGGGAAGAACCCTCAGGACGGCTTGGACCACGTGCTGTTGGGATTAAGGGGGCATTCGCACCCTCCCTCTCTCATACCTCCGGCAGGTACGCACCACGCAGCTGTCATGTGCCAGCCGGCCGGGTCGCCGGACAGACGGAGAAGTGAGCGGGAAGGAAGCCCCCTGTTCTTGCCAAACGGCAGCCGGGGAGGGAGGAAGGAGCGTCTCCCCAGAGCTAGAGGAGCCCGGCCCCTTCAGGAGGAATCAGCCGCACACAGGCCCTGGCTCCTCCTTTCCTCCGCAGAGAGCCATGCCTGCAGCCCCTGCCTCCCCGCAGGAGCCAGGAAACGTCTTCATAAAATATTGATTGGTTTGCACAAGGCTTGGGTTGCCAGGAAAGGATGGGGAGGCTTTTGCATGTAGATTAGATTTGTTCAGCACTTCCTTAACCCCTTCCTGCCGGGTACCTTGGACACCTCCTGGATTCCTCAGCAATTGGGCAGGGTGCCCGGGTGGGCCCAGGGTGGCCCAGGGGACCTGGGAGCTGGCCTGCCCAGCGTCTCTTCTTGGGCACGGCCGTGGAAGTCTCCCCGCGGTTCCCTTTACCTCTCTCCTCGCTGGGCCACCTGGTCATTCTTCTGCTGGATCCAGAGACGAAGCTGTGTCAGTCCCTCCCACCCCCAGGCCCCTGCCAGGCGAGGCTTGATCTCCGTGGCAGACGCAGATCCCAGAAGCGCTCCCAGCCAGACCTTGGTTCCACGTCATCCGGAAAGGAGCTTGGCTCTGAGTCTGGCAAGAACTTCCGTCTTGACTTTTAAATGTCATAATCCCACCTGGCGGATCGCGCTGGGATCAATGGAGACAGCTTCAGATCTCATCCCAGCACCCAGGGCTCTGGGCACTGGGGAACGGGGTACAGAACACAGAGGGTACCTGCTGGGCTCCGGTTCCAAAATCGTGAAATGGTGGGGTGATGGTCCTGCCCTTTAAAATTGTGGCCAGGGTGAAATAGAGCCACATGTGACAGTGACAACTGGACAAGAAACAGCATCTTTCCTTGTTTTTGGATGGAGGGAGGAATAATGAGTGAGTGAGTGAGTGAGTGAATGGGTAAATGAATGAATGAGTGAGTGAGTGAATGAATGGGTGAGTGAATGAGTGAGTGAATGAGTGAATGAATGAGTGAGTGAGTGAATGAATGGGTGAGTGAATGAGTGAGTGAATGAGTGAGTGAGTGAATGAGTGAGTGAATGAATGGGTGAGTGAATGAGTGAGTGAATGAGTGAATGAATGAGTGAGTGAGTGAATGAGTGAGTGAATGAGTGAGTGAATGGGTAAATGAATGAATGAGTGAGTGAATTAATTGGTGAGTGAATGAATGAGTGAATGAGTGAATGAATGGGTGAGTGAGTGAATGAATGGGTGAGTGAATGAGTGAGTGAATGAGTGAGTGAGTGAATGAATGGGTGAGTGAATGAATGAGTGAGTGAATGAGTGAGTGAATGAGTGAGTGAGTGAATGAATGGGTGAGTGAATGAATGAGTGAGTGAGTGAATGAATGGGTGAGTGAATGAGTGAGTGAATGAGTGAGTGAGTGAATGAATGGGTGAGTGAATGAGTGAATGAATGAGTGAGTGAGTGAATGAATGGGTGAGTGAATGAGTGAGTGAATGAGTGAATGAATGGGTGAGTGAATGAGTGAGTGAATGAGTGAGTGAATGGGTGAACAGAAGCGTGGACCAATGGTCCTGCAGGACCTCAGCTATGCTGTGGGGTCTGACGTCACTCCCGCAGAAGCCCTTGACCTCCACGAAGCCTGTGTTCAGCAGACGCTCTGGCTCTTCCAGGCAGTCCTGAGCTGCTGGCTCAGGGGCCCAGCAGGTCGGCCTCCCCTCCAGCCCCTGAGCCCCCCTCTGCTGTTCCTGCCCCTGCCTTTTGTTCTGCTCCTTCTTGCAGGTCTGAACCTCTCACAGGCCTGCACGTCACCTGCCTCTCTCAGGGCCCCTTCCCTTCCCTGCGACCCCTCCCCCTCCCTGCCCAGTCCTCAGAAAGCTTCGGTCCTTCTGACCCCTCTGACACCCATTCTGATGCCAGGCGGGCTCCCAAAGCCGCTTCCAGGGATGAGGTCCCCCTCCCCGCTCAGCGACATGGAACCCAGCAGTAACCTAGGAAGTAGGCAGTACCCTGGTGCTTTAAAAGTCCAGACCCAGCCTGGCCTGCCACCATTGTGCGGTACACGGGGGGGCCCCGGGCAGCCACAGCTGGGGAGTCCTCCCAGCCTTCTGGCCACCCAACCAGCCATCCATCCACCCACCCAGTTCTTTGTCCATCCATCTTTCCATCCATCCACGCATTTACCCATCCCCCATTCCTGTCCACCCTTCCACCCTCTCAACAAACCCCAAAAGGAGTACTTTATGCCTCAGTTCCCCCAGGTAACTTGGATTTAACTAACTTTTGGAGTCCTTTGGAGGATTTTTTTGCTTTTCTGGCATTGATGCTGTAACTAGCTGGAATTTTCCATCATGCCACGGGACCTGGCTTTATTCTACACATGAGCAAGGATTGGGGGGGGGGGTGTTTCTTAGGACACAGTCACATTCCGGGACAAAAATAACAGTAGACCATGCCCACCCTGTCCAATCACTAATCTCGCCGGCAGGTCAGTGTCCTTCCTTCTGGGGTGGGGACAAAGTTTTGGAGGAAATCTTGAACTGGGGCTCTGGGAGGTTCTACTACTCCTTTGCGTGTGACCTTGGCCAAGTTTGGCTCTGAATTTCACTGCTCCCAGATGGAAAACCAAAGTGTTGGACCCAACAGTGTCTCCCTCCCTGCAGGGTCAACCCCGAGATGCTGTGATTGCTGGCCTGCCTGGCTCTCCCATCAAGGCGCTGCCTTGATGCTCCCTGCAGGTAGCAGGTGAGGAGTAGCCATCACAGCAGGAAGCAGTCAGATGAGTAAGCAAGAGGTCCAGGACAGTGTAGGGTGGCCTCTGGGAGCAGAACTTGGAGGGGCTCTGGGGGTAAAAGGGGTCACTTCCTCGGCACTCCCTGAAACCCACCTTCTGTCTGTCCAGCCCCCGTTCTTTCACTCCTTCCATCTTTCAGGTGCTGTGCCCCTGGGATAAAAGTGGTGAGGAGGACACAGGCCCACCTTAGGGGTCAACCCCCAAATATGGAAGCTCCTTTCTTGGTTATTATCTTTTTTTTTTTTTTTTTTTAGTTTTCCAAGGAAATTCTATATAAGCAGCCCAAGTGTCTATCTCCTGATTCATTAATTTTGGACTGAAAAATGTTATTCCCTACTATGCAGGATGGAAACAATGGAATATGTCCCTATATTAGTCACCACCAGGCCCACTGCCAGCTCAACTCCGGAGGTCTGCCAGCCATACTCCCACTTTTATGTTGCTGAGGTTTGCGGCATTCAGGTCAGTTCTGCAATTGTAATGAAATCTTCCATGCTTTGTCTCTTTCCTGATTTTTAAAATTGAAAACCAATATACAGCATTTCAATACAATGTAAATATTATGCAGTGCAGCTTTCTGTCCCAGCTATAATGGAGTAACAGGGACTGAACTTACTCTCCAATTTTAAGCAACTAAAAATAAGGTAAAAGATAAAACAATAGGTTTGAGGCATTGAAGAACAGGCAGTGCAAGAGAGTGACTTCTAAGAGATAGGAAACAAATGAAATGGTTCCTATGGTACCCCAGCTTACCGCCTGTAGGTGGAACCTAGGCTTCAGCACAGAGCACAGTGTCTCCCTGAGTTGAGGGGACACAGCTGAGAATTCAGGGAGGACAGGTGACTAGACTTTGCAAAGCAGAGGATCTGAGGGGAGAGAAATATATGGGAAGGGGAGCTGCATAGAGATGGGGCTCCAGATTCTGCAGACTTCCCCTAGAGCCTCCAGCGATGTATTGGTCAGGGCCTGTGTAGAACGGGGTATACAGGAAATCAGTGAAGCTATAGAAGACTTGAACAATGAATGCTTCAACCACCCCAACTAATGGATATCCATAGACCCCTCCACCCAACACTAGCTGAATACACAACATTTTCAAGTGCACACAGAACATTTACCCAGATTGACCATATTTCAAGTCATGAAACAAGTCACAATACATGTAAAAGGATTCAAATTATACAAGTCATGATCTTGATCCAATTAGAATTAAATTAAAAATTAATAATTGAAAGATACTTGGAAAATCCCAAATATTTGACTGAACAGCACATACTTCTAAATAACCCATGGTTCAAAGAAGAAATCAAAATGGAAATTGGAAAGTCTTTTGAACTGAGTGATAATGTAAACCTGACATGTCAAAATTTGGGGGGTGCAGCTAATATAGTGCCTAGAGGAAAATTTTAGCACTAAGAACCTACATTATAACAAAAAGGAAGGATTTCAAATCCGTGACCAAAGCTTTCAACTTAAAAAACTAGAAAAAGAACAAAGTAATCCTAAGTAAGCATAAAAATGAAAATAAAGAGCAGTAATCAATGAAAGAAAAAGGGGGAAACTATAGAGAAAACCAATAAAAGTAAAAGCTGATTGTCTTAAAAGATCAAAAACTGATAAACTTCTATCCCAACCGAACAAGAAAAAAGAGAGAAGGCAAAACAATGACCAATATCAGGAATGAGAGAGTGGATCTCACCTAATATTCTAGTTACTATGAGGAAAAAATTGAACATTATGAAAAACATTTGGCCAATAAAATTGACAACATAGATGAAGTAGAAAACTCCTTCAAAGACGTAAACTACCAAAATTAAGAAAAAATAGCTAATGTGAATAGTTCTATATCTGATAAAGAAATTGAGTTTGTCATTAAAGCCCTTACAACAAGGAAAACTACAGGCTCACATAGTTTCAAGGGTGAAGTTTACCAGTATTTCGGGAAGAAATAATATCAATTCTACACTAACTCTTCCAGATAATAGAAGAGGCAGGGCCCCTTCCCTTATCATTTGATGAAGCCAGTTTTATTGTGATATTTAATCAAACACATCACAAGGAATGATACCAGCAAACAATATTCCTCACAAACAAAGATGCAAAAGTTCTTACCAAAGTTTTAGCAAATATATGCATACATATGTGATGCTATATCATGACAAAGTGAGATTTATCCCAGGAAAGCAAAGTTGACTTAATGTCAAAAATCAGTCAATGAACTTTACCATATTAATGTACTAAAAAGGAAAAACCTATCATCATCTCAGTAGAAGAAGCACTTAAAATTCAATATTAATTTGTGATAAAAGTCCTCAAAAACTAGGAATAAAATGAAATTTCTGCATGTGATAAAGGTCATCTACCCAAAACCTATATCTTCCTAAGATTGAAAACAAGGTAAAGATGCCTACTCTCATCTTTGATTATTTCATCACTTTTACTCAATATTTGACTGGAGTTTCTATCTAGTAAAATAAGACAAGAGAAAAAGGCATGCAGATTAGAAAGAAATAAAACTTTCTGTAGAAAAAAAATCCCATGAAGTCCACAAAATAAAACCTCTAGACTAATAAAGAGTTAGCAAAGTGTCAGGGTTCAAGATTGATGTACAGAAACCAATTGTATATTTACATATTCACAACAAGCAATTGGAACATGGAATTTTAAAAACCATAACCTGTAAAGCACCACTAACAAATATGGAATACTTCACTTTGCTGTACAGCGGAAACTAACACAATATTGTAAAGCATTATACTCCAATAAAAATTAAGAAAAAATAAAATAAAACAGAAAACAACAAAGAAACCCAAAACAAAAAAAACAAAAAACAAATATGGAATGCTTAGGCATAAATTTGACAAAAGACATGTGAGACTTCTGCACTGAAAATCACAAACATTGCTGAAATTAAGCAAGATCTAACTAAATGGAGATGTATACCATATTTGTGGATAAGAAGACTCGAAGTTGTTAAGGTGTGAATTCTCCCCAAGTTGATCAATGGAATCTCAATCAAAATTCGAGTAGGCTTTTCCTGTAGAAATTGACAAATAGAATCTAAAATTTATATGGAAGTGGAAAGGACCTAGAATAGTTGAAACAACTTTGAAAAGAGAATTAAGTTGGAGAACTTACTCTATCTGATTTTAAGACTAATTATAAAGTTACATTAATCAAAACAGTATGGTGGGGCTTCCCTGGTGGTGCAGCGGTTGCGAGTCCGCCTGCCAATGCAGGGGACATGGGTTTGTGCCCCGGTCCGGGAGGATACCACATGCCGTGGAGTGTCTGGGCCCGTGAGCCATGGCCGCTGAGCCTGCGCGTCCGGAGCCTGTGCTCCGCAACGGGAGGGGCCAGAGCAGTGAGAGGCCCACGTACAGAAAAAAAACCCAAAAAACAGTATGGTGTTTGCATAAAGATAGAGTACAATACAGAGTTCCCATATATACAGTCATGACAAAAGTACAAAGAAAATTCAATGGAGAAATAATGGTCTTTTCAACCAATGATGCTGGATTAAAAAAACAACTTGGATCCCAAACTCAGATTAATTTGAAAATTTAAGTCAAAATGGATCATAGACCTTAAATTATAAAACTTCCAGAAGAAAATAGGTCAGGAGATCTTTGTAACCTTGGATTAGACAGAGGTTTTTTAGACATGACATCAAAGCACAATCCACATAAGAACAAATCGATTGAATACACTTCATCAAGACTAGGAACTTTTGCTCTTCAAAGTACGCTGTTGAGAGGATGAAAGGACAAGCAGCAGGCTGGGAGACTGTACCCTCAAATTACACATCTGTAAAGGACTTCTATCCAGAACACATAAAAGCCCCCAAACCTCTACAAAAAGGAAACCAAGTACCCAATGAAAAGGAGGACAAAAATTGGGACAGATGCTTCAGTAGAAGCGTGGATGGCAAAGCAGAGCATGAGAATTACACCATCAGTCCTCAAAGAGATGCAAATGCAAACTACAAAGAGGCACTGCGACTCACCTACTAGAACATCTAAAATGAAAAGCTCTGCCCTGCCACGTGTTGGTGAGGCCGTGGAGTAGCTGGAACCCCTGTGCACTGCCAGTGGGAATGCAAAACAGTGCAGCCACTTTGGAAAACAGTTTGGCAGTTCACTGGATAAACATATACCTACTGCTGTATGACTCAGCCATTCCACTCCTAGAGAAAGAAAATATATGTTTATATAAAGACTTGTGCAACGGTGCTCATAGACGTTTAGTTTTAATAGCCCCAAACGGGAGACAGTCCAAATGTTCATCAAGTGGTGAGTGCATAAAGGAATTGTGTATATTTGTGCAATTGAAACTACTCAGCCATAAAAAGGAATGATACTGTTAATACCGGCAACAACGTGAATGAATCTTAAAATAACTTTGCGGGGGAACAATGAGGATATGTCCTATGCTCCCCTTTATATAGAAATCATAGAAAATGCAAACCATATTGACTGAAAGCCTCTCAGTGGTAGGGAATTAGGGAGGGTGGATTACAAAGGGCACAGGAAGTTTTGGGGGGTGATAGATATGTTCACTATCTTGACTGTAGTTACGGTTTCATAAATGTCAAATGTATCCAATTTGACACTTTGAATATATACAGTTTAATTGCCTGTCAGCCACCCCTCAGCGATGCTGTTTTAAAAAGAAATATTATCAAATTGTAAAATACTGAAGAAAAAGATAAACATTAAAAGTACTTGCAAAGAAAGGACTTATTAGGGATTAACAAAAAACTGTAATTAGATTGGGAGCAAACTTCACACTTGTGACCATCACAACCACACACAGTGGATTAGTATATTCCACTAATAACATGTGGTATAAAAGTATATCGTCGATCTAGAATTCTATACCCAGACGAACAGTGCTCAAGAGAGAGTATAAATCCAAAAATCCCTGAGAGATTGTTTCACTGAAGACCCTCACAGAACATGCTACCAAGAGGTGAATTTTGGCTAAAAGAAAAGTGAACCCAGGAAGACGCAATGGAATGCATGAGGGTAGAGTGAGTGAAAAACAACGTAGGGAAACCTAGAGAGCATTGCCTAAGAAGAAGAAGAATATTACGGATAACTAATAATGGAGGTATAACAATACCACTGACTGGATGGCTACATGTAAAAGAATGAAGTAAGAACATTCTTTAACACCATACACAGAAATAAACTCAAAATGAATTAAAGACCAAAGTGTAAGACGGGAAACCATAAAACTCCTAGATGAAAACACAGGTGGAAGACTCTTTGACATAAATCACAGCAATATTTTTTTGATCTGTTGCCTAAGGCAAGGGAAAACAAAAGCAAAAATAAACAAATGGGACCTAATTTTAAAAAGCTTTTGCATGGGGCTTCCCTGGTGGCGCAGTGGTTGAGAGTCCACCTGCCGATGCAGGGGACACGGGTCTGTGCCCCGGTCTGGGAGGATCCCACACGCTGTGGAGCCGCTGGGCCCGTGAGCCATGGCCGCTGAACCTGCGCGTCCAGAGCCTGTGCTCCACAAAGGGAGAGGCCACAACAGTGAGAGGCCTGCGTACTGAAAAAAAAAAAAAAAAAAAAAAAAAATCTCAAATCAACAACCTAACTTAATTTAAGGGACTGTAAAAAACAAACTAAAAGCTAGTGGAAGGGAGGAAATAACAAAGACTAGAGCAAAGATAAACAAAATAGAGAATAGGAAAATAATAGAAAAAATAAATGAAGCCAAAAGTTGGTTCTTTGAAAAGATCAACAAAACTGACAGACTTTTAGCTGGATGGAATAAGAAAAAAAAAGTCTCAAATTACTAAAATCAGAAATGAAAATGGGGAGATTACCATTGAGTCCGTAGAAATAAGGGTCATAAGTGCAGTATGCACAACTGTACACCAACAAATTGGATAACCTAGATGAAATGGACATTCCTAGAAACACAAACCCTGCCAAGACTAAATCACCAAGAAATAAAAACATAACTAGTAAGGACATTGAACCAGAAATATAAAATTTCCAGACAATAAAAGCCACAGACCTGATGGCTTTACTGGTTAACTACCAAATATTTAAATAAGAATACAATCCTTCTCAAACTTTTCCAAAAAAAATGAAGAGGGGACACTGCCTAACTCATTCTACGAGGCCACCATAACCCTGATACCAAAGGCAGACAAAGACACTACAAGAAAACTATCCCTGGGCTTCCCTGGTGGCGCAGTGGTTGAGCGTCCGCCTGCCAATGCAGGGGACACGGGTTCGTGCCCTGGTCCGGGAAGATCCCACATGCCGCAGAGTGACTAGGCCTGTGAGCCATGACCGCTGAGCCTGTGCGTCCGGAGCCTGTGCTCCGCAACGGGAGAGGCCACAATAGTGAGAGGCCCGCGTACCACTAAAAAAAAAAAGAAAAAAGCGCTTTTGCAAAGCAAAGGAAACCATTGACAAAATGAAAAGACAACCTACTGAGTGGGAGAAAATATTTGCAAATGATATGACAGATAAGGGGTTAATATCAAAAAAATATAAACAGCTCATACAGCTCAATATCAAAAGCAAACAACCAATTTAAAAATGGGCAGAAGACCTGAATAGATATTTTTCCAAAGAAGACATACAGATGGCCAACAGGCACATGAAAAGATGCTCAGCATCAGGGAAATGCAAATCAAAACCACAATGAGATATCACCTCACACCTGTCAGATGGCTATCATCAAAATGACAATAAATAACAAGTGTTGGCAAGGTTGTGGAGAAAAAGGAACCCTCCTACACTGTTGGTGGGAATGTAAATTGGTGCAGCTACTGTGGAAAACAGTGTGGAGGTGCCTCAAAAAATTAAAAATAGAATTATCATATGACCCAGCAATTCCACTCCTTGGTATATATCTGAAGAAAAAGAAAACAGTAATTCAAATAGATACATGCACCTCAGTGTTCATAGAAGCAGCATTTATAACAGCCAAGACATGGAAGCAACCTAAGTGTCCACGGATAGATAAATGGATAAAGAAGATGTGGTACATATATACAATGGAATATTACTCAGCCATAAAAAAGAATGAGATTTTTGCCATTTGCAACTACATGGATGGACTTGGAAAGTATTATGCTTAGTAAAATAAGATAAATACTGTAAAATATCACTTATATGTGGACACTGTAAAATATCACTTATATGTAGCATAAGACAAATACTGTAAAATATCACTTATATGTGGAATCTAAAATACTGTAAAATACCACTTATATGTGGATACTGTAAAATACCACTTATATGTATTATAAGGCAAATACTGTAAAATCCTGTAAAATATCAGCTATATGTGGAATCGAAAATATAAAACAAACTAGTGGATATAACAGGAAAGAAACAGACTCACAGATACAGAGAACAAACTTGGGAAAGAGAAGGGGGGAGGGGCAAGATGGGGGAGGGGAGCAAGAGACACAAACTATTATGTATAAAATAAATAAGCTACAAGGATATATTGTACAGCACAGGGAATATAGTCAAGATTTTATAAAAACTATAAATGGAGTATAACCTTTAAAAATTGTGAATTACTATGTTACACACCTAAAACGTATACAATATTGTAAATGAACTGTACCTCAACTTTAAAAAAAGAAAAGAAAAAATACTTCCGAACCAAACATTAGAGAAGACAGACACTAATTCATGATTCTAGCGGGACAAAAACATCTTAGCAATCTAAGAACACGAGAGAATTTTCCTGTCCTGATAGAGATGATCACATCCCACAAACAAGGTTATCCGTGATGGTAAAATTCAGCACCACTGCCCTTTCACATCAGACCCACTTTTATGCCTTATTGTGGTTGAACACCTAGAAACACCCTGTGGCAAGTAAAACAGAGTCTAGAAAAGGGAAAAAGCCTGAAACTGTCAATATTTGCAGACTGTTTCAAAAGAGAAAAAGTAATCTACAGACAGCTATTAAAGTTAATCAGGGAATTCAATGAGTTGCAGAATATAAATTCAACATAAAAGTTACCTGCAAAATTTAGATAACTTAGTATTGTAAGATGCCATTAACTGTCCCAAAACACAAGATTTCTAGGGGTGCGTGTGCAAAACCTTTCTAACAGGAATTTTGTTGGTTGGACTATGTTGAAAGTGTGAAAGACCTAAAAAATGAGAGATGCACCATATTCGTGAACAGGGAGACTCAAAAATGATGAAAATTCCCTGTGTTTCCAGTCTATATCCAAACTGGGTTTTTCAAGCAGATTCACAAAATCAATACCTAAGAGCAATGGGTCAAAAATAGCCAAGACATACATGAAGATAAAAGTCAGAGACTTACCTCAGAGAACAAGACTTATAAAGTTACCTGTTTCCGGATGGACAAATAAAATAATGAAACTGGAGAGACAGCTGAGATAAGACCTACTGTGTATGTGAACTCAATATGTGATAGAGAGGACCTCCTTCCCCCCGGTGGGCTACAGCCATGGACCCAGCACAACAGAAAAAAGGATGCTTCACGTCAGGTGGGTAAAAACCTACACGTGAATATGCACAACTGCCAAAGACAACATAAAATTTTATACCAATATCACAAAACATAAGGGAAAGTTTGGTGTATGAGACACATCAAAATTTATAATTCTGCTCAGCAAAAGATACCATCAATAAGGCAAGAAATACAAGCCTCAGTCTGGGAGGATATATTTGCAACCCATATAACCAATAAAGTATCACTACCCAGATACATAAATAATTCCTGAAAATCAATAAGAAAAAGACAAAGCAACCCAAAAGAAAAATGAGCACACGACAGGAAACTATAAATATGAGAGAAAACAATGTGCAATAAATATGTGAAAAGATGCTCAACTTCACTGCTAACAACAAGAAACACAAATTAAAACAACAAGATGCCATTTTCACCCATTAGAGTGTAAAAAATTAATAAGTCTGACACCACTGAGTGTTGCCATGAATTCGTGGAAATGAGAGATCCAGCCATTGCTGGCGGGCGTGTAAATTGATATCGACGCTTTGGACAGTAATTTGTCAATACTTAATAGTAATGATGATGTTTAGCACTTAGAACGTGCCAGCCAGGCACGGTTAAAGCATTGCATGTAGGAATTCATGGAAAGCTGCGGGTACACACCCACGAGCCCCCAATGCTACCTGCAGTAGAGAACTTCCACTCACCAGCACCTGCAGACAGAAATGAGGCCATCGGTGGGATGGCTGTTTGTAAGGGGGGAAAGCTGGAAAGGATCTGGGAGTTCTTTAGTGGAGAGGGACCAATCAACCGTGCCTTATTCCCACCATGGAATGTTCTACCACAGTCAAAAGAAACACTGGGTCTCTTTTGAACTTCACTGGGTTTACATCCATCAACAGGCATACATTTCAGAAACTTGATGTGGAGTGAAAAGGCAAGTTGCAAGAATTTCACACTCTTACCATTTACGTAAACTTTAAAACACATCAAGGGGAGCTTCCCTGGTGGCGCAGTGGTTAAGAATCCGCCTGCCAATGCAGGGGACATGGGTTCGGGCCCTGGTCCGGGAAGATCCCACGTGCCGTGGGGCAACGAAGCCCGTGCACCACAACTACTGAGCCTGCGCTCTAGAGCCCAAGAGCCACAACTACTGAGCCCGTGTGCTGCAACTACTGAAGCCCGTGAGCCTAGAGCCCGTGCTCCGCTACAAAGCCCACACACCTCAATGAAGAGTAGCCCCCGCTTGCTGCAACTAGAGAAAGCCCGCGCGCAGCAACGAAGATCCAATGCAGCCAAACATAAATAAATAAAATCGATCGATCAATCAATGACCGTTTGCAGATGTGTGCATGTGATATAAAAGTATAAACGTGTATGTGGAAATGATACGAACCAACGCTGGCCTAGCAGCTCCTTGCTCCTCCCTTGCACGCCCCTTGGAATGCTGTCTGTCCGTCTGTCTGCCAGAGCCGAGGTTTCGGGGTAGCAGAGGTGGGTAGTGCTCGGGGATGCAGGACCAGCTCTGAGGGGCTGGAAGCTGCAGCAGATCCTCCGGTGCTTCCAGGACATTCAACATTTGAAATCTACTAATAGGATTCGTTATAATTCATGAAAGCAGAATGAACATAGGCTCAACTTAATGCATGTGGAAGAAGCGTTTTTACAACCTCACATACTCTCAGGATGAGAATTCTTCCAGTGGTGGGAACAGAGGAAATCTCATGCTCGGTGAAGCAGCAGAGGCTCCGGGTAAAATCTGGGACAAGATGAGGCTGTCAGCCCTCACACTTCTGCTACACACTGCGGGCCCAACCTTGGAGAGCGGTGAGGACCGGAAAGGAAGAGGCCCGAATTGTGATTTACTAACGGTGCAATCGAGGGTAGCAAATCCAGGGGAAAAAAACAGCAAAAAATAATAAGAGAGTTTAGTAAGATAGAGGCAAGATCAACATCTTAAAAGCCACAGCTTTCTACGTACACCAGGAATAACTGTTTAAAAGAGGCCATCTGTCTCCATTTGCAATAGCCAGAAAAACTGGAAAACATCTTGGGGAAAAAGAACTCACAGAAATGCAGACAAACCTTTGCAAAGAAAAGATAAACTTCACTGGTAGACACAAAAGAAAATCTGAGTAAATGAGAGAGAGATCCTGTTCCTAAATGAGAAAACCGATGCTATAAAAATGCCGTGATGCTCAGCGATCTATTCACAGAGTGGAACCCCCGTCACACAGCAATCACACCTTTTACGGAGTTTGATGGACCTACAGAAGTCCACCTGGAAAAGAAAATGCTTGGGCGTAGCAAACCCAATTTTGAAAAAGAACAACGAACACTGGACTTGCAGACACGGCACAAATTAGTCCAAAACCGGACCTGTGCACCTGCCAGCCGTGAGGACCCGATGCGCGTCTCACTCGGGGGAGGGCGGGGGGTGTGGACACGTGTGGAACAGGCTGCCCAGGGGGACAAAATACAAGTACATTTCTAAGTCGTGAACACAGGTAAAGCCTGCAGATTAAAGAAATAGATACAAAGACACGCATACACAAAGATAAATAATGCTTGATTTCACTGGTAACCAGGGATTAGCCAATGAAAGCAACCATGAGATACTGGTTTTCACCCATAAAATTGGGGGGAAAGGTAAAGGATTGATACTTTCTAACGATGACAAATGGGTAAGAGAAACAGGCCCCCTCCTGTGAAGCCAGTGGGGAATACTTTTTACAGCCTTCTCAGGAAGCAATTTGGGACCATCCATCAAAAACACCCACGTGTTCTCCTGGGCCCAGCTCACCCTCTGAGATCTCTGCTCCAGGGAGGGCAGGGCACACAGGACAGTGAAACGTCGTGGGCGGTGCTTGGTGATGGAAAAACATAATTAGAAAGAGAAGGAAAGAGAAGCAGCTCAATCCTTATCAGCAGAGGAGAGCGTATTACACAGAAACATTGTCCACAGGACCAAAAACTCTGCGGCCACCAAAAAATAAATAAAATAAAACAAGGTCAGGCTGTGAATGCCAACCCAAAAGCTCCCTGAGACGTCCTGCTAAATATAAAAAAGGGAGTTGCAGACAACCCATGAAATACGTCTGGTTCCATCTGTGCAATAGCAGGATCGCCAGACGCAAGTGTGTGTTTTACCTGGTATGTACACACATGCACGTGCCCGTAGAGAATGGTCTGGGCGCGTCCCCGCCCTGTGGGGACAAGGGAAGTGAGCCTGCTTTGCACTTGGGATGCGGCCTCGTGGCCGCACAGTCCCCAGACACGTGTCCCTGTGTGACCCATACAATTCAAACAAATGACCGTGACAATAAAAAGGAATTAGAATAGGCAGCTGAGTGCACAGGTCTGGGGCTCAAAAGAGAAGGAAATGCGAGAAAAAAGGGCGGGGACAGACGGGCCCCTGGAGCCGGGGATGGCCGTCTGGGAAAGAAGAGGAGATGGGGGCCCAGGATGACCCCGGGGCTTGAGTAGAGGGGGAGGAGCTGCCGGGTGAGCCAGGAAGTCTGGGGCCGGGCGGGGTGTGGGGGGGGCGGTCAGGGGAAGACCCGAGGGTGGGTGAAGATCAAGGGGAGACCTGGGCCTCCTGAGACCTCTCGAGTCCTGAGACTTGGCAGGAACCTTGGAGAAACTGTCAGCAAGGATGGGGCGAGCTGGCTGGGAAGGGCGGGGCCTGGCCTGGCGGGCAGGGCCGCGTGGGCGTCTCCCTTTGCCCTTTTTTTTTTTTTTTTTTTGCGGTATGCGGGCCTCTCACTGTTGTGGCCTCTCCCGTTGCGGGGCACAGGCTCCGGACGCACAGGCCTAGCGGCCATGGCTCACGGGCTTAGTTGCTCCGCGGCATGTGGGATCTTCCCGGACCAGGGCACGAACCCGTGTCTCCTGCATCGGCAGGCGGATTCTCAACCACTGCGCCACCAGGGAAGCCCTCCCTTTGCCCTTTTGAAGACGGCACCTTGAGAGCTTCCCGAGCCCAGGGTGGAGAGAGAAGGGGTCGGTGGGGGGCGGCCGGGGGCCTGTCCTCTGTGCCTCGGCTCCGGCCCGGGTGAGGGTGACGCCAGCCCCTCCGTCGAGGTGGACGGGCCCCGGGGACAGGAATGGGGGGTCTCGGCAGACGGTGGGCGACGCGCCCTGAAGCGGGTGGGGTCGCTAAGCAGTGCTCGGGGCGCACGGGGTCAGGCCAACGTGAGGCTACAGAGGCCGCCAGCCCGGCGCAGACGTCCTCGCCGGCCGACTCCTGCGTCGTGGGTCCTTCCCGCGGCTGCGAGCGAGGGCGGGGGCCACAGGAGGGCCGGGTAGTTCAGGGCAGTGAAGGGACCCGGGGCCGGGGGGCTGGGGGCCGCATAGGAATGAGGCCCTGGGGGCCTGGGCGGAGGAAGGGCGTGGGGCTTGGCAGCTGGGGGTTCTGGGGCTCCTGCTGGGGTCAGAGAGCCCAGCGCGGGGCCCTTGGGCCAGAGCTGGAAGCCCGGAGATGGCGCCCTGGGGAGAGATGCGGGGCCATATGCTCGGGGACCGTGGCCTGGTGCTCACCTGGGTGCCACCCAGACTTGCAGGAGGGGCTGGCACCTCACTGCGGCACTGAAATCAGCGCCCATGCGCCCCGACCGGGACAGTGGAAGGCGGGTCGCCCCGGGGGGAAGCCCTGGAGGACCGAGGTGCATGGGACCTCTTCCTCTGCATGGGACCCCTGAGCCCCACACTCAGAGGGCAGCATCACGGGATGGGGGGGTCCTCCAGCCTGGCCCCTAAGAGCCTGGTGAGCAGAACCGCCGCCAGCCCACATGCGGAATCAGAACCAAACTGGTTGTTTCCAGCCAATGGGATCCGGACTATCTGTCATACCAGCATGAGCCACCCGCCTTGCCCGACGTGCGCGGTCCCCAAGGGAGGGTGAGCAGGGCCGGGTGACGCAGAGCTTGGCGGACCTCCCTGCGGCTGTGAGTGAGGAAGGGGGCCGCACGTCCCACCTCCTCAGCCTGGTGGCCTTTCGTGATCAGGAATAATACGCCCAGAGCAAGACATGAACATTCAAACCTGGATTTGGAAGGAATGTGGCTTCTGGGTTAAACATACGCCAACACTTTTTTCCCACACTCAGGTGTGTCTGCTGTGTTTCGGAGGACGCCAGGGATGCGAATTTGGGTTCAATGTGGTCATTCAGGGGATGGCTGGAAATGGTAGATTTCTGAAGCATGGGGACCACCTGGGGAGTCTCCAACCCCAAGGCCCCAGCCCATGTCCCAGGAGGAAAAATGGCACCACGCAGAATCCACTGAAACCAGGAGGGGACTTTTCCTAATTAGAGGCCTGCCGTTACACGTGCGTTGGTTCCATCTAGAAGATGCAGACAGTGCGTCTTCCCTGGTGGCGCAGTGGTGGAGGATCCGCCTGCCAACGCGGGAGACATGGGTTCAAGCCCTGGTCCGGGAAGATCCCACATGCCGCGGAGCAACTAAGCCCGTGCGCCACAACTACTGAGCCTGTGCTCTAGAGCCCACGAGCCACAACTACTGAGCCCATGTGGCACAACTACTGAAGCCCGCACACCCTAGAGCCCGTGCTCTGCAACAAGAGAAGCCATTGCAATGAGAAGCCCGCGCACCGCATTGAAGAGTAGACCCTGCTCGCCACAACTAGAGAAAGTCCACGTGCAGCAACAAAGACCCAACACAGCCAAAAATTTTTTAAATAAAATAAATAAATAAATAAATAACAAAATAGAAGACGCAGACAGAATCATACCAGTCTCCATTCCTCACCAAGAAAAGTATTTAGAATGCAAGGTCATCTCCATATAATGCATTATGACTTTAATATCAGTAAACTCCCCTTAAATATTAGATGCAGTGAGGAAATATTAGTTAAATTATCACAGACTAATATGATCAGTTTCTTCTAGGATAAAATGTGATAAATGGGTTTTAATAAACTAAGGAGAATTATACACGTCCTCTTCGTGGTCCCTGCCAGTTTTATTTAGAGTAAAATGCCATTGCAATAATTAGTTGGGTTTTACTGTGTTCATTAAAAGCTTTCTAATGACCGCTTGGAGGAATAAGTAAAATTAATTTCTTTCTTGAATATCGGAGAAATTCATCAAACAAACAAAAAGCAAACTCCAGGGCCTGTGCAGGGTGGGGGCCAGCGGGTCTGCGTGCCCAGCCCTGGGGACAGCGATTTTCTGTCTGTCACTGGCATCGACACTGCCCCGGGATGCGGGATGCGGACCCCAGGTGGAGGCCCCGCCTGTCCCTCTCAGGTACCATTGAGCTGTGACTTAAAGGCCTCCTCTAAGCAGCACTCCTTGACTCTTCCAACCACAGGGCCCTCTCCTGCCTGGCCTGACTCACAAACTATGGCTCCTTCATCTCCAGAGGCTGAAGCCAGCCTCTTCCTTACCTGTGGCCCCTGGGGGTCCAGCACAGGGACAGCACTCCAGAGGGCTCAGGGGCCAGAAACTTGGATCATACCCATCTCTTTTCCCTGGCTACCTCCTTCCAGCCCCTCTGGGAGCCTGCATCGTCTCCAGGCAGCGGGTGTGGGCAGAGGGGCTGGCTGGGGAGCTTCACGGTGGGACCTCAATACTTGCCCGACTGAGGCTGCTCAGCAGTGAAGGGAGACCAGACCCGGCGCCGTCTGGCTGGTGCTAAACGCCACAATCCTTTCCACCTACCTGTGCCAGGTAAGCAGGTGCCTCAAACAGGGGCCTGGGCACTCACAGGCATAAGGATGACCTGAGAACCATCCCAGTGAGCCCCCCACTGCACACACACTGACACACCCACACACGCTGACACACCGCACACGCTCACACACCGCACACACGCTGACACACCGCACACACGCTCACACACCCACACACGCTGACACACCGCACACGCGCTCACACACCCACACGTGCGCTCACACACCGCACACGTTCACACACCGCACACGTGCTCACACACCCGCACACACGCTCACACACTGCACACACGCTCACACACCGCACACACACCCACACACGCACCCACGTGCACTCACACTCCCTCCCACCTGCCAGGTTTGGATTCCATGGTCCTTCAACCCCGGGCCACACCTCATCCTCGTGCATGCCGCTCCGGGCCTGCCTGAGCTGCCCGGGACCCCGCTGCCTCCGTCTCTCACCCTTCGGGCCCCTGCAAGCAGCTGCAGAGCCTCACTTGACTCCCCTCACCTGGAAGAGGAGAGGGTCCCCCTGACCCCTCAGGGTGGTGGGAGGACTGCATCCACGAGCAGGGCAGCCTGGGCCAGCCTCAGCTGATGCCATCCTGGTCCCTGCAGGCCTGTGGAAGCCTCCCAGGTGAGCACAGACAGGAGGGGCTTCTTCTCTGACAACCCCCGAGCCTGGCAGCCACTGCCAGGCTGCACTCCCTGGGCCTCATCTCACCTGGGATGTGGGCCCTGCATCACTGCAGGATTTAGGGGACATTTTAAGCCTGTCTCAGCCCCTCCTCCCCTCTCTGCAGCCCCCCTTCGCCCTCACCCTAGGGTGGGCTGGCAGGGCACCCATGGGAGTGGTGCATCCATGCCCACGTGGCCGCCAGCTCTCGAGGGTGTTCTCTCGGGGTGCGCAGGGAGGCTTTTCTCTGCTCCCTGACCCATGAAGCCCCCCAGCCCCACCCCTACCCCGCAGTGACCCAGGCAGGCCCCCACAAGGCCCCTGGCCTCTCCAGGCTGCTCCCACACCTGGGTGTACAAGCACGGCCCAGGCAAGCCAACAGGAGCTAAGCCCCCAGCGGTTTGGGGGCCCCAGTCCCCCGGCCTTCCTGGGGAGGCCTCGCTTCCTCCCCTGGGGGCCTCTTTGGGAACTGTCCCCTCCAGCCTTGCATTCAGCCTGTGGCGGGGAGGTGGGGGGGCCGGCAGGCCAGCTCTGAGGCGTCCCTGCAGAAGCCCCGCTCGAGGTGGCCCAGCCCGCTGGCTGCTGTGCGGTACCCACACGGGGCACTCATCGCCTCTGCTGCCCGCCCCCTCCCCTCAGCCCTCCAGGCTCTGCGGCACCAGCACACTAGCCGCTTTGAGCCACCTCCTCAAAGCCGCCCTCTGGACCAGCTTCCCCCACGCCTCGTGTAAAGCTGCAGCCCCTCCCCGAGTCCTCGGCTGCCCACCAACCTCCCAGGGCACCTAGCACCCCAGCAGGCTGTGCAGGGCTCAGCCCTCTGCCTCGGGCTTCACTGCCTGACCCCTACCCCCGCCCCAACCCCATCAGCTCCACGGCCCCACCTTTGCCTGGTTTCCTTGGTGCCTGGCTCAGAGCAGCTGCTCAGAGAATCCTCGGTGGACGAAGGTTCGGCATACCTGCCCAATTCCCTTGCAAGCCGCATCGCTCTGCGCGCCGGGCGGGGCTTGTGTTCGCAATTACATTGGCACAGAGTGATCCACGAAAGAGCAGTGTTCTAGCGCTTGGTGGGGGGCGGACCCTGCAAATGTTTTTAGCTTTAAAAGCCGTTCGATACTTGAGTTTGATAAATATAGCCTGTAATGGTCTGAATGTTTGCACCCCCCAAAATTCGTATGTTGAAACCTCACCCCCAAGGTGATGGTATTTGGAGGTGGGGCCTTGGGAGGTGATGAGGTCCTGAGGATGGAGCCCCCATGAATGGGATTAGTGCCCTAATAAAAGAGACCCCCAGAGAGCTCTTGCACCTCTTCCACCAGTGAGGACACAGGGAGAGACCACTGTCTATGAACCAGGAAACTGTCCTCATCAAATACTGAATCTGCAGGTGTCGTGATCTCAGACTTCCAGAATGGTGAGGAATAAATTTCTTATTCATAAGCCACCCAGTCTGCAGCATTTGGTTATAGCAGCCCAAAGGGACTGAGATAAGGACACGCATGGCTGTTCTCGGAGGAATTTGGATTCTTAGAAGGAGAGCTCTTAGCTGAACCGGGGGCACTGTGACGGAGGGGTGTCTTCTGATGGATGGCCCCGCCGGCCAGCGCACGGTAGGGATGCCTAGCAGGTCGGATGCTTGTCACGACAACAGCATGGTACCCAGACCAGGGTGGAACCTGGTTTCCCCAGAGCCCACCTTGGGAATGCATCTTGATTAGGGGAGCTCAGGGCTGGAAGGCAGGGAGATCTTGCTGCATTAGAAGTGTTTGCCGAGAGTGACTCCGCAGACGGGCAATTTAGCTGGTAATCACGCCCGCGCCTTTGTTTATTCATCGTTAGAAGACCGCACCTCGTGACTGGTTAGAGCGAGGGAGAGACACACTCAATTAAGCTGGGTGAGCAGCGTGTGTGAGGCCAGAAGCGGCCCGCAGACCAGGTAGAGCGGCGAGAAGTCTCCACACAGGCGAGTCAATCAGGGCACCCTAATTGGAAAGTAGTCATAAAAAGTAATTGAGTTTAATACATAATTTAGATTATTACCCGTTAAGTTGATGCCTCCCGTTTAGGTGTGGGGAGAAAATTATTTATCTGGTAGACTGGAGGATTTCATTTGTTTTGATAATAGAATGTTCGCCAATTGACTTTAATAAGAGCAGTTTGTTCAATCAGATTCGTAGGTTGGACGTCCACGTGTTAATTTCAACGTGGCGCGCCTGGCGCGCCCTCCCCGGCGTGGCTGGCGTGTTCCCAGCGGGGCTCCTCATCAACTCCATCACCCAAGGTTCTCGCAATGGAAATTCAATCCCGTGTCTCCGGTCTTGACGGGAGACCGCTTGGCTCCTGACTTCTCCTTCCTCGTTTTTATGTTTAAAAGAAGAGACATTAGAGAGACTGCTGCTTCACTGAAGGGCCTTTTTCCTCTCGAACACGGTCCTGTGGATACCGAGAAGGAACTTAAAACCTCCCCTCCCTGGAGTCTTAGCCGTCTGTGATTCATTAACTTGTTTGTTTTTCTCAGCAACGCTGTGAGGTTGGGGCGAGCTCACTAATCCCGTTCCCACAGCAGCAGGCAGAGGGGCCCAGGGCGGGGCTGGCGGTGAAGGGGGAGCTGGCCCTACACCCCTCGGGGCAGAGAGGGGGCTTGGATCCCAGCTCCCGGGTGTGCGGCCTCAAGCCAGCTGGGTCATCGCACCTCTGGGCCTCAGTCTCCAAATCTGTAAAATGGGGGTAAGAGCGTGAGGAGCTGTGAGGACAGAGGAGGCAACGCCGCTGACTGCTAACGTCCTGGCGCCTCCCTGAACAAGCGTCCCTGCCCTCCCACCAGCTGTACGTGAGGCAAGAAGCCACTTGAGCAAGAAGCAGGAGACCCCTACGCTTACTCGCTGTTGCTGACAGTGCTGGAGCCTTGGGTGGCGGTCTCTTCCTTCCTCGGCCTCCGTGCCCCGTCAACAAAGCAGGTGATGATGACACCTTCCCAGGGGCAGGGGCTGCGGCTGCTGTTGCCTTGCCCCCCCCTGCCCCACCCACCCCCCCATTATCACCGCGAGTCTCACTGACAGGCTGCGGGGCTTTCCTCGGACTCACTGAGGGGCACGGGGCCTGGGGATCCCGGGCCCCCATCCTGGGCGGCTGGGCCTGGTCGCCGACCCCTTGTAGGTCCTTGGACAGCATGGAGAGCAGGAGGCCCAGTGCACCGACAGCCCTCCAGCCCCACCCCCAGAGTTTCCATGGCTGCATTTAGCAAAGGGGAGCCGTTGCCGCACAGCCCGAGGCACTGCTGCACCCTCCTTCCCACTTCCTGTGGGGACAGCTCTAGAAGGGAGGTGTCGCAGAGACCAAGGGGGTCTCTACTCCGAGAGACAGACAGCCCCACGCAACCCCCGAAGGAGCAGGCAGCTTGGGAGCCACCCCAAGACCCAGGGGAGGCAGGGGAGTTACAGCCAACAGAACATTGGAATCAATACGTTTAGCTGTGAAGCCCAGACTTTACATAAGCTCATGAAAGATGACTCTGGGGTAGAACAGAGTTTTTAAAACCTGGGGCTTTTGAAACAGGCCTGAGCCCCGGAGACGTATGACCAGGAGATGCACCCCAGTCCCTATCGGGCAGGACAGTGGGGGGAAGGGCCCTTCCACTCTCCGGGAGAATCTGCTGTGCAGAAGCTTCAGGAATCATCACCTCCCGTGGTGCCTCGTGGCCCTGGAAGCCCAGGTGCGCATGTCTTCCACAAACTCTCCCGGACCCCCAGTTTCCTGACACAGCCAGGCTTGGCTCTGGACACAGGGGTGAGCCAGGGGCCCGTCCCGGAGGAGCGCCCCCCCCCCCAGGCTGGAGCAGCAGGGAAGGCCGCCGAGAGCCAGTCCTGGTGCGAGGGTCCTGGTGGGACACCTCCAGTGCGTCCATCCATCTCCCAGCGCCCCTCCAGGTGTCCTGAAGGTCTTGCAGGGAAACGCCCCTCTCTAAGCCTTGTCCACCTCTGTGTCCCACGCGGCGCCAGGCAGAGGTTCAGAAGCAGAGGGGGCAGGTCCCCGGTCGAGGGGCAGCGGGGCCTCTGGGCCCTTCCCAGGGGGACACGGAGCCACTGACACACAGCGAGGGGGGCGGGAGATGCGTAGGACCGCTGGAGAGTCCGCACCTCCCGCGGAAGCATCCCACGCTCTTCCTGGCGCGGTGGCCGCCGAGCCCTGGCCATGGGGCTCGGCCCCGGCAGGCTCGGGACCTTCCGTTCGCTTCCACGTAGCAGCCTCCCGGGTTGGTACCCCGTACTGGTGTCACACAAGGTCACCGCCAACACCTGACAGCCCGGCCGAGGAGGTGCAGCCTCCCGCCGCTCAGAGTCCGCTAGCCGTGTCTACCACTGGGAGCAAGAGGGAGGCCTTGTTTACAAACCGTCCGCCGAAATGTAAGTTGCCAACACTGGCATCAGGCCTCGCCTGCCAGGCCATCCGGATTGGAGGGTAATTTATGAAGATTGCTTTACCTGGGCCGAGTGGGTCTGTGCCTATGAGTCAATTCACACCAGGCTCGTTTCGGATGCAGTCAGAGACCCCGTATCTCACCGTGACAATGTAATCACAGAGTCACATTAAAAAGTCATTATTGTTTAGAATCCGGCTTGGTTTGAAAAACACTTACTATAAAATGCAACAGCCTTTGTAAATTACCGGAAGGTTTACTCAAGAACGCTAGGTGCCCTGATTCACACAGGGAACTTACCACGTTATTGATTCTGCGGGATTTTGTGGGTTCCTGCATTTATGGGGAATGATTAGTGAGTAATCAGAATAATAACCCCTCCCTGCTGGTTCATAAATAATGATGAATCGAACCTGCGTCCTCAAGTCTCCCAGGCAAACCACTCCTGCTCCAAAGAGCCTTGAGTCTCAACTTCGGGGCTGTTTTGCAGAGATTATGGAAATCAGTCGTCTCGAGGGCAGAGGACGGTGAGAATTTGCTTCCGGGTGGCACCCCGGGAGGGGCCGGAGCAGCGTCTGCCCGGGGAGAGCGACAGCTTAGCCGGGACTCGGCCTTCAGGCTGGCACCCGGCACACGGTCTGGCGAAGTCCGCCCTTGAGGGAGGTCCAGACAGGACTTACGTCTGTACAAGCTCGAAGGCCCTCACGGGCCATGGGAGAGGCTGGGCTCGGGGACTCCGTCTCGGTTGGTCCTGAGAGCTGGGAGTGCCTGCGGGTGAGCCCGAGACACGGCGATCATGCAGGGCCCATAGAAGCTGGGGACCCCGGAGCTGGGCTGTCAGCACACACTTCCACCCCGGGAGACTGAGGCTGGGGCCCCAGCACACAACCACCACCGGTCAGCTTGGGCTGAGAACCCAGCCGTCCTGCCCCCAGCCCGGGACCTGCCCTCAGCAGCCGGGTTCACCTGGAACTAGTAGAAAACTTGCGGAAAACTTTCCACGTCAGTCCTTCCTCGGAAGCTCACGGCATACGTGGTGCATTGAAGACCCAGCAAAGGACTGCAGGGAGGAAGGTGATTCCACAAGTTCAATCGTGTTTCCTGTGGGCTCAGACACACCTTTGACCCGCAGGACACCTGCCCACGCTCACGGAGCTGCACCGACGCGCTCGGGGAACCGGGGGGACTTGGCATCCCGGTTGGCGGGGGCCTCGCACGTGGACACACGGCGCGTGGCCCTGTGCTCACCCTGCTGTCCCCGGGACACCTCTGGGTGAGACCCAGCGCCCACCTCGCCCTGCCAGACCCCACAGCTCATCTTCCCAGGGGGACCCAGCTCAGGGCCGGAGAACAGGAGCCACTCTCTGCACAAGCGCTAAGCAAAATAGAAACGGAACTCAGAAATGAGCTGGGTTAAACCGACAATGACTTAGACTGAACCGAAAATGGATGGGAAAGGAACAGAAGCCACGTACGAACTGAACCGAGTTGAATTGAGTTGGGAGTGGATTAAACTTGAGCTGCACTATCCTCTGAACGCCAGGCAGGGGGTAGGGTGTGTAGAGGTCGACAGGCAGGCCCCCGCCCACCGAGTCGAAGGACAGGGCTCAGACCAAGGAGGTATTAACCCTGTCTGGCCCTGGCCCTGGGGAATCCTTTTGTCGATATTGCTAATAGGAACTGAAAATTAAAGAAAATGTGTGCTGATGGGTTTTCTTTAACGTGCACTGATGCAGTCCACAGAGAACGATTGTGGAAAAGCAAAGACCTAGACCTTGCAGGTTACCCCGCCTGTGTGCCGAGCCGCCGAGGTACTCCTGTAATCAGCACCTACAGGGGACTTAGGGTAGGGGCACGCTTCGGGCGTCGAGAGCTGTGTCCACTTTGCGCGCGTGCCTTCGCGCTCGGCGTTTGCAGAGCCCTGGCCCCTCCCTCGGGCCGTCAACACACTGGGGTGGGACGCCTGCCCTGAGAGCCTCGGGGCCTGGGGGTCGCCCCGAGCTTGCTGGCTGGAAGGGACACATACGACCGGGAGGCGGGGTCACACCCGTCTGCCCGGAGGATTCCGAGAACGCTGCGGGCTTCGCGGGTCTGATGTGAAATCCCTGCCGGGGTGGAGGAGTCGGTGCCCCCTCCCCGGAGCGAAAAGCAGCGAGGCTGGCGGCCAGGAGGAGGGGCGCAGGGCTGAGCCTGGAGCTGAGGGCGGAGCGCCCGGGGCCCCCGAGCCGGCGGCGCCAATGCCTCCTGAGCTCACAAACCATGAGGGCAGGGTTCACGGGCGGCAGGGCATGCGGTGGGGGGAGGATAAAGGAGAGGAAAAAGCAGACCATGAACCCCACCCCCCACCCCGCTCAGCAGGACGGGAAGAAGGTACCCACCCACTGCGTAACCTTCAGGGACAGTTAGACCTTCATTTCTTGATTTATAAACTTTGTACTTGGGCTTCCCTGGTGGCGCAGTGGTTGAGAGTCTGCCTGCCGATGCAGGGGACACGGGTTCGTGCCCCGGTCCGGGAAGATCCCACATGCCGTGGAGCGGCTGGGCCCGTGAGCCATGGCCGCTGGGCCTGAGCGTCCGGAGCCTGTGCTCCGCAACGGGAGAGGCCACAACAGTGAGAGACCCGCGAACCGCAAAAAAAAAAAAAAAAAAAAACTTTGTACTTTTAACTCCCTGTGGTGAAAAATGGAGAAATAAACACACTTGTCCGTCCTGCGGTCTTACTGTTCCCCGGCCCTCCGGTTTCCCCTCCGTCCTCTTGTTTTAGGTATTCTGCTGTTTATACCGCTTACATGTCCGGCCACGAGCAAACCGCACGGCTGCTTTGCCCTTCCCGTGTGGGCATAGATAGCATCGGCGCTGGCTGAAGGTATCTCTGAGTTCTGGAACCTATGTTCTCAGGGCGTCTTCTTCTCGGATGCATGTTTGACAATTTGAGATCGTTGCCCGCTGCCTCTGTATCTGAGCGACACGTAGGCTGGGTGCAAACCCCCCCCCCCGACCCCAAATCCAGGAGGAAGAGGAGACCCTGAGGACGTTCTGACCTGTGAGCATGATTGTTCTGTCTAGATCACCTGTCCATCGGGACCAGCGCACTCGCACCCACGGAAAAGCTGCAGGAGGCGAACCAGGAGCGCCACAGCCCTCCCCTGAGATTTGCCAGGAGGTGCTATTTTGCCGCACTTGCTTTATTTTTTTTCTCTACTGGTAGCAGGTTGAATAAGGGTGACGAGGCCGCTTCACGTGGCGAGAGGGACTTGCAGGTGCCGTTGAGCTGAGGACCTCGAGACAGACGTTGTCCTGCATCGTCTGGTGGAACCACTCGAGCCCTTCCCTGAAGTCAGACACACACAGACGGGACAGGAGAGACTGAGGGTGAGGCCTTGACCGACGTTGTTGGCTTCGAAGGTGGAGCAAGGCGGCCCCAGGCCAAGGGGTGTCGGAAACTTCTAGAAGCCAAGAGCGGAACTCGCCAGACCACCAACGAGGACACGGGGGCCTCGGTCCTACGAACGCCGGGGACTGAACTCTGCCAACACCTGCACAGCCTGCAGGTGATTCCACCCCAACCCCAGACCTTCTGGAAAGGGACGCGGCCAGGCCGACACCCTCGATAAACCCAGTGAGAGCCAAGTCCGCCATCCAGCCTGCAAATCTGTGAGATGGGAAGCGGGCGTTCCTTGAAACCACTGAGTTTGTGGTGATTTGTCCCAACACCTCTTACCAATGTGATCTGGTCTTATTTTTGCAAGAACTAAATCCGACCGAGGAGAGCTCCACCCTGTTCCCATGGCCTGCCGTCCACGGCCTCAGCCCGCACCTCCCGGCGGGACCGACATTCCTTCCAGAACCGGACGCAGCAGTCAGATCCAGGGGACGCCACGCGGACCCGGCGCTGGTACCTTCGCACCTAAGTGTTCCCACGGCACAGCCGCGCTGGCCGCGTTCCGGGGACCGTCCCCGCCCGTCCCGCAGCTGCGGGGCTGAGCAGGCAGCTGTCCCCTCGGCACGGCCCCTCCTCCACCCTCGGGCTCCTCTGTACCGGGGAGAAGCTGGGAACTGACCTCCCCGGGGGCAGGGCTGCCAGACCAGCGCATCCCCCGCCCAGCTCCGGACCCACCGCAGGCGGAGGCCCTGCTCTGCTCCCGCCCGGAGAGTCCAGGGTTGGGCGGTGTCTGGGGGCCGCCCTGCTTTACCGCGTCAGGCTCCGGGCCACTGCGCCCCCCTCTTCCCGCACTAGACCCCGTCTTCCAGCTCCGCCTGGACGCCTCTGCCTTCACGACCCGCTGGGACACATCAGGCCCGAGTGCACCCCACTGTGATTTTCCCTCCCCCCGCCCCGTCCATCCCTTCCAGAGCGGGGGCAGCGTGCCTGGTGGGCTCCCCCCAGCCCCGTCTGCTTCCATGTCACCACCGTCTGCCCAGGCACGCTGACCTCTTCGCCCTCTGCCTCCGCTGGGCGTCCCCCGCCCTGTCCCCTTGCCCCTCGTCCCACGTCGCGGGTGTCACGTCGACGCATGGATGTAACTTTGCGAGGCTCACCTGTCCCGGTTGGCCTTGCGGCTCCGGGAGCCTCACCCTCCGCTTCACTCAGCCGCACGTCGGCTGTCGCCCCCGTCTCTCCGCTGCCCCATCCAGTCCCACATAAGCGGAGACCATCTGTTCTGACTCTGGAGACACCTCTGGGTCCACATCTCGGCTGGGGGCCGACCCAGGCTCCCGACTCACGTCCTGGATGCCCCGCTATGGTCCTTTGTCTTCCCCAAAGCCACGCGCTCTCGCACCCTCTCCGCCACGCTGGAACGCAGGCTCTGCTGGCCCCCGGGTGCCAGGCTCCTCCCAGGCTCCCAGGGACACGTCACAGAGCAAGCCCACCGTTCACCCCCCGCCCCTCCCAGCCCTCAGCAGCAGGCTCTGAAATATCCCCTCTCGGCTCTTTTTTCCTTGTTTACTGCCCCCTCGCTCCTTGAAGGGAGGGATCACTCCGAGTCCCAGGGCCTGGCTCTCAGCAGGTGTTCAGTTATCTGTTGAATGAATCCGCGTCCTTGAGGCTGTATTCTGCAGTCTCCTCCGCTTGCATTTCTGAAGTGGTTTCTTTTCCTCTTTCATTTCCACCCCGAGCTCTGCTGGCTCACTTTCCATCCTATTATCCTATTCTGCTATCTTAGCATCTTTGTCTTCTCCTATTTCTTCTTAGTTCCACCCTCCTCCCTGATCTATGTGCTTTGTCCCAGTGTTTTATTATGGGATAGTTTGAACACTCGGAGCAAATGACACAGGATAATTTGTACCCACCACCCAGACCGAACAAACATTAGCATTCTGCTGCATTTGCTTCACGTAGTGTTTCGAGAAGTGTTACATTAAAATCGAGGGGAGCCCCGTGCTTCAACCACCCACCCAATGTCCCTCTCTCCCTCGACAGCCTTATCGATCATGCCTTGATATCTTTACTACAATATATCGTGTTGTTTTTTCGTAAAGATATGTGTGTTTTAAGACTTTACACAAATCAGATCTGGTGTATAACTGCGTCTCTTCTCTTTTCTCACACTACATCACGTGTCCAAGTTGGCCCATGTCCGTGAGGCCTCCATCCTAAGAATGCCACGTGGTCCATCCCCACCTGACACATTCCACTGTTCTGATGGGTCGGGTCATAAGAGGGGCCGCCCGACATGCACATTACCGGTTCTTGTGCAAAATGCAACAATGTTCCCAGAAGGAGAGATGGACTTGCCAGGGGGAGGGATCTGCCAGGCTCCAGGAATGGACACATTTCTCTTCAAAGGGTGGAGCCAGTGCACCCTCCCTAGCTTTGTCCAACAGCTCATTCACTCACTGCTAACATTATTACTGCTAGACCCTTAACCTTTGTTAATGGGACAATTGTTAAACTGCTGCTTTAATTTGCATTTCCCTGGATCCTGGGGAGAAAGTACCTCTGTTCATGGTCATTGGCCGTTCATTTACCTCTTCCGTTAATTGTGTGGTCATATCCTTGGCCTATTTTAAATGATTCTTTTTTTGTATTATCTTATTGATTATTGTGAGCTCTTTATATATGCTGGATAATAATCATTTGTCTGTTAAGTTTATAGAAAATAATTCCTCATGGTCTGTGGCTTGTTTTTTTTTTAACTTTTAACTTTATTAATGGTGGCTTTTGTTGTACAGAAGCTACTAATTATAAGGTAGTCAAATTTATCAAACTTCAATTTTATGATTTGTGTTTGCATGTCTTGCTTAAGAAACTTTTCTGTCCCTCACGTCATAAAGCCATTTTCCTATAGTTTTTTCTCAGTGTTGTAAAGTTTGGCATTTCAAATGTAGGACTTTAACCCATATGAAATTTAATCTCTGTACAGAAATAGATCATGATCTGAATTATTTTACTTTTCTACTGGCAGCAAGTGACTGCCTGCTGATCTGTAGCTACCTCTGGTGCATCCCATTTTCATGTGTGCACAGGTCTGGTTTGGGGCTTTGCTCTGTTCCACGGACCTGTCTGTTCACGCAGTCTATGGTAGCCATGGCCGGAGCCTTGATATTCGGTGGAACAAGTCCCTTTCTGCTCCTTCTTCAAACTTGGCTTGACTATACGTGGTCCTTCAGTATTCCACGTGAAGCAGAAATTCACTTGAACAGGTGCCGTGAAGAATGCTGCTAGGAGTTCAGATGAAATTGCATTTAATTTATATATTATTTTACAAGAGAACCGAACACTTAAAAGTGAGTTTTCCTACCCATGCTATGTTTCTCCCACAGTTAAATCTTCCCTGCTATCCTCCAGTAAAATTGTACTGTTTTCTCACTTGAGGTGTTGCACATCTTTCTTTACTGCTAATCAACAGTTCTATTGCTATTGTGGGTGGCATTTTTTTGTTTGCACTCTTCAATTAGTAATGGCTGTTAGGTAACCATGTCATGGATTTTTTTTTTTTTTTTTTTGCTGCACGCGGGCCTCTCACTGTTGTGGCCTCTCCCGTTGCGGAGCACAGGCTCTGGACACACAGGCTCAGCAACCATGGCTCACGGGACCAGCTGCTCCGCGGCATGTGGGATCTTCCCGGACCAGGGCACGAACCCGCGTCCCCTGCATCGGCAGGTGGACTCTCAACCACTGCGCCACCAGGGAAGCCCAATGCTGTGGATTTTTTTATCTCCTTATATCAAACCTTATTAGTTCTAACTGTAAAGTTTCTTAGAAAATTTCTTTATGTAGAAAGTTACGTCGTCTACATAAATGGCGACTCGTGTGTCCTTTCCAGTCCTCATCCCCACTTTCCTTCCTGTCTTGTATCACGGGCCAGAGTCATAGCTGTGAGAGACATCAGCTCCCCCCGTCCCAACCTCAGTGGGTTGCATTCTGAAGTTTTCGTGGAAGCCTGGGGTCTGCTGTGTTTGTAGCAGTAGCCCTTCACCTGTTAAGGTCGCCCTTGTATCTCTAATTATCCAAGAGTTTCCACCATGAAGGGGGTGGGGTTAAATCCAGTCTGCATCCTCTGAAATGACCCTAAGCTTCTCTCTCATGATCTGCTGATGAAGTGAACTACACAGGATTTCCCAGCACTATTTTTTGCTTATGTCCCTGGAACAAAACCTACTTGGTCATGGTGACTCCCCTGCTCCTCCCCCCTGGTGTGTGATCAGTCAAGATGGCCATGCGACCGTTCTCTGGTACCCACTGGCGGCCCCCTCCCCAAACCCTGTGGCTCTGGTTATCCCCACCCTGCCCCCAGCCAGGAAACTCACTGCACTGGACAAACTCTAAGAGGAGACTGGAGCACTCATCCAAGGATTTATTGCGAAAGACATTCCCATGTTGAAATAAAAAATAGTAACTGGTCCAGTTGGAGGCAGACTTATTTCTGTCCAAAGCAAAGGGTTTGTGGACGTATGTCTGTTCCACCAAATAAGCAGCCCTGTTACTGCTGGGCTCAGAGCCCAGGGGTCCCAGGCCCTTCTGGGGTCTCCGGCTGCCCTCCTTCCCAGCCCCAGGGCCCCAGGGCTTGCCTCCTCTGCGCTGCCATCCTCCACTCATCTCTGGGAGGATGTGTCCACAGCACCTGCAGCACAAAATGTCTCCCCTACCCCACCCTGTGGCCCCCCCAATGGGCTCAGGTTTCCCAGACAACGGTACACAATGGGCGTAGCAAAGCAATGGGGTGGGGTGGTGGCCAGGCTTCTGGAACCTCCACATCATATCTCTTTCTCTGCTCCCCATTAAAGGAAGAGGTACTATCCAGGGTAGAGGATGTAAGCTGAACTCACTCATCAATTTGGGGTGCCTGGGTGTGCAGGTGAGGAGATGGTCAGATGTGTCCATGGGTCCGCAGCTCGTAGAAAAGGTCTGACTCATAAAAAAAGATGTCTGACTCGCTTACATACGGATCACGGGCCAAGGGTGAGTCGATGAAGGGAGAAAGGAAGGAAGGAACCAGGAAATAAATCAGTCCTTAAATCCGACAGTACTCTGATCAGTTGTTTATTCCCTGAGCCTCCAGCCGTCTCTCCCTGACATTATGGACTCACCATCGAGGTGCTCAAACCATGTTCTGGGAGATGGCTCCAAGTGTCCCTGGCAGGGCACTGCTGTGGGAGAGAAAAGCTATATCTTTATGTCGCTTTGTTGCAGAATTTGTGACTCACAAAACATTAACTGACTGATGGGTAGAACACGTCATCCTTGGCGGAATCAGAGATGTGCTTTCCTTTGGAAAGTTCCAGAAATAAGTGGCTTTGGCTTTGGTCCTCATGGGGACCACCTGGTCTCTTTATCTCATTCAAGGGCATAGCGTTCGCATGTCTGAGAGAGGTCTGATGTGACTTTCCAGGTTAAACGGTGGGAAGAATATTCTGGAAGCATAGCTTTGTCCTCTCCACTCTCAAATCTATCTACCCACCTCCCCTGAAATGGATCCTGCCTCCCAGGTGGCCCTGGGATGGTAGGAAGAGATTGAAAGATGGAAGCAGCTTAGGAGACCACAGGGTTGGCACCGTACCTATTTCAACACCACCAGCCACAGCAGAGTCCACTCCCTGCAGAACTGCTGTGTGTAGGTAACACAACAATCACTTCTGAGCCCCAGGGAACCAAGAAAGAAAATGCCCCAAACAAGGCAGGTGGAGGAGGGCAGCCACAAGAGACAAAAATCAGTCTCTTGTGTCCCAAAAGAACACATGTTGCTGAGAGAGAGGAGACAGGAAAAGTAGAGTAAAACGATGACAATAACAGACACTTAAGTAGCTTCAAGGGCAGTGCACACTTGTTACTGGCGTTAACAAGAAGAATTTCGGTAGACGGATTGAAGGATAGCATGGTCGTCTTTTAGACCCAAGTCAGTGGGCTGGAAGATGAAGTATAAAAAATATGAGTAAAGAGCAAACATATGAGGAGAAAAAAATTATGATACAGCAGTTAAAGGACTTTGAGGATAGATGTAGGAACATCTAACATGAGAAAAGTTAGAGGTATTTTATAGAATGCCCCTCACTTGAAATTTGTCTGATGTTCTTCTCATGATTAGACTGGAGCTGTGGGTCGGGAGAGGAAGACCACAGAGATGAAGAACGATCCTCATCACATCGTATGAAGGGTACATGCTGCCAACATGACTTATCACTGTCAATGGTGACCTTCACCACCCAGCTGAGGTAGTGCTTGTCAGGGTTCTCCACGACTTCACTTTAAAATTTACTTGTTTTTCACACTTCAAATACTTTATTCTTTGGAAGGAAGTCACTATGAGCAGCTCATGCTTCAGGAGGGAGAAGAACAAATTATTTACAATGTTATTTAGAATTTTTTTACACAGGACATTTGTTTCTTCTTCTCCATTTAGATATTTATTCAATCATTTACTTATATCAGTATGGACTCATAGAGATTTATTTTATGCTTTGGGTTATAATCTTATACTGCTTTATTTTGATGCTTAAATTTTTCCAGCTTTGGCCATCAGAAGCTCTTTCAGTGGGCTCCTGTGTAACTTGGACATAAACCCATCGTTGTGGGGTTTTTAAACACTCATTTACTTCCTGGCACTACAGGACATTCCGGGCTCCTCTTGTATAAGCCCTGCCCCAACCCTATAATCAGCCTTTCTCCAAGGATCTCTGGTTCCTTTTGCTGGTATTAGAATGGTATTCGAAGCCAAGATCTAGGCATTAGGTGTGTTTATTGCGACTGGGATGCCACTAGAAATTCTTGAGTTAAAAAGTACAAGAAGCGGGTTTCCCTGGTGGCGCAGTGGTTGAGAGTCCACCTGCCGAGGCAGGGGACACGGGTTCGTGCCCTGGTCCGGGAGGATCCCACATGCTGCGGAGCGGCTGGGCCCGTGAGCCATGGCTGCTGAGCTTGTGTGTCCGGAGCCTGTGCTCCACAATGGGAGAGGCCACAGCAGTGAGAGGCCCGCATACCGCAAAAAAAAAAAAAAAGTACAAGAAGTAAAATGAAAAACCACTAGAGGCACTTAACAGTATATTTGGGCTGGCAGAAGGAAGAATCAGTGAACTTACTGGTAAATCAATAGAGATCATGCAATTTGAAGACTAGAAGGAAAAAATGAAGAGAAATGAACAGAGCCTCAGTGGAATGTGGAACACCATTAAAAACACCAACATATGTATAATGGGAGTACCAGAAAAGGACAGAAAAAGTACTTGAAGAAGCAATGGCCCAAAACGTCCCAAATCTGATGAAAAACATTAAATTCATATCCAAGAAACTCCATATTACAAGTATAAATACAAAAAGATACACACCCAAATCCATCATAACCAAAACATTGAAGACAAAGGAAATAAAATCTTGAAAGAAGCAAGAGAAAACTAATTCATCATATATAAAGGAACCCTGATAAAAGTAACAGCTCACTTAGAAACAATGGAGGCCAGATTATTCAAAGTGCTGAAAGAAAAATCTGCCAACCAAAAGTCTCATATCCAGCAAACCTATCTTTAAAATATGAAGGTGAGATAAAGGTATTCCCAAATAAAAACTGAGGTAGTTAGCTGTTAACAAATATGTTTTCTAAGAAATATCAAAAGAAGTTCTTCAGACTGAAATCAAGTAACACAAGACTGTCATTCAAATCCACACAAACAAAAGCATCAGTATAGGTAATTATTTTGATAATAACAAAAGACTGTATACTTGCATATTTTTCCTTTTTTTCTTGACTTACTTTAAAAGAAATTTCATAAAACAGTATGCCTGTAGTTGTATTTTGGGGTATAATCATAGACATGTAATATATTTGATAATAACAGCACAAAAGTGGTGGGGAAAAGCTGCATTGCAGAAAAAAGACATGAGATATTAATTCAAATTCAAACAAAGAAATGAAGCAAAATTTAAAAGGTAAATAAAAAGGTTAACATAACAAAATCTATAAATATATACTTGTTCTCCATTCTCTTACCTTCTTTAAAAGACATAATATAAAAATCACATGATCATTTCAATAGAAGCTGAAAAAGCTTTTGACAAAATTCAACCTCCACTTATGATAAAAATTTTCAACAAAGTGGGTATAGAGAGAACATAGAGAAAACAACATAATAAAGGCCATATACGACAAGCCCACAGCTAACATACTCAACAGTGAAAAGCTGAAAGCATTTCCTCTAAGATCAGGAACCAGATGAGGATGCCCACTCTCACCATTTTTATTCAACATAGTATTGGAAGTCCTAGCCACAGCAATAAGAGAAGAAATAGAAATAAAATGAATCCAAATTGGAAAGGAAGAAGTAATCCTGTCACTATTTGAAGATGATATGATATTATACATAGAAAATCCTCCAGACGCCACCAAAAAATTACTATGGCTCAACAATGAATTTGGTAAAGTTGCAAGATACAAAATTAACAATTGATTGACTGGAGATGAATCAATACGTTTTTACAGAGTGATACAATTAACATCGCCAGGCAAAGTTGTTAGAGCTTAAAATTGATTGGAACTTCCCTGGTGGTCCAGTGGTTAAAGACTTCACCTTCCAATGCAGGGGGTGCGGGTTCATTCCCTGTTTGGGGAGCTAAGATCTCACATACCTTGTGGCCAAAAAACCAAAACATAAACCAGAAGCAATATTGTAGCAAATTCAATAAAGGCTTAAAATGGTCCACGTTTGGGTTTCCCTGGTGGCGCAGTGGTTGAGAATCCGCCTGCCGATGCAGGGGACACGAGTTCGTGCCCCGGTCCGGGAAGATCCCACATGTCGCGCAGCGGCTGGGCCCGTGAGCCATGGCCGCTGAGCCTGCGCGTCCGGAGCCTGTGCTCCACAACGGGAGAGGCCACAACAGTGAGAGGCCCGCGTACCGCAAAAAAAAAAAAAAAATGGTCCACGTTTAAAAAAAAATCTTGAAAAAAATTGATCAAGTCTTCATTATACAACTTATGATTGTCTTTATCACTCACATTTTGCTCCATTAGGTTTTTATTCCAACCTTGTGTATATTATAAATGCAAGTTTATTACCATAAAATTTTCAAAAATGATGCATTGTAAAATTTTGAGTAAAGAATTTTTCGGGGAATTTTATGCAGATACTTTCTCTGATTGTCTGAGTGACATATATACTAGTGTCTCGGAGGATGATAGTTCTTCAGAATATAATTCTGATTCAGATGATGTGACTATTAGACCAACAAAAAGACAGAAAACCTTAGTGATTGACTCTGATACGCAAAGTGAAAATGAAACTCATCGTGTTGAGGGATGCTTCTTTGCTTCTGCAGAAGAGTGGATTGAAGACATTTCAGAAAAATTAGAAGACTTTACAGCTGTGTCAGGTACGACTATAGAATGTAATAACCCACAAAGAGTGAAATAACAGAATTCATTTTTTAAAAAATTGATTGATTGATTGATTTTTGGCTGTGTTGGATCTTCGTTTCTGTGCGAGGGCTTTCTCTAGTTGTGGTGTGCGGGGGCCGCTCTTCATCACGGTGCATGGGCCTCTCACTGTCGTGGCCTCTCTTGTTGCGGAGCACAGACTCCAGACGTGCAGGCTCAGTAATTGTGGCTCACAGGCCCAGTTGCTCTGCGGCATGTGGGATCTTCCCAGACCAGGGCTCGAACCCGTGTCCTGTGCACTGGCAGGCAGATTCTCAACCACTGTGCCACCAGGGAAGCCTCAGAATTTATTTTTGGTAACATATTTTTCGAGTTGGTCACTTCTCAAACAAACTTGTATCACCAACAGAATGAAAAGTCATATAAAAAGTGTGATAAGGCTTTAAAATGGACTGATGTAACCAATAGTGACATGAAGAAGTTTCTTGGATTAATAATTTTTTAAATAAATTTATTTCTTTATTTATGGCTGCTTCGTGTCTTCGCTGCTGCACGTGGGCTTTCTCTAGTTGTGTCGAGCAGGGGCTACTATTCATTGTGGCACACGAGCTTCTCATGCGGTGGCTTCCCTTGTTGCGGAGCATGGGCTCTAGGCGTACGGGCTTCGGTAGTTGTGGTATGCAGGCTCAGTAGTGCGGCTCGCAGGCTTAGTTGCTCCGCGGCATGTGGGATCTTCCCATACCAGAGCTCGAACCCGTGTCCCCTGCATTGGCCGGCGGATTCTTAACCACTGTGCCACGAGGGAAGTCCCTCGATTAATAATTTTGATGGGACAAATAAGAAAGTCACACTGGAAAGAATATTGGTCAACTGATCCTTTACTTGAAATACCTATCTTTCCAAAGATTATGACGAGAAAAAGGTTCAAACAAATAATGACATTTCTTCACTTTAATGATAACTCAGAAACTCCACTTCCTGCAGACAGATTTTCAAAAGTTAAACCTCTTTTGGATTACTTTCTACCAAAATTTCAATCGATCTACATACCAAAACAAGAGCCATCACTTGAGGAAGCAATGATAAGGTGGAGAGGACGACTCAGATTCAGAAACTATAATCCCAGAAAACTTACAAAATATGGCATTTTGGTCAGGATGGTTAGTGAAAGTGAAACTGGATATATTTGCAACCTTGAGATTTAGATGGGTGAAGGAAAGAAACTGCAAGAAACAATATTATCAGTCCTACAACCTTGTCTTGGTTCATGGCACCGTATTTACCAAGACAATTATTACAAGTGTGTTCACATCCGAAATATTATTGAAAAATAAAACCAGAGTTTGTGAGAATATAAGAGAAAATCATGGTCTACCAAACCAATTAAAAGAGAAATCTAAAAATCTATAGAGGGGAGAAATGACAGTCTTATGGAAGGGTGAAGTGATTCTTCTTATATGGAAAGACAAGAGGCTATGGTAACAACTACTCATGATGTCTCCATAGCATCTACAGGAAAGGAAGACAGGAGGACTGGCCATCAGACAACTAAGGCCCCTTGTATATTAGAGTATAATAAATATATGAAAGGAGTTGATTGATCCAATCAATATCTAGTAAACGTCAATAGCCTCTGGAAAACTCAAAAATGGTATAAGAAAGTGGGTTTCTATTTGAGTAATTTAGATTTATTCAATGCGTTAAAAATTTATTGTAGCTTTAATGCACAGAATAAAATGACTTAGACAAGCAATTTTTGTTAGCAATATCTAGAGAATGGGTAACTGACTGTCCTGGTGAATGTACTGGTAGTCCCACACCTGGTCCTTCTTGTGGTGTTTCTAAAAGAGCCCCCTGCAAAGATCCACCTTGTCAACTATCAAGTAAAATAAAAGAACATATTCTAGAGGAAATAATACCCACAGGACTAAAAAAAATGCCGCCAGAAAGTGTAGAGTCTGCTCTTCCAGGGGAAAGCACAGTGAAACATGGTATATTTGTAAGAGATGTTCTCTTCCCCCGCACAGAGGTGCCTGCTATGCTGCTTATCACACTCTAATGAAATATTAGAATGCTTTAGTAAAACATGTACAAAGTTTCAAATAAATACATTAAATGCAAAAAAAGTTGTTGATATTTACTCAAATGCAGGTGTTTCAATAGTCACTTACATAACAAATCGCTGGCCACAGGCATTAGTTTCTGCAAAAATACCCCAGTCAAGAATGTGTTAATATACAGAAATCTGTTGCATTTCTTTACACCAACAATGAACTATCAGAAAGGGAAATTAAGAAAACAATCCCATTTACAATCACAGTCAAAAGAATAAAATACCTAGGGATAAATCTAACAAAGGAGGTAAAAGACTTGTACTCTGAAAACTATAAGATACTGATGAAAGAAATTGAAGATGACACAAACAGATGGAAAGATATACTGTGTTCATAGATTGGAAGAATCAATATTATTAAAATGACAGTACCATCCAAGGCAATCTACAGACTCAATGCAATCCCTATCAAAATGCCAATGGTATTTTTCACAGAACCAGAAAATTCTAAACTTTGTATGGAAACACAAAGACCCCGATTAGCCAAAACAGTCTTGAGAAAGAAGAACAAAGCTGGAGATACCATGCTCCCTGATTTCAAACTATACTACAAAGTGACAGTCATCAAAACAGAGTTGTATTGGCATAAAAACAGACACATAGATCAATGGAACAGAACAGAGAGCCCAGAAATGAGCCCGCACTTATATGGGCAATTAATCTACAACAAAGGAGACAAGAATTTGCAATAGGGAAAAGACTGCATCTTCAATAAATGGTGTTGGAAAAACCAGACAGCAACTTTCAAAAGAATCAAACAGGACTACTTTCTCACACTATATACAAAAATAAACTCAAAATGGATTAAAGACTTAAGTGTAAGTCCAGAAACCATAAAACTTCTAGAAGAAAACATCGGCAGTATGCTCTTTGACATCAGTCTTAGTAATTTTTTAAAATATGTCTCCTCAGGTAAAGGAAACAAAAGCAAAAATAAACAAATGGGAGGACTTCCCTGGTGGCCCAGTGGTTAAGACTCTGTGCTTCCACTGCAGGGGGCATGGGTTCGACCCCTATTTGGGGAAGTTCCACATGCCCTGCAGTGAGGCAAAAAATAAAAATTAAAAAAACAAGCAAACAGGACTACATCATACTAATAAATTTTTACACAGTGAAGGAAAGTATTAAAAAGCCAAACAGGCCAGACTTCTCTGGTGGTTAAGAATCTGCCTTCCAATACAGGGGACACTGGTTCAATCCCTGGACAGAGAACTAAGATCCCACATGCCGTGGGGGAACTAAGCCCACACACCACAACTACTGAGCCCACGTGCTCTGGAGCCCATGCACCACAACTAGAGAGAAGCCCACGCACTGCAACGAAGAGCCTGCGTGCCGCATCTAAGACCCAACACAGCCAAATAAATAAATAAATATTTTTTTAAAAAGAAAGTGTATCACTTTCATTAAAAAAGCCACCTACTGAATGGGAGAAGATATTTGCAAATAATATATTCAATAAGGGGTTAATATCCAAAATATACAAAGAACCCATACAACTCAATACCAAAAAACAAGCAACCCAATTAAAAAATGGGCAGAGGACCTGAAGAGACATTTTTCCAAAGAAGACAAACAGATGGTCAATAGGCACGTGAGAAGATGCTCAACGTCACTAATCATCAGGGAAATGCAGATCAAACCACAATGAAATATCACCTCACAACTATCAGAACGGCTATTATCAAAAAGACAACAAATAACAAGTGTTGGTGAGGATGTGGAGAAATGGGAACCCCCGTGTACTGTTGGTGGAGATGGAAATTGGTGCAGTCACTGTGGGAAACAGTATGGAAATTCCTCAAAAAATTAAAAATTCCACTCCTGCGCATTTATCTAAAGAAAACAAAAACAATCATTGAAAAGATATATGCCTCCCTATGTTCATTGCAACATTATTTCAATAGCCAAGATATGGAAGCAACCTAAGTGACAATCGACAGATGAATGGATAAAGAAGACATAGTGTATATATACAATGAAATATTATCCAACCATAAAAAATTGTGAAATCTTGCCATTTGCGACAACATGAGTAGACCTAGAGGGTATTATGCTAAGTGAAATAAGTTAGTAAAAGAAAGACAAATACTGTATGATTTCACTTATACGTGGAAAAACAAATGAACAAACATAACAAAACAGAAATAGAGTTATAGACACAAAGAAGAAATAGGTGGCTGCCAGAAGGGAGGGCATTGAATGGGGAAAGAAATAGGTGATGGAAATTAAGAGGGACAAACTACTAGTTGCAAAATAAATGAGGCACAGGTATGAAAGGTACAGTGTGGGGAAAATAGTCAATAATTATGTGATATCTTTGTATGGTGACAGATCATAACTAGACTTTATCATAGTGATCTTTCGGAAACGTACAGAAATACCAAATCATGATGTTGTATAACAGGAACTAACATAGTGTTGTAGGTCAATTATGCTTCAAAAACAAACAAACTCATAGAAAAAGAGATCAGATTTATGGTTAGCAGAGGCAGAGGTGAATGTCAAAAGGTACAAACTTCCAGTTATAAAGTATAAGTACTAGGGATGTGAGGTACGGCATGATAAGGATAACCAACACTGCTGCGTGTTATAATGACAGTCGTTAAAGAGTAAACCTTAAGAGTTCTCATCACAAGAAAAAATTTTCCATTTCTTTAATTTTGTGTCTATGTGAAATGATGCTAAATTTATTGTGCTAATCATTTCATGACTCATGAAAATAATGAAATCATTATGCTGTACACCTTAAACTTATACTGTGCTGCGTGTCAAATATATCTCAACAAAATTGGAGGAAAAAGACATGACTATATAAGTAATAATTTTAACAATATATTGTTGGGTTTACAATACATGTGGGTGTAAGATATATAATAATAGTACAAAAAAGGGGAGGGCATGAAGCAATGTAAGAGTAAAGTTGCTGTATTTTCCTGGAACTAAGAATAAATCTGAACTAGATTCTGATAAATTAAGGTCAATAACTCAAATATGTAATTTTTAAATTTTAAAGTAATTAATGATTCCTCATGTTGCCTTAGAAAACAACCACTTTATACAAAATAAATCAGTAAAGAAATGAGGAACAAAAATAACATGAGACATAGAAAACATAAAGCAAAATGGCAGATGCAAATCTAATCATATCAGTAATAACTCTAAATGTGAATAAATTAAACAATCCAATCAAAAGGCAGAGATCGTCAGATTGTCTAAAAAATAAACCAAGATCCAACTATATGTTGTCTACAAGAGACACATTTATATTCAAATAGGCAAATAGGTTGAAAGAAAGAATGGAAAAGGTAACATGTAAATAATCAAAAAAGTGCTGGCGTGGCTGTACTATAATCCAACAAAATAGACTTTAAAACAAACAGACAAAAAACATTACCAGAAAAAGAGGGCCATTTCACAGTGATAAAAGGGTCATTCCATCGGGAACATATAACTACCTTAAACACATAAGCAACTAGGAACAGACTCCAAAAATATGTGAAGTAAAACTGAGCAGAACTGAAGGGAGAAATGGAGAAATAGACAATTCAACAGCAAAAGTTAGAGACATCAATACCCCACTTTCAACATTGGGTAGAACAACTGGGCCGAATATCAATAAGGAAAAGAAGACTTAACAACACTATAAACTCAGCAGACCTAGAAGACATCTGTACAGCACTCTACCCAGAAACAGTAGAACACACATCCTTCTCATTACAATTGAAACATTCTTCAGAATAGACCATGTGTTAGCCTATATAACAAACCTAAGTAAATTTAAAAGGGTTTAAATGATACAAAGTATTTTCCCCAACCACACTGAAATTAGAGATCAATAAGGAAATTCAGAAATTCACAAATACATGGAAATTAATCAATACATTCTTAAATAATCAATCCATCAAAGAAGAAATCTCAAGGGAAATTAGAAAATACATCTAGATGAATAAAAATGGAAACATAATATACCAAAACTTACGAGATGCAACTAAAATAAGTAAAGATGCTCAGATGGAAATTTATAGCTGTAATGACCTATAAGAAAAAATTTGATCTCAAATCAATAACTTACCCTTCCACCTTAAGCAATTAGAAAAAAAAAAAAGTAAGCCAAGTCCAAAACAAGCAGAAGGAAGGAAATAATAAAGATTATAAATAGATGAAACAGAGAATACAAAATATTAGAAAAAGGGAATAAAGCCAAAAGTTCTGGTTTTTTTTAAAACAAGTTTAATTCTTTGAAAAGATAAGCAAAAGTGACAAATCTTTATATATACTGACCAAGAAAAAAAGAGAGAAGATTCAAACTTATAAAATGAGGAATTGAAAGGGGCCATCATTACTGATCTGTAATGATAAAAGATTATGGGAATACTATAAATAACCATATATGTTAACAAATTAGATAACTTAGATGAAATGGACACAATTCTAGAAAGAGATAAACTTCCAAAACTAACTTAAGATGAAGCAGAAATTTTAACAGACTTATAACAACACATTGAATTAGAAATCAAAAATTTCCCACAAAGAAAAGCTCAGGTCCAGTAGGTTTACTGGTGAATTCTACCAAAAGTTCAAAGAATATGAATCCTTTATAAACTCTTCCAAAAAGATGGAAGAGGAGAAAACACTTCCCAACTCATTCTATGAAGCCAGTTTTAACGTGATACAAAAACTTGACAAAGACATCACAAGAAAATTATAGATCAATATCCCTAGGGAATTCCCTTGTTAATATAGATGGTAAAATTCTCAACAAAATAACAGCAAACCGAATCCAGCAACATATAAAAAGGATTATACATCATTACCAAATGGGATTTATCCCCGGAATTCAAGGTTGACTTACCATACAAAAATCAATTAATGTAATGCACCATATGAAGAGGATACAGAGCAAACTTCACATGACCATCTCAATAGATACAGAAAAAGTATTTAGCAAAATCAATATTCTTCGGTGATTAAAAAAAATTCAACATTCTAAGAATAAAAGAGAATTTCCCTTACCTGATAAAAAAGAAAGTTCAAGAAACTCACAGCTAACTTCACACTTAATGGTGAAAGATTGAAAGCCTTTCCTCCTAAGATCAGAAATAAGACAAGGATGTCCACTCTTGCTATTTTTATTCAACATTGTACCAGAGGTTCTGGCCAAGGCAACTAGGCAAGAAAATGAAATAAAAGGCATTCAGATTAGAAAGGAAGTAAACTATCTTTATTTGCAGTACTATGTGTATTTAAAAAAATCCTAAGGAACCCACAAAAAGCTGGTATAGTTAATAAACAAGTTCAGCAAGTTTGCAGGACATGAGATTGATATACAAAAATCAATTGTTAATCTACACACTAACAATGAACAATCCAAAAACAACATTAAGAAAACAATTCCTTTTATAGTAGCATCAAAAATAAAATGTTTAGGAATTAATTTAACAAAAGAAGTGCAAGACTAGCACACTGAAAACTACATTATTGAAAGAAATTGAAGACAATCGAAAGAAATAGAAAGACATTCAAAGCTCATAGATTAGAAGGCTTAATATTGTTAAGATGGCAATACTCCCCAAATTGATCTACTGATTCAACATAATTTCTATCAAAATCTCAGCTGACTTTTTTACAGAAATTGACATAACTGAAATCCTAAAGTTCATATGTAAAGGCAAGGGACCCAGAATATCAGAGGTAGAAAGTTTTGAAGATAAGTAGAGTCGGAGGACTCACACTTTATGATTTCAAAACTTACTACAAGCCTATAGGTATAAAGATAGTATGTTATTGGCATGAGGATAGATATATGGCTCAATGGAATAAAACTGAGAGTCCAGAAAATAATATTTGCATTTATAGTCAACAAACTTCAATCAAAAAATTGATTGCCAAGACAATTAAGTAGAGGAAAGTATAATCTTTTGAATAAATGGTGTTGGAACAGCCATATGTCCATTTATAGAAGAATGAAGTTGGACCACTAATTCATACCATACATCAAAATTAAAATTCAAAATGAATCATAGACCAAAATGTAAAATATGAAATTATATAACTCTTAGAAGAAAACATAAGAGTAAATTTTCATGACCTTGCATTAAGCAATGATTCCTTAGATATGACACCAAAAGCACAAGCTGGCAAAAGAAAAATAGCTGAATTATACCAAAATTTAGCACCTTGGGAATTCCCTGGTGGTCCAGCAGTTAGAACTTCACGCTTCCACTGCAGGGGACACAGATTCGATCCCTGGTCAGGGAACTAAGATCCGGCATGCCGCGCAGCATGGCCAAAAAATTAAAAAGTAATTAATTAATTAATTAAATTTCTAAAATTGGGTTTTAAAACCTTTATGCTACAAAGGATACCATCAAGAAAGTGAAAGTACAACCCACAGAATGGGAGAAAATATTTGCAAATCATATATCTGATTAGGGACTTGTATTCATAATACATAAAAAACCCTTACAATTCAATAATAAAAAGATAAATAGCCTAATTAAAAATGGGCAAAGGACTTTAACTGACATTTCTCCAAAGACGTACAAATGACCAATAAGCACAAGAAAAGCTGCTCTATATCATTACTCATTAAGGAAATGCAAATCAAAACCACAATGAAATTCCACCTCACACTCACTAGACAGCTAGAATCAAAAACACAGATAATAACAAGTGTAGGTGAGGATGTGGAGAAACTGGAACTCTCATAATTTGCTGGTGGGAATGTAAAAGTGTGCAGTTGCTTTGCAAAACAAAATCTGGAAGTTCTTAAAATGCTAAACATAGATTTACCATATGATTCAGTAATTCTATTCTTAAGTGTATATACTCAAGAGAAATGAAAATATATGTTCACAATTTTTACATGCAAATTTTCATAGCAGTATTATTCACAATAGCCAGAAATGGAAATAAGCCAAATATCCACCAATTGATAAATTAAATGTATTATAATCTGTACAATGGAATATTATTTGGCAATAAAAAAGGAATGAACTACTGATACATGCTACAAGGATGTTTACAAGAATGAACCTTGAAAACATTATTCTGAGTAAAAAGACCACATATTATATGATCGCATTTATAATGAAGTGTCCAAAATAGGCCAATCTATAAAGACTGGGAGTAGACTAGTGGTTACCTAGGGTTAGGGGTGAGGTAGGGAGGAATGAGAGTGACTGCTAATGGGAGAGGAGTTTCTTTTATGAAGAATGAAAATGTTCTAAAATTAGAATATGATGATGGTTGTGCAACCCTGTGAACATACTAAAACACATTGATTTGTACACCTTCAGTGAGTGAGTCATATGGTATCTAAATTATATCTTAATAAAGCTGTTTCTATTTTTTTATTTTTTATTTTTTTACAAATTTATATCTCTATTTTTATTTTTGGTTGCATTGGATCTTGGTTGCTGTGCATGGGCTTTCTCTAGTTGTAGTGAGCAGGGGCCACTCTTCATTGTGGTGCACAGGCTTCTCATTGCGGTGACTTCCCTTGTTGAGAAGGGCAGGCTCTAGGCGTGCAGGCTTCAGTAGTTGTGGCACACGGGCTCAGTAGTTGTAGCTTACGGGCTCTAGGCGTGTGAGCTCAGTAGTTGTGGCTCACAGACCTAGTTGCTCCATGGCATGTGGGATCCTCCTGGACCAGGGATTGAACCAGTGTTCCCTGCACTGGCAGGCGGACTCTCAACCACTGTGACACCAGGGAAGTCCCTGTTTTTTTTTTTTTTTTAATCATCAGGACTAGAGTGGTCAAAGCAGCTTTATCTGTCATAATAGTACAGACAATTCCCATGTTATTTTGAACATTCTGGCACATGGGAAAAGATGGAAAACTTCCCAATTTAATTCATGTGGCCAGAGAAACTTTAATTATCTAATTAAAAGAGAACAGAAAAAGATAACTAAAAACCTGAATCACTTTGCAAACAAATTATAAATAAAATATTAGTGAATAGAATGGAGAAAAATATTTATTTTATACTTTATTCCAGGCATACAAGGATAGTTCAGTACCAGGAACTCTAGCTACATAATTTATCAGTCAACCTTATAATCCCACCAGTAGATGGCGTTTGATAAAACTTATCAGTCTGACAAAAAAACAAACAAAAAAAACCCATCCTGAGTAAAATAACCTTACAAGAAAACTATTTAACTCAAATAAAGAAATCTAGAAAACCAGCAGCAAGCTGTAGGGGAATGGCTCCACCATGGTCTCTGGAGACCCTGCACATCTCCTCATGGGCCACCTAGACAAGGTTTGACCACAGTCTGTCCTGAGTCCAGCCATGTGGACCCTCCTGGAGCAAGGAGACAGACGTCCCTCTGGGGGTACACAGGTTTCTGTGTAAGTCTACATAAATGTTTGACCATAGTTTAGGGGCTCCTCAATGGTAGAGCAACTCATCACTCATGCCAGTTATCACCTGGCCCCCTGGTTTGGTGTCATTCTGTGGGATTAGGGACATAGGGAGCTGACACCACGCTGATGTAACCTTTGCTATCTGTGTAAAAAACTCTGATCTACCTGGGCACACTGGCTCCTTACTGGCAGGTCTACAGGAGTGTGGCCAGCTGACCTCACAGATGCCAGGCTGCCATTGAGGGACAGCATGACTGTTTCACACAGATGAGATCTAAATTGTGAAACACCAAACTATTTCAATTAAAATCAGAACTTCATCAGGGAAGCCCACTATTATTATTTGATATTGCATTAGAGGTTCCAGCATATGTGATTAGACAAGAAAATGAAACATGTCATATAAATGTTGAAAGAGATAAAAACTGAGTTTTTGCAACCCTAGACATTGTATTAAAAAGTCAGAATTAACAGGAAAAATATGATAGAGTCAGAGAATGTCATATAATTATGAGATCAATATATCACCTCTTTTCAAATAATAAGCCATCTAGAAGTGGAGAGGAGAAAAAATAGTCTATTCACAATAGTGACAAAACCATGACTACTTGGGGATAAAATGGAACAAGGAAGACAGGTGAATGTGTGTGCTGTGTTCAGACACTTCCTGCTCCTCTCCTGCTCATCTCAGGATTCCAGGTCCCCTCCCTCTGCTTCCAGGTAGTTTGGCCAATGGCAGGTGCTGACCCAAGATTGAAGGGTGGGGGAGGGAAGAGCAAGGGTATTTCTCCCTGTCCCTCTCTGTTTCCAGTGGTCTCCTCTGTGGCTGCAGCTCCCACCTGAGAGCCCCTCCCTCCATGGCCCCAGATGAGGCCGGGGAGCCCTTGCTGTGGTCAGAGCTCTACCTCCTCCCACTGTCCCTCCAGTCCCAGCCCTGCCTGGGGCAGAGTTGACCTCCTGGTGTTCACTTCACCATGCCCTGGGTGGTTTCTCCCCTCTTCCAGTCCAAGGAACCACTCCCGATGTGACATTCCCTCTGCCTGAGAGACCTGGAGTGGTTTCTGCTTTCCAGAGAAGACCCTGACTCTACAATCAGTGTGAAGAAAACTATCACATCTTGTTTAAGAACACAGAACAGACATACCATTGTCCAGGATAAGAACTCGTAAGATTAAAAAAAAAAAATCAACCTAAAATTTATGATTAAATTTAATGCAATTTTATTACATTCCCAACAGGGGTCTAGGGGTTTTGGTGTTACCTTAGTTAAGTAAAATTATTTTGAAGTTTATCTGGTAGGGGCTATAAACTGGAAGTTTGTGTACCTCCCCCTGAATTGAGATGCCCTAACCCCTCAATGCCATAGTATTAGGAGGTGAGGCCTCTGGGAGATGAATGGTGTTAGATGAGGTCACAAGGGTGGAGCCCATGATAGGATTAGTGCCCTGGTAAGAGGAGGAGGAGACCAGAGCTTTCATTCTCCACCATGTGAGGACGTGGCTGTCGTATGCAAGCCAGGAAGGGGGTCCTCACTGGAACTCGATCGTGTGGAACCCAGATCTCAGATGTCTAGCCTCCAGGACTTAGAAATAAATGTCTGCTCATCTTGACAAATTAAAAAGGAGTTGGAGGAATCAGACTCCCTGACTTCAAACTATACCACAAATCTACAGTAATCAAGACAGTATGGTACTGGCACAAAAACAGAAATATAGATCAATGGTACAAGATAGAATGCCCAGAGATAAACCCACGCACATATGGTCACCTAATTTACGACAAAGGAAACAAGAACATACAATGGAAAAAAGACAGCCTCTTCAATAAGTGGTCCTGGGAAAACTGGACAGCTACACGTAAAAGAATGAAATTAGAACTCTACTTAACACCATACACAAAAATAAGCTCCAAATGGATTAAAGACTTAAATGTAAGACCAGACACTGTAAAACTCTTAGAGGAAAACATAGGAAAAACACTCTTTGACATAAACCACAGCAAGATCTTTTTTGACCCACCTTCTAGAGTAACAGAAATAAAAACAAAAATAAACAAATGGGACTTAATTAAAGATAAAAGCTTTTGCACAGCAAAGGAAGCCATAAACAAGACAAAAAGACAACCCTCAGAATGGGAGAAAATATTTGCAAATGGAACAACAGACAAAAGATTAATCTCCAAAATATACAAACAGCTCATGGAGCTCAAAAAAAAAACACAAACAGTCCAGTTAAAAAAATGGGCAGAAGACCTAAATAGACATTTCACCGAGGAAGACATACAGATGGCCAAGAGGTACATGCAAAGATGCTCAACATCACTAATTATTAGAGAAATGCAAATTAAAACTACAATGAGGTATCACCTCACGCCAGTCAGAATGGCCATTATCAAAAAATCTAGAAACAATAAATGCTGGAAAGGGTGAGGTGAAGAGGGAACCCTGCTACACTGTTGGTGGGAATGTAAATTGATAAAACCACTATGGAAAACAGTATGGATGTTACTTTAAAAACTAAAAATAGGGCTTCCCTGGTGGCGCAGTGGTTGAGAGTCCGCCTGCCGACGCAGGGGACACGGGTTCATGCCCCAGTCTGGGAAGATCCCACATGCCGCGGAGCGGCTGGGCCCGTGAGCCATGACCGCTGAGTCTGCGCGTCCGGAGCCTGTGCTCCTCAGTGGGAGAGGCCACAGCAGTGAGAGACCCGTGTTCAGCAAAAAAAAAAAAAAAAAAAAAAACACACACAAAACTAAAAATAGAATTATCATATGACCCAGCAATCCCACTACTGGGCATATACCCTGAGAAAACCATAATTCAAAAAGATACATGCACCACAATGTTCACTGCAGCACTATTTACAATAGCCAGGACATGGAATCAACCTAAGTGTCCATCGACAGATGAATGGATAAAGAAGATGTGGCACATATATACAATGGAATATTACTCAGCCATAAAAAGAAACAAAGTTGAGTTATTTGTAGTGAGGTGGATGGACCTAGAGTCTGTCATACAGAGTGAAGTAAGTCAGAAAGAGAAAAACAAATACTGTATGCTAACACATATATATGGAATCTAAAAAAAAAATGGTACTGATGAACCTAGTTGCAGGGCAGGAATAAAGAAGTAGACTTAGAGAAGGGACTTGAGGACACGGGTTGGAGGGGAAAGCTGGGGCGAAGTGAGAGTGGCATGGACATATACACACTACCAAATGTAAAATAGACAGCTAGTGGGAAGCAGCCGCATAGCACAGGGAGATCAGCTCGGTGCTTTGTGACCACATAGAGGGGTGGGATAGGGAGGGTGGGAGGGAGATGCAAGAGGGAGGGGATATGGGAACATGTGTATGCATATGGCTGATTCGCTTTGTTGTGCAACAGAAACTAACACAGTATTGCGAAGCAATTATACTCCAATAAAGAAAGATCTATTTAAAAAAAAAAGAAATGTCTGCTCTTTAAGTCCCTTGCCTGTGGCATTTTGTCAAAGCAGCCGGAGCTGACAGAGACAGAAGAATAAATGCTCAAGTAGACAACAAAAGCATGCAAAATGGAAGAAGGGGCGTTGTCTGGCCTCTGTGCACAGCTGAAGGCATTGGTGCAAGAACATATGCACATACCATGGAGCAGGCTAGAAAATCAGGAAATGCCTCAGCATGGCCGAGAAGCTAACCTAGGTCAAGAGCTTTGTTTCTGTTACTCCAAAAGGAAGCATCATGTCATAAATAGGGCCAGAACAGCTAGTACCTCCTGGAAGAATGTAAAAGTACAGCCACTCTCACCTCTTAGCAAAAAGTAAATTCTAAGTGGATTACAGACTCAAATGTAAAATAAAGTAAAGTGAAAATAATTACTGCAGGAAAATCTGGGAGACTGTGTACAATGTAGAAGTAAAGTGTCCTTATTAAAGCAAGACTGGAAACTCCAAAGTGCTTAAAATAAATTATAAACATGCTGGAATGTACAACAGTGAAAAGCACATCTATGGACCGATGCCTAAAACAAAGTCAACAGAAAAAGGATGAGTTCAGAGAAACAAAAAGCTATCCAGAATGAAAATGACAGTCCAGGGCTATTATCCATGAGATACACAAACAATCTGATAGAAAAATGGGCCAAGAGTAATTCACTAAAGAGTAAATTCGAATGGCAAAGAGCATACGAAAGTGCTCACAATCATTAATAGTCAGGGAAATGCAAATCAAGGACCAGTGAGCGCTCACTTAGAATTAACAGGAATGATCTAACTGGGACACAAAGCAAGAGCGAGATCCTGCCCCGTGGGAGGGAGAAGGACATCTGACAGCATGTGTGGAAAGTCCTCTAGTAACAACAGCGCAAAGAACCATCTGTGCTCTTTCACCCCAAATCCCAGTCTGTACTGGTTTGCTCGGGCAGCTGTCACAAAGTGCCACAGACATTTGAACAGCAGACCTTTATTGGCCCCCAGTCCTGGAGGTTGGAAGTCCCCAAGGTGGGTGTCGGCAGGGCTGGTTTCTCCTGAGGCCTCTCTGCTTGGCTTGCAGACGGCCGTCTTCTACGTGGGTCCTCGCACAGACATCCCTCTGTGTGCATCTGTGTCCCAATCCCCTCTCAAGGACGCCAGCTGTGTTGGATTAGGGCCCACCTTACTGTCTATACTGAAACTTAATCAGCTCTTTAAAGACTCTGTCTCCAAATGCAGTCCCATTCTGAGCTATACTGGGGGTTAGGACTCCAACATATGGATTTGGAGGGACAGAATTCAGCCTATAGCACGTTACCTGGGCTTGCTTCCACAGAACTGAAAACACCGGTGTATTGAGATAGAAGAAAAAGGATGTTCCTGCTCATGACATTGTTCACAGAGGCGGGAAAAGTAACCCTAAAGCTGAAAACAAGAGGAGCCTACAGAGAAGCTGTCACACAAATGAGTAAGGTGAGGTCTGCATGGGGCATGGAACATCAGACCTCCTTTAACAAAGAGACTGAGGGCCCTGCCAGGTGACCTGGAGGAGTTTCCTTCCTTTCTTTTTTTCCAGCTTGATTGACATATAATAGACATACAACATGATGCAAGTTTAAAACATACAATGGGATGATTTGATACACATATACTTCACGAAATCTTTACCACAATAAGGTTAGTTAACACATCCTTCTCACATAATTACCATTTTGTTTCGTTGCTGTCAAAGAGAGAATTAGAGCTTCCCTTTCATAGCTACATGTTTGTATAAAATACAGCATTATTAACTATAGTCACTGAGCTGTACATAAGATCCCCAGAACTTACCCATCTGAAAACCAGAAGTTTGTATCCTTAGGCCAGCATCTCCCCACTTCCCCCAACCCCCAGTTCCTGGCAACCACCCTCTACTCTCTGTCTCTGTGAGTTCAATGTTTTTAGATTCCACATAGAAGTGAGATCACACAGTGTTTGTCTTTCTCTGTCTGACTTATGTCACTTAGCCTGATGCCCTCAAGATTTATCCATGTTGGTGCAAATGGCAAGATTTCCTTCCTTTTATGACTGAATAATATTCCACTGTATGGATATACCACATTTTCTTTATCTACCTGTCAGTGGGCACTTAGGTTGTTTCCATGTCTTGGCTATTGTAAATAGTACTGCTATGAATATAGGGGTACAGATATCTCTTCAAGATTGTGATTTCATTTCCTTCAAATAGATACCCAGAGGTGGGATTGCTGAATCATATGGTGGTTTTATTTTTAATTTTTTGAGGAACCTCCATACTGGTGTATGGTGTAGCCTCCATAGTGGCTACACCAGTTTGGATTCCCACCCAGAGTGCACCAGGACTCCCTTTTCTCCACACCCTCACCAACGCTTGTTATCTGTTGTTTTTGTGGTTAACAGCCATTCTAACAGGTGTGAGGTGAGGTGACATCTCATTATGGTTTGGATTTGCATTGATGATTAGTGATGTTGAGGACATTTTCACGTACCTGTTGGCCATTTGAATATCTTCTTTGTCTATTGAAGTCCTCTGCCCATTTTTTAATTGGATTGTTTGGTTTTTGCTATTGAGTTGTATGAGTTCCTTATATTTTGGATATTAACCTCTCATCAGATGTATGGTTTCCAAATGTTTTCTCAATTTAATAGATTACCTTTCCTTTTTTTTTTTTTTTTTTTTTTTTTTTTTGCGGTACGCCGGCCTCTCACCGTTGTGGCCTCTCCCGTTGCAGAGGACGCACAGGCTCAGCGGCTGTGGCTCACGGGCCCAGCCGTTCCACGGCACGTGGGATCCTCCCGGACCGGGGCACGAACCCACGTCCCCCGCATCGGCAGGCGGATTCTCAACCACTGCGCCACCAGGGAAGCCCTGCCTTTGCATTTTGTTGATTGTTTCTTTTGCCGTGCAGAAACTTTATTTTGACATGGTCTCACTTGCTTATTTTTGCCTTTGTTGCTGTGCTTTTGGTGTCATATCCAGAGAACATGCGAGAGGCAGGACAGGAGGTCTGGGTGACCTCGTAGGGGTCACTAGGGGCCTCTTGGGGCACACTTGGTGGGGTGCACGCACCCCCCGTGGAGATCCTGGTTCTCCCCCCAGCCCACTGGGCTGGCTGCACTGGGGCTGGGACATGTGCCCGTGAGCAGCTCTGCCTCTCTGTGCCGGGCAGCTTTGGCAGGAAGGAGAAGCTGGGGGTGGCCAAGTCAGGGTCCTAGGCCCACACCTCCGCCAGACGTCTCCCATTCAAGCTCCCCCGCAACCTGGGTGGGGCCTGGCTCTCGAGCAACATGACCACTGTTGACCTCCTTGGGCCAGGCCTGCCCCCTCTGTGACCGAGATGGAGAGACTCCATCAGCTGAAACTTTCATGAGCTCCCAGGCCCCGAACGCCGGCTCTCCTGCCCTGGTTGATAGGGTGCATTGGTCCCCTATGCTGTGTAACAAATCACTTAGCAGTTTCAACACAAATGTATCAAATGAATGATCTCACAGTTCCGGTAGGTTAGGAACCCAGCCGTGGGTCAGCTGGTCGTCTGCTCAGGAGCTCAGGAAGCTGCAGTCGAGTTCACTGGGTGAAGCTGGAGGACTGTGGTCCTCGTCTTCTTCCTGGCTATTTTCTGGGGACCGCTCTTGGCTCCCAGAGGCCCCTGCAGTTCCTGCTGCACGGCTCCTGTGGGCTGCTCTCACGAGGCTGTTGGTTTCCTTCCTTTTCGACTGCAGGAGGGCATCCCTGAATCCTCACCTCCTATGAAGGCCCTTCTGAGCAGGACAGGCCCCCTTCCCCCCGACTCGGACAATCTCCCTGTGGATTCAGTAACCCTCTCACGGGAGTGAGACCTCGTCCCTCCCAGGTCCCTCCAGGAGGTGCACACCAGGGCTTGGGGTCCCCTGAGATTCCTGCCAACCACAGCGGGGGGAGGAGAGGTGAGGATGAAAAGAAGAGAAAGAGGAACAAAGATGGCCCCCCCAAAAGAAAAGGGAAGCCAGGTGATGCTCATCCGTCCTCCCCTTCCAGTCGGGGAGTCATCTTCCGCGGCCAGGTGCCCCCACCCAGGGGTGAGGTGGGGCTGTCAGAGAGCCTTCCCGAAGCACCGTCCTCAGGGGGACGGCCAGACCCTGCCCTTGGCAGAGGCCGAGGGCCTCATCCAGCCCCTCTCCCGTCCCCGGCAGCCTAGGTCTGCAGGTGGTCCGGGGCCCACGCCCCCTGCACTTGACTCCAGCCCCTGCGAGAGAGGGGGGTGTTGGCAGGTGTGCTGGCACAGCCTCTGGCCAGGAGCTCGGTCCCTGCTCACCCGGGCACGATGCAGGCTTCACACACACACCGCCGCCATGTGACCTCTCTGTCCCCCACCCTGTCCCTACGCAGCCCTGCTTTCTGCAAAGTGTCCACTGCCCAGTGGAAGTTCTTGCAGCCAGAGGTCACCCAGGCTGTCTGGTCCTCACTCATAGCGCCCTCATAGCCCCCAGGAGGTGTGCCCCGTGCCAGCTCCCAGCACCCTTGGGCAGGCCAAAGCTGGCCCCACTGGGACATGCAGGACCCGCCCCCCCATTCCTGTCCAGCCTGGCCAGCTGCCAAGGCCCTGCATGTCAGGCCAGACCCGTGGCCATCTGACCTGCCAGCTCCTGGGAGCTGAGACCTAATTGGCCTCTTCCAGTGTGAAAAAGGCGAGGCAGGGAGGATACATGAACGAATTGAATCCAAGACCCTTCCTCGCGCTGCCGTGGAGGACAGAAGCGTGGGCACACCTTCCGACAGGCGCTTTGTTTTGTCTGGGGGAGGAGGGGTTCTGACAATGCCTGGACTCGCTCCCTCCGTCCCACCTGAAGGGCTTCCTCCCTGGGTCAGAGGCTGGCACTCAGGCCGGGGCACAGTGCTCACAGCATGGGCTCCAGCTCTGGACTCCCCGGGTACCGGCTGTGTGACTTCCGGAAGGTTACTCAGCCTCTCTGTACCCTGGCTTCCTGGCGAGCCATGCCTGCCTAGCGGCACTGCGGGCCGTGCCCGTGCAGAGCAGGGGGCGTGTGTGGCGGTGCCAGCAACGAGTCGGGGGCCATGCGAGGGGGGCTGCTGGAGCCCGGAGGCTCCGCCTCCCTGACTCTGTGACCCCGGTGGGTGTCCCCACCCCCTCCCCCAGGGCCCGCAGCTGGCCGGCGGCCGTGGTTCCCCTGTGAGCGCACAGAGGGATGGGCTTCCCCGGAGCGATGCACGCCAAAAGAGGGGGAGCCGAGAGCAGCCCGCACCCGCCGGCCTCTCCCGGGCCTTCGCCACCCCGGGGCCCTTGGACACTGCCCTCTCCAGGCCTCCGCTCACCCCTTCTCCAGAACCCCCCGGAACAGCAAGGTCACCTGCCAGACTGGACCCAGCACCCCCAGCGCAGAACCAAGGAAGGTCCTCCCCCTCTGCAGCCCCGGGGACAGCAACCGGGGAGCTCCCCCCCGGGCATCAGGCCCACGCCGCCTGTGGCACAAAGAGCTGCCGGCCGCCAGGAGGTGCAGGTAATTTCCCGCCGCCAGTGAAGCTGGGCTAGAGGACCAGGCGGGCCCAAGACGTGCAGAGGGCCCCACGCGAGGACAGGCGCATCTGAAAGCGATCGCAGTGAGAATCAGCACATCAGTCCCCCCCACCCCGAGCCCCCCCACCTCCGGCTACTCGGCACTGGACTGTGTTTGCAAGTTGATTCGTGTTGTCGGCCTCTGTGAGCGCCTGGGGTGGGCGGCCACGGGGTCATGGGAGGTGGCGATGGAAACCCGGCCTGGCAGGGGGCCACCCGATGGGCCCAGCCCCATGTTTTCTGCAGAGGAGACAAACCTCAGAATTCTGGGGAAGAGAGGACTCCCGGTCTCCCGCCAAGGCACCCGGGATGCGGGGGACAGAGCAGGGGCGCGGGGGAGGCACCTCCTCTCGCAAACTCCTGGGGGTGACCGTCAACGATGAAAGGATAAATAACCAGCCAAACAAGGGTGAAGGGCTCAAACAGACATTATTCCAGGGAAGACGGTTAAACGGCTGGTGAGCCCGTGGAAAGACGCTCACCAGCATTAATCACAGGGACATGCGAGCTGAAACCACAGTGAGACACGACCTCACGCCCACCAGGATGGCCGTGGTCAAAAGAAAAAACCAGAGGGCTTCCCTGGTGGCGCAGTGGTTGAGAGTCCGCCTGCTGATGCAGGGGACACGGGTTCGTGCCCCGGTCTGGGAGGATCCCACGTGCCGCGGAGCGGCTGGGCCCGTGAGCCGTGGCCGCTGAGCCTGCGCGTCCGGAGCCTGTGCTCCGCAACGGGAGAGGCCACGGCAGTGAGAGGCCCGCATATCACAAAAAAAAAAACAAAAAAAAAAAACAAAAAAACAAAAAAAAAAAAAAAAAAAAAAAAAGAAAGAAAAAAGAAAAAACCAGAGAGCAAAAGCCAAAAACCAGAAAACAACAAGTATCGGTGGGGATGTCGTGAAATTGGAACCCTCATATGTTGTCGGTGGGAATGTGAAGCGGTGCAGCTGCTGTGGAAAACGGCAGTTTCTCAAAAGTGACACATAGAGTTACCCACGACCCTGCAATTCCACTCCTGGGTATCAACCCTGGAAGATGAAACCCCACACGTTTGCTCAAAAACTTGTACACACAAGTTCACGGCAGCATCATTCATAACAGCTAAAAGGTGCAAACAGCCCAAATGTCCATCAACAAGGATGAATAAACAAAATGTGATTTGTCCTTACAATAGTATTTTTTTTTTTTTTTTTCTTGCGGTACGCGGGCCTCTGACTGTTGTGGCCTCTCCCGCTGCTGAGTGCAGGCTCCGGACGCGCAGGCTCAGCGGCCACGGCTCACGGGCCCAGCCGCTCCGCGGCATGTGGGATCTTCCCGGACCGGGGCACGAAGCTGCGTCCCCCGCATCGGCAGGCGGACTCTCAACCACTGCGCCACCAGGGAAGCCCTAGTATATTATTTTTGATAAAAGGAATGAAGTGCTGATGCTCCCTAGAATGTGGACGGCAAACGGGATGCTACGTGAAGGAAGCCAGGGACCGAGGCCACATAGTAACTCCCTTCACAAGAAATGTGTAGAACAGGCAAATCCACAGAGACAGGAAGGAGATTAGTGATTGCCAGGAATGGGGCGGGGCTGTGATAGGAGCGCTTGTTAATAGATACAAGGTTTCTTTAGGGGGCTGATAGAAATGTTCTAGAATTAAATTAAGGTAATGGTTTGATTGCACAACTCTGTAAATATATTTAAAACGATTGAATTCTGCAGTTGGAAGAAAAGAACCTTCTAGGCGGCATGAAAGAGTGGAATCCCCATTTTACAGATGAGGAAACTGAGGCTCAGAGAAGTTAAGTGAAAGTTGTCCTGCCCTCTGCCCTCTGCCTAGGAAAGGTCGGAGGGGCTGAACCCCCGCCCCCAGGGCCCTGCACACGGGCCAGGAAGCGCAGGGCGCGGGCCTGGGGCACATCAGGAGCTCAGCCAGAGCCCTGCTCCCTGCGCAGCCAGGCTGTGCTGAGAGATACAGGTAGGGACAGGCCTGGGGAGCCTGGGTCAACCCAGGCAGTCGCTGCCACCGCCCCATGGATTTTCTACCCGCTCTTTGTTAAAGTGCCTCCCCCACCCCGTGGTGGAATCAGAGCCCTTTCCAGGCACTGGGGTCCTGCCAGATGGAAAGAAACCCCTAAAACGAGCTAGAACCACCGCAGACATTTTCTGCTCAGGAGCTTGATTTTTTCAGCTTCAGGCAAATGGGAAAAGGTTTCGTAGCATGAATCGCATGGATCGTCAGGATGCTGGAGGGGTCCTTCGGAGTCGGGGTCTCACCTCGCCATAGCAGACTCTCCAGCCCGGCAGGGTGGAAGCTCAGGGGCTCCTGCCTCACTGCGGCCGCCAGGATGAGATGCTGATTGCTCTAAGTTCAGGTAATTGAGTTTCCTCCAAGTGGGACGGGCCAGCGATATAATTTCTAGGATGATCAAATCCTCGCGGGGCCTGAACAAAGCTACTGAATCATGGGATTGGAAGGAGTGGGTCTGCACGGCGAGAAGATTGCTCCCCGAGAGGCCCCAGGGCGGGCTGTCTGCGTGTTGAAATAGACAGAACATCCCATTGCTGTTGCCCTGGAGACGGACACGGGCAGCTTGTTCGGAGCAGTTTCCTGCCATCGGTCAGAACGTCGGTCCCCGTGTGCGGTTCCCCTGTTGGACTCGTGTGCAGGTGCGCCAGGCCGGGGAGATGCTCCAGCACGTCCGCCTCGTTTGGCCCCCAGACCGCGGGTGCCGTGCAGGCCAGGGCCCTGGGTCTGCCCCCAGCAGGTAGGGGATCAGAGCCCCTGCCCTCCACATCTAAGGCAGGGGCTGTGCCGGGCACACACGTCCCCCAAGTCGTCCAGCGGACACAGCTGCAGCCTGTAGGGGCAGGGTTCCTGGCAGGAACTGCCCATCCGCTGGACAGCCAGCGTTCCAGGCCCAGCAGGGGATCAGAGAGAAAGGAGGCACCAGCGGGAGGTCCGGGGCTTGGGAGGTGACCGCGCCTCTCCCGGGCCTTCCGTTCACCCCTGCATGGGTTTCTAGGAGACCACAGCTCGAGAACAGGTGGCAGAGGGTGGGAAGGCTGAGCGGAGGGCCGGATGGGGGAGGAATCCAGGGGTGGGAGCACAGATGTGGCGGGAGAGGGAGGGGGCGCAGCGCTGAGGCCGGCCTCGCAGGCTGTGCCGAAGAGACCGGACCCCCTTCCTGGCTCTGGCAACAGCATATTTGGGATACTCCTCTCTAGGGGTCCAGGGCCTTCCCTGTGCCTCCAAGGAGCCCTCAGCCCAGTTCCTGAGACCAGCTGGGCTTACAGGAGGGAAACGCTGACGGGATGGACAGCTTCACGCGGGGCCCCTCTGCAGGGTCCCCCAGAGGAGCCTCTGTCTGCAGAGCAGGGGCCCGGGAGAGGCTCTATGTGAGACCACTGGTCTGCCCCTTCTTCTTGCTCCTCCGCCTGCCCTGGCCCCCCACCGCACCCCAGTCTCCCACCCGCTGCCCCGTCATGGCCCAGTGAAGTCCTAGCAGCTCAGTCCTTTCGGGGCTGGGGGTGAGAGGTCTGGGCTCTCCTCCTGGGGCTGCCACTGAACTTCAGGATGACCTGGGCCAGTTTTCCCCTCCCCAGTTGGTGATTCTGCTTCTGCAAAGGAGACACACAGCCCAGAAGTCCCCAGGACCCTGCAGGTGTCCCCAAGTCCACGAGGACATCCCAGGGTATGGACCTGAGGCCCAGAGAAGCCCTCCCCAGTGGGTCTGAAGGCCAGTGGAGCTGTCAGCCCCGTGGGCAGTGGGGCTGCTCAGGGCCGGCGACCTCAGGACCACCGTCTGGGAGCCCAGGATGTGTCCTGCGTCCAGCTCTCCGTGACCTTCCCGGCGCGATTCACCTGGTTGCATAAAGACACCCCGTCACCCTGCACGGTCCTCTACGATCCCGCAGCAGAACTGCCCACCCCACAGCCTGGAAACGAGGCAGGTCTCCGACTTCTGCTACCACGGGCGCTCCAGGGGACCAGGCTGTAGCGAGCTTATGTATCAGATGTAGTTAATGATCACCCGGTTCCATAATTAGATATTAAAAATCTCACTGTGCCACCATAAAATAACACAGGACGAATAATAAAGTATCATAGTTATAAAGTCATCAAAATGTAATAAAACAGTGTTATTACAAAGGCTTAAAATTTAACGATGGTTTTTTAGTGTGTCACTTATTATACAATTAAAGTTACAAAGTAAGATAGAGTCATGAAAGCGAGGACTTGAGGCTTTGCAGGGGGCCCCGACTCTCGCCTCCGTGGGGAAGGGAGAAGCAGTCCAGCCTGCTGCGGGCCGTGGCCTCAGTCAGGGGTCTGGCTGGGCCCAGGCCCACCTTCTGCTGTACTGGAGGTGGGGGCAGAGGCACAGCTTCTAGAATGAAATGACAGCCAGTTCACTCTGCACCGAGAACAGCTGTCCTGTGCAGAGGCTGCCCACAACTGAGAAGAAGGTCCTGGTCTCAGACAGAACTGAGAATCCGGATCTAGACGGAGCCCTGCTTCCAGCCGCAGCATTTCCAGCTGTCTCCCTCCCCGTTTTATTGGCAACCCGCACTCCCTTTTGGAGGCTTCACTGGTGAATGACCACAGCCCCACGTGCTCCGAGCTCTAGAATGTGGGCTCAGTGCCCTCAGCCGTGTCCCCTCCCAGCCCCCCTCTTCCGACCTGAAGAGGCCTCCTGCTTCCAGGCCGCACACTTCTGCAGGGGCAGCTGGTTTCATAGAAGAGGCATCCGGAGCCCAGGTGACCTCAGGGATGGAGGTCTCTGCGGTGTCACTCAGACCAGGGATGGCCCACCGTTGCCTGCCCACCAAGGGGGCCGGGAGGAAAGGCCCGCCCGCGGGGGCTCCCAGACCCTGTGCTAAGCACGTCTTGTATTTTCTGTGCTCTGATGCTTTGACATCTGGGGCCTTGCTGACCCTGCAGGGACCGCCCCCCCAGGGCCACTCAATTCCTAGCGATAGTAAACAGCCCACCCCCGCTTCCCCACCCCTTTCGAGTACGTCTTTCAAATGCAGACCCCTCGGTCCAGAGCCCACACCCCCAACCCCCCTCTTTGGGCCACTGTCCCAGGTCCAGGTAGCCGGGGACAGCCCTGCACCCCAGAGCCCACGACATCGTTCAAACCAGCCAGTCCGAGCCCTGCTTCCCAGCCTCACCCCCTTCTCTCCCGGGGAGACCACAGTCAAGTTCCCTGCCCTCGGTTCACCCTCCCCCCGCCTCCCGAGAGCGGCCCCGGTGCCCGCGAACGTGGCCCTGCAGAGTGCGGCCGGGCCCCTCCTCGTGGGATCTGTAAGTGGCAAAAGCTACCCGAGTGGCCGTCACCTCCCGACCCATCGGCCTCCCCACCCCTGAAGGAGGGCGAGACCTGCATTTAAGGCCACGCTCCACCCTCACCTTGCTCTGAGCGCCATGCAATTCTTTCGCAGGGAAGCCCACACCTGCCCCCGGGTCGCCTCCCGGCTCAGCCTCTGGCTCAGCCCAGTGCCGCCTGCGGCCCTGCCCAGGCGACTTTGGAGGTGAGGCTGGTGCCCTCAGCCTCCCTGAGCTCCCACCGGCTGCTCCCCACGGACCAGGGTCCCAGGACCCTCCCCGCCTTGCTCCCTTCCGTAGGTTCACCTTGGGTCTTCATCTCTCTGGGGGCAGGATCCTCAGGCAGGACCCGAGCTGAGAGCAGAGGCAGGCCTGCAGACGGGGCTCCCGGCCAGCACCTGCGACGCTGCCCCCAGGGGTCCCGTGAGCCAGCGTGGGCCCCTCCCGTTTCAGGCCGCAGTGGTGGGCGAGCACAGACTTCCAGGGAAGAAGGGGCCTGTTGCCTCTCACTGTAGATCATCCTTAAAAAAGAAACCAAGGACACCCCAGGTGCCTCTCTGTGGCCCCATAAATCCGGGGGGTGGGAGCTGCTCTTAGAGAACACGGGCTTTTGAATTTTAAATGGCCAATTTGGTCAATGAATCAGTTTGACTGGCTGAGGCAGGCACGTGGATGAAAGCAGTTTTAAGACCTATTTAAAGCAGTGAGAGCCTCTTTGTTCATGCTTTTTTCATACTGTCGCCCTCTAATATTTCATCTATATTCATTTTTATGGCTTTCCAAATTATAGATGTCAGCTAAAAACTGAGGAAAGAGCGGGGGGAAGGGGGGAGGAGGAGGAAGACACGGCGTTGAAAAGAAAAGCCAAGTTTCCTGTCCAAAGCCAGGGCGCTGGGGCAGCCGTCCCTGCATCAAGTCGGGACGTACCTCGTGCCAGCCTGGGGGCACCGAAGGAGGCAGACGTCCCTGCCGGCGGGGGCTCATGTTCTGGCGGGAAGAGACAGCCCTAAGAGCCAGCAGGACAAAGACCCCGGTGCTCGGGGCCCAGGGTGAGTGAGGCTCAGGGCCTGGGGCAGCTCGGAGGCCGGGGAGCGGCCACCGGCCCCGCAAGACTCTACCCAGTTCCCACCACCCCCAAAGTGGAAGCCAGGTTACCGTTCGCACCCCGGGAGCTCATGCTCTTCTGATTAGGAGCCCTTCTGACCCACTGGCTTTAAATTAATATGTGCATTATCTTTGAGAAACAGGCTTGCTCTATAATATGCGGTGTAAAGAGGTCACGAAGTAAATACTTGAAACTAGGGTCAGCCAACTTTTTCTGTAAAGGGCCACACAGTACATAGTTCAGCCTTTGGGGGCCACATGATCTCCACCACAATCACTCAGCTCCAACGTGGCAGGGTGAAAGCAGCCGTGGATGTCACATAACGACGGGTCTGGCTGTGTGCCCACCAAACTCTGTTTACGAAAGCAGGGAAGCAGGCCATGTTTTGCCAACTCCTGCTTTTGATACTAATGTGAGCGCCCTGGTTCTTCTGTGGTGCCCGATCCCTTCCGGTGAAAATGTTCACGCTAGGATTGTATTTTCCGTCTGTATCGTGATTTCCATTTGGAATTCTTGTATCTCATTTCTCTCCTCATTCTATTCATGTTTTCCTTTAAATCCTTGAGCATGTGAGTATATTTTTAACGGGTGATTTGACTTCCTTGTCTCCCTTTTCCATCACTCTGTCATTTCTGGGTCTGTCTCTATGAATTGAGTTTTCTCCTGTGTATGGTTCACATCTTCCTGGGTCTCTGCTTTTCCAGTGGTTTTGGATTGGCTGTTGGAGGTTCCATGGACGTTGCATATTGTTGAGTGTGGAACTCCAACACAACCCTTTGAAGAGTGTGCACTTTGTTCTGGCAGGAAGTGACGCCACCTGAAGATGAGTCTGGCCCTTTGGAGGCTGGTTTGGATGCTTCTGGGGACGGGCATAGGGTCAGCCTTTCTCCAGGATGAGTGCAGCCGACCGCTGAGGCAGGACTCTCGCCGGGTCCCTGCTGAATGCCCGTGTGTATTCAGTGAGTTCTCTCCTCTCCAGCTGGGAGAAAGGGTCCAGGCCGGTGGGACCTCTGGACGTCATTCACCTGGCAGCCCCCGGTCTCTGCTATTTCCCCAAAGTCCCTCTTGGAGTCTCACCCCCATGGATGGCGCACTCGGCATATTCAGACGATGATGCCTCAGGGGAACCTCGATGCAGAATGCTGGGGCTCCTTCTCCGCCTTCCTCCCTCCTCTCTGTTCTTCTGTCCTGCACGTTCCAGCCATCTCGGTCTCCCCAAACTCTGACCCCTGTCTCCTCCACTCGTGAAGACCACCAGGCCCCGTGCGGCCGCTCCCCCTGCACGCGGCGCTATCTCCAGGCAGGAAGCGGCGCAGCGGCCTGTTCGCCTCACCGGCTCCCGCGTTATCAGGGTCCTCAGCCCCGAGCTGCCCACTGTCTAATGTCTGCGAGCAGTTGCTTCGCATTTTCTGTCCAGTTTTCTGTGTCCAGTTTTCTGGTTGTTTAAGACAGGAGAGTAAGCCCAGATGCTACGGTAGAGACGCCACCCGATGATTTTTAACACTAAAAACGTGCTATGGGTAGCTGATGAAAAAGAAAGACAGAAAGGAAGCCTCTCGGGGAAGCGAAGGAGCTGTGCTTGCAGTCATTTCGCCAGACAATTTATGAAAAAGCAGCGACATCCCCGGGCATGCGGGACCCCATCGCTGACACCGGAAAGGAGACCCTGCTGCAGCCGGGCGCCTACAGCGGTCGCCCACCCGCACGACTCAGAGCCTATAGCTGGTGGCGGGCAGGGAGGGGCTGCGGGGCCCCGAGGCTTTCAGAGGAAGCCTCGGGGTCCCGCCTCACCCCGGCCTCACGTGGGGGAGGTGACCCTTGCCTGAGAGTGGGGGCCGAGAGGGCTGCAGCCCACCCACCCTCGGCCTGCACCTGACCTTGAGTCCTGAGCAGCCTGCAGACCCTCGGCCACTCTCAGATCCCCCCGCAGCATCAGGGCGCCTCTCTGAGGGTCACCCTAAGCGCTGAGGACACCATCAGGCGGGAGAGGATTTCTGAGCGGAAACCCACCGGGCTGGCCACGCCCCGCACGCCGCTCGGGGTCTGCCCCCCACGGTGCGCCCATGCGCCCCTCCGTCTGCCCGCTGCCCCGGTCAGTGTCGCCTGTCCAAGGCTCTCTGCCCACGCTCAGCTCTCTGTCCCCACCCCGTGGCCCAGGGCCAGCGTCTGGCAGGGGCCCTGGCCCCGTCCCTGGTCGCTGGTCCCAGCCCAGGTGAGGCTGGCGACCTCAGCCCCCTCCCTGCACCCCCATCCTGCTCTCACGGAGTTGAGTGCCGCCTGGACGCCGACAAGCCCAAGTGCCGCCTCAGCCCGGCCCCTCCCCCAAACCCCAGTCTCGTCTGGAGTCCGTCGCGTCTCTGCCCTTGGAGGTGAGTCCTCCTCCCGAAAGCTCCCATCCACCCCCAGTCCAGACCCGTGTCCGCCTGCCCCGTTCCCCACCGCATGCAGCCGCCATGGTCAGCTGGTCAAGGTCACCTTGGCTGTGTTAGGCCATTGCTGTCACTGGCTGGACCAAGACCTCATCCGAAAGCAGGAGGCGGGACCCCAGCTGCCTGGTCCACATCTCCCGACAGGGCTGGGAGCCTCGGCTTCTACACCCCCGAGACGACCCCGAGCTGCCCCCTCCCACCGTGTCCCCCTCAGCGGGGCAGCACCATCCTTCCGGCTCGGGCCCCAAACCTCGGAGGTGGCCCGGGCTCCCCTGTCTCTGACGCCCCACACCCCACGAGGGGGAGAAAGGAGGCCTTGCCCAGTCCTGGCAGAAGAAAGATGGTGGGGTCCAGAGTCCCACTGGGTCCCTGGGTCCAAAGAGGAGAGCTGGCCTACGAGCTTGGGAGGAGCGGGCCCCTCCCCTGACCCCAGCCCTGGCAGCCCCACCAAAGGGCAGAGCAGGAGATCCTCTTCTCGCGAGGTCCAGGCGGCCTTACGAGCTGGGACCAAAGCGATGCGGTGACCGGTGCACCTGGACCCCCGAGGAAATACGCCAGCCCACTGCTCCCCAAGCTGTGGCGGCCACAGCCCCTGCCCCCAGCTCTCCAACCAGAAGCCCTTGATGTGTCGCTGGCGCCACTGCCCATCTCCACTCCACCCCTCGCCGTTCAGGGCAGGGTCGGTGGTCCGCGGGGAGGTGGGAGTCTCCCCGGAGAGTACATGCCAGGTCAGGTGCAGGTCCAGGTGCAAGCGGGCTGGCCCCCTGCGGGAAGGAGACCACCTGCCACCAGCCCGGGTTTGGTGGTGGGCTCCCTTCCAGGCCACGTACACTCCCCACCCCCTTCCCCAGCCTCCCGGATCTCTTGGGACGTCGTAATCTGGCATTTCGGAGAGAATAAGGTAAAGGCAATTTTACAAGCGCAATAAAACCAGCAAAGTGATCCTCTGATGGTCGTTAATGAGGTTCATTCTGTCTCCCCGGCGCAGTGGGCAGACTTGAACCCCATGTATGAGGCCAGAATGAATATGCCACATGGTCCCCGGCAGGCCAGGGGCCATCCCATGGCGCTCCCCTAATCTGCACCTGCATCCGACAGCAGCGATCAGAAGATACGTCACAGGAAATTATTTCCCCCTCTGGTAACCATAACAACAGATGAGAACCGGGTTTTGCTCGACTTTCTGAGTGCTTTTGTCAACATGTAACCAAACCCCGAGGGCAAAAGCAGAGACCAGGATTGGGTGCTGGCGCCTTTCAGGGATGCCAGGTTTGGGGTCCTGTGGGGTCCAGTGGGACCCCTTTCTTCCCCTTTCCTCCTCCAATAAAGGATAACTTGGAATGTTCCAAGGGTGGGAGGAGGCAACCCCCGTGGAAACGTGTGTGTCTAAGCATCACCAAGAGCTTGTCCTTTTCCAGAGCCTTAGCGCGTCCAGATAAGGTTTAGAATCGTCTACGAACTTCTATCAAAAAGCCTGTTGGGGGCTTCCACAGTGGCACAGTGGTTGAGAGTCCGCCTGCCGATGCAGGGGACGCGGGTTCGTGCCCCGGTCCGGGGCTGGGCCCGTGAGCCACGGCTGCTGAGCCTGTGCGTCCGGAGCCTGTGCTCCACGACGGGAGAGGCCACAGCAGTGAGAGGCCCGCGTACTGCAAAAAAAAAAAAAAAAAACTAAAAGAAGCCTGTTGGGGTTCTGATGAAGGCCATGTGAGTCTATGGGTCCATTGGAGGAGCCTGAGCCCCACTGGTCCTGAACAGAAGCCAAGGCGCTGTCTCCACTGCCCAGAGCCTGCCTGGGCCGGGGCCCTCACCTTCCAGATGATAGCCTGACTCTCTGCCCGCACCTTTCCCTAACTCTGGAATGAGCAGGTCCAGACCCACCCCAGAAACATCTCTGGGGGAGACGGAAGGAAAGCAACGTGCAAGGAGGAGGGACAGCTGTGTGGGTGGGGAAGCGGGGTAGCGCGGCTAAGATGTCCTATCCCCTCAAATGGGTCCACAGACTCAGAGCGATCTTCATCAGAATCCCAGCAGGCTTTCTGATAGACATTCACAGATGGATTCTAAAACCGTATCTGGAAGTGCCAAGGATCTGGAAAAAAAACACCCGGCTTGGAGAAGACAGAGTTAGACCCACACCACCTGATAAAGCCACCGAAATCGAGGCAGTGAGCCACCAGTGAAGGGATGGATGTACATAATGGAACCAGACAGACTCCAGAACCAGGCCCACGAATACATGGCCCACTGATTTTTGACAAAGGGTCCAAGGCAATTCAATGAACAAAGGAAAGTCTTCCCAACAACTGGATGAATGTATGGGAAATAAACCCCTTCCTCATGCCGTATACACCAATTAATCAAGATGGATCACAGATCACAGACTGGGTGATATATAGAAGGGCTTGGGGGAGAAAGCCTTTGCAACATTGGGGTAAACAAAATGTCTTTGGAGAGGATACAGAAGACACCGGCATAGAAAAGAAACGAGGACAGACGGAATTTCATCAACACTGAAAACTCTATGTCTTCAAGACATCATTGAGAGAACCAAAAGTTTGTCAAATTATTACGTGGTACACTTGAAACTAACATAATATGTCCATTAAACCTTAATTTAAAAAAGAAATAAATGTCTGATCCGTGTAACACACCTGTGGCCATTCATAGGAAAGTGCAAGCCCACTGGGAGTTGCTGGCCAGGTGTTTCTGGACTCAAGGGTATATGCCCCTTCACCTTCACCTTTACCTTTTCCTTCCTGCTTCCTCCTTTATTTTTCTGCTGTAACAAGGCCCTGGTGACTTAAGTAAGCAGCCACTTCCAATCACAAGCAAAGAAAAGATCTCAACCCAAGAACCCGGAGCTTGCTGTTCCGTAAGGGAAAAAAACAAGACAAAACAATTTGTTTAAACGCCATTTTGCTGAGTTTCCATCACTTGCGGCTGGACGAATCTCTACCTGACGCGCTATCTTTCAAAGTCCAGCCCCAGCCCGGCTCCTCCAAGGGCTCCGCTCAACGACCCCGCTAAGCTTTGAGCACCCAGAACACAAGTTAACGTTTCCTATATGTCGGTCTGCATTGCCTGCCCCCTTCCCGATAATTTCATGCATATAAATTGCGTCTCCCCACCACCCATTCAAACAATGGAAGAGTTCCTTTGGTCTTAAGAAAAAGGAAAAGAAAAGGAAAGGAAAGGAAGGAAAAGAAAGGAAAGGAAAGGAAAAGAAAAAAAGGAAAGAAAAAGAAAACAAAAAGGCACAGACTGAGAGAAAAAAAAATGTGGATATCTATACACACACACATACGTCTCATGTCCAGAATGTGTAAAGAATTATTATTTCAAAGCAAAATTTAAAGACAAGCAGAAAGCAGTCAAAAGGTACAAATTTCCTGTTATAGATAAATAAGCCCAGGGGGTGAGGTGTCCAGCACGGAGACCAGAGTTAGCACCTCCGTGTGGTGTCTTTGAAACTTGCTAAGAGAATACATCCTAAAAGCTCTCATCGCAGAGAAAACACATTTTTTATAACTCTATGAGGAGACAGATGTTAACTATTGTGGCAATGATTTCACGATACATGTGAGTCTATACACCTTAAACTCACTCAGTGCTACATCTAAGTCATATCTCAATAAAACTCAAAGGAAGAAAAAGGAAAATCTAACAAAAAGCTGCAAAAGACATCAACAGATGCTTCACAGAAGAAAATAGACAAATGGACTATAAGCATGTGAAAGGATGTTCTTCAATATGATTATTCATTAGAGAAATGTACATTAAAACCTCAAAGAGTTAGTTAGGACTTTTGCCCCCTGGATTAATAAGGCCGGATATTCAGGCCCCTGTGGGGAACCAGACCCTGACACACTGCTGTGTGGCTGCAATGCAGTGAGCCACGCGGAAAAGAGTTCGGCGACTTCTTACGTAGTTAAACACACACCTACCCTATGGCCTGGCCGCTCCACGCCTGGGTATTGACCCGAAAGAAGCGAAAACTTATGTCCCCAAATATACTTGCACAAGACGGCAGCAGCTTTATTTGTAACAGTCAACACCGGAAACTATCCAAATGGGCATCGACGGGAAAAAGCATCAGTGCATTTTGGAATAAAATGGAACTCTACTCGATAATAAACTAGAAGAAACTACACGAGTAAATCTCAAAAACGTTACGTTAAATGAAAGAAGCCAGACACAGGATCCACGCCGTACAATTCCATTTACTTGAGATCCAGTACAGGCAAAACCAAACCAACGAAATCAGAGCATTGGCGGCCTGTGGGTGGAGCAGCCCTCTTCCGGGAGACGGAGGCGGCCTGCAGCCTGACTGGGGAGCTGGCCCCACGGGTGCACGTGTTGGTCAGAACGGACCCTTGAGATCTGTGCATTGCACTTCACTTAAATTTTATTTCATACAAAAACAAGACCGCCCCCAAAAAGGATATGGCCGTGGCGTGGAAGGGCTACCCCTCCCCTGGGCCAGGGCCAGGTACAGGGGCTGGTCTCTGACTCCACCTGCATCTTCTGGCCCTGAGTCTCCACCCCGACTCTCGACAGTGCCCCCCATGGCCCAGCTGCACGCTGTGCCTTTGCTCAGATCCCTTGGGGGTCAGCAGGACCTGAGTGTGAATTAGCGCGCACACTTGGTGGCCCGCGGCCGAAGCTCCGTCCCCTCCGAAACCGGGGACTGAGGAGTACCTCCCGAACAGCGGCGCAGGAGCCCGGGGCAGCGCACACACAGAGCATCCGCCCGGAGTCCGGCCGCAGGAGGCCAGGGCGGGGCGGCGTCCTGCAGCACATCACTCCTCGCCCGTCCCCCCCAGACCCCGTGCCCCCTACAGTAGCGTCGGGCTGGCTGGGGCCCAGCGTGGGTGGCTGTCTCCCCGCCAGCGGAAGGATATAGAATGCGCATGGGCCTCCACAGCCTGGTCTTACGCCAACTTCTGACCTTTTCCAAACACACAGTCTCTCTGGGCCTCTAGCTGGACCCTCCCTCTGGAGTCCCTGCCCCTCCAGCCCCACCTCCAGCACTCCGGTCCCCCCAGGGTCCCCTCAGGCACAGCTTCCCTGCTCCAACCCTCCGCCCACCTGAGACCTCTGCACACGGGAGCCTGGCAGGGCCCATCCTGCAGGGAACCCGGCTCCTGGCCATCCAAGAGCCGTGGCACAGTCTCGTCCGTGGCAGACGGGGCCTGGGTAGGCCCGTCCCTTCCCATCGGCCCGGGCCCTTGCGTGGACAGCGGCGGGAAGCCCCCCGATCTCCCACCTCTGCTGATGGCTGCAGCATCCGTCCCCCCCACCCCACCCCCGCCGGCCTGGGGAGCGCGGAGCCGGCTCAGGGCGGCTGAGGACGCACAGGCAATTTTCTCCCGAAACAAATGCAGAGAAATTGCTCTAACAGGCGAACAGCCTCTGTTTCAGGCTAATTTCCACATAATAGAATCAAATGACTTCCTTTCCCTTCTGCCGGCTCCTCTGCATTTGACAAATTGCAAAAGAGATTTGATTCAGGAGCTCAATGCAGGGCCCGATTGTTTTGGACAAATGACAGGCACGAGAGGGTGGGGAGAAGGCAGAGGATCCCCAGAAAGTGCCGCCCTGGGGCGAGGACATGGCAGGGGGTCTCTGAGGCTGCTCCAGAGCCCCCCAGGAGGCGGGGGAGGGGCAGGGCTGCGGGGGGGCTGAACGCCCAGCACCTCACATTCCACCACCGTTTCCTCTGGCAAGCAGAGGCCCATCTGCGCAGGCTGCCGTCTGCGTGTTTGGGGCTCAATATGTCCTGCGGGGCTTGCCAGGGGCTCCTGGCTCCGAGCTGGGTCTGGCACCGCCAGCTCCGCGCCCAGCCAAGGCCTCGGCTGGTGCCTGTACAGCCGATTCCGCTGCGTGGTGAGAAGGCGCCGGGCCCAGCCAGCAGAGGCAGCTGGCGCCCTGGCCCGCACCTGGCGAGGCCATCGGACCCTCCCCCTCCCCCAGCTCTGCACGTTTCCGGCCCCATCACTCAGCCCCAGCACCCCAGCCCGGCGCATGTCACCATGTGGTACTCAGACCTGCCCCCCTACACCCCCCGCCCCCCGGGATGGGGAGCCCACCGAACGTGCAGTCCACAGCCTGGCACCCGGGGGACGGGCACCCCGTACGCAGTGGGCAGAGGAATAAACGCGCCCGTGCAGCTGGGGTCGGTGGGCACGGAATCCAGCGGCCCGAGAGGCCGGGCCGCCCCCCCCGTCCGGCCCCCACACTGTGTGCAGGTCCCAGGGCACAAAGGGAACCAGCGTGTTGACGAACGGGATTTTATTTGAACATGTTGCTTTTAAAGCTGTGTTTGGGTCTTCCCTGGTGGCGCAGTGGTTGAGGATCCGCCTGCCGATGCAGGGGACACGGGTTCGTGCCCCGGTCCGGGAGGATCCCACATGCCGCGGAGCGGCTGGGCCCGTGAGCCATGGCCGCTGGGCCTGTGCGTCCGGAGCCTGTGCTCCGCAACAGGAAAGGCCACAACAGTGAGAGCCCCGCGTACCGCAAAAAAAAATAAATAAATAAATAAAAATAAAGTTGTGTTTGTTTCAACAGTATTTATTTTTAAATATACAAATAACACATGAAACGGGCTTCATATTTTCACGTGAGGGTCTCCCAGGTCTTCCCCGGAGGTATTTCTGCTCTGGGTTTGATGAGCACCTTCCAGGTCTTTCCAGGCATTTTTCTGAAAGGTGAGTGTGAAAACAGACCCACGTCAATTAGGGCGCTTCCTGGATGAGCCCACATTTATCCTGTGTCCCCCTGACTGGCATCTGTGTTCAATGTATTTAAACGAGCAGGTCCATTTCTAACTCAGGAAACAGTATTTCCTGACGTCCCCGCCGTGGTGGAGCGTCTGTGTCTGAGGTGTGCGCCCGGGCTGGGGCAGGTCGGACCCTCATCAGCTGCTCTTGCCCAGAACGTGGGGCAGTGGACTCCGTGCAGGATCCGGGGAGACTCGGCCCAGTTTCCTCCCCCAGGGCTGCGGTGTGTGGATCAATCGCCCGCCACCCGGTCCAGGCCAGCAGGAGGTCTCCCGGGGGGACCGCAGGTCAGCTCCGGGCACCGGGGGCTCTCAGGGGCCCTCGGGGAGCCGAGGATGTCGGGGGGGAAAAGATCAAAGGAAATCAGAGCACAGGAACGGGGCAGGGGTCGGGTGGCTGAGAAGAGCACCGCGGGGGCATCACGCTGGGGGGCGGGCCGGTCACGCGCGGAGCTGCGAGACAACCCGAGCCAGACGGTGGCGCCCTGAACGCCAGGCCAAGGGGCGGGGCACCCCCTGCACTCTGCGCGGGGCCGGGCGCCACGGGGATGGAGGACGGGGGCAGGGGACGCGGCTGGCGTGGCTTCGGCCTCCTCCAGGCCCACAGGGACAAGGACTAAGCCGTGGGAGGGGCAGCCTCCAGCCACCCTCGGAGATGGATATATTCTGGAAGCTGGCATATGCTCAGGGAATGCAAACTGATTGAAATACCAGCCTGAGAGACATAATTAAGAAGGCAAATCTGTTGCCAAAACACCTACTGTGCTTCAAAGCCAAAGACGCGTGGTAGGGAGACGGTCTGCTCCTGTGATAACTCTGCCCTCCGGGGCGCCTAACTGGGAGCGGGCGCGGTGGGCGCACGTTCAGACCGTTCCCCAGGCATCAGCTGGCTCGGGGGCACTGACACCCCGCCAGGCCTGGGGAGGAGGCGTGGCCGAAAGAAAACCCTCCAAGCCCTCGCTGAGGCTGAGAGCGAGCGTCCAGGAGGGCCCTGAGCTGCAGCGCACTCACCAAAGCACAAGGGTGCTGGGGCCAAGGAAGAATCCGGGGCTGGACTGTTCTGGAAGGCCTCCGGGGGGGAGGGCCTTGGGCAGAGTCTCACAGGATGGGAGGACCGGGGACTCAGCGGGCCCTAAGAAGCCAGATGTCTTGGAGAAGGCGGCGATGGCGCAGGGCCGGGCTGACGGCGGCCGAACTACCCGCCGCGGTCCCCCACACCCCTCACAGCAGCAAGGCTTTGGTGGACTTTCGTTGTGCGGCATCTCTTCAGAATCTGGGGACTTCAGATGAGTCTTGGGGCCACCAGCCCCGGGGGGCTGTCCAGCCTGGACCAGGTTCACAGAGATACAGTGGCTGGTGGGCACCTCTGAACAGAAGGGCCTCAGCCCTCGAGGGTCATCCAGAAGTTCAGTAAATCAGCTCCCCGCCAAAGGGGCTACCTAGCCCTGTGCTCCAGGGACTTGAGATTAAGGGGTGAAAATAGCACCCTCTTGGCAGTCAGGGGGTTAATGCAGTCGCATAATTGCTGGTGACAGCCCCGGAAATGATTTATTGATTTTTTAAAAATAAAAATATGTCATATTCTCTGGAGTGGGTATAGACCAATTATGTGCACAGGCCAACTGGATAGAGACTTAGTAGTTGATACCAGATGCCAGCTTAGATCAAATGCCAAGCAGGAGCAGCGCGGCCGTGACAGAGCTCTGCGACCTGACGTCCCTCGCGCGTTCCCAGACACCACCCTCCAGGAACGCACACACCCCACAGTGGACACCCGCCCTGTGCCAGGCACCCTGGCAGAGCGCACTGGGGGGATGCCAAGACCAGCCGGGCTGTCGCTCCCCGCGATGCGCTCAGGGCTGAGGAGGCAGGAGAACGGGGAAGTCGGCCGCGCGGCTGGGCTTCGACAGGGTCCACAGTCAGTGCGTGTGGCGGGCACAGTGTGGCTGGGGCAGGGGGGTGCCATCCCCTGAAGTGACGTTCGGGGGGGGACTCAGAGGATGAGGATAACCCCGTCAGGGGAAAGGGCAGAGGAGCGCGTGGGAAACCAAGGCGGCACAGGGCACATGAGTTGCAGGGACAGGAAGATGGCAGCGGGCTTGGAGCCCAAGAGGACTGGGCCAAGGGTGTAGGAGGGTCCCCACGGGTCCCCAGGGGGACTACACAGGATCTTGTGGGTCTTGCCATGCCCTGGAAGGTTTTAACCAGGAGAGGCTTTACCGAATGCTGTGCTTTAAGACGCGCCCTCCGGCCCAAATAGCCGTCATTGGACAGATTAATCAAGAGACCATGGTCTATCCATACAAGGGAATATTATTCGGCCATAAAAGGGGAGGAAATTCTGGCACATGCTGCATCGTGGATGAACGTCGAGGACATCATGCTGAAAGAAGCCAGACACAACAGTCCACATATTGTCCATTTATATGAGAAATCTAGAACAAGCAAATCCACAGACAGAAAAGGGACCAGGGGTCCCCAGGGACTGGGGGAGGGGGAGGGACAGCTTAATGGGTAGGGCGTTTCTGTACGGGGTGTCAGTACTGGTTTGGAGCTGGATAGTGGTGGCAGTTGTACAACGCTGTGAATGTGCCAAACGCCGCTGGAGAAGCAGGAAAGCGGGGGGACCATGAGGGGAGAGAGGCGGAGGAGGAGGAGTTGGGTCAGGTGGAGGGAATGGGTGGTCCTAGAGGGCCAGGGAGCAGTGCCCTCGGGGAAAGGCGGGAAGGAGAAGAGAAGCACTGAGGACCTTCCTGGATATCGAGATGGAAAAGGTGACACCCCACGAAGAAACAGAGCCGGGTGGGAAACCCAGAGACAGTGGGTCCTGGAACCAGAGCCCAGCGTTTCCTCACTGGGGGGCCGTCACCGTCACGTACCAAGCGAAGCCGGGAGCCGAGGGAGGACGGGCTGTGAGGTGTGCGTGTCGGATCCGCCCCGCAGGCTCGGGGAGGATGGAGCCCAGGGTGTTCACGTGAGGGCAGCCTTCGCGGTTGGGGTTGAGGGGAGAGTCCAGCTCTCCACGTGGAAGAACACGTGCTCCTGCAGCAGTGGGAACGAACGAGGTGGAGAGGAAAAAGCAGCCTCCCGCCCCGCGCCCTCCCCCGCCCCCCACGGGGTACTGCGCGCGCCTCCCCGCGCCGGAAATGCACCCGACCCCGGGGGGCGGCTTCGCCTTTCTGGTCGGTCGGTTTCCAGAAGCGGTGCGGCGGGGGGCGGCGCGTAAGCGCGCAGTAAACGCGCCCCGCTCGTTCGCGGGGCTTCAGCGGGACGCAGCCGCGTCGTCGCGTCGCCACGTGCGCGCGCGCGCGTGCGCGGCGGGCAGGGTTCCTCCTCCCCGAGGGAAAGGGCCGGCGTCTGCCCACCTTCCTGCTTCCTCCTGGAGGTGGCCCCCGGCCGGCCGCTTTCGCTGTGAGCACAGCCTCCGGGTGGAGAGTCCAGCGCTGGCCGACGATCGCCACCCCGGGCCTGGGGACGGCAGAGCTTCCGGAGCCGGAGCCGCTGCCCCTGGCCCTGCTGTCTTCCCTGTGCTTCCTCACCCTGCGCCCTTCCTCCAGCAGCCGAACCCCCGCCTCTGCCAGGAGGGCCTACCCTGTGTCCCGAGTGGCCACGGCGGCGTGGGGGGACGTCCTCACTCCCCAGCCTCACCTGCGGGCATCGGGGGTCTTACCTTCCCAGCCGGGAGCCTCTTCTCTGCGAGGTGGGCCAGCCCCTCTGCCCCCCGCTGACCTGGGGCGAAGTCGGCTCCCGTGTCCCCGTCTCCCAAGCCCAGGGACCCAGCTCAAGGCCAGGCGAGCCCACTGGGGCCCCCTCCATCCCGGAGGCCCGTCTCTCATCAAGGAACACAGGGCTGGGACCCCAGCGGACTCCACCCCGGGCCCCCTGGCATTCCTCGTGTTGCGGTGCCTGAGTCGTTAGAGCCCGGAACTGGTTTTCAGATATTTCCTTTGAAAACCCACATGTGCTCTATCTCACACCCACTGGGGGTCTGGTGTCACTGAATCTCGCTCCTTGGTCAGAACCTTCAAAGTAAAGTCCTGCTCTCCCCAGAGTTCTGGGTCCTGCTGTCCTCAGTGAACCGACCGGGACCTCTCCCCAGGGGGCCACGTGGGGTTGTGTCCCTCAAGGCTGCAGCTCAGACACGCAGAGGAAACGTGCTTCCGGTGATTCTGGGCTGCCACCCTCCAGGAGGGAGCGGGAGGCTGCCGCACCTGACTCCGAGGGCAGTAATGTGCCCGGAGGACCGGGGCGTGACGCCCAGGGCAGCTGGAGGAAGAAAATCACGAGCAAGGGTTCTTAACCCTCCGTTCAGGCCCTGGTGTGAAAAACAGCCTGAGAAGAATTCTTCATCCTCGCAGCCATTGGGCTGATTCTGCTGGGAATTGGAACAGAACGTCTTGTAGCGCCTGAGAGTAAGGAGATGCTCACAGCACGCACATACCACACGCACCACACACACACACATACCACACACACACCACACACACGCGCACACACACACGCACACACCACACACACACACGACACACGCACACGCACACACCACACACACACCACACACACACACGCACACACCACACACACACACACATACCACACACACACCACACACACCACACACACGCACACACACACACACGCACACGCACCACACACACACACACACACACACACACACAGGTGGGGCATGGCAAAGGGACACAGGAGCCATCGAAGAGCTCCCAGTGGGCAAAGCTGGAAAAACACGAATAACTGAATACAGTGTTGGATTTTAACCCAAAGTATAAAATATCCATAAAGTCCTATTGATATAAAAATGGTCACATACATACATTGGGACAAGGAGAAGACTCTAAATACCCTCCTGAGGTAGAGCCCAGCTCCCCGTCCTGAGGTGTGGGCAGCCCAGGGACCCCTCCCAGAGGACAGTGTGGACAGGAGGTAGGGGAGTCACTGCCCACTGAGAAGCCTGACCACGCCCCTCACCACGTGTCACATGCTGTGACACGTCATGTTGACCCACGTGATGTCATGAGAAGGCGCTTCACTTCCGGGCTCTTCCTCCCAAAACAGCACTGGATCCCAGTCTGATCATGAGAAAAACATCAGACAAATCCCTCCTGAGGAGCAGCCCACAGAACACCGGAGCCGTTCTCAGCACTGGCAAGTCACCCAAACAAGGAAAACCTCAGAAAGTGTCACAGCCAAGTGGAGCCTAAGGAGACAGTGTAACTGTGATGAGGTGTCCTGGGTGGGATCCCGGAGCAGGAGAGAAACATGAGGGAAAGCTCAGAAATCTGAATCGAGTGTGGACTTGGGTTAATAACAGTGTGTCCATACGGGCTTATTAATTGTAACAAATGCACCCCATTGCTGTAAGATGTCAAAGTAAGGGAAAATGAATGTGGGGTCCGTGGGAACCCCAGGTACTGTCTTCACAATTTTTCTGTAAATCTAAATCATAAAATCTACTTATGCAGCTTGCTGAATTACGACGTCAGTTGAATCCAGTCTTGCCAAGTTTATTGTTAAATGTTCAGCAGTGATTAGAAAAGATTGGGACCCAGAAGCTTGTCATGAGGACCCCTGGGTCACTCCGAGATCACTTGACACTGGACCATCCTTACTAGTCTTGAACCCGTTCCTATGCCGAGGTCAGGTCACAGCCCCAAGGTCCCCGAAGGCAGTTCCTGCAAGAACCCACTGCACGTACGCCCCAAACCTTTCCCAAGGGACCTGGAACCATTTGCTGGAGTAACTGAACTACGGGAACTAAATACTCAGCCTTTGGAACACTGGCTCTGAGCTGACAGTAATTCTGGGAGCCCAAGACATGACCTCAGCCCGTCAGCCAAAGAGAGAAATGGCCGTGGTCAGGTAATTGATGGAGAAGCCTCTCGGGGCTGACTCTCACCGGTAAGCTGTCCGTGGAGCCACACTTTGGTTATTTCCCGGGTCCGGCACAGCTTGTTGGGACAGGCGTACTTGACAACCGGCAAAATCCCCACGTTACTTCTCTGACCCGTGGACAGGGGGTCATTACAGCGATTCCATTATTCCTTCCTCAGTATGGCGGGAGGGGCTGAATGGAAACCCTGGCACTTCCTCTCGCATCCAGATAGAAATCAGAAGAAACGCCATCCCTGGAGGGACTGCGGAAATTAGTGCCTCATCAGAGGCTTGAAAGCAGCAGCAGCAACAATGCCTAACACCCCCCAACACGCTTGATTCACGTGTCCAGCCCATGCAGACGCTGGGCGGATCTTGAAGAAAGACCGTGCACCTCTGTAAACTCACTCAGACGGTCCACCCATCGCACCTGCTGCCCCGTGAGTCTTCGCTGCACCTTTACTGGAGGAAACAGCCATAGCCCCTCACCCTTGGGATGCCACTGTTGACCTGGGAATGTCTTTTTCTCCCCAACAATTTGAAAGGATGACCAGAGCGCGGTTTCACCTGGCAGGGCCGGTGGCGCACGTTCACAGCCTCGCCCCAGGGCCGCATCCACTCTCTGCTCTGCCGTGACAGGACCAGAGATGATCCCCCGCACGGAGCACCATGCTGGCCCACCACGCTGATGGCGTCACGCTGACTGCATCCGACCAGGCAGTGGGGAGAGCTCTAAATGCCCTAGGAAGATAGGCAATAAGCTCCACAGAACCTCAGGGCCATGTCAGTGAAGTCTCCGGAGGCTCCAAGACGTTCCCTCCAGGGTGGAATACAAGATGCTGTGCCTCACACCATCGCTTTGAAGGCGCTGCTTTCCTCTACCGAAGAGTGTTGCCTGCAAGGCTGCAGTGTCGGTGGGACCAGGAGCGAGAGACAAGGACGCAGCAGGTGCAGGATGCAGCACTGGCTGCTCTGTCTTATGACCCTATGACGCGGATAATCCGGCATCCCTGAGTGCTCGGAGCCGTCCGTAGGGATGCTGCATGCGGTCTCTGGCAAACACCAACCGGAGAACCACAGCGCAGCACTGTAGGATTTCGGAGCAGATCCATCCCCTCTTCTGCAGGTAGCTATTCTCCTTTTGAGAAACAGCTTCTGATCTTGCTGGGTAGACCTCACCATGAGACATCAGGTGATGCCTGACCCGCCCGGCCATAGCGCAGATCCTGGACAGGCAGCCAGCGCCGACTAGGAATGCCGCGTAAGAGCCGCGCTCCGGCAGGTCTGGGGTTTGTGAGCGAGGGGGTGCGTTAGGGGATCAGACCCCCTTCCGCGCAGACTTCGGCCGCATGACCTCCTTGGTTCTGCCGACGGCACCCTGGGGCGTTCCTTACAACCCGCCGATGGAGGGGGACAAAAGCTGAGGCCGGTTTACAGACAGGTCCGCATGATTTGCTGGTACCTTCCACAAGCAGACAGAGCTGCAGCCCCACTCCGGGTGGCCCCGGACACAGCGAAGGAACCTTCTCCAGGTGGCAGAACTTCAAGCAGTATGTTTGGTCTGTATATGAGTGAGAGGCATCCAAAGGTCCAGATCTACACTGAGGTACGGATAGCTGCTGCCAGACTGGCTGGATGGTCAGGGACTTGGAGGAACAGAACTGGAGGATTAGTGACCAGGAAGCCTGGAAAAGAGACATGTGGGTGGAACCTCTCAAAGGACACAGACTGTGAGGGATGCCCTGCAAAGGGCATCCACTGCAGAGGAGGCTCTTAACAAGCAGGACGAAAATCGCACCCTGTGCATGTGAATACTTCAGCCCTGCCCCAGCCGCCCCTGTGCTGGCTTCAAGTGGCCTGCGTGGGGAGAAGGGACCAGCACTGCCTCCCCAACTTAGATCCAGCGTAATGAGCAAAGAGCAGAAGCCAGTCCCATTCCCAGCTAAGGCACCACCCCCGGGGCCCCTTTCTCGGTGGGGGGGGGGGTATAGCCACACCCCCTCCTGGAGGCCTTGCTCTCAGCGGGGGCAAAGGGGAGGCGAGCCCCATCTGCCCCTTCCCCTAGGAGGCACCGCCTCTCTGTGCTGTTCCACTGTAGACGTCTCCCCCCGCCCCTCAGCAGCAACCCCCTTTCTACCCAATAAGTCTTTTTTACTGAACATCCGCATATCCTCAAACAGTGGGGCAAAGGCAGCTCTGAGCAGCGCCTGGATCCCCCCTCCCCTTCCTTTCGGCTTCAGATTCCTTCATCCCTGAGAATTGCCTTTAGTGTTTATCTTAGTGAAGGACGGCTGATGGCAAATTTGTCTGAAAATGTGCTTTATTCACCTGTATTCGTGCAGAGTATTTTCCGCAGGTAGAATTCAGTTTTGAATCCATCCTTTCAAGATAACATCTCGTTGTCTTCTGGGCTCCAGTGTCTCTGTGGAGAAGCCAGTGGGGGATATTTGCTGCTTTTTAACAGATTATCTGTCTCTTCCAGGGACTTCAGCGAGTTTCTCCTTGTCTCTCGTTTTCTGCGTTTTAATATAATTTGCCCGGGAGGTTTTGTTTGTTCTTCTTGTTTTCATCTAATTGGGGATTTGCAGAGCCTCTTGAATCTACAGCCAGTGCTGCCGAGTCAGAACTCTACACCTGCCGCTCTCGAGGTCCCCGAGTCCCGCCTCTCGAGGCAGAGTTTTCAGGGAGAGTCGCGGGCACGGGACGTATCCTCAGGGCAGGTGTTTGGAGCCAGGCTGCTGGGCCTTTACCCGTCCCTTTTCTGGACTTGTCCGGGGTGCCCTCAGTGCCCTGCACTCAGAGGGGAGAGGTGGGGGGCAGAATAGGTTCCAACCGCAACAGGGAACCCGCTCTAATAACACGCAATCTCCCGCTGGGACCAGGCCCAGTTCCTCACCCCGAAGGTCCAGCCGGGCACAGCACCTGGTGAACCCAGGTGGGCAGGTTGTGTGTGGGCCTGGCCCCTCTGCTCCCGGCCGGACCTACTTCTCCATCACCGGGACCCCTCCATTCTCAAGGCTGCTGGGGTGGAGACTCGTGACATCACAGTGCCTCATTTGCATGGGCCTGTCGGATTGGCTGGGAGGAGAGCTGGCCTGGCCATCTGCGTGTTCGCAGGGGTTCTGGTGGTCATTCCCCGTTGTCTGCAGGGGCCTCTGATTGGCTGGTCCTAGGGAGGCCCACTCCGGTGGTCCCGGGACCTACAGGCTCACCAGCTCCGCTTGGAGGGAAAGGGCTCTGCGGAGGGCAGCTTGGGCCAGAGGGCTGCCAGCTCGCTCGGTGATGGCCGAAGCCCAGGTCAGGAGAGCTCTGTGTCAGCCGGTGACCCCACATTGCCAGTCCGGTCATGGCTACAGGATCACTTTCTAGTGAGACCAGCTCTCTGATTCTTAACCCCTCCTAGAGGGCTGGGTGAGAACAGAAAGACATGTATGACGGGTCTCTCCCTGGGGGCTGTGGTGGACAGAGCCGCTGTGCCAGCCCTGGTGTCCCCAGCCGTGGCCCAGGGACGGTGGGAAAGTCACTGGATGGCTCTGCGCCCCGCCTCTCAGCTGGCCCTCGGGTGGGGGAACGGAGGGATGTGGTCTGGAGGGTGTGTCAAGGGGATGGGTCGCACCCTTAGGGGGTCATGACTGCCTATGAGGAGGGGCTGCACCCCTGTTCTGTGGTCCTGGGCGCCTGGGAGGGTCGACACCACCTCACGCGTGCAACTTACCAGGGCTGCTGCGGTCCCTGGGCCAAGCCCTGTTCTTGTGACCCCGTGTGGGAGCCCAGAGGAGGCTCCAGGTGGTCTCATCTCGAGCGCTGGGGAGCCGGGAGGACCAAACCCCCCCTCAAAACCCTAAGTCCTAGGGGTGGGGCGAGTGGTGGTGGAAAACCCCAAACCTTCGTGTCCCCCGACCTCCCAGCCACGCCCACCCCAGCCCAGGCTCTGTGTCACCCCGGGGGCCCGTGTGGGGCTCTGGGACCTCAGTCCAGGATTATGGCAACGTGCAGATGCGGGCTTGGCAGTAAGCAGACAGATCGAGGGGCCGAGAGCCCCCAGGGTCAGCGTGCTGCTACTGTCAGCCCGCCCCGCTTCCCGCCCACCCGTGGGGCTCCACGGAGCCCTCTCCAGCTTCGTGATCTCTGCTCCCTTGTTCCTTCACATTCCCAGCTGGGAACACCCCAGCCCCTGATGAATCCGCGCCCTCGTTTCTCTGTGTCCTCACGCAGCTGATGAGCTCGGTTCAAAACACCCCACAACCCAGCGATGGTGCCTCACCCACGTGTGACCGTCCCACAGACGCCGTGCACCACCCACAATCTCCCCCCTCGCCCGTCTCCAGTGAGCTCACCCCCTCCACAGCGACTCTCAGACAAACCCAAAAGGAAGAGCATTCTTATTTTTTTAAAAAGTGAAAGAGGGGCTTATTCCCTTAAAGTGTCCATGTCACAAGAGACAACAGCTACAGGTGACCAGGTGAAAGGAGACTCAGGTACCTGACGCACCTGCAGAGACCAACTGAACAGCCAGAGAGAAGGGGCCCAGGACACGAAGTGGTGGTAAGAACGTGGGGCAACGTGGCACAGCCGACGGACGGGGGATAAAGGGCAGCGAGGGGTGGGGTGGGGGGTTAAAGGGCACACTCACTGGGACGTCACCTGGCGGCCCCGCTAAGGCAGCACGCACCTCTGTGACCGCCACTCCTCTCCCAGGAGAAACAAACATGTCTACACGTAGATCCGCCTATGAACGCTCATGGCCGAAAAGGAAGCTGCCCCAACATCCATCAGCAGGGGAGTGGATAAACACCCTGCAGGCCATCCGTACAGTGAGTGGTCCACGTGCAAAGCAGAGGCCAGAAGTGCCCGTAACGGACGCGTCTGAGCCTCACAGGCGGCTGTGACACAAAGGAATCTTTGGTGACTCCATCCAGCCAGATGCAACGGACACAGTGAAAGGTCTAGAATAGCAGTTGCCTCCAGGTGGGGGAGGCTGAATGGGAAGGAACGGGAGCATCTCTCCGGGGAGGGGGGCCATCTTCAGTGTCTTCACAGGTGTGGGTGATACCGGAGATGCATTTGTCACACTCCTCAAACCGTACGCTTAGCATACGTGCATCTCACTTCGGATTAAACCAATGTGCTCCACATAAGATCCAGCGTGGTAGCCCTGCCTGGGCGAGGCACTCCCGAAGCTGCTGGTGTGAGCACACGTGGGGCAGCCCCTGTGGAGGGCAACCTGGCAAATGGACATTTGGGAAATGCCATCTATAAATACAGTACTGAACATGCATAGCAGCAGGTGCAGAAAGCCGGCCACGGCAGCGTAGCTTCTGATGGCAAATTGAACAACCCATGCAAAGGAATACAGTGGGCTGCCTCTTGCATCAAAACAGGGAAATAAAATATATTCAGGTGCGCTTATGATTGCCTGAAGAAACTCTGGAAGACACTGGAGATGTTAATAATGATGGCCATCCACTGACTGCATAAGGGCTGGCTTAGTCCGTTCAGGATGCTATAACAAGATACCATAAACTGGGTGCCTTATAAACAACAGGAATTTATTCCTTACAGCCTGGAGGCTGGACATCTGAGATCAGGGTGCCAGTGTGGCTGAGTTAGAGCCTCTTTTGGGTGGCAGATTCCTCACATCCTCACTTGGTGGAAGGGGCTGGGGAGCCCTCAGGAGCCTTTTATAAGGGCACTAATCCCATTTATGAGGGCTCCATCCTCATGACTTAAGCATTGCCCAAAGGCTCACTTCCTCACACCATCACCTTTGAGGGTTAGGATTTCAACATATGAATGTGAGGGACACAAACGTGCAGACCATAGCAGGGGCTGTCACCTGAGTGCATCTGAGTCACCTGCCCAAGCTGAAGGCTGAAGAGGAGTATGTCTACGGGGAAAGAAAGGGGATGGGAGAGGGCTTTGGGGAAAAGCAGCCTGAGTGCAGCTTGGCCAACTGAGTGTCTACACACACTTCACAGAAAACCCATTTGTGTTACAGAAGAGTTATCATTACAGCGGAAGCAATGCCACACCTGTACATGAATACTTCAGAACATAAGATAAGGGCTTCCCTGGTGGCGCAGTGGTTAAGAATCCACCTGCCAATGCAGGGGACATGAATTCGACCCCTGGTCCAGGAAGATCCCACATGCCGTGGAGCAACTAAGCCCTTGTGCCACAACTACTGAGCCGGCGCTGTAGAGCCCGTCAGTCACAGCTACTGAGCCTGTGCTCTAGAGCCCGCGAGCCACAACTACTGAGCCCGTGTGCCACAACTACTGAAGCCCACGTGCCTAGAGCCCGTGCTCTGCAACAAGAGAAGCCAGTGCAACGAGAAGCCTGCGCACCTCAACAAAGAGTAACCCCCGCTTGCTGCAACTAGAGAAAGCACACATGCAGCAACAAAGACCAAACGCAGCCAAAAATAAATAAAATTTTTTAAAAGAAAATAATTATTTTTTAAAAACACATTAAGATAAAAAGGATCTTGTATAAAAGACTGATAAAGATTATCCACAAGAAGAATTACCCCAAGAAACACAGGGACATTGAGACCAAAAGGCTTCTATTGCTTCGAGACAACTTGATCTCCCTGAGGGGGAGGGGCTCAAGGAAGACACGTGTGGTTTCAAAGAGGAGACGATAAATGTAACAGAAGCTGTGAGCATCCAAGCTCAGAAAAGCATGGGATAGAGAATCATTGTGGAGACGACAGCCACATCTGAAAAAAAGAAAACTAAACACAACCGGAAAGGCCTTTAAAGACAGAGGGTTTGGGCTTGAGGAACTCACACAAAATCAAGTGAAAATAACTACAGTGTAAAAATAACTGAAAGAATGGTAGGGACAGAATTCAAACCAAGAAGATCTAACACATGCATAATTGATGTTCCCGAAGAGAACAAAACACACAGGACAGAAAAAATACTCTAGAATGTAACAAAACACGTGTTCCTTCCCTTAAGCTTGAATCTGTAGTTCAAAGGAGCATGTGTCCTGGGGACATTCTCCTGTAGTTATTAAATTTCAAGGATATAAAAATGATCATAGGAACCATCATTTAAATATCAGGAGACAGTAGCCGCAAGGTTTTGAGAACAAAAACGTATGACCCAAGGATTTTTCCAATCTATCTTTAAGAATAAAGGCAGAAGAAACTCTCTTGTATATGAGAGCTTACAGCATAGACAGGACCCACGATAGAACAACAGTGGGAATCTTGGAGAGCCTGGGGCAGCCCTGGATCCCTGTGGTCCAGCATAATTGTTAATAGCACACATTTTTGCTCCCCAAAGTGGTCAAGTGTGAGAGGGCAAGGGTGCTATAAAGGATGTGATGGTATCAACTGATAAAATTGGAATATGGATGGTGCATTAGATAAACATATTGATGTGACCATGTGAGGTTGTGTAAGGGAATACCCCTGTTCTTAGGAAACACAGTGAAATATTTCAAAGGGTCACCTTATGTGTAACTCACCCCCAAATTGTTCAGAAAGCTTAAGGGAGCATGTGAGAGAGATCAAGTGATAAAGCAGACAGAGTAAATAACAGGTGAATCTGGGTGAAGGATGTATAGCGTTCCTTGTACTATTTTAATTTTTGCAACTTTTTCACAAGTTTGAAATTATTTCCAAATAAGTCTAAAGAGAAGAAGTGCTCCAGGTTGAACAAAAAGGATGTGTGGTCAGCCAGGCCACGAGCCCTCTTCACCTCCAGGGGACAAAATCCAGACGACAAAAGGCTGAAAGAGGATAGAAGTCAAGGATGCGGAAGCCACCGCAAAAGCCTGGGTGAGCTTTCAGAGGATGTGTTCCCGTCGCTTTGGAGACCCCGTGTCAGGAGCAGCAGTTAAAGCTACAGATTTGATCATGTAAAAAAGATAAAATTAAATGAATAAACTTAGGGATGGTGGGCAGGGTTGGGAGTCAAGAAATAACTTCTAAACTTGAGGCACTTGGTTTAAGGAAACATAATGGCCCCCTGTAGATTTTCACAATCATTTCAGGAGGAGCTCCTGGGGCCGTGGTCTCGGGGGATGATGACAGTTTTGTCCTATGTTGGTCATTCCTTGAGTTTTCACTTCGGTTTACTTTTGTTAAACGCAAATCCATGACACGCAACGCTTTTTCTTATAAATTACGACCCCACGAGTTGTAATTCTGTTCATGTCTCACTCCATCCACGTGGAGAGTTGTCCTTTACGATACTGAACAAACTTTGAACAAAGCTGATCATCTGGAAAGGGAGCTCAGAACATGGTTTGAGTTTCCTCTATTACTCAACTTTTCAACAATGAGGATATGCCTGTTGACTAAAAAAAAAAAAAAAAATGCACAACCTAAAAGTTGGGAGTTATGTTTGATTCATTGGAAAATCTGAGAACTCAAGCCCAGGGACACAACGTCTCAGATAATGCTGAGAAAACTGTTCCGAAGAGGCAAGGGGTGGGGGAGCCAGGATATATAGGAGTTGTTGTTTTTTGTTTGCAACAAAAGACCAGGTAGAACATCAAAAGATTACTGTTAATAAAAGAAAACCAGATATCTCAAGTTAAGGACTTTAGCCCTTTTCTCTGTATGTGAAGATGCAAGGGTCTGGGCTCACTGAAAGCATTCCTTCGACGTGCACCTCAGCTCTCTGGGACCAGCAGCTGTGCTTCTTATCCTGAGTCTCTTCTGGGGGCACCGTCAGGGGTGGCCACAGAGGCTGACTGCTAGATGGGCTGGGCAGTGGGCAGCCCGTTCCTCTCCATCCTGAGTTCCCTCGGGGCTCACCATCCAGGTGGCTGTAATGTGATGGCTTGATGGCTGCAACGTCCTTTTTTTACTGATACAGCAGGCAATATTTTAGCTCACACACCTTTCTTACCAAGACAGAACCATTATTCTAGTTTTGTAAGGGAAGATGAAATGCACCTTCGGAGGTTTGGGAGGCCAGGCCATGGCCGAGCCTCTCTGATTCCAGCTCTTTCCTACACGGCTTGGAGGACAGGGGTCTCTGCATTGTAGCCCCCTGGATTCCTGCCAAGGAGTGGGGGGGGGGGGTGCTGACCCATGACATGGAGCCACTCCAGGCCACCCACACTTAAACATGCCATTTCTCAGCCAAAGGACAGGCATGACTTTTACATCCTGGAATTAACGCATGTGAACAATGGGTTGTACTAATGTTTCAGCTCCATGGAAAACGAGGTGTGTGTTTTTTCTTGACACTGGAATTCTAAATACAGACCTTTGAACGCCTTCTGTTATTATCAAATCAACACATTTCAGGCAAAATGCCTCTGTGAGAGCTGCCCCTCATTCTTCAGAGATTTCACCCACTGGCGAAAAGCATGGTGCTTATAATTTTTAAAGAATAGTTTTTAGAACAGTTTTAGGTTGACAGAAAAATTGAGAAGCCTGTACGGAGCGTCCTCATACAATCCACGCTCCCCTATTGTTAACGTCTCACATTGGTGTAGTACCCCTGCTAAAATTAATGAACCAGTGTGGATACATCAGTGTTTACTAAAGTTCCTACTTGATTAAGATTTCCAGAGTTCTCCCCTAAGGTCTTTTTCTGTCTCGGGATCCCATCCAGGATTCCACATAACATCTAGTCATCGAGTCTCCACAGGCTCCTCTTGGCTGTGACAGCGTGAAATGGTGATAAAATAAGAAATATATATTTAGTCCTTGTTCCTGGTTCCTGGCAGGGAGCTCCTAAAACCCTTAATTTCCTGAGTGCTGAGGTGGGAGGAGCATCTTTTGTTACTCAAAATAAGCCCTTTCAACCACACCTGGGCTTATGCTAATGAGGTGACTAGCTGAGCCACTGGGAGGCTTCAGGATGAGGGCTCCGGGCCAGAGGAACCAGCTGTGTGATCAGAGAGGGGGCGCTTCCAATCCCACCCCAACCTGAACACCATGGAGCCGATGGGGGCTGGGGATTGAGTTAATCACCGATGGTCAATGGTTTAGTCAATCATGCCTCCGTAAGGGGGCCGCTATAAAAACCCTAAACAATGGGATTCAGAGAGTTTCCTGGTTGGTGATCTCAACCGTGTGCTGGGGGGGGCGGTGTTGCACCCCAGGCTCTGAGGGGACAGAAACTCCCACACTCAGAGTCCTTCCAGACCTCATCCTAGACACCACTTCATCTGGCTGTTCATTTGAATCCTTTGTAATATCCTGTATGATGAACTAGTAAATGAAAGTAAAGTGTCTCTGAATCCTGTGAACTATTCTAGTGAATCATCCAACCCAAGTGCGGAGTCCTAGGAACCCCTGATGTGTGGCTGGTTGACCAGAAGTACAGGTGGCCTGGACTTGTGATTAGCCTGGTGTCTGAATTGGGGGCGGTCTTGTGGGACTGAGCCCCTAACCTGTAGGGTCAGCACTAACTCCAGGGAGTGTCAAAACTGAATTAAATTGTAGGACACCCAATTGATGTCAACAGAAAATTGGAGAATTGCTTGGTGTGGAAAACCCACACATTAAGTGTCAAAAGTGTTTTGAGTAGGTAAAAAAAATCACAGAGGTGGGAGAGAGTTGATCTCAGACTGTCATTGTTTTTGATGACCTTGACAGCCTGAGGAATACTGGTCAGGTATTTTTTCAGTTGTTTCCAAATTCTATGGGAATGCGTCTGATGTTTTTTTCATGGTTGACTGGTGTTACGGGTTTCGGGAAGATATCACAGAACTCCAGTGCCACGCTCATCACACATTATCAAGTGTACCTGCCGTTACCATGATGTGTCACTGTAGATGTTGACACTGATCACCGTCAGGCCGAGGGCTGTTTGTCAGGTTTCTCCTCCATAAGGTGACTCTTCTCCTCTCTTTCCTCATTGTCCTTTTTGGAAGGAAGTCACTCTGCAGCCCACACTTAAAGAGTGGGGAGCTGTGTCCCTCCTCCCAAGGGCAGAGCATCTACATAAAATTTGAAATTCTTCTTTGTTACCAAGGCTGTCACCCCAGAATCATGCCCCTACCTCTCCCTCGAATAGAAACCAATTGCTTGTAATCTAAGTTTCAGGAGGAAGCTGCAAAGAGAAAAAAACAACTGGTTAGAGCCACCTAGGCCCAAAATGGCAGAAGACTAAACTTCCATTAGACTTTGAGCCTCATTATACGCTCATGATAATGCATTAGCTAAATGACACACCAGCGCCATGACAGCTGGCAGTTGCCATGACAACAACCAGGAAAAGCCCATACAAGGACTGAAAAGGAGCGGTGCATCAGTTCCGGGTCCAAACCACACCCCTGTTCTCAGATAACTCGTGAATATTCCTCCCATTCTTTCCAAGTCCCTCCCATTTACCTCATCCCTCCTATATATGTGGTGTCTCTGCACAAATTGGGTTGAGAAGTTGAGTTGAGAACTAGGTTCCCGCTTCTGCATTCTTTGGTCATTGAGTAAACCTTGTGCCGTTCCAGTCTCAGCATCAGCTTCATTATTGGCTGTGTGAATCCAATCGGAAAAAGAACCTCGCTGGCTGAGACAGGGGTTCTCCATCTGAGCTAGGACCCCAGCATGGGTCCGGTCAACCAGTTGTGTAACATCTTCATGGGAGATTTGTCTCCTCCCCCATTTACTTATTCAATTATTTATCTTAATCAGTTTAGACCGATGGGTATTTATTTTATTCTTTGGATTATGATCCAGTCCTGTTTATTTTGTTGTCCAAATTTTTCCAGCCTTGGTCATTGGGAGTCCCTTCAGTTGGCCCCATGCCCCTTTAGCCTGCCCCCATCAACGTAGGGTGTGTTTGTTTTTTAAAGAGCTTCCTTACTATGGGTTCGTCTTGTACATTTCTTGCCCCTAGTCCTAGAATCAGCCACTTCTCCGTGGAAGCCTGTTCCTTTTTATTACAGAACAGTATTAGAAGCTAAGATCTGGGCATGAGGTGTGCTCACAGCTACTGGGATGTCATTGCTCCTAGGCCTTCTCAACTGACAGAACAGAGATATGTGCATAGACTAATCCATATATATATATATATATATATATATATATATATATACCTATCTATGAATAAATCTGTATGTAATCATTTGTATCTATATTATGCTAAACATGAGTCCCCAACTCTAATCCACTATCACACGGATCATCCTAGCCTCCTCCCTTTGTTTATCTGTAAATTCCCATCCAACAGTGAGAATATGACTTGCCATCCATTTACTTAATGGTTCAGTTGCAGCCTACAGATCGTGGCATCAGATTGTGAACCTGTACTTCCATGGAAAGCATCCTTATCAACCAGAGTACAGTGCTTGTGGACAGTTCCTTTTGCCTTTGGTCTTACAGACACCACTCGTTTCCAAAGTTGCATGGGTCAGCAACTTCTCCCACTCTCCTTCACTGAGGTTGTGTCACACATTTGTATTACAGTTAGATTCTCTTGTCACAAGGTTCCCTCCTGGGAACGCTTGACCACCTAAATTCTTTATTTGCATACACTAAGGGTCATTCTGGGCTGTAAAATTCGATGGGTTTTGACTAGTGCATAATGTCAAATATCCATCACTACAGGATCCTATAGAATGGTTTCACTGCCTATGCTCCATCTGCATCCCTCCCTCCCACCAAGCACCTGGCAACCATTGATCTTTTTATTGTAGATTGGCGTTTTCCAGAATGTCATATCATTGGAATTATATGCCATGTAGCCTTTTCAGACTGGCTTTTTTCACTTAGCCATATGCATTTAAGGTTTCTCCATGTCTTTTCACTGCTCGACAACTATGTGTTTTTTTGTTGCTGTTGCTGAGTAATATTCCATTGTCTAGATGCACCACAATTGATCTATATACATTTTTTTTTTCTTGGCCACGCCACATGGCTTGTAGGATCTCAGTTCCCCGACCAGGGATTGAACCCAGGCCATAGCAGTGAAAGCCTGGAATCCTAACCCCTAGGCCACCAGGGAACTCCCTGATCTATGTACTATTTAAGGACACCTTCATTTCTTCCAGTTTGGGGAGATTATGATGAAAACTGCTATAAACGTTCAGGTGCAGGTTTTTGTATGGACATATTCCAATCACTTGAATAAATACCAAGGATTGCAATTGCTGGATTCTATGGTGAGAGTATGTTCAGTTTTGTAAGAAACCACCAAATTGTCTTCCTAAGCGGCTGCACCATTTTGCATTCCCACCAGCAATGAATGAGAGTTCCTGTTGCTCCCACATCCTTACAGCATTTGGTGTTGCCAGTTTCTTTTTTTTTAAATTTTAGCCATTCTAATGGACATATAGTGGTATCTCATTGTTCACTTTCATTTGCAGTTCCATAATAAGAGATGGATATGCTTTTCTGCTGTCTCTTCTTTGCTAAGCTGTCTGTTTTAGATCTTTTGCTCATTTTTAATTGGGATGTTTGTTTTCTTGTTTCTGAGTATTAAGATTTCTTTATCTATTTTAGAGAGAAGCTGAGAGACTGAATATACAAAGGGACAGGCCATATATGAAAATACAACTCTGACCCACAACCTGCAGCAATCAGCCCAGAAAACTAATCCATCATCTACAGTAACCAGCCCAGGGACCCATCCTGCTGTAAGTTGGACTTCTAGGAAGTCAGACATCTACCTCTAGCAACAAAAAGGAAGCCAAGTAATAACCCTGGTAACAATCGACCCCAAATGGCCAGGACTTTTTTAATAACTGAAATTTTTCCTAATTTTCTTTCCTGCTTCCAACTTAGGACCAACCAGAGGAAACCAAATATGCTCCCCTAAAAGCAATCACACAGGATGTCTTCCCCTCCATCAGAGAACCACTGAACCCCCTTTTTTCCACAATAAATTTTTCCCAACCTCTCCCTGCCTTTGAGCCTCTGTGAGACACCATAATGGTGGCCGACTCCCTGCTACAGCAGACTCTGAATAAAGAGTCTTTGCCTCTTCTCATTTGCTTTGTCTTCACTTATTTCCACGAAGCCCTTTATCAGACAAGTGTTTTGTAAAGATTTATTTCTCCATCTGTGACTTGTTTGTTTATTCTCTTAACAGTGTCTTTCACAGAGCAGAAGTTTTGAATTATACTGAAGTCTAACTTCTCAAAATTTTCCTTCACGGATCATGCTTTTGGTGTTTTATCCAAAAAAATCATTGTCAAACCCAAGATCACTTAGTTTCTTCTATGTTATCTTCTAGAAGTTTTAAAGTTTTGCATTTTACGTTTAGATCTATGACCCATTTTGAGTTAATTTTTCTGAAAGGTGTAAGATCTGTATCTAGACTTGGTTTTCTGTTTCTTTGTTTTTGACATGTGAATGTACAGTAGCTACAGCACCACTTGTTGAAAAGACTGTTCACTTTCCATTGTATTGCATTTCTGCCCTTGTAAAAGATCAGTTGACTATATTTGTGTGAGTCAATTTTGAGATCTCTATTCTGTTCGATTTATACATTTTATACATTGTTGAATTTCATTAGCTAATATTTTGTCAGGGATTTTTGCATCTAAGTTCATGAAAGTTATCTGTTTGTAGTTTTCTTTTCTTGTAATATTTTTATCTGGTGTTGGTATCAGGGTAATGCTGGCCTCATAGAATGAATTAGGAAGCATTCCTTCTGCTTCTATTTTCTGGAAGAGAATGTAGAAAATTGGTACCATTTCTCCCTTTAATGTTTGGTAGAATTCACCAGTGAAGCCATCTGGGCCTGGTACTTTTTCTTTTTTGGGGGGGCGGGCAGTGGGGGCTGCATTGCGTCTTTGTTGCTGTGCTTGGGCTTTCTCTAGTGGCGAGCAGAGGCTACTCTTCATTGTGGTGCACTTGCTTCTCATTGCGGTGGCTTCTCTTGCTGCAGAGCATGGGCTGTAGACAAGCAGGCTTCGGTAGTTGTGACACACGGGCTCTAGAGTGCAGGCTCAGTATTTGCGGCACACAGGCTTAGTTGCTCCATGGCATGTGGGATCTTCCCGGACCAGGGATCAAACCTGTGTCCCCTGAATTGGCAGCCGGGTTCTTAATCACTGAAGCACCAGGGATGTCCCCGGGCCAGGTACTTTTTTTTTTTTCAGGTTATCAGTCATGGGTTCAGTTTCCTTAGGCCTATTATCTATGTCTCCTTGAGAGAGTTTGGGTAGCTTTGTCTTTCGAGGAATTAGTCCATTTCATCTAGGTTATCAAATTTGTTGGCATAAGTTGTTCATAGCATTCTTCTATTATCCTTTTAATCTCTGTAGGCTCGGTAGTAAAGACAGTGTGGCTCATGATCCATAGAATTAACACATTGAGACCCCACCTTGACCTGGGTCCAGGGACTGGGCATTGGCCTCAGGGGATTTGAGGCCATCTTTCCAAAGTTTGGCATGGGTTACTGGGATGTACTCTGACCTTGCTTTGTTGTTGAGTTCATTTTATTTCTGACTATAGCCTCCCTGTCTGGTATAAGCTTCTGGCATAAGGCTGTGTTAGAACTACCCTTCAGTTTCATGCAGATTAAGGGGGTAGACTGGAGTCCCAGTTGTTCTATTCTGAAGCAGAACTATTCTCAGGATCGGGGAACACAGCCGGGAGCATAGAGATCTGGGTCGAAGAGATGGCAGGGCTTCTCTGTGCCCCAGAGGAGGCAGCTGTGCTTTATTAGGGTTAGTGGCTGATGCTGTGGAAGTAGAAGCATGGGAGACAAGGCAGCCCCACCCACTGGGGAGTGACTGCAGCTTGGAGTAGTGGTTCTTAAACTTGTCTTCATCCTGGAGCTTAGGAAAAATACTGATGTCCAGGATCCATGCCAGAGACACTCACTTAACTCGTTTGAGGTGTAGCCCACATTCAAGTCCCTGCCCAAGCACAGGCATTGACTACATCTTGGAGTGTTTCACCCCTATATGTCACCAAATATTGGAAAGAAAAGGGATGAATGGGTTGGGACTCCTTGGATGATCCCAACTCAGGAAGCCAAGGGGCTTCATTCACCACGTGACTAATGCTGCTTTACTCGCCTGTGAAGGCATAAACCATCACCAGGAGAGCCTGGCAGAGCCTGGTGCGGACCATTCCATCCCCGTGAGGTCACTGGTATAAGTTACAACAAGCTAAAGAGAACAAAACCAGGCTGATGGCTCCCACTCAGCCAGCCATTAAACTTCTCACTGGAAATTAAAGGAAGCCTCTGCCTAAGGGCCCTGAATAAGGAAGAAGTCTTGGCTGTCATCGCTGTCAATCCCCTTGGACATAAAAGAAGCATCAACTGCGGGAAGGAGAAGTGATGGCTGGGTTGTTTGCACAAGGCTTGACTGCTGGGACACCTCATTTTGCCTTTTCCTGCCTGGAGTCTACAGCTTGGTTCAATCCCGGGTAAATGTCAGAAGGAACCCAGAACAAGCTCTAGAATGCCTAAGTGCAGCCAAGTAAACAGAAACGCTCCTGTGGGATTAAGAAAACAGAACAGAATGTATGGGCTTGTCTAACTAAAAAGCCTGGCAGTGGAGTGACTTCAGGCATGGCTGGATCAAGGCACTCCATGATTTGTCATCAATCTTCCCTCCACCTTTGCTTTTTACTGTCTTCTACATTGGCCACCTCCTCTCAAAGGCTTTCCATTCTTGGCAGCAAATGGTTCCTGAGATTCCCAGACTTGAGTCTTCCCAGCTTGGAAATCCAAAGGGGAAGGAAGTGTATAAACTGCTTCTTGCCTTTCAACGTCCATTTCCCCTTCTCTCTTAGACTGGAACTTTGAGTGGGGCCCACATGACACCATGTAGTCCTGACTGCCTACCTGGGACTGCTGGAATCTTCCATGTGCTCCTCCACATCTATTTGTTATACCTCTCCACACGGCTCTGTTCCCAGGGAGGCTGACCTGCATGAACAGTAGCCCGGGCTCCCTTGCCCTTTGCATTCTGGGTGGGGGTCAGAGGGGGGGAGGTCTGGCCAATGAGAAGCTCTGGCAAGAACCTGTTGGTGGTGTTATTTATTCCCAGCTCTCTCGTCAGCATTGCCTCACGTTGGCTGTGTCATTTCTCCAGAGTTCACATCCTTTCACAGCAGCCTCTCCTCTGACTTTCTCCTTTCCAGTTCTGCTTCCTCCCCTCACACTTCAGACTCAGGGGTGAAAACAGTCCTCGGTTGTTACTAGCCCTGGGCACAGAACTATCACGTGAGGCTCCCTGTAACCCACCCACAATTAGAATATGCTCTTGGGTTCTTTCCTGAGCACTGATAGGTAGATGCACTAGGTTCGGTTATAAGACAAGGCTCTGGGCAATGGGATGCGAACAGAAATGAGGTGGGCAACTCCCAGGCCACACCTTGAAAGGAAGAAGTATGCCTCCCACCATTTTTTCACCCCCTCACCGTCTGGAAATTGGATGAGGTGGTGAGCCATCGCAGACACGTGGACAATAACAACATCCGAGGGATGGTGGAACACGAAGATAAAGGGGCCAGGGCTCCTGGACGCTCGGTGGAGCAAAGTCACCAAACCAAGTCAGACAAGCCCGCTGTTAAGGCATTGTAGCCAAGGTGATTTAGGGCCTCCGTCCCTGCAGCTGAACCCATATTCCAACCATATAGGGACGCTCTCTTTCTCAATAGTTCCTGTCAAGGTTCCAGAAATTCTCTCTGGCCTTCAGCCACATGTCCAACCACAATCCAATCACTGTTGCCAAGGACATGAATGACCTTACTGATCCGCTGGATCCACCCCTGAAGCTGGAGCCAGGACAAAACAGCCACCTGGCAAACATGGGCTGGGAGTGGGGCTTAGGTGATTCCCCACTACAGGGAACTTGGAAGCCTGTTACCAGAAGGGGGAAATTTTGCTGAGTAAGGAAAAGCAACCGCTTTCATGAAGAGTCATGTCCACAGCTACCATCTGTGAGCACCTTCTATGCACCAGTCTCCTTATATTTATGCTCTCATCCTTGCAGACTTTTATTCTGAGCTCTTGTCATTCCGTGGGCAAATAGGGTTTAGTTGGACAGTTCTTGCTTAGGTCTTTTATGCAATTGCAGTGGAGGGTGAATGGGGCTCCGAAGGCTCACCTGGGATGGCCATCGAAGATGGCAAGAGTGGAAGCTGGCTGTAATCTGGGAGTTCAGCTGGGGCTGCTGACCAAAGGGTCCACAGGCAGCCTCCTGGCATGGTTTGGGCATCTCGCGGCAAGGGAGTCAGTCTCTCAGTGTCATCACATTTCTTACATGGTGGCCGGCTTACAAGAAGCAGGAAGAGGAAGCTACCAGGTGAGTTCTGAGAGGCCAGTTAAAGGCTACGCCAACAACTAGCATAGTGTCACTTCTACCATATGCTTTTGGACAAAGCAGCCTCAGGGCCACCCAGTTTCAAAGGTGTTCCAAAATATACTTCATTTCTGCAGGGGAAGTGGCAAGCTCACATTGCAGAAGAGAATTATAGGATGGGGAATATTTTTGCAGCTATCTTTGGAAACTACAACCTGACACAGTCTGGCCTCTGGGCACGACAATTCTTATCCCTCCCACATGCAAAATATGCTCACTCCTCACCCAAGATCCCCAAGTCTCATCGCATTACAGCGTCAGCTCAAGATCCAAGATCTTATCATTAAATTAGGCCCAGGTGTGCACGAGGTTCCCCAGGTGCAGCCCTCAAATATGGTTCCTCTTAGGAAGACCTGCATGAGACACGCGATCTGTGGTCCCACACCCAGTATCAAATGGGGGTGTGGATAACCGCCACTGCACTACCAACCAAAAATGGGCCACCATAGCTCTAAAATCCAGCCAGTACATCGTACCAGTTCCTTGATTAGGACCTGTTCTGTTCCCTTTAAGGGATTCTCTGTGATTCTGGTTTTGATCTATGAGCTCCATTAGGCTCCATTCTTTGAATTATTCTTCATTTTCCATAATAAATGACCCATATTTTCAGCTGAGAAGTTTCTTTCAGCCTACCTTCTGCCTTAGGAAGTTGGGGGCTCAGAAGTCTCTCTTGGTTTTAAACTCTGTTTCCCTTCCAATCCAAGCTAATATAATTTCTCTATAAACTTTGTGGGTTTCCTGTGTATCAACTTAGAGACAACCTTTTCTACCCTGGGTTGAGAAACAGATTGCGGTGAAACATCACTCCTAGCACTGTTTAAAACTCTGTTTATGGAAAAAGAAGTGGTTCTCAACTGGAGGTGGCCTTGCTGCTTCCCAGGGAACATGGGGCAATGACTGGAAACATTTTTGGTTGTCACAAGTATGGGAGTGCTGTCCTCTAGCGAACAGAGGCCAGATAATTATGCTAAACATCCAACAGGGCACAAGACAGCTCCAAACAAAAATGAATTATCCAGCCCTGAATGTCAATAGGACCAAGGTCAGGAAACACTGGTCCTATAGGAATTATCCTAAAATAATTCTAAAATCTCAAATAAGGGTCTTATGATCATATGCTTGTCTTCATTTTTACCCTGAGACAATATTCTTGCTGTTCTGGATTTGATGTTTACCTTAAAGCAACTCTTTATTTTGACAGTATTTTGCTGTCTGGAGAGGCTGAAAATAAGAAACAGTTTTATTTTCAAATCCAATAAGTCCTAACAATAGCATATGACTACTCACTTCATGAAACCACTTTAGAAGTTTTGTTTTATTGTGTGATACTAACATACAAAAGAATATTTGTAATACACATAAAAGTTACAGACTGTGACAATAAACCATCATGAAATAAAAACCCACTTAATAAACATGGACTTTTTCCCCCCACTAGACGGATTGTTGAGATGTGCACCTGAAGCTGCCATCACACAGAACTTGACAATGAAGCCATCCCCAAAGAGCCAAAGTTGACACATGGATTCTGGTGACATAATTTGAGAAATAAACTCATTACAGTGTGCTGTCAGCAAGATGTACAGTGGAGTTTTCCACTATTATTCCCCACAGAACATCAATTCTGACTATCACCCATGGATGACAGTACCTTTGTGGGAGCCTGAGAGTCAAGTGGAGAAGTTCCAGCACACTGTTGGAGGAAAAAAAAGTACTATAATAGACACATTGAAGAAGGCATGATTGTACCTGCATTGCCCCTCCCATAAGGCTGTACGGCTCAGTGCCGAGAGAGACCCCCTCAGCCAGTGATTTCTCGCACAGGGAAAAGTGAGAGCATGTGAATGAGTGCCCAGCTTCCCCAGCTACATAAGATGCTGCCCAAGGGGACCCACTACTTTCCTCATCCACCCAGAATACTGAGGTGACCTGCAAAGCTGAGGGGACGTGGGAGGCTGGGAGCACAGCAGCCAGCACTCAGAACTCATCAAGTGGTCACAGATCATACTATCCACTTCGCAGATTCCATTAGGAAGCCTGCCCACGAGCCCCTGGGGACACCTTGTCTACAGAACCCCCCAACTGGTCCATGAGCACCCCCAATGTTGCACATATCTCACACACCCTCCTCCTCCATAGCAAGACACTTTAGTTGACAGACACTTAAGTCGTTTCCATATCTTGGCTGTTGTAAATAATGTGGCAATAAACATGGGAGTGCAAATATCACTTTGAGATACTGATTTTATTTACTTTAGGTATATACACATAAATAGGATTGCTGGGTCATATCAAATTTCTATTTTGAATTTTTTGAGGAACCCACATACTGCTTTCTGTAATGACTATACAAATTTATGTACCCACCAACTGTGCTCCAGGGCTCCTTGTTCTCCACATCCTCACCAACACCTGTTATTTCTTGTCTTTTTGATAATAGCCATCCTAACAGGTGTGAATTGAAATTGCACTGTGGTTTTTATTTGTATTTCCCTGATGATTAGTGATCTTGAGCACATTTTCATGTACCTGTTGGCTATTTGTATGCTTTCTTTGGAAAATTGTCTACTTAGGTCCTTGGCCCATTTAAAAATCGGATTTTTTCTTCTATTGAGCTGTAATAGTTTCTTATATATTTAGGTATTAAATTCTTATCAAAGATGTGGTTTGCAAATATTTTCTCCCATTCCATAGGTTCTGTGACCATTCCATGGGTCACATATCTGTGAATTTTTCAGCTTTCCTTTTGTTATTGATTTCTAGTTTCATGCCATTATTGTCAGAAAAGATACTTGATATGACCTCAATCTTCTTAAATTTGTTAAGACTTGCCTTATGACCTAACACATGATCTATCCTGGAGAATGGTAAGTGTACACCTGAGAAGAATGCGTGTTCTCTTGCTGTTGGATAGAAAGTTCTGTATGTGTCCGTTAGGTCCATTGGCCTGAACTGTAGTTCAAGACCAATGTCTTGTTTTGATTTTCTGTCTGAATGATTTATCCATTGCTGAAAGTGGGGTATTGAAGTTCCCTACTATTATTACATTGCTGTCTATTTCTCCCTTCAGGTCTGTTAACATTTGCTTAATATACTTAGGCACTCCAATGTTGGGTGCATATATATTTGCAAAGGTTATATCCTTTTGATGACTTGAATGCTTTATCATTATATAATGACCTTCTTTTTCTCTTGTTACAGTTTTTTATTTAGTCTCTTTTGTCTGAAATTTTATAGCTCTTTTTGGGTTTTCATTTGTACGGAAAATCTTTTTCCATCCCTTACCTTTGAGCCTATGTGTGTCCTTGAAGCTGAATTGAGTCTCTTGTAGGTAGCATATAGTTGGGTTTTTAGAAAATCCATTCACCCATTCTGTGCCTTTTGATTATAGAATTTAATCCATTTACACTTAAAATAATTATTGATAGCAGTAAGGACTTGCTATTGCCATCTTGTTAATTGTTTTCTCACTGTTTTGAGTTCTTTATTCCTCTCTCACTGTTTTCCTTCATGATTTGATAATTTTCCACAGTGGCAAAATTTGATTCCTTTCTGTACCTTTTGTGTATCTGCTATAGATTTTTGCTTTGTGGTTACTGTGAAGCTTACATAAAATATCTTACAGTTATTACAGTCTATTTTAAGATGATAACAACTTAACTTCAACCATGTACAAAAACTACATTTTTATTCCCCACCACGTTTTACGTTTTTGAAGTCACAGTTTACATCTTTTTTTTTTTTTTTTTTTTTTGCGGTATGCGGGCCTCTCACTGCTGCGGCCTCTCCCGTCGCGGAGCACAGGCTCCGGACACGCAGGCCCAGCGGCCACGGCTCACGGGCTCAGCTGCTCCGCGGCATGTGGGATCCTCCCGGACCAGGGCACGAACCCGTGTCTCCTGCATCGGCAGGCGGACTCTCAACCACTGCGCCACCAGGGAAGCCCCTACATCTTTTAATATTGTGTATCCATAAATATATTATGGTAGCTATATTTATTTTTAATACTTTTGTCTTTCAACCCTTTTACTAGAGTTAAGTGATTTGCATACCACCTTTACAGTACTAGAATATTTTGAATTTGACTATATACTTATCTTTACCAATGAGTTTTATACTTTCATATACTTTCATGTTACTAGTTAGTGTCCTTTCATTTTATCTTGTAGAACTCCCTTTAGCATTTTTTTTGTGTGTGTGTGGTATGCGGGCCTCTCACTGTTGTGGCCTCTCCTTTTGTGGAGCACAGGCTCAGCGGCCATGGCTCACAGGCCCAGCCGCTCCGCGGCATATGGGATCTTCCCGGACCGGGGCACGAACCCGTGTCCCCTGCATTGGCAGATGGATTCTCAACCACTGTGCCACCAGGGAAGTCCCCTTTAGCATTTTTTGTAAGGCAGGTCTAGTGGTATGGAACTCCTTCAGCTTTTGACAGGAAAAGTCTTTATTTCACCTTCAATTCTGAAGGATAGCTTTGCTGGGTAAAGTATTCTTGGTTGGAAGTTTCTTTCCTTTCAGCACTTTGAATATACCACTCCACTCTGCTAGCCTACAAACTTTCTGCTGAGAAATTCACTGATAGCATTATGGGGGTTCCCTTGTATGTAATGAGTTTCTTTTCTTTTGCTGCTTTCAAAATTCCTTGTATTTGAATTTTTTGACAGCTTTATTATAATGTGTTTCGGCAAAGTCTGCCTTGGGTTGAATCTCTTTGGGGACCTGTGAGCTTCATGTACCTAGATGTCCATGACTCTCACTACATTTGGGAAGTTTTCAGCCATTATTTCCTCAAATAAGCCTTCTGCCCTTTCTCTTTTCTTCCTCTGGGACTCCCATAATGTGTATATTATTCATCTAATTGTGTCCTATAATTCACATAGGTTTCCTTCCCTCTTTTTCATTCTCCCCTGACACCCGCAATTGGATAGTTACAAATGACCTCTCTTTGAGTTCATAGATTCTTTCTTCTGCTTGGTCCAGTCTTCTCTTGATGTTCTCTATTGCATTTTTCATTTTATCCATTGTTTTCTTCAACTCCATAATGAGGGGTTTTTTAAAATAATTCCTATCTCCCTGTCCTCATTTTGTTCATATATTCTTTTCCTGATTTCTTTGAGTTATCTGTGTTCTCTTGTAGCTTGCTGAGTTTCCCTAAAGCAATTGTTTTGAATTCTTTGTCAGGCAATGAATAGATCTCCATTTTGGGGTGGTCAGCTGCTGGAAAATTATTGTGTTCCTTTCATGGTGTCATGTTTCCTTGTTTCTTTCACGTTCCTTGAAGTCTTGTGTTGCTGACTTCACATCTGAAGAAGCAGTCTTTGCTGTCCTCCAGTCCTTACTGACTGGCTTTGGGAGAGAAATATCTTCACCAGTTAGCTTGGCTAGGGATTCCGAGGCTTTCCATTCCTATGAATTCACCCACTCCACACTTCTTGTTCCCTGTTGGAAGGAATTCTTAAGATTGTATGACTTCTTTTGATTCTGCAAAGCCAGGCCAGGTGCTGAGAGTCTTCTGTTTGTTTTCCCTAGTGTGATGCTCTGAAATGTTCATGTTTGTGTGCCTTCTCCTAATCCCACAGAATTGGGCTGGTTTTCTGTGTGTGTGTATATATATATATATATATATATATATATATATATATATATATATATATATATACATATATATATACACACACACACACACACACACACACACACCATAGAATATTATTCAGTCATAAAAAAGAAGAAAATCCTGCTGTTTGTGATAACATGGATGAACCCGGAAGATATTATGCTTACTGAAATAAGCCAGACAAAGACAAATACTATATGATCTCACTCGTACGTGGAATCTTAAAAAAAAAAAAAAAAGTAGAACTCATAGAAATAGCGAATAGAATGGTGGTTGCCAGGGGTTGAGTGGGGTGGGTGGGGGGGAATGGAGAGATGTTGGTTAAAGGATACAAACTTCTAGTTACAAGATTAATAAGTTCCGGGGATCTAATGTGCAGCATCATGGCTATAGTTGAAAATACTGTGTTATATGCTTGAAAGTTGCTAAGAGAGTGTTGTGTTCTCACCACACACACACACACACACACACACACACACACACACACAATGGTAACTATGTGAGATAAGTGTGCTACTTAATTTGATTAATCACCTCACAATGTATATGTTTATCAAATCATCACATCATACACTTTAAATATATACAATTCTATCAGTTACTCCTCAATAAAGCTGGAAAAAAGAAATAAAATAAAATGATCAATACCATTAAATCTTCCCGCATACTGCACCCTCATCCCATCACCCTGCCCTCCCACCCCCACACCCCTGGAGAAGTAACTATCATCCTGTACATAGTGTTTACCACACTTTTGCTTTGCTGTAGAGTTCAATCACACATGTATCCCTAAATGCACATTGCTTTATTTTGCTTGGTTTGGAGCCTTATAAAAATTGTATCATGCCACGTATATTCTCCAGAAACTTGCTGTTTTCACTGGGCATTGTTTCTAAAACAATATTGCCCTTGGGTATGTTTAATTTTTTATTGCCATATACTATTCCATTGTGTTAATACATCACAATTGATTTATCCATTCTCTTGCTTATGGGAATGTGAGTTTCCAGATTTTTGCTCTTATGCACAATACTGCTTTTAACAATCTTGGATGTATCTCCTGGCACACACGTGCCAAAATATCTGTGGTTCTATTAACTAGGACTGAAACTCATGAGTCATGATTATGCATTATCTTTAACTTCACAGGATATCAATTCATTTTCTAAAGTATTGAACCAATACTATACTTCTGAGCAATTCATTTATCAGGACACTTCTCCACACCCTCACAACGTGGGGTTTTGTTAACTTCTACTTTTTCCCAGTCTAATAGTCATAATAGAGTATCTCCTCTGATCTTAATTTGTATTTTCTAGAATAATTTGTCTTATGTTATTGACCACTCATGATGCTGCTTCTGTTGACTACTGATCTTTTGTCCATTTTCCTATTGGTTTGTTTATTTTCTTATTGAGTTCTTTATGTATTATGAATACTAATCCTCATAGACTGCTTACATCTTTTCCCAGCTTCTGACTTGTCTCTTCACTTCCTTTACAGAGTCTGTTAAAAAAAAAATTTAGGGAATTCCCTGGCAGTCCAGTGGTTAAGACTCCATGCTCCAGTGCAGGGGGCCCAGGTTTGATCCCTGGTTGGGGAACTAAGATCTCACATACCACAACTAAGCCCATGCACCTCAACTAGAGAGCCCACATGCCACAACTACTGAGCCTGTGTGCTCTAGAGCCCACACACCACAACTAGAGAAGCCTGCACACTGCAGCAAAGACCTAGTGCAGCCAAAATAAATAAATAAATTTAATTTTTAAAAAAAGAACAGCTATTGTGACATAACATTAAAAAAAAGAACTCTATTGAGATTTTGACTGAAACTCCAAGGATCAACACATGAAGAACTGACATCTATATGTTTTTGAGTCTTTTTTTTTTTTGGCTGTGCAGCTCAGCTTGCAGGATCTCAATTCCCCGGCCAAGGAGTGAACCCAGGCCACAGCAGTGAAAGCCTGGAGACCTAACCACTAGGCCACCAGGGAACTCCCTGTTTTCAAGTCTTTCAATTCATGAAAATGGTACTTTTCTCCATTCATTTAGGGTTTTTTTTAACATCTTCCGGTAAAGTTCTCTAAGTCTTGTACTTATTTTGTTAGACTTATTCCTATGTCTGTTTTGTGGGATGTTTAGTTGTATGTTTCTACTGTATATTTTAAAAATGTTATTACTGTATACAGAAATACAATTAATTTTTGTAAATTAATCTTAGATGGGACAACTTTATTAAATTTTTATTATTAATTTTAATATACCTGCAGAGCCTTTCAAATTTTTTCTATATAGACATTATGATAATGTCTTCCTGTCCAATCTGTATGGATTTTTTCTTGCTTTACTTCACAGACTAGGGCCTTCAGCACCAGGCTGATAGAAGCAGTGATAGTAAATATATTTTCTCATTCATGCTTTTGAAGGCAATGCTTCTAATGTTTCACAATTAAGAATTATGTTTACTATAAGTGTTTGAATACCACTCTTATCAAGTAAGCTCTCTTTTATTCCTGGTTTGCTAAGAGGTTTTTTTCTTGATGAACGGATGTAAAAATTTATCACTTTATTTTCTTTACGTCTGCTGAAATAATCATATGTGCTTTCCCCTTCAGTTAGTGTGAGTGAACTAGATTTATAGATGTTCTAGCATTACACCACCCTATACTCTTGGGATAAAGCCATCTTGGTTATGACGTATTTGTTTAGGAATTTTTGTATCTTCGTTCTTGAGTAAGACTAGTCCAAACTTTTCTTGTTGTCCCCTTGTCTGCTTGTGATATCAAGGTTAGTATGGCCTCATAGAAGTGTTGTGAGTTGTCTCAAACTTTCTAGTCTCTGAGACAGTTTGTAAAAGACCAGAATAATCTGTTCTTTTACAATTTAGTAGAACTTGTCTGAAAGACGAGCAGGCTCCAGTTTTTTCTTTATGAGACAAATTTAGCCCCGACTCGATTTTTGAATTGCTATAAAATTGTTCAGATTTCTGTTTCTTCCTGAGTCAGGTGTGATAACATGTTTTTCTAGAAATTCAACCATTTCATCTAAGTTTTCCAATATATTGGCAAAAACTATGTTTAAAACATTCTGTTACCGTATTTTCTACATCTGGTATTAGGTCTCCTTTTTTTATTCTTAATATTTTTATGTTTTATCTTTTTTCATGGTAAACCTGGACAGAGATTTGTCTATTTTATTTCTGTTTTATGGAATATTCAGCTTATTTGAAATTTTCTATGTTTCTTTGTGTTCTAATTCATTCTTAGTCATGTCTTTTATCTCCTTTTTATCTCATGTCATTTTTATCTCCTTCCTTCAACTTTCTTTTTTCCTTCTACTTTTTTATGTTATTTTACTCTTTGTCTTATATCTTAAATTGGATGTTTAACTAGTTTCTCTTTTTTCCTTCCAGTTTTAATTAGATATAATTGACATACAGCACTGTATAAATTTAAGGTATACAGCATAATGATTTTATTTACATACATCATGAAATTACCATTATAATTTTAGTGACCATATCATCATCTCATATAGAAACCATATTAAAGGAATGGAAAATACATGTTTTTTTCCTTGTGATGAGAACTCTTAGGATTTACTCTTAACAACTTTCATATAAAACGTACAGCACTGTTCATTATATTTATCATGTTGTACTTTTCATCCCTATGACTGGAATTTTGTACCGTTTGACCACCCTCATCAAATTCTCCCTCCCCCTTACTCCCCACCTCTGGTAACCAAAAATCTGAACTCTTTTTCTATGAGTTTGTTTTTGAAGTATAATTGACCTATAACATCATGTTACTTCCTGGTTCATAACATAGTGGTTCAATATTTCTATATATTTCAAAATGATCACCACTATAAGTCTAGTTGTTATCTGTCATGATACAAAGACATTATGTAATTATTGACCATATTCCCCACACACTACATTTCATACCCATGACTCATTTATTTTGTAACTGGAACTTTGCACCTTTTAACCTTCCTCACCTATTTCCCTTCCCTCCACACCCTTCCTCTCTGGCAACCACCTATTTGTTCTCTGAATCTATGACTCTGTTTCCCTTTAGTTATGTTTGTTCATTTCTTTATTTATTGGCCATGCTGCACAGCTTGTGGGATCTTAGTTCCCTGACCAGAGATTGAATCCGTGCCCTTGGCAGTGAAAGCATGGAATCCTAACCACTGGACCACCAGGGAATTCCCTGTTTTGTTTTGTTTTATTAGATTCCATATATTAGTGAAATCATACAGTATTTGTCTTTCTCTGTCTGACTTATTTCACTTAGCATTATACCCTCTAGGTCCATCCATGTTGTCACAAATGGCAAGATTTCATTCTTGTTTATGGCCGAGTAATATTCCATTGTACGTATATACCACATTTTTAAAAATTCATTTATTACCACATCTTCTTTATCCATTCATTTATTGATGGGCACTCAGGTTGTTTCCACATCTTGGTTATTGTAAATAATGCCACAATGAACATAGGGGTGCATATATCTTCTCAAATTAGTATTTTCATTTTCTTCAGATACCCAGAGTGGAATTGCTGGGTCATATGGTACTTTTATTTTTAGTTTTTTTAAGAAACCTCCATACTGTTTTCCACAGTGGCTGCACCAATTCATTTTCCCAAGAGCAGTGCACAAGAGTTCCCTTTTCTCCACTTCCTCACCAACACTTGTTATTTTTTGTCTTTTTGATGAGAGCCATTCTGACATGTGTGAGGTGATATCTCACTGTGGTTTTGATTTGCATTTCCCCTGATGATTAATGGTGTTGAGTATCTTTTTGTGTGCCTTTTGGCCATCTGTTCATCTTCTTTGGAAAAATGTCTATTTGGGTCCTCTGCCCATTTTTTAATTAGGTTGTTTGTTTTTGACATTGAGTTGTATTAGTTCTTTGTATATTTTGGATATTAACCCCTTCTCAGATATATTATTTGCAAATATCTTCTCCCATTCAGTAGGTGGCCTTTTTGTTTTGTCAGTGAAATCCTTATGAAAACACCCATAGCATTTTTCCAAAACCAAAGAAAATAATTCTAAAATTTGTATGGAAACACCAAAGACTCCAAATAGCCAAAACAATTTTAAGAAGAAAAACAAGACGGGAGTTATCATGCTCCCTGATTTCAAACTATACTACAAAGCTATAGTCATCAAAACAGCATGGTACTGGCACAAAAAGAGACACAAAGATCAATGGAACAGAATATAGAGCCCAGAAATGAACCCACACTTATACGGTCAGTTAATCCACAACAAAGGAGGCAAGAATATACAATGCAGAAAGGGCCTCTTCAAGAAATGGTGTTGGGCTTCCCTGGTGGCACAGTGGTTGAGAATCTGCCTGCTAATGCAGGGGACATGGGTTCAAGCCCTGGTCTGGGAAGATCCCACATGCCACGGAGCAACTAGGCCCATGAGCCACAACTACTGAGCCTGCACATCTGTAGCCTGTGCTCTGCAACAAGAGAGGCCGTGATAGTGAGAGGCCTGTGCACTGCGATGAAGAGTGGTGCCCACTTGCCACAACTAGAGAAAGCCCTCGTACAGAAATGAAGACCCAACACAGCCATAAATAAATAAATAAATAAATAAGCCAAGCATTTGAAGCCCTTTAAAAAAAAAAAAAAGAAAAAGAAATGGTCTTGGGAAAATTGGACAGCTACATGCAAAAGAATCAAACTAGATTACTCTCTCACACCTTATACAAAACTAAACTCAAAAATGGATTAAAGACTTAAATGTAAGACTTGAAACCATAAAACTTCTAGAAGAAAACATAGGCAGTATGCTCTTTGACATCAGTCTTAGCAACATTTTTTGGGGTATGTCTCCTCAGGTAAGGGAAACAAAAGTGAAAATAAACAAATGGGACTACATCAAACTGTAAATAACACATAATTTTGATTACTGTAGCTTTATTATAAGTCAAAATCTGATAGTATTAATCCTCCAACTTTGTTCTTTTTTTCTCAAAGTTGTTTTGCCTATTCTAGGGCCTTTGTATTTCCATATAAATTTTAGAATCAGCTTGTCAGTTCCTACAAAAAGACCTGGGATTTTGATTTTGATTGCATTGAATCTATAGACAATTTGGTGAAAATTGTTATTTTACATGTCTTCTGACATAACAGAATATAGTCATCCATTTATTTAGGTCTTATTTGTTGTAGCAATACTTGCAGTTTTGACTGTACAGGTCTTCCATATATTTTGCTATATTTATCCATAAATATTTATTTCATATTTTTAAATTGTAAATGGCTCTGCTTATTTTAATTTCTGATTGCTGTTAATACATAGAAAACAGTTGATTTGTGTTTCTTAATCTGTATCATTCCACTTGGCTAACCTCACTTATTAGTTACAATTGACCCTTGAAGAGCATGGGCTTGAACTGCATGGGTCCACTTACATGAGTATCTTTTTTCATTAAATATGTAATATTCAATCTGTGATTGATTGAATCCATGGATTCAGAGCCACAGACATACACGAATTTTCCGCTCTGCAGGGTCAGATCACCACCCCAACCCCTCATTGTTCAAGGGTCAACCTTAGAGTGTTTTTGCAGATTCTATTAGGTATTTTACATAGATGATCATATAGATGATCAGTTGTCTGCAAGTAAAAATTTCATTTCTCTGTTTCCAATCCAAATGCCTTTTTTTCTTTTTCTTATTGCTCTGGCTAGAGCTTCCAGTACAATGTCGAGTAGAAGTGTTGAGAATAACATCTTGGTCTTGTTCTGTCTTAGGGAATGAGCATTCAATCCTTCACATTAAGTGCAGTGATAGCTGTGTGGGTTTTGTAAATGCCCTTTGTCAGATTGAGAAAATTCCCTTCTATTCCTAGTTTGCAGAGTTCTTATTAGTAAAGGATGTTGGATTTTTGTCATATGATTTTTCTGCAACTATTGACTTTACCACATTTTTTGTTGTTGTTTATTAATATGATAAATTGCTTTCCTGATGTTTAGCCATCTCTGCATTCCTGACTTAAATCCCATTAGGTCATGTTGTGCTGTCTTTTTAAAATATTGTTAGATTTATTTTGTTAAAATTTGTTTACAGTGTTTGTGCCTATGTTATGGAGGGATATTTGTTTGTAATTTTCTTTTCTTTTAATGTTTTTTCTTTGGGTATCATAGTAATGCTGGCCGCATAGGAGGAGTTAAAAAGTATTTTCTCCCTTTCATTTAAAAAGCATTTTCTCCCTTTTATTTTTCTAAAAACATTCATGTAGAATTGGTATAATTTCTTCCTTAACTGTTTGGTAGAATTCACTACTGAAGTAGTCTAGGCCTGAAGTTTTCTTTGTGGGAAGAATCTTAACTATAAATTCAGTTTCTTTAATAGATATAGGAGCATTCAGGTTATCTATTTATTTTTGATTCAGCTCTGTGTCTTTCGAGGAAATTGTTAATTTCACCTAAGTTGTCAAATGTATTGGCAAAAAGTTGTTCACAATATGTCATCATTATCCTTTTAATGTTTGTAAAACCTGTAGTGATGTCACCTTTCTCATTCCCAATATTTGGAGCTATAAAATTCCCTCTACTCATGTTTTCATAGCATGCAGCAGATTCTGATGTGTTGTATTTTCATTCTAATTAAACTTAAAATACTTTATAATTTTTCTTTTAATTTCTTCTTTGACTCATTTATTTACAAGTGTGTTATTTAGTTAAATATTTCTAGATTTTTCAGATTTCTTTTTGTTACTGATTTCTAATTTAAAACCATTGTAGTCAGAGAAAACACTTCGTATGATTTGAATCCTTTCAAATTTGAGACTTGACTTATGGCCCAGAATATGATGTTTTAGTAAATGTTCTGTGTGCACTTGAGAAAAATGTGCATTCTACTCATATTGTGTGGAGTGTCCTATAAATGTCAATTAGGTCAACTTGGTTGATAGTGTACAAGTCTATCTTTGATGACATTTTTCTTATTTGTTCTATCGGTTACTGAGAGGAGCATAATTGTGGATTTGTGTATTTCTCCTTGCAGCTCTATCAGTATTTGTTTCATGTATTTTTAACTTTACTATGAGGTTCATAAACATTTAGGATTGTTATATCTTCCTAAATTACACCCTTGTCATTATAAAATGGCCTTCTTTATACTTCTCAATAATCCTTGTTCAGAAAGCTACTTTGATAGTAACATAGCCACACAATGTTTTTTTTAACTAGTGTTAGAAGGGTACATCTTTTTCCCATCCCTTTACTTTAAACTTTATGTGCCTTTATATTTAGTGTTTGTTTCTTATAGGCAGCATATGCTTGCGTCTTGCTTTTTTGTTGGTTGTTTTTTTTTTTTTTTTTTTTTTCGGTACGCGGGCCTCTCACTGTTGTGGCCTCTCCCGTTGCGGAGCACAGGCTCCGGACGCGCAGGCGCAGCGGCCACGGCTCACGGGCCCAGCCGCTCCGCGGCATGTGGGATCTTCCCAGACCGGGGCACGAACCTGTGTCCCCCGCATCGGCAGGCGGACTCTCAACCACTGCGCCACCAGGGAAGCCCGCGTCTTGCTTTTGTATTCAATCCGAACATCTCTCTTGTTTTATAAATTTATTTATTTATTTATTTATTTATTTTTGGCTGCGTTGGGCGTTCATTGCTGCGCATGGGCTTCCTCTAGTTGCGGTGAGCGGAGGTTACTCTTCTTTGTGGTGTGTGGGCTTCACACTGCGGTAGCTAATCTTGTTTCAGAGCACGGGCTGTAGGCGCATGGGCTTCGGTACTTGGGGCGCACGAGCTTCAGTAGTTGTGGCTCACGGGCTCTAGAGCACAGGCTCAGTAGTTGTGGCAGACAGGCTTAGCTGCTCCATGGCATGTGGGATCTTCCCTGACCAGGGATTGAACTTGTGTCCCCTGCATTGGCAGTTGGATTCCTAGCCACTGCGCCACCAGGAAAGTCCCATGAATATTTCTGTCTTTTAATTTGGGTGTATAGACCATTTTTATTTAGTGTGAATGTTGATAGGATTAGGTTTTAGCCTGTCATCTTACTATCTGTTTTCGTTTGTCCCAACCCAATAAAAAAAAAGGGAGGGAAGACAAGAGATTTGAGCAGATACTTAACCAAAGATGACATTTGAGTGACAAATAAGTACATGAAATGATTCTCAACATCATTTTTCATCATGAAAATGCAAGTTAAAACCACGAAGAGATACCACAGCAGACCTCCTAGAACGGCTAAAATGACTGCCCTTAGCTAGTGGTGGAACTCTCATATACTCTTGGTGAGAATGTGAAATAGTACAAGCACTTTGGAAAACAGTTTGGGTAAACACACCCCTGACATATGACCCAGACATTCTACTTCTAAGTACCCAAGAGAAAAGAAGTCTTATGTCCATACAAATGCCTGTACATTTATGCTTGCAGCAGCTTTATTTGTAATAGTCCAAACCTGGAAACAACTAAAATATCTACCATCAGGTGAAGAGATAAATTATTTGTTTATCCATACAATGGAACAGTACTCAGCAATTAAAAGAAATGAACTGTAGGTAGATGCTACAACAGGGAAGAATCACAAAATAATTACAGTAAGTCCCCTACATACAAACGAGCTCCGTTCCAAAAGAGCATTCGTAAGTCCAGTTTGATCGTAAGTCCAACAAAGTTAGCCTAGGTCCCCAGCTAACACAATCGACTATGTAGTATACTGTACTGTAATAGGTTTATAATACTTTTCACACAAATAATACATAAAAAACAAACAAAAAAATAAAGAAAACATTTTTAATCTTATAGTACAATACCTTGTAAAATACAGTACTACCATACAACAGCTGGCACTTCTTAGCAGTATCAGCTGTACCACCACCGCTTTTACGCTTGCTTCCAGACATCCTGAGCTTGAAATAAAGACACTGCACTACTGTACTCTATACACTACTGTAAAGTACACAAAAGCACAACCGCTTGTAGAGGATGCACGCACGTGACAATGTACGCCAGATACGTGAATTAACTTATGTGACTGGATGTGCAAATGAACATTTGCATCTTTGAAAGTTCACAACTTGAAGGTTCGTAGATAGGGGACTTACTGTATTCTGAGGGAAAGAAGCCAGACAAAAAAACTGTACATATTTTATAATTCCATTTAAATTCTAAACATGCAAATTAATCTGGAGTGACAGAAAGCAACATCAGTGGTTTCCTGGGAGGGAGGAGCAGGGAAAGAGGCAGGAAGGAGAAAGGACATGAAGATACTTGTATAATGGATTTGTTCATTTTCTAGATTGTGGTGGTGGTTTCACAAATGTATTTATGTCAAAACTTCCAAACTGTGCGCTTTGTGCACTTTATTATATGTCAGTTACCTCGATAAAGCTGTTTAAAAAATACATTTCAGACTTGCAATTTACCACCAAGAGAATACAAAGAAGAACTAGGCATTCCAAAATACCAGAGAAAAATAAAATGGTAAACAGCTCCCAAAGCCAGAGACAAGGAAAACACAGCATAAATAACAGATGTATCAACAAACATGTCTGTTTTGACAATAAACACTCTATTTAAAGACAATACAGTTATGCACTCTTTACACAAAGTATATCTAAAATAAAGTACTTGAACGTTAAAAAGAAAAGGAAAACAAAAATATGTTGGGCAAACATAAACACTAAGAAAAAGTGTTGGTAAAAATCAATAATCAGATAAAACACTAAATATCAAAAACACACAATATCAAAAATACTAAAAAAGAGAAAGAGCAATCTGGTCTGAGGAACAGTTCAAGACGCAGGAAAGGCCTAACAGGGATTAACCTTTAGGCAGTAAGTAACTTACCATCAAAATCCAGAAAGCAAAACTGTAGGAAATACCACAGTAAATTAACAACTGAAATATAAAGGCAAGAGACTTGAAACTGTTAAGCCCAAAGCCCAAGGTATATAAATCATGTTCTGTTTAATTTTTCCAGGGGCTGGTGCCTCCATACCTGGAGCAACTTGACCCAGCCAGCACCTAAGAGGTGATTAGCATGTTCTGCAACTTCGAATGTTTTTTAGCACCGTGAATGCCTGTATTAAAGTCGTCAAGAGTACGTTTGGCCTCCTCCAGGTCCTGGCCACCGTGAGCCGTCCTGCAGCACTGAGCACTGAGCCCAGTCCCAGCTCTGGAGCACACGTTTGCTGCCATCACCCTTAATCCAACAGGGAAACCGAGGCTGGGAGAGGCCGAAGGACTTGACCGACTGCACAAAGGGAGGGCGGGGCCGGGATCCGAAACGGACTTCCCTTGCACACAGGCACCAGGTGAGAGCCGGACATTTACAGAGGCAGATTCCTGAGTATTTCTGAAGTGCTCTCAGGTCCCAGAGCTGCCGCCCCATCTGACTGGAAAGCGCTCCAGGTCTAAGTGCAGCAGGCCCGGCTGAGTCGCAGGGGTGTGGAGGACAGAGTGTGTGTCAGACAGAGAGGGGGCGCGCGTCCGTGAATGTCTGTCTGTGGGCGCCTGGGTCTGGGGGCTGAGGTCCCTGCCCTCCCACCTGTAGCCACCACCCTCCCTGTTGAGACAGCCGGGGTGGAGGAAGGGTCCTGTCCCCTCCCCCCGCCCCCTGCTCCCTCAGGCCCTCCCCCACGGGGCCACCCTCCCCTTGACAATGAGCCTGTGCGCTCAGAGGTGACCTCGGTGTTGCGCCCGTCCTCGCGCTGGAGGAACGCCTCAGGGCTGGGATGGCGCCGACCCAGCTCCCAGCTTGTGGGAGGGGGACACAGGGATGCATGTGAAATGTTAAGTACGGCTTTGGAAGCAGCTCGGCTCTTCCGCTGATGACAGGTTGCCTTGTTCCAGATGGTTCCTGTGCGTCTCCCCCCTCGTTGGTATGCTAATTTATTCTGACTCAGCCCCGGCTGCTGCACGGCGGGCTGGAGCACACCTCGACGCCAGAGCAGCCCCCGGAGGCGGGCCCCCTCCCCGGGCTGTCACCGAGCGGGGGGATAGAGGGAACAGTAGGGGATGTGACTTCGGCATCAGCCAGAGCAGGCTGTAATTTCCCCTCTGGCGGCCCTGACATTCACCGCAAGTCCTCGGTCTGTGACAGAATCCACAGAGCAAAGCCAGAGATGGGGGCTCTGGGAACAGCGGGTCCGGAAAGTTTCTGATAGAGCATCAAATGTAGTTAAAACGTACGCAGGCATCTGAAAAAAGACCCCAAACAAGGGGACTTGAACGTGACATTGCTTGGTCCAGGTCAGCGTCTCTAGGCCACGTGACACCCCGAGCTGCAAGCCCGGGTCCCGGCCTCGTTGTGGCTCCAGGCACCAGGCCGTTACCTTCGTCCACCGGTCCAAGGCCACTGGTCCACCACGGCTCACCAGGACCCCGCCGCGCACTCTGGCAGACACCACCGCCTCCCACCGCGAGGCCCGCGGCCCTGCCCAGAGGCGCTTACCGGCCACCGGAGGAGGCTCGGCCGCGGCGCGGGGCAGGCGGAAGTGCCGGGTCACTCCCACGAGCAGCCCTGGTGCTGTGATGCAGCACAGGCAGGGGCCAACACCCAGCCCCGGTTAGGGCTGGGGTTAGAGTTAGGGGTGGGTTAGGGGCCCCGGTGGGAGTGAGGCCAGTGGCCCAGCAGCCAGCAACCGTGAACCAGTGCTCCCTGCCCCCGGCACCCCCCCCACACACACACACACACACCCCGGCTGCTGGGATCACCTCCAGATGGACGGCTCACTCCCTACCTGCCCCAGGGCCAGCTTCTGCGCAACAGCCACCCCCGGAAAGGGGAGAGGGCGGCGGGGCAGCTTCTGGTCCCATCCTAGCAGGCAGCTCTTACCTAAATGGCCACCCCGGCCTGCCCATTTCCCTGGGAGCCTGGGAAATAGGTGTTTAATCTGGCGAGGCTCCCAGTTAAAACAGCCCCACCACGACCACCCCGCAGCGGAAGCCCGGCCAGGCCCTCCCCAACCACTGCCGGGCGCCCTCCTTTCTCCACCCCCCAGACTGGTAAGGTCCAACGTGAGCCCCTGGGCAGGTACACTCTCCGCCCACAGGGAGCCCCGCCCCCTGCAGACACAGAGTAACAGGGTAACAAAGTTGCCGGGTGAGCGGGTGAGCGGCGTCTGAGCTCTCCGGGCACTGTCTGCGGTTTCCTGGCAACGAGGGCGGGGCCTGCATCCACAGAGGAGGAGAGTCTGAGCCAGGCCCTGGGCACTGGTCTCGCGGAGCCGGGCTCAGCAGGAGGCAAAGGCTGAGCCCCGACCCCCGGGATCGCGATGGAGATGGATGAGGATGTGTGCGGAGGCCCCAGGGCCCCTGATGCCACGGGGACACAAGGAGAGGTCAGAGCGCGCTGGTGTCCTGGGGGCTTGGCCGGCCCCTGAGGCCCAGGTCCTCTCCTGGTCTTCGGGCATCCAACAAGCACGCAGCTGTCGGGCCACATTCCTTGGGGGCGGGGGGGGGGGGCACTAACGTCCAGTGTCACCCGCCACAGTCCTCTGCTGGAGACTGTCCAGGCCGTGAGAGTGGTCTGCCCTTGGCTCCAAGGGACGGAGGCGGACGAACGAGCCAGAGGCTCTGCCCCCACCTTCTGTGTCCACAGCACCCAGAGAGAATGACGTCTTCCCTCCCAGGAACGGGCAGCAAGCTGATGCCGCCTGCCACGTGGTAGCAAGAGGGAGGGTGACCTCCCATCCCAGCCTGCCCAGGACACCCGGTGCACCTGGGGTCCCTGCGTATCTATAGGAGCACCCCTCTCGTGCCGCAGTGTCAAGTTTGCACAAGAAGGTATAGGGGCCCTGAGGCACCCACCCCGGCTCCCAGGGCCAAGGGAAGAAGCACCCGTGATGGAGAGAAGGCCCGTGTGAAGGACGAACAGGGACTGTGGGAGAGAAGCCAGCCTGGCAGGCAGGGGACACTCAGCAGGGCGTCTGCGGGAGAGGCGTTTGCAAGTGCAGGGCACTTGGACCGAGGGGCCCTGGGCTGCCACACTGGGGGAGCAGATTTAACCCTGCGGGGAATAGGGAGCCATTGAAGGTTCAACAGCATGAAGTGATCAACAAGTTCTTTCAGGTTCATCAGGCAGCCCTGAGGGGTCAGCCCCCTTCCACCTGTTGTGACCCCAGCTATGCCATCCTGCCTATTTGGGAGGTTTGTTAAATTAACACCTGTGCAGTAGAGAACAGGTGCTGGAAGGCCAGCCACGGTTCAACAACAGACCACGAGAGAAATGGAATAGAGAGCTTCTCTACTCATGGGCCCTGGAGGAGGCTCAGCGCAACCCCCCCCACCCCCGTGGGGCCATTCAGGGAGGGCAAGGCAGGTGGTGCAGAGAGAGGCAGGACCTGGGAACACGCCTTCATCGGCGTTCCTGGGTGCAGTGCTTTGGAGCTCCCAGGCTGGGGTTGGACTGGTCGGTTCAAACCAAAAGAGTGGGGTTTTGGTGAGTCCCCCGGGGGTCGGATCCAAGGGGCTGTAAGTCATATGGGGCCATTGGGAGCCACCCCGAGCTCGTGCTTCCTAATATCCCTGCGGCTGCTCCCCCAGGGCGAGGGCTTACAGGGGGGCCGGGGTCCGTCCAAGGTCTCCCAGGCCGCTTGGCCAAGCAAAATGGATCCGCGGCTGCCGCTGAGCTAAACTCCAGACCATCCCGCATTCAGTGAGCTGGGGAGAAACGAGGGAGAGAGAGGATGTGGGGATATAGCGTGACGTCCCACGTGGTGGCAGTCACGGCGTCGGTGCTGGTGGCACCCCTGGCCCCACCCCTGGTCACCCAGACTCTTCAGTTCCTGTCATTTTCCAAGCCTGGTGCTGCAAACTCCCTGGCAGCTGCGTGAGCTGCCTGAGGTCTGGCCAATAGGTCCCCTTTCTGCATAAATGACCCGCAGTTGGAGGCTGTTGCTTCAAGAGACTTGAACGACCCCCCCGCGAGGCGTGGGGTGAGGGTCAAGTCTCCGTGGAAATGGTGTGGGCTGGACTGGGTTTCCTGGCCCCGATGGAAACCCCACCGTCGTCGTTTAGGAGGGAGTGTTCCCGCCCAGCACGTGTGGTATCGGCTTTGAATTGTCGGAGCTGCCGGGGGAGGCTGGTAGGGAGAGCCCAGGCGGGGCGCTGAGCAGACAGGATGATTCCAGCTGCTGCGTGGCCGCCGTCACAACTGGGGCTTCAAAGAAAGAGAACACACACACTTAGATCCCTAAATGCCTGGTTGCAAGTGTAGCCTGAACCGCAGTACTTGCTGGTACCACGTGGGAAGCCACCTGAACTTTAGAAGACACGGGAACGGGGGCTGGGACCACACTCGGGTTCCTTCAGGTCACAGGGTCAGCTCTGGGACACAGAGCCTCGCAGGGCCTCTGATGGGTCAGGACAGACCTCCAGGAAGAGACTTTGGAGGGAGCCTCGAGTGTCACTGAGGTCCCCACATCAGAGAGGGCTTCAGGGTGCCTGGGGTAAATGGAGCTTGGACCTGTGCCCCCCCAGGTGCATCCAGGGGCTCCCCCCGCCCTCCCGCACCTGTCTTGGCTTCCTGAGGGAATAGCTGGAAAAGCATCCATCGACATCCATGCCAGCTGCCGCCCTGGGCCCAGGAGCACCGCGGGCATCCGGCGCTCTCCCTCCTGCCAACCCCCAAAGTCCCCACGGTCCTGGAGGAATTGGAGAGACGGAGTCATAACAAGGCTTGGAGAAGCACTGACGCCCAAGCACGGCTGGTGCAGCCCAGAGACTGGCGTGGGTGTCATAAATGTCACCCGGCTGACCCCAGCCACAGCTGCTGTTCCAGACCCAGGTCCATACAAGCACCTGGTGCCTGCCTGCAGACAGATCTGAGGAAGCTATTGCCCGTCTCCAGAGAACCAGGACGTCAACGTGTCCCCACCAACTCCTCACAGGCGCACACCGGCCCCTCTGTGCCACGGTATGGCCCACGGAGGTCTTGATGGTTTCACGGTAACCCAGACAAGGGGAACAGGACGTGGGTGCCCTGCCTGCGGAGGGCGGGACGTGAGGGTCCAGTGACCCGGGACGTGGCAGGATAGACCCCTTTGCCCCTGAACTTTAAGAAAAAGGCACCGAGCTCAGGTGCCTTGGCGGGCGTGGAGGAGAGGGCTCCCCAGTGAAAAACCCCCAGCTCCAAGTGGGGAAAAGCCAAGAGCAAACCCTACAGCAGGTCCCTGATGACCGAGGGGCACCCGGTGGCTGAAGGAGGCAGGTAGGAGTCCCGTGTGCCGCCTCCGAAGTCCCGGTGGGAGGGTCCCGACGGGGGACCCCATGCAACAGGTAGCGGTCCTCACTTTGAGAAACAGCTCCTGGCTTGGGCCAGGTGGGCTGAGGACACCAGACGGTGGGACACCGAACGCTCGGGTGGCCAGCCGGCCCAGCGTGAATGGGTGCTGTCCGGACCACGGGCTGGGCTGGGTCCATGCTGCTCCATCACCAAGCGGGTGTAGTGGGTCTCCCTCAGGTGTCCAGCACGGCACCCATGGCTTCATCTGTGGCTCCCACGCTGGGGGAGAGACCACCAGGTAGCGCCCAGTTTACAGGGGGCTCTGTACGGCCTCGGGGACCCGCTGCAGCCACGACTACCCAGGGGACACTGCCGGCTGCCTGGGGCAGGTTGGTTACACTGGATCTTTGCCATCATGGATGGACGGCCATTCTGTCTCCAGCCCCTCCCCCATCAGGGGCTTTTGTCTTACTGTCCATCAGGGTGTCCGTGGCGGCTAACTTCATACGTCACCGTGACTGGCCTGGGAGGTCGGGGTACCCGGCGCGACATTTTTCTGGGTGTGTGAGGTGTTTCCGGTTGGGCTCGGCGTTTGAATCTGCTGGCGGCCTGACTGAGGTCGGCCTCGTCCGGTCCCGGAGGCCTGAGTGCGGCCCAAAGCCGAGGGGGACCCCTCACCGCCTGTGTGACTGTGCGGCTGGGGCCGCGGCCTCCTGCCCGCGGGCCTCCTGTTCTCTGGCCTTCAGACCTGGACTGGGATCTAAACGCCTGTCTGTAGCTCTCAGATCTCAGCCTTCCATCCACACCACTGGCTCCTGGTCTCCAGCCTGCAAATGGCAGTTCGTGGGGCCTCTCAGCCTCCAGACCACCCGAGCTCACTCCTCACAATAAACCTCTTTCTAAAAAGACACCCCTACTAGTCTCTGGACACTAGTTCTCTGGCGAGCCCTGACTACTCATCTACCCCACACACCACTCCTGACGCCGAGCTCACGCTGGAAGGAGAGCCAGTGTCTTATCCCAAATGTGCAACGGGCCCCAGGGGGAGGCAAGAATTGTGGAGACACCAAGGGGGCCCCAGTGCCCCCCCACACACACAGAGCCTCCACCCCATGCTCCGAGTCGTGGGGAACGGGAACGTGGACCCCAGCGCAGGGCCCCAGCACAGGCATCCTCACCAGCAGGGCTGGCTCCCCGCGTCGGCGCCCATGCCCGTCGATTTGCCCCCGGGAGCCCCGAGGGGTCCACCACCTGTCCCGGACCCCCTGCTCTGCCCCGTCTCTGGTCGGCCCCGCCCACGCCCGGCGCGTCCTCTGGGACTGCTGGCCCCTAAGAGGACCCAAGGCACCGAATGAGGTTGTCAAATGCCCTCTTCAAGTCCGTGGTAATTACTTCCACAGGGTTTTCGCGTCCCTGAGGGGTCGGATAGCCACGCCCCACCGTCCAGGAAGGCAGTATTTTACCATCAAGGACACGACCCTGGGTATTTACAGACGGTAATGAGACTGTCCACTGCTCGATGTTACCATAAATAAGCAGTGAAAACTGCTGAGTTTCACGCAATTCCCCCTGATTGCCTGGAAGGCGTCATTATTTTAATAAAAAAAAACTAATCAGCCAGACTCCCCGGCATCTCAGGCTCAGCGTTAATTACATAGAGGCTGGTGGGTGGGAGCTGACTGTCGCGGGGTGGGGTGGGGGGTTCTTTTATGTTAAAAGGAGTAAATTAAAAGAAAGAGTAGGACTTTCCGCACCTTAAAAATAAAGGTGATGTACAGGATGTCCTCCTGACCCAAGGGACAGACACTAAAGATCACCTTCCCATTGTCCACCTGGCCTTCGGAAGTCATGACCCACAGCCCTTTTCCCATCCAAGGTAGCAGTGCATCCCCCTCAACATGAATGTTTCTTGGTTCCCCTTGTAGCTGGAGAGGGCCGGGCAGCACAGTTTGGACCAACATGATGTTAGTAGAAGTACTGGGGAGGTTTCCCAGAAAGTCATACAAAAGGTGAAAGACTCAGTCATCAGGTTTGCCTTCCTTTTTCACTCTCTTTTGTCTTCTGTCCTGCCCCCGCTTCCTGCTGGAACACAGATGTGATATGGGAGGCAGAGCAGCCATATTGTGACCGTGAGGCTATGACCCGAAGGACAAAAGCCACATTAAGGATGGCCAAACAGAAAGAGTTGAGTCCTTGCATCACCACGGAGACGCTAAACCAGAGTTTGGAATCTGTCTACTTTGGTGACTGGTCAAGGCTCAGGTGCCCATCCTCTCTTGTAGATGTCAAGGCCCTGGGGTCCTCAGCCTGTCACTCCAGGAGGTTGCTTCCCGAGGCCATGGTGGAGTGTGGGGGCCAGTGTCAGAAGAGTAGGGGGCTTCACCCCAGACTGCAGCTGGCTTCCCCCAGTCAGGGTCAGGGTCAAAGCTACAGCCATCCTTTCATGGTGAGAGTGAATGCCCATCCCACAGCCCCTCCCGTCCTCAGAAGAAATCGTCACACCCCTGCCCTCCCCGTCCAGCAGGGAGTCCAGCAGGGGTCCCCAGGGTGCCCTTCTGGGGATCGGGAAGGTCCATCCACCTGATGGGAGACACTTCTCCCAGCGCCAGGCGGAACCTCCCACACTGGTCTGAAGGTGGGTGATTCAGAGTCTGGAGCGCTGCCAGACACCCCTGCTTCCCTGTGATGCATACAAGGCCCCAGCCCCTTCCCCGCTCACATCAAGGGCTCTGCGCCCAGCGAGGTCTTTGAAGCCACACGGGGCGGGCGCGCCACTGGGGATGAGCCTCAAAGGCTCTCGAGGATGCTTGGGCCAGTGGAGCCTCTGAGGTCGTCCAGGCCAGCCCAGCCCCGAGGAAGGTCCCGCTGCAGCCCCCCTGCGGGGGCCCGACCCCCTACATCCCCTCTAATTAGCAGTCCCCACGCTGACAAGCCGCGCAGGAGCCAAATGGAGCCTTCGAGAGGTCAGCTGATGGAACTGCGGTGGGAAATCTACTTTGTAATAAAACTGTTCATAAAAGTGAGATGTCGGTTGAAGGCTGCGTTTCCACGGGGAATCCGTTTGTATGTCACCGCCTGTCTTGGAGAAGCAGGGGCCTCTCCGCTCACTTTCCGGCCGGGCACGGCAGGGCGTGCGGGACCTCAGGGGTTTCACAGGGGCAGGGGACCCCATGAAGCTGCAGTTTAGAGGGACCCCAAACGCCTCTGCTCCTCCCGCCCTCGGCCCTAAACGGGAGCCGTGGGGACCGACCCCTGTGGGTCCACCAGCAGGGCAGGGTCCAAAGAGCAGGCTGGGGCGGCAGGCGGGCGGGAAAGAGGGGCGCGGAGGTTCTCCCCCAGCGCTCCTCTGCACACCCCAGGCTACGTAACCTCAAGTTGCGCGACGAGGCGGACTCCAGTATCCACTTCACAGGGCCCTCCGTGGAGCCACTGGCCCCAGTACCGGTGGCCGAGTGGGCAGAGGAGCGGGTCTGTGGCCAGTTCCTGTGTCTGGAGGCTAATTTCCCGAGGAGTCTGGACTGTGCACAAGAAGGGGGGATCTGGGGGATCTGCCTGTGCCAGGCGTGGGGAGGAGCCCCAGGCACGGGAGAGGCGGTCCCGGCGCGAGCCGTAAGGGGTCACTGGCGCAGCTGCGTCAAGGGCGCCTGAGGCTGGAGATGTCTGGCCAGGGCTCTACACGAGGCCTCCCGTGTGGCCTGGGCTTCTTCAAGGCGCGGCGGCCACGTTCCCAGGGCCTGCCCCAGAGAGCCAGGTGAAGCTGCAGCTCCTCTACAGCCGGGCCCGGCAAGTCGCACAGGGTCACGTCCCCCACGTCTGGTTAGGTGGGGAGACCCAACGAGACCCGCCCTGTGCCAGGGAGGGAGGTGGGCTCTACCGCTCCGTGGCGGCGGGGTGGCGGGTGTGTGCACCTGGACGGGCCTTAGGCGGACGGGAGAGGCCCCCCCAGCCGCGAGGGCCCCCTCCCTGGTCATTACAGCCCCGTGCGGTCGCCCCCTTGGGTTGGGCTGGACTAATTCTCACGCTTCCAGGGACGAAAATACTGCAGGAGAGATGGGGGGGTCGCTTCTAAGATTAGGTTAAGAAAAGAATGGCTTCCGTCCTGTGGCCTCCCCTGCTGTCCCCCACCCCGGCCTCCCCGGGGGAGCCGGCTGCCATGTCGCGAGGCAGCCCCGTGGAGAGGCCCAGGCGACAAGGAGCGGAGGCCTCCTGCCAACAGCCGGTGAGGGAGCCCGGGTGGATCCTTCCCCAGTGGAGCCTTCAGGGGGGCTGCACCTGTGAGACCGGAGCCGGAGGCACCTACCTGTCTGAGCCACACCTGGATTCCCGGCTCACACACGCTGTGAGGTGGTGAGTGTTGCTTTCAGCTGTTCAGCGCCGGGCAGTCTGTTACACAGCCGTAGATAGCTAGTACATCCCTGCGGTGTGGGGGCAGCAGGGGCACGGCTCGGACATTGTGGTTATCCTTTGAAGAATCCGTCTTGTTGAGAGACACTTAGGAGGCACCTGGGATTTGCAGGTGCGCGGACGGGGGCGTGGGTCGGGAGCGACAAGCCTGGAGGCGCGAGGCCCGTGCGGCCGGGAGCGCGCGAGTGTCCGCCGCTCGGCTGCCCCGCTTTGCGTGCGTTTGCACGGGGGGCTCACGCACGGGCCTGCAGACAGTCCCTGCCGCCCTGGGTGCTGCCGGGAACGGGCCCGCCGCACTGCAAGGGCGCCCTCCCTAGTCACAGCCCCTCCTGTCCTCACTCCTGTGGGCCGGACACTCCCCGGGGCAGGAGAAGCCCCGGCCTCCCGGACGGTGGGCCGGGGGGAGGCATGGCGGCCCCCAAGTTCCCCTGGTCAGCCAGCTGGAGGTGAGGGCAGACCAGCGGGGCAGGTGGGGGCCCTGCTGGCAGCCGGAGGACCCTGGGGTCCCGAGTCTGGAGGCGGTGGATTCCGCAGCCCCGAATGCCCTCCCGCCACAGCGCCTTTGCCCTCGGCTGCTGCACCCTCTGCGGTGAGGGGAGACCCCAGAGGAGGGGCCTCCTCTGCCCTGCTCCTCGGGAGCCCCAGTGCCTGCACGTGGCCACCCCCGCGCCGCTTCCGTGCCTCCCCGCCTGCAGCCTTCATCGGCCAGCCTCCCGCCTTCCTCCCTCCTAAAGGCCTCTGCGGGGACCGGCAGCCCCGCCTCAGAGCTCCCAGCCCAGCCCAGCCCGAATGCCTCCCTGCCCCCAGCCCACCCTGCAGGCCAAGGCCCTCAGCCCCTGGGACCTCATCCCTGCGTGGCTGTGGCTGTGGCGGCAGCGCGGTGACGCTGCTCCCGCCACCGCAGCCCCCAGGGTGCCTCCTGTCCCTCTGCGACGGTCCAGGCGGGACTTTTCCCAGGAGTTCTGTCCCCGCGCTGCAAGCGCCTCAGGGCAGGCGGTGCCCCTCGGGGGCCCGTCCCTGCCGCGACGTCACGCGGGCTCTGTCGGTGGTGCCGCCGACCGCGGGGGCCGCAGAGTGGTGGCCACTGCCTCTCAGGGGGAGGGGGGAGCGAGCCTGAGCATCGGCGCGGTGGGAGGTAGGGGCCGGGGGCCCCTGGCAGCTCTGGGTCTGCTCCCACCCACCCCCAGTCCAGGCGAGCACACCCGTCGGGGCTGCGCTCAGCCTGCGTCTGCCAGGGTGGGGGCCGCAGGCCTGGGCTCCCCGCGCTCCCCGCCGCCCAGCTCTTTCCTCGAAAGGGAGATAGTCTCCGCAGAGCAGCTCACCCCAGGGCAGGCACCTGTGGGCAGGTGAGCCGGGCACCGAGACGTCCAGGGACCCGCCCGAGGCCCGCCTGAGTGCGTCCCGGGCCAGGAAGCCGCACCGGCAGGAGACGGCCAGGCAGCAGAACAAGGTTCCTCTCGGGCTGCCCGCGCGCCCACCCGGCCGGCCAGCGGCCACCTCTCCCCGTCTCGAGACGCTCTCCTGCCCAGCTAATCCAGCTGGGGTCTTCTCAACCTCACTCTAATTTACAAGGCAGCTGGAGCACAGGATACTTTTAATAAAAATGAGGTACGAGCAGATACAGGGGATTAATCGTTGTATTATGATTTTATAGTTCTCCATATACAGCGGCACGGAAAAGGCAGTGAGAGCGGAGCCACTTCAGGCAGATAAAATGGGACATTTATTTTTAATGGAAAGAGAATTTCAGGACTCGGCCAGCCGTGGAGAGAGCTGCTGAGGCCTCACTGGTGGGACAAAGGCGGGCCAGAGGCGTGGTGGCCTTGGTGAAGAGCCCCTCCCTCGGGGTGGGGTGGAGACCCCCGGGGCTTGCCAGCGCTGCTGCGGGGAGGTCTCCAGGTGGGGATTTCCCCCCACGTCAGCGGGGCACGAGGCCCTGCTTGAGACAGCGACCAGGATGCGGCCTGGCAGGCCTAAGCCTCAGTTTCCCACCTGTACAGCGTGGTGGGATGAGCAGAGTTAGGAACAGCTGAGGCCCCTCAAGGCCCAGGGGAGGGACGTCACAAAGCGTGACCCGCCAGAGCCTCTGCTCCTTTCCTGGGGAGCAACATGTATTGAGCAGCTACTGTCTTCCCTGAAATCACAGCTCTGCCTTAAACTCGACCCCAACCTGGCTGGTGGCAAGGTCGTGGGCCTGCCTTAGCCAGGCGGGCCTGGCCTCGGACGCCTTCCTCTCACCTCCACCTCCAGGACCTACCAGGCTGCTTCGGACCAGCTCGGAGCTTGAAAAATGCACCATCGGTGGAAAGAGAGCCGAAGGCTGCAGCAGCGGGGAACCCCCGGGCTGTCACCGGTGGGTCAGGGATCTGGCCTAGGGGGTAGGTGGGGTGGCAAGGAGGGCAGAGCTTTGGGGACGTGGAGGGCTTTGGGGGAGAAGAGGACCAAGGCTCTCATCCCAGAGCCCTGAGGTGCCTGTCCCGCCCTGTCCAACCTGCAGCCCTAACGGGAAGAGACAACACAGACACCAACTGGCCTTCCCTGGCCCCCAGGCTTCTGTGCAAACCACTGTCTCTACCCACCACCTGCCCGTCCACACGGCTCTGCTGCTGACCGAAGACCTCCCGTCCAGCCAGCGAGGTGCAGGAACGCACGGACCGAGCCTGGTGCCCCCCGATCCTGCAGCCACCTGATGGGACCGTGACACGGCCTCCAAAGAGGGGGCTCAGCGCCAGCAGGGTGGTCACACCCTGTGGGGTCCGGGGGGGTCCTCCGGGATTCACAGTGGTCCGGGGACCCAGGGCTGGAAACCATGGAGGAACCATGGTTACCCGAGGGACCCCTAAGTCACCCTGGGAGTCCAGGCCTTAAACTGCAGGTGGTCAGCTGACCTCAGAGCCTGGCCGAGGACAGCGCCAGTGGCGGCCCAGTGCCTCCAGGCCTCCCAGACAGGCTCACCCGCCACCAGACCCCGAGGGTGCTGAGCCAGTGTTAGGACCGGCCTCTGAGGACCCGGATTCACCTGAGCCTCCAGAGCCGACTAGATCACATCCTGTACCTCACCTGGGAGCAGGGGAGGTGGGGGAGGGCCTCTGGGTCCTGCACATCAGAACGCAGAGGCAGCGGAGGCTCCATGAATGAAGAAGTTGATCAATTGCTCAACTGAGAAACACAGAACAAACCTCGGAACCAGCGCCAGTGGAGCCCCCCCCGCCCCCCGTGCCAGGGCGCCTCCAGAACCGGGAGGCGGCTGTGATGCTCCCACTTTCTAAATCACGCAAATTAATTTAGAAAGCAGAACGGCTCTCGCAGCTAGACTGCAGATTTCAAAACAGCTTAACAAATTACCAAACCCCCTTTAAGAAGACAAATTACCCCGGCTCCGCCGCGCCTGCCTGGTTAATTATGCATGCGCTTTTGTTAGGCCTTGTTGAATATTCACTAGCTGCAGGTTTGCACTCAAGAACCACAGCCTTGCTCTGTGCTGGGGCGGTGGGGGGTGGGGGCAGCATTTGTGCCCCCTGCTGTCCCGGCACCCAGGCACCTCGGGCCTTGGGACCACCGTGCAAGTTCCCCCCTCGGCCCCCCGGCAGGTGCCCCCACCTGACTGACCGCGGACCGGTCACATCCGGTCTCTCTCCCAGCGTCCCTGCACGTCCCCGGGTCACACTGGGCACCACTGCCTGTGCGGGGCAGACCCTGCACCCTCCTCCTGTCCCGGACTCGGCCGCCTGGGGGGGTCGGTATTGCCGGTGACAGCGGTGACAGCCGTCCCCTGGGGCCCGCCGTCAGCCACCCCGGCTGCCCCCTGTCCCTCCTGACCGCCCAGCGTCCGCTGATTCCTTCCTTCCCTCGCACTGACCGGGCTCCAGCCTCACCCGTCCCCGCACGGGCTCTCACGCCTCCATCCCTGACCCCAGGTGTCCAGCCCACAGGGGACACCCGGCCTGTGCGCTACCGGCTCGGCATGGGCTGGTGCCCCGGAGCAGATGACACCAAGTGACCGGGAGTCAGGGCCGCACAGCCAGGCCGGAGCTCAGGCAGCCGGACAGGTCTCGGAAGGAGCGCCCTCCTTTTCCGAGGTGGGGTCTCCAGTCCAGCGCACTCACTCGAAAACCTCAGAACCGCGGAACGTCAGAGCTAGACGCGCCTCAGCTGCCGCCAGCCCCGCCTGCCCCTGATGGGAGGCAGGCAGAGACCTGGGGCAGAAAGGACCCGCCAGGCACCAAGGCAGCTGGGCCACCTGCCGCAGGACCCAGGCCGCCCCCCCCCCGGTCCCTCAAGGCCCTGCTCTGCCGCCCCCGCCCTGCCCCGCAAGCTCCCGTGGTTTAGACAGCGCTGGGCATCAACTCTGAACGTCTCTCACAGATGTTCCACCCGGTGAAGCCCACATGAAGGGGACCAAAGGGGACAGGGCAGCAGCTGTCGGCCGCTGGACCCCACGCTTCCCCCTGGACTTGCGGAGCTCTGAAAACGGGCCCTGCTCCCCAGCGCACACGCACACGTGTGTACATGCCTATGCACGTGTGCACACGCCCCCCGACACGTGCCTACGCGTGCAGGCACCCCGTGTACGCAGGAGCACGCGCACGCACACACGTGTGCACGCTCACTCGTGCTCGCGGCCACACAGAGGCCCTGGAAGCCCCGGCCGCGGCACCACCTCGTGGCTCCAGGGCAGGGACCCGACCCGCAGGGCCCACTCCTCGTGGAGGAGCTGTGTGGACAAGAGAGGAAGGGGGACTTGGTCAGGGTGTCCCCGCGAGCTGGCGGCCAGGCTGGACAGGGCTCCCCTCAGGCCTGGGACGAGGACGAGCTGGGCCGGGCAAGCCAGGCTGGTTCATGCGGGGACAGGGGTGCAGGGGTGCAGGGCGGCCCCTCCCCGGCCCCGCGTCCCCCCTCCCGGCAGCCCCCGGCCTGTCTTCACCGTAGTAGGGCCCAAACCCGCACACCTCTCTTCCCTCCCCGTGCCCTGGCCCAGCCCCCGAGCTTGTGTGGTGGGTGCACTGTGGCCCTCCAGGTGCAGGGGCGCTGCTCCCTGCGGCAGGGTGAGGTCTCCAGCCCCTGCCTCACCTCCCTCCCGGGGCTCAGGACCTGCCTAGTCCTGGGTGCGGGGCCCTGACTCTGGACGTGCAGCCCTCCCCCTCCACCCCAGCCAGCCACCTGTCCCTAGCCCTGTCCGGGGCCACATCCAAAGGCAGGTGGAGAAGACTCCGCTCCCCGCTCCCCTGGGGTACCTCTTCACCCCAACCCCCTTCCTCCCCCACCCGCCCTGGCCCTCCAGCCTGAGAGGCACCTTAGGGTCGCCACTGGGCTCCCCACCCTTCCCGGGGTGCCCGCGGCCCACCCTGCGCCGGCCACGCAGCCCCGAGGCCCACTAGCCTCCGTGCCCTCCCAGAGCAGCTGGCGGTCAGGCGGGACCCCCCGGGCCTTCTCTGCGAGGGCTGCCAGCAACACAGTAAGTGTCCCCTGGGCGAGGCACTGAGCGGGCACGGAGAGCTCGCCCCTCGGAGCTGGACGGCCTGGCCTGCCTCTGCGCTCACTTGGGGAACTGTCAGTTCAGCAGCCTGGCTGACTTCCTGCTCGGCGGTGGCCTTAAAACTGTCCACACTCAGAAATCACCCCGGGATTTAAAGAAGCGCCGGTGGCAGGTAATTTTTCAGAACTCTCCACACTGCCGCGCGGCGAGCGTGCTCACGCGGGATCATGGGTGGGGTGCGAGAAAGAGAATTGAGACACAGGTCCGGGGGCGCGGCGGCCGGTCACCCGGGAGAGCGCGTGGAGGGAGGCGAGCTGCCGCAGCCTGGCCGGCCGGTCGGGACTCCCCACTCCACCGAGGCCCACCGCACGGCCCAGGCGCCACCGGCTTGCAGCCTACCAGCATGGGGCCCCTCCTACGGGGTCTGGCCGGATGCTTTCCTCCCTCTGGGGCTGCTTGCCCACGGCCAGGTGGCTTTCCCCAAGGGCATCAAGTGCTGATGGCGAGATCAGGCCCCGAGCACAGAAGGGGCCACAGAGGAGCTGTGTCGGGCCTCTTCCGGTGCCACGGCCTGGAGGAGCAAGAGAGAATTAAACACCGCCTGGGGACATTTTCCCAGACTTCCCCCACCGGCCAGCAGGGGAAACAGGAGACCCTCCACGCCTGCCCCACCGCTGCAACCCTCACCCACTCTCTCAGCGCCCTGCTGCCCCCCCCAGCCCCCCCGCCTATTCTCAGCGGGGTCCCCCGGGCCACTCACCACCTTCCTATTCTTCCTGTTCAGGCAGGGGAGACAGGAGAACCCGACGCTTCCCACCCATTGCCAAGGCTCTAGGGAGGGCTGGACAGGGGTCTCGGGGCGGTTGGCGACCCCATGACCCAGCCCCCACCGTGCTGCCCAGGGTGTGACGGTGAGGAGGGAGCCCAGACCCTCTCCCAGGACGCAGTCTGGCTCCCCACACGGCAAAGAAAGACGTGCACGGCTGTGATCCCTGAGAGCCGGTGGCCGGGCCCCCGCAGGCTGGGAGCCCCCTGCCCTGACCGGTGGGGCCCCTGCGTGCACCCCATTCCCTCCGGCACGACCGGGTCAGTCTATTCAGATGTGAGCAGAGGTCTCCTGGGGTCCACCGAGCTGGGCCAGCCGAGGAGCACAGCAGTCCTGAGAAGGGCGTGCCCCCCAGCCAGGCTGGGACCCCCCCAGGGCGTCTCAGGCCCCAGGCACACTGTAGGGGCCTGTGAGTGCGGGGTGTCCTCACCCAGCTGGAAAGTGCACCCCTGGCGGGTCCTGCCTTTGGGAAATGCACTGCCCTCATTGGTTCCCCAGATATCTAGTCGGCTGGGCCTTAGAGTGGCATGGAAGGGCCCTCCTCCGGGTGGGGCCCAGTCCTGCTAACCCCCACCTCACCCCCCATGACCAGCTGGGATGCGCCTGGCCTCCTGGTCCGTCCTCCAGCGCCACCTGGTGGCCGGTCGGCCCACAGCCGCGGCCACCCGCCCGCCTGCCCCTCCTCCGCCTCACCCGCCGGCCGGACAGCTGCAGCCCCAGTCCTGGCTGGAGAGGGACGCCCTTGGTCTGCAAAAGGAGTTCTGCTCATCAGAAGGAGCTCTGTCTCCCGAGGGAAAGACGATAAAAAGAACATCAATGCATGAAATTAGAGCTGCCCCGGGCGGAGAGGGGCCCCGTCCTGATTGCTAATCAAATTCTCATTCCTGAGGATCTTTAAAATCCTTCCTGTGCCGCCGCGTTATTGTCTCGAAAGAGCTGTTATTACTCGTGTAAAAAAAAACTTATAAAAAATTCTAATCAGCGTGGGTCTTAAACCTCGGCATCGGGCGCCCAGCGAGGCACCGTCGGGAGGGCCCTTTACGAGCCATTTCACACCCGGCGGCCGGCCCTCCGCCTCATTGCTTTTGTTGCCCGCCGTAGTGATAAAGACGGTGTTTTGTGAGCCCAGAGTTATTTACTAACACCCAGAATTTTCCACACAACCCCTGGGGCAGCGAGGGCGAGCGCCTGGGAGGCCGGGGACCCCGTCGTTGGCGCGCACGACGGTGTCCGGGCCCAAGTGGCCCCCGCTCCGCCGTCCCCTTCAGCTTCACCTGAATAACTCGCAACTGCACCTGCCTGGCCGGCCCGGGGCAAAGCCGGGCAGGCCCTTTAGCAGGACCGGGCATCTGAGGCGCCCAGCAGCAGGTTGCCAGGTCCTGCGGCAGCTCCCACCCCGAGAGCCTGGGCACCCAGGACACCGCGCGGCTCCTCAGGCCACGGCCACAGGGAGTGTGCAGAGCTCGAGACCCGGACCCGGCTCATCACTCAGTGGGACCTACGGGTCACCCTGTCTCAGGCCCCGAGTTCCCCGTCTGGGGCCCTGGAGTGGTCAGGCTCTCTGGGTTGGAGTCCAGCTCGACAACTCGCCTGAGTGTGACCTGAGTGTTTGCTGGTCCCTGGAGCCCCAGGCCCCCCGGCCGAAGCTGCAGCTGCCAGGCTGGGGGCAGTCCGTGGGCTTGGATGAGGCACCCCAGTCACCGAAGCTTCCTAGTCACGTCCAAGGGGGTCCATCTCCCCACGGCTGTGGGGTCCCCTGGTGGGGGCCGCCGAGCCACCTCTCGCCCCACAGGTCCGCGGAAGCCTGTCCCCGGGAGTTGCTGCTCAGCCTGGGGAGAGACGGGAGGGTCTGTCCTCACGCCATGCAGGGCGCAAGGGACCTGGCCCCTGTGTGCCCCTCCTGGCCGGAGGCCTGGGAAACGCTGGCCGCGTCTACCTCTGAGGGGGACGCTTGCCTTTCTGCCCCTTCCCTACTCAGGCTGCAGGCTCTGCCCGGTGCCCACACGGACGTCCTTCACCGGCTTCTCCAGAGGGTGGGAGGCCAGCCCCGAGGTCAGGGACGAGCACGAAGGCCCAGCAGGGTCCACCGCAGCTAGAGCAGAAGCCCCACCCTCTCCTTCCCCAGGGGAGGCAAAGATGCTCTTTGCTGCCCGTGCTACAGGTGAGAGGGGAGGCCAGGCAGGCAGGGCACCCAGGCGCACAGCCCAGCCCACATCGGGCCCCGCTGGCTGGCCCACAGCACAGCATTTGCAGCCTTCTCTCCCTGGGCCCCGGCCCGGGGCCACCCACCCTCACGGGGATCCGTGTGACAGGGACAGTCGGGCTTGGGCCAGGCGTCATGGCAGGCGTGGGAGGGGTGTGAAAGCAGGTGTCACAGGTGAGCACTGCCAGGGGGGCCTCGGGCTCAGGGATTCCCAGTGGAGAGAACAGCCGCATTCTCTCCCTCTGAGTCGCCGGTGAACCCCTGACGCCAGCAGAAGGAGATCCGTCGAAACGTCCATCTCTCGGAGCCCGCTCGTGCACCTAGGATCCGAAAGAGGCCGACCCGCCTCTCTGTTCAGGACGGGCTGGAGGTGGGTTTCGGGGAGGGGCCGGGCTTCCAAGTCAGAGGGGCAGAGGATGACCCGGGTTGACCCGAAGCCCACCTTTCTTATGGAGGGGCCCGTCTCGGCTTCTTCTGTGCCCGTTGGAAAGTCTGCGGCCGGGCTGCACGGAGGCCAGGGCTGCGGGAGGCCAGTGATTTTTCACAGGGAGAAACAGTGAATTAATTGCGCTGTGAGGCCTCCCCCTCCTCCGATGCCTTTTCTTTAGCTCCAACTGCAGGCGGACGGGCTCCCACACAAAGTCATTTATCCACGCAGCCCTTCAGCAGCCCACACGCACCGCAGACCCTCCTCGGAGCCAGGGCTGCGGGCCCGGGGTGTACAGCCATGGGCCGAGGGCCCTGCCCCCTGGAGCACCTGCCCAGCAGGACTCGTCAAGATGCAAGCTCCAGAGAGGGGCCTGCAGGGACACAGGGGACGTGGCGGGGCCAGACCCAGCCAGGGGTCCCACCGAGGCAACTTTGGGCAGGAGCTGGGGGGCGGGGGCCTGGGCTGGGAGGAGGCACAAAAGGCCCCGAGGTGGGGTCGGTGGTGAGCAGCCAGGGCCCCTGGGCCTAGGGTACGAAGGGCCCCCCCCTGCCGCGGGCCGCAGGGCAGGGAGGGGCCTCTGGGCCTGAGGAGGGAACAGGGGGCGGTTGGTCAGGGGAGGCCAGCGTCCCCAACTCCGGGGAGGGGCACACAGCTCACTCCGCCTCCCTGGCTCTGTTTCCTGCATTCTCCCCAAGTTGCCTGGAGTCCAAATATTCCCACTTTTAAACGCCCCCCCGGGCTGGCGGGGGGGCAGGATGTGGGGCTGAGGAGCACCCCCTGGGAAGAGGCGAGAGCGCTTGCTGATGCGAGGCGAGAAGTCCATCACACCGGCTCCTAATTCCTCGCGGCCTCCTGGGACACGGCCCAGATTAAAACGCATGATCCTCGGATGCCGGGGCCCGCGCGGCTGGTCTCCCTCAGAGCCACGATGGAAGCATAACTCAGCGGGCAGAGTGCAGATTTCCCCCCGGTAAACGCCGAGAAGCACCCGTGCTGACACCCTAGACCATCCGCCCCGGGCCCCGCTTGGACCCCAGCCCCTAACGTGCACTTGGGTCCTGTGGATGGGAGGCCCTGCCTCACTGTGTCCCCGGGGCCCTGACCCAACTGGGCGTGATGGCCTAGTCCGCAGGAGGAGGGCTCGGCCAGAGTCAGGGCTCACCAAGCTTCACGCGCCGGGTATGGACGCGACCTGGTGACCCTGCACCCCAGGGCCATGGCAGGTGGCTCTGGGGGAGGGGGCACTGCCGCCGCCCAGGTCCCCCCACCGGCAGCCCTAGGGGTCAGCGGCTCAGCCAGCTGCCTTGGCCAGAGCATTCCATTCCACTGTCTCATCAAGCACCACCAGCGGCACCGCGTACCTTCTGGCAGTGCAGACTCCGGGCTGCCCAGACCTCCGGAATCAGAGCCCTGCTTTCCCGAGATTCCCAGCCAGATGGCCGGGCTGCATGAGGCCACAGGAGGCCTCCTCTGCCTTCAGTCTGGGCGTCCCTGGCTAATGGAACGGGGCACCCTGTTTCTTGGAAGCGGGGAGCTGGGCCACTGCTGGGGGAGGCACTGAGGCACAGCCTCCACAGGCCACTCGGGCGGTCATGGGCCGAGCTCCCGCGACGGGAGAAAGAGGGCCTTTCCGCTGCCTCTCCCAGGTCCTCTCCCAGCCCGGAGTCCCTCCTGGCCTTCCTGCCCAGCTGCTCCCGCCCGTGGGCCCTCCCACCACAGGCTGCCTCTGTCCTAAGGCTTGGCCGAGCTCCCGCCCCGCAGCACCGGCCTCCCCACTTGTGGCCTCTTCCCAATTCAGAAATTCAGTTCCAACTCCTGCCGTCGCCTCCCAGGACCCCTGACCCGCCCTCCTGCCACCCCCTGGGCCCACCTGGGCGGGGGGGTCCCTCTTGTCTCCCAGCCCACACCTCAGCTAGCTGGACCCTGCTCGCCCGGGGCCTGGCACGGGGTCAGCCGGGGCACAAATGTGCCGAACGGACGAGCAGACAGCCGCGCCGCCGGCCCCCGCGCACCCTCCGGCCCTCGGCCCCTCCAACACGTCCAGCAGGAAGGTGCCTGCGGGCCTGAGGGGCGTCCCGCGCCCACGCCAGCCACCCCTACCCGCTGGGGGTGGGACTGGGCGGCCCCTGAAACAGTGCGGCCTGGCGAACACTGTTCTACAGGGGAGGCGGCACGCGAGCTCTAAATAAGCCCCAGAAAGGAAAATAAGACTGCTTTGCTGCGGAATCAATTCACCTCTGATTTTAATGCTCTGAAAAGGTATTTTATTGTGATGACTCCATTACTCCATCATAAACTCCCCCTCCCCGACGTTGCAACCTGGCTCGTCCGCTGCGTGGGCAGGGCTCCCAGAGTTTATAGCCAACCCTGCGCCGTCAGAGCGCTCGGGTCCCCTTTAGCGAGATTTTATGGAATATTCCACCGTCCGGGTAATAGAAAGTCTAGCACTTAATTAACCTCCCTCAGCTCCTCAGCCTGCCGCAGGGCGGGCGCGTGTCGGCGGCTCAGATGGCGCCCAGGTGAGCCACCCGCGCCCCCAAGTACAGAGCACGAACCCCGCAGGGCCCGGGAGGCAGAGCTCAGGGCTCAGCTGGGCGCCCTGTCTCCTGCCAGCCAAGTATCAGCGGCCGTTTCCCCTGGCCAGCTACCTGGCCTCCTGCCCCCCGGGGGACGGAGGGCACCTCCCTCCCAGAGGTCTTGTTCCAGCCACGCCTGAGCCCGTGTCACGTGTGTGTGTGTGTGTGTGTGTGTGCGTGCGTCCGTGTGGGTGTGCATGTGTGCCTGTGAGTGTGCGTGTGTACATGTGCCGTGCGTGTGTGCGTGCCTGTGTATGTGTGTGCGTGTGCACGTGCGTGTGTGCACGCGCTCTGCATGTGTACGTGTGTGAACACGATCCCCAAGGGTGAGCCAGCAAGCACGGGAATGGCCACCACCCAGTGGGCGCCAAGGGACAGCAGGGGACAGCCCTGCTGAGTAGGGCACTTCCTGCCACCAGACCCATAACGGCCAGCTGGCCCTGTTCTAGGCATCGGGGGAGGTGCGGGAACACAGAAGAGTGACTACGGGGGCCTCTCACAGGGCAGGGCCACGGGAGGAGGGCAGATGTGCTGACAGTGGGCCCAGGACAGAGGGAGAGTGACATCTGGGGGGCAGGGAGGCCACAGGGCCGTGGAGATAAAGCCGCGTCTTAAAAGAACAGGGCCAGAGGCCACCATGTGTCTGTCCCACAGAGGTACACAGGGCCCAGCTCTGCTCCGTCCTGCGTGGTCCCCAAGCACGTGCTGGGTCTCCTCAGACACGTGTGGTTGGCGGGCAGCTGAGGTCAGGGACAGCGGGAGTAGCAGGGACAGGTCTGTGTGAGGGGAGCGGTGGGCCATACAAGGGAGGGCTACAGAGGGTACGGGGCGGGTGAGGAGGGAGGGCCGTGTGTGAGCCGAGGAGGGAGAGCACAAGCCCTCTGAGAGCCCGGGTGTGACCCTTGACTACCCAAATCTCTCATGTCCTCCATATCCAGGAGGATGGGCAGGGCCGGCACTGGTCCCTGTGGCACCTCTGCCCCTCCTCCAATAAATATAAGTTGGCTCCTTGTTGCATGCACAACCTGAACAACTGTGCATGGCCGCTGTCCAGGGATCCCAGAAACCAACTTGTTTGTAAATTGGAGACCAAAGCCCGTCTGCCCTGTGTGGGACTAGGCAAGGCTCCTGCGGCTCAGACACACCCTTTCTGCTCCACCTGGCTGTACACACACACGTGCGCACACGCCCACCCACACTCCTGCCAGACACAGGCACGCACTCACACATCTCCTCCCCAGCGAGGGGACATTGCACATGGGGTGGAGGCAGCTGGGCAGGAGTCAGACCGAAAGAACAACAGGGGCCGAAGGGCAGGAGGGGAAGAAACAACCTCAGAGGACACCCTAGGTGCCGTGGGCACGAACACGCATGTGCCGGGGGTGAGCACGGCTGTGGCGTGCTCACGCAGGACTCACCTGGGAGGTGAGTCCCTGTGAGTCCTTCCGTGTGCTCTGGGCTGAGTCGGTCAACGCTGCAGTATGAGGAGGCTCCCGGGAGGCGGCGGCGGGCACCCTAGGCCACCCCACTTTTGTTCCGGGGACCCAGAGGGTGGACAGCTATTGTGCAGTGTGAGTGTGCACCCCTCCCTGGTTCAGTCGGCACGGCCTGGACCTTCCCGAAGCGATGCTTGTGTCACCCGAGCATGTGCGGACACTCGCGGCCGAGCTGGGGGGCGCTCAGCAGCCCGACGACACCGTGATGCCGGGCGCGTGGCTGCACTCAGGCCCTGGTGCCCCACTTTGGAGTCAGGAAACTCCGCAGCCGTGGGGAGCTCGGGTGACAGGAGACCCAGCGAGTGGGCCACCCGGGGGTGTCGCCGAAGGAGCCTGGATGCTCTGTCCCCGGGAGGCCATGTCCTGCGCTCTGGAGACCCCGCCATGGTCAGCGGCCTCTAGGTCCACGCCCTGCAGTCCTGTAACCCTCTAGACCAGCCTCGAGACCGAAGAAAGAGCCCAGAGTCAGGACGGACCCCCGTGACTTTGGGGGCAGGGAAACTTACACGTCAGAGGCAAAGGTCCTGGAGCGACACCCCAGTGGGTACAGCGGACGGCAGGTAGGACAGGCAGCAGTCTTCGCTCATGGGGCGGGGGGGAGGAGGCTATCTGTACGGGGGGCAGAGTGTCAGAAGGGCTCCTGGGCTGCTGGACCACTCCCCGCACAGCTCTGTGGGTCAGGACCGCCATTTCCATCATCAGGCGCCTCTGGCCACCTCTGCCCACACAGGGGACACGGGGGCAGTGCTCACAGCCCTGGCCACTGGAAGGTTCCCCAGCCCTGTCATTTACCCCTCCTTCACCACATCAGCCGTTAATTTTCACACCACACTTTAAAAAAAAATAAAAGGTGACTTTTTTTTTTTTAATTTATTGTTTGTGGCCACGTTGGGTCTTCGTTGCTGCACATGGGCTTTCTCTAGTTGCAGCGAGCGGGGGTTACTTATTTTTGGGGTGCGTGGGCTTCTCAGTGCGGTGGCTTCTCTTGTTGTAGACCATGGGCTCTAGGCGCGCGGGCTTCAGTAGTTGTGGCACATGGACTCAGTAGTTGTGGCTCGTGGGCTCTAGAGCACAGGCTCAGTAGTTGTGGCTTGCAGGCTCAGTAGTTGTGGCTCACGGGCTCTAGAGCACAGGCTCAGTAGTTGTGGTGCACAGGCTTCGTTGCTCTGTGCATGTGGGATCTTCCCGGACCAGGGATGGAACCCATGTCCCCTGCATTAGCAGACGGATTCTCAAGCACTGCGCCACCAGGGAAGTCCCTTTGCATCACGCTGGCAAACTCAGTCAGCTCCTGGGACCAGGGCTGGAGTTTTCCTCCATCGTTAGTGAATCAAAGAGAAGGCCCCCGCTTCCGGAGGCCCCCGGTGTGAGTTGAAAGCACGATGCTGGTGTGGGCCGTCTTGCCCACCAGGTCTGGTCAGCACGACACTTTGGGCGTGGCGGAACCCCATGAATGTCTGCAGACTGGGGAGGGGGAGGGAGCCCCAGTGGACCGGATCGAAACAGGAGAGCCAGAGGTGGACGAAGCGCGGACGCAAGGCTGCATGTACCGCCGTCCTGCGCGGGGAAAGGCCAGCGAGACTGGCTCCTCTTCTCGGGTGGGGGACGAGGACAAGGTATCCAGACCAGCTGGTGCAGCCCCTCCAGAGGTGGGTGACCTGCGCCGTTCCGGGGACCGCCTCGGCAGAGCAGCTTCCTCTTGGGCTGACACAGGGTCGGGTTTGGGGTGACCCACCATTTCCTACCATCATCTACTTGGCTTTTGCTGGGGCCGCACGGGTGAGCTGGGGGGGGACATGGTGGGACCACCAACCGTGTATCCTCGGAGTCTTCGGGGATGGTTTCGATTTCCGTCAAGCACTCAGGATGCGTTGAAGGGCTCTCTTGGGCAGGGTGGGTGGTTTCATAAGCTTCCATTTGTTTCTCTGGTTGGTTGGTTGGTTAGCTGGGTTTGGTTTTTGTTATCATCATGGCTATTACCCCACAGGTCAGGGGAGCAATGAGAGGGCTCCGCAGCTGCTGAGGGCACACAGCCCAAGCGTGAGCAGGGGCCGGGGCAAAGGCAGCAAGCGTGCTCTGCAGATCCCTGGACCCACTGTGAGGTGGGCTCGAGCTGATCCATTCGTCTCCTGGCCTCCATAAGCTCTCACTCGAATCCGGACGGTGCCTGGGTCCCCTGAAATCGATGCCAGCCCAGACCCTTTAGCCATCAACCCTCTAAAGGTCTGGCTATGTCTCCTTCCAGCACATGGTTTCTCTAGAGACCAAGAGACGGTCTCTTCCTGCCGTTTCGGGCCAGCCAACTTGGGGAAGCTTCTCTCTGCATAAGGCAGAGGGTCCGAAGGATAAGCATTTCCCACGCTGAGCCTGAAGGCCCCTGGGCCATGCTGACCTGTGGGCATCCAGGTCCCGGGCTGCTGAGCCGCCGCTGGCTCTGCCCCCCGATGTGGACCAGCACCGCGTGCCCGCCTGCTATTTTCAGGGTGTGGCGCTCAGATCCCTCCAGAGCCCGCAGCAGCCCCAGGGTGAGGATTCCGACGGGAGAGGCATCAGCGGCTCTCAGCTGGGCAGGCACTGGCCCAAAGTCGTGTAGTCAGGGACGGGGGAGCTGGGGGGCCCTGCCTCCTGCCTCCAGTGCCAAGCTTTCTAACGTTCTGTGCCTACAGGTCTAAGTGGCCAGGTGGCCCGGGTGCCACCTGGTGGCACCTAAGTGTCCTGGTGGCCCAGGACAGCCCCAGCGGCCCTGGTTCAAACCCCGACTCTGTGAGCTGCCCGCTCGGGGCCTCGTGTGGGCACTTACCCCAAAATCTGTGCTCTGGTCGGGCCAACAGGAGGGCCCATCCATGGGGCTCCATCGTGGGGGGCTCTGAGGGGCTCTGGACCACGCGAGGGTCTGGCACTCATCCTGGCCCAATGAACACATGTCCCTTTTGGGGACAGAGCACGTGCCCACACGTGTGTGTGTGTGCGCGCGTGCACGCGTGCACACAGATGCAGTCCCGGAGTGTGAAGCTGGGGTGTGTGTGATGGGTATGAACGCTCAGCCCTGAGGACGCCCAGAGGCAGGTCCCCGAGGCCAGGAATGGGAGTGACACCCACAAAACGGGAGATTGGCCGCCACGGACGGCTCTAACCAGGGAGCCCAAGCCAGGGTCACCGGATCGCCCCATTAAAGGCCAAGCAGACCCCACAGCAGGTAAGGCCAGCAGGCCGAGCTACCGCCATTCCCGCAACCCTCACCGCGCTCCAGCCCCCCAGGCCCTGCTGGAAAAACAGCTGTGACGGACGGCTTCCCGGGGCCCCTGTCTCGGTTACGGCTTATGTACGGCCCCCCCGGGCAGCTGGCTCTCGGGAGGGGCTGGCTTTACAAATAAAATTTATCATTGTAATTATGGCTCCTGTAGAGAGCTGAGGACTTTTACGGCTTCCTGGAGGTCATGAATAATTTAGGAGAAGGGAAAAGGGGCCGCCTCTCTTAGTGCACTGTGGGGCCCAGCGGTTCCCGTTACCGCGACCGCTGAAGACCGGGGGGCCCACGTCCGGGGCTTCCGACAGGAGCGGCCCAGCCACACGGTGACGCAGGGCCCCGCCCGGCTCTGCGGGGATGCTGCCCAGGCCCCCCCGTCTTGTGAAGTGGGGCCTCGGCTGGGAAGCAGGGTGAGCGGGCACGGCCCTGACTGCCAGAGGGCCCGCGCTTCAGGCTGAGAATGACAAGCTGTGGGCTCCCCAGTTAAGGGCATTGATGCCGCACGTCCAGGGCCGTGACCTCAGCAGCGGGCCCCTCAACCTGCATCCCGAACAGAGAGAAGCATCTCTCCTGGCACACGCGAGGCCGGACCCCAACCCGCTCAACAGTCAAGCTCTCCCTGCCTCTCTGCACGTCCCCACGGCACACATGATCCTGGGGTTGTGTGGAGCCCCTGAGAGGCCCCGAAGGCAGGAATCAGCTTCTCTTGCCTCCAGTGATGGAGGGCTCACTACCTCACTACTGGTGGAAATTCTCCCCAGCTCTTCCTTCCCCCAAGAAGGGCGGCCTGCAGCTGTGGACCCCACCCCAGTCTCCCGTCCTAGATCCACCCAGATGGTACATCGGCCCCTCGGACCCAAAGTCTGCACTCTCCTTCCCCCGCTTCCCCTCCCTCCCTCTCTCCTGAGTCCCCCACCCTCAAGCCCACTGAGTCCACCTGTGACCTCCTCACAGCCAGGCCCAGTGGTGAATTCCCTCTCCTCGGCCCTCCTGGCCTGGCGGTGGCCCTGAGAGCACCCCCTTCCTCCCCACCCCCCGCCACCCTGGGCTGTACGGCCCCACAGGACCCCTGTCCCACCTCCCTGCCTGGCTTCTCCCCACCACACCAGCCCGACCTCATCACGCTGCAGGGTCCAGGGCTCGTGCTTGGACCTCACGAAGCGCCTCTGTCCCTGGGCACCCCTGGGTCACTCCTTCAGGCCCAAGGCTTTCCATGTCATCTCTAAGATGGCTGGTTCATTTCCCATAGCTGCCATAACAAAGAGCCATAAACCCTATGACTTATGCAACAGAAAACAACAGACACTTATTCTCTCGGCGTTCTGAGGGATCCTAAATCGGGGCATTGGCAGGACCGCGCTGCCTCCAGGGGCTCAAGGGAAGCGTCCCTCCAGCCTCTCTCAGCCTCTGATGGCTGCCAGCGTTCTGTGCCTTGTGGCCCCGTCCCTCCAGCCTCTGCATCTGTGGTCACATCAATGCTTCCTCTTCTGTATCACATCTCCCCCTTACGGGAACACGTGTGATGGCACCAAGTAAGTTAACCTCCACAGGTTCCAGAAATGTGATGTGGACATGTCTTGGGGAACCATCTTTCAAGCTAGCAAGAGGGTGACCCCAAATTCACATCTCCCATCTGGAGCCACCTGGAACCAGACACGCACACCCCACTCCCCCCGCCCCGACTCGGAAGCCCCCCACGCATCTCCAATTCACTGGCTCTCGAATTTAATGCCCATGGTACCCCCAAAACCTGCACCCCGCCATCCGTGGTAGGCAGATAATGCCCCCCAAAGATGTCCACATACGAACCCCCTGAATCCGTGACTGTTAGGTCACGCGGCCAAGGGGATTCGGTTGCAGATAGAATTGAAGTTGCATGGCTTTAAAATGGGGAGATGATCCTGGATTGAGGGGGCGGGACACTGTACTCAGGGGTCCTTACTGGTTGAAGGTCGGGAGGAGGAGGTTGGAGTGATGTGAGGTGAGGTGACTGGCCCAGACAGCGATGGCTCTGAAGCCGCAGGCAGGGACCACGGGCTGCGGAACGTGGGGCCTCCAGAGGCAGGAAAAGCCGAGGAAACGATGGTCCCCGGAGCCTCCAGACGGGCCAGCCCCGCCCACACCCTGCGCTCAGCGCGTTTCCCGCTTCTGGCCTCCAGCCCTGCCGAGAGTACGTTTGGATCGTGTAAAGTCACCGTTTGCAGTCATTTGTGACAGCGGCCACTGGCGACACCTACACCGTCTTCCCCAGGCCGGCGGCCTCGTCGAAGCGCCCTTGACCCTCACGCACGCACACCTGCGCCCTCCGGGCGCCCCACACCCACCCCTCCCGCCCGCCCCCCGGCCCTTCCCCAGGGGAAGGCAACCAAAGGGCCCAGTTAAACGCCTCAGGTCACATCCAGCCTCTGCCCGGCCAGGGCCCATGCAGCGGCCTGCAGGGCTCTGCGGGAGCCTCCCCGCCTGCGGACCCTCCACCAAGCACCCCCCACCAGCTGCCCTCCAGAAGGCGTGGGGCAGCTGACCGCCCACCGCTGAGAGGACTGGCAGGAAGACGCGGCCCGCGCAGCCCGAGGGGCCCAGGGCCGGCCCTGTGGGCAAGGCCGTGGTCTGGGCACCCGGTCCCAGCAGCTCGCACCGTCCCTGAGGTTCTGCTGCAGGTGCGGGAGGGACGCCGTCTGGGCTCTCCCACCCCTGTTCCCGCCCGACCCTGCAGGGCTTGCCGCGTTCAGGCGAGACCCCAGGCCCAGGAGGGGGCCTGGTCGTCGGGGCCAGGACGGGGGGGCGAGGGGGGTGAAGACAACGCGGAGGCTCTCACCGCAATGCCCCCGAGTTACCCTCCCGACCTCCGACCTCCGACCTCTGCCCGGACACCAGGCCTGGGAAGGCTCGCTTTGTGTAGCAGCTTGGTGGGCCCCGGGTGCCCAGGTGTTTGGTGGGACTTCCTTCTGGGTGTCTCTGGTGGAGAGTAACATCCGAACGCGTGGTCTGAGCCAAGCAGGTGCCCTCCCCTTGCGGGTGGGCCTCGTCCGGTCCTGGAGGCCTCGACAGAGCAGAAGTGAGTGATGCAGAATCCGCTCTCCTGGCCCGACGGTCTCCGGCTCGGACAGCGGTCTCCTGCCTTTGGACGTGGCCTGCGACCACCGCTGGCTCTCCTGGTGCCCAGCTCTTGCTGCCAGCAGATCATGGGACCTCTCAGCCTCCGTAACCAACCATGAGAGCCAAACCCTGCAGTGACTCTCTCTATACACGTCCTGTTGGCCCGTCTCTCTGGAGATCCCCGGCTAATACAACCCTCCTCCCAGCCCTCTCTCTTCTTGGGTTTCACAGCTGCTGTTGGGACCACAGAGTTACTGGGACGTCTTCGGCCTCCCGCTGAGCGATGGCCGTGCTACTAGGGCACAGGGCCCCGGGGCCTGGCACAGGGCAGGTGTGCAACGCAGACCTATGGCGGGGGGGAGGTGGGGGCAGGAGGAGGGAGGGAGGAAGGGAGGGAGGGTGCCCGCCTGAGCTGAGCTAGTGCGGCTGAGCCTCAGAGCCAGTGCAGCTCTTAGAAAACCCAAGGGCCGGCGTCCGAGGCCGAGTGCTGGGTGGGGGTGGGGAGGGAGAGGATGGGGTGACGTGGGGGCCTGGCGGGGTGCAGGCTGTAGGAGGGCGGGGTGACAACAGAGTCCAGCCCCCGACTGACCCTGCCCCACGGTGAAGCCCGAAACGGAGAGGGGCCGGCCCTGACCCCCGCTCCTGCACCCTCATGCGTCCCGCCTTGAGGTCCCAGGAGGAAGAGGCAGAGCACAGATCCCAGGCTGCCGATTAAGGGCACGACGGCTGAGTCCCGACGTTGCCCCAGCAGGTGGGGCGGGGCGGGGGGCAGCAGGGGCGAGGAGCCAGCATTTCCCAGGGTCTGTCCCGCGCTGGGAGCTGGGGGCATTCAGCTCTCTACTGAGTCCTATCGCCTGGCAGGTGCCGAGCTGCCCAGACTTGTAGATGAGCAAAGTGCAGCTCAGAGAGGGGAGGTAACTTGCCCAAAGCCACACAGCCATGAGGGCTGGTGCCAGCCCAGTCTCGCTGCCCACTTTGTCCTCCAGCCAGCTGCTGGTGTCCCGGCACCTGTACCAGCCCTGATGAAACCAGGTCGGAGAGAGGCTGGTGCCGGCGGCTGCCGGCCCGGGGAGTGCGGGCAGGTCCCCGATGGGTTTGCGCGGTTTCCACCAATCAAGGGGGCTGCCCGAGGGACGTGGAGAGAGCCCTGACCCCTGTGCCTCTCTGCTGGGCGTGGAGGAGGTACAGCCGTAGGAACCCCCCCCCCGCTGTGTGCCTGGGGTGGACCGGGGCCGAGAGGGGCAGTGAGGCAGAGGGTGGCCGCCTCTCGGCGCCCCAGGGTCCCGTGGGGGCTGCGCGTGGCCACGGTGGCCTGGACCACACCGGTTGTGCGTGGTCTGTGCAGAAGCTGGCGAGGGGCTCCGGGGCTGGCGCTGCCCTCGCCGCCCTGTCCACGCTGGGGCCGGGCAGCAGACTCTCCTAGGAACGGGCCGGATGGCAGATGATTTAGGCTCCGTGGCCGGGCTCAACTTTGCCCTCATAGGGCAGAGGCAGCCGTGGACGGAAACCAAGGTTGCACGGCTGTGTGCCAGTAAAGCCCTACTCGCTTTTATTTACAAAAACCGGGGGTAGGCGGGGCGGCCGACGGATGGAGTTTCTGAGCCGTTTTCTGGAGGCGGGCTGGGTGGGGGGGGGTCCTAGAGTCACACGAGACCCCTCCCGCTGAGCCCTTGCCCCGAGGCAAACTCTGTGGGCTTCCTGGCCACAGGGGGCTGGCGCCTGTCCCACCGCCCGAGGGGCTGCACTTCTCAGGCTGGGGCTCCAGGGCAGAAGTTTATGTCTCCTCTTGCTGACCAGAGAGGAGGGAACGGCTGGCGCCGGCTGTCCCCGAGGATGCCCTGTCCTGCTGGCCGCACAGCAGTTGGCTCGGGTAATTTACTAGCTCTGGGGCAACGTCGGGACTCAGCCGTCGTGCCCTTAATCGGCAGCCTGGGATCTGTGCTCTGCCTCTTCCTCCTGGGACCTCAAGGCGGGACGCATGAGGGTGCAGGAGCGGGGGTCAGGGCCGGCCCCTCTCCGTTTCGGGCTTCACCCTGGGGCAGGGTCAGTCGGGGGCTGGACTCTGTTGTCACCCCGCCCTCCTACAGCCTGCACCCCGCCAGGCCCCCACGTCACCCCACCCTCTGCCTCCCCCCCCCACCCAGCACTCGGCCTCGGACGCCGGCCCTTGGGTTTTCCAAGAGCTGCACGTCTCCAGAACCGGCCTGGGAAGGCACACGTGGGTCTGGAGGGCAGGGAGGGGGCACCGCCCCCTTGGCTTTTCTGCAGGCCTGGCCTGTGTTCTCAGGGCCTGGGAAACGGCCACCTCCTCTCCCGCTCTGGGGCCAGTGGCCTGTCCTCGGGGTCGCTGCTATTTCTGCCAGAGAGGAGAGGTAATTATAGCTCAGCCTCTGCCAGCTGGCTGGGCTCTGCAACCTGGCAGAGGGGCCTGGGGCGGGGACACAGGCTGGCCACAGATTGGCTCCACCGGCAGGCAGCAGCTCCAGACCAGGGCAGCAGGGCGCTGGGACGTCGCGGCCCCGTTCACCTGAGCAGCCCAGCGCCCGCCTCTCCAGGGCAGCAGGAGGGGCACCGCCAGCGAGACCAGGCCGGGGCTCTGCTGCACGGCGTCCACTGGGGGACGCCACAGAGCCCAGCTGGCACCACCCCTCACGGACCCAGGAGGGAGCCAGGTGAGAGCCACTCAGGGGCACAGGTGATACTCACCCCTCATCTGGGAACGAGGCTGCTGGAGTGGAGAGATTCCCCGAAACGGATGCGGGCGGAGACCCTGCCGCAGGCGGGCGCGGGCAGCGGGCTGAGGCCGGGCGGCGCGCACTGCGGCCCTGGCCGGGGGCCGGGGGGCCGCCCACCCCACCCACCCGGGCCGTGCGCTTTCAGCGCTCATTCGAGTACAGGCCCAGGCAGACCAGGCAGTGGGTGACATCAGAAGCCCCGGGCCCTCTGAACCTCGTGTGTGCCGTGTACAGGGCGGGTGGCCGGCACACTCGGCCGTGTCCCAGGCCACTGGCACTCTGAGCGCCTCCCCGGCGGCCAGGCCTGACACGAGGGCCCCCCCGGCCCTTCACCCACGCTCCTGCCCGGGGCCATGTGCAGGCGAAGCTGGACTGCGGATGCCTCCACGCCCCACCCCGCGAGGACCCAAGCCCTCGGAGGCACGGGAGCCAGGGTTCTCGGGCTCTGGCATCCCGCACGGGCCACGGCACAGGCCGCAGGCTCGGACACTGACACCAGCAAGCCTTCCCCAGAGGTCCTCCGGGGCCCTGCTGCTGGCCGAGCCCAGAGGGAACAGACGCGTTACCGGGCTCACTTGACCCCAGACCGTGGCTTTGGGGCATCACCAGAGACACGGCCGTTTTCTGAGCCGACTCAATCAGAGGGAATCCGTATCCTGGCCCGCCGTGCGTGTGGGGCTCAGGACGCACCATTTATTCGGCGCTTGCTGTGCGCAGGTACCCCGGGAGGCTTAGCTCTCCATCTTGACAGCACTCTGAACAGTGGGCAGAAGCTGGGGACTGGAACTTGGGCCGATGTGGCCAGTGTCCGGGTTAGGGGTCCACCTGCCCTCTCACCTGGGGCTCCCGAGGCCGAGGTCGGCTGTCCCCACGCACCCAGCAGGCACACAGCCATCACCCGGTCCTGCTGCCACCCCAAGTCCTGGATGCGCCCTAGAAAGGTGTGGGCCTCGCATCGCAGCGTGGAAGGGGCCTCGGGGCCCCCGGGCCAGTTCCCACTCTGTGGATCCCCGCACCGGGCAGGGCCAGGGGGCGCCGGGTGGGCCTAGTGAGCGAGGCCAGCCCCACGGGGCCTCCCTGGGAGTCCTCCCCTGGCTTAATGCAGAACTGGTGTGATCTGGGCAGCTGCCAGGCTGTGAGCTCTGGGCTGGGAGCAGCCGCTAGCCGGCCAGACCGCACTCTTTGCCCCGCCCTCCAGAGGGGAGGCCAGCATGGGGGCGTCCACAGCCTCCCGACCCATTTCCCAGCTGAGGAACCGCGCAGCGCGTGGCCTCAGGCCCCTTAGTTCAGCCAAGCTGCTCTGGGCAGGGGGTCAAACTGCCACCGGAAGGCCTGAAGGCAGGACAGCCCAGAGGACCGCCGAGGCCACCGCCCCGTGGCTGTAATGGAAACTTCTCGGCTGGCCTGTGAGCCGCCGCAGCTCCGGTTCCCACTGTGCTGGAGGCTCTAATCGCCAGCGGATTATAGGCCGTCAGGTGGGCGAGCTCACGCAGGGTTGCGACAGCTGCAGGAACCCAGGTGGGCCGAGCAGTGTGCGTGTGTGCGTGTGCGTGTGCGTGCGTGAGAAACGTGGGGGGGGCATGTAGTATGTGTATATGTGTACGAGTGTGTGTGTTTGTACGTGACGTGTGTTGTGTGTGCGTGTGAGATGTGTGTATGATGTGTGTGTGTGAGTGTGGGGGGTTAGGGTATGTGTGTATGTGTGTGCCATGTGTTGTGTGTGTGTGTGTGAGAAATGAGGGTGTGTGTTTGTGTGTGATGTGTGTACATGTGGGTTGCGTGTGAGATGTGTGGATGGTGTGTGCGTGTGAGTGTGTGCGGCTGTGGGGGGGTATGTGTACGTGTGGGGCGTGTGTTGTGTGCGTATGTGGGCTGTGCGTGTGTATATGGTGCACATGAGCTCAGCCTCCCCGGCGAGGTCCTGGCGGGCCGCCCCCACCTCCACCAGCCCCGGAGCAGGTGTCCGCCGCAACGGGACAGCGGGAGGGCCCGGCCGTGGCGCTGCTGACCCGAGCCCGGGGCTCCGGAGGGCCGTCTGTCCCCTGAGCCCTGGGGTCCCCCCGGGCGCACGGGCACAGGGAGGGTTCGAGGGGTGATGGAGCAGGAGTGGGTGCTGTGCCGGGTGCCAGGCGTGGGGTCAGAGCCAAGGAAGGGCCCTCCCTGGGCAGGGCTGGCGCCGTGCCGGGGGTCTCAGAGGTCCCTCAGTGAGGACAGAGATGTGCCAGCAGGCCGCGGGGGAGGGAGCGGGGGTCGGACCCGGGGCACCCACAGCCCGGCCCACAGGAGGCGGAAGGCCAGTGAGCGGCCTCACAAGTGGTGGGGCAGGTGTGGGCAGGACAGGTGGCCGGGACCCAGGACTCCGCGCTGCTCGAGGCGGTGGACCTGGTGGAGCGGGCCAAGCCCAGCCCGCAGCCCCCTGGAGGCTGGCGGAGCAGGCGGGGTGGGGGGACAGGGCCGGAGAGCTGGGCCGCAGGGCCCCCTGTGGATGTTATCACTGTCTCCCAAAGGCCTCGCATCAGGTAGGGCGGGAGGGAGGGAGGGTGCTCGCCCAAACCGCACGGGCCGTCAGGGGTGTGGGTCTTGGCGTGCGGTCCCGGCCAGACCCCCTTCTCCTGGAACGCGGGCGGAAGCCGGAGGAGCCCCGCTCGGCACCGGAGCAGGAGCTCTGGGGGCGGCCCAGGGAAGGACAGTGCCCCCCTCCGCTCCGGGCAGTGTTCTGAGAAGCCCCACCCTCAGGGGGCGTGGCCTCCCCAGGCACAGGGCGGGGCAGAGCCGGGGAAGGGGGGGTGCGGGTGACACTCTGCAGGCCCAGGCCCAGAGCTATTTTCCACACTTTATCACCCATCTGTCACGAGGCGGCCCGAGAGCCCGGGCGCGCGCTCGTATTACACGCTGTCCCTGCCAGAGCCCAAGGCCTCCCGCTCCCACATGGGGCCCTGTCCTCGCCACCCAGCCCGGGGTGGAGGGGGCCCTGCTGGCGCTGGAGGAGGCCTGGGGGGCAGGCGAGAGGTGGTCCCCGGAGCGGCCTTTACCTGCTGAGCCAACCAGAGCCGCACACTCCTCCGTTTTCCCGGGGGGGAAACTGAGGCCTGGGGCAGTCCCTCCTCTTGACCAAGGCTCCTGAGACAAAAGGGCAGAACCCAGGACTCAGGCCAGCCCCGGGGGTCTGCAGAGGCCCCGCTTGCTCCGGGGAGGGGCGTGGCAGGGATAACACTTTAACGGGAAGCTGGAGCCTGAGCAAGGCTGCCGGGCGGGGTGAGGACGGCGGGCTCGGGGCACCTCCTGGGAGCAGAGAAAGGCCCGGGCAAAGGCACAGGCCGGAGGAGGCCCAGGGCGCCTGAGAGGCGCGGGAGAGGGGACATCGCGCAGGAGGCTCTCCCCGTGTGCTCAGGCTCCGTGCCCGGTGGCCACACCCCCTCCCTGAGTGATGCCCACGGCTGATGGCCCACAGGCGGGTCCCCAGGTAGCCTCTGAGCCCCGACATGAGCTGCCTCACTCACCCCCACGGGGGAAGCTGCTACTGCTGCTTCCATTTTCAGCCCAGCAAACTGAGGCATCGGGAGGTTAAGAGACTTGCCAAGGTCACACAAGGTCACAGGAGGCACAGGAGGCACAGGATGGAGCCGAGTGAGGCTGCCTGCCCTGGAAGCACAGAGCTGCCAGGGGACACACACCACACTGCACGCGCACGCACGCACACACACGCACACGCACACCCAGTTGCAGGCACAGTCACACACTCACATACACACTCGCACACGCGCGCACACGCACATCTGTGGACCCCCACGCGTGCACGCTCACAGAGAAGTGCTCTCACAGCTGTGCACACACTCACACACATTGTCCCACGACCCCCCGCCTGGGGGGAGGGCCCTGGGCACAGTAGGGGCTCTGACAGCTGGGCCCGCTGGCAGTGATGCCGTCCCCACCCCACCCCACCCCGTCCCCAGGGCCCCCAGGCCACCCTTTGTAAGACCCGGTCCTTCAGATAAGGCCTCCCTCCCCATCCCTCCTCCCCAGGCTGGCCAGCTCCCCCCACGACCCTATTTGCAATAAAAAGCCTGATGCTGAGATAGGAGAAAATTGCTCCTTTTTAAAATAACTGGATGGCCGGCCTGTTATCTCCCAGGCGGAGAAAGCCCTCCCCCACCTGGCAGCTCCCCTTTGGGGAGGCCCTGAAGGAGCTCCCCTTACTCAGCTCCATCTCAGCCCCTGGGGCCAGGTCCTCGGAGGGTGGATGGAAGCCAGAAGACTCCTCATAAAATGCAAGCATTTGACCACACAGGAAGGGAGCAGTAATGGTCGCCAAGGACCCAGACCAGAGAGCCCTGGCAGAGCCTGGGTCTGGGGCAGAGGGGAGATGGTTCCCTGGCACCCCACCCCGTCTCATCGTCCAGGGGGAGGTGGGCAGAGAGGACCTGGCAACAGCCCCTGGTGTCCACGTTGCCCCACATGTACAAGGAGGCGGGTGGGGGGAGCCACCACCCCACAGGGCCCTCAAAGGACTGAGGCTACATGCCTGCCGGGCTTCACCTGCACAGGCCCAGTGGGAGCAGGACAGGGGGAGGTCCCAAAAGTCAAGGACAGTTCAAAGGATGTGAAAGAAAATTCACACCGGAAGGGCTGCACTTAGTGAGGAGAGGTGGGAAACGCTGCAATCAGAGGCTCACTGATGAGAGAGGGCAGGCGCCGCCTTACACCTAGTACATGAGCAAGCCAAAATCCGGGGAGAGAGAGGGGGAGGGAGAGACAGAGAGAGGCTGGGCAGGGCTGAGGGGCGGGCCCACCAGCTCCAGCCCCCACGAACCCCTGCAGAAGGCTTTCCTAGCCCCCGTGAAGCCCTGACACAGCTCAGCCCTGGACCCCATCATTCACGCCTGGAGCGTCCCCCAGAAGGAGGCGAGCGGTGATGCTTATTGCAGTCTTAACTATGGCCTCAGAAAACTGCAAGTGACCGAAAGACACTGCAAATGACAATAATCACATGCAAACCTCCCGAACATCCGCAATAACAGAGGAGGGTGGTTGTCAATTATGGAGTCAGCCCTGTGGAATATTACGCAGCCATTACGGCTGATAATTAGGAAGAGTGGCAGCGGGGGAAGCTGCCGACGAGCTGGGTTTTGAGCAAGCAGGATTCCTCTGCACCCCGAGCACCTCGAAGGAAAGCAGCGTCCGCCCGCGGGCCAGGCTGATGGGACGAGGAAGGCAGCCCAGCTTCCTGGGAAGAACCTCTCCTCCTTTTACTTTATTCCTATGAGGACTGTTCCGTGTGCAATAAACAATGTCTTTGCTTATCTTAGGACCATGTTCCAGTAAATGAAGACGGCAGCACACGCCCTGAGCGCCGACTCCCTGCCAGAGACGCGGCATCAGACCGGAAAGAATGAGGAGGCGGCTCCAGGCTCACCCACGCTCAGGGCGGGGAGGGTGCGGCAGGGCCCTGGGTGGGCGCTGGTCTGGGGGAGGGGGGGGGCTCAGCTGGAGGCGGGGAGGGGGAACAGAAGAGGGAAATGTGGTCCCTGGGCTTTGCCCGAGCTGTCCTCTGCCCCAGGAGCCGCGGGAGGGAGCTCGCTGGGTTGGGGGGCTGGAGGGGGGCCGGCGGAGAGGGTTAGAGGCCCCCAGGCTGGGCAGAGCACGGCCAGGAGTGCACAGCATCGGACCAGGGCTGAGGCGGGGGTAGAGCCTGCGAGGGGCCTGGAGGAGGGGCCAGAGCGGGGAGCCCCAGGGGCCGGGAAGGGCAGGCAGAGGCAGAGGCGGTGGGAACCACGCAGGACTGGGGAGCAAGGCAGCAGCAGGTCCGGCGCTTCTCCTGGCGGCACAGGGAGGAGGGGTTGGAGTGGGGGCGAGGGTGGAGGCAGCAGGACGGCGAGGTGACAGGACGCAGCCGGGTCAGGCCCGGGCCCAGGACAACGGAGAGCCGGCAGCAGCCGGAGAGGGAGGGAGCGTAAGGGGGTCCCCCCAAGGCGCGGTTGGGGCCCCGACTTCAGGCCCTGAGTCCCGATCCAGCCTCTGAGCCTCTTGCTGGCTAGGGCAGGCCACAAACGTAGGTGTCCCAGCCGAGGCAACGGGACAGCCATGAGCTGGGCCAAACCCTGGGGCCGGGTGGGTCTCCCACCCCGGCAGGACCGCCTCAGCCCCGAAGGCCAGCAGCGGGCTCACGCGGCCGGCGGCCCCCCAGCGGGGCCATGTCACAGACGGCCCCGGATCACAGGGTGTCCGCGCAGAACAGCCTGCTCTCGCCACTCGATCGATGGCGACGCTGAGGTCGGAGCGGGCTGCTGACCCCTGGCTCCACCTTGCAGACACACAGTGGGTGGGAGGGCGGCCCCTGGGTGGGCTGTGTCCCGGCTCCGCCCCGCACCCTGGGCCGGCGGCCTCCTGCTCAGATGCCTCCCCTCGTCCACAGGCAAGTGACCGAGGCCCAGCGTGTGGCGAGGGCCGTCCCACGGCAGGCTCCGGGCGCTGCTGCCGGCCAGCCACAGGGCGCTGAGCTCAGGCAGGGCCCCCCGGGACAGAAGAGGCCACCAGGCAGGGCCCCCCGGGGCGCAGGGAAGTTCCGTGTGTGCAGCTCAGCCGTGAAGGCAGTCAGTCCTCGGGGGACGCCAGCCGCACCCGCCGTCACCGTTACTGACGTGCAGAAGCGATGCCGGACCCCGTCGGGAGGGGTGGGGGCACAGCCCGGGCGGGAGACACAGGCCTGCGAGATCACGGACCGCACCCGTTCCCGCTAACACGGCCATCCAGTCGTGACCAGTCTGGTGGCTTTGTCCCAGCCCTCACCACTTGGCAGCGGCCCTAAGGGGTCAGACGGCCAGGCTGGGGCCAGGACAGGTCCGCAGAGGGTCTCCACGCCCCTGTCTGGTCCCTGCTGCATAAACCCAGCGGAGGCGGCAGGGACGCCGCAGGGGCTGCCTGTCTCCAGCCTCGGGGGGGCCGGGCGGGAGGGGCTCACTCCTGCCTGCCTCCCCCTGCTTCCCACCCCCCAGGAGGACGACAGGAAGGGCCCGCCGTCTATCCTGAGACGAAGCCCGCAGGAGCACCGCAGCCATGGGGCCGAGCCACGGAGGACCACGAGGCGCGTGCGGTTCCGCGAGCCCCTGGAGGTGGCCGTCCACTGTAAGAGGCGCGCGGGCCAGGCGGGGCGGGAGGACATCACCCCGGGTCTCACGGAGGGCTGCCCGCAGGGACCACAGTCACTGCCCTGTCCTCACAGGCGTGACCCCAATAAAACCCAGGCCCGTGGGGTCGGTCTGAACAGAGTGATGGTCAAGGAAACAGCAACTGGCAGGAAAAATGTAAGCAGAGCTGCCCAAGTCATTACTGTCTTCCTGAAGACAGGCCAGTGGGTAGGCGTTCCCAGAGCCCGCCCCGCCCCCGCTCTTCCTTCCAACGCTCTGAAGTTTCCCACTGCTCCTCAGCTCCTCCCACCCCCGCAGCCTTCACCGCCCGCCTCCCAAAGTCTCCCCGCTGCCCCGCCCTAGGGTCCTGGTGCTGCCCCCAGCGCCCCCTCTCCATCCCAGTCTACCTCACTCCTTCTCCAGCCTTTCCCGTGGGACACTGCCCCTGTAGCAGCTAGCTGTGCCTCGTAACAAATCACCACAAACAGAGCAGCTTCAAGCAACCCACGCTGACTATCTCAGTGGTCCCACGGGTCAGGGTTCTGGGTGCAGCAAAGCTGGTCCTCTGCTCAGGGTGGCACAAGGCAGGCATCAGGGTGTCGGCCAAGGCTGGGCCTCGCCTGAGGCTCGGGACCCTATTCCAAACTCACGGGGTTATTTGCAGAATTCGTGTCCTTGCAGCTGTTTTATATGACCCTCGTTTATAAAGAGCTCGCCTGATTAGGTCAGGCCCACCCAAGACAATCTCCCTTTGATTGACTCAGTCCACGGTGGGGATTTCCATCACGGCTGCAGAACCCCTGCCCCTTTGCCGTGTTCTGTTGGTAGAAGCAAGTCACAAGCCCCCCACACTAAGCAGAGGGGACCACACAAAGGTGAGGACCTGGGGGGATCGTGGGAGCATCTTAGATTCTGCTTCCACAGCCCCCCAAGGCGCGTGCTCCCTGAGTCCCGCCAAGTTGCAGATAAAACTCACTCCCCCGCTGTGTCAGTGTCTCCCTTGAAGGCCCACCGTAAACGTTGGGTCCGGGCCTCCCGCAGGGGTCTTCACAGGCCCCGCCCTCCCCGGTCTAGCCCCCAACCCCCGGAGCACAGCTCAGCACCCACCTCCGGAGCTTCCCAGCAGCCCCAGAAGCAGAGACTCTCAGGTGGGGAGTCAAGGCCCAGACAGTCCGGGGCTGGCCTGGGGTCCCCCAGTGAGCAAGAGGAATGGACAGGAGGTGGGGGGGTCCTGCCTGCCTCTCCAAAGTGCCAGCCCCTGCTGGCCCCCCGGACCCCTGCGGTCTCCCCCTCCTAGGCTGCTGCGGGAGTTCCACACCCCACACTCCCACAGGGCCCTCGGAAGGCTCTGAGATCAGTGCCGGGATCCGGAAGCTAGAATCTGAATCAGCAAGGCTGGGGCAGAAACCTGGGTGGTGCCGGGCGGCCTGGCCGGCCGGGGGATACGAACACCCGGCCGGGTCCGGACCTGTGGGGGCCTGAGTCTCCATCTGTAAAGCGGGGTAGCTCTAGCTGAGCCAGCCCATCTGGGGGTCCTCAGGGTGGGCGGGTGAGGTGAGGGGCCCCGGGGGCTCCTGGCTGGCGGAGGCAGCGTGCCTTCTGAGCGGGGTGCCCTGCCGCTCCGCCCGAACCCACTCTCACTCTCCTCCCCAGACATCGCCTGCAGGGAGCCCTCCGCCACAGCCAGGGGTAAGTTCTGAGCCCTCGGTCCTCACCCCTCAAAGCCCCAGCCCACACGCTGGCCCAGCACAGCCCCAGCTCCAGGCCACTGCCAGACCCCCCACTGCTCCAGCCGGGCTCCCCACCCCGGCAGGGCCCTGGGGTCCCTGACAGTCACGGGTCGGCGGCAGCAGCCCTGGGGTACCGTCTGCCCCCCTCACTCCTTCCCCGGGGAGGGTGCGAGGGCAGGGCCTACGGGAGGCCCCGTTGCAAGGAGATCGCGGGCCCAGTTAGGGACGGGGAGACCCTCGCCGCAGGGGCCCACCCGACGGGCAGCACCGAGGTGCCAGCCTCAGGGTGAGCCGTGCCCGCCCACAGCAGCCTCCCCACCAGCCCTGCAGGGAGGCGGGCACCCAAGGGTCCTCACGGGGCCGGGGCTCAGGCCCGCGGGCCGGGCTCACCAGTCCTCCTCGGCCCCAGTGCCCAGCTGGCGCAGGCCCCGCGACGGCGCCCTGATCCTGCGGCTGACAGCGTGCGTCCTGCTGGTGCTGGCCCTGGGGCTGTGCTGCAGCCGGGCCGAGCCCGTGGCACTGGCCCTGGAGGACCTCCGGGCCCAGCTCCTGGTCCTCCTCCTGCGCCTGCGGCTCGCGGCCCTGGCCTGCTGGCGCCAACTCCTGCAGCTCTGATGGCCGACGCTCACCGCCCCCGGGCCCGGGGGGCGGCACTGCAGAGGGAGAGCTCCAGGTCGGGGCTGGGGGATTCCAGACAGCCCTGAGCCCTGGACTCAGAGGGGCTGCTGCAGGCAGGGTGACTGGGAAAGGGGGGCCCACGGCTTGAGATCAGACGTGGGGTGCTGAGGCCTCGGATGCGGCAGGAGGCTCCCCAGCTCCAAGCAGGCAGCCCCTCCTACTTCACATGTTGGGGTGCCCTGTGAGGTTTTAGGAGAACAAGAATTCCACCGCTGAAACTCAGGGACCCACAGGTTCCAGCCCCCAGGCTACCCCTTGGGCCCTTCCCTCGCCCCAGCGGGAACTCTCGGTGACCTTGGGCCCAGCCCAGACGTGGCCGTGTACAGCCCCTTGAGGACGCGGACACCCTCCCTGTGTCTGTGGGCGTCCTAGGAGGAGGTAAAACCGGGCTTCTGCTGCTTGGGGCCTGCAGCGCAGACCCCGAAACCCCTCTGGGAGAGGCTCTGGCTGCGGGGCGGGGGCACCCCCCCCGCCGTCATGTGCAGGGCAGCGGCCCGGAGCCCCCGGCTTGTCTGACGCCTGCACTGGGCCCAAGGCCTGGGGACCCCCTCCTACCCCGGCTCCTCTCCAGCCGTCGGCCTGGGGGTGTGGCCGGCACAGAGAGGACATCGGGGGGCCGAGAGGACCCCACCACCCTCAGGACACAGCCACGCGGCCTGGGAGTCCCGTGACTGTAGACACCGAGCCTTCGTCCCCGTTGCCAGGCCAAGGAGGCCACGTGATGACAGACCCCAGGGTCCCCTCAGACGCTGCATGCAGTGGGGCCCTGAACAAAGCGGGGAGGCCCGGGGTGCAACACCAGGAGGCACCGCTGGGGGAGAAGCTGCACCCCCATAACCTTCAGACGAGTGTCTAGGCAGCCGCCGGTGCTGAGCTGCCCTCCCGCGGGCCTTCTCGAAGCGTCTGTTCCCACGGCTTACGTGGGGAGACACGGATTCTCCATTAAAACACGCTGCCACCTCTTTCAGTCTGGGGGCTTTTACCCACAGGAGGGACATGGGGACTGATTTGCGGTGGGAGTCTCTCCAGCGGCTGCAGCAGAGGGGGGCAAGCCGTCCCCTCTGGCCTCAGGGCTCCCTTCGGGCTTCAGGACTTGGGGAGCCCCGAGTGGGGAGCCCAGCCGAGAGGGGCGGTGGCCTAGGGGGGACCACAGCGGGGCTCCGGGCCTTGGCCCTCGGGGACCCTCCAGCATCACACACCCCACACACACCAGCCCACCCCACCCCCAGCCTCATCTCGCCCTGCCCCTTGAAGAGGACAAGCAGGTTAAGCCAAGTGCCAGAGCCCTGGGGCAGGTACCGGGGGGCGGGGCGGGGGCGGAGCCGCCCAGAAGGGGCTGGGCTGGGGCACCGCCCTCCTCAGGGCCTGCTGCGCTCAGCTAAGGGCTGTTCGTTCATTGCAAAGACACGCTCAGCCCTGGAGGGTCCGAGAGACCATGACCCCCATTGTTTTCGGAAAAAAATTGCTCAAGGTGTACCCGACAATCCCAAGAATTCCAAAATTTGAAATCCATCCTCACACCCGTGGAGTCTCGACGGGAAGCACTGAGAACGGAACCCATGAGAAAATGTGCGGATGTGAGGGTACAGCCACCGTAGGGGAGGGGGACCAACTCGCAGTTCCTAGTAAGTTTCGGGAACTCCAGGAGCAAACACGGAGTGCAGTGATTTAAGTCTTAAATCGAAAGCAGATAGAATAATGGAAAAAAGGCAAACTGGAGATGGAGAAAAGGCAGACGGGCAGGGCTTCCCTGGTGGCGCAGTGGTTGAGAGTCCGCCTGGCGATGCAGGGGACGCGGGTTCGTGCCCCGGTCCGGGAGGATCCCACGTGCCGCGGAGCGGCTGGGCCCGTGAGCCACGGCCACTGAGCCTGCGCATCCGGAGCCTGTGCTCCGCAACGGGAGAGGCCACGGCAGTGAGAGACCCGCGTACCGCAAAAAAAGAAAAGACAGACGGGCAAAGAGATTCCTCCTTGTCCGCTTTAGAGGGTCAGGTATTTTTGTTTCTATTTTGACTTGAGAAATAGATGGATACATTTAAGTTTAAGAATCTTTACTTTCAGTTAAGCCAGAAGTAGAAGTAAAACAGGATGTCCGTTATCAAACAGCAGTGGGGAGAAGCAAGGCATCATGGAAGCAATCGGGTGGACCCACCTCAGGAGCCTCAGAGGCACGGCCACCCCTCCTGTCCAGCCCGGGGGGTCTGTCCCCTGCCCACTGAAAGGGCGCGCGGCTCCTGTCCCAGTACCCCCTCCCCGGGGCCGGCTGTGCCTTTCCCAGAAGCCCCCGGGGTGGGGATGTCTGGGGGTGCCAGTGCAGCCAGCCAGCGTGTCAGCAACGGTCCCGCTCTGCAGGTGGCCCCGTAAGTGCCCGCAGGCCTCTGCTAGCCTGACCAAGGTGCTGCTCAGATCAGCGCCAGGCCATCCACAAGTGTCAAATCCGCAGCAGACCCTTGGGCTCCAGAAGCCCACATCCTGGCCCTGCTCCTCCCCCCAGGGCCCAGACGGCTGCTACCTGATGGGGGACAAGGCAGAGCTACCCCACCTCCTGCTGGAGACCAGGAGCTCTCCAGGGCCAGACGGGGTCCCCACGGCCAGCGGACCAGGGCGGGCGCATCCCCCCGGGGCCTCAGGTTCTGTCAAAACACCTCCCAAAGGGCCCTGCTGCTCTTGCCAAAGCTCTCAGCCAGGCCTGGGGCCAGAGCATCTGAGATGCCAGCAACCTCAGTCACCCTGGTCCCAAGCCCCCACTCCCGAAAGGGGCCAGCTGAGCAGCGTCCGATGACAAGTGACCTGCAGCCTCGCTTCCCGGGCCCGGGCTGCCCGCCACACCTGGCACCTTGACCCAGGCCCAGATCCGTGGCCTCTGGACGCCCCGTTGCTCCGCTTTTTGGGAGACTGAACCACCCACTGGTGGTGAGAGCCCTGGACGTGGGGAGCTGGGGGCTCACCTTCCCCTGGAGGGTGGGGGGCAAACTACAGGCGGGCCAGACTAGGAAACTATTGACTAAGCTCAGGGGAGGGGCGGGGCGTGCTTACACCTCGGGCACCCCAATCCCGGGCAGGACACGGAGGACAGGGTGCGGAAGCCGGGGAGCCCCGAGAGGAGGGGCGTCCACAGCCAAGCAGCCCCCCGGTGGCTCGTCTCCGAGCTCCAGGGTCCCAGCTCCCCGACCTGCTGCCGAGGGCGCAGCACCGTGCCCTCCGGGCCTCCTGAGTTGAGAAGGCAGCCCCCTCCTCTGGGGTGCAAGGGGCCCTGGGGGCACCCGGGGATGGGGTTGCAGACGGCTGCCCGCTCAGGTCTCCACCCACACCCGCACGCTCCCACACACCTGTGCACGGGCACGCTCACCTGCACACTCACACCCACGTGCACACACGCTCGCACCTCGCCGTGCAGGCCCGTGTGCGCACTCTCGTGCACACACGCTGACCACACGTGCACCCACATCACACGCGCACGCACACCCTCACGCGCCTCACATGCACACAGACACCCGCGGTGGCCCCTGGCCCCCCCGGCTCCCCTGCGAAATGGCACCTCCACATCTGGAGTCCACGTCTCCGCCCCCCAAGCTCAGGCCCAGCCCGCACGGGGGCCCCTGGGCCTCCCCAGGCAAGTCCCCAGGACGCCTGCGAAGCCACCACCTGACCCCAGGCCCAGCCCCCTGTCCCTGTGCTTCTTGCGCTGAGACTGGTCTGGACCCAGGGGCTCTGGAGCCACAGCAGATTGGACTCAGCCCTGGGTGGGGGCCACCCGGGGCCAGAGGGCGGCTCCGTCCCACACTCGGCTCTTTCTCGCAGGTGGTGGCGTTCCTGTCCCCACGCGGCTCAGGAGCAAGTGACAAGAAGGACGTGTGACCACCGCGGGCCGGTGGGGTCACGCTGGGGACTCGGGCTGCTGCCACGGAACCTGGCAGGAAATCACGCAGACGGCATCCAGCCGGGGCCCGGGGAGTACGGGGACCACAGCCAGCCCGCAGGCCGGAGGGCGTCCCTCCAGGCGGACACGGAGACGGGCCCGTTGCCCCCGCGTGGCACCTGGGGGAGGCCCTCCCACCCCCGTCGGCTGGCACGCCGCTCAGGCTGGGAACGGGGCACCTGGTGAGGGGGTCGCTCAGGACACGCGGTGCCGAGGGGAGGCATGCGGGGGGCCGGGCGGAGCCATGTGCCCTGGCCGGGGCGGCCGGGGCCAGGCCTAGATCACGGCGCTCTTCTCGCCCTGGAAGGCGGCGTGCGGCGCCGGCCTGGCCAGCAGCAGCTCCTTCTCGTGGACCAGCTTGTCCAGCAGGTCCTCCTGGCGGGCGTTGCGGTAGACTTTCAGGAAGGCCAGGACGGTGATGGCCAGCCAGGCCAGCCACGAGGCCCAGAGGCCGAACTGCGGGGGGCAGAGGGCGGGGTGAGGGGCCGGCCAGACCCAGTGGCCAGCACCCGGAGCCCCGGGAGAAGGACGGACCCGCTGGGGAAGGAACGAGGTGCTGCGGGGACAGGACAGGACAGGACAGGACGGGGATGCCACCCCCGGCATCTGGCGGCCCTCCCGGCCCCCAGGCTGTGCAAACGCTTTGGAACTCTGCCCACGTTCGCACCCTGCCAGGGCCCGGGAGGGGCTGGGGCCGCTCGGCTCCAAGGGAGCTCGTTTCATCCCTAATGGAGCCTCTTCCAATCGCCGGAACAAATTGACCTTTATCTGCCGTTTCCCAACAGTTGAAGGGGAAACAGTTTAATGAGAACCAAGCCTCCAGCTGCAATTAAACGGACTCAATTGAGGATGTTTGCCATCAGACTTAGCCTGTACCTTCCTTGATCTGATCAGCATAAATTCCGTAAATTCAGGCCGCAGCATTTCCCACTAAATTCGCGGGAAGGTGCCTCTGGCAGGCTCAGCTCATCCCAGCCGGACCCACGCAACGTCCAGCACCCTCCACAGGGCTCCTCGCCATGGAAAGAGTCCTCAGATCGGCCACTGGCCGATGCGGGTCCAGAGGTGGACCTGCAGGCTGGCGAGCCGTGCCCTGTGCTGAAAGGACCCACCCTCTGCCCGGGGGGGGCCCATCACCCCCGACATCAGGGTCCTCGTCAGGGTCAGATGCAGATTGGGAGGGACGGGCCCTCTCTGACCACATGTCCCCACACGCCTGTGTTCCAGCTGACAGGGTCCCCAGAGTTGCCCCGTGGTCGCCTGGAGGGCAGGGGGCGAAGCCGATACAAGGGCAGGGCTGGAGGAGAAGGGTCTCCCTGACAGCGGCTGGGGGGCTCCTCCAAACGCAGGGGTGGATCCCCTCCCGGGCCAGCCTTCCTCGGACTGCCTGGGCATCCCTCTCTGGGGACTCAACTGGGAGCCCTCAAGCGTCCATGTGAGGGCCCACTTGGTGCCAGGACCAGAATCCAGACTCCCGGCCCCGGCACCGCAGACCCAGGAGGACGCCCGGCTTCCTTGCCAGCACCACCCGGCACAGGGCCACCCCCTCACTCCCCAGGCCGCCACCCCCGCTTCTGCACTTAGCTCGTGCTGTTTCCCCCTCCTAGGACGCCCCACAGCCCACCCCTCCCCACGCCCTGCAAACACCCTCTCAGTCTCCGAGATGCAGCCGTCTGCTGGGAAGACTTCCCGACTGCTCCCCCAGTACAGGGCTCACTCAGCTCCGTCTCCTCTGCCTGGCACCGTCCTTGACCACGAGTGTGTCTCCTGCCCCGGGTGGGGGGAGGGGATGGGCTGTGGCCCCCCGCCCAACAATGCACGCCTCCCTCCTGCCCAGGCAGCTCCACCCACCTGGGCGATGGCGAACTGATCGTAGAAGGCAGAGTTGTCCACGTTCAGTTCCAAGTCGATGTCCTGGAGCTCTTCGCAGCTAAAGTGGCAAGACACAGGGCGGATGGGGACTGCTGGGGGCCCAAGCACGGGGAGGAGCAGAGCATCACCCCCACACGGCGAGGGGCTGTCCCCCAGGTGCGGCAGACAGGTGGGGCGGGGCCCCACTGGTGGGGCAGGGAACCCGCAGACCTGGCCCCCATCTGGCGCTGGACAGCGGGGGCCGCCAGCGCTGCCCGTCCGTCACTCTCCTGAAGACCCCAGCCTCGGCCGCCACAGCTCCGCAGCACTGCAGAGCCAGGGGCCTCAGAAGCAGGGGTGCAGGGCTGCTGCTTCTAGCTCCTTGGTCCCCGGACTGAGCTACATAGTAGCCCGGCTGAAGCGCCGCGGGCATCCACGGTGGCGACCCCACCCGCCTGCCCCGCTCACCCCTCACCTCCTGGAGCTGGCAGCACAGGCCAGCGCAACCAGCGGGGACCGGCAGGGCGAACTACAAGGCGCCAGCGACCTGCATGAGCTCCCTGTCTGTAGACAGGCTGGGCCAGGCCAGCCTCAGCAGCCTGCAGTGAACTAGGCCTGGGCTCAGGGGCCCGTGGCATCCCGAGATGTCAGGACACCTTAACGGGAGCGCGCTGCCTGGAAGAAGGGGGCCCAGAGGCCCAGGCGCGCCCTGGGAGGGGCTGGAGGATGGGGTTTGTGAGGGTGAAGAAACTCTGTCTGGAGGAGCCCAAGGCCATACCCAGGGGCCTGACCCTGCTCCGAGGGCTCCGGGGGCCGGGGGGCGTGAGGAAGCGGGTGGCCGGGGGCGCATCAGGCAGGGCGCAGCTCAGCATGGGCAAGACCCCGGCCCGCAGAGGGGCTGCCCTGGTGGGGACCCCAAAAGAGCCACCCACCCAAGGTGCCTGAACTTTCCTCTGTTGTGTGTCCCAAGCTGCTACAGAGGCACCCCGGGGAGCCCCCCCCCCAAGGTAAACGTGCAGGATAAGCAGGTAGAGGCCCCCTGCCCCCGGCCACTTTGGATCTTTTGTCCATTCTATACTTTAAGGTTCCAGATCTGATTTTTCTTAAAGAAAGAATCTGGAGTCTCTGGAAGAGGTAACCCAACGGTCCCTGCCTTTCCAGGGGAATGGCCCGGGGCCCTGGACAATGCCCCCTTAGGGCTGGGCCGCGGGCAGCCCTTTGCTGGGGGTCAGGCAGTCACCACGCTCCACCTTGGGCCGCCCCCAAGCCAGAGACGGCCCCTGGCTCACGGCCCAGAGCATCCGTCCCAGCCCCGAAGGCCTCTGGCCCCGACGCCCTCCCGCCAGAAACTTGCACTCCCGTCCCTCACCGTCCCCACCCCCTCCATCCTCAGATCCCACATCCTCCGTATTACCACACCTGGGCCCAGGCCTCTGCCCCCAACGGCAGCACAGGGCCGGCTCTCCAGGGCCTTCCGGGACCTGGAGCCCCCCCCACGGGGTGCCCCGTCACCCAACCACGTGCCAGCAGTGACAGGGAAGCCGGAACCTCCGACCTCCTGGGCCTCCATCACCCCCCAGACCCGGATCCACGCCCAGGGTTTGTGGGGCCCCTGCTCTTGTGTGGAGCTGTTGTGGGCTCCCCGAACTGAGAAGGGGGTACGGGCCCCAGGGCAGGGGCGGCCAGGTGTGCACAGGCGGGGGAACAGGCGAGACGAGCAAAGCTGCGGGCTCGGGGTGGGGCTCGTGCAGGAAGACGGCGACCCCGGGAGCGGCGGGCGGGGCCCAGGGCACACACCTGTGGGGCACGGCGCCCTTCTCAGTGACAGCGTCACACCACATGGTGAAGCCCACGCTCACGAGGGTGCTGGCAATGAAGACCAGGAAGACGACGAAGGCGCTGACCAGCAGGTTCAGGAAGGCGTAGAGGAAGGAGCTGCGGCGAGGGCGGGAGGGGCGGTCACCGCACCACCCCCGGTCTCCACAGCACCCCTGCGGGCCAGTCGGCAGACGGAAGGCAGCCCCCGACCCGCGGGTGCCCAGCTGGGGTCTGGGCCCCAGATGACGGGGTAGGGCCAGTGGGGTGACCAGAGGTCGCTTCCCCTCCGGCAGCTTTCCTCACCCCACAGGCCCACGCGCCGGCCAGAGCTGCCCAGCCCGTCCTCCCAAAGCCCGGGAGTGGGGGCCACGTTATAGCAGGATCACGGCCACCATGCAAACCCGAGGCCGCCCGGTTCCGAAGCAGCAGAACCAGCACCCGTGCTGACAAGGTCAGACAGCCTTTCGAGGTGCGTCACCCACGCGGGCACCCACCGGGGCCGTGTACCCACGCAGTCCTCAGTGCGGCTGGCCCGCACCTGCACAGGGCTCCGCGACCCTGCTCCGATTTCTCCACTGAAACCCTGCAAGGCCAAGAGGCGGCCCCTTCCCGCCTCTGAGCGCGATTTACAGCACAGTCTCTGAGAGCAGAACCCACCGACACTCCAGCCGCATCCCTCTTAAATGGGCACAGTTTGGGGTCTCCATCCCACGAGACAGGGAAGGGCCTGTGCTGGGGCCCTGCCAGCCAGCAGCCTCCTCTTACCCTTCCCATCGGCTTCTGGTCATTTCCTTGGCATCTGCTCTGGCTTTACAGATTTTTTGAAGAATCGGGTGTGTGAGAGCCTCACTTGGCCCCGGCCCCCCAGAGCTCACAACACGACTCCCACCCCCTCCTCCCAAGGACGGGCCGGGGCAGCGGTCAGGAACGGGAGCCCAGCACTCACAGGGTTAACTGCATCTCTCTCCGCTACCTCTCAGGGTGCCCTGCCTGGATGTGCCATCTCCATGGTGACAGCTATCCTGAGAAGCCCTGGGAGCGATTCGCAGGCTGAGGGACACGTGTGGGCAGGCAGATGGGTTGTTTTAACCCAGCGCTCCCCGGCCGTCAATCACAAACCGCTGCCACCTGGACCAGCAAAGCTGCCCGGCCCCCAGGCCCAAGACTCACCCTCCGCTCAGCCAGGGGCCGGGAAGCCACAGGTGCCACTGGCCCGCTCACTCCCTCCCCCAGCCAGCGACCAGGATGACACCCCCTGTACAAAAAGCTGCCCCTTACCCTTCACACCCCTGGGCACAGGCCATCAGGGCTCCCCAGCTGGCACAGAGACACTCGCTGCCCAAGGAGGGAGCTGGCACCACGGGCACCGCGTCTGACCACAAGCTCGCGACGCAGCCGTGAGCCCCTCGCACAGATCAAAGGGTAGCGGTCCTACAATTCCTGCCGGCACTGGCGGCCCTCAGCTGACCGTCCTGCCCGGGGCTGGAGGGGGCAGACCCGGCCTCCCCACAGGGCCAGACCTGGCTGACACAGCGAGCCCAGAGGGCTGACCCTTGGTCAGATTGTGACTCTGCAAAGGCATCAGGGCCCGTGAGTCGCTGTGAAGCAGCAAACCTCAGGGGGCAGGAATCTTTCTGTCATTCGCCCCACGATCACTAATGTGGTGACTCCTGAGCGCCATATGCCCCGTGCTCAGCCCCGAGCACACACGGGTGAACAAGGTTCGTGTGCGCCGTGGGTTCAGCCAGCCCAGCCTCCCCTCGGGTGCAGAGCCATGGCCTGGACATCCACAAGAGCCCTGACCTGCTCCTACAACCCGAACCAAGCAGCAAGATGACACCTGTGACAGATGTCATCACAGCTGACCAGCTGCCAACTGGCTTGTGTGGCGGACAGGGCGGGAGCAGGCTGCAGGACATGTGGCCTTGGGCCGGAATTCCTGATGGCTGCGGAGGACCTTCTGCCACAGACGTCCCTGGAGCAGAGAAGCCTGGCCCAGCCTTGGCGGCCATGGGCGAGGCCATCGGCGGTAGGACAGATGAGCCCCTAGGACTGACGCAAAGGGACAGAGGGCCCTAAACGTTCCTCCAAGCAGGCCACCTCCATGGGCGCACAGGTTCCCCCTGTCCTCAGGGGCCGGGCCCCATGAAAGAGCACAGGGAGAGGGATGTACACTCCCAAGGCTCCGTTTTCCGTCTTTAAAATGGGGGTGGGGATGGTTTCACAGAGCTGAGGGACACCTTCTATGAGAGGACGAAAGACAGAAGCCGTCCCTAGGCTCCCAGCTTTGCCGCCCAGCTTGTGTGAAACAGGCAGTCCTGCGTGACCAGGATTCCTTACGTGCAGGCTCTGGGCTCTTAGCTCCCAGCCTCTGGCGGTGCCTCTGAAATCTCCCACCACTCAGAGCCACGGGGGGCTGGGCCCCACCTAGAGAGCGGCTTACCTGTCCTCGCCGGGTAGAGCCTGAATGCCTTGAGGTCACCTGTCTTGTAGGGACAAGCTGGAACCCTGGACGTGAGCTGATGACCGAGCCGTGGCCCCCACCCGGCCTGTGCCCCCTCTGCCCTCAGCTTCCCAGGCTGAAGGGACCTCAACCTACCCCGCCTGCTGACCACCCATCCTCTTCCTCAGACCCCGTCTCGTAATCAGAGATGCTTGTCCCGCCCCAAGCTGCGCTGGAGACTCCGACTGGGTACCACGTGGGCTTGGCACCGCAGGTGCAGATGGCGTCTCAAAAAGCCTCCTCGGGACACCCGTGCGGGTGGAGGAGAAGGAGGAGCAGGGCAGGCGCCCCCCTGGGACTGGCCTGGGCTCAGCCTGGGAAGAGCTCCCACCCACACACGGTACCTGCAGGACGCCCTGGGCTGACACGTGGCTTCTGCAGACCCCGAAGGCAGAACTTTCGTGCACTGGGTTGAACTACGTCCCTTGACAACGTATGCCCACATCTGCACCCCCAGTACCTGTGAACGTGACCTTATTTGGAAATAGGGTCTTTGTGGGTGTCATTAAGCTAAAGACCTCAGGATGAGGTCATCCTGGATTTAGGGTGGGCCCGAAATCCAATGACTAGCATCCTTATAAAAGAAGGGAAGAGAGAAGAGGCCATGTGGAGAGGGAGACAGAGATTGGAGTGACAAAGGCCTAAGCCAAGGGACATCAGGGGTTGCAGCGGCCACCAGGAGCTAGGAAGAGGCCTGGAGGATATTAATCCCCCAGAGGGAAGCAACCCTGACAACATCTTAATTGGGGGCTTCCGGCCTCCAGAAGTGTAAGAGAATAAATTGTCTTAAGCCCCAGTTTGTGGTGCTTTGTTACAGCAGCCCCTGGAAACTCATACACGTGGGTTGCTGGGATTTCACCCCTCTCCCCCCAGCCTCGGCTGTCCCTTTCCTCTTCAACCTGCAGACCCCCCTTCCTCTCTCCAGCCCCTCTCTCCATGCCAAAGCCAAGCTGAGAGCTCTCAGGAGTCCCTGCCCACTCACAACCTCAGGGCCCAACCTCCCCGAAAGAAGCGAAAAGCCACTAAAAGCTGCCAACAGGTGATGGATGGGGGTGAGGGTGGGGGCAGAGTTTGGGAGAAGGCGTGGACTTCCCACGTAGACGGGAGGGCAGGCAACAGGCAGAGTGGCCTCCCGGGACCTCTGCAGGAGACCTGGCCGCTCCAGGGCGCAGGGATCCACAGCCTGGGCACAGGCGGGGCGGGCCACACAGGGTCCCACAGGGGTAGAGGCCCAGGGGGTGTTACTGGCTGAGAACCCCAGTCCAGGGAGCCACCTCCCACTCTCTCACAAAACAGAGCCAGGACAGGAAAAGGTGAAGAGAAAAATGGAGGCCGGGGGAAGGGAGGCTAGCGGGGCCTCACGCACCTGCTGCTCTCCCTCTCTCGCATCCCCCAGCCGAGGCGTGTGCGACGGCGGTGGGCCTCGAGGGGCTTCCCTCCGGCTTTCCTTCCCAGGAGGATGGGAACGAGGGGAGGATCCCCTGTTTGGCCGGTCGGCCCCCTGCCTGCCTGGTCCCTCCCCACCCACCCGGAGCTGGGAGCAGGCCCAAACCGGGTTGGGAGCTGTCCGCGGTGCTGACGGGTGTGGGCCCCGCCGGGCCAGAGCGGGAGGCCCAAATCGGCTCCAAGATGACGATGCAACATTTGCACCCCGGGGTGTGGACAGCGATGCGCACTTGGAGAGGGAAGTACTGGCCTGGTACGGAGAACGCCATGGTCCCTCGGTTCTGCGCGGGGACAAAGGGCAGTTTCCGTGGAAGTGGTGAGGGCCGACGGTTGATATTTTCGGGCCCCCGAGACCATGGGGAGATGCAGGGGCTCACGCTCCGCCTTGTCAGGGGAGAGCCCGGGGCGCTGCGGGCAAGGCAGAGGGCCGTGCCAGGGGTAAGGGCTGCGTCTGCCGGTGCAGGGCAGCTGCGAGGCCCCCACTTACCCCTCGTGTCCCTTGCAGAGGAAGAAGAGCGTGCGCCAGGCGTGCGCCGCGGCGAGCAACAGCGAGAGGAGGCCGGCCAGCAGGCTGAAGCGGCAGGCGGCCGGCGGGCCCCACTCCTGCACCGTGAAGCGCTCGCGCGCCTGCACCGTCAGGTTGGCGCTCAGCCACATGCCCTCGGTGAAGAGCAGGCAGCGGCCGCGGAAGTCGTGGCCGTTCTCGGACAGCGGCACCACCACCACGAAGCTGAACAGAAAGGCCAGCGAGTAGCAGACGCACTGCGCGAAGAGGAAGTTGTTGAGCGCCATGGCGGGGCCGGGCGGGCCGGGAAGCGGCCGGAGGAGCCCGCGGGGCTGGCTGGCGACGCGGACGAGGGGCGCAGGCCGGGAGGCGAGGCCGCGGGAGTCTCCGGGCGCCGCGCGCAGGCCAGGCCGCATCCGCGCGGGAGGCTGCGCAGTGGCGGCGCCGGCGGGTCCTGCGCGCCCCGCCCAGGACGCGTGCGCAGCGGCCGAGCGCGGGCCTCGCCCGGCGGTCAGCACCACGGACAGCTACCGGCGGGCTCGCGGCGCGGGAAGGGGGCGCAGGGGACAGTGCGAGAGAGTGGGGGCCCCGCTGGAGAACGGGGGTACCGACGCAGAAGCGGAACGGAAACCAGGAGAGGGGATGGGAGGCTTGCTGTGTCGGCTCACCGAGACCCGACTCTGGTACCAGGAGCTACCCGTGTGGGCCTCACGTAGGACGGTTCCCAGGTCCCCAGTTGCCCCACTGGCGTTAAGGAAAGGAGGGAAGGAGAGAGTGGTTCACAGGGGCGGATCCAAGATGCCCATAGTGAGGGGTGGGGGTGAGGTTTGCAGTCCGGACGGGAATGACTCTTTTTCGGGGTCCTGGAGCGCACCAAGCATATGGGAAGTGGGCCGGAGAGGGCAGGATCTGGGGTCGAGGAAACGGCACAGGGGTCGTCCACGGAGAGGTGGGTGCCGAGAGGACAGAGTGGGTCTGTTAGCTGTCTGTGCGTCTCCAGCGCAGCACCCTCAGAAGAGACATCTCTCACACTGCCTGACACAAGCAGAGCCCTGAGTTGGTATTTGTAAGATAAATAATGGATGCCCCAGGCACCTCATTAAGACAGCCTTTCCCGAGATGGAATCTGCTGATGCATTAATTAATGGAATTAATGCCTTTTCTAGGTCCCTTTAAGACTAAGTCACATTTAGTCCAATTCCCAGACTGAGGAAGCCTCCTCCTAAAAGAAACTGCCAAGTGGTTTAAAATTACATCAGCGTTTTTGTTGCAAGCGCTAAGAAAACCTTTTTGTTGTATTGCCAAAGTGATATATGCTCATTTTAAGAGTCAAGCCACATAGATGTGTGTAAAATAAAAAGACAATGTCTCCTCCGTGTCCTCCCCACCCCCACCTGGCCACGTGACTGGGGTGACCATTCTTCACAGTCTGACTTCTACTTTTCCAGACATTTTGCTAAGCACATAAACACCCACACCCACAATTTACACGAGTGCTTCATACTATACGCACCATTCTGCAGGTTGATTCCTTCATGCAGCAGTATGTCACGGACGTTATTCCCTGCCCACACATAGAGGTCTGCTTCATTCTTCTTAATAACTGCGTAGAAGTCCATAATCATGAAGATTCCACGATTTGCATAACTATCCCTCTTTGGGTAGCTGGTGAATGTCTTCCGTTTTTGCTATAGTTCAAATACTGTTGCGTGAGCTTCCTTGTGCACACATGCTTGTGCACTTGTACAGGTATTTCCTAAAGGAGAAATTCTTAGGAGCGGAACTGCTGGGTCAGGTGGTATGCACCTTTTAAGAGTTGACAGAAATCGCTAAACTGGTCTCTTGAAATGTTGTACCAACTTACCTTCTTTTATATATATATAAATTTATCTATTTATTTATTTTTGGTTGCATTGGGTCTTTGTTGCTGCACATGGGCTTTCTCTAGTTGTGACGAGCGGGGGCTACTCTTCGTTGCGGAGCGCAGGCTTCTCGTTGCGGTGGCTTCTCTTGTTGCGGAACACGGGCTCTAGGTGCGCGGGCTTCAGTAGTTGTGGCTCGCGGGCTCTAGAGCTCAGGCTCAGTAGTTGTGGAGCACGGGCTTACTTGCTCCGCGGCACGTGGGATCTTCCCGGACCAGGGCTCGAACCCGTGTCCCCTGAGTTGGCAGGCAGATTCTTAACCACTGCGCCACCAGGGAAGCCCCCAACTTACCTTCTTGTCCATGCTGCAGACACCCTCTCCAAAACTGAGAAAATCAGGTGTTTTTAAATTCTATCAGTCTTCACTGACGCGTAACCTTGGGTTTCCCTCATCGTCGTGAGGTTGAGCATCTTTTCCTATGCTGGTCCTATTTGTAATTTGTCTTCTGTGCGTAGCACATTCACTTTGCAGTCACTTTAAAGCACACATTGAAGAGCAGCCGTGGGTCTGGGACAGCAACCCTTCCCTTGGAGAATACACATGGGGTTTCTGCTACTGTTGAGTTCCCCGTTTCAACCAAAGGGAGCCTGCTCAGGAAATTCAGTGCCCCCCCAAACTTGGACAAGAGTTGAAATCCCATCCAATCATTATCCAGTGGACTGACTAATTTGAACACATCTGGGGGTCTTACACTTTAAGGGTTAGGCCAAAACAAAAGAGACCATGACAATTGAGAGGCAAGTGGCACAAAGGGAGAACTACAGAATAAATTGGAAAAAAATATTAAATATCTACCATTTTTTAAGAGATCTTTATTGGACTATAATTGCTTCACAACACCGTGTTAGTTTCTGTTGCACAACAAAGTGAATCAACCACATTCATACACATGTCCCCATAGCCCCTCCCTCTTGAACCTCCCTCCCACCCTCCCTATCCCACCCCTCTAGGTGGTCACAGAGCACCGAGCCAATCTCCCTGTGCTATGCGGCTGCTTCCCACCAGCCAACTATTTTACATTCGGTAGTGCATATATGTCGATGCTACTCTCATTTCACCCCAGCTTTGCTCTCCCACCCCATGTCCTCAAGTCCATTCTCTATGTCTACATCTTTAGCCCTGCCCTGCAACTAGGTTCATCAGTACCATTTTTTTTGTTGTTTTTTTTAGATTCCATATATATGCGTTAGCATATGGTATTTGTTTTTCTCTTTCTGACTTACTTCACTCTGTATGACAGACTCTGGGTCCATCCACCTCACTACAAATAACTCAATTTTCTTTCTTATTATGGCTGAGTAATATTCCATTGTATATATGTGCCACATCTTTTTTATCCATTCATCTGTCGATGGACATTTAGGTTGGTTCCATGTCCTGGCTGTTGTGAATAGTGCTGCAATGAACATTGTGGTGCATGTCTCTTTTTGAATTATGGTTTTCTCAGGGTATATGCCCAGTAGTGGGATTGCTGGGTCGTATGGTAGTTCTATTTTTAGTTTTTTAAGGAACATCGACACTGTTTTCCATAGTGGTTGTACCAATTTACATTCTCACCAACAGTGTTGGAGGGTTCCCTTTTCACCACACCATTTAAAGCATTTATTGTTTCTAGCTTTTTTGATAATGGCAATTCTGACTGGCGTGAGGTGATACCTCATTGTCGTTCTCTAATAATTAGTGATGTTGAGCATCTTTTCATGTGTCTCTTGGCCATCTGTATGTCTTCCTTGGTGAAATGTCTATTTAGGTCTTCCATCCATTTTTTAATTGGATTGTTTGTTTTTGTGATATTGAGCTCCATGAGCTGTTTGTATATTTGGGAGATTAATCTTTTGTCTATTGTCTCATTTGCAAATATTTTCTCCCATTCTTAGGGTTGCCTTTTTGTCTTGTTTATGGTTTCCTTTGCTGTGCAAAAACTTTTAAATTTAATTAAGTCCCATTTGTTTATTTTTGTTTTTATTTCTGTTACTCTAGAAGGTGGGTCAAAAAAGATCTTTCTGTGGTTTATGTCCAAGAGTGTTTTTCCTATGTTTTCCTCTAAAAGTTTTATACTGTCTGGGCTTACATTTAAGTCTTTAATCCATTTGGAGTTTATTTTTCTGTATGGTGTTAGGCAGTGTTCTAATTTCATTCTTTTACATGTGGCTGTCCAGTTTTCCCAGCACCATTTATTGAAGAGGCTGTCTTTTCTCCATTGTATGTTCTTGCCTCCTTTGTCATAAAGTAGGTGCCCAAATGTGCATGGGTTTATCTCTGGGCTTTCTATCCTGTACCATTTACCTATATTTCTGTTTCTGTGCCAGTACCATACTGTCTTGATTACTGTAGCTTTGTGGTATAGTTTGAAGTTGGGGAGACTGATTTCTCCAACTCTGTTTTTCTTTCTCAAGATTGCTGTGGCTATTTGGGGTCTTCCGTGTTTCCATACGAATTGTAAGATTTTTTTTGTTCTAATTCTGTGAAGAATGCCATTGGTAGTTTGATAGCGATTGCATTGAATCTGTAGATTGCTTTGGGTAGTATAATCATTTTCACAATATTGATTCTTCCAATTCAAGATCATGGTATATTTCTCCATTGGTTTATGTCATCTTTGATTTCTTTCATCAGTGCCTTATAGTTTTCTGAGTACAGGTCTTTTGCCTCCTTAGGCAGCTTTATTCCCAGGTATTTTATTCTTTTTGTTGCATTTGTAAATGGGAGTATTTCCTTAATTTCTCTTTCTGATTTTTCATTGTTGGTGTATAGGAATGCCAGAGATTTCTGTGCGTTAATTTTGTATCCTGCAACCTTACCAAATTCATTGATTAGCTCTAGTAGTTTTCTGGTGGCATCGTTAGGATTTTCTATGTATAGTATCATGTTATTGGCAAATAGTGACAGTTTTACTTCTTTTCCAATTTGTATTCCTTTTATTTCTTTTTCTTCTCTGATTGCCATGGCTAGGACTTCCAAAACTATGTTGAATAATAGTGGTGAGAGTGGACATCCTTGTCTTGTTCCTGATCTCAGAGGAAATGCTTTCAGTTTTTCACCATTGAGAATGATGTTTGCTGTGGGTTTGTCATATATGGCCTTTATTATGTTGAGGTAGGTTCCCTCTATGCCCACTTTCTGGAGAGTTTTTATCATAAATCGGTGTTGAATTTTGTCAAAAGCTTTTTCTGCATCTGTTGAGATGATCATATGGTTTCTATTCTTCAATTTGTTAATATGGTGTATCACATTGATTCATTTGCGTATATTAAAAGATCCTTGCATCCCTGGGATAAATCCCACTTGAACATGGTGTATGATCCTTTTAAGTGCTGTTGGATTCTGTTTGCTAGTATTTTGTTCAAGATTTTTGCATCTATGTTCATCAGTGATATTGGTCTATAATTTTCTTTTTTTGTGATATCTTTTTCTGGTTTTGGTATCAGGGTGATGGTGGCTTTATAGAATGAATTTGGGAGTGTTTCTCCCTCTGCAATGTTTTGGAAGAGTTTGAGAAAGATCAGTGTTAGCCCTTCTCTAAATGTTTGATAGAATTCACCTGTGAAGCCGTCTGGTCCTGGACTTTTGTTTGTTGGAAGATTTTTAATTACGGTTTCAATTTCATCACTTGTGATAAGTCTGTTTATATTTTCTAATTCTTCCTGGTTCAGCCTTGGAAAATTGTAGCTTTCCAAGAATTTGTCCATTTCTTCATGGTGGTCCATTTTATTGGCATATAGTTGTTTGTAGTAGTCTCTTATAATCCTTTGTATTTCTGCAGTGTCAGTTGTGATTTCTCCTTTTTCATTTCTAATTTTACTGATTTGCATCCTCTCCCTTTTTTTCTTGATGAGTCTGGCTAAGGATTTGTCAATTTTGTTTATCTTCTCAAAGAACCAGCTTTTAGTTTTATTGATCTTTGCTATTGGTTTCTTCATTTCTATTTCATTTATTTCTGCTCTGATCTTTATGATTTCTTTCCTTCTACTGACTTTGGAATTTCTTTGTTCTTCTTTCTCTAGTTGTTTTAAGTGTAGGGTTAGATTGTTTACTTGAGTTTTTTCTTGTTTCTTGAGGTGAGATTGAATTGCTATAAACTTCCCTCTTAGAACTGCTTTTGCTGTGTCCCATAGGTTTTGGGTCGTCGTGTTTTCATTGTCATTTGTTTCTATGTATGTTTTTATTTCTTCTTTGATTTCTTCAATGATCTCTTGGTTATTTAGAAGCACACTGATAGCCTCCATGTATTTGTGTTTTTTACAGTTTTTTCTTGTAATTGATTTCCAATCTCATAGCGTAGCAATTAGAAAAGATGCTTGATATGATTTCAATTTTCTTAAATTTTCCAAGGCTTGATTTGTGACCCAAGATGCAGCTGTAACGGAGGCCTCAGCCAATCCCACAGAAACTTCTGAGCGTTGGTTGACGTGTCCCAAGCTGAGCCATGGAGACCAAGTCAAGGCACGCAGCCCTGGCAGGGATGAATTGTCTTGGGTGAAGCCGCTTCCCATGGCAGAGAGCAATTTCTAGAGTCACAGTTGTGGTCCATTAGCAGGTCCGTCTGTCAAGAAGTGGTGTGAGCCCCTGACCACAGCAGTCACCGCAGCCCAGCCCTATGTGTTATGTATAGACCCCGAGCTTCTCTAAACCTCTGCTCCCCTGAAGGTTTCCCCTCACCTCTCCTTCAGGGCCAGACTCAGAGGTGGGGCTATAGTTTGTCCCACAAACCTTCCTCTTGTGAGTTCCCAGGTAGGTGCCCACAGAATCCCGCCTGTGCATCTCACCTGTGACTTTCACCGTGACTGCTCCTGAGTGAAATATACCAGTCTCCAAGCTCTGGTGGACTGCCGCTGGGTGGGCATGACCTTGTGATATAGTGGGTCAGACAGAATCCAGCTCATGTTAGTCAGTGTTGGCTGTGTGGTCAGCTGATGCCCCGTGGTTAGGCCCTCTGTCTACACCAAGGCCAGTGGCAAGTCAGGAGCTGTTGCATGAATGGTATTCAATTCTCCCGTGTGGATGGCGGGCCCTTGCTCCAGAACCTTAGGGTCTACATTGATGAACCTACTGGGGCTTATAAACTCCACATAACATCCTTTCCCCCCATAAATACCTCTCATACTATAGGCATGAGACGTGCCCATTTGTACGGCCCAAACACAGGGGCTACTTGTATCCAGCTTAGAACTTCTACAGGGTCTTTCCTGCTCCGGGACCCAGTCAAAGGTGGTGGTCTTCCATGTGCCTCGGTAAATGAGTCAGAGCAGGGCCCCCAAGGGTGGGATATGTGAGCCTCAGACCCAAAGAGGTCTCTGAGCATTGTCCCTCCCCCTCCTCAGTGGTGGCAGGTGTCAGATGTGGTGGTCTGTTCTTTGCTTCACAGAGGATGCTCCGGCGTGCTGTAGACCACTGAAACCCTACAAGGATACTGATGCGGTGGGCCCCTGAGTCCTGCACAGCTCAGGCGTCCTCCCCAGGCCTCCAGCACACTCGTCACTGCCTGCTCCTTCCGACAGATAACGCGGTCACTGACACGGTGGACCTCGCCAGGGTGTGAAGTTTGTCCAGATGATTCAGGCCCTTCGGCTACGTGATGACAGAAGACAGGAGAGTTGGCACAGCCCTGGGCGAGACTGCAAAGCACACTGCTGTTCCTCCCACGTGAATGCAAACCTTCTCCGGTGGGGATGGAAAGGAATATACTCACCAGATCAGTGGCCGGATGCCCTGTACCGGGGGGCACGTCACTCTGCTCTGACAGAGACGCCACATCCAGATGGGGCTGTGGTTCAAATTTCCATGTGGTTTCATTTGTCATCCTCCAGAACCCATCGGCTTATTCAGGGGGATTTCCATGGGGACGTTGGGGACCCCAGCCCGCATCCTTCAGGTCTTCAAGGGTGGTTCTCATCTCTGCTGTTCCGCCCAGGATCTGAGATTGGTCTTGGGGGGTGGGGGTCACTTCCAGAGGCTCCGAATTGCCTTTCCCTCCAAGGCACCAAAGGGTACATTCTCCCAACAATGTTTACCCATTTCCAACCTTTTACACATTTGAGATCTCATTGTGAGCCCCAAACACCACTTGTTAGCTGGGCCCCTGCTCTAACAAGAAGGCCGAGACAAATCCGTCTCCCCAGCCCTGCAGATTAATCTCAGCTCAGACCCTGTGCCTGGAGATGTAGGGCTGCCTCCCTCACCATTGAGCCAGTTACCTGAATAACTGGCTGAGACCCCCCCGGGAGGGGCGGGGCAGCACGTCAAACACGAGTCTCCGCGTGGCCTGTCCTCCTCTCTGCCCCCTTCCCGTCCTCCAGCTGGGGCTGTCGGTGCTGAAACCCAGCTCAGGCCTGGAAACCGGGCAGGGGGTCATGGCATCTCATGTGGGGAGGGGCTGCCCTCAGGGACGTCCCCTATTCACTCTTTACGATGGTCTGGAGTGCAGAGTGAGTGACTAGTCGGTCCCTCGCGGACGTTGAGAGGAGCATCCACCTCCCTTGCTCTCTGCCATCAGGATGCCCGGCTCCCACTGTGACTTTGCTGCTGGTTATGTACCTGAGCCAACCTTGCCTCTGACAAGCGGGTGCTGCCACCTGGTCTGTCTCACTTGGGGACCCCATCAGCCCCGCTGCCAGCAGGGAGATGGTCCTGTGACAGCAGCTGCCACTGCCACCCCGGGCCTACAGAGGAGCCCCCCTGAGCTTCTCAGCGATGCTGGGGCCCCTCCCCAGCCTGGCCCTGCTGCTCTGGTAACTGGAGGGTCCAGTGCAGCCGAGCCCTTAGAACACGGGCCTCTGGTGGGCGTTCCAGCCTCAGGGAGCATTGCCACTCAAGCCCTTTCCTTGCCTTTCTGGGGTTCTGGAGGTTCCCCACAGTCCTTGGTCCACAGCCCCCCAGCTCCATCCTCACAGCCAGCAAAGGGGTCAAGTCCTTGCCACACTGCCGTCTCTCTGGTGCTCTGAGGCCGGAAAAGTTCCTCCGTGATGGCACCAGGCCACCTGGATAACCCGGGATCGTGTCCCCGTCTCCAGGTCCTTCCATGGAAGGGCGCCCGTTCACAGGATGCAGGGAGCGGGCACGGACACCCTCGAGGAACAAGTTAGCACGCCTCCCAGGGGCCCTGTCCAGAGCTCAATCCTGCTTTCCGGGAGCGTCCTCCCTTTTCTATAAACTCCTTCGGACCCAACTTCACACTCTGCCGGCCCCCCCGCCTCGCCCAGCACCCTGGCGCAGCCCCGCACATGTCCCTGCCTGGTGCAGAGGCATGTTCTTAGGTCCTGTGGGTCCTCTGGGGCAGGCTCGCTTCCCCCAGCAGCAGCTAATACCGTGACTTCACATGTCATTGTCCCATGGGCAGCGCGGGGTGGTGGGGGAGGGGATAAGGCAGACCCCTCCAGGGAGGGCCGTGGGTTCTCTTGCAAGGCAGAGACCGCTGCATCATCAAGCAGTGTTGGAGACTGAGCCCCAGAAAGATATGTCAGGGTCCTAACCTTCCCCCCGGGGTCTCGGAATGTGACCTTACTTAGAGGTGGGACCTTTACAGCAGTGATCAAGTTAAAAAGAGGTCACCAGGGTGGCCCTGAGCCACGATGACTGTGTCCCTATTAAACGGGGACATTTGGAGACAGACACGCACACAGGGAGAGACCTGCGAAGACAGAGGCCGAGGTCAGAGTGACGCTTCCACGAGCCAAAAAGGCCAGGCCAGCGACAGCAGCAACCCCAGGCCCAGGAGAGAGACACGGAGAGAGTTCTCCCGCACAGCCTGAGAAGGACCAGCCCTGCGGGCACCTTGACCTCGACCCCCAGCCTGCAGAACTGCGCGAGAATAAACGTCTTGTCTGTTGGCAGGAGGGCTTGGGGGACCGGGGAGGGGCCTCCTGGGAAAACACCTGTGAGTGACCCCGAGCAGCAGGGCTGGGCCTGGAGAAGCTGCTCAGCGACGCCGACACAACAGAGAGCTAGCCAGCCCCGCAGCGGTGGCCCTCCAGAAGTGTCCCAAATCAGGGCCAGGGGCTGGGCCTTTGGACGCCCAAATCGGCCAGTCACTGGACACGGGCCCCTCCCCGGAGGCGTTGAAACCTCGGAGGAGGTGGTCTCCACCTTCAACTGCCCTCAAACTGGCCGAGGGGGGGGCGGCATCTGGTGGCCACCAGCAGGCACCTCGGTCCTGCGGGGCCCACGTGGCTCTTCCCAGCATCCCGGGAACCAGTGACCAGCTGGCCCCGGGCTGCGAAAGCCCTGACCTAGACAAGACCGGACAGGAGTAGCTCGTGGTCTAGAGGAAGGGCCATCCACGTCACTAGAGGACAGAAAATGAGGCTGGAGGCACGGAGGGAAACGCCAAGCTTCTGGACGAGCCGTCTCTCTGCAACGGAAGGCCAGTCCTTCCCAGACAAACCTGCAGGCGCATCATCTCCCCCACCCAACTCCTATTTTTTACTTTGAAGTTTAATTACAAAGAATGAATAGGCAGTGATTGCCAGAAGCTTCTGCAGCATGTGAAGGCTTTCATGAAGCTGTGCTATAACCTATAGACAAACAGGTGCCGCGTAGGACATAACCAGGAAAACGGGCAAGAGGGACCAGAAACCAATGCAAGTACATGGGGACCTGGCGGGGGAAAAAGTGACCTGTCCCTCTGGGGTTGGGAGAGCAGGGGGCTCACTTCACAATAATGTCGTCACAGCCGACCAGACACAGGAAGGAGAACGCACTTGACCCCTCCCTCACACCGGTAGGAAAACAAGCGCAGAATGCTTTAAAGGACCAAAATGCAAAACAAAGAAGAAACATCTAATAGGAAAAGAGATGGGGGACTTCCCTGGTGGCCCGGTGGTTACGACTCCCTGCTTCCAACGCAGGGGGCGCGGGCTCAATCCCTGGTCGGGGGAACAAAGATCCCACATGCCATAGGGCATGGCCAAAAAAAGAAAGAAAGAAAGAAAGGAAAAAAAAAAAAAAGTAAGACTCTATTTGCATAATTTCAGCTGAGGGTGACACTTCCAGGCAAGACAGGTAAGTCCAACAACAAGAAAAACGAAGACAGAAAGATTCAACCGTATGAAAATTTTAAATCCTCTGCGGCAAAAGAAAACCTATTCGTATTTTTTAAATATTTTCTGCTTAATATTTAATATTTCTATTTCATATGTTTTAATATTTTTCTGTTTTCTATACATATTAAATAGAAAAATATTACAGTCGTATGTTTTAAATATATAGTATTGAGTCAAAAGACAAACGCCGGGACCTGTAGCTTTCAGAGCTGTCTTTCCGATTGCGACAGAAAACGCGTGCAGCCCGTGGAAACGGGCGGTTTGATTCCGCACCTGTACCGAGAGCTCCCACAAACCGAAGAGATGAGGGATAAGCCGAGGGTTCACGGAAGTGGAAACGTAAGCGTGGACGCGAAAAGATGCCCGCGCTCTCTAATAGTGAGGAGCTGCAAATGACAACAAAAAGCAAACATCACTCTCTTTTCCCCCTCCCCCCTCTTGCGCCCACGCTCGGCCCTGCCATCCCCTGCCCTCAAGAGGCACAAGTCATCTCCCCCGGCAAGCGGCCCGGCCTGCGGAGGAGCGCGGCGCGCCACCCCGCTTTGCCCGGCGCTCGGAGCGCGCCACCTTGCCGACCACGGGGTCCGGGCGCCGCGGGCTGTAGGACCTGTACAGCACCTGTGATTACCCAGTGCCACCTATGGAGAAAGCGCCTGGGAAAACCGACATCCAGATAGCTCTTGCTTCTGGCTGCTGGGTGAGGGTAGCTCCGCGTTCTGGCTCGGCTGCAAAACACTTCATCGACGTAGGAGCTGCTGTCGTAGATGAAGACGATAGAGGAAATGTTGGTGTTGCATGCCGACATAATTCTGGCAAGGAGAAGTCTGAAGTCAAAAAGCGTGACCGGGCGCTTCCCTGGTGGCTCAGTGGTTGAGAGTCCGCCTGCCGATGCGGGGGACGCGGGTTCGTGCCCCGGTCCGGGAAGATCCCACGTGCCGCGGAGCGGCTGGGCCCGTGAGCCATGGCCGCTGAGCCTGCGCGTCCGGAGCCTGTGCTCCGCGACGGGAGAGGCCACAGCAGTGAGAGGCCCGCGTACCGCAAAAAAAATAAAAATAAAGACTTTGCCTAAAGTGAAAAAAAAATCAAATGCCAAAGCAGTAAAAGGTCAGTCGTGTTGGTTTGGTGGCTGGAGGCGGTGCTGCGGGATGCTGGCGTGTCCAAGCCTGGAAGCGGATGGGGACGGGGAGCTGCTGGTCTCTGGCGGCAAAGCTGGGAAGCCACCATCTGAGCGGTCTTCTCACCACCCCGCCCCAGCCCCCTGCGCTTCCTCTTATGAGGACATATGTACATGAATGTTTATTACAACGCTCTGTGCCGCCAAACACGGAAACAAGCAGAGTGTTTGCAGACCAGGGAGAGGCAGCAATACATTCCGGTGCCTCCTTGTGACGGGAAAGTACACACCATGAGACAGACGGAGTCAGGGCTGTGGGCTTTGGCCTGAAGGCTTAACCGTCACAGAGTTAAATTTTAAAAAACAATTGCAAAAACAAAATCCAATTGCAGGCGGCTTCCCTGGTGGTGCAGTGGTTAAGAGTCCACCTGCCAATGCAGGGGACACGGGTTCGTGCCCCGATCCGGGAAGATCCCACTTGCCGCGGAGCAACAAAGCCGGTGCGCCACAACTACTGAGCCTGTGCACTACAGCCCACGAGCCACAACTGCCGAAGCCCGCGCGCCTAGAGCCCGTGCTCCACAACAAGAGAAGCCACCGCAATGAGAAGCCCGTGCACTGCAACGAAGAGTAGCCCCCACTCGCCACAACTAGAGAAAGCCTGCTTGCGGCGACAAAGACCCAACGCATCCAAAAATAAATTTTTTTTTAAATAATAATTTTTTTTAATAAACAAAAAAAATCCAGTTGCAAAATAACGTGTACAGTGTTGTGCATTTTTGTAACTAAAAAGTCTGGCTATGTGTTGGATACATGTGTGAGATCTGTGTACCCAGAAGGAGGGGCTGCAGGCCAGCCCACTGTCCCTCAGGGAGGACGCAGACTGCCAGCTGCCCATGTTCACATCCGTCTGTCCCGCTCTGGCCCACAGGTATCTCATGCTACTGGCGACTGAAGGAACACTGCGGGAGTTCAAGGCAGTCACCCCGGAGTTAAACGCGGTGGCTTCGTTCAAGGCCTGACAACTGGCGCCAGCTCTCACCAGCGTCCTCAGGGCAGAGCCTGTGCACTGCCTCCGGTCAGGAGAGTGGCGTGGAGAAGGCGAGCCCAGCCTCCCTCCAGCCTCATCCCGGGCCTGCAGCCTTTGCATCTTCATCTGCAAACTGGGGCAATATCTCCCCACCCCAGGCCAGCTGTGTGCAGGCGCAGGGCCACTACCCGGAGCTGTTCTCAGGATGACATTGACTTACGGGTCCCTCCCTCCCGCTACGTGGACCATTCCTGGGCACCTGCTCCATTACGGCCCTGAATGAAGCACTGGTCTCCCCTCCAGGGCCCCCAGACCGGAAGATGGGGGGACAGACTTCTAACTAAATGAGGCGTAGGTAATGTAGGTGCCCAAGCCATAGGCCATGCTGGGCCAGAGGAAGCCGTTGATCCGACTGGGGTCCAGAAAGATCCAGGAGAGCTGGCTGGGGCCTGGGTGGGAGAGTCAAGAAATTCATACAGGGTCAAGGCACACCTGAGAGCTCTTTAAAGGGGGAGAATTGTAAATGGAAGACTCTGGAAGGAACACCCCCATCAGACACCACCACCACCACCTCTGGAGGACACAGAGCTGGAAGGGCAAAGATCTTCCACCAGGATTCTGGATTTATAAATTCCTTTTTGCTTTGCCTGTTTCACCATATTGCAGTTGATGGCTCTCATGTATTCTTTATGAGTTTTTCTATTTGCCAATTAGAAATACCCTCCTCAGCATCTTTTAAATATTTTGCTCGGAATTTTATTACTTACCTTCTGTTGGCACTTTTGATAGTTTGGGTTTTGGGGGGGTTTTTTTGCGGTACGTGGGCCTCTCACTGTTGTGGCCTCTCCCGTTGCGGAGCACGGGTTCCGGACGTGCAGGCTCCGGACACGCAGGCTCAGCAGCCATGGCTCACGGGCCCAGCCGCTCTGTGGCACGTGGGATCCTCCCGGACAGGGGCACGAACCCGTGTCCCCTGCATCGGCAGGCGGACTCCCAACCACTGCGCCACCAGGGAAGCCCTGATAGTTTTTTTTTTCAGCCTTTTTTGTTATTTGTTTCTATTCCATCTGAGAGTCTCTATCTTTTAACATGTTTGTTTAACCCATCGACATTTATTGTGATTTGTTGAAAAATAAAATCTTACTTTATATTTTCTATTTTATTTGTTTTTCCCCTGTCTTACCTTATTTTAGAGAAAAGTTTTCTCATTCCATTTTTTCCTCAACTGGCTTTGAAATATTTACATTCTATTTCCAATCCTCTCTTGATTGCCTATAGATTTCAACTTACATTTTTTCTGGCAGTGGTCCAAGTCTAGATACCTCAAACCAAGACAAGGCCCATAGCATAATTTTACTTCTCTCCACACCTCATATCACCCCCCAACCTTCCCTGTTGATCCACATGGACTTTTAGTTTCAGACTGCTAACATTTTTTATAGTCAATACCTATTTGAAGTTCACAGTGTGCTAGCATTTTTGCACCTCCATCCTCACCTGTGAAATGTGAATAGCAGCACCTGACCCATGGCATTGCTGTGAGGACTAAATTAGGTAATCCGCATGCAGCACTTAGCAGAGAGCTAACAATAGCAATAACCATCGCCAGCAGCACCTGGGTCCCCTTTCTTCTTGCTAAAACACATCTTCTAGCAATTCTTTCGGAGAGTGGCGGACTGTGGGAGCTAGATGTCTTTTTTTTTTTTTTTTTTTTTTTTTGGCCTTACCATGCAGCATGTGGGATCTTGGTTCCTCGACCAGGGATCGAACCAGTACCCCCTGCATTGGAAGCATGGCATCATAAGCACTGGACGGCCAGGGAAGTCCCTAAATGTCTTTTTTATTCACACATAAATAACAAATTATCCAGGGGGTTACCTCAGAACTGGGAAGATTTTGCTGTCTGGCTGTTTCCAACACTGAGAAGACAGGTGTCAATCTGGTCCCTGTTCTTTTTCAGTAAAGTGCCCTACCTCCTCCTCCACACAGACACACCCCCAACCTGGAAGCCTTCAGGATTTTTCCTCTGTCTCATCAACGATCCACATTGCACTTTGATGTGTCCAGAAGCCAGTTTGGGGGTTTCTGTTTGTATTTGTCCTGCTTAGCATCTGGTGGTCTCTTTTGGTGAGGTCAGTTTACCTCTGGAAAAGTGCCCACCTCTGCCTTCCCCTGATTGTCTCCTGGAATCCTTGCAGATGGGTACAGGGGCTTCCAGACCTGCCCTCCACATCTCAGCTTGTCCCGTGCATCCCGATTCTGTCCCGACTCTGTCCCTTTGCCCCCCTTCTAGTAGAACCCTCGGCCCCTCTCCCAGCCCACTGCCTCTGCCACAGCACCTCCCGTCTCCACTCAGCTCATCCACAGACACATTTTTGGTTTGTTCCTAATGACTTTATTTACTTATTTATTTATTGGCTGCCCTGGGTCTTCGTTGCTGCGCGCAGGCTTTCTCTAGTTGCGGTGAGCGGGGGCTACTCTTCGTTGAGGTGTGTGGGCTTCTCATTGTGGTGGCTTCTCTTGCGGAGCACGGGCTCTAGGTGTGTAGGCTTCAGTATTTGTGGCACGTGGGCTCAGTAGCTGTGGCTCACGGGCACTAGAGCTCAGGCTCAGTAGTTGTGGCTTGCGAGTTTAGTTGCTCCGCGACATGTGGGATCTTCCTGGACCGGGGCTCGAACCTGTGTCTCCTGCGTTGGCAGGAGGATTCTTAACAATGGCGCCACCAGGGACGTCCTCCTAATGACTGTTTAAATCCCAGGCCTCTCATGGTTTCTCTGAAATACCTGCCTGTCTCATTTCTCAGGACCCCAATCTTACTTGCTTCAGGTCTGCCCTGCTGGCTCCATTAACTCTGCTTCCCTTTGTCCTCATGGAGGTTCACATCTCTCAGAAACCGGGTGATGCCCGATGGTGAGTTCACCTTAGCAGTGGTGCCTCCCCGTGATGCACGTGCTGCACTGTTTGCCACAACCCTCGGGGGTGACAAGGGCCCCTCGTGACCAAACTTCTGTCTCCTCTGAACCCTCTTCGCAAATGAGCCTCGTCCTTGGCCTGCTGAGTCCAGCTGATCAAGAACCCCTCACCACTGGGACTTCCCTGGTGGCGCAGTGGTTAAGAATCCACCTCCCAACGCAGGGGACATGGGTTGGATCCCTGGTCCAGGAAGATCCCACATGCCACGGAGCAACTAAGCCCGTGCACCACAACTACTGAAGCCCGCGCTCTAGAGGCCGCAAGCCACAACTACTGAAGCCCGCGTGCCTAGAGCCTGCACTCGGCAACGAGAGAAGCCACCACAATGAGAAAGCCGCGCACCACAATGAAGACAGCCCCCGCTCGCCGCAGCTAGAGAAAGCGCGCCCAGCAACGAAAACCCAACACAGCCAAAAATAAAAATAAATAAATAAATTTATTTTTTTAAAAAAAAGAATCCCCCACCTCTGATACCCAGCCAAGCTCCTCTTGCCCCACCCTTGATACCTCCCACGTCCCTCTTGGTAATTTTCCATCCATTCCCTCACCCTGCCCACCTGTCCCTGTGTATTCAGAGTTGAGCCCAGTTTCTCTCTCCTGTTGCAACAGTCTTGAATAAAGTCTCCCTTGCCATTTTTTAAAGTGTCCAGTGCGGGCTTCCCTGGTGGCGCAGTGGTTGAGAATCCGCCTGCCGATGCAGGGGACACAGGTTCGCGCCCCAGTCCGGGAGGATCCCACGTGCCGCGGAGCGGCTGGGCCCATGAGCCATGGCCACTGAGCCTGCGCGTCCAGAGCCTGTGCTCCGCAACAGGAGAGGCCACAGCAGTGAGAGGCCCACGTACCGCAAAAAAAAAAATAAAATAAAATAAAATAAAGTGTCCAGTGCAATTTTTTTTTATTCTACAAAGAGAAGGCTAAAGCTTTGGCTGAGACTTAACTTCAATCCCCAGTAAGAGTGGGGAGGGTGGGCCGGGCCTGACTGGGGTTACTGGGTACAGACTGGGCACGGGTGCTCCACACCCCTCCCAGGGTCACGGGGCCCCAGGACATGCCCTGTCTCTTTGAACCAAGATCCCACAGCCTTTGGCCCTGGTTTAGGCAGACTCGTGGTCACTGACCCTGACCCAAGGTGGGGAGACGGGGGTGCAAGTTCGGCCAACCACTGCCCAGGTGAGAAGGCTGCATTTACATACAGGCATCGATTTTTTAAAGAGGTCTAGAAAACGGTGTGTACAGGGTAGAGGGGAGACTTCAGGGAACAGAGGCCTTTCTGTGCACCGAGCAGACCCTGTTTGATTCCTGGGGTGACCCACACCCAGGGGCGGCTCTGTCTCCCACCCAAGGGCCAGCTGTCCCCACTCACTATTGTTACAAGTCTGTGGCCACAGACAGAATGTGGAAACAGTCTCCAGTTGGACAAGAACTGGCTGGTGCGGGGCAGTGGGGGAAAAGGGGGGGAAAGGGACCAGGGCGGAGAGGGCGAGTTTGGAGAACTTCCGCCCTTAATGTGGCACTTCCTTTTTTAAAAGAAAATTTTTGTAGCTCAGGAAACCAAGAGAAGAACCAAAAACAAAAAACCGCCACGCCCTACTATCGAAGGCCAATGGCAACACATCGAATTTGTGCACAGAGGTAAAGAAATTGTTCCTGAAAAAAAGTGCAAATTGCTACTTCGCTGCACGTAAATGAACCACTAATTGCTTTTTGCAAACAGTAGCTAAGCAAATGGTCCCCCACTCTGCGCAGCTGCGCCTCTAATGCACTCACGTCTCCATTTGGCACCACCCTCCCCTCCTCTCATGGAGCTTCAGGACCCCCACCACACGCTCTCCTGCCCTCTTCCTCTACGGTCCTGGGGCCCCCCTCTGCTGCCTCCTTCCCCTCCCTGCCCAGCGCCTCCGCCCACACATGCAGGCCCTGTTCTCAGATCTCCTGTCCCCAAGTGAACGCAAAGGCCTAACGGCTCACCCTGCACTCAGAGCTGACAACATCGCTCCGTCAGCAAAATCAACAGAAAATCTAGGAACCTGGGAAAAGCTTTTGCAAGACACGTCACAATTTTCCTAATACGTAAAGACTTTCTAAAAATCAATAAGAGAAGGGCCCACAAGTCAGTAGAAAGAAATTTTCAAGCAAGAGGAATCATTACAGAAAATAAAATCAACTGAGTCTTAAACACATGAGAGGGATCTTTAAATCATTCTCATAAAGAAATGTACACTAGGGCTTCCCTGGTGGTGCAGTGGTTAGGAACCTGCCTGCCAACGCAGGGGACACGGGTTCGAGCCCTGGTCCGGGAAGATCCCACATGCTGCGGAGCAACTCAGCCCGTGCGCCACAACTACTGAGCCTGCTCTCTAGAGCCCGCGAGCCACAACTACTGAGCCCGTGTGCCACAACTACTGAAGCCCGCACGCCTAGAGCCCACGCTCTGCCACAAGAGAAGCCACCGCAACGAGAAGCCCACGCACCGCAACGAAGAGTAGCCACCGCTCGCGGCAACTAGAGAAAAGCCCACACGCAGCAACGAAGACCCAACGCAGCCAAAATATAAATAAATAATTTTTTAAAAAAGAGAAAAGCAATGTACACTAAAGCTACCCGAAGAGGACTTGGGGCAACCAAAGAGCGCAGATGCTGCCTGGGTCTGCACTACCCTGCAGAGCCTCCAGCATCAGTGCAGAACAAGAACAAATAAAACTACACGGAAGCCTAGCGCTCAGCATAACCAGAAGACGGGGACGCCCCGACTTCAAGACAACTGTAAGTGCAAAGAGAAAAGAAGAAAGAACCAGAGCTGCCGGCAGGCTTTCCCGGCCTTTGCAGTGAGTGAGAGCAGCCCAGCATGACTAGGCGGGGTGGGGGGAGACGAAGGCGAGGGCTGGTCCCGCTGCGCACACTGAAAACGCCTCCGATACACCAGAGCGCCGACTGCAGAGACGGGACTTAAAAGCGCATCCGCTTAAAGTGAGATCTTTGAAAGGCAAGGTGTCCGGAGAAGCAAAAAGCAAAGCAGAAGGGAGACATGCCCTTTAGGCGTCACGTGGCAAAGGCAGAAAAGAGTAAAAGCAGGAGACTTCAGGTCCCGTTAGAAAGACTGAACCAAAACTTTGCAGGCGACACAACTTGTCCCACTCCGACCACCAAATATAAAGCCATTAAGGAACCTGGACTTTGCTGCATGGAGGGAAGAGGGGCCATTGAACCAGAATCTTGTCAACCACCAAAATCCACAAAATGAACAGATAAAAATTACCTCTATTCTAAGTTACTACAAAAATCAGAACATGAACATTGACACACTTCAGCTGATTAAAAAAAAAAAAAAAAAAACCCTTCCTGGAAAAAAACAAATGAAGCATTAAAATACTGTGAGGCAACACTCCAAACTGAATTAAATATACTTGCAAAAGCATTTGGGGATAAGGAAACTCACCTTGAGCCAGAAATTCAAACTCTAAGAACACAAATGGACAAAAGTGAGAAGAAATGAAAAGGTTGGTGGAAATCATAAAAGAAAAGGAAGGAACAGGAAAAATCATCCACGAAGTAAAGACTAAGTTCAAGGTGCCCGAGAAAGAATAGATTTGAATTTACAAAGGCATCAGAGGAAAAGAGGAAGGCAACCAAGAGCCTGAAAATGAGACAATGAGAGAAGTGAAAAGGTGCCGGGGAGAAAGGGATGGATGAGGAAAACAAGCAAAGAAGGAATGCTAACGCGTAATTGCTGCCCCTAAGGAGGAAAACGAGACAGTGGGCGGAGATAATATTTACAACCACAGCCCAAGAAAATGGTCCAGAAACAGAAGCCTGGAAACCTCACAGTGAAAGCCCATCCCCGTGCATATCTGGGATAGTTAACCTGAAATGATCAACTCTGAGACATTTCCTAGAGGAACTATTACGCTGCTAAGAAAAAGCAAAAATAACTCACAAGAGCAAAAGAACTCTCTTGGCTTCAGAACTAACAGCAAAGCAAAACAGCAATGGGCCAACCTTCCCAAAATATCAACGAAAGTGTGAACCAAGGAGTTCATATCTGTAGAGAAAATATTTTTGTGTTTCCGCAACGCTGTGGCTTTCTGAGCCAGAAGTACTGGTAACTTGGTTTAAAGGGTGCCCGGAAGGTAGACCAGCCTTGAAGTCTCAGATGGTGACATACCCAGGAGAGAGGACTCCAGGTCTATCTCCCTTTGCTGTGTCTTTAGATTTCAAAATGGGATAAAACTGAGAGCCATTCCATTACATCCCAAAGGGTGGTAAACTAGGGACCTTCCCTTCTGTTCTCTGCGTTAGAAAGAGAAGACTCATTTCTCTGGCACCTAGGGAGGTGGTTGCTGGACTGAGGAGGGGGTAATCTGTATAGCAGTTCCTATACCAGCTGCAAGATTCATAATTTGGGGTCCCTCTCCAGTGGGCAAAACTAGCTTTTGCACTAGCAGGGTCCATCCTGCTCTCACCTGCTGCTTGGAGTGGGGCCCGTTCACAGGGAGCCGAAGCAGAGATATTCTGTAAGCAAATCCTTGGTCTTCCTCTAACCCAGAGATCTCGTGCTTACCTGCGTTCAGGATAAAATAAATAAGTTCAAATACAAAACTGTATCAATATCCAGTCAAGGTGTGCTTCGAGTATCAAGGCCACAGAAAACAGTTTCAAACATATAAGAACTTGTGAAATTCTGAACCAGGAGCCCTTCTTGAGGAATCTTCTAGATGACTAACTTCACCCAACCCAAAGGATGACTCAGAAAACTTCAGCAAAAGGACTAATGTTGGGGGGGTGAGGAGGGTGGAAAACTAGTTCACTAATATTATGTGTTGTGTCACAATAGGAATAACGCCCCTTTGCGAAGTAGGAGGAGAGAAAGAAAAAGAGGAAAAGAGAATGCACTCGTCAGCGTTGCACAGAGAGCCAGGGGGAGTGAGTTACCGTCAAAAACTGACAAACCCACAGCGAGAGTGTAAATAAGAAAACAGGAAACTTAGAGGGCACTGAAAAAGTACAAGTACAGAGGTAATCATGAGAAAAAGATACAAACCCTTACAAAGACAACAACAAAAAGAGCAAAGAGCACACATCACATAGCAAACATTATCAGCACACATAATTATAAAACATAACAGCTGACATCACACCTGTGAGTCATATTAATAAACGTTCATGGACTTGACACACTATTAAAAGAAAAATATTCAATCTGGCTCACAAGCTACAGCCTACTATACACCCTACAGGAGGGACACACCTGAAAAGGTGCGGTAGGCGCACAGAAGCTGTAAGGAAATAGGTGGACAAAGTGGACGTCAGGACAGAAAGCATTCAACATGACAAAGGAGGACTTTTAATGCAAATAGACACAATTCCCAACAAAAACAGAACAATTATGCAGCAAATAACACAGCAGCCACCTGTGTGGAGGAAAAGCTCAGGAATTCAAGGAGTCGTAGAGACACAAGAACTGAGGGTTCACCATGTCCCCTCAGGATGAGACAGACCCGGGGGACAGGGAAAGAAGGAGGGGTGTCAGCGCAGGTCCTCCAGGAAGCAGGCGGGAGGTGCGGGAGGCTTGTCAAGGGGTGGCGTTTGTAAAAGATGAAGGGGGGTGGTCCACAGGATCGGACAGGAAGAGGCTCAGACTGGGAGACACACCTGGGAGATTCCACCAACCCCTGAGCCACTTGGAAGCCAAGCCTGCACATTAGTGGAGGCCACGTGGGGCAGCGCTGGCAGGTCCCAGGGCCCCACTTGGCACTGCTGTTGTCGGGACCCCCGGGGGGTAGGGGGCAGAACGTGGCTGTGGCTCAGACACATAGCCATTCCCGAGTCTGAGCCGGAGGCCGCCTGCCAGCTGCTCTCCCCACAGGTTCTTTCTGGCGGGAATGCCTGAGGGACACACCTCCACGTGGCCACAGGTTACAGACGGCCTCATAGACCTTACATTCACACACACACACACACACACACACACACACAGAGTAAGCCTGTGGAGAAGCCCAAACGCACCTTCTCAGGCACTCATGGAACAGTCACAAAAATTGGTGATAGATGAGGCCACAAAAAATCAGTAAGTTTCATAAAGTAGAAATATTGCAATCAACAATCATCTCACAGGACTTCCCTGGTGGTGCAGTGGTGAAAGAAACCGCCTGCCAATGCAGGGGACACGGGTTTGAGCCCTGGTCCAGGAAGATCCCACATGCCGCGGAGCAACTAAGCCCGTGAGCCACAACTACTGAGCCTGCACTCTAGAGCCTACAAGCCACAACTACAGAGCCCGTGCGCCACAACTACTGAAGCCCGCAAGCCTAGAGCCCGTGCTCCACAATAGGAGAAGCCACCGCAATGAGAAGCCCACGCACTGCAACAAAGACCCAACGCAGCCAAAAATAAATAAATAAATAAACAAACAATCGTCTCACGATACAATAAAAGTAGAATTTAGTGACAAAATGCAAAAACAAAAAGGTCCTTCCACTTGGACATTTTTTTTAATCTATTAAATAATTATTGGGTGAAAGTGGAAATCCACACTGAAATTGCATACTTTCTTTTACAAATAATGATAGGGAAAATGCTACATATGGGTCTCCATGGGATATATTTAAAGCGGTGAGCAAGGGGAAATTTACAACTCTGAACACTTTTATCAATAAACATGAAAGAAGGAAGGAAGGAATAAAATTCCCAGCTCAAATATCTAGAAAAAAGCATCATGGACTAAACCAAAAGAAAGCTCAAGGAATGAAATGATAAAGATAAAAGTAGAAATGAATGAGTTAGATAACAGAAAAAACTTGGCTGGATTAATAAATCAGAATCCTGATTTTTTTAAAATTAACAAAATAGGCAAACCACTAACTAACTTGATCATAAAAAAGGGAAAAGATCAAATCCACAAAATAAGAAGTGACAAGAAGAAAGTAACCATTGGAGCAGAAGAAATATTTTAAATCACGGGACCAATTTGCAGACATCTATGCAAATAGTATTTAGAACCTTGATGTTGTGGGTTAAATTGTGTCCCCTGTCAAAAAAAAAGTTACTGTTTTTGATATGAGATCCCACCCTCAGTGCCTCAGAATGTGACCTGATTTGGAAGGGGAGTTGTTGCCAATATCATTAGTTAAGGTGAGGTCACCTTAACCCACTTTAACTCGTTGGAGTAGAGTGAGCCCCTAGTCCAATATGACTGAAGAAGAGGGGAATTTGGACACACAGAGGGAAGATGCCATGTGAAGACAGAGGCAGAGAGCAGTGATGTCTCCACAAGGCAAGGAAGGCCAAAGATAGTCAACAACCATCAGAAGCCAGGAAGAGGCAAGGAAGGTTCCCCTGCAGGTCTCAGAGGAAGCCTAGCTCTGCTGCCATCTTTATTTCAGACTTCTACCCTCCAGAACTGAGACAATAAATTTCTGTTATTTTAAGCCACCCAGTTTGTGCTACTTTGTTACACTTGATAAAAGAGATAAATTCCTAAAGAAATGCCTATTACCAAAATTGACCTAACTAGAGACAGAAGATATAAACAGAATAATTTCCAGAGAAGAAATTGAGAAAGTTGTCAAGGAACTTCCCCATAAAAAAGCATCAGGCCCGGGCTTCCCTGGTGGCGCAGTGGTTGAGAGTCCACTTGCCGATGCAGGGGACGCGGGTTCGTGCCCCGGTGCGGGAGGATCCCACATGCCGCGGAGCGGCTGGGCCCGTGAGCCATGGCCGCTGAGCCTGCGCGTCCAGAGCCTGTGCTCCGCAACGGGAGAGGCCACAGCAGTGAGAGGCACACGTACCACAAAAAAAAAAAAAAAAAAAAAAAAAAGCATCAGGCCTATCCACAACAAGAGAAGCCACTGCCATGAGACTCCTGCACACTGCAACAAAGAGTAGTCCCTGCTCACCACAACTAGAGAAAGCCCATGCACAGCAACAAAGACCCAACACAGCCATAAATAAATAAATAAATAAATAAATAAAATTTTTAAAAATTATTTTTAAAAAGCATCAGGCCTAGATGGTTTCACAGGCAATTTCTACCAAATTTCCAAAGACCAAATAGTTCCAATGTTTCACAAATTGTCGCAGATCATTGAAAAAGAAGGAAAACATGTACATCTTTTTAGTGTTATACTTAAATCTTATAAACACAGTATTAAAAATGATAAACCAGTATAAATAGTGATGCAAAAGCGCTAAGTAAAGTAGTAGCAAACAGAATTCAATACCACATAAAGAAAATAATGTACCATAACCAAGTGGAATTTATTCCAAGAATACAGAGTTGGTTTAATATTAAGAAGACTTTCCTCTAAGATTAGGAATAAAGCAAGGATGTCTAGTATCTCTGCTACTATTCATTTTTGCCTCAGTGGAAGCCTGTGCACCACAACAAAGAGTGGCCCCTGCTTGCCACAACTAGAGAAAGCCCAAGTGCAGCAACAAACAGCCAAAAGTAAAATAAACTTTTTTTTTTTAAAGTTCTTAAATATTGAAGGGGGAAGGAAAAACAAAAACCCACTAGACACTCATGGAGAAAAAATATGAACAGAAAATTGCCCCATAAGATGTAAAAATGGCCCTTAAACACATGAAACGATATTCAACCTCACACATCACTAAAGAATGCAAATTAAGACCCCAAGCCTCAAAAATGAATGAAATTCTGACACAGGCTACAACATGGGTGAACCTTAAGGATATCATACGGAGTGAAATAAACCAGTCACCAAAGGACAAACCTGTATGATTCCACTCATAGGAGGTCCCTAGATAGTCAGATTCAGGGACAGAAAGTAGGGTGGTGGGTGCCAGGGGCTGGGGGAAGGGATGGAGAGGGAGAGCTTAATGGGGACAGAGTTTCTGTCTGGGGAGTTGAAAAGTTTTGGAGATGACGGTGGGGATGGTTGCACAAGTATATGAGTGTAGTCGATGCCACAGAACTGCATGCTTAAAAGTGGTCACAGGGCTTCCCTGGCGGCGCAGGGGTTGCGAGTCCGCCTGCCGATGCAGGGGACACGGGTTCGTGCCCCGGTCCGGGAGGATCCCACATGCCACGGAGCAGCTGGGCCCGTGAGCCGTGGCCGCTGAGCCTGCGCGTCCGGAGCCTGTGCTCCGCAACGGGAGAGGCCACAACAGTGAGAGGCCCGCGTACTGCAAAAAAAAAAAAAAAAAAAAAAAGTGGTCACAATTGTAAATGTTTATTTTGCCACAATAAGAAAAAACCTACACTGGGATACAGTTTCACACTGATGAAACCAGAAAGGATGACAACTCGGTCTGCCAGTGAGCCTGTGGAGAAAGAGGCCCCCTGTTACATGCTGATGAGAGCGCAAACTGGAACAAACGTTTTGGAGAGGATTAGGCAGTGTCTTGCAAAACGATACATGCTCTTACCTTGTGACCCAGCCGTCCACTTTTAGGGATGCACCCTGTAAATCAAGGGCACAAGGTTACCTACTGCAGCCTTGTTTGTAGTTGCAAAATGTCAGATGCAACCTCAACACCCACATGCAGGCACAGAAGAGCTGCTGAATAAACCATGATGCACGCACACGGTGAAGGGCTGGGCAGCTTCAAAAGGAATGGTGCTCACGGCTGCGATGTCCTCCAGTCAGAGAACACAAAGCAAGAGCATCAAAGGAAAGGGGCGCACGGGGTGACGTCTGAGGAAACCAGGCTCCCGAGAGTCCGCTCCCAGTGGAGTCACACAGGACACACTTAATTCCTACAGCAACTAATCGTGACATGTGTGAAATGTCTGCCGGGGAAGCTCATCAGAGCCCCAGCACCTGGGGTTTTATTGGGAGCTGCTCATGTGGGCAGCCTCTACCCATCTGTGGTTCAGCATAAACCATACTGTTTGCACAAACAATTTTTCTAGAAGTGGCAGGAACTCTCCTGAAATCCAAGTTCCCAGAGGTCAGCCAAGCGTCACTCTTGCAAGCAGGACTTTCTAAGGAGAGCAGTCTCAGCCTCTCTGTGTGAACTCTTTTCTGCACAGATAGTGGCTGAGAAGTTTCCAGAATTGATGAAAGGTGGATTCTCAGATCCGTGCCTCAAAAGTTCTAGGCAGAATTTTTTACTTAACTATACACCTAATTATATCACAGTATAACTGCAGAACATCATGATAAAGAAAATATATTAAAAGCAAACAGAGAGGAAAGGAGATGTATTATAGTTTGCTAGGGCTGTCATTAAAAAAATATCACAAACTAGGTGGCTTAAAAAAACAGAAACTTAGAGGGGTGGGATAGGGAGGGTGGGAGGGAGATGCAAGAGGGAGGAGATATGTGGATATATGTATATGTATAGCTGATTCAGTTTGTTATAAAGCAGAAATGAACACACCATTGTAAAGCAATTATTCTCCAATAAAGATGTTTAAAAAACCAGAAATTTATTTTCTCACAATCTTGGAGGTTGGAAGTCCCAGAACAAGGTGTCTCAGGTATGGTTTTTCCTGAGACCTCTCTCCTTGGCTTGAAGGTGAATGCCTTCTTGCTGTGTCCCCACATGTGCACACACACACACACGCCTGGTATCTCTTCCTTTTTTTTTAAGGATGCCAGTCATGTTGGATTAGGGCCCCACCCTAATGGGCTCATTTTAACTTTGTCACCTCTTTAAAGACCTTATCTCCAAATACAGTTACAATCTGAGGTCCTGAGGATTGGGGCTTCAATACACGAATAGCGGCGGGGGGGGCGGCAGGGGCGGACACAACTCAGTTCCTAACAACAGATAACCTACAACAAAGCCATAATTAAACTGACATTATTTCTCAACAGCAGCAACAGCAGCCAGAAGAAAGCCAGAAAATGTCTTGACAATGCTGAAAGAAGGTATCTGTCAACTTAGAATTTTATACCCAGCTAGATTACCAGTCAGGATTGGGAACCATATAGATAAACCTTTCAGCAAACAAAAATTTAACATTCGCATTCCCTCACTGAAAAAACTACTAAAGGATATTCTTCAAAGAGAAAAATATAAACAAAACCAGAAGAAGGAGTGAGATTTAAGAAACAATGATGGGGGTAAAGATATAATATGTAAATAAATCCAAACAAGATTAATTATTATTAAATATTAACAATGGCAGATTTTGTGACATAAAAATAAGATGAAACTAAAATAGTTCAGAATAACATGTAAAACAGAATCATATAATAGGAATTGAAACATCCTAAGGTCCCTTTAATGTTCTAGTGGATTGTAGAGATTTGGATTGAATTTAGACTTTGTTAAGCCAAGTGTACATGTTTTTATAAATAGAATCTAAATAGAATCTGAAAAGTCCACACCATGTCAGGGAAGAAAAAATAATAAAGAAAAATTAATCCAGTAGAAAGCAGAAAAAGAGAGGGAAAGAACAAAGAAAAATCACAGATAAATGGAAATCACAAAATAAAATTATAGAAATAAATCCAAATATGACAATAAATATAAATGAACTGAATTTGCAAGTTAAAATGGAGATGTGACAAAATCAAATCCAGCTCGATACTGTCATAAGAGAAACTCATAAAATATAAGAACACAGAAAGTTTTCACTGCAAAAAGGAAGAAACAAATAAATTTAGCAAATACTATTTTATATCCTTAAAGTTTATAGAGCTACATTAATATCAGACAAAACAGCTTTTAAGGAAAAATCATCAGTAATGATTTTTAAAATTACTATAGAATGGTGAACATAGACTCAAATATGTATAAATCAAAAATTTACAGTAGTACAATGGAAAATTGACAATTAGAGTAGGAGATTTTAATATAACTCCTCAGTAACTAAAAATAACAAAAACGAGTAAGAATAGGAAAGAAGTGACAAGCACAATTAAGCAGCATAATCTAATGAGGTGCAGCCAAAGTAATAATTAAGGGAAAATTTGTAACCTAAAATTGCAAATATTATAATAGAATAAATAATACAAATTCATGAGTTAAGAATCCAATTCAAGAGGTAGAAAAATAATAGAATAAACTGAAGAAAGTAGAAGAAAGGAAACCACAAGAGCAGGAACAGAAATCAATAGAACAGAGAACAAAGAATCAATAAAGAGAAACAACAAACTAAACACTGGATTTACACAAAGATGCACAAAACAGATGGTCTCTACCCCACTTTGCCCCACAAGTTTTGATAAGTAATTACTGCTGAGATCTAAACATGTTCCCATTTCCCTTATGAGCTCCTCTTTGAAGCTGGATTATTTAGAAGTGTTTTTTCATTTCAAAACTGTGGGTTTTGCTAATACCCTTTGCTATTGATTTCTAAGTTGACTACTGTTTGAGCAGAGAATGTGGCCTGCAGGACCCACTTGTTGGTATTTTTGAAATGTGGCCAATCTTTGTAAATCTTCCACCCTTAAGAAGGATGACCTCTGATTCGTGCAGTTTCCCACATACATTCATGTGATTACACTACGGAATTGTGTTTTTACATCTTTCCTATCCTTATGCATTTTTATAATTATCAGTTCGTGTGACTATTGAGCATTTGAAATATCACCAATGGGTCTGAGAAACTGAATTTTAATTTTATTCAATGACAATTAGTTTAAATTTAAATAGTACATGCGGCTCTGGGCTACCTCACTGTAGTGCTGGCATAAAGGTAGGCTTGCTTCACAAATGGCACAGGGGGACTTCCCTGGCAGTCCAGTGGTTAGGGGTCTGTGCTTCCATTGCAGGGGGCACGGGTTCGATCCCTAGTCGGGGAACTAAGATCCCCCATGCCGTGTGGCACAGCCAAAAAATAAAAATACAACAAATGGCACCAGGAACATTGACTTTCCACACAGAAAGGATACAATTCAGTGTCTGTCTTACACTATGTACACACTGAATTCCAGGGGGATTAAAATCCTACCAAAATGTGAAAAGGCAAACCATAAAACTTTTAGAGGAAGACAGAGAGAGTATGCTTAGGATACTGATGAAGCAAGTGATTTCTTAAACAAGGCAGACCATACACAGACAATAAGGAACATAATAATAAGTGTGTCCAGCTTGAATGTGAAACTCTGAATGCCAAAAGCATTCCACAAACAGTGAAAAGCAAACACAGATTTGGAGAAAACTGTGGCCGTGCATGTGAGTAATGAATTATTAGAACCCAGAAGACACGTGAACAACTCCTATAAACACTGATTTGAAAAGGAAAAAGACGTATAACCCAGTTGAAAAAGGGAGCCGAGGATATGGTCAAGGGGGGGCACTGGGTCTCTGGCATCTTTTATTCCTGCACGTGGCCTCCTGCTTGGGCAGCGGACACCGACTTTACTGGAACCCCAGACCTGGCTGTCACCCCGTCAGCACGGCCAGTCGTGCACCTGCTGTCCCTCTCCCATCACTGAAGTCCCCCACCTGGTTTTTAACAAATTCAGCCCAATCCCCTTTCCCTCCCAGCGGCATTGCTTAAACCCCTGTATCAGAGGACACCCATGTGCCGTCCGATGAAAACATCACCGCAGCCCGAGGTCTCCACAGCAGGCCAGGCGGTGGAGACAGATGAGCAGGGCCAGCTAAGAGACCACGCAGGGAGGACCGGGGCCACGTCCACCCACGGCCACGGGGATGCGAGCAGCTGGGCCCTGCGGGCGGGCAGAATCCTCCCTTCATCTGTGTCCCACACGGTCCCGCCGGCCCTGGCCAGGACCCTGGGTTCTCTCGAGACACCCCCCCCCCACCGCAGACCTTGACTGAGCCGCTGACCGTGGACCAAGGCAGCATCAGTGGACCAAGCCCTGCCTCAGTGGGCCAAGGCAGCGTCCTTAGGACCTCACTTAACCTTAAGTATTTTATGTCTCCAAATACAGCCGCCCTGGGGGCTTCCCTGGTGGCGCAGTGGCTAAGACTCTGCCCTCCCCATGCAGGGGGCTTGGAGTCGATCCCTGGTCAGGGAACTAGATCCCACATGCCGCAACTAAGACCCGGCTCAGCCAAAATAAATAAATATTTTTTTTTAAATACAGCCACACTGGGGGTTAGGCTTCAGATAGGAACTTGGGGGGACACAGTTCAGCCCCAGCAGCCTGTCTCCCAGTGTCTCTGTGTGGCGCCAGCCTGGCCCCGGCGGTGGCGCTCGGCCCCCCAGCACCCGCCGGCCGGGGAGCAGGACAAGGCACATCCTGCCTGGTGAGCAGACCCACCGGGGCCGGCTCGCAGCCCCAAGGGAGCCCGACTCACCGTCTGCAGCAGCCGGGGATTCTAGCCCGAAATCAGCTGGGAGGGCAAAGTGGGGGCAGCTCAGGGTTGAGGACCAGGGGTGCCGGACACTTCTGAGCTGGCTTCTCCCCCAGGGGCACCGACGGCCGAGGCAGCAGGTCCCAGGTCCCAATGGGCTGAGTGGGAGGAGAGCTGAGCCCACGCCGGACACTCACTGCCCTTGGGGAGGCCCCACCCCAGTGTCTCCCCTCCTCCCAGCCGTCGGCCTAGACACACATATTTCACACGGTGCTTTGAACTTAATGGTTCACACGGGCTCCTCTCTGAGCTAATGCCTTTAATTTATGACTAAGTTAATACTATCTACACAGAGCGCATTTCAGACGCCCGCGAGGAGCAGGAGGGACGGTTGCGGGAAAGCGCCCAGGCTTTCGGAGCAACGCATCTGCAGCCGCGTCCATACGTCTTTCCCGCTGACCTTTATTCCCAGCCCGGCTGCCGGCCTAAAGCTCCCGGAAGATCGCCGGCCGCCCGTGGTTTTATGGCCCGCTAATCTGTCCGTGTCCCGCATAAATTGCGCTTCGTAACTTTTATATGCAAATCAATAAAGAGCCTTTGTTATCTCATTTAAATCAGTGAGTAATGAACCAGGCTGGCCCCAGCCCTGAGTTTCAGCAAACCCTGGAGTGAGGGGGTGGCGCTAGGGGTCAGCTGTGGCCAGAAGAGCCCCCCGGGAGCAACCAGCGGGCAGCGTCACCCACAGCTAGCCTGTGGCCTGTCCTCACGTCCACCCCGGCCACGGGCAGCAGCTCTGCTGGGCCCGGGGGCCTGGGGACTGACCAGCCTAGTGGTCCAAGGGGATCCTGCCTCCTTGCGCGCACAGCCAGCTGCCACGTACGACTACCCTTGTCCGGGATGTGGTCTGAACAATGACCTTAGCTGCGCCGATACGACCCCTGACCTTGAGCCCGAAACGCCCCTCCCTCTCAGAGAAGCAGCGCCGGAAGGGTCCATGGGTGACGGGCCCCTGAGAAAAGAGGAGGCAGTGGCAGAGGGCCTGTCCAGAGAGGCAAGGACGCCGAGAGGCCCGGGGGAGTGCCGCCACCCTCCCCCTCCCTTCCTCCTCCCGCCCCTCCCCCACTCCCATGCCCGTTCCCAGCTGGGCCCCTCCCCAGCTGGGCCCCTCGCAGAGCACAGGGCACCCAGGCAGCCCCAGACACCGGGGGTCCAGCTCAGGGCGGCCAGCTACTCTGCACACCTGTGCTTCCCCCAGCCACTTCCTGCCGTCCTGCTGGTGGGGCCCAGGGCCCCGGGGGGCCAGGCCTGCGATGCACGGGCTCCCTCACTGTCCCTGACCCAAAAAGGACTTACAGGAGGGGCAGCCTTTCCAGGACTTTCCACGTTCCCTCCCCTCCCACCCTGGGCACAGGGTCTAGTATCTTCCTGCTTTGCAGGTGAGACTTGGCGACTTTACAGGTAGAAAACTGAGGGCAACCTGCGGTAGGCTCCCGGGCCTCAGAGCCCAGAGCCCACACGACACACAAGCCTAGGACGGAGGGAGGCCAGGGTGAGGGCTGTGCGCTGGGGGAGACCTGTGTCCTGGGGGAGACCGGGGTCCCCCGGCTGGGGGGTGAGGGCTGTGCCCTGGGGGAGACCGGGACCCCAGTCACAGGAACAGCAGAAGCAGCAGAGGTGTGGGGGTTCGTGGTCTGTCCTCCATGTGAGACAGGTGACTGTTCCGTGGAGGCCGATCCTACATGGGGAGGGGTGGTTGGAGAGAGGAGGACGGAGGGCGCTGGGAACCAGAAGAAGCGTAATGTCTTAGCTCAGGTGTGGCCACAGCAAGACCCCAGACAGGGCTTAAATGCCTCCAGGACATCTGTGGCCCCTGCTCCTGGAGGCTGGATGTCCAAGCTCAAGGTGTGGGCACGTCTCTGTCTCCTCATCTAAAAGGGCACCAGCCCCATCCTGAGGGCCCCACCCTCATGACCTCATCTCACCCGAATCACCTCCCGGAGGCCCCACCCCCGGACACAAGCATCAGCTCACATCTGAAGTGGGGGGACACACGCATCAGCCCACATCTGAAGTGGGGGGGGACACAACATCAGCCCACATCTGAAGGGTCCGTGCAGAACCGAGCTCAGTGCCCGGGCCAGGGAAGGGTGGGCGGGCCAGGACACAGGACAGCCTGCGTGCGACCAGCGAGGGGCTCCCCAACCTGGCGGGGGTAGCAGCGGGATGTGGCCACGGTGGCCGGATGGCCTGGTGGTCTGTGAGCAAAGCACGGAAGGGTCATTTGGGGAAGGAGCGTGAGTCCTGGCCGCTATCTGACCGCCTTCCCCGATGGGTTCTGGGAAGATCACAGAAGCACCAGCGTCAAACCTCCAGGCGCTGTCAGCAGCTGGAAGGAAAGCCCACAGGACGGGGTGCACCTCCTCCAGAGTGCAGCGTTGCCCACCCTCCCGAAGGACCGGGGACCATTCCCTGCGGAAAACAAGGACAAAACCACTCAGTGCAAGGTGATCCAGAGAAGGCAGTCGTGAGCACAGGGACGTCCGGGGCCACCTGAGCCCACACCTGTCACGCTTATTCTCTCTGCACATCTGCGTGAGCGAGAGCTGTGATACCTGAGCTCACACGTGTCCCTCTTATTCTCTCTGCACGTCTGCGTGAGCGAGAGCTGCAATACCTGAGCCCACACCTGTCACGCTTATTCTCTCTGCACGTCTGCGTGAGCGAGAGCTGCGATACCTGAGCTCACACGTGTCCCTCTTATTCTCTCTGCACGTCTGCGTGAGCGAGAGCTGCGATACCTGAGCTCACACGTGTCCCTCTTATTCTCTCTGCACGTCTGCGTGAGCGAGAGCTGCAATACCTGAGCCCACACCTGTCACGCTTATTCTCTCTGCACGTCTGCGTGAGCGAGAGCTGCGATACCTGAGCTCACACGTGTCCCTCTTATTCTCTCTGCACGTCTGCGTGAGCGAGAGCTGCGATACCTGAGCTCACACCTGTCACTCTTATTCTCTCTGCACGTCTGCGTGAGCGAGAGCTGCAATACCTGAGCCCACACCTGTCCCTCTTATTCTCTCTGCACGTCTGCGTGAGCGAGAGCTATGGTAAACCCCACGATTAGGGAAGTCCAAAAGAGTACCTGGATGATTATAAAATCGAGCTTCTGCACGGTAAGCCCTCGTCCCTGTTTTTACAGGCGGCATTTTTTTCTTTCCATAAAATAATGGTGCTCCTTGTGATAGATGCCTTTCCACAAGATGTACTTAAAAATAATACCAACCCCTAGTCCAGCAGAGTCTGGATGGCTCGCCCTTAGATGAACTGTCTCCTGAAAGGACCAAAGGACAAAAACAAGCCACATGAATTATCTCGACAGACACAGAAAAGGTCTGTACAAAGTTCAACACCTGTTTATAATTTCTAAAAAAAAAAAACTCCCAGAAGGCTTCAAATACAAGAGGATATCCTTAACTTGATAACACCTATCTTCCAAAAACCCTCAGCAGATATCAGACTTAAAAGAGAAATCTAAAACATAATCTCTTCAAGATCAGAAGTAAATCAAGAATGTCCCTTGTCACCACTCTTTTGAACATAATCTTGAAAGTCCCAGGAAACATGCGGGACCAAAACATGAAGTCAGAGGTGTGCAGATTGGAAAGGAAGAGATAAGACCCTTGTGACTCGCGGATAATGTGACTGTCTTTGTAGAAAGTGTAACCGAGTCAACACAAGAACCCCTGGAACTAATGGGTCACAAGATAAACCTACAGAAATCGTAGTAAGTCTCCACACCAGCAATAATAAGCAGAAAATAAGACACCACTCACCACGGCAGCCGAATCCAGGAATTAAGTACCAAAGAGTGAGTGACAGAATATGGAGAAAGTGCCTCCGTCAGGACAGCACAGCTGACAACTGTCTCCAAGTTAGTGTCTAGATCAGTGTCGTGCAAACCTAAATCCCAGCAGGCTTTTTTTTAGGAAACCCCTCCTAAATCAGCCCGCAGAGGAATCAAGGCCCAGAAATGGGGACGTGAACTGGAAAAGAGCCAAGAGAAAGCACTCGCTCCCCCAGAATGGAGACAGCCCCAAAGCCATGGTCACTACAATAACGTAAGCGGCAGGCCAGCTCTGCCAACAAAGGAGCAAGGTCACCCTGGACAGGCCTGGGGACACGTAGGCTCCAGCGGGGACCAGTGACCCACGACCAGGTGACACGTGCTAGGGACACGGCTCATCACCGGGGAGGGGAGGTTGGTCTTTATAAAAAGCTGGCTCCAGACGGATCGCAGGCGTGGAACTAAAGGCGAGTGTGAGAGAACCATGGGTACTGGCCCCTGGGCACCGGCCCACGTGGGGAACAACTGCCCGCGGGCAGCCCACGGGGAGCCCCAGGGTGCCCTGGGCATCAGAGCAACGTGCTTGGCGGGGCCGCATTGCTGGGGGTCCCCGGCATCGCCGTTTCAGACAGCCCTACAAAAGGCAGGGGGTTGCAGGACGCCACCACAGTGAGTGGAGTCTGGGGTCTGGCCCTGGAGCCGCACGCAGAGAGCCGTGCAGATGGCATTTGTGAGTGAACGCACACACACCACCCCTCCGCCGCCCACCCCGGCCTCTGTACACGGTCCCAACTTATTCAAGGGTCTCGGAGTGCGAGCTCTGAGCAGGGGCTGGGCAGGGGCTGGGGGGCTGAGGCCTGTAGTGTGCACAGGCCGACGGAGCAGGGCACTGAGGGCCACCAGGAACCAGACCTCCACATAGACACCCCAAACCCACCGAGGAGGAGACCCTGCCACTGCCCCCTGGAGCCTGCAGGGACAGCCCCAGAGCGTCGCCAGCCTGGGCCCGAAGGGCGGCCCGCTTGCCCTCTTCCGCTAGACCCTCAGCCACCCCCTCCGCCAAATAAACCTCATGAGGTGCCCACGGCTGATCTCGCGGGTAAATCCCTCGGGACACGGACCTGGCAGCCGGCACGGGAGCCCTGACCACGGGGGCGACCCCTCGGTGGGGCTTGGCGTGGGGAGGGGGCGCTGGCCAGTTGCTGGCTGGGGTCCAGGCACAGAGGGGAGTCGCTCCACGGCCAGACCCCACCCCCACTCCCGCCCCTCCCTGGAGACCCCCACTTCCCCCAGCCATCAGCAGCCCCAGCTTCAAACAGGTTCTTTGAGGGGGAGGAGAAACAATCTCCTTCATATAAATGTTTAATTGGGGATTAATATTTATGAGGCTCTTGAATGACGGGGCTGCGGGTTGAATAAATATTAACAAGGGATGCGTCCCTCCCCCACCCCGAGCCGCGCGGTAATACCTCTGTTTGTGCGACATCCATTATTCACCACGAACCTCAACTCTGCCCCAGGGAAGCGGGTGGGACCTGCCCCCCAACCCCTGGGGCTCCTGGCGGAGGGGCTTTCTCGCGGGAGGGGGAGGGGGCCGTGGCGGTGGCCTCCCGGGCTGAGGAGTCCACGAGATGGACACCTCTCCACGGGTGGGGTGAGCTCTAACCACAAGGCTGCCCACGGGCCGTCTCTCCTAAGCACCGCACCACCCGCGGCCCGCGGAAACCCACATCTCCACGCGGGCTGCTGCCAGAGGTGCCGCCTCCGTCAGGAAGCCCTCCGGGTCTGCTCAGAGGAAGCAGCGCCCGGCCCCCTCCCGCCTCCCCGTCCTCACCCTCTGACTGGGGGTGCCAGGCCCTACGACCTGGCCCAGCCCAACGATTCCCCCCGCCCATCGTCCCGGCGACCCCCGCCCCGCCCGGTGTGGGTGGGCTGCTCCCAGCCCCAGCTGATCCGGGCGCCCGGAGAGGACCGGGTTTTCCTATTGGAAGCCGAGCGAGCAGGGGTCCCGGAGGCCGCACCCACTGCCCGCCTCCCTCCGGCGCGGGGCCCGTGGGTGGAGCTCGGGCGCCCTCGCGTGGCCAGTGTGGGCACGAGCTCCAGCGAGGACGCGATGGAGATGAGGGGCTCGCGGCCCAGGGAGAAGCAGACCTCACGCCCACTGGGGTCGGCCCCACCAGCGGCCGGGAGTCCGCGACCCGGGTCAAGTTGCCTGCTGACTGTCTTGCAGGACCTGGGGGAGGAGCCCAGAAGCTCTGCCCCCCATTCCTACTGAGGCAGCCCCGCCCCACCCTGGGAGCCTGGCAGCCCTGGCCCTCCCTCCTCCCAGCCAGAAACACCTCTGGGGTCGCTGTGCCTGGGGGACCCACTTCCATCTATGGGATGCCAGGCCCTTCTAAGCGACTCTTAACCAAGGGTGGGGTCCCTGTGGCCTGATCTTTGCGCCCTGCCGCCCTCCTCTCCCCCAGGGAAGGGGGCTCCGTGGATTTCCAGGGGAGGGCGGGACGAGCCCCATGCCCCATCTGCCCTGGCTCCTGTGCTCGCCCCATCCCTCCACCTGCCGCCCTTCCCCTGGGCCCCACCAATGCCTGGGAGGAGGAGAAGTCTGAGGAAGCAGCCCCTGCGGAGGTTTCTGAGCTGGGGGCGCCAGCAGAGCCCGCCCGCGCAGCCCCCTCGCTCGGGTGGGGCTGGAGGCCAGCTGTCCCCGGGGGTCAGCACCACGGCCTGGCTCCTACTTCCACGTGCCTGGCCCCCCCAGCAGCTGCTCTCCCCTGGGTGCGCCCTGTTCCACACCTGCCCCCTCCTGCTACGCAGGCAGCCAGAGGGCTCTTCCTAAATGTCAGTTTGTCCCCAGCACCACCCAGCTTAAAAACCATCTCCTTGCCCACCCTGCCCTGCCTAGCCTGGCCCCCACTGACCTCTCCACACCCCAGGGAAGCTCCTTAATGGAAGCTATTCTCAGGCCTCAGAGCATCCTGACTTGCCGTTCCCCACCTGGAACAGTCTTCCCTTCCTTTTACCTAGGTTTCACTCGCTTGAATTTCAGGGCTGAGTCACTTCCTCCAACAAGACCTCCCTGAAGTCCCAGGTGAGGCCGGAGCCCTCTGTCTTCCCCGACGTGTTCACTGGCTGAGTCCAGTGAGACCTGGATATCTGGCTGAAGGAGGCCATGGGCTGGCGAGAGCCAAGCACAGGTGAGCAAGGTCACACCTCAGGTCCAAAGGCTCCCGTGCTGTACAAACGGTGACCCCACAGCCAACACAGTGAGTATCTGGCAAGGATCTCAGCTCTGGGGAGACAGAAAAGACCCCCCCTAACAACCACACTCGTCACCCGCCGGGTGTCAGTGACACGTTCTGATCAATCTAATCCTTTACTTACAAATATAAACATAAAACTAAGAACCCCCAGATAACTGAGGAAAAGCAACAAAGTGCAAGAGAAGCACTAAAATTGTAAGCAGATCTCCATTCAGAGGAATGGAGAAAGAAGATGTGGTACATATATACTATGGAATATTACTCAGCCATAAAAAGGAAGGAAATAATGCCATTTGCAGCAACATGGATGGACCTAGAGGTTCACATACTGAGTTAAGTAAGTCAGACAGACAAAGACAAATTTATGATATCACTTATATGTGGAATCTAAAAAAGGGGTACAAATGAACTTATCTACAAAACAGAACTAAAGTTACAGATGTAGAAAACAAACTTATGGTTACCAGGGGTAAGAGGTGTGGGAGTCATAAATTGGGAGATTGGGACGGACACATACACACTACTGTATATAACATAGGTAACTAACAAGGACCTACTGCATAGCCCAGGGAACTCTACTACTGCATAGCCCAGGGAGCTCTACTCAATACTCTGTAATGGCCTATATGGGAAAAGAATCTAAAAAAGAGTGCACATATGTATATGTATAACTGAATCACTTTGCTGTACGGCAGAAACTAACACAACACTGTAAATCAACTGTACTCCAAGAAAATATTTTTAATTAAAATTTTTTTTTAAAGTATAAACAGATCAGGACTTCCCAGTTGTCCAGTGGGTAAGACTCCATTCTCCCAATGCAGGGGGCCAGGGTTCAATCCCTGGTCAGGGAACTCGATCCCACATGCCGCAACTAAGAGGCCGCGTGCCGCAACTAAAGATCCCGCTTGCAGCAGCTGAGACCTGGCGCAGCCAAAATAAATTTAAAAAATAATAAATAAATAAAAATTTTTTAAAACTGTAAACAGATCAACTCACAAGGAGATAGAGATAACGCAGGAAACAGAAGGAAAGTTCAAAGAGTTCATAAGACTCCACAGAACCAAACGGGCTGCCGGGGAAGAGCATCGGAGAGTTCCTGGGGTTAGAGGTGAAGTTCCACGGAAAGACCGGCAGCTCAGATGAGACCGAACACCGAGTGAGGAATCTGGGAAATGCGGTCACAGGAGTCTGTCTGGACATGAGACGGCAAACGACAAGGAGCATCTATTGTACCTGACAGTCACTAACTCTTGCCCCTTTGCCTGACTCCCACCCCGTGGCCTAAAAAAGTCAACATGTCGTTTTCCCAGTCTCCTTTGAAACGAGTGTTGTCCCATCACGTGAATTGGGGATCTGCTGAGGGGTTTCTGGGAAAGATTTCTCCTTGCAAGAGAAGAAAGGCTCGTGTGGAAACTCATACCACACTGGCGTCCCCTGCTTCCTGCTTTTAAACACGGTGTTTGAGAACCTGATGGCGGGAAGCTCTGGTAGCCAACTTGTCATCAAGAGGCAACAAGTCTACATGCTGAAGACGGCAGAGAGGGAGGAGGATACAAAATCCTCAGGCCCGGCAGAGTGATTCAGTTAGACATACACATGTAGCTATTCTTTTTCAAATTCTTTTCCCATTTAGATTATTACAGAGTATTGAACAGGGTTCCCTGTGTTATACAGCAGATCCTCATTGGTTCTCTATTTTAAATATAGCAGTGTGTACATGTCAATCCCAAACCCCCAATCTATCCCTGCCCCGCACCCTTCCCCTGTGGTAACCACAAGTCTCTTTCTCTGTGAGTCTGTTTCTGTTTTGTAAATAAGGTCATTTGTATCATTTCTTTTAGATTCCAGTATAAGCTATATCATATGATATTTGTCTTTCTCTGCCTGACTTATGGAATTACTTTTTTCTTTAAAGGAAACACACCCAGGGGCTTCCCTGGTGGTGCAGCGCTTAAGAATGCGCCTGCCAAGGCAGGGGACACAGGTTCGAGCCCTGGTCCGGGAGGATCCCACATGCCCCGGAGCAACTAAGCCCGCGTGCCACAACTACTGAGCCCACACGCCACAACTACTGAAGCCCGCGCGCCTAGAGCCCATGCTCCGCAACAAGAGAAGCCACCATAATGAGAAGCCCGCGCACCAAAACGAAGAGTAGCCCCCGCTCGCCGCAACTAGAGAAAGCCCACGCGCAGCAATGAAGACCCAACGCAGCCAAACATAAATAAATTAATTAATTTTATAAATAAATAAATAAAAATAAAGGAAATACACACAGGTGAAAATTCGGAACTCCAGGGATGAAAAAGAAAAGCTGTCGGTGTGAATAAACAGATTACCTGGTGAGCAATGCACACCAGGTGGGCAGACGACAGCTCCTTTGCAACCCTAAAGGCCAATATTCCAAAGGGAAACATCTATCAAAGGAAAATATTTGTTTCCTAGACCTCAACACCCCGGCCAATTATGATTCAAATATTGGGGGGTGGGGAATAATACTCTCAGATATGCAAAGACTAGTAAATTACTCAAACCCTCTTTGGAAGAGCAAAAGCGCTCATGTACCTACACTGGCAAAATGAAAAAGTAAATTCAAGAAAGAGGGAAAAATTTAAATCAAGAAATGATGATGAACAAAGAAACCATAAAACAGAATGATTCTTGATAATTATCAGCAATGCAGTCATAATGTTTAATGTGATTATTTTAAAAAGGATTCCTAAAAATAGTAGATATTTAAGATAAAAGGCATTAATAACAGCTAGAAGCTAAAATTCTGGAAGACATCTACCAAACAAGAGATGAGGGTGAAAAAGAAAGGACTAAATGGGTGTCAAACATCGTGTCCTGTTCAAAGGGAGGAAAAACATGATTAAAATGCAATGTGAGTGGAAAACACGCTTCGATGTTTTTATTTTAAAAATTTAAGGGAATTCCCTGGCAGTCCAGTGGTTAGGACTTTGCACTTCCATGGCTGAGGGCCTGGGTTCGATCCCTGGTCAGGGAAATAAGATCCCGCATGCTGCGCAGTTTGGCAAAAAAAAAAATTAAGGCCGACCACTAATAAAATGCAAATGAAATGTAAAACTTCCAGCAGGCCTGGTGTCTATTGCAGCCCCGCTGCTCCATGCTCTGTGACCTTGGGAACTTAACTTCATTCCTCTGAGCCTGGGAGAAATAAGCTTCAGCTAAAAGACGGCTACGAGGATTGAGGCCCCCAGGGGGCGCTCTCCAACGTGTCCTATAGTGAGAAGGCAGGACACACCACAAGCACAGAGCAAGACGGCAGGACCCCGAGGCCAGGCGTACACTCAGCCCAATAAACGTAAACGTGGCAGATTCTCCTGACAAGACACAGTCTCTCAAATCAAGTTGTTTTAAATCCAGCTGTGTTGTTTACAGGGGAGGCACCAAAAACAGAATGCCACAGGTTGACTATATACGAATGGACAAAGAGATAACAGGTGAGTTTTAAAAAAAAGAAAGAAAGATAGAAAACAAACTTATGGTTAGCGGGGAGTAAGGGGGGGAGGAATAAATTGGGAGATTGGGACTGACATATACACACTACTATACATAAAAGAGATAACTCATAAGGACCAATTGTACAGCACAGGGAACTCTACTCAATACTCTGTAATGACCTATATGGGAATAGAATCTAAAAAAGAGTGGGGGGCTTCCCTGGTGGCGCAGTGGTTGAGAATCCGCCTGCCGATGCAGGGGACACTGGTTCGTGCCCTGGTCCGGGAAGATCCCATATGCCGCGGAGCAACTAAGTCCGTGAGCCATGGCCGCTAGGCCTGCGCGTCCGGAGCCTGTGCTCCGCAACGGGAGAGGCCACAACAGTGAGAGGCCCGCATACCGCAAAAAAAAAAAAAAAAAAAAAGAGTGGATATATGTATATGTATAACTGATTCGCTTTGCTGTACACCTGAAACTAACACAACATTATATATCAGCTCTACTCCAACAAAAATTAAAGGAAAAAAAGAATGCAGAATTTGTGACAATATCAGTGTCCAACTAAGTTGACTTCAAGGTAAAAGTTCTAAATGGAATAGAGAAGGTTTTCTATTTAGACCCTGTTGGTGAGCCCTGGAGGATGGGTTGGCCTCCAAGGAGAGGGTAAGCCCCCTGTGGCCCTTGTGACCAGGCAGCTGTGCCTTGCAGATGCACAGATGCTGCACACACACATATCACCACCTGCCCAGCTCCAACAGCCACACATTTCCTCCATGCCTCCCAAGGGGGCAGGGTCTGCATGCAGGAAAACAGTCCAAGCATCTCAGAACATGAGGATAAACTGAGGGGTCCAGAAGTCTAGAATATAAGCAGTACATTAGTCAGGGTTCTCCAGGGAAGCAGACCGAATAACCAATAGGGTGTGTATGTCTATGTCTATATCTGTATCTATATCTTTATCTGTGTCTACATCTATATGTATATGGAGAGAGGAAGAGAGAGATTTATTATAAGAAACTGGCTTGTGCAATTACAAAGGCTGACAAATCCCCAGCTCTGCAGCCAACAATCTGGAGACCCAGGGCAAGCCAATCGTGTAAGTTCCAGTCTGAGTCCAAAGGCAGGAGACTGATGTCGCAGCTGGATGACAGTCAGGCTGGAGAAGTTCCCTCTTACTCGGCCTTTTATGCTAGTCAGTCCTTCAACTGTTTGGGTGAGGCCCACCCCCACCGCGGAGTTCAATCTGATTCAAATGTTAATCACATCCAGAAACGCCCTCCCAGACACACTCAGAATACTGTTAGACCAAAGAGCTGGGTTCCCTGTGGCCCAGTCAAGGTGACACATAAAATGAGCCATCACAGGTAACCAACCCACCGTCCATCCCTGGACACGGTGTGGGCTCTGAGTTGCTGGTTTCTCGATCCTATGCCTGTGACCATGATGGGGAGGCAAAGCTGCCCATCACAGCCATGGCTGATTTCTGCCTCTGTCATGATGTCAGCACCTCCAATGGCAAACACGGCCCCATCTGTGAGACTCCCAAGCCCAGCCCACAGTGGGCCTCCCAGGGACACTCCACAGCCTCCCGTGCAGTCCCAGTGGGGACACACACTACCTGAGCTTGGCAGCAGTGAGCAATGGAGTCATCAAATCAAAAGTCCCAGCTTCCATGGGACCTGGGAACCAAGACCAAGAAGAAGTCCCAGCCAATTATTTATGAGACCTGAGCCTTCTCTACCAGACAAGTAGCTCCCAGTCAGGACCAGAAGACAGAAGGTCTCAGAGCAAGAGAACCTCCCCGCAAATCCAGCTCAAGCATCACTCTGCTTTATCGCTTCCCAGTCTTCAAATCTATTTTAACTGGTATAAGAAGCTGGGATGGTTGTTTTGTTTCCTAAAATCCTTAAGGAGCAAAATCCTACACGTCTTGTAGGAAATTAAATTTAGGAATTGGATGCTAGGATAGGCAGAGACCATGGTGGAGCCCCCAGCTGGGCCAGACTGACACATCCACTGAGACCACATCACAGTTATTAACCTCTTGCTCCAAAACATACGGAGAAAAGCTGTTATAAACCCAGGGAGGATTTGCCTAAATGACAGTCACAGTGGGAGACCAACACACCTCGAGCAGCAATTGCCAGATCAAAAAGATGAGTAAAGGAGAAAAAAATATTAATAGAACAATTAACCACCATAAATTAGATATACAGGACTTTACATTCCACAATGAAAGAAAGTGCATTCCTTTCAAAGGCCAAACAAACAAACAAAAAAGAGCATGTGTGAGAACTCCCAGAAAATCTCAATAGATTCCTAAGATCGGAAATCACGCAGGCAGTGCCCCCTGAACACATGCAGTAAAACACAGAACTAACATCAGACGATGTTTTTAAGGTTACGACCTCTTGTCAGCTTGGCAAAGCAGAGTACACCCAACCTGTTCTGCCACTTACAAGCTAGATGATTCTGCTTCTTCATCTGCAGAAGGAGGGCCACTCTGTCATCTACACTTTTCTGTGTGTGTTCCAAAGATTGAACGTGATGAAGCACTTGGTAAACCTGGCACACAGAGGGCACTCAGTAAATGTCAGCTGCCATCACTAATGTAAGATGAGATGCAATCTTCTGAGTTAAAGAGAAAATGAAACATCCCATTAGACTCTCGATAAATTTGATAATGAAGGCACTACATGTCAAAAAATGTGAATGCAGCCAAAACAGCTCCCTAAGGACAATGGATAGCCTTAAGGAATTCTGATAGAAGGCAAGAAAGAATGAAACTGTGCTTTCCTTTAAGAAGTTCTTGTGTGTAAGGCTTCCTTTACTCAGCACGTTTTTGAGATTCATCCATGATGTTGCACATATAGGTGCATTGACATTTTGAAAATAAGAGTTGGATCAGTCTTTTAAATATATCCAACAAAATCTAAATATGGTGATTTAAAACCCACCATCATCGATGACTTTTTAAAAGGCAATTATGTAATAGGCATAAATATTTTTCTAATTTACCAGTAGTTTCATTCCACTTTGCTCTCTGAATTTTATCCTAATGTAATGTGTTTTGTGCTCATCTTTGTTAAAAATAAGGAAGGGGGGCTTCCCTGGTGGCGCAGTGGTTAAGAATCCACCTGTCAATGCAGAGGACATGGGTTCGAGCCCTGCTCCGGGAAGATCCCATATGCCGTGGAGCAGCTAAGCCCGTGCACCACAGTTACTGAAGCCCACGGGTTGCTTAGAGTACATGCTCTGCAACAAGAGAAGCCTCTGCAATGAGAAGCCCACACACCGCAACGAAGAGTAGCCCCCGCTCACTGCAACTAGAGAAAGCCCGTGTGCAGCAACGAAGATCCGACACAGCCAAAAATAAATAAAATAAATTTTTTTTAAAAAGATGTTGGCACTAAGTGACTTTTTTCCCATGAGTAGGTATACAGGAACGAAAGGAGTTTTGTTACAGCAATTCCAAAAATTACCTAGAGTTACATTATCAAAAGTGACTTTCAGGGTCAGCTGCTTGCAGAGCCATCTGCCACCCCGGTGCTGGTGTCACTCACGTGGACAAACCCTGATTTGGAGACCACTCTCCGCCGCCTCCCTCCATTTGGAACCTCCTTTCAGCGAAGACAAGAAATGTGATGCTGCATCTTGCCACCAGAGGGCGCGCCAGGCCCCAAACGGACCAGGACAGGTAGAGGGCTTGAGTACGCCTGCCTGGGGAGGGGTCCGGTGGCAGGTTCGGGTGGTCCTTGCAGTTGCCTGGGGTGAGGGAGGAGCGAGGCTTCAGCAGCAGGGAGCTCCATGGACCTGCCCTCCGCGTGCCTGCCCCGGGCTGGAGTGGCTTGGAAGCCCTGAGCGCTGGTCCTGGCTCAGCCCCGGGCGCCCTGTCTCCCCGTCTCCTGGCTGAGGGGCTCGGCTTGGCTGGAGCCCTGGCCAGCCCCCTCCTCTCACTGGCCACACTCCGGGGCAGAGCAGCTGGGTCCAGGGGGACTGGCGACATCACTGTGCCCTGGAGCTCTGGCTGGGTGTGGGGGTCCCGCGAGCGGGGTGGACCACCTCCCCCAGCAAGACCCCCAGGACCTCCTGCTGGAACAGACACCGTCTGAGGTCCTGGGAGGGGCAGGGGGCGTGCAGCCCTCTCTGCAAAGCACCTGCCCCCGAGTTCCAAGGAGCGGGGCCTGTGCCGCTTCAGGGAAGGACAGGGCTTCCCGGAGCGGGGGAGGGGGGCAGTCTCCTGGACCGAGCCCTGGCGTGGTCAGCGAGGAGCCGGGTGACCCCCACGGTCGTGGCCTAGCCCCTGACCCACCGTCTCCGCTCCGCATGTGGTAACAGCGGCTCAGTGTAGGGCATGTCCTGAGTCCCCTCTGCCCCGCCCACCCCAGGCTGGCAGATGAGGCCTCAGCCACGAAGCCCTGAAAGAGAAGGCCCGGCTAGGATCTTGAACCCCACGGGCCCCTCAGTTCAGGACAAGGCGCCCCCGCCCTGAGGACCCAAGGGCCGGCCTGGCCCATGGCCCTCACTCCCCAACTTCTCCATCACAGCCCAGCTCGGCCCGGACCACTTCACCTCCCAGGCCTCAGTTTCCCCCTCTGCAGAGCAGGGAGTTGATGGCTTCTGCCCGGGTGGCAAACAGGTCGTGTGCCGAAGCGCCCTCTGCCGCCAGCACGTAGCAGGTGCTGGGGACACGGCATTTGTCCTGACCTCCCCTCTTCCAGCCCGGGCCCAGCCAGGGGCGCGGCCAGCCCTGGGAGCACGCGGCCTCGCTCCGGGGCCTGGGGGGCTCACCCTAGGACTTCCCCCAGGCCCTGAGCTGGTTCTGTGCAAAGTGGGCGCAGGGTCCCCCCTTCCTGGCCGGTCGGGGGACTGGCCGGTTGAGAAAGGCTTCTGTCAGGGCTGCGGCCACTGCTTAGAAGGGCACCGGGTGGAAACGGGACCTGACGGCTGACATGGGGCCGGGGAGGGTCTCTGGGCACTCCCAGGTGGGCAAGGCTGGCGTTAGCCTGGGGCCCAGGGACCGGCCTGGGGCCTGGGATGGGTGACGAGGGCAGAGGTCACTCGGGCAGGAGGGAGAGGGACAGCATGCGGTCAGGAGGGACGAGCTCCCACTCTGGGCACGTGGCAGAGACGGGCAGACAGAGAGGCCGCAGAGGCGCGCTGCCGGGAGGGTCCTGCCCGGAGCCCCCGAGACCCGTTCCAGCCAGAGAGAAGCCTCCTCGCCCCAGCGGTTCCCAGGACCCTGACCGTCCGCGTCCCTTGGGACTGGAGTCCGGGGGGACCCTTGAGCGCGCCTTCCTCTCCCGGGGCCTGTCCGGGAGGTGGGTCCCCGCAGCCCCACGCCTGCCTGCCCACTGCTCTGGAAGCAGCTCGGGAACTCAGGACCCTGGGAGGGGCCCGCCCAGGCCTCGGGGCTCACCCAGGCCTCGGGGCTGGCAGGGGCTAGGGCCCCCCTCCCGCCGTTCAGGGAGGAAAGCCCCAGAGGCCCGAGGGGAAGGGCCCGGCCAGCCAGGGCCAGGTCTGGGGGAGCGGACGGACGCCGGGCGGGCGGGTCCTCACTGAGTCCCCTCGGGTGAGAAGGGGGCCCCCGTGGGCAGCCGAGGCCTGGATTCCCGGCCGGCCCCTCCCAGCCTTGTCCTCCTCTCTGAAGATGGAAAAGAAGGCAGCCTCGCAGCCTTGGGGAAGCCGGAGGCCGGCCTTATAGAGTCAGAGGTTCCAACACGCTGACCCACATCACGCGGGGCTTCACACACGTGCACGCCCTCACGTGTCCCCACGTTTGTACCCACACGTCGGAGCGGGCTCGGGGCCCCGGTGAACAGCTTAGCCTCCCGGAGGTGGTGGAAGCCGCCGCTCCGCCCTGGAGCCGGGGAAGTGAGGCAGGCGGGCGGTACTTTTGTCCTGGGAGCCGAGCTCACGAGGAGGTCCCTGCAGGCCTGGGGCAGCGGGGCTCCACCGGGGCGCTCCTCTCAGGCCGCCTTGCTGGACGGCTCACCGGCTCACCGTGCGCTCCACATCCTGGGCCCCCACGGCGCGGCTCGCCCTTGAGGGGCTCCGAGCCCACGGGGCTGGCTCAGGTGACCTGGGGGCGCAGGAGGAGGAGGGGCTGCCGGAAGCTCTCCACCTCCCCCGACGGAGGAGACCAGGGCGCCGCCCTGTCCCGCGTTGTGTCGCGCTGTCTCACGGTGCGCTCGGGAGCCTGAGAAGGCCTCTGGTCTGTCCCCACAGCTCGTGGCTCTGCGGGTCCCTGCAGCTGAGGCAGGGCCATCTGCCCACACAGACCACGGCTCCTTCGCCCGGATGGGAGTTTTCCAGGAGTTCCTTAGTTCCTTAGATATTTTAAGGCCTTAGAGCCCCAGATCCTCCAAGTGGAAACTACCACATGGGCGATTTGCAGACACATGTGCCTACAGACAGGAGACCCTGACAGCCCAGGGTCCTGGCACAGGCATGGGGGTCCCATGACCTCAGACTGGGGCGCCCCTGGCAGGACACTCTGGCCTTTCACTGGGGGAGGGTGACCTGGAAGTGGACAGTGAGAGGGACAGCTCAGTGCCCGGCCAGCTGAGACCACAGAGCCGTCAGGGACAGCGGCTTGGGGGCCAGAGTCGGGGAGGGGAGCCGGGGACAATGGACAGACACCAGAGGCTCGTGGCCTCTCGTCAGGTCCCCCCACCCCAGGTCCTGCTGATTGAGGAAATATATAAAGGCCCCAGGCCCCAAACGTGTGGCTGGTGTGCGGGAAGGAGGTGCACAGGGCACAGGGGCCCCGCCCCTCACGCTGGGCAGGGCCAGGGCGGCAGCTGCGTGGCCGCCCCTCTGCCGTGGAGCTGCTCTTTGCGAGCGTCTGTTTCTCGTATTTTCGGGTCTGGGGCTGGCCCTTCCTTCCTCCAAGAGGCCCTGGCTGCTCCCGTGGGAAAGGGTCTTTCAGGACCACAGTCTGGGCACAGATATGCTCGCAGCCTCAGGTCAGCACTTCTCAGCCTGTGGACCTCTGACAGCGAGAGAAATAACCCTTCCCCACGCGCACAGAAGATTTCCGTCCCCGGAGGGCCGCCCAGCGCCTTGATATTCCCGATCTTCTCATAAACACATCTGTTCTGGATTGTCCTTTTCCACCTGGCAGCCGCCCGATGCTTCATTAGGAGCTAAGGAAGCGCTTCGCCGGGTGCCGGGTTGTTTGTTGCTAAAGCCTATTGAGGCACCCCGATACCTGTGCAAAAATCCTGTGCGTACGTGACGTAACAATTCGAGGAGCTTGGAACAAGTGCTCACCTTTACATCTGCATGAGGCTTGTAACTTTCCTCGTCTTTGGAAATTATCATTGAACGTATATAACATATTTCTCGTCACTACTCCAGGCTCAGTCCCACCGGTAAACATCTCTGTGTGCCCGTGTCTCCCGGCCGTTCAGTTGTCTGATGGGTCTCTTAGTGGATTCTAACGAAGAGACGGTGCGGACAATATCCCTAAACTCTTGCGTGTTGATGGCAGTCCGTCAACAGCCACTGTATGTGCAAGTTATTCAGCCAAACGTGAAAAACCCAGCTCCCTTGTCCCCTTTAGTGTCCTAAATATATCGCTGCATTTTCTTCCTACATACACCATTGCTTTTGAAAAGTCGCAGACAATCTGATTTTCTTCCCCGGATAGACGACAGGCATTTTGCCTGGCTGTCCACAGGATTTTTTTTCTTTAATATCCAATACTTTTACAAAAATATGTCTCAGGGTTGGTCATTCTGGGTCAGTCTCCCTCAGTATGGAATGTGTCCTTTCAATATATAAGTTTCAGATCTCTTTATGCTAGATGAATCATGTGTGATTTTAATTTTTAATATATGCTCTCTTCCAATGCTTTTGATTTTTGATTCTGTTTTTCCAGGAATTCCTTGTATATGTACGTTGGCTCCCGCTTCTTTCTTTTCTAAATGCCTTGAGTGAGATATAACTTACGTCATGAAATTCACCCATTTAAAATGTACAGTTCAGCGGTTTTTAGTCCATTTGCAAAGTTGTACAACCGAACCGTCACCATAATCTAATCTTAGGACATTTTTATCACCTCAAAAAAGAAACCACATACCTAGCAGCAGTCCCAGCCTCTGGAAAAATACTTTCTGTCTCTACAGATCTCCCTATTCTGACATTTTGTATAAGTGGAATTATACAATATGTGGCCTTCAGTGACTGGCCTCTTTCACGCAGAATGGTTTTGAAGGTCCATCACGTTGTAGCAGGTGTCAGTACTTTATTCCTTTTTACAGCATGATAATATTCCAGTATATAAATATACCATATTTTGTTTATCCATTGATGAGTATTTGGGCTGTTTCCACTTTGGTGCTACTATGAATAATGCTACTATGAACATTCACATACCGGTTTTGGGGTGGACATGGATTCCAATCCTCTTTGGTGGATATCTAAGAGTAGAAACGCCAATCATATGGAAGGACCTGCTGAGCTGTTCTCCCCGGGGGCTGCCCCCTTGCACATCCCCACCGCCGACAGTGCACGAGGGCTCCACCTCCTCCACATCCTCGCCAACACTTGCCGTTGCCTTTCTTTTTATCTTAACCATCCTATTGGATATGACGCAGTATCTCACCGCAGTTTTTTTGTGTGTGGTTTTTTTTTTTTTTTTTTGCGGTACGCGGGTCTCTCACTGTCGTGGCCTCTCCCGTTGCGGAGCACAGGCTCTGGACGCGCACGTTCAGCGGCTGTGGTTCACGGGCCCTGCCGCTCCGCGGCATGTGGGATCTTCCCGGACCGGGGCACGAACCCGTGTCCCCTGCATCGGCAGGCGGACTCTCAACCACTGCGCCACCAGGGAAGCCCTCACTGCAGTTTTGGTTTGCATTTCGCTATTGTTGAGCATGTTTTCGTGTGCTTCACGGAGAAATTCATACAGCCTTTTTTGGAGAAATTTCTATTGGACCTTCTTTGCCTGTTTTCTGTATTTTCCATTTTCTCGTGAATGCTTTTCATGTCTTTGTTCATTTCTTTTTCTCTTTCTCAAAGTGTTTTCTTTTATGTTTATCCACTCTTTTGTTCCCTCTGGTTTAATCTTAGTTTCCCAAAATAGTTTTCCTTTCATTGCTTATTCTTTTCTAAGTTTTTCTAATACTGATTTCTACTTTTTTCATATATTGTTATCATTTTCTTACCATCTTTAAGTTTGTTTTGAAGTATTAGGCTGTGTTTTCGTCCAAGATGGCTCATTAATCCTCGGATCCCAGCATCCTCGTTCAGTGTAGCCCCCGCCCACGTTAAAATCAGGTGAACTCGTGCGCTCGGTAACACCGGGGGACGTTACAGCGTTGACTCCTGGTCACAGGTCACAAAGGGACTGCCTCCCCCCCGCTTGGGTTCTTGGCGCGCTCGCCTGGGGGAGGCCAACCGCCTTGCTGTGAGGACACTCGGCCATGACGTGGAGGGGTCCGCACAGTGAACCTGCCTTGCCCCCAGTGAGCCAGTTGCCTTGGAAGGAGGTCTTGAGCCCCAATCCAGCCTTCAGATGACAGGGACCCAGGCAAACATTGGCCACACGGGGGACCCCAAGCCCGAGCTTCCCAAATGAGCCCCTAAGGGCCAGCCCACAGCAAGCATGACAGATGGTGCCCGGGTGTGTTGTCATGACCACCGTGTGGTGGATGGCTCCTCACGTAGCAAAGGAAACCCATGCAGTCGGCTGTGTGGGCGTCTCTTCTCGTGTCTGTCCTTGTCTGCGGGGATGTTATGCTACGCCTGGCCCTCTCTTTTCCTGGAGTATCTCTGTGCAGGGTCAGGATCTGACGATAAGCCATTTCTGTTGCTCACTTTTACATTAACCGGGTTCCCTGTGCTTTGGAACCAGATGTGGTTCGGACGTGTTTCCAGCTCACGACCCTCGAGCTCCCCCTGGTGCTGATGTTGGGAAGTGCGCCACCCGCGGCGGCAGCCTGGACGTCTTCCTTCCTCCCTGTGCTTCCCGGTTTGGGTCTATTCCCAGCACTCTCTCCTCGGAGAGCTCATGGGCCGGCCTGACTCTGCTGCTCCCCTAACGAACGCACCCCGCTGCTGCGTCAACCCCCACCCCGGCATTCGCTGCTGCTTCCACGTTGGCTCCTGAGCATTTAAGGAAGTTCTCGCTGGGACTTTGATTTCTCAGGCCCGCCGCGTGCCCAGCTGCTTCCCCGGGCTTCCTCCTGCTCCAAGGCCACAGGTCTCCACTCTGCGGGCGGGGTCTTCCTGCCACCAACAGAGGGATGCACTGACATCTGGCTTCTTGCAGATGGTGTCCATGCACTTTGGTTTCGCTGTCCTGGTGGATTTGTGGGTTTGTGGGGTTTAGGGAGAGCTAAACCGTAAGCCACTTCTAACACATCCTTCCCCAAGTCCAGGACGTTAGGATGTTTCAATGCCTTAGAGCAACAAGCATCACCTATGAGCCAGGAATCCAGGCTATAGTGGTAATGGACTGTTGTCTTGGAAAAAAAAAAAAAAAATTAAGGAAATAAAATGCTTATAAACCACATTGACGTCTTCTTGTTTTGGCTGCATTGGGTCCGTTGCTGCGCGTGGGCTTTCCCTAGTTGCGGCGAGCGGGGGCTACTCTTCGTTGCGGTGCGTGGGATTCTCATTGCGGTAGCTTCTCTTGTTGTGAAGCACGGGCTCTAGGCACGCAGGCTTCAGTAGTTGTGGCTCAGGGTAAGCTCAGCAGTTGTGGCGCACGGGCTTAGTTGCTCCGCGGCACGTGGGATCTTCCCAGAACAGGACTCGAACCCGTGTCCTCTGCATTGGCAGGCGGATTCTTAACAACTGCACCACCAGAGAAGTTCTTGACTTCTTATACTATGTGTATGTATAAAGTTGGTAGAAGTTAGAACTTTAGAAAATCAGCTGTGTAGAACCCCACTGACTCTTGGATATAGGTAGGTGTGTAAATTTGATAAAAATGAAAACTTTAAAAAAATTAAACGGAATTGCAAACATAAGCAAGGTACACACGACTACCAAAAATTACCAGATTTTTTAAAAGACTTTTATAGGGGTTTCCCTGGTGGCGCAGTGGTTGAGAGTCCGCCTGCCGATGCAGGGGACATGGGCTTGTGCCCCGGTCCGGGAAGATCCCACATGCCGCGGAGCGGCTGGGCCCGTGAGCCATGGCCGCTGAGCCTGCGCGTCCGGAGCCTGTGCTCCGCAACGGGAGAGGCTACAACGGTGAGATGCCTGTGTACCGCAAAAAAAAAAAAAAAAAAAAAAAAGACTTTTATAGGGCTTCCCTGGTGGCGCAGTGGTTGAGAGTCCGCCTGCCGATGCAGGGGACGCGGGTTCGTGCCCCGGTCCGGGAGGATCCCACATGCCGCGGAGCGGCTGGGCCCTTGAGCCATGGCCGCTGAGCCTGCACGTCTGGAGCCTGTGCTCCGCAACGGGAGAGGCCGCAGCAGTGAGAGGCCCGCGTACAGAAAAAAAAAAAAAAAAAAAAAAAGACTTTTATAGACTTTAAACTTATGCATCGTCATTGAAATCTGAAACTTGATTGATCGGTTTAGCAGCAGATCTGATGTAGATGCAGAAGGAATGGTGAACTGGTAGACCGTCCGAGAAGGCCCCCCAGGATCCAGCAGAGAGAGGAGGAGTCATAGGAGGGAGAACGCAAAGGCGAAGGCGCGGCACTTCTGATTGCTTCTCCGCAAGGCAAACATATGCATAATGGGGAAAAGCAACAGGCAAGGGGCTGTGGCTGGGGACTTTCCAGAGCTGATAAACTATTGAAACCTCGGTTTCAAGAAGCCCAATAATCTTGAGCAGGACAAAGGAGCACGAACTGGGTCCCTCATGGTGAACCTGCAGGAGCCCGATTAGAAGGAGGGGCCGTGGACCAGGGTGGTGGCAGGAGCCGTGGATGCGAGAGAGATTCGGGGAGCAGACAAGCCCCTCTGCGTGTGACGATCAGGAGAGAGGCCTGGTTTGGAGCTCCAGCAAAGTGTTGGGGTGATTTATTGGGATGGAAAAGGCTGCAGGGGGAAGGGGACAGGGCAGAAGAGGGTCACGGGCTCTCTTCTGGCCTCGGCAAGCTGTGCTACCCCTTGGACTTATACGGGGAGAGCAGAGGGAGGGTGGAGGCCTGGCAGAGCTCAGGAGAGGGACCCAGGGTGGAGGGACCCCTGGGGTCAGCGGCAGGCAGGCAGTCTTCACAGACGGCCAGGATGCAAGCACCCACATGTAAAGGGACAGAGATAAGAGAAGCGGCCCAGGACCATGCCCTGGGCACCTGGATGTTTAGAGTCGGGACAGGGGCTTGGCACAGGGACTGAGATGCTGCGGCCAGGGAAGAAGAGCATGTCCTGGATGGAACTGTGTCTCACAAAATCCACGTGTTGGAGCCCTAACCCCCAGTGTGACTCTATTTGGAGATAGTGTCTTTAGGAGGTCATAAAGGTTAAATGCGGTCATAGGAGTTGGGCCCTAATCCAATAGGACAGTGACCTCACAAGAAGGGGAAGACACCAGGGGCACATGTGCAGAGAGAAGACCTTGTGAGGACACTGAGGGAGGTAGAGAGGAGAAACCAACCTCACCGGCACCTTGACCTTGGGCTTCCAGCCTCCAGGCCCGTCAGGAGTTCACTTCTGCTGTGTGAGCCCCAGCCTCTGGTGTTCTGTTGTGGCCACCCGAGCAGGGGACAGAGGGGAGCTATGACCGTCTGGGCTGTCACCCACAAAGGAGGGAGAGGAACCGGTCTACAGCCTGCAGAAAACCCCCAAACGACTCCTCAAGGAACGGCCGGGGCAGGGAGGTGCAGCCTCAAATCTGTACTTAGGAAAGAAGCATCTTCCTGGCTCACCCAGGCACTGCCGAGAGGCGGAGGCCCCCACGGGGATCCAGCTGTTCTCTGTAAGGTGCCGGGACAGCCTCCATTCCCACGGCGCAGGCTGCGTTTCCCAAAAGTGGCCGCACAGTGTCTCCCGCCCCACGTGTCCTCCTAGCACCTTGTCCGGAAGGAGAGCCCCCTTCCCTTGAATCTGGGCGGGCCTTGGCGACAGCTGAAGTGATGCTGCGTGACTTGGAAGCCCCTCCCCATGTTCCGCAGGGGGTCCCGCTCTTGGACCAGCAGACCCTTGCTCACATGTGAGCGAACCACCGGAAGTGCATCCTCTGGCTGCCAGCTGAGCCACCCCGGCCGCTGCCATGTTGACAGAGGTGAGGCGACCCTGCTCACTGCAGATCTGTGAATCAGAGAAGCGGTCACTGTTGTTTAAGTTTGAGGGCAGCTTGTTCCGCAGTAACAGATGCACTTTGCCTGTGGCCGGTCAGCCTGCAGCAGGGCTGGTCACTCTGCAGAGGGGCGGCCAGAGACCCGGTCCGCCGCGTGACCTGGTGCCATCGTTGGCAGGCCCCGTTCCTCTGTCAAAAGTATCCTGGTTTGGAGGATGAGTTGTGACGTCATCCTGTCTGTACAAAACCAGGGGGCCTTACTGAGGCGGCTCCTTCCTGGGAGGGGCTCAGGACCCTGCCATCGGGCTCAGCTGGGTGAGTTTCCTTCCTGCTCTTTAAAGGGGAAATTAAGGAACTGAATGTGAAAATGTCTCATTTTCTCAGAGTTTGGTTTCTGGAATCTTATTTTCTGCTTTATACTGAATCAGAGGTCGTTCAGGAAGACGTAAGCTGATCCCAGAAGGGGAAGCGCTTCTTGGAGGGCTTCTGGGGGCGGGAGGGGAGCGGGCGCAGGCTCCAGCCTTCCCGCACCTGGGCGGAGTGTCAGGGCTCCCGACAGCGTCCGCGGCGGGCCGTGTGGCAAAGCAGCCCAGCACCTCCAGCACTCCACACAGGTGGTCCGGATTCTGGAGGGGCCCCTGGCCGGTCCAGCCCCCCGAAGCACCCACGTCTCAGCCAGATCACAGGCTGCACAGCCAACTGGCAGCGGGGCCTCCGCGGCTCCCTGGGCTCCCCACTGGGGTCGACCCAGCCCACAGGGTCAGGCAGGGCACCCAGGCCATCAGCCCTTCTCCTTGAGGGGGGCGGGGTTCCTCCCCATTTACCCCACAGTGAATCGAAACCTGGGACCTCGTGAGCTGCCCTGAGGTCACAGTCCCCCTTCGAGGGACCCCACTGAGGCTGCTGGGCCACGCCCCCACCCCACCCCCCCCCGGGAACTCCACAGCCCCCCCTGCCATCCCCACCCCAGCTGGCACCTTGGGGCTGTCAGGGCTCCTCTCCAGGTGTCCAGCTCTCCACACACCCTCAGGTTCCAGAAACCTCTCTCCCCCGTCGTGCTGGCAGCCCTGGGGGTCCCCGACACCTGCCCCTTGCCTAAGCCCTCCTGCAGTTAACCGAATCTAAGTGCAACTCTCTTTCCTGCTGGGACCCTGAGAGATCTAAGGTTTCCCAGGATTTCAAGGAAGGTTCAGCGTCAGAAACCAGTCAATGCAAATCCCATATGAATAGATTACAAGACAAAAAACATAGGATTCTCTCAGGTGATGAAGAGAAGGCACCTGATTTAACACCTATTTATGACTTTTAAGATTTAGAAAAAGATTGAACACCTATCTGTGACTTTTTTTACAGTCTCTCAGCAAATTAGGAATAGAGGCAAAGGAAGCATATTCTCAAGTTGATAAACTCACTGAAAACCTACCGCAAGAGCGTATTTAGATTTAGGCAAACAGAGCGGTGGTTGCTGAGGCCTGGGGAGAGGGGAGGTCGGCCAGCAGAAGCACAGGGCATGTTTTAGGGCCTATTCTGTGCAGCACTGAATGGTGGATACAGGGCACTGTGATTTTCACCATCCATGGAACTTTACAGCAGAAGAGCAAACGTTAATGTATGCAAATTTAAAGTCATTTAAGAGGTCAGGTGCCCTGGGATGGGATGCAGACGGTGACAAGAGAATCTACCCGTTATTACAAACGTATGAAACAACCTCTTGGAAGCCCGTGGAAGGGAACGACGCTGACCTAAGTAACTTGAGGAATCAGTGGAAACCGGAAAACGAAAGCCTGTAAAACTTAAAATAAAAACGTACACGAGCACGGTTGTTCCCCACGGGGGTACAGCGCGGAAACCACTCACCGCGTACGCTGCAGCGTAACGAGGAAGTCAGTGGGCGACGGGTGGGGGCCAGGGCCTCACTGATGGGTGGGAATTTTCGGGGGAGTTCAGAACGACCCACGTGGCGGTGGATCTGAGGTGGAGACGCCTGTAGGAACTCACGTGCAGCTTAATAGGGATGCAGGTGGGTGCATACGGACACACGTGCAGACATGCGTTTATGTACACGAGTTAGTACACACACGTATTCCCTGGCTCTGTCAGCCGAGAGGGCCAAGAAGCAGCAACACCCCAGGAGCAGCCAGCAGGCCTAGGGCCCAGATCTTGGTTTCTAATAGGATGCTCCAATGAGAGGAACCAGGGCTCCCTGGAGAAATGGCTGATTCTGGGGCCGGGCCAGAGGAAATTCCAGAAAACCTGCAGTTTTTTGTCGTGCCGGAAAGTGAGAAAGTGTCAACAAATAAAGCATGTCAAAGACACAGGAGCCACCCAAAGGGCTCAATGGCCAAGGCCGGCACAATTTGAGCAATAAAATAAATAGCCCTGGATTCTAATCAAAAGTATAAAATAAGTATTCAGAGGACATAGCCATATAAACACATGATTCAATAAATAATAGAAGAAACGAGAGAAATCTCCCTGTGTAACCAAGCAGTGCCTTGTGGAGCCTTCCCAGGGCAGGCCCACCCACCCCCGCAATGCCCTCTGCCTGCTTCTCTTTTTTTTAATAAATTTATTTTTTGTATTATTATTTTTCAGTGGTCGTGACAAAGGTCTCCCTAACGTAGCGGCATTCGTACAGGGTAGACAGGAATCCTGTACTATTTTAGCACCTTTTTTGTAAATCTAAAACTATTCTAAAATAAACAGGCTATTTTTTTTTTTTCTTTTTTGGCCTTGCAGCACGGCTTGTGGGATATTAGTTCCCCGACCAGGGATCAAACCCACGCCCCCATCAGTGCAACTGCAGAGTCTTAACCACTGACCACCAGGGAAGTCCCAAACAGGCTATGTTTTAAGTACATTCAGTACAGAATCTTTTAGACCCATTCCCTCCAAGAGCCAGAACAAGAAAGGAAGAAGGAAATGGGGAGATGGGCCCTTCCCCCCTGCCCCCAACCCCCATCTCCAACCAGGGCTCCCCCTTGGCTGAGCTGGTGAGACGTTGGAGGGTCCTGAGGCCGCAGACAGCCTTTCCAGCCAGGCTCCCAGGCCAAGGTCAAGGCCAAGGCCAGAGGCTGGAGTGGGCAGGACAAGAGCAGCCAGCCGCCCAGCCCTACTCAGCTAGTAAGTTATGCAGGACTTTCAGCTTAAGTTCACAGAGGAGATGGACAGATTATCTTTTCATACATTTACCTGGTTTTAGAGTCAAGGTTGATTCTAGCCTCATGACACGAGCTGGGCCACCAGCTTGTCTTCTCTTTTCCGAAACCATTTGTCCAGGAAAGGAATTAACTGATCCTTTAAAGGTCGGTAGAATCCCCTGTAAAACCAGCTGGGCCTAGGTGGGTGTTTTGGCGGGGGCAGGGGGATGGGAGTCTGACTACCGTTTCCATTTCCTTAGTACTTATTAGTATTCAAGCTCTCTATTTCGTCTCGTGCCTATTTTACTAGTTCACATTCTTCAAGGAGCTTACTGGCTTCCATCTAGGTTTTCCGATTTATCATCTGAAATGACAGTATTGTGCACAGCCCTCCTCTAATTTGGAACCTATTGCTTTTTATAAGCTTCTTTCTAAGGACCGCACAGCTGGGTCTTGCAAATCTTGGCATGTGGTGCAAACATTATTTAATCCTAAGAATGTCCAATTTCCTGTTGGACCCAGCGGTCCTGAAGCAGCCGTTAAGTGTGGTCGCGTGTGGGACGTGGGATATGCCATGACTCACCTATCCTCCCAGCAACTCTGTAAAGTGGGACCTTTATCGTCCCCGTTTTACAGATGGGGAAACCGAGGCATAGAGCAGTGCCGTGACTTGCCGGCTTTGCAAGTGCATTAGCCGACCCCCCGGTGGTGCGGGCGGGTGTCAGCCTTCTCCACGGCCCCTCTGGGGAAGCCTGCAGATTCCCTTCCCAGAACTCGGTTTGTAAATGCACAAAATAAAACACATGGAGTTGCAGGGGAAACCACTTACACTGAAATACGGTCACCGGAATAACACAAAGTGTAACTTCTTATACGGTAATAAAGGAGCCTTCCCGCTAAGGTTTTAGGGGAGATCCAGAGGCCAGTCTCATGACCATCAGTGCCGCTGATGCAGCAGCCAAAGTGCTGCTGAGCTCCTACGGCGGCTGGACACGGACAGGGCATTCGGGGGTTCCTCCTGCCTTCACAGGCGGGCACTCAGTTTAGGTGACGGGTCCGTGAAAGTAAGGATGGGACTTTTCCCATCGGAGTTCACGAACGTCCCAAATTTCGCCCTCGGTGCGTTGCAGCTCAGGCACTCGGTGTAGTTTACACCCAAGTGCTGTGAATACACGGCTCCTTTTCCTTTAGTCCTGAACGTTCTCCGAAGACCATATTCCGAACCAAGGCCGGGGATCCCCCTCCTTCCCACATGCCTTGTTGGCGGGGAGGGATGTCCTCCCGGATTCCTTTCACTCCCCGATGAGCACCTCCTCCAGGCAGGTTTTCCCTGCCGGCCTCTGTGGAACAAACTCCCCTCGGCTTTGTGGCCTGAGAACATTTTCTTTTCCCCTCGAGTTTAGGTGTGGTTTGACTACAGGCTCCGGGGTCCAGCTCCACCAACACTGTTCCACTTCTCGCATCCAGAATTGCTGCTGAGACCCTGGGTATCAGCCTGATATGTGCTCTTTGGTGGGGAATCTTCTCTCTTTTGGGGGGAAACGTCTAGAATTTTCTTTTTGTCTCCTGTATTTGGAAACAAAAACATGCCCGGATGCCCTTACCTCTCCCATCCACATCTGAGCCCGTGAATTCTCCCAGCAGAGATTCTGAAAAGGTCTCCTCCTTATGTTGTCAAATGCCCCCTCTCACCTCCCACCCCAGAACTCCTGGGTCCCAGGGTTGACATCTCCACTTTGTCCTCTATGTCCCTCAGCTTTTCTTGTATATTTGCAATCTCATCTCGCCACGGTTTCTGGCCACCCCTCCGATGCTTTCTTGGCCCTACAGCCTGCTCGTGGGTTCAGCTGTATCCATCCTGCTATCTGTCTTACCTGTCGTGTGATTTATTTCGACAATCACGGTTGTCAAACCCAATATCTCCACTAGGTTCTTTCTTTGCTGTGCTCCTTTACCCACTTAAGTAGATCTATCCCATTTGCTCCACTTCAATCTTATGCTTATGTCACATTCTTGGTCCACCTCTTCCAATCGTGGCGCCTGACACCATGGATGTTGTTGAATAGCTGGCGTCCCTTCCTGGGGTCGTGTTCCTGGTGAGAACTCGTGTTCTGGTTCTGGTTCTGCAGGGCCGCACCCACTGCTTCTAATCCCCAGAGCCCAAGGAGGACGGACAAGTGATGTGCCTCCCTGTGATCTTGTGATTTACAATAGAGATATATACATATTTAACCTTAATCCCCATTTCTGGCATTTTTAGAGCTCCTAAAACGCTCGGCATTTCCTAAGTGAAGAGAGTGGTCAAGATGTCTTCTGTTGTGTGAACGAGGTGGCTTTGGAAGCACCTGAGGGTGGGGACTGGTTGCCAGGGGAACCAGCCACGTGATGACAGGGCTGGAACTGTCAGTCCCCCCCCCATCCCTGACCTCTGGGGAGGGGAGAGGGGCTGGAGGTGGAATCAACCATCAGTGGCCAATGTTTTCATCAATTGCACCCATGCGTGAAGCCTCCACGAGACCACAAAAGGACGAGGTTCGGAGGGCTTCCTGGCTGGTGAACCTGTGGAGAATCGGGGAGAGTGGCTCATTCGGAGGCAGCCTGGAAGCTCCTCGTACTTTCCGCACGCCTCGCCCCAGGTGTCTCATGCACCTGGCTGTTCCTGAGTTATATCCTTTTATAACAAACTGGTGATCTAGTGAGTAAACTGTTTCCCTGGGTTCTATGAGCAGCTCTAGCAAATTAATGGAACCCCAGGAGGGGTCGTGGGAGCCTCTGGTCTAGCCAGTGGGTCACAACCTGGACTTGAGACTGGGGTCTGAAGTGGGGGGAGGCGGCAGTCCTGTGGGGCTGAGCCTTTAACCTGTAGGATCTGACACTGTTTCCAGGTCTTGTCAGAATCGAGTTGAATTGTAGGACACCTGGCTGGTGTGGAGAAGTTGTTTGGTGTGGGGAAGAAACTCACACGGGAATTGAGGTCAGAATCATATTCCCCCCGTACCTGTTCTTCCAGGAAGCCCTCCGTCAGCGCCCGGCCTTCCCCCCTCCACCCAAGGGCTCATCAATCCCTCCCACCAGCGTGCGTAGGTGCACCTGCCACGGCCACCCTGCAGCCTGGCCGTGGCTGCCCCCTACCGCGTCCACCCCATTGAAGACGACCTCGATCTCAGGGGTTTCCCTGGCGTCTTGCTGGGGTTTTACGGTTCCCTAGATCCACCATTGCCTGCCCTCTGTGGTCTCCCGGGGTTGACTGGGGAGGAGCCCATACTAACCACGAATCCAGACAGGATGGGGAAGACAGGCCCCAGGGGGGACCTGCATGGGGAAGACCGTGGACCCCCAAACCCACGCCCCCCCTCTTGTGCTGTCTGAGGCTTCGCCAGGTAACTATGTCTTAGCCTCTGCAGAGCAGCACCTGTGGTGGGTTAAAGGAAGACCTGCCCGGACGGGATAGTGTGGATGAGGTCACCCCCCCCACGCCCTGGGGCAGGGCGTGGGCAGAGAGAAGGGGGTCCGCTGAGGGGGGTCTAATGCCCAGGGGGGATGGGACCACCCCGTCCCAACACACACGTGTGCACGGACACACACACACACACACACACACACACACACACACACACACAACCTTCACACCCTCGTCCTGCTCCGGTCGCTGGGCATTTTCCACAGTGGGATTAATGGGGAGATCTGTGAGGGAGGCCAGGGCAGGGAGGGGCCAAGGTAAGAGCCCAAGTGCTTAACAGAGGGCCGTGACCACAGCAGGAACCTGCCGCAGGCAGGTGCGTCCGCTCCCAGGTGCCCCAGTGGCTGGCACACGGGCCCGGTTCCGAGCTCCCCCCGGAATCAGGCCCCGCCGGATCAGGCGCAGCGGAGGCCAGCACTGCTGGGGGGCTGTGCAGGAGAGAAGCCTGGGCTTGGCAGGACTGAGCTGGCGGAACTGCGGGTTCGCACCTGGGGACACCTGCGGAGGGAGGTGAGAAGGCGCCCAGGGCCCCCCCTGCAGGAGCCCCTCCCAAATCCGGGGCAGCAGAGCACGGCCGCGCGCCCCGCGGGGCCCTGGCCCGGCGCCTGAGTGTTGTGAGCCGAATCGTGTGCCCCCCAACTTCACTGGTGAAGCCGCACCCCCAGCGTGACTGTATTCGGAGACGGGGGCCTATGAGGTCAGAAGGGTGGGTCCCGATTCCACAGGGCTGGTGTCCTCGTAAGAAGAGGAACAGACACCAAGCTCGAAATCTCTCCCCCGTGTGCACGGTGAGAAGGCGGCCGCCTGCCACCCAAGGAAAGGGGTCTCCCCGGAGAAATAAACGTCTCTGGACTAAGCCACGCAGCCTGGGAGGTTTTGGCAGACGCGTCCCTGAGGCCAGCAGCAGCCCCCGGACCCGGCACCGCGCTCCGCCCCCAGACTAAGCTCCTGTCCCCCGAGTCGGCCCACCCTGCCTGCCACGGGCCGCGAGGCAGGTTAGAGCCCCAGCTGGCTCCAGGCAGCAGCTGACGCTTGGCCGGCAGCTCAAAACGAAGTGCCCCGCCCACCCCCACCCCACCCCAGGAATGCAGCCTTTCTCCCCTCCCGCCTCCACTGCAGGGCAGAAGATGCCTCTGCTACAAAAGTTCTTCTGTCCCTCTGGCCCGGTGACCCCAAGCTGACACGGGAGCCGAGGCGGGGTAGCGGGTCCCTCCCGCTGCAGAGCCCCTCCCTCTCCCCACGCCTGGCCGCTTTCCCGGAGGCGGGGATGATGTGGACACGCCTCCCCGAGGGCCCGGCTGCAAACACAGCTTCTCTGATCCGTGTTTACGCACCTTCACCTGAGGCCGGAACGAGGCGCCGGGGATTCTTAGGAGGTGGAAACATGCCTTGTTCTGGGTGAGGGTTACACGGGCGACTTATTTCTCAAAACTCATCAAACTGCACACTTTGGGTCTACACATTCTACTGTATGTAACTCACACTTCAAAACCACAGAATCAAAAAATAGTCATTATTCGAAAAATCAGAAAACACAGACAACCTGAAGATACTAAATAACTGCACCCTGAGTCCACGGCTGTGAGAGCAGGTGCGCGGGCCCCGCCAGACACCCCTCCTCCACCCCCGCGGCGACGTGCCCACGAAGCCTTCAGAGCACACACGGACTTGGACCCTGCAAACTTCTATCAATAGTAAAGCCAGAGGATGTTTCCACTACATCTGCCACCATATTTTTAACGACTACACGACTTCACGCTCTGCATAAACCAAAATTTTTTTTCAACAACTACCTATTGTTCTATAGTTTTTCTTTCAACATTCGAAGTAGTACTGCTGTAAACACCCTGGCAGCTTGATCTCTGAGCACATTCTAAATTCTTGCCTTGAGATCAAGTCCCAGGACTGGTATTGCTGCGACAAAAGGCACTCGCATTTTTTTAAAATATTTATTTTATTGGGACTTCCCTGATGAAGCAGTGGTTAAGAGTCCGCCTACCAATGCAGGGGACACGGGTTCAAGCCCTGCTCTGGGAAGATCCCACATGTCGCGGAGCAACTAAGCCCGTGCGCCACAACTACTGAGCCTGAGCTCTAGAGCCTGCGTACCACAACTACTGAGCCCGTGTGCTACAACTACTGAAGCCCGCCTACCTAGAGCCCGTGCTCCGCAAACAAGAGAAGCCACCGCACTAAGTAGGCTGTGCACCTCAACGAAGCGTAGACCCCGCTCGCAGCTACTAGAGAAAGCCCGTGCGAAGCAACGAAGACCCAATGCAGCCAAAAGTAAATAAAATCTATTTTTAAATATTTATTTTATTTATTTAGTTGTGCTGGGTCTTAGTCGAGGCAGGCGGGCTCCTTAGTTGGGGCATGCATGTGGGATCTAGTTCCCTGACCAGGGATTGAACCTGGGGCCCCTGCATTAGGAGAACCGCTGCACCACCAGGGAAGTCCCCGCACTTGCGTTTGAAAGGTTTCTCTTTTGGTTGAACACCAGCTGGAAAGCAGAGGTTTGGACAGGGTTTTTTGTGTTGTTTTTTTGCTGTTGTTGTTTCTGATCTCTCATTTGATCTTTTTTTTTTTTTTTTTTTTTTTTTTGCGGTACGCGGACCTCTCACTGTTGTGGCCTCTCCCGTTGCGGAGCACAGGCTCCGGACGCGCAGGCTCAGCAGCCACGGCTCACGGGCCCAGCCGCTCCGCGGCACGTGGGATCCTCCCGGACCGGGGCACGAACCCGCGTCCCCTGCATCGGCAGGCGGACTCTCAACCACTGCGCCCCCAGGGAAGCCCTCTCATTTGATCTTTACAAACCGAAGGAGGCTGGGCCTAGAGGGAGCCTCGGAAACACCCCACTTTGGATTTGAGGCTAAATGACAGGAAGCAGACCAGAACGGAAATAACAAATGTAAAACTAATTACCGGACATCCACTTCTGAGGAGGAAAGGGTGGATCCCACACGGAAGGCCGTGCGTCCTGAAGACAGCCACTGAGAGCAGCCGGACACATTGCAAAGATCCTGCTGCGGAGGCCGGAGGGCTGTGGCGCCCTGAGGACTTAAGGACCTGAAACTCTGGGGACAGGAGAACTGTCCAGACGGGCAGATGGCGCACAGCTGTCTGTCCCCTGGGGACTCTTGTCGGTCTGGGCGCTGGGCCGAGGACTGCGCTTGGCCCCAGCAGCTGCAGAGGAGAGGAATCAGCAAAGTTTGGCACAGTCCCAGGAGCAAAAATGGCCAAAGGAGAGAATTCAGGGGCCTTAAACACACCGCTGGCCTCCCAACCCCACTACAAAACATTTGTAAGGTCGTGGTGCTGTATTCGGCAGGAGGCTGAGCTGCAAGCTCAGTGTGTGTGTGTGTGTGTGTGTGTGTGTGTGTGTGTGTCCGTGCACACGTGTGTGAATCTCTGAAGAGACCAGTCCCCAAACCAGACAAGCCCCTTCCTGCCCCAGGTCATTCCTGATCCGGCTGCGGGATCTGCCCTCCTCCAGCCCTGCAGCTGCCTGAGGGTTTGCTCCCAGTAGCGGCCGGGTGGCTCCAACTGGACCAACTCTTCCACAGGTAACAACTACGATTGCTGGACACAAAGACAACTGTCTGACAGCACCAGAGAGCAGCCAGGACCAGACAGAGGCTGTAGGGGATGGACACAGGGGAGAAGGGAACAGCTGAGGTTCCCGTGTTCCAAGGGCAGCCCTGTAAAACCATGATGAAACATGCGGTCTTACTAACATGAAGAACCAGAAGACAGAGTTTGGGGTGACCAGAGCAGCTAGAAAATGAGGGGAAATCCCAGAAAACAGAGAGCCACAGGACTTCCCTGGTGGCACAGTGGTTAAGAATCCGCCTGCCAATGCAGGGGACACAGGTTCGAGCCTGGTCCGGGAAGATCCCACATGCTGCAGAGCAACTAAGCTAGGGCGCCACAACTACTGAGCCTGTGCTCTAGAGCCTGCGAGCCACAACTACTGAGCCTGTGCTCTAAAGCCCGTGTAAAGAGAACACAGCAGAATCCAGAGTCCCTACAACAATGTGCAGGGGAGAAAACCGTAAAACCAATACACATGCAAAGAAGCAGGACAGTTTGACTGAGACTCAGGAAAAAGAACTGATGGAAGTCAGGAGACAAAGGAATATATCATTAAGGTGCTGAAAGGAAAGAAAACAGCCAACCTAAAATTCTGCACCCTTCAAAAATATCCTTCCAAGATGAAAATGAAATCAAGACTTCAGAGAAAGAGAGACTTCCCTGGTGGCACAGTGGTTAAGACTCTGCGCTCCCAATTCAGGGGTTCCGGGTTCAATCCCTGGTCAGGGAACTAGATTCCACATGCTGCAACTAAGAGTTCGCCTGCCACAACTAAGGAGCCCACATGCTGCAACTAAGACCTGGAGCAGCCAAATAAAAATAAATAAATAAATATTTTTTTCAAAACAAACCTGAGAAAATTTTTTTAAAAAAAGACTTCAGAGAAATAAAAACTAAAACTATTCATCTTTGCCAGATCTGAATTAAAAGGAATATTAAAGGAAATTTACTTAGGCAAAAGGAAAAGGATCCCAGATGTAAACATGAAAATGTAGGAAAAAATAAAGAATACCAAAAAGGATAAAATCTGTGGGCAAATTGAAATGAATATAGACTGCAAAACAATACTCATAATATCTTTTTCTTTTTTCTAATAAATTTGTTAATTTATTTATTTATTCGGCTGCATTGGGTTTTCGTTGCTGCTCGCGGGCTTTTCTCCAGTTGCAGGAAGTGTCGTTGCGGTGCACGGGCTTCTCATTGCGGTGGCTTCTCTTGTTGTGGAGCACGGGGTGTAGGCACGTGGGCTTCAGTAGTTGTGGCGTGCGGTCTCAGTAGTTGTGGCTCATGGGCTCTAGAGTGCAGGCTCAGTAGTTGTGGTCCACGGGCTTAGGTGCTCTGCGGCATGTGGGATCTTCCGGGACCAGGGCTCAAACCCATGTCCCCTGCATTGTCAGGCAGATTCTTAACCACTGTGCCACCAGGGAAGTCCTTCATAATATCTTATAGAATTTAAAAATATAAGTAAAGCTACATGCGTAACAATAAAGGTGGGGGATATTTGCAATGCACGTGCAGCAAACCACCAAAGACTTAATGTCCAGAACATATACATATATAAAGAACATCTACAAAGCAACAAGTAAAGGACAGATAACTCCATAGAAAAATGGGTGAAAGGACCTGAACAGACACTTCCCAGAAGAGGAGAGTCAAGAGATCAGTAAACATATAAAAAGTGACCCAATTTCATTAATCGTCATGGAAATGCAAATTAAAATCACAACGGAATATCCCAAACCCACAGAATGGTCAACGTGCTATAGATGAAAACTTCCAGTTACAGTAAGTCCCCTACATACAAACAAGTTCCTTTCTGAGAGCACGTTCATAAGTCCAATTTGTTCGTAAGTCCAACAAAGTTAACCTGGGTACCCAACTAACACAATCGGCTATATAGTACTGCACTGCAATAGGTTTCGAATACTTTTCACACAAATCATACCTAAAAAACAAACACAAAGTAACAAAAACATTTTTCATCTTACGGTAGAGTACTTTGAAAAGTCCAGTAGTCCAGCACAACAGCGGGCGTACTGGGGCACGTTCGCATCTTTGACAGTCCTCAGCTCGAAGGCTCGTATGTAGGGGACTTACCCTGTGGGCAAGGATGTGGAGCAAGTAGAACTCATGATCACTGGTGACAGTAAAAGCCGGTGTGACCACTTAGGAGAACTGCACCTGCACAGACAGACGCCTAAGATTTACCCAACAGAAGGGTCCGGACCAGAGACAGGTGCTTGAGTGTTCAGAGCAACAAAGGAGGCCAAAGCTGAACCCCTGCAGTGCCCATCAGCCTCAAAACGAGACGTGGGGGGCGGGGAGGGGGACACAAACCCGGGGCCATGCACCGGGGAAATGGCATTGGGCAAGGAGGCCAAGAGCGACACTCCCACACCTGCTTCTGAGCCCAGCAAAGGGAAAGCAACCAAACCCAGTAACTCATGGCCCTCCTTGGGTGGGGTGCTGACGGGAGGAGGGTTAGGGGCATTTTGAGGGGGGCTGGGATGGTCCCCTGGGTCTGCATGTGGTTGCGGGTGAGTTCAGGGTGTGTGAAAATGCACTGAGCCCTGCTTACATTGGAGCACTTCCCTGTGCGTCTATTACACGCGGAAGCGGAGGGAGGAGTGGGTGTGGCCAGAAGCCTGGGAGGCGCCTCCCCTCCTGTTCCGAGGGGCTCAGGACCTCTGGATGGCTGTCAATTACGTGGTTACATAAACATAAGGACGCCCAGATTTTACAGCATGACTATGGAAAACATGCAGATCTTTTAGGAACCAGTCTCTTTTGTTGTCATAAAATACATATTTGAAATTCAGCAACTCCTTCTATTTAAATCCAGATAAAGTTTGACATTTTATTTTAGAGTAAAGCAATATAGTATTAGCCCAAGCTGTTTTTCAGCTATTTCCAACCCTCTTCCCTCTATGTTTTTGTGAAGCAAGATGTCTGGGTTGGCGGGGGGCAATTGAACGATGGTTACCTCTTAGTGATGGGGTTTCAATGGACTTTTACAGACTTCCTTTTCCGTCATTTTTTGCATTAATAGATATTTTAATAATAAGCATTTTTCAAGATGATAAAACTGCTCTTTTGTGCCCCTGGTTTAGCCACTCCTAGCTGGGTAACCCTGAGGAAGTTTCTTAACCTCTCTGAGCCTCTCTGTTTACAACTTTAAAACGCAGATAATAATATTACCGAGTTCATAGATTTTTGTAAGAATTATGTTAGATCATTTTTCAAAGCACCCATAGAGCAGGACAGGCCCGTGAGGCACAGCAGCTGCTGCTGTCGTTGCCAGGCGTGAATAAGGGATAAAACAACAAACAGACTCAGCCTTTCCTGCAAGGAGATTATAGGCCAGCGGCACAAGATGGAGGCAAACACCCAAGCCCAGCCAATTAACCACCTGCTGCCCTGGGGGTGGCCAGCGAGCAGGCGTGAGGGGCAGAGAAACAGGGCCAGGAGGAAATGGAGGGGTGGGCCAGGGCCGGGGGGTGAGGGGTGGCAGGCCTCCTGAGGGGCCCGTGACCACACAGAGACAGCATCCCACCCCAGGGGCACGGAGCCCTCAGTGCTGGGCAGGGCCCCAAGACCAGAAAGTCAGGGATACCTGGACCCAGATTCTCCCAGCCTGACAGAGAGGCGGGTGTCCTGTATTTCTCTTTACTGTAGCTGGCGACACCACTCAAGGGTGGTGCTATGCTTTTACTCACCTGGTATAACCAGTACTAACCCTATGCCCAGCACATGGCAATCGAACATCAATAAATGTTCGGTAGATGGATGGATGGATGGATGGATAGATAGAAGAATAGATGGATGGGTGGATGGGTGGGTGTTGGACTCTGTAAAGGTTTTAACACTAATCAGCCTTGGGTGTCTCACGACAGAGCCAGGACAGGAGCAAAGGAAGAGCTTGCTGATGGGAAGACCCCTAGCTCTAACACATCCCACTGTCTCTGGCACCGTCCTTTTCAGCTTCTGTATGTGTAAATGGGAAGGCTCTGTCGTGCCCCAGACAAGAGGGAGCCAGTGTGCCAGGGCACAGGCCGCGTGTTCCTGACACGGGGAGGGGGTAACATGACTTGCCGGCAGCCTTCAAAGCCCTGCTGAGGGCTTCCCTGGTGGCGCAGTGGTTGGGAGTCCGCCTGCCGATGCAGGGGACACGGGTTCGTGCCCCGGTCCGGGAAGATCCCACGTGCTGCGGAGCGGCTGGGCCCGTGAGCCGTGGCCGCTGAGCCTGCGCATCCAGAGCCTGTGCTCCGCAACGGGGGGAGAGGCCACAACAGAGAGAGGCCCGCGTACCGCAAAAAAAAAAAAAAAAAAAAAAAAAAAAAAAAAAAAAAGCCCTGCTGAGATCCCTGACTTCCTAGCCTCGCCCTTCACACAAAGGTGACCAGGACCAAGGAGCTGCTCCCAGACAGCCGACCACGCCCGTGGCCATGGCCAAGCCCGCCAGTGTCGCCTGGCAGCCCTTCAGAGGCCTCCTCAGCCCCGATGTCCGAGAGGATACACCTCTCCCACCTCGGGGTCGGGAGCCACGGGAACCGAGCCTTTCCATTGAGACCCACCTCCACCTGTCGGGAAGGACCCGCACCAGGTGTGTCTTGCTAACCAGCTATGCCTCCCTCTTTTGGAGAGCTGCCCCCCCCCCGTAAACCCAGGCATCGAAGACAAGTCTCCCATTCACAGCACCTTGTCTCCCCTCCCCCCAGCCCACCAGAGACTGCCCAAGGGTGTGGGGTGGGACCGGGACTGTCCCGAGAGTCCAGCCCCCGGATTCTTCCTCCAAGGGCCCCAGGCAAGGAATAGTGGGGCGCAGCTACAGCAGGACGCGGCACCAGCCTGGAGGAGGACAACGCTGACGCTGACGGGGCAGAGCTGAGCCCGCGGGTGGAGAGGCCCTCCGGACCCATATGCACCCCTGCCCTGTGACTCTCGTCCGTCCACTCATCTTTCTCTCCTCCCCCAGGCTGGGGTTCTGACCCTGGCAACCAAACACCTCTTGACTACTTCCACGTCCCTGCACAGGGACCACAGACGGTCCCCGGCGCCGCCCCTCCCCAGGACCGGGCCCAGCCCAGCAGCGCCTCCCCGGCCTTCGGGGTGGCGGACACCGTTCCCATCTGGCGGCTTCCTGCTGACTCTGACCCGGGTCGGGTGCCGCAGGGACCAGAGGAACAACCTCTGCCCCTCCAGTCCCGAAACCCGAAGCTCAGGAAGGTGAATACATCTAGGAAGGGGTGCCCCACCCTCGTCTGCTCGAGGGGGCGCACAGCGCAGGGCAGGCCGAAGCTCAGCTCTCAGGCGTTATAGCATCTGTATAAGCTCTCACTGGGCAGAGGTCTCACTGCTGAAATACGACTAACGCTCCACACACCTTAGAACCCCCTGATCCAGCCCAGCTCCTGTTTTTGCAGCTGCAGAGAGACCTGCAGTGAGACCCGGGGTCCAGGAGCTCCTTTCCCTCTCAGGCCCCAGCTGCCCCCTCTGCACATGACATGGCAAGGGGAATCTGTCATAATTCCAAGAGGGTGGGAAGGCAGTGCAGCCTAAGGGGGTGCGCCAGTCAGAAAGGGCATCGCCTCCACCCACCCAGACCCAGGGGGCGGGGCTGCCCCAGAGGCCAGAGGAGGGGCTGCAGTCACCCGACTCACACCCAGCCCCCACCTGCAGAGCTGCCAGGGCGGTGGCCTCAGGGACGTGTTGAATGGGAGGCCTGGTGCTGCTCAAAGGCTCTGAGCCAAGGCTTCCCAGCCCGGGGGACGGGGGACATCGGGTCAGGGGTGGGGGCAGGGCACTTGGCGTCCCGCACGGGGCTGGGCTCAGGAGAGCCCTGCAGGCTCTGGGGTCCCTGAACTGGGGTGAGGGAGTCCCCGAAAAGACCCTTCACGGGAGCGCCTGGTGTGGCCTGGGTTTGCTATGCTGAGCATCAGACACCCCTCCCTGTTGACTTGCGGGGTCCCTCTGGGGGCTGAGGCAGAGCTGCTTTGGGAAAGAGCCTCCGGGGACAGACAGGGAAGAAGGGTCCGAGGTGCGGCCCTCTCCCCCTCGCACTGCAGCCCTGCGCTCTCCTCTCCGCGCCAGCCCCCACCCCCCATCTCCTCCTCCTCCTCCTCTTCCCTAGGAGCCAGATGGTGGTGGAAGCGGCCTCTCATTTTCCGGAGCATGACTCAGATGCAGCTGCCTTCTCAGCCCCACACAGCAGCCTGCAGCCTGCCCTCCCCCACCCCAGCAGGGGCCCAGGGGCTCCCAGGCCCCCCCAGACTCCACCTGGGGGCCACAGGGAGGAGGAGCTGGAAAATCTCTGCCAGGACCCCCACCCCAGGCCCGGGAGCAGGGAAGAGCTGCGCGTCCCCCACAACCTGGGCTGACCCTGCGGAGGCCTCTCCCGCCCCCCTCACCCTCTGGCACCAGCACCCTACGCCCAGGCAGTAGGGAGATCGGCGTGTTCCGGGCCCCCCTAGGTGTCTGAGGCAGGGGGAGAGGCTTGGGGAGTGGGGCAGTGGAGGGGCCTGGACTGGACCAGGTGCCTGGGCTGAGCTTGGGTACTCAGGGACACTGCCCTGGCCCGGCGGACGGCTGAGGGGAGGTGGGGGGGGAGGCCCGGCAGGGAGTCCCAAGCGAGGACGAGAGAAGTCTCCAGACGCAAGAAGTCTGACCTGCAGGGGTCCACGCTGAAGCAGGCAGGCTGGCCTCCTCCCGGGAGAACGTGGGTCAGAGGGGAGCAGACGTCACCCAGGAATCCCCTTGGGACATTAACTGCTCTGAGCGCGGGACAGCGTCCCCCTACCCCCACCAAGTCCTCCCCCGGAAGCCCCCGAAGACACCTTGGGTGGGAGCCCGGAAACCTCTGGGCCACCACCGGGACCCCCGCCAGCTCAGGGCCCTCCCAGGGCAGGGCTGGGCCTCCTCGGCTCATCTGCCTACCTGGCTGCCCACTGCGCGCTCTGGGGCCCCGGGTACTGGCCCACATCCATCAGTGAGGTGAACCACGAAGCCGGGCCACACTGAGCCACCCGGAGAACACCAGAGGCAAACCCAGCTCCCAGGGCCCCGGGCCTGGTATGTTTCTGTGGCTCTGACGGTCTTAAGTCCAGGACCTGCCAAGGGCTGTGGGAGAGCCGGCCACCCCTGCAGGGGTTTGTGGCCTTTCTCTAGGCGGTCACGGGGTGAGTGGGGACGGAGGCCCCAGGGGAAGGCAGCACCATAGTCGAGACAGGTTCCCAAGTGTCCCCAACCTTTGTGAATTGCCAGCTGTCCCCTTAGTCCTAAGCTTACTTCATCCTCAGTGAACACCAAGGGCCTGGCAGCCTTCACCGCTGGACACCTGCGTCCATGCCTCGCCTCCCCCGCCCCGGAAAACTGACCCCTCAACAGGCTCCCACGCGTGCACTCACGTCTAACCCCCAGCAGGCCCGCCAGCGCGGCCCCTGCGTCACAGCCGCGCCCGGCCCTGTCCCCCACCGTCTGTCCCTACGCCAGGGGGATCTTCCACACCGTAAGTCAGGGTCCCCCAAGCCCAGCCCTGCTTAAACCCCTTTGACTCCTTCCCCGGCCTCAGAGTAAAACCGACGACCCTCCTCGCCCTGCGCCTGCGTGACCTTCACACCGATTCCTGCCCCTCCCTCCCCCTGGTGAGTAGGAACGTTCCCTGCCCCCGACGAAGCGGCCCAGCACCACCACCCCTGGACTTCGGCCAGGTCACTGAAGGGCTGCCGGCAGCTCAGCCCCATCTCCCACCCACACCTCGTGACACTCAGCTCCACGTGCAGACGGTAGGGGGACTGCTCAGAGGACCCCATTCAAGCCTCCGTAGCCCCAGGCGGGGGACCCCCAGCTCCAAGCAGCAGAAACAGGATCTGGGCCCAGGCTGTCTGGCTACAGGGTTCCTGGGCTGGACCGCTGGGCCACACCGCCCATTGCCCACAGGGGTGCACCTGGCCTCCAGCAGGGTCCTCCCTACCCGGGCCACGACAGGCTCAGAGCTCTGGAATTGGGCCTGTGGGAGAGGAGCCCAGCCCAGCCCAGCCCAGCCCGTGGCAGAGGAGCCAGGGACAGTGAGGTGGGGTCTCCCAGGAAGGAGCTCTCTGGGCTCATCAGCCACATGCCCCCCAACACATACCCGCCCATCAGCCAGCGCCCCACGAGCCAGGCCCCGTGGTGGGCACAGGAGCAAATGAGGAAACGGAGCTGTGCCTTGGGAGGTGCGAGGTGGGAGGGCAGCAGGTGGCGGTGGGGGGCGGGGGGATCCACAGACGCATCGCGGGAAGAAATAGCGCCGGGGTTAGGGCCTCCCCAAAGCTAAAGCAGGCAGGGGGCCTCTCCTCCGCCCCTTACCGGCTGGTGACTCCGGATCTTAAGAATGTATTCAGTGTTCAGTAAGGAAACTGATCCAATTTAAAATGCGAAAAAGAAAAAAAAGAAAATCCCTTGAGAGCCATCAAGAGAAAGCTTGTCCCTCGCCTTCGCGGCACCAGATGCGGTGCAGGTTGCGCCCCAGCTGGGCTCGCGTGGCCTGCGGAGGGTCGGGTGGGACTCGTTGTAGAAGGGCCCCGGCTTAGCACCCGGCCCCTAGCGCGCCCCGACGTGCGCGCCCACGGAGCCTCCCACCCCAGGGCGCTCAAGGAACAATCCGCCGTCCCTAACCGCGTTGGAGTTACACCCGCTAGAGGTGGTGCTCAGTCCCCGCGCCAATCCTCAAATTAGAACTTGATTTCTAGTTCATTTCAAGAAAAAAAATATGGCCAAGGTAATTAAGGAACTGATGGATGAAAGGAAACGGTGACGCCGCCTGGGACGGCCACAGAGGGCCTCCCTGGGTGGGGCGGGGTGCCGAGAGCCGTGGGAGGCTGGAGGACGCGCAGGGCGCGAAGAGGCGGGCGGGGTCCTGAGCTGCACCGCGGAGTGGGGCCAGTCCGGGGCCCATTCTGACGCACCCCGCAGAGACAGGGTGGGCGGAGCTGGGGGTGAGGTAGGGGCTGGAGCTCACTCGTACCTCCCACCCCCACACACACCGGACACTCCTGGGCCGCCTGCACCCTGGCTCTCGGCCACACTCCGCCTGGAACTCACAGTCCAATCAGGGACGCGGATGACGCCCACACGGGCCTGTGCAAGGAGAGCAGAGGTCAAAGTTTCCTGGGAGAGAGGGCAGCGCAGTGATTCTTCCTGGGGCCCGGAAAGGTGTGGAGAGGTGGAGCTCCCCGTGAGGGGGTCCTAGTGCAGGGCCAGCGGAAATTCCCGGGGAGTTGGGGTGGGGAACCAGGGCAGGAGGCGGCGGCCCGTACATCGCCCACGGCCTGTGCAGAGGGACGGGAAAGACGGCGAGGGCTTGGGCTAGGAATTGGCAAGCCAGGCCGGTGTATGCGGAAGAACCGTATGCGGGTTATGGTTTGGGGGTTATTTTTAACCCTTAAAACCTCCCCACTGGGCTGGAGGAGAAAAGGAGAGTTGTGATGGGGTCAGGAAGATACTGAGCAGGAGACAGCTAGGCGGTGGGGGCGGGAGGGGCTGGGGCAGAGCCCTGTCCGGGGGCCTGAGGGAGTGGAGCCCCGCCGCTGGGGGCTGGGGGGCCACAGGAGCCCCTCCTCCATCCCCGCCTGAAATCTGCGAACTCTTCCTCCCCGGGAAAGCTCAGATGCCAGCGGGTTCTTTTCCACACAGGAGAAGAGGCTGGGAGCCTGATTCAAGGATGGCTGGGGGCCGAATGGAGCCGGTTATCCCGGGAGGAGCAGGGGACTGCCGCGTGGGAGGGTCTGGAGGCCGGAGTAGGGAGGGGTGGGACGCAGTGAGGCAGGTGCGCCAGGACAAAACCTCCAAGACCTGGGAGGCCCAGGCTTGGTGCTGTGCCTCTGAGAAACACAGCGCAGTGGCCGAAACCAGCATCAAGGATTCCAGCCTTGATTTCCATCTCTCAGCAAACACCGGGGGCGGGGGGGGGGGACCCAGTTCTTCAGCCTAAATGCCCTGTCCCCTCCCTTCCCCCCAAGTCACCTGTGCCCCTCAGCCCTCTACCCAGAGCCCTGCCTCTCCAGAAGGGAGAGGGGAGACCCGGCTTCTGAGTCTGCAGCTTCAAGGCCAAGGGCAAGGTGAGTCGAAAACTGCTACGTGGACGCAAACACTGGATTTGGGGCAGGGTGGGTCTCAGGCACCTCCTCACCGTTGAAGCCCTAAGGAGGTCCCTGGGATTCCAGCGGGTGTGCCTGCCCGGCAGCCTCCCCCGCCCCCTGCAGCATTCCCAGAGCCAGGGCTGCACGGCCCAGTGGTTTCTGGCCTCTTTCCCTGAAGAATCTTTATCTTGAGTTAAGGATGCTCCCCCGCCCCATATAAAGAAGTCAACGCTGAGCTGCCGTGTGCCCCCATCACACTGGGTTATCTCTGCAGAACCAAGGAGAAAACCATTGTTCCAACTCGACCTTCACCGGGTGACTGAGGCAACGGAGGGAGTCCAGGAGGCGAGGGACAGTCCCAAGTCTTGGTGGGTCAGCGGAGGCCCCAGGCCAGCCCCTCTCTGCTCTGCAGGCAGCATCTCTGGGCATGGCCCCGGCACTCCCCAGGGACGGCCACCCACTGCCCTAGGGACTGCAGGACCACTGGCCAAGCTGCTCAGAGAGGCACCAGAGGGGAGGTGGCCACGGACAGAGAGACCAGCAGCCCAGAGGTCGGCCAGCTCTGCCGACACCCCCACCCCTCCGCATCGTGGCTTCCTTGGCTGGACAGGCCCGCACACTCGGGGAGGGGAGGTCCGTGTGGGAGCCCGTGGGCCTCTTGCCCCGATGCGGGAGCCACACAACGTCTCGGCCAGCCCCAGGGCACAGCAGTTCTGGTCTGTAGAGTCGCCACAAACACTGAACATTGGAGAACTGAGCCATCGCCCCAGGGGAAGCCCAGGGTCAGGGTCCCACCAGCCTCGGGCCACATTCTTTCAGCCAGTTGATACATAAGCTTGTTCTCTGTCAGAGCTGTGCTGGGGGCCACTTTAAACAGGGAAATCTTCCCCCGAAAAAGCACAGAAATGTGGAAAACCGAACACTAAATTGGCCGTGTTTGCAGCATGCGATTAAACGAGAAGGCACAGAGCACCGCCTCGTCCGACCTCAGCTGGGGACTCAGAGTTTTTGCCGGTCTACACAGCAAAAGACTGCAAAACAAGGAGTGATTTTAGGGTCACAAATAGATTCTAGCGAGTAGACAAGTTCCCAAATACAGATCTGCAAATGATGAGACCTCTTGAGTGTGTGACCAGCACTCAAAGGAAGAGGCTGGAGGTTAGTGACCCACCGGGCCTCTGACTGACCAGCCCACCCACTGTCCCTTCTGAGAATCTGGCCCCGGGTCCCACCCCCCTCCCCAGACCAGGGACGGGCCCTGACTGACGTCCCCTCCTACCACGAGGGCGTGTTGAGGCTACAGTGGCCAAAGCTGCCAGGGGGGTACAGAGGAAAGGCGCTGAAGGAGAGGCAGGGGTGCTGAGAGGAGCAGGGCCCGGGGCTGGAGCCTGCGGCTGCTGCCGTACTACAGCCCGCCTTTCTGGAGGTGACCGGGGTGGTCAGGTTGCTGTCAACCAGCGCAGAGGCAGGACGGCTGCCCGAGGTGCCATAGCTGCTCTGTAGCAGAGCTAGGTCCCCCAGGTCTTACCCACCAGATAGACCTAGTCCTGCAGTGGATGAGTGGATGGATGGATGAGTGAGTGGGTGGGTGGGTGGGTGGTAGATGGATAGGTGGACGGGTGAATAGGTAGATGGGTGGTTAGGTGGGTGAATGGATCCGGGGAACAATTCTGCTGACTCCATTCTGTAGCAGTATCAGGGGTCACATCAGGGCACCCCAACAGGATAAAAAGGGAAAAACATTTCAAAAGGCAAATGGTAAAAAGCATTCTGGGTGCTGATTTCCTGTGCTGACACAGGAAATGAAACCCCAGGCCAGGCGGCTGCTTGGGGTCCCCGGGTGGGCCCCAGACTCCCCTCTTAGCCCACAAGTGCCCACCCGCTACACTCGGGTCTGTCCTGGCACCAAGCCCCGGGCTGGAAGACGTCTCTCTGAGAAACTCCGGAGCCTGCCTGGCTGCTCCCAGAGCTCACGTGCCGGCAGCGCCCAAGCCTGCTCTGCTTCCTCACCCCAAATCTCCGTTTTCTGCACCCCAGCAGGAGGCAGGGACGCTCTCCGCGGGCTCTCTGTGGCCCAGGCACGGTGCTGTGGGTGCGTGCTCTTTGCGGGTCGGCGCCAGGCCTGCGCGAGTGCCGCCGCGGGTGCATGCTGGGGGGGGGGCCGGGTGCGGTGAACGGACCCGACCCCCGGGTGAGGCCTCTACCATTGGCGCCGTCCGGGACACCCGCCAGACCCGGAGAGTCAGGACTGTGCCCACCTGCCGCAGGCTGGAGCGCAAGGGAGAGAGCCCTGCGCAGGAGCCGGCTCTGCGGGCACGAGAGCCTCCCTCTCTTCCGTCGGGGGAGGGGTCCTCATGGCTGAGTGTGCCACAGAAGGGCTGACCCAGTGGCCGAGCCATAGAGCCCTGGCCAAAGCCAGGCCTCCCGCTTCAGCCACTGGGGGAGGCTCGGGATACTGCCTGCTCCCCGCCCCAGGTGGTAAGAGCTGGGGGTACAGGGCACGGGAGGCCCCGCTCGACGCTGGTCTCCCGGCTGGGTCACCCTCCCCAGCCCAGCCTGAAGGCTGGAAAGTCACTGCCCACCTTCCTCCCCTGCGCTTCTCCATCCACTGGATCGACAGACACACCCCACTGACCACAACCGGCTGCGGCCAGGAGCCAGGATGGGGAAGCAGTGAGTCAGCAACTGGTGTCATCCCCAGAGGTGCCAACTGCTGGGATCCAGGAGGGCATGGAGGGGCCTGAAATCCAGCTCAGGGAAGACAGGAAGGCTTCCAGGAGGAAGCCACGATCCTGCTCCGCGGGAGGGTCGCGGAGAGGGGTGGGGAGCCAGTCGGGCACTGGCCAGCCCTCCAGGCAGAGGCAGGCCCGGCCCCTCGGAGAAGGGACTCGCGCATTCCAAGAGCAGCAGAGTCCGGGCAGCGTCCCGTCAGGGAGCCGCCTCCGCATTCACACGTCCCCTGGCTGGAGGGCGTCCAGGAGCCAGCGCACCCTCCTTGGCGGCTCACCTGGGCACGCCCAGCCCTCGGGGGCCCTCATTCCCCACGGGCCTGTTGCCAGAAGCTGCTCCGCCACTGGGGCCGAGCCAAGGAGACTTCAGGGGCTGTACACGCTGCTCTTATCCCCACCCGACGGGCAGCCTGGGGGATGAGGGGTATGTGGTTGGCCCCAGGGAGAAGCGGAAGCAAGGTTGTGAAGCTGCCTGGACCCGGCGCTGTTTGCCCTGCCTTGAGCGGCCCATGTGAGCCGGCTCCACCCACACTGCCCCCACCACGGTCCAAACACGGCAGGTCTCTGGGGAGATGTGGCAAGACAAAACCAACAGTGGAGCCACTTCACCACGCGTGCTCGTCTCGCCTGGTAACCTTTAGGCGTCATTGTCAGTCTGTTTTACAAATGGGGGAACTGCGGGTCGGCAGTGCACATCGAGCCGAGCCTGAGGTCCCACCCTGACCGTGCAGGACCCTCAGGGCCGGGTGGTGTCTCCTCTATCGGACTGGGGCTGGTGGGAGGCCTGCCCACCCCCCCACCCCGCCATGAGCAGGCCTCACACTGGGCCTTGTGGGGGTCATGGTGGGGTGGGGTCCGCACCCGCAGGAGGAGGGGGTGGCACGCACGGCTGCTGGGGCAGAGGCGGCTTCCTCAGGCCTGCCGCCTGCACCACCCAGCAGGGTCCAGGCTGCCCAGAGACCACCCAGACCCCATCTCTGCTGGGCATCAGGGAGCACTGCTGGAAGGAGGCCACACCGTCTGGCCCGGTCGATCGGGACACGCTCCACCCCAGAAGACCCGGGAGACCAATCTTCCATGAGGGTGCCTCAGACGTCAGCACGTGGGAGCAGCGGGCCCAAGGGGGGCTCCCACTCAGGACGCAGTGCGCGAAGCGTGGGAAGCCGGTCCCGCCTACCGCCGGGCTTTGACGGGGAGCCTCAGTGGGTGAGCCGGTGACCTGGAGCGCTGCCAGCGCGGGGTGGACCTGCAGGGCCTTTGTGGGGGGAGGAGGAGCAGTGGAGCCCAGGGAGGGGGCGGACAGTGAGGGCTCAGGTGGGGACACCACTTCCAGATGTCTCCCAGGACGCCCCCACCCCTTCGCCGCTCTGTGTGTCTCACTCACTCCCCAGCGCCACCCCAGCCCACGAACAGCGAAACTGGAAGGGCCGGGAACAGGTCGAGCCGCGGCGGAGGCGGCCCGGGTATTTATAGACGCGGGGAGATTCCCTCGGCGCCCCAGCCCGCCGGGCAAGAGTGGGCGGGGCCTCTCCCGGGACGACCCCACCCGCCCGCAGTCTCCGCCCCCGGCCACCGCCCGCTCCCCACGTGGCCGCCGGCGGGCGGGGCTGGGCGGTGCCTTTTCTTCCTCCCGCGCGCCCAGCGGAGCCGGAGCCCGAGCTGTGCGGAGCCCCGCTGTGGGCCGGCAGTCCGCGGCTCCTCACCCGGCGCGGACCGAGCGCTGGCCTAATACACCCGCCCAACGCCGCCGTCCCCTCCCGGTAAGTCCGCGCCCTCTGGGCCGGCCAGGAGCCGTGGGGAAACTGAGTCCGGGCCATGGGGGCGCTTGGGGTCGGGGAGTGGGGTTGAGGGAGCGGTGTGTGCGCCCGGGGTGGCGCCCCGCAGCCCAGCGCGCAGGGCGGCGGGATGCCGGCTCCCGAGCGGGGACCCCGCGGCACCCCGGCCCCGCCGGCGCGCGCCCCTCTCCGGACTGCCGGCCCCGGCGCGGAGACGCCGCCCGAGCGCGCGCTGCCCTCGAGTGGTGGGCCGAGGGTCGGCCGGGCCTCCGCCCTCCCTGCCCGGTGCCGGCAGAATTTACCCGCCTCGCGGCTACTACATCCTGACTATGAATCAGCCACAGTTGGGGAAATAAACTTCAACTTCGCGTGGCACCACAAGGCATGCGGCGGCCTGCGGCTCCGCCTGGGCTGCTGGGTCTGTAGCCGCCTGGATGCAGGTGGGCGCACACGGGGCCCTGGCACCCCCATAGGCAGGCCTTGGGCGAGCGATGCCCCGTCACTGCTCTGGGTTCCTCCAGAACGGGGCCGGGAGTCTGGCCCGTGCCCCTCCGGTTCCACTCCTGGCCCCCTTTCCTGGGGAGGACCCCGGGAGTGACCATAGCCTCAGGAGGGAATCCGTGCTCCCACCAACCCTGGCTGCTCCTGCGGAGACACGACGGGAGACTTGTGTGCCTTCTCCTGAGCCTCTGTGACCCAGGGCCCCAGGCTGCACGGTGGCCGGCCTCAGCTGCGACCGCAGCTTTAGTGCCCCACCCCCGCTGGACGCACATACCAGGAGTTCAGGGCACCTAAGGTGGCCATGACCCTGTCCCAGCTGGGAATCAGGAACAAGGCCAGAGGTCAGGCACGCCCATGAAGGAGCTGGAGTTGGGAAGTCCCCTCCCCAGCAGCCCCGCCCCCTTCTCCCTCGGGGGCAGAGTGGGAACCGACCGGGACTCTGGCCTTCTCTGGGCCTCAGTCTCCCCACCTGAAGGGTGGGGACAGTTGCTCAGAAGTGAATCTTCTCTGTCGCCCAGCATGAAGGAGTTGGGGACCCAGAACAAAGCCCCACACCCCGTCCCGGCGCTTCCGAGGGTGGCGGGCTTTGGGTAGCGCACGCTGCAGCCCTCTTGTAGCAGCTGTGGATGGGCGTTTGGTTCCAGGTCTGGAGTCTGAGACTTCACACCGTACCCACTCCTCTCCAGGCCGACATCAACCTTCCGCTCGGAGCCAGGTTGGTGTGGTAGGCCCGTCCCGACCACTGCCCAGGCCCAGCCTCCCGTCTCTTCCACAGGAGTTCCCGGCCCCCAGCTCGGGACAGGCGGGCAGGCGGAGGGGGCGCTGCCGGGAGGGGGGGGGGCGTGAACCCGGGTGACCGGGTGGGGCTGCCCCTCCCGTGACCCATCCAAGCCGCAAGTCCGTTGAGGCTCCGCTCCTTGGCAGCAAAGAGTTAACCGTCAGGTGGGGGCCCCCGCTTTGTGGAGGTGCTGACAGGCTGTCGGCGCTAATTGCACACACCTCACATTTGGGGCCTGGAAGCTACACCCTGAATAGATTCCGTTTGCCTTTCATCCAAGCGCAAAGTTGTTTTCCGGGTGGGGAAAGTTAGTGGTTTGTGGGGCTGCAGGAGGGATGGATGGTAACTGGATGATGATGGGGTGCCGCCCCGGGAGCAGGTGTGACCAGCTGGCCTGGCCTGGACCCTGGCGGGGGTGCTTTCCCTGAGGTGAGCTCGAGCCCCTGGCTTTTGAGGGCACCCAGAGGAGGAACCCAGAGGCAAAGTCCCCCCACGGTCTGAGGGTCTGTGGGCTGAAGGAATGAAGGAGAGGAGGACCGAGTGAACTAGCCTGCCGCGTTCCCACCGTGATCTCTGACCCTCACGCCGTCCCGGGGTCAGGGTGGGTCCTGGGGTTCTTGTCTGTTTCACGGGGAAGAGGAGACTGAGACAAGGGGTGGTTCGGGGACAGAACCAGCGCTGCCCTCCCGGCAAGAGACGTCCGTGAAGCCCGTACCGTGCGCGTCAGCGCTCACGCTCTGCTCACCGCTGCGGTGGCCAGAGCGTGGCGGCCGCACGCTGGGCACGCGGGAGGTGCTGCCCACGGCCCGGGGGAGAACTGGCTGGTCCCCGGGGAGCACTTGGAGGCCAGGGCTGCCCTCCTGCTTCTCATTGCCGCCGCAGTTCCCACGGGAGGAGCAAGCACGTGGATGCAGCAGCCCCTGGGTTGCAGGCCTGATGCCCTAGGAGTTAGGAGAGCTTTGTCCCGGCCGAGCAGCGCCCCCTGCCCCAGGCCCCCAGTGCGGGGAGGGGGTGCCGGCCCACCCTCGGGGCACCCCCCTGTGTGAGTGCAGAGCAGAGCAGCCAACGCAGACAGACAGCTGCCCTGGAGCCCGGGAGCCGCCGGATCAGGGCGGTGGACCCTCCCGGCAGCGGCCGGGGGCGGAAGGGGGTGGAAGCAGTCGCAGGTGGGTGACTGACGAAAAGGCTCTCCCTGAGCTGTCTGAAACAGGGGGGCGGGGGCCAAGGCCGCTTTCTACTTCCGCCTGCCGTCCTGCCCCGTCGCAGCCCCCTCCCCCGCGGCAGCTTTCCCAGCTGCACCTCCTCCGTGCCCTGGGCAGGGCCCCTGCTCACAGGCTGCCAGAGCGCCCTCCGCGCCCCCCATTCCGTGAGCCGGGCCCAGTGGGGAGGGGGACAGAGGGCAGACTTGAGGACCACCGGCTCCCACGAGGTTGTGCCTGGGCCCACCCGATCGGGAAGGGGTGCAAGGCCAGCGCTGCTGGAGGCCCGGCGGGCCGGGGCCAGTGAGTGAAGCCCTCCGTGGGTGGGAGGCGCGCGCCTGGGGAGGTGGAGGCTGCTTCTGCCTCCTGTTTTGCAGGCGGTGCCGCCGAGGCCTAGCACCGAAGGGGAGCGCTGCGGCTGGAGGGTGCGGCGGGTCAGGGGCGAGGGGTGGGGCCGGGCGGCCCACCCTGGCCGCGTCACAGCCCTGGGCCGTGGTTTCCCTGCGTTCCCCCCGAGACCCCGCTCGGCTGTGTGAGCAGAGGCCGGCCCCAGCCAGACAGCGCCGGTTCCCCCGCTCCACACGCGCACACACGGTCCCAGCTGGTGGGGCAGGGCCTTCTCCGTCCCCGAGCTTGACCCTGGTCCTCGCCAAGTGCTGGTGGGTGTGGGCGTGGGTGCCAGCGCGGGCCCTGCCCAGCTGGGTGAGAGGGCCTCTGTCTCCCCGTCCGGCCTGGTCCCGGTCCTCTGGGGCCCTGGGATGTGGCCTCGGTGTGCAGTCTGCCTCTCCCGCCATCCACGTCCCCGAGCCCGTGTCCCCATTTCTGCTCCAAGTATGTACAGCTCGGCACTGCCGCCTGCGCACCGCGGCCGGGAAACAGACATCTGCTCTTCACCCAGCCCCAGGGCGGGGAGGGGGTGCTGCCCGTCCCCCTTCCCGGCCTGGCTCCGCCGCCCCACGTGCACGGGCGCGAGTGGCCTGAGAGCGCCAGCCCCGCGTGCCCAGATCGGATGCTGCCCATTCTGGGGACGTCCGTGGCCCCTGCCTGGTGTTTCCAGGCTATCAACCCAGGGGCTGGGCCAGGCCGTGCAGGTGGAGGCAGAGCGGTCGGGGCTGCCTGGGGAAGGCGGCAGAGTGACGGGAGGGACGGCGGGGACAGAGGCCCAGGGGTGGCACCTGGGAGGTCACCTCTGAGAGGAGGAGGGGAGCCGCCTGGGAAGGGCCTTACCGGCCAGGCAGGCCCGGTGCCTGTGCAGATGGCACCGGCCCAGCCAACCCACGGTCCGTGGACAACATTCTGGCCATTTTGCGGATGAGGAAACCAAGTCCAGGCTGGGCCGGGCCCCTCGGGGCCTGGCAGGGAACAGTGCACAGCATCTGTGCCCGGTGCTCAGGGCCCCACGAGCCCGGCAGGGCCGGCTCTCGGGGTGGGTGGCCCAGGGACACCGAGCGGGGGCTGGGGAAGAGGCGAGCTCCGTTCCAGCTCAGTGTCGGCCTCGGCAGCCTGGCCGAGGCGACGTCACGCGCACTGGACTGGTAGGCAGCGGGGCGCGGCACTTCCTGGCGGTTACGGGCCCACTTTGCAGATGGCATCCGCGGGTCCGTCAGCAGACGGGTGGGGAGGCGGCACCAGCGTGCGCATCCCTGTGTGAGGACGGAACCCAGGGCCCGGCAGGTCCTGTGTGTTGCCCAAGGGACACGGCCGGTCAGCAGCAGAGCCTGGTCTCGGCCAGAACTTGAGCTGCCCCCAGGCCCTGGCGGCCGCCCTTGGCGGTGCCAGGCTGCGGTGCCAGGCTGTGCAGGCTGGGCCCCTCCCCGCCACCGTCAGCTGCTTTGTTCTCCCTACTCTAGGCAGGACAGGCTGGGGTGGGCGGGGCCCCCCGGGGCAGGCAGTGGCTGGCCTTCGTGTCCCACCCCAATTCCCTGGGGCCTGAAGCTGGCCTACCCCTTCCCTTCCCCGACACCGAGGGTCCTCCTCCCTGCTGGGAGAGGCCTTTCCTGAGGGCAGCAGGGGGCGGGGGGCGGGGGGGGACACGGGGCTTCCTGGAGGAGGCTGCTCTGAGCTACGTCTGGTCCTGGGGGAGAGAACCCACGCAGAGGGGATGCTGGTGGCGGGCCTGAGGTCTGCATGCGGCCCAGCAGAGCCCTACAGGTGGAAGCTCTGGCCAGATGCCACCTTGCCACCCGTGGGGCCACCAAGTTCCTTGCCCTCGCTCACTCCCTAACAGCGGGTCTGCACACGTTACTTCCCTGAAGTGTTCGTGGTCAGAGCTGACTCAGCTCCAGAAGGCGGCAGTGGCCTCTGTCACTGTTGGCCCCTGAGCCGGTCTCCTCCCTCCCGACCTGGGATCCCCCAGAACCTGGACCAGAGCCCTGAGACTGGCAGAGGTAGCCGGGCCCTCTGGGAGCTCCCCGTTGGCTCTGCTTGTGTGCAGCTGGGGAGGCCGAGGCCCAGAGACCAGGTGACAGTGGGAGGCGAGGACAGACCCGGTCCCTGTAAGCCTGCAGGGCAGGTGGCAGTGAAAGCCTGGCTTCCTGGTGCGGGTACCTCTACCCTTCCTGTCCTCTCCCTGCACCCGAGCTGGCTCATCCCCAGGGAATAGGGCTCCCAGATCACCCCCAGCCCCTTCCCAGAAGCCCAGACACCCACAGCGCCCAGTTCAGGGCTGCATTGCGGGGACCCTCCTCCCAGTGAGCCCAGGGTAGGGCGGCACCACCCACCCCCTCCGGCTGGCGTTTCCTGTCCACCCGAGTCGGTTCCCTGCACCAGGGCGCTCTCCGTGTGGCTCCCATCAGCTTCTACTCCTAACGAGGGGGGTCTGAGCAGGCTGTGTCGGTCGTGACTCCAACCTGCTCCAGATCCTTGGGCACAGTGGGTCGCCCGGGCCCCCGGCCCTCCTCCACGAACTAACCGTACAGAAGACCCAGCTCCCAGGTCCGCCCCTCCACCCCTGGGGACCTGAGCTGGGGCTGGACCTGCTCTGAGCCCAGCTCCCTCTGCGAGATGCTTGCTGGTCTCCTGTCATTTTGCTTGCTCTGTGCCTTTATAATTATGGAAATGAGCATATTCACCGTGGATGCATAATCTCTATGTGTTTGGCACGTGTCTTGTGCGACACGTCGCATCTCACATGGTTGGGATCCCGCGCGGTGCGCCTGGCATCCTCGTTGTCACCTCTGGGTTTTAATCTGGTGCTGCCGCGAATGTCCTGGCACCCACCCACCTCCCAGCGGGCCCCTCCGTCCCGCTGCTGGGTGCAGTGAGGGCTCCGGAGGCAGGGGCCTCACACCCCATCCTGGAGACGGCAGGAGGGCTCCTTGGACGGGAGACAGGCCAGGGAACCACGAGAACCCCGCGCACTCCACGCCCTGGGACGGGCAGGCGATGGGTGGACACTCAGTTCCTTCCCCGAGGCCCGCTGTGCACAGGACCCCCACCTGGGGTGAGCCCACAGGAGGTGACGCACAGTTGAGCTGAGGCACCGTGAGGGCTCGGGGCCTGGTGAAGATGACACACAGGAGCCAAGATTCTGGAAAGGAGGGGTAACAGGGTCACAGCAGGGCAACCTCAGATCCCCCTCCTACCCAGCAGGGCCCGGGCTGCCCCTGAGCTCCAGGAGCTGCCAGGAATGTAATCCAAGAGTTGCCAGGCAGTGGAAAAATTTGGGTTCTTGTCGGAGCTAAAAATACAGTGTGGCAGCCCCTGCCTCCCAGTTCCGGAACCCCCCTCCTGCCGTTTTACGCCCACCCCGGGGGAAGACAGCTAACTCTTTGCACCCGCCCCCGCCCTCGCTGGCTCTGGGCCCAGAAGCACCCCAGCCCCTTTGCTGATGCTGGCAGGGCTACCCCAGAGCTGTCTCCCCAGCCTCAGGCGCCTTCCTTAGCCCTGGCCCCAGAGCCCCTCCTCCTGCCCTCGCAGGGATTAAGGAATAGAAGGCCTCACCCACCTCCACAGGGTGCCAGGTGCTTAGCCGCGAGTCTGGGCTTCCCCACCCTACCGCACTGCTCAAAGCCCGACGGACCCGTGCAGGGCCTCCCAGCAGCCGCGCCCGGGACACAGCTCGGTGCCCAGTACCTGCCTGGACTGGCTCGCCCTCTCTGGCTCGGTTTCTCCGTCTGCAGGGGCTGGTCTGGGAGGTCTGGGAGGCCAGCTTTGACCCTGCCCCCGCCGTACGCACGCACTCAGTTTGATGAGTGCTAAGCAGGGGCCGTGGCTTCCCGAGATTGCACCGCTGCCCAGGCACGAAGGTGCCCAGGTGGAGGCGCCAGCGTCACCGTGTCAGGCTGGCCAGGTGCAGGAGGAGAGCCAGATGGGTGTCTGAGGAAGTGGCACCTGTGTGGGCTGCGCGAGTGCCCGTGAGCAGGACACCCAGATCGGTGCGCTGAGCCTAGGACAGCTCAGAGGGAGACCCTACCTTCTGGAGTCCCCGTCCGAAGGGGACGGCATGACCCGGTCCAAGTGGAAACTCCACGTTAATGGAGGAAAACAGGGGAACGTTAAAGATCCACGGGCAACGTCCCACTAATGTCAGAGCCTCGGGGTCTCCCTCTGCAAAGGGTCGCCGCCCCTGTAGTTTTGGTGCAGGGTGGGGCGGACTGCTTGGAGGACAGATGGGGGTGCTGCAGCGCCCCCACCCTTCAGTTGCCAAGGGATGGGGCTGGCCTGAGCCACTTGAACTTGGACCCCTGGGAGCCCCAGGTGGCCGTGCTCTTCTTAAGCCTGCCCTGCTAGCTGCAAAAAAAGGTCTGCCATTGCAAATTCCTGGGCAGGCCCTGCCCTGGGCAGGCTGGCCACGCCGCTCATCTGGGGGGGGGGGGGCCTGCAGAACTGGGAACACATTCCTGAGCTTGGCGCCCCGCCCCGCCCCGCGGAGACCAAGCTGGGTCGGTCCCCGCGGCCCCCCACCGGGCCTGGCTGGCGTCTGGACTGGCCCCACGGTGGGCCGGGGCCGAGCAGGGCCCGAGGGCAGAGAGGCAGGCGTCCTCGGACAGGATGACGAGCTGGGAGCGCCCTGCGCGCTCGCTCCGCCCACTGGGTCCAGCTTCTGCACGGAAACCCGGGGCAGCCCTCGGAGACACTTCACAGGTGGAGAACAGAGGGCCAGAGTAACTTCCCTGGGCGCACAGCCGGTGAGCCCAGGATGCAGGCGCAGACTTCCACCACGCTCCCTCCCACGCGGCATCCCAGGTGTCGTCAGGAAGGGCCGTCCCCACAGCCTGGGTTCCTCCGGTGTCCCTTTGGAAGTGCTCCGCCACCGCCCAGACGGGAACAGGCGAAGGCTGTTTGTTCCGAGCTGCTGCAGCCAGGGAGTCGTTTGCTGGCTGGTTACTACAGACGTAGAATGTTACGTACACAGACACCCGTCTGTGTACATGTTCTATGATGTATGTTAATATGTTAAGATATTTTCTGCATACAGAAAGCTTCTTTACAGGACAAGGGGGGCCTCGGTCGTGATGGGGGCCTCGGTCGTGATGGGGGCTGCGGGACTGGGAAGCTGGACGGCCCGTAAGACGCGGGGCGTCCACGGGGTGGCTGGGGCACCTCCGGTTTTCCCCAGGTGGTCCTCAGTTGGAAGCGAGGATAAAGGCGGTGGAAGCCATGGGTTACTGATCAAGTCCTGGCTGTGAGGGGATGTCACAGGGCAGTTGTAGAGCTTCCTGGGCTGTCGCGAGAGATGGAGGTCTGACTTCCTGCAGGCCTGGCGCGGACGGGGCAGGCTGCTTCCTGGGCTGCTTCCTGTGATGGCGGCCGGGTGTCCCGGGCTGGTGGCTGCAGCTGTGGCCCAGAGTTCCGTGTTTATGTATGGTCTGGTCGTGGTCCATTTATGTATTCAGTCTTTATCCTGAAAAGTAGTTGGAACATTTCTAGGAAGATGCCCTTAGCCCAGGGCCGATGATGTCGGGCGGCCTGGTGGGCACCACAGAGGGAGAAAAGCCCCCCACCTAAGCCTCCGGGCCCCCAGCTGACGCCCCGCGCTCACTGGGCCGCGGCCCGCCGAGTCCCGCGCACCGTCGCCGCCCCACGCGGCGCCCGGGGCAGAGCGCGGTGCCAGGGCACATGGCACAGGCTCCTTCGCGGGCAGGCAGAGGGCAGGGCCGGTCCCCTGCTGCGCTTCCCCTCCCGCAGACCCGGGGCTCCCGTGTGGGGGGCCTTTCAGGACAGTACGCTGCTGGGCCCGGGAATTGGGTGTGTACTGGGAGGACAGGGCAGCACCGGGAAGGGTGGTTCTGGTGACGTGGGCTGCCTCTGCATCCAGGGACCGCTGGGGCTCTTGGCTGGCGAGGACACTTGGAGGCCAGAGTGCTGGCCTGGGAGAGTTCGCGCTCCGTCCGCTCAGCCTGTGCCAAGCAGCCAGGGGCTCGGGCCAGTGGAGGCGGGGCGGGAAGGGCGGGGCGGTGCTGGGCCCTCCTTAAGCAGCAGCACCCACGGCGGGTGGCAGTGCGTGCGGAGGTCCGTCTGCCGTGGCCTCCTCCCTTCCACTGAGAGGCTGCCTGGGAGGGATCAGGGCCACGGCTGGTACCGGGCCGTTCAGGGGTCAGCAGCAATGAGAAGAAGCCAGGAGAGTGGGGGGGGCGGGCGGTGGCAGGGCCCAGAACGGATGGGCCGAGGCAGCCGGAAGGTCCTGCGGATCTGGGTGAGCGCCTGGGGGTCTGAGGCGGCCGGGCCTGGGAGGGTGCAGGCACGGGGAGGCTCCGGGTTCTCCCCGCGGCCTGGCCCAGCACGGGACCCACGCCATGGGGGCCCTGGGGGAGGGCTGGGGAGCACCGCACAGGCCCCTCGGGATGCTGCCAGCAGCCCGACGCTGGTGCAAGTGAGGGAGCAGGCTCGGCCGGGGTCTGCTGGGAGCTTCAGAGCTGGGGGCACTTGCAGGTCAGCCCTCTCTCCCCGCAGCCAGGCTGCTTCCCGGAAGGACGCCCTGGGTCCCACGGGGCAGGTGGAGCATGAAGCGGGGGGGGGGGGGGGGTGCTCTGTGCTCCGGGCAGGCGGGGGCCAGGGCGGTGGCTCCGGAGGCTCCAGGGACGATGCCCAAGCCCCTCACCCAGGCGGAGGGGGAGCAGGACCTCCGAGAGAGACAGCAGCAGCACTGGGGACCGCGAGCCCCGCTGGGCACAGGCACCTGGGCTCTTGGCCCCATTCAGCCTGTCTCCCGTGACCTCAGGGGGCCCCACGGGTCTCCCCTCTAAATTGCCAGGGCCAGCAGCCCGTAGGGTAACGCTGCACTGGACATCCAGCATCTCGAGGGCCCCAGACCACCCTCCGGGGTCCAACCTCAGCTCTGCCATTGCCATCTCTGGGGCCGTGGGCACGTGATCTGTTTTCCCTGGGTGCTGCCTCCATGTCCCCTCCTGTGAGGTGGGGGCGTACTGTGCCCGCCTGCCGGGTGGCCGGGGGGGGCGGCAGTGCTGGCGCCAGGCCCTGGGCGTGAGGCACAGGGGTGTTGCCGTGCCCTGCCCCTGAGGCCTCCCTCCGTGCTGCCCTTCTCACACGCTAAGTAGAAGACCCGCGCCATACGTGGTCGCGGAAGAGCCTGGACTGCCACTGACCTCTGGGGCCCAGCCCCAGGGTCTGTGGTTGGGGACAGCGTCACAGCCCAGGGCCCCAGGGAGGGGGCTCGGTGGGTGCGGTGATGACACAGAGGCACAGCCCGCCTGTCCTGCTGTTCCGTTTTGGAAAGGGCACGTCTGGGGGTCCTTCTGGGCTGGGCCACCCCCTCGGCCTCCGGGGGATGTTCTCTGGGCAGCGATCATACCTCCTGCGGCTGCGTCCAGGTCGGTCTCCGAGAGCCACAGGCCCGGGGGACCCTGGTCCTCCACGGCACACAGACGGACAGAGTGAGGCCCACAGAAACCAGGCCTGGCAGGGCTGCTCCCCACAGGGCCCTGGTCTTGCCCAGAATTGGGTGGGCGGGGGACATGACCCTCGCGTCAGCCCCCCTCCCCAGCCACATTCCCAATGCCGTGGGTAGGCTAGAAATGACCAGGGTCTGGAATTGTCCCCGCCCACCCTATTGGCCCCATCTGATTCTGTCCACTGGGCAGGGAAGCACCCTGGGGGCCATATAAGGGAGCTCCGGAGACACCATGTTTGCTGCCTGATCACCGCCGGGTCAGTGGTGTTCTTGCCCGTGTAGCCTTCTGGGGTCTGGTGCCTTCGGTGAGGACAGAGGTGCTGCCTCCTCAGTTGCCGTGGTGATGCAGACAGGGCTGGGTGTAAGCAGAGCCGGGCGCAGGGGAAGCCCGCGGGCAGCGGCAGCCCTGGTGGGACGAGGCTTTGACAGTAGTGTGTCCCCCGGGCAGGCCTGGGCATCAGCAAGCAACGCGGTGAGCCCCCCGTGGGCAGGTGGAGGCTCGGCGCGGGGGACGTCGCCTCCACTCATCAGCCAGGGGCCAAGATGGGCCGTGGCTCCCCTCCGGGCCCGGGGCCGGGCTCCGGGCTGACACCCCTCTCTGGCCCCGCAGTTCAGCAAGATGTCGGTGAAGGAGGGCGCGCAGCGCAAGTGGGCGGCGCTGAAGGAGAAGCTGGGGCCTCAGGACTCGGACCCCACGGAGGCCAACCTGGAGAGCGCCGAGCCCGAGCTGTGCATCCGGCTCCTGCAGATGCCCTCCGTGGTCAACTACTCGGGGCTGCGCAAGCGGCTGGAGAGCAGCGACGGAGGCTGGATGGTGCAGTTCCTGGAGCAGAGCGGCCTGGACCTCCTGCTCGAGGCCCTGGCGCGCCTGTCGGGCCGCGGCGTGGCCCGCATCGCCGACGCCCTGCTGCAGCTCACCTGCGTCAGTTGCGTGCGCGCCGTCATGAACTCCCGGGAGGGCATCCAGTACATCCTCAGCAACCAGGCCTACGTGCGCCAGCTCTCCCAGGGTGAGGCTCCGGGCTGGGGAAGGCGGCGGGAGGGCTGGGGCACAGGAAGAGCGAGCTTGGCCCCCAGCAGCCAGGGAGGACTTCCTGGAGGAGGAACCAGTTTCCCACCTTCCCAAGTCTGAAGCCTCCAGGTCACCTTGGAGCCGTGAACTTCTACCACCTGCACCTAGATTCCCGCTCTGTTCTGTGACTTTGCCCTGCTTTTCCACCTAGTCCTGTGCCAGTTTGGGTCCTGCCCCCTCCCCAGTCTCTGGCCTCTGGACCCCCGTCCACACCATGGCAGCTGGAGTCACCTGGGTCAGAAACACATGTCCACCTGAGGGGCCCGCTTCCGCTCCGCCTGCCTCCGGGTTCCTCGGCCTTAGCCAGGCCTCAGCCCTTCAGGTCCGCGGCCCTCGCCAGTGGCCTCGTCCTCCACCTGCACCCCCACTCAGGCTGCCGTGCCCTCGTGTGCCTGCCAAGTCCGGCCCGCCCTTCAGGTTCCGGCTCATTGTCGCCTCTCTTGGGAAGCCTCCCCAGACTGCAGCCAGACTTAGTCCCCAACCCTTGGGAGGGACCGCGAGCAGCCCTGGTGGACAGCGCTCACTGTGTGCTCTTTGCCTGCCAGGCTGTGCCGCTTTCACTGATGCTGGGGCTCCGGGGCGGGCAGGGCCCGTGGGGGTGAGCGAACCAGAGACCACCCGGCCCAGGCCCAGCTGTCGCCACCTGTGGAGTCCTCTGTGCCTTAGTCTCAGCAGGGCCGGCCGAGAGACACCCCCAAAACTTCCCCAGCTCCGGGAACGCAACGGGAGGCAGGGGTACCCGGGGACGAGGAGGCATCGCAGGCTGTGTCTGCCGGGAACACTAAGTTTGGAGAAAACACAGGCTCAGCCCTGGGAGGGCTGCCGATGTGGGCCTTGGGCCCGGAGCCCGCGGGGACCAGACCCCGGGTGCCTGGGGCCCTGCCTGCCCCGCACCCCTCCCCGTGGTCCCGGGGACGGTCAGCGCATCTGGAGAGGCCAGCGCCTGATGTGGGCAGTGGGCTGACACAGAGCGCTCCCTGGCCTCTGCCAGCCGGGCACTTGGCAGCTAAAGTGTGGGAGCCCAGGACGGGCGGTGGGCACAGGTGGGGGAAGGGCGGGGCTGGGAGGAGAAGGAGGAGCCCTGGCGGGGGGTTGGTGGGCCCCTCTGAGAGGCCCCCTGCCCTCGGCAGCTTTGGACACATCCAACGTGATGGTCAAGAAGCAGGTGCTGGAGCTGCTCGCGGCCCTGTGCGTCTACTCGCCCGAGGGCCACACCCTGACCCTGGACGCCCTGGACCATTACAAGGTGAGCAGTGGGTGGCTGGCGCCTGGGTGGGGCCTGGGGGCGCACTGACCCCCGCCCCCCCGCAGACGGTGTGCAGCCAGCAGTACCGCTTCAGCGTCCTCGTGAACGAGCTCTCGGACAGTGACAACGTGCCCTACGTGGCCACCCTACTCAGCGTGGTCAACGCCATCATCCTGGGCCCCGAGGACGTCCGTGCCCGCGCCCAGCTGCGCAGCGAGTTCATCGGTAACCCTGCCCGGACCTCCGCCACTGGGGCCCTGGCCACCCGGCCCGCGCTGCCCCCTTCTGGGGAGACGCGCCAGGCCCTCCACTCGAGGGCCCCGGAGGCCGGCTCTGCGTGGGCCCGGGCAGCCTCCTGCCCCCACCTGCTCCCTTTGGTGGACCGAGGGCCTCGGGACCCCTGGACGTCGGCCCTGGAGGGCTCTCCGTGCAAGGCTGCCGGGCAGTGGAGGGAGGCGGGTCCTCTGACGTCCAGTTCCAGCCCTGCTGGCTGTGCCAGTGACCGTTTACTGGGGACCACTGTGCGTCCAGCGCGGCCTCCCCCGAGAGCCCCGTCCCCGGCGTCCCGCGGGAACGGGCCGGGTGCTTTGGGTGGTAGGAGTGAGCCCGGGGAAAGGGTGGAGAGGAAGGTGTCGGAGACGCGGCCGACCCGGGGGTGGGCTGCCCGAGTAGCAGCCTCTGAGGCTCACCGCACCTGTCCGTTCCCAGGGCTGCAGCTGCTGGACGTCCTGATGCGGCTGCGGTGAGTCCCCACCCTGTTCCCAGAGCCAGGCCCCCCTTCCCCCTGGGTCCCGAGCAGCGCCTCCAGGTGGCCAGGGAGGGGGCTTCCTGGAGTAGCCCCGGCAGGCCCACGCCTCCCGGGGCCAGGTCCCAGGGAGAACCCAGCTGGCCGTCCCTGTCCAGCGCTGCTAGACAGGCCATTAAGCAGTATTTCCCGCCCAGGGGCTCGGGAGCTGCCCCGAGAAACTTGAGTTAGCAGGTACGGTGCAGGACACCCCGTTAAACTGGATCGTAGATAGACCACAGAGCGCTTTTGCAGTATAAGTACGTCCCGCGTATTGCACGGATGTACTTGTGCTAAACACCGTTCAGTGTTTATCTAAACTTCAGATTTAAATGGATACCTAGAATCCCCTGTAGCTGAGAACCCCGTCCCAGGCCTTATCGGGACCACTCTCCAGGGTGGGGCCTCCACCCCCAGGAAGTGGGCACGGGGCGACCCCAGGAGCAGGAGCCCCAGCTGGTGCGACCGGTGCCGCGCTGGCCTCCGGCAGGGGTCTGCTGGGCGCCGAGGCTGCGGCTCGTTGCCCGGGCGGAGGACAGGCCCGTGCTGGGCTCAGTGAACGCGCAGCCCCCCGCTCAGGCCGGAGCCCTGCGCCTGCTCGCGGAGGCCGGGTGGAGCCCTCAGGGGCAGACTTGGTGCTGCCCTCCCTGCTGTGCCCCCTGCAGCGCGGCCCCTCCGTCTGTCCCTGTGAGCGTGAGAACTCGCGCTTCCCGTCCCGAGGGGCACAGAGCTGACCGGAGAGGCAGGCCCGACAGGCCACGCTGCCCCCGCTACGGCGGCCACCTGCCGGCCTCAGGCCCCGCTCAGGGCGGTCTGCGCACTTGTCCGGGGCCGGGGGAGCTGGGGGAGCGGCCCGCTGAACCTGCCCGTCCCCCTCCCGCCCCCCCGCCTCAGAGACCTGGAGGACGAAGACCTGCTGATCCAGCTGGAGGCCTTCCGGGAGGCCAAGGCCGAGGACGAGGAGGAGCTGCTGCGGGTTTTTGGGGGCATTGACATCAACAGCCACCAAGAGGTCTTCTCCTCCCTCTTCCACAAGGTGGGCCGGGGCAGGGGCAGCCCCTCCTGGGACTGTCGGCGGGGAGGGGCCGGTGGGCTCAGGGCTCGGAAGTGGCCTCCTGTCCTGCCCTGCTGGGGCCGGGTGGAGCCACACCGGGGCTGGAGAGAGGCAGAGGCCGGAGCCCGCTGCCTGGGGCCGGGTCTGGGCTGTCCCCGGCCAGAGCCAGGGCCACAGGACCCAGGAGGACGGGACCCACAGGAGCCGACCAGCCACCGCGAGGGGTACTGAGGGGACTTCGGGAGCAGCGAGAGTCAGGGGGCTGGGTTCTGGTCCAGCTCAGCCCCTCCCTTCACCGAACCCCGCAGCTCTCAGCCAGGGGCCAGTGTCCCCAGGGGCATCCGGAAACATCTGGCGACGTCTGGGGTTGTCGCAGCTGAGCAGGGGTGCTACTGGCTTCGAGTGGGTGGAGACCGGGGACGCTGCTGGACCTCCCACAGTGCACGGCCACCCCCACACGGTGACCTGACCCCGGGTGTCACCGGCGTGCCCGTCAGGGAGCCCTGACTCAGGCGCGTCGCCAGGGCCCCCGTGGGGTGCAGAGGGGCGACGGGGCGGGCGCTCCCGGGGGGGCGGTGGCTGTGACCCCCACTCCTCGCCCGCCCCGCCCAGGTGAGCTGCTCCCCGGCGTCTGCCCACCTGCTGTCCGTGCTGCAGGGCCTCCTGCATCTGGAGCCCACCCTCCGCTCCGGCCGGCTGCTCTGGGAGGCCCTGGAGAGCCTGGTGAACCGGGCCGTGCTCCTGGCCACTGACAGTGAGTGGGTGGGTGGGCGGGGGCGGGGGCGAGGGCCCCGTGCCCTTAGCCCCCACCCACGGCCCCCTCCCTGACCCCAACCTGGTGGGCAGACACCGGGTTCTTAGCCTGTGGGGGAGGGGGCCAGCCTCGGTCCTTAACCCGCCCCTGCCCGAGGGAGGGGACCGCACCTTTCCGGATGCCCCCTACCCTGACCTGGATGTCCCCACCCTAGCCCAGGAGTGCACCCTGGAAGAGATGGTCGAGCGGCTCCTGTCCATCAAGGGGCGGCCCCGCCCGCACTACCTGGACAAGGCCCACAAGGGCATCCAGGTCAACCTCGGCCAGAGTCCAAGGGGCAGCTCCCCACAAAACACCGGTGCCCCGACGGTGGGTGTCGGGGGCCAGCAGCCAGCGGCAGCCCTCGCCGGCCTGCACGTTGCCAGCGTCCAGGGCGACAGGCAGCCCGCGGCCCCGGAGCAGCTGGAGCCCGCCCCGCCCCCAGCTGCCCCCCCACTCCCTGGCACAGCAACCCGGCCTCCGCCCCCCCCGCCTCCTCCACCCCCGCCCCTGCCAAGCCTGGGGGCTGAGTTCCCCTCACCCCCACCTCCCCCACTGCCAGGCCCTAGTGGGACCATACCCCTCCCGCCTCCACTCCCAGGGCTGGGGTGCCTGCCCCCGCCCCCACCCCTGCCGGGTACCTCCGCGCCACCTGCTGCAGGGGGCGCGGAGGAGATCACCGTGGGCCACAGGCTGGGCTCCGCCTGGGTCCCCAGCCACCGGCGAGTGCACCCCCCAACCCTGCGCATGAAGAAGCTGAACTGGCAGAAGCTGCCGTCCAGCGTGGCCCGCGGTGAGTCCAAGCCCCCAGGTGGCTTCCCTCTGAGGGCAGCCGGGGCAGGAACAGGTCAGGGGTCACCGCCGAGGCCCCTCTCCTCCCGCAGCTGCAGGCCAGTGTGTGTCTCTGATGCCGCCCAGGGGCTGAGGGTGCCGAGGGCTCAGAGAAGGTCAAGGCCAAGGCTGGCTAGAGGCCAGGTCACCTGCCAGCCTGGACGCAGGCCCCCTGTGCAGCCACACCCACATACGTGGCATGACGTCAGCTGGAGGGCTTCCTTTGCCAGGCATTTATTAAGTGCCTGCTGTATGCTTGCCTTGGGCTGGGCCCCAGGCAGGGCATCCCTGCCAGCCCTCCGAGGCCTGGGCCACCTGCCCCCCAGACTCCCAGGGTAAATGTGAGCCTGACTGGCGGCCCCTTTGCCCGCAGAGCGCAGCTCCATGTGGGCGTCGCTGAGCAGCCCAGACGTGGTGGAGGTGGTGGAGCCTGACTTCTCCAGCATCGAGCGGCTCTTCTCCTTCCCCGTGGCCAAGCCCAAGGAACAAGCAGTGGCCCCAGCCAGGAAGGAGCCCAAGGAGGTAGGGGACGGGGCCAGGGCTTAGACAGGGCTCCGTGGCCGCCCTCCAGGTACTGATGGGTCACGGATGTTTTCCAGATCACTTTTCTGGACTCCAAGAAGAGCCTGAACCTCAACATCTTCCTGAAGCAGTTTAAATGGTGAGCTGCTAGGATCTGAGAGCAGCTGGTGTTGCAGAGCCGGCCCCTCCCGCCAAGCCCGAGTCAGACTCCCAGGCCCCGCCCGACCAGGCCCCGCATCTTCGGCTCAGCAGTGCCCTCTGCAGGCCACCCGGGAAGTTCACATCCCATCCCCGGGGCTAGAGACGGCGGGGGTAACAGCCACAGAGGACCCCAGCTGAGGGCTCTGGACACCACCAGTCCAGACTCCCTGGGGAAAATGAGACCCAGAGAGTGGTGGGGACCCCTTAAGCCACAGACAGGCGGTGGCCAAGCCAGGCCGAGGACCTGGCCCAGCCTCCCAGCCCTTGAGTCCTTCCCTGCAGCAGGTGTCCTGCCCGGGAGCTCACTGGGTACCGCTGAGCCATCCCGCCTGTGTCCTGAGCAGCCCCCTGGAAGGAGGAGGAAGAGGGTGCTCTGGCAGATGGGAAGTGTTCTATTCAGCCGCCAGCCTCATTACTACTGTGTGACCCCGGGCAGGTGGCTTGCCTTCTCTGTGCCCCACGGCCCTGACCCCTGCGAGCTCCTAGGTGTGGGAAGCAACCTGGGTATGACCAGCAGAGGTGTCGTGGGCCAAGGGCCGTCCCAGGCTGGCAGGGTCCCGAGGCGGCCAAGCGGGGTGCCTCGTGTGACCACCCCCGTCCTCTCGCTCCTCCAGCTCCAACGAGGAGGTCACCGCTATGATCCGGGCTGGGGACACCACCAAGTTTGACGTGGAAGTCCTCAAGCAGCTCCGCAAGCTCCTTCCCGAGAAGCACGAGGTGAGTGGGCCCAAGAGGTGTGCGTCGGGGGGGCCCGAGGGGCCTGCAGCTCCACCCTGCGCCGTGCCCGGTGAGCGGGCCCCTCAGCGAGCCGCCGCAGGCCTCCTGGGTGAGCACGCGTGGGCCTCCTGTTGCAGATCGAAAACCTGCGCTCCTTCACAGAGGATCGGGCCAGGCTGGCCAGCGCTGACCAGTTCTACCTACTCCTGCTGGGTATCCCCTGGTGAGCTCGGCAGCCCCGGACCCGAGGCCCTGCCCGTTGGGAAGGGGAGGGGAGTTGAGGGCAGGAGCTGGGCCCAGACCCAGGGGAGAGAGCAGGGCTGTGCAGACCCGTCCCCAGGGTTCCATGAAGAGCAGTACAGATACCGCCGGTGCTACCCCCAGCCCTGGGGCCCTTCGACGGGACCCCGTGGGCCGGGGCCTTCCTCCAGGTCAGCGACGGCAGTGGGCAGGGCTGTGTGGCCTCCAGCAGGCCGGCCCAGGCCCCCCTCTGTGACCCCCGGGAAGGCCCCTGCTCCAGGACGGAGGGGTGCCCCACGGGGAGCGGCTGCCCTCATCTTCGGCAGCCAGGGGCCTGTCCAGAGCGCCCTCCCCGGGCCCACCCCAGTCCTGCTGAATCCCACCTGGGGCCTGGCCCGGGAAGGTGCGTGCTGAACAGGGCCAGGCCGTGGGACCGGCCCCCACCAGCTCTGTGCCAAGAGGACCCCGCGGGCCCAGGGCAGATGGGTGGAGGCCCCCGGGCCCTGAGCTCCTGCTCTGCCGCCCCAGCTACCAGCTCCGGGTCGAGTGCATGCTGCTGTGTGAGGGCACGGCCGTTGTGCTGGACATGGTGCGGCCCAAGGCCCAGCTGCTGCTCGCTGCCTGCGAGGGTGAGTGGGGCACCTGGCTGGGGGCGGGCAGGCCCTGGAGGGCGCCCCTCGGGCCGCGGAGGCGCCTGGGGGTGCCGGGCTTCCCCTCCCTGTAGACCACCGCCCCCTCTTGAAGCCTGAGCCGTCACGCGTGCGCACGCCGACACACGTACACACACACACACACACACACACACTGCTTTCCCTGAGCGAGGAGTCCCCAGCCACCGGGCAGGGACACGGACGGGCCTGACCACCGAAGCGTGGCTCGGTTCCGCTGGGGTCGCACGCCGGATGGGGATGTCCCCTGTCGTCTTGGCCACGGGCTGAGAGCCAGGGTGGCTGCAGGTTCCAGAAGGTTCCCCTCAGTGTCCTCGCCCCCAGAACGGGCAGTGGTCACCTGCCCCCGGGGGCGTGAGGTTCAGTGAGCCTCCAGGCTTGCTTTTGGTCAGGGTTCCGCTGCCCTGTCCCCTCCCTCGTGCCCTGGAGCCTAGAGGGGAGGCAGTGAAGGGACGCCATCCTGCAGGCCTGCTCGCCAGCCACCGGCTGCCCGGCTTCTGCCTGCTGATCCTGAAAATCGGGAACTTCCTCAACTACGTGAGTGGGCAGCACACGGCCCGCCCTTGCTCCCCGATCCCCGCGCCGGGCCCGGCCTAGAGGCTCACTTCCCACCCTCGCAGGGCAGCCACACCGGGGACGCGGACGGCTTCAAGATGAGCACGCTGCTGAAACTCACGGAGACCAAGGCCCAGCAGAGCCGCGTCACTCTGCTGCACCACGTGCTGGAGGTGCCCGCGGGCCCGGGGGGCCTTCGGGGTGGCGCCCACGCCCCACTCTGCCCGCAGCCCCTCCGGGCTCCCGTTCGAGCCCCCGGTCTCCCCTTCACGCCGCTGCAGCCCCCGCAGTCCTCACCCAGTCCGGCTGGCCTCCGTCCCTCCCCAGACCCTAAGGGGAGCAAAAGTGGCAGAACCCGGCCAGGGCCGAGGGAAGGCCTTGGAGGCCCGGGGTGCCGGGGGCTTTCCGAGGGCCGTGAGCCACAGCGACCGAGGGTGGGGGCCGCAGGGTGGCCCCGGCGGGTCTCACCGGACACGTCGTGTTGCAGGAGGTGGAGGAGAGCCATCCGGACCTCCTGCAGCTGCCCCAGGACCTGGAGCTGCCCTCCCAGGCGGCAGGGTAGGTACCTCCCGCCCTGCCCCCCACTGCCCGCTACCCGGCCAGTGGGGCAGCTCGACTAGGCCGGGTCGCACGCTGCGGCACCACCCCGGGCCCCCAGGATCCGCTGCCTGATAGACACCCACTCGCACCCTGGGCGAGACCTCGTGTCCACCGTGGCCTGCGCCCGTGTGACCCAGAGGAAGAAACCGAGGCCTAGGATGTCGGGGAGTGACCTGGCTACGGTCAGGCCAGGGGCTGGTCTAACACGCCCTCTTTACGAGGTGAACCTTCAAGACGAGGCAGTGCCACCCCGTTGTACAAGGAGGGGAGCGGGGCCGGGTCCGTGGGGTCACATAGCCCAGGTGCAGCTCTGGGCGGGCAGCCCCGGCCATCCACCTCCAGGGTCCACGGTCCCAGCACAGGCTCTGCCCGGCACCGCGCCGCCGTGGAAGGTCCTCTGGTCCTGGGGCTGCTGAGCCTTGTGGAGGGTCAGGCGAGCAGGACAGGCTGACCCGTGGCGGTTACTGTCCTAACGCCACAGGCGCAGCGCCTTCTAGGGTGGGCACTTCGCCCCGACACAGCCCGTCTGAAAGCTCTGATGTGTTTCTGGCAGCCAATGGGCGTGTGGTCCGGGGTCCCACAATCCCAGTGGATGTACAATCCGGGGTCCCCACCGTCCCTGAGGGCGAGCGGTCCGGGGGTCCCCGTTGTCCCCGAGGCCGTGCGGTCCGGGGGTCCCCGCCGTCCCCGAGGCCGTGCGGTCCGGGGGTCCCCGCCGTCCCCGAGGCCGTGCGGTCCGGGGGTCCCCGCCGTCCCCGAGGCCGTGCGGTCCGGGGGTCCCCGCCGTACCCGAGGGCGAGCGGTCCGGGGGTCCCCGCCGTCCCTGAGGCCGTGCGGTCCGGGGGTCCCCGCCGTCCCTGAGGCCGTGCGGTCCGGGGGTCCCCGCCGTCCCTGAGGGTGAGCGGTCCGGGGGTCCCCGCCGTCCCTGAGGCCGTGCGGTCCGGGGGTCCCCGCCGTCCCTGAGGGCAAGCAGTCCGGGGGTCCCCGCCGTCCCTGAGGCCGTGCGGTCCGGGGGTCCCCGCCGTCCCTGAGACCGTGCGGTCCGGGGGTCCCCGCCATCCCTGAGGGTGAGCAGTCCGGGGGTCCCCGCCATCCCTGAGGGTGAGCAGTCCGGGGGTCCCCGCCATCCCCGAGGGTGAGCAGTCTGGGGTCCTCCGCTGTCCCAGCAAGCCTGGACACCAGCTGTCACCTGACCTTACCGGCTCTCTGGCACCTTCAGGATAAACCTTGAGATCATCCACTCAGAGTGCAGCACTAACCTGAAGAAGCTTCTGGAGATGGAACGGAAGGTGTCTTTCTCCATCCCAGAGGTGCGGGAGCAGTACTCCCAACGCCTCCAGGCAAGTGCTGGGCGGGTGGGGCCCTGGGCAGGGGGCGGCTGCCCAGTGGTCTCTGGGGAGTCGGGCCCCTCCAGTGTTGGGGAGTCTGCTAGGCCTGGGGTCCGCAAGGTGGGCTGGCGAGTCGGGCGGGGGGCAGGTGACGGTGGGGAGGAGAGAGCCGGAGTGAGAGACACCCCCCGCACCGGAGGGCGGCCCCTGTTCCTGGTCCCTGATCGCGCGGCTGCAGCGCTCAGACCCTCGGTGCTGCTCAGAGACCACAGTGCCTGCAGGGCCTGTGCCGGCGGCGTCCTCCTGCGGCCATGGGCCCCGCCCCGCCCTGCCCCGCCCTCCCTGGAGCTCCAGCCTGGGCATCTCCCTATGACAGCACGCGGTGCCCTGCGTGGGCCCCCCCCAGGGCCATGACCCTGCCCCTGTGCCCCCAGGCCAGCATCACGGCCTCCCAGGAGGTGGAGGAGGTGTTCCAGGCCATCAAGCAGAAGCGGCTGGAGCTGGCCACCTACCTGTGTGAGGATGCCCAGCAACTGTCCCTGGAGGACACGCTCAGCACCATGAAGGCCTTCCGGGCCCTCTTCATCCGCGCCCTGAAGGTGCGCCCCCGCCGTCGCTGGGTAGGGCAGGCGGGGTGGGGGTGCTGGAGGGCCGGGTCACGGGCCGCATCTGTCCCGCAGGAGAACAAGGACCGGAAAGAGCAGGCGGCCAAGGCCGAGAGGAGAAAGCGGCAGCTGGCGGAGGAGGAGGAGGCCCGGAGGCTGCGGGGCGAGGATGGGGAGCCTGGTGAGGCCGGGCCTGGGGCAGCAGGGCCAGGCCGTGGGGTGCGGGGCACCGGCCCTGGGCTGTGGCCACGCCTCCTTCCTTGGAAGTCCTGCAGCACTACATCCCCTCCTCTGGGGTGATTCCCCGGGTGGGCTCCAGGGACCCTCTGAGCCGCGTCTCTGGGCTTCTCAGTCAGGAAGGGAGGCGGGAAGCAGGAGGAGGTGTGTGTCATCGACGCCTTGCTGGCTGACATCAGGAAGGGCTTCCAGCTGCGCAAGACGGCCCGTGGCCGAGGGGACACGGCTGCAGACCCCCCGAGGAACAAGGCACCTGGTGAGACCCTCCCCCACCTCCCCGTCACCATGTCACCACCCCCGTGCTATGCCATCCTTGCAGCCCAGCACCTCCCTCCGAGAAGCCCTCCTTGATTTCACAGGAGAGCCCGCTCCTCTCCCCCGCTGCTCTGAGATAAGGGCCAGCTCACCCCCGTGATGCTTTTGCATGTCTCTGCTCCAAGAGGGCTCCCCGACTGGTGTGACGGCCCTCCATCCAGCCCCCAGGCCGGCAGAAGAGTTGGGCCAATGGGCCCGCTTACAGATGCCCTGGGGCTCAGAGGGGCTCTGTGGTGGTGGAGGAGGCAGGCATGAGGCCCTGGGGTGGGACTCTCCACTCCTGGGGAGGCTGCCTTGGACTCCTTGGGGACTCTGGGGGCAGAGGTGACAGGTGCCGTCACCTCGGGGCCCAGCGTCCCCTGCTCTCCCCGTCTGTGGACAGACCGTGGACATCAAGGCCCGGGCCTGCCCTGTGGGAACCCACACTCGGCCACCAGGAAAAGCTTCCCGGGGAGGGGGCTTTGCAGGGTGGGTGGTATTGGACTTGGGCAGGTCCTGGGGATCGGGATCACTGAGGGGCCCCTGCCCTCCGCTGATGTGTACTCCATCCACAGCGGCCACCAGGGACCCCGTGGGAGGCACCAGCCTCCCCACGTCTGAGCCTGGTCTCGATGCTGCAGCGGCCAAGGAGCCCCGCGGCTGGGATCTCGCGGATGCCACCCTCAGCAGCCCCCAACCCACTGGAGACTCATCAGAGAAGGGTGGTCCTGGGTCCCTGGAGAGGCGTTCTTCCTGGTACATGGATGCCAGTGATTTCCTGGCCACCGAGGACCCCGTGGGCCCCCAGCCCTCTGCAGGGGCCTGGCCATTGGTGCTGGGAGACAGTCAGGCCCTGAAGCCCCTCAACTTCTCCAGTGACAAGCCCTCAAAGGCAACGGGTTTGAGCCAAGACACCAAGGAACCCACGGCCCCTCCGGGCGCCCGCCAGGCCGAGGCTGACACCACAAGCGAGGGCGCGGAGGACGCAGCTGCCCGCAGCCGCGGTGCTGGCCTCCCTGCTGCAGGCCGTGGCGGGGACGGGGACGAAGATGAGGAGCACACAGCCCCAGACTCCGCTCTGGACACCTCCCTGGACAGGTCCTTCTCCGAGGATGCCGTGACTGACTCATCAGGGTCCGGCACCCTCCCCAGGGCCCAGGGCCGGACGTCAAAGGGCACAGGCAAACGAAGGAAGAAGCGCCCCTCCTCCAGGAGCCAGGAAGGTAACTTGGGCCCCCCTCCCTCCTCGTACCCCGAGCAGGGGTACCGGGTGGGCAGTCGGCAGGGCTCGGGGCATTGGCGTGTGGTTGGAGCTCATTTGTCACACGCCAGGGCCCTGGAGCTCTCCCTGCGGCCGGCCGCTGCCACCCCTTCCCCGCGAGCGTGGGCGATTCCCGGGGCATCTCCGTGTCCTGCCGGAGAGGAGGTGGCAGCGCCTCTGCACCGGGAGGGGCAGCCTTGGGGGGCACCTCCCAGCCACCACTTCTCTAACCCGCTGACCCTGCCTTACGTGGGCCGTCTCCAGCAGGGTGCGGCGGGGGGCCTGGGGTGCGGCTGTGTTTCGGCTCAGCGTCCGTGCGGCCCGGGCCCTGGCTCTGAGTTCAGGGTCGCTTGTGAGGGGCGAGCTGTTGAGCACGTTTCTTTTATTTGGAAGCAGAGGTTGCCCTTGACCCTGACGGTAACAAAACAAAAAGACTCTGTGTGATCCAGTAAAGGTACGTACCAGCCTGGCACTCAGCACTAATGGCGGCGGCAGAGGCAGGGCCCGCGCCCGGCCCTCCTGGACACTCACCCAGCCCCCCCAGCCCTCCAGCCAGCGTCCCCCGGGCCGCGAGGCTGGGACCCTCCTGGTGCCCGGCTTCCCCTCCCTCTCGGAGAAGGGCGGGAGCCACGCCTCGCCTAGCTGGGGGAGGTGTGGCCTCGGAGCCGCCGCCGGGCCGACGGGGCGGACGGGGCCAGCCGGGGAGCCCTCGGGGAGCAGGGCTCCAGGGCCCGGAGGGCGGGGACGGTGTGGCCCTCGGCCCGGCTGGGCAGGCTGAGGTCGCCCTGCCAGAGCCTCGTGCTAACTCCCGGCCCCCAGGCTTCGCTTGCCCCGAGTCTGTCCGCAGGGCACCCGGCCCTCCTCTGGCCCTGGCTCCAGCCACACGCATCCCCAGGGAGGCTGTGAGGGACAGGATGTACCCTGGAGGCCGCTGCCGGGGACACGCAGGCCCCCGGCCCCCCTGGGGACACATAGGCGTCCTCTCCCTGGAGGCAGTGGGTGGGTCTGGGGGCACCTCCTGGGATCCCCGCGAGGGGGTGGGACAGTCAGGGTCTTTGACGAGGCTCACAGCTGCGACCAGAGTGATGGGCCTGGGTCCCCACGGCATCCCGGCCCGTGCTGTGGGCCGCGAGCTGGTGCAGGGCCCCGGAGCCCCGCCCGGGTGGGAGCTCTGTGGGGGACGCCCTCTTCCTCACACACCTCCTGCCCGATGTGCCCGGGGCTTGGACAGGGCACGGAGGTGAGTTCGGGCCGGTGCCAGAGCCCAGGGTAGGGGTGCGGTCCAGTGCAGCCGTGACCTAGTTCTCCTCACTGCCGGGCTCAGCCTTCACCCTGCGCCCCAGGACTTTGCCCCCCGGGCGGTTCCGAGCTGGGCTCTCTGCTTTCACGAGGGCACCCGCCTGTCCCTCGGGGCCGGGATTTGTCCTTGCAGCCCCAGCTGCTGGCCCTAGGTGTGGGGGACATTGGAGTGTGCAGTCTGTGGGTTCGGGGACAGCAACCACGTGTGGCCACTGGTGAAAGACCGCTCTGCCCAGTGCAGGATCTGCGGTCTCCAAGTTCCCCCCCACCCCACCCCCGGCCAGGCCTGGGGCTCCCAGTCTGCAGGCTCGTGGGCCCTGTCATCCCAGTATTAGGACGGGAGGAAGAACCCCCACCCTCCTTGTCTCCCTAACTTCTCATTCGGAGAAGAACTTCAACTCGACAGAAGATTTGCAAGGAGGTCCCGATGAACGCCACCTCCCCTTTACCCTGAAGTTACAAAAGTGTGGAAAACCTAGGAGAATTGCTGCCACCTGCTGCATCGCTCCCCCCAGCCCCCGCAGCTTTACGGGCCGACTTGAGAGTTGCTTAGAGCCATCAGGATACCTTGTGCTGGGGTTTGTCCCCGGGGCCCCCAGGTTAGGGCCCCTCTCCCGCACACCCAGACGCCGAGCTGTGTTTACCCGCAGCCCCGGCCGGGGTGACCCCTGGTCCCAGTCTACCTGTGGTAGTCGTTGGCTCTGCTTTTCTGGAAACAAAGTCCTGCCCAGGACCACACGTCCAGCCCCTTTTGTCTTGCATAACACCGAAGACACGAAGTCACTTTGGAGGTGTCCTGTTTGTCCCCCACCTGGGTCCAGGTTGTGTTTAGGGCAGGAATCCTACACCCATGACCTGAGTCCTCCCCCAGAGCATCGCGGGAGGGGCTCAGGGGCCCGTGTGTCCCCAGGGCAGTGTCCCAGTTTGCACCAGCATTTCTGTTCTGTCGTGCCTTCCGCAAACTTCTCTTTTGCCGCCTTTCGATCGTGCAAGTGTCAAGCGTGGGCGGGTCTGTTCCATCCTCTGCCGCGATGCTCCCCCGTGGCTGCGGGAAGAGCGGGGGGCGTGGCGTCAGGTCGCCGGCGCTGGCTCCCCTGGTCCTTTCCTGGGTGCAGCCCGGCCCCACGCCCTCTGCCTGCCCGGCCCGGCCCGGGCCCGCCTGACTGCTCCTCCTGGGCCTGCCGTGGGGCCGGCGCTGGAGCCACGGTGGGAGGTGACTCTGCTCCTGCCTCACTTGCTTTCCTGGTCCATCTCTTTCGAGCTCTGGTCCCCAAGCGCCACGCCGCCGCCTGACTCCGGGGTGCCGTGGGCGCAGGGCATCTGGGGGCAACAGCCAGGCGAGGGCCCCTGAACTAGAGAGCAGGGAGGGCCCTGGGTGGGCGCAGGGCCGGCAGGGTGGGGCCCGGTGCCCTGAGGACAGAGCCGCAGAAAGACGCGGCAGGACGCGCCCACGTGAGGGGCCGGTGGGGAAGTGACTGGGGCCTCCAGGGAGAGCCGGTGACAGTGGGGACCCGTGAGTATAGACGGAGTGAGACCTGGGGAGACCCCGCCCGTCTGGTGATGAAACGTGCTCTGCGAAACCCAGTCTGGACAGGAGGACGAGCCGTCTTGCCAGGGGTCAGCTGGCACCTGCTTCCTGTGTGAGCCTCGCTGCTCCAGAGAAAGGGCCTGCGGTCAGAGTGGACCTGGGGACGCGTGGTGCAGCCCACTGGGCAGGGGTCGCGGGGGGGCAGCAGGAGCCAGGGGACCTGCCGCTGCGCACAGCAAGGCTGCTCCTGACCGAGTTCTTCCCCCTCCCTCCCCGCAGGCCTCAGGCCCCGGCCCAGAACCAAGTGAGAGAGGACCCACAGCAGGACCGCCGGACGTGCTGCCGAGCGGGGCCCCTCCGGGGCCAGGCTGGGACCAGCCCCCGGGAAACCAAAACTCTGTGCCTTACCCAGCCAGTGCCGCGGTCTCCCGGAGCCCTGGCAGGGGCTGACGGCTGCGACCCCAACGGGCGCTGGGGCCCGGCCCGCCTAGCACCTTCCTGGCCTGCCTGAATGCCCCCAGCCCCTCGCGGTATGCTTTCCAAACGCCGATGCCCAGCCCTGACCCCACACCGCATGCACCACGGCGCCTACCTGCAGCCTGCAGGGGGCAGGGTCAGGTGGCTGCGGGCCCGGGCACCACTGAGCTTGTGACCCGGCACCCAGCTGCTTCTGGGGACAGGCCCTCACAGACCCCCTCTCCCTGAAGCTGCAGTTAGCCGGTGGGTGGGGGGGGGGGCGGCTGGAGCCCCGGCGCCACAGCTCATCCCCCCAGCCCACTCAGTTGGTCTGAAGCAGTCGTGTTTAGCTGAAATGGGATTGTTCATGCGTTTCCACAGTTCTGTGGTGGCCCAGTTGGGGATAGGTAGGTGGGTGAGAGGACCCCAGGGCCTTTGGGTAGAGGCAGCCTGTCTGACAGTGCCTGGGAGGGCCAGCGTTCCTCTACTCAGAATGGAGGGGACCCCATGGAGTTGACACCCGTCCGAGCATCTCCAGCCCTGAGGTGGGGAGGGGTCTGCCCTTGCGGCCACAGCCAGGACCTGGTCCCCTCTTCGACAACACAGCCCGCCCTGCGAGCTGCTGCTGCCACCTCCAGACCCGGCTGGGCTGAGGGGAGGCCGGGATCCAGGCCTAGGGGACCAGACGGATCTAGCCAGGGGGGCTGCCCCCTCTCGTCTCTGACCCCGTGGGCCCCCTGCCTGCACTGCGCCCTCGCCCACCCCCCCATCCCCCCCACCCCCCTGCTGTGCGCTGCTGAGACTGGAGGAACTTTGGCCAATAAAGAGCAAAGCTTGCCCAGCACGTGACTACGTCGTATTTAGAAGCCGTGGGTGAATGTGGTTTGATCACAATGGCTGTGATTATGTGGGTGGGTGGATGGATGGATGATGGACAGACGGGTGGATGGAGGAAGGGAAGGACAGACAGGTGGGGGGGGTGAGAAGGCGGGTAAATGGGTAGAGGGGGGTACGGCTGCATTAGCACCTAGGGGGCTGTGCGCATGGGTGGACAGGTGGATGGATCGGCAGCGGGGGACGGCGGGAGGGGTGGGCCTGAGGGGCCCTGCCTGCTCCCACAGAGCCCCTAGAATAGGGGCAAGGGCAGGGCAGTGGCGACATGAGCACAGCTCTGTGGGGCTGTAATTTACAGGCAGAAACCTCACCTGTCGTAAGTGTATGTAATTCAGCTACCTTTGCAGCAGATTTACGAGCTACTGCCATCATCACCGTGATCCACTTTTAGCATATTTCCATCACGCCCCCCGCGTCCCCGCCTTCCCGCTGTGGCAGCCGCTCCCCGCTGTCCCAACTCCAGCGACCACTGAAGCGCCTTCTGTCGCTCCGGATTGGCTTTCCGTGGACATCTCACGTTAGTGGGATCAGACAACGGGTGGCCTTCGTGACCGGCTTAGCACGTTTTTGAGACTTGGCCGGGCTGTAGTGTGTCAGGACTCCATTCTTTCGTGTGGCTGAAGAATATTCTGTGGCCGGACCCCATTTTGTTCAGGCGTTCACCTCTCTGTGGACACTCGGGTGGTCTCCACTGCCGTGAACACGTGTGTGCTGCCTGTGTGTTTCCGTTTCTCAGGGATAGAGTCCTAAGACAAGAATGGCTGGGTCACATGACAAGTTTATGTTCAACTCTTTAAGAAATTGCCAAACTGTTTTCCAAAGCAGCTGCACCAGTTTTCGCTCCTGCCGGTGCACTGTTTCAAGTTCCAGGGGCACCTGAGGCACCACGTATGACGTGAGGTGAGGTCCCTCGATGTGTGGCCCCAGAGAGGGGGAAGCCGAGCCTGTGTGCTCCTGCAGGGGGGTTGTTCTAATTCGGGCTGGGCCATGTGATTGGCAGGGCCCCAGCTGCTGGGCCTGGACTGGGCTGTTTATAGAAAAGCCTGACTCCCCCCAGGCCTGCTGGCTATTTATAGACCCAGGCTTGGGGGAGTTGGTGCCCCGGGCAGCGTCTGGCCCTGCAGAGCCCGCCTGAACCCCCATGGTGTCCCCTTGGCCCCCCTGAGCCTCCATCTCACACCTGCTGGCCCAGAGCCCCCGTCTCCCGCAGGAAGGGCTCGGAGCCAGCAGTCCCCGCCTGGGGCCTTCAGCACCACCCAGTGGTGGACAGAGAGAAGCGTCACCACTGCCCCGCTTTGATGTGACTCCAGCAAATCCCTCTCCAGGGCTGCTGGTGGCCGTCCTAAAGCTCAACTCCTGCATCCGGAAACAGCAAAGAAATCTCCCAGAACTCTTTTGGTCCCTCGCGCTACAATCCCGCCTCTTCCTTGTCGACACAGCCAGCCTCCCACGCCCTCACTCCCTGAAACACTCCGCACCCCTGGCCACAGGCCCCCCGTGCCAGCCCACGGTTCGCCCCATCCTCGGCCTCCTCAGCCCTCGGTGGCTTCAGAGCCTGGTACCCGGCCCTCCTGACCCTGCTCCAGCCGATTCCCAGGGCTGGTGGCCCACGGAAGGGTGGGGGGGAGGGGTGCTGCCCACCCCCACTCCGTCACTGTCATCCAGGGAGGCCTCACACCCTACTTATAACCCCTGGTGTCCCCATGTGAGAGAAGAGGGACTGGAGCACAGAGGGGCCAAGAGACCTGCCTAGGGTTGGAGCCAGGGCTCTGGCCAGGAGCCCAGGGGGCTGGAGGATGCAGGGGTGGGGGGAAGGGGGCAGGGGAGGTGGGGCAGTGCTGGGGCTTGAATCACTGAGCCTCCAGGAATCTGTGACAAGCCCAGGGTCCACTCCCTTGCTCCTGGGCAGTATCTGGTCCCCTGCCTCTGGCTTGGGAGCCCAGGGAGCTCAGTGGCTCTCTGAGCCCTGGGCAGAGGCCAGGGGACAGGCTCCAGGCCCCTCTGCACTGAGAGTCCCCCCAGGAAAGGAACCAGGGGCACTGGCTCCCAGCCCTGGGGCAGGGGCCTAATAGGACACTCCTACCCCCACAGGCCCATCCCTCGCCCCTTCTCCGACCCGTAGGGCCAGTCGTGTCCAAGCCCAAGTCCACTTGGGGTGTGTGGGTGGCAGGGCAGAGCAGGCGTTCACTCAGCTGGGAACACAGGAGCCCAGCAGACCATGGTGCACCCTCTCTGGGCACCCAGGCCCTGCGCAGGCTGGGGCAGGAGGCGGTCTGGTGGGGCCTCCTAGACACCCTGGCCCAGTGTGGTTGATGGAGCACCACTGGCGGCTCCAGTGCCCAACCACGGGACCTGACAGCACCGTCCCTTCTCCATGGACTCAGGGCCCTGAGACCCGAGGGCAGCCGGGCTCCTGGATTTAGCCCGCCTGTGATACCTGGGTGCCCAGTGCCAGACTCCGGGGCCCCTGCCCATGTGGGAGGGCGAGGGGAGGGGGGACGTTGGTGGGGGAGGCACTGTCCTCGCTCTGAGCCCACCAGAGGGCGCCCGCGCCAGTCTGGAGAACCCGGGTTCACCGCGGGGCAGGTGCGCACCCCGAGTGGGGCGCAAAGACGCACCTCCTCTTTGGCAAACCGCACTTTCGCCCTGGAGGGGACCCCCGCGGTTTCTGGAACGCCGAGGTCCTGGACCTAGCGGGGCCGGCGGGGTGGGTCGCGGCGTCCAGGCCTCGCCTCGGGGAAGGCGAGCGCGATAGCCCCCAAGAGCATTCCCAGGGCTCCCCCGGCCTGGCCGCGTGGTGGGACCCCGGAGGGCGCCGTCGGGCCTGCGCCCGTCAAGCTCTGGCCGGGCCCGCGGCCCCACCTGGCTCCCGGGGGGTTGCGGGGGCGTGACCCGGCGGCCTGGAGGTCACGGCGGCGCGTCACGGCGCCCGAGAGCCCGCCCCCGGCCCCGCCTCCCGCCCCCGGCCGGGTCCTTTTAATGGCGCGGCGCAGTGGTGCGGCGGGCTCTCCGGCGGCCCAGCGCAGAGGACGAGACGAACCAGCATGTCGGGGACCCGAGCCTCCAACGACCGGCCCCCCCACACAGGCGGCGTCAAGCGGGGGCGGCTGCAGCACGAGGCGGCGACCACCGGCTCCCGGGTGACCGTGGTGTTGGGCGCGCAGTGGGGGGACGAGGGCAAAGGCAAGGTGGTGGACCTGCTGGCCACGGACGCCGACATCATCAGCCGCTTCCAGGTGCGGGCCGGGCGCCGGGTCCCTCCCCCACCCGCCCAGTGAGCCCCCCTCCCCTCGGACCCAGACGGACCCTGTCCTCCCTGCCCTCCAGCCCTCCCGGGACACGCCTCCCCTCCCGAGACACCCCGGCCCACTCGCGCGCACACACCACCCACTCATAACCCCCTGCCACTCATGGGACCGCACGCTTCCCTCCCCCACTGCCTCCCCCAGGGACCCCGCCTTCCGCACCAGCCCCACCCCCCAGGGCAGTGGGCCAGGGGCAGAGCTATAAATACAAGTCGCTGAGTTGGGGACACCGGATCCTCAGGGGGTGGGGTGTGCCGGGGGTGTGACACTGGGCGCTGAAGTGTGGGGGGCGGGGACCCCAGATTCCCCGTGGTTTGAGGGCCACGGAGACACCCTCCCTTCCTGGTTCTGTCTGGGTCTGGGACGGGGCTGGCTGGCCACAAGGGGTCAGTGCACGCTGCGGAGGCTGAGTGCGCAGAGCCCAGAATGGGTGTGAGCAAGGCCCCTCTGAGAGGGGTGGCCCTGGAGGGTTCGCCAGGCAGAGGCAGAGGCAGAGGCCAGGGCAGGACCGCGGGCCAGGTCCTGAGGCAGGCAGAGCAGGGACAGGGGAGGGCGGAGCCTCGGACTTACGGCCGGGCGGACCCAGTGTCTGGCAGTGCCAGCCAGGAGGCCAGGCACAAGCTCTGTCTCCTGAGGGCCCAGGGCGGGGCCTCTGCCCGCTGCTGGCTGCTCTCTGCACCCCGTCTGTCCTGACTGCCACCGGGCAGTCCCTTGCGGCCCCGTGCCATGCTTGCTGCTGTGGGCTGACTCACAGCTCAGGGCACACAGGGGTCAGCTTTGGGGTGCGTGCATTGGCGCTGCCAGGTTTTGCAGCCACGGGTGGGAATGCTGCCAAAAATGAGGAAGGGATGCCCTCTGAGCTTCTCCTCCCTGGCTCTGTGGCCTCATTCCTGAGCTCCCGCCAGGTGGCCTGGGGATCCGGCGCCCCAGGGGAGACCGACATGCCGGGCTTTGGGGAAGACGCTGCCATCTGGACCACTCCTGCCTGACGCAGACAGTGGGTTCCTGGAAGGTGCTTCCTGGGGTGGTGAGAAGTCTCCTACCCTCTCTCTGCCCTAAGCCACGGCGGGCAAGTCCACTCCTCTCCCCTGGACCCTGCAGCCGGGTGCGTGGTTCATGCCCACTCCCCTCCCTCCCCAGCTCAGGGCATCCCCTCCTGGGGCCTGTCTGCTCCAGCAATGATGCCCAGGGCCCTCCGTGTGACCTGACAGCTCTGGTCAGCCTCACCCACCCGCCTGTGGCCGTCTGCCCTCCTCGAAGTGACCTCAGGGCTTTGCAGGTACCCGTGAGAGCCCTCATCTTGAAGCCATCGGGATGTCCTGGCTGTGGAGATGGTTCTGGAATGAGGCCCTCCCTGCTCTACCACCTGGGTCAGCAGGCCAGGCCCTGCCCTCTTCCATCGCTGGGACAGGACCAGCCAAGGGCAGAGCAGGCTGGAACCCCCCACCCACCTGGGGGGCCCCCTAGGCACCCTCTCCCCCACCCATGTTCTCCAGCTGACATCAGTACATTTCCACCTGCAGGCCTCTGCTCTGCAACCTGTGGGAGTAACCCCCGGCTGTCCTGGGAGCCCACTGTGGCTTCTCTCCAGCCTGCAAACAAGCCGGTGAGGTGGGGCCTCAGAGAACTTGAGCAGTTGGAATAAGTAGCACTTACGGGCCCTCACGTGGGCCACACCCGCATGGCAATGGCGCTGGGCGTCAGGGGCTGGCGCGGGGAGGGTCCAGCCCGTGCCCCGGAAAGGCTTCTTTTACTTAGAGCGTGTATGCGAGAAGCCCAGAGTCGTAACGTAACCTTCACACCGCACCTTGACCCCAGGAGCTGGTCCGAGCTCGGGAGCCAGGGGCCAGGGCAGCGGGCAGTGGAGCCACGTGCAAGGGGTGGCCTGGGCTGGGCCGGGCCCGCCTGGGCGGCTGCCTAGAAGGCTAAAACCGGCCAGCCCCAGTGGCCGGAAGGGTCCCCTGGCCTGTCGCCTGGGCCTGGGGCTGTCCTGAGTGGCAGCTGCTGCCCCCGTGGCTGCCCTGGTGCCCAGCTCTCATCTTGCCTCTGCCACCAGCGGGCCTGCCTTCCGTCTTGGCTCTGGTACAAGCGGGAAGCCCTTTGGTGGCCTTTGGCCACCTGGCTCACCTGGACTCGCTTTCCGCCTGCCCAGAGGCGGCCTGGGGCCAGAGCCACCCATGCCCCCAGCGGCCGCCCTCTTTTCTTCCCATCTCAGCGGTTGGGGGCCTGTGGTCAGCACCCCAAGACCCCCAAGACCTTCCTTAGGGTCCAGAGACTCCGGCCTTAGGCCCCTCCTGCTGTTTTCTTTGACTCTGGGACCCGTTTCCTGACAGCCTCCCCTCCCCCTGAACGGAGGGCGCGCAGCCCTGCCCTTCACCAGCAGCGGCCCTTCTGCAGCCTGGGCTGGTTCCCTTCTCTCCTCACTCCCAGCCCAGCCCCTTGGGCTCAGGGATGGCCACGCAGCCTCCCCCTCTCCTCTCTCTGGTTCAGATCCTGCCACAGCGCTGCAAGAGAGACCCCAGAGCCCATCTGTCAGCGGCCTCCCCGCGCTGGCACCTCGTGCCCCCTCTGCTGTTTGCACGGAGCGGCCGAGGGCTCCGCCCACTCCTGGGAGTCCCCGCACCTCCGCTGGGCTTCGGCTCTCCGTGTCTGCTGAGCGTCCTTCCTGCTGTTTTACATCCACCCCGCCCCCCACCCCCGTGGTCCAGATAGGAGCCTGAGAGCCCACACACCTGACCTGGCTGTCGGGCCTTGGCGCCAGCCCTCCTTCCATTCCCAGAGTTGCCTCCGTCAGCCTTTGGGCCCCCGCCCAGGACCCCGAGGCCTTTTCGCGCACTGGGCAGGGTTTCAGATTCCCCTCCTTCCAAGGGCAGTGAGACGGCCCGGCGTTTCCCTGGGAGAGCACCACCGTCAGTTCCCAGGGGCTGTGGCGATGGAAACGGCGCTCTCACTCGTTGGGGGCCGCGTCCTGCGGCTTGTTGGTGCTCTGGGTCCCCTCTCCCCGGGAGGGCGACTGGGAAATGCCTCACCTGGACCCCCAGGCTCGTCCAGGAGCCTCCGAGGGCAACAGAGAGTGGGGAAAACACCTGGTGTCGCTCCAGAAGCAGCCCCCCTTCCACACGTACACCCCCCGATGACACCGGCCCCCTGGCAGTGCTCCAGGGGGAGGCCCTCCGCAGGGTTTCCCGGTCCTTCGCAGCTGTGGGAACATGCACGTGGAGCCCACGCCCTCCGTCCTCCAGGCCTCACCCCAGTGCCTCATGGGACAGAGTAGCTCTGTTTGGGATGAGTGAATGAGTGGGTGAACGAATGAACGGCAGGAGGCTGCCAGCAGAGCGGACGCACAAGGAGCTGAGGACTGCCTGGGTGCGTGCACGCCATGCTTTCAGCCCGACCCTGGGGGTGGGGGGCAGTTCACAAAGGTCTCCAGCCGGAGAGCCGGCCCCTTGCTGCGTGCTGTGCGTGCCCGCAGCTCCTGCCCCGCCCATGGCCCCCCTCCAGGTGCGTGGGCGCAGCTTCACAGCCCGAGACATTGTCGCCCCGCCCTCAACCTCTGCTGTCTTTGTCCCCCCTTCCCTGGCCCCCAGAGAGGGTGACCCTGCAGAGGCAAGCAGGCTCAGGGCTGGTGAGACTCCCCGGTGGGTTGGCCTTGGCCCCATTCCTGTGTCCGTGAGCGAGAGAGCCCCCCTTTCTTAGATCCCTGCTGCCAGGGAGGCAGCCGGCAGGAGCACGCACCAGGGAGTTTGAGGGACCGGCCAGACCACAGGGGTGGCTTCAGCATCCCTGGGGACTCAGAGCTGTGCCTGACCTGAAGCTGCATCACGGAGGGGAGAACCTGGAGGCTGGCAGAGCCCTGAGGGTGCCCCTGGGACACAGACAAGGGGTGAGGCCAGCTCCAGCTCACTCTTGCGGGGCCCCGGGCATGGAGCTTCCAGAACCTGCCCACCCAGGGACGGGGGGGCAGAGCATCACCCGGGAGTGAAGGCCCTGCAGAGGCAGCCGGGCTGGGCCTGGGACCCGGACCAGCTCCCCCTCCAAGTGGTTTTCCAAATCAGGCCCCGCGTGGACTGCCGGCCCCCCGCCCGGCTCTCCCTGGGCCTTCAGGGCTGGAGCCTTAGGAGGGCTTGTGGGCTGTCCCTGCCCCGACCTCACCCCCTGACTGTGCAGCCAGGAGAGAGCAGACGGGGGTCTCTCTGGGGCGGTCACGGGGACCTTTGCAGAACTGCTGGGAGGTGCGCCCTGCGGGTCAGCAGACCCTGGGCTCAGCGTCCAGGGCTGGCTCACGTCCCTGGGAGCGGACTGTGACCTGATGCCTGGGCCCTGCAGCCGGCAGGGGTCATCTGCCTCCCACAGGCCCACGGTGGCCTGCGCCCGTTCCTAGGCGCTGGTGTTTACCCCAAACAAATGTGGGGTGTGCTCAGGCCAGCTGGCGTTGGCAGTGGGCACTCGAGAGCAGGGGAGGGAGGCGGGCTGTCTGGGCCCCCACAAAGGCAGGCAGAATGCGGCTGGCGGGGGGGGGGTGTCTGGCATACGGGGAGAGCATCTGCAAGCTGCCATCTGGTCTAGCCTGGGCTCTGCTGCAGACTCCCTTCTTGGGACCTCAGTTTCCCCATCTGTCAAAGGAGGCCACGCACCGCGGGCTGACCCACCTACGGTGGGAAACCTGACCCTGGGTGTGAACTCCGCAGAGAACCTTCACGTGAGGGACTCACTGCACGTGTACCGAGGCAAGGGCAGAGCCAGGACGGGGGTCTCGGGGGGTGGCACAGTTGACCCCCAAACCCGGGGCCCGTCAGTCACGGTGACTGATGGTCAAGGCCGAGCCCACCACCCTGCTCCCCCGCCCCCCACGCCTCGTCAGCACCAGCCCCCTTCCCTCCCGCAGCCCCTCTGGGGTCCCTTCCCTGTCTCCCTCCGTGGCGGCCCCCGCGGTTCACCCCCCAGCACAGTCTGCACCCAAGCCCCCCGTGGCCTGACACTGCCTGCCCGCCCTTGCTCACAGGGCGCCCCCTCCTTGGCCCCCAGGCCCGCCCATCGTGCCCTTTGCCCTGCTCCCCCGTCATTCGTTCAGAGCCTGCGCGCAGTTCCCGCAGCCAACCACCTGGCTTGGGGCACCCGGGGAGGCGGCAGGCTGGCCTCCAGCCACTGTCGGCTTTCGGGGGGGGCGGCTGAGCCGTGGGACCCGCGCAGCAGGGCCTCGGGCATGCACAGCAGCATCGCAGTGACGCCAGGAGTCAGTCAGAGGCAGACCCACCCCAGTCCTCCAACCCCCATGTCAGGCCAGACAGGCCTCCCCACGTGTGCTGGACAAGCGGAATGCTAGGGTGTCTGGGGACCCCCGTGGAAGGGGCTCCTGGCCGGGCCGTGGTGGGGCCGTCTGGCACAGATCGTGGCCGAGCCCCAGGGTGAAAGGGGTATTGTGGGTGAGGTTGGCCTCTGGCCCCACTTCTTAAATTACCCGGGGGTGCAGTGAGGTCCAGGAGGAAGAGGCCCTGGCCAGGTCTCCTGGCGCCTGGGCCCCCAGCCTGGGCCATTTTGGTGGTGGGGGGGGCGGGAGACACGTACGTTTCATCCAGCCCCAGCCTGAGGAACAGGTGCTCCTGGCGGGAGGGGGCCGCCCTCATTCAGCCCTGCCTGGAAGGGGCAAGGAGAGGCCTGGTGTGGGGGGAGCCCCACCCTGCCGGGCCCTGCGGAGGCGGGGCTGGAGCGCTCACGGCCAGCAGCCACGGCCCCTCCACGAGACTGGAGGACAGTGGGGTGTGGAGGGGTGGAGGGCGGAGCCCCCCCCCCCCCCCCCCCCCCCCCCCCCCGTGCAGAGCCTCCGCAGAGAGGCGTGTGCGCCTGCAGGAGATTCAGCTGGGAAGGTGGAGCCGGACGAGGCTCCGAGGCTCTGGGGACAGAGCGGGCCCCACAGGGCAGGCCCACGGCCTCTGGCAGCAGCCGGAATGTGCCCCTCCCCAGGCCCTGCTCACTGGCTCTGGGGGCGCACGTGCTGGGCCCCACGCTGTGCGCTAGTGGCCGGAACTGGGACTGGAGGCCGGCGCCTGGCTCCCCCGACTCAGCCCCACCAGCCTCAGAGTGGTTTTTCCCTCATTATTCTTATATGGGAGACACAGGCCCCAGGGAGGGTCCCTGCTGAGGGGGTGAGGGGCCCTGGCCCTGCTGGCCTGTGCCAGCACCCAGTCCCCTCACCCGGCCCCAGAAGGGCTGTGCTGCCTGGCCCGCCCTCTGCTTCCCTGGAGCTCGGGCTGTGTGGCAGCAACGGCCGTGGGGGCCCGAGTTTGCTTCCCGGGATGGTTGGGCCCCCTCATTCCTGCATCAGAGGACGGACCCCCAGAGGGACTCACGGGCAGGGCGGGCAGGGCTGAGTGTGTCCGCAGCTTCGGGGGCTGCACTGGCCAGCCTCCCTAGAGCATCAGCACGTGATGGTCCTGGGTGTGGGCCAGCCCCTCTCTTGGACCCAGTCCCCTGGCCAGGCCCCTTCACCCCATCCCAGGAGCAGGGCCCTAACCCAGCACCCCAGACGTGCATCAGAGCCGACCACTGGACCAGACTCCCCAAGTCCAAGCGTGGACGGCATCTCACACTCCTTGGGAGACAGGACCACCACCCCGGGCAGCCCAGAGGGGTCTCCTGAGCGCCTGCATTTAGAGCTGCCTGGAGTGAGGCCGGTTGCTGGGCAGGCCTTCCCAGGGTGGGTCCAAGCCCCCGGGCTCCTGGATGCTGAGCCAGTTTGTTTTCTGTCCGCAGGGGGGCAACAATGCTGGCCACACCGTGGTGGTGGACGGCAAGGAGTACGACTTCCACCTGCTGCCCAGCGGCATCATCAACACCAAGGCCATGTCCTTCATTGGTGAGTGCCCGCCCCGCCCCACCCCAGTCTGGGCTCCTGAGTGTGTGAGCAGGACAGACCTGGGACGTCATCCAGCCCAAGGGACCGGTGTGAGGCCTGGATGCAGCCGGAGAGCTGGGCTGGACCCCCGCCCCCCCGCGCTGCCCTGCCCAGCATGGGGAGCAGGTGCTCCTGGCCAGGAGGGAGAAACCTGCTCAGCCGGGGCCTTGGCCCTGGGCCAGGAGGTTCAAGGTCCCAGCCTCGAGGGGCAGCCCTCGCAGAGGCCTCTGATCCAGGACCTGTCCTCAGAGCCCCTCCCGGAGCCCAGGACCCCACCCAGCCTGGGCCAGAGGGAGGGAGAGTGCAGGAGGCTCCTCTGAGCGCTCAGACGCCTGCAGTGTGTGTGTACAGGCCTGTGTGCCTGGGTGTGAGTGAGCGCACGTGCGAGTGTGCATGTGTATGAGCGTGCGTGCGTAGGTGCGTGAGCGTGTGCGTGCGTGCGGGTACCGCGCATGCGTGCTCTTGTGCGTGTCCTTAAGTGCGCGAGAGCGGGGTCGGGCGTGGCCCCCGCTGCGTCGCAGGAGGCGGGCGGTCTGTGCAGGGAAGCTGTTCCTGGCCTCCCCTCGGCCCCTTCCCATCGCCTTCTGTTGCCCACCCTGCCGTGGGACACGCTCTGGCAGCTTCTGGTACTTTTCCTTCTGGCTCTTTCCACGACTGGGCAGGCCCACACTCGTGACTTATCTGCCCCGCCCCTTCGCCGGCTGGGAAGGTGGGAAGCCGGGGTGCCGCGGCAGGTGTGTGCCCAGCGGTGGCAGAGGCTCTGCCCCCAAGCGTGAGCCCAGGGACACGCGGCAGGGGGGCCGCAGGGGCAGTGGTCAGTCAGGCTGAGCTGGAGGAAAGGGTCTCCCGGAGCCTCCGCCGTGGCTGCAGACCGGGCCCCAGCAGTGGATGAGGACGGGGCAGCGAGGACGCCAGCTCACCCGGGACCCCACGCCCAGGGGCCGGGGCTTTGCTGCAGGAAGCTGCTCAGCGCCAGCCTCGGTGGCTGGGCCCCGGGCCCCTCTGGGGGGAAACGAGGCCAAGGAGGCACCGCTCCACCAGGGGGCGCTCTGCCCGGTCTCGGAGGAGCTGGGGGGCGTGGGGGGCAGCCGTCACCGGGGAGCACGGCCTAGGGCCCAGCGCGGCGGTCGGCGCGGCCAGACGGCGGCGGCGGGAAGCCGCTCAGCAAGGGCAGAGCGAGCTGGCCCACACACAGCTGCGCCTCCAGCCCGGGTCGCTCCCCCAGGCCAGGCCACGTGGTCGTTTCAGTACTCGTGGCATTTAGGTGACCTTTTGTGCGCGGCGTGGCTTGCGTCATCTCTGAGTCGCTTCCGTCTGGACCCGCGTCCTGTCTCTCTTGGCCAGTCCCGGTACTCGGGGGCCAGGCCCCTCCCAGGAAGGCAGCGGGGGGCCCTGCCCAGCTGGGCTTGGTCTTAGGGGAAGGGGCTGGCGTTGGCTTTAGCCCGGGCCCGCGGTGGCCTCGTGACCTTGGTGAGCCCCTTCTTTCCCTGGCCTCAGCCTCCGCCCTCTGTAGACCCTACTTCAGTTTTACGTGGATGGGGAAGCCTGGCTCCCCCAAGGCCCTGCTTGGGTCCCAGGAACGGCCAGAGGCTGCATTTCTCCGCACCTCCTGCTTTCCCATTTCCATGCCACTTAAATAAAACACAACAGCTTTACCGAGGTATAATTTACGTACCACGAAGGTCACTCCTGTGAGGATACAATTGTACATCCATCACGATTCAGTTCTAGAACGTTTTCCTCCCCCTGGGGAGTTTCCCCTCGCCCCTCCCACCCCACCCCCGACAACCACTGATCTGCTGTCTCTGTAAATGCTTCATGATGGCTTTTGTTTTGTTTTGACTGTTTTCTTTACCGTGATAAAATGTACATAACATAAATTTACTATCTTAGCCATTTTTAATTGTACAGTTCGGTAGCGTTAGTACATTCACGTTGTTGCGCAGCCTTCACCACCATCTGTCTGCAGAGCTGTGTCGTCCCCCTAAACGGGAACTCTGTCCCCGTTAAATACTCACTCCCCCTTTCGCCCTCCAGCCCCTGCCCCCAGCATCCTACTTCCTGTCCCTCTGAGTTTGACTTTTCTATGGACCTCATACACGTGCGTCATACACGACGTGTCCTTCAGCGTCTGGCTTATTTCACTTTGTATCCTTGAAGTTCATCTGTGTTGCCACCTGTGTCTGAATGCTCTTCCTTTTTAAGGCTGGATAGTATCCCCGTCATGTGAATGAACCACATTCTTCTGTTGAGGGACGCCTGGGTTGCTTCCCCATCTTAGCTATTTTGAACGATGCTGCAATGAACATGGGAGTGCGAGTTTCATGCTGGTTTTGTTCTTGTTTATTTTTAAAATAGGCTTTTTTTTTCTTTCTTTTTTTTTTTTGGCGGTACACGGGCCTCTCCCGTTGCGGACCACAGGCTCCGGACGCGCAGGCCCAGTGGCCATGGCTCACGGGCCCAGCCGCTCCGTAGCATGTGGGATCCTCCCGGACCGGGCACGAACCCATGTCCCCTGCATCGGCAGGCGGACTCTCAATCACTGTGCCACCAGGGAAGCCCTATTTTATTTTTTAAATTAACTTATATATTTTTGGCTGTGTTGGGTCTTCGTTGCTGCGCGCGGGCTTCCTCTAGTTGCGGCGAGTGGGGGCTACTCTTTGTTGATGTGCGCAGGCTTCTCATTGCGGTGGCTTCTCTTGTTGTGGAGCGAGGACTCTAGGTGCACGGGCTTCAGTAGTTGTGGCACGTGGGCTCTAGAGCGCAGGCTCAGTAGTTGTGGTGCGTGGGCTCAGTAGTTGTGACTTGCGGGCTCTAGAGCGCAGGCTCGGTAGTTGTGGCGCACGGGCTTAGTTGCTCCACGGCATGTGGGATCTTTCCGGACCAGAGATTGAACCCAAGTCCCCTGCATTGGCAGGCGGATTCTTAACCACTAGGCCACCAGGGAAGTCCCTGTTTTTGTTTTTAGATTTTTTTTTTAATGTGGACCACTTTTAAAGTCTTTATCGAATTTGTCAATGGTATTGCTTCTGTTTTATGTTTTGGTTTTTTGGTCATGAGGCATGTGGGATCTTAGCTCCCTGACCAGGGATTGAGCCCGCACCCCCTGCATTGGAAGGTGAAGTCTTAACCGCTGGACCGCCAGGGAAGTCCCTGTGCTGTTTTAAACGTAAGTCCCACGCGCCCGTGATACGATTCAGTCTTGTGTCTGTGCGTTGCAGGCAACGGAGTGGTTGTCCACTTACCAGGCTTGTTCGAAGAAGCAGAAAAGAATGAGAAGAAAGGTAGGTCCGCGTCCCCGCAGACCCGCCCCGCTCAGGACACGTGCATGTCCCCAGTGGCCAAGTTGCCGGGTGGCTCGCCATGTGGTTTCTCCTGAGGGCGGCGGCAGGTGAGCGGGTGGGGCGGCTTCCACGGCTGGCCGCCTGCCCGGGCCTGCTGGCTCTGCCTGTGCAGGAAGCTGGGAGCGGGCAGTCCAGAGGCCCCCAGCTCTGGCTTCAGGCCACAGCCTCGGTGTCACAGGGAAGCTTTCACGACACCGGGGACGGGTGGCACTGGGAGATAAAGACCAGGCTGTCCAGGAAGGAGCCCTGGAACCAGGAATGATGACCCTGATGTCCGGCTGGGACTGGGGACCATCGGGCCGACTGTGCGGCGGGCGGGGAAGAACGTGGTCCCTGGGGGCTGCTCAGGGGCAGGAGGCTGGCAGGCGGTGACTGAGGCCACCAGCCAGGCCTCTGGGCAAGTGGGAGCCCAGTGGTCGTTTAGAGGCAAGCTGATGACCCAGCAGCCCTGAGAGGCCGTGGAGGAAGCACAGCCTCGGCCTCAGGGCTCAGTGCAGGCAGGAAAAGAGCGAGTGGGGACCTGGCCCTGGGACGCGGGCACCGGGATGTGCCGGGACGGAGACCCCACGGGGAGACAGGCTCGCCCATGGGGACGTGCGTGGACGTCCCCCGGGGGAGGGCCCGCCACTAACCAGAGGTGACTCTGTGGCCCGTGGCCAAACACGTGCCGTGTCCGCAGGCCTGAAGGACTGGGAGAAGAGGCTCATCATCTCTGACCGGGCCCACCTCGGTAAGTCTCAGGCCCTCCCTGCCCACCTGAGAGTGACGCCCCCATCCCCACCATGGCCTGGGGCTCCCCCACGCCTTCTCCAAGGGCTTCCGGGGGTGCCAGGTCGGGATCACTGCCCCCACTGGCAGGTGGGGAGATTGAGGCCCGGGGGACCCCAGTGCGTCCCCGGAGGCCCTGTAACCGTCTGTCTCTCCCACTCGTGGTGCCCCCGCCGGCCCGGCCGGCAGTGTTCGATTTTCACCAGGCGGTGGATGGGCTCCAGGAGGTGCAGAGGCAGGCCCAGGAGGGCAAGAAGTGAGTAGCGCGCGTGCTCAGCTCGTGGCCCTCGAGTCCACGGATGGAGAGCTGGGGGCGTGTGGGGTGGGGGGCGTGCGTCCACCCGAAGCCCCCGAGGACGGTGCCCGTCGGTTCACCCCAGTCCTCCCTGGCACTGAAGCCCGAGCGAGCCGCCTCTCCCTGGGGCCTCGCCGTCCTCCCCGGCTGCCACCCCGCGGAGCGCCCATGCCGCGTCGCCTGCCGAGCCCCCCACCCCTGCTGGGATCGCCAGCCAGCCTTGACCACAGCTCTGTCACAGCACCCCGTCCTGCCCACCGGCTCTCGGTGGCCGGTCACTGCTTCTGCAGAGATGTTTATGAGAAGGTGCCAGGGACGGTTCTCAAAGCCGGGACAGGGACACACTGGGCCAGAGTGCTGCCTCCCACACACACGTGCACACGCGCCTGCACTGCCCGCGTTCACACTCCGCACACGCTCGTCCACAAGTGCACACGCATGTACACACGCGTGTACCACACACAGCCACACACATCCACAGCGGCGCACGCACGTCTACGCGCAAACGTGCACGCGCCACATGCACTCACACATGGCACACGCTCATCCACAAGTGCACACGTACGTACACACGCGTGTACCACACACAGCCACACACATCCACAGCGGCGCACGCACGTCTGCGCGCAAACGTGCACGCGCCACATGCACTCACACACGGCACACGCTCATCCACAGGCACACGCGTACGTGCGCAGGTGTACGCGCCGCACACATCCCACGCTGCACGTGCTCATACACAGGTGCGCGCACACACCCATAGGAGCACATGTGCTCACAAACATGCACACGCGCACACAGGGCTTGGGCACATGCAGGTAGCAATGCTGAGCCTGGCTGGGCCGTGGCGGGCAGAGAGTACAGGACGGGCACAGCTGGGTTCCGGTCCCGGAGCAGCAGCCTCCGTGCCAGGCGAGAGGGAAGCCAGGGCAGAAGGCAGACGGGCCGGGAGGGCACCACTGGGCACTGGGCTTCAGAGCGGGGGTAAGGGAGGGTCAGGGCTGGGACTCAGAGCCGCGTGCCCCCACCGCAGCCCCGGGTCCCTGGAAGCTGGCCACGTGAGGCGTCCTGTGGTTCTCATGGCCGTCCCAAACCCCCGGGTGCTGCTGCTGGGAGGGACCCTCACATGTCACCCAGCTCAACCTTGATTTATGGGGCTGGAAACTGAGGCCTGAGGGGCTGGCCAGGGAACCCGCATTCACAGCCTGTGGCCTGTCTTTTAGCATCGGCACCACCAGGAAGGGGATTGGACCGGCCTACTCGTCCAAGGCGGCCCGCACGGGGCTCCGCATCTGTGACCTCCTGTCGGACTTCAGCGAGTTCTCCACCCGGTACCTGACCTGCCCGTGACCCCAGGGTAGCCTGGCTGGGGAGGTGGGCGCAGGGCTCCAGGGGGCGGGGGGTCTCAGTCATTGTCGCTTCTGCAGATTCAAGAACCTGGCCCATCAGCACCAGTCCATGTTCCCCACTTTGGAAATCGACGTCGAAGGTCAACTCAAAAGGCTCAAGGTAGAGCTGGGCGCCTCAGCATCCAGGCAGACCCCGCCGACTACCCGTGCACGTTCACGCAGCGCGCCTGTCGCGTTATCACAGTTTGCCTGGGCTCGGGGGCCGCGGGCCTCCCGTGGGAAACCCCTGGCCAGCCGTGCTCACGGTCTCAGGAGGCCGGGGGCTCACTACTGGCCCGGCCCCTCGCCTCCTCTCTGAGGAAACTGCCCCAGATGCGCTGGGGGACGGAGGCCGACCCTGTCTGTCTGGGGCAGGAGCAGGCGGGAGACAGGAGGATGTCAGTGCAGAGCCCTTCTGGAAGGTTCCAGGGCTGGGACCCCAGCTCCTCCAGCCTCGTCGGGGGCTGTAAATGTGGCAGGGCGGGATGAGCGGGGATATCTGCAGACCGAGCCCCTCGCTGGGCAGGAATGTGCTGGAAAAGAGAGGCTGTGGGGGGGGGGACCAGAGCTGGGTGGACCCCCTGGTTCCTGCACCCTCCCCCTTCCCCCAGGGCTTCGCTGAGCGGATCCGACCCATGGTCCGAGACGGCGTTTACTTCATGTACGAGGCGCTGCATGGCACCCCCAAGAAAATCCTCGTGGAAGGCGCCAACGCAGCCCTCCTCGACATTGACTTTGGTACGTCCCGGCCACGTCCCCACAAACCCCGCCTTTCAGAGACAGGCGTGGTGCGGCCTCCCTCCACGGCCACGCTGCTGGCTGTGCCCGGGAAGCGTACCACCCTCGTTTCCCTGGCTTCAGCCGAGAGGGGAGAAGGGAGAAGCTGGGCTGGAGGGGAGAGAGGGAGGGAGGGAGAGAGAGACCGGCAGGGCCACAGCTGCCCCATGTGGGCCTCTGTCCACCTGGTCCCCGACCCAGGGACACGCCAGCACCGAGGCCGCAAGGCGCAGGCAGGGGAGGCACGCGCTGTCCAAACCCGAGCGACGCTCTCCTTCCCCTGCCACCCCAGCTCATACCCACCACGCCCTGTGCCAGCCACTCCCCCGGGATGGTCCCCCTGGAGACCCTGCCAAGCGGGGGGGACCCCTCGGCCCCGGTGATCTGCGGGGTGGGGGCCTGACCAGCTGTCTCACAGGGACCTACCCCTTTGTGACGTCATCCAACTGCACGGTGGGCGGCGTGTGCACCGGCCTGGGCATCCCCCCCCAGAACATAGGCGAGGTCTACGGCGTGGTTAAGGCCTACACCACACGCGTGGGCATCGGCGCCTTCCCCACCGAGCAGATCAACGTGAGTCCCAGCCCCGCGGGATCGCGTGGGCACCCGCTTGAGGGGACCGGGGAGGCTAAAGAGATGCACGGAGCTGCCGCTCCAGCCCCGTCCCGCGCCGTGTGGCCGTACACGGCGGAGCCCCTCGGCTTGGGAAGGGCACCAAGAGCTGTGTCTCCACTCCACCCTCAGGGGCACAGGCCACCTTCGTCCCTGGGGGCCTGAGCCCGCCTGGGTTTTGGTCTGAGCCACGCTAGAGCAGGGCCAGAAGCACCGCCCCCGCCCCGCCCAGCAAACTGCTCTCCAGCCTCGTGGGTGTTTCTGGAAGCTCAGGACACCGCTGGCCTTCCTCTCACCTGGCCTTGTGCCCCCATGGCCGGCGAGCACCCGAGACTCTCGTTTTGGGCCGATGTCTGAGAGCCAGAGTGGGAAGGGGCTTGAATGAGGCGCAGGGATGGGGATAGGGATCCCTGAGAAATAAACACACACCTGCCCGAGGCTCAGCTGCAGGGCCAGGTCAGTCCACCCTCACCTGCCCACGAGGCCCGGAAGGAGGCGCTGGTCAGCGCGGCCCTGCCTGTGGGGGCCTCAGCTGGGGCAGGTGTGCCGGGGACCCGGGACCGGGGAGGCAGGCGTGAGGAGGGGGTGGTCGTCAGGGGCTGCGGGAGGGTCGGAGGGGAGGGCAGAGCAGATGATGGTGAGTGCCAGGCGGCCGGGCACAGGCTCCCTTTCCCGTGGCACCGGGGCCCTCCCTGTCCCCGCGCAGGAGATCGGGGACCTGCTGCAGAGCCGCGGCCACGAGTGGGGGGTGACCACGGGCAGGAAGAGACGCTGTGGCTGGCTGGACCTGATGATCCTCAGATATGCCCACATGGTCAACGGATTCACCGCGTGAGTGGCGCTGCTGGCACGTCTGCTGCTGAGCCCAGCGGGTGCCCGTCCACCCTGGGGTCCGTCCCTGAGTCCCCAACACCATGGGAGCAGGGGAGCTGGGCGTCGGGGCTCAGGGCCACCGTATCCCCACGCAGGGGGATGTCACCCAAGGGAGACCCTTCTCCACGGCGAGGCCACAGTGGGGTGACGTGGAGGCCCAGGCAGGGCGCCTTGGAGCTGGCCCTGTGGTCAGTTCCCGCAAACCCCCAGGGTGATACTGGGCTCCTAAGAAGGGGGGCGGAACAGACCGCCATCAGGAGAAGCCACGCTTGAAGCTCGCGAGGCCCCGCAGAGAGGCCGCAGTGGGGTGCAGCCTGCGCTGGGCCTGGAGGGCAGCCGGCCGGGTTTGCAGCCCCTCGGGGGCCTCCGCAGGTCCCCCCTCTCTGGAGCCCCGCTCTGCGAGGCTGTGGACAGGAGGGTGACCCCGAGGGTGCCGGGAGCAGGAGTCCCCCTCGTCTTGAAGTGCATCCCCCTTGGGGGGCAGGGCGGCCCCCACAGGGCCCCCGAGACCGACGAGGCAGCCGGGCTGCCGTTGGTGACAGTTGTGGTTCTGGCGGCTCAGACCTTGCCCTGGGAAATGAGGGGCTTCGTGCAAACGGAGGACTTGCTGCTTCCTCCCCAGAAAGACGGGCCAGGGTGCGGGGTGCACACTTGTCACAGCGCATGGCCCACGAGTTAACCACAGCCGCGCTCGGTGTGTGTGGGCTGGCTGTCCGCGGGAGGCACAGGGACGAAGTGGCCGAGGACACGGCGTCCGTGGTCCCCGGGCCGCAGTCCTCCTGTGCAAAACGGGGAGATGCAGCCTCCCGGGGCCCCAAGGGCAACGGCCCAGCCCAGGTCAGGGCAGTGGCCCCGCGCACGGTGGCCCACGTGGGCTCGGGAAGCCCAGGGACACCCACCCAGAGACCCTTGAGGCCTGGCCGTGCCAGAGATGAGAAAAGGAAGGGGAGAAACTTGCATGAAGCCCGGGCTCCCTGGCCCTGGGCAGATGGTGCGGGAGACCCTCAGGGGTGGACGATGTCGTAGGCATCGGTGGTCTCGGCCCAGGCTCGGGGTCTCCCGGGTCAGAGCGGCGTGGACGGGCACAAGGCTCACACGCCCAGACCCTCAACGCGGCCGTGAGAAGGGTAGAAAGGACACGGCCACCAGACCGGGGTCCCCTGGGTGCTCAGGGCCAGGTGGGCCGGGCGGCTGGAGCTGGGCGCCAGCCTGGCCATAGGCGGCCTTCTCCATTCTCCTCTCGATTCCTGGCAAGTAGAGGAGAAGCGAGGGGTGGAGCCCAGGCAGGAGAAATGACGGCGTAGCTGAGCGCGCCTCGGCTTCTCGCCTGGTTTTGGACAGGCTGGCCTTAACGAAGCTGGACATCCTGGACGCCCTGGACGAGATTAAAGTCGGCATCGCGTACAAGCTCAGTGGAAAGCGGATCCCCTACTTCCCAGGTGCGAGCACGGCGGCTTTCCTGTCCTTGGCCTGTCTCGCGGGACCTGGGAACAGACGGGACCCGTGGTTTCTGGGGCCAGGGGACAGGGTGTATGTGTCAAACACGCGGGGTGAGCGCGTGTCTGCAAGACTCATCCCGCTTCTGTGTGTGGCAGGTTCTCCCCCCGATGGGAGGCCGGGCCGGGCCTCAGGGCAGCTGCCAGGCATCCATGGTCTGGCAAAGGCCCAGAGGGACCCTCAGGCGCCCGGGGTCAAGGCCCACCTCCCGGGAGCTGGGAACTCACCGGAAATAGCCCACGTCAGGTCTGGACGCTCAAAGCTCTGGGCAGATAGGAAGATGATTTTGACCTAAGAAAACATACGTTTTTGGTTAAACTCTTTAAGGTCGTAACTGGAGTTTCTGTGACCAAGCAAGCCTCCTTTCTTTGAAAAAGCGTAAAGGCAGTGCTGTTTTGCTGGGGTCACAGTTACCGGTGCATCTGCACCGGGGTCACGTGACCCCACCCTCACCAGTGGCCGCGGGCGAGCTGCCCCCCCCCCGCTACCCCGCCCCCGGCACACGTGTACACCCGCCAGCAGCGGCAGCTGTGGGAGCCCCGTGCGTCCTCTCGGCCCGTGTGCCCCGGCCCTGCGGACCCTGAGCTTCGAGAGGGCGCGGCAGGATTGTGGCGTGACCCTGTGACCCCAGGGGAGCACATCCAGGGCCCTTGCAGTGGATAGCTCCTTGCAGCGTCTTCTGATAATAAGGGGTGGTTGGTGTCTGCTGTAGCCCCGGAGTCCCCTCCAAGTGGGGTCCCTGCCCTGAGGAGGGGGGTGTAGGTCCTTTAGGACCTCTTGACACTTCAGGACCCTAGATCCCCTTAGAATTTCCAAGCGGGGGCCTCGGAGCTCCTCTGATGATCGCTGTGGAAGTTGCAGCAGAGCACGTAGTGAATCCGTGTCCAGGGTGGCGTGTCCCCTGGGCTGGAAGGGGTACAGCCAGTGTCCGAGAACCACCCCCACCCCCTGAGTAAACCAAGCAGGGCGGCTTGCCTTCCCCGCCTCTGAGCCCTGGGGCAAGCGGACCCCAGGCTGGGGGTCCCGGGCCCGTGGCCCAGCAACTGTCCACGGACCGTGGTTCACGCGTGCCCTGCGTGTCTCCAGCCAACCAGGAGATTCTGCAGAAGGTGGAGGTGGAGTATGAAATTCTGCCTGGGTGGAAAGCGGACACTACGGGTGCCAGGAAGTGGGAGGACCTGCCCCCACAGGCCCAGAGCTACATCCGGTTTGTGGAGAACCACGTTGGAGTGGCAGGTGCGTGCCCTGAGCCCTGGCTGCCCCCTCTCCCCGCCGCGCCCTGGGCTGAACCTCCCCTTTCCCTTTCAGTGAAATGGGTTGGTGTTGGCAGATCCAGAGATTCGATAATCCAGCTGTTTTAGACAAAGACAGAGCTGATGCCAGCAGGCCACGTCCACGCCAGCAGCCACAGCAGTGTTCTTTCCGCAGCCAGCAAAACCAACGCCGTAAACAAAGAGATCTGAAAACTATTTACTTTACTTTTATATTTCTCTTTAAACCTTCAACTCCACCTGCTAATTTCTACAGCAACTTTAAACATCTGAAAACCAGCGTTGGGTACATTTTTTAAAATCCTGCTATTTCAAATGAGCCGAAGCGCTCAAAACAGAGACCTTTTGTGGCACGTGAATTGTCACATGGTTGTATGCCCGGTTGGAGCAGTTTAGTAATAAATCTGACAGCCGCTGAACAGCAGTTAGCAGTGCATGGTTTGTTCTGACTTTGTCGTCGTCGTTGTGACTTTTCAACGCTGGAAGGCGCCACTTTGCCGCATCAGCAGTCTGGGTGACACACATTTCCTTTTGCTTTTTAATAAATTTATTTATTTATTTTTGGCTGCGTTGGGTCTTCGTTGCTGTGCGCGGGCTTCCTCTAGTTGCGGCAAGTGGGGGCTACTTTTCGTTGCGGTGCGCGGGCCTCTCATCGCGGTGGCCTCTCGTTGCGGCGCGTGGGCTCTAGGCACGTGGGCTTCAGTAGTTGTGGCACGTGAGCTCAGTAGTTGTGGCTCGCAGTCTCTAGAGCACAGGCTCAGTAGCTGTGGCGCACGGGCTTAGTTGCTCCGCGGCGTGTGGGATCTTCCTGGACCAGGGCTCAAACCCGTGTCCCCTGCATTGGCAGGCGGACTCTTAACCACTGTGCCACCAGGGAAGCCCTGACACACATTTTCGTGTCATGAAGCCAAGCCGTGAGTTTGCTCAGACCACAAAATGCAAACAGCCCAGGGGAGAGAGACCACGGGCATTAAACAGGTTTTCCAGAACTAAACACTTCAACAGATTCACCCTAGCGCCCTGAGCCCTTCCCCGCAACCATCAGTCCCCTCCATTTCGGTGGAACAGCCACTGGCCCCATCCCTCTTGAGTCCCATGGGCTAGGAAGCCACTTCTCAACTGGCTGAAGCTGCAAAGAGCCTACTGTAGTCTGTGCTCAACCAGAAGCTGAGTGGTAGCTTCCTTAACCCTTCACAGTTTGGGGTAAGTTTAGAAAAATAACAGGTCTTTTGGTATCGTTCCAGAGAGGGAAGGGATCATACATATGGAGAGACCTAGAGTCTGCCGGGCTTAAATCCTAGGTTTTTTAAAAAAAACTATTTATATATTTATTTTTGGCTGCGTTGGGTCTTCGTTGCTGCGCGCGGGCTTTCTCTAATTGCGGAGAACGGGGATTACTCTTTGTTGCAGTGCGCCGGCTTCTCATTGCGGTGGCTTCTCTTGTTGCGGAGCGCTGGCTCTAGGCACGTGGGCTTCAGTAGTTGTGGCTCGCGGGCTTATTTGCTCTGCGGCATGTGGAATCTTCCCACACCGGGGCTCGAACCTGTGTCTCCTGGGTTGGCAGGTGGATTCTTAACCACTGCGCCACCAGGGAAGCCCTAAATCCTAGCTTTTTAGAGATGAGGATGCTAGCTGGGTTCACTGACATTGGGCCCCTGCCAACTCGGCTTGCTTCCCATGGACCCTGCCGACCCCGGGCGGTTCCGCAGGGTCCGGTGTCACCGGCTTGCACCACGGAGTCCCAAACTCATGTGACAGCACGCTGGGTGAAAGGGCCACAGGTTGGGTGTGTGGCTTCACACGCGCCAGCCAACTTTTCCAAACAGTGCCGAGAACGGCCTTCAGCAGTCTGAAAGATGTCAGGGGCGTGCGTGTGGACGAGCTTCCCCGGGCAGCAGCGCTACAGGCGAGAAGCGTCAGAAGAAGCTGATCTTGGAGTTTCCCAAGAATTATTTCCTTCCACCACAGAGCAAGCAGGAGGAGAGGAGAGGCCAAAGACCGGTCGAGTTCTTAAGGAAAGAGGAGGTGGGCCCCGAGCTCTCCTCCCTGCCCCCCGGGGATACTGTGCTTCTGACCCGATGGCCATCCTGCTACACAGAGGGGCACACGCTTTGGGCAATCAACCAGAGAAGGCATTTTCCAAAGAAATCGTTCCATTCTGCATAAAAAGCTGCACTCCTGGTTTGGCAAGCTCAACCTGCAATTTAAATTACAAAGCTGGGGCTTCCCTGGTGGCGCAGTGGTTGAGAATCCGCCTGCCGATGCAGGAGACACGGGTTCGTGCCCTGGTCCGGGAAGATCCCACATGCCGCGGAGCAACTAAGCCCGTGAGCCATGGCCGCTGAGCCTGTGCGTCCGGAGCCTGTGCTCCGCAACGGGAGAGGCCACAACAGTGAGAGGCCCGCATACCGCAAAAAAAAATAAAAATAAAAAATAAATTACAAAGCTGCAAAAAGCCACTATATTATGTAGTAGCTGCTAAATTCTCCACTCAAATACAAGTTGTTCCTTCCTTTGATCTCTGGACAAAATCTTGGGGAGGCAGCCCCAGGCAATGTCTCTGAGTCTCTGCAGGTGTTTTACAAGGTGAAAAGACACCAGTTTGGAGGGGAACTCACTCTTCCCTGTGGCACCAGCTTCCTCACTGCCACGTGGCCCACGGGTGGGAGGCTCTGTCCTCTGGGCTGGGTTAGGACAGACAGCCCCCTTTTTCTCAGTATCGGATGTTGTGAGGGTCTGAGTAATTACAATAAGGTGCTGTCTCTTCTTTGCACCAATAACAGCCCCATTGTAGACGAGCTCACAGTGGTCTCAGGTCAATACGTGGATAAAAGACAAGTAAGTGATTTGATAACGTTGTTTGATAAAACGTGTTTTTTCAGGGACTTCCCTGGCTGTCCAGTGGTTAAGACTGTGCTTCCACTGCAGGCGGCAAGGGTTCGACCCCTGGTCGGGGAACTAAGATCCCATATGCCGCGGGGCGCGGCCAAAATGTAAAAAAAAAACAAAAACAACAAAAAAGTGTTTTCCCAAACACTTTGGAAAGCTGCCGGTTTGCTCAGAAGTTTAACATTCATCTACCTTACCATCAAGCCATTCCACTCCTAGGCACTGACCCACAACAAATGACCACGAATGTACAGGAAAAGCCTTAGATGAGAACGTTCCCAGCAGCTGCCCTCATCAGAGCCAAAACCTGGCCCAGCCCAGGTGTCAGTCGACAGGTAAACAAAACCGTGGTCCCTCCACACATGGAATACACTCAGCAACAGAAGGAATGGACCGCTGAGGGGTGCAGGACGCTGGCCGGTCTCGGAGCGAACGGAGGGAAAAAGCCAGACACAAAGGTGCACGTGCAGAATGAGACCGAGCCTGTGAGGTTCTAGGACGGCAGCGTCTCTGAAGGGATGAAAACAGAGCAATGGTCACTTCCGCCCGGGGCAGGGAAGGGGCGGCGGGGCCATCGTAACTGGCAGAACTGTATACATTTACCAGCTGGGCGTAAATACACACAGCCGAGCTGTAAGTAGATTATACCCCAACCTAAAGTTACTCAGAGGAACCATACAACCATCTTACATGACTGCGATGAGAATTACAATTTTAGGACCCCGAGGCAACTCTGATGAAACATATTAATGAATACGTTTCCTGCCAGCCTTACCCACTCTGCATTTGTTGGAGGGGAAGTTTGCTGCACTTCTCATGGGAAAACAGAAAGCGTGTTCCTTCCTCATCTGACACATATTCACTTCCAGAATGTCCAACTTTCTAAGGTCAAATTATGCCGTTCCGCAAATGCTCTGCATGAGTTCGGTTTTCCTGGGAAATCGCCCCGCCCCGGGCAAGGCAGTTCTCCTTACTCTGCTTCCACAGCTCCCGTCCTTCCCCTTTTGTGACATTTGTCCCACCAGAGGTCAGGGACCCCGCCGGCTCTGCTCCACACCACCCCTAAGGGCCTAGCACAGAGCTCGGTATCTATTATGGGCTGAATCGTGTTCCCCTAAACGTCACGTGTTGATGCCTCAACTCCCAGTACCTCCGAATGGGACTGTATTTGGAGGTAGGGACTTTGAAGAGGTCATTTTTTCCGAAGCTTTATTGAGGTATAACTGACATATATTTATTTATTTATTTTTTTTTTTTTTTTTTTTTTTTTTTTTTTGCGGTACGTGGGCCTCTCACTGTTGTGGCCTTTCCCGTTGCGGAGCACAGGCTCCTGACGCGCAGGCTCAGCGGCCATGGCTCACGGGCCCAGCCGCTCCGCGGCATGTGGGATCTTCCCGGACCCGGGCACGAACCCGTGTCTCCCACATTGGCAGGCGGACTCTCAACCACTGCGCCACCAGGGAAGCCCTGACATATATTTAGATATAATTGATATAGAACATATAATTGACATATGAGGTACATTTTAATTGTACACTGTTGACCTAAAACAATAAAAGACACCAGCAAAATGGGTGTATTTGGGAACGGCAAAAAATTGCAATTCAGGACATGTAATCTATGGTTAACCACGGGCAAGTCTGGAGAGCAAAGGAGAGAAAACTCTTGAGAAGGGGGAGATGGAAGGGGCTAATCTGAGCAAAGAACCCATTGGTGGAAACTGGGAGTTTGACATGCAAGTGGTCTTTCATTGGCTGAGTTGTGACAGACCCTTATTGGCTGGGCTGTTGTCGGGCAAGGGGAAATTCTTCCTCCTGCTGGGTAGTAAAGTAGTAACCTTCTTCTTTGTGGATGCAATGTACTCTTTTCCTATTGGGTCCGCAATTAATGTAGCGCAGCAGGGCATGCTTGCTCTCCCTCTTCTGGCCTCCTGACTCTTTTTTCTTTTTTTCGGCCTCACCACGAGGCTTGCAGGATCTTAGTTCCCTGACCAGAGATTGAACTCAAGCCCTCTGCAGTGAAAGTGCGAAGCCCTAACTACTGGACCGCCAGGGAAGTCCCTCTGACTCCATTTTAAATAAGGTTTCTGTTTCTTACTTTTTACAACATTAAGGTGTAGTGTGATGATTTCATACACATACATATTGCAAGCCATAATAAGGTTAGACAATACATCCTTCACCTCATATAATCACCATTTTGTTGTTGTTGTTGTTGTTATGGTGAGAACAGTTAAGATCTACTCTTAGGAACCTGCACGTACACAATACTTGCTAACTATAGTCACCGAGCTGTACATTAGATCCTTGGAATTATCTACCATATAACTGGAAGTTTGTACCCTTTGAAAAACAGCTCCCCACTTCCCCCAAGCCCAGCCCCTGGCAACCACCACTCTACTCTGTTTCTATGAGTTTGATGATTTTTTATTTTTGGTGTTAATATTTATTTATTTATTTATTTATTTATTTATTTATATATTTAGGTTGCGCTGGGTCTTAGTTGCGGCATGTGGGATCTTCGTTGCCACATGCGGACTTAGTTGTGGCGTGCGTGCAGGATCTAGTTCCCCGACGAGGGATCAAACCTAGGCCCGCTGCATTGGGAGCCCAGTCTTACGCACTGCACCACCAGGGAAGTCCCAAGTTTGATGATTTTGGATTCCCCATATAAGTGATATCATACAGTACTGTATTTCTCTTTCTCTTATTTCAGTTAGCAAAATGTCCTCCAGATTCATTCACGTTATTGCAACTGGCAGAATGGCCTTCTTTTTTATGGCTGAATAATATTTCATTCTATGTATATTCCAAAGATCACATTTTCTTTATCCACTCATCCATTGATGAACGCTTAGGTTGTTTCCATGTCTTGGCTATTGTAAAAACGCTGCAGGGAACATGGTGCAGATAGCACTTCAAGATAATGATTTCAATTCCTTTGTATACACAGAAGCAGCATTGCTGGGTCACACTGCAGTTCTATTTTCAACTTTTTGAGGAACCAGGAGGTAATTAAGTTTTAAAGAGGTCATATGGGTTGGCCTTAACCCAGTCTGACTGGCGTCCTTATCAGAAGAGGAGATGAGGACACGGACACACACAGACGGACCACCACGTGAGCACAGGGAGAAGTCTGTCTGCAGGCCAAGGAGAAACCAGCTCTGCACACACCTTGATGTTGGACTTCCAACTTCCAGAACTGTAAGAGAATAAATGTCTATTGTTTAAGCCCTCAGTCTAAGTGCTTTGTTACGGCACCTCTAGAAAACTAATCCAGCACTGACTGGGCCCTCAACAAATATTTCTTAAATTAAAATTAGGTTGAAACAGAAGAGCTAACAAGATTCTCTTTTAATCACAATGTTTTGCATCTATTTGCTGTGTCTTAAACGAGCCTAAGGCAGTTTCAAATCTGAAAGCAAAGAAATTTTTTAAAATTCCCAAGACCTGTAAGATTAAAAACAATACTCCTGGGAATTTCATCTATTTCTGAGATAAAACCAATCAAGCGTCTTTTTGTCACAGTGACTGCACACCGCTAACAGGTATAGTACCCGATCATGCGGTCACGCAACAGGAAAAACGCTGGCCGAAGCCCTGCTTTCGGCCTGGTCTCCCTACACCCGCCATGCCTGGCGGAGAGGGGAAAGTGGACCGGAGGCTGCCCCTGCCCCATCCTTGCGGGTTTCCTGCGCTGTGATGTGCGTCACGTGGGGGAGTGGTGTCACGTGAGGGGTGCGTCGCGCGGGGCGTGGCCTGTAAGACAGAGGCCCTCGGCTTGTCAGCGAAAATCCAGGCGATAGAGGAACGGGCTGGACGACCCCGGGGCCAGCGGACAGGACGAGGGCCAGGCAGGCAGGCGGCCGGTAGAGGCCGAGGTGGGGCCGGAGCCGCACGGCTCTGTCAGAGCCCGACATTTCGTCAGGCCTGCCCCGCATGACGCAGCAGGGCCCGGAACCCGGCCCGTGACGTGTGTCCAGTGCGTTCATGCGGCACTCTCCACTTGTGAGGGCGGGGCAGTCCTCCAAATTAAGAATTACAGAAAAGTGAATCATCCGCGAACTTTTGGTGATTTAAACGGAGAAGCATAACCAGTTTCGAAAGTTGTTTGGGAAGCAAAATTAAAAACAGCCGAGACGCCCTTTCCTTCCGCACCTCCTCGTACGAGTCCCTCCCACAGGTCGCCTCCGACCTATCACGAGCCGCCCCTCACACGAGTCCCGCCCTCGATGTCACCCCAAGCCCATCCTGCGGCGCGTGCGCACCACACCGCCTTCCCGCTTCCCCGCCCCCGGGGCGCCCACTCTGACCCTTGACCTCTCCCGGACTTTCCCGCGTCTCCGAGTCCCGCCTCCCGGCGCACGAGCCCCGTCCCCGCCCCAGGCCTATCCCGCGTCGCGCCGCGCAGCAGCCCCGCCCCGCCCCGCCCCGCCCTCTTCCTGGACCTATCCCGCGTCGGGCCGTGCAGCAGCCCCGCCCCCGCCCCGCGCAGGGGTTGGCGCGCGGCTGTGACGTCACGGGCAGGCGAGGCGCGGCCGCGGAGCTGCGCCGCTGCGGGCCGCGGCCATGCCCAAGCGGGGCTGCCCCTTCGCGGACGCGGCCCCGCTGCAGCTCAAGGTGCGTGTGGGCCGGAGGGAGCTGAGTCGCGGCGTGTGCGCCGAGCGCCTCACTCGGGAGATCTTCGGTGAGTGAGGGGAAGCGGGGTCGGGCAGGCGGTCTCCGCAGGCTGCGCTCCCTGGAGCCGAGGGCCGGGGCCAGCCGCCCAGGCGGGTTTGGGAGCAGCGATTTGGGCGCTGTGAATGCGCCCGAGTCCACGACCTGTCCCCACCCTCCACCTTCCCGAAACAGGCGGCCTCCGCGTGGGGCCGAGACGGGGCTGTGTCCTGTGGGAACGCTGGACTCGCGCAGGAGCCAGCCCTGGTCTGACCAGCCCAGCGAGAGGCCGAGGAGTGGGATGTCCCGGTGGAATAAGCCGGTAGAGGCATCCGTTCTGACCCGAGAGGCGTTTGTGGAGCGCGCTTTCCTTGCCAGGCGCTGCGGCTGCCGGAGACCCTGCCTTGCTGTCTCCTGGGGGGCCAGCCAGAGAAGGACTCTCCAGAGGTCATCAGGGCAGGCACGGGTCGCTGCAGGACCACCTGCAGGCTGTCAGAGGTCTCGTGGAGGAACAGAGTCGAAGCCGAATCCTGCAGGATTAGGCAGGCAGAGAGGGAGAGGAAGGGAATTCCAGGCAGAGGGAACAGCCTATGCAAAAACCGGGAAGCCAGAGGGTGCTGTCCGGTTCATTGTGTCTGGAGTATCCAGTTCCAGAGATGTAAGGACACTGACCTAGGAAGCCTTCTCTGGCTTCCTCATGCAGGTTTTTGGGTGCATCGATATTATTGATCATCACTTTGGGGGGGTTAATACTCTGGGGTAACTACAGAGTGGAATTTACCTTAACTAGTGGTGGGAGGCACAAGGTTTGTGCGTGTAGAACAGTCAGATGGTTACCTGGGTGTCTGTGATTGAGTGGTGCTGCCTTGCATTCGGGGTGTGGGTTAGGGCCTGGCCTGGGGAGACCCTGCTTCTCTTCCTCCTGCTGCTCCCCACCCCTCACCCCGCTGCCCCCATCAGCAGCTGCTGTGCCCTTTCTTTTCTTGCACATGCAGGGTTGCAAATGCAAATGCCTCTCAAGGCCGTGCAGATGATAAAAATGAGTGAAGCTGTGAGTGCTATGGCCAGACTGCAAGTGTTATCCTCTCAGGACCTTCAAAAAATGTAAACAATGCAGACAGAGAGAAGAATTAAAAATAAATGGGGGCTAAGTCAGTCTAGCTCTTGACCACGATGTTCTGGAGCATTTGCAGGGGCTTGTCCTTCGCAGGTCCCGGTCACAGAGGGAGTGCAAGGCTCCCTGGGCCTTCCCTAAGAAGGGCAGGACATAGGCCAGCGTGAACTCATGTGTAATGAATTCCAAGCCTGAACCTTGGTCTCTTTATCTTGAACGGACCACAGTCCCCTCTAAGACAAGTATTAGCCTCGCCACATGACCTCCCTCCAGTCCCACCCTATTATAAGTGGGGGTGGGGGGGATTGGAGAAGGAGGAAGTGGGTGTGAGGGGGCTGTCATCAGCCACTCCATTTGAGTTACCCAACTGTGTGTTTCTTTCGGTTTCACTTAGACCAACAGTTTCTAAGGTCTCCACCCTGGCTCTGTTGGGACAGGACAGAAAACCACCAACAAAGCATTTCTGGGGCTGGCGCCTGGCATTGGACCTTGTGACAGCCCCCAGTGCCCTGATGGAAAGCCACTGCTCTGGTTGCTGAGAAACCACCTCAGCTCTGGGGTCAGGGGGTGGGGGGATGTCCGGGGCCCACAGAGGTCTGGAAAGTTCTGGGGTACCTTGTCCGGAGCTGGTTGCTGCCATGCCTTCTGCTAGCAGCTCTGTGGTAGGTGAAGGGGTGCGTGCTGGCCTGGGGTGTGGGCTCAGCTCTGAGTCTCTGGCTGTGCGTTAGTTAGCGCTCCACAGCGCAGAGCTTCCTCTGCTGGACGAAGCAGGCTTGTGGGTGCTGGGGAGGAGACGAACGGCAAAGGGGTGCGGCCACACATGTGGGAAATGGGCAGAGTGGTAGCACAGGGAGCCCAGGTGGCGCTGCAGGGCCCAGAGCCTTCCTGGAGGAGGTGGCCGCTGAGCCCAGGCAGGAGGTCAGGGTGGGACCCAGCTCGCCAGAGAGCAGCGTGGTCCGGGGTGGCTGGATAGCCAGAGGCCCGGCCACACTCAGCTCAAGGGACGAGGTGGCCACGCAGGTGCTTCCGTGCTGCAGCGGTATAAGCGGGGAAATGGTTGTCCTCCGCAGAAAAGACCACGCAGCTCCTCTTCCGCGGGGCCCAGGCCTGCATGGACCCCGCGTGGGAGGAAGGCTGCGCCATCGTCGACACTCCGGAGTCCCCGAAGCCTGGCCCCACAGAAGCCCCTCGGGCTGCACGCGGGCAGATGCTGATCGGGCCTGACGGCCGACTGACCAGGAGTCGAGCCCAGGCCTCCGAGGCTGGTGAGTGAGGCCCACGGCAGGCGCTTCCCAGCTGTGTGCTAAGGATGGGATGTGGCAGGGGCTTTTCCTACCTGGGCTGGCGGGAGCCAGGCCCTAGTCGGACAATATGAACAGGGCGAGCGCCTGCAGGCTCTTGACATTAGGAGGCGCTGCTGTCACCAACATCCACGTCTGGTAGCTGCAAACAGTTTCTAACTGTTGGATCGGAAAGGAACAGAGACCCCTCTGGGTGACCCTCCTGGGTGTCCTGCCTGCTATCCACCTGCAGCTCTCCCACGGAGTTCCACCTGGCTGGGTGGGAAAAGCCTGTTCGGGTCCCTGTGCAGTGTGGTGTGCGTCTCAGACTGTCACCTGTGTCGCCCCCGGGTCTGGGTGGGGCAAAGGGACCTCTGTGTTAACCCGTGATGCAGGGACCACGCTTTGAGATGCAGCGGTGAGACACACAGGGGACGAAGGCCTAGCGACTTCTGATGCAGGCGGTCAGGAGAAGGGCTGACCCTTAGGTACTGACGTTTGGGTGCTGGGAATTGTAGGTGGGAGTCACGGAAGCCAGCTGGGACCTCTCCCTGGTGAACGGGTCTGCGTGCTGTGCTTACGCACAGGTTGTCGTCTTAGGACTTAGTGGTCGGTCAGGCGCGGGAGGAGGGGTGGCCCCCAGCGCCAGCGCTGCAGCTCCCCTTCGGGCTGACGGACGTTTCTTCCCCACAGACCCGGCCACGGCAGCATCGGGAGCCTGCGCGTCGTGTGTGCGGGCCGTGGACGGGAAGGCGGCATGCAGCCAGTGCGAGCGGGCCCTGTGCGGGCGCTGCGTGCACACCTGCTGCGGCTGTGGGGCAGTGGCCTGCGCCCTGTGCGCCCTCGCGGAGTGAGTGCGGGCCCCGTCGGGGAGTGGGGGCGGCAGGCCCATCCCGCCTTGCCCGGTGGGACGATGTGACGCCAGTAAATGCTTTGCTCAGCTTGCGTTTTTCCAGGACCTTGAGATCCTTTCTGGAGGAAGTCCAGACCTTGCAGGTCAGCTCTGCGCTGTCTGTGGTCTGTCCCAGACCATTCGTGCTCTAGTCCTTTGAGCCCTGGCGTCAGGAAGCCTCACGTGGCCTTCCTACGTAGCGTGCTCATTAGCGGAGGACGCGTGACATGTGAGGGCAGGAAACAAACGTTTGTCTGTGACTTGGGTGAGCGTGTCCGCCACAGCCGGTGGACTCCGTCCCTGCCCAGGAGGTCTCGGGCGGTGTGCTTGTCCAGCGGCCACTCCCGGCTGCCGGGTGGGGCTGGGCAGTGCCCCGTAAGAAAGGTTCTGCAGATCTCAAACCAGTTTAGTCCCGATGGCCTTTAAAACCAATCCCCAGGAAAAAAAACACAACCCCAACCATGGACAGTTAAAAGCGCGCCTCCCGAGAGGTGGGTCGCTGCACGGTTGGAACGCGCTGGGCAGAGGGCGGAGGCCGGGTGTGGGCCTCCCGTGCTGGCCGGTTCAGGGCTCTGGTGCTGGACGACTCGCGAGCGTGGAATACTCTTTTCTTTTGATTTTGCCAACTCAGTTTTTCTTTTCTTCCTATTTATATGTAAACTGAGACGGGCAGGGCCTGGCCAGTGGCTTTTCCCTGGAGGGGGAGCTGCGCACAGCACCAGGGCCAGCTGAGGGGCCAGGTGGGCGCCCCGCCCGCTGGCAGCTGCTTCCCTCCCCGGGGCCGTCCTCATCCTCAGGGACTCCCGTGGCAGCCTCCCCACGCCCCTGCTCTCTGCTGCCTGGTCCCCAAGTGCCCGCAGGGCCCGCCGCGCACCTGCCTGGTTCTCGGGCCCCGGCGGGGCGGGGCCCTCTGACCCGGGTGATGGACAGACGGCGCGTCCCGGCTCCCCTCTGGAGGCCACGCCTCAGGCCTCCGAGCTTCGGCGCCGCCCTGGAAGCAGGCGTCCCGCCCACACCTGGTGGTTGCCGCATCCCCCGGGTTAGGCACGGCCGCCGGTGGGGCATCACCGCCAAGAGCTGGAGCCGAGCTCCTGGCCCTGGACGTGGACCCTTTGCCGCTGCGCCTCAGGCGTGCTGCCGTCTCCGTTCAGCATGTCTCCCGAAGCATGTCCCCTGCCATTCGCTGAGTTGCCACGTCCCTACCCTACCTGAGCTGTCGCCCCTGTGAGCCACCCGGGGCCAGTCAACCCTGCCGCACACCTGGCCGACGTGAGACCCGGGCTGAGTCCCGGGGGCTCCTTAGCTGTCAGTCCGTGGGGACGGCTCCAACGAGCACCCCAGACGTTGACCCTCGTGCTCCAGAGGCAGATACCTGTCGGGGGGGCTGGTTCTAGGGCGGCCGCGGGGGTCTGCTCCTGGAGCCCTGCACTCTGCGGGTTCCGCGCTCCGGCCTCTTCCCGGGCCCTCGAGCCGCCTCCCTCTGTGGGTGTCCTTCTCCAAGGACCCAGCCCTGTGGGCTCGGCCCCCTGCGGCAGTGGGGCCCCGTCTTAACTGGTTCTGTCTGGGCCAGCGGCCCCGCCTCCAGATAAAGTCGAGGGACCAGGTGGGGTCGGCAGCTCCCGTGGAACTCAGCCCTAACGCCAGCTCCTCTCCCCCAACCTCGCGGTATCGCAGCTGCAGTGACCTCCACGAGAAAGTGCTGTGCGCCAGCTGCGCCATGTTCGAGGCCTGAGGCCGGGAGAGGACAGCAGCCCTGCCTGGACGACCTCGCCGCCGTCCACGCTGAGGGACTGGGGGGAGGGGTGGGAGGGGACAGCCTTTCTATTTTGTATTTTGTTCTCCTGACCACAGAAGAGAATAAACCCTTTCTATTTGGACAAGAGGACTCACTCGTCAGCGCCCCTGGGGCCCGTGGTCTGCCCGGCTCCCACCTGGCAGCGCCCTGAGCTCCATGCCAGGTGCCACCGATTGCCCCGTTGACAGGTGGGGACACCGAAGGCCAGAGCGTGTGAGCCCAGCTGGGGCTCCAGCGCCCCTGGGGGGTGGGGCCGCGTCCCAGGCTGTCCCTGAGATGCCACCGTAATACGCCGCTGTCTGGGTGGCTGGGCCCCAGGTGACCTGCCTGTCCAGTTCCGTCTGGGTGGTGCAGCCTGTGTGGCCTGAGGGAGGGGCGTGGACGAGAGGGGGAAGGGAGGTCACAGCCCTATGCGGGGCCTCCTCACCTGGCTCTCGGGCCCCGGCTCCCACGCGCGGGGTCCTTGCAGCACCGGGGGCCCGGGCCCTCGGGGTGAATCCACGGGTGGTCAGTCCCGCCCCTCCGAGGAACCCTGGAGGAGAAGAGAGGTTCTTTGGGGTGGGGGGCAGGGAGGTGTCCTGTGGGCAGCGGGGCACCCACTCTTGGCGGGTCAAGTGACTGACTCTTCGAGGGGGCTTGGGCCAGGGTGGGGTTTTCCCCCGAGTGCAGAGCCTGGGACCCCTGAAGCGGGAGCGTGGGAGGGCCACAGGGAGGCAGGAGGTCTTGGGGGCGGCTGCAAGTGAGCCCGTGGGTCTTCCTGAGCTGAGAACATTCAGAGGCCTCTCCGGCTCGGCCGCGTGAGTGCAGCACGAGCCCTCATCGTGGGGCCACCCCTCTCGCCTGGCTTCCTGTAGAGGCCCTGGGCCTCCGTCCTAGTGTCCATCTGCAGGCCGCAACCCCAGTGAGCACGTGAAGAGATGCTCAGCATCACCCATCATTAGGGAAACACAGCTCCGTGTCACAGGAGATGCCGCCTCACACCCGTCAGGGGGCTGCTGTTTAGTAGAAAACAAGTGCTGGCGGGGCCTGACAGAGGCGGGAGCCCTGTGCACTGCCGTGGGGGTGTAAGGTGCTGCGGCCTCTGGAACACTGTGGCTGTTCCTCAGAGACTTTAAAGTAGAGCTCACGTGACCTAGCAATCCCACTTCTGGCACCTACCCAGCAGGGATTCAAGCAGATGTCTGTACACCTATGTTCATAGCAATAGCATTCGCAAGAGTAAAAACGTGGAAACAAACCACGTGTCCATCAAGGGATGAATGGATAAGCAAATCGTGGTCTATCCATACAATGGAATATGATTCGGCCTTCAAAAGGAAGGAGATCCTGACACAGACTGCAGCACGGATGGACCTTGAGGACGTCAGGCCGAGTGAAGTAGCCAGTCACAAAAGGACAGGTCCTGTGTGATCCCACTCCTGTGAGGTCCTCAGAGCAGTGGGGTTCACAGAGACAGACAGTGGGAGGGGGTAGTGAGCGTTGAGCAGGAACAGAGTTTCAGCTCGTGACGATGAAGAGTTCTGGACACCATGGTGGTGCTGGTGCCACAGCCACGTGAACGCATTTAATGCCACTGACCTGGTCACTTAAAAATGGTTAAAGAGGTAAATTTTACATATATTTTACCAAGTAAGAATATTTAAAATGTTAAAAAGAGAATTGTTGAAAGCAAAACTAATAATGTATGTTGGGGATTTTGAACATGTGGAAACAAAAGTGGTGACCACAGCACGGAGACGGCAAGTGGAGGTGTGTGTTCTGAGGACCGTGCGTGTGAAGGGCTGGATTTCACTCCAAGGCAGAGGCTGCTGAGCGAGTCAGAGACTGACAGCCGACCGGCCGCGGCTATAGTCATTCCTTCAGGAGAGATTTGTTCTCAATTCCACGTGGGATCCTGGGTTGGATCCTGGAACTGAAAAGCAACATCAGTGAGAGAGCTGGTAAAATCGAAATAAGCCAATAAAAGACAGAAACTGGGGGGCTTCCCTGGTCGTCCAGGGGTAAAGAATCCGCCTTCCAACGCAGGGGACGCAGGTTCGATCCCTGGTCAGGGAACTAAGATCCCACATGCCGAGGAGGAACTAAGCCCACACGCCACAACTACTGAGCTCGCGCGCCTCAACAAGAGAGCCTGTGTGCTGCAAACTACAGAGCCCACGCACCCTGGAGCCCGAGTGCCACAACCGGAGAGAGATAAACCCACATGCCACAACTAGAGAGAAGCCCACGTGCCACAACTTAAGAGCTGATGTGGCCAAAAAAATTAAGAAAAAATTTTTTAAAAAGATCAAATGGTTGTTTAAAAATAGTTATTTAATTCAAAATGAGGGAGAAAAAGAGGAGGAAAGGCACAAAGAACCAGTGGGACGCACAGAGGAACAGCAAGATGGTGTTTAGGCTCAGCCACGTCTAGATCCCACTCCTGTAGGTGATGTAAGCACCCCCGTACGGGTGGAGACCCAGCCAACTCTGTTGTCTGCAAGAAATTCACCTTGAGTATGAAGACGCAAGGAAATTCAAAGGGAAAGGGTAGACTGAGTATCTGCTGAATGATGACCCGTCTTCGAGCAGACATCCCCGGCGCGGCATTTACTGGGGGGCAGACCCCGCCCCATGCCGTCCCGACACCCCAGGCTGGCTGGCCCCTTGCTGGGAGCTGCTGACCTACCCGCAGCCCCCAGGGCCTCGTCTGCAGCACCCAGCCATGCCTGCTGAAACGTGGGCGCTACAGGTGCTAAAGGTACTTCTGCTCCTGTCTTGCTGTCCCTCTGGAGGCCCGGCCTGCTGCTTGGAAGGGCTGGGTGGGACATGGGAGGGCGTTCGGCCCCCGTGCAGGCCAGGCCGTGGGACCTCCACCCTGCTGGTCCTCGCTGCCCCAAGCCGCTGTTCACCAGGCCGCTCCGGCTCTGCTCTGGCCCTGTGGCCGGGACGGGATAGCGCCCAGGAGTTTCCTCCCCGAAGCGTCGGTCTCCCTGCACCCCTACCACTCCCGCCCCGACGCTGCTGCAGGAGGCGCCCTCGCAGCTCTGGGGTCTCCGGCCTCCTCAGCTCCTTCCCTCTCGGCCCCACCCACCCGGATGGGACACACCATCAGGGTAAGTTTGTGCTCATGTCCATGCCCATGACCTTGAAGCCTGTCACAGGCCGAGGAATGTCCCTAAGGCCATCCCCCGCATCCCCCAGTTATCCCCCAACCATCCCCCCATCCCCCCAGCATCACCCAAGGAGGTCCCACGAGAAAGAGCAGCTCGTGCCCCTCTGCCTGGCCGCCCCCCGGCCCCGCCCCGCCCGCCGTGCCCCAGCTCCAGCTTCAGAGGCACCTCCCGGTTTTCCACACCACATCTGCCGCTTTGCGGTACCATTTGCTCAAAGTTCGAGGATAATGGAAAGGTACTGCTGTAGGTTCTGGTGTCTGTGATACACATTTTTTCCCCTTTTTTTATGTGTTAAAATACACACCTCTTCAAGACCCTGCCTTCAGCTCTTGGGGGTATATGTGTACCCAGGAGTGGAACTGCTGGGTCACATGGTAAGTTCTATTTTTATTTTTTGAGGAACTTCCATACTGTTTTCCAGAGGCCGAGCCATTTTACAACCCACCCACAGTGCGCAGGCTTCCAATTTGAAGGACGTTTTTATGTGTCTGAAATCTGGATCCGAGGCATCATTTAGCAGGTAACATTTGGTGTGTTTGTGGGAGTGAAATAGTTCAGAGCCTATAAAAACTGAGCAATCAGGCACCGCCCAGAGGCACACGCAGGCCTGACTGACCCACCCACCCCGTGCCCGGCGCAGGCGCCCTTTCCAGCAGAAGGGGCTGCCAGCCCGCCCCAAGGCGTGCCCTGTCGGGGTCACGGGCCCCGGAGCCTGGAGAGGCAGGCCACCTCTGCCCCCTCCCCCGGACCCAGGGGCCATTCCCCGTGAACGTCCGGCCCTGTCCCGGCCACGCCTGCGGGGCCGAGTCCTCTTGAGAAGGAAGGAGCTGAGGCTCCGCCCGCCCCTCTCTGGGCAGGCGCCTGGCGGCCGACGCGCGGGCCCGTGCCGGCAGCCGGCCCCTCCCTGCGCCCACCAGGTGGCGCCCACGGCACGTCCCGCTGGGCTGCTCGGGCGCCCTGGACCCACTCCCGGCTGTCCCCGGCTTGCGGTGTGAGCCCCGGCAGGCCGCGCTCGCGGGCCTCCTCAGGCCCCAGGGCCTGGCAGTGACCCGAGTCTCGGTCTCGGCCAGCTCTGGGCCCTGCAGGGTGGCTGCTCCTTCCTGGTGGTCAGGGTCTGCGGCACTGCCTGGACAGAGCTGGTAGGCAGACAGACGGCTGTGCAGTCTGGGTGGCTTCCTTGGGGCGTGGGGCTGGGGTGAAGCCAGGCGGAGACAGGGAAGGCCAGGGCATCCCCCCTCCAGTGAGTACCGCCGGATTGGGGTGGGGGGAAATCGTCCCTCAAAGTTCCTCCCTGGGGCCTCCGGGCACGAAGGACTGGCCACACGCTCCTTCACCTGCCACCCAGCAAAACAAGCCACAGAGTTGAAAAGCAATTTTTAATTGAAGAATTTGGAGGGAAAGTCTCATAATAGTAAAAATACTAAAGTTGAGTATAAAAAACGCCACGGTGCAGCGCAGCGTCCGGCCGGGAGACACGGAGGGTGCAGCGACGGCCCCTCCAGAGGGTGTCAGGTGGGGCCGGGGCGACGGCAGGAGAGTGAAGCTTCTATAAGGACAGGTGCTACCAGGGGAAGCCATCGGGTGAGACGGTCCCAATGGGGAAGGGGGCGGAGTGAGGGCTCTCTCCTGAGATTAGAAACCCCAGTATGCACGTGAAGAGCATGACACACGGCAGCAGATGTCACCTGGCTCTTCCATCTCGCCGGGGCGAGCCCCGGCCCAGCCCCGCCCCACTGCGGGGGCCACCCTCCTCCAGCCTCAGTGCTGGGGCTGCTGCGTGCCCCGCCCCGAGCGAGAGGGGGCCGGGCAGGCACACCACGGCCAGGGGGCTTCTGGGGCCCCGGGGCCGGGCCGAGACAGGGGCAGCCAGCGAGAGGGACGGAGGGGCTGCGGGCAGGGCCCACGCGGGCCCGATTGCACTTGGCTGCAGAAGTCCTCAACGTTTTCCTACGTGAATCTAATCGTTCCGAAGGCCGAGGCCACTTCTGGAGAACTGGATGAATAAATTAAGAAAAACCGCAGGATGTCTTCCTCCCGACCTGGCTGGCCAGGGGGACACCGCCCCCAAGGCGGGCATCCCTGCTCACAGCACGAGGCGTCTTCCCATCCGTGTTGGAGGACGGCATCGTTCCGCCCAAACGCATCCAGAAATAAGAAACGTTAAATAGAGATCATCCGTGCGAGGCTTCCTCCCGACCCTTCCAAGCCCTCGTCTGGAGCACATGGCTGCCCACGGCGGCGTCCCAGGGCAGCCGGCGGGCCCCTCAGGCCGTGCCACTGGCCGAGTAGGAGAACTGGGGGAAGTGAGGCCGCCGCTCGCTGTCCATGCCCTCCATGCTGTCATCTGTGGGCGGGAGGGGCGGGTCAGCTCCCGGCACCAGGGAAAGCGAGGCCGGCCCAGGGCTCGCCTCCCAGACTCCACATCCAGCCTCAGCGAGCCCCCATCCCACGACCCCGGGGACGGGGGGAGCCGCGGCCCTCCCGCCCTCATGGCCACCCTTGAGGGAGCCTTCCCAGTAAGATGCTGAGCATGGAGGTCTGCTGCCCGGAGAGGAGGAAGGGGTTGGCAGGGAGGCCCACCCTTCACCTTGGTCGGGCGGCGTGATGGTGATCATCTGGGCTGTGAACTCCTCATCGAAATACCTGGTGTCCGTCTCGGACGTGACCTGAGGCTTGAAGGGTGGGCTGAGCTGCAGGAAGGGGGCTGCGTTACAGGCCTCGCCCTGCAGTGCCCGGCACACCCGGACCTGGACCCAACTGCCCACCCAGGAGCCAAGGCTGGGGCCAGGCCTTCCTCTGCCCACATCCCCTCTGGGTCCTCGCCCTTCAGGGATCCACCTGCGGGGCCACCGGCCTCATTCGCCGCCCCCGCAGGGCAGAGTGGCCCGGCAGCGTCAGGCCACAGAGAGGACTCACCACAACGCAGGATGCAAGGGCAACTGCAGACGGACGGGCTGGCGGGAGGAAGGACCCCCACTCCCCCGACCCCTGGCCCGGGGGCAGGGCTGCCTGGGAACTAACAGCAACTAGCAGGGGGGTCTCGGGCCGGGGCTGGGACTGGAGCCCTCGGAGGGCAGGCCCAGGAGGCGGCAGGACCCTGGCTGCAGCAGAGCAGGGTTGGAAAGCCCTGTCTCACAGGGACAAAGGCCCAGCCGGCCATGCGTGGCCTGCAGGGGAAGGGTGGGCTGGAAGCGGGGGGGGGAAGCACGCTTGGGGACAGGCACCCAGCAAGCCTAAGGACAACCTTCCTAAGCCTGCTGGCCCCCCCCACCAGCGCGGGCCAGGGCCCTCAGAGCGCAAGGGGCAGAGGCGCACGCACAGGAAGCAGCCGCCTCGCTCCTCGGAGGCCTCCTCACGTGTGTCTGTGGCGTGTGTGAGCAGGTGGGGGTGCGAGTGGGCGTGTGCGGGAGGAGGGGTGCACACTGGCCCCACGCACCTTCTTCTCATACACGTCCTGCCACACGATGCTGGCGAAGAAGCGGTGCTGCATGATCTCCTTGGCGTCCTCGGAGCCCCCACCGAGCCTGCAGGGAGACGGAGGCCACGGTGACGGGGTTGCTGCCTGCTGGGCCCAAGGTTCAGACCCCTCCTCCCACAGGCTGAGGTCGGCCACCCGCCAGGCAGCAGCCCGGGCAGCTGCAGCAGGTGCGGGGCGCTGGGTGGGCAGGAGCCGCCGGCAGGGCCGGGTCTTCCTGAGCAGGCGTGAGCAGGCCCTCTGCCCAGGCCGGCCCAGGCCGAGGACATCACACACAGCCACCAGCACGGTCGTTCCCTGGGGGTTTCGGGGGGCAGCCCGGGGCAGGGCTCACCGCTGCTTGGGGTCCTTCTTGAGCAGCCCTGAGAGCAGGGACTTGGCCTCAGGGCTGAGCGTACGTGGGAAGCGGATCTCCTCCATGAGGATGAGCTCGAAGAGCTTCTCGTGGTCCTGGTTGTAGAAGGGCAGGCGGCCGCACATCATCTCGTACATGACCACGCCCAGCCCCCACCAGTCCACCGCCCGGCCGTAGTCATTGTCCTCCAGCACCTGGGGTTGCAGGGCACGGGCTCAGAGGGCACCTGAGACATGGGGACTCAAGGGTCAGGAGGGGGGAGTGGGGGACACGGGGACTCGGGGCGCGGCAGGCGCGCACCTCGGGGGCCAGGTACTCGGGCGTCCCGCAGAAGGTCTTCATGGTGGCGCCATCCTTGATGCCCTCCTTGCACAGCCCGAAGTCCGTGATCTTGATGTGCCCATCCTTGTCCAGCATGAGGTTCTCCAGCTGCAGGAGGCGGCCTCCGGGTCAGCCCGCCGCCCCGCCCCGCCCCCAGCCCCGCCCCGGATCCCCAGCCCCGCCCACCTTGAGGTCCCGGTACACCACGTTCTTCTCGGAGTGCAGGTAGTCCAGGGCGGACACGATCTCGGCGCCGTAGAACCGGGCCCGGTCCTCGGGGAACACCCGCTCCCGGGACAGGTGGAAGAAGAGCTGCGGGACGGGGAGCCTGAGCGGGAACGGCGACCTGGGCCAGGGTCACGGGGCGGAGAACCTAACCAGGCGGGGGGCGGGGGGCGGGGAGGGCGGCCACCCAGACACCCGAGGCTCAGCAGGGGCCACCCCCGGGGCCCGGACCCTACCTCGCCCCCGTTGGCGTACTCCATGACGAAGCACAGGCGGTCGTGGGTCTGGAAGGAGTACTTCAGGGCCTGTGAGGGAAGCAGAGCTGGAACGCGGCCCTCAAGCTGGGCGGGAGCTTCGCCGCCCCGTTCAGGGCAGGGGATACCCCACTGCCCCACCGGCCGCGCCGAGGACGAGCGGCTGCAGGTCCAGGGACCGTGCGTTGAGGAGGCACCCCTGCAGGGCCGGCCCTGCTGCCCTCACACCTCGAACCACGGGCGGCCTCGTTTGAAAAGAAAGGCCCGCCGATGACCGGTGACCGCTGGCTCACAGAGACACGGATGGGAGACCCTCCCCGGTTCTCGGCTCCCGCAGGGCCAGGCCGGCTACACCGACCAGGGAACCTGCGGAATGCACCGTCAGCGTCCCGTACAGGGGCCCACTGGAGGGTGGAGGGCACGACAGAGCCCGGCCTTTTCCTCACAGTCCTCCAGCCAGACAGAGGGGAAAAGCGCAAAATGAAGCAGACGAGGCAAAGCCACGATAACGAGTAACGTCTGCACGAACAAACACGACGTCTGCTCTTGAAGTCTGAGGTTTCTCGTAAGAAAGCGTCTCAGGACAAAAACCACCGCAAGTCTGACCACTCCTCCGGCTCTGCCCCTGCTTTGGATCAGGCCATTCCCTGGAGCGAGGACACCTGTACTGAGCGGAGGGGACAGGCCCACGGTGGTCCCAGGCACAAGACCTCGGAGGCCGGCCCCGGGTCGCCCGAGGCCTGAGTCCTGAGCCCCGTCCACTTGACTGCTGACCTTCCGGGGACGGAGCTGGCTGGGCTTGGCAGACTACTTCCAGGCACTTCCTTGTTGCTCCAGAAGACCAGGGGTTCTCCATACACCCCTCCTGGCCCAGGCTCCCCCAGGACAGGGACCTCCCGGAGCGAGCCTCAATGGGGAAGCAGTGGAAGACCGTGCAGAAGGGTGGGGGCCAGAGGGCAGGCCGGGCCTCCTGCCCTCTCTGTGCACCTCCACCCGCCCCTCCTGGAGACCTGCCCGCTGTCCGCCGGGCCCTGAGCCCGCCAAATTCGCAGGGGAGAAGGGGTTGGTGCGAGTGACCGCGCGACCCCAGCACCTGGCGCCTGAGCCATCCCCCCCGGGGTCCAGAAGGAACTCACAGTCAGGAAGGGGTGCCGGGAGTTCTGGAGGACGCGGTTCTCCGTGAGTGTGTGGGCCACCTCGTCCTGGAAAACAGGGCCCACTGAGCCGCCCGCCCCGCCGGGCCCGGGCCCGGCCCCGGCCCCCAGCCCGGGCCCCAGCCCCTACCTTGGCCACAATGACCTCCTTCTTCAGGATCTTCATGGCATAGTAGCGGCCCGTGGCCTTCTCCTTCACCAGGATCACCTTCCCGAAGGTGCCTTTGCCCAGCAGCTTCAGATACTCAAACTCATTCATGGTCTGAGGGCAGCGGGCAGGCACCAGGGTCAGGGGGCCGCACGGTGACTGCTGGAGGCCCAAGAACGGCGAGCGGTGCCAGAGGCCGGCGCCCCCGCAGCCAGCCTCGGGGCCGAGCACCAGTGGGGCCAGACGGGTCCGGGGGGCTCAGGGCTCGTGGGAGATCACGGGGCTGTGCGCCCCGACTTGGAGCCCTGGGGTTCGGGGGGCAGTGGGAGCAATGGCACCGGGCCCTTCCCGAACCTGGCGTCCCTCCCTCACTCCCGGGCGGGGAGCTGGGCGGGGCGGGGCGGGGCCCCACGACTGCAGGGCCCTGAGGGCAGGGCCGGGCCTCACCACACGGTGCTTGGGCTTGGCCAGCGCCACCTCCATCTCCTCGGCCCCTGAGTTCTCCCCGGGCGAGCCCGACCGGAAGTCCATCATCTCCTCCTCCTGCCTCTTGAGCCCGTCGGCCACCGTCTGGATGGCAGTTGTCCACTCCTCCCTGCAGGGCAGTCGGTCGCTTGAGGCCCCAGCCCCACCCAGGCCTGGGGCCTCCCCCTCCGAGGTCGCTGGGCTTGGGGCACCGGCACGCGTCTGTAGCTCGTACCGCTCTTCAGGGGTCTCTACGTGGAACGTGCGCTCGATGACCGTGGTCCACTGCAGGCAGCGGATGATGAAGGTGTTGGGCCGCGGCCGCTCCGTCTTCATCAGCTGGCATTCTGGGGGCAGGCGGGCATCCATCTGCGCCGCGCCCCGGCCCACCTGCCGCAGCCCAGCCCTCCCAAGTGGTCTCCCGCCCTGGAAAAGGGGGCTGGGACCCTGCTCAGAGCTCAGTGGCGCCCCTCAGGGGGTGTCCGGGGGCCGGTCAACCCTCCGTGGTCCTTCCTCAGGTCTCCAAGCCCCCCTGGCAGCCAGGACACAGCCCTCAACCAGCTGGAGGGTGAGAGGTTTGGGAGGGCCCCCCCCCCCCCCCCCGCCAGCAGGAACGTCCCACCACTTTCCCAGCCTCACGATGACCAGCGCCCCGCCTGGCCCCTCTCGGCGCAGGACCAGCCCCAGATCGGAGGCGGGTGGTGACTCACCCTCCGGAGAAGCTGCCTGTCCACCCCAGAGGCCACTTGGGCTGCACCCTCCCCGCACTGCTGCCCACGCCCCCAGGTGCACACGGGAGTGAAAACAGGCACATGCACACCTGGAACACGCACACCTGCAGCCGAGGAACCGTGGAGGTGCCCCAGGCCCGGAGTGGGGCTGGATTCCAGCCCAGCCTGTATGAGGCGGGAGGGGGCCGCGGGGCCAGCGCAGGGGTCTCCGACATTCCAGCGTCTAGGCCCTGGCAACCGCGAGGGGCCCCGGCCGGGCTCAGCCGAGCACAAGGGAGCGAGGAATGGTCTGCCAGGCCACGGGGCCAGGAGGGGGCTGGGGGCCCAGCCTTACGCGGAGGGCGGCCTGTGTCTACACGGGGCGGGGGAGAGAGGAAAACCTGTGCGGCCAGCCTTCTGGGTCCCCACGTGCCCGCCCCCCCCCCACTCGCTCAGCGCATCAGAGACCACCAGGAGCCCCCAGCGCTCAGGCGCCTGACACCCACCCAGGGCCTGGCGTCTCATCCCCCCACCCTGGAACCCTTCCCCCGAGGAAGAGCCCCTGGGGCAGAGGCCCCTGCACAGCCGCCTACCCCTCCCGCATGCCTCTGGCTCCTGCGCCTGGAGCCCCTGCTGGCCTCACGCCCGGGTCAGGGCCCCAGTCCCGCCCACTGCTCAGGAAGCCCCTCTGGGTGGTGCCCACCTCCCATGCGCCTCCTGAGAGCCCCCCCACCCCGCGCTCCCCTGCATTCAGCCTGGGGAACACTCCCGAGGGGCCTCAGCCCCCCAGCAAGGCAGCATCCCCCTGGCGGAGCATCCTTCCCAAACCTGGAAGCCCCCAGCCTGACCCAGGAGGCCCTGCGGGGAGCCCAGACACACTGCAGGGAGGCTCCCACGTGGCCACGAGGCTGTAGGGACGGGGGTCTGCCTCCTTGGCCTCCCCTCACCCCCAGGCCCCTGTTCTACCTGTTGCTTTGTTGAGACCTGAGGAGCCCAGGAGGGGGTTCAGGGACCACAGGAACCAGGCCCTGCTAAAGTACCCCCAAGGGAGCCTCCCTTGTGGCTCTGCTCCTCCCGCTGGAAGCCCCGCAGCACGGGGCCAGGCACACTGGGGGGTGGGCAGGACAGTCAAGGTACCAGGACGGCCCCCACCTCGGCATATCTGCAGGCGTGGGGGCTGGGAATCCTTCCCCATCAGCCGAGGATGGGCCACCTGTGCCACACCCCCTCCTGAGACCCTGGACCAGAACCTGTGGTCTGGCAGCGGGGGGTGGCAGCCCGAGGGCCCCGAGCTCCCAGGCACGTGGCAGGGAGGGCAGAGCCCGCCAGAGGGTGGGGGATGAATGAAGGAGCCTGGAGCGGAGCCGGGACTGTGCTCTGCACCCCAGACAGCAGCCCCGGCAGACCCCGGGGTGTGCTGGTCAACGAGCCCCTCACTCCCTCACCCGCGTCCCGGGCCAGCCCGGGCAGAGCCTCAGGAACAGGGACCAGGCCGGAAGGCCCGCCCAGCCCAGCGTCCCACCCACCCGCCGTCCCCACGCCTGGGTGCCCTGCACCGCGGGTAGGGTCACACCTGCCGTCCTCCTGCAGGTACGTAAAGCGGCCACGGTAGCACTTGGTTTAGAAAAAGTGCAAGTTTGTTCAGCGTCCTGAGACGCCCCAGGCCAGCAGTGCGGCACCCACCCACCCGGCACCCCGGCTGAGGGTGGGAACGCACTGTCACGGTGGACTGGGGCCTCTGAAAACCTCGGTGGGCACTCGTGCTGGGGCGATGGAGGCCCCGGGAAGCCGGCTGCCCCCCACCCCCGCAATCTCTTCCTGCCTCCGCCCGGGGGCTTTGGGGAAAGAGGCCCTGGGGGGCTCGTCTGGCCCCCGCTGGAAGAGGGGCCCCAGTCGGCCAGCTGCCCCAGGCCGGGCCCGGCCCGGCCCGGCCCGGCCCTCCAGCCTCCAGAAGTCCGCCCGGAACCACCTCGGGCTCGGCTCGGAGATCCCTGGCAGCCAGGGCCGACCACTAACCGGTCCCTGAGGTGACGCGGAGCCGCAGGCCCAGCCTGGTCCCCGGAGGCTGGCCTCGGACCCAGAGGCCGGGGGGGACGCCCCGTGGGCTCTCCCCGCCCCGCCCGGCGCCCTCACGCCGAGCCGGGGCTGCCGCCATGCACTTACGCGCCACGGAGAAGTTGTTCAGGGGCGACTCTCGCCGCTCCACGTCCTGCGGCCGCTCCTTGTAGCCAATGAAGGTGCCGTCGTTCTTCAAGAGGAAGTACCGGGGCCGCCAGGTTTTGATGTACTCACCTGAGGACACGCGGGCGGGCGGGCACTGAGGGGCTGCAGCCGCCGGACCACGCTCCCGTCCCCCACGCACCCCGCTCCCCGGGGTAAGTCACAGCCGGTCGCGCCGGGACAGAGGCGCCCAGGATGCCCCAACTCTGGGCACTGACCCCGATTCCCCTGGGGCAGGCAAAGGGTGGGTGGGAAGACAGGTGTCACTGTGTGAAAGCGCCACCCCTGATGAAGTGCCAACCCCGAACCTGTGACTGAAAGGGGGCCAGGTCCGCACCTGGACCTGGGGGAAGCGGTACAACGGACGGGAGCTCCGCCCGATCCAGGGGGCCTTCCTGGAGGAGGTGGTGCCAAACCAGCGGGTCTCCAACCAGAGCGCGGGCACCAGCTACAGCCACCCACCGGGGGCTTCAGGCCAAGAGGCCTCCCCACCCACCCTGGGTGCCGCCAGGTGGTGGACGCGGCAGCTACCGTGGTGTCCGTGGCGACTGGGCTGCCCACCACAGCTGGCCCCTGCCCAGAGGATGGAGCCTCGCTAGCACCCAGCAGTGAGGGGGCCGGCATCGCACTCAGAGCGCGACTCACGGGGGCCTGCCCGGCAGACGTGAGCCCACCTGCAGCCCGTCCCCAGGGTGGGCACTCGGGACAAAGCCCCCTCTGCCCGTGTGACACCGCTCACTGTCCAGGGGCCCTGAGCGCTGTCGTGAAGCCAGACCCAGAAGGCGGCTGCGTGGTCCTCGGGCTCGGACCTGCGCTCCTGGGCCCCCACATCCCACCCGTGGGTCACCCAGGTCCCGAGGAAGGTTCTCCCCGAAGCTCTGCAGCATCAGCCATAAACGGGCGCTCACGCTCAAGAATCAGAGCAGATGTCCTCTGTGACGTTCCAGCGACTGCCATTTTTCATACTGACACCCAGAAAAAACGTTTCATTTACATTTTGCCGAGCAAGGAGTTTGAACACCACTGAAGAACTTACTAATTAGGCGCCCGCTTCAGCAGAGGGCCACCGGGCAGCAGGAGGGGAGGGGGCCGGGCCTTCCCTGTGAGCCAAGCCCCACACGCGGCCACCTGGAGGGCCAGCAAAGGCCCAGGCCCCCGCCCCTCGGTCTGCTCTTCCTCCCCCGCCTCGCCCCCAGCTCTCACCCTGCACGACCCAGGGCCTCTGGGGGGTGCTGGGCAGTCGGGGCCTCCACTGGCCCAGGGAGGACCCGGGCGTCGGCCGGTAACTTGCCCTCACCCCAACAGCATTTAGCGGGGCCTCCGCCCAGTTCCGAGCCCCCAAACCCTGGGGACGTGGGCTGGGAAGGTGGTGAGGCCGCCCTTGGATGCGGCCCCCCGCCCAGCCTCCCCGGCGCCCCTTCCTCCCCCGGCCCGGTGCAGGGTGGGGCAGAGCTGGCCCCGGGGGCCGAACGCAGCCCACCCCGCTCGCACCCGCCGCGCTCCAGTCTGGAGCTGTCGGCCCCTGATGGAGTGCCTCCCCTCCCGCCAGCTGACGCTCCCCGGGACGCTAAGTGCACGGGGAGAGTGATGAGCGCCTCCCCCGTGCAGCCCCAAAAATCCATCTTGATTCGCCAACTGCTGCCCAGCACGGCGGCCCCCCAGCGCCGCACCGCACGCGGGCAGTCGGCACGTGTGCGCCCGCAGAGGCGTCCGCGCTCGGCGGGACCCGCACACGCCAGCCCGGGCCTCGGACCCCACTGTGGCTGAGGCCCTGGGAGGGGGACCCGCCCCCAGCCACGTGACCCTGCACCTGCCCTCCAGCTTTCACCCCACAGGCCCACCCCCAGGGCTGGGAAGGCCCTGGGATCCGGAACTGGGGGTGCGTGGCGGAAGCGGCACTGGCCAGGGAGAGGCTGAGGGGCAAAGCACCCGACGCTGCTGAGCCTGTGGCGAGGGGTCCGGCGGATGGGCCACAAGCCGGCTAGGCCCCCCGCCAGCCCCCAGACCCAGGGCGCTGAGGGGGTCCAGGCGACAGGAGCGGGGCAACACACGGGTAGAAGCGACAGCCGGGGAGGCAGCCTCACTCGGCCCCTGGCCCTCAGCAGCCAGCATCCAGACCCCCGGAGGAGGTGCAGGAACGCTGGGCGGGGGCGGGGCGGGGGGCCGTGCAGGGCCTGGGAGGCCAGGGCCAAGGCTCTGAGACCCACAGACCCCTTTCTTCAGCCTCTGGGACACTCCTGCCTGCAGACGTCCAGCCCGGCGGTCACCTGGGGGCCGCCAGCTGCAACCTGGACCGTGGCCCGCATCTCAATGAGTTCAGTGCAGACAGGATGCCGTTGGGCGGGTGGCCGGCCCAGGGACGGGGACGGGGGAGACACAGGAGGGGCGAGGGGAGGAGGTGGCCGCCCTGTGCCTGGCCACGGCTGTGCTCTGTCCTCCCGGCCGTAACGCCTGCACACACACAAACGGCCCGTGCTGGGAACGCACGAGAAAGCCCAAGTCTGCTCTATGGATGCCGCTCCCTAAACGGGGGGCGGGGGGGGTCCCCCGGTCTCTGGGGTCAGATGCCCGCCCACCACCGGGTGGCCTCCCAGCAGCGGCCACGCCAGGAGTCAGCAGGGACTGGCCTGGACCTGGGCCCAGGTCGGGTCCCCTCGTCCCTGCCACTCCCGCCCAAGCCCAGCCCAGGGCTCCAGAAGGGCTCCCGCTCACCCCAGCCCAGCTGAGCAAATGCTTCAGACCGGGGCCCTAGAGCCCCACATCACAGCTGGCCCAGCTCCCCTCCGCGCAGGGCATGACAGCACCCCGGCCAGGAGACCGGAGCTGGGGGCGGGCACTCGGAGGCACGTGTGGTCTGGTGCCCACTCCCACCTGGAGCGTCTGTCCTCAGTCCGCCCCCGAGGTGGGGGGCTCTCTCAGAAGCCCGGCCCTGGGCCGGGGCGGGGGAGGGGCCCTGCAGCACCCCACCCACCCCTCCCAGACACTGGCACCCCACCCGGCCACCAGCGAAGGGGACCCACACCCCCTGAACCCCGAATGCCCAGGCCTGGCCACCTGCCTCCCAGGTTCCCGATGAGGAGGCAGCTGCCCTGGGTGGCGTAGGCGTCGGAGGGCACCCAGGTCAACCAGGCTCCTGTACCCAGGGCAGGGCTTCCCTCCTCCTCCTAACGCCCTGGGACCCCAGCCCCGGCCCCCTCGGCGCCCCTGTGCCTCGTCCACGGGGAGGGCCCTCCCACCATCCCAGCTCACCCCCAGGAAGGGGCTGCAGGACCCCCGAGGAAGGGGGATCCCTCGCCAGCATCGCTCATCCCCCACAGCCCAAATCACCCTAACAGGGCCACACAGCCAGGATCGGGGACAGGACGTGTGCTGGCCAACGGCCTGTGCCTCTACACCTCCCAGCCCGGGTCCCAGGCCACGCTGTGGGTCAGGGCACCCCCAGCAGGAGACCCGGAGGCCAGGACCCGAGCCGCCGGGGGCCCCAGCGCGCAGGCTCCCCACGTCCCGGGCCTGCCACCCGCGAGCCCTCCCCTGCCAGGCACCTCGGCCCCTCCAAGCCCCCAAGCGCGGGCCACCGGCTGCCACACCCTGAGCTCCGTGAATGGTCTGAGTCCCCAGCTCCCGGGGAAACTGCTGGATAAACGCTTTGCCACAGCAGTGGCAGGCGGCGGCTGGCAGGGAGCCAGGCGGCGCTGAGCTGTTTCTCCACAGCAAAGCGAGCCCCAGCAGGCCGGGGGAGCGGGTGCCAGCTGACGGCGGCCACCACGCGGTCCCCCGCCACCACCACATCCGTCGCTCACGGACAGCTGCCTCACGCCCTCACCCCCTCCGGCGCTGCGCGCGAAGCGGAGCGGGCGCGGGCCCGGCTCATCTCGTGTCCCCACGTCCCCATGTCCCTGTCCCACCGGCAGGACACCAGACCACGGACAGTCAGCGAAAGCCCGAGAGCCGGTGCCGGGGAGCGGGCACGCCCCACTCAGGCGGAGCCCGGTACTGTCGGGCGAGCCACGCCGCCTGCTCCTTGCTCCCGGGGCCGCCTTTCCGAGGGCAGCGCTCCCGGGGTCCTCACGGGGGCACGAACGGCCAGTGTGGACAACAGGAGAGGAGAGATGGCCACTCCCGGCCCAGCAGCTGGGGGGACATGTGGAGGACGGGTGTTCCCCCGACACAGCCCCCTGAGCCCGGCTGGGCCGCCCCCAGGCTGCCTGGCAGGCCGAGAAGGTGGGATCATTATGACCAGTCGTTCCCGGGAGAAACTGAGGCCCAAGGAAGAGGGCTCTCAAGGTCACAGAGAGGCAGATGGTGGCCAGAGTCCAAGGTCCGGCTGCCGAGGCGGGGCTCACTCCTCGACACAAACTGAGAACTCTTCGCAGGTCGTTGGTTCTGTCATCAAGCAGGCAAGAGCCCAGGGCCTCAGCCCAACGCACACACACTCCAGAGGAACGTGGGGAGCAGCGCCGTGCCCCCGCCCCCCACCATCAAGGCGCAGCAGGCGACTCTGGGGTCTCCCTGCCCCTTCCTGCTGCCCCAGGACGGGGCCGGCTTTCGGGCCTCTCACCAGCTACGACCGACAGCCCCCTCGCTCGCGGCAGCCGCCTGCACAGCACCTGGACGTCCCACCCTCCCGGCCACCTCCGGAAACCCTCCTCCTCGGACACCACACATCACCCGCGGCACAGGCCAGAAAAAGGGGCCACCCCCGACCCCCGCCACCCACCTCCCCCGCGCTCTCCGCCTGATGTGCACCTGGCCTCACGCTGCAGGGTTCAGGGGTGCTGCTTGCAAAGAGCTGGGCTGGGGCCAGGGTTCAGGGCAGCCACAGCCATACCTCTGCCTGCAGGGGCACCCGGGGCCTACACTTTCCACGGCGGGTGGGCCTGGGAGGTGGAGCAGGCAGCCCCCAGGCCTGTCAGTCCACCAGCTTCCCCCCATCTGCTGGCCCCTTGGGTCACAGGCCCTGGCAGAGGGGACTCCGGCCACCACGGGTCCTAGGCCAGGGCCTCAGGCAGCGTCTGCCCAAAGCCTCACGGCACTTAAGTTCTAGGTTTCCAGAATGTTTCCCTGGGGACACGCTGCTCACTCCTGTGCTAAGAACCCAGGATAGACCCAATGAAACCAAGGGAGGTGCCGGGGCTCCCCGGGCAAGGCGGAGGCAAGGACGAGAGGGAGGGGGCGGGAAGCGAACAGACGGGCAGCACGGGCTCCCAGGAGAGCAGGTGGGGTGGCAGCAGAGCCCTCCCTGCAGACACACCTGCAGGAAAGGAGAGCCCCGTGGGCACCGGCCCTGCCCAGACCCCCTCCCTGCAGACACTCAGAAGAGGCAGAGCAAGACCCTGGCGTCTAAGTGACCCCCAGCCTCCGTGAGCCAGGGCCCTCCCCGGGGGACGAGGGGCTCCAAGCACCCACCCCACCTCCCCCAGGGAAAAGCACCACCTCCACAGGGGAGCGGGCAAGGGGATGAGGGACAGGTCGGGGGGACCCTCCAGAGAAAGGGCCTCCCACCTCCCAGCCGCCCAGCTCTCATTTACTGTTCCCTGACCGGGAGCTGCGTTGTGGTGCGACAGCCGTTGGGGACAGCGAGACCTGGCCGGGGACGTGGTGAGGACACGGTGACACGGTGGCAGGCTGCATCCCCCCAGCTGCCCGCCCTGTCACCTCCCGTTCCCGGCCACACCAACCCTGGCCCTGGCCCCGGCCCTGATCGAGCTCGTCACAGCCCCCAAACTCCAGCTCGCAGCGTACCCCGCCCCCCGGCCGGGGGTGGAGCGCCAGCACGGGGCCCCTACCCCCGCCGGGGACAACCGGCTGAGGCCTCTGGGCCGGCGGAACCAGCCGGGGGGCGGGGGGCGGGGGGGTCTGTGGTCCTGGGCCTGCTCAGGGATCTGTGAGCCCAAACCAAGGGCCCAGGGGATCCCACCCCAAGGCCCCCAGGGGTGGCAGAAGAGGCACCAGAGAAGCCCCCTATCAACGGCAACATTCCTGAAACACGCGCGTTATTTCAGACGGTGAAGGAGCCGAGCCTGACGCAGGAAGAAAGGCAGCAGGGGCGTGGCCGGTGGGCGTGGCCGGGTGAGCGCACGCGGCCCTCGGCCAAACTGCGGGGGCCAGGTCCGGGCCGGGGGCCTGCCCGTGGGGGTGAGTGGGCGGGGCCCGGGGCACCCACCGCTCCGGGTGCAGAGGCGGCAGGCGGCCGCCGGCTCCAGTTACGGGAGGGCCCGCGGAGAGGGCGGGCGCTGGCAGCGAGCCTGGCCGGGTGCGCCCAGGCAGAGGGGATGCCAGCCGCACCAACGCCCCCGCCCCCACCCTCCCACGGCACTTCTAGGAACTGGCCTGACGCGACCCGGCCCAGGCCCCTCCTGAGGGCTGGCAGTGGGCGAGGCCCGGACCCAGGGCCCCCTCCCCTCCACGTACAGGGCGCACACTCAGCTCCCTGGGGCGGCTGGGCTGCCGGTAGAGGCCCCCTCCTCGCCACCACAGGACCAGGAAGCGGACAGGAGCACGGCCCGCTCAGGGCCCCTCAGGACCGGGGCAGCGGTGACCCCTCATCCCCCGGCGCAAGAACGCCCGAGCTTCCTCTTTCGTTGTTTGTTTTGAAGGGAAAACTCAAGCGGCTCACAAAACAGGAAACGGTCCCACACGGGCCAGCAGGCCTCGGTCTCAGCCTCTGCCACCGCCCACAGGCTCAGGGGCACCCCTCCAGAACGGGCCCCCTCCCAGGAACCGTCCCACGGAGCAGAGGCCCCAGCACCTGCTACCACCCTTGGGCCGGCCGCCTTCACGCACCTGCCTCAGTGGACCAAGAGGAGCCCCCGGACCAAAGCCATGGCCGTAGCGGCGAGACCTGGAGGAGACCTGGGCATCCCTCCCCTGAGCCAGGGACGCTGAGGTGCGGTGGGAGGAGGGCCCAGGACAGCCCCGCCCTCCAGCCCGGGGCTCGGGGCGAAGGGAGCAGCCTGCCTCCCCTGACGGTCCCGTGAGCCCCTTGCCCAGGCAGAGCGGCCCGGGCCGTGCACACAGATGATTCACCCCGACGGGCCCCCAGGCAGGTGTGCTCAGAAGTGGGTTCGACAGGCCCCTGCAGGCCTCGGCCCCTGCTGTCCGCTCAGCAGAGCCGTCGCCCCCTCTAGAGGGGAACTGGGCTGCACCCCCATGGCCCCGCCCCATGGGAAGCCCAGGACTGGGGATGAGTGGGAGTCTGTGTCAGCAGGTGGGACCACTGGCTCCCCTGCTTAGAGCCACCTGAGGGGGCAGGTAAAGCCCAGGGCCGTGGCTGAAACAGGACCTGGCCAGGACCGAGGGAGGGGAGGGGGGAGGAGCCACCACAGGTGGGGGGAGTTAAGCCGACGCACAGACGCTATCCTCCCACGAGTGCACGCACCGGGCAGACCTCACTTGGGGCCATGTCCAGGGAAGGTCCTGGACGGGGGACCCCGTGCCCACAGGCCAGCTCTCCTCCACCCCGCCCCTCAGCCCCTACTTGCCGGGCTGTGGCGTGGTGGCCGCCCTTCTGGACCCTCCTGGCCAGGCCATCAACCGGCCCACGTGAGCCCAGGGGTGCCCGAGGCCAGTGCCCCACCCCCACCCCCACCCAGACCCTCAGCCCCTTCCTTCACCCCGCGGCCAGCATCTCGCTGCCCTCCTCCCTTCTCCCGGCCCACGTGGCCCAGCTGGCCTGTCCGTGGGTTGGAGACAACCAGGAGGAAGCCCACAGACCCCGCCCCCTCCACGGGCTCCAAGAGTGGGACCCGCGGGTGGGGCTCTGCTGGAGCAGCTCTCCGTGGGGCTGGGCTGCAGCCGAGGTGGTGCACAGCCCGGCAGGCACCAGGTCAGGTGGGCAGGGACGACGGGGCCCTGGGGACACGTCCCAAAGCAGCTGCACGGACTCAGGCCCGTGGCCTCGCACAGGCCAAGTCCAGCCAGACCTGCATCCTGAAGGAGGACAAGGTTTTGAAACTGTCAGCCTCCAGATATCAGGAGGGCGCACGTAACAGACCAAAACTCTGGGAAGGCGGCTGTCGGAGCCACGCTGAGCCCAGCGGCCCCCGGCACTAGGGGCTGTCGGAGCCACGCTGAGCCCAGCGGCCCCCGGCACTAGCGGCTGCAGGCGAGCAGCGGCTGCCCCCCGCTCGGGCTGTCCGCCCCTAGCTTGGGGTGCCTGCCGGTCACTCACTCAGGACGTCCTGCTTTCCTCAGGAAGTCTGCCCACCTCTGGGGACACCCACCCGTAGCTCGGGACGTCCACCCGGCTCAGCCCTCTTCCTCACCACCTTCTGAGCCTCGAGCAGCTGGACCCCTCTCTCCTGGGGACAGCTGAGGACACGGAGGCCCACAGGGCCTGCCTGGGTGCCGCAGGGCAGCACAGGGCTGGGACTTGAGCCGTGGCGTCCGGAGAAGGAGCTGGGGGCCGGGGGTCTGTCCTGCCCTGACCCTGGCCAACGGGCCGTCGGGTCGACTCTCAACACCCACTCAGCCCCGAAGGTCCCCTTGGCCCTCACGTGCGGGCCCTGGGCTGGACGCGGGGCAGACACAGCATGGTGGGCAATGAAGGCCCTCATCCCACAGCAGCCCCCCAACCCACGTAACGAGAAGCAGCAGCGTGGGGGGCCTCAGGGCTGCAAGGAGCTGGAGGACAGCCAGCGCTCCCCCAAACCCCCCGCGAGGGGCGGGGGCGCCTCTCACCAGTGCTGCAGGAGCCCTCCGCCCGCTCCCAGCCCAGGGGCCCCCAGCCCTACCTGAGCCACACACCCCACAAGAGGCCTCGCTCCCTCTCTTCCAGCCAGTCCTGAGAGGCGGGGGGCAGGGCCGGCGGGGGGGCAGTGCTGCAGGGGAGGGAGGGTTCTGGGGGCGGAGCGCGGGGTTTGGCCTGCACGTCCGCCTGCCCACAACCAAGGCCAGGACGCTATCCCCACCCAGGAAGGGTACGCGAGCCCCCCACCCCAGTCTCGGGAACGGGCACCGCCGCGTACCCCCAGCCCCAAAGCGGGGTCCTCCTCGATCCCCCAACATCTAACCCAAGCCCCTCCATTTCCCACCCCTCGGCCACATGACCCCTGCTCCTTTCACCCAGTCACCCCAAAGTCCAGCACACAGGAAGAGCCCACGTTTGTGGGAAAGAACAGATCCGTAAAAGACGGACCGAGAGACGGACAAAAGAACAGAGAGGACAAGACAGCAGTGGGGGCGGTGGGGTGAGCCTGCGACCCCCAGAGGTTCCCACGGGGTCGCGGGGAGCGGGGGGGTGACCCCTCGAGGGCAAGCAGTGGAGGTGGGACATGGCACGACCCCTCCCGGGCTATAGGAGGGCCAGGGCCACATCACTGCCCCACACGCTGCCTGGGTTGGCACGTGGGCTGGAGAAAGAAGAGTGGAGGCACATGGGCGCGTAGGACCCTCTGTCCCGGCCTGAGTCTGGCTGCGCTCTGCCCCAGGGCCTACCCCACCACCACATGCACAGTACCCAGGGGGAAACCAAGGCCCAAGGAGTCAACAGACTTGCCCTTGGAGAAGGACACAGTGATGGGGCAGCCGAATCGGGTCAAAACCCAGCTCCCTGGATGCCCCGCTGGCCCCGACACCCCGTGCCCCCAGCGCACACGCCCAGAGTGGCACTCTAAAATCCACCCAGCATGAGAGGGGCGCTCCCACCCGAACCTGGCTGGCCAGTGTTTGCCCCAGTAACTGGGACAGGAGCCCCGGCAGCCCTGAGGCCTAGGCATCTCCTAGGTCAGTCCTTAATCGAACAGTCAGTTAACAAACATTTGCCAAGGATTAAGCGGTACCGGTCCCCGTGTGTTCTTGTGCTGCCACCAGGCACAGAGGGGAGGACGGGGACCAGGGTCAGAGGGGGCATCCTTGACACCAAAGAGGGCTATAAGGTGAGGCAGACAGAGTAGGACCTGAGCTGGGGTGGGAGGCTCCAGGCACAAGAAGTGGTACTCCTGGGGGTCAGGAAGGGGTAAACACTGGGGGAGGGGATCCAGAAGGCTGGTGGGTGCAGGGAACCTTGGAGGGGCTCGCCACAGACCACAGGCCCCTGCGGCCGCCTCACCTCCGTCTTGAGGCCCAGTGCACCGTCCTCCCTGCAGCCGCCTAAGTGAGCTCTAAAAACACACAGCTAACCACATCCTTGATCCCCTGCTTTGTGCCCCCTGCAGCCCCTTGAGGTCTCATCTCCATCACTCCTGTGCTGCCCACCGCAGCTCCTGCAGCTTCCCAGCCTGCTCTGCTGGGAGGCTCCTATGCATCCCACAAAACCCAGTCTTGTGACACCCACTTTTGCCGTGCTCCCCTGTGTGTTCCACCTGTGTCTGAGGTTCCCCCTCCCAACAGCCTGTGGGATCCCGAGGTGCGGACGGGGACACCCTCACCAGAGGGCGTGCTTGAAAAGTGGCGTGGCTAGCTAGCGTGGGATCACCAGAGCTTTCGGAGGGAACAGGTCTAGAGGAAGAGCAAGTTGGGGGAGGAGGCGGTGACTGGCCAATCCCCGCCCTGGAGCAGGAGGGAGTGACTTACCCAGGCACCTGGACAGGAGGCCTGTCCAGCCCCCCACCACCGGCCGCTAAGCAACAGAGGGCGGTGGGGCAGGCAGGGCCGGAATGCGAGGGGCCCAGGCCCAAGCTCCCGTCCCAGCAGCTCCTCTCTGAGCCCCTCCCTGGGCACAGGGCCACGTGAGTGGGCAGAGGCGAGGCTGAGGGGGCTCCACGGCAGCCAGCTCGGCAGCTCCAGCGTAAACCCGCCACTGGGTGGCACGGAGCCCCCTCCCGCCTACAGCCAGGCCAAGCAGCCCTGCCCTGCCCTCAGGAGCCCTCGGGCAGCGCCCCAGGCCGCTAACGCGCCGGGCCTTGGACCGGCCCCAGCGTCCTCACTGCCTTCCAGGAAAGCGGGTGGCTCTTCCTGCCCACGGCCCCAGCCAGGCAGCCACTCCACGGGCTGCACGCTGGCCCAGGGCACACCTCCCCGCCCGGGAGGTCCCGCGAGGCCATGCCCTCCAGGCCGTGGGGACACTGGGCCCCAAAGCGCACCCGGGCCAGTCCAGGAGGGTCCAGGAGCCCAGGAAGGCCTCGCTCGCCCGGCAGCCACGGCCCAGGCCGCCCCCGGCCACTGAGGAGCTGCAGGCCCACTTGGGACCCTCACCCCCGGGCGGCCCCGCGGGCACTGACCTCGTTTGTGCAGCCAGCCCTCCTTCACGATGGCGACGTCGTTCATGGTGCCGGGGCTCCCGCGGGCCTGCGTGGCCCAGACCTCGCTCACACGCCTCTAGCAGGGTCCTCCCAGAGCCCAGCGGGCTGTCAACAGCCTCTGGAAGAAGCAGAGAGAAGTGTCAGGCTGTGTGGGGCTTGAGGACATTCCTCGGACCCCAAGGTGAGCCCAGGAGGCCCGTAGCGCCTGGGGTCTCAGCCCAGGTGTGCCTTCCCACATGACCTGTCCCCTCTTAGCATCCAGAGCCGCCACTGGCCCCCGCTCCGCCTTCCCGCCACGGCCCCTAATACAAAGCCACTCACACTGCTCCGTGGGCCCAGGCCTCCCCTCCCCCTGGGCTTTAAGCCCCTGCCACCACCCCTCCTGGACCCCCAAGCCCTCAGAGCTCACTGCCCCCCTTACCGACCCATTCCCACCTCCCCTGACCTTTGTACAAATCACTCCTGTCCCCAAAAGGCCCTCCTGGTATATCCCAGCCTCCCTAACCTGCCGGCCCAGCGGAGGCCACCTCTTCCAGGCAGCCTCTCTGACTGCTTCAGCCCACACCACTCAGCCTCCCCAATCCCCTGGTGAGGGTGCCCAGTTCTCCTTGTCCATGGTGTTCCTGCCCAGAGGCTGGGGTTCCCAGGCAGAATCCAGAGCTCCTCTTCCCTGCCCCAGACTGGGAAAGGAGAGAAATTCAAACGTGAAGAAGGCAGGGCCAGGAGTGCAGGCAAATGGTACAAATGAGAGCCCGGAGCCCTCCAGGGTGACATGAAAACCCCCTACACACACCCATCCCAGGGAAACGCCAAACCCCTCCTAAACCACAGCGCCCCCGCCGGTCTGAATCTGGTTCATTCATTCGGCCAATATGTACCGGGCATCTCTGGTTTTGCCAGGCTCAGCGCTGGGCACTGGGGACAAAGAGAGGTTCAGATGAGTCCCGTCTGTAAGGAGCACCCGGTCCAGGGTGGTTACAGACCCATAATTATAGCTTTCAGGAGGCAACAAATGGGGGGGGGACTGTGCAAACTCAGAGGCACCGGCACCCGCCCTTTGGAGGCCCACCAGCAGCCTTCTCTTGAGCAGACACTTTGGCCATTGATCCTGTGTGGCCCACCCCATTGCTCCCCTGCTGGATGAACTCCTAGGCATCCCTCAAAACCCTGTTCTCACATCACCAGTTCTGGGCATCCTGGAAAAGAGCACTCTCCCCATGAGCAGTCCTCTGCTACCCTTCCAGTTGGGCACTCATGAGGGCAGGCCAGGAAAGACTCCTCTCGGGGACACCCAGGCCGGGCAGAGACCCTGAGTACCTCCAACATGGGTCTTCCTATAGCCACCTAGACACTCTCCCGCAGCCCACCTTACTGGCCTCCTGAGGCATGGGCTGAGCACCCAGAGAGGGCCGCTCTGCACTGACTGTCTTGGGTTAAATTTGGAAGGACAGGAAGACCCACAGTCACTGCCTCGTGTCTGGGACGGGGAAGACGCTCCTCGCCCAACTCAGCAAGCCCACAGGGAGGGATGGCAAGTAAGACTGGAGGAGGTACCACCAAGGACAGGGCTCTGAGCCCCACCTGGCAGGCACAGGGGGCTCTGGTGACACTTGAGTAGGCGTGGCCTGGAGGCAGAGGGCTGGACCCAAAGACCTCTGGATGTGCCCCTACCCCCACTGGGGCCTGAGCAGGGCCTGGTGCTGACAGAGTCAGACAGCTGCCGATGGCCCCGTGTGTAAAAATATATCTGCACATACACAGGGTGCTGTGCATGTGCACAGAAACACACACACCAAGCCAGGGCCTGGGCTGCCTCTGGGCACGGGGTGGGCGGCACGGAGGAGACCTCTGCTTCCCGCTACTTCTGTCCTGTGAGTGACTTCGCCACAAAGGTGAATCGCTGCTGTTATTACTTAAGTCACAAACTTAAAAAAATAATAATGGTTTGTGCTCCGAAGGGCCCCCTCTCCCTGCGTCCAAAACACTGGTTTATGAACTGGCTGCTCAGCTGGGGGGCAGGGAACCAAGCCCCACAAGTGTACCCCACCCTTCACCTGGACCAGAGCTCACAGCAGTTAGGGGTGGCCTGAGCAAGGTGGGAGGGGGCCAGGAGTGAATGTCGGGGGCCCTCTGGCCACACAACACAGGCGCAGGGCCCCAACTCTGTCCACCGCGACAGTACTCGGGAATCAAGCCCACCCACCAAGTTCACCAGCCGCCCCGGGCCTCTGGGTTGGGTGGGCAGCACCTCCAGAACCCACCCAGCTCAGGAATAAGTCTCAGGGCCTGGGAGGGCTGCAGTCCTTTGTGGGAGGGCCTGGGCACCCAGCCACCATGGACAACTTTTTGTCTATGGGAAAATGATGTCCCTTGCAAGGGCCCACCCACAAACTTCAACGAGGGCCGGGGCGATCCTTTTCCTCGGCCCCCTGAGCACCTACTGTGCGCCGGGGCCCCCCTGGCCGGGCGCCCGGGCAGCCCCCGGCCGCAACAGTGCACCGGACCCCGCGCGCGGCCGCACCCCTCCGCTCCGGCCCGGGCCTCGCCCGGCGGGGCCGCTTCCCCAAGGTCATGCGGGAGGCCGGGGCCGGAGGCACGCACCCCCAGCGCCGGCGCGGCCCGCGCCCTCCCCGCCCAGGCCGCGCTCGGCCACTTCCTGCTCCCGCTCCTCCATTCCAGCCGCGCGCGGCCCTGGCCCCGGCCCCGGCGGCCGCGAACAAAGCGGCCGGGCCGCAGGGAGGAAATCCGGGCCCCGGCGGCGGGCGGCGGACGGGCGGGGACTCACCGGGCGCCGCGTCCGGCGCGAGCGCGGGCCTAGCCGGGCCGCGGCCTCCGGCGCCCGCCGCTCCGCATCCCCGCGGGCCGGCCGGCCGGGGCCGGGCTGGAGGCCGCGGCGGGCGCTGCTCTGGCGGGCCTCGCGCGCCGCCGGACCCGGAGCTCGTGCGCGGCCGCCGGCTGGCTCCTCCGGGCTGCGCTAGCTGCGCTGCTGCGCTGGGCCGGCCGCCCGCCCGCCGCGCTCGGTCCCGCCGGCCCGCCCTCTCTCCGCCCCGCGCCCGCCCCGCCCGGCCGCCCGCCCACATCCGCCTCCGCCGCTCGGGGCGCCCCCACCGCGGGCCGAGCGAGGGCGCGGCGCCGGGGGCGGGAGCGCGCAGCGGGCGGCCCTCGGGGTCGGGGACCGCCGCGCGCTCCCGCCGCGGGGCCTGTCCCCAGGCCACGTCCTCTCTGGCCTCGGTTTCCCCGGTTGTCCGGTGAGCCCGCACGTCTCGGCCCAGTTCTGCCCCGACCCTGTTAAAGGGGCCGGTCTGGGACGAATCCTGGGCTTCTGCCTCCATCGGGCGGGGGTGGGGTTGGGGTGTAGGTTAGTGTGACTTTTAGAATGTGCCCCAAGTGGGTAGTTGAAGCTCGGGAGCTGGGGGCTCCAGGGGCCGGGATGGTCCTGAAAGACCCAATCCAAGGAACCTAACGAGTGCAGGTCCCCTGGGGGTCGGTCGTGCGGGAGGCTGGCTGGAAGGTGAGCGATCGGTCATCTGTGTGCTGAAGGCCTGCCGTGGGTTTGGCCCCGGGGTGACCGGCAGCGCGAGCCCTGCTCCCTGGTTGGGGTCTGCCAGGAGCTCCCCTTCCCCAGAAGGAAAATACTGACACCTGGCAGCTACAAAAGTGGCCGGGGACTTCATGTGGTGACAGAGGGAGAAGAGAGCCACAGGGACCAGTGGAGGGGCGTCCAACTGGCACCGCTTCATCGAGCACGCCTGGCCTGGAGTGACCGACCTGAGTCGGGCACAGACACCCAGAGGGGGTGCTGGCGGGGGCAGACTCCAGAGGAGAGCTGTCACAGCTGAGGCGGCCCGGGACCCTCCCTAATGTCTGATTGGGCCCCAGGCACTCACAGTCCACTGGGGGACAGCTAAGGGGCCAGCAGGACACTGCAGACAACTCCCCACCCCGACCCCTCCCTGGGCCCTGTGCATGGCCAGCTTCTCCAACAGCTGCCCCTCCCCCCAACCCCGAGGCCTCCAAGTTGATGGTAAGCCTTTTGTAAAAGGAAGGCTTGTGGGCTGCTTTTCTGGGGTTGGTATGTATTTGGGGGGAGGAGGACAGTTTTGTTCCTCATCCAGGGTCAGAGTTCAGCTTGGGGGGTATAGACGCTTCATCTGGGTCAGAGGTAGAAGAAGCTGAGCACCCAGGACAGCATCCGCAGCTGAAACGGGGGCCCCGTCCCTTCCTCCTGGGACTGACCGAGAGGAGGACGCTCCTGAGGGAAGGTCTGCCCCCCCCGCTCAGGGGGACCCTCACTCCTCCGGGAGAGGACACCCGGTTCTGGGCCTCTCCCCTTGGTACCCGGCCCTCCCCCCCCAGCCAGCTGCGTGGCTGTGAACATGCACCCCCGGCCCCGACTCCAGGGGCCAGGGGAGAGGCCCAACTGGCCCGCGCTGCTGGGGCACCTGGCCGTCGCTCACGCCCTCCTGGGACCATCCCACCCACCCACCGTTCGTTCTCCCAGGAGCCGTTTCCGCACCCACCCCACCCCCCATCCTGCGCTGGCAACGCTGAGAAGGCAAAGGAGGCCCGGTGGCCTCAAGGGCCACTGGGGGCCCGGGAGGGCGCCCTCTCGTGGATAACGTGGTGACTCCCCAGGCTGTCCTTGGGCCTGCTGGCCATTTGAAGACAGCATCTTGGCCAGAGGTGTCATCACGGTGGTCCAAAACCTTGAGGCTTCCTCACCGCTGGCCCATCTCCAGGAGGGCTCCCTGCCTGGTGCGCCCACCGAGGGCCCGTGACCTGCAGTGAGCCCCACACCCCATCCCGTGCAGCGCCTACGTGAGCCTGCCCTATGGCTCGGGCATCTCTTCGGACGGGGCCAGTGCCCTCCTCTGGCCTCCGGAGGGAAAGCGTAGTCCCTCTCTAGAACACCTCCTGCCTGCCCCCCCAGACAGAACGTCAAGGACGGGACCCAGACCCACCGGCCACCCTGGCTGAGGCTCAGGCCGCGGAGGAGCCCCTTAGACAGATGTTTGCAACAAAAACTGCTGCACCGGCCCCTGGGGAGGAAGGCCACCTGCCCCCTCCTAAAGCACAGGGTCCTCAGGCCCTGTCACCTTCCGCAGCTGCCAGCCATCGGGCAGGACTCAGGGGCCTGAGCCCCGGGCTGCCTAGTCTCGGCAGCAGCTGCAGGGCGGGGCCTCCAGGCAGCTCCCGGGCCAGATGGCCGCCTGGCTGGCTGCGTTCAGGGAAGCTCTGCCCCCACCACTGCGACAGCCTCCTGTCATCCTTGTACCCGAGACCGTACCAGGCCAAAGAGGGGAATCTGGGGGCCAAGGGGCTGCTAGCTGCCAAGTGCCATCTCGGGGCTGCCTGGGATGGCCCCTCCTGGGCCTTAAGGAAGACTTAACTCCAGGAAGACTTAAGAACTTCCGACCAGAAAAATGCAGGGGCCTCTCTCCCCCATCCCCTCCTCCCAGTGAGCTTTCTCCTCCTTTAGCCATCCCTACCCAGCACAACCCCAGCCTCTTGCTGGCAGCGTCCCCTGCTGCTGCTTCGATCCCTCCCATGCCCCACAACCTCTGTCAGGGCCCCAAGGAGTCCTCTGTCCCAGCAGCCAGGCAGGGCAGTCCAGGACACTCTGCCCGCCCCAGGGCCTCACTCCTAGCCTGGCTGGGGAGCTGTGCGCCGGAGCTGGGCAGGTGGGCGCGACGGAGCAGTCAGGATTAGGTTGGTGGCACCCGTGGACATCCCGCACAGATGCCTCTGCCCTGCTTTCACTCAAGAGACACAACTGCACCCGCACTTTGTGCCACGCCAACTTCTTAGCAGCAAGGATACAGCGGGGAGTGGGGGGTGGCAAGGTCACATGACATGGGGAGCACTCTGGAGAAGGCTATAAGGCCACAGAGAAGATTGTGGGTTTGGGGGGACCTGAGCGGGGGTGATCGGGAAGGACCACTCCCAGGGGGTGCTGCTGGCGCAGCGACAGGACTGGGGAGGAGCCGGGAAGGGCTCTCTGGGGAGAAACGTGTGGAACCTGAGGACTGGCCATGAAAGGGCCTGGGGTCTTGCTGTGTGCCAGACCCCACAGTTAATCTACCCATTCTGCAGATGAGAATATCAAGGTTTGAAGAGGTTAAGGGTCATGCCCAAGGTTGGGAGGGGGCAGGGGCAGGGCTCTGATGCAGGCAAGACCCCAGGAGGCAGTCCCCTCCGGGTTCACTCTGAGCTGGCTTGAAATCAGCTCCCCCCGCTGGGGTAGGGGGGCATGGGTGTGGAGGAGGAGGTTGGCCCTCCTCAGGAAGGGACCCCCAGAGCGCCTGGGCCATGGGAGCCAGTGCAGTCTCTGTGGCTCTGAGCGCAGTGTGAGCCCAGGGTTCCAAGCTGAGACTGCCAAATACAGGAAATAACACTGCAAGCTGTCTGGTCACATTTGAGTTTCAGATAGATAAGGAATAGTATTTTAGTATAAGAATGTGGCTTTCCTTCCCTCAGACTTTAGGTCCTAACTGCGGTGGGCCCTGGGGCCTCTGGCCACTCCTCAGGCCCCCAACCCACCAGGGTTTGAATAGGATCCCCGGGGGCTCCCACCCCATCTCACAGCCAGGAACCCCCTCCTCCCAGGGGTTCCAGCCTTCCAGGAGCATGGCTGGAGGGCTCCCCACACCTCCTGCTGCTTCCTCTGCCTTGGTATACCTGGCTGGTGGGGTCCCAGCTCTTGCAATCCAGCCCCTCCCCCAACACCACCCCCACTTCTGGTCAAGGCCTCCTTTCTACTACTCCCGGGCTGCTGGGCTATGCAGGTTGAGAATTGAGGCCACTGCCAGATCTGAATCCTGGTTCAACAACTTACTGCGCACCTTAGCGAACCTCCAGCTAAACAGGCGTCATAATCAGAGCGCCTGACTAACTGGATCGTTGTCAAGAGCTGAGCAATGGCCCACAGTGCCTCAATCCTGCTCTGCCCAGGGTGGCTGGGAAAAGACTCCCACCAACAGGACACCCCATCCCAGGGGCCCCAACCTCTGCAAAATCGTTTCTATTCTTCTGGGCTCTTTCCTTCACGCAGCAGACCTGCGCGTCCCCTCACATCTTCACGGTGCCCTTGCACCTGAGTCACCAAGCCCGGGGGACGCCAACCCAGCCCCTCCAAGGTGTCTCCTCTCCCTGAATGCTTTCCCGCTGGCTCTGGGCTCCGGGTGCACATCCCGCTCTCTCTCCATCACCGCGATGGTCCCCTCACCCCCATCACGTCTTCTGGGACATGCCCAGCCCCCCCCCAAGTGCTTTCCCAATACACCACTCAGCGCCTGGCTCCCGGCAGAGGCTTTGCTAGGTGGGCTGACAAGATGAGAATTCTCTGTTCAAGACTCCAAGGTCGAGAACCCAGCTGAGTGTTTGGAAGAGGGTCCCAGCTAAATCAACTTGAATTCAAAACGAGGCTTTCAACGAAAAAGGGGTGTCATCTTTTCCATATTTACGACCCCCCACTCCCCCTCCTCCATCCCAGGGCAGGCGCCCCGCGAGGTGGCAGGAGGCTGTGTCCCGGCTGTGCCTTCGGGTGACTTGCTCCAGCGCTGGCTGGGAGAGGAGCTGTTCCTCGGAAGGGGTCCCTTAACAGACGGGCGCAGTTGGGACCCCATGGGGGGGGGTACCCTGAGGACGAGACGGCAAGTATCGCGAGAGAGCCCCCCCCACGCGCCGCGCCCCGCGTCCCCTCCCACCCCAGCGCCCCAGATGGCGGCGCGCCGGGCCCGGCCGGGCGGGGCGGACAGGGAAGGGGCGGCGTGGGTGACCTCAGCGGTTCCGCCGCTCCGGGAAGTCGCCTCGGCCCGCCCCCTCCAGCCCCCGCCCCGAGTTTCGCTCTCTCCGGGGCGGGGCGAGCGGCGGGTGCTGCCCGGCCAGCCAAGTTAGAGCGCGCCCCGCCCGGCGCCCTCCCCGTCCCCGCGCCCTCCCCGCCGGGGCGCGCTGCCCGCAGCTCCGCGCGCGCCGGGGCGGCACCGGGGAGGGCGTGCGGCGCGGGCAGCGGCCGGAGAGGAGCTCGGGGCGGCGGAGGTGAGCGCAGGGGGCGGGCGCCCGGCTCTGCCCGCCCCGCCCGCCGGCCCGCTCCCCGCGGCCGCGCTGCCATAAATGGGGCCCGCGGCGGCGGCGGCGGCTGCATCTGGCGGGCCGGGCAGCAGCTGGAGGCGGCGCGGGGGCGCGGGCCTGGGGTGGCGGCGGCGCGGCGACTCGGGCGTCGGGGGACGCGGCAGGCGGCCGCCCCGGAGTGAAGTTCAGAGGCGCCCTGGCGGGGAGGGGCACTCCAGGCGGGGACGTGCGCAGGTTCGCGCGACTCCGGCCCCCTCCGCCCGCGTCCCGGGACCCGCCCCCGCGGCGGATAGGCTCCTGTTTACTTTCGATCGAGTTTTTCCTGCTCCGGGCAGGTGCCCAGGGCGGCTCCGGGCGGGCAGTCGCGCGCGGAGCCCCGCGCCCCTCTCCCCGCGCCGCCCGCCCCCGGGAAGGGCCGGGGGCTGGTCGGGCGACTGGGGGCGAGCGGCGGCCGCGGCGTCTCCAGGCGCGCTCACGGGAGTGCCGTTTGTGCCCAGGTGATGACCGCGGCGGCATGGAGTTCCCGGAGCACGGCGGGCGGCTGCTGGGCCGCCTGAGGCAGCAGCGTGAGCTGGGCTTCCTGTGCGACTGCACCGTGCTGGTGGGCGACGCGCGCTTCCCGGCCCACCGCGCCGTGCTGGCCGCGTGCAGCGTCTACTTCCATCTCTTCTACAGGGACCGGCCCGCGGGCGGCCGCGACACGGTGCGGCTCAACGGCGACATCGTCACGGCGCCCGCCTTCGGCCGTCTGCTGGACTTCATGTACCAGGGCCGCCTGGACCTGCGCAGCCTGCCCATCGAGGACGTCCTGGCCGCGGCCAGCTACCTGCACATGTACGACATCGTCAAGGTCTGCAAGAACAGGCTCCGGGAGAAGGAGCGCGCGCTGCCCCTGGAGACGCCTGCCCCTGGGACAGAGCTGCCTGGCCAGCCCCCAGGCCCCTTGTCTGCCTGGTCCCCTGCACTCTGTCCAGCCGCCCAGAAGGCCAGGCTCCCTCCTGCTGGGGTCAAGGCCACCCGCCCTCCACTGGCACTGGGGCCTCCCCCCTGGCAGGCTCCTGGAGAGTCAGACCGGGCCCTGGACCTGTCGCTGAAGCCTGGCCCGCGGCGGGAGCCAATCCGCCCACCCTGCGTCCTCCAGACCCCCCCTTGCAGCCGGATGCAGCCAGGGGCCCAGACGATCGTGAAGGACGAGTCAGACTCACTGTCCGAGCAAGAGGACAGCAGAAGCCCTCGGTGCCCCCACAGCCCCCTGCAGCCACCCTGTGTTCCTGCAGCCCAGCACCGGGCCGGGGGCTTGGAGCCGCTGCCCGTCAGCGAAGTGGGCAGTGGGGAATTGGCGCTGGAGGCAGAGCCGGGGGCGATCAAGGATGTGTTGCGGCCGGCCGGGCGCCTCTGCCTCTGCCCGCTGTGCGGCAAGCTGTTCCCCAGCGCCCAGGCGCTGCAGCTGCACCTCAGCGCCCACTTCCGCGAGCGGGACGGCGGCCGCGCCCGGCTCTCACCCGACGGCGCAGCGCCCACCTGCCCGCTCTGCAGGAAGACCTTCTCCTGCACTTACACGCTGAAGAGGCACGAGCGCACGCACTCGGGCGAGAAGCCCTACACGTGTGTGCAGTGCGGCAAGAGCTTCCAGTACTCGCATAACCTGAGCCGCCACGCCGTGGTGCACACGCGCGAGAAACCCCACGCCTGCCGCTGGTGCGAGCGCCGCTTCACGCAGTCGGGGGACCTCTACCGCCACGTCCGCAAGTTCCACTGTGGCCTGGTCAAGTCCCTGCTCGTGTGACCTTCGCTGCAGGGGTGAGGGTGGAGGGAGGGGCGGATGGAGTGTGAGGGGCCGGAGCTCAGCAGGTGAAGCCCCTGAGGCTGGGCCCGCCGCGGGGAAAGAACCCTGCTGCCCCGGGAACGCGGCCTCAGACTTGGGCTGACGGGGAGCCCCACGGACAGCCCTTCTCCAGCCTCGCGCCTCCGCCAACTCCCTCCTGCTCCCGGACGTGCCCTGACCGGACACCGTCGTCCTCTCCGCCCCCTCAGCCAGTCCCGAGGAGTGTCGCCAGCTCGAGGAGGCCCATTGAGCCTCCACCTGGGGCTTTCCTGACCAGCAGGCTCAGGGGTACCTGTGAGCCTGGCGCCGCGCTCAGTGCCGGACGCGCGCTCACAGATGCTGCCTGTGGGAGTCCCCGGCGGGGAGCTCTGATGCAACGCGCTCCTCCTGGTGGATGCCAGTGGAAGCCCCTGCAGGGGAGGCCCCGGGCGCAGCGAAAGCCAGCAGGGCACAGCTGGTGTGACGGGGGTGCAGGCCCCAGCGGGGGCCCGAGGACGGCAGGAGGAGAACCAGCCAGACGCCGCGAGGCTCCAGAGTTACAGGCGCTGGGGTGGGAGGTGGGCCCTCCGGAGCTTTCGGCCCTGACCGCAGCGTATCACAGGCAGAGAAAGCGGGGATTTGGACACGATTCTAGATACAGAAGGAGCCTCCGGGGGCTGCCAGGGGGCTGCCCGTGGGTGATGGGCCGTGCCGCCGCCCTACCTGAGCATAGGATCCAGGGCGCCTCCGAGCCTCCCCAGGGCGGGGCTGAGGGGGCTGGGAGTGCAGCTAGCCGCCTTGAGTATCGCAGGTCAACGGTAGGCCTGACGTTGAAGGTCATTTCTCCTCCTCCTCAGGGTCTCCCTGGAGCTGCTGGTCATTTCCAGACCACTGAGCAGGGGGGCTGAAGGCTGCTCTCTTTACCAGGAGCCATGTTTGCAGCGTTTCCCTTCCCTACGGCGGGGCCTGGGTGGAAGCAGCCGTCTCTCGAGGAGGGGCGGGGGTGGGAGGCCCTCTGGGCTGATGCTCCTAAAACGCAAAAGGCCACCACATTCGTGCTTGGTGGGGGGCACCTCGCCCTGCCTGCCCACTCACCCAGCAGGGCTCGCTGCTGGAACCCAAGGGGGTGGGCAGGGCTGGGGCTGCCCCCGCTTCTGGGAGTCCCCAGGTGGCAGAGCCACCTGGGTTCCTGGTTCCCCCAGACTGCATGGGCTCTTTCTGCTGTGACTGGAAGTGGTGCTGAGGTCAGAGTTCAAGTTTAAATGATCTTCTCGGCCCCTGACAACACTTGATGTCGTATTTATTCATTTGCCTGGTCTGGAGTGAGAAGACCATTAGCTTTTGCAGCAGGTGGACAGGCGGGGACCGTCTCCCTGCAAGCCCTCGGCTCTCCCGGTGTGTGGGCAACTGGCCTGCGGACCAGAGAGAGAGCTGGGGGAAGGGGACCTCCGCTTCTTATTGTCCTGGCCCCCCTCCACCTCTGGAAGGGCTGGTGGGACCTCACTCTTGGCATGATGTGTTTCATGACCGGATTTCCGTGTGTGTGTGTGTGTGTGTGTGTGTGAGAATCTGCCTGTGTGGGCACCCGTGTCCAGCAAAGGCGGGGCCTGAGCCGGACCAGCAGCCGCGTGCCCACCCCAGCAGGCAGCGGGGAGATGAGCATCGGGCCTGGTTTTCCCCAAGGAGTTTCCACCGGGGAAGAAATTTATTTTCCTGGGGCAGGAAGCCTGTCCTGAGTTATCAACACTGGATTCATTGTCTTTTGCAAACAGTTACTGTGAAGTTAATGTACAGAGAAGTGGTCAGTTTTACATTTAATAGCTGACGCGGTTCAGAGAAAATAGATATACATACACACACAAGTATATTTAAGACGCTAATCGCGTGCCATCGTGTAGCAGAGGCGGGTGTAAATGCGCTTCGGGTGGAGCCCGCTGCGTGGGGTCCTCCCGGGAGGCCCAGCCTCCGGCTCCTCTGTCACTGCTGTCCTGTCCCTGGGGGGCGGCTCTGGGTGCCCAGAGAACAGTTGCTGCTTCGCGTTCCGCGGGAGCTTTTGTGTGCACGTGCCCGCCTGCTGTGAAGGTCTGGAAATCAGTGCCGTCTTCCCATGTTCTCATCATCGTCTCAGTGACAGTGGTAATAAAGCCCACCCCAGGTGGAGACGGCCGTGATTATTCCTGGGGACAGGAGCGCGTGTGGGAATCGGGGGCGCTGCTGGTCTTGTGGGGGACCCAGGTGGGTGGTGCGCAGTCTGAGAGCCCTGTCCCAGATGCCCCCTGCTGCGTCTTGTGGGTGGAGTGGGGCAGGGCCGTGGACAGGTGACAGACACTCTTTCCCCAGACTTGGACCCCGTTAACCCTGAATTGGGGGAGGGGAATCCCAGGGAGCAGGATGCAGGTTGGGACCTGGTGAGAGGCCTCGTGGCACCTCGCTTGGGGTGCCTTCTGAGCACCCACACGCCCTGGGACTCAGATCTGAGGCTCCCAGTCCTGTGGTTCTGGGTCTTCCTGTCCCGCCGCATCCAGAGGCAGCTCCCCTGCCCTCTCCCCACCCCTCCCCTCCCCAAGCCCACCCTGTGCCCTCTCCCCTCCCTCCACACCTCATTTGTCCCCCTCGCCTACCTCCCTCTGGGCGGGCTGGGCCCCCACAAGAGGTGGGCAGGCTGCCCCCATCCCCGCCCCGTGGAGCCCAGCTTGATGTCTAGAGGGCCGGGGGGTCAGGCCGGCTGGGTGGCTGGGCGGGCCTGGCCCTTTGGTGGTTCCAGGATCCCTGAGCCAGCCAAGCTGGGGTCCAGGTCCCCCCCCTCCGACCCCGCTGCTTCACGGAGGGGCGTGAGGCTGGTGCTTCGCTGAGCCTCCTGGGAGCTGCGCCTTCCCCGGGACAGATGGGTAGACGGCCTTATGTGCGTCCCAAGCCTAGTCCTGGCCAGACACCCTCCGGGAAGAGCTGAGACAGACCCCAAGGGCAGGCCGGGGGGACCTGCTTGCCTAGTGGTCCCCAGAAGTTGCCCCGAGCTGAACTGGTGCCGGGAGGGCTGCCGGTTCTTGGGCCAAGCTTCAAGGCCTCCCCAGTCCCGACCCCAAGTGCAAGGCCTTGCTTCTGGGAGGCTGCGCCTTGGCACCTTCCCTCCCTTGCCCAGCCCGGCCCCCACGGAGCCTTCCTCCTGGACCTGCGCCACGGCCCCGCGGGGAGGCCCTGTCATGTTCCCAGCCGGGCCAGTGACTCAGCCCAGGGCCTTCTCAGAGCCCGGAGAAGGCTGTGGCCGTGCCAGCCGGGCAGGGGAAGGGGGCGGTCAGAAGGTGCCTGGGGGCAGAGCTGACTGGGGAGGGGCTTCTGGGACCCGCAGCCGCAGCCGCGTTCTCGCCCTGCGCACTGACACGCCCGGCCCGAAGCTGTCGCCCTGCCTGGCCCCTGGGCGGCTTGTGGATGCAGCCCCGAAGCCGGGCCCTCTTTGCACAAACTTCGGGACCGCTGGCGTTCTGGACGCGGCCCCCCTTGGCCGGCGGCGCCCGGGGCGGCACAGAGGAGCCCACGGAGAGTGCGGAGGCTCGGACTCTGGGGCAGGGGGGCTCCCCAAGGCCCCCGGGCACGGCGAGCGCTCAGGGCGCCCCAGGTGGACGCGGAGATGGGTGCTCCGGGCCGAGGGCCGCCGCTGCAGGGGCCGCAGAGCGAGGGGTCGTGTGCGAGCGGGCGCAGGGCTGCGACGGCCGGGGCGCCCCCGGGAAGCCCCCGGCTTTGAGGCAGGAGAGGCCAGGGCAGCTCTGGCCAGCCTCAGGTTTCCTCCATCCCGCGCCGGGGGCTCAGCCAGCTGCCCACTCCCCCCACCCGTGGCCTCGCCCCTCCCTGGGTCCATCCCCGCTGCTGAGGGAGGTGCCTCCTCACACACCTGAGGACAGACGCACGGACTTCGGACGCGCCTCCGGCCCTGCCTGCCAGCTTCTGCTGGTCCCCTGGCTCTCCTCTTCCCCCCTCAGCCGCACGGCTCCTTCCTCAACGCCCGACCCTGCACGGCCACTGTCATTGTCAGGGTCACTATACGTCCCCTCCCCCTCTTCCCCCACGCCCACGGTCACCTCCACCACTGCCTTTATGGCGGGTCCCCACGGAAACGGAGCCCTCATCTAGGCCAGTTTCCGAGCTGAGGGCCCGGCGCTCGATGTCTACAAGCCGAGAAGTGGCAGAGACGGTGACGTCCTCCCAGCGGTGCTGCAGCATCTGCGCCCCGCTTCCTGCACCCACAAGTTCCAGGACCTTCTCAGTTCCCTCCCCCTCCCCTCCCCCACCTCCCCCCCCCCCTCAGAAAGGAAGGTGTCTGTGCCTCCCCACCCCACGCAGGCCACCTGGCCCCCCCGATGCCGGCACGGAGAGAAGCCCCCCTCGGTCCCTGTCCCCAGGTCCCTTCCTCTCCCCCACCTCCATGTCCTCACCTGTAGAACAGGCACCGTGGTGTGGCAGACAGCTGCTGAGGGGAGCCTGGGGCACCGCCCAGCGGGCACACGGGCAGTGCTGCTGCTGACGATGCCACCCAGGGCGGAGGGCGGAGGGCTTGGCCACAGCGCCCCACGGAGCAGGCAAGCCAGTCCCTGCAGTGCTCGCCGTGCCAGGTCGTGTGTGACGGGAGGGCAGATGGAGGAGCGTCACCGTCGGGCCCCGGGCCTCCTGGGCCACCCCGCGTGCTCCCCCCGCAGCTGTCCCCGTCCGGCCCCCGGAGGGCTCTGGAGGGGGGCGGCCGTGGACCGGGGAGTCCAGGACGGCTGGCAGGAGGGCAGGGGCTGTTCAGAGAGGAAACCGGGTGGGCTGACAGTGTCCAGGCCCCCGGAGCCCGGCTCCGGCCAGGCTAGCGGGTAGCCCCGCGGAGAAGTCAGTGACCTGAGGGATCTCGCAAAATCCGGGGGCAGGAGGCCTCGCCTCCCTGAGTTGGACCCAGATGGGTTTGTTTTCACCAATTTGAACAGAAACCTGTGTAAAGAGAAACCTGTTCCCTTGCCTCCTTGAGCAGACAGCTGAGGCCTTGAAAGTTAGGTTCTGGAGCCAGTTCCATTCTGTGTGCCTGTGTGCGTGCCTGCGTGTGTGCGTGCCTGCGTGTGTGCGTGTGCGTGTGTGCGTGTGCGTGCCTGCGTCTGTGCGTGCCTGCGTCTGTGCGTGTGCGTGCGCGTGCGTGCGTGTGCCTCTGTGTGCTGTGTGCCTGTGTGTGTGCGTGTGCGTGCGTGTGCCTCTGTGTGTGTGCGCGCGTGTGCCTCTGTGTGCCTGTGTGTGCGCCTGTGTGTGTGCGTGTGCATGCCTGTGTGTGTGCGTGTGCGTGCGTGTGTGTGCGCCTGTGTGCACGCGTGTGCGTGCGTGTGCGTGTGTGTGTGCGTGTGCGTGTGTGCGTGCGTGTGCCTGTGTGTGCGTGTGTGCCTGTGTGTGCGCGTGTGTGTGTGTGCGTGTGTGTTGGGGAGGGGGGCGTTCGCACCCCTCCAGCAAGCAATTCTCTAACGCCAGCTGGGTGTCCTACAGTTCAACTCCATTCCGACACTATGTATCCAGATAAAGCTCGGATCCCACAGTAAAGGGTTCAGTCCTACAAGACTGCCCACCCAGTTGAGATGCCAGGTTGTCACCTGTGCTTCTAACCCTTGGGCTATAGATCAGAGGCTCCCATGACCCCGCGTTGGGTTTGATTAATTTGCTAGGGTGCCTCCAGAACTCGGGAAAACAGCACAGAGCACACAGCACTTACTAGCTCACTGGTTTATTATAAAAGGATATAACTCAGGCAGAGCCATATGGAAGAGGTGCCGGGGCGAGGTGTGGGGAAAGGTGTGAACTTCCAGGCTCCCCCTGAATGAGCCACTCTCCCCGATTCCCCACAGGCTCACCAGCCAGGAAGCAGGAAGCCCTCCGAACCTCGTCCTTTTGGGGTATCATGGAGGCCTCATGCATGGGCGTGATTGATTAAAACATTGGCCATTGATTTTTTTTTTATATTTATTTATTTGGTTGCACCGGGTCTTAGTTGCGGCTCGCAGGCTCCTTAGTTGTGGCTTGCATGCGGGATCTAATTCTCTGACCGGGGATCTAACCCGAGCCCCCTGCACGGGGAGCGTAGAGTCTCACCCACTGCGCCACCAGGGAAGTCCCTGGCCATTGATGGTTGATTCCACCTCCAGCCCCTCTCCCCTCCCCAGAGGTCAGGGATGGGGGGGGTGGGGGGGGGACTGACAGTTCCAGCCCTGTCATCACGTGATTGGTTCCTCTGGCAACCAGTCCCCACCCTCAGGTGCTTCCAAAGCCACCTCGTTCACACAGCAGAAGACACCTTGACCGCTCTCTTCACTTAGGAAATGCCGAGCGTCTTAGGAGCTCTGCCAGAAACAGGGACGAAGACCAAAAAGTATTTCTGTTTCTTTTTTTTCTGGCTGCGCTCGCTGTGCGGCTTGCGGGATCTTAGTTCCCCGACCAGGGATTGAACCCCGGGCCCTCGGCAGTGAAAGTGCAGAGTCCTAACCACTGGACCGCCAGGGAATTCCCTGTATTTCTTATTATAAATCATAACATCACAGCTGGTCATTGGTTCCTTCACTGGTGGTACTAGTTTGCTAGGGCTGCCATCACACGGCATCACAGGCAGGGGCTTAGACAACCGACATCACTGTCTGACACCCTGGGGGCTGGAATCCCAGATCCAGGAGGTGCAGGGCTCGCTTCTCCTGAGGCCTGTCTCCGTGCCATGAAGACGCCGTCTCCTCCCGTGTCCTTACGTGGTCGTCCCTCTGTGAGTGTCTCTGACCTCATCTCCTCCTCTTATAAGGTCGTGAGTCAGACTGGCTTAGGGCCCACCCTAGTGACCCCAGTTTAACTTGATTCCCTTTGTAAAGACCCCATCTCCAAATGCAGTTACGTTCCGAGGTCCTGGGGGTCAGGGCTTCAACATGTGAAGTTGGGGGACAAAGTCCAACCCGCACCTTTGGTGTTTCAGGAGGGCATGGAGGCCGGAGGACCCTGGCCTACGAGCCGGGAGGCCCAGATCCCAGCCTGGCTCTGCCCAGATCCAGATGAGCCGCTGCGGCTTTTTTGTCGGTGACGTTTGTTGATATTTCCAGTCTTGCCCTCCAGCCCATGGGCTGTGGGCCACCTGGCACTCAGAGCCGCAGCTCTGGGGACATGGTCCTCCTCGGGAGGCTGCAGGCCTGACACCATCCTGCCCGCGCCCCCTACAGGGGCCACCATCACCCTGGTTCCATCGCAGGGCAGACGCCTCCTCCCCAGGGCGGCCCCTCGCCTGGTCCCACCTGAGCGTCCCGCACAGACTCTGCTTTCCTTCAGGGGGCACGGGCGAGCCTTTCCTCCCATCAGCCCCCAGCAGCCGGGCCAGGAGGGGAAGCACATGTGTCCCCATCGCCCTTCGCAAGACCCCAGCCCTCTGGAGGCTCATGCCGTCCAGGTGAAGCCCCTCCCTTCCTCGTCCCTCTGGGCCCTCGGCCTGTCTCCCCTCCGCCATCTCCCCCTCCAGTTGCCAAGGCCTCCGAGATTCAACCCCGTGCGGCAAAGGCAGTGCCCGCCCTGCAGGCCTGTGCAATCCCCCCTCAGCCCCACTCCTGGCTCCGTCACCAACAGCAACGGCACCTGCTCTGGGATCTGAACTTCAGACTCCCTCGCTCCCCGTGGACCTGATCAAGCTTCTCAGTGATAATCCTTTGGCCTCGTGGTTGTGAACCCACCGACCTTGCCATCTTCTCACCACGCCTCCCGCCCTGCCCCCCTCTTGACTCACCCCCCCCCCCACCCAGACCTTGAGTCACTGGCCCTCTTTTTCTGTCAAACTCCTGGGCAAAACCAGAACCTGGACGGCTGTAAACATTCCCTTCGCTGTGGAGTCCACGGAAAAGCAGGCCAATGGATCTGCCTGGCCTCCTTCACAACGGTATCATAACAGAGAGGCGTGCAAATGAACCTCACAGCGTCTGCGATGCCGGCAGGACTTCCGCCCACCCCCACAGACGACAGTCAGGAATGCTGGACAAAAATATATGTTTTAAATAACACTTTGAAGGCACTGGAGAGCGAGTGAAGCAGGCAGAAGCTGGACAGGAGCCCATCCTTGAAAAACAGAAGCTGCAACCAGCCAGACGTGTGCGCTTGTGGCCGCAGGGTCTAGAGACACGACCCCAGGGAAGTCACACACATAAATGGCTGAGAGGCACGTGGAAGAGTGTGAAATAAAAGCACAGCGAGCCGTCACCACACGCCCATCCTGAAACTCAACGACTGACACCACCGAGCACGGGCGGGGACTTGGGGCCACCGGAACGCTCGCACACTGCGCGCAAAAGGGATCGCGTTTCTCACCAAGGTCAGCCCCACTCCAGGCGCAGCCCAGGAGAACTGACACCCGTGAGCACAAAGGGACCCGACTCCAATGTTCACAGCGGCTTTTCCCTGTTACCTGGAAACTAGAAACAGCCCAGACGTCTGTGAATGTGCTGGTAGCACACACACCACGGCATGGAACGGACCCGAAGGGGACCAGCAAGTAAGGCACAATGTGGGCGATCGTCACCGTTCGGAGGGGAGAAGGCGGCCGGCCACGCACACTGACGCCAGGAAGCTTGAGGGCAGGAAGAGCTGTCCAAGGGGGTCTGGGCGGAGGGGCAGGACTGACCGGGCAGGATGTAGGCGACCTTCTGGGGTGACAGACACTTCTAGAGCGTATTGGGGGTGTGCTGTGCAGGTGTAGCGTTTGTCAAGAGTTACAGTTGGGCTTCCCTGGTGGCGCAGTGGTTGGGAGCCCGCCTGCCGATGCAGGGGACGCGGGTTCGTGCCCCGGTCCGGGAGGATCCCACGTGCCGCGGAGCGGCTGGGCCCGTGAGCCATGGCCGCTGCGCCTGCGCAAAAAAAAAAAAAAAAAAAGAGTTACAATTAAGCTTTGTGCATTTCAACGCATGTACTGTCAAGACTAAAAGAGCTGCAGGAGGACAAGAGCAGGTGAAGGTCTAGACACAACTAGAATGGCTGAAAGAGGGCGCTCGCTGAAACTGGTGGACGGGTACAGGGAGTTTATTGTGCTGAAAAGACACTTGTGTGTTTGAAACTTTCCGTAATACGTTTATTTTTTAAAGTTTTATTTATTTTATTTTTGGCTGCTTTGGGTCTTCGATGCTGCGCGCGGGCTTTCTGCAGTTGCGGCGAGCGGCGGCTACTCTTCATTGCGGTGCACGGGCTTCTCCTTGCGGTGGCTTCTCTTGTGGGGCACGGGCTCTAGGCGTGCGGGCTTCAGTAGTTGTGGCGCACGGGCTCAGTAGTTGTGGCTCGCAGGCTCTAGAGCGCAGGCTCACTAGTTGTGGCGCACGGGCTTCGTTGCTCCGCGGCATTTGGGATCCTCCTGGACCAGGGCTCGAAACTGTGTCCCCTGCATTGGCAGGCGGATTCTTAACCACTGCGCCACCAGGGAAGCCCCCCGTAATACATGTTCAGAGTAAAGAAAATACATAGATACATTTTGCAGCCGCCTGCCGAAGATAACAGCCTGGTACCACCCTTTCTTGGGGAGGCTGTGGGCCTGACGGGCAGGGTGCAGGCTGGCACATGTCCGCCGTGGAGGGCGACTTGACAACTGCTGTCCACGTCACGATGGCAATGAATGCTTGGACCCAGACGTTTTAGGAAGCTGTCCTACAGATAAGCTCACATATGTGCCCAACGACTTATGTATAAGAGTATTTATCAGAGCATTGTTCGATGTAGCACAACACTGGAAAAGGCTGAAATGTCCAGGGGCAGGGGACCGGCTAAGTGACACCACAGTCGACACATTGAATGGAACACTCTACAGCTGTGGAAGTGGAGGTGCCCTGTGGGGGGCAGGGTGATCTTCACGCTGTGAAGCTAGGAAGTGCCGGGCGTGGTGGTGTGCCAGCCTCCCCGTGTGAAAACAGGGCACATTCTATGCACATGAACGTAATTCACATAGGTATAAAATCTCTCTGGAAAAACACTAAAGAAATAGCTAAGCTGGATATTTTGGTCACTTATGGGGAGGGAAATTGGTGGCTAGTGTGGGAAGCGGGGGACCTTTTTAAATTTTGAATCATGTTACCAATCATTAGTTCCCAGATCGAATGTTAATTAAAATGAAAACATCTTCCTTTATCCCCCATCTCCTTGCACTTTTCTGCTGTTCCCAGTGAGATTTGTCACATGACTGGTTAGCTCTGTGTACCTTCTATTTCTTTTTTTCCCTAAGTATTATGCTCTAATCTTTATTCTTTGTCATTAAAAGACACACACTGAATGCCCCCTCTGACTTATATGTTCCCTGCCCGCTCTGTACACCTCCATCTTCGCGTTACCACCATTATTCACTTCTTGCGTGTTCTCCATTGTTTCTTTTTGTAAATACAGGCAAATATTCCTTCCCCCCATTAGCACCCCCCAAAAGTGGCCTACTATGTATGCTGTTCTGCACGTTGCTTTTTTTTTTTTTCTTTTCTCACTTAAAAAAAGACCATAGAGACCTTCCCACGTCAGCACATAAAAATTTCCTTGACCCTTTTATTTGTCAGTGGCTGCTCGGTGCCCCCTGGTGGGGCTGTACTATTGTATTATTCGGTCTCCTAGAGATGGACACCTGGGTGGTCTCCAAGCTTTCGCTGTTATAAGCAGTGCTTCGGCTAGGCTAATAATCTTGATCGTGCATCCTTCCCCACAGGGGGTATTCGGAGTACATTCCCAGTGGGTAAAAGCACCTATGATCCCATCAGGGGCCCAACTGCCTCCGCGGAGGTCGCACCTACCTTCACCCCCTGCACCTGCTTCCCTACCACCTTGCCAGCCCAGTGTGGTATCAAACTTTGGGATTTAAAACTATCTGATAGGTGAAAAACAGCCTCTCGGACTCATTTTATTTGCATTTCTCTTGTTACATGTGAGGTTCGCTGCTTTCCTGCGCTCAGACCCTCTGCCCACTTTCCCACAGGCATTTCTACTCCAAGGCTAAGGAATTCACCCAGTCCTTTCTATAGCATTTTTACGGTTTCACTTCTTTTACCTTTATATCTTTGATCGACATTTTCGTTTTAACTGGTACATGCTCAAGCTGAGCGTCTAACTTTCTCACTCTTCACATGAGCCAACACTTCACTACAGTGCCCACCTGCCCCTTCGCGGGCTGGAGAGCGGCCCCTCCACAAATGCCCACGTGCGTCCAGGGCTGTCCCCTCCCGCTGCTCTCCCACAGTCCCCGCAGCCGAGCCCCGGGGCTGGACTGAATGGGCCTCGTCACGTGTTCTGATATTGGCGGGGCGAGCAGCTCCAATTTCTCTTTTTTTCTGTTCTTTGGGGGGAGGGGGCTATTTTTGCCGGTTCATCTTCCACTGAACTCTCAAGTCAGCTCATCTAGTTCGAGGAGAAGAGCTGCTATTTATAATGTAATCCTCTCCAAACAGCTTCTCTCCCAACGCACCACCGAAAACTCCAGGTCACCAAGTCAGACGCCCTGCTGCCATTGTGCTCTGTACCAACTTCTCGGCAGCATGTGACTCAGCTGACCATCCCCCTCAAACCCTCCTCCCCGGCATCTCCCAGTTTTCTTTCTACCTCCCTGGCTGCTCTCCACCCCATCCCCTCTCTGCACGTGCTGGCTCTCCTCAGCAGCCCTCCCAGGCACCACCCCTGCCCTGCCCCCGTTAGTGCCCCCTCCCTAGGGAATCTCATCCTTTCCCATCCTGCGGGATGCCATGTCTTGCTGGGGCCTCCTAAACTGACGCTGCCTGTCACGAGCTCCCCTCTGAGCCCTGTCACATATGCAACACCCACACAACTCCTGAGCGCCTTCCAGGAACACACAGTGAAACCTGGACTTCCCCCCACAAACCCACTCTTCACCCGGCTTCCCCCATTCGGTAAATGAGGGCATCAGCGAGCCAGCTGTTCAGGCTGAGAGCCTGGATGTCACCCCTGGGTCCCTCCTCTGCCTCACTCCCCCCGGCCCACAGCGAGTTCTGAAGCCTGTCCGCAGAACAGAGGTCCAATCTCTCTCCTCCACTGCTAACACCCTACTCCAAACGCAAACATCCTCCACACAATCCCCCCCCAACACACCGTGGCTTAGAATCCCCCGCTGGTTCCTCATCGCACTGGCAAAGACATTCTATCTCCTTCCTCCCCGAGTGACCCAGCCCCTGCCCTCCCTCTGACCTCATTTCCCAGCATCGTCCGGAGTCTTTCCTCTCTGAGGCCTGGCGTCACAGCCCAGGCCCAGGTCCCAAGCGTGCTGGGTGCTTTCCTGCCGGGCTGGGTTTTTTTCTGGCGGGGGGATGGCTGTCCTAGCAGCAGCTCACGGGGTGGCCGGGGTGGGGGCTGGGGTCCGCGGTCTGGGATCCAGGGTCCGAGGACTGGGATTCGGGACCCGGGGTCTGGGGTCCAGGGTCTGGGATCCGGGGTCCGGGGGCTGGGGCCTGGGGTTCGAGGGCCTCGTTCCTTCTCGCCCCCCAAGTCCCCCGTTACCCGCTGCCTGCTCACTCTCTATTACGAACGACCTGCCTGTCCTCTGATGCCACCTGCGGAGGTTCGAGAGGGGACAACTCCCCACGCCCCCCTCCCCGAGTTGACCCTGCAGCCAGACGGGTGGCGACGAAAGGCGGGCGGCGCCGCCCTGACACGTCCAAATGAGAACAGCAGGGCGCAGCCGGGGCGGGTGGGGCGGGCAGGGGGCCTGGCGGGCCCCGGGAGGCAGCGACCGGTCAACCCCGCCCGCAGCCCGCAGCCCGCAGCCCGCCCGGAAGTGACCGGCGCAGGCCGCGCATGCTCGCTCCCTCCCCCTGCGCGCTCGCGCGTCACGTGGGACGGCGCGCGGGTCGCAGCGGGAAGTCCCCCCGGAAACGCGAGCCGCTGGGCGGCGGGTTCCGGCCGGCGGCGGTGGGCGGTGGGTCACGTGTCGTTCATGGCCCATCCACGGTGCCGTGTGCCGCGGGGTGCGGTCTGAGCGCCACCGTCCGCTGGGCTCCCGCCGTGCCCGGCACGTCCTGCAAGCCAAGTGTGGGCGGCTGCAGGAGTGAAGGCTCAGTCGTTCGCTGACCGACTGACCGGGCGGTTGGCCTGCCTTGTCCGGCCTGTCCATCAGTGTCCGGCACGGTGACTTCATGTTGGAGGCGTGAATAAGGGGACATGGTAGATGGGTCATCCCTACCCACGCTGCGGCCACCTCGTTGGACAGCAGGACAGAGAGGGACAGGCCAGTGCCTGTTCTGGGTGACTGGAGGAGAGACCGAAAGCCCACCCGCGGATGAGGTCTGCTGAGTCTAGGGCTTTGTTCAGGCCTCGCACCCCCTGTTGAGCCCCCCTGCTTCCCATGTGAAGCTCCAGCCCTATAGATGAGTAGCGAGTGACCCTATGGCCCGGCTGGTCCTTGCTCAGCCCTGGGGCACAAGGGGCAGGGCAGCTCTGTCCTGACCCTCAGCAAGGCAGTCTGCATTTCTTACTCCCCCAAGTCCAAGTGTCTGAATGGGAACCCTTCCACGGCCTGACTAGGCCCAGCTTTGGGGAGACATCTTGGTTTTGTCCCCAGCTGGGCTCACCAGGGGGGCTGGGTGATGGAACCAGCTTGCAGGAAGCTGCGGTGGAGCCTGAATTTCTCTCCAGGGGGCAGAAGAATGTTAGAGGCCTCAGCGGGATGGAGGGGAATTCTGACCCATCTCCAAAGCCTGAGATAAGTGAGCTCTAGGAGAAAAACCTCCACTACGTTAGAGGGCTATATTGCAAGTGGTATCCCGATTGGAGAGCTTGGTTTTGTACAAATCTAGGAATTCTTTAAAACTTCCCATTTCCCTGTAAACAGCTTGCTACAGAGGACTTCCCTGGCATGAACTCCTACTCCATGCCCACTTCTAACTTCCGGTTGGTTTCTATGCCTCCTGTCTCCTTTCCTCCAGGTCTCTGAAGTAAATTTAAGCAGATGTCCCTCATTTCCTTAAAACCATTGTTAACTCTAGGTGGATGGATGGATGGTTGGCTATGTTAACCAAAAGCAATAAAATAGCCAGTTATCTTTACCAGCAAAACAAATTTATTCTGGAGCAGTAAAGAATTGAAATTCAGGACTTGCAACTATGGCAAACCACACGAAAGTTTGGCAAGGCAAAGGAGAGGACACTCTTTTCTAGAGAAGGGGAAGTTGGGATGGGCTGTTAGAAAAAAAAAAAAAAAAGTCTGTTGGAGGAAACTGGGAGATCAGAGTATAGTGGGTTTTCATTGGCCAAATTGTGACTGTCTCTCATTGGCTGAGCTGTTGCCAGGCAAGGAGAAAATCTTCCTTCCTCTGCTGGTAGTAAAGCAGTGTCACTTCCTGCTCCCTCTTCCTGTCCGAATCTGTGCTGATGTGGTACATGTATTGAGTGGTACATGTGTGTGAACTCCTCTTTGTGGCCTCCTGATTCCATCTGAGTGAGGCTTCCCATTATTAATTTTCACAGATACATGGAGGGATTGTGGGATGAATGGATGGCTAGTATATCAGTTAGAAGCACTTTTAGCTTCAAGTAGCAGAGATGATGACAAGTGCAGTGGTTTGAACCAATAGGGGTTTATTTTTCTCCCATAACACGAATCCCGGAGACAGGCAAGTCTGTGTTAGTTCAGCAGCCCAGTCATGTCAGACCAGCATCTCTGCAATCATACCAGGCTTCCCTTGTGCTCACAGAGGGTTGCCACAGCTCCAGACACCACATCCATGTCCCAGGCTGGACAAAGAGGGGAAGGATAGTGAAAGGGATGTCTATCTCTTTTGTCATGGAAACAAAATTCCGCTTCCGGCGGTGAAATCTCACTGGCCAGAACTGTGTCACATGACCAGCGCTACTGCAGCACAGCTGGGGGAATGGGCACTAAGCTTTTCCTGTGTCTACAGTGGAAGAGAGAAGCGGAGAAGCGCGGGCAGTTATGACTGTGGTGGGCGTCTGGCACTTGGACCGCCCAGCGTCTTTTGAACGTCCTCTCTGCAATTTAGTAGTTCCCACATCGTGAATTCTTTCTCTCCCACTTAGAATCCAGAAGGATTACGCTGGTCAGCCTCCCCTCACCACTAGGGGCAGATGTCTGCCTTGACCTGGGAGAGGGCAGCTGCACCAGGACCCCAGTGTGCTGCTGGGGTGACCGTTTTGCTGGACTAGTCCCAGCAAAGGCAGCTTATTTCTGGGGCCGGGGCTGGTGTCAGCTTCTTGCTGCTGCAGACACAGCAGCTCTTTGCGTGGTGGAGGCAGCAGAGCCTGAGCCCAGACCAGTCCTGGCAGGGGTTTGGGGTACTGTTCCTAGAAGCTTAGCTAGATCCTCGAGCCCTCTCACAGCCCCTTATAAATCCATATCTGCTTAAACAAGCTGGAATGGATTCCTTTATCCATGACTGTTAGGGGTTGGATTGTGTCTCCCCAAACGCTCTGCTGAAGTCCTAATCCCCGGTACCTGCGAATGGGACCTTATTTGGAAATAAGGTCTTTACAGATGTAGTCAAGTTACGAAGGCGATATTAGGGTGGGCGTCAATCCGACATGCTGGTGTCCTTATAAGAGGAGGGAAATTTGGACACAGACCCCCAGGGGAGACGGCCGTGTGACAGCAGAGGCAGACATGGAGAGGCTGCGGCTTCGAGCCCTGGAAGGCCAGGCTGACAGCGTGTCCAGAAGCTGGAGGAGGCGGGGAGGACCCGCCCCTAGAGCCTTCAGAGGGAGCACGGCACTGCCCACCCCTTGATGTTGGACTTCTGGCCTCCGGACCGTGAGAGAAGAAACTTCTGTTAAGCCCCCCGATCTGTGGTGCTTTGTTACAGCAGCCCTAGGACACGCATACAGCAGGTAAGGACCGCAGCCCGTGGTCCGAGCAGCAGGGACCGTGTGAGTGGAGCGGGGGCAACGGATGGGCGTGTAACCAGGCCTGAGTGGTGGGGTCTGCTGTTAGCGGTGAGGCCCCCGCACCCTGAGGATAGCTGGAGCAGCTGACCCCGACTCCCCTCCCTGTGCCTTCAAAGCAAGTTCTGCTGAGAGCTGCCAGCCAGGGCCGCCCGCCTCCTGCCACGCGCCCCCACCCCTGAGCTGTCCTGCCTGAGCCCGGAGAGGACTGGGGCCGCCGCGCCGCGTTCAGGCAGAGGCGGTGCCCCTGCTTCCCATCAGCCCTGGAGCACGGCGAGGGCCTGGCGAGGGCTCCGCGGTCCAAAGCGGCTGCGCGCAGACGGGCATCTCGCTGCAGCGGCGGAGTCGTCCGGCGCCCACCCCGTCGGAGCAGAGCCAGCCGCGGGGGCTGGGCTTACCCTCCCTGAAGGCGGGCCGCACTCCGGGACACAGTGCCCGCTCCCTGGGGTATTTCGGAGGGCGGGAGACCCCTCAGAGCGGCGGGGCACCCGATGGCTGGGAGGTGGGCCTGGCCCCGGGGGGCCGCAGGAAACGGCTCACTCGGCAGGTTCAGACGCAGAGGCGGCCGTCGGGGTGCTGTTCATAGAGGTGCAGGCCGGGCTGGGGGGGCCCCTCTGTGGAGGGGCCGGAGCTGCCGCGCTCTCAGGGCCGCGGGCTTCCAGCCTCAGGGGCCTCACCCCCACCGGCCCTTCCACGGCTTTGGGAGGGACCCCAGAAATGCATTCTCATCGTCACATGTTTTTGAAAATTTGTAAAAGCTGTATAAAAAAATGAACATAAGTGTATATGAAAGATATATACACATGTGTGTATATGTACACAGAGATATATAATACATTATATATTATGTATATCTATATGCGCTTGGGCTGCCGAAACAAAGTGCCGCGGACTAGGTGGTTTAAACAATAGAAATCCGTTGTCTCCCTGTTCCAGAGGCTGGAGGTCTGAGCTCAAGGTGTCGGCAGGCGTGGCGTCTCCTGAGGCCTCTCTCCGTGGCATGCAGACAGCCATCTCCTCCCTGGGTCCTCACGTGGCCCTCCCTCTGTGTGTGTCTTGTGTCCTCGCCTCCTCCTCCTGCGAGGACACCGGTCTTGGGAATTCCCTGGCGCTCCAGTGGTTAGGACTCCGCGTTTTCACTGCTGAGGGCCCGGGTTCCATCCCTGGTTGGGAAACCAAGACCCCACAAGGCACACGGTGTGGCCAAAAACATAAATAAATAAAGGACACCAGTCAGACTGGAGTAGGGCCCACCTTAATGACCCCATTTTCACTTGATGACCTGTGTAAAGACCCCATTTTCAAACGCAGTCACATGCAGAGTTAGGGCTCCAACAATGAATTTTTTTAATTTGGGGGCTACACAACTCAGCCCATAGCTATAACTGTGTCTTCAAATATTCTTTATATATATATATTAAAAAGACTTTTTTTCTTAAAGAAGAGCTCAGAAACGTGTGCCCGTCAGGCCCGCTGGCCGCACCTGCAGGGATCCAGTGGCCAAGGAGCCAGGCGGGCAGCAGGCAGCAAGTGGCGGTCGGGGGGTGGGAGGGAGGGACAGAGCCCCAGCAGCGCCCAGCCCCGTGCGGCCGTTCCCGCCCCTTGCCGGGCCGAAGTCCCCCCGCCAGACAGGAGGAAGCGAAGTCAGCAGGCAAGGCCAGCGAGGCCACACGCGCAACTGAACCCTCAGCTGAGCGCCGGCCTCCACTGCCTGCTCCTTGGGAAGTGGGGGGAAAGAGGGTGTCGATAGAAACAGCAGGTTAACCTTAAAGCCTGTGTCCCGCCAGGCTCAGCCCTAAGGCTTGCTGAGCGCAGGACCAGGCACAGATGGGGGTCCCGCTGCGTGTGCCCTCGCCTCGTCCCAACCTGCACGCTGAGGGCCCCCAAGAAGAGCGTCAGCACCTCAGCTTGTCACTGCCCGCGCACACCAGCGCACCCCGCGCCCTGGGCCAGACCCAGAGACGGGACTGGTGGCCGGGGAAGCAGCTTGGGCCGTCTGGGCCGGAGTTCTGGGGCCCAGGTACCAGCACCTGGTCGGGCAGGGAGGGGGATGGGCTGCGAGGGACACACCCCCCGGCTGCAGGCAGCTCTAGCGGGTGGCCCCGGACGGGCCGCAGCTTCCGGGCCCGAGGGCTGCCCTGTCCGCTGCTGTCCACACTTCAGAAGCTGGTCGTGAGGCCGCTGTCGGCCACAGGCTTTGCGTTGGGTCGCTAGGCCTGTCGTAACAGAGTGCCATAAACTGGGTGGCTTATAGCTGCGGTTTTTCCTCTCGCTGTCCCGGAGGCCAGAAGTTTGAGGTCAAGCTGTCGGCAGGGCTGGTTCCTTCCGAGGCTGCGTGGGAGACTCTGTCCCGTGCACCCCTCTGAGCTACTGGTGGCGGTGGCACCTTTGGTTTTCCCTGGCTTGTAGAAGCGCCACCCTGGTCTCTGCCTCAGTCTTCACGTGGCTTCTCCCCGTGCGCGTCTTTGTCTGATGTCCGCTTTTGTAAGGACACAGTCATGTGGGATGGGGGCCGCCCGCTCCAGGAGGACCTTGTCTTAACCGATCTCATCTGCAGGGACCCTATTCCCAAGCAAGGCAACACGCGGAGGTGCCGGGGTCAGCACTGCAGCCTGTGAACTGGGGGCACGAGTCACCCCATCACAGCCTCTTTCCTCTCCCCCAGGTGCCACGTGCTTCTCTCTCTCTCTGCCACCACTTAGCCAGCTGGGGTTTTTACCAGACGGTGGGACCCAAACCCTCACTCGTGAAGCTCCGAGTCCTCGTGGTTCGCTCTGGGTCCCACAGTTTTCTACGGCCCTTTACCACCACCCAGGAGGCTGTCCTGTGGCCCCCGAGTCCCTGGGTCCCCGACATGGGGCTCTCTCCCACCCCACGTCTCCCTAGCGATGAGGACGGACCCCCTGGCTGGCACACTAGCCCCCTTCTCCAGCCATTGGTCCAGCAGCAGGAGGAGCCCAGTGGCCAAGGGCAGTCTCTGCTCCACGTGCAGGAACAGTCCACGTTCCCCGGACGACTGGGGACCGGGACCTCCAGTCCCGTGGATCCCACGTGGCCAGGACGGAAGGAAAAGACTCTCTGCTCGATTATTAGACGTCACGGTAAGTGGTCGCGCTGCCTCTACCCCGTGGTTCCCAGACACGTCACGCGCTGGTCCCCGGCGTGAGACTGTACCCCATCCTGCTGGGCGCATCTCGGCATCACTGTGCAGCATCTCTGGGCCCCCAGGAGGCCAGGCCGCCTGTGTCGGGCTGAGCGGTGTGGGACGAGCCCAGAGAAGTTCGTGGACACAAGGCCACTGCCACACGCCCTGCCTCTGAAATGAACCCCTTGATTAGAAGTGCCGTTTGTAGAATGCAAGTGTCTTAGTCCGTTTGGGCTGCTGTAACAAAATGCCGTAGGCTGCATGGCTTACAGGGAACAGGAATTGATGTCTTGCAGTTCAAGGCTGGAAGTCCCACGTCAAGGTGCTGGCAGGGGAGAACCTGCCTCCTGGTTCACGACTTCTTGCTGTGTCTTCCTGCTGTGCCCTGAAGTGGTGGGGGGAGCCAGGGAGCCCTGCAGGGGCTCTTCTATGAGGGCACTAATCCCACTCCTGGAGGCTCCACCCTCCAGACCTAATCACCTCCCTAATGCATCACCTTGGGGGTGAGATTTCAACGTCTGGTTGTGGGGGACACAGATGTTCAGTGCCCCTCACCAGGATAGCGAATGAGGCACCCTGCAAATCCGCGATGGCAGCGCTGGCGGGAGCTGTCCGGTAGGAAACACAGAACCCTGCGGCACGACCTGCCCTGCCCCCTCCCCGACGGGAGGGCCCGCGGCACTCTTCCTGCTTCCAGGAAGCTAGGTGGCCCCTGGGGATGGAGCCACATCGGTGGCTCAGACCCTCTCTCTGCTGCTGAGACGAGCACCTGGCAGTGAGGGCCGCTGGACGGGTATGGGGGTGCCGGCCGGGTGTGGAGGCTGCGGCCACCGTGCCCGCTGCCCCGAGCCCACTGTGCGAGGGTGAGGGGGCGACCGACACCGCAGAAGGGGCCGTTCTGTTGACCTGACCTTCCAGAGTCTCCTGGGCAGGGGATGCTTCTGGGGGCACTTCGTCAGGCTCTGCCCGTTTCGAGTGGCTCCTTAGAACAGCCCTCGCCGACCCTCTGCGCCGCCTGCCACCCCACCTGTGAGCCACACCTCGTGAACCGGGGCAGTCGCGCCCCAGGCTGTCCTTGTGACCTGTCTGGTGATGGCTTCACCACTGTCCTCCGGGGCCTCCCTGGGGGGCTGTGGCGCCGGCTCAGACCCCACGTCGGCTCCTTCCCTTCTTCTCTCTTCTGTTAACCTGTCAAGTGGGCGCCGCGTGAGGCCACAAGCGCACTGTGAGGGAGGGGCCCGAGCAGCGGCCTCAGTGTCTCAGGCAGACACCCTCGCCTTCGGCATCCGGGGGGCCCGTCTCAGGCAGAGGCCTGGGCTCACGTCCACTGTCTTCATTTGGGGGCGGGCGGCTGCGAGGCATGTTCAGTTTTACATTTGTGTGGGCGGACGGTCAGCGAGGGCAGCGCGGGCAGGTCACCCCGTGGCCCACGGTCTCATGTCCCGGGCCCTGCAGCTCAGCAAAGAGCTGCCTCTTGCACGGAGAGCTCTGAGCTGAAGAGAGCACGACCTCGCTGCGGACATCTCGGGGCCTTCCCTGTGGTTCTCCCGTTAGAGCCGCCAGCGGTTCCCCACAGAACTCCACCTTCTGCGGGACCCTCAGCAGCGCTGACCCCGAGGGGTCATAAGCCCCAGATGGCAGAACAGCCTGGACCACGCCTGGCCCCGTGCAAGAGCTCTCTTTCCTGCTCTGAGCCCCCCCCCAAACCCGGAAGCCCACGTGTCACTCAGTAAATACGTTGGGGAAACGTATCCAAACAGGCTACGTGCTGCCTCCAAAATCCAAAATGACCCCCCGTGGGGCTTCCCTGGCGGTCCAGTGGTTAGGACTCCGCGCTTCCACTGCAGGGGGCACGGGTTCCACCCCTGGTCGGGGAACTAAGAGCCTGAAGCCGCCGGGCACGGCTGGCCAAGCACGGCGCCCCATGTTTCGAGGTGAGAGGCGCAAATTATAGCGACTCATCTTTCACTTTGCAGGGAGGGCTGACCACCACGCTCCAGATCACCAGACCCTGGACATGGCACCACCTGTCCTTCCACGAGGCTCACCTCCCACCCTCCGACACACGTCTTACCGTGGCATCTGGTGTCCTTACCACTTCCTAATAACTGGATCCGGTCAGTGTTATACAGTCAATGCAGGGGCGCAGGGCAGTGAATCAATGGTGGGATGTCAATGTGACCAAGTTCCCCAGGAGCCACGCCGTGACAGATGAAAGGCGGTGGGGGGGGGGACATTGCCATGAGGAGAACAGCAGGGTTTACTGACACCCCTGCCAAGTGAAAGCAGACGGCTTCTGATTTTCTAGACTAGTCGGGATTGAGGGGAAAGCAAAACAAAACACCAGACAGGTCACTAGCCGCGCGCTGGGTGCAAAGGGTGCGGTGGTTTGCTCCATGAAGACACAACATCTGGAAAAGCTGCAGATGTCGCCACCTGATTAAAATTATCACAATATCCCGTTGTTCTTCACGCCCAACCTGCAAATGCAGAGGGGAAATAAACACACAGAATGGGATGTGTGTTAGTTTCCTGTCGCTGCTGTAGCAAATCACCACAAACTCAGGGGCTTCAAGTAACCCGCGTTTATTCTCTCAGGGTTCCAGTGGGCAGGTGTCTAACATCAAGGTGTCGGCAGGGCTGTATTCCTTCCGCAGCCTCTGAGGGGAAGATCCACCCCCTTGTCTCTTCCAGCTTCTCGAGGCACCTGCATCCTGTCTCGAGGCCCTTTTTCCATCCTCAAGGCACCGCCTAACCTCTGGTTCCTTTCACTCTAACCCCCCCATCCCCTCTTTTGTAAGGACCCTTGTGATTACTGTGGATCACCTGGATAACCCAGAAGCATCTCCCCATTTTAAGATCCTTGCATTAATCACCACTGCAAAGTCCCTTTTACCATGTAAGGTCCCATATCCTCAGGTTCCAGGGTTTCAGAGCTTAGGACATGGACCTCTTTGGGGGGACCATTATTCAAAGAATCACCACCCCTGTGTTTTTCAAGACTTTCACGGTGACATTAATTTCATTTCCCTCAGGGATATACTGTGGGTTTGCTTTACAGTTTTGGCGAGGTTGGAGTGTAGCCTCGGATGTTCTGCTTGGCCCTTTCTACCTGTGATATAATAAAAAATGTATTTGGTCTTTGTCCCTTGGAATTTTCTGAGTGATAGAAGTGTCTTTTATTCTTCATAAGGAGCCTTTTTTATTATTATTATTTTTTTTGCAGTACGCGGGCCTCTCACTGTTGTGGCCTCTCCCGTTGCGGAGCACAGGCTCCGGACGCGCAGGCTCAGCGGCCACGGCTCATGGGCTCAGCGGCACGTGGGAGCTTCCCGGACCGGGGCACAAACCCGTGTCCCCCGCATCGGCAGGAGGACTCTCAACCACTGCGCCACCAGGGAAGCCCCATAAGGAGCCATTTTTGATAACACCTGGATTCATGCTAATGAGGTGATTGGGGCTGAGACCCCTAGATGGCTTCAGGGTGGGGCCAGGACACCAGAAAGGCCCAGTGGTAGAGGGTTGGAATGCTCAGCCCCACCCGCTGACCTCCTGGGAAGGGGGAGGGGCGCTTCAGATTAAGCCCTGTGAAAACTCTCCAACCACAAGATGTGATGGACTTCTGGGTTGGGGACACATCCAGGTGCCAGGAGGCTGGCGCACCCCAGTTCCATGGGGATGGAAACTCCTGTGCCCAAGACACTTCTGGACCTCACCCTATGGGCCTCTTCATCTGGCTCTTCTCCTGTATCCTTTACAATAAACTGGTAAATGTGAGTAAGCATCTCCCTGAGCTTTGTGAGCCATTCGACAAATTATCGAACCGGAGGAGGGCATCCTGGGACTGCCGACTTGCAGCCTTTGAGTCAGACGCACAGGTGACAACGTGGACTTGTGACTGGTGCGGTAAGGGGCAGGCAGCCCTGTGGGACGGAGCCCTTACCCTGTGGGATCTGGGCTACTTCCAGGCGGATAGTTTCAGAATTGAGTTGAACTGTAGGACACACAGTGGGTGTCCGCTGAGAACTGTGAGGGCGCGTGGTGTGGGAAAAGCCCACACCTGGGATCCAGAGTGTTGTGAGAAGAAATGAGTTTCCCTTAAACTAGTTTCTTAGCTCTTGTTCCATAGGTCAGGGAGCCAATATGGAAGTCACTGCCGTGCCACGTCTGTCTAAGTTCAATACATCCAGGAGTGGGGAAATGACCGGGACAGTCCACAGCCCACTGGCCTCACTATGAGATGGACTTGGGTCAAACTTTTTCTATCACTTCACCTCCCTAAGCCTCCCCTCTGACATGGTGGCACTTGGAGGCCCGAGGGGCTCGTTCAGAGCCAGTGTGGCCACTCCCAGAGGATGTGGCTGTTCTCCTTCCCCGGCTCACGTGGTTGGTGGCCACGGTCCTCTGGGACAGGCCTGGAGAAAGCTTTGAGGCAGACACACGTGACCTCACAGCAGCATCCTTCCTCAGAGGGACCCGGCCTCCCTTCCAATCATGGAGCTTGGGGTCTACGGCCCGACGCGCGTCGGGGAGCTGGGTGACGGTCTTGAATCCCCGGCCTGGTTCTGCTTCAACCAACAACGGAGCGAACCCTTAGCGCCTCTCGCAGCAACTCAGCCGCGCCGGCGAATCCCAGTCCTGCCTGGGAGCACCCACGAGGCCTCACCCAGTCTCGCGTTCCACCCTCCCTGGCCTCGCCCCTCTGGTCTCATCCTTTCATGGACAGGATGATTCCGGAGCGCCTGCCGATGTGAATTAGGGAGCTCTGGGAACTCACCTGGTGTCCCAGTAGCTCTTCCTGGACCACATCTGCAGCGCTCCCCTGGGGTGTGCTGGGACGGCAGTGACAGAGGCAGGGAAGTAGGCGAGTGTCCACCCCTGGGACGTTATTGAGGGACGGTCAGGAGGCCAGGCCCGTTTCTCCAGAAAGGCAGCTGCATCTTACCCACCTCTGGCAATGACCTGCATAACTGAGGTCACTGCAGGCATGGAGTCTCGCTGCCCCACGGCCCCTTCGTGGCAGCCCGCACTTTCACCAGTCCCGAGATCCATTTGGAAGGTCTCTTTCCTGGGGACACTCCTGTAACCAGCACTGCTTACAGGATCAGTCAGGAAGCTGTCTTCATCCCAGACAGTTTGAATGCAGAAACGTTACAAAAGGTGCTACTTCTGGAGGTGTGGGCGTGCCTTGGGAAGCAAAGAGGAGGTGGTGAGGCACTGGAGCCTCTCAAAGTCAGGAAACCATCTCCATCTTTCGAGATGAAAGGATAAGGGTAGCAGCTAATGTTTCCAGAGCCCACGAGGAGCTGGGCCCATGGAGGAGGGCTGCCCAGGGGCTGTTGTCATGGAGGGGCGTGGCTGCTGCCGGAGACCTGGCACTAACGCAGGGCAGAAGCTCAGAGAGATTATCTAAACTACCAAAGAATTCCCTCCCCGGTCACTTGCTCGTGTCCCCCTCGGGCTGAACCAGCCAGAAGCCGGCTGGCGTGGGAGCTCACATTGGTGCAGTCCACAGGGGCCAGCCTCCCAGGGCACAGAGCAGGGTAGGGGCTCCGGTGAAGGGTTAAAGGGAGGCCAGAAAATGAGACAGCCAGGTGGTCAGCTGGCTGGGGGCTGCCACCTTGGAGAAGGGCCTGGAGCCAGGGACTGCTCCTGGGGCCCATGGGACACACAGCTGCCCTCTGGGGGCTCAGCAACGGAGGGGTCCGGCTGAAGCTGACTACTGCCCCAGGACAACCACAAATGACCCCCCACTACTGCGGAGACATCAAATTGTAGGGATAATAAGACCAGGCAGGAGTAAAAACTGGGACGGGTCCCCACTGCGATGGCCCTGGCCTCCCCACCACACCTCCTTGCCCCCAGACAGGAAGGACCAAAACCCAGGAGAGGGAGGTAAAGGCCTGTCCCCGAGGCAGATCCATGGCGCTCCTCCTCAGCCCAGGGTCCAGAGCAAGTGAGCTGACCCCACCCCACCCTAATTCAGATCCAGTGGGTCACAGGTGTGGCCAGCCGTGGATTAGCGAGGGAAGCGGGGCTGAAATTGGGTATGAGACGGGTATTTTCAACTAACTGGGCTGTTTTGATGCCTGAATGTTGTGGACCCTGCCTGAGCCTGAGATGTAATTATGGGAGGGAAAGGGGGGATTGGACAGAGCACGGATTGACAGAGACAGCTCATTACACCCCAATGAGCTGAGATGCCTCAAAGAACTGATACAGGTGGATGATTGGATGGATGGATGTTTGGGACGGATGGATGGACAGGAAGGTGATTGGGTGGGTGGAGGATCCGCAGGGATGCTGCCTGAGAGCTCTGGGAGGTTCAGAAACCTGGATCACATCCTCCAGTGGATTACTTTGCTCCCCTGTCTGCTCCCCGCTACCCTCTGCTCAAGGCTGACTCAGTGACCTGTTGATGGGCTGAGAAGGCAGGAGAGGGGCAGCTTTCTCCTGGGCCAGGTTGGGGGCAGAGGTGAGGCACAGATAGGCAAGAGGTGCAGGTATACTCTGGGGCAAGGTCTGGGCTCTCCTGGGGAAGCTCACCTGGGGACTCCAGGTGATTCTAGAATGCCCCCAGGGCCCTTCTGGGTGGGAGTCATGAAGGCAGGTGGCAGAATCCCGTGGCCCAATAAGCAGATAGAAAAGTAAATATTTGGGATGCCAGATTGGCATATTGGTGGGAGGTGCAGGGCTGGCTGGCTGACCGGGGACGTTTGAGCAGAGGCGGGAAAGATACAGGCGGAGATTGTTGGTGTGTTGCGGGTGCAGCAAGGAGCCCAGTGTGTCTGGAGCTGAGGCGGGGAGAGGAGGGGGGACAGGGTAGGGCACAGAGGCCTCGCGGCCATTGTAGGGGTTTCGATTTTTACTTCGAGTGGGAGCCTCTGGAGGGTTCAGTCCGCTGGGTGACAGGATCGGACTTGGATTCTGACTGCATCAGCTGCTGTGTGGACAGCACACAGGGCAAAGACGGAAGGAGCAGGGGACAGCGAGGGGGCCGCTGCGATGGAGCAGGACAGCAGTACAGGGGGGATGCTGGAGGGAGGGTTGGGCGCGGGGGTCGGCGAGGCTGGAGGATCTCGGTTCTTACGCTCAGGCCAAGGCTGGCACCGCCCCGAGGGCTCACTCAGCCAGGCCCTGCAGGGTAAACTGAGGGCTTTAAAGTTTCCAAATGAGGGCTCCTGAGCGAAAGATTTGGTCTATTTGGAAAGCTGTGAGGACAGAGAAAGTTGGGCGGTGCGTCCCAAGTCATCCTCAGGCCATAGAGTGGCCAGCCCTGCGCAGAGGAGCGCCAGCCTGGAACCAGGTGTCTGCATGGAGAGGCCCCTTTCCTGCGGCGCTCAGGCGCCCTCAGCCTCCCGGAGGGAGGGCTCTCGGCATCGGGGGCCTCCGTCAGCATTCCGCGGCGCTTCTGGAGGCAGCCCCGCCTGGTTCCCGCAACCAGCGCGCCACCTGGCGGCGTCGCTCCGCCATAGCACCCCGTGCGGGCCTCCCCTCTTTCCCTGCCGCTAACGCGCTTCTCCGCGGAAACCCCTAACCCGCGGCCCTCGGAGCGCAGAACCATGAGCAAACGCAGCCCTTCGAACACAGCTGACGCCGGTGAATCTGGGTTCACGCCCCGCAGGGAGGGGGGGGGGGTCGCAGGATCCGGGGATGGAGACCCGAGGCGCCCGGGGTCCACCCGCGCTGGGCCAGAGGGGCGGGAGAGGGCGGCGAGGGTCCGCGGCGCTCACGGGGGGAGCTGGAAGGCTGCGCCCAGTTCTCCGGGAAGGGGCGGGGCGTCGCAGGGGCGGGGCCGGGGGCCGCACCTGCCAAGACACCAGCAGCCCGGACGCTCGGTCCCGCCTGACCCGGGCTTCACCAGCAGTCCTGGGGCTGCAGGTGACCAGAGAGGAGCGGGGTGAACGGGGGCTAAACTGTGGTGGGGGTCCTAGGAGAAATGGGGGAGCACGGGGGATTTAAGCAGGCGCGACCCGGTCGGGTTTGCGCGCGGGAGGGCTGCTCTGTGCACTCAACGGAGAATGGTTGGGAGAGCTGAGGCGGGGTCTGTCCTGGACGCCCCCACGAGTGCTGAAGGCCTTGTTGGTCAGTGGAGGGAGGGAGGGAGGGAAGGAAGGTGCCCGGGGCTGGGTAGCAGCTGGGCGGAGAAGGATAGAGGGCACCGGGGGCACCTCAGCTCTGGCACTTCGATGGAACCCGAGGGGCAGAGAGAGGCCTGGGTGGTGACCAGCGTTTGGGAGCGGCCAGCACGGGCCTGTGGTGAATCCTCGGGCCGGCCGCGCACCCCAGCCCGCCGGTGGGTGGCACCCGGAGAGCCAGCCCCCGGCCAGGTGCGGTTGGGGACCCGGCAACGGTCTCGTGTGCCGGCGGAGGGGGCGGGGTGGTGTCCTCAAGGCAGCTCCGGTGCCCACACGCAGCCTGCCCTGTGCCCCTTTCTCCTCTTCTGCCCGCCGGGAGCCCGGGCAGCCCGGGGCTGAGGCCTGGTACTGTGGGGACACACCAGCGCCCCGGGCTCCCCCGTCTGCTCGAGTGTCTCCGAAGCCATCACCGAAGCCGCTCCCTCTGGGGTCTCTGGACCCGCCTGCGCCTCCGCGTGCCCCAGGCCCTGTCTCGGGTGGCCCCAGGTGCGGTGGGAATCCCTCGTGCGGGAGAAGCTGCCCGCAGCTTCTCGCGGGGTCGGGTCCTCGGAGAGTGGGGGGGGGGGGGGAGGGGGCGGGGCGCCGTGGCTTGGACGGCGGGGCGGGGCCCGCGCGCATCACTGCCCCCTACCTGCGGAGGAGCGAGCGGGCTGGAGGCCCAGGGCCACGGTGAGTTTGGAGAGAAAGAGAGCTGGCTGGGTAGGTGAGCTGGGCCAGGTCAGGGGCGGCCCAGGGGGTGACCCGGCCTCAGTAGTCGCGGGGCTAGGGCAGCGACCCCGGGTGCCCAACGCCGCCGCCTCCTCCAACGTTTTCCTTGGCCCTCCCGGAGTCCCTCCCGGCCTCGGCCGCCCCCAGGATAAAGTGTTCATGTTGGTTTAAAAAAATGTTTAATCTTGTTTCCTGTGTGATTTTCAAACTTACATGAGTAGTAACGTGCTAAAAAGCATGCTGTTTCTTTCTTCATGTAACGCATTTTTATTGCGGTATCCTGTACACGCAGTACCCGCCCAAATCTTAAGTGGACAGTTAGATAATTTTTACTTGTGTAGACATCCCTGTAAACATCCGCGTTCTCCGTGCCCCCACTGGACACCCCTGTGCCCACTCAGCGCGGTCCCAAGGGGACCACTCCTCTGGCCTTCACACCACACCAGCTTTGACTGTTTTTGAACTTCCTCTAAGTGGACTCAGGGTACATTCTCTTCTGCATCCAACTTTTTTTTTTTTTTTCACTCAATAACGTCCATGAGATTCATCCACGATGTTCGAGGAACAGTAATTGGTTTTTCATGGTTCAGCAGCTGATGGCCCATCTACTGACATTTGGATTTTTCCAGTTTGGGGTTATTAAGAATAAAGCCACTCTGATGGTTCTTGTGCGTTCTTTTGGTGGATACAAACATGTGCTTATTGTGCTTTTTTTTTTTTAAACTTAACTCACTCATTTTTACTGCAAATCTCTCCATTTTTATTCATTCACTCATGAAAATTTTATTGAGAAAGTTTACAATGCAAGTTTCACTAATATGACCATGGAAAGAGGAGGTCATAGCACAAAATCCTGGGTCTCCAGAAGCTCACAGCCTAATAGGCAAAACAAACTGGAGAGAAACAAGTGTCCTGACCTCCCAGGGATTGGAAATGCAAACAGTATTCCACTTAAAAATGCAATCTGGTTTTCATAAGGTTTGGGACTTTCAAACAGCAGACCCTCCAATATTCTAGGTATGCAATGCGAGGCCCGTACAGCTTGAGACAGTGTATTCCTGATCATCTGAGTCATTTCGATGAGCTCCTCATGTTTGAAACCATATTATATCTATTGACCTTAAACTCCATAATTTCCTTATCAAGCTCCCTCACATGTTTTGGAAAAAACTTGGGGGCCTTTCGCTCGCTTAAAACTGATTTGTCAGTTAGATGGAGACTTTCCTGTGCTTTGATCACAGTTCAATATAGGATTTTATGTTTGCATTCAAAGACCATTTACAGTGGATGTTTCCTTCACATTTCTTCTTAACCACAGCCATTTTGTCACTTATTCTTTCCTGATCTTGCGATTCTCACACCTGGAGTCCCTTATGCTTCTACCTTACCTGCCACGTTGGTGTATTTCTCTAGCCCCCAGTTTTAAGAGCTCCCCATAAATGGAGTAATCGTTCCTCAAATGTCGACTCGCACTTTTCTGCTTAGTCTTCATCTGTTTTCCCTTTGAGACTTGATCTTTATCTGGATACAGGTTCCAATAAGGTGCTAAAGTAATTTCCAAGCTTTCTGTGTTTTAAAAGGTAATTCTACCCTAACTCTTTTTCTTACCACATCTTTATTTTGTTGTATGGGTTGGCCAAAACGTTCGTTCGGGTTTTTCCATTACATGTTATGGAAAAAAACCGAACGAACGTTTTGGCCAACCCAATAGTTCTCATTTCCTGTTGATTGATCATAGGTTCGATTTTAAAATTTTCCCTTTCATAGGTTACTATTTGTTTTAAATATTTATTTATTGATTTGGCTGCACCAGGTCTTAGTTTCGGCATGCGGGATCTTCCTTGCAGCATGCGGGATCTTTAGTTGCGGCATGCGGGATATAGTTCCCTGACCAGGGATCGAACCCGGGTCCCCTGCATTGGGAGCATCCTTTTGCTGTTATTATGTTTTCCTTTATTTTTTGTTGACATATAATTCAGTATAATTTACAATGACAGGCGCAGATCTCTGTTGAAAAATGCCTGTAGAATATTGGCTATAACACAATGTCTGTGATGCCTCTTTTCAGTCTCTTTCTTTTTAAAACTCTGAACTGAGATATAATTCACAGACCATAAAATTCACCCATTTAAAGTGTATAATTCAGTGGTTTTCAGTATATTCAGAGTTGTGCAAGCATCACCCATCACCAAGACCTAATTCCAGAACATTTCCCCTCTGCACCTATGAAGCATTGCTCATTGGCCATTTGTGTGTCTTCACTGGAAAAATGTCTATTCAGATCCTTTGCTCATGTTTTAATTAGGTTTCTTGTCATTTTATTATAGCCGAGTTGTAAGAGTTCTTTATATATTCTGGTTATTAGACTTATCAGATATAAGATTTGCAGATATTTTCTCTCATTTTTGGGGTTGTCTTTTAACTCTCTTGATAGTGTCCTTAGAAGCACAGAAGTTTTAAATTTTTTGAAAAGTTAAATTTATCTATTTTTTCTTTTGTGGCTTGTGCTTTTGGTGTCCTATTTAAGAAAACTCTGGCTAATCTAAGGTCATGGATATTTATCTCTATGTTTTCTTCTTTGAGATTTATAGCTCTAGCTCTTACATTTAGGTCTTTGATGCATTCTGAGTTAATTTTTGTGGACGGTGTACAATAACGGTCCAACCTCATTCATTTGCATGTAGATATCCAAACTGCCCAGCACCATTTGTTGAAAAGACTGTCCTTTCCCCCAGTTAAAGGGTCTGGACACCTTTGCGAAAAATCACTTGACCATATATGTGAGGGTTTGTTTCTCGGCTCTCTGTGCTCTTCCAGTGGTGTATATATCTGTCCTATGCCAGTACCATAATGTTTTAATTACTGTAGCTTTGTGGTAAGTTTTGAAATCAGGAAGTGTGGGTCCTCCAACTTTATTCTTTTTCAAGACTGTTTTGGCTATTTGGGGCCCCTTGCAATTCCATATGAATTTGAGAATGCTTTTCTACTTCTGTGGGAAAAGGCTGTTGGACTTTTCACAGAGATTGTGCTGAATCTGTAGATCCTTTTGGGTAGTGTTGACATCTTAACAATGTTGAGTCTTCCTGTCCATGAACACGGGATGTCTTCCCATTTATTTCGTTTTTCTTTAATTTCTTTCAGCAGTGTTTTGTAGTTTTCAGCATACATGGCTTTCACCAACTAGGTTAGATTTATTCCTAAGTATTTAATTCTTTTAGATGTTATTTTAGATGGAATTGCTTTCTTAATCTCCTTAGTCTTAGGTACTTTCCACTACCTAACGTTTTAAGTATATATATTTGCTTATCTTCTGTCTCCTTTACAAGAATAAACTTCCATAGGGGCTAGAGTTTGGATTTGTTTATTGCCATGGTATCTTAACAGTGTCAGGCACATAGTTCAGTACGTAACTCTTGAGAGCATTAATAATGACAGAACCATTTACCTATATCGGCATTCACTTCATTTACCATAGTTTTTTTCTTGTGCCACAACAAACAATGTTGCACTGGATAGCTGTGAACATATATTTCCTGCAATGGAGGTTTTATTTTTATGGCAGAAGTTCTCCATCAGGGGATTGATGTCCGCTTGTCTTTTTAATCGTATCTGCAGTTTTCAGACTGCTTTCCAAGGTGTTGTAATGATTCTCATTTCTGCCATCAGCATACAAGGGTCCGTGATCCCTTATACTCCCAGGACCACTGGGCCCGTTTTCAGTGTCTGGCAGCCTGAGGGTAGAGCGCTGTGTCAGTGGTCCTTTAATTGGCATTTCCCTGATGACTTGTGACTTTGAACGTCTTCTCCTGTTTCCCAACAGATTGTCAATGAATTGCTCTTCTGTGAATTGCTTATTTATATCCTTTGTCCATCTTCCTACTGGTTCCTAAAAATCTTTTTCTTGTTAATTTCCAACAGCCTTCAGTCTATTATAGGTATTCATCATTTGTCTATCGTCTGCTTTACAAATATGTATTTTTCCAAATTTATCATTTTTATATTGTTTATTTATGGCTTCTTTTTCCACACAAAATTTAATATTCCTACAAAGTCAAATATATCTACCTTTCTGGATTGAAGTAAGATGGTCTTCTTGACCCTAGATTACATATGTGCTGATTACACATGTGTTTTTTCCAGTTCTTTTGGTTTCTGCATCTATTACTTAATCAATCTGGCTCTAACGTTGACACACTATGTAAATTTTTCTTACAGATGGTTATCTATTGTGCCAGCACATGGTTAGTAGATAACCCATCCTTTCCCACTGAATTTACCTTCCTCTTCTGTCATGAATGAAATTCTGCTGGCAAATGGTGACTATTTCTAGCATTTCTATTCTGGTGCATGGGTCTATTTATTTATTCCTAGATCAATACCATATTTATCGGATTAGTAGCGTTAGAGATTGGCCTCATATTTGGGATGGCAGATCCTCCCTTGCTCTTTTTCAGTCTTTTCTTGCCTGTTATTGGGCATTTATTCTTACATATAAATTTTAAGATTATTTTAGCCATTGAAAAGACCTTCTTGGGCTCTGCATGGTACTCCTTTCTTTTGTTCAGGTCTTGCTTTATATAGCTCTGTAAGATTTTATAGCTTTATTCATATAGATACTGTGCCCTCCTTAGTGGACCTCTTAAGGCTGTTTGTTTTGTCACTGTAGGGAATGGAATAGATTCCTCATTTCTAGAGGCTCATTATCGGAGTAGAAAAAATGATGGATTATTCTGGATTCTTCTCTTCCTGACTAGTCACCAGATTATTTTATTCACTCCGGTAGTTTTTACTAGAGCCTCTGAGATTGTCTGCTGTTCAAGCATATCATCCTCAACAGGAGGTGGCTTTTCACTCTTCTTTTTCATGGCCTATGCTAACCCTCCCACCTCCATCTATATTCATAAGGGGGATGGCTATCTTTTTGGACCATCTGTCCTTCGCTGCGGGGGAGGGGTCCCGCCTGTCCCTGTGGAATGGCATAGGGTCAGCGCTCAGACTGTCCGTTCTCTGAAGGCGAGCAGAGGTCTGCTCCTCCTGCAGCTCTGCTCAGCCCCCAGCCGTCACCGCCCGGCCTGGGTTCCTGCAGGACAAACCAGCTGCCCCCACCAGCTCCCGGGCGGCCCTCCCCGCTCATCACGGGAGGCCTCGATGACCGGTTCCTGCCCACCTGGAGCCAGGGGCCCTTTAGCTGATGGCTCCTCTCAGCCTGGGGTGTAACTGGGAGACCCCACCTTGGAGGCCTGGGGGCTGAGGAGGGGGAGCCCAGAGCCTGCCCCAACCCCGGGGCAGGGCATGGAGACAGGCCAGCCCCGCTGCTGGGTGTGTCACCCATGCTGTGACCCGTCGGGGTCACAGAGCCTTCCTGGCTGGCCCACCTGTAAGTGGAGGTGGTGTGCGATGCCCTCGGGGATGAGGCCAGGCCGGGCCTCCAGGGACCAGCACAGGGCAGTGCTCAGTCCTGGAGGTGTCCCTCCCGCCTGGGGCCAGTGCTGACTTCTCCACCCCAGGCCCCAGGGCCCCTCCTACCGAGTCTGGGCTCGGGCTCCCTCTTCGGACACCTGTACTCTCTGCACGGACGCCCTTCGCCGCCCTTCCCATCCCCGGAAAGGAAGTGGTGCTGAGCGCCACCCTGCCACCTCATCTCAGCGGCCTCCACCCTCTCCTCCCCCGCTCCCCGTGGAGCAACACCTTCCCAGTTCCTCTGGCCCGTGCTCTTCCCCAGGTGGGGCGGGGGGGCAGGTAGGAGACTGCGGGGGGGGGTGGTTCATGTGCTTGACACCTGGCAGGCGCAGCCGAGAGCTTCCTGGCCGCCTCGTGACTTCCCTGTCCTCTCCTCCCCGTGGTGACCGCAGGGCCTCTCGGGGTGGCAGGACACTAACTGTCCACGCACCAGCCCCCTGCCCCCTCCCCGCAGGCTTAGTCCAAGGCCTGCCCCTGAAAAGCAGAGCCACGTTCTGGCTCAGATTTCAGAAACCCCTTCTCCATGAGCACCTGCTACTGAAAAGGAGAAGTGGGTTGGCTTTGAGACCAGGGTCTTGGCTGGGGATCTGGCCGCTCGGAAGGAACAGAGGGACCATCTCTCCAGGTCCCTCCACTGCGTGCGGAGGTGTCTCAAAGTCCGGTTCTGCCACCTTCTCCCAAATTGGAAAAGAGCACACGTTTAAAACCTTCTCGGGCTTCTCTGGTGGCACAGTGGTTAAGAACCTGCCTGCCAATTCAGGGGACACGGGTTCAAGCCGTGGTCCGGGAAGATCCCACATGCCGCAGAGCAACTAAGCCCATGCGCCACAACTACTGAGCCTGTGCTCTGGAGCCCGCGAGCCACAACTACTGAGCCCACATGCTGCAAATACTGAAGCCCATGCACCTAGAGGCCTTGCTCCGCAATAAGAGAAGCCACGACAGTGAGAAGCCCGTGCACCGCAGCAAAGAGTAGCCCCCGCTCGCCGCGACCAGAGAAAGCCCACGTGCCGCAACGAAGACCCAACGCAGCCAAAAATAAATAAATAAATAAATTTAAATAAATAAATAAGTAAAACCTTCTCATCTGTCTCCACTTCCTGGCCAGGCTTCCACACCTTGCCCCTGGAACGGGGTCTCCCAGCTCCCCTCGATGCTCAGTGGCTCCTGGCCATGCAGCCCCAGGCCGCCCCTCCTCTGCCAGGCCAGCACCTGGCCCAGTGGTTCCAGGCCCTTTCCCCGGGCCGTGGCTGTGCTGCCACATTCTCCTTGGCCTCCAGGCTCAGCATCACGCACAAATCCGCAAGCTTCCCCAAGGAGGAAAGTGGCCGAGAATGACAGCTCATCTCAAGGTGATTCCCTCTGGTCAGGGTCTCAGCCCCTCAAGTCTGCCTCGGTTGCTCGCCGATGCCTTCAAACAGCTGTTTGTTTGTTTTTCAGTGTTTATTTATTTATTTATTTTGGCTGCGCCAGGTCTTAGTTGCAGCATGTCGGATCTTCGTTGTGGCATGCGGGATCTAGTTCCCTGACCAGGGTCGAACCCAGTCCCCCTGCATTGGGAGCATGGACCACCAGGGAAGTCCCCAGCTGTGTATTTTTTTTAAAATTAATTAATTATTTATTTATTTTTGGCTGTGTTGGGTCTTCGTTGCTGCGCGCAGGCTTTCTCTAGCTGCGGCGAGTGGGGGCTGCTCTTCGTTGTGGAGCACGGGCTCTAGGTGCACGGGCTTCGGTAGTTGTGGCGCACGGGCTTAGTTGCTCCGCGGCATGTGGGATCTTCCCGGACCAGGGCTTGAACCTGTGTCCCCTGAATTGGCAGGCTGATTCTTAACCACTGTGTCACCAGGGAAGTCCCTTCAGCTATGTATTTTTAAATATGGCTTTTAGAGTTGCTTTTGGTACAAGGTTTTGCCTGATGTTTGCTATCTGTCATATCTGGAAGCACAATTAAACATCAAGTGGTCTTATAAACTATAGTGAATGCTATGGAGTTGCTTGGTATGTGGTAAAAATAATCTACTTGATTTTCTTGACGTAAGAAGTTATCAAAATTGTGTGTGTGTGTGTCTGTGTGTGTGTGTCCGTGCCATGTGGCATGCAGGATCTTAGCTCCCCACCAGGGATCAAACCACGCCCCGCCCCCCACATTGGGAGCATGTAGTCTTAACCATTGGACCACCAGGGAAGTCCCTGTGTGTTTTAAATTTTATAACAGTAATAAGAGAAATCAAGTTGCATTTATTTTAGTAAGAACCATATTAAGAAACATATCAAGATAGAGTATTTATTTTTCTTTTCTTTTCCTGCTCGTGAAACTTCACCTGAGAGAGCACAAGAATCTTAAGCCTGTGTGACTCCCCAGCGAGTGGTTTCTGCATGGGAATCTTACACCTAACTCAGCCCTAGTCCCATTCCAGAATAGTCTGAAAGCTGCTTATGTAGCGCAAAGGGAAGCAGCATGCTAGCCACAGGCACAGTCTTGTTCTGATACCTGGGAGTTCGTTCATCTGGCCTTTCCTGCCTCAGGGAGGCTGCAACCACTTATCTCTACTTGGAAGAATTCTGCTTTCTGCTTATTTGATTTGGGTCCAGTTTGAGACCCTAAGATCTTGCTGCGTTTTAATACATTCCTGTTTCAGCCATGGAACTAGGAGAAACGAGTCTGCACGGTGTTATGCGTTTGGGGTGCAACAAACATTGACGGGCATCATGATATTGGCTGAAATTGTAAAGCAAGGTACCTGGCTTGGAGCGACAAGCAGACAGGGCCGTGGGCGCTGCCAGGGGACGGAGCAGACTCCGGGCGCCAGCCAGTGCGCACATGGGACTCCAAGGTAGGTGGTGCGTAACGACGTCTATAAATGCTGATGTAATGCAGTTAAAAAAAATGTTGACTTTTATGAAAATTTTACAACTGTACAAAGAGCACATGTGTGTGACTTAAAATACACAAAGGAAGTAAATGTTGAGAGTTAAAAAAAATAATATAAATCTGAGACACGAAGCAAAAAATTCCACTCTGTGCATCAAAATAAAAAGGCATTTTGCTTAATAAAAAGGGGCATTTCAATATATTAAGAAGTCTTTGGTTAGGGCTATCACAGAAGATTTCTTGTACCACGATTCATTAAAGACCAGATTCAGTCTCACCGACCACAGAGGGACCACGGCGTTACCTTGGCAGCCCTGCAGGCTGCCACACGGCATGTGCACGTGGCACCACGTTGGAGGGTTGTCTACTGAATCCATTCTTATTAGCTGTTCAACAAATCACCCATGGATGTCACCCACCATTCACCTTCCAATGGGGAGACCTCACCTCCAGCCACTGTCTTCCTCCAGAGACCCTCAGGGCCTGGAGTTCTAGTGGCAGTTTTCACTGTCCCACTTCAGATGCAGGAGGAGAATCCAAGTGGCCACGAGGAAGGCCACCAGGCTGTCCGAGTGCCACCCTCTCAAGCGTCCTGACCTGTCGGGAGCCCGATTTCTTCTGCTGCTTCCTGAGGTAACACTCGGAGATCCATGGGCAGGTCTCAGCCCTGGGAAGGATGGCTGATAAGATGGCAGCACCTGGCCAACCACCACCCCATTGGGAGAAGAGCTTCGAGCGGGTCACCTCTGCTACTACAATGGCAGTCGTCACCATTGTCACCAGTGCTAACGCTCACCAGCGGTGGGTGGCACAGGGCATTTGCAAGAATTAACATCTGACAGAAAACTGCCAAACGAGTCTATCGCAATAGGAAGGGAGGGGAAGGGATGCCGCCCACCTTTCCTCCCACATGTTCACACATCTAACGTCTAACAGTGGTGCTCCAAATTCGAGGTCAAAGGCTCTGGAGGAACAGCACGTCTTGCAGATGTCCATGTGCTCTTTGCCTTCCGTCCTAGCATGCGCTCCTGGCCCTGAGGTGTGTGGGCTGATGGAACGGACGACACCCAGATTCTCAAAAGCTTGGCCCCAGCGGGGTTTCTCCAGGTCTTCTGGCACATGCTTCATCCTGGAGGAGGGCTAATGGAGCCTATCTCCAATGTCACCATCCCCAGAGAGAAGGGACCTCATCGGTGGTTTCCAGGTGGTCACCGGTGGTCATGCTTGGGGGGGGGAGGGGGTAACACATTTTTATTAAAAAAAATAAATATCACCAAAATGGACTTTTCTTTCCTAGATATACTAATTACTAATATTCCAAGGAACAGTTTGGAGAAAGCCGATCTGAACATATTATGCTATATAGATAGCTGAGCTGCAATTAACACAACATTCAACCCAAAGTAGCTTAAAAGACAATGAGGGCTTTTTGTCTGTTTGACTTAATAAGAATAAGGTGTTTATTCTGGGTCCAGTTCAGCAGCAAAGGCAGGGAGCTGGACTGGCTTTGCTGCTCAGCTCCTGGTCTTCTCCTCTTGGTCATATTATGGCTTCTGGAGCTCCAAGCATCACAACCTCAGCCAGCAAAGGCAGCGAGCAGATGGCAGTGTCTTGCCTCACCTCATCTCTTAAATGGGCGAAACAGCATTCCCAGAAGCACCCTTCTCCGCTCCCTGGCCGACAGCAGAAGTCACCTCACTTGGGCAAAAACTGGGCCTGTGCCCACACCCAGCTTTGGGTCTGGTGCATCTTCCCTGAGATCAAGAGCTCTGCACTGATGGCTGAAAGCACCTGGTTCTGTTGGAAGGAACAGGGCGGGACGCTTTGGAGTGGGTGCCCTCCGGATTGCCGTGATGGAGGGAGGGCTGAGGCGGTGCTGCAGATGTGAGCAAAGACATTCCTTGTTCCCTGGGGGATCCCTGAGAAAGGGTCACCCCGAGTCGGGAGGAGGTGACTCCTGCAGCCCTTCCTCACCCGCCTTGTCTGTCACGGAAGCTGCAGGGTTATGGGTGTGTGTGTGTGTGCGCGAGGGGAGTATAAGAGCCTGGACCCGGAGCAGAGATGGACTCTGCCCTCCAGCCTGAGGGCGTGAGAGAGGACACCCACAGCACAGGGGCACAGTGCTCAAAGCCCGTGGCCAGTATGTGAGTGGGGGAGGGGGCAAGGGGGCACGCATGGGGGGAGGGGAGCAAATGGGGGAGGGGGCATACCTATGGGAGGGGGCATGAATGGAGGAGGGGGAAAGAATGGGGGCATGAAGCTGGCGGGGCGTGTGGGGCGTGGCCACTGCCCTGCCCACCCGTGGGTTCCCTTTGAGGGGTGACTTCTGTGTGGCGTGCAGGCCAACACTGTGCCCTTCAGGAGGGAGGCTCAGGGGTTATGGGGGCACAGCCCGGCAGCCCCTCCCCCCGCCTTCAGGTTTAGGGGTGCAGGGGCCAATGACTGTCCTGCCACAGCCCAGCACCCGCTGCTCCCATGCCAGGCCCCAGCAGAACTGGTGCCCCCCACCCCCCAGCCTGGAGCCCGACCCTTCAGCTGCAGGGCTCAGCTGGGCCGAGTAATGAAACACGGACAAGTGCGACCCAGGCTTTAGGACTGGCTCTCCTGCCTCCTGCGGATAATGAGGATAATTACCTCGGCCCTGAGGCTGAGCCCAGAGGACAGGGACAGTGGCCAGGGGCCCTCCCGCCTCCTCCGCCGCGCCACCTGTCTCCCACCTCTGAGCACAGCCCTGCCCCAGCTGCCTGGCCCAGACCAGCCCCGCAGGACTCCCAGGTGCAGGCCGGCGGGGCTCAGGCCTGCAGGCGATCCCTGTCGTGTCCTGGGCCGGGCAGCTCCAACAGGCCTGGGCAGCCATGCAGCAGACACACAAGTGGGAAGCCGGCCCCTCAGGAAGGCCCAGCTCCTGGCTGCAGCTGACCGTGGTGTCTGGTCAGCAAGGCCGGACAGACAATCGGGATGGAAAGAACGGGCCCTGGGCCTGACTCTGGGAAGGTGCAGGGGCTGGGCCCGTCACCTCTGTGTCACCACTGAGGTTTCTTTCTCCCCCTAGCAGCAAATGCACGTGAAACTAGGGACTAAATGCAAAACTCCAAAGGCAAAAGGACAGCCGGGGTTCCACAGTTCTGGACCGCAGAGAACAGGGCCGTTAGGCTGGCAGATGCTCAGGTTATATGAGTTCAACCAGAGAACCCTGGCGAAATCCTGGAGAGCCGGGTAGAGGGTTGAGGAGGAGGCCAAAGGAACGTGGGCCAGGTGTGGGCCAGGCCGCTGAGTCCAGTGGCTTCAAAGCGCAGCAAGGCCCTAGGGCTGGGGGATGGGAGGCCTGCTTTTATCTTTTCTCTGCATCCTCTGGCTCCACTCCCACCCCCAAGGGGGTGTGCAGCTCTAAGTCAAGCCCCAGGCACCGCCTCAGTGCCCCGTCCAGCCCTGGAGCCACGGGTCCCCAGGATGTGCTGGCCGCTCCCTTGCCTCTTTCTGCACGGGGACCCTGGCCCCTCCTGACTATCCCCTAAAGAAAATAGCAAATCTTGTCATTGTTAATACGGCTTCCTGGTTTAAAAAATTCAGGCAGAGCCAAGGGCCAAGGGTGGAAACGAGGTCTCCCCATCCCCAGTTCCCGCGTGCAGGGGCCACCCCGTGACTTCTACCCCCTCCCTCTGGCTCCAAGTATCATCCACACCTGATGAGGCCTCCAGCTGCCCCTAGCTCTGTCCCCAACAGCTCACCTGAGTGTCCCCAGGTCTCTCCATCCTTCTGCATCAAACTCTCAACAGCGGACCCCTGCACACCTGCTCTCCTGGCCTGTTCACCTGTTTCCCAGTGACAGCAGGGGGTCCAGGTGACCACTTGGCGCCCGTCTTTGCCTCCTCTCTTCCTCACCTTGGAGGAAGTCAGGGTCCTGGCAGGAGAAAGATGCAAGGAGAGAAAAGGACTTCTATAAAGGTCCATTTACCAAGGTGCAGGCAAGGGGTAGGTGAAACCAACAGGGTAGTAAAGACCGGGTGGGGGCTGGTCTCAGAGCCCTAAGAGGGTAGAAAGGGCCTCAGGGCAGGGACTGGGGCCTCAGGGAGAGGACCTCAGGGAGAGGAGAGGTCTGTGCCCAGCCGGGAGGGAGCTGGAGAAATTCCCCAACCTCCGGGCTGGCTTCCAAACTCACCCGGAAGCCAGGGGAGAGTGGGGGATGGGGCCACCGACGCGGCCCAGAGCGCCGGCCATGGGGAGGGAGGAAGGTGGGTCTGGGGGGCAAACCGGGAACGCCCCGCCCACTTCTCTGCCCCCACCTCTTCCATTCCAGGACTAGGATTGCACACCTGACCATTCCCCACCCCCCAGTCCTGTTTTTCTTCCTTCCATGCCCTTTGGCACCGGGAGCTCTCTGAAAGCCTCATCTGAGCAGGTCTCAGCCAGCAGCAAACGCTCCTTGGGCGCCACGTTGTCCTTGGGACGAAGTCCAAGCTCCTTGATCACCTGGCTACAGGTCCCTCCCCTGGCCTGCCCCTCCCCCCCACCCCTAGCAGTCCGGCTCCCAACTCAGGTTCTGCCGGTGAGTCCCGCACAGGCGGAGCCGCCCACCGTCCGGCACACTCCCCGCACCCTCATAGCTCTTCCCTCTGCAGGTGGCTTTCCACCTGCGTAGCGGGTATGGGGCTCCCCTCTGTACTCGTGGGTGCGGGACTCCCTCCGCACTCCAACCTCCAGGCCTGGCTCTCTCGGGGGCTGGTGACCATGGGGCGGTGCTCCCGGTGCAGGGCAGGGGGCCCGTGAACGCTCAGGGGCGCCAGCCGCCCAGGCCACGAAGCCCAGACTCCCCGGCACACGCCTCCTCAACCCCAGCCCCCAGGACTTCCCTGGCTTCGCTGCGCACCTCCTCCCTCGGTCAAGGCCAGTCCCCACCAGTAAAGCAGGAATGCCTGCAGGGCAAACCCCCACCTAGGCGTCTCCCCCAACGCCCCCGCCCTCAGCGTTAATCCCTTTCCCCCTCTCACTCTCCGGACACCGGATACCTCTATCGTAGCGCCCAGCGCGGAGCGAGCAGCGCGTGAGAACTCACTCCAGGACCCCCGGCCCGCCCTCGGGCAGGGCCCGGCCCGCACTCAACAGCGGGTAGCACTGCGTCGACGCCCACGACCCACCTCACCCAGCCCGGCCGAAATCCCGCGGTTGGGGCGCGTGGAGCACGAGAGGGCGGGGCGGGCCTCTGGGACTCACCACCACACCTCCTTCGCCCTCCACCCCTCATTTGGGCGGGCGGGGCCAAAGGTTAGGGCCCAGGGGTGCGGTTCGAGTTTCGGGCTCCCGGAGCTTGGTTAAGCGTTAACCGCGGGCTCAGAGCCAAGACGCGGGGCTGCTGCGGGCACCGGGTTGCGCCCGGCACGCAGGGGTGGGTCCCCTAGCCGAGGCGGTACGGAGACCGGGAGGGGAGGGGTCTGGGGACAGACCTGTAGGGCTGAGTGGGGGAGGGGGCTGGGCCCATTCGGCGGGGGTGGGAGGGGTGGGCGCGGGGGCGGGGCCCGCTGAGCCTCCGGGGGAGGGAGCCGCGCTCACCTGGCGCTCCGGGCCCGCCCTAACCTGGATTTCCGGGGGGCGGGGCGGAGCGGGGGCGGGGCCTGGCCGGGGCGGGGCGGGGCGCCCGCAGACGTCAGGGACCCGCCGCGCGAGGCCGGGCCGCCGCTCTGCCCGTGGGCTCGCCGGGCTGCCGCGAGCGTGCGGGCCGCGCCGGGCATGTCCTAGGCGGCGGCCCCGCCCAGCGCTCGGCCGGCCGGGCGGGAGGGCCGGGGCCGAGCCGGGGCCGAGTCGGGACCGAGCCGCAGGTAAGACGCGCCGCTCTGCGCCCGCGGCGGCCGGGCCTCCCTGCTCCCGCACCTGCGCGCCGACGGGGCCGCGCGGGCAGCGGGCAGGGGGCGGGGGAGCGGAGCCCGGTGGGCCGGACAAAGGCGCGGGGGTGGGGGCTGCCGGCGCACCTGGCCAGGTCGGTCCTCGCCCCCGCGGAGGCGGCCCAGGTCTGAGTCAGGCCGGGAGGGACCGCCGGGCGCGCGTCTACGCGGCCTGGAGAGGGGGGCGCTGGCCCGGGCGCCGGGGTCCCCGCCCAGGCACCGGCTGGGCCCTCGCCGCGCCCGGCGAGCGCTGATTCAGGAGAAGGCGTCGCTCCCTCCCCCTCCGGGCCCGGCGCTCCCGCCCGGCCTCCTCCCGGCCTGGTCTCCCCTCCCGCGGTCCCTTCCTCCGTCTCCCTCCGTCTCCCTCCACCTCCCTCTCTCCTCATTTCCCTTCGCCGCCGCCGCCTCTCCGCTGTCCCGGCCTCCGTTCAGTCTGCGCTTTCCAGCCGCCCGCCGCCGCTCTCTGCCCCTCCCGGCCCCTGCCCCGGGCGACTCCACCTCCTCCCTCCCCTCCAGGCGGGTGGCCCTTCGCGGGGGGACAAGTTTGGGGTGTTCAGTATTCTCCCTCCTAGCAACGATGGCCAGCCTAGCCCTGAACCGGCCGCAGGCTGTTTGGGAGCGTCCACGACTCCAGGCCTGGGCCTTTTCGAGATGGGCTGGCAGCGGCAGGGGCGGCCTGGCTCCGCCACAGCCGCATAATCCGGCTTTGGGGGTTTGGCCTCCTTTGCCATAAGCAGAGGCTGTGGCCTCCTCTGGGTGGGGTCCCCTTCCCAACTGCCCATCACGACCTGGTGGCAGGTGATGGCAGAGTGTGGGAGCTGGGCTGGGCTGGGGGCTGGGTGGGGACTCTCCTAGAGAGAGCACTGTCATCTTCTCCGGCTGTGCTGGTGAGGCCTCCGGAGGCTGCCGGGCCTTGGAAGTGCCCGCCCCTTTGGCTTCCAGAGCTTTTGCCCCTCTGGCTGGACCCTGAGGAAGGGCAGGGGTCCCAGGATGAGGGACTCTGGCCGGCTGGGGCTGTGTTCTGGGTGGATTTTTCGACCTCTTCCCACCTGCTTGCCCGAGGTGACGAGGGTTTGCCATGGGTTACATGGTCACTTGGGCCTTCACCGATGGGTGGGGCCTGGTGTTGGGAACTGGCTCTTAGGAGCCTCAGGCTGAGGCTCTGGGTGTGGGCGGTGCAGGGACAGGGCCTGGGGATACTCCCTATGTCCTGTGCTCCCGCCAGGTGCCAGCACCATCTTCTGTCTACCTCGTTATTGTCTCACGTCTTAACTAGTCTTCTGCTTGACCTGACATCTGTTCTGCACACTGTGAGTCAGATCGTGGACCCAGGACCTCCAGGGCTGGCCTCACGGGCGTGTGACACACGCTCTTCCGTGGGCCCCGCACTCAGACCCTGCGCCGGGTTTAGCATTCTGCTCTCGCTGTTTGGAAATCCATCATAATTTTGGAGCAGGCCTACTGCATTTGCATTCTGCACTTAGGGATGCAGCATGTCCTGGGCCCTCCAGGGCCTCCCCCCTCACTCCCGGACAAGCCACAGAACTCCCAGGAGCATGTGGCCCAGCCTCTTGGCCCTGCCTGTTCCCTCTGCCTGGAGCATGACCCCCAGATGTTCGCATGCCGGCTTCCACCCGCTCCCAGTGAGCCTTCCCTGACCACCCTCCTTAGATGGACCCCTCACTGCTGCGCTGCTGTCCCCACCCCTATGTCTCTCTGTGCCACTCGCACCTTCTCACAAGCGGTTTCCCTTCTTGCTGCCCACCTCCCTGGCTGGAGGGAAGCCCCGCGATGCAGGGACAGTGTGTGTCTCTCAGAGCCCAGGACACCACCTGGCGCGTGGCAGGACTCAAGACACGTTTTACCCAGTGTGTGTGTGTGTGTGTGTGTGTGTGTGTGTGTGTGTGCGCGCACGCGCGCATGCGAGCTTCCACAGGAGAGCGGCCAGGGCACTTGTAGGCGGTGCTCCGGGTGTGTGTGGAAGCTGTGTGCACACGTGTGGGGCACAGGTGTGTCTGCACATTCTGGTACCTGTGCCCCTGTGACACGGCTCTGGGCAACTGGCATCTGTGTGAGAGCACATGCACACTGGCTGCGTGGGGCCCCGGGCTGCCCCAGGGCCTGATCTCGGGTGACATCGGCCCTTGTCGTCACTCAGGCTGTCCCCTCTGTGCCCCGCAAGGCACCATGATACCCCCGTCCGTCCTGACCATATCAGCCCCCAGGATCTCAGGCACCAAAGCACCACCTCCCTCCTGGGCACTGGAGGGACTGCCTGCTGCCCTGACCACCTGGTACTGTCCTGGCCTGGGGGCGTCTGCAGGGCGGCCACAGTGGCCGCCAAGGGACGTTCAACCCCGTCTCAGTGGCAGGCGTATTGATGGCTCAGGGCTCTCGTCTCCAGCCCTCTCCTCCCAGCCCCCTGCCTGGGCCCACCCCAGAGTGTCCAGCAGGGGGAGGCAGAGCCTCTGGTTCAGAGTCTGTGTCCTGGGTGTGGCCCTAGCCTCGTGGGGACCCTGAAGGGCCATGCTGAGTCCCACCTGGGAGCAGCTCCTGCGGGCCACGGGGACACATGTGGGTCCACGCGCAGGCAGTGTGGCTAGCACCCCATGCACCCAATCTCTGGCACCCAGAGAGAGAGAAGAGGCTGTGTGTGGACCTAGAGTGTAAGGGAGGACCGGGCGACCTTAGCCTGGGAGGGATCCACGGGGGACAGGTGCACTTGGTGAGGGGCCGGCCTGGAGCCCAGCATTTCTGGAAGCGGCCACTGCGGTGCCATGAAGGGGCTTGAACCTCATCGGGGCAGGATCTGTGCTGGCCTTTGGGCTGTCCGGGGACCCCAGCCCAGGCAGGGGAGCCCTGCTCTGACGACTCCTCCCCGCAGGGCCGGACGGGCCTCGCCAGCGCCAGGATGAGCGTCACCTCCTGGTTCCTGGTGAGCAGCAGCGGCGCCCGCCACCGGCTCCCCCGAGAGCTTATCTTCGTGGGGCGCGATGAGTGTGAGCTCATGCTGCAGGTGAGTGCGAGCGCCGGGCGGGGAGGCGCCGCCCCGCTTGCTGCGGGGCCCCTGGGGAGGAGGCCCGGGCGTTTCCCCCTGGGCCCTGGGCCCACAGCGGGGCTCGGGGGCCTCGGGTGGGTGTGTGCACTCGTGGGTGAGGGTCCCTGCCTCTGCGTATTGGACCATTTCTTTTTTTTTTTTTTTTTTTTTTTTTTTTTTTTTTTTTGTGGTATGCGGGCCTCTCACTGTTGTGGCCTCTCCCGTTGCGGAGCACAGGCTCCGGACACGCAGGCCTAGCGGCCATGGCTCACGGGCTTAGTTGCTCCGCGGCATGTGGGATCTTCCCGGACCAGGGCACGAACCCGTGTCTCCTGCATCGGCAGGCGGATTCTCAACCACTGCGCCACCAGGGAAGCCCTGGACCATTTCTGATGGGAAGGTGCTATCGGATTCTGAAGGTGGCGGGGCCCACCTTGGCAAGGTGCCCGAAAGCAGATCCGTCCACGTCCTTGTTGTCCGGGGCCCCAACAGGGCCGTGAATCCGGGGGCCACAGGGTCAGCTCTGACCACCAGAGCTGTCCAGTGGAAGGCTAGTGCCCTGGGGCGGGGGATGGGGGCCTTTCTCAGGCTCGAGAGGCTGGCAGGGCACTAAGAGCCAGGACACCAGCACCCGGCAATCGGGAATTTCTCTTTGGCCCTGAGTTTGAGTTCAGCCAACCTTGACTTCCATGGGGTGCACACGTCCAGCTCCTAGGAATGAGGAAGGGAGGGGGCGGGGGACTTGACCCAGTAGGGTCCACAGGGTTTCCCCACCCTCCTGGGGTGATCGAGTTGGGTTCCCTGCAGCCCTGACCCCTCCCCGGGGTGGCACCTGGATCCGTGTCCCCAAGCCCTGCCAGTCCCACACACCCACTATGGGAGTCTCAGGAGGAGTCCTAGGCAGGGCTGCACTGCCCGGTCCAACCAAGCGGCCCACTTGGGTGCAGGGTGAGACCCCTCCCCTGTTCCACGTGCAGCCCTGGCTGCTGCTGCCCACTCACTCCCTGGGATCCATGGGGCTTGGGCTGCAGCCGGGGGTCCTGACCACGTGCATGTCCACTTGTGCAGCAAATGCAAGGCCTGTCCCTGTCCAGACACCCTGACTTCTCCCCAAACGTCCTCTAATTTGCCTGATTCCAGACCCAGCAGGACCTGCCCTTGCTTGTTCGGTCTTTTCAGTATCTTTGATCTACAGCCGTCTCTCCCTTTTTCTCTTTGCTTCTTGCCTTTGGAAGACAGTGGGTCTGTGCAGGGCTGGGTGAATGTTTTCTGTAAAGGGCTGGGTATACATTTGAGGCCTTGCAGGCCACACGCCTCCATCACAGCCACTCAGCTTTACTATTGTTGGGAAGACAAAGGGTGGGCTGGTCACTTTGTGGACGTTGGTGTGTCAATTTCATATCATTTTCATCTGTCCTGAAAGAGTCTGGTTTTTTTTTTTTTTTTGACCAGGTAAAGTGTAAAGACTTCTCAGGCCACGACATAAAGCAAGCGGAGGCCGTAGGTCACCCCCCTGGCCTCCTCGGGTGGCCGCTGCGGGGGTCCTGATGTGGCTGGTGGCTCCCTGATGGTGTCACGTGACATGACCTCCGTTGTCTGTCCATTGGCGAGCGATCCACAGGGGTCACCACGTTTGGCCCTGACCCCTGGCCGGGAGTTGTGTGTTCCCTGCTGTGACGTTACTGTGTGGCTTGTCGACGGCCCTGCCCTTCCACCAGCGTGGCTGGGAGGGCCTCTCCTAGGAGGTGGCACTCGACGGGAGCCTGTGCGTGCTGGGGGCGCAGCGTGCTCCCCCCTGCCGCCCGCCGGCTCTGTCCCTCACCAGGCCCTCGCTCTGCCTGCTTCTCTTCCCAGGGGGTGGGGCAGAGGCTGCCGGGACAGGGGGTGGGCAGGGTGCTCAGCGTGAGTTTGGGGTCCAGTTCCTAGTTTCTGGGCTGATCAGTGTGGAGCCCTGAGCAGGGTGGAGGGAGGGGGGATCCTCAGCCCCGCATGCTGGGCCGGCCCTGGCCTGGGTGCACCTGCGTTTCTGCCACAGGCTGTCCTGGGCAGCGTGGCCGTGTCTCCATCACACGGGGAAACTGAGGCCCAGGGAGGTCACGTAGCTGTAGAGTAGGTGTGGGGATGCCGCCCCTCCCAGCGCCTCCCCACTCCAGCCCACCTGCCCCTTGCTCAGGACGCCCGTCCTCTTGCTGTGCTGTCCTGCCAGCCCCCTTCACCCCGTACTCTTCTGTGGAGCCCCTGCTAGGGAGTTCCTCACCTGCACACCACGGCCTCAGTCCCCACGCCACCGCCCGGATGGCCACTGCACACGCCGTCCCCCCCGCCACAGCTTCTCCCTAGGATGGCAGCTCCAGGCTCCCTGGCCTCTTGGCGCCTGCCTGGCGGCCCCTGCGGCTCTCCCACTTGCCCTGGGCTCTGGGTGTACAAGACCCCTCCCTGGAGGTCCTGTCCACACCCACAGCCTCGGTTTCCACCTCTGCTCACGTGATGCAAATGGGTGCGGGGACAGGCACGCCCGGCCACTAGGCCTCCTCGGGGCCGCAGCCGCTCCCCACCTGCCTGGCTTTCCGGGGTCCTCCGCGCCTGCCCCATCCTCACCCTCTCCCTGCCACGTGCTCCCGGAGCACCCGGGCCTGCCCTCTGTGAGTCCTGGCATCCATTCCCACATGTGTCACTCGATGGTCACTGACCCCACGCTGGCGCCTGGGGTCTCCATTCCAGGGCTGGGCCGCCCACAAGCACACAAGCAGGAACCCAGTGACCCCCCAGGAGACGAACCCCAAGGTGGCACCGCGTTTGGGATGGGGGGCTATGGGGCCGACTGGACACGGTGACTTTGTACTGAGAGTTGAGGAGTGGGAGCTTGGGGGGCGGTGCTGGCGGAGGCGGGGGGGCCCTCTGCCCGGCGGGGAGGGGGAGGCGGTGTGGCGGGAGGAGACGAGGCTGGGGAACGGGCCATCCAGGAGGCTGTACCACAACCGAGGCAGGAGTGCCCACGCGTGGACCTCGGAGGGGCGGGGGCAGGGGCGCTGTGTCCCAGAGGCAGAGCCGCCAGCCTGGCCTCATGCCGCCACACTCTCCCGCTGGGCCGCCCACTCGCCACGGGTCCTGGCCCCCAGGGCAAGCCTGGCACAAACTGGGCCAGTGAGGACGTGAGCGGGGACACGGGCCCAGGTCTGCCTGGTGTCCGGGCCCAGGCTGCCTGCTGTGGCTCCTGCCCCTGTGTCCCCGGGCTCTGGTGCAGGGCGTGTGTGTATATACGTGTGTGGATGTGCACGGGCGAGTACCTCTGCATCGGCACACGTCTGTGCACACATGCGTGCACACGTGTGTGGATGTTGTACGTGTGTGTGTGTGTGTGAGACAGAGGGAAAGCGTGTGCATGTCTGTGGCAAGGTGTCTTCTCTGCCTTCGCCTGGTTTGCCGCGTGGGAGGGGAGACAGCTGGGACTCATCTGCACGCATCCTTACCCGGAAAGCACGGCCCCAGAGACACAGCTCGGGGTCCCCCCGCACACACAGGCCATGGGCGCTGCGGCCCCGCTGGGGTGGCGCTGGGTGTGAGCTGGCAGGAGGGTGTGCCCAGAGCCTGGGGTTTGGGCCGCTGCCAGATCCTGGGCAGGGCTTTCACCCACGGAGGGCGTCAGACCCAAATTTTGGAAGCACGTCTTTATTCCGTTTTAAAGTGACTACAAACAATTAGGTTCTTTTCCAAAACTCCGTGTGTTTGGAGCCTCTTGAGGCTGTTTTACACGTCTGTGCCCCATCCGCTCCACTTGCCACGTGGCCTGCTTTGTGTCCTTTTAAGTCTTGAGTCCTGCCTGGGCCAAGGGGCCACCTCCCCCTCGGAGTGGGCTTCCAGCCTCTGGGCCCCTGGGCTTGGGGCGGGGCTGGGGTCTGCCTCGGGCCCGGGAGGGAGGGAGGGAGGGAGGGAGGGAGGGAGGGAGGTCTCTGGACGCGGGACCCTCCCTGCCTGTGCCCAGAGCTCCTGGGGCTCTCCGCAGTCTGGGGAGGGGCTGGGGCAGCCCAGGCTCTGGGTGCAAACGTCGGGGAGCCTGGGGCTGAGGGTGGGGGGGACGGGGGGGTCTTGCTGGGAAAGGGAAAGTGGGCACCCGGAGAGCGTGGCCCAGGAGAGGGCATGGCACCTGCAGAGGCAAAGCGTCTGGCCAGCAGGCAGGCGGGGGGCAGACTGAGGGCTGCTGACCAGGAAGGCCAGCGGGGGTCGCCGCCTGGGCCTGAGGGGGGGTGGCCAGAGCAGCCGGGTGGGGGCTTGGTTGGTGGCCTTCCCTAGGGAGGCTGAAGGGCCAGGTGGGCAGGGAGGAGGAATTGGGTTTGGCCAGGCTGGGCTTGAGTTGGAGCTCTGAAGCTTGGAGAGGGAGGGAAGGTGTTCAGGCTGGAAAGGTCAGCCCAGAAGCCCCTCTAGGGGGCTACACCTCGGCAAAGGTAGTGGCCAAGCCTGAGGCACAGAGTGCCCTCCTGTCGTCGTCCACCACGTCTGCCTCGGGCCAGGCGGAGCCCCGATCCCGCCACATCCCAGCGTGCAGCCACCAGCAGCCCCTCTCAGGCCCGTGGTCCCCGGGAGCCCGATACCCGGCCATGTGGAGGGCAGAGTCCGGCCCCATTGGCGTGCAGGTGATGGGCAGGGCTGAGGTGGGCAGGTGGCTGGGCACGGAGGGGCGCAGGAGGAGGGGAGCCCCCAGCCCCTCAGTGAGCCCCAGGCCTCCCAGCTGCCAGGCTGGACTCTAAGGGAATGCCTGACCCACGGGGCCACCCAGGGGGGCAGCTCCCTGGGCTGAAGTGGGGCGAGCCCAAGCACGCAGGCCCCTGGGGCAGTTGCTGACCCTTGTCTAGGCCGCCCGGGGCCCGGGGCCTGGCGCCTGGGGAAGCTCTGCCAGCACCTGCAGCCGGGAGACCGAGGCCCAGAGGAGGGCGTGTGGGTCCCCCCAGCGTGCCCTGCCCCCACCCTTCCTGGGCCAGGCCAGTGGGAGGGCGTGGCTCGGGGACCAGCGGGGGAGTCCAGTGGAGGAGGTGGTGCCCACATCCAGGGCACAGGCTGCGGCCAGGGTGACCTGGAGCTGTCTAGCTTTGGGTGCTGACTTTGAGGAATTCGGGACGGGGGAAGAGCTGAGGCCGGGGGCGCGGGGCAGGGGGTCTCAAGGTCAGACTCACCTCGCCAGAGACCCGTTGCTTTGGGAGGCAGGTGAGTTGGCACTGGAGCCCTGCCAGGATTAGGCCTGGGGGCTTCCCTTGGCTCACGGGGGTGGCGCTGGGGCAGATGGCTCCGGGCTGGCCTCTGTGTCCAGGAGGCCCCGGCTGGCCCCGCAGACTCTGCTCCCCCCTTGAAACTTCCCCTGCACCCCTGCTGCCTTCTGGAGGACCCAGGGTCCGTGGCAGCACGAGGTGTGGGCCTGCAGGCCCCCGCCGGGCCCCCGCTGCAGCAGCAGCATTGTGCGTGAAGCCAGCCACCTCGGGCCTCTGAGCCCAGGAGAGGCTGGAGCCCTCACAGCCCTGCCCGCCGCAGTCTCCTTCCCAGGTCCTGCCCTGGCACCTCGGCCAAGCGGCGTGACCTTGGGTGGGGGCGGGGCGGGGCCCGAGCCCATGTCCACCCCCCCCACACCCTGCTGTGCACTCCTGTCTCTGGGTGAGGGAGGCCCAGCCTGGGAGCTCTAGTCCTCCGGGGAGGGTGTTGGGCCCCCCCGGAAAGTGGCCATTTCTGGATGGTGCCGGAGGGGCTGGGTAGGTGGAGAGAATCAGAGAGAAAGTGGCTCCGTGGAGGTGGCCGCTGCCTCGGGGGAGGGGTCTGGGCACTCACCTGTGAGAACTGAGAAGCCTGGAGGCGGGTGATGCAGGGACTCAGGTGCTGGGTCTCCCTCCCAAGGGCCGGGCCATCCTGTCCCAGGCGGTGGGGAGCGAGTGTGTGGTCCTCGTCATTCCTGTGACACGCTCTGGAAGTGGGGGGTCCTGCGTGTCTTGTGTGGGCCCTGCCGGGCAGGTACCGTCATCTGCCCGGGGCTGGGCCCCAGCACCCCACGGTTGGCCGGTGCTGCTGGTGTTTCCTGGGGCTGCCCCGGGCCTGGGCTCCTCAGGTGGTGGGGGAGGGATGCAGCGGCCGCACGGGGCCTCCAGCAGCGAGGTGTGGGCAGCGGGCTGGCGGCGGTGATGCTCTCTGTGTCAGGACCGGCCACCCCCTGGCTGGGCAACGCAGCTCGTGCTGGCGGCGCCTGACCCAGCAGAATGTGGCCCTGTGGCCCCATCCCCGCCTCTCTGTCCCTGGAGTGGAGGGGCTGCAGCCCTCCAGCTTGACTGTGTGAGGGAGCCGGGTGGCTGGCCTTGGGGGGAGCCCAGGGTCGGCCGGGGGCCAGGGCAGAGCTATAAGCGCGCGGGGCGGGGCTCCCTGCACGTGTTCACGTGCGTGTGGCATCTGGGTGACAGGGTGTGCTCAGGATGTGTGAGCTCTGTGCACATGAGCAGAAAGCAGTGGGGTCTGAGGCACGTCACGCGTGTGTGCGCGTGTCCGTCACTCCGAGAGGTGTGCACTGTGGGCCAGGCTGGGCGGGGGAGGGCTCCCCTCCCCCCCAGCATCCATAGCACTTTGATCCTGCCGCCCCCGGCCAGCCCGGCCTGCCCTTGGGAGTGAACAGCGTGTCCCAGATCTTCCGAGCATTCCCAGCCCCTCCCACGCTGACCCAGGAGCAGTGGCTGGTGTGGCAGGGGAGGCACTGGCCTCCTGGTGCCGTGGAGGGCTGCTCACAACGGGAGGGGCCCCGCGGCCTGCTCCGTGGCCAGGACGGCTGGCTGGGTCAGGCCTGGGTGGGCTTTCTGGGGCACACACGCTTGAGGTGTGGAGGCGTGGGTGGGACCTCGTGGGCTGCGTGGCCAGGGGCCTGGTGGTGGTGTTGTGGTCGGGTGGGGGAGGGTTGGAGAGTGGGGAGCGGGGCCTCCTGCAGGGTGCCTCTACCTCCTGGGCCACCTGGCCCGGGCGGCCACCCGAGGGTTTCTGTGTCTCCCCAGTCCCGCAGTGTGGACAAGCAGCATGCTGTCATCAACTACGACCAAGACAGGGACGAGCACTGGGTCAAGGACCTGGGCAGCCTCAATGGGGTGAGTGCAGGGCCTTTGTGCTGGCCCCAGCCCTCTTCCCAGCCCAGTTCCACCCATACCCTGGCTCCACCCTGCATCGTGGCCCCACCCCCTGCCCCTCTCCAGGACCTGCCCCCTGTGCTGGCCCCACCCCTCCGTGACCCCTCCCACGGTGCCGGCACCGCCCCCGCCCCATGGCCACACCCATCTGCATTGGTTCCCCACTCCTGCTGGGCCCCCCATGGCTCCACCCCCTCCATGGCCCTCCCCCTGTGACGACCCCACCCCCGTTCGTGACCCCTCCCTCAGTGCTGGCACCACCCCAGCTCCATCCTCACCCTGGCTCTGCTCCCTCATCGTGGCCCCACTCCTCTGCTTTGTCCCCACCTGCCGCCAGGACCTCCTGCTCTGGTGGCCTTCTTGGGAGGGCTCCCACTGGGTGGGGCCTCTGGGAAGTGGGGCTGCCTCCTGGGTGAGGAGGGAAGTGGGCCCTCAGGTGGGCAGGGGAGGCCATGGGACCTCCTGCAGGCTGGGAAATGGGGTTCCTGTGATAGATGGGGCTGTGCTGGGGTACCCTGTCTTACGGGGGATATGTGAGCTCTTTTGTGAGTTGGGGGCAACAGGGACAAGGAGGTGACCAAGAGGAAGTTCCTGGCTGCAGGAGCAGAGAGGGGTTCAGGTGGAGACAGGGCGGGAGGGACAGGGAAGGGCTCTCTCTAAGGTCCAACATCTGTCTGGGTGCCTTGTTCTTTCTGTGTTTGGTCTACTGCCCTGGGAGGCTGTTTCAGTAAGAAAACAAACCACCAGCCTCCACCCCCTTATACCAGCTGAGGAGGGCCCTTCCCCCCTCCCTCCCAGCTTGTGCAGTCCGGCCCCCTGCATCCTGAGCGGGGGTTCCCCCAGGAGCCTCAGGCTGGCTCTGCCTCTGCCATGTGAGCACTCCAGCAAGTGCGGGGTGCCACCCCCCGGCCCCCCTCAGGGTGCCCCCAGCTGAGGGTCTGCCCCCTGAGCCCCTCCTCCCTTGGCACCCCATCAGATGAAGCGTCCCTGCCTGAATGGGCTGCACAGTCTCACCGGCCTTGCCCCTGGGCCACCCTGTGGGTGTGCCTCTCTGCTCCCAAGGGCTTTGGGGGCTGGGCCCAGCATGAAGCTCTGTGTGGAGGAGAGACGGGGCCGTCTCACAGGGGTGTCCATGGGTTCTGTGCTCGAGGGGCTGTGTCCTGGGTGCTGGGTGGGGTCTGGCGCCTCGGCCCCCTTGGCCGATCCTCCTGCGGCCGTCTGTCCTGTGGTCCCGTTGGGGTGTGAGGCTGGTGCGCCCGTGCTGGGAGGACGGTGCCGGGCCCAGAGCATCACAGGAGGGCCTGGTGGTCCGCTTCTGGGGGCTCCAGAGTCGTCGGCCCGCCTGCCGTGGTTCATCTCCGCCTCCTGCCTACTCCGCAGACATTCGTGAACGAAGTGCGCATCCCGGACCAGAAATACGTTACGCTGAAGCTCAACGATGTCATCCGATTCGGCTACGATATCCTTCTGGGGGCGCTCACCCCTCCTGGCCTCCCCCTCTGTCCCCAGGACCTCAGTCGCCCTGTTATGCTGGAAGTGGGTGGGGACCTCGGGGGGTTAGAGGCAGGAGGGTGAAGCCCGGGCTAGGCTCCAGCCTGAACTCCAGCCCCCCCCACCTGCGCCCCAGCCACAGACACCTTCTGCCCTCCCTCGGGGCTGAGCTCACACAGGGCCCGAGGAACGGGAGAACTTTCCCGGGACCCGGAGTCCTGGTGTTTCTGGGGGCCGCCCAGGTGTGGCTTTCTATACTCGGGACGTGGGTGAGTGGGGGCCATGCCTCTGCCCTGGGCAGCCGGGGACCGTACGTACGTACATGTGGCAGGAGTGCATCCTCTCCTCCGTCTGCATTTGCCTGGGCACACCCGCCGGCGGGTGTGGACCCAGTGGCTGGCTGAGGCCCTCCCCACCCCTGAAGCCTCAGGAGGCCCAGGGCTGAGGGCTGGTCTGGGATGGGAGCTGGACGCATGTGGCATGGCCTCTGGGGCCCTGCTGGGCTCCTGGGCTGAAAGTGGGATGGAGAGCATCCCCGCGGACCTAGGGCACGTGTGTGCGGTGACCTGGAGCAGCCTCTGTCCTGTCCCCTGACTGGGGACAGCACGGCCTGCAGGCTGTCCCTGCAGTGTGGATGCATGGCCAGTGCACACGCATGGGGGGCAAGCTTGCAGGCATCTGCACCAGCCTGCCCCCACCCCGCGTTCCCTCTTCTTCCACAATGCCTGGGAGCAGAGGGCCCCCGAGGGAGGGCCCAGGCCCCGCCCCCCGCCCCCTTCCTGTTCCCTGTCCTCCTTAACGCGCTGTCACATTCCAACATGTACGTGCTGGAGCGGGTGCAGCACCGAGTCCCCGAGGAGGCACTCAGGGTCAGTGCTGGTGCTTGGCCTGGGGCCCCTGCACCCCTGTGTCCCCACAGCCCTCCGCTTCCCACTCTGCCCATTTCCCCCAGGCCGCTGGGCCACCCTGGCCCGAAAGGGTGCCGTGAGTCAGCCTGGTTTGGCCTGCCCTGCCGGATGGCCCAGTCTGGCAGGCAGGGAAGATGGTCATGCCCCCCCCCCCGCCCCGCCTGCCCCGCGCCACCCCACCCCACCCCACCCCACCCCTGGCTGATGCAGTTCCAGATGGCTGCTTTGCCCAGCAGGAGGGGTTAGTGGGGAGGGAGGGGAGGAGGGCGGGAGGGGGGAGGGCCCCACCCGGGGAGGGCCCCACCCGTCCCCCACCCGTCCCCCACCCGTCCCCCACCCGGCATCTTGGGTACCGGGAGGACCCTGATCAGGCTACCGTGGGTGGGGGTGGCCAGGAGCAGGCCGGAGGCTAGCAGGGGGGCAGCCTTTGGGGACAGCCTCGTGGGAGGTCCTGGGTGAGGGGCACCGCCGAGCACCCTTCCTTCAGCTGGGGCTCGCAGGTCCCGGTGTCGGGTCACGGCAGGTGGAGCCTCTCCTTTGCCCTCGCTCAGTCGTGCAGGTGTCATGGAGCTGACTCGGGGGACCCTGCCCAGAGCCTCACCCAGGAGCCCCATGGCGAGGGGGTTGTGGGGGAGGCTTAGTCCCATTTTCCAAAGTAACCGTGGGCAGCACAGGGAGTGTGGGCGGCCTGCCTGGCGTCACACAGCCGTGAGAGGCGGGCTGGTGTGAGCCCGGCGCTGATGGCCGCCGAGCTCAGCCACGTGGGGCCAGGCACGCGCAGGCGCAGGCGTAGGCGTATGTGCACACACATACAGGTGCACGTACACGCGCACAGGTGTACGCGCACACACGCACGCACACACACACACGGGCACGTACACGCAAGCACGGACAGGCTGCTGCTCCCTACCTCCCACTGCTCCTGAGGGCTACCCCACCCCTCTCTCTGGAGGGGCCTGTGGGTGCAGTCTCCCCTCTTGACGGCTGCTGTCCACTCCCTCGTGGAAGCTTGTGGACCTGAGGATGCCCCCAGTCCTGGGCGCGGACCCCCAGCTTCTTGCCTCGTGACACGGGCACGTCTTAGGGTGTCTGCTCCGCGGGGGTTGTGAGGGAGACCGTGCCACTGGGGGGCGGAGGAGTGTCCAGGCAGGCGCCCTGGGCGGGGGCGCCCTCCCGAGGCAGCCCCCGCCCCTCACCCCAGCCACTGCCCACAGCACGAGAAGTACACCAGCCAGCTACAGGTGAGCGTCAAGAGCCCGGCACCCAAGAGGAGCGAGGCTGTGCCGGAGCAGGCGCCTTACTGCGAGGCCGTGATCCCCAGGCCAGAGAGGGGGGACCGGAGACCGGGGCCAGGTAGGATGATGTGCAGAGGAGTGCGGGAGGGGCAGGGGTGTGCACACAGGCCTTCATCCACCTCATCCAGGAGCTGACCTTTCGCCCCTGCACCCTGACCTACACACGTTCCCCTCCCCGCACAGCCCCCTAGCACGTGTGCCTGCACCCCTGCACCCCTGTAGAGACAGCCACCCGTGCAAACCCGCATCCCTGTCCTATGTGGTTCAGTCACACCGCAGTGGCTCCCAGCCCCAGGTCGCCTATCAGTGACCCGAACAACTTACAGCCCCTGGGGGAGAGGCCAGCCCTGGGTGGGGCTCGCTGCTGCCCTCCTGCTCCTCTGTCAGGCAGGCCCTAGGGGCAGAGGGCCCGGGCCAGGCTCAAGGGATTGCCTGCCCCAGGGCCGAGGTGCTGAGAACAGCGCAACCCCAGGGACGAGCCTCCCCAGAACAGTCACCCTGTGGGGAGGTTGTCACTGCCGTTGTCACCCGCCAGGGTTGCAGAAGTGGGGCTCAGGGTGGCTGGCCCAGGTCCTGGGCAGCCGCAGATCCGAGCTGGGAGGTGGTGCCAGGGTCCCCTGCAGACCCCAGCATCTTCTCCAGCTTCGAGTCTCTGCCTCTGTCTGTGTTGGGGCCACAGGGACCCAGGGTCAAACTCTCCCTCTGCAGAGGCGGCGGCCTACCGCACACCACTGTATGGGCAGCCCTCCTGGTGGGGTGAGGACGATGGTGGCAGCCCGACGGAGGAACGGCGCCAGGATGAGCCCGACACGGGTAAGTCCTGGAGGGCGGCCTGCCCTGGAGGTGCCCTGTCGGCGGGGCCGTGGGCGGGGAGAGACAGCGCCGATGGTCCTCACGGGTGTGGGTGGGGTGAGGGTGCCGCCCGTGAGCACATGTTCCCCCACAGAGCGGCCCAAGGAGCTGGCTCAGCAAGACAGTGACCTCGTGGGGACCACGGCCGCCTTCCGGGCCCCTGCGGAGCCGCAGGGCTACTCGTTCCGGCGGGAGCCCAGCTACTTCGAGATCCCCACCAAGGAGACCCCCCCGCCGCGGGCCCCAGAGGTGCCGGCACACGAGGCACCCACCAGGGATGCGGAGGCGGGCGGGGGTGGGGTGGCCCCCGTGGTGCAGAGCCACGCCTGCTTCACCATCGAGTTTGACGACTGCAGCCCCGGCAAGGTGAAGATCAAGGACCACGTCACCAAGTTCTCCCTGCGCCAGCGCCGGGCCCCTGGCAAGGAGCCCACACCCATCGAGGTGGTCTCTGCGGAGACCAAGGTGGCCGACTGGCTGGTGCAGAGCGACCCCAGCCTGCTGCACCGGGCCGGCCCCGCCGACGACCGGCACAGCACCAAGAGCGACCTGGCGGTGCACACGCGCACCCTGAGGGGTGAGTGCGCGGCCGTCTGCCCTCGCGGCGGGGGCCGTCCGGCGCGGCCTGTCGCTCCTCTGGGCCACGCGCGCTGGGCTCTCGGCGGGGCGGTGTGTCCCCGGCCACGCGACGGCGGTGGTTGTGTGTCGACCCCCGGGCGTTTGCGTTCCCTCGGCCTCATGCGTTGGGCCCCCGCCCCCTCCAGGCCACAAGCACGAGGACGGCACGCAGAGCGACTCGGAGGACCCCACGGCCAAGGTGTCCGGGGCAGCTGGGCTCCCCTCAGAGGCCAGCGGGGAGCAGGTGCGGCTACAGAGGCAGCTCAAGCGGGACCCCCAGGAGCTGCTGCACAGCCAGCAGGCCTTCGTCATCGAGTTCTTCGATGAGGACGCGCCCCGCAAGAAGCGTTCCCAGTCCTTCACGCACGCGCCGCCCGGGGACTCCAGGCCCGACAGGCGCCGCGGCCCCGGGGCGGCCGACAGGGACCGCCCGGCCGCCCCCGCCGCGGCCTCGGCCCGGGGGGCGGGCAGCAGCTCGGGGCCGCAGCGGGCCGGCTCGCTCAAGCGGGAGAAGACGGAGGAGAGGCTGGGCAGCCCCTCGCCCACCGCCCGGGCCCCCGCTCGCCCTTTCGGCAGCGTGGGGCGCCGCTCCCGCCTGGCCCAGGACTTCGTGGCCCAGTGCCTGCGGGATGGCTCCCCGGCTGCCCGGTCAGGCCCCGAGAAGACCCCGCCGACGCTGCCCGCCCCCCCACTGCCCCACAGGGCCGGCCCTGTGGCCCCCTCGCCCCCACCGCCACCCCCTGCTGACCCCCAAGTGACGAAGGCACGCAAGCAGGAGGAGGACGACAGCCTCAGTGACGCGGGGACCTACACCATCGAGACGGAGGCGCAGGACCGGGAGGTGGAGGAGGCCCGCAAGATGATTGACCAGGTACCCGTGTTGCAGCGGGAGGCCTGGGAGTCTGGCCTCGGGCGTGGGCTCTGACCTGCTGCCCGGCTGTCCCTCCTGGCAGGTCTTCGGGGTACGGGAGTCCCCTGAACTCTCCAGAGCGTCCTCGGCCGCCTTCCGTCCAGTTATCAGAGGGGACAGAGACGAGCCTGGTGACGGAGTGGCCCAACGGATGGCCTTGCTGCAGGAGTTTGCCTCCCGGCCAGTGGGCGGGACCCCCCAGGTGGAGCCCCAGGTATGTGGGACTGAGCCCCGACACCTCCCTGGGGAGGGACTGGGCAGGGAGAGGACAGCGTCTGGGCCGGGGCCCCGGTCGCTGTGTCCTGTACGCACTCGAGGGCTCTGGTCCTGCCCGAGCTGTGGGCTCCGGGCCCTGGTGCCCACCTGTGCAGAGGGATCCAGGCTGCCTGGGTATATGTGCCCATGGGCGGGGCTTGGCTGCGTCTGGGGGGCGGGGACCGCTGACCTCCAACCCACTGAGTAGGGCTGAGACGTGGGTAGTTATGCCAGGGTCCTGCAAGCCAGGTGAGGCCACGGGGGCCCTCTGGCTGCTTCTGTTGGGCCGGTGGCAGGCACGGGGGTGGTGTGGGGGCCAGGTGTTGGGTTGGGCAGCCTCACCCCCTCCTGCCCCCAGCACCTCCCCGTGGGGCTCCTGTCTCTCCCTGCCGCGGACACGCTCCTGTCCTCCTCTTGGTAGGGCCTCCCAGTACCAGGCTCTCCCGGGGGTCAGAAGTGGGTGTCCCGCTGGGCCAGTCTGGCCGACAGCTACTCGGACCCAGGCCTGTCAGGTAAGTGGCTCCAGTGCCGCAGCAGGGAGGGGTAGCCGGCCACCAACTAGGCAGATGACACGTGCACGTCCCTGTGCCCAGGGGAGGGCCAGCTCCTCGTGTGGGCCCGCGGGCAGCACTCACTCTGACCAGCCCCCTGCTCTTCCAGACGACGGCCCCGGGCGTGGAGCCAGAGAGCCGGAGGGAGCCCTGCCTGTGCGCCAGCGACGGCTGCTCCCACAGCCGCCCGGCGACAGGGTGCACAGCCCCGCCGGCCCCGAGGCCACCAGGAGGAGTGGGCCGGGGCCGCCGGAGCTGGGAAGCGGGCAGGCCGGCCTCCTCCTGGGACCCGAAGACCTGGAGCCCGACAGCCTCAGCGATGCCAGTGGGTCGGACGGAGGCCAGGGCCCTGAGCCAGGCGGGGGCCTGCAGGAAGAAAGGCGCGGGAGCCCCCAGGAGGGACTGGCGTGGACGAGGGGCCGGCGCTCACCGAGGGCCCCTGGGGAGCCGGCCCCCACCTCGTTCTTCGTCGGGGACCAGAAGGAGGAGGCGGCCTTACCCAGGAAAGCGACTGTGGCTCCAGGGCAGGTGGAGGGCCCAGGGCGGGCAGCGCAGCCCAGCCCCCCGACACGGGACAGCGTGTACGTCAGCACCCGTGGGCGGATGGTCGTCCAGCTGCGGACGGGGCAGTCCCCGGAGCCCGAGGGCCCCGCCCCAGCGCCCCCCAAGGAGGCCCCGGCGTTCGTCCGGCAGGAGAGCTTCACCAAGGAGCCGGCCAGCAGCCCCGCAGCTCCTGGCCAGCTGCCGTACATCCGCAGCCACCCGCTCCTGCAGGACCTGGCCGTGGCCCGGGCCTCGCGCGTGGACCCGCACCCTCAGGACACCCAGCTGATCCTGAAGGAGACAGAGACGGCGCTGGCCGCCCTGGAGGCCAGACTGCTCTCCAAGTCCGTGGAGGAGCCGGAGGGTGAGCTGGGCGGCGCCCCCGGGCCGCCAGAGGACTCCCTGTCCGGGGACTCCGACGTGGACACAGCCAGCACCGTCAGCGCGCTCAGCGGCAGGAACGGGCCCAGCGCGCAGCCCACGGGGCCGCGGAGGGAGAAGCCGCCATCCCCGCCCGCAGCGCGGGACCCGGGGGGCGCCGGCCTGAGCAGCGCCCGCGAGCGCCTCTCCGAGAAGCAGCGTCGCCCGCCGGGCCCAGCGGACGCGGGCCACGGGGAGCCGGCAAGGCGCCTGGCCGCGCGGCGTGGCCACGGGCCCCGGGGGTCCCTGGACTGGCCCGATGAGGAGCGAGGCTCCAAGCTGGCCCACCTGCCCGGTGTGGACACGGTCACTTCTGACCACGAGACCTCCGGGGCCGTGGGGGCAGGGCAGTGGGGGCCTCGCCGGAAACCCACGGCCCCACCGCCATCCCCTGCTGCCCGGGAGGAACAGAGCCGCGGCTCAGCTGGCGTCCAGAAGGTGCAGCAGGCGCTGACCCGCTCCAACAGCTTGTCCACCCCACGGCCCACGCGGGCCTCCCGGCTGAGGCGGGCCCGGCTGGGGGATGCCTCGGACACGGAGGCCGCAGATGGCGAGCGGGGGCCCCCAGCCAACCCCGAGCCGGCGGGGCAGCCGGCTGCCGAGCAGGCCAAGAAGCTGTCACGCCTGGACATCCTGGCGATGCCCCGCAAGCGGGCCGGCTCCTTCACGGGGCCCAGCGACGCGGAGATGGCCCCCACCCGCGCCGGCTTCTCCGGCCGCAGCGTCGAGTTGTACTGTGCCGGCCGCAAGCCCGCCGTGGCCGAGGCTCGGGCCACCGCCAGGAAGGCCGCCAACACCACCACGGTCCCCCGCCAGCCCTTCAGCAGGGCCCGCCCGGGCAGCGCCCGATACTCCTCACCCAGTGAGTGCTGGGGGCGGGAGGGTGGCCCTGGGTCCGGTCGGCGTGGGCAGCGTGTCTGCAGATTCCTGTCCGTCGGCCTTTCACCAGCTACGGGGCCCCCAGTCCTGGCCCCGGAGGAGCCCCTTTTCCCATCGGCGGATGTTTCTCCCCCCGACACACATGCACGTGCACCCGGGTGGCGGGCCTCCCGCAGCCCCCAGGCAGTCCTGGTGTGAACGCGGAAAACCCCGACCATCTCCAGCCTGGAGGGACTGCCCCTGACTCACAAGCAGGCCTGGGTGACTGCAGATAGGGGGCTGGGCCTGCTCCTTCCTGGAGTTGCGGACCCCCCCGCCCGTGTGCAGCAGGGAGGGACGTCTGCCGTGGCACCGGAGCTGGCCCCCTGCCGGCGTGGACGTGGGCATCCCTGCAGCCAGGCCCGCCCTGTGCGGGGACTGACCCATCCTCTGAACGAATTGGTTTAAGGTGTCAGCACCGCTGGTCCAGCCCTGTGCTGCTGCTTCCACACCTGCCCCAACCCCCAGCCCCTCCCGCACCCATAGCCTTGGAGTTCAGGCCCCTCCCTGCCCGCCAGCTCTGCAGGGGGCCAAGGTGGCATCTGCCCCATGGCCAAGCGGTGAGGGCCACACCTGCTTGGTGGGAACCCGCTGCCCCGCCCTTCCGTGTCCTGTGCGTGTTTGCGGCCGCCGCAGGGGCTCAGCGCAGGGGTGGGCGAGCGGTCCGGGCTGAGGCCGGGCAGGTACAGGGAAGGGCTGTGGTGGCTGAGCCGGGTTCCGACCACGGGCTGTGTGCGGCCACGTGTACGGCCCAGCCCAGGGCCGTGGCTGGCCCACGTGGAGTGGTTTGCCCCCACCCGGGCATCTGCAGGCACCCATCCCCAGTTCCCTAACCCTAACCAGGGGCGCTGGCTCCCGCCCGATGGGCACACAGGCACAGACTCCTCCCCCAGAACGCGGCCCCTGCCACTGCCAACCAGCCACGGCCCTGGGCTGCTCCACAAGGGCCCGTGGACACTCCGGGCTGCCCGTCTGTGCACGTGCTTCTGGGCGGGCAGTGGCCTTGCAGTCCCCGGAGCCCAGCAGCTGCTGGCGCTTCAGCCCAAGGGCGTCTGAGTGCCGGGTTACCAGCCGCCACACAGCTCATCCTGCAGCGCCGGGCTCTTGCCTGGAGGGGCCCCAGGGCTGCCGCAGGTGCTGAGGGCTGCTCTGTTCTGTTCTTGCTTTTGGAACCAATTTGCTCACCCGAGACGTGCGTCACCGGCAGCAGGGCTCGGATTGCACGTCCACGTCCGAGGAGGAGTACGGCTCCCACCACGGCTCCCCCAGACACACCCGCCCCCACGCCTCAGCAGCCACGCAGACCCCACGGGCCGGCGGCTCTGGCCGGGCCCGAGCCCGGGCCCCTGGCCTCCGGGACACAGATGACGAGGAAGAAGAGCCCGACCCTTATGGTTTCATTGTGCAGACAGCCGAGATTGCTGAGATCGCCAGGTGAGTGGGGCCAGTTGACAGCACACGCTGCTGATTCACAGGGTTCCTCTCCTCGGGACTGGGCTGGGGGGTTAGTTCCTAAAAGGGCTTGGGAAATGCTTGTCAGGGGGATGGATAGATGGGTGGATGGATGGATGACGGGTGGATGGGTAGTTGGATGGGCAGTGGGTGGTTGGATGGATGGATGATGGACGGTTGGGTGGGTGGGTAGTTGGATGGACGGTTGGGTGGATGGGTAGTTGGATGGACGGTTGGGTGGATGGGTAGTTGGATGGACGGTTGGGTGGATGGGTGATGGACGGTTGGGTGGATGGGTAGTTGGATGGACGGTTGGGTGGTTGGGTAGTTGGATGGACGGTTGGGTGGATGGGTGGTGGACGGTTGGGTGGATGGGTGATGGATGTTTGAGTGCACGAAGGGATGGATGGGCAGTTACATGGGTAGTGGGTGGTTGGATGGATGGATGCAGATCTGCCCAGAAGGGTGGGGGAATCTCTGGTACAGGAAGGGCTTCACCAAGATTTTTATTAAAGATGAGTTCCTTCATGCAGTCATTCAGTGGAAGGATCGCCTCCAGGTCAGGCACTGGAAAGGGGGGTGCAGAGGTGGCAGGGAAAGCGAGTGGTCTTTCGCTGAGCAGTGGTGGGTGCTGTGATGGCTTGGCGCTGCAGGGTTTGTGGAGAGGGCAGGAGGTGAATGGCTGGGGCTGGTGAGTGGTGAGTTTTGGTGCCAAGGATGCTGAGCTTGAGACAGTGAGGCACCTGGAGGGAGGCGAGCGGGGGCAGGTGGCTCCTAGGACAGTGGCCCACTTGGGGGATGGAGGTGTGGGCGTGATCGGCGTGAAGGTGACCGAGGCTGTGGGCAGTGTGAGGGCGTGGAGAGCGTGAAGAGAAGTGGGCTGGGGTCTGAGCTCTCGGGACACCTGGGGGTGCTTGGAGAGAAGTTGCCTGTGCAGAGTGGTGCTTGGGAAGGCGCCGAGGAGTCGGCCAAGGAGATGGGGTGGGGTTCTGGAGGGGGGTGCTGCACCTGGGGGAGGGAAAGGGGGTGGAGGTGGAAGGAGAGAGGAAGGGGAAGTGGGGGCTCCCTGGGGCTTCCCGAGTGGGCGAGCTTGAACACACTGCGTGCAGGGTGCGGAGGACAGAGGAGCGGAGGGCGGGGCTGGCTGGGGGCAGGGCCACGGGTCCGGTTGCCAGCAGTTCGAAGGGGGTCTTTCCGTGTTTTTTGATGTTGGAAGGGTGGGACCAAGTCAGGGACCCCTATCTTGATGGGGCCTGGGGCAGCCCTTGGTGGGAGGCAGAGGCCAGCCAGGGAAATTTCTCCCGCTGTGCCCAGCGCCTGTCGGGAGGGGCTGTAGTTGCTGCCGAGAGTGGACGGGCACGAGGGCTGGCTGGGGGGCGCCCTGAGCGGAGCTGCGACAGCTGCTTGCGGAGACCTGGGCCTCGGTCCTTGGTGGGTCCTGGGGTCCCGTCCCTGGAGCAGCTGCAGGTGTGGGAGGGGCCCGAGGGAGCCAGAGGCTGGAGCCCGTCCCCCCCGCCCCGAGCCTGACCGAGGGCTGGAGTAGCGCAGAGTGCGCCGGCCACGGGGCTGAGGTGCTCCGAGGGCGGGCGACGGAGGCTTTTGGCTCCAGCCCTGGGGCTTCACGGGCAGTGGGCAGCAGGGAGCTGGTCCCCAGCTGGCCCGTGTCCTTTCCTGGGTGGCCTGGGAGCCTCTCAGGGAAGCGTGTGTGACCGTCGTCAGGGCGGAGGGGACGGAACTCTAGGCTGTCTCTGGGGCTGCAGGCTTGGCCTCCCTGCCCTGTGGAGAGTCCCTGGCCTCTGGGCCTGCCTGGCTCTGACCCTTGTCAGTGCCCCTGCCTGTGGAGTGGGGCTCGTGGGGCCCTGGTGGCCAGAGGAGCAGTGGGTGTGGCCCGGAGCCTGTGGGTGTCTCTCCCCACCCTTCCTCCCAGGGCCACGCCCCAGCCCCCCCACCTTCAGGGGGTCAGGCGCTGAGGCGCCCAGTGGGAGTCCCTCTGGCACTGCTAGTGGCTGGGTGGGTGTCGTTTGGGCCAGGCTGGAGGCTTTGTACCCGTGGCCCTGCCCCTCACCCAGTGGCTGCCTCCTGGGAGGGACTCCCACCCTACCTGGGCATGGGGGAGGGGGGCTTCTGCCTGTGGGGTGGTGACGTCGTGTCCCGTCTGGCTCCTGTCCCCACACTTCCCTGCTCTGAGACCGGGCCCAGGAGGACCCCGCAGGACCTGCCTTCCCTCCTGCCGCTGCAGGCTGAGCCAGACGCTGGTGAAGGACGTGGCCACCCTGGCCCGCGAGATCCACGACGTGGCAGGAGACGGCGACTCGCCGGGCTGCCCGGGGCCTGCCCACAGCCCCTCTCGCGCCAGTGCGCCCGGCACCCCCGCCTCCACCATCTCCGCCCGTGAGGAGGTGAGCCTGCCCTCAGCAGCCCCTTGCACGCCCAGGTTGGGGGCCGTGGCTGTGAGCCCTGCCCGGGGCCGCACCCCGTGCCCAGCACTGCCCCCCACCAGCCACCCTGAGAGCGCGGGCCCGGCACCTGCTCCGCGAGGGCAGGGCGCCCAGGGACCCTGAGTGGCCGGGCGGCATCGGCTCCGTCCACTGCCTGGTGGGTGCCCCGCCCCACGGGCCACGCCCCTGCTCCCCCACCTCTGCAGCTGGTGCAGCGCATCCCCGAGGCCAGCCTCAACTTCCAGAAGGTGCCGCCCGGCGCCCTGCGCTCTCAGGACCTGGACCAGAACATGAACGACCGCTGCGAGGACACCCTGGCCGGCAAGACGCGGCTTCGGAACCGTGAGGAGGCAGGCGCCCCTCCCCTCGGAGAGCTCGCTCTGGGCTCTGGGCCGCGGCAGGGCGTGGAGGGCACGGGGCCTCCTGGGGCGCCCAGGCGCCGGGCTGATACCGGGTCCTCGCAGGTAATCTTCGATAACCTGATGCTGAACCCCGTGTCCCAGCTGTCCCAGGCCATCCGCGAGAACACGGAGCACCTCGCTGAGAAGATGAAGTGAGTCGGCCCGTGTGCCCGCTGGCCAGGGAGAGCCCCTGGGGGACGGGCCAGGGAGTCACTGCTCCTGAAAGGACACCCAGCCTGAGGCCCTGACACGGGTGCAGACACGTGCCTCTGCGCCAGGACCGTGCAACGCGTGCGCGCTTGCACATGCGCAGTTTGGCAACCAGACCCTGGGCCTGGGAGGGTCAGAGCCTCCAGGATGACCCGCTCCTCCCTCCCTGCCCCCTCCCTCCTCCCAGCCCTCCCCACATTAGGCCCAGAGACAGGACACTGGTACCGGCCTGCCAGGTCCTGCTCCAGGCCTCAGTTTCCCCCGTGCCCAGGAGGGGCTGGCATGGACGTCCCCGTGGCTGGTGGGCTGGCTTGGGAGGGTGCCATGCCTGGGTCTCCTGGTCACTGTCCTCTGCTTGTCTCCACCCCCACCCCTCGGGGCCCAGGATCCTCTTTCAGAACACAGGGCGAGCCTGGGAGGACCTGGAGGCCAGGATCAACGCGGAGAACGAGGTGCCCATCCTGAAAACGTCCAACAAGGTGAGGGGCCCCCTCAGCCCGCTCGGCTGCAGGGAGACTGGGGGAGCTGCCCGAGCCCGGGACCCCGACTCCTGCCCCGGAACCCCAGGGAGAGTCGGGCGCTGGGCGGTCCTGCTCCATCGGCCTCTTTCCCGTCCGCCTCCAGGAAATCAGCTCCATCCTGAAGGAACTGAGGCGAGTGCAGAAGCAGCTGGAAGGTGGGTGTGGCCCAGACCCGGGGGCTGCACTGGTGCCTCTGGCCGTGCGGGGCGGCGGGGCGCAGGTGGTGGGAGGGCTGGCGGGGGCCTTGGTGGGGCCTGGCTCACCCCCACAGCTAACCGGCCAGGAGGCCCCCGGGTGGGCACAGAGGCAGGGCAGGGCCCTCCGGCCGTCCTGACCCTCTGCGCCTCCTCAGTCATCAACGCCATCGTGGACCCCAGTGGGAACCTGGACCTGCTGACCGGAAACCGGGGTTCTGCGGGCTCGGCCCTGCCGGCGAGGAGCTTCCCGCAGCGGGCGAACTGCGGGACCCCCGGCCTCCCGGACCCCTCCTTCCTCCCCGACACGGAGCGGTTCCTGATCTAGGTGGTGGGGCCGGGCGGCCTCCCCACATCCTGGGCCTGGACAGTTCACCACAAAGACTCCCACACGTGCCATAACCCCGTGGGTGCCCAGGTCCCCCCTCAGCTCCCAGCGCCACCCCCCCCCCGCCCCGCTGGCCTCCTGGCCCAGCTCCCGCTGTGGCCGATGCCAAGGGCCAGTGTCCGGGCATGTGCCCAGCCTCCTCTCCATCACTGTTATTTTGTCGTTAGCTTTCAAGGAAGGGGTAGTTTGTGCCATTGCAGCAGCCTCCCAGGCCCGGAGGGTCCCGCTCTGCCTCGTGGGCTGGGGGACACGTGCGTACCCGCCCTGTCCCTCTGTGCTGGCCGGGACCGGGTGGGGGGAGAGGACTGGGCGATGCGGTCTTTCAGTGCCAAACAGAGCGGGGTGGCGGGGAGACGCCTCGTGACGCCCCGGGACTTGAGGCGGCAGAGTGCAGGCTGGGCGGGGCAGGGTGATGGCAGCTCCCAGCCTCCCCAGAGCCTGGTGGCCCGGGGCAGGGACGCAGCCTGTGGAAGCATTGGTGGCAGGAACCCCGCCGCTTCGAGCCTTTGGTGCCAACACAACTGCCAAACTCACTGAGCGCGTGGGCCGGGCACTGTGCGCTCACACGAGCCCAGGTTCAGCCCGCCTCGCGGGCGCATCCAGGGAGGGGGGCGGGGCCCGGCACCTCGCTTCAGTGGTTCTGGGCCAGATGCAAGGGAGCGATTAACCAAAGTGGCCAAAAACCGGGCTTCAGAAGCTCCCCGGACAACGTGCCCCCCCCCTCCCCTCCCCGCTGTCCTGCGGACTCTGTGGGCATTAACTGGGTGCCTCACGGGCCTCTGTGCTCCAGGTCCTGTGAGGGGGGGGTAGGGACAGACCCCCAGGAACAGTATATTTCTCAGGATTCTTTCAGCTGGGAACGTGCCAGGCGAGCAGAGCCCGGCCCCCTCCTGGGGGCTGATGTTTCCGCAGCCTCGACGCCAAAGAGCCCACTGGCTGCGGCAGGTGGGGCTGGGGTACCCCCACCCTGCCTGGCACCTGCGCTGATGTTGATTTCGGGACAGGGCCGACTGGGGGGGCGGGGTCACCGAGGCTGGACCAGAGGCCAGCGGGCGCGGGTCTGGGGCCGCGGTAGGTGACGCGTGTGTCCGTGTTTACATTTAGCTGATGTGGAGCCCCGGGCCCCCTCCCTGATGTGTACGTGTGTGGGTGTCAGTGGGGTCCGCGAGCCTGCTGTGTGCACACGGAGGAGGCGCCAACTGGTGCCCTGTCCCGCGTGCTCCGCACAGCTGCCCACGGCCTGTCCCCGGAAACGAGCGGTGGCCGGCCGTCCACCACGCTTCCCTCCGCACCCCCCGCGGTCATCGCCGTACAGTTTTTTTATTCACAAATTCATGCTCCCTCCCTCCAGTCTTCGCCTTGGGATTGGTAACTTATTTGTCTGGCTTCTTGGAGGCACCTCTGTGCATTTTGTCCTCAGGTGGTCTTATGGATGTCTTTCGGAAAATGGTTATTTTATATGATTTGTCATGAAATTTGTTCTAATAAATCATTCTTCTATCATGTGGCAACATGCTGGCGTTTGTCGCCTTGGCCTCATTTCTCCAGTGGTGGTGTTTTGGGTGGGGAGAGGGCTCCCTGCCACCCCCGAGTGCTCAGCCCAGGGGGCTCCCTTCCCGGACTGGAAAGTCCCATTTGACCCCCAAGACCAGCACGGTGCGATGCAGACATGCCGCCACCAGGGGGAGACCTAGGCAAGAAAGCAAAGCGGGGAACTTTCTGGATGTTTGCTCCTCAAAGAGAGAAAAGTTATTTTATTCAAGCCGCTCAGTGATGCAGCGTCCAAGAGCACCCTATAAAATAGGCCGTCCCGTGTAGACGTGGCACAGGAGGGCACAGGCGCTGTGTGCGGGGCCCAGCTGCGCCCGAGTCCATCTCCCTCTTGACGGCTTCAGAGGGGTCTGAGGCCTCACCTGCTCTGGGGTGATGTCACACCACCCAGTCCCTCCAGCCCAGGGGCGATATTGTCCCCCACCTCCTGCTACAGGGAGGACCCAGAAGCAAGAGGGACAAGGCAGCAGGAGCAAGCGTCCCACCCCCGAGCCTGCTCGCAGGTCACGTGGCCTGCCGCGCAGGAGGCACTTGTACCCAAGCAGGTCCCCTCACGTGCTCTGCCTCCCCCCTGCCCTGTCCCCACAGAGCTCTGTCCTTGCACACATAGTAAACCCCAGAGCCAGCTGTCAGTTTTAAAGTCCCTTTGCCCTTGGCCTGCATGTACCTTTGGTGTTCTACTTTGCCTCCTGCATTTCCATGTTCCCCTCCTTGGTCATTTCCCAAGAGACCGCCACTGGGTTTGTTTTCAGTGGAGGTTTTGCTGTGATGAGATGAACGCCAAGGATCACACTCAGCTGGATTTGGCCCAGGGCTGTAGTTTGATGACCTCTGACCCAGGCCACAGGTCCACCCAAGCTGGGAGTGCTACACCAATCTGGGACATCTGTAGGGGCTACACTCTGTGTGTCAGGATAGAAAGGCAAAAATCCACCTGCCTTCAAACTTTTTTTTAAAAAAAATTATTTATTTAATTTATTTATTATTTTTGCCTGCGTTGGGTCTTCGTTGCCGTGCGTGGGCTTTCTCTAGCTGTGGCGAGCGCGGGCTACTCTTCGTTGCGGTGCGCGGGCTTCTCACTGTGGTGGCTTCTCTTGTTGCGGAGCACGGGCTCTAGGCACGCGGGCTTCAGTAGCTGCAGCACGTGGGCTCAGTTGTGGCTCGTGGGCTCTAGAGCGCAGGCTCCGTAGTTGTGGCGCACGGGCTTCGTTGCTCCGGGGCATGTGGGATCTTCCCGGACCAGGGATCTAACCTGTGTCCCCTGCATTGGCAGGCGGGTTCTTAACCACTGCGCCACCAGGGAAGTCCCTGCCTTCAGACTTGAAGAAACCTGTCTGTCTCTGCCCCAGCATTGGATGAAAAAAAAAAAAAAAAAAAAAAACCCAACCAAAAAACCCCCCAAAACTCTCTGTGTAAAGGAAGCCGAACAGAAAGCTTAGGCTCTGCCTGGTATATGTGGAAGATAGCGGAAAATGGGTTAAACACACATAAGTGAAGGAGAAGCACAGCACCCCGTCCTGTAGGTCCCCACAGACTTGCAGAGAGGCAAGCTCAGGCGGGTACTGACGGGCCGGATGCGCTAGAAAAAGGTGTCAGGGAGGGTATTAGCCGCGCTTTACTGCCTGTAAGGATGCTTTATCATCCACCTGAGGGCCTGTTAGCCATCACTAAGCAAATGAAGACTCGCCTGGGGTACCTGGAGTCCTCACACAGCTTCAAACTATACGCTCGGGCCTTCCCTGGCGGCGCAGCGGTTAAGAATCCGCCTGCCAATGCAGGGGACACAGGCTCGAGCCCTGGTCTGGGAAGATCCCACATGCCACGGAACAGCTAAGCCTGCGCGCCACAACTACTGAGCCTGCGTGCCACAACTACTGAAGTCCACGCGCCTAGAGCCTGTGCTCCGCAACAAGAGAAGCCACTGCAGTGAGAAGCCCGTGCACCACAATGAAGAGCAGCCCCCGCTCGCTGCAACTAGAGAAAGCCCACGCGCGGCAACGAAGACCCAACCCAGCCAAAAATAAATAAATAAACTTATAAGAAAAGAAAAGAATAAGTCAGTGATGAGAAAGACGAGAGGAAGTTATCCAAATGCAATGCACAGGAACATGGAAGTAGAAGCTATGAGATGGGTTGATGGCAGAGAGGACTGAGTGACCAAGTGGAACATATCTACTTGGCGCTCCTGACAAGGGAACGGGAACAACAGGGGAGAGGACGTACTCACAGAGAGAACAGAGAGGAATTTTCCAGAACTGGGAAAGACATGTGCTGTGGGTTGAATTGTGTCCACCAAAACGATGTTCAAAGTCCTAACACCCAGGACCTGCGAATGTGACCTTATTTGGAAATGGGGCCTTTACGGATGATCAAAGTAAGATGAGGTCACTGTGATGGACCCTAATCCAATACGACTGGTGTCCTTAGAAAAAGGGAAATGTGGACGCAGAGACAGATGTGTACAGAGGCAAGATGACGTGAAGACACAGGGAGAATGCCATAGACAGTCCAGGGAATCCCAGGGGCCACCAGAAATTAGGGGAGAGCCTGGACCAGACTCTCCCTCCTGGCCTCAGAAGGAACCAACCCTGCCGACACACTGATTTGGGTCTCCTAGATCTCAGAACTGGGAGACAGTCAATTTCTGTTGTTTAAGCCGCCCAGTCTGTGATACTTTGCTACAACAGCCCTAGCAAACTAATACAACATGTATCCACTGCTACAGGAAGCATAATGTATGCCAGAATAAAAGGAAGAAAAGAAAACTACACCTGGTTACATCATTGTAACACTGAAGGATAGCCACAGACACCGACAAAGAGAATCTGCTAAAAACAAGCAGAGCAAAGGAGTCCTTACAAAGGAGTGACAGCAGGTCTCCCAACAATGATGGAACCCTAAAGACTTTGGGGTTCCAGAGAAAATGACTGTCAGTTAAGAATTCTGTACCTAGAAAAGTTCTTTCAGTAATGAAGGAGAATTAGAGACATTTTCATGTTACTAAAAACTGAGCATTTGTCAACACGCTCCCAGTTCATAGAATATAATTGGCAACCGAGAATTTTATCCCCAGCTGAACGATTAGTCAAGTCTGTTGACGAAAATTCAAGGAACTATCAAGTTAAGAAGAAGGAAGGGAACTTTATTCAAGCCAACCGAGGATTCTAACTGGGGAAGCAGATTCTCAGAAGCTCTGAGGACGGTCCTGCCCGGAGTGGAAGACACAGCACATTTTCGAGACAAAGGATCGAACATCAGAATGACCTGCGGTATTTTACATAAAGGTCACCAAGGAGGCACAGACCAGGGAAGCACGTACAAAGTGGACAGGGGGTCACCGTGACTCCTACAGAACTGGGAAAGAACGCAATTCTTTAAGAAGTTGCACTGCCAGCGTCAGAAGAAAGGACAAATCAATCTTTACAGGGGGGCAGGCACGTCCACCTTTGAGGAGCTCTGGCTAAGGTGTGACACAGATGCACCTGGCACACTAGGGAGGGAGGAGGTCCAAGCAAACACAGAGAGAGAACTTCACGTTGAATTTTTTCTTGTCCTGCCTTAAAATATAAATTTTATATCAAGTCCATTCCAAAAGATGATTTCAGGAAGAAGGATGGTGATCACAGAGGGAAGCTCTGAAATAAAAGAAGGAATGATGAGTAGATAAATCCGTAAAAGTGAGTAATTCTTAAACACACCCTGAGTGGATAAAATAATTATAAGATGGGGGCTTCCCTGGTGGCGCAGTGGTTGAGAGTCCGTCTGCCGATGCAGGGGACGCGGGTTCGTGCCCCGGTCCGGGAAGATCCCACGTGCCGCTGAGCGGCTGGGCCCGTGAGCCGTGGCCGCTGAGCCTGCGCGTCCGGAGCCTGTGCTCCGCAACGGGAGAGGCCACAACAGTGAGAGGCCCGCGTACCGCAAAAACCAAAAAATAATAATAATAATAATAATTATAAGATGCATAATTGGGGGGGGGTCTTTTTTTTTTTTTTTTTTTGCTGTGCCACACGGCTTGTGGGATCTCAGTTCTGTGACCGTGGACTGAACCCGGGCCATGGCAGTGAAAGCCTGGAATCCTAACCAGTAGGCCACCAGGGAACTCCCTTTGGGGTTTTAAAATAATAATAATAGTATTACAAGCTGGAATTTTTTAAAAAATGACAACAGCAGAATAAGGAGGGGATCACTGGAGCTGAAGTACTCAAACGTCCTCACATTATTCAGGAAGAGGGAAAGATGTTTAGTATGTATATATCTTCTTATGTCTGTGGGGCAAAATTTTAAAGATGAGCTGAGTAGTGTGGAAACACACCACCTCCTAACGTCAGTGGATCAACACAACCACAGAATAGTTACTGCTGATGGGAAAGTCTGCTGCTTATGAAGCCTGAGGAGGTCTCCCATCGGGGCTGCATTGTCAGAGCCCCGGACAGACAGGAGGGAGGAGTGGTACTTCCTACACCCAAGATTAAAGGCTTCAGAAGAGAACTGACATACCGCCCTTTCACTCACAATGAAACAGGTCAGGACCTGTCTGGTGACCTGCCGGACCACAGGATGGCCAGGGCAAAGATTCCTCCCCTGCGTCTGAGTGGTCTGTGTGAGTTTCCATCACAAAGCATCATCCCCCAAAGCCTAGAATTAAGGGAATAGGAGAAAATAGAATAAGAAGAAAAATCCAGGGAGCTTCCCTGGTGGCTCAGTGGTGAAGAATCCACCTGCCGAGGCAGGGGACACGGGTTCGAGCCCTGGTCGGGGAAGATCCCACATGCTGCGGAGCAACTAAGCCCGTGCGTCACAACTACTGAGCCTGCGCTCTAGAGCCCGCGAGCCACAGCTGCTGAGCCCACGTGCCACAACTACTGAAGCCCATGTGCCTAGAGCCCGTGCTCCGCAATGAAGAGTAGGCTCCTGCTTGCCACAACTAGGGAAAGCCCGTGTGTAGCAACAAAGACACAACGCAGCCAAAAATAAAAATATGAATAAATTTATTTTTTTTAAAAAAGGAAGGAATGAAGAGAGCAGCCGAAGAGAAGAGAAGAAAACCAAATCCAAAAACAAAAAGCAAAGAGAAGGGCTAGTCTAAAGGCCACTGTCTGTGGGGGGGCAGGGAGCATGGGGTGGGGGTGGGGGTGAAAGGGTCCTGTGTTCAGAGAGTCCTGGTCGGAGGTGCGGTGGTGGGATGGGGTAGGCGGAGGCAGAAATCCTTGCTGGGCACCCAGGCTTAGCACCAGCAGACTATAGCCAGGCAGCACAGTAAGCTGCCCACCTGCATTTTCCAGGATGGGGGTCCTAGCTGCCTCCATTTCCCAGCCTCCCTTGCAGCTAGATGCAGCCATGTGACTAATTTCTGAATCATGAGACACAAATGGAAGTGCCCTGTGGGACCTCCAGGATGGCGCCTCTGGGCTATCCCTTATGCTCTGCTAGGAACATGAGGTGATGTCTGAGCTCCAGCAGCAATTATGGGGCCATGAGACTGCCGGTCAACCCTAGGGATTGGGAGCTGAGAGCTGGAGGGACCTGGCTCCTGATGGCTGTGGAACCAACGCCATCCCTAGGCTGCCAGCCCCAGAATCTGGTCAGTGTGATGGAGAAAAACAATGTTCAAGCCCTGGTTCCTCGAGTCAAGAGTCTCGGTGGTTTGCACCAGAACTAACTCAGATGCATAAGCCTGTGACTTGGGGTTGGGGGGTGGGGAGGGATTTTCTCTGGATGTGGAAGTTTTCAGCCCCACCCCCTGGCTGGCCCACCCAGCTCCAGATGTCTGTCAAGGGCACGGAGGGAGGTACTCAGGAAAAAAAGGAAGTGGCCAGAAGGGGAAGCAGCAGGCTGCAGAGGGGAGGCAGGTGGTGGAACTTGACTGGGCGCTTGCTGGCGAGCTGAGCGCCTGCGTCTGTGGCAAAGCCAAGATGAACGCCAAGGCAGGATCCCCAGAGGTAAGTGCCAGTGAGGCCAGATGGGAGGGTCAGGCCAAAGGTCCCGAGACGGGCGCTTTGGTCCACTGCCCCATGGCCCCGCGCTGCCAGCAGCCCTGCGCCCAAAGGGTCATAAAGTCTCCAGCTGGGCCCGCAGAGCACCCATTCCTCCTCCAGTTTGTACAGCCAGGACCACCAGGGCCTCGGGGTCTCCCAGAGAGTTCAGAGCAAGCCCTCCCTCCGCCCCAGCCTGGGCCGGGCAGCTGTGCCACATGCCCTGCATGGCAGGAAGCCCCACCTCTTCACCCACGACCTCCGACGCCCGCAGGGTCCCACGGCTGCCCAGCGCAGGGCTGTGGGGCGCTCAGAGCTGTCCCAGGGGAGTCTCCCGGCCCGTCACGGCCCTGAGATGCCAGCGCTAGTGGGTCATCCTCTCCCAACAGCCAGCCCCACGCCTGGACATACAGGGTCCCCAGGGCTGCAGCTGCCCAGACCCCCCCCGGGCAGCTGGCCTCCCCAGGCCCCTGTAGTTCCCAAGGGGATGGGTGGCCTGGCAGGTGCTCCGGGTCCCAGATGGGGGCCGTGGGGGCAGGGCCGCGCGCTCCAGCCTTCCTGTCTGCCTGGGGCCCAGGGCGGTGCGGCAGAGGCAGCCTCTGTCCGAGGATGTGGCCCCGGGGCCCCGCCCAGGCCTGTGCCCTGACGGCCTCTCCTGAGGGTCAGTGAAGGGGCCTGGGGCCTGTTCACTGTGAAGGCCTGATGCGTCCCCGAGCCCTCCCCGGGCAGGCAGGGGAGGGGCAGGCCCCCCGGGCGCTCCTCTGCGGGGTGCGGGTGGGGAACACCCTGACTCCCCTCTGTGGGGGCTCCTGGCAGGGGGAGGGGTGCTGGGCCTCGGGCACTCTGAGTCACCCTCTCTCACTCTGCTTTCTGGGGCCCCCGCTCCTGGGAATGGTTCTGGCTCAGGGCAGAAGCAGCCCCCCGGGCCCAGCTCCTGTGGCCGCCCCCTCCCCACACGGAGGCCAGCGTGTCCCGTGGAAGGGCCAAGCTGCACTCACAGGCGGGCAGGGCAGCCCAGGCCCCAGGCCCCAGGCTACAGGGGCCACTTCCCCACCAAGGCCAGGAGGGAGGGCTGCACCCACCCCTCCCGGATGCTGGCCGGGTGGGGCGTGGGGGAGGGGATCCCTGTCGCTGCGCACGGGCCCCTCCCTGCACGGGCCCCTCCCTGCACTCGGGACTGAGCGCTGAGCTCGGGGGCATCCCACTTACCGCGGCATTTGAGGCTGCTTTGGGGAGGGGCCCACCTCCAGCCGGGGCCCAGCCGGGGCCCAGCTTCCAGCTCCTTGTGGCAGTGACCACTCTGAGGGGACAAGACGCATCCTCCGTCCCCAGCTGGCTGCAGAGCCCTGCTGCACAGGGAGAGCCCCGCTGCCAGCCTCAAGGGGTCCCGACTCAGCCCCCAGCCCCCTGAACAGCAACACTCTCTCTGTGCCGGGCCTCCCCAGCCAGGACAAGGGCTGCTGCCCGGCGCCCAGGAGGGGCTGCAAGGGCCCAGGACGGGGGTGCCCAGCCTGGGAAGGGAGGCAGCTATTTATAGGCCGGCCTTGAGAGGGCCAAGCTGGAAAGCAGAAATGGCATCAGACTCGTTGAGGTTGTGACTGAAACAAGGAACTGAGATTCAGACGCCCACATGCCTGCCGAGAGGGGGTCCAAGAGGGAGAACGGCGGGTCGCGTGTGTCCCGGGAACAGGCCGGGGTGCACACGCGCACGTGCACATGCATACGCACTAGCAACGGGCACGGGACTCGCCAGCTCCAGGCCAGGCTGCGGTGAGGGTGCGACCACGGGCAGGAGTGGTGGCTGTAGGGTCCCCGCGAGGTGGTGGCCCCTGTGCCCAGCTGCCCAGGCACCGTGGAGCCACTGCAGCCGGGCCTGGAGCTGTGGGTGATGCCAGGTCACCCCAGGCAGGTGCGGAGGCCTCTGCAGAGCGTGTCGGTGGCCCCCGAGTGGCCCCGATCCGTGTCACCCCGCAGCCCGCGGGACAGGGAGGCCCACCCAGTAGGACTTGGGGGCCTGAGGGAGGGGACCCAGCAGCCTCACAGGACCCCTGGGCCAGAGTAGCAAGGACAGAACTAGCCACGGGGGAACCGGGGCACCCTGGCCGGTGGCTGCGCGGCACCTGCCACGTGCCCTATCTTGGTGGACCAGGGAAGATGGCCAGTGACCACGTGGCCCCGGGCCGGGCCCCGGCGGTGGGCTCGGGCCCGCGTGGCCCCATCCTCGCCAGCCCCGCCCAGCTGTGGGCCTGGCCTCCGTGGCAGCAGGGACGGTCTGTCTCAGCACCGGAGAGGCCATCAGGCCCACCGGGAAGAGCACGGCCACGCCCCGGGGACCCCGTGGTGACGCCCTCCTCCCGTTGCAGGTGCGGGGGACTCTGGCCCTGCTGGGCCTGAGCGCCGTGACCCTCACCTACGTGCTGTGGCAAGTGTTCTCTTCCTCCACCTGTGGCCACGCGCGCCCCGAGGAAGGGCGCACCGCGTCTCGGGGCCTTGGCTCCAGCCTGGCCTGGGCGCCCCTGGGAGGGGAGGCCCGGTGGCATCAGCAGAACGATTCCTGCCAGTGAGTGAGCCTGTGAGGCCTGCAGGGTGGCCGCGCGCCACTGCTCCAGGCCGCCGCCTGGCTTCCCCCTGGGGCTCCCCGGCAGAAGGCATCGCCCTCTGCCACCTCCTGTTGGAAGGGGCGGGTCCGGGAGGGTAAGCTGTGAGGCGGGGGAGTGGTCGGGGGAGGGGGAGGAGCCCCGAACTGTATGGGCCGGAGTGGGGGCAGGGCGCGGGGAGGACTTGGGGTGCTCTCTGCAGCAAACGCAGGCTGCCACCCAGGGACTCCGACAAGGCCGCGAGCCCCAGTCCTACCTGGGCCGAGGTGGCACCATCGCAGCCCTTCCGCCTGGGGTGAAGTCGCAGCCCCCGCCCCTCCCGCCCTGCTGGGGGGTCCTGGAATCCCAGCACACCCCCAGCATACCCCCACCCCCCACGGGCCCAGCCCTCCCTTCTGGGTCAGCCCGGGCATCTCCAAGGGCCTCCACGGCTGCAGGAGCCCAGGCCCGACACCACTGCCGGGCTCCACAAGCGACAGCCCCGAGCGGACAGCGCCTGGGCTTGGGGTGGGCCTGCGCCCCACCCGCCCTACTCTCAGGCCCCCCACTCAGGCCCCTCCCCGGGGCGCTCCTGGGTGTCAGGCCTGCCCTGCCCAGTCTGGCCTGCGGCCCCCTCCCTGCACCCTCGGCCTGGGCTCAGCCCTCCCTCTTGGCTGGACGGGACGGAGCAGGTGATGCGAGGCTGGCTGGCGGCTCCTGCCCTCACACCTGGCACCTCCCTCCGCAGGCTCGTCCTCGTGGAAAGCATCCCCCAGGACCTGCTGCCTGCAGCAGGCAGCCCGTCTGCCCAGCCCCTGGCCCAGGCCTGGCTGCACCTGCTGGACGCCGCCCGGGAGAGTGTCCACGTGGCCTCTTTCTACTGGTCCCTCACGGGGCCCGACACTGGGGTCAACGACTCGTCCTCCCAGCTGGTGCGCCACCCCTCCCCCGGCTTGGAGGCCACGGGCCGCCCAGGGGCCAGGCACACAGCAAGCCCGGCGGGCAGCGCGTCTGTCTGGTGGAGCTGTGGGCGGAGCTGTGGGTGGCCAGAGGCACCTCCTAGGGAGTCTGGGCCCTTCCTGGTGCGATGGGGGTGGCCTCTCACCGCTGGCCTGCTCTCGCAGGGAGAGGCCCTTCTGCAGAAGCTGCAGCAGCTGCTGGACAGAAACGTTTCCCTGGTTGTGGCCACCAGCACCCCGACACTGGTCCGGAACTCCACCGACTTGCAGGTCCTGGTGGCCCGAGGTAGGTTCCTGCCGTCCTGGGCCTGGGGACGGGCGAGAGCAGTGGGGCTGCCCGGGAAGGGGAGGCCGGGAGCCCAGGGCTGCAAGCGCCTTCAGGTGGGCTTCCCCAGCGGCTGGTTCCAGGGAGCCGGACGGATCAATTCCCAGGGGGCAGAGCACAGGGTGGTCTTCGGGCCTTGCTGAGCCCGGCCGCTTCAACCTGTGGGTGGCGGCTTGGCTGGGAGAGGGGCAATCCTCACAGAGCTGGGCTGCCTGGAGGGACCCCAGGCTGGTCAATGCCTCAGTTTTCCCGCCTGTAAAATGGGAATAACAACATCAACTGAGTAGGGCTGCTATGAGGAGAAAGGAATCCACCCAACTGCAAAGAAAGAGCTGAGAATCTGGCTCAGCATGAAGCGGGTTCACCGCACCATCCTGCACCCTCGTCAGGCGCCCAGGTGCGACATGTGCCCATGGGAAGGCTCACCGGCGGCGTTTTGCACTCCAAGTTCTGGGTCGTGGATGGGCGGCACGTCTATGTGGGCAGTGCCAACATGGACTGGCGGTCACTGACACAGGTGAGTCCCCGAGGCCCGAGAGGGGAGACCCCACGTCCCCCTGCAGGCAGTCACCCGGGGGGAAGTGGCCATGTCGGTAATGTTGCTGTGGTAGAAACACCTGGAGACTGGTTACCGGATTCTAACGGCACTGAACTCCGGCTGCGGAAGGTCATTTAACCGTCCGGAAAGATGCTGAAGTCACCTTATCCAGGAAATCATGCAGACAAAGCACGATCCCTTCTAGGAAAAGCAATGCTTTAACCATGGGTCAAAACGGTGACAGCAGCCGTCGTTTAGCAGTGGAGAGTGATTTTTTTTTCTTCCTTCTCGGTGCATTTATGCGTTTTCTATTGTCTTTCGGTAATAAACACGTATTGCCCTCGGAATACAACGTTCACGGAAAACTGGGACCCGCAGGGCACCCCACCCCATGGCTTCGCCCAGCGCACCATCTACTACGGATTCTCGCGGGTGATGGTTGAACGGCTGCCGAGCGGGGGCTGTACCTGCCGGGCACCCCTGGCCCAGGGGGTCCACACGGCCCCAGAGGGGCCCCTCCCTCAGCGCTGCCCCGGTGCCTGCAGGTGAAGGAGCTCGGCGCCATCATCTACAACTGCAGCCGCCTGGCCCAGGACCTGGAGAAGACCTTCCAGACCTACTGGGTGTTGGGGGTGCCCGAGGCTGTCCTCCCCAAACCCTGGCCTCGGAACTTCTCCTCCCACATCAACTGCTTCCAGCCCCTGCGGGACTACTTTGACGGGGTGCCCACCACTGCCTACTTCTCGGTAAGAGTGGTCAGGGGGGCCGACTGGAGCCCCTGCTCTCCTGGCTGCCCAGGGGCACAGGGAGCCCCGCCCACCCGGGAGCCCCGCCCACCCGGGAGCCCCGCCCACCCCGGGCCTGCCCTGCAGACTCGCCAGGCCAGAGTCGTCCAGGTCCTGGGGCCCACGGCTCGGGGAGCCCCAGGGTGAGGGGCAGGCCCGGCCCCAGGAGAGGACGCAGTCATCGTCATCCCCAGGAGACAGGCAACCTGAGTGCCTGTGGGGGTCGTCCTGAGGCCCTGGGGGCCTCCAAGCACACGGCTGGACCAGGGAGGTGGGGGGAGGACCCGTGAGTCAGGCAATTCTGTCACTCTGGGGGGAGGAGAGGGGGACTGAGGGGCGGGAGGTCAGGCCCACCAGCCATGACCCTCCCTCAGGGTACACGGCAGCTACCGCTGTGCTGGGCTACAGCGGAGACCCTGCCTCGGAGGCAGGGACGCTTCCGCAGATGTGGGGACCCAAGCTGAGCCGTGCAGGGAGCTTCCTCAGGAGTCAGGCCAGCCCGGGGCCCCTGTTTAGACCCCACGTCTTGTCTTCCTCCTGGTTCCCAGGGCTGGAGGGTGGGTGCACCATGGCGTCACAGGTCCAGAAACCCAGTGGCTCAGGACCGGGTGGGTGGTGCCCTCAGGGACCTCTTTGCCCGCACAGGCATCGCCGCCCGCACTCTGCCCCCACGGCCGCACCCGGGACCTGGACGCGCTGCTGGCGGTGATGCGGGACGCCCGGGAGTTCATCTATGCCTCAGTGATGGAGTATTTCCCCACGACACGCTTCAGCCACCCCGCCAGGTAGGCCGGGAGGGAGCCGGGCGGCCCCGGACGGGGGAGGGCCCTCTGCCCGTGGGCAGCTCCTGGCCTGGCTCCTCGCCCACCTGGACCCCTGCCCACTCGGGGCGTGTGGGCGGGGCCCGGTTGACCTGAGGACCCTGACCCTCCCCCGCACCCCTCCCCAGGTACTGGCCGGTGCTGGACACGGCGCTGCGGGCGGCGGCCGTCGGCAGGGGTGTGCGCGTGCGCCTGCTGGTCAGCTGCTGGCTCAACACGGACCCCAGCATGTTCCCCTACCTGCGGTCCCTGCAGGCCCTCAGCAACCCCGCGGCCAACGTGTCCGTGGACGTGGTGAGGACCCACCCCCTGGCCGGGCCGGGAAGCAGCCTCCCCGCCGGCTGACACGCGCTCTCTGTTCCCCCAAGAAAGTCTTCATCGTGCCTGTGAGGAACCACTCCAACATCCCCTTCGGCAGGGTGAACCACAGCAAGTTCATGGTCACGGACAAGGCGGCCTATGTAGGTGAGCGGGGCTGCGGGCCGCGGGCAGGGGCTCAGGACCCTTGGGTCCTGTGGGCTGCCGAGCGAGCAGACGCCAGCAGAGGGCCCACAGGCCCGCAGAAGGGATCGCGTCGCCCGGGCGGTGGCCAGGCCAGGGCGCTGAAGGGGGCGCTGTTCTTCCGTCCGGCGTGGACCCCGGGCGGGGACCTGCTGAAGGGCTCAGGCCCTCCCCCAGGGAGGCAGGTGGGGACCCCTGGCACCGAGCCCCCCGAGCACTGAGTCCGTGGGCTGCGGGGCGCAGTCCCTCGTGTGAGGAGCGGGCTGCACTCGGCGCCAGAGAGGCTGCAGGGCTGGAGCCGGACCACGGCAGAGTGGCCACTGGGGCCATCGGGCTGGGCCAGGCAGCAGAGGACACCCCGTGCGGCCCAGTCACCTAGCGTCTCCGCCCACAGGCACTTCCAACTGGTCCGAAGACTACTTCAGCAGCACCTCGGGGGTGGGCCTGGTGGTCAGCCAGAGGGCCCCCAGCACCCGGCCAGGGGTGACCGCCGTGCAGGAGCAGCTGCGGCAACTATTTGAGCGCGACTGGAGTTCCCGCTACGCTGTGGGCCTGGACGGACAGGCCCAGGGCCAGGACTGCGTTTGGCAGGGCTGACGTCCAGCCCTTCCTCCCGAGCAGGCCTCCCTGCCTGGCCCCCAGTCTGGACCCCGAGCAGCTCCATCCGCACAAGCCCTGGTCAGGGGCAGGACTGCCCAATGCAGGGCAGGCGCAAACTGTTTGCTCTCCTAATCTGGCCCCTCTTAAACCCCCACCTCCTCCACGGAGCCCTCCAGGATGCCCTCCCTGGCTCCCACAGAGCCGCAATTCCTACCCACACACGGAGCCTTTACAATACTGTGTGCCTCCCTGTTTCTCCTGGGAGTCCAGGGTCAGGCTGCGTCCCACCTTCTCAGCCCCAGGCTGGAGTTCAGCCTCTACCCACCTGCGAGGCACCTGTGTCCACGAGGCCACATTGAGGCGGGGCTGGGCTTCCGCCTTGCGAGCCCCTGACTCTCGCCAGCGTCCAGCCTCCCGCCCACAGGAACCTAGGACGGAGCAGGGGGCAGGGCCGGCGCCTGGGGTGGGCCCAGGCCTGATGGGGGCGGGGCTGGCGACTGGGGTGGGCCCAGGCCTGATGGGGGCGGGGCTGGCGACTGGGATGGGCCCAGGCCTTATGGGGGCGGGGCTGGCGCCTGGGATGGGCCCAGGCCTGATGGGGGCGGAGCTGGCGACTGGGATGGGCCCAGGCCTGATGGGGGCGGGACTGGCGCCTGGGATGGGCCCAGGCCTGATGGGGGCGGGGCTGGCGACTGGGGTGGGCCCAGGCCTTATGGGGGCGGGGCTGGCGCCTGGGGTGGGCCCAGGTCTGATGGGGGCGGGGCTGGTGCCTGAGCATGGCATGGGGGTGGGGCGGGGAAGGCCTCATGGGGGCGGAGCTGGCGCCTGGGGTGGTGGGCCCAAGCCTGTAGAGGCCAAGCTGTTCGTGGCACCCAGTCCTGGTGTATAAGGGGCCAGGAACCGGGTGGTAGAGTGGAGAGGACCTGGGTTTGAGCTGGGGGGAGGGTGACACCAGCCAGGATGGGGTTTGGATGCAGCCCCATTGGAGCTCACCCTCTCCTGGGCCTCGCCCAGCACCTGCCCTGCAGAGGCAGGAGCCGAATCCCAGTCTGACAACTGGGTTCTGGCCCTTCTGCTAGAAATGCTGGGTCACAAGCCTGTCTCGGCCCCGGCCTCGCCACCTCCTGGTTTCTGACCTTGGCTTCAGAGCCCACCTGCCCTCGCAGAGGCCCCCAGTGCCCCCGAGGCCAGAGCTGGGGGCTGCCTCAATGTCCAGCAGACCCTGGCCGCCGAGGGAGCTGAGTGAGTGGACCCCAGGCCCATCCCGGGCCACGGCTCCCCAGCCCCCGCGTCATCGTGGCCCCAGAGAGACCCGGCTGGGTTACCGTTGGACGCCTTTGACATGCGTGTCCTCGTCTGCGAGGAAGGTCCCCCAACCCAGGCTGCCTCCCTGCCCAGACCCGCGGGGATCTGGAGAGAGTGCCTCGGCTCCACGCGGCCTGAGAAGCGCCCAGGGCCTCTGGGAGCTGGTCTGTGCACGAGCTGCCCCTGGCGGCACCCCGCTCCCACCGCAACCGTGCTGCAGGGCAGCGCCCCGGGAGCGGCAGACCCCAGGCCCTCTGTTGATCAGCTGTGGTCCACGAGGGCTCTGTGCGCCAGGCTGTGGCGGGGCAGCAGGGCGAGAGGCCGCGGCCAGTGCAAGGCCCACTTCACACACTGTGGGTCTGGTGGCCACACCTCGGTGGCAGCCTCAAAAGGCCTCCAAAGCAGACCCCTGTCACAGGAGGCCCAGCTAGATGAGGCGTGAGAGGCCCCGGGGACCCCCTCTAGGGTGTGGGGGACGGACCCTGCCTCCCGGGACCCTGGAACCCAGGCCCTTGAGTGACCCCTCCCTCGAGGGAGGGCACCAGCTGCCTCGCCTGCGACAGGTGGAATGCACAGAGGTGGTTATGGGACACGAGGTGGTAACAGCATGTTGCCGGGGGCCGACCCTTGCTGGTTTGATGAAAGAAACTCCCGCGAGCTGTCCTACAGAGAGGCCCGCAGGGCGGCGCCCCGGGAGTGGCCTCCAGCCTCCAGCCAGCAAGAAACAGGGCCCTCAGCCACCCAGCCTGCACCCAGCAGCCTTGTGCGTTTGGGAAGTGGTTCCTTCCCCACTTGAGTCTGGAGATGAGACGGCAGCCCGGCCAGTGCCTTGATGGCGGCCTCACGGCACCCGGCTAAGCTGTGCTTGGACTCCTGACCCACAGAGACTGGGGGGTCATAAATGTGTGTTGTTTCGAGCCACTCATTTCTGGTGATGCTGTCACACAGTGCAGGTGGCTCACACACGCTGTCACACAGAACAGAGGCCACGCGGAAGGTGGAAGGGCCTGTGCCGTCAGCGGCTCCCCACGGGCTGACAGCTGCCTGCCCGGCCTCCGGCACCAAGGCTACGATATCTCATGCCTGGACTCTGGGTTCAGAGAGGAATGACACCCATGGAGCCAGGCAGACCCCCACCGCAGTGTTCCCCGGGGGCTGTGCTCCCCACGTCGGTCTGATGGGCAGGGCCAGGCGGGGGCTGGGGGAGGCGACTGCAGCCTCCTTGACTGCGCGACCCAGTCCCCCCTGAGCTTTCCCTCCCCCGCCCCACCTTCCAGAGGGTTCCACATCCCCTACCTTGGGGGACCTTCCCAGCCGGCCAGGGGAGATGGGACTTCCCACGGTGGCCAGGGGAAGGGCCCAGCCTCCCAGGCTCTCTCAGGGCAGCACAGGGAGGGGGTTGGGGGAGGCCGCCTTGGGAGCAGCAGGGGGCCCTCTGGGCCCAGGGTCCCCCAGCCCGGCCCTACTTCCTGTAGCCTCAGCCATGAGCGCAGCCGCTCCTCTCCCAGCAGAAGGGAGGTGGGACAGGCTCCAGTTCCCGCCGCAGCGCCTCGTGCCCACGGGGCCCTGAGGGGCGTCTGAAGCGGCCGGGAGGAGGTCTGACCCCTGCAAGTTTGTAGGAAAGTCCTCGGCCTTGCTCTGAATCTGCTTCCCGTGGGCTGCTTGGGGAGGGGGGTGGCCACCGGGGCAAAGGAAGCCTCTGAGATGGGCCCCCATCAGGGCCGGGGACCCAGCCACCATCCCCCGCCCCCGAGGTCGAGGGCCCCTCTGCCCAGCAGCCACGCCTCGCACCGCCTCCCAGCTGGGGGGGGGGCGGGGTGTCTGTGTCCCCCGCCACACCGTGGACTCCAGGGCCCTCGCCTTCTTCCTCTTGGTCTCTCGCAGCCGCTGGCTCAGAGGAGGGTCCGGACAGACAAACGGATGAGTGAGCCGCCCTCGACTCTGCTTTCCAGAGCAACCTAGGAGTGTTGAGGACGGAGCGCATGCGGGGAGAGCAGGGCCGGATTCCAACCCAGAACAAAACACCTCGCGGTCATCACTGGGGAGGCAGCACTTGCTTTATTGCCCGTCCAGGGTCCAGGGAGCAAGCAAGCAGGTCCCGTCTGCAGCCTGGCTGCAGCGGGCACACGGAGGGGCTGGGCACGCCGGGGTGGGGGGGTGCCGGCGGGCAAGCGGACGCCCACAGACGTCTCGGGCCGTCCGAACAACCTCTTCCAGCTCGCCCGCTGCCAGCCCGGTGCAGTGCGCCGCCACGGTCACACGAAGCAGCAGTGAGCCGGTTGTGAGCTAGCGGGGAATGGGGTCCCCGGAACACGCCGGACTCTGCCGGGAAGAGGGAAACCCCCTTCACCAGGAGGTGGCAGCGGGACAGGACCTCAGCACCCGCGGCCGTCACAGCCCCTTCTCCAAGCAGCAGTTGCGTTCTCGAGGGCCTCGCGGGCAGGGGTCTCCAGTAACGTGTGTCTAACGAAGATCCTCAGGAGCGCAGGACCCTGTGTGGGGCCGGGCTCCTGTGGGGAGTCCAGAGGCTGCCTCTGCCGTCGAGGCTCTGGGGGGCCGGCACGTTTGGGGCCCCACGTTGGGAGGGCCGCGTGAGGGTGGGGCCCCACCGCTCTCAGGCATCTCTGCTTCGCTCTCGGTGCTGTGGATCGGGGTGGACACACGCGTCCTCGCGGTGGGAGCTTCGCAGGGCCTCCTCGCGTCTGTCCGTCGTCTGTCCTCTCCCGGCGGCGGGTCCGGGTGCAGGTTCGTCCCGCCCTCCGGGTTCCGCTCCAGCAGGACCAGCTCCGTCCTCGCTGTGGACGTGGCCGTCGCTCTGGCGCCCGGCCTGGCGCCCGCGGTCTCCACCGGCTCGCCGTCCCCCTCGTCCTCTGGGGAGAGGCTTTCTGGGGCATCAAAGAACGTGACTGCTTGTTCTTGGGGGTTTTGCTCTGCCAGAGCCGCCTCGTCTTCAGAGCTTTCGCTTTTCTTGGCGGGAGAGGAGGAAAGCCCTAATGTGAGAAATCGAAACCAGCCCGCCTTCTGGGGCTTCTTAGGTAGCTCTGCCTCGGGCCGCGCCCCGGGCTGGGTCTGGTCGGCCGCCGCTGCGCGGGCGTCATCATTGGAATCAGCGCGGGGCTCTTCAGCAGAGGAAGAAAACCCAATGTTCGGAAGCCAAAACCTGAACGGACCAGAAGATCTTTTACCTTCTGGTTTCTCTCTTGGAAGCCAGTCTTCCTCTGCCAGGGAGGCAGCTGCCTCTCCCCTGTCTTCTTCGGGGGGAAATTCGAGAACTTCTGCAGCCTCGTCGTCGTCGGAGCAGCTGTCGGCGGCACGCTGGTGGCCAGAGTGCACTTTGGGCGTGAATGTTGGCCGTCCAGGCACACTGACGCTGGATGAGATCACTTCCAACGGTTCTCCGGTGTCCGGATGCAGATCTCCCGAGGTGGGCTCTGCTCCCGGGGCAGCTTGCTTGGGAGCCTCCTGCAGGCCCTCCCTCAGCCGGGAGTCTCGGACATTCACCTGTGCACAGGGCTCTGGCATCTTCACCTTGAGCAATGAGAATCCATAAGAAGCCCTTTGGATCTCGGACGCGGAGATCTCCAACTGCCGCACGACCTGGGCGGAAATAGCCTCGGGTCCCGACGGGGCGGCCAACTCTGCCGTCACCCCGCTGTGGACGGCGACCTTGGGGCTCTCTCCCTGCGCACGCTGAGCGTGCGCTCTGACCTTGGCCATGGGGGAAGCTTCCGGGGAGAAGTCACGGGCCACGGGCTGCTCCCCGGGGCTCCCAGCGCCTGCCTTCAGGATGCTGGCACCCCAGACGCCCGGGCTTTCCTCTTGCAGGGCGTGGGCAAGGCTGCTCCCTGGGCACCGCACTTCTGTCACGGCGGGGATAAAGATGTCGGCCTCGGAGCTGGGGTCAGGAAAGGCGAACCCTGGCACGCTTAACCGGGGCAGTTTGACAGCTACCACGGAGCCTTCCCAGGGCTGACCCGCATTAACGACAGAAACCTGGGACGGCCCGTCGGTCCTGGACGCCTTCAGTTTAACGGGGCCTTCAGGCTGGGAGGACCACTCCTCTGCCCTCCTCTCCCCCGCAGCAAGGTCCAGTCCTGCAGGCCTAGCAGGAGGAGCCGTGCCCATTTCTCCCGGAGGAGCCTGGGTTCCTGAAAGTCTGCCGCTGGGCATCTGAAGAGGGAGGGAGCCTTCGCCTGGACGGACCCTGACCTCGGAAGGGGAAAGGTCCACAGCGGGCACCCCTGCAGGGGAGAGGTGCGGCGCTGAGCCTTGGTCCTCAAGGTCTCTCTTTAGAACGCCTGTGTCTGCGTAGGACGCCAGCTCCGCAGCTGCCTCGATTGCCCCTGCCTTTGGGGGCTGCAGGGACATAGCTTCTTCCGCCTCTGACCCAGGAACCCCCTGACCCCTGACCGGAGCTGGCCTTTCTCCTTCCCTCAGTGCGCTGGCAGCAGGCGCGGGAGCCCCAGCCGCCCCCGTCTCCTTGGCGGGGCGCCGGGTGCCGGGAAGGCGGAGCGCGGGCGTCCTGAACCAGCCCCCCTGCGAGGCCGCGCTGTCCACCGCGGGAGAGTCCACATCTGCTGGGCTGCAGGGCAGCTGCTGGGGGTCTCCTACTGAGGGCGCCGTTGCCTCGCCGAGAGGCTGGCTTGCCGAGCCGTCCCGAAGCCCGTGCCCTCGGCTGCTGTGTCCCAGAGACGGAGGGCCACCAGCTGACGAACTCACCCCCACCTTGGCCTTGCTGGGTCTGAGGTCGGATCTGGCAAAGTCAAGAAGGGGAGCGTGGGCCTGTGGCAGATGGGGGTCCACGTCCGCTCCTTCTGGGGGGCCGACCACCGTGCCGGTGCCCCCAGCACCAACCTCACCACTAGCCCTCTCTGTGGCGCGAGCGCCACGCCCCGCCGGGGGCCTAGAGCGTGGAGCAGCGGGGTGTCCCCGTGGCAGGCTGGGCCCTCCCTCCGGAGCGGGCACTGTGAGAGGCGCGTGTTCCAGCACAGCGCAGCCAGGCGACTTCACGCCTCTCTCCTCTCCGTCCTTCTCCGGAAGCGCGTCCACAGCCACCTCCACTGCAGACACACGACACCCAGGGGCCACGCCCTTGTGACCCGTGTCCACAGCCACGCCGAGTTCTGCGTCGTCCAGGCCGCGTTCAGGGTCCCCTGGGGGCACCGCCCCCTTCTTTGGGGACCGCCTGAATGACGGAAGCTTGATCCACGGCGTTCTCAAGGGACTGTCTTTCCCTCCACGTTCAGTATCTTTAGCTGGGGTCTCACCTGCAGCCACTGCCGACGGCCCTGCGCCGCGCAGCACGGCCGTGGAGTCCAGGCCCCGGGCAGGGCCAGCAGTCGATAGAGAGGGGCCACAATCCCCGGCACCGGCCTCCACCTCCGCATCGGCTGCTTCTGGGACAGAAAACCCGAACTTTGGTGGATGAAACTTAGGAAAACTCACCCGACCATACGATGCCAGATACGTGGGGTCCACGGGGCCTGCGGAACTGTCAGCCTGGGACCCTGCAACGCTCTCCGGGGTTGGGAGACGGGCAGCAATTTCCATGCTGGGAAGATGGGCATCGTTCTGGAAACAAGGGGCTGCTTCCGGAGGGAGCTCCGCAGGGCTGGCGGCTCTGGGGACAGTCACCTGGTATTTTGTAAGTATGATGCCCTCGGCAGGAGACAGAGAGGCAGGCTCGGCATGGGTACCACTGAGATCAAGGTTGCCAGAAAGACCAGGCCAACCCAGCCAGGGAAGAGGCACGGACGGCTCCCTGGTGGCCAAACCCTGCGTCGAAGATCCACCACCACTAAATTCTGAGAACGTGACAGAGGTACACTGCCCCGTGATGTCCACCTGGGGGACCTTGATGTCCACCTCGGGCACCTTGATGCTGGGTCCAGGCACCTTGGGCAGGTGGCCCTTGAGTCCGATTCCCGCCGCTGCTTCCTTGGGCTCCGCTTCGGGAAGGTGGCCCTCCGGGAGCTTCACGCCCACCTCGGCGGCCTTGACCTCCAGCTCGGCGGAGGGCAGCTCGATGCTGCGGTCACTGGTCTTGACGTCGGCCTGCAGCGAGGGCAGGGTCACCTCGGCCTGGGCCTTGGGCACGGAAACCGCCACAGTGGCCTGGATGGACTTGCTGGGCCCCGACACCCCAAAGGACGGCATCTTGAACTTGGGCATTTTGAACTTGCTGTCTCTGGCGGCCACCTCCTTGTCCCCAAGGGACACGTCGCCCGCCAGCTTGCTGCCCGCGGCCTGGGTGTCCACCTCCAGGCAAGCCAGTGACATCTTCACGTCAGGGGCCGTCACCTCACCCTTGGCGACCTTCAGGTCCTGTTTGGGCCCCTTGATGTCCACCTGGGGCACCTTGATGCTGGGTCCAGGCACCATAGGCAAGTGGCCCTTGAGTCCGATTCCCTCCGCTGCTTCCTTGGGCTCCACTTCGGGAAGGTGGCCCTCCGGGAGCTTCACGCCCACCTCGGCGGCCTTGACCTCCAGCGCGGCGGAGGGCAGCTCGATGCTGCAGTCACTGGTCTTGACGTCGGCCTGCAGCGAGGGCAGGGTCACCTCGGCCTGGGCCTTGGGCACGGACACCTCCACAGTGGCCGCACTGGACTTGCTGGGCGCCGACACCCCAAAGGACGGCATCTTGAACTTGGGCATTTTGAACTTGCTGTCTCTGGGGGTCAGCTCCTTGTCCCCAAGGGACACGGCACCCTCCAGCTTACTGCCGGCGGCCTGGGTGTCCACCTCCACGCTCGGCAGCGTCACCTCCACGTCGGAGGCCGTCACCTTGACCTTGGCATCCTTCAGGTCCAGTGTGGGCCCCGTGATGTCCACCTGGGGGGCCTTGATGTCCACCTCGGGCACCTTGATGCTGGGTCCAGGCAACTTGGGCAAGTGGCCCTTGAGCCCGATTTCCGCCGCTGCTTCCTTGGGCTCCACTTCGGGAAGGTGGCCCTCTGGGAGCTTCACGCCCACTCCAGCGGCCTTGAACTCCAGCTCGGCGGAGGGCAGCTTGATGCTGTGGTCACTGGTCTTGACGTCGGCCTGCACCGCGGGCAGGGTCACCTCGGCCTGGGCCTTGGGCACAGACCCTTCCAAGGAGGCTTTGACGGACTTGCTGGGCACCGACAGCTCGAAGGACGGCATCTTGAACTTGGGCATTTTGAACTTGCTGTCTCTGGCGGCCACCTCCTTGTCCCCAAGGGACACGTCTCCCGCCAGCTTGCTGCCCACAGCCTGGGTGTCCACCTCCAGGCAAGCCAGTGACATCTTCACGTCAGGGGCCGTCACCTCACCCTTGGCGTCCTTCAGGTCCTGTTTAGGCCTCTTGATGTCCACCTGGGGGGCCTTGATGTCCACCTCGGGCACCTTGATGCTGGGTCCAGGCACCTTGGGCAGGTGGCCCTTGAGTCCGATTCCCGCCGCTGCTTCCTTGGGCTCCGCTTCGGGAAGGTGGCCCTCCGGGAGCTTCACGCCCACTTTGGCGACCTTGACCTCCAGCTCGGCAGAGGGCAGCTCAATGCTGAGCTCACTGGTCTTGCCATCAGCGTGCAGCGAGGGCAGGGTCACCTCGGCCTGGTCCTTGGGCACGGAAACCTCCACAGTGGCCTCACTGGACTTGCTGGGCGCCGACACCCCAAAGGACGGCATCTTGAACTTGGGCATTTTGAACTTGCTGTCTCTGGGGGTCAGCTCCTTGTCCCCAAGGGACACGGCACCCTCCAGCTTACTGCCGGCGGCCTGGGTGTCCACCTCCACGCTCGGCAGCGTCACCTCCACGTCGGAGGCCGTCACCTTGACCTTGGCATCCTTCAGGTCCCGTTTGGGCCCCGTGATGGCCACCTGGGGGGGCTTGATGTCCACCTCGGGCACCTTGATGCTGGGTCCAGGCACCTTGGGCAAGTGGCCCTTGAGTCCGATTCCCACTGCTGCTTCCTTGGGCTCCGCTTCGGGAAGGTGGCCCTCTGGGAGCTTTACGCCCACTTTGGCGACCTTGACCTCCAGCTCGGCGGAGGGCAGCTCGATGCTGAGATCACTGGTCTTGACGTCGGCCTGCAGCGAGGGCAGGGTCACCTCGGCCTGGGCCTTGGGCACGGACACCTCCACAGCGGCCTGGACGGACTTGCTGGGTGCCAAAACCCCAAAGGACGGCATCTTGAACTTGGGCATTTTGAACTTGCTGTCTCTGGAGGTCACCTCCTTGTGCCCAAGGGACACGTCACCCTCCAGCTTGCTGCCCGCGGCCTGGGTGTCCACCTCCAGGCAAGCCAGTGACATCTTCACATCAGGGGCTGTCACCTCACCCTTGGCATCCTTCAGGTCCAGTTTTGGCCCCGTGATGTCCACCAGGGGGGCCTTGATGTCCACCTCGGGCACCTTGATGCTGGGTCCAGGCACCTTGGGCAGGTGGCCCTTGAGTCCGATTCCCCCCGCTGCTTCCTTGGGCTCCGCTTCGGGAAGGTGGCCCTCCGGGAGCTTTACGCTCACTTTGGCAACCTTAACCTCCAGCTCGGCAGAGGGCAGCTCAATGCTGAGATCACTGGTCTTGCCATCAGCGTGCAGCGAGGGCAGGGTCACCTCGGCCGGGTCCTTGGGCACGGAAACCTCCACAGCGGCCTGGACGGACTTGCTGGGCGCCGAAAGCCCAAAGGACGGCATCTTGAACTTGGGCATTTTGAACTTGCTGTCTCTGGAGGTCAGCTCCTTGTCCCCAAGGGACACGTCACCCTCCAGCTTGCTGCCCGTGGCCTGGGTGTCCACCTCCACACTGGGCAGCGACACCACGTCGGAGGCCATCACCTTGACCTTGGCATCCTTCAGGTTCAGCTTGGGCTCCGTGATGTCTACCTGGGGGGCCTTGACGTCCACTTCGGGCACCTTGATGCTGGGTCCAGGCACCTTGGGCAGGTGGCCCTTAAGCCCGATTCCCCCCGCTGCTTCCTTGGGCTCCACTTCGGGAAGGTGGCCCTCCGGGAACTTCACGCCCACCTTGGAGGCCTTGACCTCCAGCTCGGCAGAGGGCAGCTCGATGCTGAGGTCACTGGTCTTGACGTCGGCCTGCAGCGAAGGCAGGGTCACCTTGGCCTGAGCCTTGGGCACAGACCCTTCCAAGGAGGCTTTGACGGACTTGCTGGGCACTGACAGCTCGAAGGAGGGCATCTTGAACTTGGGCATTTTGAACTTGCTGTCTCTGGCGGCCACCTCCTTGTCCCCATGGGACACGTCGCCCGCCAGCTTGCTGCCCACAGCCTGGGTGTCCGCCTCCAGGCTAGGCAGTGACATCTTCACGTCACGGGCTGTCACCTCACCTTTGGCGTCCTTCAGGTCCAGTTTGGGCCCCGTGATGTCCACCTGGGGGGCCTTGATGTCCACCTCGGGCACCTTGATGCTGGGTCCAGGCACCTTGGGCAGGTGGCCCTTAAGTCCGATTCCCTCCGCTGCTTCCTTGCGCTCCGCTTTGGGAAGGTGGCCCTCTGGGAGCTTCACGCTCACTTTGGCGACCTTGACCTCCAGCTTGGCAGAGGGCAGCTCAATGCTGAGGTCACTGGTCTTGCCATCAGTGTGCAGCGAGGGCAGGGTCACCTCGGCCTGGTCCTTGGGCACGGAAACTTCCACAGTGGCCTCATTGGACTTGCTGGGCACCGACACCCCAAAGGACGGCATCTTGAACTTGGGCATTTTGAACTTGCTGTCTCTGGAGGTCAGCTCCTTGTCCCCAAGGGACACGTCACCCTCCAGCTTATTGCCCGCGGCCTGGGTGTCCACCTCCACGCTCGGCAGTGACACCTCCACGTCGGAGGCCGTCACCTTGACCTTGGCATCCTTCAGGTCCAGTTTGGGCCCCGTGATGTCCACCTGGGGGGGCTTGATTTCCACCTCGGGCACCTTGATGGTGGGTACAGGCACCTTGGGCAGGTGGCCCTTAAGCCCGATTCCCGCCGCTGCTTCCTTGGGCTCCGCTTCGGGAAGGTGGCCCTCTGGGAGCTTCACGCCCACCTCGGCGGCCTTGACCTCCAGCTCGGCAGAGGGCAGCTCGATGCTGAGATCACTGGTCTTGCCGTCGGCCTGCACCGTGGTCAAGGTCACCTCGGCCTGGGCCTTGGGCACGGACACCTCCACAGCGGCCTGGACGGACTTGCTGGGCGCCGAAAGCCCAAAGGACGGCATCTTGAACTTGGGCATTTTGAACTTGCTGTCTCTGGAGGTCACCTCCTTGTCCCCAAGGGACACGTCACCCTCCAGCTTGCTGCCCGTGGCCTGGGTGTCCACCTCCACACTGGGCAGCGACACCTCCATGTCGGAGGCCGTCACCTTGACCTTGGCATCCTTCAGGTTCAGTTTGGGCCCCGTGATGTCCACCTGGGGGGCCTTGATGTCCACCTCGGGCACCTTGATGCTGGGTCCAGGCACCTTGGGCAGGTGGCCCTTGAGTCCCATTCTTGTTGCTGCTTCCTTGGGCTCCGCTTCGGGAAGGTGGCCCTCCGGGAGCTTTACGCCCACTTTGGCAACCTTGACCTCCAGCTCGGCAGAGGGCAGCTCAATGCTGAGGTCACTGGTCTTGCCATCAGCGTGCAGCGAGGGCAGGGTCACCTCGGCCTGGTCCTTGGGCACGGAAACTTCCACAGCGGCCTGGACGGACTTGCTGGGCGCCGAAAGCCCAAAGGACGGCATCTTGAACTTGGGCATTTTGAACTTGCTGTCTCTGGAGGTCAGCTCCTTGTCCCCAAGGGACACGTCACCCTCCAGCTTGCTGCCGGCGGCCTGGGTGTCCACCTCCACCCTGGGAAGTGACACCTCCATGTCAGAGGCCGTCAACTTGACCTTGGCATCCTTCAGGTCCAGTGTGGGCCCCGTGATGTCCACCTGGGGGGCCTTGATGTCCACCTCGGGCACCTTGATGCTGGGTCCAGGCACCTTGGGCAGGTGGCCCTTGAGCCCGATTTCCGCCGCTGCTTCCTTGGGCTCCGCTTCGGGAAGGTGGCCCTCTGGGAGCTTCACGCCCACTCCAGCGGCCTTGAACTCCAGCTCGGCGGAGGGCAGCTTGATGCTGAGATCACTGGTCTTGACGTCGGCCTGCAGCGAGGGCGGGGTCACCTCGGCCTGGGCCTTGGGCACAGACCCTTCCAAGGAGGCTTTGACGGACTTGCTGGGCACCGACAGCTCGAAGGACGGCATCTTGAACTTGGGCATTTTGAACTTGCTGTCTCTGGAGGTCAGCTCCTTGTCCCCAAGGGACACGTCGCCCGCCAGCTTGCTGCCCGCGGCCTGGGTGTCCACCTCCAGGCAAGCCAGTGACATCTTCACGTCAGGGGCCGTCACCTCACCCTTGGCGACCTTCAGGTCCTGTTTGGGCCCCGTGATGTCCACCTGGGGGGCCTTGACGTCCACCTCGGGCACCTTGATGCTGGGTCCAGGCACCTTGGGCAGGTGGCCCTTAAGCCCGATTCCCCCCGCTGCTTCCTTGGGCTCCTCTTCGGGAAGGTGGCCCTCCGGGAGCTTCACGCCCACCTTGGCGGCCTTGACCACCAGCTCGGCGGAGGGCAGCTCGATGCTGAGGTCACTGGTCTTGACATCGGCCTGCAGCGAGGGCAGGGTCACCTCGGCCTGGTCCTTGGGCACGGAAACCTCCACAGTGGCCTCATTGGACTTGATGGGCGCCGACACCCCAAAGGACGGCATCTTGAACTTGGGCATTTTGAACTTGCTGTCTCTGGAGGTCAGCTCCTTGTCCCCAAGGGACACGTCACCCTCCAGCTTATTGCCCGCGGCCTGGGTGTCCACCTCCACGCTCGGCAGTGACACCTCCACGTCGGAGGCCGTCACCTTGACCTTGGCATCCTTCAGGTCCAGTTTGGGCCCCGTGATGTCCACCTGGGGGGGCTTGATTTCCACCTCGGGCACCTTGATGGTAGGTACAGGCACCTTGGGCAGGTGGCCCTTAAGCCCGATTCCCGCCGCTGCTTCCTTGGGCTCCGCTTCGGGAAGGTGGCCCTCTGGGAGCTTCACGCCCACCTCGGCGGCCTTGACCTCCAGCTCGGCAGAGGGCAGCTCGATGCTGAGATCACTGGTCTTGCCGTCGGCCTGCACCGTGGTCAGGGTCACCTCGGCCTGGGCCTTGGGCACGGACACCTCCACAGCGGCCTGGACGGACTTGCTGGGCGCCGAAAGCCCAAAGGACGGCATCTTGAACTTGGGCATTTTGAACTTGCTGTCTCTGGAGGTCACCTCCTTGTCCCCAAGGGACACGTCACCCTCCAGCTTGCTGCCCGTGGCCTGGGTGTCCACCTCCACACTGGGCAGCGACACCTCCATGTCGGAGGCCGTCACCTTGACCTTGGCATCCTTCAGGTTCAGTTTGGGCCCCGTGATGTCCACCTGGGGGGCCTTGATGTCCACCTCGGGCACCTTGATGCTGGGTCCAGGCACCTTGGGCAGGTGGCCCTTGAGTCCCATTCTTGTTGCTGCTTCCTTGGGCTCCGCTTCGGGAAGGTGGCCCTCCGGGAGCTTTACGCCCACTTTGGCAACCTTGACCTCCAGCTCGGCAGAGGGCAGCTCAATGCTGAGGTCACTGGTCTTGCCATCAGCGTGCAGCGAGGGCAGGGTCACCTCGGCCTGGTCCTTGGGCACGGAAACTTCCACAGCGGCCTGGACGGACTTGCTGGGCGCCGAAAGCCCAAAGGACGGCATCTTGAACTTGGGCATTTTGAACTTGCTGTCTCTGGAGGTCAGCTCCTTGTCCCCAAGGGACACGTCACCCTCCAGCTTGCTGCCGGCGGCCTGGGTGTCCACCTCCACCCTGGGAAGTGACACCTCCATGTCAGAGGCCGTCAACTTGACCTTGGCATCCTTCAGGTCCAGTGTGGGCCCCGTGATGTCCACCTGGGGGGCCTTGATGTCCACCTCGGGCACCTTGATGCTGGGTCCAGGCACCTTGGGCAGGTGGCCCTTGAGCCCGATTTCCGCCGCTGCTTCCTTGGGCTCCGCTTCGGGAAGGTGGCCCTCTGGGAGCTTCACGCCCACTCCAGCGGCCTTGAACTCCAGCTCGGCGGAGGGCAGCTTGATGCTGAGATCACTGGTCTTGACGTCGGCCTGCAGCGAGGGCAGGGTCACCTCGGCCTGGGCCTTGGGCACAGACCCTTCCAAGGAGGCTTTGACGGACTTGCTGGGCACCGACAGCTCGAAGGACGGCATCTTGAACTTGGGCATTTTGAACTTGCTGTCTCTGGAGGTCAGCTCCTTGTCCCCAAGGGACACGTCGCCCGCCAGCTTGCTGCCCGCGGCCTGGGTGTCCACCTCCAGGCAAGCCAGTGACATCTTCACGTCAGGGGCCGTCACCTCACCCTTGGCGACCTTCAGGTCCTGTTTGGGCCCCGTGATGTCCACCTGGGGGGCCTTGACGTCCACCTCGGGCACCTTGATGCTGGGTCCAGGCACCTTGGGCAGGTGGCCCTTAAGCCCGATTCCCCCCGCTGCTTCCTTGGGCTCCTCTTCGGGAAGGTGGCCCTCCGGGAGCTTCACGCCCACCTTGGCGGCCTTGACCACCAGCTCGGCGGAGGGCAGCTCGATGCTGAGGTCACTGGTCTTGACATCGGCCTGCAGCGAGGGCAGGGTCACCTCGGCCTGGTCCTTGGGCACGGAAACCTCCACAGTGGCCTCATTGGACTTGATGGGCGCCGACACCCCAAAGGACGGCATCTTGAACTTGGGCATTTTGAACTTGCTGTCTCTGGAGGTCAGCTCCTTGTCCCCAAGGGACACGTCACCCTCCAGCTTATTGCCCGCGGCCTGGGTGTCCACCTCCACGCTCGGCAGTGACACCTCCACGTCGGAGGCCGTCACCTTGACCTTGGCATCCTTCAGGTCCAGTTTGGGCCCCGTGATGTCCACCTGGGGGGGCTTGATTTCCACCTCGGGCACCTTGATGGTGGGTACAGGCACCTTGGGCAGGTGGCCCTTAAGCCCGATTCCCGCCGCTGCTTCCTTGGGCTCCGCTTCGGGAAGGTGGCCCTCTGGGAGCTTCACGCCCACCTCGGCGGCCTTGACCTCCAGCTCGGCAGAGGGCAGCTCGATGCTGAGATCACTGGTCTTGCCGTCGGCCTGCACCGTGGTCAGGGTCACCTCGGCCTGGGCCTTGGGCACGGACACCTCCACAGCGGCCTGGACGGACTTGCTGGGCGCCGAAAGCCCAAAGGACGGCATCTTGAACTTGGGCATTTTGAACTTGCTGTCTCTGGAGGTCACCTCCTTGTCCCCAAGGGACACGTCACCCTCCAGCTTGCTGCCCGTGGCCTGGGTGTCCACCTCCACACTGGGCAGCGACACCTCCATGTCGGAGGCCGTCACCTTGACCTTGGCATCCTTCAGGTTCAGTTTGGGCCCCGTGATGTCCACCTGGGGGGCCTTGATGTCCACCTCGGGCACCTTGATGCTGGGTCCAGGCACCTTGGGCAGGTGGCCCTTGAGTCCCATTCTTGTTGCTGCTTCCTTGGGCTCCGCTTCGGGAAGGTGGCCCTCCGGGAGCTTTACGCCCACTTTGGCAACCTTGACCTCCAGCTCGGCAGAGGGCAGCTCAATGCTGAGGTCACTGGTCTTGCCATCAGCGTGCAGCGAGGGCAGGGTCACCTCGGCCTGGTCCTTGGGCACGGAAACTTCCACAGCGGCCTGGACGGACTTGCTGGGCGCCGAAAGCCCAAAGGACGGCATCTTGAACTTGGGCATTTTGAACTTGCTGTCTCTGGAGGTCAGCTCCTTGTCCCCAAGGGACACGTCACCCTCCAGCTTGCTGCCGGCGGCCTGGGTGTCCACCTCCACCCTGGGAAGTGACACCTCCATGTCAGAGGCCGTCAACTTGACCTTGGCATCCTTCAGGTCCAGTGTGGGCCCCGTGATGTCCACCTGGGGGGCCTTGATGTCCACCTCGGGCACCTTGATGCTGGGTCCAGGCACCTTGGGCAGGTGGCCCTTGAGCCCGATTTCCGCCGCTGCTTCCTTGGGCTCCGCTTCGGGAAGGTGGCCCTCTGGGAGCTTCACGCCCACTCCAGCGGCCTTGAACTCCAGCTCGGCGGAGGGCAGCTTGATGCTGAGATCACTGGTCTTGACGTCGGCCTGCAGCGAGGGCAGGGTCACCTCGGCCTGGGCCTTGGGCACAGACCCTTCCAAGGAGGCTTTGACGGACTTGCTGGGCACCGACAGCTCGAAGGACGGCATCTTGAACTTGGGCATTTTGAACTTGCTGTCTCTGGAGGTCAGCTCCTTGTCCCCAAGGGACACGTCGCCCGCCAGCTTGCTGCCCGCGGCCTGGGTGTCCACCTCCAGGCAAGCCAGTGACATCTTCACGTCAGGGGCCGTCACCTCACCCTTGGCGACCTTCAGGTCCTGTTTGGGCCCCGTGATGTCCACCTGGGGGGCCTTGACGTCCACCTCGGGCACCTTGATGCTGGGTCCAGGCACCTTGGGCAGGTGGCCCTTAAGCCCGATTCCCCCCGCTGCTTCCTTGGGCTCCTCTTCGGGAAGGTGGCCCTCCGGGAGCTTCACGCCCACCTTGGCGGCCTTGACCACCAGCTCGGCGGAGGGCAGCTCGATGCTGAGGTCACTGGTCTTGACATCGGCCTGCAGCGAGGGCAGGGTCACCTCGGCCTGGTCCTTGGGCACGGAAACCTCCACAGTGGCCTCATTGGACTTGATGGGCGCCGACACCCCAAAGGACGGCATCTTGAACTTGGGCATTTTGAACTTGCTGTCTCTGGAGGTCAGCTCCTTGTCCCCAAGGGACACGTCACCCTCCAGCTTATTGCCCGCGGCCTGGGTGTCCACCTCCACGCTCGGCAGTGACACCTCCACGTCGGAGGCCGTCACCTTGACCTTGGCATCCTTCAGGTCCAGTTTGGGCCCCGTGATGTCCACCTGGGGGGGCTTGATTTCCACCTCGGGCACCTTGATGGTGGGTACAGGCACCTTGGGCAGGTGGCCCTTGAGTCCGATTCCCACCGCTGCTTCCTTGGGCTCCGCTTCGGGAAGGTGGCCCTCTGGGAGCTTCACGCCCACCTCGGCGGCCTTGACCTCCAGCTCGGCGGAGGGCAGCTCGATGCTGAGATCACTGGTCTTGCCGTCGGCCTGCAGCGAGGGCAGGGTCACCTCGGCCTGGGCCTTGGGCACGGACACCTCCACAGCGGCCTGGACGGACTTGCTGGGTGCCAAAACCCCAAAGGACGGCATCTTGAACTTGGGCATTTTGAACTTGCTGTCTCTGGAGGTCACCTCCTTGTGCCCAAGGGACACGTCACCCTCCAGCTTGCTGCCCGCGGCCTGGGTGTCCACCTCCAGGCAAGGCAGTGACATCTTCACATCAGGGGCTGTCACCTCACCCTTGGCATCCTTCAGGGCCTGTTTGGGCCCCTTGATGTCCACCTGGGGGGCTTTGATGTCCACCTCGGGCACCTTGATGCTGGGTCCAGGCACCTTGGGCAGGTGGCCCTTGAGTCCGATTCCCGCCGCTGCTTCCTTGGGCTCCGCTTCGGGAAGGTGGCCCTCCGGGAGCTTCACGCCCACCTCGACGGCCTTGACCTCCAGCTCGGCAGAGGGCAGCTCGATGCTGAGATCACTGGTCTTGCCGTCAGCCTGTACCGAGGGCAGGGTCACCTCGGCCTGGGCCTTGGGCACGGCCACCTCCACAGCGGCCTGGACGGACTTGCTGGGCGCCGACACCCCAAAGGACGGCATCTTGAACTTGGGCATTTTGAACTTGCTCTCTCTCTCTAGTCCATCTTTGCCTTTTATGTCCGTCTCTAGTGTTACTACTGTGATGCTGCTCTCCTTTTCCTTCTCTGTTTCCCGGAGTTGTGTCGCTTTGTCTCCTTTTGCCTCCCTCGCTGGCGAGCACGCCCAGGAGGGCAGCGTGAACTTGGCCATTTTCATCTTCGCCTCCTTCGCCACTGTGTGCCGCTCGCCACCCTCGCTGTCCTCTTCTCTCTTCTGCGCTGCGTCTTCCTCCGTTTCTCGTCCCTCTTGTGCTGGCACGTGGACCGGGGATTGTGTGGTCCTGTGCATCTTCTCTGCTTCACCCGCATCCTCCCCTCTGGCCTCCGTGTCCTCCCCAGAGACCCTTCTCTGCCATGCTCCCCACTGGAGAGCTGTCGTGGCTCCTTCTTTCTCGAGCATGTTTTCTTTGTAAAGTCGAAACTTGGGTGTCTTTAAAGTGGGTATGTGGACGTGGAATTCTGGTTGGTGGTTTTGGTGGCTGCCTTGGTCTGCTGAGTCTGGCAGAGACAGCCTGGCAATGCCCCTCTGCAGCACCTGCATGCCTTCCCTGGCCCCCTCCCTGCTCTGTCTGGGCACTGGGCCGGCCTCTCCCCCCGGGGCTCCCTCACTGGGGAGGCCGGGCTCCGTGGGGGGCTCGGCGTCCTCTGGCACCCCTGCTGTCCTGTCCTCTCTCCCGCCACGTGCGGCAGCCCTGGCGGCCTCTCGCCCGGAATCCCAGGGCCCTGTCTCCACCAGGACCCCAGCCTGCACTGTCCCAAAGTGGGCTCCCCTGCCCGACAGCCCCTTCCCTGAGCCCACCCGGAATCTGAGGTTCGGGAAACTTCTCTTCCGCTGCCTGCCCGGGCCTGCTTTCGGCACCTGCTCCGCTTCCGGGAGCTGGGCCTCTGTGTCTGTGCTCGTGGGGGACAGGTCAGGCACGCCCCCTCGCTCGTAGGCCTCCGAGGAGCTGTGTGACCTCCGGGGCCCTGGCCCACGCTTGCTCTTTAGAGCTTGGAATTTGGGCCAGGAGAGCCGCTCCCTCTGGGGCTCCCTGCCTCTGCCCTCTCTGGGCTTGGAGATGAGCCTCTCCCGGTCTCCATCCTCCTGCAGCGTCTTCGTGGGGGTCTCCGTGCACCTGTCGGCGATATCCTGGTCCTGAAACAGGGAGAGAGAACCTTTTGGCCCCCCGTACAGGGAGTCGGAGGCAGGGGCTCCGGGGACGGGAGGGGGCAGTGGGGGTCCCATCCCAGCCTCAGCCTGGGCACCAGGAGCCCAGCCGGGGCCCAGCTTTGCCGGCCATGCAAACTCACCTGCTCCTTGCTGCCCCTTGAGCCACACTGAGCGCTGCCGGAAGCTCCCTGCTCGTCCTCCCGGGCAGGAAGTTTCCGTCTGATTGTGAACTGAACCTTGTAAGGCTCTGAGTACTGAAGGATTTTGAGAGCATCTTCGTATTTAATGTCGTCAAAGAATATGGTTGTGCTGAGCAGCTGATCCCCTGGACAAAGACAGAGCGGTCCCCGCACCTTAGTGTCCCGGACCTCGTCGGGCCTCACGGGAGGGGTCCGCAGGGGTGCGTGACCGAGAGGGCGACCCCGCTCGGGCTGCCCGGCCCCTTCCTTCTCCTGAGCCCCGGGTGGGAAGGAGCCCCCATTTCCAAGCAGAAAACCTGTCAGAGCGAGTGGCCCCAGCCTGGACACAGCTAAGCAGTCTCTAGGGGCTCACCCGAGTCCACTGTGGCCTGTCCCCCTCCAGGCCCCCCCAACCTGATGGCACCACGGGGACACGGGGATGGGGCCATGGCACCTTCTCTCAGGCTGAAGAGCTTGGCAGCTGAGGACTCCTTCAGCACTTGCTTGACGAAGATCCCCTGGTCCCCGCCGCCTGTCACCATGTAGCCACTGGCTCCGGCCTCCACCTTGGTCCTCAGTGTCCCCCCCGTCGCCTCCTGTGTGGACTAGGGCAGAAGCACATCGGGCCTCAGTGAGCATACGCCTCTCCCACCGTGGGCGTGGGTGCTGGGAGGCTGCCTCCCCTGAGGCCGGGAACCCCAGAGTCCTCCCGTCATTGGGCAGCTGAGCCCGGGCACGGGGTCCAGGCTCTGGGGGAAGCCAGCTGCAGCCGTCTCCGTTGGGAGCAGCCTCCCTCGTCCCCGTCCCCACCTGCCAGGACTCAGGAGCAGCGTGGCCCCGGCCATCTGGGCCCAGCGGGGCTTGGCAAGCAGAGGGGAGAGCCTTCTGTTTGCACGTGGCCAAAGCGATCCTGTGTCAGCTCCCGGTTCACCACCACGCCCACTCCAAGCACCACAAGGAGTGCAAGGTAGCTGGTGCTCAGGCCAAGGAGGGTCATAAATGCCGAGGAAAATACCGGAAACATCAGGGCCAGCCTGGCCTCGGACACGACAGTGCCTCTGGGTCTGGGAGAGCGTTAGAATTGCTGGGGCGCCAATGACAGCAGGCAGCGCACGCTCCTGGCTGGGAGCCTACAGAACCCAGCCCCTCCCGTGGCCTTGGATGCAGCAGGCAGCAGCCGTACCCACTGTACAGCTGAGAACACTGAGGTCCGTGCACCCGGGTCCATCTGGTCAGCAGTCTGGGCCCTTCACTATGAGAGTAGAGGGGGAGGCCAGGACCAGTGTTCTGGAGCCCCTACCCACCCCCGGGCCTGATGAGGGAGGCGGCACGCCCTTCCCCAGGGCACGGGGGCACGCTGCCGGCTTTCCGGCTCCTCGCCTTCTTGCTCTGGTCCTGGCTTCCCCCGCTGGAGCCCGTGTGGATGGGCCACTCCCCGCCACTTCAGCTCCCAGCACACCCACCTCCAGACGGCTCATCCTGGAAAGCGTCTGAGAGTCCCCCGAATCCCGCTTCCACCAGGACCTCCGCCTCCTTGGCGTGTCTTCCTGCAGCAACGACAGACAGCGGGTCACCAACCTGCCCCAGCCCAGGGGACGGGAGGGACTCGGGGAGGCCCCAGCTCAGCGGCTACATCCCCCAGAGTGCGCTGTGTGCAGGCGGAGCTGAGCTCCTCCAGGGGGAAGGTGACCCTGGGCCTTGGTGATTCCCACAGGGTCCAGCCCCCGTGTCCGCAAGTAGAGGGGGCAAAAAAGAGACAGTACAAGAATGAGGCCTTTGGGATTTCCCTGGCGGTCCAGTGGTTAGGACTCCGTGCTTCCACTGCAGCGGGCACGGGTTCCAGCCCCGGTCAGGGAACTAAGATCCCACATGCCGCGCAGCACGGCCGAAAGAAGTAAGTACGTAAACAATTCTGAAAAAAGAATAAGGCCTTTAGTAGACACGCCTGGTCCACGCCTTCCCCCAGGTGTCTCCAGAGGTGGCCGCGGGACCCTGTCTGTGGCTCCTCGTCAGAGAGGGCACGTGTGTGCACACATCCTGTGCCCCGTCGCACACACAGGAGCACGGGGTCTGTTCCCCACGCACACACACGTGTGCCATCTCAAGTGTGTCCCGGCCAGCTGATGGAAGGGCTCCAGTGAAGGACCAAGGAGCCAGAGAAGACAGCCGAGTGGACACCGCTGTGGCAGGGCAGTGTGGCTGCAAGGTGCGTGCGTGAGTTGCCCGCACAGGGGGATGCGGGAGGCGTGGTCACCTGTGGCCGCACACCTGAGCCTTTCCTAAGCCTGTGGGTGTCTGCAGAGCAGGCTCACCGGGAGTCCGAAGCTGGCACCGTCAGTCACGTACTCGTAGACAGGCGAGGACCCTTGTGGCCGGGGCCGGATGATCGCGTCCACAGACCCTTCAGTCACCTGGCAGGAGGAGAGAATCAGTTCACCCTCAGCCACTCGGGCTCTGCTCAAGTCCAGGAAAGGAGGGGGGTGGGGGCTACGAGTGAGGCACACATCCTCCCTGGACCTCACTTACAGAGTGGTCCTCCTCGGTTTCTGCATCTGGCTGTTCAGGCTGCAACTGCCGGCCAGACACTGCGAAGGGAAAGCATGAGTCAGTGGAGCCTTGCAGGTGGGCAGAGCAGAGGGTAGAGCTGGGGGTAGGGGCCCAGGAGAGGCTGTATACCACAGAGGTGGTGTAGCCCTGGACCCTGGGTCTGGGAGCACATGCAGGGGTCGGGGGAGGACGCACAGCCACTGAGCCGGGGAGGTTGTGAGATCAGGTGTGATGGCAGTGAGCCAGGATGGGGGTGGGGGGGCGGGGCTGGGGGCTGGGGGTGGGGCTGGGGGGCGGGCTCTGACAAAGCAGATGACTTCACAGATTTAGTCAAAGAAAGTTACTAAACAAACACACAAATAAAACAATAACTACAACCCTGACAGGGAGTCAGAATCCAGAGTTACCATAATATATAAACTATAATGTCCAGCATTCAACAGAAAACTACATGACATGCAAAGAAACAAGAAAGTACGATCCGCACTGAGGAACAGAGCAGTTAATGGAAACAATCTTTGAATGTCCACAGCTGTTGGATTTGGCACAGACTCCAAAGCAACATTCATAAATTTATTCAAAAAAGTGAAGGAGACCATGTTTAAAGAATTAATGAAAAATATGATGACAATGGCCCAATGAAGAAAGAATGTCATAAAGAAACAGAAATTATATTAAGAAAAAAAAAGCCAAATGGAAACTCTGAAGTTGAAAGTTTACTAGAGGGACTCAATAGCAGGGCTGAGATGCCAGTGGAAGGAAACAAAAAACTTGTAGATTAGGGGAATTCCCTGGTGGTCCAGTGGTTAGGACTCGGCACCTTCACTGCCAGGGTGCAGGTTCAATCCCTGGCTGGGGAACTAAGATCCCTCAAGACACACAGTGCGGCCAGAAAAAAAAAAAGACCAAACAAAACAAACAAAAAACTTGTACATTGATAGAAATTAACCAATTTGAAGAACAAGGGGAAAAGGATTGAAGGAAAATGAATAGAGCCTGAGAGATCTGTGAGATGACATTAAGAACACCAATATACGTGTAATTGAAGACTCAGAAGGAAATGAGAGAGGGAGGCAGAAAAACTGTTTGAAAGGATAATGGCTAAAAACAATCTATAAATCTCAGAAGCTCAACAAACCCCAGTAGGATAAACACAAAGGGATCCAGACCTAGACAATCACATCAAAATGTTCAAGGGAAAGAGAAATAAAATTGGGAGGGGGGGTACGTGGGCCTCTCACTGTTGTGGCCAGGCTCTGGACGCACAGGCTCAGTGGCCATGGCTCACGGGCCCAGCCGCTCCGCAGCATGTGGGATCTTCCCGGACCAGGGCACGAACCTGTATCCCCTGCATCGGAAGGCGGACTGTCAACCACTGCGCCACCAGGGAAGCCCAAAAGAGAAAATTTTGAAAGCAACAAGAGAGAAGTGGCCTATCACATTTAATAGTACAGCAATACAATTACTAGTCGACACCACGGAAGCTAGAAAAAAGTGGAACAATATTTTCAAATTGCTGAAAGAAAGTTAACCATGAATTCTATATCTAGCGAACTGTCCTTCAAAAATAAAGGCAAAATAGGGTCTTCCCTGGTGGCACAGTGGTTAAGAATCCGCCTGCCAATGCAGGGGACACGGGTTCAAGCCCTGGTCCAGAAAGATCCCATATGCCACGGAGCAACTAAGCCCCATGTGCCACAATTACCGAGCCTGCGCTCTAGAGCCCACGTGCCACAACTACTGAAGCCCGTGCGCCTAGAGCACGTGCTCCACAACAAGAGAAGCCACCGCAATGAGAAGCCCATGCACTGCAATGAAGAGAGTAGCCCGGGCTTCCCTGGTGGCGCAGTGGTTGAGAGTCTGCCTGCTGATGCAGGGGACATGGGTTTGTGCCCCGGTCCGGGAAGATCCCACATGCCGTGGAGCAGCTGGGCCCGTGAGCCATGGCCACTGAGCCTGCGCGTCCGGCGCCTGTGCTCCGCAACGAGAGAGGCCACAACAGTGAGAGGCCCGCGTACCGCAAAAAAAAAAAGAGTAGCCCCCGCTCGCCGCAACTAGAGAAAGCCCATGTGCAGCAATGAAGACCCAATGCAGCCAAAAATAAATAAATAAAATAAATAAATTTATTTTTTTTAAAGATGAAAAAGATGTGTAGCTAATAACCCAATAGTGGAAATAAAATGCAATAATAAATAATAATAATAATAAAATGTGTATAAAAATACACATTGTTTTTATACATATATAATGTATATAAATAATTTACATTAATATATAATCTAATGTATAATTATATATAACATATACATCTATATTAGTTTATAAATACAAAATTTATATTTATATATGTAATGTATGTTATTAAGTAATTACATTATATATAATGTATGTTATTAAGTATATATATGTAATGTATGTTATTAAGTAATTATATACCTGTGTATATATTTAATTAATTCTAAAACAAGATAAGGAACCAGGGAAAGAGGAGCAAAGGATGGATGGAATAAAATAGAAAGCAATTAGCAAGATGGCAGGATCGAAACCAGCCATTTTGACAATACATTAAATATAAAAGGACTTAACATTCCAATCAAAAAGGTAGAGATTATCAGATTAAATTTAAAAAGCAAGACCTGACTACATGCTATCTAGGAGAAATGGACTATAAATATAAAGAAGTTAAAAGAAAAGGAAAGAAAAAATATGTACAGTGCAATAACTAATCACTTCATAATAATAAAGGGCACAATTCATTAAAAAAATAATAACAAACCTAAGTGTATATACCTAATAACAGAGGCTAAAAACACTGAAGTGAAAGCTGGCAAAAATGAAAGGACAAAAAAGACAAATCCACAATTACAATAGAGATTGTAACATTCCTCTCAGTTATTGATTACGATAACCTTACAAAACAGAATAGGTAAGAACACTGATCCACCCATCAACCAATGAGACCACAGCGGAGATCACTCCTCCTGACAAGAGTACAGTACACATTTGTCTTAAGTACACATGGGACATTCACCAAGATAGATCATATGCTGACTCATTTAAATGTCTCAGTAAATTTAAAATAATTAAGACCATTTCAGATCAACTAGGTATTTTCTCTGACTCTCAACGGAATCAAGACAGTACAGTATAACCACAAATATCAGTGAAAACGGATAGAAAATCCAGAATAGTCCCACACTTTGTAAGATCAATTAATTTTTGACAAAGCAGCCAAATTATTTCAATAGAAAAATAATAGTCTTTTCAACAATGGTGCTGGGACAAGTGGATATTTATTGGGGGGAAAAAACCCTAGACCCTTACAACATAGTACATGTAAAAATTAACTCAAAATGAATCATAGAGCTAAATGTAAAACTTACAACTATAAAACTTCTAGAAGAAAACAGAGGAGAAATTCTTCACCACCTTGGGGGAGGCAGTGTTTTCTTAGGCAGGATACAAAAGGTGTGAATCATAAAAGAAAATCTGATCAATCATATTTCATCATAATTAAATACTTCTAGTCTTGAAAGACATTCTTTAGAAAATGAAAAGGCGATTCAATGTATCTGACAAAAAAACTTGCATCCAGAAGAATTCTGCAAATCAATAGAAAAAGACCAAAGAAAACGACCTCAATTAAAAGTGGGCAAACGATTTAAACAGACACTTCACAAAAGATGTACCAGTAAGCACGGAAAAGATGGTCAACTTCTTTAGTCGTCAGGGAAATGCAAATTATTAATAAAACCAATGGCACAAAACAAAGGTCCCGGAACCAGACTCAAGATATAAGGCTGTGGGAAAGTAATGATCTTTTCAGTCAGCAGTGTGGGGTCCCCTGGAAATTCACAAGGAATAATATTGATCTCGACCCCTAGGTCAGCCCCAGGAAGTATTAATTTCATGTGGATTGCAGATCCAAAGTTTAACGATCCAGTTTCCAGAAGATAAACAGAAGTGACACTGGAGATAGGGAAACAATTCTTAACCAGGACACAGACAGCACTAGTCCTAAAGCAAACAACTGATTGTTAAAATTATTAAATTAGGGACTTCCCTGGTGGCATATTGGTTAAGAATCCAACGCAGGGAACACGGGTTCAACCCCTGGTCGGGAAGTAAGATCCCACATGATGTGCAGCACGGCCAAAAAACCCAGTAGAACGAAAGAAACTTGGGAGTCTCTGTCCAATGAACTGCGTCCACAGACAGTGTGGGTGAATTTCACAAACTTAGTGCTGCAATAAAGCTAGACATAAAGAGCTCAAACAGAACCGGCTGCACGCAGTTCGCAGGTGCACTGGTGTTGGAAGTCCTTTGGGAGCGGGCAGACCAGCGGGGAAAAGGCCTCTGGTGGGGGTTAGGGGTACTCTTACTCCAGCGTGTCCACTTTGGGAAAATGCATCCAGCTACACACATATGATTTGTACCTTTCCCCCAAAATGTTTAAATTCTACATAAAATTGAAATGAGGAAATTATCAACTTTATGCCAATAGATCTGAAAATGTAGAGGAATTGGATATATTCCTACAGAAACAACGCTGCGAGCACCACACAAGGAGAGACAGGCTACGTAAATAGTCCTGTGATGATTCAACAACCAAAGCCCTTCATTAAACCCGGTCCACAAGCAACTCGGGGTCCAGCGCCCCCGGAATTGTACTCGGCGTTCCAGGAGGAGCAGCCCAGGATCTCACACTAGGTGTGGCCCTGGGCTTAGCCACACCCTCGGTGGCTGTGACCGCACTGCTGGTGAGGAGGGGACATGCGTGCCCACTCCCAACCCACCGCAGCCAGCAGGGCTCAGAGCCGGGAGGGAATCCCTGTCCCACAGGCCGGGCAGCCGGCATGGGCACCCGGCACGTCCTTGTCCCCATGGAACACACAGGGGAAGCCCAGTCCTGGCAGGAGTGAGGGTTCGGCTGCTACTCTCTGGCCAATTTACTGTGTGACCCTGAGCAAGTCTGTGCCTGCTCTGAGCCTTGATTTCCCCATGGATGTCAGAGGGCTACGCTGCCCACCCAGAAGCCCAGAGGGATCGCGGGGAGTTGGGGTGGGGGCACGGAGAGGAGGTTGTGGAGCAGGCGGAGGGGTGGGGGGAGAGCGAGTCCCAGGAGCGGTGGAGATCAGAGCCTGTTCCCCACCGAGTCCGCTGCCCTGCGCGGAAGCCAAGGGCAGGGGCAGCTCACCCCACTCTCTCCGGCCGCAGTTTCCCTTCCAGTTCCGCCGGGACCCTCACCCCCAGCCCCAAAGTGGGCGCGCTGTGGGTGAGCAACGAGGAATCTGAGGCTGGGGGAGGGGAAGCCAGTGGCCTGAGGTGGCTCAGCCCGCGGGGCGGCGCGGGGACTAGACGCGGCGGGCGGAGCCCAGGGTGGCCGCGCTCCCACCCCGGCCACCCCGGGACCGGTCGTCGCGGGGCTGCCTCTCCCGCCCTGTGCCCGGCTCGGGGCGTCGGAGCGTCCCTGCCGGCCTGGGCTCGGGGCTGGGGCAGCCGGCAGAGGGGCGGGGAGGTCTGCGGAGCTGCGCGGACGCGCCCAGAAAGGCAGCCCGGCCTCCCCTGGGCCCCTAGCCTTCTCTGAGTCACAGCAGAGCAAGGCCCGGACCGATCTCCGCGCGGGGCAGGCACGCGAGTCCCTGGGGGCGAGGGCGGCGGCCCGCCCAGACCTGGGAAGGCTCTGGACCGCGGCTGCTGGAGGAGGGGACCCCGAGCGGGTGTGCGGTCGGGCCAGCCAGCGGGGCCTTGGGCTGGGCGCTGTGTGCCGGGGGGATGCGGTGGAAGGCCCCGAATTCGGGCGGGGACGCCCGGGCCCTGAGAAGCCGTACCCCCAGATCCGCTCCAGGGCAGGGGTGAGGAAAGGCGTTAACAGCCGGGAACCTGGGAGCAGGGGAGGCTCAGCCAGCCCTGCTCCAGCTGGACCACCACCCCGGCCTCTGGGCCCCCACCCGGCCCAGTCCTACCCTTCCAGCACCCCCCTCGGGTGCAACAGCCCTACATCCAAGGTAGGAAGAAAAAGCGGAGTTCAGGGAGGTGGGGACAGGCCTCTCCCAAGGTCAGACCACTGGGAAGATGCCCGGCTGTGGTTTTAAGCTCCGGGTCCTTCTGCACCCTTAGGGCAGAACCCCAGGCTGGCTGGAGCCTGGCCCAGAGATGCACAAACAGAAAGGAGGAAATCCTGCCTGCCACAGGGCAAGGCCGCCAGCAGCCCTGCCAGCCTCACACAAGCCCCGGAGAGGGGACAGGAGGCACTCAAGTACCCCCCGGAGTACTGTCCTGCTGGTCCCCGTGTCCTGAGCGCCTCACCCCCGGAGTGCATGGGAGGTGTCCCAGCAGCCTGCCTGGCCTGGCCCTGGCCCCCCGATAGCCCAGACCCGGCAGTCGCCTCGAGTAATGACTAATAAAACGAGGTCACCAAGGCCCCACTTTACAGAGAAGGATGTGGAGGTGCCATGCTGAGCCAGGCCCGGCAGGTCCTGCTGCCGGCACCCGGTACTTCGCCAGATGCCCCCCCCCTCCTCGAGGCTCCAGGCCCTGCTGTGGCCCCAGCACCCTGGCTGGGCTACGTGTCCATCCAGCCCTTCACCCTAACTCTTCCGTGGCCTCAAACACTACCTACCGGGGGACTTGGGTGGGGGTGGGGGTTGGCACCACGTCAGCTGCAAAGCTTCACTCCCGGGAACTGTAATATTCTGGGGTGGGACCTCCAGGAAGTGGGTCTTCGGAGGTTGGCAGAGCCGAGGAGGTGTGCAACGCTGGCTGAGGGGGACCAGCTGGAGGGGGAGGCAGAAAGGGGGCGTTGGCCTGGATGGCTTCCCCATACTTACCTTGCCCTCTGGGGCTCGGACTGAGTTGAGGCCTCTCCCGCCAGCCGCCAGCCAAGAGGGGCTTCTTAGGGGGCCCAGAGCAGGGCCATTCGTGGGTGTGGCGGTTTTGCTTAAACAGAACCCAAGTTTGCATCCAAACTGGCCGCTGCCAGGGCCCAGCTCCAGCCTCCAAGTGGGGCCGGGTGTGGGCGCAAGTTGGTGTGTCACGAGGGCAGCGGTGGGACTGGGGGGCCTGTGAGAGCGGTGGGGGGGGGAGCTGCGAACAAGGGGGCCCTAGATAGTGGCCTGCGCGTCCAGCCTTGGGTGCACGCGCGCGTGTTTACGAGCACGAGGGTGTCTGCTCACGGGGTGTTCGTGCCTGTGCTGGGTGTGTGTGCACAGCCTCAGCTGAGGCCCCCGCAGGTCCAGGGAGCCGAGGGAGTGGGAGCCCCGGATGTAGGCTCCCTCCTCGGGGGGGATGCTGCCCTCGGGCTCCGAGCCCGGTGCCCACAGGGGCCTCACCCCATCCTGGAACCCCACGAGGAAAGTGCCGAGCTCAGCTGACTCGTCACGAGACGGTCAGACTTTCTGAAGCAACACCCACGGGCAGCCGAGGGCCCGCCCCGCCTCCCCAGCATTTCTCAAGATAAGCCTGCCGCACAGGGAGGCACCCCGGGCTCCTGCTCTGGCTCCAAGGCTTCGGAAAGGCCCGGGAACCAGCCTCGGCCCGCCCGGGCCTGGGGACCAGGACTCCTCACCCACCCCGCAGCCACTGCCACTGCAGCCCCAGCTGCAACCAGGAGGTTTTCCCAGCGCCCTCTCCGGCCTGTCAGTCTGCCTGGCCCACCAATATCGGCAGCCTCCGCGGTCTGCGCTGCTGCCGCCTGGGCCCCAGACCTTCGGAGCTGAGCTCCAGAGCACTCTCTCCCCCCACCTCTGTCCTTTCCACATGCAGTTTCCTCCACCATCTCACGGTCCAGCTTGGCCACCCTGTCATCACCTCTGGCCACTGCCTGGTCCCTGGTCCCTAGAACAGTCTCACAAACGTTCAGAGCCCGGCACCCAGTAGGTGCATGCTAGTGCTGGGCATAGGTGGGCAGAGGAAGGGAAGGTGAGTCCCGCCCAGCCTGAGGGTGCAGCGGGGCCTCGAGGGCTGGGAGGGGCAGCAGGTGGGCCCGGAGCTTCTCCTCCTGCACCTGGAGACACTGAGACCTGCAGCAGGCACGCCAGTCCACCACCTCCATGGGCCCGGCAGCCCAAAGGAGCGTCCCCACCTCCTGTCCACTCCAACAGGACCAGCGGGCCCGAGTCTCTTTCTCTCTGGGCTGAAAGGCCAGCACCTAGATGCCCAGCACAGTGTGACCCTGTGACAGGGCGGCCCACCACCACGGGCCCCCACCGCCCACCTGGCACCCGCAGGTAAGCGTGTCTGAAGCGCCCTCCCACCACCCCCCAGGGTTCCCAGTGCACCAAACGGCCATCTTCTGAGGACCCCCTGCAGGCCACACAGTCCAGCTTCGGGGATCTGCCTGTCCTGGACTGAAATGGCCATGCTGGTGCCCTTGGGCACCCTCCAACATCGGCTGGAGCTGAAGCAGGGCAGTCAGGGAGATGCCCGGCCCAGCTATGCCACCCCCCAACCTCCACCTGCTGGGTGGTGAGGTGATCAGGTGCCCCAGGGCTAAACCCAGGAAGAAGGCAGGGGACACGGGGCACAGGGTGGGTACGGAAGACAGCGCAGCCCTTTACCAAGCCCGACGTCCTCCCAACTTGCCCCGAGGTGAAGACCCTAGGTTTGCAGCTCCCCTCTGGCCGTACTCCCTACTCCTCCCCTCCACGGCCCCGCCCTCCACGGCCCCGCCCACAGCCCCCCGTCTCTGCGGGGCCCAGAGCCTGCCAAGCACCCTCCGCCTACCAGAGGGACTGGGCGGGTCCCCTTACAGGCCCCCACAGCTTGGCCAGGCCCCGCCCCTCCCCCAGGCCGAACAGCTGCCTGGGGGAGGAGACACCGCCCAGCTCGGGGTGCGTGAGTCACTGCCACGGCCCCGGTCCAGTCCAGTCCAGCTGTGTGCACAGACTCAGATGTCACACAGGACCATCCCGGCAGGCTGTGCATGAGCCTGGGACAGAGGCTGAGGGCTGTGGGGCTGGGGGTGCAGGGGAGGGATGTGGAGGCATAGCCCAAGGCGGGGAGGGAGGCCCTTCCAGGAGGGACCCAGGATGGGCGCAGGCTACTGCCCCATCTGGAACCTCAGTGCTGCACGGCCCCTCAGGCTCTGCTGAGGCCACTGCCCAGGGCACAGCCAGCCCCTTCCACAACCAAGGCCACAAAGGCCAGAGCAGGGCCAGACCAAGCCCACCCATGGCCTTGGCCACTGCCCCCCTGCCCATGCCCCTCGAGGGCAGCCTGACGCCGGCCACCCTCTAGCCCTCTCAGCCAAGACCCACCTCTCAAAGTTCCAGGGCCTCTGATGAGCTGCGTGCAGTGGGTCCCCGGAACCAGCAGTTTTAACCACCCCCTGCCCAGTCGCTGGATCTAAGCGGCAGCTGAGGAACACGTCCCGAAGACCCCGCCCAGCGCCCCCGCTCCCCAGACCCCGCCTGCCTGGCCTGCCCCCTCCTGTCACCTCACCCTTCTGCCCCCAGGACTCCCAGCCCCTGCCCTGGGGGAACCCCTGAGTGGGCTGGGAGAACGCGGATTCTGGCTCCAAGGCCCCTCCCAGCTCCAGGACCCCGGGCTGGCCTATCTGCAGATCTGCTGCTGCTGGGGGCTGCCCCGCCCTGTGCCTCAGGGCCCCGTGGGGTGGGGTCCGGCTGGCTGCAGGCACCTGCATCCCACGAGCAGGTCGGAGCAGGTCGGAGCAGGCCGGCACAGCTGAGGGGCCCAGGCTGGGGTTCAAGGGCGGCAATGGGTCAGTCTGAACCTGCATCTACACCCCCACCAGACACACCAGGCCTGCAACGGTGGCCACAGAGCTGAGGGCTCCTTGCACACCTGAGGGCACCAGGCACCGAAAGCAGCTGCCGGGAGGCCGGGGCCCCAGCAGGACAGGGGAAACCTGTGAGCGGCCTGAGGTGGGGTGACAGCAGGGGAAGGCCCCTGGCTGCAAAGAGGGCTCCCGGGTAGGCAGAGGGCTCCACCAGCTCGAGGCAGCCGGCACTGCTGGGAAAACTGGGTGAGGAAAAGCACCCAGGGCCCTCCCGGCCTGTCCCCCCTGAAAACCTAACAGTCATAAAACTAGTCACACTGAGACAGGAAAACCGGCCAGGCCTGCTGGCCAGTGACCTCACCTACTCCACCACCCACAGTTCTCACCTGGGAGTTTCTTGTTTACTGCTGGACACCCCACCAGACTGTTACCGACACCCCCAAACCCCCCGCCCCCACCCCCGGGCAGGGCCGGGCCGGCTGACTCAACTGGGAGACGCTGGCACGGAGCAGGCTCACCCCACCTCGTCCCCTCCAGAGCCTGGGCGCTCCGTCCCCATCAAGCCGTCCCCCGTCCTCCTGAACCCTACCACCTCCCCCGCGGCCACCCACTGGGCCCTGGACCATTGTGACCCCCCGCCCACTGGCTGGAGGAGGCCTCAGCCACACTCTCCCCGACACCCCGTGCTCTGACGCCACCCCCACGAGCCCTCTCCAGACTCCAACACCCGCCCCGCCCCGGCGCAGACCCGCCCCTCCCCGGCGGAGACCCGCCCCTCCCCGGCGGAGACCCGCCCCTCCCCGGCGGAGACCCGCCCCTGCGCAGACCCTGGACTCGCTCCCTCAGGAGGCCAGCGCCAGCATCCCTTGCAGTGCTGTGCGCGGGCAGCTCCAGGGCGATGGGAAGTGGCTGGGAAGGGAAGGGGTGCTGGCACGGGGCTCTGGGTCGGGACCACTGTGATCCGGTAGCGGCGAGAGTCAGGGGCCACTCCTCACCCCACCCCTGGGCTGGCGTCAGTCCCGCAGGGGTGTACCTGGCTCCCCGGCAGGTAAGGGCTCTGCGTGAGGAGGCCGTGTCCACCCACCTTGGCTCCCGGGGACCCCACCTGCCGGTCCCCTGGCTCCAGGCAGATGCTGGGCCGGCTGAAGGGACGCTGGCCAGGGCAGCTGCTGAGCTGCCACACCTCCAGGCCTGGATGCACGCTGTCCAGCACGTGTCCGCCGACCCCCACTGCACAGGCAGCCGCAGCTCAGAGCCTCCTGGACTCCGGGCCCCTCCTTGGGGTCACTGTGGGAAAGGGCGGGCGGGGCCAGGGGCAGCTGATAGTGAGTCAGCTGGCGAGGAGGTCGGGCAAGCGTGGCATTCTCAGGGGGTGTGTCGCGGAGGAGCCACAGGTGCTTCTGCCACCCAGGAGCAAGGCCTGCCGTGGCGGGGGTGCGGGGGGAGCCGCCTGGAGGGGTCCTGCGGTCAGGTTCCTGGTGGGAGGCCATCCTCTTCCCGCCTGGAAGGGTCTGGCGGCTCCTGGGAAACAAAGGCATCAGCCAGGGTCGGGGGAGGTGTAGGAGGGGCGGGGCACTCAGAGCACCAGCCCGCGGTCTGACCCCCACCCTGGGGTGGGCAGCCAGCCGGAGGCTTGAGCCCCGAACAAAGTAGCCTTGACCTGGCCCAGCGGGGCCTCACCTCCGGGGCCTCCAGCCCACGCCGACACCGGCACCTGGGTGGACCCTCCAGGGGACAACAGGGCTGAGCGAGCCTGTCCCCCCACTGTTGTGACAGGGAGGCCCAAATAAGGACCCCACCGCAGGTGTCCTGGCCCGCTCCTTTCTGAGCCTCGGCCATCCTCTCGGCAGTGGACACCCACATCCGGTGCTGTGTCCGGGCGGGGAGCCCACCTCGGACCTTCCCGGGACTCCTGGCGGTTCAAGCCGCTAAGAAGGTGGAAAGCCCGCCTCTGCTGGCGGCTGGGAGCCACAGCTCCGCCTACCGCTCCATCAGCAGCCCTGGGCGCGAGGCGCTGGCGAGCCTCTGCCACCCGGCTCTCTGGGGAGGGGCCCCACGCCGGCCCTCGCCCTCAGGTACACACACCGGGTCCTCCGGCTCCCCGCAGGGCAGGAACCAGGCAAGAAGTGGGCACGGTGGGACGCCATCTCCCACCCCGCCCCAGCCCCTCAGGCCTCCTGGGCCCAGCTCCATCTTTCCGTTTTAGAAAGTGCTTCTGACTATTAAATATTTATCCCAGCGAGGTGGACCTTTAGCTCCCAGCTGCCTGTGCCTCCAAAAGAAGAAAAACAAAGGGAAACCTGGAGGAAGAGGCAGGGCGGGCAGGCAGGGCCTAGAGATGTCCCTGAAGGCACCCGGTGTGACCAGACCCCGGCCAAAAGGGGCAGCTCCCCTTAGAATGGGGAGGGGGTTCAGGGGAGTGTGGCCAGCTCTCGTGTGTGGCCAGCTGAGGCTCCCCGTCCACCCTCCCCGCTCTCAGCCTCAGCTCCTCCGATGCCCCCTCCTCCGCCCTACTGGGCCTTATCCCTTCCCATGGGACCTGCCCTGAAACCCTCTGAGGCTCCCGGGTGCCCTTGGAACATAGCCCTCCCTCCTAACAGCATGGTCCTTACCCCTCTCTACCCTTAACCCCCACCCCCACCCCCAGACCCACCCTATTAAGCTACTTGCTGCTCCCCAGTCAACATTCTCTCCAGGCCTCTTGCACACGATGCCACATCAGGCAGCCCTTCCTCCTGGAAGCCCTCCCTGACCTCCCTGGTCACCAAGGTGGCACTGATGGCAGCAGCCCTACCTGTCTCGCCTTTGATGAATGAACGCTGGTGAATCCCTGCTCCCCAATTTGTGGACATCTAAGGCGCAGGGCCCCTGGGATGCACAGACGGATGGGTGGGTGGACAGGCAACCCCGCTTCGCATTAGCCCTAAGCGTAGGGTCTGCCTCCTCCTGCCCCTGTCCAGGCAGAGGGCCAAGCTGGGGAAATCTGGGCCTTTCACCCCTGAAATGGGCAGTGGGGGCCCCGAGATGGTCCATGCCCCACCCCACCTCCCTGGGGTTCTCCTCGCTGGCACCTCCACTTCCCCATTCCCAGGAAAAGCAGCCCCAGGCTGAACCTGAAACACAGCCTTTCAGCAAAGGCAGTCACAAGAGAAGATACAGAGAGGGCCGGAGTTTGAAGGAGAGCAATCGAGGGGGCTTCCTGGAAGAGGCAGTTCCTGGCTGGGCCCAGGATGGAAGAGACTGGCCAGAGGGAGAGAAGGCCGTGCCTTCACAAGGGCAAGGCCATGATGAGCCCCAGGTGGAGTGGGCGCACAGGGGGAGGCAGGTGGTTTGGGGCACTGAACCCTCCTATCCACTCCTGGGCCCCACCCCGCTTCCCGAGGCTGGAGCTAGGCTATCCAGAGTGTTTCTCCACAAAGAGAAGAAGTGGGGGTGTTGTCAGGAACACATATGCTATCTCCAGCGGTGGCTTTCAGAATCGTCCTCATTAAAGTGTCAGGAGGGTCGGTACGCCTACCCAGGATGGCCTCTGAGGCCTCCTTCTCCGTGCCTGCCCCTGTGGGCCCCCTTCCTGGTGGGGCAGGGCAGCATCAGAGCGTGTGGCATGGCTGCTCTGGCCCCTGTGGAGGCCAGAGAGGCTCCACTTTGGTTCGGGGCTCTGCCTCACTGCTCTGAAACTCAGCTGCCTAGGACCCCGCTCTGCCTCAGGAAGGAACCAGCTGCCCCTGGGATAGGAAGGGAGGGCCCATTCCAGGTGGAGTGGGTGGTGCCTGCATGAAGGCGGTGCGCCCGGGCGGAGCTCCCTTCCCCCGCGGGAACGGGGGAGGTCGCCTGGGAAGGCAGCAGCGGGGTGGGGGTGAGCGGGTGCTGCCCAGACTGGCCAGGCACAGGGAGGCTAGGCGGATCCTGCGCTGGTGGGTTCCCAGTACAGCCACCAGGGGGCAGCGTCCGAGTGCAGACTGGACCAGACATGGCTCCCTCCCCGCCGGCCCCTGTCTGGGGAACCGACAGGATGTGGGAGGGGTCTTCAGAGGACCTGGAGGGGCTGGTCCAGGAGGGCAGGTGTGGGCTGGGCAGAAAGACGAGGGACAGGGAGCGCCTGCCCACCTCTGGCCTGCTAGGAGGGAATTGCAGCTGGAAAATGCCTCTGAATCCCCATGGCTCTTTATTAGGAATGCATGTTCCCTGGCCTCCTCAGAAGGATGGGGGCCTGGGAATCTGCATGTTGGACACAACCCCCCAGGGCCAGGTCTCCTGCCAATGCCCCATGAAAGCCACTGATCTTGTTCCCTAAGAGGGGATGGTTTTGCAGGCTGGACACAAGGAGGAACTGCCCCAGAGGCCAGAGAACCACACGTCAGAGTAAGAATGAGGGCCTCAGCTGGGAAGGTGCTCCCAGCACAGGCCTCTGCAAGGCAGGAGGGTGGATAAGATGGACCGAGACCCTGCAGCTTGGGAGTCTCCAGGAGGCCGGTGAGTGAGGAGAAGGCCATTGTGGGATGCGAGGCAGAGCAACGGCCCCAAGTCCTTTGGGCCCTGCTCCTGTCCCTGTGACGCGGCAGATTCCCAAGGATGTGGGCCAGGCCCGCCACAGTCAGGAGGAGGGGGCTGGGGACCCATCGTTCTCCCGTTGGCTGTCCAGGGAGAATCGGGGTGCCTTGGGCTCCCACCTGGACAAGGGAGGCCAAAACAGGAGGTCAGCTGGGCTTCAGTGCTAACCTGATGAATGGGCCACAGGAGGGACCATGGGGGCTCCTGCTGCGGCTGAAGGGGAGCCCCACCCCCTCTGCATCAGCAGTGCCATCATCATCGATCTCTGCTTTCCCCAGGGAGTGGGGTTCCGCCTGTGCTAATGCAGTGTGGCCCCAGCCCCCCTTGCCGGCAGCTGGCCAGGTGTCCTAGGTGTGGGCAGGCTGCAGCATTACTGACCTGGGGCTGGAAAGACTGTCCCTGCCCCACCCCACCCTGCCCTCCACGATGCTGAGACACCCAGGCCCTGGAACCAGGCCCAGTGCAGGGACAGACAGATGACAGACAGAGAGAGCACCTGGTTCTCATTCTGCGGCCAGAGGTGCAGAGGGAGGGGTTCTGCCCCATGGGCAACCCCCAACCCTTGCTCAGAACTGGGGGACCCTGTGGCCTGAGCTCTGACCCCACTCAGGCTCCTCACCAAGCCCCAGACCTCAGCCACCACCTAGCCAGTGAGCCAGCACACAGCAGCCACACGCTGGACCCAGCCCGGCCCAGCCTAGCAGTCCTGGACCAAGGCCAACAATCCTAACTCCTGGTCCAGCCAGACTGCTCTCCCCAAAAGCAGATCAGAGGGCAGTCCTGGCGGCAGATTCCCACCGCCTGGTGACCCACGGCAGTCATGCCCCACTTACACGGGCGGCCCTCCCCAGGCGGCTGCCTCTAGGGACAGCGCACGTCCCAGAGGGCTACAGCGGGGGTACAGTTGACAGAGAGGGAGAGACAGACAGGACAGTGAGTGACAGAGAGAGAGGCGAGGAGTGACAGAGTGGTAGAGACGAGTCAGCGACCCAGAGAAACAAAGTGAGCGGCAGGGATGGAGAGGGGTGGGAGGCCGAGGGACAGGGACAGGTAAGAGACGAGACGCAGGAGGAGGGAGGCACAGACCCGAGCAGCCCCCGAGGCGCAAACACGCGCTCAAGACCACAGCCGGTCCCGGAGGCTCCCTCACCCCGGCCGGCGCCGCAGCCCACCCGCACTGCGCGCCCCAGGACCCGCCCGGCGCGCGCCCCGCGCGGAGCCCACCCGCCCCGAGGGGAGCGGGCTGCAGGCGGGGAGGAGGCGCACCGCTGCCGGGGGCTCCGGGCCAGGTGGGCAGCACCGTGTGGAAGCAGTCGCACATCTTGGCGGCCGGGAGGTGCTGGCCGGCGGCAGCCCGTCGCGTCCAGTCGCAGATCCCGGCTCCGCCGCGCGGGCGGCCAGCGGGGCGGACGAGCGCAGCGCTCTGCCTCCGCTGCCCTGCGATGCCGCTGGCTGCAGGCCGCGGACTGCGGGTGGAGCCCGCGCCCCGAACCCCTCCGCCGCCAGGACCCCGCCCCCGCCAGCCCGACCCGAGCCCAGCCACTGCGGAGTGAGCGCGGGCGGTGCCGCCGGCCTCATTCAGCCCATTGGCTGCTGCCCTCCGGGCCCCGCCCCCTAGTGGCCACGCCACGCCCCTGTCCAGCCAGGAACCGGCTTGACCCAGGCCCCGCCCACTAAGGCCCCGCCTCTCAGTCCCGACCCCGCCAACGTCCCACCTCCAGTCCGATCACCGGCACAGGCTCCGCAGCAGGCCCGCCCCGCCACTAGATTGGCCCCGCCCCGCGCCCCAACAGAGTCCTGAGTGTTGACTTTGGACGCCTGCCCGGGGGTGGGGGGCGGTCCCCGGACTCCGCGCCAAGACTCCCGGACTTGACCTGCGCGCCGCAGTCTTGCCTCCCAAGATGTCTTATCCGGAGACAAGACATTTCAGTCACAAGCTGGGGAGCGGGCACCCTGGGCGAGGGTGTAGTGGCAGCAGGAACCCAGGGAGGCCACGGCGTGTGACCTGACCCCACTAGCCCGGCCCTGGGGGCTCCTGGTCTGGAGGTGTGCGCAGCGGGCTAGCATGGTGCCACGGTGCAGGTGGGTGGGGAAGGGTCCTGGAAGGCTCCGGGCGGACGGTCTAAGCTAGGACTTCAGGAGTAGGGAACAGCGTCCTGGACCGAAGCAAAGCAGTAGTGTGTGTGCAGAGGACGGACGGAGTCAGAGAGCCGAAGCTGGTTCACGCCGCTGAAAGTTAGGCTCAGTGGGGTTGGGGGCAGGGGGCAGCAGGGCTGACTACCAGGTGGCGGGGCGGGGGGGGGGGGGAATGTCCCTAGGGGCACAGTGCTGGAGGTCAGGAGCCCCGCAAGAGAGTGGGGGCTGGACCGGGGCAGGGTTGTGATGGGGGAGAAGGGTCCTGGATGTTCCAGAAGCTGGCAGAGGGGACTTGGGAGACCACTGGGGAGGTTTAGGGGCCACCCTGGGCTCCAGCTTGGGTGTCGTGCAGACGTGTGCAACGGGGCACGTCTGGGGGTGTGGGCAGGGAGTGGGGATGCCTGGGAGAGCTCTGTTCCCGAGGAAGTAGGGGGTTACCCGAGGCCCAGCATGGCGTAGACCTGAGGAAGGGCCCCTTGGGGAGTGCGGGTCCTGCTGGGTTGGGGTGAGGAGCCGGGGCCAGCACATTCCTGGGGGCCGCTCTGGAACGGTGCAGGTGGTGCTGGGGCAGATGAAACACACACAACTTTTCCTGGGGCAGAGGGGGGCCGGGCTAAAACAGGAGGACCACACAGACACACAGACTTGACACAGACACAGAAACACACAGACACACAAACACTTGTAGATGAGATGTCACACACTGACACCAATACACAGACACAGGTCTACTTGGATATGTCCTCGTGCACTCAGAGACGGGCACACGCACACGCACACACACACACACACACAAATGCTTGGGAACACGCCCATACACATGCACCCACTCAGCCCCACGTGCCGGGATGTGCACAACAGGATGCAGACACACACAGGTGCACACACAGAGCACGCTACGTATTCCTGGGCTCACTCAGGGATATGCACAGCCGGCAGGGCCCGGTGAGCCTGCCCAGCGGGACAACTCATGCCTGGCAGTTCCATTAGCTGGGCTGCAGCCGGGCGGCCTTCCAGCAGACGGTCAGACGGACACACACATCACTGCCGGGAAGAGGCCCTGGCAGACTCCCATCTCTCGAGCCCATGGCATGACGGGGCACAGCCCTGTCCTTTAGGTGGGGACACTGGGGCTTGGGTCTCACCCCTCCTGCCCTGGTGTCTTCTCTCAGGCCAGGCAGCATTGCCCTGGGGCCCAAGACCCGGCCCTACTCTGTCCGGATGGGAATCAGTTACTTGTGGCCACAGGGAGAGAGCTGTGTGTGTCCCTGGGTGTGTCTGGCGTCTGCTCGGGCCTGTCGGGGGTCTCAGCCTGCCTGTCCTCTGTACGTGTGACTCTGGCCTTGTGGGCCTGGGAACAAGGGGCAGTCAGTGCAGTCAGCACAAACTCTCTGTCCCCCCTGCCCTGTAAGGCGTGTGAACTTGGACAAGTCGTGTGGATCCTGGGCCTCTGTTCAGCTGAAGTGGCCTCACCCTGTGTGACATATGCTGACTGTCCAGCATGGTACACACAGGGCTGTGGTGGCTCCTTTCAGCTCTGAGGGGGAGGATGGAGCCTTGGGTGGGGAGGCCAAGGGGCTGCCCCACCTAAACAGAGGCCAGGAGGAGGGGGTCTCACGTGGCCACCGAGGGAGAGTGGAGGCGGGCACCGCTGGCCCCTCAGGGGACAGTCCCTGGGCAATTGGGTGCTCCCTGGGAATCCTGGCCAGCCAGGGCCTGGGGGAGGCTGAGGCAGGGACCCTCCCTGGGGCCTCTTCTGCCTTTGGGCTTGGTGAGGGTTGGGTGGGCTTACATTTTCCTGCTGGGGTTGAGTTCACTCTGCAGCCAGGGAGTTGACTCAGCACTGGCTCAGGGCCCCAGATTCAGGATAAGGGTAGGCAGGGACCTCACCCCCCCAGCCAAGGGGTTGCCCCTTCCCCTCTCCTGTGTCCCCTGAGGCAGAGGGCTGGCCTCACCCCCTGTGCGCACCCCTGTGTACCACCTGGGGCCCTGTAGGCCCATTTCATCTCTGGAAGGGTGTGGTCCCTCAGGCAGTGTACCCCACAGATGGCGGGCTGCAGCTGTGTAGAGGGAGACTGCCCATGGGTCAGCCCCCAGGCCAGCCAGGCTGGGCCCTGCCTCCTCCTACCAATCCCTCTCCTACCCGTGGGGGCCTTGGAAGCTCGGCCTGGCCCCGGGGTCACAGCGCCTGATGGGGAGAAGGCTGCCCGGGTAGGACCCGCAAGGCCCATCTGTGCCTGACCCCTGCCCTGCCTACCGCCCGGCCGAAGCCTGGCCGGGTGCCTGCCGCAGAGCCCTGCACAGCCAGGAGCTCCTGCCATCACGCCCCGCTCCAGCCCCGTCCTGAGGTCCCCCTCTGGGCACAGACGGTCCGCTGCCGGAGGCCATAGCAGCGGGGCGCGGCTCAGGAATAGCTGCCCATCAAGAAGCATGGAGACGCGGGCTGACTCCCAGCCACCCTCGGCCCACACGGGGCCCCGCACCATTTCTGAGGGTCACCTCTGCGGGGGGCGGCCTGGCGGGGCTGTGAGCGGCCTGCGCTCTCTCCTGCTGGCCCACACCTGCTCAGCCTCCTCCCTAGGACCACCGTGCCAGGGGGGCTGGCGCCACACCCCAGCCCCGGCCCGGCCCGCTCGTCGCGGGTCTCAGACTGGGTGCCCAGGTGCTGGGGCTGGCGGCGCAGTGCACCGCTGGGGACAGGGTGAGGGGCCAGGGTTGCCGGCCGGCCATAGCTCCTCAGGCCCCAGCTCCTCAGCGGAGCCCCAGGCCTGCCCCACCCACCTGGCTGGCTGCTCCCCGGGCCACTCCGGGCAGGCAGGGATGCCCAGAGCATCCATGATTAATGCTTCCTTGCAGCAGCCGCGGCAGCATCAGCAAAAATAGCTCTGCCACTGTCCCTACCCCAGCCCAGCCCAGTCCAGCTGGAGGGGCACACCAGAGTGGTGGGGGCACCCGGGACGTCCTCCACTGCCATCTGCCCTCCCACCCAGGCCTCTGCACAGAGGCGCGGGGAAGGGCTCCAGGTCTGCTGGCCCCCGGCCTCTAACTGCCTCACTCTCCCCCAAGCTGAGTGCCCACTCCAAGCCTGGGGACGGGTGTCCTCCTCGACTCACCCTAAGGACCCGGAGCGGAGGAGTGGAGGAGTGGAACAGCTAGGTGCTTCCTGGAGTGAGTGACCCCTCCCCGTGGCTCATCAGGTGATGTGCAGAGCTGCTAGGATACTGTGGGGCTCCAGGCGGAGTGGCAGCCGGCCCTTTCCGCCTGAGGCTGTGTCAGGGGAGGCTTGGCTGGGCAATGGCAGAGGAGAAGCTGCCCCCACCACCGTTCAGCAGGGCTGGGGCGCAGGGCTGGACCAAGGTGTCGACAGAGGAGCAGCCTGGGAGGGCCACGTGGGCTCTTTCTCCTGACCGCACTGTACCCACCCCGCACAGCACCTCGGGGAGTCGTGGCTTGTGTCCCACGCACCCCCACTTTAATGGGGACCTGCCCCCTCCAGCCAGTCTCCCCGAGCACGTGAAGCCTTTTAAACTTCAACAGCTGCCTGCCCCGCCCACCCGCCTGGAGGCCTGGCCCTTGGCGTCATGCCCAGAGCCCCCAGATGCCGGCCTGAGGAGCCAGGGGCCACCTGTCAGCTCCTTGGGCTTCCCCCACCCACTCCTGCATCCAGGGCACGGCACCCAATGTCGGGGTCATCTCTGCTGCCTCCTCTAGTCTTGGTTCCCCCAACGCAGCACCTCCTTAGAGGCATAGCCAGGGGTCAGCCAGATGTAACCACACACACACACACACACACACACACACACAGGCAGTGGCTTAAACCAACTCCCATTTATTCCCTTACAGTTCCGGGTGTCAGCAGGGTTGCAGTCCCCCTGGGGATCTCTTTCAGGACAGATCCACGTCCCAGCCTTCTTCAGCTTCCGAGGCCACCTGCACTCCTTGGTTGGTGGCCCTGCATCACTCTGACCTCTGCTTCCGTCCCGCCACTTTCTCTCTCAGACTCTGACCCTCCCGCCTCCCTTTTGTAAGGACCCTTGTGATTACATCGAACTCAACGGCGTAACCCGCGACCCTCTTCCCATCGTGAGAGGTGTAACTTCATCATGTCTGTAGAGTCCCTTCTGCCTTGTAAGACATCAAATTCACAGGTTCTGGGCATCAGCAGGGGCTCCTGCAGGAGGCTTTATTCAGCTACCACACCACATAATGCTGAGCAACCCACCCGCGGGCCTGTGTCTTGTCAGGTCACCCCATTCTGTCCCCTGAGGGTCACAGTGCCATCCTCACTCTTTACTGAGGTCCAGACAGCGCGAGGGGAGCTGCCGAGGGTCTGGAGAGCAGGCTGCAGCCCCAGCAACACTTCTGAACTCAGGCCTTCGTGCCTGGGCGTCAGTTTCCTCACCGGGACACGAGGACAACACAACACCCCTCCTACCCCTTTCCAGCCCCTGGACTGTAAGGATGTCAAGGACGGTGGATGAGGGGTCCGAGCAGTGGGTGGACAGCACAGGACCGCTCTCTCTGGTGGCGTCGAGGCAGGAGAGAGCTGGTGTCTGGTCACCTTCCTGCAGGGTCACCCCGGTGTCTGCCCAGCACTGGGCAGTCTGACTGCATTGCTCCAACACTGCATTGCTGGCCCTTGTGCACCTCGGGAAGCAGGGGACGGGGCAGATGGCTAAGGTCCGGGGTTCAGAGAACGATCTCATCTGGTAATTTTTTAAATTGAAATTTTCGGTAGCTTAGCTGCGAAGGGCCATTGAGAGAGCAGGTGATTCATGCAGACCGGGCAGGGAGGTCCCAGGGTGGAGAAATCTGAGAATGGAGGTAGACTGGGAGACCGCGTATGGATCAGGGCTTCAGCCGGGGCCTGATGGCCGCATCTGTGGAGGGCTGATTTAGGCAGATGGAGAAAGGCCTGCAGTGCCTGGGAAGGGAGCTAGCAGGAGGGCAGGGCTAGCCCATGAGTGCCCCTTGCCCTGGGGCAGGTGGCAGCAGGAAGGGCTGGTGGTCCATGGCCCAGACTGGCCCTGCTCTGCCTTGGGGCTGGCTGGTGACCAGGCCGAGAATCAGGGCACTACCTGGGACCCGAGAGGGAGGGGGCCGCGACCCCGCTCCTGCCTGCCAGGAGGCCCACGCTTGGAAGTACTAGCTTCTGGGGATTCAGGATTTGGCAAGACAGATGGCACAGCTACAGACATCCCCACTGCGGCGGGGCAGGGGCACGAGAGGGCATCCAGGGCGGCCCAGCTCGGAGGGCTGCAGCTGGCCGCCGGGATTGGGGGGTGGACGTTGGCGGCAGCACGCTCCTGCTCGCTCCCGGCCGCGGGGCGTGTAGGGCACCCGCTCCACGTTGGGCGGCAGCACGAAGAGTCGTCTAATTAACCAGAGCCTTTTCGCGCGGCGGCTGAGAGGCGCGGGGGTGACGGGTCCCGCCCAGGCCGGGCACAGAAGGCTAGTCCGTTCCCTACGCGCACAGAACTTCCCCGGCGCGGGGGCGGGGCCTGGCGCTGCCACGCCCCGCGCGGCGCCGGCGCACTGACGCCAGGGCGGCAGACGACGGAAACTGGACAGTCGCGCGTCGTTGCCAGGCAACTGTCCGGCGCAGGCCGAGGAGACCCCCGCAGCCTGCTGCGCCCGCGGGCGGAGGCGGAGACGTGGCCGAGGTGGGTGCGGGCCCGAGCCGGACGCCGGGGCCCCAGCGCGCCCCAAGTCCGCCCTTCGGGAGCCGTAGGCCAGGCTCGATCGTGGTCCTCAGCGGCCGCCTCGGACCCCCGCCCGCCCCGCGAGGGGACTACCCGAGCCCCCGACCCAACTCTCGGGGACCCCCGGGCGCCGCCCTCCCGCGGGCGCCCGGACTCTCCCCGGCTCTGCCAGACTGGGCCTCGCAGACCCCTGCCCACGGAGGCCGAGGTAGGACCCCGCAGTTCGTCCACCCTCCCAGGCAGCGCTGACCCCCAGCACCTGGTTGGTCTCTAGGACACGCCCCTGTGCTGGACCGTTCGCCCAGACGCGTGGAGGAAGAAGCCGGGCAGCGGCTCCGGTCACTTTTCCCTGGGTGACCAGGCTGTGTATGCGGTCTGTGTCCGTTCCACAGCGACAGTGGACCCACACCAGCCTATCCGTACTCCCGAGGGAGCCGCCGGCAGCTGCTGGGCAGTGGGCGAGCAGGCAACCCCCTCGGGCCCTGTCCAGCGCCGGGCAGCTCCCGCACAGCAGTGTGGATGTCTCCTGAGCATCTTCCCATCGCGTCTATGCGGGCTTGGCGGCACCAACATGCAAGGCCAGCGGTGCCTGGGGGGAGCACCTGGCCACATGCCTCCTCTCTGCGCGTTTCTGAGTGACCTCGCAGAGCAAGCAGGCGGGGTTTCCTTCTGCCGGGTTTCTAAAGACAGCGGTGCGGCCTCGGCACCTGGGAGACAGAGCGGTGGCGCTGTGGAGCGGGCGGGTCCCCGCTCCCTCCTCCCCCCGCCGGGTGGGGGTGGGGAAGCCAGGATCTCTGGGCGCAGCGGAGAGGCCTTGTCTCCCTCCGCCAGTGCTCCAGACCTAGGGGAACACAGCTGTGCCTGGGGGGAGTTTGAAGGCTTTCGGGAATCCTCAGCCAGGTCTGAACAGTTCTCTCAGTCCTTTGAGCTCCCGGAGAGGCCCACAGAACCTCAGCCGCGGAGAACCATTTCCGCCCAAAAGGAGCGTGGTTCTCGCCAGTCTCACCAGGGTGGACCTGGGGTGACAGGAACCAGCGCCATCACACCTTCTGAGGTATTTCTAAAGTATTCGTCTTCGCCATGTTGCACAGGAAGTGTTTCCTCTGCTTTGGTGGGCTGGCCAGGGAGGGGGTCTGCTTCTCTCCGGGCCCTCATCCCACCCTGCCTTCCTTTCCCTCCACCTTCCAGAGGGGAGCATCTGCCCACTCTCCATCAACCAGGCTGTGTTTCCCTGGCCCCAGTTGAGGGCACATGGTGAAAGAGCATTTCTTTCGTCTGAGCTGTCAATCTACTTATTTAGAAAACCTCACCAGGAGTCACATTTCGGTGTGCATGCACTGACCGGGCACTGGAGGTGGCCTGGAGAGCCCAGGAGTCGCCAGCTTGCTCCATCCACCCTTCCGGCCCTGACCTCCCGAGTTTCCCTTCAGTGTGACTGCCCCTCATCCTCCTCTTTCTCCGCCTTCTCCTCCCAAATGATTTACCCCAAACACCAAAAGTGAAACAAGAGAAGGGAGGAAAGGATTTGCTGGTTCTAAGGATGGTCCATTTGTTTTCTAAACCAGGACCTCTGACAAGATCCACTCTTCGTACAGTTAGCTCTGCTTTAATGCTTGTTTTGAAGACAGGACTGTCTTCCAATGCGATTACTGTATCGGGGAACAATTGAAGCATAATGTGAACTTTGCAGGAAACCCCAGGTGAATGCAGAAAACCACGCCTGCTGAACTAAGGCCCATGTGAATATACACCACGCACACGCCCACCTCTCCCAGCCACCTCCGTCTACCAACACCCACCCTGACATCAGACAACCCACCTTCCAGCACTTCACACTAATTAACAACCTGCAAACCTCTTTTCCGGGAAGGGCCATGTTTATTGTAATAGGAATGGATTTCTCAACCAATTAACACGTGGGAAACAGTGCTCACATTTTTATTGTGTGCATATCTTTCTTCCATGTGTCACTGATGAAGTTTATGACTATTGTGCCCTAATCACACTTTTCCACACACACTGGTTTCCATTGCACGAGGCACAGTGCAGTGATTTTTAAGAACAAACATGTCATGTTTTAGTAGCAGCAACGGTATATAATCATTTACAAATTTCATTTGTACCGAAATTATATATTTGGAATAAGGTGACATGATGTGTGTATTTCTCCTAATTTTGGTATGTTTTTCTTCTTTTTCAGCCTATTGTCAGCTATGAGAAGATTTTTAGGTTCGCTTTTCAAGAAGTACCAGTCCCACAGGCAACTGAAGATGTTTCCACCTTGGACCATTTCTTAGAAACAAGCAATGAAGAAAAACTTGGCCTTGAATCTGTGCATAAACTGTGGTAATGAACTTGAATTGGTACTCACGTTTCTTCTGGCAGCTCTGCATTTATGCCTTCGGTTGATATGGTGGACGCATGGGGTCTCCTGTTTTTACCTCTAGAGAGAGCTTTGTCCCTCCCGAGGTTCCGCCACCTGCGGTCGAAGGGTCGAAGGACTGGGTGGCACCGGTGCAGCAGCAGCTCCTTTTGGAGCCATGTCCAGCCCTCCCCCCGCCGCCCACCCGGAGCAAAGTGGGCCAGGGAGTGCCAGCCCCTCGGGTCTTGGTTTGAGTGCTGGGGGTGAGGGAGGGACCAGTGGTCTTGGGTGGCGGGCACAGGGGCTCCTGGGGGACTGGACCGAGTGACCCCTGGTACCCTGGAGACACCCCAGTGCCCTGGGGACATTCGAGGCCCACCGGTGCTCCTGGGGCTGCCGGCAAGGCTGACGCTCCCCGGGCAAGGTCCCTAAGGGAGGTCACAGAGGCACTTGTTTGTGGACGGCCATTTTCTAAGACACCTTTTCACTGAGCACTGAGCAAAAAACCAGTTTAGCTCGAGTGGATAAAATAGCGGCTGAGCAGCCTGGGACCTGCTGGACCCAGGCCCCAGAGGGCGGAGGTGGAGGTGCAGGTGCGTGGGAGGGAGGAGGTGGAGGTGCGTGGGAGGGAGGAGGTGGAGGGGCGTGGGAGGGAGGAGATGGAGGTGCAGGTGCGTGGGAGGGAGGAGGTGGAGGGGCGTGGGAGGGAGGAGGTGGAGGTGCAGGTGTGTGGGAGGGCGGAGGTGGAGGTGCGTGGGAGGGAGGAGGTGGAGGTGCGTGGGAGGGCGGAGGTGGAGGTGCAGGTGCGTGGGAGGGAGGAGGTGGAGGGGCGTGGGAGCTAGCTTCCCGGGTCCCTGCGCGCCGCTGGGCAGGCAGAGGCTTTGTCAGACAGCTCTGCGGGTGGGCTCTCCTAGGCTCTGGCCGGGGTCCGAGCTGGGGTCCCAGCCAGTGCCTGCCCAGAGCACTCTCCCCCGACCCCAGCAGAGGCCTGGGGACCAGAGCCAGAGCCTGGATGGCCAGGACAGCCCAGGTGGCTGGTGTGCCTTCTGGGCATGCTGCTTCCCCAGGTCCTGGTCCGGGGCAGAAGGCGGGCCGTGTGATCCTGGGGCACCCGCAGGCACAGGTGGTCCTGAGTGTCGGGACCCGGCCGGGCTGGACGCTGTAGTGACACAGAGGGTCAGGGTACTCCGGGGTGGTCTGGCAGCGACTCGGCACTTGGCGAGTCTGTCCCCCCGGAGCCATGTGCGCCCCTGCCGCGCTTTCTCTCCCGGAGGCCAGGCTGAGCGGCAGGGCAGGGCCGCGGCACACACTCGTGTTTTTCCCTCTGGGAATCTTCTCTCGGTTTCTGGACGTCTCTGTGGTACCTGGCGTGGTTCTAGGCACCCGAGATCATCAGGAAACAAGACTGCGGAATATCTGGCCTCCCAGAGCTTCTGCCCTCGGAGGAGACACGTGATGGTGAAATGGGTCATTCGGGCCAGGGCTGTGCTCTGTGGGGAGAAAGCAAAGCCGGGAGGAGGGGCCAGTGCCGGGCACCTGCAGGGCAGTAGATGCTTGAGTAAACGAACAAAGTGGTGAGAAGCTGGGGCTCTGTTGTCAGAGTTCTGAAGGGCCAGGTGCCCTCTTTGCCTCCCTTCTGATGGTCTCTGGGTTACTTTATAATTAATGCCGCTCTTTTCCAGTTCTGAATCCAGAAAACTCTGGAGAGCTCTTCAGAACACCAGGACCACGATGACTGCCCGATGCCGCTGGAGCGAGTCCCGTTGCCGGGAAAACTTCCTTCTTGTTCTCGGAATAGATGCTGCTCAGAAGGTGAGATGACCTGGGTGGAGGTGGGCTCCTGGGGGCTGGCTGGGCTGCGATCATCTCTGCCAGCCACCCTGCGCGCCGCTCCTGGACGGGGCGGGGGGCGGGGCGCGCACCTGCCGCCGGGACGCTGCCGGCTCAGAAGGCGGGAGGGGCGAGCCAGGGCGCCCTCGTCTGGCTCCGGCAGCTCCTCGGCGGGCCATCAGGCGCAGCCCTGCCCTCGGCGCCTGGTGAAGGAGGTGCCCTGGCAGCACGGCGATGCAGCGGTGCGCTCTGCTGGGGGCCGCAGGGCGCAGCCACGCCACAGGTGCTACTGGAGGCGGTGGGCTTGGGGGCCGGGGCTCTGGCGGGGCCGGGTCACTGTGAGAGCCGCAGACGGGGGTTGCAGGGGAGGTGTGGGGCCCTGAGATGGGAGCCAGCCCGACCGGAGCAGAGCGGTGGCCGGGGATGCGCTCGGGAAGGCCAGGGCCAGAGGCCATGTGTCCAACCGAGACCCAACTCACAGCCACTTACGCGCCGCAGGGCTCATGAGTCATCAAAGAAACGCAAATTGTAAGGATGGTCGTCTTTCAGGCACCAAGTTGGCGAAGATCTTTTTCCATTTTTTAAGTATTATGGAAATTTTCAAAAGTGGAAAACACAGAAGGGGCTGGCAGGCAGGCCCCGGTGAACACAGGGCCCAGGAATGGTGGCCGTGGCCACACTGGCCTGGAGGGGGCCTGCGGGGCTGGACAGTGACCCGGCTGCTGAGTCTCTGCGGGAGGGAAACGGCGCGGGGGCGGGGGAGGAGAGGCGGAGAGGCGGCGAGGACCTCGGTTGAGAAGGTCACCGCGGTCCTTGGCCAGAGGGCCAAGGACCCTCTGAGCCACCTCGTGAGCCGGGCTGGGCAGCTGGCAGCCCCCAGAGGAGCCCGAGTCGGGGCCACGTTGCCATTTTATAGGGAGACGTGCCGGAGGGCCCAGGTGAAAAAGGGAAAACGGGAGGAAACGACCTTTTAATCTTCCTTCCCTCTGCTGACACTGGTTTACTTCCTCAGAGCCTTTCGGAGGGCCCGGGCCGCACTCTGGGAGACCCCGACCTCCACGAGCCCGAAGAGCTTGGCTTCCGCCTGCACCGCTGCAGAGCCCTGATCCAGACCAAGGTGAGCGCCCGGGATGCCTGGGGCCTGGCTCTCGGGTTCCAGTCGCTTCGATCCTTTAACTCTCATGGGCTCGTGAGAGTCAGAGGGGTGGCAGGCGGCCTCCATCCTGCAACCTCTGGAGGAAAAACCTCTTCCGGGTACGGGGTCTCCCGCCCACCCTGGGGCCACGTGTTGGGAGGGGTGTGCCCTAAGCAGCTCAGCTCCCGCGGGGCGCGAGCTCCTGGAGGGGCGCGTCCCCACCCCCGCGCCCCAGGACCCCGTGCTGCCCCGGACGTGGAGCTGGCTCTGAGCGCCCGCCTCCCCCAGGGAGAAGGCGGGACGGCACAGGGTGGAGTGCGCGCTGCCATGCTGGGGGCGTCGAGGCCGGGGCCTGAGCCGGAGCCGGGGCGGCAGGAGGGCGTGGAGGGAGCGGGCGCGCGGAGGCGGGGTCTCGGCAGGAGCAGGCTCAGTGTGGGTTGGCGCCGCCTGGCTGGCAGAGACGACGGGCACAGGGGCCACGCCTCTGCCCTGCGAGACCGCGGGGCAGGAGGCAGAACCTTCTAGAGGCACGTGGCCGGGGCCGTCTTAGAGCAGCAAGACAGAAACGTCCCCAGCAAGCCCCCCCGTCCCACCCCGGGCAGCCCCTGCGGGGACCGCGGCCACGGCAGCGGTGCGTTGGGAATGTCCCTGGGGCCACTGGCCGGTGGGAGGAGGACGGGGAGGCCGACACGGCCCCGGGGCCGAGCGTGCCCTCCTCACGGCGCAGTCCCGTTTGCTCCGGGAGAAGCTGTGGCTTCTGTCCCCGCGCGCGGGGAGGGCGCAAGATGAGGGGAAGGCGACGCCGCCAGAGACGGCCCGAGGGCCCAGGGCAGGCGCGGGCGGCCGGGGGCGGCTCTGGGGACGCGCGTGCCCTCCCCGACCTGGCCCTCCTCTCTCGCCAGCTTTCAGGGACGCCGGGCGGCAGGCAGGGCAGCCTGATCACATACAGCCTCTTCCTCAAGACCCCCATACACGGAAATGGGCAATACATCACAATTCCAAAGAAAAAGAAGATTTTCGCTCCTCGTAACCTAAAAATGACATTGTTTAACAGTAATGTTTGCTAAAGCGGGAGGACTTTGTGTCTTGATGAGGGATTTTACGGTGTCTCACCGGTTTGGTTTGGTACTGGAAACCAGAGCTGTTTCGTGGAGGGGTGGTCCATGTATCAGGGCTGATGCTTTGATGGGGGGTGTGTCCCTCGGCAGAGCCAGTCACCAGGAAGGGGGCACCCGGGTCCCCAGGAGCCCCACCCCGGCCCGGCTCCCCTGGGAAGGTGTTGCCAGCCGCTGGGGGCACCAGGGAGGGACCCCAGGCCTGGCTGCCTGAGCCATGCTGCCTGGGACCCCAGGGTGGCTTCGCATGTGGCTGGAACTGTCACTGGGAGTAGCCGTTCAGGGACCCGGTAGGCCCTGCGTGTGTGGCTGCCACACTGGGTGTGGCACCCACACTGGCCTGGGTGTCCACGTGGCAGGGCACACGCAGGGGCGGGTGCTGTTTCCGCAAAGCGAGTGTGCTCGCCTGCCCGGCCCCTGGGTGCCTATCCAGTGGTGATGTCTGCCTGCCAGCAGGCGAGCCATCCTGTATCAGCCGAGGGAACCTCTTAAGACCACAGAGCCCAGCAGGCGGCACTGCCTTTTGTAAAATTTTATTAAATAACAACAGTCTGGAAAAGCTGTGTTCTTGCTGAATCACCGGCTCTGGGGGGACCTGGTGCTGGAAACCCTGGCAGGCGGCCCTTCCAGTCCCTCAGGGAGGCCTGGGGGTTGAAGGCTGGCGGGGCCCGGCACACGCACAGCAGGACCCCGGCGTCACTGTCCCTCCAAGGCCACCGTCGAGTCTGGGAGACCACAGCCGGGCGCAGCCTCAGACGCCAGCTCCATCAATGGAGGTGTCAGACCCAGACAGAGGCCAAGTGGGGTCACAGCAACCAGCAGATGTCACCCGTCACATGGGAGGAGGCGGCTGGCTGTCACCCGCACCCCAGCACCCTTGGCCACTCCACAGACCACCTGTGGATCTGAGGCTTACGTTAAAAGGTAACAGATTTTGGGGGGCTGTATGTTTGGGAAATCTGCCTAATTTCTCATGTTCAGCCAGAAGTAGGTGGGAATTTGGAAACGGCTTTCTGCCATGCTGCTTCCGTCAAAGGGGAGCATCCACTCTGGGGTCCCCCAGGACCCCACCAGCAGAGATCACCTGGGCCGTGGCATCATTTCCTAGCCTTTGGTTAAAGTTAGACGTGACAACCCAGAATATGCCACTGTGCCTCCCCCCAGACTCACACTCAGATGCTGTCATTTTACAGTCCTCATAGCTGCCCTGCCTGGCCTCTGGCTGTAAGCCGAGCCCTCCCCTCCGCTCACTGGCCCAGTGTCCAGCTGGGTCTCCAGCTGTCCCTGCAGGAGTCCCAGACTCCACAGGCCCCAAGTCCGGACTCTCCCCCCACCCGGCTCCTCAAGCCAGAGACCATTGCTTCCCTCCCCCTCACTCCCCGTCTAATCAGACATCAAGTCTGCCTCTGATTCTGTGTCCTCATGTCCAGCCCATCTGCTTGAGGAGGGGGCTTCTTGAGTTGGGAGAGACAGGCCGGCACGCGGTTAAGCGCCGACTGGCCACCTGACTCAGGTGTACAGGGTGTGAGAGGCGGTCACCCTCAGCCTGGGCAGAACAAGCCAGTCAGCTACCAAACCACGGTTTAAAACAAGCACGGTTAAGACTGCAGAGAGATCTGAAACACTGAAATTAGGCGACAGAGGAGGCCCACAGCCGCTCTTACTGGCCCAGCGGCGAGCGAGACTTGCAGCTGCACACGCCGCGCCAGCAGAGCCCCGTCCCGAGCAGCCCCAGCAGCGGGCAGGTCTGGACCCGTCCTCCAGCCCGGGCGTGAGGGGGAGAGCGGCAAGAAATGCCCGCCAGGCGGAAGGCAGCTCTCACAGAAGTGGGGGTCACGGAGCGGAGGGAGAGCCCCTCCGACAGGCACTCTGGGGTTTCTGCCACCACGTCTCAATCAGCGTCCCAGAGCTGGGTTCGGAGACACAGGCCGGGAGAGACCTTGGCCCTTGTGTAAAGAGGAGCCTGGCTTCCTCGATGCCTCTACGCTAGAGAAGGAGTCTTGAGTGACCACACAGATGGGAGCCGAGAGATGCCCAGGGACCCAGTGCTGGAGTCTGCCGGCCCAGGAACCAGCCACATGGGGGAGGAAGCGACAGACAGGAGGACACCTGATAATGTTTATTCTAAAAATGAATGACGAGGAAAATACAACATCAAAGCATGGAGAGAAGCAACGCCAAGCAGTGCTTAGAGTGGAATCCGTAAACTCCAGAAAAGTAACAGAACTGGAATTAATCACTGCCTGACACATCTCAGTACTTCAAGCTGCGTTGCCTACGAGCTTTTTAATCACCTTCTCGTGTGATGATAATCTCTTATCACTTACTGTCCATAAAGATAACTCGAAGTCTCGATGTATGTTTATTAGCGACGGTTTGGAAGTTTCCGCGTGAGGACTTGCCACCGGCCAAGCCTTGTACCTTGAACTGTCCTCACGGCTGGGAACCCCTCCGGAGTCTTTCCTTTCGAGGGCTGGCTGCTGCCTCCATCCACGAAACCCCACTTCCGCTCCCTCCACGTGCTCCCAGGATATCGGGGGGCGCTGCCAACGGCAGCAAGCGCATTCCGAGTCCTCCCGGGGGAGGAGCTGGCCGGCGCTCAGCTGTGCTCAGGAGCAGCTGCAAACACGCACCGTGACTCACTCCCCACAAACCCAGCTTCCTTACCTGGAGCCCAGGGCCAGCCCCGGAGAAGTGGGAGGGTGAAGGCAGCAGTCTTCCTTTTGCAGAGTTTACAAACACGTGGCCACACGCTCTCGGGAGTTTGAAGCCCCAGCCGGCCCTGCACTTCCATATTCAATTCAAATCCGTCGTTCACAACTGGCCACCTGCCTCTGCTCCTCTGTGGAGGAGCTCTGATGCTTCCAGGGGAATCGGTGTCCAGCAGGGCCCCACCTCGCCCTGCCCGGGACGCCCAGGCCATCAGCACCTCAAGGGAGCTGCCGAAATGGGAGTGCGTGGCTGGGGAAGAACCCGGAGAGCAAAGGGAGGGAGGAGGCCGGGGTCTCGGCCTCTCAGGGGATGGGGACCCTAAAGCCGAAGGCTGGCTGCGGGCGCTGCCCGCTCCCCACGCCGAGCCCGGCCTGTGTCACACTGCGGATAGGACACTGCAGCTGCCCTCAAACTGAGCGAATGTTTTAAAAAGACAGAAATGCCGTAAAGACGCAAAATACTGCTTTAGGTTTGTTGCTTATAAAACATAACACTTCAGCTGCTTTCCACAAGGAAATACTTTCAAACTCTGAAGGAAGCAACCCTTCGCGGTTGAGCCACAGCCCGCCTCTCACCCACAGCTTCCTGACCGGGCCAGGCTCCCACCATGGGCCCAAATCCAAGGGCGCTGTCCCTCACCTGTCCTCTACCACAAGAGCTGGGGTGGGGAGAGTCGCCTCAGAGCCCTGCGAGGTCAGGTGATGAAGACATCCCGCAGCCTGCCTGTCGCCAAACCCACGTGGAATCCCTTTGCGGCCCCCCAGTCTCCCTCAAGTCATCTGGCTGAGCTCAACTAGGGTAAAAACATCCACTCGAGGACCACGACATGGTAGATCATTGACAACACATTTCCACCTTGATGGATAATTTTTTAATAAAATGAGGTGCACACCGCTGATACTAAGAATGGCGTATGGGCAAAAGAAAACAACCCTTTTTGGCTAAGGGCTGGAGAAGGAAGAAAAAGCACGAGAAACGGGAAACGTGGGGTGGGCGTGCGGAGAGAGTAGTCTCACTTGTAAACAAGTGAAAAAGATCTAAAAGTCGCGGGCGGTCTCGGTGGCTGGGGCAGGGTCACAGGGCACACACACCACCCAGCCAACCCCACCGTCAACAACCCTCCAGATCGAGGGCCCACAGATGACGTGTAGACTTCTTTAACCCTAGACTTAAATGTATGCCACCATTCTCCAATCCAGTGGTGCACGGACACGTGCCTTCCCCAAACACGCTGGCACGCGGGCCCAGCTGACACGGGTCCAGCAGCCTGGCCAGGCAGGGTCACGCGGAGGGCAGCAACTTTGGGCGGAAGGTCAGCTGTGCTGGGAACACGCGCAGGAGGGGCCCCGAGTCTCAGACCCTCTGGAGGCACCGTCTAAGACACCTCAGGGCACGCATGATCCCCAGTTGACCGTACCTGACCGTCGGCTCTGAAGACACTTATACATAAATAGGCATAAATAAAACCCTCTGACAGAGACGTGTCTCACACAGCAGATCTGGTAAGGGCACCGCCGTGCAAGGCCTTCAACTTGGACCTCGCTCTGACCGCAGCAGTGCATTATGGGCAAGGCTCACACCCGAGTCGAAAACGGAAATCACAATGTGTGGACTGCAGACTCAGGGCAGTGACGCTTGTTGGAAAAAGAACAGTGTGTGTTAAACCTTAAAAAAAATGAAACACACCAACTGCAACTGTTTAGGTTATAAGTTTCTAATGTAGCAGCAGAGGATGTTTATAGAAAAAATATATTTTTAAGAAAATAGCTAAAAAAATCTAAAGTGATAAAAGTATAAAAAGTTTAAAAATATATCTTAAGAAAAAATATTGCCCAAAACATACAAAACTTAATTTTAGAAAATTCACCTATCTAAAGTTGGAGGAGGCTGGATGCTGAAGCGGACTGGCATCCCCCAGCGGGGCTGTAGCAGGACACAGACGAGGGCCCAGGGCGGCCGCGATGACCCGCCTGCGGGAAAGCAGCCCGGCCCTGGGAGGGAGGGAGAGGGGGGAGCGGGCGGACCGGATGCTGATCTGGGTCGGTCTCCTAATCGCAGACAAACCAGAGGCCAGCCCCGGCTGCACAGCAGCGGGCACCCACACCCCCAGCGCGCCGGCTGTTTTCATGGGCCTCACAAACACATGTGCTGTGAGCCGCGCCTGCGGCTCAGGTCTCCACCAGGATCTCCACCACGTGGTCCAGCTCGCCCAGGTCCGACTTGCAGCTGGCGCTGGGGGGCGGGGCGGCCGTGGAGGCGAAGGCCTCCAGCCCGTCCTGGCCCGACTTGGCCCCGCCCACCATGCCGGTCAGCACAGCGTCCAGGTCATAGTAGGAACCGTCCACGTCGGCAAACAGCTCCTCCACCGCACCGGGGCTTTGACTCTCCAGTGTTTCAAATATCTGATCGAGCGACTTGTGAAAGCTTCCCCTGTTTTCTCGAGGGCCGTCCCCGTCCCAAGCGCCACCGGGAGGGGCCCCGGGAGCCTGTGCTGCTGGGACCACTTGGAGCTCAGAGGCCGGGTCTCCGGGGTCGGGGGCCGGGCGCGCCCCCTCCCGCGCCGAGCGGCACAGGATCTCCGTGGACACCAGGCGGTCGCGTGACACCCGCCCCGCGGGCTGGGGCACCGGCACGCACCAGCTCCCGTCCTGGGTCATCTCCTCTTGGATCTGCCGGACCGTGTTGGCGATGAGGACCGAACGGCACAGGTTGGGCTCCACCAGCATGTGGCACAGCTGGAGCTTGACCAGCGACATGTCCAGGAGCGACTGGCGCTGCAGACTGTAGGCGGGCACGGCCTCCTCGTCCTCCGCGCACTTCCTCTTCAGCCCTCGCGCAAACATCGTGCCCTGCGGAAACCGAGAAAGGTGCCGTTGAGCCCACTTCAGGGTCCCCGCAGACTCTGCTCCAGGTTCGGTCTCAACGTGACCCACGCAGACAGGGGCGCGGGACGGGTCAGAGGGGCAACTCCAGGAGGCTGCAGCCCCTGCGCGCCTCTAGCTCAAGCCCAGCCACAGAGACGCCGTGAAGGTTGTTCTAGATGCCACCTCTAAACCACAGCGCAACCGTCTCCATCAGAAAAGATAAATGGGGCTTCCCTTGTGGCGCAGCGGTTAAGAATCTGCCTGCCAGTGCAGGAGACAACGGTTCGAGCCCTGGTCTGGGAATTTCCAACTAAGTCCCTCGTGGCAACTAAGCCCGTGCGCCACAACTGCTGCGCCCGCGCTGTAGAGCCCGCAAGCCACAACTACTAAAGCCCGCGGGCCCTAGAGCCCGTGCTCCGCAACAAGGGAAGCCACTGCAATGAGAAGCCCGCGCACCGCAATGAAGAGTAGCCCCCGCTCACCGCAACTAGAGAAAGCCCCAGCACAGCAACGAAGACCCAACGCAGCCAAAAATAAATAAATTTTTTTAAAAAAAGATAAATGGACCAAAAATAGGATAAATGCATTTTGAAGAGCTCGGCTGAACGGGAACACGGAATTTCCGAGTGTTGGCGCCTGGGAGGGAGGAGTTTGGGCATAGCATGGGGGCCGCGGGCAGGACGGGCGGGGCGGGGGGGGGGGGCCGGCTCGCGGCCGCTGGCGGGCTGACTGATGCACAGCCGGCTGACTGCGGGGTCCTGGCCGCCAACAGCCGTTCCTGCACGGCAGGCGAGGCGCAGGCTCCTCAGTGCTTTCACCAGCAGGGGGCCCCCATGCATGCCGCACAGCCCCCCCGAAAAGCTGTGCCCCATTGGTTTCAGGGGAGATGCCGGACCAGCAGGGAGCCCCCGGGGCACTGGCGGAGCAAGCCGGGACAAGTGCTCTCCCTCCAAGGGCAGGCTCTGCCAGGCCGGGCTCTGCCAGCTCTGCTAAGCCACCCGCCCCCCTTCCAACTCCCCCCCTCCCTCCATGTCTGGAAGGCCCAGGCCAGCGGCGGGGTCCTCACCAGAGCCTGGGGCAGCCTACGGCCACCCAGGCAGAATCACTCAGAGTGGACTCCGTACCAGCACCACGACGAAGATGCTGGCTGGCTCCTGGGCCTCACCTGGACTGATGCTGACCGGACGCAGCCAACTTGCTGCACCTCTTGCTCCCAGAGGCAAAATACAAGGAAGCTGTCCCTCTGAACAGACTCTAAGTCGGGAGACCTTTGGGGAATTAAAAAGCAGAGCAAGAAGGGGCCAGGGCCCCAGCGCTCCCCCCACAAGCACCCTGGCGAGGTCCGTCCTTCCAAGCACAAAGTTAAGCTATAACGCATGCAACTGTCTCTCTTCAAGTTCATAAAGTAGATAAACATTTTTATTTCAGATAATCCATTTGAGTTATTCATCAAGAGGGTTAGAATTTTTTTTAATAAATTTATTTATTTATGGCTGCGTTGGGTCTTCGTTGCTGGGTGCGGGCTTTCGTCTAGTTGCAGCGAGCGGGGGCTGCTCTTTATTGCGGTGCACAGGCTTTTCATCGCGGGGGCTTCTCTAGAAGCCCCCGGACCACGGGCTCTAGGCGTGCGGGCTTCAGTAGTTGTGGCACGCAGGCTTAGTAGCTGTGGCTCGCGGGCTCTAGAGCGCAGGCTCAGTAGTTGTGGCGCATGGGCTTAGTTGCTCTGCGGCATGTGGGATTTTCCCGGACCAGGGCTCGAACCCATGTCCCCTGCGTTGGCAGGCGGATTCCTAACCACTGCGCCACCAGGGAAGTCCCAAGAGGGTTAGAATCTTTTAAATATGCAAATTTTTGGATTTCCTTCTTTAAAAAACAAAACAATGCCGTGGCCCCCTGTGGCTGCTGCTGGCCTGTGACTTCAGTGTGGCCAGGGGCTCTGGGACTGGGCGGCAGCGCCTGTGCTGACCTGCTGATGGGAAGCTCTGTGGTGAAGGAGGAAGCGGCCCCGTCCCCACCTGCCCCTGAGCCCCGCCAGCTGCAGGCTTAAACAGACAGAAAAAGGTCCCCTGGCCTCTGAGTCTCCTTTCAATGTCCTAGCTCTCACCTCCTGGGTACTTAACATTTAAAAAACTTTTAAAAAGTGACTTCCTGGGCATTTCTCCCAGAGAAATGAAAACCGATGTTCATACAAAACTACGTACAAGAACGTTCACAGCCCCCCACCCGTTAGGAGCCCCCATACTGGAAACCAAGGCCTTCAGGCGGGGAGAGGCTGCCACTCAGGTGCAGCACACAGCACGGCCGAGTGGCCAGTGGCTCGGGGACTCGGACGGCTCCCAAGGGGGTCACGCAGAGCGAGAAGGCCAGTCTCAGAAGGCTGCCCAGGGCAGTCTCCACCTCTGTAGGGACCCCAACACGGCAGATGGGTGCACGGCCAAGGGTGAGCCCAAGGGGCTCTCTGGGGCGAGGACATGCCTCCGTGCGGGGACCACGGTGGGGGGGTCCAGGAAGTGCTATCTCTCCCCCTCTCTCTCCCTCACACAATCCGAATCAGCTCCGTGGCTGCTCGGAAGCCAGTTTCCCGGTGGGGATGCGTGTCTGGGCATCTCACACAGACGCCCACACCGGGCAGCCGGGCAAGGATGTACCTCCAAGACACTTCCTTACAACTGCCCCTGGACTCCTAACTATTGATATTTCAAAACAAAAAGTTTAAAACCTAAGTGACTATAGCTCATTCCCCTGAAGACTAATTTCCCCAGAACAGCAAACAGGTCTAACTTATCAACATAACCCTGAGGCCGAAGCCAATCATAACCCCTGGCACACACCCGCTTATTAACTGGCTTTAAGTGAATGACAGTGTAACCGGGCAGGACACCAAGGGGGCCTTCCCTGTGCAGGCCTTCCCCCACAGCCTCTGCTTTAGCTCCTCTCTGAAGTACCCAGAGGATAGTAATTGATGCACATTTCCTGTAGTTGTTTTGCAGATGTGAAAACCTCCCCCACCAAATGGAAGATGTTAACTACTTGATGACCATGAGCACATAGCCCCAGGCCTCCCGGAGCCTAAGGACTGATCATGTGAACCCCGGTGACACCACCCTCAGCATCAGCCAATCAGAAAACTATGCAAACCTGATCACCTACCCTGCGACCCCCACTCCCTCACCCGGCCTTTAAAAATACTTCGCAGAAACCCTTCAGGGGCTCGAGGCTTTTTAGGGCAGGAGCCACCTCCGCACACGGCCCTGCAATAACCCTTTCTCTGCTCCAAACTCGCGTTTCAGTTTGTTTGGCCTCACTGTGCGTCCGGCACACGAACTTGTGTTTACAAAAGCAGCAGCTTACCACCAAAATACAGAAAAAATACTTAAGTGACTTCTAGTAATAAAGGATTCAAGTTTTTTGTCTTGGCTACAAATTCAACTTTTACAGTCTTTTTCCCCCCGTTACTTGTGTAAAAGTCACTGGCTTAAATTTTCTAAGCATATTGAGAATTACTATAAATTATGTCAATAAAGACATAATTTATTTATAATATAAATCAATTTATAATTAACTATAATTAATATGAATTATGTCTATAAAGAGACACCCTGTGTTGGGGGGGAAAAAATTAAGTTTCAAGGGTTCCTCTGTGGCAAGTTCATCACCTCTGGCTTTTAGCATCTTTTCGACCTAACCTAAAATCCTGACTCTGCACAGCAACCAATTTAATTTAGGGCCCAGGGAGTTCCCTGCTGGTCCAGTGGTTAAGACTCTGCACTTTCACCGCCAGAGGGTCCAGGTTCCATCCCTGGTCCGGGAACTAAGATCCCATAAGCCCTGAAGTGTGGCTAAAAAAAAAGAGATTATTTAAGGCCCAAACCAAACTCCCTCGAATAACACAATTAAGCCTGAGTTTACCAACAGAGGAAGTTGAGCCACCCTCCATGGGCCCCACACAGTTCAGGTCAGCGGCCACTCAGGCTGGCGACCACAGCTGACCCACAGCCAGGAAACTACATGGGAAACCCTGGGACCCCACCTCCCTTTCCTCGAGGGGTCCTCAGAACGCCCAGCCCAAGAACTCACAAGTGGCCAACCCAGCGGGAGCCCCAGGGGCTGCGTTCCAGGCCAGCTGCAGCCAGACGCGGCCAACACCGGGGCAGCACTGCCCGGAGAGAAGAGGGCAGAGGGCCCGCTCGGCTATCTGCTCTGAGGGGCTCAACAGACACAGCGATGACACCCAGCCGCCATCATAGGAACCAGCCCAGGAAGCCCTACAACAGCCCTGTGACCCCCCTCCCCAATGGCCTGGCTTGATCAGTAACCCACGGCTTCCATGGTCTTTGTCCTCGCTTCCAACTGAGGACCGACCAGAGAAAACCGGACGTGCCCCAGCCATCACAGTGGCGCCCGGGTCTCGTCAGCCGTCCAGCTTCCCCAGCCCTGCGGGCCCCTTCAGGACCCCGAGTCCCCTCTCCACTGGGAAGCGCTCCCACCCCCCTGCTGCCTGAGTCCCTGCTCAGCCCGGTGGTGACGGCTCCCTGGCTACAGCAGCTCGGAACAAACAGCCTCTGCTCTTCTCGCAAGGCAGCCTTCACTCACCTCCACAGTCACTGCAGATAATCGGGAAAGCAGCAAAGCCCGGGGCAAAGACACCCGGGAACCGATTGTCACTCCCGGCGCTTCCAGAGCACGCGCTCCTCCGCGTGTTTGAGTCTCGGCAAGTCCTGCTTTCCTGCTCACCACACCCGCCAGGTCGCTCAGAACGTTACCACTGCTTGTGACAGCCGCCGGTCTGTCCCAACATACAACGCCCTGATCACACGGACGGCTTGTCCAGGGCTCTGCCCTCCCAGCCTTCCAGGCGGGTGGAGGCGGCCCTCCAGCTCCAGCACCGACTCCTCAGTGGTCTGCAGGGCGAGGGGCTGCGCAATTTTACCAAGCTGCCTTCAGGAAGGAAGGAACCAACCCCCCTCGGCCATTTCTCCTGCCCCGACCTGTCACCGCTGCTGGTGAGCTCCTCACTGTGCTTCTCCGACAGCCCCAGCCCCGGCTAGACCCCCCCCCAACAGCACTGCTGCCTGCTCGGGGGCCCCCACCAGCCCGTCTCACCACCCGACACAACATTACTTAAGACTGAAAATCAGCCAGTTGAATGGGTGAAGAGTGGAGTATCTGACAACGGGACACCACTTGGCAAACAAAACCCACCCTGAGGCACAAGGACACGCCACGATGGATCTCAAAACACCACGTGAATATGAACAAAGCAAGAACAGGAACGCAGGGACCAGGGACCGTACTGCTTTGTATATGAACTCACTGAACAGGCAAAGCTGACCCAAGTTGTGGCCCCTGACGAGTCACGACTGGCGCGAACTCCCTGGAACGGTGGGAATACAGTCCCCTCCAGATGGGCGCCTGGGTCACACGAGAGGATGCATTTGTCAGAAGTCACTGAACTGCACAACCAACATCTGTTCATTTCATTGCATCAAATTATACCTTCATAATAAAAATGCATCAATAACCAATGTGATGGGGGTGGTACCACATTATATCTAGAACACTTTAGATACTACCCCTCCCCCCGCGCCCCGATGGGCAGGTCAGAACCCATACAGGCTCCAAGTCAGCCCAAATTATTCCCCGCAAACGTTCCAAAGCCTAAGTGACTGTTAATTTGTGCCACACTCCACAACAGAAGATGCTGGCCGACTTACGTCTACGGAAGGGAGCAGCGCTTGGGCAGTGTGCCCCATCACTCAGAGGCTGGGTGAGTGGGTGGGGTCACGATGACCTCAGAAGGTGGCCTGTGAGGGTTCCCCCTCCTCAGACAACTGCGTGTGGGACAAAGTCAGACCAGAGTGTGGTTCAGAAGGAACCCTGAGAGATGCTCAGGGCAGAGGTGGGGACCCAGAACCCTTAGGCTGGCCTGGCGGGGCACAGCTCCCTGCCCAGCAGTGACTGTGGCTTGAGGGCACTGAACCCTTCTAACACGGGGTGACACAAGGCCCTACGCCTCCGAGGCTGTCCTAACCGCAGAGCCTGACTCACTGCTGAGCGCTGAACAAAAGAATGTGAGGCATTACCCACCTCCGTCACCTCCACAGTCGGCTGGAAGGGCTCGCCACGTAGCTGGTTAAACACCCGAGGCCCACTGCGTCCTCAGTTAGCATGTGCCACACAAAACCCTCCAACATCCCCAGGCCGCTGGCCCGCGAGGGTTGACCCCCGTCGCTGCTAGGAACCACCCTCAGGCCTCCTCCAGACCAGGCGCAGGCCGGACAGAGGAACATGAAGAGGGACAGACAGGCCACGAGTTCCACGTGACGGTGAAGCGGGGGGGGGGTGGGGGGGGGGAACACGGACGGGACGACGGGACGGGACAGGACACGGACACGCCACACTGCACCCACCCACCCCGAGCACTCCCAGCAGAGGGGACCCCAGTCACAGCCAAGTCCCCATGCCCGAGCAGCTCTCACGCCACATGGCCACCATCCCAAGAGCCGGTAGAAAATGCATATCCCCAGATCCAGAGTAGCAGGGCTGGGGGCGCTGGGGATAGGCTCGTCACCATGACCTTCAGCCACGGCCAAGCACTCTCGTGAGTTTCAGGTTTTTAAGGCAAATCAACATGAACACTCTCAGTTTTGGTCTGACTACCTGGCTTTGAAATACTCATCAAAGAAACTGAAGATGAAGCAGGCAAAGCAAAGTTTTGAGACGGCGGCTACCTGAGTTGTGTGGCGGTCACCCCTCCACTTTTGCCTGTGTGCAGCTTTCATAAGCTAGCACTAAAAAGTTGGTTTCAAGTACTTTTTTTTTTTTTTGGCTGTGCCGTGCAGCTTGCGGGATCTTAGTTCCCCGACTAGGGGCTGAACCCGGGCCCACGGAAGTGAAAGCGCAGAGTCCAAACCACTGGACCGCCAGGGAATTCTCTCAAGTACTTTTGTTACTCGGAATAAAATACACAAACCTTCTCTGCCTGGGAATATGTTCTAGTAGCAAGTTGAGGGAAACTTCCAGCCCTCCTTCCAAGATAAAACCTGCCATTCTCTCTCCAAAAAACGGTCATAACTGATTTTTTTAATTCTGAATTTCAACTTTAATTATATAACATGGTGAAACTTGAAAATAAAGAGCAACTGTATGTAGGAAATTCATACAATATTTAACTTAATTTTGTAAGCGGACAGTATCTTCTTTGCCTCATTTTAACAGAACAGTAAACTCAGTCTGGCTGTTCTGCGTAAGCAACACAGGGCCCCACAAGAGGAAACACGGCAATTTCCAGCAGAGGAAAACCCTCTATTTGGACCACAGGTTCTCCCAGCAAGCAGTTACCTGGTGGACGCTTTTCCTGGTAATCCTGCTTTGGGGACAATAAGCTTTTGAAAATGTAGAGCTGCGCTTGCCTCTGACTTGTGGAAGTGCGTGCCTGGTACTTTTCCTGGTCCTCTGACTGCAGCAGGATGGGGCGGAACAAGGAGCCCACTTTAGACAACTCCCTTAGCAGCCAGGGTCTAGGAGTCCTCCTCCCCCCACATCCTGCTCCCCTCCCTGATGTCTGTCTCCACTGGACTGGGCAGCTTAGGCCAGCCAGCAGGGGAAGCAGACAGAGCACCAGCTTCAGACCACCCAAGGCTGGCATCCTTGGCTCCCTGATACCTCCTTGACCAGCTTAGAAAGAAGCTGGGTCTCCTACAGTATGGGGGAGGGAAGCTACTGCAAAATATCCTTAACATTCCTTTTCAAAGCAATTAAAACTGAGACACACACACAAACTGAGACACAAAGGAAAAGAACCCAAACTGAACACTCACAGGCGTGCAGCCTACTACAGGGAGGCAGCCCTGCCCTCCAGGGTTCCAGAGAAAGGTACCCCTGGCCGGGCCATTTCTGGAAGGCAGTATAGTACTGCAAATCCCAGTTCTGCTAAAAGGACAGACCTAGGATGAAATTCAAGGGTTCCATCGCTAACACTCACCACCCACTCCTCGCTCTACAAGGAACGCAGATTAGGAAGGAAACCCAGAAACATGGACAGATGGGTGGATAAAAGGATCGACGAATGGATGATGATTGATGGATGGGTGGGTAGATGGGTGGATGATGGATGGAAGGATAGACCGGTTGGCGGAAGGAGGCGTAGGATGAGGGACGGATGAGTGACAGAGGAGCGGCAGCTTGGTGGCACTGTGGTCACGGCTGTAGATCCAAGGAGGCCAGACAAGTGGCTGCCCAGGGTCCCTACAGGTCTCCCAGGAGGGTCTTCGTGGGAACCAGGAGGAGCAGGAGGGCCTGCACTGACCCCTTCCAAGTGAAAGGTAAGAAGACAATGTAGGGACTTCCCTGCGGAGGAGCCCAACAGACCCATCGTAACTGTTTCTCCTCTAAAAAAGAACCCCCAATTAGGTTAAAGGCAAAGCTATGTATTATTTTTGACTTGAAATGGTGCGGAACAGCCAAAGTTTAGTCTGCAGCAGCAGAGAGGGAATCCCAGGACGCCGGTCACTCGTCGAGCGGGAAGGCGGCGCCGGTCATTGCGACTGCGCCCCCTCCTCCGACGCGCCCCCGGACCCCCAGGCCGCCCCCAGCCCCCCCCAACTCCCCAGGCTGTCCTCAGCCCTCCGGGTCGCCCGCCCCAGGCCGTCCCCCAAGGACCCCACAGGCTCCCAGGGCCCTCGCCCACGCCCGAGCCCTCCCGAGGACCCCGCCGCCGCACAAAGGCCCGGGCCCAGCCGAGAAGCTCACCTGGCAGCCCGCGTCCGCGCCGCCCGCGCCACCGCCGAGGGAGGGGCCGCCGGGAGAGGCGGTGCCGCCGGAGGCGGTGCCGCGCAGCTCCCACAATGGGTCGCCGTGGCGCCGGCCGCCCCGCCGGCTGATTGGCCGGGTGCGGGGGCGGAGCCTCTGGTTCAAACCACGGGCGGGGCCTGGCGCCGGAGTTCCCGCGCGGCCGCGTTGGCCGTTGGGCCCGCGCCCTCGGCCGCCCCGCCCCCGGAGGCTCCCAGGTCTCCGCGCGCGGCCCCAGTGCGCCTGCGCTGGCCTCCGGAGGGCGGGGCTGGTAGGGCCGGTGAGAGGACGGGGTGGGGGAGGGGGAGAGGACGGGGAGGGGGAGAGGACGGGGAGGGGGAGGGGGAGAGGACGGGGAGGGGGAGAGGACGGGGAGGGGGAGAGGACGGGGAGGGGGAGGGGGAGAGGACGGGGTGGGGGAGGGGGAGAGGACGGGGTGGGGGAGGGGGAGAGGACGGGGTGGGGGAGGGGGAGGGGGAGAGGACGGGGTGGGGGAGGGAAGCCCGGCGCCTCTGCTCCCTGGACTGCTCGTCCCTCCAGGGGCTTCAGGTTTACTTGTAAGGAATGAAATCACAAAAGTCGAAAGGAGGGACTTCTCTGGACACGGGTTCGTGCCCTGGTCCGGGAAGATCCCACATGCCACGGAGCAACTTAGCCCGTGCTCCACAACTACTGAGCCTGCGCTCGAGAGCCGACGAGCCACAACTACTGAAGCCCGCGCGCCTAGAGCCCGTGCTCCGCAGCAAGAGAAGCCACCGCAATGAGAAGCCCGCGCACCACAACGAAGAGTAGCCCCCCCGCTCGCCGCAACTAGAGAAAGCCAGCGTGCAGCAACGAAGACTCAACAGAGCCAAAAATAAATAAATTATTTAAAAAGAAATGGAAAGGAGAGGTTTCTTTAAAAAATAACTTATTAGTGGAGAGGTCCTAAATAGGATACACAGAAGGACTCACAAAACTAGATGAAAACTGTTATTGTCATGGTTTATTAATAACTGCGAAAGGATGCAGAGATAAAGATTGCGTCTTCCGTGTGTGGGGCTGGAGCCCGGAGGATCCGAGCTCGCTCGGGGCTTCCACACCCCCATCCTAAATCTCATCTTAAGACTATGTGGTGTGGCCCCAGGCCCCCAGCAAAACACTACTAGCTGGCAGGACATCCCCTCCCAGGACCCGAGGGCAAAGACCACACCTCTCCTTGGGCAACTTCCCTTTCGTTACTACACAACAAGGGAAATCCCCAAGCTCAAAAAAGATCTTATTTCTGTCATCTGCTTTTAAATCATGACTGATGGATGACATTATATCCGGACATCTCAGAATTTTGGGAATTTCATACAATTTTGGAATAGTTATATTAATACATACCTATACAAATATAAAGTTAAAAGGTTTTGTATTCCTTCTTCTTAAACAAGCGTCCCATGTAATTTAACATCAAATAAGCCTGATACGTTTAACATTTTACCGGGTGAGAGACAAATCCTTTGAGCTTTTCCAAAGTCCTGCTGGAAGAGCCCAGAGTTACTTCAAGGTCAGAAAGACTTCACTTAGAACCCAACTTTTGGAACGTTTGTCAAAAATATCAAAAGAGTTTGGACATTTGCTCAAACAGGACAATGGACCATTATTAAGAAGTGATGCTGATGCTCTACGACCAAAGTCATGGTAAAAGATTTCAAAGATAAATACAAACAGTTACATAGTTGTAAGCAAACTGTAGCTCTTTTAATATTGAGAAGATTCAGTTTTCTTAAGTAATCAAATACCTGATTAAGACAACCTGAAACACAGGAAATAATCTGGGTAGAACACAATTTTGGTTTTCTAAGCATATTACTAAAAGGTAAGGAAAAACCTTTCACAATCTCTTACCAGAAGCAGGCAACAATTCAAGAAAACCTTGTCCTGTCAGCATATGAAACTTAGGTTTTAGTTTTACATAAGTTCATACACTACTGATTTTAAAGCTTATTTTTAAAACCCTTGTAATAGCAATTCAATTTTAGCCATCTTGACCACACACAAATTTCCTTTTTTGAAGATTCCTTTTCCACAAACCTACAACTTAGTATTACCATCCAGCTTCTGTCCTGTCTTTCCTTTTTCCTATTCGGAAACAATCAGATTCACTTTAGAACAAAAGTACTTTCTTTCCCTCAACAAAGTGCATTTCCATTTCTCATACCTTTCCTTACCAAAAACACACATCCTACTTTCCATGTATACAGAGTTGTTTTCCTTTATTATTTCTAGTAGTTTTAAACAATTATGAACGATCTGTTACTAGCAAATTTATCAATACAATTCATAATTCCTAAAAGCATATTATCCTTGTAGTAAATTTTCCAGTGGGGCATGTTTACCAATAGACCAAAATATCTTTGTTTGCTTTGTAAAGGAAGCCAAAAGTGAATGAAACTATTTTTAGTTATGTTTCAGTATTTTATCTTATTTGGGAATAATCTAGATGTTTAATGACTACCCATCATTTAATTTAACTTAGCAGAACTGGAAGGTTTCAGGTTATCAAAAAGGTCTGAGGAACCTATTTAAAAGGTTTACCTAGAAACTTGTATCTCATCCACATCCATTCAATTCATTTGTTTTCAACAGTCATATTTAGATCACTCATGAAAAATTTTATCATACCCAGTTATTTTTCTTGCTGACAAATTATTTAACAAAGATAACATGAACTTGTCTGACCAACAGACCCAGGTAGGGGACTTTCATGGTGTTCCAGTGGATAAGACTCTGCGCTCCCAAAGCACGGGGCCCTGGGTTTGATCCCTGGTCATCCGGGAACTAGATCTCACATGCATGCCACAATTAAAAAAGATCCCACGTGCCACAACTAAAACCCAGAGCAGCCTAAATAAATAAACAAATATTAATAAATAATTAAATAACTCAGGTAGAATGCCTGCTTTTTAAAAAAAGTTTTTTAAATAACTCAGGTAGAATGCCTGCTTTTTAAAAAAAGTTTTTTAAATCTCTTATTGTAGTTTGAGCATATTCATTTCTTTTTTTTTTAAACATCTTTGTTGGAGTATAATTGCTTTACAACGGTGTGTTAGTTTCTGCTTTATAACAAAGTGAATCAGCTATACATATACATATATCCCCATATCCCCTCCCTCTTGCATCTCCCTCCCACCCTCCCTATCTGATCCCTCTAGGTGGTCACAAAGCACCCAGCTTATCTCCCTGTGCTATGCAGCTGCTTCCCACTAGCTATCTATTTTACATTTGGTAGTGTATATATGTCCATGCCACTCTCTCACTTCATCCCAGCTTACCCTTCCCCCTCCCTGTGTCCTTAAGTTCATCCTCTATGTCTGCATATTTATTCCTGTCCTGCCCCTAGGTTCTTCAGAACCATTTTTTTTTTTTAGATTCCATACATATGTGTTAGCATATGGTATTTGTTTTTCTCTTTCTGACTTACTTCATTCTGTTATGACAGACTCTAGGTCCATCCACCTCACTACAAATAACTCAATTTCGTTTCTTTTTATGGCTGAGTAATATTCCATTGTACATATGTGCCACATCTTCTTTATCCATTCACCCGATGATGGACACTTAGGTTGCTTCCATGTCCTGGCTATTGTAACTAGTGCTGCAATGAACATTGTAGTACATGACTCTTATTGAATTATGGTTTTCTCAGGGTATATGCCCAGTAGTGGGATTGCTGGGTCATATGGTAGTTCTGTTTTTAGTTTTTTAAGGAACTTCCAGGGCTTCCCTGGTGGCGCAGTGGTTGAGAGTCCGCCTGCCGATGCAGGGGACGTGGGTTCGTGCCCCGGTCTGGGAAGATCCCACATGCCGCGGTGCAGCTGGGCCCGTGAGCCGTGGCCGCTGCGCCTGCGCGTCCAGAGCCTGTGCTCCGCAACGGGAGAGGCCACAACAGTGAGAGGCCTGCGTACCACAAAAAAAAAAAAAAAAAAAAGGGGGGGGGGTGGGCAACTTCCATACTGTTCTCCATAGTGGCTGTATCAATTTACATTCCCACCAACAGTGCAAGAGGGTTCCCTTTTCTCCACATTTATTGTTTGTAGATTTTTTTTTTTTTTTTTTTTTTGCTGTACGGGGCCTCTCACTGTTGTGGCCTCTCCCTTTGCGGAGCACAGGCTCCGGACGCACAGGCTCAGGGGCCGTGGCTCACGGGCCCAGCCGCTCCGCGGCATGTGGGATCTTCCCAGACCCGGGCACGAGCCCGTGTCTCCTGCATTGGCAGGCAGATTCTCAACCACTGCGCCACCAGGGAAGCTGTAGATTTTTAGATGATGGCCATTCTGACTGGTGTGAGATGATATCTCCTTGTAGTTTTGATTTGCTTTTCTCTAATGATTAACGATGTTGAGCATTCGTTCATGTGTTTGTTGGCAATCTGTATATCCTCTTTGGAGAAATGTCTATTTAGGTCTTAGAATGGCTGCCTTCTTTTCAGCGTTGATAACTCCAAAGACATGTTTATTTTAATTAAACCAACAACTCCAAGTTAGCTTTAATTCACCAAAATTAATCCTAGATCACATAAACCGCAAAAGCACCTAGGCCAGTCTGTTATAGTTTAATTCATATAAGGGCTTGTTTGTTTTTAAAACACTTAATTAGAGCCCTCTTACAAGTTAATGTTAACAATACTAACCAGAGATAGAAGAGAAAAATAATACCACACATCTACAACACACATGAAAATACAGATAGATGCAAACAGGGACCTTACAGTTTCATTTAATATTCTAGCCATGTCTCAGATATAAGCTCAAAAGGTTAGATCCAAACTGTGCTGTAAGGATCCTTTTAGAGCTGTTTATGGAGTCAATTGGTCTTTTAGAAGCTTCTGCATACCAATCAAAGAACGCATTAAATGGTCTCCAGAGACGTTTGGAATCCTCTCTTTTAAGGGTACCCCTTAAGGTGGACTTACTTCAAACAAAGGTTCCCCCTTTAGAACAGGATTGGTGACTTACCAAAAGGCTTCAACAAACAGACAGAAACGGAAAGCAAGTTTTCTCCTAGAAGTTTTGGAGTATATTTGTCTATAATCAAAAACCTAGGGCAATTGCTATTTAAATCTTTCCTTCTAGTTGTTATTTGCTCCAGTTAAGGTAGAAACAGTAATTAAAGGTTTAGCATTTGGATCCAATTTTAAAGGGGCAGGTTTTCGCTGAGGAGGAGGGAGATGGTGCTAAGGGCTGAGGCTGAGACAAAGGGGGTGGGGTCTGAGTCAAGGGGGTGGGGCCTGAGACAAAGAGGTGGAGCCTGAGACAAAGCGGGCAGGGAAGACAAGCAAGACAAAGAAGCTGGGGGAGGGAACACAAGGAGCCCCAGGCTTCATAAGCCATTTTGTGCTTTTCTAGGTTTTTGTTGTTGTTTTGGCCAATTTAGAAACGGTATCTTGCAAAGAGGCAATTTTAGAGTTTTGTGCACATTTGGAAGCTTTTAGGTGCCAATAAAAATAAATCTACCATTCATTTTGTTTAATTTTAGGACCACGGTCCTCCAATGTAATCCTAACAAAAATGAGTTTGAGATTAAAAGTTCCCCATAATGGGCACTGTAATTCCGGATTTTTGTTAGTTTGTTTGGCCCACTTGGTTAAAATGTGCATATGGGGGTCCATAGTTTTTGAATATGAAACTGGCCAGAGTCCCTGAAGGCGGGCTGCCCTCAGAGAATTTAGGAGACTGGGATGCCATTTCCCTAAGTTCTCTTGGAAACCCAAGATGGTTGCTAGAGTCCTAGCCCAGATACCAAAAGGAATAAAGGTCCCAGTGAGCATGATCCCCAAAAGAGAACGCTGCTACCGCACTCCAGAAAACAACTGAGTACTTACCAAGGACAAAGCCTTGAACCAGAAAGGACAAAACCTTTCCAGATCCCATGTAAAGTCTGAGAGCTCAAAACACAAGAAGAGCGGGGTGTGGAATCCAAGAGGAGACGCACCGAACCGAAAGCAGGTGGCAACTCACAGAAGTGATGAGCACGAGGGGCTCAGTGCGGGCACGTCTCTGCATTCCACGAGCTGTCCTTTCTCGGGGTTTGCCTCCTTTGGACCCCACTTCTGACACCAAATATGTCAACTTTAAGAATATAGTAGCCAGTTATTTTACCAGCAAAAGTGAGTTTATTCAGGAATAGCTAGAGGAATAACAATTCTGCACATACGAACTGTGGTGGACCCCAGGCAAATCCAGAAAACAAGGAGGAGGAACTTGCTTTTATAGGGAAAAGAAGGGAGTTGGGAGGGGCTGTGATACCCAAAGAGTGGGAGAGAGCTCAGAGTCCCAAGTATGAAGGCCTCTCATTGGTTGGGCTGTTACAGTCCCTGACTGGGCTGTGTGGTACAGAGAGATGTTTTCTTCTTCCTGTTGGATTGCAATTGGAGGCACCTTTTGTGGGAGATGTAGGTAAACGTCGTTTCCTGTTTGGGGTAATTGATGATGCATAGTAGGCATGAGAGCTTCCTCTACAGGTCTGTCCCGGCTCCTACTTTAGTCTCTTTAATTCCACAAAACTGTGTGTGCTGCTTCTCTGTAAATTGGAAATTATTTCAAAACTAAAAGTTGGATAAAAGTATATACACAAAATAATTCTATATAGTTTCCATGGGTACCTATATAGGCAAGCAAATGTTTAGGAAAAGTGCAACTTCTGTAAGTATACATGGATGTAATAATAAAGGAAAGAAAACGGTGTCCTTGTGAAACTGAAGAGACACGGCAGGGGAGGCAGCATGAGAGAGCTGAAGGAAGTAAAAGGGGTTGATCAGCATGTGGCTGGCACACCTTCTGATGTGGAGCAGGCCCTGGGCACAGGAGCTGTGGTGGACTGGAGGCAAATGCCACTAGCTCTGAAGAGGCCAAGGAGCAGGATGGGCAGGTGCAGAGCACAAAGGTCCTCCCCTGTGTGTGGGCTTCCTGCGCAGATGGCTTTGCCCCCAGCGTCTCAGAGTGGCTGCAGCAGCACCAGACCTTGCACCCAGTCTCACAGGAGTTCTGGGGAAAGAGAGAGCCTTTCCTCCAGGAGACAAACTGAAGTCCTGGCCCACCTCTCACTGGCCAGAATTGAACACATGCCTTTCCAATGGCGTTTGGCTTAGGGCAGAGGTTCTCCAGGTGTAGGCCTGCACACCCCAGCAGCAATATCTTCTGGGAACTTGTTATGGATGGAAATTCTCCAACCCAGAAGCTCTGGGGCTAGGCTCTGTCTGTCTGTGTTTCAACAGGCCCACCAGGGGATTCTGATGTAGGCTGAAACTTGAGAAGCAATCAGAGCCCACCCAGGCCCAAACCCAGCAGTGGAGGGGCGGCGGGCAGGGCAGGGTGGGCTGTCATCTCCAGGCGGGTCAGGAATGGTCATGATGGAGGAAGGTGATTATCTCCTGAGCATCAGAAACAACAGGTATCCTGCTTACCTCACCTGACACCCTGGGGTGAGGCTGGGAGGTGGTCTGGCAGGGCTGAGGGCAGAGCCCACTCGAGACCCTCAGCCACCCTGCCCACCCTGCCTGCCCATTGCCTGAAACCTAGGCCTCTGTCACTAGGGGGCTGTGGAGACCCAGAGCCATGAGTGGGGGATACATGGGGGCCACTGGGGCTGAGCCCTCTCAGCCCACCCTCCTTTGAGCTGTGGTGGCCCCAGAATGTCCCTTCAGGGGCCTTGGGTCTGCAGTCTGGATGAAGGGGGTCTGATGTGTCTTTTTTTTTTTTCAACAGCTTTATTGAGGTGTGACCACATACCATACAGCTCACCCTTTTAAAGTGTACAAGCCAGTGATTTTAGTGTATCCACAGATACACGCAGCATGTTTTTGAGGCTCAGCCACACTTTTAACAGGTGTCAGAACTTCATTCCTTTGCGCGGCCGAGTAACAGCCCGTGTGTGGCAGACCACGTTTTGCTGTAGACGTCTGGCTACCGGGGCTGCTGCTGCTCCCAACATTTGGGTACTCGGATGCTTTCAACGCTCCTGGCTACGCCCTCGGAGTGCCATTGCCGGGTCACCTGCAGACCGTGTCCACAGCAGCTGCCCCGGCTGGTGGCGGGTGCGCTCTGGGTGCCTCCCGGGGGGCCTCCCTGCTGTGCGGCCCTGGCCACCTCCGCTCTGCCCGGAGCGCAGGGACAGGGCCACCGCCGGCCCTGCTGGTCCTCGCCCTCCCCACCCCAGGGGTGTGCTCCCATCCCCCGCGGCCCGGCCCCGAAGCCCCGTGACCCTGCAGTTTCTCCGGATTCGCACGAGGCCGGGAGCACTGGTTGATGTCACCGTCAGCCATCACGTCACTGTCACCTGCCACCGGGCGCAGGGCCTCTCTCGGTTTCTCTTCCCCTTCTCAGACAGGGCTCTGGGCCCGGCTCCGCACGCCCTGCCTGCGTGGCCCCGCGCGGTTTCTCCCGCGAGAACCGCTCTAAGGGGTCCGGATCCGGCGAGGAAGGGCCGCTCGGACCCAGGCCGCGGTGGGGCCGCCGAGTCCGCCGCCGCCGCCGCCGCCTCCTCGGGTGGTGCTGCCCCCTGGCGGCCGCGGGCCGGACATGCACGGCGCGCTCAGCCTCGCGGGCGCCCTCTAGGGGCCGTCACGGGCACAGGCGGGCCTTGGTCACCAAGAACTTGGGTCTTCGCAGGACCCCGGGGAAAGACCACCCAGCAAGCTGAAACGAGGCTCTGAGTTTTGAGCGCCCACTCGGTGTCAGGCACAGCTTAAGCGGGGGACAGACATGATGTCAGTGAACGTCCCCAACAGCCCTGCGGGCAGGTGCTGTGGCCATTCCCAAATCACAGGTGACGACGCCGGGCTGGCGGGGCTGAAATACCTCGTGCAAAGCGAGCTGTCCTCCGACGTCCGGGGTTTCTGGAAGGTCTTAGAGTAAACACGGGGAGCGCGGCGGCTTCCCCGCTAGGACCAAGCGCTCCCACGAATGTCAGCGTGCTTTCCAGCCCACTCAGGAGGACCTCCCCGGCAGCTCTCTCGCGCTGGGTCAGGAGGCTTTGGGCAGCAGTGGTGTGCCTCCTGGGGCCGTGCGCCTCTTCTAGACCAACCCCAGTCCATGGGACCCCAGGATTCGCAGAGCTCACCTCCCCCGCCGCTGCCGCGGCTTCTCCTCGGGCCTGTCCCCAGGGGATCTGCCCGGTGTGCACACCTGTGGGCTGCGGCCACTCGCGAGCCCGGCGGAGTGACGGTGGGCCCTTCACTCTCCCCGGGAGAGCGGACAGCGTCACGGGGCCTGACGCTGCACCCGATGTGCGGCTGTACTTGTCGGGGCTGGCGGCTGGCCGGGGTGTGTCTGGTGGAACGGGGCTGTTAGGTTGTCGACCTTTCAAATACTTGGACACATGTGAGTGCTGAAACGTCGGGGGAGCCTGGGTGGGTCTCCCCAGCTGGCAGGGGGCTCGCCCACGCACGCGACCGTCGGTCCCTCAGGGAACAGCAACAGGCCCTTTTCAGGCACGGGACCTGTCCAGGGAGCTGGGAATACACCAGCTCCCTGAACAAAGAGCAGGGTGTCCCTCCAGGGAGCGCTGGTCTGGGACACCCTCGAGGAAAGAGCCCCAGAGTGTAGCCTGGGCTGCTCGAGGTGGCCGGGCAGCCCCGAGGGGTCCCGGGGCTCCCCTCCTCAGTTCCTGCCTCCTTCCATGGACCCCAGGACAGCAAGGGGGGCCTCACTGTGCCTGGCTCCCTCCCCACCTCGGGGAACCGTGGGGAGCATTTTGTGGAGGGGTGGAGGGGTGGGGGGGGAGGGGGAGGGCGGGAGGGGGGGGAGGGGGGAGGAGAGGCTGTCTGACCGGCTCTCAGGCTCTGTGACCCCACTATGAACGTGAGAAGTGTCCCTGAGCAACGTGAGTCAGATGAAGGAGAAAGTCTGGGCGGTGAACGAAGGTTCAGCCACCATAGGAGGGGAGGGGAGGTGTGTGCCCAGGAAGACTGTGCCTTGGGCCAAGGTGGACCCTTGACCACCGCCCCCACAGCTGCTCCCCAGGGTCTCGGCCTCCAGGGCAGGGCCAGCTCATGCCCTGGGTGGCCCTGTGTCCAGCACGGAGCTGGCAGGTGACCAGAGCCCAGCCCCTCCCTCGGGGCCCCCGGGGCAGCCCCTCCACTAAGGGCTGTGGATGGCGGACGGGGACGTGGCTGGGCCCTGAGCACGGAGCCTGCCCTCCCCAGCGGTGACAGCCCCTCCACGCAGCCACCTTCTAATTGCATGTGGTCCCATGTCATCCTGCAGGCACCCTCTGAGGCGCCCCAGGGGGGGAGACCCTCCAGGCCACCCCTCCCGGCAAAGTCCTGGCAGCCCCTCTCCCGAGTCAGCGGCTCGCGGGGCCTGAGCCCTACCTCTGCCCCAGTGGGGAGCTGGCGGGCCGGGCGGCGCTTGCTGGGATCCTGCCCGGGAAAGAAAGGGGCCATTTATTGGTTGCGTGATGTCAGCAAAAGATGGAAAAGTAGGCAGTTCCCAGCCTGGGTGTGAAGAGGTGGTGTTGAACTAACTGGGAAGCCCCTTCGCGGGGGGCTGGGGGCTGGGGGCTTGCGTCCAGGGTCACATCACACACACACACACACAGGCGGTCCTCTGAGACAGTCCCATGAGAGGACAGAGGGAGAGAGGAGGGGCAGGGTGGACAGGACAGGCCCACCGCTAAGGTTCACACACCCGCTACCCCCGGGCCAGGGTGGATGAAGCCCCACGGCCCGAGGGTGGAGGGTGCGGGCCCGGCGGGCACAGTTCTCACCCAGCCCCCATCCGATTCCCCTGCGCCTCGCACATCCTGGGCACACCCTGGTGCGGGCGAGGCAGGCTCTGAGCTCCCCGGAGAGAGCGGACAGAAAGCGGTGCCCCGCCACTGAGCCGCCGGGCCAGGGTGACTGCGGACCCGACAGGCCCAGCGCCAGGCATCCAGACGGCCGCTGGGGCCCACCACGCAGCCTCGATATGGAAGGGGCAACCCGGGGGGACACAGAAGGGGGCACGTGAAGACAGAAGCAGAGATTGGGGTGATGCAGCCACAGGCCCAGGGACCCCTAGAGCCACCAGAGGCTAAAAAAGGCAGGAAGGACTGTCCCCTAGAGCCTCTGGAGGGAGCGCGGCCCTGCAGACGCCTTGGTTTTGGACTTGGGGCCTCGGAGCTGTGAAAGGGTAGGTTCCCGCTGGTTTAAGGCATTTCGTCCTGGTTTGCGATCATCTGTTTCAGCAGCCCGGACTCGCACGGACGGGGAGGTGGGGACGCTGCTCGCGCGGCCCTGATGCCCCCCTCGGTGGGAGTGTGAGCTTCACCCCCGCGACCGAAATTGAGGCGTAAGATGCCGAAACCCCAGGGCCGGTGACGCTGCCCGAGAGGCTAGGGTGCAAGGACGGCCCTGCGGGGGCGGTTTGCCAGCTGAGGGGGCTGGAGGGAGAGCCCCGGGCTGGGATTTCGGATGCCGGGAATTTTTCCTAGAACTGCCAAGGAAGCGGCGAGAGGCTGCCAGGAAAGGCTATTAATGAAGAAGACAGAGCGACCACCATCATTCTTATTTTTGTACAGCAGATTTTCGCAGCCACTGGGAGGCCAGAGCACAGCCGCGGGGTGCTCGCGCGGTAACCCTGTCTTCCCCGTTCGTCACGGTCACCGCCAAGTGGATGGTGACAGGTGCGGAGTGACCAGGGGTGGGCGGTGAGTCTGGGGGCCGCTCCTCCCCCGGGAGCCACAGAGCAGGGTTCTTGCTCCTTCCTGCCATTCTGAGTGGATAGACTGGTGGCCCCCGGAAGGATCTGTCTCGTCCTACTCCCCGGAATCTGGGGGCGGAGCCTTATTTAGAGAGAGGCTTTGGCTAAGGATGCAGCGCTGAGCTCACCCTGGATTATCCAGGGGAGCCCTAAGTCCAAAGAGACAGAAGAGAGACAGAGAGGGGGGTGAACCCTGGGGTTCGCAGCAGCACCAGAGGCCGAGAGCAAGGCATGGAACCCGCCACCCTGAGAGCTGCCAGAAGGAGCCCTGCCCACGCCGTGGTCTCCAACCTCCAGCCCCGAGAAGGCTGAGAGGATCCTGTTTGCCTTACGGCCTCCAGTTTGCGGTAATTAGTTGCAGCAGCCCCGGGAAGTCATGCGTCAGACGTTGTCGAAACGCCCTGCGGTCCCGGACCTGAATACTCCAGACTGTTCTAGAAGCCGGCCCGTCACCTGGAGAGCCCAGGCGCACGCCCCTCCCAGGGCTTGGCCCTCCGGGAGGTCCCCAGAGGGCCACGCTTGCTGAGAAGGTAAAATGACGTTACCCCAGGTTAGGAAGTTGGCCCCGACGTATGTTCTTGCGTTCTTATTTCTAAACGTATTTTCTAAATCACGTATCCTCTCAGGGTCTCTCACAAAGAAGAGCATCCGTCGCCGCTGCCTTGGGGAAACGCGAACATAAGCGGTGGGCGTGGTCAGTCCCCAATGCCGACCCGCTGAGGTGGGTGTCACCGGCCCTGTCACGGATGGGGGAGCCGAGGTAGCGCTGTGGCCTGGCCTGGCCCTCGGCGGCTTCTCCCCGGCAGCGGAGCTGGGACGCCTCGGTGCGGAGGACTCACCGCCGTCCTCGGAGCCCATTGGCGGAGTGTCACCCCGCCTGGGGTGCCCCCCGGCCCCCCCGGCTGATGGGCATTGCCGCCGCGAGCACCTGGGGCTCCCTCCGGAGGCCATGTGGGTGCGCCCCGCCCCTGGGCTGCCCTCAGGGGCTGCAGCGCAGAGAGGCCCCAGCCAAGGCCCCGTGAGCAGCCACCGCAGGAAGGGGCCTGGCTGACACTGACAGTCTGGGGAGAAACGCCCCGCCACGTACCGTCACAGTCATCCAAGCAACGCTTGCGGAAAAGCGCGGGAAATAAAGCCATCACACGGAGGCCGACAGGCACCCACCGCGCACGGCCTGTGCCCGCTGCCGGCGGCACCGGGCGGTCACGCGGCCTCTGCCTGCGACCCTGCGGGGCGCCAACGGCCGAGAGCGCCAGCCAGAACAAGCCCTCCTGCCTGCCACGGGCTCTCCCTGCAGCTGGCAGGCTCGCCCTTACCCTCGGCGTGCTGCCGCCTCCCTCGTGGGGCTGCTGCTCCCACTGGAAAAGCCTGGGGGGCTGGGCCCCCCAAGGGGCAGAAGCTCCAGGAACGAGAGATCTGCGGCGTGTCATCCAGAGGGTCCTCCACAGCCAGTGCGGTGGGCACCGGAGGGCAGGCTCCGTGGGAAGCGAGCGACTGGCCCCGGACTCCCACGCCGGGTTCAGCGGGACTCCTCAGTCAGGCCCTCTGGGTGCACGGCGAGGCCCACGCGCCCGCCGGTGGCCCTGGTGCGCGGACGGGCTTGGGGAAGGCGTAGCCGTTCGTGAGCTATGTGGGCGATCGTGCCTCCTCGGAATCCTTCAGATACGTGAGCTTGGCGACGTCCGTCTTCATGGACCACTTTTTCCACCCCTTGTGGATTCTGGACACTTCTTGGCGTGAAACTTCTGTGGCCAGCACATATATGATGGGGTCAGCCACGCTGTTCACCGTGGCCAGGCCCAGGAACAGCACGGAGACCGTGTACAGGTTGATCTCGAAGGCGCACACAGGGCCCATGTCTCCTTTGTAGTAGGAGAAGGCTATGGCTTTGACCAGGAGGACCAGGTGGTAAGGGGCGAAGCAGGACAGGAAGATGGCCACGACCGCGATGGCCAGGCGCCTCACCTTGGCCTTCTGGGCGGCGCCCAGGCTGCTGCTCCGCTGGATACTCCTGAAGATGCGCTGGTTGGTGAAGGCGATGACAGACAGGGGGGCGGCGAAGCCCACGGCGAAGCGCGTGTAGTAGTACCCGGCGATCTCGCGGTCCACCGGCAGTGTCTCAAAGCAGGTCTCCTCCTCCTCCATCTGAAACACCGGGTAGTGGACGAGCCCCACGAGAACGAAGACGGACACGGAGACGAGGATGGCGGTCTTCTGGTGGCGGCGGCCTCGCATCTCCAGAGCGTACACGACCGCCAGGAAGCGGTCGCAGGAGATGCAGCACAGGAAGAGGATGCTGACGTAGAGGTTGCAGAAAAAGATGTAGGCGGTCACCTTGCAGGCCCGCGGGCCCAGGAGCCAGCGGTGCCCGTTCTGGATGTAGACGACCCAGAGCGGCAGGGTGCCGACGTAGAGCAGCTCGCACAGCGCCAGGCAGAAGAGGTAGACGGCCAGCACGTGGCCCTGGCGCGCCTGCAGCAGCGTCAGCCAGGCCGTCAGGCAGTTGGCCGGCAGGCCCAGCAGGCACACCGTGCTGTACACAGTCACCAGGAACACCCTGCTGTCGTTGAAGGGCACCGTGCAGTTCTGGGGAGACACGCCAGTCGACAGGGCCCCTGGCAGAGGGCTGGCCGCCTGGGTGGCATTTCCTGTGGAGCAGAGACAGCGTGAGGGTGGGTGTCGCTGGGAACCACCTGGATCAGACGTGACAGCACAAGAAGGCTCTCGTCGGCTGCGGACTGGGCGAGCCGGGGTTAAAGTTTTCCAGATGGTTTCCTAAAGATCACCCCTCCCGCAGCAGCCGATGGCCTCGAGGACACAAGGCCTTGTCAACTGACTGAGTCATTTTCCAAAGTGTTGTCTATGGGCTTGAAGAGAATTTATTCTCTATTTGCCTTCCGTTATGAGTTGAACTGTGTCCCCCCCTCAAAAAAAAAGATATGTGGGGTCCTAACCCCCAGGACCTCAAAACGCGCTTGGATTTTGAGATGGGGTCTTTACAGAGGAGATCAAGTCAAAATGAGTTCTTTAGGGTGGGTCCTGATCCAGTATGACTGTGTCCTTATAAAAAGGGGACATTGAAACCCAGGGACACGTGTGAACAAAAGCCGACGTGAGGACAGGGAGAAGACGGCGATCCCAAGCCCAGGAGAGAGGCCTTGGAAGAACGCAGCCCGCCCACACCTCCATCTCGGACTTCCAGCCTCCAGGGCTACAACAGAAGACATGTCTGTGATTTAAATCGTCTGGTCTGGGCTTCCCTGATGGTGCAGCGGTTAAGAATCCGTCTGCCAACGCACGGGACACGGGTTCGAGCCCTGGTCCGGGAAGATCCCACATGCCGCCGAGCAACTAAACCCGTGTGTCACAACTACTGAGCCCGTGAGCCACAACTACTGAGCCCGCGTGCCACAACTACTGAAGCCTGTGCACCTAGAGCCTGTGCTCTGCAACAATAGAAGCCACCGCAATGAGAAGCCCACACACCACAACGAAGAGTAGCCCCCGCTCGCCACAACTAGAGCAATACCACACGCAGCAATGAAGACCCAACCAGCCAAAAAATAAAGTAAAAAAAAAAAAAATCACCTGGTCTGTGGTCCTTTGTTACAGCAGCCCTAGCAAACAATACATCTTTTGGATTTACTGAGTTTAGTTTTTAGTCTATTTCCCCCTTTACTGGCTTGGAGATTATTAAGCCATTTTTAATCTTTTCGAGAGTACCCTGGACGTTTAACATGCATATTTAGTAGCGTCTAAAGTTAGTCAGAACCTTCACCTCCTGCGTGGGCACGAACCCTGGGACGCTGTTGCTCTAATGGCCCCGCGTTTGGCTGATGTGCAATTCCGGGCCAGTTATGTCAGGTGTGTGGGTTCTCTGCCTGCTTAACCTCCCAGCTCAGACGTTGTTATCATTACTATTCCCGCCGTGGTGGTCGCTGTGACTCCACACTCTCCACCCCTGTTCACAGCTGCCCACGTGTCGGCCAGTCTGCTGCCCGCTCCCCGTCCTTCATCTGCTGCATTTCCGAGGTCATTCCCTCCTTTCCCTGAAGACAGCCCTCGCAAGCCCTGTGCACCAGAGCCTGCCCCAGCTTCGGTTCATCTGAAATGCACTTTTACCCCGATTCTGGAGGACAGTTCCCCCAGGGGTCTGATCTAGCTCCGGCCCCGCTGCAGCCCATCTTCTGGCTTCTGAAGCTGCGACAGCGGCCGCCTGCCGTCTAGCTGCCGTGCCCTCGGACGCCTGAATCTGAGACTCTGTACACCCCAGCGCTCCGGGCGCCCCTCTGTTTGCCTCCTGGGGCTCTGGTCAGGCACGTGCTGGTCCTCTCGCCCCATGCTCACCTCGCTCTGCACCCTCCCCCGCTCCCCCATCTCGCAGGACCCTCCGTCTGTCCAGGCAACCTACTGACATTGAACCTGAGTTTGGGAGCTCTTTGTGTCTGTGTCTAATTGGCAGGTTTTCTTTGTTTTTACTCATTCACCGCGTTAAAATTCAGGGATCGTGTCTCATTTCTAGACGCTCCATCTGGCTCCCTTTCGAGTCTCCTGTTCTCTGCTCATGTTTTTCCTTCCGCCTCTGATCTCCTGACGTTCACCCGACGTACTGAGGTCACTGTGCGTGACCCTCCCAGCACCTGCAGTCTTGGAGGCAGGACCCCCGCACGGCACGGTGCCTGCACATCCTCCCACGGGCCGGCTCCCTCGCACGTCTTGAGGTGGTTGTGAGCTCACGCCTGATGTCATCCGAGGGCGCTTCCTGACTGGGAGGGGCTGTCCTCCGAGGGGTTGTGGGCTGGCTGGAGCCGGCCGCCTGGGACCTCTGCCCCAGCTCGGGTGGCCGGAGGGCAGGAGTCCTTGGATTTACTCCAGGGCCGCTCTCCATCCGGGCCTCATAGCGGGGCTGAACTTTGGGGTCCCTATGCAGGTGCCCCAATTCAGAGCCCACGCCCTTCCCACGTGGGCGCCAGGGCTCACCTGCCGTCCCCTCAAGAAACAAACGATACGGAATCAGTCCATAAATATGAAATGAGCCCTGAAACCTTAGGCCTCTCAGCGTCCCTCTGTTGATTCTAAGCGCCAGTTACATGGGACAGTCGCCACCGTCAGGCGTCATGTGAAGCCCAGCTCAGAGTGACCTCGGCGTCACACCACCCAGGGCTGCCCACAGCCCGCGGCCCGCGGCCCGCTCCGACTTTCCTCCACCCGCGTGGGCTCAGCCAAGCTGTCACGATGCTCTTCAGATGCGTCACCTGGGCTGCGCGGGGTTCGTACCGGGACCGTGCAGAGCCGGGCTGGTGGGCCGCAGCATGGGAAGCGGAAGCTCACCAGGGCTTTGGGGTCCCTGCTGGGGTGGGGGGGCTGGGAAGAGCCACAGACTGGCACTGAGGCTCCTCCAAGCTCCAGGGCCTGCTTGTCATGGAGGAGCCAGGAGGAAGGCAGGGCCTGGATGCCCACCTGCCCTCCCCTTAAGCCCCACCTGGGACACCAGTCACCACCCCCCCTCAACAGGGGGAAAGAAGCCAGTGAGGAGGAGTGCTCCAGGCCCCAGGCACCTGCGAGGTGGTGCCCTCACCTGCCTCCCCACCAGCTGTTTCCCAGGGGACCAGGAATGAGTCATGGGACAAAGCGCCCTGCCGTAGGGGTGACCCCCTGGCCCCCGTCTAAGGATCCGCGGGCACCGCGGTGATTCACACCGGGGGCTCCCCGGGCTGAGGGAACCCACACGACGTGGGGAAGGAAGCCAGCGTGTCCCAGGCGCCCTCCTCTCCCGCCCAGCCCGCTTCTCCGGGGCCCCTCTCATGGCGGTGACCCCAGCACCCACTGCCTGACCTGTGCCCAGAGCCTCCCTGGACCCGCTCCGTCCTGACCCGCCCCCGGGACCTGCCATGCGACAGGAACATCTGGGAGGCCACGGGGGGACGCACACCTCCCAGAGCCTGTGCCCTGGCCTCGGGAGATGCTGCCGCGTTTAGGCCGGTGCACCTCCGACAGCAGACTGTGGACGGAGCAGCCCCTCGGGGTCAGCGGGATCCGCAGGCGGGGCTTCACGTTGCCGCTCAGCCGCGGCAGCCTCTGGCGGTGGTGGCCCCGTGACCCGGCCAGGGCGGTGGACAGCGGGCTGGACGGGCCTGGGGTGGCCTCAGTGACAGCGGAGAACGTGGCCCTTGTTCCACAGCCCAGTGACCCCTGGGGCCTGGAAGCCCTTTAGCCGCTTAGGCTGAAGACCCCTGGACCCTTCCACATGCACATCCAACAGCCAAGGAAACCTCGGTGCGTCCCAACGCTGACACGGCCGTGGGGTCGCGGGCAGCCGTCCAGGGGACTCGGCCCCAGTGCCCATGCGTGGTTTTCAGCACCCCCGGCCCCCCGCAGGGTGACCTGCTGCAGAAATTAGCGGCAGGACGGTGGAGGCGGGCAGAGAGCAGTGCTGGTTCTTCAGCTGGAGGCTCGCTGTGAACGCCCCCAGGGTGACGGAGCCGTCGGCGCCCCAGTGCGCTCCTGACACACTTCTGTGGCACTCACTCGTTTTTCCCAATTTTTAAAATTCTGGTAAAATATACATAAGATAAAGGTGACCATCTTAACCATTTTATTTTTTTATTTTATTATTATTATTTTTTGCGGTACGCGGGCCTCTCACTCTTGTGGCCTCTCCCGTTGCGGAGCACAGACTCCGGACGCGCAGGCTCAGCGGCCACGGCTCACGGGCCCAGCCGCTCCGCGGCATGTGGGATCTTCCCGGACTGGGGCACGAACCCGCGTCCCCCGCATCGGCAGGCGGACTCTCAACCACTGCGCCGCCAGGGAAGCCCTGAACCATTTTAAGTGTCCGCTTCTGCGGCATTAAGTACATTCGCGTTGCTGTGCAGCCGTCACCATATCTACTTCCCGAATCTCTCATCTTGCAAAACTGAAACTCTGTCCCCGTTAAATACTCACTGCCCACTCCTCCCCCAGCCCTTGCTGGGAGTGGGTCGTAAAGGTGCCATCCTGTGACTGGCCTATTTCGCCTTGCGCCATGCTCTCGGGGTCCACGTGTCAGAGCGTCCTTCCTTTTTAGGACAGAGTAATAGCCGACGGTGTGGATGGACCACGGTAGGGTTTCCCGCTCATCTGCCTATGGCCACTTGGGCTACTTCCACACCTTGGCCATTGTGAGTAGTGCTGGCATGAACACGGGTGTGCAAATGCCTCTTCCACACCTGTGCTCACTTCTTATTTATTTTTATTTATTTTTGGCTGCGTTGGGTCTCAGCTGCCTGCCACACGCAGGCTCTTTGCTGTGGCGCGTGGGCTTAGCGGCCCTGCGGCACGTGGGATCTTAGTTCCCTGATCAGGGATCGAACCCTAGTCGCCTGCATTGGAAGGCCGATTCTTAACCACTGGACTGCCAGGGAAGAGTCCCAAGTTCACTTCTCTTTTGTGGGTTGCTGGATCGTATGGTGAGTCTCTAGTTGAGCTGTTTGAGGCGTCTCCATACCGCTTTCCCAGGCAGCTGCTCCATTTTCCATTGCAAAGGACAGCGCACGGGGCCTCCCATTTCTCCTCATCCTCGCTAGCACTTGGTACTTCGGTGTTGACAGTGGCCGTCCCGATGGGCGCAAGGCGGCCCCTTTTGTGGGCCCCCACCTATGGCCCTAACCTCCGGGATGTGGGCTCCCTTCCACGTGCAGACGGAGGGTGTCGGGGACCGTCAGACCCGGCTGTCAGTCTCCAGGCGGGAGTCGGGCCGCACCAAGCGGAGGGGCCGACGGTGCGCGGGTGGCACCTGGGCCACGCGGGGCGCTGCTCAGCTGGGAGAAAGGCGACACCTGTCTGCCCAGGCCGGCCCCGCTTGGACGGCCCGTCCCTCTCGGCCACGCGAGTCCTCCAAGGCACCAGCCCCACCCCCTGGACCCCAGCGCTGCCCTGCCCCATCCCGGCGCCGACCCTGTCTCGCCACGCTCTGGGGGGCAGAGCGCGAGGGAACCCCAAGCCCAAGCGGAGGCCCGGGTGAGGCCTGTGGGCCCCTCGCTGCCGCCAGCCACCCCTGCCAACGCGGCCCCCCGCCAGGGCGCCAGCTGGACTCGGTATAGTTAGTGCGGCCACACGCTACCCACTGGGGCCACAGGGCCGGCATGTGGCCCCTCGTCTTCACCTGCCCCCGCCCAGCCCCCGCCCCCCAGCCGCCCGGCGGCCAGCACTGGGCGCACAGGTGAGAGCCCGCCCCTCCCACCGCGGGGCTCTCAGGGGGCTCTGACCGCTCGGGAAGGGAGTCTCCTGGGCCCGGGCACACGAGCCCCCGGGAGGGGAAGGAGGCTCTGTAGGGCAGCCGTGGCTTGGCACGGGGTCTCTCACAGGAAGTGGGCAGGATACGGGGCCCAGGTGGACCCCAGAGCCTCCGCTTCTCCTTCAGTCCTGTTCTGGGTTCTTTTCTAGCACTTCAAGACAGTTAACAAGTGGGTGCTTCCTGATGTCTTGATGGAAAGCCTCCGGCTTTACTGTTTCTGAGTTAGTTTTTTTCTTTCAAGAAGTCTACTTTTTTTTTTTTTTTTTTAAATTTATTTGGCTGCGTCAGGTCTTAGTCGCGGCGGCATGCGGGATCTTTTTAGTTGCGGCATGCAAACTCTTAGTTGCAGCATGTGGGATCTAGCTCCCTGACTAGGGATCGAACCCGGGTCCCCTGCATTGGGAGCGTGGAGTCTTAGCCACTGCGCCACCAGGAAAGTCCCTGGAGAAGTCTACTTTTGCATGCTACTTTTTGAAGTAATTTTCCCTGTTACGAGACAAAGTAGATTGGTAGAAAAATTCTCACGGGCTCCCTCCTAAATGTTCCAAGTCAAAGGAGGCACGGGGTGGGGCTCTCACCTGTCATGTCTGCCAGCTCTGGGCTCAGGATGGGGCTGCGGTGTAGGTCATATGACGCGCCTGTTGAGACGTTTCCTCCGAGCTTCACGTGACCTGGAGAAAGGATGGGTTGAAATTGCTTTATAGGGAAATCAGATTAAATCACAAATTAAGTTATTTGACAAGTGGTTAGCGCCAAGTCTTGTATTCACCCTGTGGGTACAGCAGCCGAGGCTTAACATGAGAAGGGCTCCCACAAATCAACAGAAATGAGTGTCAAAGCCGATCATTCACAGAAGAAGTAAAAGCACCTCCTACAAATGTGAAAGAGCTCAACTTCACTTATACAGTCAAAGAACTGCGAACGTAAGCAACCAAACGGTGGTCTTTTTCTTGCCTATCAGGTTGGCAAAAATAAAGGACTTTAATTCTTAGCATTGGCAAGAGAGTGAGGAAGTGGGGTCCCTCACTGTGTGGGGAGCAGAAACGGGCACAGATGTTTGCTAGCACAATCTGGTAACATGTCTCAGAAATCTTCAATGCGGGCTTCCCTGGTGGAGCAGTGGTTAAGAATCCGCCTGCCGATGCAGGGGACACGGGTTCGAGCCCTGGTCCGGGAAGATCCCACATGCCGCGGAGCAGCTAAGCCCGTGTGCCACAATTACTGAGCCTGGGCTCTAGAGACTGCGAGTCACAACTACTGAGTCTGTGTGCCACAACTACTGAAGCCCACGCACCTAGAGCCCGTGCTCCGCAACGAGAAGCCACCGCGATGAGAAGCCCGCGCACCACAATGAAGAGTAGCCCCTGCTCGCCGCAACTAGAGAGAGCCCGCGGGCAGCAACAAAGACCCAACACAGCCAAAAATAAAATTAATCAATTAAAGAAAATCTTCAATGTGCTTCATTTAAAAAAAAATAAATTTATTTATTTGGGGGCCACCAGGGAAGCCCTGCGCTTCACTTTTGAGCAGATAAAATCCTTCCGAGGAATTTTTCCTGGTGAAAGAGTTTCCTGAGATGCAAAGTGCATGGACATTGCTCCTGTGAAAGGGCCCGGGACCCCTGGGAGACTGCCCACGACAGAGGTAGACAGGCCCAGGGGTGCTGGCAGGTGGGGCAGGTTCCTGGCTCCCCCATCTCTCTGCTTCCTTCCTGAGCCAGAGGTGCCCCTAACCTAAGCTCCATCCGGTCAGCTAGAGAGGCTATGGGGGAGGCGGGCTCTCTAAACCCTCCCTCAGCCAGCCTGGAGCCAGGCCCAGACCCCACCCGCAGCCCCCGTCAGGCGGAGGCCCCAGCCCCGAGGGGCGTCCGCAGGTGCACGCCCCGCGCCCCAACACTGGGAGGTCCGGCTGTGCTGACAACAGATGAACCACCAGGGAAATAACAGGAAGCCAAGGTGTTTACTTGAAACTGCAGAGAGTTCATGGACTTCGAATTTGTAAGCAAGACCTCGAAAATACAGACAAAGGTAAGGCGCTGAGGCAACAAAGAATCAAGAAACGCACTGATCTTTCGAAACTGACTTCCTGACCGACTGGTGGGCATATGGGCCTGGAGGGTCCCTGGGCCTCCCCGTCCCCCCCTGCAGCCCCCTCGCTCAGTCAGCCCCCAGCAAGTCAGGCAGGGGGCCACCCAGGGGGGCTCTGGCTGAGCTCCGTGCCTGGCCCTGAGGCCCTCAAGCAGAGCAAGCACTCTGCCCTCTAAGGAGATGGTCCACGGTACTCAGGGCGGCCACCGGGTGGGGTCAGCGTGGCACGCGGGTCTGTGGCCCGGTCAGCTCGGGGGTGAGGGAGGGCTGAGCCTCACGAAGGGGGGTCCAGGAGGGTCTCCAACTGTGCGGGTGGCCCACATGAGCGGCAGGGGTGCCAGCCCACCTGGGGGCTGTCCAGACGCCCCTGAGCCCTGTGAGCCTGGGAGGGACACAAAAGCCTCACCCTGGGCCCGAGTCCTCTGTCAGAACTGCGATTCTGGAAAACCGGGAGGTGGTCCCTTCCCCCAGGGGCTGCGCCGCCCGGCTCTTCCCCGATGCAGGTGGCGGCAGAAAGGAGACCACTGTCTCTAGAAGTCACTTCTGCACCGTCTCTAGAAGTCACTTCTGCAAAAGCCAGAGGAAGCGGGCCAACTGACACTGTGCAGTGCTGGGGCCCCTGCTCGGCTCCCCTGGCCTGTGCAGCCTGTGCAGGGCAGGGCACTGGTTCCAGATCCGGGGCCGCGTCCCTGGCTGTCAGGCACCCACAGTCTGCCTGCCCTGGCAGGGTGCGGGGGCCACATCGAGAGGACCGGGGGCCACAGGAGGCCCAGGCCGGAGAAGCCAGGCGCTGGGACCGCCCCACGCCCCGGGTGCCGCTCTGCCCCGCTCACGCCTGCAGGCCTGGGCACCTGCCCCCGCACCCACCCCCGGCCTTTTGCCCAGCAGAGCTCGGTCCAGCCGTGGGCTTCGTCCTGGCCTTTCCCTGCCCAATGGACACACGGCTTCAGGGCTCCGCCCTGGCCTCCTCCCCGGGCGACTGTGGACGGTCCCCTCCTGGTGTCCCCAACCCGCCAGCCCCAGGGTGCCCGTGGCCCCTCCCCACTGGCAGCTGGGGCTCTTGCTGTCCAGGAGCCAGTAGGCCTGGGTGCCCCCTTGTCCTCCCCTGGGGTCGGGTGCCAAGAGGGACGCGTCTTCCACACCAGCAGCCTCACCGCCCTTCCTGCCCAGAATGCCAGCCTGGTGGGCTCAGGGCCTCTGTCCCCGCTCTGTGCTCCAGGGGCGCCGTGACAGCCACAGGCCGTGGGGTGGGTGGCCCAGGTCAGCCCGAAGCCCCTACGCACCCACCCCTGGGCTCGAGCGGCCCCTGCCTCCCGTCCCCACCCCCTCTGGCCCCGGGCACCACCCTGGTGCCTGCACATCCCCGCAGGGCCCACGGAAGCCCCGCAGGCAGCGCTGCGTCCGGATGGATGCTCACGTGACACAGTAAAGAGTGACCTGGCCCCCAGCGCTGGCCCCCGACGCCCTGTGCCCTGCGAGTGCAGTGGGTCCCTCCCGTCATTTAAGATACACTTTCAGACGTCTTCGTCTGGAGCTCTTCAAACAAACGCAAAAGCACAGGGAACGAGCCGTCGTCCAGCACGCCCAGTGCCCTCACCTCCCGGTGCCCCGTTGCCATGGAACCTGGTCCCCAGCTACCCATCATCACTGTGGGTCTGCGGGAGCGTCTTGACCTTCCACTGCGGCTGGGCCTGTCGGGCTCCTCCAGCCTCTCACTCCCGCCTGCCCGCACTCAGGGCTTTGACTTCATTTCTGTCTCTGCGCAGGTTACCCTTTGGGGACGGAGCTCCTGACTTACCAGCCCCTGCAGCCCCTGAGCTCTTTGCTCTCAGGCAGCTGAACCAGGGGCCCCCATCTCACCGGCACAGCAGGAGTCCATCTCCACTTCCCCCATTTAGGTAGATTTTTTATAGTGTGCCTTCTAAAACGCACCTCTGTCTCTTTGATGGCTAGGGAGGTAGAGCACCCGCACCTTGTCCCGCCGACACCGGAGGCATTTCCGTCCTCTCCCTTCTGCCTGGAGGAACCCCTAAAACATCGCCTGGTCCCCGTCCAGGCAGAGACGCCGGGAAGAACCCCTTCCTCAGCGCCCATCCCCTGCCACCGTTCTCGGCAGACACCTACGGGAGCCCCCCCAGTGCCTGGCGCCGGGCCCCGTCCCAGGAAGCCTGCGAGCTGCCCAGCCTCAGGACCAGGCTGGCTGCCCACCCCAGCAGAGAGCCCCTGTCCTTCCGTCCCTCCTCTTGCCCACGTGCCTCTGGCCCCAGCAGGCCCTGGAGGCCAGGGTGGCCGCGCGTCATACCCACCCCGCCAGGCTGCCCCCCACCCCCACCCCCCCGTCGCCTCCGAGAATCAGCGACAAGCACGCCGCCCCGGGGAAGTCCCCGAGCGCCCGGGCTGGGGCAAGGAGAGCTTCCGGCGGGTGTGAGCCCCCGGCTCCGGCTCCCAGCCGCCCCGCACTGCGGCCGGGGGGCGGGGGACTCTGCAGGGGGGGGTCTCAGCAGCTCTGAAGGGGCACAGCAGAGGGACCGCCCCTCCCCCAGTCCCCCGCCCTGCCACCGCATTTGTGGCGCCCCGGGGCCTCTCTTGGTGAAGGAGCCCAGGTGAAGACCTTCCACCAAACCCCCACCTTTATGCCGATGAATCACTCTGCTTTCAGACCCCCACCCCGACTGCTCCATGCACAGGGGCCCGGGACTTACTCAGGGCCCACCCGGAGCCACCCTCGTGCTGTCTCCCTGCAGACGCAGTTGAGAGCTTTCAGGAAGTAGCAGGAGTGTCTCTAAAACTCCCCAAACCGCAAACAGAGCGAGACTTGGGGTTGGCCAGCCCCGCTGAGGAGCCTTCTCACTGGTGGTGAGATTGTGGCCTCATCACCTTGCTGCAAATGGCCTCAGCGCCACTTCTCGTGGACCTTCCTAGGACCGTCCTAGGCAGCTCGGGCCGGACCCGGGACCAGCTCGCATGAGCTGCTGGTGGCTAGCGTTCCCAGACAGCTGCGGCTGGACCCCCGGGGGCACGGACCCCAGCTCCTCAGGCCTGGCCCGGCCCCTCCCAGGCTGCTGGGCACAGAGCAGGGCCATCTGCAGGAGGCCTTGCCTTCCCAGGGACCCCCGTGGGGCACTGCCCACCGTGGCCCCGGGACAGCCCCTGTCCCCAGCGCCCACACGTCTCACCTGGAGCCCGCCCTCCCCGCTGCCCGTCCTGGGGTGGGTCAGCACACTCCGTCGAGGTGGTGTCTCTGAGCCCCTAACGCCGATCCCAGCCAGGCCAGGAGGCCTCTGAGGGTGGGTTTCTCTTCAGACGCCGCGTGGGATCCCCCGGGGACCCAGTGTCCACGCTGGCGGTGGGGGGTCTCGTGTGTCTCTCTCCGGCTTGCGGGGTCATAGCCTAAAGCACGTGGCCAGTGTCGCGGGGGGCGGCAGGTGACCGCAACCTTGGCTGACCACCCGGGACTGGTTCTGAGTTTCGGGGTGAGACGGAGGTGCCGTGCGCCCCTCCCTGCGTCCCCACTGCAGACCTGGCTCTGCAGCCCAGTGCAGGGCTGGGCCCACCAACAGTGACCTGTGTCCAGCACCACAGCAGGGGCGGTAGGCGGCGTTGGAACCGAGGCCACCGCCCCCCACCCACATCCAGGGCCAGGGAAGCCCGGGAGGGGGGGCCCGACGCGTGGCTGGAGACTGGCTCCCTCTCGGTCCCCCCATCTCCGCCCCGAAGCTCCTCAGGGAGGGTGGGACGCGGAGCACCCGGAGAGCTGGGTGCCGAGCACGTCAGCTCTGAGCACAGGCTCACCTCAGCCTTCCCGGGCACCTGCCCAGGGCAGCTCTTCCCAATGAGCAGAGTGGCAGGTACAGCTGAGGCTCTGGGGGGCCGGGTGGGTGGTGCCCACACCCCTGGGGCCCGAGTGAGGCGGGGCCCACATCCAGCCAGTGGGCCAGGCACCCTCAGGGGTGGCGGGGGACAGCTGTCATCATGGGGGCCCAGGCCCTCCCAGGGACTGTCCCCTCCCGCACTCCCACCCAGAGGCCCGCGGATTCCCGGGCTGCCCCGCACCCAACTGACGCGCTTGGGCGCGAAACCCCGGCCACCGTCACCCTCTGTGCCGCGACTGTCGGGTCAGGGGTGGCAGCCGAATCCTCCCCTTGGGGTCTTCAGGGGGGCCTGGGAAGGGAAGCCTGGGCCCCTGGGGCGGGAGTGGAGGGCTGTGAGCTGGGGGGTGGCAGCTGTGCCCACCCCACCCCCTTCCGAGCACAATTCCTGACCAGCAAAGCAGGCGTGGGGAAGGGGTTTGGGGGGGTGAGGGGGCTGGGTGCTTTTTCTGGAGGCTGAGTGTCTTTCAGGCAGGACAAAGGGGGACCCTGTAGCCCCCTCTTGACAATATGCCCCTTGAGAAGAGGCCACTAGCTTCCGTGGTCTCACCCCCACCAGGCAGGTGTCTGTGAACCCAGGAGGGTTTCCTCACTGATCCTGTCTGCGACCTCACTTTCATCACCTCATGACAGGGGGACATTGTTCACCGTTTTAAGTGGGTCGAATATTCACGGATACAAACTCCAGAAGAGGTAAGAGGGCGGGCGGTGGCGACGCCCTCCGGGCCTCTGCCAGGCACCGTGCGCCTCCGGGCAACGTCTCCACTCCCCTCACTGCTCCTACAGGTTTCATAAGGGAAGGAGGGGACCACCACCCACGTTCAACAGGCACGAAGATGCCCTAGACGGGCTTCGTGTTTGCCAGCAGAATCGGGCCCCTGGCTCGGCACCCAGAGCCTCCGAGTTCACCTCCAGAGCCACGGGCGTGTCCTGCCCGCCCTCTGCGCCCCTCGGCCCCCGAGAGCCGGCCTGGCTGTCCCCAGGTGTTTACAGCAGGGGCTGCGCACCTGGTTGACGGCAGGCCTCTTGGTCTCCTCGCTCGGAAGCAGCGCCCCGACCCCTTGCGCCCGTGACGTTCGCTTTCTGAAGGGGCCTGTCTCCTAAAGCGTCGCACGTTCTAGATTTGCTTGATTGGGTCCTGCCGGAGTCACTGTACGTGGTTCTCCATCACGGGTTTCCCGTGACTGGGAAGTGGTTCTAAAGCCCCAGCAGGTTCAGTTCGACGCTTCTGGCACCGGAATCACAGCGACAACAGCCCCCCCTTCGACAGGGCGGGTCATAGCTGGGGGGGTGGACGCCCCCCGGCATCCTGGCCGCCCCTCCTGGGGCTGTACCCCCCACTCCCCATCCCAGGGCAGCCACCTTGCTTGCTTGGCTAAGTGGTGACTTTCCCATTATGTGACGTTTCCACCTGTGTCCTCCGGCAGGTTCAGGGGGGAAATGAGCTGTCCCTCCCCTCTCCGCCCAACCGACAGGCGACAGTCTGCTCCTGCTGTAGCCAAGGTCTTGGACTCTCTCTCACCCTCTCCCCGAGTATCATTAAGGACTCAGGGATTTTTATTGTGGTAAATTATACATAACGTAAGATTTACCATTTTAACCTCTTTTAAGTCAACAGCTCAGTGACAAGTATACTCACACAGTCGTGCGAGCGCCGCGCCGCCTCTACCGTCATCTACGTCATCCGCCCAGACAGAGACTCCGTCCCCATTAAACACTCGCTGCCCATCCCCTATTCCAGCCCCTGCCCCCACCATCCTACCTCTGTCTCTAGGACTCTGGCTGCTCTGGGGACCTCACATGGGTGGGATCGCAGGGGATCTGTCCTTCTGTGACCGGTTTACTTCACTCGGCGTGAGGTCCTGGAGGTCCACCGTGTTGGAGCAGGCGTCAGAACTTCGCTCCTCATTATGGCTGAATCCTCTTCCACTGTGTGCGTGGGCCACATCTGTTCATCCATCATCCGTCCGTGGACACGTGGGTTGCTTCGCCCTTTGGGCTGCCATGTGTAGCGCTGCTGTGAACACGGGCGTGCAGGACCCGTGGGTTTTGTATATCTTCAGTGTGTTTCCATTGACCACAGTCGTTACTCTCGAGGACACTCGAATTATCCCAAACTCGATGAACCGTCCGCCCTGCCTCTGTGGGGATGATTACATGGTCTGTCTCTTCAGCTTTGTTATTATGGTAAATTTTGTCCATCGATCACCACACACCACGTGCCTGGAGTGGGCCCTACTCCGTCGTGTGTGTCAGTCCGTTTGTGCGACGCCGGATCCCATTGGCTGAGATGATCGGTTTTCTTTCTTCTTCCAGTGAGTCTGCCAGGCTTCCCTGACTGCTGACCTCTCCCCGCTCCCCCACTTTTGAGCCTCAGTGATGCTGAGTCACTGAATCCGGCTGGGGGAGGGGGAGGCAGGGGGCTTCGGGGGGTTTCTATGGGACTCAGTGCTCTCATAAGAGGGCAGGAGTTCCCCGGCACCAGCCAGGGAAGGGGCTTTCAGGGCAGTTTCGGAGAGAGTTTCCCTGAGAGAGAAGAGGCTGGGAATGGAAAGGGGCTTTTGAGAAGCTGTTACCCCAAGAGCTTGGTGATTCTGAAACTCATTACCAGCCCGTGTTCCTCTTACCAGGGCACACTCTGAGTGTGAATCATGGGTCATGGTTTCAACAAAGTTGTAGTGTGCCCTAGATCAGCCCAGGACAGGCTACCCATCACCTCAGAAACCCCAGACAACCATGCTGAACACACAGGGGTTTCCTCCCTCTCTCTCACTCGCTTGCTCGCTCGCTCTTGGGAAACCAGGTACCTTGTCTCTTGGTCAAAAATGGCTACTTGAGCTCCAGCCTTCACATCTGCATTCCAGGTGTCAGGAAGGAAGGAGGTGGAGGACGGTGGGGCCCCTCCCCTTTGAGGAGACACCCAGAATCCCCACCCAATGCTTGTGGTCTTGCCTCCTCAGGAATGCAGTCCTGTGGCCACGCCCAGCTGCAGGGGCGGCTGGGGAATGTGGTCTTTGATTCCACTGTGCCCACTGACCCTGGGTGCTCTTCCTAAGCAAGAAGGGGCATTTGGGTATTGGGGGTGCGCTGCCTTGGACACACGTGGTCACCAGCTTCCCTCCCACCTGGCAAGGGCAGGTCCCAGACTGGTGGGTGAGGCGCACACTGCCCAGACCCAGAGGTGAAACTGCCCCCAGATGAGAAAAGCGTCCAGAGGGGGGTTGATCTAGGAGGAGGAGGACCCCAGAGAGAAACTGGGAGAGGGGGCTTGGGGGAGGGATGAGGGGGGCAGATGGAGGGGAGAAGGCCCCAATGGAAAGGCTGGATCAGCTCCTCTGAAGGTGGCTTTCTCCCCCCAGAAACCCCAGGAGACCCACCACCCCCAAGCCTAGGAAGCTGGACCCACAGGGAGAATCAAAACCATCAACCCATGTGGCTTCTGGCCCACATGGCTCTGGCCCACCAGCATTAACAGGATTTGCTACACCCCTGTCTCCACTGACACAATGGTTCTCCTCCCAGGGAAGCTAAATATAGCAAATAACCTTACTGTTCATTCCAGAATTTCTGGAAAGACCCATCACTCTTCAGTAGAAAGTGTCAAGGGACTTCCCTGGTGGTGCAGATGGTTAAGAATCCGCCTGCCAATGCTGGGGACGTGGGTTCAAGTCCTGGTCTGGGAAGATCCCACATGCCGCGGAGCAGCTAAGCCCGTGCGCCACAACTACTGAGCCTGCGCTCTGGAGCCCGCGAGCCACAACTCCTGAGTCCACGTGCCACAACTACTGAAACCCACGTGCCTAGAGTCCATGCTCCGCAACAAAGAGAAGCCCGCACACCGCAATGAAGAGTAGCCCCCGCTCACCGCAGCTAGAGAAAGCCTGCGCGTGGCAACGAAGACCCAATGCAGTCAAAAATAATTAAGAAAAGAAGAAAGGAAGCGTCAAGTGACACTTTGTCTGGGTGATATTTTGGGGACCCGCGATCACCGGTGTCTGTTGGGGGCACCAGCGGGTTCCAGACATAGGACAGGGTCACCGTCACACCGAATCCGGCTCGTACGACAGGGCCTCCCCCTCTCTTTGTCCCTCTAGTCCGAGGGGATGCCTGGACCAAGTTAACGCACAAAGACAGAACAGCAGAGCCCGGGTGCTACAATTAATAAGAATTAATACTGAAGGTGTGCGAGGAGCTTCTGCAGGCGGAGACGTGCAGGGCAGAGGCACCGGCATCCGCGTGGACGCGGCCCATGGCCCCCCAGGGAGGGAGTCTCAGCAGGCAGACGCCCGGTGGACAGTGTCCACGGCTCTCAGCACCCCTGGCCGGGGACCCCGAGCCAGCCCTGCTGGCGGGTGCTCATGCTGTCCAGGGCTACCCCCTCCAGAGGACTCGGGAAGGCGCCGGGTGAGGGAGCCTCTCTGCAGACAGGATGTGCACAGGGCCACACAAGGAGGCCATTCGCTCGGCCAACAGCTGTTTTATTAAGCACCTACTGTGTGCCAGGCCCAAAGCAGGGGCAAGATACTCTCCCCGCCCCAGGTAAGGGACCCCTGCCCTCCCTCAGCCCTGCTGCCCTTCCGGGAGTGAGGCCCTCGGGCCCTCGCGGTCCAGCCTCAGCGGCCTTTGGGAGCTGCTTGTTTTGCCCTACGGATCCCATGACACAGGAAGGGTTCCAAAGACCAGGGCCACCCCAGGCCGCCCCCAGAGGGACGGCAGAACAGCCTCTGCCCGGCAGAAGTGCAGGTGGGTGCAGCCCCTCACCTGCCCTGCCGCAGGCGCTTTGGAAAGCTCGGTCCAGCGAGAGCTATAAGGCAGAAACCGAGAGGCAGCCGGGAGCAGCAGGCCGTGTGGCAGGGTGGCGCGGCTCCCAGACCGCGCGTCCGAGCGCCCGCCTTCTTTCCAGTCGGCCTCCCAGCTCGGCCGCAGATGGCGCTCGGGAGTGAAAGCAGAAGCCTTCCCACTGGATCCCCTGCCTCTGAGGCCCCGAGGGCCTCACTTCTTTGCAACCCATCCAGGCCCAAGACCTTGCCCGGGGTCCCCAGATGGGGCGATTTCGTCCCCAGGGGACATTGAGCCTTTCTGGAGACGGTTTTGGGTTTCACAGCTGGGGTGGAGGTGCTGCTAGCATCGGGTGGGGGAGGCTAGGCACGACGCCAGACAAGCCCTGACGCCCAGGACAGCCCTCTTCCACCGCAAAGAATTTTCCAGCCCCAAACGTCGGCACTGCCTTCGTGGTAGGGAGCCCCGAAGGCCTGTGGGCGGGTTTAAAGCAGGCCCCCTGTTAGGTGCTGCTCTGATGCCCTCGTGGGAGGAGGGTGGACGGGGACACAGGCCGCCCAGCAGCCCTGCCCAAAGGGGCTGCCCCTGCCCCACCACCAACCCAGACCTGGGAAGCCCGAAGCTGCTGCAAAGCTGCCGAGGTGCCAGGAGGTGGGGGGGCGGTGAGAACGTGCTTCGAGGTCTGTAGCTGCCCAGCAGGGCCTGAGGCGCTGTGCCCTCCCCCACCTGTCACTTGCTGCCACTGAGGAAAAAGCAGAAGTGACCTGGGGAGGAAACATGCCAGGGATGGGGCTCCCCTGCCCCCTCGCTCCCTTCTCCCCCCACCCCGCTCCCCAGACAGACGAGGCGGAGGCAGCAGCCCCATGTGGAAGACACCCCGGCCGACGTGGGAGTACACTGCTCGCACCGGAAGCAATCAGTTTCCTCTGCAGGGCGCTGGAGCTCCCGCCAACCTCCTTGCAGCAGTTTGGGTAACACCCGGGGGGTGGGGCTGCTGGGCTGGGGGAACTAGGGCTGGTCTGGCCATCTGCTCAACCCAGCGAGCGTTTGCGGAGCACCCGCTGCGTGCACTGCCCCGCGGAAGGTCCTGGAAGGCGGGGATCACGACCCTCCAGGAGCCCACAGCTGGAGGAGGGGGTCCCTCAAGTCAGCAGGCACCGCAAGAGGCACTGTGGTCGCTCCGGGAGTGTGACCACAACCCTGGTGGGTGGCCAGGAGCATTGCAGCCGGACCTGAGGCCTGCGTGCGCGTGCGCAGCTGTCTCTTCCACTCCAATCGCATGGGCTCCTCCCACCTCAGAAAATTCGGGTCCGTGGCAGAGCTCCCCCCACTTCCGCACCTTTGACCTGTCACTGCCCTCACCCACCTGGACGGGCCTCTTCCACCCCAGGCCTGCTGGCACCCCATCAGCTTCCTCACCACCTGCGACACCAAGGCTCACGGATTTACCCACACACGAGTGAACCCGAGGCACGCGCGTGCGGCACGTAGGCGCACACGCACTCACGCACACGCACTCACGCACACGCACTCACGCACACGCACGCTGTCGCGCACGGACGTGCAGGAACCCTGGCAAGGGCCCCAGGCCACCAGGAGGAGCCCCCCCTCCCCCGCCCGCCCGCCCACCCCTGGCCCATTTTCCTCCCTGTGCGGGTCAGGTGGCCTGGCTCCCCCGGTTAGGATGGGGTGCGGACAGGACCCCAGGAGGGGCGTTAGCGCCTGCGAGGTGTGGGCAGAGTCTCCCCCGGCTGAGCTGGGACACTGACGTCAGGCCTCGGCCGCAGAATTGGCTCCCTGTCTGGCTTCCTTCCCCGGCGCGGGCGCGGCCCCGTCCCTCCCGCCCCCGCCCCCGCCCCCTTGTCCCTGCGTGCTCTCCCGACGCCTCTGCCGGCCAGGCTCGGGGGAGGTGGGGAGGCATCCATCTCTACCCCAGGAGGGTTAATTCCCTGGGCTGTTTGGGGTCCCTGAGGGTCCATATGAATTTTAGGATGGCTATTTCTGGGGGGAAAAATGCACATCACTGGGACTAGGGTAGGGTTTACGGTGGCTCTGTAGATCACTTTGTAAGAACGGTGAGCCCTCCAATCCCTGCGCGTGGGATGTGGGCCCTTCACTTGTGTCCTTCTTCACTTCTCCGTGGCTTCCATTGCACAAGGCTTTTCTCGCCTTGGGTCAGTTCATTCCTAAGTAGTTTATTATTTTTGATGCCACTGAAAATGGAACTGTTTTCTATCCCAGACTGGCCACGTCAGCATCCCTAGGGAACTTGGTAGAAATGCAAATTCTTGGGACCCACGGGAGGAAAGAAAGAAAAGAAAATGGAACTGATCTCTTTATTTCCTTTCCAGTTTCTTTGCTGTTAGTGAATAGAAACACAGCTGACTCCCAGGTTCACTTTGTATCCTGCTACTAAGCTAACATCATCTATTTGTCCTAACAGTTTTTTGTGTGGAATCTTTAGGATTTTCTACATGTCAGATCACACCACCTACCAAGAGAGGTCATTTTACTTCTTCCTTTCCCAGCTGGATGCTTTTGGGGGTCAGTCCCCCGGGGACGGCCCATTCTACTGGTTCTACGCAGAGAGCCCTCTTCGTCCCGCTTACAGCAGTGTGACTGTGTAGAAAACTTGTATTTCCGACTTTATTCTGCAAAAAGGCCCCGGGCTCCACCGTGAACTTCCCCTTATCGCTGGCGGCTGTGTGCTGCCCCGTGAAGCCTTCCTGTGGGCAGAAGTGACAGGGCCCTTCTAGAAGTGCGAGTGCTACTGCTACACCATCAGCCTTCACGCGTCCTATCTCGCCCTCAGGTGCCACAGCGGCATCTGTGGTCCCAGGCTGAGCCCCAGAAACCCCGAGCGGTGTCGGGGAGACAGTGGGCAGACGCCTGTCCCCCGCTGCGGCCGCGGGCTACCTCTTCGGCCTGCGTGTCAGGGTCCCCGCCCCCCCAGCCCCTCCCTGCCCGTCAGAGCCAAGAGTCTCCTGTCAGCGTGGTCAGGAGAGCTGACCCTGGCTTTGGGTCACCGTCCTCCAGCCCCAAGTGTCCGCGTGTGAAGACTGTTGAATACTGCTTCAATGGATTTGCTAGCCATAGGGCCATTCAAGATTTTTATTTCCTCTAGCCCATTCTATTTTTCTAACGATTCGTCCATTTCATCTGTTTTCAGAAATGTTGACATATGGTTGTTTACAGTACTCTCTAATTACCTTTTTTAAATTGATGTGTTTGCACTTCAAAAAATTTAAATGTATATACAGTAAGATTCACTCTGCAGTGTTCGGGTCTGTAGGTTTTGACAAACGCATACAGTTGTGTATCCACCAGAGTCACGCTACGGAACAGCTCCATCACCCCAAATTCCCTCCTGCTGCCCTTGGGAGACAATCCTTCCCTGACCCCCAACCCCTAGCAACCACAGATCTATCTCCCTCTCTCTCAGTTTGCCTCTTCCAGAATGTCACATGAAGGGAATTGTACAGCCTTTTGGGTCTGGTGTCTTGCCCACAGAAAAGGCACTGGAGGTTCATCCCTGCTGGGCACGCGGATAGCCCCTTCCTCTTACGGCATCTTGTGGACGGACCTCAGGGGTCACCTCCTCAGCAGCTGGAGGACACCTGGTTTATCTCCAGTTTGGGGTGATCATAAATAAAGCTGCTGTAAAGATTCATGCATAGGCTTTTGTGTGAACATAAGTTTTCATTTCTCTTGAGGAAATACTGGGAGTAGAAATCCTGCGTCACCAGATGGTGAGAAGTGACCGCGCTCTTCCACGGGGCTGCACCACTTTGCATTCTCACCTGTGACATGTAAGAAGCTTTTGCTGCACAATTTTGTCAGCATGTGGTGTTGCCATTTTATTCATGTCACTAGTATCAACCGTTCTCATGGGTATGCGGTGGCATTGCACTGTGGTTTTAATTTGCATTCCCCTAATGACAAAGGACGGGGAGCATCTTGTCATGTCCTTATTTGCCATCATCCGTGCTGTGTTCAGATCTTTGGCTCTTTTTTTGGGGGGGGGGGTGCTGCCTGCATTGGGCCTCCATTGCTGCGCGCGGGCTTTCTCTAGTTGCGGCGAGTGAGGGCTGCTCTTCGTTGTGGTGCGTGGGCTTCTCATTGCAGTGGCTTCTCTTGTTGAGGAGCACGGGCTCTAGGCTCGCGGGCATCAGTAGTTGTGGCACGTGGGCTCAGTAGTTGTGGTTCGCAGGCTCTAGAGCGCAGGCTCAGCAGTTGTGGCGCACGGGCTTAATTGCTCCGCGGCATGTGGGATCTTCCCGGACCAGGGCTCGAACCCGTGTCCCCTGCATTGGCAGGCAGATTCTCAACCACTGCGCCACCAGGGAAATCCCTGGTCCATTTTTAAATCGGGTTACTTGTTCCTTTACTGTTGAGTTCTGGAAGTTCTTTATATATTCTGAATACAAGTCCTTTATCTGATACATGGTTTGCAACCATTTTCCCACAGTCTGTGGCTTCTCGTTTCCTTTTAAACCTAAAATTGGGGCTTCCCTGGTGGCGCAGTGGTTGAGAGTCCGCCTGCCGACGCAGGGGACACCCCGGTCCGGGAGGATCCCACATGCTGCGGAGCAGCTGGGCCCGTGAGCCATGGCCACTGAGCCTGTGCGTCCGGAGTCCGTGCTCCAAAATGGGAGAGGCCACAACAGTGGGAGGCCCGCGTACCACAAAAAACAAACAAACAAACAAACAAAACCCTAAAATTGTATTTTCTTTCCGATTCACGTTATTTAATTTGTGTTTTTTCTTTCCTTTTTTGTGTGTGTTTATTTTTCTCAGAAGTTGGTCTGTTTCGTTGGTTGATTCTTTTCAAAGAACTAACTTTGTCTCCACGGACCTTCTCCATCACACCTTTGCTTCCTATTTCATCCATTCCCAAGCTTATTTTTATCTCTGTTTTCAAACTTTCTTTGGGCTTATTCTGTCCTGCCCCACAAATCTTCTTTTTTCCCCCCCAACATCTTCTTTTTATTTGACTTACAAAATTCAGGGATACCTTGCATTCAGTGTAAAACCTTCCCTCCTGCCCCTTTGCTCCCCCCACCCCACGCCTCCTGAACTTCCTAAGATGGGGATGCGGCTCACAGACCCTGCGGCTTCCTTCTTTTCCACCCATGCAGCTGGGTACGCAGTGCTTTTTATTCTCATTCAGTGCTAGGTATTTAAACATTTCTATTATGATCTCTTCTTTAGCTCACGAGTTTTTAGCAGCGTGTGTATGTGTGTTACAGTGCTTGTCTATAAACATATCCCCTACATTGTATTATATTTTCAAACACACGGCACAGTTAAAAGAATTGTACAGGGAAACCCCACATACCCACCACCTACGTTTTACAGTGCACAACTCACTGTCTCATTCACTTCTCCATCCATCCATCCACCCATCTGCCCGCCTCTCTATCCATCCACTGTGCCCCCTCCCTTTTCCCTATAAGTCCCACTTTCTTATCTTGAGAGCCTGACTACAACTGGGGGTGCTGCTTCCACACCCTGTGCCCTGGAAATGGGAAACCAAGGACAAAAGACCTGATGGCTGGATCCGTGGGGCTGCTGCCTGCCCAGCACCCACCCAAGGGCCTACTGTGGGCTCAGGACACGGGTCTCCGACATGCCAGGGGCTCAGAGGTTGCCTCCTAGGAGCCAGGCAAAGGCTGAACCTTTCTCTGGACCGTGCGGGGTGTGGACGGCCCTGGCCTGCGGGGTTAATGCTGTACTGCACAGGCTCTGTAAAGGGTCCTCTGAGGGTGACAGTGAAGCCAAGCCGTGCAGGGTGAGTTCAGGGAAGGGCTCAGGAAAGGCTGAACCCTCGGTGACTGGGACACGGGGTGGGAGTGATGTGGGCAGGGGAGGGGCAGGGGAGCAGGCCCTGGGCGTTGCAGGGAATGATGGCCGGGCTCGGGCAATGCCACAGCTAGAAGTGGGCTATCCAGCCGACTGGCTCCTCCCTCCGTGAGGCTGGACCCTGGGAGGGCAGGTGTCTGGGGAGGGGTCCCAGGGCTGGAGGTTGGCAGCGCCCACCAGAGGGAGGAGCCTGCCTTGAATGCAGGGCTGGTTCCTGCAGCTGAGCTTTGGTACAGGGTGGGGGCACTGCTCTAGGCTGGGCTCCCCCCACCTCCCCGCCCGCTGTTCCCCAGAGCGGCCAGGCCCTGGTGACGGATGTGCCCTCCCAGCTGTCCAACCCCAGGCCCAGGCCCCCACGGCCCCCAGGCTCAGGGCAGGGTCCTCTGGTCCCAGATGACCTCTCCTGGCTCAGCCACTTCCCCTCCTCCAGCTGGGCCAGCTGGCAGCCCTCTCCGCCCTGCAAAGCCCAGCTTCTGCACAGCCTGTCTCTCTCCCTGACAAGGTGGACCAGCAGCTAGGGAACTCTCTCCTCTCCCCGGCTCCCCCCCCCCCATTTTCGTAGGGGAGACAAAGGCATAGCCTGGGCTAGGTGCTTAAGGTCACCTCACAGAGACACAGCTGGGGACCCCAAGTTTCATCCACCTAATGCCCCAAATAGCCGCTTCCCTGTTCCCTCTCGCACAGAGGCGAGGAGTCCGCATCTCGGGAAGCCGCGGGCCGGCCTGGGGAACCGTGTCTGCTCCGGTCCGCCGCCCCATCGCGCCGCCTGGTGGCCGTGGCCGGCACTGCGCCCTCCGGGCCTCGCTCGCGAGCTCCCTCGTGGCCGCCGGCGGGCGCGGGCGCCTCCCTCGCCTCGCGGCCCAGAGCCGCAGTCCGGGAGGCGTCGGTGAGGGCAGAGGAAGGCGGAGGTGAGGTCCAAGACCACCGACTCAGCCAGTGCCCAGGGCTTGCGTCTCCCCCCAGTGCCGCCAGCGTTCCCATCAGCAAGCCAGGGCGTACCCCTCAGCACCCCGGGCACAGGGACACCAAACCCCAGCCCGCCGCATGCGCTGCAGACCTGGACCCTTCGTCTCCCCGCAGTGAAACGGGCGTGCGGCGCCCAGGGGCCCGGGGAGGGGCGGGGCGTCCCCCGGCGGGAGTTAAGGGTTCCGGGTCCTCAGCCGTCCCGCAGCCCCTGCTCCATGCGGGATCCCGAGATTCCCTTCTCGCTCCCCTCCTCCCCTCACCCCGTCTAGACCCTGGGCCTCCTCGCTTCTCCCCGGCCCCCGTCGCCCTGAGCTTCCTTGCCTCCCTCCCCGGCCCCCGCCCGGACCCTCCCAGCCCCTACCCCCAACTCCCTGGCCTTTCCATCCCCGACCCTTGCACCCCTGCCCCCTTCCATCCCCTCCCCCGGCCTAGAGCCGCCGCTGCCCCCTCCGGTCCCCGGCACGCCCCGGGCCCGCCGGCGGGCAGCCAGGCTGCGGCGCGCACCCACCCTCGCCCGGCGGCGGGCCTGAGCGCGCCGGGGCCTGCCGAGGCCGCCGGCAAAGCAGCGCCGGGGCGGGCCTGGGGCGAGCGAGGAGAGTTCGGTCTTGGCGGCCCGGAGCGGGGGCTCCAGGCAGCCCCCGAGGGCGGACAGAGCGGAGGCGCGGGGCAAGCGGGCGTCCTGGGTCCCCGCGCGCCGGAGAGGACCGCGACCGGGTTCCCAGGCAGGACCCCATGCCGGGCTCAGACGGGGTTGCTCGCGGTGTCTGTTATTTGCACACTACTCTGAGAGGTAGGTACTGCTATGGCTCCCATATTCCAGGTGCGAAAATCGAGGCACAACTGGGCTTCGCACCCAAGCGCCAGACGCCGCCCCCAACTCACGTAGAGGTTTGCACAGAAACAGCTGGTGGGTCATGACCTGGGGGGTCGTCACCGCGCCCCAGGGGCTCACCGTTCTGTCGGGCAGGACCCGTCCCCCGCCCCCCCCGGCCCAGGTGGCGAGAATGCCCGGCGCACGCGCCGGCACCCAGGGCCAGGGGCGTCCACTTCCGCAGTCAGAGTCCTCCTGTGCCAGCCCGCCCCGCCCCTCCCCGGGGAGCGGCGACCCCTCGGGGCGCGGAAACTGGGAGGCGGCCGAGGGGAGGCCGGCTCCTGCCAGGGCCGCTCTGGGGGTGCAGGGCTGGGCCCCCGACCCCGCCCTAGGCCCGGGGGCCTCCCCCGCCTCCTCGGGAATCCAGCTCTCCGCGGGGGCCGAGGGAGCCGAGGAGGTGGCGAAGCCGAGCCCGCTGACACACGCGCCTGGAATTCCCGGGGGCGCCGCCGGTCTCGGCGACCCCTCCGAACTGGGCCGGCCCCAGCCCGCGGAGGCAGGAGGGGGCCGGCTCCCCGACGGGGCGGGGCGCGCACGAGCTCCTCCTCCCCTCAGGGCCGCAGGCGCGGTGACTCCAGGTGCCGCAGCGCTGCCGCCCTGCGTGTCCCCGCCCGCACCTCACGGCCACCGCGCCACTGGTGGGCACCCCAGCTGCCTCGGCTGCCCGCTCTGTGCCAGGGGCGAACCCCCAGTGAGGGGGGCTTGTTACAGCCGCCGTGGAGGAGAGACAGGCCGCGGCACCCAACCACGGAGCCCCGTCCCCACCCCTCTGGGTCGGCTCACACATGCGTGCGTGGGGATGGGTCATACAAGGGTGTGTGCCCTGTGCTCCTTCGTGTGTGACGGTGTGGGCCTGTGAGTGTGCGCTGGTGCGAATGTATGCTCACGCGAGCGTGCGCCCGTAGGAGTGTGTGTACACACGCACGTGTCGGCCACTTCCATGGGGAGTTGTGCAATGCAGTGGGGGTCATGGGTCTCACACACACACACACACACACACACCCCGTCAGCCCGCACCAAGGGGCACTTTGCCATCTGGGGGTCCAGGCGTGTGTGGTGGGCCCAGCTCCTGGGGAGGGCAGGCCTGTGCCCTGGCCACAGATATTCAGCCCAGCTCGTCCTCCAGGCCAAGGGATCCCCTGGGCGCAGGTGACAACAGAGCCCAGGAAGGGGAGCCAGCACAGGAAGACCCCACTCCTGACACACTGGCACCAAGGATGGGGTCGCTCACCGAAGGCCAGGACTGACTGGTCCCGGGGCAGAAGGGTCCTCTGGGCAGAAATGCTGGGGAGCTGGTAGCCTGCAGGGGGCCTGTCACCAGAACCGGAAGAACTACGGCGCATGCAGCCCCTCCCTGGAGGATGCTGGGAGTGCTGCTGAGGTGAGGGGGGGAGCTGGGGGCCTCTCCCCGCACAGGGCCAGACCAGTGTCTGTCCTGCCCCGCACCCACCGGTAATGGAAGGAGCAGGGGTCACAGGCTACAAGCCAAGACTTGTTCTTTTGCCCTGTGCCCAGAGGCCAGGCAGGTGTCCCTGAACCCCAGCCCAGCCCTTTACCCAAAGGCCAGTGCGGCCCCATGGACTGGCCCGGCCCCTCTTCGGCCTGTGACCCCCGCCCTTCAAGTCTCCTCTCTTTGCTGCCCCCCGGGGTTTGGGGGCCGGTGGGTGGCCCTGGGTTTCATCACCCCCAGCCTCGTCCCCCCCGCCCCCGGCCATCACTGTCTGCTGGCTCTGACCAGACAGGCGGCATGGCGCCTTGGCTGGGCCCCAGGCGGGGGCAGGGAGGCAAGGGGGGAGCCCGGGTGGACAGGGAGCCCCACCATCCATTCACTCACCAAAGTCCCGTTCAGCAAGCACTGTGGGCCTCCCAGGCCAGCGTGCTGGTGGCTGCTCGGGGACAAGTTAGGGTCAGGGTGGGCCTCTGAGGGCAGAGGAGCGGGGAAGGCCTCCCCAGGTGACGCGCGCTCGGGTCTGAAAGGGAGTGGGCATTGCAATCTCGCGAAGACCTCGGGAGCCTAGCCAGCACTGCTCGCAGCCTAGACTGGCAGAGGCCTCAGACTGACCACACCCCACGGCTGAGCACCCCCAGGGCGTCTGCCCCCCTCCATAGCTGGGGCTGCCCTCCTCTCATGTGCAGACCCAGCTGTAGCCTCTGCTTCCCCGGCGGTCACCCTCCAGGGGACAGTGTGCCTCGTCCCTAATGGCCTGCAGCTACCCACAGGAGCCGCTCCAAACTCCTGACCGGTTGTTTGCAGCCTCCCCTGCACGGACCAGCCCCCAGGGATGCTGCTCCGGCCCAGCAGCCCCACTGCCTGCGGCCCCCACAGCGCTGTCCCCTGCCCCCTCCCGCTCCCCTCTCCAGGTCCTTCCTCACCCACCTGGCAAAGGCTCTTCTCTCACCCGAGGGCGAGGGCGGAGGGCAGGTGGCTTCATGCCACCAGTGGCCACCAGGGGGTGCCATGTTTGGGCCGTGGAGTTGGCATGTATCAGAGCCTCTTACCTGGGAGCTGGGAGTGGGGACTGGGGGCAGAAGAGACTGACTGTTGGCTGCCACCTTCTGGGCTTCTTGAGGGCTCTGCCAGGTGGTTACTGTGAGCCCACTCCCCAGGTGAGGAAACTGAGGCCAGAGACGGGGATGCCACCCAGCCTGGCTCTTGGGAAAATAAGGTTCGGGTCTCTAAGGGTTCTCCAAGTCCACCTTGTATCTGCTGTGTTGTCTCCACCTTGCTGTGTGACTTTGGGAAAGTCACCTGACCTCTCTGGGCTTCAGTTTCTCCATCTGTAAAGTCGGGGTGGGAAGGCGTTGCCTTGACTGGGAAGGGCCAACTACTAGTCAGAGCACTGGGCTCTGGCCTCCAGCCCGTGCCTGGCTGGTCTCCGTCCCCCTCCTCTGGAGCAGGGCTCCACCCCCCACTCCCCCAGCACGGGTGCCTCTGAAGGCGGCCACCTCAGCAGGCCAGGCCTTGTGCCCATAGGGTGGGGGTCTGCAGGGCAGTTCAGCTCTGCTCCAGCCAGCAGGGAACAGACTCTTCCAGGGTGCTTCTGGGGCTGCAACCAGGACAGGCGAGGTCACCTTCCTGCCAGCGAGCAAGTCGCCGCAGGCTGAGTGCGTACGTGTGTGAGCACGTCTGAGTGTGCCAGGATCCTGTCCCTCAGCGTGACCCCTACCAGGGCGGCCCACCAATACCGTCTGCCTTCCGAGGCCCGTTTGCCCAGACGGGGCAGGCTCTGCGCCTCCCCTGGGTGGTGAGAGTGACCCTGTCGTGAGCAGAAGAGACCCAGGCCCCAGCCACTGCCTTGCACCCTGGACCCCACTTTGGCCCCGCAGAGGCCCTGACCCCAGGCCAGCAGAGGGTGCCGCCTGCCCAGGTGCTGGCAGCAGCGGGGTTCCCATGCTCCCTGGTGCCAGCCTTGGCACTCCAGCCCTGCCCCACCCTTGCCTTGTGGCGACCAGGGCACCCGGAATGTGGCTGTGGATTCCGTCCCCCGGGGCCACAAATTCCTGTCTCAGTGGGCGAGGGTGGAGGACGGCTTTCCACCCTTTGATCCTTGCCAATTCCAGGGAGCTGGGCGCGCCCAGGCCTTGCCGGCCAGGCCACAGGGGAGACTGGCAGGGGGGCAGGGGGCAGGTCTCAAGCCCCTGCTCCCCCAGGCTCTGAACCCCAGCTCCCAGGGCCCAGCCCTGCTCCCCGTACGCCCCAGGGAATTCCTTCCCCACCGGGAGGTGGTTCCTGCCTCTCAGCTGGGGGCCCAGATCTTCTCCCCACCTTCAGCCTGTGAATCTCCAACAAAAGCCCTGCCCCTCCTCCAACCCACCCTGGGGTGTCTGGAGGCCCACTCACCCCTGCCAGCCGGGCTTTGCCCTGCTCACCTCCACCCTCATGCCCCAGCTGACCCATTCTGAGACCCCAGGACGCCCTGGCCTCACCCTTGACCACAGTGGAGCCCGCGCCGATCCTGGGCTCGTCACCCCCAAATATGCTTGTTTCCTGCCCTTCCCCACGTTCTCTCTGAGCCGCTGACAATTGCTACTGACTCAGTACAGTGGGTCACCTACCCCATGTTCCAGCACCACTGAGCACCCTCGACCCTGGGACAAGGGGCGCCCTCTGAGCCTGGGTTGGGGGACAGAATCTCAAAACCCCAAGCGGGAGGGCTGGCGCAGGGGTCTCATCAGGAGCTCAGGAGAGGCGTGGGGCTGGGGGTGGATAGGCGCCTCGGCTCTGCCTCCTCGACCAGCTGTCCCTGGGTTTCCGCACCTGCAGATGTTAATTACCGTAATTAGCACCCCTCCCAGAGGCCAGTGGGCCTTGGAGCTGGCCTGGCACTTGCTCCTTCAGCCTCAGCCACGTGCCCCCAGCCAAGGAGAAGGGAATCAGGGAGGGCTCCACCCAGGAAGGGGCAGGGCTCGCAGGGAACCTTCGGTGTCAGTCACTCTCCTGACTACCTGGTGTGTGCACACCCTCCCCACCCGGGCAGGCCTTGCCCCCGACCCCTACCCTGCCACGGGACTGCCAGAGACTTGGGGTGTCCTTTCCCAACCGGGTGCCGCCCTCTGGGGACACGGAGAGGACGGGGCCAGGCCCTCAGGGTCTGCACGCAGGGGCTGAGGAGGAGGCATCCTGCGACGGGAGCAGCCAGGGACGCTTCCTGGAGGAGGGGGCACGGCGAGGTCCCTTAGGTGCAGGAACGCATTCTTGAGCAAAACCACCCAAGGTGGAAAGATGAAGCGCGGCGGGGCCCATGGAGAGGCCGGGGCCTTCCACGCAGCCGCGCACCTCATCCCAGCACAGCGGCTGGGCCGGCCGGGCCTGCAGATCCCTGTGCCACCGTCGGGCACTTGGCCGGCGCGGGGGAGAGGCGGGAGGCCGGGACCCCTATCCCCCCACACCTGCCCGGGGACGGGGCGGCTCTGGGCGCCGGGCGGCGGCACAACGCGGCGTCCCCTAGCGGGTCGCGGCGGGCCCGACACACGGCCGCACTCCAGCTCCCGCCCTCAGCGCGCGCCCCGGCCCCGCGCGCACTCCTGGCGAGGCCAGGCGCCGCCGGCGGGAGGGCGGAAGGCACCCCCGGGAATAGGTGAATTCCTCCTCCGACAGCGGGGACCCGAGGCCGTGTCCACCTCAGGCCTGGGGCCCGGGCACGCTTGGGGTGGCGACGGGCCGAGGGGGGGGTCCCTAGAGCGGTGGAGTGACGGCGCAGGTGGCGGCCGTCGGGGCTCGGGCAAGGAGCGCAGCGAGAGCAGAGGCCGAAGCGCGGGCGGCCTTTGTGGTCGCGCAGGGCGTGGCAGGGCTGGGAGGTCCGAGCCGGAGCTGGGAGGCTTGATGCAGCTGGTGTCCATCTCTTCGGCCGCGCCTCCACGCCTCCACGCCTCCGTTTGCTCACTCAACACGCACCTGCTGGGTGCCGGCGTCCTGCTGTGAGCTGGGCCAAAACATCCGCCACGACCAGGGAGGATGCGCACCCTCTCTGCCTTCAAGGGAGGGGGAATCTCCACGAGGTCTGCAGGGGCCGCCAATAGCCGGGTGCAGAGTGCCGCAGGGCGTCCTCGGGCCCGGCTGGAAGGGGGCTCCCACCAGGGAGGGCTGGGCCCTGGGGACCAGCTGGAGGGCCGGCTGGGCTGCAGGGCTGCTTCCCCCAAGAACCCAGGTCCTTTCTCACTCCCATGTGCTCAGCTCACCTGCAATGACCACTGCCCCCCCAGGCCCAGGTTGGGCATTGGACACACCTGCAGGGCCCAGAGGGAGGGGATAACAGAGGAGGGGTTGGGGGAGAGCATGAGAATGGTGGCACAGAGGAGAGAGAGGCCAGAAGTGCTGAGAGGGCAGGAGAGTCGGGGTGAGTCTTGAGAGGTACAGGCAGGGTCCCCAAGGAGTGAAGGTCGACCCCTGAGAAATGGCCGGTGTGGCGCACAGGGCGAAGGTTGAGCGCCAGCTTGCAGGTGAGGCTGGATGGGGAAGCCTGGGCTGCAGCACAGTCACGAGGGCGGTAGGGGCCATGGGAGGTGCTTGAGCAGGGGAGGGATACGGTCAGATGCGAGTTTTGGAAAGATCACCCCAACAGACACCGTGAAAGCACGGTGTACAGGGTTGTAGAATAATCCATCTTTCAGGATGAACCCATGTTTATTGAATAAATCGCCTAATACTGGATATTAGGTAAGATGGTTTCCAGATTTCCAGGTAGGGGTAGTTCTGCGCGGAGCATCACTGTCCGTTCATCACTGTTGCGTTCGGACTCATGAAGACAGATTTCTAGAAATACTGAAGGACTCCTCATGGTCATCACCTGCTGGCTGGTGAAGCTGGGCCAGCCTCACACCCCTCCAGTGGCATGTCATAGGGCTTCGCCTGCCTCTCTGCCCGCCATGCCTCGACCCTCCCCCCACGCCTCTTCTCTGTCACTAGGACCTGACACACCCTCCTGGGCGACTTTCAGGAACCCCCAGCTCTGATCTCCCTGATGTGCCAGGGACCCTGCCCTCTGTCCCCAGCCCAGACTCCTGAGCACCGATGGGGGTGCCAGCTGGCCTTGGGACACTCCCTGATCCCCCCCACACACACACTTCAGAGGCACCCCTCCCCTGGCTGCTCAAGCCGGAACCTGGTGGGATTAATTCCTTTCTGTCCAGCTTCCTAAACCTCATCCACTCCAGCACACCCCAGGCAGTCCTTCCTCACCTGCCCCCTCCCTGCCCTATTCCAGCTGCCAACGCAGGCACGCATGTGGCAGGACCCTCCCCTGCTTTAAAGCCCACCATGGCTCTCCAGTGCCCACAGGAACAAACCTGCGCTCCCGTCAAGCCCCTGCTCAGCTGTTTGCACACACCCCTCCTACGTCCGTCCCCCATGCTGGGGGACACAGAGTCTGACCTAGACTCGGCGGTGGGACGTGAAGATGTTGAGGGCCCTGGGGCCAAACTGAGGAAGCTCAAAGACGCAAGGGCTCAAATATGGCCCATTTTGCAGACCCTGTCCTGAGGCTGCCCCTCTCCTCCCCCACTCTGGACTCACACATCCATGGCACGCTCTGCCCACAGCCCCATACCTCCTCCCTGCCCCCAGCCCTTGCCTCTGGCCTTCCCAGGGCCCCAAACCTCTTCACATGTCACCCCTGAGCCTGAGTCAGACCCTGTGTCCTCAGCTGTGGCAGGGAAAGCCCTCACCAAGGGTCCACAGAATGAGACCCTCCACCAAGGCCAAGGCCCGTGGCTGGGACTCACATCCTAGAGAGATCAGGTGACTGGCTTGGTGTCATGCAGCCAGCCCAGGGTCCAGGTGGCTGGGCAGAGGGGAGATCCCCTGGCCTGCCCCCTCCAGGCTCAGGGAGGAGCTGACTCCAGATCTCCTGCAGGGTCCAGGGCCAGGCCCCACACCCAACATGCGCACACACACAGGAAGCAGCTCTGCTGAGCCAGATGGCAGACGGGCATGCTCCAGCACGCCCTGGCATTCCTGGTCAGATGGTCTGGGAAGAACCAGTCAGGCCTGGTCACACCACAATGTCTCTCTCAGGAACTCAGACCATGGAGGGCTGAGCAGAAAACACCAGCATGGCCCACTGACCTGTGACCAACTGTGTGGGGCAGAGGGCCCAGGACGTCCTGTCCCAGGAGCCACAAAGCCCAGCATGGGATGGGCCGCCTTGGGGAAGGCCAGGTCCTAGCACCATGGATTAGGAGACTAGAGCCCAGCCCATGGATGCAAGTGCTGGGGGCCAGGTCAGCTCCATCTAGCCATGGGCCAGCTGGGATCAAAGGCAGACCCAGAGGGGCCATGATGCCTACAGAGCAGAGACCCACCCCACTGCTCAGAGCCTCCTGCAGGTCTCCAAACCCACAGAAATTTGGGCACCAGAACCGGCAAGTGTGGCCAAGGCGACAGCAGCCTGAGGGCAGCAGCATCACCCTCACAGCCTGGCCCCAACCCACAAGCATGGCAGAAAATTGTCATCTATTCCAGTTTTCTGTTAAAGCTTGGAAAGATATTTCAGCGTTTTTCTCCCCCATAAAGGACTTGTGGATTGCAAGATTAACTCCTGAATATTTTATAATTTTTGCTCTTTTTGAAAATAACATCTTTCCTGTTATATATGTATTTTTCAGTGACTTAAAGGAATACTATTGACTTTTGTATTCGGCAGCTCTGTTAAACTCTTATTAGAACTAATAGTCAATCTGTTGATTATTTTGGCATTTCAGTGTAAGTTAACGTGTTATTTGAAAAGATATGATGATACAATTTTATCTCCCTTCATCTAGTTCCTAAACTACTGATTTCTTTTTCTTGTCTTGTTGCATTGGCCAGGACTTCCAGAATAATATTGAACAGTAAGTGTGAGGATGAACATTCTTACGTTATTACCAACCCCAAAGGGAATGCATGTAAAGTGTCTCTGTTAAGCTTGCCACAGATTTGAGGGAAATAGTCCTTATTAGTTAGGAAAAATCCCTCTAGCTTCTATTTCCTAAGTTTTTGTTTGTTTGTTTTAAATCATGAGTATGTGGTAAACTTCATCAAATGCTTTATTCTGCATCAGTGTAATGATTATATTTCTTTTCTTCTTTAACCTGGTGAATTGCTGTGTTAAAATTTCTGTTATGAACTATCCTTAGATTCCTGAGAGAAGCTTTATGTGACTTTAAATATGGTTGGATTTTAGTTAGCTAATACTTTAAGATTTTAAAAATTCATGATCATAAATAAAACTGGTTTAGAATTTACTTACCATGTGCTTTTTTAATCTCTATACTAGCTTCATAAAATGGGTTGGACCATTTTCCCTCCATTTCTCTTTTTTTGGAATGACTTATATACCACATGGGTTATCTGTTCCCTGAGGGTTTGGTAGATATAACCTGTGATAACTGCTGAGTTAGGAGCTTTGGGGAGTGTGTGTGCATGTGCATGCTGGGAGACAGGTTTGGTTACTATTTTAATTTTTTTTTTTTTTCCGGTATGCGGGCCTCACACTGTTGTGGCCTCTCCCATTGCGGAGCGCAGGCTCCGGAAGCACAGGCTCAGTGGCCATGGCTCACGGGCCCAGCCGCTCCACGGCATGTGGGATCTTCCTGGACCGGGGCACGAACCCGTGTGCCCTGCATTGGCAGGCGGATTCTCAACCACTGCGCCACCAGGGAAGCCCACTATTTTAATTTTTTAAACAATTATTAAGCTCTTGTGGTTTTCTCTTCCTTCTTGTTTGGATTTCAGTCTTTTCAATTTTCTATGCATCTATGCATTTTGCCTAGGTTTTCAAACTTATTGGTGTATACTTAAAAAAAAAACACCTCCTGTGTTTAGAATAATGATCATATGGCAAGAGTTATTTACCCCCTTTGTCCTATATTTTGTTTTACCTATTTTTTCCCCTTAATCACTCTTTTTTCTAAATATGTATTTATGGGGCTTCCCTGGTGGCGCAGTGGTTGAGAGTCCGCCTGCCGATGCAGGGGGCGCGGGTTCGTGCCCCGGTCCGGGGAGATCCCACATGCCGCGGAGCGGCTGGGCCCGTGAGCCATGGCCGCTGAGCCTGCGCGTCCGGAGCCTGTGCTCCGCAACGCGAGAGGCCACAACAGTGAGAGGCCCGCGTACCACAAAAATAATAAATAAATAAATATGTATTTATTTGGCTGTGCCAGGTCTTAGTGGTGGCATGCAGGATCTTCGTTGCAGCATGGGAACTCTTAGTTGCAGCATGTGGGATCCAGTTCCCTGACCAGGGATGGAACCTGGGCCCGCTACATTGGGAGTGTGGATTCTTAGCCACTGGACCACCAGGGAAGTCCCTCCCTTAATCACTCTTGAAATAAACTATTTAGAGAGCCAACTTTGATTTTGTCATCATTTCTAGTCTTTTTTTTTTTTTTTTTTTTTTTTTTTTTTTTTTTTTTTTTTTTTTTTGCGGTACGCGGGCCTCTCACTGCTGTGGCCTCTGCCATTGCGGAGCACAGGCCCCGGACGCGCAGGCTCAGCGGCCACGGCTCACGGGCCCAGCCGCTCCGCAACACATGGGATCCTCCCGGACCAGGGCACAAACCTGCGGCCCCTGCATCGGCAGGCGGACTCCCAACCACTGCGCCACCAAGGAAGCCCTCTACTCTTCATTTTTGTTCCCTCTTGGTTTATGTTTTTATTATTTCCTTCCTTCTTCTTAATTTCTTTGGATTTATTCTGTGCATTTTTTATAGATCCTTGACTTAGGTGATTTTTTCAGTCTTTTTTATTTTCAGATAAACATATTCAAAGGTATACAATTGTCTCTAATACTGTTTTAAACGTGTCCCACAAATGGTAACTTGTAAAGCTTCCATTATTGTTAATTTCAAAGTATTTTGTAATTTACCTTATGAATTCCTCTTTAATCCAAATGTTATTTTAAAATGTAACATAACATGTTATGGGAGGAGAAGGGAATGGGGGGAGGGGGATGGGGAGGGGGAGAAGGCCCATCAAGCCGATGTGGACAGCACAGGAGGACAGCCCTTGCTGGACCTCCTTGCTCCCCTTCTTTTCCAGATCAGAGGGCACTTGGCTCTGAACTGCTGCTGTGAGGGACTCCGCTCTCCCTCCCAGGTTCCATGCCCCTAGAGGCTGGCCGGCCCCGGGACCTGGGAAGTTCTGCCCTGAGAAAATTGTTGCCGTGTGGCTGCACTGAAATAATCAGGTTGAACAGCATGAAATCATTGTTATGTGTCTGATCTGACCTAAAAAAGGCAATTTCACAGGGTTCAATCTAATGGGAAAAAGGCCGCGTGGCATGGAGTGCGGACGGGTTGGAGCTCGGCAGGGCAAGGATACATGTGCCACCCACAGCGGGTGAAGACGTGGGGCTGGGAGAGGAGGGCTGCCCCTCCTCTCTCGCTGCGCCCCCGCCATCAGCGATCACACCGCTCCAGTGCTCGGGTTTAGAGACCCATTTAAAAATGGAGCTTCGGGGGCTTCCCTGGTGGCGCAGTGGTTAAGAATCCGCCTGCCAATGCTGGGGACACGCGTTCAAGCCCTGGTCCGGGATGATCCCACATGCCGCGGAGCAACTAAGCCCGTGTGCCACAACTACTGAGCCCGTGTGCCACAACTACTGAGCCCGTGCGCCTAGAGCCCGTGCTCCACAACAAGAGAAGCCACCGCAGTAAGAAGCCCACGCACCACAACGAAGAGTAGCCCCTGCTCGCCGCAACTAGAGAAAGCCCACGCGCAGCAACGAAGACCCAACACAGGCAAAAATAAATAAATAAATAAATGTATAAAGAAACCAAAAAAACGGAGCTTCGTGCCTGCAGCTGCGGACGCCCACGGGGAGCGGGCAGCGCGTCCAGGGCAAGGGCCGCTTCCCCTCTCCCCCCAAGCAGCAGCTCTGCCCGCTCCCACCCTGTGCACCTGTGACCATCAGCGTTGCTTCTTCAGAACCCCACCCGCCCTGGGACCCCGCCGCTTAACATCTGGAAATTTAACCGGTGGATCCCTCTGGGATGACTCAGCAGCTCGTCACCAATGGAGCTGGGTCAGGTGCTAAGTGGTAACGAGGTGGGGCTAGAACAGAGAAGCAAATGTGTGTGTCAAGGCTGCAGGACACACGATCCTTAAACAAAGCTCAATTATATTTTTATATTCTAGCAAGAAACAATCAGAAGTTGAAACTTAAAAATACCATTTACAAAGGCATCACCTAATAGGAAATACTTAGGATAAATCTGACAAAAGATGTGCCAGAGCTGTAAACGGAAAACCACAAAGTGTGAACGACACACTTAAAAACAGTTAAGATGGTAAATTACATGTTATGTGTATTTTACAATTACATATAATAAAAGGACAGAAAATCAAAAAAAGTCCCAAAATATTAACAGTGGTTGTTTTCTAGGTAGTGAGATTGTGAAAGTTTTCCCTTCATTTCTGTGTTTTTCTATATTGTCCACATTCTCTGTGATCCACAAGTATCACTTATACTTGGAGAAAAGTAAAATTAATTTTTAAATTAAAAAAAAACTACAAAGCATTGCCGAGAGAAATTCACGAAGGGAATTCCCTGATGGTGCAGTGGTTAAGAATCTGCCTGTTGGGCTTCCCTGGTGGCGCAGTGGTTGGGAGCCCACTTGCCGATGCAGGGGACGCGGGTTCGTGCCCCGGTCCGGGAGGATCCCGCGTGCCGCGGAGCGGCTGGGCCCGTGAGCCGTGGCCGCTGAGCCTGCGTGTCCGGAGCCTGTGCTCCGCGATGGGAGAGGCCGCAGTAGTGAGAGGCCCACGTACCGCAAAAAAAAAAAAAAAAAAAAAAAAATCTGCCTGCCAACGCAGGGGACACTGGTTCAAGCCCTGGTCCAGGAAGATCCCACGTGCTGCGGAGCAACTAAGCCCGTGTGCCACAGCTACTGAGCCCGCATGCCACAACTACTGAAGCCCACGCACCTAGAGCCTGTGCTCCACGACAAGAGAAGCCACCGCAATGAGAAGCCCACACACCGCAATGAAGAATAGCCCCCGCTCACCGCAACTAGAGAAAGCCTGCGCTCAGCAACGAAGACCCAATGCAAACAAAAATAAATAAATAAATATAAAGAAATTCACCAAGACCTAAATCAATGGAAAGGTACACTACAGGGATGGGTGAGAAGACCCAATTTTGTTAAGACGCGGAATCTCTCCAAATTCAACACAGCTCCAATCAAAATCCCAGCAGGAGTGGTAGGGCCATTCCTTTAATCAGTCAGTTTCTTTTTTTTTCTTTTTTTCTTTTTTTTTGCAGTACACGGGCCTCTCACTGTTGTGGCGTCTCCCGTTGCAGAGCACAGGCTCCGGACGCGCAGGCTCAGCGGCCATGGCTCGCGGGCCCAGCTGCTCCGCGGCATGTGGGATCTTCCTGGACCGGGGCACGAACCCGCGTCCCCTGCATCAGCAGGCGGACTCTCAACCGCTGCGCCACCAGGGAAGCCCAGTCAGACAGTTTCTTAAAAAGCTAAACATACACTCACCCTACAACCCGGCACTCGCACTCTTGGGCATTTATCCCAGAGAAGCGAAAGCCTCCATTCACACCAGCGCCTGAACACTAATGCCTATGGAGCTTTCTGTGTAACAGCCCAGACTGGAAACAGCCCAAATGTCCTTCAGCAGGTAAACAGCTGGACAAATCCTGGGGCGTCCATGCACTGGAGCAGAGCTCAGCGATACGCGGGAACAGACTGTCCATCAACAGCTGGATGGATACAGAGGAGATGAGGCTGCGGGAAGAAAGCCCATCTCAAATGTTGCAGGTTGTGTAGTTCAACTCACACAACATTCCTGAAATGACAAAACTGCGTTGGTGGAGAGCAGATTAGCGGCTTTCAGGGGTGGGGAGGGAGGGGGACTGGGAAAGGGCAGCAGGGTGGGTGTCTTGGTGGTGGTGGTGATCTTGGTTGTATCTAACTTGCGGCGGTGGATGCAGGAATCTACGTTTATGATAAAGTATCAAGGAGCGACACACAAAGACACACACAAAATGGAGCGTCTGCAGAAACTGGCAATGTCTGCAGAAGGTCTGTGGGCAGGTTCCTCATATCGTGTGGGTCAGCGTGCTGCCTTTGGTAACACACCACAGTCATGGAAGATGCTGCCAGAGGGGGGTGCAGGGTTATGGGCAGGCAGGGCCCCTCTGTACTGTTTTTTGCTGTGTCTTGTGATTTTATAATTACTTCCAAGTAAAAAGTTAAGAAACAAAACAGAATCTCAGCAGGTTTTTTGGGGGGGAGGGATAGAAATTGACCAACTGATTCTGAAATTCAGATAGAAATGCAAAGGACCTAGAATGGCCAAAAGAGCTCTGAAAAAGAAGAACGGAGCTGGAGGAAGTTCCCTGGTGGTCCAGTGGTTGGGACTCAACGTGTTTTGCTGCTCGGGCCCAGGTTCGATTCCTGGCGGGGGAACTAAGATCCTGTGAGCTTCGCAGCACAACCAAAAGAGGAAAAAGAAGAACAGAGTTGGAGAACTAACACCACCTGATTTCAAGACCTATTATAAAGCTCTAGGAATCCCCAAAGTGGAAACAATCCAAATGTCCACCAACGGGTATGAATGAATTAACCAACGGTGGTACATCCATGCAATGGAAAACTACACAGTAATAACAGGGAATAAGCTACTGACTCGTACAACAGGGACTGACCTCAAAATAATTAAGCTGAGGGAAAGAAACCAAGTCAAAAAAGAGTACATCCTGTATGATTCCATTTGCACGGAATTCCAGGCAATGCAAACTAATCCATCATGAAAGAAAGCTGGTGAGAGGTTGCCTGGGGCTGGGGGTGTCACAGGGGAGCACAGGGACGCTCTGAGGGTGATGGTCGAGTTCACTCTCGATTGTTGCCTTGACTTTGCAGGTGTATACTCACGTGAGAACTTATCAAGTGTGTACTTTAAGCATGTACCATTTATGGTATGTCAAGTACACTTCAATAAAGCTATTGTTTAAAGTAAGGAATGTGTGACGGTCACTGTACATTTTTCTTCACAGTTGAGCACAGATTCTGTTCCTTGGGAGAAGCCATGGTTCTTACAGCAGGAGTGTGCAGGTAGAAAGCATCTGGGGCGTTTATGTCCCTGAAACCTAAGGTCCCTGTCATCCAGTTTGGGGAATGCCTGGGAGGTCATATTACATGCACACAATGCACATAGATGGATATGCATGTGTGACACAGATAGTCATGATTTATTGTTTTAAATTATTTACTTATTTATTTAATCTTAGGCTGCATTGGGTCTTAGCTGCGGCATGCGGGATCTTTCATTGCGGCGTGCGGGCTTCCTCTCTAGTTGTGGTGCTTGGGCTCCAGAGCGCGTGGGCTCCGCAGTTTGCGGCACGTGGGCTCTCTAGTTGAGGCCGGGCTTAGTTTGCCCAGAGGCATGTGGGATCTTAGTTCCCTGACCAGGGATCAAACCCACGTCCCCTTCATTCTTAACCACTGGACCACCAGGGAAGTCCCGTCATGATTTCTTTTAAAAGAACACACATAGATCATCTCAATATCACTCATCATTAAATAAATGCAAATCAAAACCACACTGGGACACCACGTCACGCCCCTTAGGATGACTACTATAAAAAAAAAGACAGAAAATATTGAGTGTTGGCGAGGGTGTGGAGAAATTGGAACCCTTGTGCACTGTGGATGGGAATGTACCCTGGTGCAGTCACCGTGGAGAACAGTATGATGGTTCCTCAAAAAAATAAAAAATAGAACTATCATATGATCCAGCAATCCCGGCGTGGGTATTTATCCAAACAAATTGGAAGCAGGGTCTCAAAGAGAGATCTGCGTTCCCATGCTGATAGCAGTGTTATCACAACAGCCAAGAGCTAGAAGCAATCTGAGGTCTATGGACAGATGAAAGGACGAGCAAGATGAGGGCCATTCAGACAACAGAATGTCGTTCAGCCTTACAAAGGAAGGGGATTCTGACACGGGCTACAACATGGACGGCCCTCGAGGACATCTTGTTGAGTGAAATACACCAGTCGCAAAAAGATAAATAACTGCGCGATTCCACTTGTGTGAGGCACCCGAGGTAGTTACATTCCTAGAATTTGAAGCCAGGGGCTCCAGGGAGGAGAAAATGCAGAGGTGCTGTTGAATGGGGATCAAGTTTCAGGTTTGCAAGATGAAAAAGCTCTGGAGACCTGTTGCACGACATTGTGAATATACTTAACATTACTGAAGCATACACCCAAAAACGGTTAGGATGGAAGTTTTACATTGTGTTTTTTGCCACAATTGAAAAAAAATTTAAATAAATCATGATGGTTACACAACAGTGTGAATGTAGTTAATGCCACAGAACTGCATGCTTTAAATGGCTAAGGTGGTAAAGTATTTTATGTCTATTTTACCACAATTTCTTAAAATGGAATTTAAAAAAGAACACAGAATAGATATCATGACTCCTTTTCTGGATCTTTCCTTTCCAACTCAACCATCCAGTGGGGCAAGCTTCCCAAGGCCGCGGATAGCGCTTCAGTGCGCTCTTCGTAAACCTCGCCACGTCCCACACCGCATAGGCTGTGGCAGCTTAGGTGGCCCTCCCCGACGGATGGCATGGTTTGGGGTCTGGTTCTCGGTGACTACTGGCCACGCGCTATAAACAGCACAGCCTTCGGACCCCAATGCTCGGTGCTCTCGGGCTGCACCAAAGGGCGCAAGCACTGGACGCTCGTCCAAGTGCCAGGTGCTTTCCCAACGGCTGCAGCTCTTCCCCCTTCTCGGCCACCAACCGTCGGCTCCCGCCACCCCCAGCTTCCCTCCACCAGCTGGGGGCTCCATCCTGATGAGGTCAAGGTGCTATTTCACTCTGAACTTAACTCGCATTGCTCAGATCGTTATGAAAGTGGAATGGCTTTTCTATGTTAGTTTCCTAACACAACAAATCACCACAGACTTCATGACTTAAAACAAGACAAATTGATGATCGCCTGGTCCTGGAGGTCAGAATTCCAACCTGGGTCTCGCTGGGCTAGGATTAGGGTGTCAGCAGGGCTTTGTTCCTCCCGGAGCCTCCAGGGGATAATCTGTTCCGCACCTTTTCCAGCTTCTGGAGACGCTGCGTTTCCTCAGCGCGTGCCCCCTCCTCTGTCTTCGGCAGCTCTCCGTGGACGTGTCTCTGCCCTTTCCTGGGGCATCATCTCCCCAGCCACCAAGGTTCTCGAAGGACTCATGAGAAGACCTGGGCCCCTCCTGCATCTCCCAGGACCATCTCCCCATCTCAGATCCCCACTTAGTCACATCCACAAAGTCCCTTTGCTCAGGTACGGTCCCATCTTCACAGGTTCCTGTGACCAGGACACGGAACTGCCACCGCACTTTTTCCTTTTTTGCCGTTTCTTCTCTTCCAAGAATTCTTTCCTCGCGTTCCTCACCTAGTTTTCTACTGGGCATGGTTGGCTTCCTGCTCATCTGTAGAAGCTCTTTGAATATAAGAGATATGAGAGCTTTGTCAGCGATATATTCAAGTCCTTATGGATTTTGTTGTACAGAAGGTGGAGCCACGTGTGCGAACGCCACTTACTAAACGATCGATCTGTCAAATCCCACTTTGTCACGTGGGTTCTCTTTATATCGGCGTCTAATTGTAGACTCTCTTCCGCTGAGGAGTCACCTGGGAGCCGGACGAGCGCACACAAGTGGGGTCTCGGTTGCTAACCCGGTTGAACACGGGCCCCTCCAAGGGCGCACTGCTGGCTGTGCTGGGCCGGGAGCCGGCAGGACCCGCCGCATCTCTCTCCTCCTGTGCTCTGTCCCTCCCCGGCACCTCTTCTTCCTGCTCTGGATTCCGAGGGTTTGATGCCCCTGCTGTTCACTCCTCATCTCCCTGTTCACAGGAAGTTCTGCTCTCCCATCCCTCTCATCCCTCCTGTGAGTGGAGACTTACCTGCTTTTCTGTTCAGACGTGACTCTCCTGCTGTTAACAGTTGGGCAGCCAAACACCTGTGCCCTGACCTGCTTCCCGCCACCCCACACAGCAAGGATGAGCCTCTGGGATCACACTCCCCCCACCCCTCCATGGGATGAGAGGTACACACGCCCCCCGCCCCGCCCCGCCCCCGCCTCTCCATGGGATGAGATGTGGAAACGCCCACCGCCCCGCCCCGCCCCCGCCTCTCCATGGGATGAGATGTGGACACGCCCACCGCCCCGCCCTGCCCCTGCCTCTCCATGGGATGAGATGTGGACACGCCCACCGCCCCGCCCCTCCCCCACCCCTCCATGGGATGAGATGTGGACACGCCCACCGCCCCTCCCCTCCCCCACCCCTCCATGGGATGAGAGGTGGACACGCCCACCGCCCCGCCCCGCCCCCGCCTCTCCATGGGATGAGATGTGGACACGCCCACCGCCCCGCCCCGCCCCCACACCTCCACGGGATGAGATGTGGACACCTCCACCGACCCCTCCTCTCCCCATGAGGTCCTCACCCTGACTCTGGCAGAGCTTCGCTTCATGACATCTTCCCCCTCCTCGCCCTGTGGTTGACGGCAGCGTGGCCGCTCCCGCGGGGCCCCGTCCCCTCTCCAGCCGCCCAGCTGCTCCCACCTGCGCCCCACCACCGAGGGCAGCGGCCAGGCTTCAGGGTCCCTCGTGCGCTCTACACTCGTCAAGCCCCCCACACCCTCTCCTGGCCCCACCTCGGGCGTGCACACCGAGGATTCCTGCAGCTGGGCAGGCCCGCAGCCAGGGCGAGGGGCGGGGCCCCTCCTCCAGGCGCCCCCATCTCTCCTCACAAGACCTCGGGGTCGACCCCCACTCCTCTCCCCGAGGGATGGGGAGGAGAAAAGCCACCTGCCCCCAGGACTCCCTGCAAGGAAGGCAGGTGTCTCTCCAGCCCCGCCCCCCAGGCCTGCAGCCTGCACCTACGGCCTCGCCTCGGGAGGGAGGCGCCCTCCAGCCTGGGGCTCCAGGTGGGGCCTGGGAGCCCACTCCTCTGACTCGGGGGCCCAGCTGAGTGGGGAGCCCTACCCCACTCCCGGGCAGCCTCTCCTCCTTCCCTGTATCGGGTGACAGGTGCAGGAGGGAGACAGCCATCCAGCGTCCTCCACATCTGCTCGTCTGGGGCCGGCCTGGCTCTCTGGGCTGGACACTTCCTTCCTCTGTGCGGGTCGTGAGGCACTCTCGGGGCTCCCGGACCCCAGGTCTCTCCCGCGCCGGCTGCGGTGGGGTCCCCTCCCTCGGAAGCCTGCAGGGGCCTGGGCGCCCGAGGTGGCGCTGGACGTCTGGTGCCCCGTGCGCATGTCAGGTCGGGTCAGGGGGGCGGCCGGTGGCGCTTTTAAATACGTTCCGAGTCCTCCCTCGGGTGTGGGCAGGACGCCCAGGTGGAGCTGGTGCAGCGACGGCGCTGGCAGGTCAGTCATCCAAGCCTCGCAGCTTCTGTCCTGCGGGTCCCGGCCCCCGGCCCGCGGCCCCCCTGTGAGGACGCCGTGGAGGCCGCCGGGTGAGATGCTCAGGCTCCACCAGGAGCCACGTGAGGGAGCTTGGACGCAGAGCCCCTGGTTCTGGCCAAGTCGTCAGAGGACGCGGCCCTGGCCGACACTTTGACCGTGACCTCGGGAGACCCGGGGCCAGAACTGTCCCACGAAGCCTCTCCCAGACGCCTGACCCACAGAAACTGTGAGATGATAAAGGTTTGTCATTTTAAGCCGCTACGTTTGGGGTAACTTCTCATGCAACAGCAGATAACCAATCCCAGCACAGACAGACCCTGGAGACGTTGCCGTTCAGGTCCAGACAACGCTGATAAAGCAAGTATTGCAGGAAAGTGAGTCACATGAATTTTTTTGGTTTCTCGGTGCGTATAGAAGTTATGTTTACGCTATACTGTAGTCTATTAAGTATGCAATAGCATGACGTCTAAAAAAAGTGTACAGACCTTCATTTTAAAATAATGCTGTTGTTGGGCTTCCCTGGTGGTGCAGTGGTTGAGAGTCTGCCTGCCGATGCAGGGGTCATGGGTTCGTGCCCCGGGCCCGTGAGCCATGGCCGCTGAGCCTGCACGTCCGGAGCCTGTGCTCCGCAACGGGAGAGGCCACAACAGTGAAAAAAAAAAAAGAAATGCTGTTGGATGTACTGAGCCTGCACTCTAGAGCCCACAAGCCACAGCTACTGAACCCACGTACCACAACTACTGAAGCCTGCATGCCTAGAGCCCCGTGCTCTGCAACAAGAGAAGCCACGGCAACGAGAAGCCCGTGCACCGCAAGGAAAGAGCAGCCCCCACTCGCCGCAACTAGAGAAAAGCCTGTGCGCAGCAATGAGACCCAACACAGCCAAAAATAAATAAAGAAATAAATTTTTTAAAAATAATAAAATAAAATAATGCTGTTTGATGAATGGCGCTGATGGCCTTGCTTGACACAGGCGTGCCACAAACCTTCAATTTGGAAAAACGCAGTGTCTGCAAAGTGCAGTGAGGCGAGGGTGCCGCACGGACAGGAAGTCCAGGGCCCTGTGCGCGTTGGGCTGGGAGAGGAGGTGCAGCAGGAAGCAGCAGCCCCCAGTCTCGGGGTTTAACATACACGTGGGCTTCTGGCTCCCACTGAGGCCAGCTGCGGGCTTGCTTGGCGCCCAGGTCTCAACCGGTGGCGGGTCCCAGTCACCACGGGGCTTGCGGGGGGCTTGGAGGGCAGAGAACCAGGGTGACAGGTCACTCATGCATGTCACCTGCCTGGGGAGAGAGAGTACCAGAAACGCCGGGGGCATCAGTGCTGCCTGCTGCACAGCCCACCTCACTCGTGTCCTTCGTGGGTCGGGCTCGTCTCCCTGGATCCATGCGAACCTCCTTCGCTTCCAGGAGAAATTCCCTGGCGCCAGCTGAGGCAGGGCCTGGGACAAGGGCCCTTCCCTCGGAGCCAGGGCTCTCACTTTGTGTCTGCTTCTCCCGCCTGCTCCTTTCTCTCTTCCTGGAGCTCCGGTTACTCACGTCATCTCCCCTGAATCTCTACCCAAGAATTTCGTCGTTTCCCTTGTGATCTTCAAGGCACTACTTTGCACTGACCACCTGTTCTTTCGATTCTGCTGTTGCATCTCTCGCTGGGACCTCGTGTTTTAGCTGCAGAGCCATTTCGAGCCATCCTTTGATCTCCTGCAATGCTTTCTCTCTCTCTCTTTCTCTGTCTCTCTCTTTGATAATTAGCTCCGTGGCCAGTTTCTCCTGCAGCCGTTGTCTCATGGGGCAGGTGCTGGGTGTCCTGATGGGGCCTCCCTCTAGATACCGAGCTCCCCTGAGGGCTATTTTTGTGTCTGGTTCTGGGGGCCTGAGGGGCCCGTGGGAGTGGAAGGTGCAGCAGCTCTACCCACAGGTGGAGGGGAGGGTGCAACAGCTCCCAACCCCACGGGGACCTGGGAGGATGCAGGAAGGGCTGGGCTGTGAGGTGCGGCTGCCGCGAGGCCTCTCGGAGGGTTTCTCCCAGGTGCAGGTGCGGTGGGGGGTGGCCTAAGCGTGAAGAGGGTGGCGTTCGGGAGCCCGGGGGCGGGGAGGCTGTCTCTGCAGGACCCCCACGTGGCACACCTCTGCTTGATGAGCCGTCTCTCCCACCTGAGCAGACCCCCGCCCCGCCCCCACTCAGAGCCCGTTTCCTGACCTTGTCTGACCATGGCCAGTGCCGTCCTTGCCAGCTCTCATGCTCAGGCACCGCCCAGCTGCCACCCTGGCCTCACTGCTGGCCCTGAGCCTGGCCGGATGTCAGCAGGGTTCCGGTGAGCCCTCCGTGGCCCCGTGGTGGGCTCCCAGAATCTGCCGGGGCCAGGGAGGCCACAGACTGTTGCAGCCAGGTCCTTCCTCTCAGGCCTCAGTTTCCCTTTTGTATAGTGGTCTCCACGCCCCTGGCTCCCAGATGCTGTCAGTTGGAGACCCTCACAGGTCCCTGATGACCCAGCACCTTGGAAGATCTGGGTCTGGGGGTCTGATGAGGGCGGGGCAAGCCGGGCTGGGTCCCAGGATAGCTGGAGCTGGGCCACCACGAGGCCAACAGCAGCCCGGCCCGCGGGGGTTCATGGGCCCGGCCGCCCTGGGGACGAGTGTGGAATCTCCTTCCCGCTCCCCAGGGCCCAGTTTCTTCGGGGACTCGGCAGTCAGAGCTGTCGCCAAGCAGAGCCAGCTGGCGCGGTCCCTGGGGCTGAGCGCTGAGGAAGCGGCGGGCAGCCCTGGGGTGGCGGGTACGAGAGGCCCCGATCCTGGCCTTGGAGCTGCTCCACGCCTGCAGTGGAGGCTGGGTCGTGAAATGGCCCTCCGTCCAGGGCCGGCAGTGACGGGCCACTGCTCCCTGCTCTGTGACCACGCGGGGATGAGGGGCCGGGAGAGGCTGATCCGACGCCAGCCCGAAGGAGACGGTGTCGCCATGGGTGGGCGCACCGGTGCCGCTCCGCCCGTGCCGTGGAACGTGCAGTGATGAGCGCTGAGCACTGGCCACTCTGCACCCGGTGGGCAGGCCCAGGCTCCCTGGCCTGGGTCCCAGAACAGCCCGGCCAGCCTCCCACCTGGGGCCTCGGACTCCGCCCGGCCCCACCCCACCCCTAGGCCGGCGCCTCCCTCCCTCCCGATGGCTGCCCTGACCCCACCGGCATCCTCTCCGGACTGGACAGCATTGGGGTCATAGATGCAAATGAGGGGGACGCGGAGACCTTGCTGGGCCCGCTCAGCCCCCCCAGGCCCCAGCTGGGAGCACACCAAAGGTGCTGGCCGGGCTGCGCTCTCGGGGAGCCCTGCCCCCGAGGCCGCACCCTGAGCCCCGCGCCGCCCCAAAGCCCGCTGCCCACCGGGCTCCGGGAGGTCCAGAGCGTCCTGCGGTGCCACGCGCCTCAAGGACAGGGAAGAGGCCCCCTCAGCCCCTCCCGTCGGGCTCCCCCAGACCCGCCGACCGGGACGGGGAAGAGGTGCGGCCGCTGGGAGGAGGCCCGCAGGTGCTCCGAGCGAGGCGGCTGCAGACGGGACCCGGGACCCCTCACCGCTCCTGGACCTCACGTCTACTCCCAGCTGCCACAGCTGACGCAGCTCCATCACACAGGCAAACGGAGGAGCCTCAGCCTGGGGGCCGACTGTCCCTCGGCCACAGCTTCTTGCTCTGCCGGGGGAGTCGCAGGAGCCCAGCACCGGCCTCGGAGAGACGCGGGGCAGCCCCGGGGACAGCACAGGCGCCCGCAAGCGCGCTTTCCTTTGTCTGAACTTCCTAATGAAGCAGCTGACCCTCTGGGGGCCAACTGCCCACCCAGGAGAGGACAGGGTGCTGGCTGGGCTGGGACAGAGGTGCCTGACCCTTGCCGCAGGGGCCGGCCTCTGTGCAGCCAGCCTAAGAGAGGGCCGAGGCCTGCGGGGCGAGCGGCGCCCAGGGGGCCGAGGGGCTGCTATCCCACCCACCCTTCGTGGCCTCCCCAAGAGTGGGGGAGGGCGCCGTGCCCCCCCAGCCAGGGCCACACCAGCAGGAGACGGCGGGGCGTGGGACGTGCCAGCGCGGCTGGCAGTGTGGGCTGGGCCCGGGGAGGCACGTGGACGGCCCCGCCCCCACCCCTGCCGGGCACCGGCCCACCCAGGCCAGGCCTGAGGCGGGCTCAGGATGCTGGCGGCGGGCTGGGAGGGCCGGGCTGCACGTGAACGTGCACACGGGGGCGTGGCGTGCACAGCGGCCTGCGACAGCCAGCCGCCCCCGGAGCAGGAAGCGTCTGGTGGGCCCCCCAGGCCCAGGCCGGACCTACACCCTCGCGGTCGCGGAGGCTTGCCCAGAATGTGGGGGACCCACTGGCATCGCCCGCGGCACACGTCCTGAGGAACCGACTCAAGCGGCCCAGCCGCTGCTGCCTCTGCCACCTCTCTGCTCGGCCACACCCGCCGGGCCCCGCTCGCTCGGACACCCCACCGCCCCCCCCCCCCACACACACCAGCCGCTGACACTCCGCCCACCTACTGCCTCTGGGCTGCCTCGGGACCACTTTCTTCTGACCTCTTTTTCACTAATTCTTTCTTCAGTGGCATCTCAAAGTGACTGTTTAGTTTTCAGTATAGGGGATGGCGCTTTGTCATTTCTAGAAATTCCACTCGGTTTTTTTTTTCAGATCCACTTGGTTATTTTCCAGCTCCCATCCGGCCTGTTGGCATTGCCCAGCTGTCTTGTTTGAGCACGGCCAGCAAACACTTTTTTTTTTTTTTTTTTTAATATTTATTTATTTGGCTGCACCAGGTCTTGGTTGGGACACACGGGATCTTCGCTGCTGTGTGCGGGATCTCGTTGTGGCACGCGGGATCTAGTTCTCCCACCAGGGATGGAACCCGGGCCCCCTGCGTTGGGAGCGTGGCGTCTTAGCCACCGGCCCTCCAGGGAAGCCCCAGCAAACACATTTCACACCCCGGGTCCGAGCGTCCGATGGGCGCCTGCAGCCTGGCAGGTTCTGACGGCTGTTGCTCCTGGTGCCAGGGTTCCCTTCGTGCTGGGTCTGGACTGTGGTCTGTTCACTGATGTTGGAAAATCACGAGGCGCAGACGGTTCCAGCACAAAGGCCATTGGCATTTGTTTCTCCCAGGCACCTGGGGGCCCAAGCTAGGTAAACATGGCTTAAAGGGAAACGGGAAGCTCAGCATCTTTCTGGCTGCCCGGCGTGAGCTCCACATGTGCGCGAGGCTGGCGTAAACCGTGACTTAGTGAGCGACCACCTGGTCTTCTCGGCGACCTGTGCACAAACTGACAGGTGCCAGAGCCTTCAACGGCCGCCCCGAGGCCACCACGCCGAGTCCCAATTTGCCGAACCCACGGGAGCCAAGAGCCGCTCACGGCGCAGCGTCTCACACTCCCAAGTTTTGACCTAATTCCCTGCAACCTTGAGAGCTCTTCATTGCTAAGCGACTTGACACGATTTACAAAGCTCTGCTCACCCGTTTTCAGTACGGAGCGGATGCAAAGCGTCTCCCTCGCCTCATTTCCGGGAAAGCTTCCGTCGACCACGCGGACGCGAAGGTGTTCCCGGGGCAGCAGGACGTCTCCCCAGCTCGCCCGCACCCCTGCCCCCGTGCCTGGTTCTGCGCCCTGGACGCCCCCCCTCCTGCCCAGACGCTAAGTCACAAAGGAACAGCACCCAAAGAACAAGGGAGGACTAAACATTTAAGTTATTAAATCAAATATACAGAGTGATTCATTTAATATGTACATATGTACAAAAATGCACTTTCACGAGGAGGGGCGGCCGGGGCCAGCAGGTGGGCAGCGGCCTGGTACCCACGGCGAACGTTGACAGTTGCGAGGGGAGAGTCTGTGTGAAGGCACTTGTCACAAGCTTCAGTACTGCCACCGTCCCGGGGAGAACAGAGCAGTCAGGAAGGGCACTTCTGAAAGCACAGTTGAGAGATCTCTGGAGCGAGTGCTCTGGGCAGGAGCGAGCGAGGACGGCGGGCTGCAGTGCACGGGCTGGCAAGCTGGCGAGGGTCTGCCCACAGGCCTCAGGCCACGCCGACCGCCACGGGCCCCACCAATGACCTCAAGCCCCACTGCAACCGCAGGTGCCGCCAACAGCCACGGGCCACACCGAACATCACAGGTCCCACCGAGAGCCACGGGTCCCGCTGTCAGCCTCGGGTGGTCCCACCGACAGCCACGGGTCCCACTGGCTCTTTGGCCTGGAGCCACTGAGAACCCCAAGTGAGGAATAAAGGAAGATTCTGTAAACAGTGCACCACCTCTGGGAACAGACGCTCAACGACTTGGTGAGAACGCAGACATCCTTGCTTTTTCCTGCCACACGGCCAGTGCGACACACAGAAACGTTACAAAAATAGCAACTATCCGAGAATACTCCGTTGTTTTCCGCCTGACAGTTACCCAATAATTTATACAAGCTTAAAGAAACATAGAAAATAAACATCTGTTTTTCGTTTTTGGTGTTGTTTTTTTTTACACAAAATAAAGGAACTATGCACACGGCCTCGGCCTCCTGTGGTCCGGCGGGTGGCGTGGCACCCAGCGAGGGGTCCTGGGTCCCGGCCCAGCTGGTGACCGCAGCCCTACTCCCGGACGGCACGGCACGTGGCGCCGAGGCTCCCGACCGTGCGGTTGTCCACCTTAGGGCCCGAGGCCCAGCGGGCCGGCCTCCCAGGCGAGCGGCCGGGGTCTTTGGTGAACTTGCACGAGAGGAACTTCTCGGCCTCCGGAGAGTCGTCCTCGCCGCGGCCGGGCTCCTCGTCCTCCTCGTCCTCCCTGCCGCCCGCTGGCCCGGGCAGCGCCTCACCCACCCTGCGCGGGGCTGGCGTGAAGTTCTTGCAGGGGAACAGCACGTCCTTGGGGCCGCCCGGCCGCTCGATGGGGTTGCGGATGGGGTTGAGCGGGGCCCACTGGTTGTTGGCGCCCTCCTCCCGCGGCAGCCGGCTCCTCTCCCGCTCTTTCCTGCGCTTGCGGGTCCACCACACGCAGACAGCCACGCACACCAGACACAGCACGCTGAACACGCCGCAGAGCACCGACACCAGCAGACCTGGGGTGGGGGCGCCGTGAGGGGACCGTCGGGCGAGGGCCCTCTGGCTCCCGCTGGTGGGGAGGGTCCCAGGATCGTGGCTGGGGAGCGGGTGCGTGGGGGGCTGGGGGCCCTTCACTGGCAGGTGCAGAGCGGTTGCAGCGTTTTGTGGGTTGGACGGCCCCCCGGCAGGGCCGGGAGAATTCACAGCCCCTCTCCTCCAAGCCCCACGTGCCTGAAAGATCCCCACCGGCCCAGGAGGCCAAGAAGCGGCCCCCCTTCCTCCTGCTCACCTGTGGAGGAGCTGCCCATGATGACCGTCTCCACCTTGACCTCGGTGACAGCCAGCAGCAGCGAGCTGTTCCCCCGTCGGGTGATGGCCGCCACGATGGCATGAGCTGCACTCTGGATCAGGCTGCTGTCCGGCAGGTCGTGTGCCGGGCTGAAGGACTGAGGCAGAGGACAGAGCTGAGGGGCAGCCCGCCCGTGACCCCCACGCCCCAGTGGGAGAGCGTGCCTGGCCCCGCGTGCGGCCCCGGGGCACACTGAGGTTCCCGTCCAGGCCAGCGGCTCTCGGTCAGCGGCAAGGAGGGATGCGGGTGGCTGTGGTCCCACGAGCAGGGCCGTCCTGGAGCAGTGAGGGGCTTGGGAACCTGAGGCCCCAAGGCTTCCTGGAGGGAGGCTCATCGAATGGGGGGTCCTGGGGAGGTGGTGCCCCACGCTGGGCACTTCATGGGGAGGTAGATGAGGCCTGGTCTGCACTTCCCTGGTCTGGACCCCCTGCACCTGGAGCTAGGACAGCTGTCCCTGCAGGTAGGCTCCCAGCCCCAGCCTGCCACGCCTGGACTCCAGAGGGTGCCACAAAGCCAGCACTGGCCCCCGATGCCGGGGGTCCCCTGAACCCTGCTGGCACCGTGCGGCCCTGCTGCCCCAACACCGGCACCCAGCCAGCACCCCGAGAAGCTGCTCTGCCCCTTCCCCCTCGTCTCTCCCCGCACACCCCCGCCACAGCCTCCCCCGACCGCGTGGTGCCCATTTACATTGGGTACCAACCTGGGCCCCAGAGCAGGGCCCCAAGGACACCCAGTCAGCCGAGGGCCCGGGCAGATGGCCAGGCCCTGACATCACATCCTAAGGCGGCCTGAGACCACGGGCACCCCTGCTGCCGCGGACACCAGGGAACACAGCACAGGCGAAGTAGGGGACCGGGTGCAGCCGAGGCGACAAGAAAATGAGGCTTCCACCCACAATCCCGCCCACCCCGTCCAGTCCGGCAGGCCCTGGCCTCAGCACCGCACCCAGGCCACAGCTGACCCCCGTGGGCTCGAGTCAGGGTCCCACGTGAGGGCTCCCCATCCTGAGGCCCCGGGCTTGGGAGCTTCCTCACTGCCCCTACCCTGCCCTCAAGGAATCCTGCAGCTATACCCCGTCGCTGCCCACCCTGGCCCTGATCACTCTCCTTCCCTCTCTGGCTGCTGCCTCTGTAGCCCAACTCCTGCTGTCACCCGGGGCCTCCCACAGTTCTGGGGACTCCTGCCCAGAGTCCCAGCTGGACGCGCCGGCCCCACGGAGCTGCGTGTGCGCCCTGCCCGGCCCCTCCTCCCCCCGCCGCCGGCTGACAGTGCCTCTCCCGCGGGCCCGCCCCGGCCCCGCCGGCCCCCAGCGAGGGAGCGGGGAGTTGCCACAGTCCTACGCCGCGCAACCGTGCCGGAGGGGACCCCTGGGTCTGCGGTCACCCCGTGTCCCCAGGTACCTGGGAGCCAGCCTGGCCTGGGCCCTCTGCCCCAGTACCCACCATAGCCACCTCCACCGCGCTGGCCTCCGAGGACGGCCGGTCACAGAGAAGCACGAGCAGGCGGTCCCGGGCCAGCGCCCTCGTGGCCGGCAGGGCGCGGATCCCCGAGCAGACGGCGCCCACGGTGGTGCCCTGAGCAAAGACGGGCCGCAAGTGAGCTCGGCCCGGGGACCGAGGATCTGAGGGCGTTCACCCCCAGCCGGCACCTCGGGCAGGTGGGACATGCCTTCACGCCTGTCTGAGGGAGCGGAGAGCGGGGACGCGGGAGGAGTGGGCGGTACCGGCTCCCACAGCGGCCCTGTGCCCCCTCACCCGCAACACAGACCACCACCGTGGTCAGGGCTGGGGGGGGCCTCCCCCAGTGCGCAGGCCAGAAAGACGGAAGGACGGGGCCGCAGCCAGAGTCCGGCGGGAGTGAGAAGTGCCCGCGGAGCCGTGGGCCACCCCACTCCCTGGAAGGCCACCTTCAGCCCAGGCCCCTGGGACAGCTGGAGGGACAGGCACGTCGGCCCTGGCTGGCCGCTCCCCCGGGGCCAACCCTCCACCTGCTCTGACCGCACTCGGCCAGGCTCCCCAGGCTCCCTGGCCCCACGGGCGCTGGGCAGCCAGCGGGCATCTCGGGCCACCTCGGTGGCCTCGTGAGGAAGGACGCGGCGCCGGGGCTCTGCAGACCTCCGCGGTGCCCAGCGGACGGCGCCACTCACCTGGGGCACCTGGTCGCGGTTGAAGAGCAGGGTGAGGCGGGCGCAGCTGTTGTCCAGGTGGCTGGAGCGCGGCCGGCACGGGGTGCTGGGCAGCAAGGACTCCTCCGCGCCGCACTCCCCCCACGCCACGCAGGGCGGCTGCAGGCACTGGCCCGGGGCCTTCTCCTGGCACCACTGCCCAGGTGGGCACTGGGCGCTCAGGGCGTCAGGCCGGCCAGCCAGCAGGCAGGGCTTCCGGCCGCACCACACCTGGGCACACGCAGGTGGGACCCGCAAACACCGGCACCGCACGGGGAAAAAGACACGGTCGGGTCAGCGAGTCCCAGGGCGGGGCAGGGGGCAGGGGGCGGGGCAGGGGGCGGGGCCCCGCTCTACCCCTGGCGCTCCCTGGTTAAACGTGGCACCGGAAGGACCCCCACCGGAGCAGGGCAGGGCAGGGCAGAGCAAGCCCAGGTCTTCCGGAGCCTGGCTCACCGGTCCCCCTCCCCCAGCACCCTCACAGGGTGAGCGACAGGGTCCCGGATGAATGACGGGGATCCCAGGGCGCCGGGCACCCCGCAGGGCAGTGAGGGCAGGCAAGGCAGGGAGGGAGGGCGGGCAGGGCCGGCTGGAGAGGCTCTGGGGCAGGAGCCCCCGTACCTTGCTGCAATCCCGGCGGCCGTCCAGGCAGCGGCAGCCGTTACAATCCTCCACCCAGGAGCTCCCGTGCGGGAACGGCACTCCCTGGGACCAGCAGGACCGCCCGAACACGGTCACTGCGTGGAAGAGAGGTGGCGGCAGCCGTGAAGGCCAGGTCTCGCCCTGCCCCCACCAGGCACGGCCCTTGCCCACAACGTCCCCCCACCTACCCTCCTGGCACCGCGGGCCAGACCGGCCGGGAGGGCAGCTGCAGCGGTAGCCGTTGATCTCGTCCACACACGTGGCCCCGTAGGCGCAGGGGGAGGACCGGCACTCGTCAATGTCTGCGGGGAGAGCGGGCGGGCTCAGCGGGCAGCACGCGAGGCCCTGGCCAGCAGGAGGGGTCGCCCCCGGCCAGCTCGGGCCTCGGGCTTCCCTGGGGGCCCTCTGAGCTGGGCCTGGCGCCATCACTGGCACCAGCCCAAGGCTTCCATAAGCACCCCCCCATCTGCCTCTGGGACGGGCGGGGGGTGGGGGGGTCCTCTGGGCACAAAGACCTCAACCCAAACTAGGGTCTACCCCCTTGCCGGGTGGCGGGGCACAGACAGAGGAAACCGCGGCTCGGGCTGAGGTGGGAGCAGCTCCCAAGGCTGGGATCCCACGGCACTGCCCGCCCGGTGCCCCGGCTCCTCACTGATGCGGCAGTCAGGGCCCGCGAAGCCCGGCGCGCACTCGCAGCGGAACCAGTTGACGCCGTCCACGCAGACACCGCCGTTGTAGCTGCGGGGGGAGGGCGGGCGTCAGGGGGCCCAGGACAGGCCGAGCTCCCCTGCCAGCCCACCTCAGGGGCTCGCACTCACCAAGGCAGGGGATTGCAGTCGTTGGTATCTGTGTTTGTGGAAAAGAAGAGGACAGTGGGCACGGCATCCACCCGCCTGGCACCCATCCGCGCCGAGCCTGGGGCACCCCAGGCGTGCAGGGCGGGAGGACGCCGAGCTCCCTAGCCGGCCCACCGTGACCAGGCTGGAGGCGGCCGGAGGCTGGGGGGCCGGGGCAGCTCCGGGGGGAGAATCCATCGCGGGGGGGCGCTGGCGTAGGAGGGTGGGGGGCACGAGCGGGACGCCCAGGCCGCAGGGCAAGTGGTTGGCGGGAGAGATGGACAGAGGGCAGAACACAGGGGAGGGGCTGGGCTGTGGAGCTCAGGGGCCGTTGGAGGCGGCACGGCAGATCTTGGGGTTCAACTGGACTTCGGTGGCCAAGTGCAAGGGGCAGGTCTGCGAGGCAGATTCGAGAGAGCGCGGACCCGGAAGCTGGGGGAGAGAGGAGCGGGTCCCACCCCACGCCCATGCGCTCACTGTGTGTGCAGGTGCGGCCCTCCCAGCCGTCCCGGCAGATGCAGGAGAAGGAGTCCCCGCTGCCCACACAGGTGCCCCCATTCACGCAGGGGTTGGGCAGGCAGCTGCTGTTCTTGGCTGCAAGGGCGGATGAGGAGAGGAAGGAGGAGGCGGGGGGGCTTCCATCTGGGCTGGGCAGACCGGGGGCTCCACCCCGCGCCTCCAAACCGCACGGCAAGGGGCAGGCACGGCCAGCGCACCCTCGGGGCTCCTCACCAACGGTGCAGGTGCTGCCCTTCCAGCCCGGCGGGCAGGCGCAGCGGAAGGCGTCGCCACTGTCGTAGCACGTGCCACCGTTGCTGCAGGTGTAGGCGTCACACTGGAACTCACCTGCGGGCACACGGCCGCTCAGGGGGCGCCCGGAGCAGGGGGCGGCATCCCGGCGGGCAGCCCCCAGTGCAGCGGGGGCTCGCGGGCACTCACGCGAGTGGCAAGTCTTGCCCTTCCAACCATCGTCACACACGCAGTAGAAGTCGTTGACCAGGTCGTAGCAGCGGCCGCGGCTGTGGCAGGGATCGGGAAGGCAGTCGTTGGGATCTGGGGGTGAGGACGCCGGTCAGAGGGGGCACCGACGCTCAGGGAGGGCTGCCCGGGGGAGGGGGCACCGGCGCTCAGGGAGGGCTGCCCGGGGGAGGGGGCACCGGCGCTCAGGGAGGGCTGCCTGGGGGAGGAGGCGCCGGAGCTCAGGGAGGGCTGCCCGGGGGAGGAGGCGCCGGAGCTGGGCCAGGGAGACAGAGGGGGCGGGGAGGGAGAGCGTGTGCCCCTCCACCACACACACGCTCACACACACATGCCCTCACACACACGCACACACGCCCCACTTCCGAGCACCAGCTGGACACGTGGAGCCAGTGACCACCTGGGGCCGCTGGGGCTGCGGTGCCCGGTGACGGGCCACGTGGGGCCCGGGGGAGGGGCAGCGCGGCCCACTCACTGGTGTCGCAGAGCTCGCCCTCCCAGCCGCTGGGGCAGAAGCAGCGGAAAGCATCCACCTGGTCGATGCAGGTGCCCCCGTTGCGGCACGGCTGGCCGAGGCAGTCGTCGATGTCTGCACGAGGCGGCCGTGAGCCAGGCGCCCAGGCCGCCCGGCCCCCGCCCGGCCCCCACCCGGCCCGGTCCGCACCCACTCACTCTCGTGGCAGTAGGTGCCCGTGAAGCCGCTGTCACAGACACAGGAGAAGTTGCCCCCGGGCTGGCTGACGCAGTGTCCGTGGGGGCCACACACGCCGGCGGGGGCCACGCGGGCCGCCCTGGTCCCCGCCTCGAGCCCGCAGCCATCGACCACTGCCACAGAGGTGGGAGGGGTCAGCCCCACCTCTGTAGGCCCCATCCGCCTCTCACCTCACCCCATCCCCTCAGACCCCACCTCTCACCCCACCCCCCCCACCCCCAGGCCCCCCCCGCGCTGCGCGCACCTCTGCAGGCCCCGCCGGGGCACGGCTCGCGGGGCTCAGAGCAGTTCTTGCCGCCCACGTCCTCGGGGCAGGCACAGTAGTAGTCGCCCCCCAGGTTATAGCAGCGCGCACCGTTCCGGCAGGGGCTCGGCTGGCAGAAGTCAACGTCCACCTGGGGGGCGGGAGGCGTCCATGAGGGCCCAGGCCCTACTGTCGGTGCTGGACGACGAGCCAGGCCTCACTTGTGTCCATGCGAGGAATCCCCAAGATCCAGGCCCCACACAGACTGGACACCCAAGTCTCTGCAGCCAGAGCCTGGAGGACCGCCCAACCCAGACTGTCCGGGCCCCTCGGCTGGACGGAAACACCTGCAGGGGCCAGGCCCCTCCCACCACCCTCTCCTCCAGGGCAGCCCTCTTCCGCCGCATCCGGCCTTCGCCCCTCCCGCTGGCAGGAAGGCCAGCTATTGGCCTCCCTCCCCAGCCACCAGGGCCGCCCTGAGCCCTGTCCGTGGGTCCTTCCCGGAAGCATCACTGCCAAGCTCCACGGCGCTAGACAGGACCTCTATCCTGGGCCCCAGGAAGCCTGCTGGCCAGAAGACCCACCCCTTGCACCCCTGCAGCCCCACTACTCCTCCCTCCTGCAACGGCCAGGGCAGGTCAGAGGGCGGTGGGGGCGCGAGCCTCTCCTCAGACCCGCGTGTGGCACCCCCACCCCACCCGAGGGCCCCTCTTTCGGGGGCCCACGCGCTCCGCCCCGTCAAAGCTGCCTGCCCGCCAGCCGCAGCAGGAATCAGACAGACAGGGCTTGGGGCAGCCGGGTGACCTGCCAGGGCCCCCGGCCCCCACCCCGCCAGGAGGGGCTCGTCGTGACAAGCGGTGACCCTGCGACCCTCCCCTGCCCCAGCCCAGCCAGGCAGCCCAGACTCTCTGCAGGGCCGACGCCCACCGTGGCCCCTCCTGGCCGCTCGGACGGGCCACCCGGGGCAGCGGCTGGGGGTGGGGGAGGCAGGCAGCACGCGCAGGCCTCACCTCGCAGAGCGGCCCCGAGAAGCCCTGGGGGCAGTGGCAGCGGAAGCCGTCGACCAGGTCCTCGCAGAGGCCGACGCGGCAGGGGCTGCTGGCACATTCGTCCAGCTGGCGCTCACAGTGCCGGCCCGCGAAGCCCCGTGGGCACACGCACTGGTAGCCGTTCACCAGGTCCTGGGGGGAGTGGGGGGTGAACCTCCCGCAGCCGCCCCCGCAGGCGGCTCCCCCGACGCTCCCCCCACGTGGCGCACGGCCCGGGCCGGCCCTCACCTTGCAGGTGCCGCCGTGCTGACACTGGCCCCCACAGTCGTTGACGTCTGCGGGCAGAGGCGCGGGTCACAGCTGGGTCCGCCCTCTCCCCCAGCCCTGCCCGCCTGTGGCCCGCCCACCCGTACTGACTGATGTGGCAGTTGATGCCCTTCCAGCCCGGGATGCAATCACAGTAATAGCCACCAATCAGGTTTTTGCAAGAAAAAGCATTAAGGCACGGCTTCCCTTCACACTCATTGGCGTCTGTGAACGAGACAAGGGCAGCGATGGGGCCCGGGCCCCGCCTGCCCCGGCACCCGCAGCAGCAGCAGCGCATGCCCAGCGCACAGCCCATGCACACACGCGCCCCGCGGGCCCCTTACCCAGCTGGCAGGTGGCCCCCCCCCACTGCTCGGGACAGATGCACTCGAAGCCGTCCACCTGGTCCACGCAGGTGCCCCCTGCCGCACACGGGTTGGAGGTGCACTCGTCAATGTCTGCAGAGATCAGAGGAAGAGGTGTGGGGCGGCAAGGAGGGCCACGGGCCTGGCTCTTCCCGTCAGCACCCCCCCCCCGACCACTGCCATCCATGCGGACGCGGCCACTGCCCCCCCAAGACCCCTCAGGTGCCAGGCTGAGTGCCCAAAACGCACCGGAGTGGGCACTCACCAAGCGCACAGGTGGGCCCGCTCCAGCCGGACGGGCAATGGCACTCGAAGCCTGAGGGCACCTCGTGGCAAGAGCCCCCGTTGGCACACGGGTTCGAGGCGCAGGCGTGCTCGGCTGTGTTAAGAACCACAGGAAGTGGGCGTGGCGGCTCAGGCCCCCTCCTTCCTCCCCAAGCCCCCAGGGCCCTGAGGTGGGAGTGGGGGGAGCCTGCCGCACCAAAGGCCAGAGGCGGGCCCAGCCGGCCCCCGGCCCCGACGTACCCCGTTCGCAGTTCTTGCCCAGGTAGCCGTCGGGGCAGGCACAGCGGTACTGGTCGGGCTCCGCGTTGATGCACGTGCCCCCGTTGGTACAGGGGTGGTGGCTGCCGCAGTAGTTCAGGTCTGGGGGCAGGGGTGGGCGCTCAGGAAGCAGACCGGGCCCCTGGCTCCCTACCTCCCCGAGGCTCCGACCTGCGGCCTCGCCACCCGCCCCTCGCCCACCAGGCGCACCTTTGTTGCAGAGCAGGCCGCCCCAGTTGGTCTCGCAGCTGCACTGCCAGGGCTCCACACAGCTGCCGTGCACGCAGCCCGGGTACGGGACGCACTCGTCACAGAATCTCCCCTGCCAGCCGTAGCTGCACCTGGGGAAAGCCGAGGGCCGTGAGGCCACGTGTGTAACAGCGGAGCCCGGGAGCTGCGGCCGCTCCCAGGGTGGCTTGGGGACACGGGCGCAGAGTCACATGGGCCACCCAGGGCCGGCAGCCTCAGCCTTTGCCCTGGAACGGGCCCTGGGCCGGGCGGGGGTTACGGTCCCGCCGGCCAGCCCGCACCGTCACGGGCACTCCCGGCCGCTGCGCACACGGGCGGCCGCAGCTGTCCAGTCACTCCTCCCGGAGCTATTTTGGGACTCACCCCAAGCAGGGCCTCGAGAGCCCCAGCGCCAGGAAAGGAAGGCGCTGCCGGGACCCCAGGAATGAGAGGGCCAGGTGCTGCGAAGCCTGGGCAGGCCAGTGGGGCTTCAGGAAAGGACTCCGGGCCCGGCCCCAGCCGGTGACCTTGGGCTCAGCACGCGACCTCACCTGTGACTCAAGGGCAGTAACTTCTCTCTACAAGGCCCAACCGTGGGTGCATCTCACAGGTGGGGACACGGAGGCCCACAGGCCGCCCCAGTCCGGCCCTGAGAGAAGCCAGATTGAGGGCAGTTCTTGAGCTGGAGTCACCCGCTCCCTGGCAAACGGCCTCAAAAGGCCTCTTGGCTCCAAGGCCGTGACCCCGAGGCCTGGCCCTGCCTAAGCTGTGGGTGAATGTCCTCTCTGGGAAGTCCTTCAGGAGGAGGAGCAGAAAGACACGCAGGCCATCGGCGAGAGCCTGGAGCCCGGCCAGCCGGGGGCGCTGCTCTCAGGGGAGAGGGACCAGCACCCTGTGCTGGACGCCCCAGTGCCCGGCGGCCTGCCCTTCAGGCCCTGGACGTGACCCCCAGGGGACCCTCCCTAGAACTTGGTCCCGCAGGATGGAGTGACGTCCGTGCCATCACCCACCGCATGGATTTATTTTTGGAAAAGGAAAGAGCCATGGCCCTTCCCCGAGTCCCACGGCACCCAGAAGGGACGCTGGCCAGCTCAGCCAGTGCAGGACAGGGAAACCAAGGCCGGTGAGGAGGGGCTCCTCCAGCCCCGGTACCCGGGGAGCGGGGGGGGGCGGGGGGCGGTGTGTGTGCCGGCCTGGGCCACACCCCCCCCACCCTCCCTCCGGGGGACCCCTGCCAGGGACCACGAGGGTCCCTCGGGCGTGCTCTCGGCCCTGGGTGGGGCGGCCCTCTCCAGGCCCCCCCCACCCCAGCTTTCCTGGCCCCAGAAGCCCAGGGAGGAGACGGCAGGAAGGCACGGCCATCTCCGCAGCATCCGGTGGGGGTTTGTCCTGCGCTGAAACCTGAGCCCTGAGCCACGGACGGCAGCTGGGCCTCATCCACAGGCCAGGGAGAGAGGCGGCTAGGGCTCACCTAGAGCCTCTGTCCCGAGAGTCCCGCGCCCCCGCCCCCTCCACGCCCTCCTGCACAGCCCACACTGCGGTGGAGGGCGGGCCTCTCCCACCCTCCTCCCACCCGGCCACCCACCGGCCCGGCCAGGGCGTGCGGGGCTGAGCCCCAGCCCCACTGCGCTCACAACCCGGGTGGGGACCTGTCTGCCCGGAGCCCCAGGGCTCACGCCCACCACACAGGGCACAGGGCGGGTTTCAGGGGGGGGCCCTGCCCGGGGCAGAGGGCAGTCCTGCATTCAGTCTCCCACCCAGGGTCTGGTTCCGGAAGGTGCCTGTCCCTCGAGACATGAACCCACCCTGGGCCAGGCCCCCAGGTGCCCTCTCACCGGCACTGTGCTCCCCACGCCGCTTGGAGATCTACGCAACGTGTCCGAAACCCGGCAGAGTGTGTGGCCGCGTGGGTGCAGCACTAGCCCCCTGCCTGTCCCTGGGCAGCCTGCCCGCCCCCCTGCCCCGGGACTGGCGGGTCGGCTCCACGTGCCACTTCCCAGGCCAAAGCCACCACAGGACGAGCAGAGGGTCACCCTCCTGTCCCGGCCCCCAGACGCTGCCCCCGCTGTCCAAACTCAACAGGGGAGTCACTAAATGCCTCTGCTCAGCGCCCTGATCCGAAAAACACACCTGGGAGCAAACCCGCCCTCCAGAAGGAGTCCTGGGACCAGTGAGACCCAAGGCTGGGGCAGAGGCCTCACTCACCGCACCTGCTCTTCTCTCTGCCAACGTGCAGGCCCCTCCCAGGGGCTCGCCCGAGCGTCCACCCGGTCCCCCAGGCCCGGCTCCCGGACCATCCTCGTGCACCCCGGCACCCACCCTCACTCACACACCCTAGAGAGCCCTGCTCTAGGCGCCCCAGCTCCACACCCCGGCCCCGGCCCTCCGGCCGTGCCAGCCCCGCTTCCGCTGCTCACGCACTACCTGGCAGAACTACTCCTCCCTTCCCGCAGCCGCCTGTGACCCTGCCCAAGCCGGCAACTCCGCCCTCCCCGCCGTCGAGGTCTCCGATGAACGCCACCGTCTGCACGAGGCCACAGGGACCCCTGGCTCTCTGGTTCCCTCTGACTCGTGACAGTGGCCTCTGCCACCTCCTCGTCCCACGCTGTCGCCGTCAGGAGGCTGGGGCTGGCTCCCAGACCTCTCCTACTCTCCAACTGCCCCCGTCGGCTGTCAGCACGGCCCGTGTGCCTCAGGGGCCCACCGTGTCTCAGGCCAGGCCTCTCCCCACACACCCAGGGCAGGGCAGGGCACCTCCACATCACCTGCTACTCTTACCCCTGCCTGCTGCGCCTGAGCCCACCCCTGTGTCCGGTGGCACAGGATACAGAAGGCTTGGGGTCCTCCCGATCCCCCACTCCTCCACTCCAGGACGTCTGCAGGACCTGCCCGCCCTTCCACCTCCCACTGGACCGTCGCCGTCACACGCCCCTTCCCCGGCCCGGCCCCGCCCCTCCCACACAGCGGCCCCTCCCACACAGCAGCCTCGCTCAGCTCCAACCCTGCAGCAGCCCCTCCTTTTCTAGGTCCCCCCCCCACTCACCACCCTCCCCCTGTCCTCCGCCCACCAGCACAGCCACTCTGCCCTCTGCACCTCCTGTGCTGCAGACACCTGCCCTCGGGTGGCTCTCCGCCTCCCGGCCTCTGCCCCTTGTGTAAGACCATCCCGACCGAGTTACGTGGACCGGCCCTGGCCGCGCCCCCTCCCCAGGCGCCCGCCACCCTGCCGTCGCCCCGGCTCTGAGGCCGCGTGCATCCCCGGGCCGATGATCGGGCCGCGTGGGAGCAGGGCCCGTGTCCCCACTCGCGGCGACCCCAACACCCAGCTCTCCAGCGCCGCACGCACAGCAGGCGCTCAGCCGAATCCTGCCGAGGGATCAGGTGTGCCTGGAGGGCAAAGAAGGGGCAGGCGCCCGGCACTCACCTGCATTCCCCGGGCACGGAGCATCCCCCATGGAGCAGGTTACACCCTTGTTTACACACGGCTGCAGAGAGAGATCGAATCAGAGAGGCGCCCTGAGGCAGGCACGGGGTGGGGGGGCCTCCAGGTGGCACCCCGCACAGCCCTCCGCGCGGCCCGCTCACCCTCCTTGCACTCCTTGCCCATCCAGCCGTCCATGCAGGCCTTGTTGCCGTACTGGTCGCAGGTGTAGTGGCCGAAGAAGTCATTGCGGGGCCGGCAGAACTTGTTGCAGGTGGCGCTGTAGTAGTTCTCGTCGCAGCGCACGCGGATCTTCAGCTCCAGGTGTGCCACGTGGCCGCTGAAATGCAGGCTCTTCCAGCGGTCCTCCGGGTTGATCATGCCCGCGTGCGACACCCGCTCGATCAGCAGTTCCTCTTGGGGGGGGGGGCGGCAGAGTCAGCCGGCACAGCCGCCACACCCCCGTCGGAGGCGCCCAGCCCGCCAAACCATGAGGCCAGCGGCCTCGGGCCACAGAGCCGGGACAGCAGGGCCACCGCAGGAAGCGCGGGGCTAGAGGAGCCTCCTGCTCCCCAGACGCAGGCGGGGCCGGCGGGGCCGGGCGGGGGCGTCCCCGCCTGTGCCCCGCAGCCTGCGGCCCTGCTCCCACTGGCACCCCCACCGGGCACCACGCCCACCCCTCGCCGCCGCCGGACGCCCTCCCGCCCCTGCCGGGACCCCCTCCCTCTGAAGGCAGCAACCGCACGGCTCACTACCGCCCATCTGAAAACAAGCCTCTCTCGGCCCCGAGCACGCGTGGATCCAGCGGCCGGATGGCTGGGCCTCCCTTCAAACCAAGCTGCCGCGTGGGTGGAGGCACCCCAAGCCGGCAATCGCAGGCACGGGGCTCGCGGTACGTCTCCCTACGCGTGCGTACCAGCTTGGGGAGGTCTGCGATAAGAGGCTGAGGGTGTCGTGCACCCCCCCACCCCCGAGCTACAGGAAAGGCCAGGCCCCTCCCCGAAGCGTCTCTCCCTGGGCCGACCCATCGCGCCCTCCTCCGGGAACACTCCTGCCCCGGGCGTCCTGTCCCCACGCCTGCCCAGGCCCGCCGGCCGCCGCTTCCAGCCCGGCCCCTCTGCGTGCCCACAGCACTGTCACCTGTGGGACCCAGGGGCTCGGTCTGCCTCGGAGTCCAACTGCCACACGACACTGCCCCCACACGCGGCGCGTCCAAACTGTGCTCCGGCCCGTCCGCCTCACGGTCTCTCGGCCCTGCGGCTGCTCAGGCCACCCCTGCCCGCTCTCGCCACATCCAACCCGTAAGCAAGCCCCGCGCCTTGACCCTTCGAGCGACCGGAGCCCCTCTCACCCCGCAGGCCGCTCCTGGTCCCAGCACCCCCAACCGCCACCTGGGTTCACACAACAGCCTCCTCACCCATCTCCACGCTGGCCCTGCAACCCACCGTCCACGCCGCAGCCCGAGTGACCCTGCTCCTGGAGAAAGCCAGCCCACGAAGCCTCCGTGACCTGACCCCAGCCTCGCTGACCTAATCGCTGCCTCCACCCCCGCCACAAGGGCCCCATGCTATTCTCCAAATCGCATCGGGCTCACTCCTGCCTCAGGGCCTTGGCACTTCCTGCCCCTGCCGCACACGCGAGTGCTCTTCCTCGTCTGTCCACGGGTTCCTCTCTGCCCTACCACCACAGGCCCCACAGACGCCGTGCACGGTCGGCCAGCCACCAGGGAAGCCTGCGGGGGAGGGCCACCAAGCCCCACGTTCCAGGGCAGAGAGGGGCTCAGAAAGCCAGAGGGCTCTCGGCAGCGAACCACTCCGCTGTGCCACTGAGCCGGCCGCAAAAGAACAGGCTTGGGTTTGGGCATCGGCAGGAGGGTACGGGAGCACCGGGGAGGCCCAGGTGCGGGCCCTCGGCCCTCGGCGAGGACACGTGCCCAACACGATAACACAGAGGAAGCCGAGACTGGGGAGGAGGGCAGCGCGTGTGCAGCTCAGCAAATCGCACGTGTGGCAGAGCTTCCTGGCAGCCAGGGCAGAAAGGGAGACAGCACAAAGGTCCCCGGGGTAGAGGCAGCTTTCCTGCCACGTGGGCCTTTGTCCCCAGCAGGCAAAGGACCAGGAACCCGGCTACGTGCATCTCCATGACCGAGGGGGGTCGGCCTCCCAGCGCCCTGAGGAAGGCCTTGCAGGCGGCGGTCCACCCAGCCGGGGCTAACTCACCATCCGGGGTGGTGTCATTGTCCCAGTCCCAGGCCTCCACGATGAGGGTGAAGGAGCGCTGCGGACACAGAGAGGGGCCCGTCAGGTCCCCGAGGCCCCGCCCCAGCCGACCCCCACGCCTCGGCCACACTCCCACTTCACCCCTCGGCTCTGAGGAGGGGTCTCCTCAGCAGACCCCGCGATGACCCCCTGCAGGAAGGAGACTGCCCCTGCAGGTCACGAAGGCTCGTGGGCGTGAGCTTGCGGCTCCCGCAGCCCCGTGGCCCACCGGCCAGCCCGACTGGCTTGGGTCAGGACGGAGGGAAGGGAGAGTGACCCAGACGGAGCAGCGGGCATTAGGCGGGCGCGGCTGGAGCAGCTGCAGACAGGCCTCCGGGTGGCCCGGGACCACAGGGGGTTGAGCGGGAGGCCGCTCGGCAGCTCACAGGGGCCCAACCCACCCTGGGGAACAGGAGGGACGACACCCCGCCACCAGGCCACGGGACGGCAGGCCAGGCCCAAGCGCTGGCGCTGCCCCTCCTCCACCAGACACAGTCAACGTCTGCCACGCTAGCCCACCTCGCCCGAGACCGGGAAAGCGGCCCCTGCTGCACAGACAGGGAAACTGAGGCCCAGGGACTGCCCAAGGCAGCCTCAGCCTATGCCCTCTCCCCCTCCCTGCCCCCAAGACCATCTGGCCCTCGGGCGCCAGGCAAACGATGGGGTGAGTGATGAGGTGGGACGCCACCGCCCCGCCTGCTGTGAAGACAGCCCGTCACTCCCAGGCACAAGCTCGCGCCTCGCCTCAGCCCTCCCTGCCCAGCTCTTCCCGGACCGGGACCCTCTGTGGCTCCCCCCCCGCGCCGCTCGGCCCCCTCTTCAGACCAGCCACGAAGGTGCCGACTTCCACCCACCCAGCCCTAGCCCCACCCGGGCTGGGGACTCACAGGACAGGGCCAGCTCTGGGACCACGGGCTGGCCGGCTTCCTGCCCGGGGGCTACTGCCCTGGAGAGGCCAGACTCCTCCCCACCCCACCCCCGGCACCCCATCTCCCAGCCCCTGCAGCCGCCTGCCGGCACCCCGCCCCACTCAGCCCTGGCTCTGCCGTCCCCCACGCCCGGCCTCAGGCAGCTCCCCGCGCTCCTGCCACATCCAATCACGCCCACAGCCCCTGGCCACCCAGGCGTGGTCCTCCCTCGGGGCCCTCCCCTCGTCCCCTGCCCCCAGCCTCCAGCTGTTCTCCCTCTTCCCGCCCCTCCCACGACACAGCCTCAGAGCCCAAGACACACGTGCCCACCCTCAACTTCGCTCAGCTCACCTACGCCGCTGCCCCTGCCCTGAGCCCAGCCCCCCGGCAGCTGCCTCCCAGACACCCCCGGACGACCCGCAGGAGCTCACGCTCACAGCCGCCACCCTAGGACCCACACCCACCCAAGAAGCATGAGCAGGACGTGGGGAACCATCCTCCATCCTTCTAGAACCCCCCCGCCCCCACAGAGCTGTCCCCAGGCTCTCGATCCCACCTCTTGAGTCTCCCCGAACCCATCCCCTCACTCGTGCCACCGCCCTCTGCCAGGCCATCAGGGTCCACGCCCAGGCTGCCCACCTCCACCAAAAGCACTCCCGGCAGACACTGGGCCTCCACACCCCCGCCCACAGGAGGCCCAATGACCCCCAGGGCTCCGTCCACGTGTCCCCACTGCTCAGTCCTCTTGGGGCTCCCCGTGGCACGCGCCCTCCTCACAGGTACCCAGCGCGCCCACCCTGCCCCCGAGCCTTTGCGCACACGGCTCCGGTCCTCTTCCTGGAACGCCGCCCTCAGGCCAGCCCTCCCCGGGCCATTCCCACCCCTGGTGGCAGCCGGAGCGTCCGGCTCCTCCCTAGGCCGCACTCCCTGGCCCATCCATCCACCCGTCCGAGTATGCACCAGGCACAGCTCTGCCACCGGGGACCGGAACCCCTGCCCTGGCGGACAGGTGAGTCAGCGGGGCGCGGAGCTGCTGTTCTAAAAGGGGGTCAGGGCAGGCCGCGGAGAGGGCGCCTCTGGGCTTGAGGCTGCGGAGTGCAGGGAGAAGCATCCCAAGCAGGAGCCATGTGGCAGGGCCTCGGGCTGGAAGAGCAGGGACGTGGGAACGGGGGTCTCAGGGTCAGACTGTGGGGCCGCCAGCCCCCGTGCCAGCTTCGGTGCTAATGCGTCGGAGCAGAGTGGGTGGCTGCCAGGTGGGTCTGAATGAGGCCAGAGACCGACGGGGCTCCAGCAGTCGTGCTGGCCACCTGGCAGAACGGGCGCGAAGGGAGGACACAGGAGGAAGCAGGGAGCTGACGGGGGCTGCGCCCAAGAGGGCGGGAGCACGGCGGTCAAGGCCCCCAGTAGGACAGGCGGGGGAACGCCCCAGGCCGGGCCGCCCATCCCACAGGGCGCTCAGCCCTTGGGGCAGCCGGAGTCCACCTCCCCACACCTGGGCTTCGGGGAGTAGGGAGCACCTCCTGGCTCCCAGGAAACCCCACGCCAGCCACTCAGGTAGGGTTACCGCCATCTTCGCCAGAGTCCAGGGCTCCGGTTACCTGCTCCCCGCAGGGACATGTGCTGCCCGCCCACCCGCAAGGGCCCCACCGCCCGCCAGCTGGGTTCCCTACACCTGCACGGCAGGAAGTCATCCAGAGAGAACCTGAGCCAGCGGGTGGGGCGGCACCAGTACTGGGCCTCCACCTCCTCTCCTCCTCCGGACTGTCCTCTAGGACTCAGTTTCCCTCCTGCAAACGGCAACCTCCCGTTCCAGCGCCGCTGCCTCGCGGGCCACGGGCCCGGCAGGGCTTTGTCAACCCCAGATCCCTCCAGAGCAGGAGAAAGGCAACAGGCCTGGATGGGAGGCCTCGGAGGGAGCCCTGTCGTCCCAGGGACCGGGCTGGGGGTTGGGTGCCTGGGCCGGGTCGATGACAGCTAGGGGCCGGGGGTGTACTCCCTGGCAAACAGGCAGAGGAACACCCCTGGCCAGGCACAGCTGGGCCACCAGCCTGCCCAACCTCGAGAGGCCCACCCAGCCGGCTGGCCTTAGTCCCTGAAGACCCAGCCACAGGTCTTCCAGAAAGCCCGCCCTGACCTACCCGCACGCCCAAGGCCAGGTCCAAAGCCTTGGTCTGACCCCCCAGAGAGGATGATGGGGCAGCTGCCCAAAGACGTGGAAATGGTACAGGGCAGACACGGGGCCGGGTGTACCACACCGCACAGCCCAGGGCACCCCAGGCCAAGAAGGCCTAGCACAGACCCTGGACCCTCTGCCCCGGCCCACGGGCTCCACCCTGGTTCCTCGCCCACAGCACCCGCATCAGCGCCCGGCCCCCCACAGAGCAGGGCTTGATGCTGGTGCCAGGAGCTCTAAGCACAGATACGTTTTCTGAAACCCGAGCTTTAAAAAGGCCCAAGCCTCTGCCTCCATTGTCACCCGACAGGGAGGGGAGGGGGCCGCCTACCGTCAAGGCGCTGGGCTCCGGCGCCCCGGCAGAGGAGCGGACCGCCGGCCTCCCCACCAGGGAAGCCAGACACCCACACTCCGCACCAGGGAGCAGACAGGGCCTTGCCTGGGCGTGCCCCTCCCACCCCACTGCGGGCCGGCAGCCCACAGTCTCCCGACACCTCTTCACACGCACGCTGCAGGACCGCAAAGCCCTCGGGCAGGTCGACCCGGGTCACACCAGGCTCACGGCAGCCTGGGGGATGCGGACCCCGGCGCACCTGGGCTCTGGGGGGAGGCGGACCCCGGCTCAGGCCTGAGGATTAGAGAGGCCTGTCTCCACCAAGAAACCCCTCGTTGGCCCAGCCTGCCCTCATCCAGACACTACCCCTGAGGGAACCCCTGAAAGCCACAACCCCTCCACGGAGCCCCTGCCCAAACCCTCCTGTCACGCTGCAGCCTCGCTCCCCACCCCACCTCTCAAGGCCCAGGGACAAAGCCCCAGCCTGTATCCAAGCGCTCCACTGGCCAGTGCAGCCCTCCCCGCGTCCCCACTTTGCCCGAGAGCCCCACCCCGCTGCCCCAGTATCAAAGCCTTGACCGAGACCCCTGACGTAGCAGGTGCGGCCCGCCAAGCCCCACCTGAGTAGGACCCCCAGGCCCTGGTGGGAAGGTATGGGGAGGAAGGGGGCGGAGGAGGCCCTGGGAGCAGCATGGGGAACGGGCCAGGGTCCATGTTAGCCCCCCACCCCGGTCCCCAGCTCCTTGGGGGTCGGGAGCACACGGAGGGTGGTGCCACACACCACCCGGGGCGGCTTAGGCGCTCCCAGGCGCAGACATTGGCCTGGCCCCCCTTGGGATGAGGGCTCGTGCCGCTGACAAGCCCCCTTGGCAGTTGGATGTGGGGGGGCTGGGCCCCGTGTTCACATCCCGGCAGACCTTCCCCTTGGGTGTGCATGCCCCCGACTGGCCCAAGTGCCCCACCCACCCCTGAGCACATCGCAGCCCCCGCAGGGGACCCCAGCCTTCTGCTGGGCAGCCAGCGAGGAAGCGGGGAGACGAGGCCAGCCGGAAGGCCAGGCTGGGCACTGAGCCCTGCAGCCCTGTCCCGCCCCCACAAGACCACACGGTTGCACCACGCGGCCAGGTCCCAGGAGCTGCTCTGGCCCACGATCTCAGGTTGGCTACACGGTCAGAAACGCGATCAGGCCTAGGCCCACCTCGCTTCTCCTCCTGACTCCAGCTTGGCTTTCACGAGCGGCCACACCCCATCCGTGCCACCATGCACAGCCACCCCCTCGAACCCGCAGGGCTCGCTCCAGGAGAGGGGCCCTCGACCTGTGGGCCAGGTCCTGGGGTCCCAGGTACCAGAACGTAAACCAAGTAGGCAGGTGTGGCCTCTAACTAGGCAGCAAGTCCCCTCACTCAGGGCCCCTGATGCCACACCGCACCTCCATCGGGCAGCCCCACCTGGCCCCTCCAGCACCCCCGATGGCCACCTACCACACCCAGAGAGAACTCACGCGGGCGCACGTGCACACACACGTGACCAAACGTGGCCTCTGCCCTGCCAGCTACAGGCCCGGCACTGGGGCCGACAGGGCATCACCTACCTCCTGGGGAGGCCAGCGGGACGCATACGGACATCCACGGGGAGGCGGGATGAGGAGAGAAGAGGCAGGCCTCACACCCAGGCTGACCCCACCTCCCGCACCTCCAAGACCCTGGACACGCCCCTCTCCAGAAAGCTAAGCCCGACCCCAACCAGAAACCACAGGCGGTAGACAGTGCAGGGACCCGGGCCCACGCGGCCAGGTCAGGGTGCCCCAACCAGGCCTGGGGCAGCGGCGGAGGGGGGCGTTCGGGGCTGGCTGAGGGTCACTGGGGTAGGCGCAGAGCCCAGACCAGCTGCCGGTCCTCCCCCTCCAGGGGCCTGGGCCGGCTGCAGGAGGGCGGCTCCCCACACCCGTGCACCTCCAGCCACCTTCAAGGCCCTGCTCACAGCCCTACTCTAGGGTCCTGAACGGGAGCCCTCCCACCTGAAGCCCCGAGGCAAGGCCCGGCCCCCTCCTCAGTCCCCAAGGCACCAAACACAGTCCTCGCTTTCTCCGGTCAGGGTCAAGGGCCCTAGTCGGCACACTGGCTTCCAAACTCACCCCAGCTCGCGGGATGGAGCTGGACTTGCAGCAAGCAGAGGCAGTGTGGCCCCAGGGCTACTGCCGGCCGAGCGGAAATACCAGTGTGCTGGCATCGCCGCACCAGCTGCAGGACTGGCAGCCGGGCCACACTACTGGCAGGGAGGAGAGGACAGGAGCAGCCCCCCAAGCACACGGCTACCCACCCCAGCCTCAGCCCCGACCAGAGGGTGGGCCACCTGCTCCCTAGGACAGGATCCAGCTGGGAGCGGGAGGAAGGGAGGCGAGCTGGCCCAGGACCTGGTGCTCAGTCTGCAGGCTCCTGCCTGCTGAGACCAGGGCCTGCCCCGTCCCGTTCCACCCCTGGCCGGCCAGCGGGGCCGAGTGCCTGAGGGACACGCGTTGGCCCACCACATTCCTCCAGGCCTCCCTGCCCCCACGGCCACGGCTGCCAACTCGAGCCGAAAACACATCCTCAGGTAGCGATTTCGAACCATGCTGGCTCCGGCCCAAGCGCAGATGACAGGCTGCGGGCCCTGCTCAGACCTGCCTGCTGAGCCGCTGCGGGGGCGAGGGGGCTGGGCTCATCCCGGCGCCCGGGGCCTCCCAGGCCGCCCCTGCCATTTCCACCCCAGGGACCATTCCCTGCCTGAGGCCCCGGGGTCAAGGGAGACCCCAGAGGCCAGCCAGGTATGTGGGGGTAAGGCTGTGACCCCAGGGAGCTATAACCAGGGTTGAGGAAAAGGGTAAATAGGATAGGGGAGGCCCCCGGCCTAGGCTGAGGAGAAGGCGCCAGCACAGGGCTCAGAGCCGAGTGGGGGAGGAGGGCATCGGACCCAACTTCAACCAGCCCGGCCTCAACCCCCCGTCTCTTCCAGGACCAAGACATCAGGTGGGTGTATTCCTATTCCTGTTGGCTCCTGCTGGTTGGTCCAGCCAGAGGTCCTTAGTCAGAAAAACAGCCTCTCAGAGCCTGGCTTCCTGCTACAGCTGGACCCATCGCCAGCTGCGGAGACCTGCTCCTGAACACCGAGGCCCCGCTTTACAGGGTCCTCTCTCATCCCTGCCCCCACCCAGTTCCATGCATGCAGCACAAAGACCTGGGAGGACGGGGGCCCCCCGCGGCTTCAGGCCACATCAGGCAGCAGGAGGCCTTGACCTGCCCAACCACAGCTCCCTGCAGCCCACGGGGATGAACCACATCCCTACCAACATTCTCAGGCCCAAAGCTCCTGCCTGACAGGCCAGCCCCAAGCCCCCTCCCAAGAAAGAATAAAGCTAAAAACCCAAGGCTGTAAAATGTAAGAAACCTGACAGACAATCACTGCACCAGGGCTCACTGAACCTTCCCCCCGGGGCCTGGGCCAGGGGCAAAGGCTGCCACCAACACACGTGCCAGAGGTCCGCCAGACCCAGGTCCCCCGGCGCCCGCCGGAGCTGCACACCACCCCCCACCCCGCCCCCAGGCATCCAGGAAACTAAAGGGCGGGCGCAGGCTGGCCGAGGGCCCGGGCGGCTCCGCCGGGGCCTGCCCCAGACCAGCCCCAGCACGCGCTGCGCACATGCCTCCGCGGCCTGCCCGGGCCCGAGGCGCCTGGCCGCGCCTCCACACCCAGACAGACACGCGCAGGGCGACGCAGGCACACGCCGCGGGCCGCCGTGCACGCGGGCCGAGGCCATTCCGCCCCGCCGCGACCCCCGCGCGCCCACGTGGCCGGGCGCGGACCCGGCCCCACGGAGCAGGCGCCCGGGGTCCGCCCGCCGCGCGGCGCCGCCTGCCGGCCCCACCCGCCGGGTCCGGGCGCGCGCGGCTCGCACGCACGGCCAGGGCCGCAGGTGCCGGGAGGCCGAGGGGCTGAGGGGCGGCGGGCAGGGCGGGGCCGGGGGCCGGGCGCCGAGGGAAGGGGGTGGGGGCGCACGTACCGGCCAGGCGAACTGGAAGGGGATGACGACGAGACCCGGGTCCTGGTCGCCTCCGGCCCGGGCCCGGGCCCGCGCCCGGTTCCCCGCGGCGCCCGCCGGCGGCAGATAGAAGGAGTTGCCGCCCAGCACGGGCGTGGCGCCGTGGCCGTAGCTGCAGGGCCCCGTGGGCGTCACCTTGGCCTGGTACTCCTTGAGGCACACGCGCACGTACGTGTCGCACTCGTCGTGGCCGCAGCCCCCCGCGCGCGTTGTCCGGCCGTCGCCGTCACAGCAGGCGCCGCTCAGCAGCTCCCCGTTCACGTTCCGCAGCGCGCTCAGCTGCAGCTCGAAATAGCCCATGGGCCGCGCCGCCTAAAAATAAGGCAGAGAGAGAACGCAGGGAAGCGCGGGCCGGGGTCGCGAGCCGGGGCGCCCCGCCCGGGGCACCCTGCCCCCACCCGCCGCGCAGCCTCGAGGGCTTCCGAACCGCGGTGCCCGCAGGCGGTGCCACCGGCCCCGAGGGACGACCCCGTGCGCCCCGTCCGCGTCCCCGCTCACCTGCACGCAGAGCGCCAACAGCAGCAGCAGCTGCCGGGGCAGGCGCCCCCGACCCCGCGCCCGCATCGCCTTCTCGACCCCGCCCGCCGGCCCGCCGCCGCCGCCGCCGCCGCCCCTGCGCGCCCGGCCCCGGCCTCCCAGTGCCCGCCCGCCCGCCCTCCGAGCGCCGGCGGCAGCGGCAGCGGCAGAGGAGGCGGCGGCGGGCGGGGTCGAGGCGGCGCCGCGCGGGCCCGGGCGGCGGGCGCGCTGGGGCTGCGGGCGCGCGGGGGCGGCGGCGCTCGGGCTCGCAGGCTGCCGCGCTCCGGCCCGACCCGGCTCCCTCGCGGCGGCGGCGGCGGCGGCGGCGGTGGCGGCGGCGGCGGCGGCGGCGATGGTGGGTCCCGGCCTCGGCTCTGCGCGCCCGCGCTCCCGGCGCCCGCAGCCAACAAGTTCGGGACAAGACTGACAGCTCGCTCGCCCATTCGTCACCCGCGCACCTGCATATGCATCAGGGGGCGGGGCCGAGCCGCGGGGTGGGGCTGGGGGGGGAGTTGCTGGGGGCGCCCAGGATTTAAAGGCGGCGGAGGACTCCTCTTGCCAGCGCCTGGATCCGGCGCACGTTTCCCGGCGCCCTCGGGCGGCGGGGCGGCGGGGCGGCGGGGCGGCGGGGCGGCGGGCGGCGGCGGCAGATCCACTAAGACCTCCGCCGAGCCGGGAGAGCGGTGCTGGGTGCCGCAAAGCGGCTTCCCCTCGCCCGAGCCCCGCCGGGTGTCAGGAGCCAGGGGGTGGGCCGCCCCCTGAGGTCACCGCCGTGGTCCCCTCCTATCGGTGCGCCGCCGCCGCCGCGCTGTTCGCGGTCCCAAAGGAGATGCCGCCTCCCGCACAAGTCAGGGCTCGGCCGCACGCGGGGCGGGCGCGGCCTGGGACCCGAGCCTGCCCGGCCCTACTGCGCGCCCCCCTTCCCCCGTGAGTGCCCCCATCCGTGCCGCTCCTACCACCTCCACTCCGGCCACAGGGGGCGCTGCTCCCCTCCCACGCCCCGGCCCCTCTCCGCCTCACTGCCGGTGGGTCAGGAAGCCAGCGAACGAATGTTCTTCCGCGCAGACTGTGTGCCCGGTTCGGTGCTGATGCGGGGGTCGCCAGGCCATACTTTCGAGGAACGCCCAGGACGGGTGTCGGGGCTTGGACGGGGGGGAGTGCAAATAAAGGACGGTGGTGCACCCCCAAAAGGACAAGGTGAGGGCCGCCCAAAGAGGCTCTTGCTGCTGTCCCGGTCGCTAGGCCCCCATATCCCACCCTCTGTCGTTGCCCCCTACTGGAGTAACCTCGCCTCGCCTCCTCCGAGGCTCCTTGTCTCCAAACATCCCAGCCTCTCCGCCAGTCAGCGTCCCTTTCAAGGCTGGAGCTCGCCTTTGCCGTTAGGGATATCATTTCGGTCCAAAGGGGCCTTCCCGCTCAACCTCCAGAGTAACCGGGCTTTTTTCATTCCCCTGGCTCCTCCGGCCGTGGGTTGGATGCTGGGAGTGCAGCCCCTGCCTGGAGCTAGTCACTGCTACAATTTGGGGCAGGGGGGCTGGAAGCCTTCCTGGAGGAAGAGAGCTTCGAAGGAGGCCAGGTTCATGGGCAAAGGCAGTGGCAGAAGGAAGTCAGGAGCGCAGGCACCGCCCTCTCTCACACTTGGGTATGTAGGTGCAGCAGCAGCCTAAGGGGCCTGATGCCCTGGTTTCACCGCCCCGCCTGCGGGTCCAGGACTCAGGGGCCTAGAGAGACGGGCCTGGCTTTGCTCACTCCAAGCGCCCATCCCTACCTGAGCCCCTCTGTAGGCTGGGAGGGGGCAGGACACAAGCCAGGCACTGCCATGCACAGTGACCCCCACCAAATAAGGGAATGTGAGCTGTGTTCAGAGGCTTTCAGTTGCTTTCTTCCTGAGGGTGGGCAGCAGTTACTGCCGTGGGGACAGGGGGTTCCCCGGGGGAGAGGCTTCCTCCTCTTTGCTCTGGCCCAGAGACAGTGCTGAGTATTGGAGGCTCTGTCCAGGGGTCCAAGGCTCCAAGCCTGCGCATGCCCACTGTCCTACACCCACGGCTCTCCTGCACTCAGTCAAGCGGTGAGCAAGGCAGACACAGCCCTTGCCCACCCTCAGGCAGTTCCCAGTGGGGGCTGGGGGTGGGGGTGGGCAGAGAACATAGACAATGTAGAACAGCAAACTGTAAGGGTGAGCCATGCAGCAGCACATGGGGAAGAAGCCTGCTAAGACCCAGAGGGCAGGTCAGGGTCGGCCAGGTGAGGGGCTGGGAAGAGCACATGCAAAGGCCCTGGGGCTGAGGAGAACACATGGCCAGGGCAGGGCAGGTGAGGGGCAGAGGCTGGAGGTGGTGGTGATTGCCGGCAGTGCTGGGCCTGCCTGGCTAGAGTCTTCCTGCTGAGACTGACGGGAAGTCACAGAAAGCAGCTGAGCTGGGTTGGGCTGCACGTTTGTGATTTACATTGTCACAAAGATCCCTGGCTTGGGGGGAGGGGCAGCACAGGACGAGGTCAGACAGGGAGGCCATAGGCGGCCACTGCCATAGTGCAGACGAGAGGGGCCGGTGGCCGGGCCAGGGCCTGGCCGTGGAGAGGCGGAGGAGGGGGGACTTCCAGTGCAAGTTAAGAGGCGGAATCTGGAGAACAGCCCCCCCGCCCCGCCGTGTGCCCCTCCCTTATCCGAAGCTTCCTGCTCCTGGCCAGCTGTGGGAGGAGATGATGGCCTGGACTAGCTCACATGGTGGGTGGTGTGGCTGACGCTGGGCTTGCCGTGCGGCCGGTTCCAGAAGCTGCCGCGTTTCAGCTGAGGCTCTTGCCCTGTTCAGGGCTGTCTTCGGCATGAAGGCACCAGTGAGCGACGCTCACCCATCTCAAGGTTCCAGCTCCACCTGCCAGGGGACGCGGCCGCCCTGGAGCCCTTCCCACTGGCCAACCCTGCCGCAGGGATACAGGGAGCCCCCGCCCGCCCTGCAACCCCGGGGAGACAGTGGTCCGGCCCCATCTGCCTCCAGCCAGGCCCTTTGGGAACGGGACGGGCTCCCCGCCTCCTGGCCCGGGGCCCCCTCACACTCATGGTGCCCTTCAGCCTCCTGCCCCCTAGAAGCCACAGCCCAGACCTAAGGGACCCAGGAGAGGTTCAAGACGGGAAGCTGGCCGCTTGAGGGAAGGGGCAGGCATTGCGGCTGCTGGCAGAGGGGATCCTCCCTCCTGGGGTCCCCTCCTACAGGGACTTCTGTACCCCCGGGCCAGAGGGCTGGCGATCCAGAGGCAGCCAGGCTCCGGCCTCTTCCCTTGCTGGGCCAGGGTGCCCCGCCTCTTCCAGGAAGACCCCCAGCATTGTTCTGGGGCCCACTGGGCCACAACACCCCTCAGTCTCCCCACCCCACCCACCCCCTAACCCAAGGGCTCCCTCTCCAAGCTCCTCACACCAGGCAGGCAAGTTCTGGGATGGGTCTCAATTTGTGCCGGACAAGGCACACAGGAGGTGGAGGCTGCTCCGCCTGGCCGGGGGGCTTCAGGACCAGGCCGGGGTTCGAGCTGCTGGGCGTTTGGACAGAGCCGGCTGGGCTCAGGAGTGAGCTGCGCTTCCGCCCGTGTTCTGCGGTGCTAAATATAGCGGCCAGGGAGGGGAGTTTCCGGTTACAGCCCCCCCAGCCCTGTGCCGGGAAATCGATGCCAGCTCCATTAGGTCCGGCGGTGGTGCCTGCTGACCCGCCCCATCGGGCTGCCAAGCAGAGTGCGGGGCTGGACTGCACCCAAGTCTGGGGCCCTGCCCCCAGCCCCCGCCCCGCCAGGCTGGAGCCCGGCATGCTCCCCAGGGCACAGAGAGCCCCCAGCCCCAGCCAGTGCCCACGAGGGGCCCCTCTGAGATGGTGGGCAGCGCCTGCAGCCCAGCCCAGAAGGCCAGCAGAGCTCAGGAGGTGGGCATCAGGCGGTCCGCGAGACGCAGGCAGGGTGGGCCGTGCCGCCCTGGGAATTCTCCAGGTGTTCTGGGGCCCGGGGCGGCCCACTGGGCCTCCTCTGGACGGGGCGGAGCTGGGCCGCTCAAGACCCCAGTGCAGCACGACCCTGCCGGCCCCCTGGACGCGCACCCACGCCTTGAGTGCCCTGCCCCAGCAGCGTGTCACTGCCTGGCTGGGCTCCCAGGAGGCCCCACCTGGGTGGCCCCACCTGGGTCACAGCCGGCATTTGCATACAGGTGATGCTGCTTGAGTGGGCCCCTTGGGCGCAGCTGTCCCAAGACAGCCTGGGGTGCCAGGCTCGGGGGCTGTTGGCACTGAGCCACACACACTCCGAAGGCCAGCGGGAAGGGAAGTGCCCGCCGGGGGTGGGCCTGGGGCGAGGCGGGGGGGCACAGGAGGGCCGGGGGCCTTCAGCCCAGGGAAGGTGCCCCCACCTGACGGCAGGGTCTCAGCAGAAGCCAGGGCAGCAAGTCCTGCCTTGGCATCCAGGGTCCAGTCCCAGGGAACACTGGGCACAGGGCACGAAGTCAGGTTCACGGCCAAGCTCCCGGTCACCCCAGCTCCCCAGTCCCCACCTGCCTGTCGGGCAGCAGCCCCTGGACACCTTGCCCGCTCCAGGGTCAGGGGACCATGACCCAGGCTGCCCCCATCCCATCCCCTAGGGCACTGCCCAAGGGGCTGACCAGAGGATTTGGGGGCCTATGGGAAAACGCCGGGCCAGGTCACCACCCTCCAAGAAGCCTGCCTGGCCCTCAGGCTGGGCCCTCATCCCCAACTGATGGCCCAGCCACGCCCACAGATGCCCGTGACCATGGTACAGCACACATGCTTCACGGTGGGCTCCAGCCCACCCGTTATGTACAGAGGTCTTACTCGGTGCCTGGCCGAGCCGACATCCAGCCCTCCTGCGGCCCCAAGTGCGTGCCAGCGTGCGAGGCAGGGGTCCTGTGGGGCTCTCAGGCTACACCACGCACAGGTTGGCAGGAGGGGTGAGACCTCATCACCAACACAGGGGACACAGGGCTACTGAGAGCCCCAGTCAGGGAGGGGACCCCTCACTGGCCCCAGAAGCAGGGAGCACGTGCCTTGTGGGTCTGTCCGCATCCTCTCCTGACGTGGCTGGCTCAGCCACCGCTCCCGAGGCCACAGATCTATCCATTGCCCAGTACCCAGTGGGCCCTGAGCGCTTGACATGGCTGAGCCCATCCCCAGCCCCTCCTGCCCCCAGAAGTGGCACTGCACGGCACCGTCCTCCCTGCCCCCAACGCAACCTGGGGCACTAGCCAGGGCCTGGCCTAGGCCTCTGCCAGCCGCCAACTCCCAGCTGCCCCCTGCACAGCCTGCAGCCGACGCTTCTGCTCCAGTGGAGCTGAGGGGCTTTCACGGGGACCGCACCCTCCCCTGCCCCCCCCCAGCCCCCCCCGGCCACAGCTCGGAGTCAGGAGACACAGGCTAGAGCTACAGCAGCCTTTATTGGGCTTGCGGGGCAGGTGTCCAGAACTGGGCTCGTCCAGACCCCCTGGAGTTTCACTGGGGACGCAGGCCAGGGGCCACGTGGCTGAGGAACCACGAGATACCAAAGATGACGCCGAGGGTCTTGGGAACATCGGGGTCATCTGCGAAGGCCCGGGCGCCACCCAGGGGCAGGTGCACGACCTCGATGAGCTCACCCTCCTCGGCCAGGCCCCCGCCTGGGCCACCCCGCTGGGCATCTGTCACCTCTGCGTAGAACATGGTCTGGCTGGAGCTGGTCAGTCCCACGCCAGACCTACGGGTGGAGACAGCATGTGCTGAGGCATCCACACAGGCCCCGCTGGCCACGCCTGCCCCTTCCACAGCCCTCTCTTGTCCACTCCTTCCAGCCCCTGGTAGGCAGCTCTCCAGGATGCCCCCTGGCCCCCCAGATTCCCCCCTGTGGTGTACACACTCCATGTAATCCCCTCCCTTCAAGGGTGGGGGAAACCTAGGAGGATGTTGGATGTAACCTCCCACCATGATTAGGCTCCCATGTGATGAGGTTAGGTCAGGTGATGAAAGCGGAATTCTGCAGATGTAATTAAGGGCCCTAATCAGGTGACTTTAAGTTCATCAAAAAGGGAGATTATCCCGGGTGGGCCTGACATAATCAGGCGAGCTCTTCCTTGCCGGTTTAGGGGTCAGAGATGGAAAGAGTCAGAGAGACACTTGAAGACGAGGTATGCCACCATGCTGTAAGAGGGCCATGCGCTAGGGCTTGTGGGCTAGGAGCCGACCGTGGGCCCCTGGCCGACAGCCAGCGGGAGACAGAGCCCTCAGTCACGGCCACGAGGCGCTGGGAAGCCAAACCTCAGCCCCAGATTAGACCTCAGCCTGGCCGACGCCTGACCGCAGCTTGGCGGTCAGGCTGCGGGACCCTGAGCAGTGGCCCAGGTCCCCAGCAAGCAGACTGCTGACCCACAGCAAGCGTGAGGTTGTCAGTGGGGGTCGCTGAAAGCTGTTGAGTCTGGCAGGCGGTTCTGTGGCACCAACACTCCGCCCACGCTGGGCCTCAGCCAGGCCTCTCCCCACACAGTGGGCCCCGGTTCGCACCCGGGGCTCTGGCCGGCGCAGCCTGGGTCCGCGAGCACTCCCGTGTGGGCACCTGCAGGACGCCTCTTCTGAGCTGGGGGGGGGGCTGGGGCTCACGGCGGGGTGGGACGAGGTCCCCAGGGCCGGGACCAGGGTTCACAGGCTGGAGAGGAGTGTCAAGGAGTCCCCTCCCTCCCTCGGTGGTGGCCAGGAGGGGGCTTCTGGCCACCAGGACGGGGACAGGCACCCAGGCAGAGGGTAGGGGCCCAGACTGGTGCCGGTGGAGGTCAGGGGTGGGCAGCCAAGGTGACTGCTGGCCATGAGGACGGGGAGGGGGACAGACAGGAGGGGAAGGGCTGAGCATGGTTTGCAGGGGGAGAGGGGAGCCAGAGGGTGTCCGGGGAGACGTCCAGGGGATAAGGGAGACCCCAGGCCACCCCGGCAGGTTAGCCGAGGGCAGCCGGGGCCTGCAGGGTGGAAGCGCCCCGGAGGTGCGCCCCGCACATGGGGCAAGGAGCAGAGCTGGAGGAGCTTCCCTCCCACCCCCAGGCGGGGGGCCCCACCCAGACTGACCTCACCCAGCTGCTTCCTCGGCCCTCCGGCCCCTTATCTCCCTCGGACCCTTCCTGACAGCCCATTTCCGCCGGCAGCTACAGCCTGCGCCTTTGATGGAAGCAGCGGTCTGTGGGGTTTCCAGTCCCAGTTTCCGCCGGCACGTGACGGACACCGGCGCCGAGAAGAACGTGCCTGGCCAGGCCGGGCACTGCCTCTCCCTGCTCACTCGATCACGTCCTCAGCTGGGGGATCTCAGGCGAGTGCTGGGCCTTGTCGCCTGGGACGGGCCGATGAGTGGCCTGGCTCACCCCCGGGGCCACAGAAGAAAGCCACGGGCCCTACCACAGGGCAGCACAAGCCCCTGCTCAAGCAGCCCGCCGTCGGGCTCCCGGGGAGAGCTGCCCTGGCCCCCACGCCAGCCCCGCCGGGCCCTGCCTCCGCACAGCCAGCCACCCTCCCCTCTGAAGTGTGGTCTGAGCAGGCCACTGGCTGTCCAGAGCCCTCCTTGGCACCCCAGCACCCTCAGGATCAGGCCATGGCCCAGAGGCCAGGGCCGCTTGTCCCCTTGCCCCTGAGCCTTCGCCACGCAGCCCCTCTGCCAGGACTCCCCCAGACGCCCCCGCTCGCGGGACCCCGACCCTCCAGGGCACCTCCACCTGCCTTCCTCCTGGCCTGCCCGCTGGCTCAACCGCTACCCGAGGTCAGGCCCCTTGGATTCTCCGGACCCCCCGGACCGCCAGCCCAAAGGCTCAGAGGCCAAGTGGTGGCCAGCCACGCGGAGGATGCCTGCAGATAACTGAGGCCCCTCACGCCAAGATGTCTGGCTCTTTGGTGTAGAAATCCCACGTCTAAGTTCCTGGGACTGAAAGTCAGCTCCACCCCCACCCCAGGCTGGGGGCGCCTGGACGAGGCCCTGGGTGTCGCCGAGGGGGGCCCAGGCCCAACACTGAGTGGCCCCTTGCCGGACCGAGGAGGGCCCCTCCACCTCTGGAGAAGGCCGCCAGGGGCTCAGCATCAGGGCGACACCGTGAGACCCTCCTCCTGCTCCCGGACTTCACCAAGGTCAGGGACCCATCACGGCATCCTCAGGCCAAGGGTGGGCTCCACCCCGACATCCTGTCCTGGGACGGGGGGAACGAGGGGCCAGCGGGCACCTGGGCTCTGGCGGGGGCCGGCCGCACTTCGCCCCCCAACCCCGGCCCAGGACTGGGCCTTTCCCTCGCCCCTGAGCCGCTGTCAGAGCAGACCTGTGACTCACCCCCACCCCCAGCGCCCGGTGCTTAATCCCACAGGAAGTAGAGGCATCTGTCAGCAGCAGCTGCCACCCGGAGCCGGGGGTCGGCCCCGCCGGGGTGGAGGGCAAGGGCGCGGGGCCAAGCACGCTGCAGGGCTAGCCCTGAGGGCCCCGGCTTCCAGCCCCGATCTCGCCCTGAGGTGCGTTCCGTCCGACCTCCCCCAGCGTGGGAAGGTCGACAAACAAGGAGCCACCGCCCTGCTTGTGCACCCCTGGGAGCAGGGCGCTCACTGCCCCCCAGGCAGCACGTCCCGTCCCCCGGGCTGCGCTGGCAGCAGACGGTCCTTCCCCAGCCCCGCAGGCCCACGGGCCCAGCCCCACTCACTTGTACGTGGCGACCCGGCGCAGGCCAGAGGGCGCCAGGCGGTAGCCGCACTCCTCCCACGCCTCCTTGCAGGCCACCTCCTCCAGCGAGAGCCCGGGCTGGTCCACGAGGCCGGCGCACAGCTCGTATGTCACCCCTGCCGAGCCAGGCAGTGCCGGCTGCAGCTCCCGGGGCCTGTCCTGGTCCACGGCGGCCAGGGACCCCGGGGAGAGGCGCTCCACCTCGCCAGCGTACACAGCTGGTTGGGGGAAGGCAGACCGCGGTCACCGCCCTGTGGTGGCCAGCTCCACGTGACCCGCTCTGGCCAGACCCCCTTGCCGGGCCTCAGTTTCCTCTAGAGCCCTCTCCCCACGTCTGCACTCTGACCCCAGGACCCCAGGGGCCTGAACGTGAGCCTGCAGGCCTCCCCTCTCCCCGTACCCCACTTGCGCCGCCTCACCCGGCCGGAACTGCTTCACCAACACCAGGCTCCTTTGAGAAGAGTTGAACATGAGAACGGTCACACTGCAGGGGGAGGGACCCAGCTCAGCACAGAAGCAGCCCCCTCACCTCACCCCCCTGGGGGCCCAGCCCACCTCCTCCCCTCCACAGCCCAGGAAGGTGGTGTCCCTTTGCTCAGGTGGACAGACTGAGGCCCAGGCCAGGGCCACACAGTCAGGCGAGGTAGGACCCAGGTCTCCTGTATTGCAGCTGGCAGGCCGGGGGCCGGCGGGGTGGGAAGGACGTGCTGGGCAGCTGGGCAGGCCGGGGGTGGCAGCAACCGAGGACGGGTGACTAACGGGACACGTGGCCCCTGCTGGCCGGCTGCCGCCAGCCACACTCCTGACGCCACGCTGCCGTCCAGCCCGTACTCCCGACGCTCGGGGGCGAGGGCGCCTGGGCAGCCTCTCTCGGGTCCAAGAGGGCCTGCCCACCATCACGGTCCAGGTGGCCTGAGCCGGGACCCAGCTCGGGCTCCAGGCCTCGGGCTGACCCCTCAGTAAGACGACGGGGAACGTGGGGACTTCAGACACGCAGAGGCGGGTGGGGCTCTGTGCCCCTGGGCCCGGTGTCCCTGCAGACATCAGCCTGGGGCTTCCCCGGCGGCCAGCCAGGCTGGGCCCTCACCTGTCATGGGTCTTCACGAAGTCCCACGACTTCTGGGTACCATTCTGCAAGAGGCAGGGCGGCGGTCAGGGAGGGCTGAAGGGCTGGCAGCGCGGGTGGAGGTGCTCCAGGGAGTGAGAAGGCCACACAGACCCACCGTACCAGGCCAGTCATGGCCCGGGCCCACCAGGAGCAAGGAGCTGCGGCACCGCGGGCAGGGAAGTCCGGGACAGCCTGATGCTCTCAAGGGACGAGGCAGAAAACCGGGCCAAGGGGTGGGAAGGCGTCCCGGCACAGCGTGAGCCACCACCCAGCACAAGCCAAGTGTGAGAAGCTGCAGCGAGGACCATGGGGGTGTGGGGGAGAGGCAGGCATGACAGGTCCTCACAGTCAGGGCGAGGGCCAGGAGGGGTCCCCAGCGGCTAGAGCAGAGATCAGGTTTTCATTGCCGAAGCTCCCTTGGGCCACTGGACAAAGGGCGACGGGAGGGCAGGAGGGGCAGGCGGGCCTCCTGAGAGCGCAGCAGCCCCGGGAGCAGCTGGGGAAGGGTGTGCCCGCGCGGGCAGGAGCTCAGCCCACAGGATGTGATGATTCAGTGATGATGACTGGACGGTGGATGGCCCTCTCCCCGGCCCGGTCTCTGTCTTGGGCTGTCTCTCCTGTGTCCTGTGGTCCTGCTGCTGTCACTTCCTTCCACCCTCCGGCTCCCTGACCCTGGACACCCTGTCCCGGCAGCTCCCAGGGCTCTGAGCAGCGATCAGTGAACAAAAGGCAGTGCGGGCGGCCAGGGCCTGGACCAGCACCACCGGGGGCGGCCAGAGCCTATGCTAACGGGGTTCCAGCCGGCAGGGGGCACGAGGGGCCAGAACCCTGCCAGCTGGACACCACTAAGTGAGGCAGGCTCCCGCCTTCCGGGCCGTTCCGCCTGGCCCTGACCCCTCCCCAAGGGGTCTCCGAGGATGGGGCTGGCCCTGGGGCCCTGGAACCCAGCCCTGTGGACGCCCACCACCGGCTCGCTTAGCTCACTGCTGCTCAGCCACCGGGTCAGCCCTGCGCCCTGGCGTGCTGCTGGCCCCACACTTGGGGCCCCGTCCGAGCAACGAAACAGACATGGATCTGAGCACCAGAGACACCGGAAGTGCAACCGGGGCTGCAAAAGAGGGAGGATGCTAAGGAACAGCCTGTGTGAGGACTTCACGGAGGAGGTGACACTGCACCGGGCCCCACAGAGAAGAAAGGGCATTCCCAGCAGTGGGCCCTGACAGGCAGAGGCCCACATGCTGGCCTGAGGGGAGCTGGGAAAATTGGTCTGAGCTGGGCCTGAGGGCAGAGGTATTCTGGACGGGCAGCAGCCTCGGTTTCCAAGCGGGAGGGAGAGCCTATGTCCTGTCCTGTGCAGGTCGGGCCCGGGAGGCCGTTGTGAGGCACCACCCCCAAGAGGCAAGCCTGGGCCTGCCTGCAATCTGGCCACCCCAGGGCCAGCCACCCCCCAGGACGAGCTCCGGGGAAGGCCTGCCCCCCCCAGTCTGCCATGTGCCAGCTGTGTCCCCTGCCTCCCTCAGGCTAAGTGTCACCTCGTGCTGGTTTCAGGTACCCTCTTGGATCGAGATCAAAACATCTGTCAGACCCTCAGGTCCAGCCAAGGCAGGGTGCAGGGGAAGGTCCAGAGGGGCCTACTGAGGCCCAGCCAGCCCCTCCCAGAGGGTCAGGACCCAGGCCTGCCTCATCCTCCAGGGCCCTGGGAGGGAGGATCGGGACTGGGGTTTAAACACAGCCCCCTCCCCCCTCAGAGCCATGCGGGTGCCCTGCCTCAGGTTGCTCTGTCCGTCCAGCCACCCGATCTCCCCTGGCCATGGGTGGCTACTGACCAAAGGCTGCAGATGCCCCTCAGTGACGTTCACCACCCAGCCCAGTGTCCCGTGGCCCCTGGGAAACACCGCCCCGGGCCCCAGCCTGTGTCCATCGCAGCCTACCACCCGCGTGGGTTCAGCTTTGGTTACCAGCACCCATCCACGCTCCACAGGAAGTGGGGGAGCGTGCCACAGCCATAGGCCACAGCGGCTACGTGCCTGGACCACGCTGTGCCCACCTGCTAGCCCCAGAGCCCCAGCTCCTGGAGGCTGTGCAGCCACAGTTAGGCACCCCTGCCCCAGGCCAACACCAGGGAAAGGGCAGCAACCTCCGTGTCCCTGCACTCTGCTCCTCAACCAACCCGGGCCTTTGCCCCAGGCCGGTGCTGCCAACTTGGGTCCATCCTGGGGATACGAATTCCCTGTCCCCTAGAGCCAACGGGACAGCGGCGACAGGGGAGGGGGAGGGGAGTGCAGCCTCTCTCAGGCTGGGCATCAAGAGGGCTTCACAGGTTAGTGAGAGTAAGGGGCCTGGGGAGGAGGGAGGGGACAGGATGCTGCAGGCCAGGGACAGCCCGGCAGAGGGGCACCAAAGACCTGCACCACCGGTCCTAACTGAGGGGGCAGGGAGGGGCTGCACCAGACTCGGAGGAGTGCAGTCCTCACCTGGATAGCGTGGGGGAACTCGGTGGAGCGGCGAGCAAAAGGTGGGGGCCCGAACTGGACAAACAAGTGTTTCCTGTGAGCCTATAACTTGCACAGCGCCACGGGAGGCGGTGTGGTCCTGCACTCCCTCCCCGGGCCGGCAGGAGGAGGTGACGCCCCGGCAGGCAGCCCACCTGGAGAGGCTCTCCAGCGCTCACCAGCTCCATCGCCGGCCTCCTCTGCCCAGAACGGAGACCACCACCACCAGGAAGCTTTCCTTGATCCCCGGGGCGCCCAATACGTCCCACCGCAAAAAAGGGCCGGGGCCCAGCAAAGCCTCCTTGGAGAAATGAGTGGTCCCCCGAGGTGTCCCTGCCCAGAGCCGGACGCTCAACCGCTCTGCGAACCCGGACGCACAGGCAGAGAGCTCGGCGGAGAGGCGAGGCCCGCGGGGCGGGGGCGCGAGGCCATGGGCGGGGCCACGGGCGCGTGGGCGGGGTCCGGGGCCGGCGTCGGGCCGCGGAAGGCGCGGAAGGCTCGCAAGGCGCGGAAGGCGGGCTCACCTGGCGGTAGTGCAGAGTGAGCGGCAGCAGGTAGGGCGAGGCTGCGCAGCGGCCTACGGCCGCCCCCTCGATGCGCTCCATGGCGGCGTGCGGGGTAGCGCGGGCCCGGGGCGGACGCGGGCAGGATCCGCTCAGGACTCGAGCGGGCGGGCGTGTGACCGAGCTCTGGGCATGCCCGGTGCGCGTGGGGCGGGGCGGGGCGGCGCCGAGCAGGGGGGGCGGGCCCGGCGCGCAGGTACCCGGTCCCCGTGCAGGTGGGGGGCTCGTGACCGCGGGGCACTCCCGGAGCCGCGCAGGGTGTGAGCAGGGCGTGGGGCTCGCCAGCTGAGCCCCGCGACGGGAGAGGGGGGTCAGCCGAGTGCGCGGCAGGGCGGGGCGGGCGCAACTGGAAGGGAGGGTCTGAGGAGGTGACCGCCGGTGCTGGAGTCGGGGTGGGGGTGACTTGGCCGTCCCGGTTGGGGGGAGAGAGACGCAGCGCAGCTCTGGGGGAAGGGGGGGATGAGCCGAGCGGACGCCTCCCCCTCTGGGGCTGACCATACCCCGGGACTGGGTCTTCCGGGGCGGGGGCGGGCCTCCAGGGAAGGAGCGACTAGGTCCTGAAGACAGAAGCTGGCGGTCACGGCTGCCTCGCCGCCGAGCCCCGAGAGGAGGAAGGCAGAGGTGGATTCGGGGCCGCGCACGGGGTCCTCCGTACGCCGTGGTGGAGAGAGAGTGTCTACACCTCTAGGGGCCCCTGGGTGGAGGGAGAGAAGGCTCTGGAAAGAGGGCAAGGTGAGAGGAGCCTGAGTGGGGACGGGAGAGCGACCAGGGTGTAGGCAGAGCCAGGCCCTCCCCGCGAGACTCCGGCGGGCTGGCGGGGAGCTGGCCTGGGCCCGACTGTCCCCCTGCCCCACGTGCCCCACTGGGAGGACCTGCCCCTCGCTGTCTCTGGGGCTTCCCCTCTTCCACCGCGGCAGGCAACTAAGTGCGCTTCCCTCCCCCAAGAAGCCCCTCCCTGCTGGGGAAGGGCCCCCTCCTTGCTTGGATGTGGATCCCAAGGACCTGCTTCAGATGCGGCCACTGCCTCCCCAGGGACAGGCACATATGGTGGGCTGGGGCAGCTGAGCCCTGACCTGCACCTGGTCTGAACTATGGCCCCAGGGCGGACAGCCCAGGTGGGCCTGAAATTGACTCCCATGTCCCCGTTATCCATTGCTGTGTAACAAAGCACCCCCGAAGTTCGTGGCTTAAAGCCCCCCCTTTGTTCCTCTCTGTGTTGGTCTGTGGATGGCCCTGGCTCAGCTGGGCAGCTCCCCCTTGGGGCTTCTCTGCAGTGTGGTCAGGTAGCAGCTGAGGTGGGATCTTCTGAAGGGATGCACGTCCAGGATGTCTGGTGCCCTAGCTGGGTGGCTGGCTGGCCGTCTCCCTGAGCGTGGCCTCTCAGTGTGGCCGGCTTGGGCTTCCTGGGAGCGTGGCAGCCTCACGGTAGTGGGGTTATTCCATGGCAGCTCCCAGTCCACGGTCACGGGTCCAAGCTTCTCACGACCCAGCCCGAGATGCCTGACAGCATCATTTCCCCTGCGTCCTATGGGCCAGAAAGTAAGTCCTGGCCACCCTAGATTCCGTGGTGGTGGTGGGGGGGTTACTTCCCGAGGGTAGGAGACCTGGGACACATGGTTTATAAGGGCCATCGTAAGAGACTAGCCATCACCCCCCATCACTCTGTAGGGCAGTGCACTTGCCAGCCTTGGCCTGGCCACATAGCGTCCTGGAGGCCAGAGTGAGCATCCGCCAGAGAGCCCATCCTAGAGGTTGGTCCGGTCCTGCCCAACAGCCAGGCGGGCCTCTTCCTCCACACACGCGGGACCCAAGGTGTGCTCCCTCCCTCAAACACAGGCCATTTCCTCCCGTGTTTGTGTGAAAATGAGAACAAACCACAGAGCCTGCACAGCAGCGGCCCAGGCCAAGGAGGAGCCTTGCTTGCAGCCCCTCCGCCCGCTGGCTGGAGCTCAGCTCAGACGCAGGGAAGACCCAGCAACTCCACAGAGCATCATTTTGCTCATATTTGGGGGGAGGTCGCATTTGACATCGATGCAGGCTGAGACAACTGGCAGTGTAGATTGCAAAACGTGTGCCTTCAGAATGCCAGCAAGGTGCCACCCCTGCAGGAAGCAGCCTGCCAGTTCCTCAGGCGGTTAAACATAGAGTTACTGGGTGACCCAGCAGTTCGCCCCCCGGGTGTCTATCCAAGCCTTCAAAACGGACTCAAACAGATATTGGCAGTATTCACAATAGCAAAAGGTCAGCGCAAGCCGTGTCCGTCAACTGATGACCAAATAAACAGTGTGGTCTAGCCACACAGGAGAACGTGCCTCAGCCATAAAGAGGAATGAAATGTTTCATTGCAGCACTATTTAAAATAGCCAAGACGTGGAAGCACCTAGACGTCCATCGACAGAAGAGAGAATAAAGAAGGTTGGTACCTATATACGGTGGAATATTACTCAGCCATAAAAAAGAAGGAAATAGGGCTTCCCTGGTGGCGCAGTGGTTGAGAGTCCGCCTGCCGATGCAGGGGACACAGGCTCGTGCCCTAGTCCGGGAAGATCCCACATGCCGTGGAGCGGCTGGGCCCGTGAGCCATGGCCGCTGAGCCTGCGCGTCCGGAGCCTGTGCTCCGCAATGGGAGAGGCCACAGCAGTGAGAGGCCCGCGTACCGCAAAAAAAAAAAAAAAAAAAAGGTCCCATGTTATATGAAACGTCCAGAATAGGTGAATCCATAGAGACAGAAAGCAGATTAGGGGTTGCCAGGAGCTGGGGGAGGGGAGAACAGGGAGTGAGTGCTTAATGGGGACAGAGTTTCCTTTCCGGGTGATGAGAAAGTTGTGGAACTAGGGAGACTCGTGGTCGCACAGCACTGTGAATGTGCTGAACGCTGCCGAAATGTGCGACATAGGATGGTTAATGTGATGTGAATTTCAGCTCACTTTCTTTAAAGAAGGAAAAGTACATCAGTGAGACCCTTGCGGCGCATTCCACGCCGGTCGTGGACACCAGCCCCGTCGGCTGCACTCCCGGGGCCCTCTGCCGTAGGTCGGGACCAGGCCCCTGCAGCCTAGCCACGGGCCTGGGGACACGAGGCACGGTGGTCAGGCTCTGCCTCTGGAGGTGGTTGCGGCCGCCCGGCAGGGGAGCGAGAGGTCAGTGGGAGGGGCCTCGGCCATCGTTCAGAGCAGGGGCGTGCAGGTGGGTGGCCTTGGACCCCGTGGGGGCAGGTGCAGGTAGAGGTGTCTGGGTGGGGGACAGCCCCGGGGGCCAGGGCCCGAGCCACGAGGAGCCTCTGAACACCCGCCTCTGGGTTTGGGAATGCGGGGGCTTTGGAGACCCTGCCGAGCCGCGCTCCGTGGGCTCGGGTGCAGCCAGGTGAGCGTGGGCTGGCGCGTGTGGAGACCCTCACCCTGAGTGTCGGGGCCCCAGGGCTGCCGGGACAGGCCGCCGCGAGCTTGGTGGCTTGAAACGGCACAGACTGGTTATCCTAGAGCTGTGAAGGCGGAAGCCCTAGCGGGCCTCCCTGGGCTGAAGCCGAGGCGCGGGCAGGGCCGCCTTCCGGGGGCTCCAGGGGAGAACCCAACCCCTTCCTGGCCTCTAACAGCTTCTGGAAGCGGCCGCACGCCTTGGCTCCGGCCCCTCCTCCACCTTCCCGGCCAGCGGCCAGCAGTCCTGCTCTCTCTAGGGCTCTACCTCCTGCTGTCACATCTCTACTCTGAGCCCCCTGCCGTCCCCCACAAGGACCCTGTGGTGACACCGGCCTCCCCTGTGATCCTGGATCCCCCTACCTCAGGGTCCTTCACTTAACCGCGTCCTTGCCGTGTAAGGTTCCCCATTCGAGGGTTCTGGGAGTACGGTGTAGACACGAGAGCCAGGGCGGGGTCCCGGGTGGGATTCAGTCTGCTGGGCCCTGGCAGGACTGGGGGAAACTCCTGCTGGCCGCCGCCTCCCCTTCCTCTGTAAGAGGTAAGGATGAGGTCATCTACCAAGAGTGGGGCGGGCAGAGAGGGTGGCTGCACGTGGTCCCCGTGGGCTCGGGGGCCTGGAGTCCCGGTCACTTGGTGAGTGGGGCTTCCTGCTGGCACAGGGCTGGAGGAGGCCCTCGGACGGCGCCCAGCAGCCTGGGCAAGTGGACAGGGGGACATCGGCTTCCCCCAGGGCTCAGCCTTTGCCCAGAGGGGGTGACAGGGAGCCTGCGGGCCCAGAGAGGTGAGGATACTGGTCAGGGAGCTCCCGATGTGACAGACCCCAGGGATGGAGAGTGGTGAGGACCGGAGGGGCCGGCAGGCAGCGGGCAGCAGGGGAGTCAGGCTGGGCGTCCAAAACGGGTGCAAAACTCAAGCCTGGACACAGGCTGAGCCAGAGGGCAGTCGGGGGGGGGTCACGGCCAGGGGCGTGGGCGTGGGAGCCTGCTGGCTGGCAGGAGGAGTGGATACAGAGGAAGCCTGAGGACGGGGCCCGAGTGAGTGGTCGGGCGGGGCTCCAGGGGTGTAGCAGACAGCAGGTCCAGAGGAATAGCGATACCCCGAAAGCAGGGAGTGGGCAGAGGAGGAGAGGGCCTGGGGCAGCTGGCAGGGGGCTGGATTCACGCCACCTGGTTACTGATGACAAGCTGCCCCCAGTGTGTGTTTGCAGGGGTGGTGCCCTACCCTCTGCATCTCTGCAGCCAGGAGCAAAGGGCATCCCGGCTGGGCATCAGTGGGTCTGCCATCCTAAGCAAAGGGGCTGAGGGCCCAGGCGCAGTAAGGCCACCTTCTGGGGCTAAAGGTCTCACCTTTCGATGTCCTCAGGGGGGTGCCAGGGGTAGCACCAGAAAGCAGGGGCCGTGCAAAACCCCTGATCTTTCTGGGCACCTGGAGAGGCCTTTTCTTTTTTTTTTTTTATGGTCGCGCCACACCACTTGCAGCATCTTAGTTCCCCAACCAGGGATTGAACCCGGGCCACGGCAGTGGGAGCACCGAGCCCTAACCACTGGACCGCCAGGGAAGCCCCAAGAAGCCTTTTCTTTTCACATGAGTTGGGGAGTTTTAGTGATGGTTAAGTGTTTCTTGTTTGTGGTGGATTTTTAGTTTCATTTGGTTTGAGTGTTTTGCTCTTTTTAAAGTTAATTGTTTTTCCAAGTGATGCACATACACAGCAAAAGGAAAAAGAAAAACGTTAAATATTAGTGCAGGATTCGTACACAAAGCTACCCGTCCCCAGCCCGCCCCTCTCCACAGTTTGACCCCCCCAAAGGCGGCCACTGTCAACCCTTCAGGCTCATTCTTTTGATGTTTCCCCTCCAAGTGTCTCTGCTCATGCGGCCATTTCTTGATTTATTGGTTGTGGGCATTTTCCTCTGACTGCATGAGCTGGTCAGGGCAGCTCAGCCACAGGCAACCAGGAGAGCCACCAGAATAGCTCCAACAGCGTGGGGTCGGCAGTCTCCGACGAGAAGTCTGGAAGGAGGAGGCCCCAAAGCCTTCCATAGAGCACGTCCCCATGGCACAGCAGGTCAGCCCCTACTCAACCTCATGATCTCAACATGGCTGCCATGGCCCAGGCATCACCTACAGACGCAGTGGCATCAGGAAAGGCGAGGAGAGTCTCTTTGCAAATTAGGAGGAAACGCTTGCCCAGAAGCCCCCACTGTGAGGACCAGTGACCATTCACCTCTAAGATCTGGGCCAGGGTGTGGGGGGCACAGTGCCTTCCCTGAGCACACCCCAGGGAGGGTGAACGCACCCAACCCCAGGCTAGGACTGTGAAGAGGAGGTGAGGCGGGAGGGAGTGGACATGGAAGAGGCATCCACTGCCTCAGGCCCGCGGCCCTGGAGGGTTCCACACCCGCACGTCCCCTTCCTTCTCTCCCAGTGCGTGCCCCTCAGGATCGCCAGCTGCGTCAGTGCCGGGTGTCACCGTCCTGGATGAGAGGGCGCACCCCGTAGCATCTGAAGTGCATTCAGGAAGTTACCCTTCCTGCCACAGGTAATTCTGATTTTTGGATTTAACCCCTGCCTTTTCCTCCTTTCCTTCTGTGATGTTTAATTTTATGTGTGGACTTGGCTGGGCCACGGGTGCCCAGGTGTTTGGTGGGACTTCCTTCTGGGTGTCTCTGGTTGAGAGTAACATCCGAACGCGTGGTCTGAGCCAAGCAGGTGCCCTCCCCTTGCGGGTGGGCCTCGTCCGGTCCTGGAGGCCTCAACAGAGCAGAAGTGAGTGATGCAGAATCCGCTCTCCTGGCCCGACGGTCTCCAGCTCGGACAGCGGACTCAGGCAGGACCTCACACCTCCGGCTCCCCTGGGTCTCCAGCTGGCCGGCTGCAGACCTGAGGACTTGTCAGCCTCCATAACTGTGCGTGAGCCAATTCCTCATATTCAATGGGTATATATATCCGTCCTACTTTACACGTCTATATATAACACGTACTCACGTATGTGTTCTGTTTCTCTGGAGAACCTGTTGCCCCCGCCAATGTCAATGCCCCGGTTGTCCTGCAATTGGTCTGTCTTGGTGGCAGCTCCCCGGGGCCCTCCTCCTTTCGCCCTGGGCTGGTGCTTCCTCCTCCAGGACCCAGGGGTCTCCCGTCTCCCAGATGAGTTCCATCCCTGGGTCTCTGGCCCCGTGCCTTCCCCTTCCCCGGGTTCCCTTCATTTCACTGGTCCACGTCCTCCTCGTCCTTGAAATGCCTCGTGAAAGCTGATCAGTGAGGACCTTCACGTGTGTGGAAATGTCACCAGCCCCTCACCCTGATGGATGCCTGACCAGATGGGTAATTCTAGTAGGAGTGTCGTTTTCCCACGACGAAGCTTCTAGCATCAGGCTGGCTGCTGAGCCGCCGTGGCTTTCTAGTCCCTGACCGTTTGTGGGGAACTCCTTTCCCTCTGCGGCCATTTGGGTCCCCAGGTTCTGTAATATCCTGGGTTTCTCAATCCTTGGCCAAGTAGGCAGTGACCATTTCAGTCTGGAAACAGGTGCCCTTCCGTTTGGGAAATCTTCGTGTTGTTTCTTTGATCATTTTTTCCTTCCATTTTCTCTCTTCTGTCTAGAACTCCGGTTAGTTGGATGTTCGATTACGTGAATGAGCCCCTAATTTTCTTAACTTTCCTCTTTATTTTTGTCTCTTTGTCTTTACAGGAGAGTTTCTCAGTTTTATCTTTCAGTCCATCTGTCTTTTCCATATTTCTCCTGTTGTATTTTTAACCTGATGGGGGCTGTTCTCTCTCCCGCTTCCGTGTCTTCCCCCCAAGTGTGGGTGCAGTTGGGTTTTTCTGGCCCACACTCACTTTCTCTATTTCCTTTAATTTGGGGGCTGGGGGCACCCCATCTGTGTCTGGGTGGGTGTGTTGTCAACCGGGAGGGGGCTGCACTGCAAACTGGTGGGGCCCCCAGGTTTCAGTGCCTGGGGGTCCTTTCTGTGGGCCTCTTGGGGTCTCTCTCCAAAGCGGAGCCTGGGCCCCCGGCCTGGGCATGGAGCTGAGTGACCTGCGGACGCCGGGGTGGGGGTGGGTCTGTCTATGATCTTCCTTCTCCACCTCGTTATCCTCCGCAGACCCGCTGCACCAGCGTCAGCCTGTTTCATCGCTCTGGTTTCACTTTTTTTTTTTTTTTTTTGGCCTCGCTGTGCGGCATGTGGGATCTTAGTTCCCAGACCAGGGATCGGACCCAGGCCCCCTGCATTGGAAGTGCAGAGTCTTAACCACTGGACCGCCAGGGAAGTCCATCATTGCTGTGGTTTTGAGTGCATCTTCATACTTGGTTCTACAGGCTTTTTTTTCCAAATTAACTTACTTATCATTGACCTTTTTTCCTTACAAATGTTAGAACAAGGGTGACAAAACCAATGGCAGGAAGGTGAATTGGGGTGGCACTGGGTCTGCAGTCACCTGGGAGAGACTCGGGGTCTGCACGGCTCCCCGTGTGCCCAGATGGAGCAGATCTGCTCGCTTCTCAGGATCGCCGGCGTCCAGACTTCCTCTGTGCCAGCTGACCCACTCCTGCATGGTTTCCCTCCTACTGGGAACACTGCCCTGCTTTCTGTCAGGATTCTGCTGGCTTACTGCCATGGGAAGGAGCGCCACTGATTTACAAACACTGAAACGTGAAATGTGTACATGCAGAAGGGAATGAAAAATGTCTTTGTATAAAGTACAGTTTAAAGAATAATAGTAAAATAGACATGCAGGAGCCAGGTCATGCACTAGAGCACATTTCTGGTGCCCTGGAAGCTGCAGGGGGAGGACCGTGCCCCCAGCAAAGTAACTTCCTCCAGACAACGTAGACCGCCCACCGCCTCTCCTGAACCCGTCGGCGTTCGGTGTGTGTCCGCCGAGCTATAGTCCCTCTTGTTTTGACAAACTGCTCACCTGGAGGCGCCAGGAGAAGAGAAGCCGAGCAGAGCCGTGGGGTCCGGGTCTGGCCCCAGCCGCCCTGAGGGTTTTCAGGAACTGCTCTGGGGCCATCAGCGGGCAGGGGCACAGATGACCTAGGGACGTCCAGGCTCCGCACAGTCGGGGCGTCTTGCTGGGCGGTCCTGTATTTCTGCTTCTGGACCCGCCAGGGCCGTCTCCCAGTCCGCCGGCACAGGTCAGACGGGCCAAAGGAGACACTGCTGGGGAAGCCCCACCCTCAGCTGCCCCCGAGGTGCCGCCTCTGGCGTCACACTGTCTGACCTGGACGGCTGACGGTCCCAGGGGCGCGGCCGTCCTGCAGACATCTCCCTTAAGAAGCCCCTGTGCACTCACCTCCCCCGGCTCCCGAGTTAGATGCTGGAGGTCCGTTTGCCTGGTCTGTCTATTTCTTGGTTTGCTCTCATTTTGACGGAGCACATCCTTCAGTAGCTGCTTGAGACACGGTGCATGATGCGTGGAAGATACATTGTAACACCTTGCGTGTCTGAGAAGTTTTCATTAAACCCTCACGCTTGAATGATAGCTCGGGCAGGTATAGAATTCTAGGTTGGAAATCACTTTCCTCCGGCACTTCGTAGGTACTGATTCCTTGCCCACTTACCTACAGGGTGGCTGCTCTCACTTCTGAAGCCATTCTGAGGCTTCTTTGGGGACCTAATAATATATGTTCATTTGGAGAATGTCCCATTTGTACTAGAAAAGAGTGTGCCTCTTTCTATTTCTTGTGTTATCCACACAGTCCACAACTTTGCTTGTGATGCTTGAGCTGTCAGTGTCTGAGAGGGGAGTTGGAGGGTTTCCATCTCCAACCACCGTTGGTGGGTCAGTTGTCACCTATTGTTTTCTGTCTTCTTAGGCTATGTTTTTTTTTGTTTTGGGGGTTTTAAAAAAATATGTATTTTATTTAATTTGTTTGGTTGCACCAGATCTTAGTTGTGGCAGGCGGGTTCCTTAGTTGTGACTCGCCGGCTCCTTAGTTGTGGCAGGTGGGCTCCTTAGTTGTGGCATGTGGGATCTAGTTCCCTGACCAAGGATCGAACCCGGGCCCCCTGCGTTGGGAGCGCCGAGTCTTAACCACTACGCTACCAGGGAAGTCCCTGAGGTTATGTTTTTAGTTGCATACATGTATGTTTTTGATCTGCTGTTTATCTCACAAATATTGGATCCTGCTGTCTCCTAATTTAAAATGGTTAAAACGATCAATTTTATGTTAGGTATAATAACCACAAAAAAAACCAAAACAAGCAGAGAGCCTTGTTCCTCTTGACTGAGGGACCACTGATAAGCGACCACCTCCACAAGGACCACACTCCAGTCCTGGCCCACAGAAGATATATGGTCGGGGCAAACTCAAGACAGCCAGGAGGGAGAACCTGAGGATGAAGAGGTTCAAGACACATGCCAGCGGTCACAATGCATGGGCCTCGTGTGCGGCTTCACCAGGCCAACTGTACAAACACCCTTCCGACCAGTGTCCAGGAGCCTGGAACCCTGGGAGCTTCTCAGTGTGCTGACGGCGTTATAGCTACATTCTGGGAATACAGCTGAAGCATGAAGTGACGCCTGGGGTCTACTCAGAACAACCAGGTTGGAGGAGGCGTGCGAGGGGGTGAGAGGGACGTGCAGGGCGGGCGGGAGGGGGTAGAGTGGAAGCACAGCACAGGACCGCCTCTCCCTGTGCCCCGAGGCCCTCCCCGCCGAGTCCTCATCTTTCTTTGCTGTTTGCCACCCCGCGCGGCGTGCGGGATCTAGTTCCCTGACCAGGAATTGAACCCTCGCCCCCTGCAGTGGACGCGCGGAGTCTTAACCACCGGACCGCCGGGGACGCCCCCCGAGTCCTCGTCTTCAGTGAAGGCAAATCCTCTGGCTTTGTGTCTCGGGAGCGTCCCCGCCTCCCCTTTTCTCCTTCTGGGAATCGCGAACCTGCTGACGTTTCCCCATCCTTCTCCGTCCTCCGCTGTGTCCTCGGGTGGCCCTTCCTCCCTCCCGAGTCCGCGCCTCTTCTCGGTTCTCTCTGGGCCCTGGCTCCTGCCTCCGGCTTCCTGAGCCCCTGCCCTTTGGGCTTCTTTGTGAAGCCCCCTCCGGTCAGTCACTCCACCCAGAACAGCCGGGCCCCGGGGCTGCTTTTTCCGCCTCGGCCTGGACGCCCGGGCTCCACCACGGAGCTTGCGGAGCTGGGAGAGGTGCTCGGGACCAGGGCGTGGGGGTCGCTTCCAACCGCGCCCGCAGGGCCCACCAGGGCCTCCTACTCGCCTCCACCCATCCTGAGCCCCCAGAGCCCCCGCGCCCTCCGGCCTCAGCCCCTGCCCGTCCCCCCACCCATGCCGGGCTCAGTGCTGGGGGCAGCCCTGCACCCCCAGGTGCCCAGACTCCTCACTGGGGTCCCCCGGGATGCGGGGAGGGGGGTGCCTGCTGCCCACGACCCTTACTGACGCCACCCAGGGTGCCCGTGGCGGCCCCTCGGTCACCGGCCATTCCCCGCGCACAGCTGAGCCGACGTGCCGGCGACACCAGCGCTCCTTTACTACACCGTGGCCCACGCACCCGGCTGGGACTCGATGTGGCCCCGGGGCGGGGGTGTGCTCACGTGAGGGCTGCCCGCCCCCCCCCAGCTTCCCCCTGGGGCACGGCATAGTCCGGACTCTCAGACCCCCAGCCGTGGCGGGGTCTCCCCGGGACAGGGTGGCCCGTGCAGGCCAGAGACGAGCTGAGCTGGGGCCGTGGGGCGGCACCAGGCCCACTGGCCAGAGTGCCCTGGCCGGTCTCCGAGGTTGCCGGGGGCGCAGGGCACGGCTGGGGGCCCTCTGGGGAGGCAGGGGGAGCTGGGGCAGGGCCTGGGCTGGACCCCGAGGCCCACAGGCAGGCGGAGAGCGCGGCGGCGGCGTGCGGGACCCCAGCTCTGACCTCGCTCTGGCCCCCGCACAGCGCCGGCTCCTGGACGTGCACCGTCCTGTGGACGTGCCGGCGTCGCCCTGCGCCGGTGGCTGGACCGAGGCCCCACATTCCCAACCTCTAGGCGCCCCTGGGTCTCGAAGGGAAACAGCTCAGCCAGGAGCCCCGGGAACGCGCAAGCCCCACTGCAGCCGAGCCCGCCCGGAAAGCACGAGCCCGGGAACAATGCCCTTCGTGTGACAGACTTTCCCCTCTGTGGGAGAAAATAGAGTTTAATAGAATGGCGATTTCCTGCATTTGTGCCTTCGACTGAGGAGTGATTCACACAAGACCTCCCACAAAGAGGAGCTTCTAGCCAAGTCAGCCAGGGCTAGGTGCCCCAAGGGCCCTGCACCCCTTGGGGCCCCAGGGCCAGGCAAAGGTCCACCTGCCCTCCTCCAAGCCCCCTGCCCTCCCGAGCTTCAGCTCCAACCCCAGCAGCTTGGATATGTTCAGAGGCGCCGGAGCTGTTCAGGCAGCAGCAGGGCTGGGAGAGGACATGGGGGGCTTCCTGGAGGAGGGGACCTCAGACAGAGTGCTAACAGCTAAGCAGGAACCAGTCAGGAGGGCCGTGAGAGGGCTGCTCAGGGGACAGAGGGTCCAGGGGCAGAGCAGATGGGGCGCCACGGTGAGGGCGGGCCATGGTACTGGGTGGAGGGGAGCAGGTTCCAGGGAGGGGAGGCAGCACAGTGCCTGGGCCCCTTCCATATTCTGGGTGAAGAGGGTGGGGTGGCCCGGGGGGGCATCCCTGGATATGGGGAAGCTTAGCGGTTAATGACCGACGAGGGCCACCAGGGACTGAGGCTGAAGGTGCCAGGCGCCCACCCGCGGGTCCTGGGTGACGTGCAGCCCTCGATGGCCCGGCGGTCAGACCCAGAGCTCGGGATGCCTGACCTGCTCGGGGGGTGGGGACAGCATCCAGAGGGCACCCCTGGGGTCTTTCCCTTCTCGAGAAGAGGTTTGCGGGCGGGGCCTCGGTGGAGGGGGGTTGACCCCTGCACCCCCCTGTGGGGCACGGGGGAGGCGCAGATCAGGGCACCGGCATCTGGGACAGAGCACTGGGCCCAGGCTCACACTGAGGCGTCCTCTGGGCCATGTGATAAGGACGCTGTCTCCACCCCCCTCTACGTTTGAGGACAGGGCTGCCTGTCGGTCCCCCTTCCCCTTGCTTCCCAGCTCTGATGTGTCCTCCAGGGCACTCAGCCTGTCGGGCCCTCCCCTGACCTCCATGTTTCAACCTTTCTCTGTCCCCAGGGCACGGGACTCATGTGACCCACGAGCAGCCCAGCCCCCGGCCCCGCCCTGTGGCCACTGGCCTCTTGGTCTCTCCTGGGGGCCCCCGGCCGACCACCCTCCTGCCTTCTCCTGAGGTTTCTGCCACTGCCACACCCAAACCCCACCACGGCCAGACCCCTCCCTGGGGCTCTGGGGCCGCTCCCGGTTCATACTTTCCTCCCCTTCAGGGCCCAAAACACAGAGATGGTGGGACCGAGCGCCCTGCTTTGGGGACACGCGGCCCTTCTCTGCAGGCATCGATGACGCCACTGCCAGGCGGGCCCGTGTGGCTGAGATGAGGCTTCACTAGGACATCCCTCTGTGAGGCTGGTGGGCAGTGGCCCGGCTGCTGCCCTCCGGATGCGCGGGGCATTGGCGCCAAGGCCTCGCTGCCCACGGCTGCCGCCTGCCCACGAGGGAGAGCCGGAGCGCGGCAGGGGTGCAGAGGCCCCTTCCTGCAGCCACACGGCAGCCTGAGGCCCCTCCTGCCGGGCCTCCTGCCTCTCCTGCTTTTCCCGGGGGCGGGCACCCTGCATGGGGCCTGGCACCCCACTCCTCCGGCCCCCCACTTGATTCTTCACAGGCGTTTCCCCCCAGATCTCTTCCACATCAGCTCCCCACTTGGCCTCTCAGATGGGATCAAGTTCAGGCTGCTGCCGCCTCTCCTGGACCTTGTGACCTCCGGCCAAGGAGGTCACCGCAGGCCAAGCCTCCAGGGTGGCACGGCTCCCCGCTTTCCCTGGTGGGTGCTCAGGCCCTTTGCGAACGCTCGCTGCCCTCTGTACAGCACCTACGATGCCCTGGCACTGTGCTGGGTGTTCTCCATCTGACACCTCAAGTCTCTGCACAAACCCCGGTGTTACAGCTGAGCTCAGAGGGGGTTGAGGCTTGCCCGAGGCTGCAGAGGGGCTTGGCCAGCAGCCCAGCACCGCGGGGACACAGCCATGGTGGGCTTTGGGTGACAACTGTCCCCGGGGCTTCTCTGGCCTCAGGCAGCCAAGACCTCTGGGACCAACTCCTCATGTTAAATCCCGCCATTTGAAATACCCGCAGTGTTTTTTTCTGGTTGGGTTGGATTGAGTCGGGGAGGGTTTTACGGGATGGGCCACAGGGTGGATCAGAGGAAGGAACTGCAGCAGGTTCCAGGGCACTGAGGAGAGGGGTGGGCTTGGGGGCTGGCCCAGAGAGGTCCGCGCTGCGTGGTGGGAGAGCGGGCAGACCTTGGGCCGTGTGTGCCTTGGCTGGCGTGGTGAGGACGGGGCGCCGGGCCTCTGGGGCCAGCTCCGTCTCCCATCCACTCCCAGACCCCACTCTCAGCTGTGGGTGAGCATGTGACTCAGGCCCAGCCAGAGAGCTGCGCTGGGCTGACTGACGGGGCCTGGTGAGGGGGCAACCTTGGAGCAGAGGGCGCGACGGAAGTGGAGGCCTGGTGTGGCCCCAAGTGGATGGCCTGTCCACGACGGGCAGGGCCGCATAGCAGAGCCCAGGTGAAGGAGGGAGGGGAGGCCTGGCCCAGGTGGGGAAGCACGGGGGCCCTGTTTCCCTCACTCCCCTGCCAGGCCGCAGTCCTGCTTCCCAGCCTGGAGTCTCCGTGGGCTCCTCCTCTCCTTCTGTAGGGGAGCGCTCAGGGCTGGGTTTCCACCCTCTGGAACTCGAGTCCCGCCTGATGCTGTTCTTAACCTCTTCAGGCCTGCAACCCCTGCCAGGGATCAGAGGAAGAGCCCAGACCTGGGAGGAGCACCCCTCTGCCAGAGGGGCCCTCTTCTCCTTCCCATGCCCCTTCCCCAGCTCTGCAGGATCTGATCTCACGAGCCCAAGCCCCCACCAAGTCTTCCCCAGGAGGGGACATTCTGGCTCATCCACCCCCCCTGCAGACGGGCAGACTGAGACCCAGAGGAAAGGGCTGAGCTGAGCCCAGCTTCGTCCCCTGGTCCGGCTCGGAGCCCCCAACAGCGAGCCTAGGGTGGCTCTGGGCAGGTGGCCGTCGCCTCTGACCCCGGGCCCGGACGGCCTCTGTCTGGGCCTCGGCTCAGAGCGTTTCCTGCCCGCCAGCCCCAGCCCAGCCCCTCAGGAAGTGGCCGCCTCCTGAACAAAGAGGCCGGCGGACAATGGCCATTGAATTGGGCCGGGGCGCTCGCGCACGGACAGGCCACCAGCTGCCCGCACTGATAAGACGTCTCCGCAGGCTTGACCGGCTCTGGGATCCGCCGCAGGAGCTCAGGGCTGGCGCGGCCCCGCCCCTCGGACTGGGGGCCAATGGGGAGACGGCGCGCACCACCGGCCGCTCGGGGACCAATCCGGGAACTCACCGGGGAGCGTCCCCGCCCCTCCAAACGGCTCTGGCCCCGCCCCCGGCCCGGCCCGGCCCGGCCCGGCGCGCCCGCCCGGTTGGACCCTGGACGGGCTAACGAAGCCTCGCTCTGGAGGCTTTTCCCTCTGAAAGCGTCAGAAGTCGGCGCCTCGCTGCGCTTCCTTCGCCTACTTTGGGTGGAACAGTCTGGGAGGGCGGCCCGGCCGGCTCGGCCGGCTTTCCCCTCACTCCCTGGCTCTCTGCGAGGGTCGCGGGCGGCTCGCTGTGCTCCGGGGGCGCACTCCTCCTCCGGAGGCGCCAGGACACATGGTGAACATGGTGCAGCTCCGTGTGCGGAGGCCCGGCGCTGAGAGCCAGCTCCAAGAGACGAGCGGGGGGGCCCCTGCCCAGGCCTGAGCCGTGGAGCTGAGGTCAGGAGTCAGCCCTGCGCTGGCTCTGGAGGGCCCAGGTGCACCAGGTCATCACCTGTAGTCTGGGAGGCTCTGCGAAGAGGCAGGCACAGAACTGTAGTCAGGGGATGTGGCAGGGTGTGTGTACGTCTGGGAAGGGGGTGACAGCATCTTCCAGAAGAAGCCTGGCCACCTGCAGGGGGAGGAGGGGGGCTGAGAGGGGCAAGGCCTAGAGGTTTGGGAGAACTGAGACAGGCTCTTTCTTCCTGGCAGGATGAGGTGGCCCACTTCTGAGCCTGGCAGGCCCCAGGCAGAGCAGGGACCTGGGGAGCTCGGGCCCACAGCAGCCTCCTGTTCTGTGTGTCCAGCCCGCAGCTCCGCCATTACTTCCTGGCATCACCAGCCTGCAAGCCCCGCCTTCAGCAAGCCCCTGCCCTGGTGAAAGCCTTCCCAGGATAGGAGTGATACTGGGTGGGCAAAGTCAAGGCAGAGGGACACTCACAGGCTGCAGGGCCCAGGAGAGGGCCCTGACCCTCTTCCCCGGACCCATCGGAAGGCTTCTCGGGGGAGGTGACACTTGTGTTGCATTTGCCAGGGCAGGACGGGCTAGGCCCACCAGGAGAGGGAGTGGCCCAGACACAGGCTGGAGTCAAAGAGGAGCCGGGTGTCTGGAGAAGGGCAAGGGGTCCAGGAGCGCAGCTGGAGCAGCCAGGGGGCCGGGGGTGTGCCCAGGCCGCAGGCATCGCCCTGACACAGCTGCCCCGAGAAGGCAGCCATTGGGAGGAGAGTGCTTGCATGGCGGCTCCTGTCAAGGTCCCAGGGGCTGGGCTGGGCCGGGAGTGGTGGTGACGGTGGTGCTGAATAGAGGGTGCGGGCTGTGGACCCGGAGGTGCAGGTCTGGCCTGGTGGCGGTGACGGTGAGCGCCATCTCGCCGACGGTGGTGGTCCTGCTGGTGGGCTGGCAGGTGGTGGCCACGGGCGTGGCGGCACGGCAGAGTGCTGGGGCTGCGGTCACTGGGGGTGGTGCCGTAGGGCAGCCCACGTGGCTCCAGGTGCCTCGGAGAGGCTGCCCAGACCTCCACTCAGTGGCCTGGGGTCACGCCCTCCAAGGAACCAGGTGTCCCCTGCCAACTCTTCCTGCCCCTCCCATGTGCTGTGAGTGCCCCAGCTCCTGAGTAACCTAGGTAACCGTGACCCCTCAGTGGCCTGCGCAGGTGGACACACCTGACCTTCAGGTGGATGCAGTCCAACCCTCAAGCGGACACAGCCTGACCCCCTGACCCCAGCCTGACTTAACAGCAACCTCGGCCCGCCTTCCACCCCACCTCGGCCCCGCCCGTGTCCTCGCCCTGACCACCTTCTCCACTTCACCCTTTGACCCAAAGCCTCAAAACCGCGGCTGCCCTTCCTGCCAGCAGCCACGTGGCACTCCCCGCACCCATGACGATGTCCCCCGCTACGGCCTCCGCAAGCACAGCCAGCTGGTCATGGGTCACGTTTGCATTGTTTTGTGAGACATCCAGGCCGAGCCACAGACACCCGGGCCTGTGTGAGCAGATACCTGCCCAGCCTCTGCCCGGCACCAGGCCCTGCTGCTCGGCCTGCAGGAAATGGGAGGCCCGGGGCTTCTGACTCCTGCCCCCTATCAGCCCATGACGCTTCCTGCGGCCGGCGAGGCCTGGGCCCCGTGGCGCCGGGACACCAGGTCAGCAGTGACTCACCCAGAGCCAGGCCTGGGGACACCCTGGCCCACACCCCCTGCCTCCTGAGAACTCCTGCCCTCACCCTGGCCCACACCTGGCTGGTGGGGCCACCCTGAGCCCCCCCGTTCCCCGGTCCTCCCACCATTCTCCACCCACCAGCATCTTCCCCATCTTTTAGCCCTTTCCTCCCTCCCCCATCCCTGACAAGCAGGGCTGAGGTGCCCCCACCTCTGTGCCCCCCCAGTCCCAAGTGCTCAAAGACAGTAGGGTGGGCAAGCCAGGCTGCAGGGCTCACCAGGGCTGAGCACAAGCTCCTTGCTTTGCCCACCTAGGCGGCCACGAGTTGGCTCCCTACCCGCGGGCTCTGCTGTCCCCCAGCTCTGCAAGGAGCACCACACCACACCTTCTGAGGCCCCCGACCCCTCCCCCCCGCAGCTCTCACCGCTTCTCCCCACACCGTCACCCAACCCCAGGTCGGCAGCCCACCTACCTCCTCTGTGCCCCGTCACGGCCTGACCAGCTCCTTCTCCTTCTGGTCTCAGCGTGGACCCCTCTTCCTCCAGGAAGCCTTCCTGGTCTAACCCCTGCAATCCTCCCACCCTGGGGCCTCCCAAGGGATGTCTCCAGTCCATGGAACTCGTCTCTGAGCTACATTGGACCCTTAGCGGGAACCCAGAGCCTGCTGCTCGCTGGCAGAACGCACCTCCCACCCTCGCACCAGCGCACCCCTTGCCCAGCACGCCCGGCGACGCCGCGTGGGTCAGGACTGGAACCGAAGTTGGGGACAGGGCAGAGGGCCCTGGGAAGCTCATCTTGGTCTGAACTCGCAGGGTGCCCCGACCCCTCCCTGGAGCAGTGCTTCTTGTGGGACTGACCCGCACACATGCACAAGCACATGTGCACACGCACACACAAAAACCTGTGTTAAGAGGGAACTCATCGTGCACAGCCCGCCGGCCCACTCAGGCCCACCCCGGAGTCCTGTAGCACCTCCTGCTGGCTGACCAAGCAGGACCCCCTTCTGCTTTGCCAAGCCTGTGGGGCTAGGAAGTGGGTACTTCGCAGGGCGTGTGCCCGTGTGTGCGCGGGCACTCCTTTGCACCCTGTGGCCTGGGCCCCGTGACCACCGTGCCACCTCTCCTACATTCACATTCCCAGGCCGGGGTCAGTGATGCTCGTTTGGAAAATCCGTCTCTGAATAGCAGCAGTCCTGCCCAGGGCCAGGCTGGGGGTGCGCCAACAGGGGCGGGGGATTGAATGCCGTCCACAGGCTGGTGTGCTCCGGATTTCCACCCCTCGCGTGGCCTTTCCGTCACTTCAGGCTCTTCTATCGGCTGCCCCGCACACCCAGCAGGCCCCCGAACCCACGGCCCCCACCCCCCAGTGACAACCACAGGGGCCTCCCTCGCAGACCCTGCCTGGCTCCCCCTCGCTCCGGCGGGCCTCGAGCCTCTGCCCTGCCCTCCGCTGCACACCGAGTGCTCACCCCCTATGCCCTGCCTGCTGCATTTCCCCACACATGGAAGCTGTTCCCTCCCTGCCGTGTCCCTGGCCCCACGGCCAGCCTCAGAACCTCAGAGCTTTGCCGTGAGGCTCTGTCAAGGCCTGCTGAGGCCTTGAATGGGAAACATGGACTTTCCAGAGTCCTGCGTGTGGCTGGAAGGAGTATCCTGGTAGGGGCTTTGGTGCAGAGGGAAACCCAGAGGCGGGGAGACCTCGGGGAGACCTGGGTGGGGGTGGGATGGCCACAGACGCAGACGCTAACATCTCCATTTCCCATCACTTGACGCGAACGTGGCACGTGCCACTGCTGACCCCAGGGGGCCCACCTCCCTCTGCAGTCGGGTCCTGCCGGCTTGGCCCTCGCTGACCCAAGCCCTCCCCCAGCTCAGCTCCACGCTCCCGCTGAGGCTGGAGGCCGGGGCCACAGTGCCATCGCCCTGTGAAGTGCCGGACGGTCGTTTTCCCAGGCCCCACCAAGGCGGGCACCTGGCAGACGATGGCCTTATTCACTGTGGCTTCCGGATCGGGGGAGCGATTACTCAGTCTCGGTAGTGTGAAGGCCCCTCATCGCCAAGGGGAGGATGGTCCCCACGCTGTCCGGCAAAGCAGCGTTGCCTCCGGTCAGTCAGGGTCTCTGGGCTCCAGCGAAGTCCGCGTGGCCTCAGCAGTTTGCTCCCTGTGACGCATGACGACCCTCCCTGCTCCACCACGGCCCCGTGGGGCCATCCCAGGATGTGCCCCCATCATGGCCTCCCACTGGGTTGGCAGTGGATCAGGGTCAAGGTTGTGATGAGGGCTGGGGTCAGGGTTGAGGTCAGGGTCAGGTCCTACCAATCTGGGGCCCCTGCCCTCACAGGGCCCAGTCGGGCCCATTGTGTGGCGACAATGGCTTCCTGAGCCAGGTTCCTCTCCCCACAGGAAAGCCATAGAGCCTCCACTTTGCCACCACCCACGGCCCCTTTGAAGGGCCTGGGCGGTCAGTGCCTGAGGCCTGCAGCCTTGGAGCCAGTTCCTCGGCCCCCACCCCTTGCCTGCCTGGCCGGGGCCCAGGCCGCCCCGGGGCCCGGCCAACCCTGCAGGCACGTGGTCACAGGACAGCATAGGTGGGCACTGCCCAGTCAGGGAGGCCGCCGGCCACACGCAGGCACAGCCCCAAATGCAGCCGTCACTCAGGAGCTCCTGCCCTCAGGAGGCAGATGGCCCGTGTCCCCCAAGGGACCAGGGTGTGTGTGCAGGGTGGCTGAGTGTCCCACTGACATGGCAGCTTATGGCCTGGGAGGATGTTGTTAGGACACCTGGGCCGGGCCTGGCGGGTAGGGGCCCAGAACCCAAGGCCGTAAGGAGGGCATCGGTCCCCTTGCAGGACAGGGGACAGGCAGAGGGCCTGCCCCAGCTAGGCCAGCCTCCCCATCAAGCCCAGCTGGTCCTGGGGCGCCCCCTGCTGCCTGGGGTGTGGCTGCCTAACTGGGGCCAGGGCTGTAGCGGGGACAGAGTCTGGGGCCCCCTCGGGTCACAGGCAGCTGGGCTGAGGTGTCCAGCTAGCCCCAGGCTCTGAGAGCTCGGGTGGTCCACTGGGCACTGGCCGCAGTGGAGGGGTGGCTGGAGCCTGGGCAGCGGGGGCCTGGGGTGACGCTCGGACCCAGGGCTGCAGCTCGGGCTGCTTTCTCTGCACGCTAGTCTTACTGTCTTGCTGGGCGAGGGGGTCTTCGGTCCCCAGACGGGAAGTGGGTGGGCGTGTGGAGGACGGCGAGCCTTCTTCAATGCCCATGCAGGGCGGGGGCGGCGCTGCCCTGGGGTTTCGGTGGGCAGCGTAGTCCCGGGCCCAGCAGTGACAGAGAACAAAGGCCCTAAACCGAGCCCCGTGGCTTTGAGGGTAGCCTTTATTATTCAGGGAATGGGGTGTCCTCGGGGTGTGGGGGCCACGGTCTCTGTTGAGCCCCAGTTGTGGCCTGGAAGCAGGAAGCCAGGTGGACTGGCCTCGGCAGCCGTGTGGCCATGGCTATGGGGCTGGGGGGCAACCAGGCCGACTCAGCCAGTGCTGGACGGGGGCGAGGGCCTGGCCTCTCCCGACGTGGTCACAGCTGCGCTGGGGGACCCACCCACAAGCAGAGACCCCTGCATACCCTGCCACTCTCTCGGTGGGTCCGTTGAGTCTGTCCTGCTGTGACCCCAGGAGCCGCGCTCTCAGCACGCCTGCTGGACAATCTGTAGGGCGACCCACAGCCTTGCAGGGGGCGAGGGACCGTCCGCACCCCTCCCGGGGCCTCCGTCAACGCAGGAGTGGGCACCTGGCCCGGAGCCGGCCAGCGACAAGAGGCCCCCACCCCCGGGCCCATGGCAGCCCTCGCTCCGCCGGTTCTCCAGCCTACTGAGCAGACGGAGAGGCAGGGAGTAGAGGACAGCAGACGGGCTGGGGAGAGAGCAAGAGGTGGACAGGGGGCGGGGCACCGGCCCTGGGATGGCGAGGAGGAGGGAGGTGTGGTCTGGAACTTGCTGTAGGGCGCCAAGCTTGTGGGAGCAGCGTTTATGGGGCTGCTGGTGGGAAGGGCGCAGTGGGGGGGGGGGCTCAGGCTGGGCTCCTTGAGGCGGAGCTGTCAGCAGACCTTCGTTCTCAGGGGCCACCCAGCACTTGCCCCACCCTCGGAGAGGCCTTCCCCTGCCGACTGGCGGCCTTGGCGGCCGTGGGTGGCCCTCGGTCCTGCGGCCTGCCTGCCTAGCCAATCCAGAAACCACTGCGGGGCCACACGGGGGCACGTGGGGAGCAGCTGGGAAGAGGCAGGTGTGCGGGCCCAGGCCCAGGGCCCACACGGCCTGAGGCTGAGCAAGCCGGTGTGACCTTGCAGTGACCGGTGGCAGCCGGGGAAAGGGTAGGAAAGGGCTGAGGCTGACCTCTCTGAATGACTGTAGAGATGCCGTCCACTGCCGACGGCTCTTGGGAGGTGGACGCAGAGGGGCGCTTCCACTGTTCCAGCCCTCCTCCTGCCTGACCCCGACACCCACCCCCGGGTTCCCACTGCCGGCTCAGGGCACCTGGGACCAAGGTGCTAAGGCTCCAGCTAGGGCAGCACAGAGCAGGCTGGCTCCCACCTGAGGGCTCTGGGGGGGGGTGCCCTCAGGCCTGCCCCCCATTCTTGGAGGAGCCCGAGGCAGTGAGTGGAACGTCACCGGGGCCCACCCAGCCCTGCCAGGAAGGTCCCGTGGTCCCAGGTCTGTGGCTCAGAGAGGGGCAGGAATGGGCACGGTGTGGGCTGGGTGACCAGCAGATGCCACATCCTCTGGGGAGTGGGCAGCCCTGTCACACGTGCCCTGCGGTGAGAGGCACCATCAGGCCCGCGGGCACCTGAGCTCGGCCACCACTGGGGTGTGGATCTGGGTCCTGTCAGAGCCCAGCGCCCAGCACCCAGCACCCTGGAGGGCGGTCCAGAGACACGAATGGGTAAATGCGTGTGCACACAGGCACGAGCATACGGAGGGGCGCAGACGTGCACAAGTTGTACGTGTATGTCTGTGCACACAGGCGCGTACCTGCAGGTGTGGAGGCCGTGTGCTGCGTCCTCTCCAGGCTGGCCCTGGCCCTGGCACTCCCCCACAGGCCTCTGGGGAGGGGACACGCTGGAGAAAGTGAGTATGATGAGTTCGGGGAGAGCAGGAAACCCATGGGAAGAGGAATGGATGGGACCCTCGCACTTGGAGGAGCCAGTGCAGCATGTTGGGGGCAGGCAGAGGGGTTTGGAAGCCTTGGACTTCACCCTGGATAATGGGGGGGGGCACAGGGGTGCACACAGGTGTGTGTGCAAACGCCTGTCCCTGGTCAGCCACAGCGTGGTACGTGGCCCCACCCAGCACGTGACAGGGATGGGCAGGCCTGGGCCCCAGGCAGCTGGGCCCGGATGCGGGGAGCAGGCTGCCGTCTCCCAGTTGCTCCCTAGCATTGCGGCGAGGCCAGCAGCCAGCCGCGTGCCCTCCTCAGGAGCGAGCCTGCGCTCCCCAGCCAGGCCACACGGAGGACCCTGCTGACGTCAAGAGCGGGTACGGGGCCTTCCCTGGTGGTCCAGTGGTGAAGAATCTGCCTTCCAATGCAGGGGACGGGGGTACAAGCCCTGGTCAGGGAACTAAGATCTCACGTGCCACGGGGCAGCTAAGCCCGCGTGCCACAACTACTGAGCTCACACGCCTCATCTAGAGAGACTGTGTGCCGCAAACTACAGAGCCCACGTGCCCTGGAGCCTGCGCATCACAACTAGAGAAAGAAAACCTGCTGCCAAAACTAGAGAGAAGCTCAGCACTGAAACAAAAAGAGCCTGCACACCACCAACAAAAGATCCCACATGCTGCAACTAAGTCCCGATGCGGCCAAAAATAAATAATTTTTAAAAATAAAATCTTAAAGGGCTTCCCTGGTGGTGCAGTGGTCGAGGATTCGCCTGCCGATGCAGGGGACACAGGTTCGATCTCTGGTCCAGGAAGATCCCGTATGCCACGGAGCAACTAAGCCCACGTGCCACAATTACTGAGCCTGTGCTCTAGAGCCAGCGAGCCGCAACTACTGAGCCCACATGACACAACTACTGAAGCCCACATGCCTAGAGCCCGTGCACCACAACGAGAAGCCACCACAATGAGAAGCCCACTCACCGCAACGAAGACCCAAAGCAGCCAAAAATAAATAAAATAAATAAATTTATATTTTAAAAAAATCTTAACAACAACAACAAAGAGTGGGTCCAGCCGGGCCCCGCACCCTGAGGCCACTTCCCCAGGGAGGCCACCTCCCAGCTGGGTGACGGTGGGTGGTGTCAAAGCTCCTGCTTCTCTCTGGCCTCACCTGAGAGAGGGGATGGGGCTGCCCGCCGCCCCCCCATCGGGAGCCACTGGGAGTCGGAGTAAGCACCAGCGGCCGCGGCGGACCGTCAGGCTTCAGCCCCCAGGGAGGGCCCTGCGCCCCAGGGGAAGCAAGGCCCTCCCACTCGGCACCGCAGCGGGGCCTCAGGCGGCGGTGGGGAAGGAGGGGCCTGGAGAGAAACCGGAGGCCTCAAGATGGCCCCTGCCAGATGCACCCCCTTGGGACCCCCACCCCATCCAGGCCTGATCGCTGCCACCACAATGAGAGCCTCAGTGACCCTGACCATCAGACGGCAGAGGCTCCTGAGGGCCCAGCTCTGCTCACCGAGAAGCATGGGGGGCCGCCAGGGCCCCTCTCCTGGCCCGGTGCCCAGGCCTCCCCAGGCAGGCCCTTGCAGTGCCCACTGCTGCCACGCACCCAGCAGGGCTGCCGACGCAGGGGCGGGGGGAGAGCCGTCAGGCCGGCGTCCTGTCCTGGGAGCCGCAGGACCTCTCCACGCCCTAGCGATCCTGGAAGGGGCCGAGACTTGCAGGGTGCTGGGGAGGGAGCAGCAGCCTGAGCCCCTCCCTGCTGGGGGCCACTCCCCGAGGCCTGAACCCGGGAGAGGGCTCTGGGCCAGCGGCTGGAAGGCCCCAGCTTTCGGCAGATGCCACGCCAGGCAGTGAGTTCTGGGGCCGTCTCCCGGCCTCCCCTCCCCTGATCCTGGGGTCAGACGAACAGGTCGTTCTTCGGGGTGGGAGGACGGCACGCAGATGTGGGACGGGGGTGCCCGCGGGCCTGCACGTCCCCCTCGGGCCAGCACGTGGCAGTGGTGGCCTGCCCGCAGGGCGTGGGCCACAGCCCAGAGGCACCCTCAGCCACCCTGGGGCTTGACTCCTCCAAGCAGACGCCACCCCCGGTCACCACCACCTGCCCGCAGATCTCCCCTTCCAGCAGCCCCCTGCCTCCCAGCCCCGTCCCCAGAGCTGGGGACCCAGCCTCACTTCACCTCTGGGCCTCGGCGCTCCCCTCCAACCTCCTCCACCTCCCGCCCCCTCCGCTCCCGGCCTCAGCAGCCTCTCCTCCACACGGAACACCCACTCACCCACTCGCAGACCCGAGCCTCACCTTACGGGGCTGGGCAGCACCGGCCCCTCCCACCCAGCTCCCATGCCTCCACCTGGACCCCCTTCTCGCCCAGCCTCCCAGGGGAACCATCCAGCGACAGCTCTGTCTGGAGAGCCAGCCCCACACAGGCACAGCCACCCCGCCCCCTCCCCCAGCCCCCCTCCGCTGGGCATCCCCACCCCCCTAGTCACCTCTGGTCCGGCCCACCATCTGCTCCCCGCGCAGTGCAACGAGTCCCCAGCCCTCTTAGAGGCCTCCTCGAAGGGCCCCTGCAGCCAAGCAAGCTCTCCTAGCCCCAAGGGGGACCCAGGGCCAGGATGGCTCCCAGCTGGGAACAATGGCACGGGCACTTCCTGTGAGGGTGGACACGTCACTGACAGCTCCCCATCAGTCAAGGCCAGGAGCACGGAGCTAGGAGGGCAGGTGCCCCTGCCTCAGCCTCACTCCTCCAGGGAGCCAGACAGGGAATTGCAGACCACAGACTCAGTGGGTTTCTGCTTAAGGAACAATCTTTCTGTTTCACCAAGCCAACCCTCCACCTCCAGCCTTCCAGGAGCCCTGGAGTCCAGGCTGGCTGCATGGTACAGGCCGAGGGGCACAGCCAATGGCCTCAAAATCCCCGTCGCCACCCCCCCCCGCAAACTCTGCTGTACTCCGGGAGGGGTCTGCCCACTCCAGGGCCGGGGTGGGAATGGGGGGCTGAGCCCGGGTGGGGGAGAAGCATCTGCCCTCCCCCCGAGAACACCTCCAGGGCAGTGGTGCCCAAGCCCAGACCGAGTGGTCCCTGGGCCTTCCCATGAGGAGGCCTGGCCCGGGAGGCTCTGGGTGGCAGGAACCATCCAAGCAGGGCTGCCAAGCTCGAGGCCCCTCTGCCGGCCAGGCCTCTGTGGACGGTGGGCCTGATCGCAGCTCAGACACGAAGCACCTCCAGCTCGCTCACCCAGGCCGGCCACGCAGGCTACCCGGCCGGGGTGGCTGTGCACGTATCTGCTGAGTGATGCCGGCTGGCCAAGCAGCCTCTGGGCTCTTGGGTGCAGATCTGTGGGTCCCCAGGGCCCAGGCAGCGGCAGGGCGGCGTGAGGGCCCGGCTGGGGACTTCAGCTGGAGATACACGATCGATTCTGGACCAGCGGGACACAAAGTGCTTCTCAGACATGGCAAGAAGCTGAGGGCCGCAGGGAACCCAGCCCCACACAGGTAGAGGAGGGTCCTGGAGCCCGCCCAGCCCTCCACGCACTTGGACCAGCGGCTGGGGCTCCCTGTGCCTTAGCTTCCTTCCGTGGGACGTGACATTGCCGCCTGCGAGGGTTCTTGGGCTGTGAGACCCACCTCTGACCAGATACAGACAGCTGGTCCGGCCCCTCTTGCTGGGCAGAAACACTCCTTACATTGCTCAAAACATGGTCGCAACAAACGGCAAGTGCCACAGAGGCCACGTGTGGCTGTGGAAGAGGGCGGCGGCGCAGGCAGGCCGGCACCCATCTTGTCTCCAAGTCTCAGCACTCACGCCTGTGGGCTGGCCCCAGAGGCCCGTCTGACCCCTCAGGAGATGCTGAGAGGTCCACCAGCAGGACGCTGCCGGTGGCAAGGTCACGCCTCAGTAGCCATCGTCATCGTCACCGTCACAGCCATAATCTGCAAAGCACAAGAGTCACGGACACTGAGGGGCGCTGCGTGGTCAAGCAGCCCAGGCGCCGCACGCTGCATCCGCCACCGCCTACCTCGTGAGCGCTCCCCAGGCCATGGGCACCGCCGTGAGGCTCCAGCCCCGGCCCCGCAGGCCACGGCTGCACGGACCCCCTTCATCCCTGCAGGCCCGGGGGCAAGCGCCCGTGTGAGCAGTGCAGGAGGTGGGAACCTTTCTCCTGCTGGCCGGGCAGCCCAGAGGCCCCATCTGCACAGCAAGCAGGTCCCAGGCAGCTGCTTCTAGCAGCCCAGGCCTCAAAACCAACACGGCCGATCGTAAGCCGCCAGTTCAAATTCCCTTCCAAGGCGCAGTCAGGGGTTTGTGCCTCTTTCTCCGGAAGCCCCCGCCCCGCCCCGCCCGCTTGTGGAGGCCCCTCACCGTTGCCGCCCATCATCTGCAGGGCGCTGACACAGGGCTCCCCATCCTCCTCATCGGGGTCCTCCTCGTCTGCGTCCTCCTCTGGGTGGTACGACACAGGCCCACTCTCCACCACGACCGCTGGCGTGGGCCCGACGGGCTCGGCTTCCAGGGAGGCGGGACCCGGGAGCAAGGCCTGCTGGCGAGGGGCTGAGCTGGGGACAGAGCACGGCTCCCAGGCCACCGCCGACGAGTGCTCTCTGGGGCGGGGGGTAGGCCCCACCCTTCACGAGTGGCCAGCGAGGGCACCTGATCCCCCGAGCCTGCCCCCACAGCTGCCCTGAGACCCCTCAGGGGCCCTGCCTCCCTGCTTCTCCCTTTCGTTTCCTAGGCCAGACCAGGACCCCAACAATAAGACCCTTGAACCCCAAGACAAGGGAAGAGGGAAGGCCGCTGACCACGCTGGACCCTGGGACCTGGGCCTGGCTTCCCACACGGAGGGCTGCGATGGCTGTGGGCTGGCACACACTGGGGGGCTCAGGCTTTCAGGCCCCGGGCGCCCCTGGGCCTCAGGCCTCCCTCTGGCTGGGCTGGGACGGCCGGAGCAGCGGTGCTGGCACCCCCGCCCTGACACGCTGCTCACAGACGCGGCGCCGGGCATCTGCTGTTTCCCAAGGATCCCTGTCCCCCGGCTATGTCCACACAACGCACCTCTCCCACCGCCACCTTCTTAGCTGGCTGCGTCAACACCATCGGCCTCAACCTGGAAGAGAGCACAGCACCGTGGCCTCAGGCCAGGCTGCACCATCGGCCACGAGGACACGGGCCCCACTGGAAGGCCCGTTCTCTGACAGTGGCATCGGGCCAGACGTAAAGGACGACGGTCTACTGAGGCTCCCGTGGCACCGCCCTGACTGGGTCTCGTCCACCCAGTGGCTGCGCCTGGGCCCTGAGTGCTGTCCTGGCACCTCCTCCACCCAGGCCTGGAAGCCCCGCCCCGCCCCGCCCCAGTCCCTGCATTGTCCTTCTCCCGACCCCACCGGCTGGGCAGGTGGCTGGGTGAGGGCGCCGCCCTCTGGGTCTCTTGACGTCTACCCGACAGACATGGCACACACAAGATTCTTCCCCCGGGGCCTGGGTGAGCACTGCGCCCACAGCCAGGGCAGGGCAGGGCCAGGGTGCTGGGGATGGGGGCACGGGGAGCCAGAAGCAGCCGGAAATCTGGATTTCTGTATGAAAGCTTCTTTTTAAATGTTGGCAGCAAATTCAAATTTCATCGAAGCCACTCTGCAGGGCGACAGAACGTCCCTCTGGACAGAACCCCCGTGTATTCGTCAATACTCCATGAAGGATAAAAACTAGAATCACGCCACCCTGCCACCCAGGCCCCCCAGGCCCCCCAGGCCAGCTGTTTTCGGAAGCGGTCCTGGGCCATCTGCCCCCTGCCCGCCCCCCCATACTTCCAGAACATGTGGCGGCTGAGGGCAGCAGCTGCTGTGGGAGACCCCCGTTCGGTCCTCCCACGGGTCCACCCTGAGTTTCCCCTGTTGCTGGAAGAGGAGGAGGGGGGAGGCACGTTCTAAGACCCAAGCCCCCCCCTCCCCTCCCCTCCCCCACCAGCCCGAGAGCCTTGGTTGCCCCCTTCACCCCACCAGGCCCACAGCACCGGGCACCCACTTCTGCTAACAGCACCCCTCCCAATGGGCTTGTTCTCCTTCCCTCGGACCCTCCAAACACAAAACACAAGGCGCTTTCTACACAAAATCCACTGTAAGGGGCCGGGGGCGCACACCAAGGCTCCCCGGATGCTGCTGACCTGCGCAAGGGCGACAGCGGGACTCCCACGGGAGATGAGGCGGGTCCTCCTCCCAGCCCTGGCCGCGGGAGCCATCCAGACCCAGGGAGCCCCCCACCAGACCTGTGCAGGGTGGCCAGGGCAGGGGCAGAGCCCACACTGCAGCTGCTTCCCTCCAGAGCACAGCTTGAAAGAAGATGTGCGGGGGTAGGGAGGGGGCGCAGGTGATCGACCGGCACCCACGGCGGCCCCAGCCCCACACAGCCCGCCACCCTGGACCCTCCTGGCTATCTGGCCCAGCCCTGCCATGACATGCCAATGAACGCTGGGCACACGGGGAATGGACCCTGTAACAGCCTCCGACAGCGGACACCTGACGGCGGGGGTCTGGCCCGTCAGGCCAGGTCTGGGCAGCCCGCCCCGTGAGGGCCTCAGAAGCAGTGGCTCCGGGGTCTCACAGGAAGCCCTCGCTCTACACGGTCTGGGGCTGCAGCCCGGAGGGGACAAGGCGGCGGCTCACGCAAGGCTGTGCCCAAGCTCAGAGGAAGCCCCTCCCACACGGACGGCTCTCCGGGTCCCCACCTGTCACCTGGGGAGACGTGAGCTTGCAGCCACAGCCGCAACAACCCGAGGCCCGGCAGAGAAGTCCAGAGTCCCCAGAACCCAGAAGACGGGAGCTGGTGGCACGCTCCTACTGACTGAAGGCCAGCCTGGCTGGGAGAACGTGCTGTCGGCGGATGGGGTGAGCGTGGCTGCTGACGTGAGGGCCGGCAGGAGGTGGGTCTGGGTCTCGGGCCCTCCTCTCAAAGCGCGCCCGGCAGCTGTCCACGCACGGTCCTGCGGGCAGCCGGGTCTGCTGGCACTTGGGGACACGCTCCTCCTCCCTTCAGCCCACGGCCCCAGCCAGCCGCTGGCCTGGAGGATCCGTGGCTGCCCCACAGGGCCGCTGCCCCTCCACTTCTGCAAATGCACCGCGGGCACCAGCCGCCAAACTGCTCACAGCCGGACGGCGAACACTATGTCCGCGAGGGAACAGCCGGGCCGTGCAACGGGGCTCGGCCACGGCATCTTCCACTGACAAACACAGGCTGAACCTGAGCTCTGGGAGAGCAGCCCCCGTCACCCCCACGCACGGTGATGGCAGCAGGGGATGCGGAGCTCGGGGGTGAGGCGCTCCCTCGCCAAAGGGCAGGCTGAGCAGGACGAGGCTGCCCGCCACGATCCGGGAGCACATGTGGCGACCACACCGTGTCCAGGCGGGGGGGCTTCCCAGGCTCCAGGGGAGCAGGGGGCGGGCCTCCCACAGCAGGCGCTCTTGTGCCTGACATCAGAAGGGAGCACAGGGCCACCCAACAGGACCAGGACCAGCTGTCCGGACACTGACAGGCTGCACTGGGCGCTTGGGGGCTTGGGGGCGTGGGGACTCAAGGAACAAGGGACCGGGGTCACCAAGTTACAGAAGAAGTGTCGCAAAAACTGCGGAAAATGCTTACTCCCATTTTAGAGAACAGAAACGCAAACCAGAACATCTTTACTTCTCCGATGAGCCAGGACTAGAAAACGGCAGCGACAGAGGAGAGGGGGTGGGGTGGCGGGAGCGCAGCGCCACAGGGCCCTCCCCTCTGGAATCCCCCCGCGAGCACAGCCGGGGGACCAGGCTGCAGGCACGCAGACCAGCCTCGGCTGTGGCAGGGGCTCTCGGGCGCCGCAGAGCTGCCGGGACCTGGCTCCGCAGGGGGGTGGGTGGCCCCACCAGCCGCCATCAGGAGGGCCCTGTGGTCACGCTCGTGTCTTCCCCACCCTTCCCCACTTGCCCCATCAGCGGTTTGCTCTCCGTTGGCGGAGAGAGCAGGGGGATGGGGACGGGCAGGCAGTTCGCAGAGCACGTCGGAGGGCCCTCCCGGGAGAACGGACCCCTGGGGTGGAGAGTGGGCCCGGCCCACAAGTCTCTTCAAACAGAACAGACCCCGATGCGGCAGGACCCCTTCCAGGGCTGAAGCCCTGCTCAGCTCCTGGCCAGGGCAGCGGGGGCCACGCTGGACACCGACACTGGTTCCTAGCACACACGTGGGGAACCCGGCCCGCCTGGCACGGTACCTTTTCCGCACGCTGGCCACGGGATCAGCCCCGCTCGTGCTGGCGGGCGCTTTCCGCCGAGACAGCCTCCTGGCGCCAGCCGTCTCCTGGGGCCGGGCATGCTCCCGGCGCGGGCCGGCCCCGCCCTTGCTGTCGAGGCCCCGGAGCACGCTGTAGTTGATCTTGCTGGAGATCTTCTTCTGTTCCAGCATCTTCTCGATGGCCTCCCCGGCCGTGCTCGCCTGAATCGGCTCCCGCCGCTTGCAGGACTTCTTGGGCTCAATGGAAACACAACATTACGCCTCCTGTAGCTCTCGGTCCTATGAACCTGCCAGGTGCCACTCAGGACGTGGCAGTGGGGCTCAAGCCATCAGGGTCGGCTGGGGAGTCTTACTCTCCCTGGAGAGTGGGGCACCCGGGCAGTCCAGCGCTGGAGGGGCCGCTGGGCAGCTGCAATCTGCCCACAGCCCACCGTGCAGAGCCCCAGCCAGGCTGGGCCCCAGGCGGGCTTTCCCAGGTCGTAGGGCGGGGGCGGGGCTGGCTGGGCGTCAGCCAGTGGGAGGCCAGCACAGTGCAGGGTGGGCGGCCGGGAGCTCTCAGGTCCCTGAGGAAGAGGCCACGCCCTACCTTGTGCTCCTTGTAGATGCCAAGCTCCCTCTCCTTCGCGATTCTCGCTTCTTTCTCTGAAAGGTCAAGGAGCAGGGTCAGCAAGGCTGGTGCCCCAGGGCGCCTGGGAGGGCGGGGTTCCGCCAGGCCCACGTCCCAGGGCGCCGGGGGCAGGCACTCACCCCTCTGCTCCCGCAGGTACTCAGCGTTCTCCCGCATCCACAGCTCGGCCTTCACGCGGGCTTCGGCCTCGTTCAGGATGTACTGGGGCAGAGCACAGCGTCACAATCAGAGAGCGCGCCCAGAGCTCAGCTCTGCCAACGCGCTCCCCTGCACACACATTGGTCAGGAAGCAGGCCTCCGACACAAGAGGGAACGTTGCGTGGAGACCCGGCTAACACCTCGGCGTCCTCCACCCTTCCCAGGCCGGCCGAGGGCCGCATCCACGAACCAACCCCGCAGCAAACGCCCCTGGGCTCTTGGCAGTTTGCAGTCCCCCGCGGCACGGGAGCCAGGCCAGCCAGAGCACAGGGACGGGACATGGGTCTCGGAGAAGGAACTGAGGTAAGGGCTCAAGACGCCAACTTAAGAACACGCAGGTGGCCTCAGGTACAAGGTGACTGGTGACATATCAAGGGAAAGGCTTCCCGCCTGCCAGAGAATAAGCATTGCCGGACAAACTGCTAAGAGCCTGTTCCAACGACGGCAGGCCCAGGGGGATATGGAGCTGTGCCCCCAGCCCACAGGAGCTTCCCAATGGGGCGCAGCCTGGCACCCCAAGGACCCCAACAAGCACCCCCTGCGAAGGCCACTGAGAGCTCACGGCGCTTACTCTGTCGATCTCGAGGTCATCAATGCCGCTGAGGTCTAGCTCACCGTCCCCGGAAGCATCTTCTAGAGGGAAGCACAGCCTGGCATTTAGGGTCAACGCCCAGTTAAACGAACGCATACATCACCTGGGCCATCTCAAGACTCAGGGGTGCGGCCAAGGGCGTCTAGCACCTGCTTCCTCCCGACCGCCAGCCGGTCCCAGCCCCATCCCTGCGAGCGCAGGGCACGGAGGGGGCGAGGCTTACATCCCAGCGCCTCATGGAAGAAGCACAATGCTAACTTGGAAGACCTCCCAGTCCTCACACTCTCCTGTACAGAAAGCTTTTCAGATCAACAAGCCCAGGAGACGGGGCCTCGGGGAGCCTTCTGTGACCATGCTCAGGACACCCCCAAAACCTGTTGGCCACCACCCTCCGGCCCCAGCTGGTCAACAGCACAACATGCGTGGCCCAGAAACCTAGGCTGCCCCTCCTGTGGGCCGCCCCTCGTCATCCGACGGTTCTCTGCCCCGTCCTGCTGCTTCCAACCCGACGGGAACCGGGGATGCTCTCCTGTCACGTTGCCGCTCCGCGGCTGAGGCTGGGCGCTCGGGCACACCCCCGCGCCCCTCTGCGGTCAGCCTCGCTCCCCGTGCTCTCTCAGCTCCAGCCAGCTTGGCCTCTTCCTGTCCGGGTCGCAGTGCCCCCCAGCTGCCTCAGGGCCTTTGCACATGCCCTCTGCTCTGCGCTGTGGGACCTGCCCCGGGTTCCACTCATGTGGCAGCTCCCTTTGGGGTACAACCCACATGTACCTAACTGATGGGCTGGGTCTGTGTCACATCCCTCTCCCCTCTAGACCACCACTGCCACCAGGGTAGGCGCATGACCACCCATCGCCACGCCAAGCCACAGGGCACGGGAGGAACATCTGAGCAGCATCCCTCTCACAGAGGCTCCTTGCACACAGAGGCCAAGCCCTTGGTGCCCAGAGAAGAGGAGGCAGGGCCCACCTTACGGTGAAAGTGCAACAAGACCAAACCCGCCACCCTCCTGGAGCTGCCTGCATGCCAGGCCCCCCCGGGGGAGGAACAGCTGGGCCCCTGCGCAGGCACCCCAGCACTGCAGGCACTGGAGCCCAGCAAGTGACATCCGTCCGACCAATGAAGATGCCACCTTTGGCCGACACTTTCCCACCAGGTTAGATGCAGAGGCGCGGGCAGGGGATGCCAGTCCGTCCCCATGGCCCCTCTGTAGCATATGACCTCTGCACTGAGGCCTCCCAAGCTGCACAGGGGCAGGAAGGAGCCTCCAGCCACAGCCCGACCAAACTGAGGGCTCTGGTCAGAGGAGGAGGGTCCCGGAGATGCTGACAAGCCCTGCGGCATTCGGGCGTCAGCACAGCTGGGGTCACTGACTGCTCACACAGCCTGCGGCAGAGCTGGCAGCGCCCCTCCCAAGCCCACCCTTCTAGGAGGCCCCTCAGAAGCAGCACCTCCAACTCCCATAGGCAATGGGGGACGACCCAGGCCTGGAAACCCCACCCGCCCAGAGGAGCCCCCCACCGTCTCTCCATCACCCCTGCTTCCCCAGTCCCTGTGCACTCACTGGGGTCCCGGCTCTGGGAGGAGATACACTCTCGGATGGAGTCCGAGATGCCCAGACTGGCCGCAGTGGGCAGAGGGCCGAGCAGGGACTCCAGGGCGGGGGGCCCACCACCTCCCTCAGGGCCTCCTGCCGCCTCCGTGCTGCCGGAGAGGCCCCCACCAAGGAGCTCCTGGTAAAAGTCCTTGTTCAGGTGGCTGGCAGCGGCCTCTAGCTCTTCATCCTCGGCATCCTCCTCGCCAAATAAGCTGGATGTGGTGTCCTCAACAGAGCCTAGGAACACAATTTCACACACCACCTGTTAACCAGGCAGGAAGCCAGAGAGCCCGCTTGGTGAAGAGGAGCATTTCCGCCCAGCTGCAAAAGGCACTTATTCCAAAAGATGCGCCTTGTCCCAAGGGCGCCCAACACCCACCCGCCCATGAACGGGCCTCAGCCCACACCTCACACGTGATGCAAAGATTAACTCAAAATGGATCAGATGTGAACCTAACAGCTAAAACTATAAACGTTTCAGAGAAATGATGGGAAGATAGGTGACTGTGAATTAAACAAAAACTTCTTACACACGACGCTGAAAGCAGAATCAATAAAGCACTGATAAGTCGGATTTCATCCAAATTGAGAACTCTACCTTTGAAAGACACTGTTAAGACAAAAAAACAAGCTGCAGACTTACCTGCAAATCACACATCTGACAAAGCACTTGTCTCTAGAACATGTAAATAACTCTGGAAACACACAACCCAATAAAAAACGGGCAAAAGGTTTGAACAGAGACTCCAGCAATGGCGACATGGGTGGCAAACAGGCACGCGTCATGCTGTCACGAAGGACCTGCAAGCCTGCATGCCCCGCCCCCTCGCACAGCCACACCAGTGCGAGGGGCACGGAGGGAGGGACGCCACACTCCCGGTGCCACCACGTTGGAAAACAGATGCTTTCTGAAAGACTTAAACACTTCTCCCCCTGATCCAGCGATTCCACTCCTCAGCATTCACCCAAGGGAAAAGGAAATAGAGACAGTTACACGATGGACTTCCCCGGTGGCACAATGGTTAAGAATCCGCCTGCCAATGCAGGGGACACGGGTTCAAGCCCTGGTCCGGGAAGATCCCACATGCCGCGGAGCAATGAAGCCCGTGGGCTACAACTACTGAGCCTGTGCTCTAGAGCCCGCGAGCCACAACTACCGAGCCCTCACTTTGCAGCAAGAGAAGCCCGCGCACCATGACGAAGAGTAGCCCCCACTCGTTGCAACGAGAGAAAGCCCGTGTGCAGCAACGAAGACACAATGCAGCCAAAAATAAATAAATAAATAAATATTTAAAAAAACACAAAACAAAGACAGTTACACGCATGTTCACAGCCGGTTGCGTGCAACAGTCCAAGACTGGAAATAATAATCCCAGGGTCCTTCACCCAGGACTGGGTGCACTCGGGGACCACTACTCCACAAAGAAGGCTGATCTAGCGACGGACGGTTCAGAGCAACTACACCAAGTGAGAAAGCCAGAGGGGAAACAGGGTACACACTACCTGATCCTACGTATGTACGCAACATGACTAACTTCCAGCGACAGGAGGCAGCTGCACACCGGGGTGGGCACTCGCCGGGCCCTGGGCCTGGAACACACACCCCCAACCGCGCGCATGGCCCCTGCCTGGAGCCCACGCCATTACCGTGTGTGTCACCAGACATCCCACAGGAGGGCCACGGCAGGGGGAGGACGTCGGCCGGTCCGCTCTGTCCACCGTGGGGCCCCAGGGCCCAGAGCCCAGTACGCATGCGACACGTCCTCCGGGGGCAAGGACTCGTGCTGCGTCCGCGGCCCACGGCCTCCTCCAGCCCTCCTCCAGCCCAGCCTCCGTCCTCGCTGCAGAGGAGGGGACGCAGGAGCTGCGGCTTCCTCGCCGGGGCTGGAGGCTCAGGGGCTGTTCACGAGGAGGCAGTGGATCCAAGGAGCGAACCACGGCCAAGGCGGGCCGGGCCTGGCCCTTCCTTCTTGAGACAACGGATGAAACGTGGAAGTGGTCCAGATACCCAACGGGCAGGGGTGTGGAGGAGGACATGCCCCCGACGGTCTCCCCAGAAGGGAGGCATGTGAAAAGCTGGAACTGGAGCAGGAGACGAGCGGCCCCTCCACGGTGCCCGGTAAGCGTGACGGCAGCCACTGGCAGCCGGGCACCGGCGGGAGAGCGCGCCCGTGTCCTCGCCACGGCTGGGCAGGTGCAAACAGGTGCTGCCCGAGAAACAGAGGGCTGAAGAAACCATGTGAAGGAAACCACTGGGACAAAATCCAGACCTTCCCAAGGTCCAGAGAGCACCAAGCAAAAAAGCCCATAGGCAGACAGAAAAGAGCTCGCTTCCACTGTTGAAAGAGAAGAAGCTCTCAGGCTGGATCAGAAAGCAGAGCCCAATTCTCTGCCGTCTAGAAGAGGAGGACACGGACGAACAGGTGGGGCAGGCAGAGCAGAGACCACCAGGCGTGCCCCCAGGCTGCGGAGGACGCCAGGCACCAAAAACAAGCCAGCCTCAGCTAGAACACGGCGGCCACCTCTGTCTGCAAGAGGACCTCAAAACTGAAGATGTGACCAGTGAGATGCCCCGACAGACACAGAACCCAGCCCAGCTGGACGGGAGCAGAGGGGGCCTCCTCTCAAGCAACACTGGCGTGTCCAACCAGCGGACCTGTGGCCACAAGAGTTGATGGCACAAGGGAGGGACAGCGCCAGCAGCACACCCGGTCACAACGCAGTAAATGTGGAAGTTAACAACAAAATCAGAAAACAAAAGCCCCCGCCCCAACTCTTAACTCCCTCACTTGACTCTTAGCACCAGAGACAAATATACTCTGCGACTGCAAGCGGCGCGAAGCGTCTGACGCCAGGACAGCGGATCACCGCGCAAACGACGCCCGGGCCCTGCCCTGCACGCCTGCGCCATCGGAAACCCGCCAGGCAGGGGCCTCAGTTTAGAACAAGGAGAGAAGCTGTGAGGAGGACAGAGCAGAGGGAAGTGGAAATCACCGACAGTGTACAGGAAGCAGCAGGGGTCATAAATCAGTGCAAGATCTGGTTGAAAGAAAAAAAAAAAAAAAAGATCTGGTTGAATGGGAAATCAACAACCTAGCTTGGTTAAAAAAAAACAGAAAAAACAAAACAAACACAGAAACAAACTATGCAGAATAAGAAAGGATAAAAATGAAAACCACCAGAGAAACAATAAAGTCCAAGTATCATAAGATACAAGTTTGTTCAAATCCTGCCTGGGTGGGACGCCGTGGCAGCCTGAGAACAGAGAGGTTCACCGTCTGGCCAGGCAAGGGCTTCCCAGAACCACGGGACACTATGGAAATGACGGATCACATTCATTGACCCAAGAAAACCCTGTGTCCTCTCCGCAGACCCTGCAGACATCAGAAACACTCCCCGACGGCTGAGATGGGACGGCTCGGTGAAAACAGCAGTGGGTGTTTCCTTTATAGGACAACGTGGTATTTCAGCCCAAAGCGTGTAGTGCGTGTCCCGGGCAACACAGAGGTCTTGCGCGGAAGCCGGATGACGTGCCCGTTGTCACAGGCAAGACTCAGCACGGTCTTTATGGGTCAAGCAACGGACTAGGCAAGAGCAAGAAAGCAGAGGCCTAAAAATCGTGAAGGGCAGTGAAATTCCACTATTTACAGACGACCTAACTCACCAATTACTTGAATAATCCGATGATGAACTGACAAGTACTAAAACCAGTAACAGAATCCCTAACATTCAAGAGCACAAAAGCAGCACCTAAAAATCTGTATCTTCCACAAACACAGCAGCTGCGGACGCCACCTATGGCAGCAATAGGGAAGGCAGTGCAGCTGGGACCCAAGGCCTCAGACTCGGAAGAAAACCCCCGGGAGGGAGACACCCCGCTCTCGCTCTCGGGGAGGATGGCGCCAACATGCTCCAGGCGATCGACAGAGTGGAGAGCTGCGCTGGGGCAGGCAGCGGCCAGGCTGACTCTAAAGATCGGACGAGAAGGTGAACCAGAGCAGCTACAAAACCCCAGGGAAGAGGCGGTGAGCAGGTGCTCGCCTTCCAGACTGGATGACGGATGGAAGCGACGCTTACTCAGCACCCGTCCCTGTCCTGTGAGCCAGAGCGGGGCGGGAGGGCGCCGGCCGCAAACCCGCACAGCGTGAGCGGAGGGGGCGCCCCGAACCAGCCGGGGTGTCCCCGGAGCACGGCAAGGGAGGCAACGTGGGAGAAATGAAAACCACACATGCACAAAGAGATCTGTCCGAGGGGGCTCACGGCAGCTTCGCGAGGCCCCAGACCAGAAATGGGGGTGCGCAAGAGCTGCAATGGGACGCGGGGAGAGGCGGCAGCGGGGAGGGCTGTGTGGGCCGTGGCCACGGGCGCAGGGCGAGCTCTTTCCCACAGGCAGCGTCTGCCAATGAGTGAGTACCCTGAGGGCAACGGGGACAGGAGACTGGTCTGGAAGACTCGGCCGCCCCGGAGCTGCTGGGGACATGGTGGCTCGGGGTGTCCTGGGAGCAGCTGACGCCCCGCTCGGCGCGTGGAGGCCTGGGGCAGGGGTGGAGCCAAGAGACAGGGTGCACGGCCACGGTGGGGGCGGCAGGAGGGGCAGCGAAGCTCGGCGGTGGGGCAGGTGCCGGACACGGGTGAACTGAGCCAGCGGGTGAGGAGACGGGCTGGACTCACCATCTTTTGTCAGGCTGGCAAGGGCCCCCTTTGCCTTTGGCCGGCTGTTTTCTAGTTCAATCTCAATTGCGTCCTGGTAGCTGGATATTTCACCTGAAGCAATAAATTAACAGCAAAAAGTAAGCACAGGGGACTTCCCTGGTGGTCCAGTGGCTAAGACTCTGCACTCCCAGTGCAGGGGGGCCGGGTTCGATCCCTGGTCAGGGAACTAGATCCCACATGCGTGCCGCAACTAAGAGTTCACATGCCGCAACTAAGAAGCCCGTGAGCCGTGACTAAGAAGCCCGTGAGCTGCAACTAAGGAGCCCATGAGCCACAACTAAGGAACCTGTCTACCACAACGAAGACCCAGCAGAACCAAACAAACAAATAAATAAATAAATTTTTAAAATGTTCTAAAATAAAAAAGCAAGCACACAATCCGTTCCTGTAAGGACGTGAAGCACCCGTACATTAAGATGGGCTGGTTACCTTCCACTTCCTCCAGCTGTTTTGACAGGACTTGTTCCAGCTGAAAAGGAAAAGGACAAATGCATTTAGTGAAAGGAGCAAGAGCGGTGCCTGCCAGTACCCTGAGGCCTCTTGACCCCAATGCAGGTCCCCAGCCTGACGAGAGGGACTCGGAGACATGAGCGCCAGGGCCCTCAGGGAGGTGGCTTTGCCCCAGAAACTGTACGGGATGGATGCCCTGAGCGGGGTCTGGGGAGGCCCCAACAGCAGATGAGATGGCTCGGGGCCCAGGAGGGACTGTGCTCAGCGTGGCCCACCCTGGCCCCCAGCTGGGCTCGGCACCCCGCCCCCCCTTCAGTCCTCGTAGCTAAGCCACTGTTGTGAAGGAAGAGCAGGAAACGGGTGGGGCAGCCAGGCCCGGCGTGCGGGGGCCCACCTGCTTCATCCGCAGCTTCCTCTGCCCAGCTGTGTAGGACGGGGGGTCGCACTCCTCTTCCAGGTCGACCTTCATGAACTCGTCCACGGTCAGCTGACTGGTGGGGGTATCTTCAAACTCCGTGAGCCTGAAACAGACGCTTGAAAGGGAACCTGGTGCCCGAAAACAGTGCTCAAACCAGCAGGGCTTCCCTGCTGGCAAAGGGGTTGGGAATCCACCTGCCAATGCAGGGGACACAGGTTCGAGCCCTGGTCTGGAAAGATCCCACATGCGGCAGAGCCGCTAAGCCCGCGAGCCACGACTACTGAGCCCGCGTGGCACAACTACTGAAGCCCACACGCCTAGGGCCTGTGCCCCGCAACGAGAAGCCACCGCGATGAGAAGCCTGCGCACCGCAATGAAGAGTAGCCCCCGTTTGCAGCAACTAGAGAAAGCCCACGTGCAGCAAAGATCCAATGCGGCCAAAAAATAAATAAAACAAATTTTTAAAAAACCAGCACCCCGTTTACAAAACAGTCCCTCAGGGGCGCTGGTTCCCAGGCCCAGCACCCTGCCACACACAGCTGTGAGCACAGGCCCGGGGGCTCTCTGGCAGCCTCTCAGCCCCTACTCTATCCTGCCGATAGCTTGGGCCCCTGGGAGAAAAAGGCATGGCACCCTCATTGCTCCCACAGGTAGACTCAAGAAGGCCCCAGAAGGAAGGAGGCCGAGCCACCAGTCCCAGGCAGGAAAGGCTCCTGCACCGCAGTGTGCCCGGCCATAATTAATTCTTGTCCATTTCCTACATTTTATATAATCTTCAAAATGTTCAACAGAAAAATTTCTTAAGAGAACCAGAGCTCAAATAAGCAAAATAAATTCCCTCTGCCTTTGAAAACTGCCATAGGATATGATCTCAGTTGAAAGACAGTCATCAAGAGCTCCAGACTCAGGGTAAATACCCTGTGCTGACGGCTGTGCCAGCGACTCTCAGCTGGTGACTCTCTCGTCACAGTCTACGTGGAGCTCCCGCTGGAGCTGCCGTAATGACCCTGTGAAGACGGTACCCAAAGCAGGGGCTCGCCCGACCACTCCGTTACAGGGACACAGTGACCCTCTGCTTGAGCCTGGCTTCCCCCAGGGAGACCGGTCACTCAGGCTGCACCAGCCAGGACACAGGCAAGGCCACTCTCAGTACCTGTTTCCTGACCTGTGAGTCAGGGTGACTTTACAAACCACTGTCCGCCTCAATACAGGGTGGAAGAAAGGGGCCACCACTTGGACAGCCTGAGACGCTGTGCAGGGAAGCCTGGCCAAGCCCCCGGCTGCGGTAAGAGTGACCCACCTCTTGCGCAGCGTGGATTCGCACACCTTGACCACGCTGATGACCTCTTTGACGGTTCTCCGGAAATCGTGCATCCTGGCTGCAACCAGAAGTGCTGGAAAGGAATGCAATGGGGAATTCAGAAACAGGATGCTCCCGCCAAAAACAGGACCGATGCTGTGCGCAGAGGGCTGATGACCCCACAGTGCGACCAGCTGGAACAACAGCGCCAGAGGGTGCTCTGGGAGCCCCTGGGGCGACACCGTCCTCCTCACCTTACTGTGGGCGGTGCTGCACGGTCTGCACAACTGTCAGAATACCTAAGATCCACCAACTGCTTTGCAGGCAATTATACAATAATTTTTAAAAACGTAAGGAGTACTGCATTCACACATTCCTTTCTTAAACGCAAGAAAACTTAAAATACACTTTTTGAGAACTGTGTGTAACCTCTCAAAGCAAACGAGTGAACTGTGAGGTGACCTGTATGGGAAACACTGGCTGGTGATGGACAAGCCAGGAATCGGGGAGAGAGGGAGTGGGCCCAGGTGAGCTGTGCTGGTGACCACAACTGGCTGGACCCTAGGAGAGGCCCAGATTCTGGACTGCACACTCGGGAGTCAGGCTTGGAGATGGAAAACGCATCTCAGGAAGCACTGATCCTCCTGGTTGCTGAGCGCTCTGGAAAGGAGTGGACTCGACCTTGTGGGGCAAGGTAAGAGGCTAAGAGGAAGAGTAACGGCCCTCCTGGGGAGGAGCTCCAGGTCCAGGGAGTGTCAGCAACAGAGCAGGAGGGCCGCCTGTGGGCTGCTGCCACCTGGAGGGGAGACGAGACAACTGTCCTTTGGGGAACGGGGAGCTAGCCCGGAAGCCCGGGGTGCCCTCTGCAGCAATGACTCAGCACGGCTGCACCTCAACATTCAAGCCTGGGGTCAAGGCCAGGAAGCTTGGCAGTCCCCTTGGCCTCTGAGGGTCCTGCCTGTTCCCCAAGACAGAGGGGAGGCCAACAGGGAGCAGGCGGAAGTCCTTGAGGGCTGGGTTCGGACTGGGCAAGGGAGGCGAGCAGGCAGCTCTGGAGACAACCCACTACCTACCGGCTCATCCTGCCGAAGGGTCAGGACAGAAAGCACCTGCGTGCTGGCAGCGGGGCCCAGCCAGCGTGACTCGAAGGCCACCTTACCTGCCCCACAGAGGCCCGAAGGGCGCCGGCCCGTGTGCATCCAGTCCCTCTTCATCCTCTGCAGGAGCCTCAGGGCCGTCATGGACACCTCGTGGTTCTTGTCACCAAACTCCAGCAGGTGGGCGAAGCGCGGGATGTACAGGCAGGGGTCTGCGGAAGACATGCACCTCAGCCAGCCGTACGCGCCCTGGAACAGGAGTGTGCAGTGCCAGGAGGCCCCGCGGTGCGTGTGCTCCACATCTGGCAGCACACGGAAACCCACCTGGTGCGACACGTGCTCCCCGCGCCCCCCACCCCGGCCACCCTCACCAGTCCTTCCACCGCACAGGCTCCCCAGGGCCCCTTTCCTCTGACACGAGCCCCCCTCCTGGACGCGCCGCCTCCTGGAGCAGCTGTAGACACTGCGGCCGGGCGGTTGCTGCACCCAGAGTGGAGCCGGTGGGCAGGACGTGCGTGCCCTGCCACGTGACATGGGGGCCCCAAGCCTGCGTACACGTCGCACACGCTCCTGCAGACGCACACACAAAACCCCGCTGCTTCACTTGGCATTTCGTGGACTGCTGAGAGTCAGCCAATTTTTTACGCACGTATTTTCTGCACGTGCTCTTGGGTAATATGCCGACTTACATCGCCTGCCCTCCTGCCTACGGGCACGTGCACCTCTTCAGATGAACACCTCTCTCACTAAGGGAGTGTCAGCCCGGCTCAGGAGGGACCGGAGACGCCTGCACACACACCCTCTCCCTCCTTACCAGCACTCCCTCACGCAGCTTTGGGCTAGAAGCTTCACAGAGTGAGCAAAAACCACCAAGTAATGTACTCAATTCAGCTAAGCATCTGGATTGCCATAGGCAACTGAAGGAACCCTTCAGAGCTCTATGACCGAGAATAGCAGGGCGAGACCTCCCTTGGACAAGATCATCCAGGAAGGCTGTGCTCAGGGGGCTGTGGCGGAGGCCCGAGGAGGGGGGTCCAGGAGGGGACAGGCTGGCCCGGAAGCAGGTGTGTACAGGCAGACAGAGGAGGATGAAGGGCAGATCGGGAAGACCCTGGGAGGCACAGGAGGGAAGGGAACTGGTCAGCTCATCTCTGACACCCCCAACAGCAGCACAAGCAGGTGGGTCAGAGACCCCAGCTGTTTGCCAACACCCAGCACCGACCTTCTGGGCCCCAGCCTGCCCACTTCTCCTGGCCTCTCCGTACAGCTATAGGGTATTCATGACTGAGCTCTGGTCCCTGGAAGCCCCACAGATCCTACGAGCACCTCTTCCACCCCTGCCAGCCTTGGCTCACATAAAGGACCCAGGGAAGGTTTCTGAGGCCACAGAGATTGGCAGCTGCCCCTGAAGCAGCCTGGGTCGCCCGGGACTGCGTGGATTCAGGCGGATACTCCCCTGCACTGATGGAGGAGGCTGTGGTGGCGTAGGGAGCAGTGCCTCTTGGTTGCTTTAATGCCAGCCGGACCCCAACAGCCACCCAGCTCAGTCCAGCCAACACAGTGTGGAAATTAATAAGGGCAACCTCGCGTAAAACGGAGGCGGGAAGCCCTGAAGGGGGCGCTCCCACACCAGGCCCTCCTTCCCAGCTTGCTTTGCGTCTCTGGGCAGGAAGAAGCTGGTGCGCTGCCCTGGGAAGAGGAAGAAGATTTTCTCCCGGCCCAGCAACAGCCCAGCCAATGAGAAACCGCCACACCCTCAACTCTCATTTTCCTCCAATGGAGACTGGAAAACCTTCAAAGCAGCCCCGCCCAACTCCCCCCCCCCCCAATAAAGGAAGGCTCCTCTCCATTGTTGCAGGACTTGCCTGTGGTTTGCCGTAGCTTGCGGGTTCCGAACTGCAATTCCCCTGCCTCTCCCGAGTAAATTCATGTTGCTGGTAACGCAACTGGCTGTTTTAGGTTAACAACAGGCAGCTACTACCACTTAACCCCCTTTCAGAGACGACAAGGTGGCCATGATGGGGCAGAGTCAGCTGAGCCTAGGCAGTCTGGAGCTACACCTACTTCCACTGTGGGTGTTTTGTTTTGGGTTGGTTTGGGGTTTGGGGGGGTTATTTGGTTGCTTAAAAAGATATTATTGGGAGAAAACATATTTTAAAAATATAATTGCTACGGTTTCTAATTATTTACAATAAAACAAAACCCATCAGATCTGGGGATTAAATTAAAAGCGCATTAAAGGATCTCATCCTGATTTGGCTGAACTTTGACGCTGATTAGTTCTTGAAATAGAAAACTAGTACTGGTAAAAATTTCAAGGCAAACATGCCAGCAGTCTGGGATAGATGTGGAATGGACTGGGACATTTAAAGTAGGGAGAAGAAAAAAAAAAAAAAAAAAACTAGGAGAAAATAACAAACCACAAGTATAGATCACACAATGTACGTTAAATTCCCTAATCAGCTTGCACAAAACGCTAAAACCAGGATATGGTGTTTACAAGAGACACTTAAAAATAATGCAAAAAGGTGAAGATCAAAAGGCTATGCTGGGACCCATGAAGCAGGTCACCAGGAGGAAAAGGGCAGCTGTGAGGGGGCGGCAACGGGACTCAGGGCAGGGGCACTGAGGGGACACTGATGACGGAAGGAGGACAAGATAATCTTCAAGAAGACAGGACACTCACAAATCTGTAGACATACGGGGAAAGAGAAAGCATTAAATAAAGCAAAAAGTGTTGGAAACAGAAATTTCCACACTTGATATGAGATTTTTAACACAATTTTCTCAAATTTGACAGACTGGCTTGGGGAAAAAAAAGACCAAATGGGGAACTGGATGCCATCACCATAGGCTCAATTTAACAAATATGTTTTAAAGTCAGTACCTTACAAAAAGTAATCATTCTTTTCCAAAGTCTGTGGAACAGTTATGAAAATTGACCGTGTATTAAAGAACAAAGAAACCCTCCCTACATCCCAGAGAACAGAAATATCACAGGATGTGCCCTTTGACCTCAAAGGCAAGAAAACTAAAAATCAGCAAGACAAGGGTACACTACACAGCCCTCTCACCTCCAGACAAACTATTAGGAAATTAAAGAACAATTTTCTAGGTAACTTAATAGACTTAAGTGCTTAGGTAAAGACAAAATAATGAACTAAGTAGTTAAATAAAAAACTAACAAAGTGAAGTATTTAAAACAGGCAAAAAAGAAGACTTAAATAGACATTTCTCCAAAGACGACATACAGATGGCCTACCGGCACATGAGAAACTGCTCAACATCACTAATTATTATAGAAATGAAAATCAAAACTCCAACGAGGTACCACCTCATAATAGTCAGAATGGCCATCAACAAAAAAAAATTTACAAATAATAAATGCTGGAGAGGGTGTAGAGAAAAGGGAGCCCTCCTACCCTGTTGGTGGGAATGTAAATTGGTACAGCCACTATGGAGAACAGTATGGAGGGTCCTTAAAAAACTAAAAATAGAGTTACTGTATGACCCAACAATCACAATCCTGTGCATATATCAGGAAAAGATACATGCACCTCGACGTTCACAGCAGCACTATTCACAGTAGCCAAGATGTCCACTGAGAGAGTGGATGAAGATGTGGTACACATACACCATGGAATATCACTCAGCCATAAAAAAGGAGGGACTTCCCCCGTGGCACAGTGGTTAAGAATCCACCTGCCAACGCAGGGGACATGGGTTCGATCTCTGGTCCGGGAAGATCCCATATGCCACGGAACAACTAAGCCCGTGCGCCACAACTACTGAGCCCACATGATGCAACTACTGAAGCCCATGAGCCTAGAGTCCGTGCTCCTCAAGGAGAAGCCACCACAATGAGAAACCCCTAGCTAGAGAGCCCGTGCGCAGCAATGAAGACCCAATGCAGCCAAAAATTTTTTTTAAGACAAGGAAATAATGACACTTGCAGCAACATGGATGGACGTAGAGATTATCACACTAAGTGAAGTAAACCAGAGAAAGACAAATACCATATGATATTGCTTATATGTGGAATATTAAAAAAAAAAGAGAGAGATACAAACCAACTTATTTACAAAACAGAGACTCACAGCCATAGAAAACTTATGGTTACCAAAGGGGAAGGGGTGGGGGATGGATCAATTAGGAGGTGGGGATTAACACATATACACCATTATATATAAAATAGATAACCAGTAAGGACCTACTATAAAGTATAGGGAACTATACTCAATATCTGGTAACAGCTTATAAGGGAAAAGCATCTGAAAAAGTACACACACATGTATATATATATATATATATATATATATATATATATACAAAATATATATATATACACCCACATGTATCTATATATAATTGAATCACGATGCTGTACACCTGAAACTAACATGATATTGTAAATAACTATACTTTTAAAAAAGCTAATTAAAAATGATGATATGAGTGTTGCAAAGAGGGCTAAAAAAGGGGAAATGGAAATATTACTTCTAAAGCCAAATGAAACATTAAAAAAAGGTTAAAAACCTCCATCTTAAGAAAAAAAATTAATACAAGAAAAAAGGAGCAATAAAGAAAATAAATATATAAATAAATTACTTTCACCAGGAAAAGAATTTTAGAAGATAAAACCAAAAACACTATGGTGCTGGTACAAAGACAGATATATAGACCAATGGAACAGAATAGAGCTCAAACAAACTCACACATGCATGATCACATGACCTCTGATAAGGGTGCCAAGACTACACAATGTGGACAGGATAACGTCTTCAACAAATGGTGCTGGGAAAACTGGACACCCACATACAAGAGAAAAAAGACGGAACCTTATCTCACACATCATATACAAAAATCAACTCCAAATGAATTAAAGACCTAACCGTAGGACATGAAACTGTAAAACTCCTAGGAGAAAACGTAGCGGAAGAGCATGACATTGGAACGTGCATGACTTCTTGAACAGACACCAAAAGCACAGGCAACAAAAGCAAAAACAGACAAATGGGGCTATACCAAACTTAAAACCCTCTGGGCAGCAAAGGAAACTGTTTCAGTCAACAGAGTGAAAAATGCCACCTACAAAATGGGAGGAAGTATTTGCAAATCATGCATCCGGTAAGGGATAAATCTCCCGAATATGTAGAGAACGCCTAAATCTCAGCAGTGACAAAACCAATCCGATTCAAAAAGAGGCAAAGGAGTCCAAGAGACTTCTCTCCAGAGACACAGAGGTGACCAACACGCACCTGACGCGGTGCTCCACATCACTGCCCGTGAGGGACTCAAGCCCACCGTGAGACAGCACCTCACCTGTTAGTTAGGACGGCCGCCCAGGGGGTCGTCTCTCCGGGAGTTCATCCCGTCCCTTCCGCCCCTAACAGTCCCGCGGACTCCGGACAGCACAGGCGCGCAGGCTGCAGGGTGGGCCTCGAAGAGGGGCAGCCCCTACGTCGGGGTCCCGCGCAGAGCTCGGACCACATCAAGATCAGCAAAGCCGCCGCCCGCCGCCCCGCCGCGGGCCCGCGCCCACACGGTCCCTCCCACATCTCCGCGGCCGGATTCCAGCAAGCTGCCGCGCGGGGCGGGGCGGGGCGGGGCGGGGCGGGGCGGGGCGGGGCGGGGCGGGGCGGGGCGGGGCGGGGCGAGGAGAGGCCGGAAAGGGGGCGGGGCCTCGGGTGAGCACGTCGGCCGCGCCGGGCACAACCAGGCACAGGGCGGAGCCACAGGCGAGCACGTCGACCGCGCGGGGCGGGGCCGCGCCGCGCCGTGACGCGCGGGCGCCGCGGCGGTGCGGGCGGGCTGGAGGCTCCGGCCGGCGGGCGGGGCGGCGCGAGGGAGCAGCGCCCGCCGCCCCGGGCAGGCCGGCCCCCCGCGCGCAGGGCCGCCACGGCCCCATGCTGCTGCCCCTGGCCTGCCTGCAGGGCCGGGTGGCGCAGTGCCTCACCGCGCTCCTGGTGCTCGCAGAGCCGCCCCCGAGGCCCCGGCGCGGCGCGAGGGCGCACGGCGCGCCGCCCCCGCGCGCGGAGGCCGCCCTGCCCGCGAAGATGGCCGCGGAGCTCTACGCGCCCGCCGGCGCCGCAGCCGCGACCGCCACCGCCACGGACATCGCCAACAGCAACGCCGCCGCCGCCGCCGCGGGCAGGAAGGGACGACCCAGCGCCCCGCTGCCCGCCCTGCCACCGCCTGCGCCCGCGCCGCCCGCACTCGACAACAACAACTTGGAGAGCCCCAACTGGCAGTCCTTCCACCCGACCCTGCGCGAGAGGTGAGCCCGGGCCTGCGCCCCCGCCCCTGCCCGCGCCCCGCGCCGACCCGAGCCCCGAGCCGTGTCCTGTGCCTCTGCCCTTTGCAGGAACGCGCTGATGTTCAACAACGAGCTCATGGCCGACGTGCACTTCGTCGTGGGGCCCCCGGGCGCGGCCCGGAGGGTGCCTGCCCACAAGGTTGGTAGAGACTTGGCCCTTTGAGCTCCCAAAGGCGACCAGTCGCCTCCCGAGTATGGACGGTCCTCTTCCCGGGTGTGGCAGACGCTGGGGGCAGGGAGGGCCCAGGGCTCAGGGCAGATCTCTCTCTCATCCACAGTATGTCTTGGCCGTGGGTAGCTCTGTCTTTTATGCCATGTTTTACGGGGACCTGGCAGAAGTCAAGTCAGAAATCCACATCCCTGACGTGGAACCTACAGCTTTTCTCATCTTGTTAAAGTAAGTCAGCCTCCTTAGGGTGCAAGGATGGGGCGGTTCCTCGCTGCCTGGTTCCGCCAGCCAGCTGTCTGCAGCCTCCTGAAGTCCACAAGGATGGAGGGCTCCTCTCCCAGGCCCTGGGTGCGTGGCGTGCCCCACGCGGCCTGTGACTTGGCCCCGTCCTGCCTAGGTACATGTACAGTGACGAGATTGACCTGGAAGCTGACACGGTGCTGGCCACTCTGTATGCCGCCAAGAAGTACATTGTCCCCGCGTTAGCAAAAGCCTGTGTAAACTTCCTGGAGACGAGCCTGGAAGCCAAAAACGCCTGTGTGCTGCTGTCCCAGAGCCGGCTGTTTGAGGAGCCCGAGCTGACCCAGCGATGCTGGGAGGTCATCGATGCTCAGGCTGAGATGGCCCTGAGGTCCGAAGGCTTCTGTGAAATTGACTGGCAGACGCTGGAGATCATCGTGATGCGGGAGGCCCTCAACACCAAGGAGGCTGTGGTCTTCGAGGCAGTCCTGAGCTGGGCCGAGGCAGAGTGCAAGAGGCAGGGCCTGCCGGTCACCCCGCGCAACAAGAGGCATGTTTTGGGGCCAGCCCTCTACCTGGTCCGAATTCCAACCATGACCCTGGAAGAGTTTGCCAACGGCGCCGCCCAGTCGGACATCCTGACGCTGGAGGAGACCCACAACATCTTCCTGTGGTACACAGCAGCCAACAAGCCCCTCCTCGAATTCCCCCTGACCAAGAGGAAGGGCCTCGCCCCGCAGAGGTGCCACCGCTTCCAGTCCTCCGCCTACCGCAGCAACCAGTGGCGCTACCGCGGGCGCTGCGACAGCATCCAGTTTGCTGTGGACAGGAGAGTATTTATTGCGGGGCTGGGCTTGTACGGCTCTAGCTCTGGGAGAGCAGAGTACAGCGTGAAGATTGAACTCAAGCGGCTGGGGGTGGTCCTGGCGCAGAACTTGACCACGTTTGTCTCCGACGGCTCCAGCAGCACCTTCTCAGTCTGGTTTGAACACCCCGTGCAGGTGGAGCAGGACACCTTCTACACCGCCAGCGCCGTCCTGGATGGCAGCGAGCTCAGCTACTTTGGGCAGGAGGGCATGACCGAGGTGCAGTGTGGGAAGGTGACCTTCCAGTTCCAGTGCTCTTCCGACAGCACCAACGGGACCGGGGTCCAGGGCGGACAGATCCCCGAGCTCATCTTCTACGCCTGAGGTGCTGTGGGGTGGCAGGGATGCACTGCGAGCAGCAGGCCCTTTCTCTACAGGCAGCCCGTGACCCGCCACCTCGAAGGCTGCGCTCGCAGCGTGCCTCCTCTGCAAGTAGTCGGCTGGAGCCTGAAGCTGTGACACAAGACGCTTTCCTACACAGCCAGAGCCTCGGTCTCTGCATCTCTTGCACGTTGGGGCGCACGTCCCAGGTGGAGGGCAAATTTGAGGGGCACAAGGCAGGCTCTAGATTCCCTCCCAGGGGCACCCACACCGCCTGCTTTGAGGGCTTTGCCATCTCTCGCATCCTCTTGGATTCTATTCTAAGTGGTTCTAAACTTAAGATCTTCTGTTTAAATCTAAAATGGAAAAAGTCACTTAAAGTAGTTCACCTGTTTAAGTGGATTTTCATAATAAAGTTTTAACAAAATGAGAGCCGTAGATAAATGACTGTGAGTCTCAAATTGCCCTAACAGTGCTTAGCGGGTAGTCCCAAGAGGCCCACCCATCCCGGAGTTTGCCCTCTGCGGGCATCCTGGGCCTCCGCCATCTGGGAGGGCTTGCTCTCCGGGCTGCAGCCAGACTGCTCTAGAAAAAGCCAGGTGTCAGGTTGTGTCTACTTCCTGAAGTGTCACTAGCTGCTCAAAATCCTACTGTTTGATTTCGACTGGGTGGGGGTGTGGGGGGTGCTCTGCCGGGCCCAGGACTCCTGCCCGCGAGAGCGGACCTCCCACCTCAGGCTCCCCAGCAGCCTGCACGCGCCTGCTGTGGCGTCAGGCAGGCTCACTGAGCCTCTTGCCTCTATCCTCCCTTGCTGCAAACTCCTTGGGCATTTGCTTTGTTTCTGAAAAACCTGCGCATGGCACCCGGAGGGAGGGGCCGTGTCACTCGGCACAGGGATACAGCCCCCAGCCCCACGTCTCCCTGTGTGCCTGTGGCCCTCCTCCTCTGGGCCCACCCTGCTGGACCGTGCCTTCCCGGCCCCAGGGGACCACCCTGTGGGTGACCCAGGACTGCGCCACCTGCCCACCCTCCCTGGCCCCCCACACAACCTCCTCAGCACACGGAGGTGGCTCTAGACGCTGACGGGCGAAGGAGGTAGCAGCCCCTCCAAGCCGATGGTGCAAACAGCCCTCACCGCAAAGCTGCCGCAAAGCTGCCGTAAAGGCCGGCCGACCGACCGAGGCTGGGGAAGGCCCGCTCCGTCTGCAGGGGCCTGCCCGCCCGAGGCACCGTGCTGCCATGGGTGCTCCTCGAGGGGCGGAGAGATGGGCCCCTATCCACGCAGCACTTCCGGCTCACTCCACCCCCACCTGCGGGCACTGACCACAGCGTTCTGGTTTTAAACCAGAAATAACCCCCCAGGCTCCTGGACCCCTGGCAGCCTCCAGGCGACACTTCTTCCCCATGAGGTCCTTGCCCTTGCACGCGCCACCCTGCCACCCAGCCACCGAGAGCACTGGCAGCGCACCCCGTGAGCCCCGCAGTACCTATTGCTGGTGCGTTGATGCAGAGCTCTCTCGCCAAAAGGAGGAACGTCTTCCCCAGCACGTAAACGTTCACCTGTCATGAAGACACCACAACTAAGAAGGGCATTCGTGTGCAGTAAATGTTTGCTTTTTTTTTCATTGTTCAGTCTTTAAGAGCCACCCCCGCTGCCCCCCACGAGCTCCCAGAGCAGCCCAGGGCACTCCTTCCCTCTCCCAGGTGGCTTTTTTAGACTCTACCACTATCTCAGCAACGACTGAACTTACGGAGAAGAAAAGCTGCCTCCTCAAGAGTAGCCGGCCGAGCAGAATCAGGTGTGCAAGGCGCCACGACTGCGGGGCCCACGGCACACTTCCACCCCGTCCCCCAGGGGCTCACGGGGGCAGCCCCTTCTGTCCCCACGGGCCAGCTCGGTCCTGACTGTGGGGCTCTGCAGGCCTCAGTGACCCTACACTGCTCCCACCTCAGGCCCAGCCCACCGTGGAGCCTGCCCCTGACCCGGTTACCTGCCAGAATCTCCCCGCGTGCGACTAGGCCCGGGGCCTGGCCAGGCACTGTCCTCCCAGCCTGCCTGGTGCTGGCCAGGGCTGGGCAGCTCATGGATGCTGCTGAGTGGACACTGACGGCAGGAGCAGTGCGGGGGAGACTTGGACGGCGTGCAGAGCAGAGAAAAGCCCCGGCTCTCACCCCGGGCCCAAGCCGGAGATACCCCTGCCCACCTGCCTTCACCCCAGCCCTGCCCACAGGACTCGGACCTCGCGGGAAGGCTGCCTCTGACCTCCTCAGAGAGCTCCCTCACCTGACCAAGCCTGGCCTGTGAGCCCCTTGGCCCAGCACCCAAGAGGGCACCAGAAAAGGTGCCGAGGAAGAGTGAAGACCTTGTTGTGTGCCATATCCATCACGGGGCTTTGCAGATGGCGCACGGGCGCCTGCTGCCACCAGGGGACCAGGGTGCTAAGGAATGGTACAACGCCGAGTCTCCTTAGGGGGGAGACGAGGGTACCTGTGGGCACCAGACAGCCTGGGGCCTTCCCAGCGGAGGCCAGGCCTCCCTGTCCAGGCAGCAGAGGGCACCCCCACCCCACCGGCAGTCACTCTCTGTCCTCCAAGATCCCCATCACTCCCGGGGGTGCCTGCCACCAAAGCGCACGTCAGTGCACATCTTCCTCTGCTGGGTTCCCACCAGGCTCCCGCCTCATCCTCCGCTGAGGCCACAGCAGACGGACCTGCCACCCGGCGTGCTGTCTCCGCCTTCCCCGCAGCACATCCCGACCCTGCCTCCCCACGCCATGACCCCCACCACCCCGACCCCGGGACCTAGGCAGACGAAGCCTGAAAGCTGCAGGAAAGCGTTCTCTCAACAACTTCAAGTGGAAAATCAAATTTTAAAAAGGATACGCCTGTAAAACGCATGGTTATTGCCAGAGATGCTTTGATGGTCACTCTCCCGTGTCTGCGGCTGTGTGTGGGTGTGGGGGTGGCCAGCCCTCCCTGTGCCCCTACCACATGGCGGGCAGGCTCCGCAGACCTTGAGTGCTCCTGGCTCTGCCAATGAGGGGCCGTGGCCCAGGCACGTGAGTACCTCTGTGTCAGCCTCACTATAAGGGGGGACAAAGGGACGTCCTGCCAGGACCCTGAGGGCGCAGCGGGCCCTCCACAGCTCCTGCCAGAGGGCGTTCCGAGCCCGGGGAGAAGCCCACCGTGGCATGCGTGTGAGCGAGCGTGGAGTGAGCCCCGAGGCTTCGGCTCACACCCTCTAAGCGCTCAGCCCTCGGCAGCGCAAGCCCCCGCGTGGGGCCCTCACACGACACGCGTGCTCCACACCCACAGTCAGCCGCAGACCCATGTCCTGTGAGCGCTGAGCCTGTCTCAGCCCCTCCAGGGCGGGGCCGGCATGCAAGGCTGGGAGCGGGGGGCCGGGGGCTGACGGTTGCCAGGGTCACCTCCCACCTTCCCAGCGCCCAGGCTGGGCTCTGCCCAAGACCCGGGGGCCCGAGGCTCACCCTTCCACCTGAGGTGTTAAAACTGTCTGTGTGGGTCCAGCCGGATGGTACGGGGTCTCACCGGTCAGCACAGTGACTCTCTGCTGGGCCCTGATCCAGCCCCAGGTGACTGGCGCATACTCTGTCACCCTCTCCCACCTGAACCCTGACTGGTGTCCCACTTGCCAAGGTGTGAAGCGAGACAGTACCGGAACACCTCCCTCTCCCTCCCAAGTGGCGCCCAAGCACTTCTGGAGCGCTGTTGTGTGCCGTGCTGGCCCTCACTCCTGTCCTTCCTGGGGAGTCACCAGGATGGAAACCAGGCCACGTGGCCTTGCCCTGACCAAACACAGCACATGGAGTGCTGGCTTGTCACGATTCCAAGGGATTATGTTTAGCGTGACCCCTGACTATTTCAGCAGGGCTCCCAAGAGATGCCATTTATAAAGGCACCTGGGAGAAGACAAATACAGTGGCATCTGAGTTCAGGGAAGGTCTGCCTGCCGGCACCGAGGGCACTGAAGGCCCAGCACCCCGGGGCAGCACAGCACCAGGCTCGCGAGGAAGCTTCCCCGTGGGGGTGGGGTTCCTATGAATTCTGTACGAGTCCTCACATCGCAGTCACGTCTGCTTTCCAGGACATGAGTCTTCCTTCCGAGCCCTCAGTGGAGTGATGGCCACAGAGCCCGACTCCAGGGCTCGGGGCCAAGCTCGCCCCAGCCCCAGCGCCATCACCAGGGACAAGTGCAGAGGTGCAGTGGCTCCGCCCCAGCGCCACTCCCACCCCGTGAGTGTCCCATCCACACAGCTGTCCCTCTTGTTGGGTCTTTCCGTTAACGGTCAGGCATTTGGAAATGAGAGGTGCCTTCCTGGAACTCAGAAAGCAAGTTTCCCTAAACAGACAGTAAATATAAGTTTTTATATTGTTTAAAATGTATGCATGTGAGTCCTTTTTTTTTTTTTCGTTTAAAGAATCTCCCTTGCCTTGGACAAAGCTCACCTGGGTCTCTCCACTGGCTCTAAGGCCAGGGCTGCCCAGCCCCCGGGACAACACCATCACCCTGTGTCCACCGTCTCCCTACCCACTCCGTCTGCCCGTTTCCAAACAGAGACGCACACCCTGTGTGTCCTTTGCCTGTGGACCCTCCCAACTGGGGCAGGAAAGGGACTGAGAAAGGAAATGCATCTACCTGGAGCAGGTCGCTGAGGTCGAGGAGCATGTCTGCAAGGGGAGTCAAGGAGCAGTGCCCAGGCCCGCAGGCTCCGGCCACCTGGTAACTTCCAGGAGGCAGACCCTGGCTGCAGATCTAAGCTCGGCACTGGACCACGAGGGCAAAGTGAGGCAGCCGCGTCAGGGCTCAACTTCTGGGAGACCCCAAGTCTCTACCAGACGAGAGGGAGGGGGCTGGGGTGGGGGCCTGCAACACGGTTCGTGGAGTGCAAGTGCCTTTGCAGGACGACTCCCGCATCTCTGTGGGCCCTGCCCAGCCAGGGGTCCCCTGCTCCGAGGGGCCTCCTGCCCCGGCCTGCCCAAGAAGTGCACGACCACACTCACTGCATCTCACCAGCATCCACTGAGTGGCTTCCGGGTGCCCAGCAGTGTCCTCTGTCCCAGGACTCAAGGCTCCTGGGGGACAGACACACACACCAGGCCGCCACCGTTGGTGGCCGGTAGGCACCACTACGGTACTGGTGCTTGAGGGGGCAGCTGTGGGGATTCTGGCGTGGGAGCTGTCCTTGCTCTCAGCAGATGGTTAAGTAGTAACCAGAATATGGCCTAAGTGATTCAAAGCTCAGCCAGGCACATACACAGAAACACAAAAGACGAGCCACTGAGAAAGGCAACTTGTCAAACGAAGTGAAATTTGTGTCATTCATGGATGTGCTGTGGCTTTGAAAAGTGACTAAGAAAGAAATCCCCATGATGCTGAACCGGAGCCCAGACCAGGTGTCCAGAGGGAAATCCTGGGCCCCACGGAGCACGGAGAACGAAGTCCCAGCGCCAAAGCCTCACACCAGGCGGCGAGCATCTGAACACGGCCTCGAAGGTCCTTGAATCAAAGGCACCTTGTTTCTCAGTCTGAAGGCAGACGTTTCATCAGAGAGTGTAGTCACAGAAAGACAGATAATGCTACACTGCAGACCGACAAACTAGTGAGAAGAACTTTGAAAAAAACAGAAGTGAAATCACAAGAAATGAAAGGAAGAGCACCGTAAATATATAAGCAGGAATCAGTGACAACAGGACAAATTAACGTAGCCAAGAGACTATATGCCCTGAGATTCCAACTCTATGACATTCTGGAAAAGACAATATTGTGGAGACATTGAAGAGGGTCAGGGGTTGCCGAGGGTCAGGTGGGAGGATGAACAGGCGGGCACAGGGGATTTTCAGGGCAGCGAAGCCGCTTGTATGATACCACGACGGTAGACGCGTGGCCTTTCACTCGTCCAACGCGTGGAGCGTGGACCCCCGAGAGTGAGCCCTCACGTCGGCTGCGGACTCCAGTTAACGATACTGTATCAACACGAGTCCACCAGTTGTAACATACAGCACACTAACACGAGCTGATCATAGGGAAACTGTGCTGGGTGGAGAATACGGAACTCTGCACAATTTCTGCATCAATCTAAAACTGCTCTTAAAAATGAAGTCTATGTTAAAAATAATAAAATAAATGCAAAAAAACGGGCAAGAGTTTTGAACAGATGTTTCATGAAGAGAAGCAAAGAGGCCCCCCCGCCGCCCCCGCGCTCAGCAGCTCTTACAGAAAAGCCAACTAAAGCGCCCCTACAAGAGCAACAGATGACGGCGGCTGCCACGCCCGCCAGCGGGGCGCCCAGTGCAACACCGGCCCTGCCCGGGGGCCTCCGACCACGAGGAGAGGACAAAAGAATGTTCACGGCAGCTCCGTGCACAGGAGCAAAGACCCGGAACAGCCCGGGTGTCCGACGACCTGTCACACACTCGCCCCACGGAGACGAGACGGCAGAGGCCTGCCAGGCGACAGACCCGCAGGAAGAGCACACAGCCGTATCCCGGACAGGCGTTCCGGAACAAGCAAAACTAACCCACGGGCATCGCCAGGAGAGCAGGTGCCTCTGGGGTGGGGTGCTGGCGCCGCCCTGCATCCTGACAGAAGACCTGGTCGCACAGACACGGGCGCTCCTCAGAACTCATCAAACGGCACGGTGAAGACTTGTGCGTTTCGTTTTATGCCAATTTTACCTTACAAGGAAATAAGAACCATAAGCAAATACCGGCATCTAGTGAGTTAACAGTCTGCCTGCTGAAGGGTTTGGGGGCACTGGACAGATGTCTGCATGCGGGGGGGCCCGAGCACAGACCAGCAGGTGGGGATGGAGGCGCTGCGGTGGGCACCGCACACCGCAGAAACTATCCTTTCAACTTTGCCACGTGTTTGATATTTTTCACAATAAAATGATGAGGGGGCGGAAATGTGTGTATTTTAAAAAGGAGATTGGGATTCAACTTTTAACCAAAGTACAATGAAATGACATTTGCTGTCCTTGAAATGACAGCGGCAGGGCCCCTGACCCGTGTCCACAGGATGGGTCTAGACAGCCCTGGTTCCCTTCTAGCGGGACGATCTGAATTACGTGCTTCCTGAACGAGGCGCCCCCCTCATGCCCCGTCCTGGGCCAGAGCCCACCAACGCCCTGGGCCTGGGCCTCGGTGGGTCCAACTGATGGGCGTCTGGGGTTCTGTGGCTTGGAAAAGTCTCCCGTCTAGCCAGCCCCTGGGCCAGTGTCCTTCCCAGCAGCTGTTCCCTCCTGCTAGGCAGCTGCATCCAACCTCGGTGCAGAGACCCCAGACCCCCAAACCTGCTGGGACGGTAAGTAAGCCCGCAGACGAGGCCTGAGTGAAGCCCTGCCTCAGCATTAGTGCAGTTCTGCTGGCCTCTCTGTCTCCCGCCCGTTCTCCCGGGGCCCAGCCGTATTCTAGCAGGCGACGCCTCTGCTCAACGAACACCCACCTGAGTGCCGGTCCTAGAAGAGGCGCGTCAGCACAAAGAAGGGTGGTGGACAGAACACCTTCAGAAGACCCTGGACATCCTCAGGGTCCGAAGGCCAGAGTGAGTCCAGTGGGTCTGGAAAGCGCGCGGCAGCCCACGCTGGGCGACCACTGTCCCTGGGGCCTGGGAGTAGCTCCGCCCCGAGGGGACGGGAGACCCTCTGGCGGGCCCACACAGCACTGCTGGGAAAATGATCACAGAGGGGAGCCGATTTAAACTCAGACTCATTTTTGGTCAAAGGAAAAGTTTTACAGAGATTTAAATAAGGCAGAACTAAAGGTCAAAAGAATGTGATATTCCTCTACGCTGCCTCTGATACAGCGTCTCTCCAGGTGAAAAACCGCCCCTGCACATCCAGAAGGCCCGAAATGTCGTGTGTGTGCATGGACGCCAGACTTTAGGATGAACAGTGAGGCCAGGGGGGCAGCCACGTGAGCCCACAGCACCCTCCCGGGGCCGTACGGACACGAGACGGTGAGTCCCAGAACATCGGTGCCGTCAGCACTAAAGAACCAAACCTTGACGTCGCTGAGAAGGATGACCTGCCCAGCACCCACCCACCCTCTAACCCCGCGGGGTCCCCCCCGCTCTGGCGATCCCTTCCCCAGGCAGCCAGCACCAGCCGGCAGTTATTCAGGAGCCAGCCCACAGCTCTGTTTAGAGGAGGAGCTCGCCACCACGCCCTACCAAGGACAAAGGCCCCCAGGACACCTCTCCCTGGTGTCCTGCTGCACCGGGTATTACCCGGCAGTGCCGCTGTACCCGCACAGCGACATGGAGCCCTGGTGTAAGTCTCAAAGAGATCCCCCAGGTCCTGGAGGCCATCCACAAAGGGGCCAGGAGTGGAAAAGCAGGCATCAAGGGGCGTTACAGGGCTGTGTGACAAGGGAGGGTGGCGCCTGGACGCGGAGGTGCGGGGGGGCGAGGCGGGGTTCGTGGGGGTGTGGTGGGCAGCAGCCAGGAGCCACCTAGGAAAAGGAAGGGTTTCCCGTTGTGCCAGGGGGCCTGCCGGCCGCTCCTGCCCCCCCTCGGGGCACTGGCTGCCCCCATGGCAGAAGGCAGAGGTCAAGGCCACAGCTTGGAGCTCACAGAGTCCCACCCGGGGGAAGGTAAAATGTAGGGCTCAGGGACTTCCAAGACAGCCAGCCTCGAGGGACCCAACTGTCAAGAAATGGGCCAAACACCATGCACTCAGGCTCCCTCCAGGCCCTGGTCAGCTCCTGCTCCGCACGGGCACAAGGGTGCAAAGGCTTAAGGCCACGGCCAGCGGCAGTCAGCTTGGAGAAGAGAAATTGGGCAGGGATCCCTGTGACGGCACTGCCAGGTCCTGCCCAGGTCTTGAGATGAGCACACCCCAAGATGTGCAGTGAGGACCCAGACAGGCCAGCCTCCACTGGACCCAGGCTAGCTCCCCACAACTCTCTGCCTGCCGGGGGAAACGAAGTCCCCTGCGGGGGCGAAATTATCCAGTTGCCACAGGTTTTCAAACACTATATCCAGCACTTCGATAAAAATTTACCAAGCATGACAACAGACAGGACCAAATAACCAAAACCAAAAGAAAACTCAGGCAATAAAAACAGAACCACCAATGACCCCACTGTTGGAGTTACTAAAGGCTTTCATATAACTGCAGAGATGGAGAATTTTACCACAGAACTGGAATCTAATCTAAAGAATCTAATGTAAAACAATCACTGACGTTAGGAAGTTAACAGATGGGTTTAACAACTAGTTAGACACTGCAAAGGAAAGGATGAAAGAACTCAAGAGAGGTCACTGGACAATATTCAGAGTGAAACAGAGACAGGAAAAATTTTTAAAGACGGAATGGAAAATACACAACACAACCTGAGACATAAGGAAAAGGTCTAACGTGTGTGTAACTGGGATCCTAGAAAGGGAACAGAGAAAGAACGGCAGAGAAACTATGTCTGAAAAGATATCTCCCAAGATTTCCCCCAAACAGACAGACATTAAGTCACAAATTCCAGAAGTTCTACAAATGGCAAGCTGGACAAATACAAAGAAAACCACATCTAAGTACATCAGGGTCAAACCCCTGAAAGAAAGACGAAGATATTTCTTAAAAGCAGGTAGTGATTAGAGATGGTAACCTTCAAACAGTGACAAGATGACATAACACCCCCTCCACAGCACCGCGGAGATGACGTAACGCCCCCTCCACAGCACCGCGGAGATGACGTAACGCCCCCTCCACAGCACCGCGGAGATGACGTAACGCCCCCTCCACAGCACCGCGGAGATGACGTAACGCCCCCTCCACAGCACCGCGGAGATGACGTAACGCCCCTCCACAGCACCGCGGAGATGACGTAACGCCCCCTCCACAGCACCGCGGAGATGACGTAACGCCCCCTCCACAGCACCGCGGAAGGCAGAAGGCAGAAGCGGGATGACAGCAGTAAAGCTCCAGGAGAAACACCTGCTGCCCCAGAATTTCACACTCACTGAAAATATCTTTCAAAATGAGGACAAAACAAAGATGTTTTCACATAAACAAAAGCTGAAGGAGTCTTTTCCTAGCAGGCATACTGTTTTTCAGACAGAGGACAATGATCCCAGATGAAACCACAGAAACACAGGAATGGAAAGGGTCAGAGCGGGTAGGTGTGAGTGAACACTCTAATGGCTGGGGAAGCAGTGCCCACAGCGCCCCTAACAGGGCCCGGAAGAGCATGTCCTGCTGGGAAAGGCCAGCTTCTAACTTAAGGTCAAGGGCACAGGACACAGTCTCTAGGGTAACCACCAAAGCAGTAATAAGTAAATAAATAACAAAGTATTTGAAGGAAAACAGAATAACGAAATACTTGATTACTCTAAGAGGTTGTAAGAAAGGGAAAACAGAGAACAAATAGAAAAATAGTAAGATATTAAAATTAAATTGAAATATATCAATAAGCACATTGAATTTAAATGGATGAAATTCTCCAATAAAAAATATTTTAAGACTAGATAAAAAAATTAGACAAATACACATAATTATGTAACCAAGCAGGACCCTATGGGGCCTTCCCAGAACAGGACTCCTCCACCTCACCCAAGCCCTCCACCTGCCTTTTGTCCGTAGAAAAACTTCAGTCAAAGAATAAATTTAACCAGAGCAGTGAAAAAAATTGCAGAAAGAAAGGAAAACAGTCAAGCAAGACAAAATAATAATAGTTTAGCCATTAAACAAAGTCAAGGACCTTTAGTTCCTCCTCAAGGGTGAGAGATACTGTTCTGAGCCACACCCTTTGAGCTGTTTTGCAGATACTGAAACCCCCACCAGGTAGAAGAAGTTAACTGCATGCTGCCCACAAGCACAGAGACCCCAGACCAGTCGGAACCAGAAGGCTGAGGATGTTGACTCCCGACTAGCTCTCCACCAACCAATCAGAAGAGAGCCCATGAGCTGATCACGCCCCCACACAACCCCCTCCCCAACTCTGTCTTTAAAAACCTTTCCCTGAAAGCCTCTGGGGTTAGGCTCTTCTGAGCATTAGCTGCCTGGACTCCTTTACTGGTGCCTGCAACAAGCCCTGCCCTTTCCTTCACCACAACCAGCGTCAGTAGGTTGGCTTTACTGCGTGTGGGCAAGTGGACCTAAGTTTGGTTCAGTAGCAATTATATGCTGCTTATAAGAAACATACCTTAAATATATCATGAAGGATTGAATTTTAAAATATGGGAAAAGGCAGACCACGCACATACTCAGCAAAAGAAAGCGGGTATAGTTATACTAACACCCAACAACAGTAGAATTTAAGGGGAAAAGCGTCTGGTGATAAAGAGGGACATTTTATAATAACGTTAAGTGTCATTTCCACCAGGAAGATACAGAATCCTGAATCTATATCCTCTTAACACAGCATCAGAATGTAATGCGAGGGCTTCTCTGGTGGCACAGTGGTTACGAATCCGCCTGCCAATGCAGGGGACACGGGTTTGAGCCCTGGTCTGGGAAGATCCCACATGCCACAGAGCAACTAAGCCCATGTGCCACATCTACTGGGCCTGCGCTCTCCGCAAGCCACAACTACTGAAGTTCACACGCCTAGAGCCCATGCTCTGCAACAAGAGAAGCCACTGCGATGAGAAGCCTGCGCACTGCAACGAAAGAGTAGCCCCCGCTCGCTGCAACTAGAGAAAGCCCGTGCGCAGCAATGAAGACCCAACGCAGCCAGAAAGAACAAAAAATAAATAAAATAAAATAATAAAATAAATGTATTTTTAAAAAAGAATATAATGGGAAACCAACAAGATAAAAGGAAAAGTAGATAAGTCCACATCTGCAGTGGGAGTTTTAACACTCTTCTTTAGAACAAGGGGACCAAAAAAATCGGTAAGGACGATTTGAACAGGACTAACCAACTTGACCTAATGGACATTTATAGACCACTCCACCCAACAGGTGCAGATACCCATTCCTTTGAAGTGCACATGACACGGCCACCAAAATAGACCATGCGCTGAGCTGTAAATCAAATCTCAGCACACTGGGAAAAAAGGGAAATCATTCAGTGTTTGTCCTCTGACCACAACGGGATTATACTAGAAACTGATAATACAGAGATAACTAGAAAACTCCCAACTGTTTTCAAAAGAAGTGGTACACTTCTAAATGACTTAATATCTAAAAGAAATAAAAATGGAAATTAGAAAATAGTCTGAACTGATCATAGTAAAAATGTGACACATCAAAACTGTGATGTAACTAAAACCTACCTAGAGAGAAATTTATAGTCTCAAATGCTTACATAGGAGAAACAGAAAAAATGAAAATCAAGAACCTAAGACAGCTGAAAATAGTAAATTAAACCAAAAGAAACTAGAAGGAAAGAAATATAAAAGGAAATCAATGAAATATAAAATAAACGTACAATACAGATACACAACAAAGCAAAAGTATGGTTCTTTAGGAAGGCTGATAAAAGCGCTGATGAGGCTGTAGAGAAACTGGAAGCCTTCTACACTGCTGGCGGGAACGCAGAATGGTCCAGCTACTTCGGAAAACAGTCCAGCAGTGCCTCACAGAGTTAAACACAGAGCTCCAACGGTAGCTTATATGATTCCACTTTGCATGAAATGTCCGGAACAGGCAAACAGAGAGGCAGGAAGCAGAGTGCTGCTTGTTTAGGATGGCGGCACGAGAGACAGCCTTGCTGAGGTGATGCCGATGCTCTAGCGTTGACCGTGGCGACAGCCGCACGCTTGTGCGCACGTAACTGGAAACCAGTGACTTGAGCAACGTAGCGGGTGACTTTCACCTCAGCAAAGCCATCACCAAGGAAAAGACTAATAAAACTGGCAACCCCCTAGCAACATGGATCAAAGGAAAAAAAGGCAAGATTACAAACGTAGCACATGACAGAGGGGTCATCACTACAAGTGCCACAGACGTGAAAGGGAAACCAGGAACATTAAGGATAACTTTACTCTGACACGTCTGGTCTCTGAAGTGACACAAAAGCCTCTGCAAAATACAACCTAGCAAAACTGCAACGAGAAGCAGGAAGGCCGGACAGTCCCACATCTACTATAGAAATTGAGGCCACAAGTACGCTCTTACCACAAAGAAAGCTAAAGACCCCGATGGCTTCACTATGAGTTTTCCCAGACGTTCCAAGAGGACACAGTACTGGTCACCGCCGGACCGCCCAGGGTGCAGAGCACGAGGGGGCACCTCCCAGCAGTGTCGCGGCAGCACCGCGATGCGACACACCCAGATGACGAGGACGCTGCAAGAAGACAGGCCGCCTGCACAGCTCCACCCAAAGCATCAGCGATACCTGGAGAGGGTAACTTGGCACGACCACACCTGGGTAGGCAAGGGTGGTTTAACCCTGAACATCAGTCAGTGTGGCGCTCCAGTGCTTAGGACTCTGCACTCCCACTGTGGAGGGCCCAGGTGGGATCCCTGGTCGGGGAACTAAGATCCCGAGAGCCGCGTGCCGTGGCACCCCCCCCCCAAAAAAAAATTCAGTCGGTGTAATTCACCTCGGTGCAGATTAAGGGGAAAAACCCTACATGATGATCGTACCAATACATACATAGACAACTCAACACGCTTCACTATAAAAGCTCCTGGCAATTAGGGAAAAGGAAACACCTTCAACCTGTTACCTGATAAAGGCATCTTAGAGCAGACGTCTAAGGCAAAGGGCTGGAAATGCTCTCCGGAGCCAGGACAGAGCCAAGGACACACACACACACCCCCGCCTCACCCCTTCACACTCCACAGGGCACCACAGATGTGCAGACAGCCAAGAGAAACACATGACAGGCATACAGATCAGAAGGGAGCAACTAAAACTGGCAGCAGACACAACTGTATACATTAAGAAAACAAAACAAGAGGGCTTCCCTGGTGGCGCAGTGGTTAAGAATCCGCCTGCCAATGCAGGGGACACAGGTTCGAGCCCTGGTCTGGGAAGATCCCACGTGCCACGGAGCAACTAAGCCCGTGCACCACAACTGCTGAACCTGCACTCTGGAGCCACAAGCCACAACTGCTGAGCCCGCGTGCCACAACTGCTGAAGCCCGCGCGCCTAGAGCCCATGCTCCGCAACAAGAGAAGTCGCCACAATGAGAGGCCCGCGCACTGCAGGGAAGAGTGGCCCCTGCTCGCCGCAGCTAGAGAGAAGCCCGCATGCAGAAACTAAGACCCAATGCAGCCAAAAAAATAAAAGAAATTAATTTAAAAAAAGAAAGAAGGGATATTGATCGATTGGAAGATTCAGTATTGTTAAAATGAATGTCAATTTTCCCCAAATTGATCCACAAACCCCAATCAGAATCCCAGAAGTTTTTTTTTACAGAAATGGACAATCTGATTTAAAAACTTATACAGAAAAACAGAGGGCCACGAACAGCCCAGACACGCCTGAAGCAGAAGAACAGCTGGGACTCAAGGTCTCATGCCACAGATCCTGAGACAGGTTATAAACCCGCCAGACTGAAAACAGTCTGGTATTGGCACAAACAGGGCAACAGAAGGGGTCAGGGACGGCAGCAACAGACCCTCACCTACGTTCACAACAGCGGCGCCACCGCTGTGCGCTGGGAGGAGTGGTTGCCAACAGACGGCACCTTGTCACCTGGACGCCCAGTGGAAAGCCACCAACTCTGACCACCTCCTCACAAGAGACACACAGACCAATCCCTTAGAAGTCCTCTATCCAATGGGAAATGTAAAACCAAAAGGGAACACAGGATAATATTTCCATGATTTGGGGCAAAGATTTGTTAAACGGGACACAAAAACATTACGGGACACAAAGGAGAAGACGGATAAATTGTACTTCATTAGAATTAAGAACTCTATCTTTTGATGAACTCTGTTCATCAAAAGATACTGCTGAGAGGTGGAGGGCAGCCAGGACCGGGAGGTTACCTTCCACGCAGACGCCCAGCCCCGGCCTCAGCCCAGGACGTGCCTGCTGGACCCCAGGGTGTGCCCACACTCAGCATCACTGGACGCTGGCAGGCAGGACACACTGGCCAGCAGGCCACAGAGCTCCAGAGGCCCGAGGCTGGCCAGCACTGGGCGGTCCTCTCCATCTCTGCCTGTCATGGGTTTGAATTTGCAACTTCCTCGCGCCCAGGGATGCTGAGTGCCTGCTGATAAATGCTGATCAGCCACCCTGAGGCCTTCCTTGGACCACATACTCTCTGCATGATACCATAATGATAGATACACGTCATCGTGTTATACATTCGCCCAAACCCACATAATGTACACCACCAAGAGTGAGCCCCAAGGCAAACCATGGACTCTGGGTGATGATGAGGTGTCACTGTGGGTTCACCACTGGTAACAATGCACCGCTCTAGGGGATGTCCATCCTGGGCAATGCTGTGCATGTGTGGGGACTGGGGGGTATGGGAAATCTCTGTACCCTCCTCTCAATTTCGCTGTGAACCTAAAACTGCTCTTAAAAATAAAGTCTATTTAGGGCTTCCCTGGTGGCACAGTGGTTGAGAGTCCGCCTGCCAATGCAGGGGACACGGGTTCGAGCCCTGGTCCAGGAAGATCCCACATGCCGCAGAGTGGCTAAGCCCATGCATCACAACTACTGAAGCCTGCATGCCTAGAGCCCGTGCTCCACAACGGGAGAAGCCACTGTGATGAGAGGCCCGCGCATCACAACAAAGAGCAGCCCCCACTCGCTGCAACTAGAGAAAGCCTGCGCGCAGCAACGAAGACCCAACACGGCACAAATAAATAAATAAATAAATAAATGTATTTTAAAAAATTCTCTTCCATTCTTAGGTTGTCCCTTGGGAGGCAAGCAGAGGGGGAGGGAAGCAGGTAATGGTAGGCTGGGGAAAAGGGAGTCCCCAGCTGCACTGCCCTCCGAGAAAGAAGATCCCCAGGTGAACCTGAGGAGAGGGACAGAAGCTCAGTCTGGAAGCCGCTCCCCCACCCCTTGAGATCTGCAGACCAGAAGTCGCTGTTAACAAGACCCCGGGTGTCTGAAGCCTGGGAGAGAAGGTCTGAAGGTCGTGGTGGGGAGGACACGGCTCTGGCCGTGGGCACACTCCACACAGAAAGGGTGACAGGTGACAGCAGCCTCCTGGCCTAGACCACTGCTAGGGCTCACCTGCTCATACACAGGCCTGTTGGCAGCTCGGCTGGAACCCAATAAATACCAAAGACTTAAAAAATAGCTGTGCAGGGCTTCCCTGGTGGCGCAGTGGTTGAGAGTCCGCCTGCCGATGCAGGGGACAGGGGTTCGTGCCCCGGTCCGGGAGGATCCCACGTGCCGCGCAGCGGCTGGGCCCATGAGCCATGGCCGCTGAGCCTGTGCGTCCGCAGCCTGTGCTCCGCAACGGAAGAGGCCACAACAGTGAGAGGACCGCGTACCGCAAAAAAAAAAAAAAAAAAGCTGTGCACAAAAACACACTTCCCATGGATATGTTTCACAAAAAGGTGCAGTGGGATTTCCCTAGTGGCACAGTGGATAAGACTCCACGCTCCCAATACAGGGGGCCCAGGTTCGATCCCTGGTCAGGCAGGGAACTAGATCCCACATGCATGCCACAACTAATGAGCCCATGTGCTGCAACTAAGGACCTGGCAAGCCACAACTAAGGAGCCCACGAGCCGCAACTAAGGAGCCCACCTGCCGCAACTAAGACCCAGTGCAACCAAATAAATAAATAAATATATAACTTCCCTGGCGGTCCAGTGGTTAAGACTTTGCCTTCAAATGCAGGGAGTGTGGGTTCAATCCCTGGTCCGGGAGCTAAGATCCCACATGCCTCAAGGCCAAAAAAATCAAAACATAAAACAGAAGCAATATTGTAACAAATTCAATAAGGACTTTGAAGATGGTCTATGTTTTTTTTTTTTTTTTTTTTAAAGGGGGGGGGATTCCCCTGGTGGTCCAGGAGTTAAGACTCTGTGCTCCCAATGCAGGGGGCTCGAGTTCGATCCCTGCTCCGGGAACTAGATCCCGCATGCGTGCCACGACTAAGAGTCCGCATGATGCTACGAAAGATTCCACATGCCACACCGAAGATCCCACGTGCTGCAACTAAGACCTGGTACAGCCTAAACAGATAAATAATAAATACATAAATATTTTAAAATACATAAATAAGTAAATTTTTTAAAAGCTGCAGTAACTATCTGGACACACAGCTTGGGAAGACGCACTGGCTGGGTCACCTGCCTGGCAGCAACAGGGGTGTCTGCTCACAGCCTGAAAGTTTCTGCCAAATGCCCACCCAGGGACGGACGGTCTAGAGAGCAGGCCTCTCCTCAGCCTGCCCAGGCGAGGGCTTTACCCTCTGTGGGTCGGGGAGGGGGAGGCGCTGTCTGCAGGGCCGGTACAGCCCCAGGCAGCAGAGACAGGAGGGCAGCCTGGGGCAAGGAGAAGAAAGTGAATGAAGCCTTCAAATGTGCTCTAGGGGCTTGGAATTTATGTGGAAGAAAAGGAGGTGGCACTGGCGGGGACACAGAGCAAGCCAGGTGTCCGCGAGGGTGAAGGAGCAGCAAGGCGGGGTGGGAGCCCAGGCCTGGTCAGGACAAGTCTGGGGACCCCCGCTGGGGGCCGGGGTCAGGGGAGTGCGGTCAACCAGAAGAGGACAGAGAGGACCGTGTCACACTTGTGCCCCCACCCCGCCACCCCCCAAACGGCCATCCTGAGGGGACCACCGGCAGGCCCGCCAGCCAGAGCACTGGACTCCCCGCACACTGCTGTCTCATCTTTAACAGCTTCACAAGGTCAAAGTCAGGGCCACAACTGCACCTGTTTAAGATATACAGTTCAATGGTTCTTAGTCTATTTACAGAGCTATGCAAACATCACCATAATCTAACTTAAGGACACTTTTATCCTTCAAAACCCCCCCCACCCCGGCACCACCCCCAGTCCCCGGCACCCACGGATCTGCTCTCTGTCTGGATCTGCCTCATCTGAACCTTTGGTATTCAAGGAATCACACAACGTGTGGCCTCCAGTGCGGCTCCTCCACGGAGCGCTGCGTCCAGGGTCACCAGGGTCACGTTCCTCTGCAGGCTGGGCTGCTGTGGCGAGAGGGACGGGGCTGCTAGGCCGGCTCACTGTCCTCCACCCGGGGGCGGGGCCAGGTCTGGACCCCTGGACGAGGTGCCCGCCCCTTCGCCCCAGGGGAGCGGGAGGAGCACGAGGCGGCGGGGACAGGAGCCCCGCCCACCCGTACTCCAGTGTCCTCGCCCCAACCGCCCCTGCGGCCTGGCTGGCCTGGCCTCGCTGCGCGGCAAGGCGGTGACCACGGACGGAGCTCCACTGCGCCACCTCGTGGGGCCTCCAGGGCGCGCAGCTTCGTCCCTTCAAGCAACAAACGCTCCTTTTATGCTGAAAAGGTGCCTTTCAAAAACTGAAAGACATTTTAATGAAAGATTCTGATATTGAGGGTCGCCCACCCACGCACACTGTCTCCTGGACCCTTCCAGCACTCCATGCAAACAGGGGCGACGGCCAGGCCCCCCACCATCGGGGAAAGCCTGCGCGGCACACGGAAGGAACAGGAGGAGAGAAGAGAGCTCAAAGAGGCCGCCGCTCCCACGAGAGCCTCGCAGGACCGCCTCACATGGAAGGGTGCGGAGAACGCGGAGCTGCTCCAGCTCAAACCGTGAAAGCAGAAACGCAGGCCTGGCCGGAAGATAAACTCCCTCAAAGCAAAAGGTAAGTAAGTGGAAAACAGGAAAGGAGATCGGAAGACAGCAGGGCAGCAGAGTCAACAAAGAAGACACAAAGGGAGAAGCCACAGTGACTCCAGAAGCCGGAGACCGGAGGCCGCGGGGGAAGGGCCGCTGGGAGCACCGCACGCGGACCTCTGAGCCTGAAGACGAACAGGAGGTGCTATAGCCCGGAGAGCAACGCAGCCAGCCCACACAGAGGACCCAGAACCAGGGTATCCAACTGTTGCACAGGCGCGCGGGACGCAGGAAGACTACGGGCACCCCTGCCCAAATGCCGGGGAGACCACGTGCAACCGAGAATCCTGCCAGGCTATCCCCAAAGCTGGAGCAGAAGGACGCCCACAGGACGTCAGATGCTCGGAGGCGCCCGTTCTCAGACGCCACGGGGCCCGTGCTGTCACATAAGGACGAGGACACAGGGCCAGGAGCGTGGGTCCTGCAAGGAGAGGCGAGGGGAAAAGAGACACGAGGAGGCAGCGAGAGCAGAGGCCAAGTGGAGGGGCCGGAAAACCCCAGAAGGCCCTCTTCAGGAAGGCGCGATGGACAGAATCCCCGACGCACACCAATGCCTGCAGGGCAGCCGAGAGCGCCCCACCATCCAGGCACAAGGGGAGAACAGAGCACCGTGCTCCCGGAGAAGGCGAGGCTGGCGAGGAAGGAACGAGGTCAGCAGCCCCTCGGGACACCGGCCTGGCTACAAGTGGCCAACCGCAGGAAGATGCTAAAGAGTCCTCCCCAGGGGCCGAGGGGGGACGGGCACCCAGCTGCCCAGCTCCTCAGTCTGTGAGAGTCTCGTATGCGTCCAGACGGTTAATCCAACAAGGTGCTCCAATTAAACACCAACACCAAGCTACTGGGACACAGAGCCCGCCAGCAGAGGGAGGCTGACCGAGAGCCAAGACGGGGTCCTCGGAGAGGTCCCCAAACCAAAGGATACGCGGGGTGCCTTCCGTCCGGCACACCAGGTAGAGGCAGGCCGCGATCACGTGGGCCATCTTCCGGCCACGGGTCAGGTGCTTGCTCACGGCCATCTTGAAGAAGTTGAAGGCTGTGTCCAGGCAGTGTTGGTTCAGCTGCAGCTGGTTCCCCAGATGATGGATCTGACGCCTCCCTAGGACACAACATGAAACGTTACCGCGGGTTCCCAACTGTCCGTTAACTGACAACTTTGTTAAAAATAAAAGGGTCACACGACCGCCTCAGCAATTTAAGATGGAGAGTGAAGATTTACCCTTTTCCTTTTACACTTTTAAGTTCACTTTTTGCATGGGTTCCAGTGAAATTTTATGTATGGACACTGGATGCAAATCTCCTCTTATTTTACGTGCCGCGAGACACTCTTCTCCAGGCGGGAGCGGCTTCAGGTCCAGGCCCAGGGGGCAAGGGCCCTTCTCAAGGGCCCTGAGCTCAGTGTTTCTGGAAAGGGCTCTGTGCAGGCCGGCTGGCCTGGTGCTGAGCACCGGTAAACAATACGGCCAGCAAGTTCCACACACTCAACCTCCAACGCCCCCTCCCCGTGGCTGAGCTCCCCAGGCTCTGCCTCCTGCCCCCACAGCCAGGGGGTGGGTCACGCCCACCCAGCCTTCCCTAAGGCCCCCACGCCAGCCTCGGTGAGGCCACGGGCAGCACAGGCAGATTCGGGGAGGGAGGGGCGCGGGCCCTCGCATGGCCAGGATGCCAGCTGACCCGGGCCACAGTCTGCATCCACACCTCTTCCTGAAGCAAGGCCATCTCAGAAGCTATGGGCCAAAAGACAGCAGCGAGAGAGGAAGCAGACATGCTGCCCACACACCAGCGGGTCATCGTGGGCCATCCAGCACGCGGCGGCGCGTTGCCCTTGTGAGCCGGAGCATCCACAGCTTCCTACGTCTCTGCTCCAGGCCCAGCCCACACCCACCTCCGTGTGCTGTGTTGGCACAGCAGGCAGACAGGTCCCAGCACAGGCTCCAGTTCCACCCAGTGTCCTCGGCACCCGAGACCCTCTCTCCTCTGGCGAAGGCCGCCCTACACTGGGCCAGGGACCTCTGCTTCACCCACAAAGAGCTAAGAGCCGATTCCGCTGCCCTCTTTGACAAGGACCATGGGCTCAGGGAAGCGAGGGCCGTGTGGTCTCCTCCAGCCTCGTCCACTAACGGTCTGGCCCACACACCCCACACACGCCAACACCGACCGCCGGCCAAAGGTGGGCACCCAGGGAGCCCGCGCCCCAGGGAGCTGGCCACAGGCATGCAGGCTGGCAGCCAAGGGACGGGCCTGACGACCGTGGCATCAGGCGGTCAGCACGTCCCAGAAGCGTCCCTGCCCCTTGTGGCCCTGCTCTCTTGACCCCCAGCAAAGCTCGCCTGGAGCCCACACAGCTCTGAGGCCTCCGGTCAGGTTGAAGTGAGTGGGATCACGCTCAGCGCGCAAGAGCCGAGGCCGGGGCACAGCTGACATGCTGACCGTCTGGACAGAAAGACAGGAAGGCTGGGCACTGGCTCCCCGTCAGCACCGCATGCTCTCACGCCAGACATCCAGACAAACGCGGTCCACCCCGCAGCCCAGCCAGCTCGGAGGTAAACGGGGCGGCTGATGGGAGACCTGCTAATGCCAGGGGCTCGCGCCCAGCCAGCTCCTCGGTGCGCGTGTGGGCGCCCCCGCAATGGAAGGTGAGAGAGAGGTGCTACCCAGAGGAGCTCACAGAGGCCAGGACCCAACCCGACCCCCCCACACCACGGGCCAGGGCCCCCCCCCGGCAACTTGGGGGGCTTGAAGTTATTACAGCAAATTATAACATCTTTATTGCAATATAACTCACGTACTGTAACATTTACCCACTTAAAATGTTTTCAGGTGAGTGGTTTAGTATGTTCGCAGAGTTGTGCGACCCTTACCACACTTTGGTACATTTTCATCACCCAAAAGGAAACCCTGTACCCACTGGCAGTTACTCCCCACCCCCCCAGATGAGTTTTTAATTCACGCAGGTTCAGCAAGCACAACGGGCAGGCTGAACACGTCGCGAGATGCAGGGCTGTGTGCAGCTTCTAAACGCACGCAGGTGTTATTAATGCAAACTCACGTAAAACAGACTCCTGATTAACTAACCACAGCTTCCTCTCCTTGGATAGTAAATGAATGCAAAAAGGCAACGCACTAGCACATAGGGTGTTCAAATTTTTGACATTTTGTAAAAATAAGGCCTACTTCTCGCTTCGAGACGGTGGCCACACAGCACCCTTCCAGGACTGTGGTGACGGCAGAAAGCACGAGAATGAACACAGAGCAGCATGCGGGCGGGCAAGTGCCCAGGAACGTGTGGAAGGAGGGTCTAACCTGGCCCAGCTCAAGAAGCTAAGCCACGACACCACAGGGCTTCCCCCGAAGCCTCCCTTGGGCCGGAGGGACCTTCACAGGGCCAGCTGGGCCTGTGCAGCTGGCCTGACTCATGGTGCATTAGCACGTCACACCCGTCCCCACGTAGCGACACCCTAGAAGCCACTCCCATGATCACATCCAGGGGCACTCAGAAGCCAGTGGGTGCCCCAAGTGCGCTACAGATGTAAAGAGTTCAATTTAAGACCCACATTCGTATAAACATGAACAACTGAGAATCTGTAGAAAACGCCAACATGAAGAGAGAGAAACACGAAGCTCCACAAGCAGACTGCTAACAGAAGAGAGCTCTGCAAGCCCCATCATAACCTCAAAATATTAGAAAGATGTCAATTCATAGAAATGTATGAATAGGCTGTAATTAAAAAGACACAGTCCGGGGCTTCCTTGGTGGCACAGCGGTTAAGAATCCGCCTGCCAGTGCAGGGGACACGGGTTCGAGCCCTGGTCTGGGAAGATCCCACATGCCGCAGAGCAACTAAGCCTGTGCGCCACAACTACTGAGCCTGTGCTCTAGAGCCCACGAGCCACAACTACTGAAGCCTGCATGCCTAGAGCCCGTGCTCCATAACAAGAGAAGCTACCACAGTGAGAAGCCCACACACCGCAACAAAGAGGAGCGCCCGCTCGCCGCAAACAGAGAAAGCCCAAGTGCAGCAACAAAGACCCAAAGCAGCCAAAAATAAGTAAATAAAATAAATTTATAAATAAATAAAAATAAAAAGAGAGCTAGGAGTTGGAGGAAGGGACCCTCCCAGAATGCAGCCCCAAAGGAGGGCAGCTGCCAGGTGACAAACCACAGAGGCAGGCTCACAGCTGACATGGGCAGGCCTCTCCCTCCAGACAGGGAGCAGACTTTTAGGCAAGAAGGATTATTAGAAATAAAGAGGGCATGTGATAAGAACATATGAACACCACAGGAAGAAATAACAATCCTACAGTGTGGAAATTAATAAGGGCAACCTCGCGTAAAACGGAGGCGGGAAGCCCTGAAGGGGGCGCTCCCACACCAGGCCCTCCTTCCCAGCTTGCTTTGCGCTTCTGGGCAGGAAGAAGCTGGTGCGCTGCCCCGGGAAGAGGAAGGAAGATTTTCTCCCGGCCCAGCAACAGCCCAGCCAATGAGAAACCACCACACCCTCAACTCTCACTTTCCTCCAGTGGAGACTGGAAAACCTTCAAAGCAGCCCCACCCAACTTCCTCCTCCCCCCCACCCCCAATAAAAGAAGGCTCCTCTCCATTGTTACAGGACTTGCCTGTGGTTTGCCATAGCTTGTGGGTCCCGAACTGCAATTCCCCTGCCTCTACCAAGTAAACTCATGTTGCTGGTAACGTAACTGGCTGTTTTATTTGAAGGTGGGCAACAGTATGGACTTAATAACTTAGCTTCGAAACATACAAAGTAAAACTTGACAGAACTAACAGGAAAGGGACAATGCTACCTGACAGAATTCCGAAGGCTAAAATGGTGCGGGGATGAGGGCCTTAGCACAAAAGGCGCTGCTTCGGGAAAGACCTGCTGAGCCACTGGGAGCAGCAGGCAAGGCTTCAAGGAGAAGCAGGGATTGCACAGCCACTAAGCTCCTCCCTGCAATCTTCCAGTAACATGTGCGCATTAACATCCCCCCTCCCCGGGGAGGTGGACTCAGTGACTTGCTTCTAAGGGACAGAGGATGGAAAAGAAACACGTGAGACATTTTGTGGAGGACCCTGGCAGTGATCTAGGCCAACATCACCGGTGACAAGTCACATGACCTGAGGCAGCCCTGCTATGGGGCAAAGAGAAAGGCGCCACGTCTCTGTGGGATCTCCCCCAGAATCCACAGCAAACTCAAACTGAGCAACCTTCTATAAAACCCCCACCCAGGACTCTTCCAATGTGTCCAGGTTGGGAGAAACTGTCACAGATGGGAGGAGACTATGGAAGGCAAGGCTACATGCAGCCCGGGAGCCCTGACTGGAGCCTGAAGCAGAGAGGGCACGAGTGGGCAGACCGGGATGGGGAGCCAGGTGTGCAGCCATCAGCAGCCCTGTGCCACGTGCCACACCTTCTCAGCGTGGATCACTGTGCCGAGGTTATGGACCACGTCTGTGTGAACGGGAAAGCTGGAGACCAGGATGCTCAGGGTGCTATAGCTACGACTCTGCTGTTAAGTCTGCAAGTCTGACACTATTTTAAACAAAAAATTTTTAAAAACCCCACAGAACTAAAAGGAGAAATAGCTATCTCTAACACAACATGGTAAATCAACTATACTTTGACAACAACAACAAAAAAAAACAAACAAAAAAAGAAATAGCTATCTCAAAACTTGGAGGTTACAGCTAGACTAAAGCTTAGGGAAATGTACAGCTTAAATGCAAATATTAGAAAAAGAAAGCCTGAAAAACTGATGAAGTTTCCAACTTAAGAAGCCGAAAAAGAATAATGAACTACACAGAAGATGTGGAAGAAAGGGAATAATAAAGAACAGAATGCAATCAAATAGCAAACAGACAGCAGAAGGTCAACAAAGCCAAATTCACTCTTTGAAAAGATTAACACGATTGCTAAATTGATAAATTTCTAGCAAGATCAATCAAGAAAAAAAGGGATAAAGCATAAATTACTAATGTCAGGAATAAAAGAAGAACATCACTAAAAATCTAGGAAACACATTAAAAGCATAAGAGAATATTATGAAAGACTATGAAAACAAATCTGAATTTGAATTACTGAAACGGATATTAAATTGAAAAGCACATCTTACCAAAACTGATAAGAAGAAATAGAAAATCTAAGTGGTCCCAGTAAAATCCTATTTAAAATTGTCCTGTTAAAGAAATGTATCTGTAATTAAAATCTCTTTACAAGGAAAACTCAAAGCCCAGATGGCTTCGCTAGTAATCCTTCCACACATTTAAAGAAGAAACAGGTAAATCACACATAGCTCTTACAGAGAACCAAAAATGAACAATGCATCGAGACCCAATGAGATTTATTCCAGAAATGCGGGGTGAGCTTCACATTCACAAAATCAATCAGTGTAATTAATTACAATAACAAAATAAACAGAAAAAATATATCATCATTTCAATAATACAAAGAAGCATGTGACAAAATGCTGACATCATTCTCAATAACAGAGAAATACTGATCGCTTCCCGTCACTGTCAGGAATCAGACAGGAACACCCAGTCCCATGCTATCGGGCACCTCACTGGAGAGTGTAGCGACATACAGCAGTAAAAATGTAACAAAGAAAAAGAATGTAACAAAGCCCCGAACATAAATGATGACCATAAGGACGGGAAAGGAAGAAGCAATGATGTCTCGTCCCAGAGCACATGAGTGTTAATGAAGAAGGAGAGAATTTATCAACTATTAGATTTCATAAGTAAATGAAACAATTCTCCACAAATTGATCTACAGATTCAATGCAATCCCAATCAGAAAACTGGCAAGTTTCCCTTTGGAAACCAACAAGCTGATTCTAACATTTATTTTGAAATGCAAAGGAGCTAAAATAGCGAACATGATCTCAAAGAACAACAACAAAGCTGGAGAATTTACACTAGCACGTTTTCGCTGGCATGCCCAGTAATCAGGACAATGTAGCACTAGCTCAGGACAGACAGACCAACTGACAGCAGTTCAAGAGGGTGTCTGTGGTGTCTCACCAGAGTCTGGAATTGACTCCTCCATCTATGGTCACTTTATTTATGGCAAATGGACCAATGCAATTGACTAGGAAAGAATGGTCTCTTTGATAAATGGTGTTGTAACAACTGGATGTCCACAGTGAAAAATGCAAACCTCGAGGGAGCAGATCGAGATGGTGGAGAAGTAGGAGGTGGAGCCCACCTCCCACAGATACATCAAAAATACATCTACAGGGGGCTTCCCTGACCGTCCAGTGGTTAAGACTCTGTGCTTCCACTGAAGGGTGCGCAGGTTCGATCCCTGGTCAGGGAACTGAGATCCCACATACTGTGAGGCGCAGCAAAAAAATTTTAAAAATAAAAAATATATCTATATGTGGAACTCTCACAGAACATCTACTGAATGCTGGCAGAAAACCTCAGACCTCCAAAAGGGCAAGAAAATCTCCATGTAACTGGGTAGGACAAAAAAAAAACGGAAAAAAAAAAAAGAAAGGAATCAGGACGGGACCTCTGCCCTGGGAGGGAGCTGTGAAAGAGGAAAGCGTTCCACACACGGGAAGTCCCCTCACTGGTGGGGAGATCTGTCAGGACAGAGGGGAGGGCAGAGCAGAGGGAGACCTGCACAGAGGATCGGTGCCGACAGGCTCTCCACAGTCGGGAGACGCCTATCCACCGGGGCCGGCGGGGGCTGGGTGCTGAGGCTCAGGCTTTGGAGGTCAGACCCTGGGGAGAGGACCGGGCTTGGCTGCACGAAGACAGCCTGAGGGGGCTGGGGTGTGGTGCACCACAAATGAGGGAGTCCAGGGACAAGCCTGGGCCCGCCAGAGAGTCAGGGCGCTGCTGTTGGGGGGCACACAAGGAGAGGAGCAGGCCCGCCATAGGAGCTTCTTTCTCCATGCTCTCACACGGCAGGGCGCCGCCTGCTAGAGCTCCAGGGGCGGGCGCTAGTCACCTCTGCCGTCTCAGACGTCAGAGGCGGTGAGGGCCAGCGCTGCCGAGGGCCCTGTGAGCAGTTGCAGGTCACTGCCCCCACCTTCCTGGGGCGCGGGCAGCCCACCACTGCCAAGGGTCCCTCGACCCAGCGCCAACCGCTGCCCCATCTCCCCGGAGTACGTGCAGCCGGCTGCCTCCACCAGGGACCCGTGACCGGAAGCCAACCACTGCCCTGCCTCCCTGGGAACATGTGCACAGGCCATGCACTTGCACAGCCCTAGCAAGGGGATAAAGGCTCGCACATGCTGAAGAAAGAGACAGCAAGCATGCAAACCAGGAACAGCCCTCACGCCACAAAAATACTAAACCCACACAAGCTACACAGAGACGCTCCCGCATATAAATAGCCCTCCAAGACTACAGTAGATACTTGTTTCTCCTAAACTCACAGAGTAAGAGAAACATAAATAAAATGAAGAGGCAGAGGAAGCACTCTCATTTAAAAGACCAAGAGAATTCCCCTGAAAGAACAAACAGTGAAACCTCTTCAGTCTAACAGACACCAGGTTCAAAAAGTCAGTAATGAAAATACTGAAATAATTAAGAAAGGCTATTGACAGAAATGCAGATTACTGTAAAAAGGAACTAGAACTATAAAGAGCAAAGAAAAATTAGAAAATTCATTTGCTTAGATGAAAGCTGAGCTAAAGGCAGAAAAGCAGAATGAATAATGCAGAAGAAAGAATAAGTGACCTGGAGGACAGAATAGTGGAAATTACCCAATCAAATCAGCAGACAGAAAGCCAAATGAAAAAAATGAAAGCAATATAAGAGACTTATGGGATGATATAAAGCAGGCCAATCTACACATAATAGGGATTCCAGAAGGAGAAGAAAGAGAAAAGGGGACCGAGAATGTGTTTGAAGAAATTATGGCTGAGAAATTCCCAAACCTAAAGCAGGAAACAGATATCCAGATACAGGAAGTATAGAGGGTCCCAAACAAGATGAACCCAAACAGACCTACACTAAGAAATAGTATAATTAAAATGACAAATGTTAAAGATAAAGAGAGGATTCTAAAGGCAGCAAGAGAAAGACAAAGAGTTAATTACAAGGGAACTCCCATAAGGCTATCAGCTGATTTCTCTGCAGAAACACCGCAGGCCAGAAAGGAGCGGTAAAATACATTCAAAGTCTTGAAAGAGAAAACTCTGCAACCTACTGTAGAATACTCTACCCAGCAAGATTATCATTTAGAATAGGAAAAATAAAGAATTTCTCAGACAAGCAAAAATGAAAAGAATACAACAATTACTAAACCTATCCTGAAAGAAATATTGAAAGGTCATCTCTAAATAGAAAAGAAGAAGAACTAGGAAGGAGGAAATCACAATTGGACAGTAAATCACTTAAATTATCCAGTAAACAGATCAAAAAGGAAAAAAAAACCTATTTGTGAAAGCAAGGATAAACACAAGGAACAGCAAAAGGGCAAACATGAAGATGTAAAAAGGGACATCAAAATCATAAAACGTGGGGAAGGACAGTAAGAAAAGGCAGATTCTTTTTCTTTTTCTTTTTTTTTGGGAATGTGTTTAAGTCTATATGACTATCAGTCTAAAGCAAGCAGATATAAGGCATTGACACACTTGAAAAACAGGGCAACCGCAAAAAAAAATATACAACAGATTCACGAAAACCAAAAAGAACACAGCATGAAAGGAAATCATCAAACCACAAAAAGAAAAACAAAAAGAAGGGAACAAAGAAGAAACAAAGAATCAACTGCAAAACAAGGTCTGAAATGGCAATAAATACATATGTATCAATAATTACCTTAAATGTCAATAGACTGAATGCTCCAATCAAAAGACACAGAGTGGCAGACTGGAGAAAAGAAAAAAAAGAGCCAGGCTTTCCTGGTGGTGCAGTGGTTAGGAATCTGCCTGCCAACGCAGGGGACACGGGTTTGAGCCCTGGTCCAAGAAGATCGCACATGCCGCAGAGCAACTAAGCCAGTGAGCCACAACTACTGAGCCTGTGCTCTAGAGCCCGCAAGCCACAACTACTGAGCCCATGTGCTACAACTACTGAAGCCCACATGCCTAGAGCCTGTGCTCTGCAGCAAGAGAAGCCATCGAAATGAGAAACTCACACACCACAACAAAGAGTAGCCCCCGCTCACCACAACTAGAGAAAGCCCACGGGCAGCAACAAGACCCAACACAGCCAAAAATAAATAAATAAATAAACAAATAAATTTATTTTTTTTTAAAAAAAAAAACAAGAGCCTATAACACGCTGCCTACAAGAGACCCACTTTAGGGCAAAGGACACACACAGATGGAAAGTGAGGGGATGGAAAAAGACATTTCATGCAAACTGAAATGACAAGAAAGTGGGAGTCACACTATTCGTATCAAACGAAATAGACTTTAAAACAAAGGCCATAAGAAAAGATAAAGGACACTATACAATGATAAAAGGATCAATACAAGAACAGGATTTTACGCTCATCAACATATATGCACCTAATATAGGAGCACTCAAATACATAAAACAAATACTAACAAAGATAAAGGCAGACAAGGACAGGAATACAATAATAGTAGAAGACTTTAACATCCCACTCACTCAATGGACAGATATTCCAGACAGAGAATCAATAAGCCAACAGAGATCCTAAATAATACAACAGTTAGACTTAATTGATACTTTCACGACATTATATCCAAAAAAAACCCCACCAGAATACACATTCTTTTCAAACGTACATGGAACACTCTCTAGGACTGACCACATATTAGGGCACAAAACTAACCTCAACAAATTTAAAACTACAGGAATTATTTCAAGCATCTTCTCTGACCAAAATGCCAATGAAACTAGACATCAACCACAGGAAAGAAATGAGAAAAAAAAAAAAAGACTACATGAAAACTAAATAACATGCTACAAATACCTTAAGACAGACAACAATGAAAGCACAACCAGAGAAAATCTATGGGACACAGCATAATCAATTCTTAGAGGGAAGTTCATAGCAATACAGGCCTTCATCAAAAAACAAGGAAAGTCTCAAGTAAACAACCTAACCTACCACCTAAAAGAATTAGAAAAAGAAGAACAAACAAAACCTAAAGTCAGCAGGAGAAAGGAAATAATAAAGATCATGGAGGAAATAAATGAGATAGAGATTTTTAAAAATAGAAAAAAAAATCAGTAAAACCAAGAGCTGGTTCTTTGAAAGGGTAAACACAATTGGCAAACCTCTGGCCAGGCTCACCAAGAAGAACAGAGAACCCAGATAAACATAATAAGAAACGAAAAAGGAGAAATCTCAACTGACACCACAGAAATACAAAAAAAAAAAAAAAAAAAATAAGAGGATACTATGAACAATTATACACCAACAAATTTGACAACCTAGAAGAAATGAACAACTTTCTAGAAACATACTGCTCAGCAAAACTGAATCAAGAAGAAATAGATGATTTGAACAGACCAATCACTAGAAGTGAAATAGAATCTGTTAAAAAAACAAAACAAAAACCTCCCTACAAACAAAAGTCCAGGACCAGATGGCTTCACAAGCAAATTCTACCAAACATACAAAGATGAACTTATACCAATCCTTCTCAAACTCTTCCAAAAGAATAAAGAGGAGGGAACACTCCCAAAGACATTCTAGGAAACCACCATCACCCTGATACCAAAACCAGACAAAGACACCACCAAAAAAGAAAATGATAGGCCAATATCTTTGATGAACATAGATGCAAAAATTCTCAACAAAATATTAGCAAACTGGGGCTTCCCTGGTGGTGCAGTGGTTGAGAGTCCGCCTGCCGATGCAGGGGACATGGGTTCATGCCCCAGTCCGGGAAGATCCCACATGCCGCAGAGCAGCTAGGCCCGTAAGCTATGGCCGCTGAGCCTGCGCGTCTGGAGCCTGTGCTCCACAATGGGAGAGGCCACAACAGTGAGAGTCCTGCGTACCGCAAAAAAAAAAAAATTAGCAAACCGAATCCAATAACACATAAAAAAGATCATATACCACGACCAAGTGGGATTTATCCCAAGTTCACAAGGATGGTTCAACATTCACAAATCAATCAATGTAATATACCACATTAACAAAAGAAAAGTCCAAAACCACATGGTCATCTCAAATGATGCAGAAAAAGCACTTGACATGATTCAACATCCATTCATGATAAAAACTCTTACCAAAGTGAGAATAGAGGGACCATATCTCAACATAATGAAAGCCATTTATGACAAACCCACAGCCAATATAATACTCAACAGTGAAGAGCTAAAAGCCTTCCTGCTAAAATCTCAAACAAGACAAGGATGCCCACTCTCACCACTTCTTTTCAACGTAGTATTGGAAGTCCTAGCCACAGCAATCAGACAAGAAAAAGAAATAAAACATATCCAAATTGGAAGGGAAGAGGTAAAATTGTCACTACATGTAGACGACAGGATACTATATATAGAAAACCCTAAGGACTCTGCACAAAAACTACTAGACCTAATAAATGAATTCAGCAAAGTAGCAGGATACAAGACCAACATTAAAAAATTGGCTGCATTTCTTTACACCAACAATGAAATATCAGAAAGGGAATGTAAAAAAAAAATACCTTTTGAAATAACACCAAAAATATATATATATATATATATATATATACACCTAGGAATAAACCTGATCAAGGAGATAAAAGACTTATATGCTGAGAACTATAAAGCATTAATAAAGGAAATTAAAGAGGATTCAAAGAAATGGAAAGATATCCCATGCTCTTGGATTGGAAAAATTAATATTGTTAAAATGGCAATACTATCCAAAGCAATCTACAGATTTAATGTGATCCCTATCAAAATACCCATGACATTTTTCACAGAACAGGAACAAATAACCCCAAAATTTATATGGAACCATAAAAGACCCAGAATTGCCAAAGCAATCCTGAGGAAAAAAAACACAGCAGGAGGCATAACCCTCCCAGACTTCAGACAACACTGCAAAGCTACAGTAACAAAATGGTGTGGTATTGGTACAAAAACAGACTTACAGCTCAATGGAACACAATAGAGAGCCCAGAAATAAACCCATACACCTACAGTCAATTAATCTTTGACAAAGGAGGCAAGAATATAAAATGGGAAAAAGACAGTCTCTTCAGCAAGTGGTGCCGGGAAGGTTGGACAGATGCATGTAAATCAATGAAGTTAAATGCACACTCACACCATACACAAAAATAAACTCAAAATGGCTTAAAGACTTAAACATAAGACATGACACCACAGGGACTTCCCTGGTGGAGCAGTGGTTAAGACTCCATGCTCCCAATGCAGGGGGCCTGGGTTTGATTCCTAGTCAGGGAACTAGATGCCACATGTATGCCGCAACTTAGAGTTCACATGCCACAGCTAAGGAGGCTGCATGCTGCAACCAAGGAGCTGGCGAGCCGAAACTAAAGAGCCCAAGAGCTGCAACTAAAGAGCCCGCCTGCCACAACTAAGACCCGGCACAACCAAATAAATAAATAAAGGACATGACACCATAAAACTCCTAGAAGAGATCATAGTCAAAACATTCTCTCACATAAATTGTACCACTGTTTTCTTAAGTCACTCTCCCAAGGCAATAGAAATAAAAACAAAAATAAACACATGGGACCTAATCAAACTTACAAGCTTTTGCACAGCAAAGGAAACCAGTGGCAAAGAATTTGCCTTCCAATGCAGGGGCCTCGGGTAGATCCCTGGTCAGAGAATTAACATCCCAAGTGCCGCGGGGCAACTAAGCCCTCACACCACAACTACTGAACTCGTGCACCTCAATGAGAGAGCCCACGTGCCACAAACTACAGAGCCCACGTGCCACAACTAGAGAGAAGTCCAGCACCACAACGAAGAGCCCACGTGCCACAAAGAAAGATCCTGCACACCTCAACAAAGATCCCGCACGCCACAACTAAGACCCAATGCAGCCAACAAAGATCCCGCATGCCACACCTAAGACCCAATGCAGCCAAAAAAATTTTAAAAAAAGAATGTAAAAACATATTTTTTAAAAAAAGAACACACATGGCAGCCAAAATGGAGATACCAAATGTCCGTGGAAAAGCAGATAAATAAGTCGTGGTATATTCACACATGAAATCCTACGTGGCAATAAACAAACTGCTGATATACACACACCAAAAGGACATTCTCTGTGATTCTAATTGTCTGAAGCAGAAAACCAGATAAAACGAATGGACAGCGGGGAGCTCCCTGGGGTATAAGAAACACGCTTGGCCACGATCGGAGCCCAGGCCTTAAGTCAGACACAGTAATCAAGCAGTTCACCTAAGGCTGGTATAGTTTACGCACTTTACTGTACATACGTTATACCAAGAAAAACAGACAAACAAAAAGAATAGAATAAGAAGTTTCCCTGAGAAATGTCTCCCATGTGAAAGGGCTCATCAAGTCAGTGACCAATGCTCCAGCCTAGAGGCATTTCAGAACTTCAAAGATAGAGAGAAAACCCCAAAAGGTCCAAGTTCAGAAAGAAAAAGAGAGTGAGACGGAAACTCAGATTGGACCAAATCCCCTCGCTGGCGCCCAGGATGCCCTTTCCACACTAAGTGGGGCACCTGCTCCAGCCCCTCCCAGGCACCTGGAGGGAAGACAGAGCCCAGGGTTTCTCTCTCACTGAGCTGCACCTCAGTTGGGACCTGAGCACGTTCCCAATAAGCCAGAGACGGCCCAAGAGAGGGACCTCTTGGACACCACACCCCCAGGGAGGGAGGGGGGCCAGGAGGCGCAGACCCCCGCGTGAACGGAATCACAACCCAAGCCGTCTGTTCCTCTCCCACCTCTCTTGTTTTCTAAGAAAGGTACCTAAAACCTAACACAAATAGTAAGAGCTGAAGCTAAATCCATAGATTTCAACCCAACCCAACAGACTGGGGACGGGCGGTGGGAAGTGAAAAGACAGGAGTCTTCCCCGGAGGAGGACAACAGGCCAGCTCCGGTCCGGTGTGGAGAAAAGAGGCGCCTTGTGGAGAGATGGCCCCCCTCGGCCCCTGCAGCCCCCACCCAGACAGAGACAGGCCGATAACACCGGGGGAGGCAGCCGAAGACAGGAGGGGACACCTGCCCAGGTGGCTGGAGGGAGGGCCAGCCCCTCCTCGGGCCAGGCCGCTGGGCGCGAGCGCCAGGCAGGAGCCCCCGGGAGAGCTGGGAGGGGGATGGCAGGCGAGGCTGCTCCCCACGGCTCTGGGCGCCCCCGAACAGCTGAGTGGCCTCCACCTCCGCCTCAGACCTCACCGAGCCCGTCCCGAGGAGTCCACGAGTTCTGCTTTGATTTCGTACTTAAACCAAGGGCTATTTACAGTTTTTTAAAAATTAGGTGGGTTATTTCTCTCTCTCTATTGCTAGTTTCCAGTTTTACTGCCATGAATACGTCTGCATGAATGCTGCTCTTTACAACTACAACTGATTTGAGTCCGATGTACCACCTATTCTAGGTTTTTGGAAATATATACGTTCTTTTTTTTTTTCTTATGAATTCATTTATTTATTTTTGGCTGCGTTCGGTCTTCGTTGCTGTGCGCAGGCTTTCTCTAGTTGCAGTGAGCGAGCGGGGGCTGCTCTTCATTGTGGTGCACTGGCTTCTCACTGCGGTGGCATCTCTTGTTACCAAGCACAGGCTCTAGGCGCGCGGGTTTCAGTAGTTGTGGCACATGGGCTCAGCAGTTGTGACTCGCAGGCTCTAGAGCTCAGGCTCAGCAGCTGTGGCGCATGGGCTTAGCCGCTCCGCAGCATGTGGGATCTTCCCAGATCAGGGCTCGAACCCGTGTCCCCTGCATTGGCAGGCGGATTCTTAACCACTGGGCCACCAGGGAAGTCCGGAAATAGATACATTCTCTATAGGGAGTAAACGTCTTCATGTGCAGAAGATCTTAAAGTCAGCCACAGAGAACAAGAAAGATTATGTGATAGCACCAGCTAGAAGAAAGCAGGTGGAACTAGGCCAATACAAGTGGGACTGAAGGCCAGAGCACTACTTTAGCAATGGAGGCTCAGGCTACCAGCCAGGAATAATTGTGAATCTGTGTTCACTAAGGAGTTCCCTGGTGGTCTAATGGTTAGGATTCCGGGCTTTCACCGCCGTGGCCTGGGTTCAATCCCTGGTTGGGGAACTGAGACCCTGCAAGCTGCACAGCACGGCCAAAATAAATAAGTTTGTATGAGCTAAACTTGTATACACATAGTCTTAAAACAGGCAAAACAAAAGACCAACAAAACTATGGGTAGAAATGGACAAATCCACAATCATCATGGAGATCTTAATATGCCCTTTCAGCGACAGACAGACAAGCACAACCGAAATCAGTGAGCACTGGGAGGGAATCTGGCCCAAGCGACATGTATGGAACACCCCACTTTTTGCAGAAAAATATTTTCAAGTGTAAAAAACTGATTGCAATTGACCATATGTTGGGCCATAACGCAAGCATCAAATCATTTCAAAGACTGAAATCCAACAGAGTATGAGCTCTAAACACAGAAGAATCAAGCTGGACGAGCCAACAACACTAATAAACCCATGGGGTCAAAGGAAAAAGCTCAATGGAAAATTTAAAACATTTTGATGTGAGTCATAATTAGAAGCCCACCACCTGCCCTCATGGTAGTCAGCCGACGTGGATGTCAGCCCTACTGGACTGGGGAGTCTGTGCTGGCCACTCCCATCCACAGCAGCAACAGGAGGCGGGTCCTTGAGAGCCAAGGAGAAGGTGACCAGCATACAGGTAAGGATGCTGGACCTCACCAAGCCCATCTTCCCAGCGTGCAAGTGAAAATTGCGGAGCTTATTGGGACACACCCAATACAGAGGCACGCTTATGTGCCATAACATTCCTGACAGCGTCCTCACAGGGTGTCTGAGAGGTCCCAGCAGAGGGTGTACCTGCCTGAGCTGACCACAGCCAATATCACATTTAATGGTGAGAGACTGGACGCTTCCCCTGAAATCAGGAATAAGTCACCTGGATTCACCGTGGTGCTGGAGGTTCTAGCCAGGGCTCTCAGGGAAGAAAATTAAAAGATGTCTAGATTGGAAAGTATAGCCAAGCTATATCTATTTTTAGATGTCGTGATCTTATATATAGAAGATTCTCAGGAATCCACTAAAAAAACTATTATAATATGTGGGTTTTTCAAGGGCTGCAGGATACAAGATCAATATACAAATACCTCTCATATTTCTATACACTGGCAACAAACAACCAAAAAATGAAAATTAAAAAGCAATTCAATTTACAACAGTCAAAAAGAATAAAATATTTAGGAATAAATTCAGCAAAGAAATGTACAACTTATACTCTGAAAACAATAAAAATTTTTGAAACAAATTATGGAAGACCTACATCAATGGAAAGACATTCCACATTCAGGTTTCAGAAGACTTCATCTTGTTAAGACTGCAATACTCCCCAAATTGATCTACAGAGTCAATGTAATCCCTATTAAAATCCCAGTTGGCTGCTTTGCAGAAACTGACAAACTGAACCTAAAATTCATATGTAAATTCAAGGGACTCAGAGTAGTCAAGGAAACGATGATAAAAATGAAGAACAAATTGGGAGGACTCACACTTCCCGACTTCAAAACTTGCTACAAAGATGCAATAACCAAAACAGTGTGATACTAGCAAAAGGACAGACACAGACCAATGGAACCGCGGTGAGGATCCAAACCCTCACGTTTACGGCCAACTGACTTTTGACAAGGGTGCCAACTGAATACAGTCTCTTCAGCAAATGATGCTGAGAAAGCTGGATATCCACATGCAAAGAGTGAAGTAGGGCCCTTACCTTACACTAGACACAAAAACTAACTCAGAGTGGATCAAAACCTCGACCTAAGAGCTAAAACCATAACACTCAGAAGGAAACATAAGCATACATCTTTGTGATCTGGATTGAATCAGGCAATGTTTCTTACTTATGACACAAAAAGCACAGGCAACAAAGGAATAAATAAACTGCACATCATCAAAATTAAAAACCTTTGTGCTTCAAAGCATACCATCAAGAGAGTGAAAAGAACAACCCACAGAATGGGTGAAAATTTTCTGCAAATCATGTAACTGATAAGAGACTTTTATCTAAAACACATAAAGAATTTTTACAATTCAATAAGAAGACAAATAACCCAATTAACAACAGGCCAAGGTTTGAACAGACATTTCTCCAACCTGTTGTGGACTGGGACTGTTACAAAATACAACAAAAATGGTACGACACATCAAAATGCTATAAGTTTGTTTTTCCTGTGCTTATGGCGACTGAAACCGTAACAAACAGGTGTGGGCCCGTGAGGGTCCAGAGACCTCACTGAGTAGCCCTGGCGGAGAGCCCCTGCAGGACGCCCAGGGCACTGCAGGGAACCCAGGCAGGGTCCCGGCGCCCCGGGGAGGGGACTCCTCCAATTCCTCCCAGAAGTGGGGCCTGCACTGGCTTGGTGACAAGGATGGCGGGGGTCACGGCAGGCGGTCCACTCTTATCCTTCGTCCCACATCCGTGTCCCGCCTCAGGAGCCCACCCTCTTCCAGCAGCACCCGCGGCGGGAAATACCGTTCTGCAGGGTCTGTGCTCTTGACTCCTTTCCCAGGTTCACGTGGAAGCCGCCGCCCAGGGTTGGGGTTTTGCCGGCACCTAGAGACAAAATCAGACTCATGAGCCGAAACCGGGCAGAGGTCTGTGTTAACAGCCCTTTCGTTGCATCAGTGTCTCTGCAGCGAGATTCAGAGCAGGAGGCAGCAGTGAGCACCCCACCGCATCACTCACACCTCTGCCCTGCTAACGGGGTCGTGGCCTTGTCCTGGAGCTGAGGGCGTGGACCATGCCCACCTGCATTCTCTAACCATGTCCCAGAATAGACTGTCACACAGCTCTCCAAACTACAGCCCAGCCCGGGCCTGTCCCGGCCCAGCCAATTCACATTTATTATCGCATCCATCTCCCGGGGGGGCAGGGAGGAGGGCGGGGGGCGGAGGTGGGCTCCCGGAGGGCAGGAGCCAGTCTGCAAGAGACGCCTGCACCTCTACCCATCCGTGTGCTGCCCGCCCACAGAGCAGCAACCTAGGGAGCCCTGGACCCAACGCGTAGCCATAGCTGCACCTACAGGCGCTCTGTTTAGAACCTCCCACCAACTCCAAGCCTCCCCAGGACGTCTCACGTACTCCACTCTGCAGGGCTTCAGGGCGGAGACGTCTGCCCTGATACCCTGTGAAGACAGCCAGGTGGACATCCGGATAGTTCACCAGACTTATTACACACCCCCGCGCTGAAGCGCGATCTTATTTTTGTTTTTTTGTTTTTTGTTTTTTGCGGTACGCGGGCCTCTCACTGTTGTGGCCTCTCCCGTTGCGGAGCACAGGCTCCGCGCAGGCTCAGAGGCCATGGCTCAAGGGCCCAGCCGCTCCGTTGCATGTGGGATCCTCCCAGACCGGGGCACGAACCCATGTCCCCTGCACTGGCAGGCGGATTCTCAACCACTGAGCCACCAGGGAAGCCCTGAAGCGCGATCTTAAAGCGAGCACCACGCTAAAGTGAGGGGCACAGGCGGCCAAGCAAAGCGGGGGAGCCGGGAAGTGCTACGCATCCCACAGGCCGGCGTGTCTGTTACAAAGTACAGGGCAAAGGATTAGAGGCTCCTGAAGATAGGGAACACGGCCTCACACTGTTAGCCACGTGGGGGAGGTAAGGGTGCAGGGCCTGCTGGAGGATGAAATGGAAACTCAGAAGTGACAGGGATCTGGGAAGCCAGATCCCTGAAGTCTGAGAATAGGTCCCCGAGGAAAACACGTGGCCGACCTCCTGGGGCCAGTCGGGACCTCTGGGTCTTCCATAGGCCGGCAACCAGCACAGACAGCGGAGAACAAGTCAGCCTTCAGCTTCTCTGTGACTGCAAGCAAATCCCAAACTAGTACTAACAAGATTATTTAAAGATCTCAGCAAAATGATTCTAAAGTTCAGCTGGGAAAAAAAGAAATAAGATTGGCTAAGAAAACTTTGAAATGAGCAACAAGGAGGCCTGGCTGGGCAGTTAGTGGGCTACGAGCAGCTGGAAGTAGCTGGGCGCACAGCAGGGGGCTGGCTGGCTGGTGGCCCCAGCACCCAGCGTCCCCGCCTCAGCAGCTTCCTTGGGGCTGAGGCCCAGGGCTGGGCAGCGTCTCCCACCAACTCCTGTGGTCCAACAGTGGGGTCTAAGCGCCGGCCCCAGTGGGGACTGGCAGGGAGCCCATGGCTCTCTCACAGTAGGATGTGGAGCCTGGGGACAGGTGGCAGTGCCTGGGGAAGGTTTTGCTGTCGTCACCCTGGGTGTGTTGGTTTTCTATCACTGCCCTGACAAGTTACCACAAACTTAGCGTCTTCAAGAAGCTGGCCACAGAGGGAGCGGAGGGAGAGGGCCAGGGAGGGAACACTGGGGGCCTGGAGAGGGGCCGGGAGCAGGGCAGGGCCCAGGGGAGACCTGTCCACCCGGCCCAGAAATGAGGAGCTTCCACACTCCAGTGTTACCTCTGACTCTGCAGAAGCCCGACATGGCTCACTGGCCTGAGACTGGGGGTCTGTATCTTGTACCCTCCCATGTGGGGGTAGGTTTTATTAACGGGCAGCTTTTATAAACTTAAAAATTTTTATATTTGTGATCTTTTAGACATAGGAACCACTGAAGAAGGCCACAGTCCCGCGGTCACCTGACCAGGACAGCCACATTTTGACCTGTGTCCAGTGCTGCCCATCTTTTATTTGAGAAAAAGGAAAAAAAATCACCATATTGTTTTCATGGAAATCAGCACATGTTTTAAGCAAACAATTACAATAATGTCGCACTAGAAAAAGGACAAAGTAAGGGTATAAATCCCCTGAAGCCCCACCTTCCAGGCACAAGGACCCAGCCGCCTCTCCCTGCTTAGACACAGATGGGAAGCGACCAGGGCAGGTCACACAGGGATGCTGTTGAGGAAGAGTGGAGCCTCGCTCTGGGTGAGTGTTAAATGCACTGCAAGACCTTGAGAGGTCACACCCTCCCCTCACGCCCCCCCTGCACTCTCTGCACGTGCCCCCCCCTTGCACTTCCAGGACCTCTATTTTCTGCTGCTGTGCTGCCCTTCCCTGTCTCTCCCCAACGCCCCGGCCACCCTTCCTGGGGCGGCTCCGGCTCCGCCTGCTCGGGGAGCTGTCTCCTGGTGCTTGCTGTCCCCACGCACACTCACACTCACACACACACACACACACACACACACAGCACCCCGGTGCTCTCCAAGGTCCTTGTACATAGCCTCAGTCCCTCACGTGCTCCCAGGAGAAACAGGGACTAAGTCCTGGCAAGGAAGGTGCCTTACTGGGTCCAGCCAGCTGGGGGAAGGGAGGGGGCAGGAGGTCAAAACCTGCTTGCCAAAATGGATGCATATTCTTTTATTCAACAAATACTACACACTGGGGATCTGGTTACAGTAGATAACATCCGGAAAGCAGTGGTGGAGCCTGTGAAAAGTGCTTATTCAGCACATCTCAAACAGCTAACACCACAGGCTAGGGTCCCCTGAAGCGTGAAAGAAAGCTTGAGTACCACCTCTGACCAAAACCATCAATGCACGCTGTACTTGTCTTTCAGATGCCCTTCATGTTATTCCCTCTACTTCTAAAAACATTTGAGGGCTTCCCTGGTGGCGCAGTGGTTGAGAGTCCGCCTGCCGATGCAGGGGACACGGGTTCGTGCCCCGGTCCGGGAAGATCCCACATGCCTCGGAGCGGCTGGGCCCGTGAGCCATGGCCGCTAAGCCTGCGCGTCCGGAGCCTGTGCTCCGCAACGGAAGAGGCCGCAACAGTGAGAGGTCTGCCTAGCACAAAAAAGAACAACAACAAAAAAAAAACAACAACATTTGATATTTTCTATATCAAGATCCTGTAACAAACAAGAGACAACCAGCTACATCTAACAAGTAGAAGCTGCAGTTTTTGTCAGCACAGCTGGGCCAAGACTGCCCCCTTGTGGACAGCAGGGAAGGGGCCGGAAATTCCACCCAGATGCACCTGTGCCCCTCCCAGTTGCGGCTGCAAAAGCAAGAAGGTGCAAAGGCCTGACCCCTGCAACTTGGTTGCGGCGGGGGGACGGGGGGCTTCTCGGCCACTCTGAGCACTGAGGACAAAGCCAGCAACACCAACACCCCAAGACCAGAAACAGAAAAGCAGCACACAGCACCGTCCTCCATTTCACTCACGGATCCCTCCCACATGGGTAAGCAAAACCTTTCCTAAGTCTGTATTCATTTTATTTAAAGTGAGGGGTTTCGGGCTTCCCTGGTGGTGCAGTGGTTGAGAGTCTGCCTGCCGATGCAGGGGACGTGGGTTCGTGCCCCGGTCCGGGAGGATCCCACGTGCCGCAGAGCGGCTGGGCCCGTGAGCCATGGCCACTGAGCCTGCGCATCCAGAGCCTGTGCTCCGCAGCGGGAGAGGCCACAGCAGTGAGAGGCCCGCGTACCGCAAAAAAAAAAAAAAAAAAAAAAAGTGAGGGGTTTCTGTCACTGCTGTGAAGCTCCTTTTAAGGGGGGACAACTGCACGAGGTCCAGCTGGGCGGTTCCAGGACGGAAGAGAAATCCAGTGGCCCCTCAACCTGAGCTCGGACGTGGGCATAACTCCCCTAAGGCAGCCGAAAGACACTCAGCGAGTCCACATTGAGCCCCGGGCATGGGGACGTGGCTGGACACAGACCTCTTGCTGTCGGTGAATCAACAGCTAAAGAGTGGCAGCAGCCTAGACTTCTTTCAACCAGACACAGCTACTGAAGAGCCTGTTTTGTCACGATTAAAAGTCTGATTATGGAAACCAAGCAGCATGCAGCATGGCAGGTGATAAAAGCAGCAAATGACATTTTCGGAACAACAGTCCTCTCTCACCCAAGTGCCTCCAGGACAAAACTCAGCCATTACCTAAGAGCAGGTCCCTTTCAGCAGGAACTCAGTGGGGCTCTGAGGGGCCACAAGGTAGAAACAGAGACGCAGAACCTCCAAAACTCCAGGATCAGAGCTTGGCCAGGACACCTGGTAGGCTGTGCCTGAGAGAACCCTCTCCGGGCAGAGGGCAGGTGGGTCTGCTGTTCTACAGGACCCAGGGAGCTGCCCCCGCGAGCAAGAGAGGCTCCACCCCCGCGGGAGCTGGGCACCAAACCTTGCTCATCGTGTTACGCGTGGAAAGCACCTCATTACTCATAACACTAGCACTTACAGACACCTTGACTTCAGGGACAAAGTTTGCAGTGAGTAAAAGCTGTGGTCATGGAACGCACGGGGGTGCGCCCCAGAAGAGGAAGGGAAGGACCCAGGGAAGCAGGAGCTCTCTCCACCTCTGGGCTTCATCCTGGGGGAGCAGCAGGTATAGCCCACCCCCCGGGAGGGGCCTGTGGGCTCGCTGCGCACCATCAACTGCAGGGGCCACCCAGGGGAAAGACCTGCTGTCCTCGAGACCTTCAGCGCCCACACTAGGGCCGGGAAGCCCTACTCTACCCCTGAGCTCCTGGACGCTCTGGTGAGCCCCTCCCCCATGACTCAGCGGGCCCCTCCTTAGGCCTGCAAAGGCCCAGCTGCGCCAGCCCCGCCCACCGCCTTGCCACTCTGCAGTCCTCACACACACCCCTTCTCTCAGCCCCGCCCACCGCCTTGCCACTCTGCAGTCCTCACACACACCCCTTCTCTCAGCCACGCCCATCCGCTCACCAGCTGCCCATCAACTAAAAGACACAGCCCAGACGTCCCCAGCACCACCCTAGCTGCCACCACTCTGCGAGTCCAGCCTGGGACGCCAGACTCACACTTTGCCGGTCCTCAAACATCTACCAGGGGACCCAGGGGGACTGGGCTCCTTCGCCTCTGGACCCTGGGCCCGGGTCACGGTCGGAAGCCCAGCTGGTGACAGGGCAGCTGGCCACAGGGCCCTGACGTCTAATTTACATATTCTCAAGTAAACTGCAGAGCTAACCATCCACCACTCCTTCTCAAAGAGTAAGCAAGAACGCTTAGGAAAGACAGCGGCCTTGGGCCCTGTACAAGGGCACCCGAGAGAGAAGGCCCAGCTTCCAGGATTGAGGCTGTTGCAAAGGAAGAGCTGGGGGGCCAGCTGGGCACACACTCCGCACCAGGGAGGCTGACAGCAGCCAGAGATGACAACCAGGGTGGCTGCTGTTGTGATGGGGAAGGGAGGAGGCCAGGAGTCTGGGACGGACCCACCCAGGGGGGAGGGGCTGCTGGAGGCAGCGGCGCCCCCCCCACCCCACCTGCTATACAGGAGCTGAGAACCCACAACCCCTGCAGTGCTTTCCTGGGGGCCCTCCAGAGCGTGAGCCCACCCGACAGAGCCAGCCCAGGTTCATGCCACCTTTAAATCACACCACCAAAGGGCACCCAGCTCTGAGCCTGTGCTCACAGGCCGTGGGACCAACGTCACTGCCCACAGGTGGCAGCACATCTCTCACATCCAGGTCTCCTCTGCACCCAGCTTTGTCGTCTGCAGTGAGGACAGGCTGTCATCAGGTACAAGGGACGCACTCAGCACAGTGGCTCCCATGGGAAACCCTAAGTGTCAGCTACTATGATTACCCCTTCTTACTGTCGTTGTTACTCTCTTTCCAACAGGCATCAAATTCCTGGATGACTGAGGGGGCAGTTTGGCAACATGTGACAAAGCTGCAAACACAGTGCCAGGGAGACTCCACCACAGCAGTCCCAGAAAGTTGCTCAGGAAGAACACAAAGACAAAAAAAAAAGAAAAAAAAAAAGAACAACAACAACAAAAAGAACACAAAGATGTGTGCCATGCAGAAAACAGGAGAAAAAAAGCAATGAAACCCAAAACTGGTTCTTTGGAAAGATCAAAAAAATTGATAAACTTCCAGCAGGAGAAACAAAGGGAAAAAGAGAGAAGATACAAAACACCAATATCTGAAAGGAAAATGAGACACCACTACAGACCCTGCGGACATCCAAAGAATAAGGGAACAGTACCAACAACTCTACATGCATAAATTCAGCAACTTAGATCAAATGGACCAAATCCTCAAAACGACAAACTCACCCGGCATGAAAGAGATATTCTAAAACATAAATAAAACCTACAACTATTAAAGAAACTTAACCTATAATTAAAAGCTTCTGAAAAAGAAACCCCCAGGCCCAGATAGCTACATTAGTAGATTCCACCAAACAGTCAAGGGAGAAATAACACCAATTCTACACAATCCCTTCCAGAAAACGGAAGAGAAGGGAACATTTCCCGACTCATTCCAGGAGGCACATTACCTTGATATCAAAACCAGGCAAAGACATTACAAGAAAACTGCACACTAATATACCACATGAACATAAATGTAAGAATCCCCAACAAAATATTAACAAATCTAATTTAGCAACACATACAAAGAATAATACCCCATGATCAAGTGGGTTTACCCCAGGAACGCAAAGCACATTGAACATTCAAAAACCAGCCATACTGACAGACAAAAGAAGAAAAACAAAACTCATCATCCACTCATGATAAAAACTTTCAGCGAACTAGGAGTGGAAAGAGAACTTGCTCATCTTTATCGATAGAGAACAGGTAACAAAAACCTACAGCTAACATCGTATTGCGTGGGAGGAGAGTGAATGCTTCCCTCTAAGACTGAGAAGAAGGCAAACATGTCTGCTCAAAAGCAAGAAACAGAAACAAAAGAAAGATAGCAGCCTCTATTTATAGACAGTATGATTGTCTACATCAAGAATCCCAAGGAATCTATTTTTTTAAAAACTCCTAGAACTAATAAGTTTAGCAAGGTCACAGGAAACAGGCCAATGACAGAAATCAACCATATTTCTATATGCCAGCCATGAACAACTGAAAAGTGAATTTCTGAAAAATACTATTTACGACAGCTCTATTTGGGTCTTAGGTAAACATCTAAAATATGTACAGGAGCTCTATGCTGAAAACTGCAAACCATGATGGAAGATCAAAGGAAACCTAATGAATGGAGAGACATCTGTGCTCATGGATTGGAAGACACAATATAGTAAAAATGTCAAATCTCTCCAAATTTATCAAGAGATTTAATGCAATTCCAATCAAAGCCCCAGCAAGATTTTTTGTAAATATACACAAACTTATTCTAAAATTGAATGAAAAGGGAAGGGAACTACAATAACTAAGACAATTCTGAAAATGAAGAGCAAAGCTGAAGGAATCACAACATCTGATTTCAAGACTTACTATAGGGGGCTTCCCTGGGCGCAAGTGGTTGAGAGTCCACCTGCCAATGCAGGGGACACGAGTTCGAGCCCTGGTCCGGGAAGATCCCACATAACGGGAAGCAACTAAGCCCATGTGCCACAACTCCTGAGCCTGCGCTCTAGAGCCCGCGATCCACAACTGCTGAGCCCGCGTGCCTAGAGACCATGCTCGGCAACAAGAGAAAAGTACAATCTATGAAAGAAAAAAAATCAGTATAGTGGACTTCATCAAATTTTAAAACTTTTAATCAAAATTTTAAACTTCTGCTCTGCAAATCACATATCTAACAAAGGACTTGTAACTACAACACTTAAAGAATGCTCAAAACTCAACAGTAAGGAAACAAACAACCTGAATATACAATGAGCAAAAAGCTACTTGAACAGACATTTCAGCCAGGGGGATTAAGGGATGGCAAATAAGCACATTAAATGCTGTTTAACATCACTATGCATTAGGAAAATGCATTAGCACGGAGATGAGGCACCACAACACACAAAAAACACACCCGAAGTATATATAAATACAGAGACAACACCAAGTTCTGGTGAAGCAATTAGAGAGAATGCAAAATGGTGCAGCCACATTGAAAATCCGTTTGGTGGTTTGTTATAAAGTTAAACATACAGCTACCATCCACTCCTGGGTAACCACTCTAGAGAAATGAAAACCTATGTCCACAGAAGAAGCCATCCACGAAGTTTTTAGCAGCTCTATTCATAATCACCCCCAACTGGAAACAAACCAAAGGTCCTTCAGCAAATCACGGGCCGTGCACAGGAAGGAGCCCAGATCCTCGCAACAGCCTGGGCGAATCCCAAAGGCACAGGGCCGAGGGACAGATACCAGTCTCCAAAAGTTGCCCACGGGCTGGTTCCATTTACGCGGCATTCCTGAAAAACAAGACTGCAGGGACGGAGGGCAGCTGCCGCTGCGGGGAGGTGTGGGGCTACGGAACTCTATCCTCGCTGTGGTGTTACTCGAATCCAAATGTGTTTAAATTCATATAACTGTAACCCGAAAGGAGCTGAATCGACTATGATGACTGAGAAGGGGGACGCTCTGACGTCCCCGACCCCCAGATTCAAACAACTGTCCCCCGAAGGAGCGAAGGGACTGCGCTGACTGAGGGGGATGGGCCACGACCCCGACCCCAGGCCTCATCCTGTCGCCTGTTCCGGTAAGTTCCGTTACTAAAGCCAGAACCGCACACGCACGGAGGCCACTGGCCACCCGGTCCTCCGCCCCGCCAGCCCCGCCGGGACCCACCGTCCAGCGACACGAACTGGCCCACGGCCGACGAGCCTCCGCCGCTGTTCTCCACGAACTGCACCTCGGACACGATGATGTTGTCCTCGAGCACCGAGCCGCAGCCGGTGCACACGGCGTCGCCGCGCGCCGCGTCCAGCTCGATGTCGGTGCCGCCGCAGCCGCGGCACACACGGCCAGTCATGCCGGCGGCTCCAGGCCGGGCCCTCGCCCGCCGGCCCCGGTCCCAGTCCGCCCGCCGGACCGCGCGTCCGCCGGGCCCGTCCGCAGCCGCGTCCGCGCCGCCCAGACTCTCGCGATGCCGCCGCCGCCGCCGCCAAGCCCGCCGATTCGCAGCAGCAGATTCGCCGCACGGGCCGGGACGGCGCTGCCCGCCACGGTCGCTCCCCGCGGAACGGGCACGGGCTCTGGGGCCGCGGCGAAGACGCGACTACTCGAACCTGCGACCTCCGGGCCGGGACGCAGCCACCAGGCCTCGGAACTTGGGACCTACAGGCCGCAACGGCGGCACGCCAGGAGCAGGAGGAAAGGCTGAGCGGCCTGAGGGGGCGGGGCCAGATGGGCGGGACCGCGGCTTGTGGGCGGGGCCTGAGGAGCGAGAGCTGGGGAATGGTGGGACCTGAGGGCCTTATGGGCGGGACCAGAGGCTGTGGGCGTACCTTGTTGTGGGCGGGGCCTCAGGCGGGGTCTGAGAAGCAGAGCTCAGTGACGGATTGGCGCAGGTTGAGGGTGGAGACCCTCGCCCGGGATTGCCCAGGGCCCACCGGGACCCCCCGCCCCTCCCTCCGGGGTTGGGGGTAAGCTCCGCGGCTCTTCCTGGCTCCGCGGCCTCCGTCTGGCGGTGCCCTTACGACCCCATGCAACCCCGCTCCCTGTTGTGTGGCCCCCCCGTGTCTCCCCACCCCTTGACAGTCACTTGTGGCACCTGTGGTTACCGGTGTCATCACGTTTCTGTGTCCCTCTCACCCGCGCCCTCAGTTATCTTCAGATGCCATTCACGGTCGCCGAAACACCCATGCGGTCCCCGGGAATGAGCCTGAAAAGAAATGTGCAAGACCACCTTTTTTTTTTTTTTTTTCCTTTTGGCCGCGCGGCTTGCGGGATCTCAGTTACAGGGACTGAACCCGGGCCGCAGCAGTGAAAGCCCGGAATCCTAACCGCTAGGCCAACAGGGACCTCCCAAGATTTCGTTTTTCAAAAACCCTTAAATCTTGACTGTAGGGCTGACAGGAGCTCTAACTGAATCAGAAAATGCCCTATTCCCACTTGAAAGCAATGTTGTAAATACTTAAATTCTTCACGAGTCAGTTTGTAAAGTCGATTTAATCCCCACCAAAATGTCAACAGGATTTTCAAGTGACTTGATAAGCTGACCCTCAAGTCATCTGGAAGAGATACTGCACAAGAACAGTCAAGAAAATTCTAAAAAGAACTTCCCTGGTGGCGCAGTGGTTAAGAATCTGCCTGCCAATGCTAGGGGACACGGGTTCGAGCCCTGGTCCGGGAAGATCCCACATGCCGCAGAGCAACTATGCCTGTGTGCCACAACTACTGAGCCTGCGCTCTAGAGTCTGTGCTCCGCAACAAGAGAAGCCACTGCAATGAGAAGCCCGTGCACCACAACGAAGAGCAGCCCCCACTCGCCACAACTAGAGGAAGCCCATGCACAGCAACGAAGACCCAATGCAGCCAAAAATAAATAAATTTATTTTTTTAAATAAAATTCTAAAAGAAGAGGAAAATTGCCCTTCTGTATATCAAAATATTATATCAAATTACATCCATTAAACCACGCAGTATTTGTACAGGGACAAATGGACAAGTGGAATAAAACCAGGAGTCCAGAAACAAACCCAACTATACACGGAAATTTAGGGGCCTCAATCATTGTGGAAAAGACAGACTTTTCAGTGGGGCTGGGGTTTCCGTTTAGAGGAGTAACAGGGTAAATTGAGCCCCAACCTCACCCTGTTCTAAAAATAAATCCCAAATGGCATTAAATGCTGAACGTAGAAACAGAACTGCAAGACTCCTGGAATGAGATACACAAGGGGATTGTAAATGTGCAGTGGATCCCTGTCATGACGGGAGGGTGCCTGGCCTCTGAGCCCCATGCTTCGCCTCACCGAAGGGCGTGGGTCGTCGAGCCAGTTAAGCCAGAAGACAGTGCACATATGGTGAGGACAACAGCCTTTTGTTGGAAGGACAGAGCAGAATTTTGGTCACCGGTCCCATCCTGAGGAAACAGGTTGCTGCAGTGATGACCCTCGTCTTCGCGACCCCACGCACACATGGATGTTCCCCAAGGAGGACCCAAGGGGCATCGCTGGAGCGCAGAGTATTCCTACACTCAACACACTACGCATGGGCGAACTGATCCCCAAAATTGTCCCAGGAAATGACTGTCTCATAGTTCAATACTGTTGCACATTTTGGCCAACTTTTTGTATGCTAATTATCAACTGCTGCCTAACAAATAACCACAAAAGTTAGCAGCTTAGAATGACAAACCTTTATCATCTCACAGTTTCTGTGGGTCAGGCGTCTGGGAGAGGCTTCGTGGGACAGTTCTGGCCCGGGGTCTCCCGAGGTCACGGTCAAAGTGTCGGCCAGGGCCGCGTCCTCTGAAGACTTGGCCAGAACCAGGGGCTCTGCGTCCAAGCTCCCTCACGTGGCTCCTGGTGGGGCCTGAGCGCCTCACCCGGCGGCCTCCACGGCGTCCTCACAGGGGGGCCGCGGGCCGGGACCCGCAGGACAGAAGCTGCGAGGCTTGGATGACTGACCTGCCAGCGCCGTCGCTGCACCAGCTCCACCTGGGCGTCCTGCCCACACCCGAGGGAGGAGGACTCGGAACGTATTTAAAAGCGCCACCGGCCGACCCCCTGACCCGACCTGACACGTGCACGGGGCACCAGACGTCCAGCGCCACCCCGGGCGCCCAGGCCCCTGCAGGCTTCCGAGGGAGGGGACCCCACCGCAGCCGGCGCGGGAGAGACCTGGGGTCCGGGAGCCCCGAGAGTGCCTCACGACCCGCACAGAGGAAGGAAGTGTCCAGCACAGAGAGCCAGGCCGGCCCCAGACGAGCAGATGCGGAGGACGCTGGACGGCTGTCTCCCTCCCGCACCTGTCACCCGACACAGGGAAGGAGGAGAGGCTGCCCGGGAGTGGGGTGGGGCTCCCCACTCAGCTGGGCCCCCGAGTCAGAGGAGTGGGCTCCCAGGCCCCACCTGGAGCGCCAGGCTGGAGGGCGCCTCCCTCCCGAGGCCGTAGGTGCAGGCTGCAGGCCTGGGGGGCGGGGCTGGAGAGACACCTGCCTTCCTTGCAGGGAGTCCTGGGGGCAGGTGGCTTTTCTCCTCCCCATCCCTCGGGGAGAGGAGTGGGGGTCGACCCCGAGGTCTTGTGAGGAGAGATGGGGGCGCCTGGAGGAGGGGCCCCGCCCCTCGCCCTGGCTGCGGACCTGCGCAGCTGCAGGAATCCTCGGTGTGCACGCCCGAGGTGGGGCTAGGAGAGGGTGTGGGGGGCTTGACGAGTGTAGAGCGCACGAAGGACCCTGAAGCCTGGCCGCTGCCCTCGGTGGTGGGGCGCAGGTGGGAGCAGCTGGGCGGCTGGAGAGGGGACGGGGCCCTGCGAGAGCGGCCACGCTGCCGGCAACCAAGATAGAATTGGAAGCTGTCAGTCATTTCCCTTCAGCAATTTCAAGGCTCATTCCATGGTCTTCTTTGCATCATTTCTGTTGAAAAAGTCTATTTTTTATCTGTTTTGTTGCACTTTGAAGTTAAGCTACAATTTTTTTCCTGGATGCTTTTAAAATTTGTAAATCTCTTTCTAGGATTCCAATTACACCCATGTTGGATTTTTGCTATGTCCTATATGCCTCTGTATTTTTACACATTTTTTTCCCCTTCTTGCTTCCATCTGGGTATTTTCTACTTATGTAATTTCCATTTCACTAATCCTCTCTTCTGCTCTGTGTAATCTGCTTTTAAAACCATCTATTCCGTTGCTCGTGTTCCTCATGCTATACGCTGTATTTCACTTCTTTTTTCCCCTCCTTATTTCCATCTGGGTATTTTCTACTTACTAATTTCCATTTCACTAATCCTCTCTTCTGCTGTGTGTAATCTGCTTTTGAAACCATCTATTCTGTTGTTCATTTCAGCTATTTTATATTTCAGTTCTAGAATTTTCATGATTATTTTTCTTTAGATTTCAATTCTCTGATGAAATTCTCCATTTTTAAAAATTATTTTCTTGACTACATTAATCACACTTTAAGGTTCATTCTAATCATTCCAATATTGGTGACCTATGGATTTATGTCTATCATTTTTCTTGGATTATATGAAATCGTTTCCTGGCACACCTGGTAATTTTGGAATAAATGATGATCATTGTAAAGAAAAACTGTGAGGCTCGGGAGATGTTTTTGTTATTCAGAGAGAATTTATTTTCCGTCTCTCAGTCACACAGGTGGGGGCGACCCATAGTTTGATGCAATCAGGTGCTGATAGGATTCCAGGCTTGGCTCCAGGCTTTGCAGGGTTCTCTGTCTTCCTGCTTTTCAGGCACCTGCTTTCAAAGGCAGTTGTCTCTGTGTGTGTCACCTTACCACACCTGATTAAAACACATCTCGGGTACATTTGAGATGGGCTGGGACCTGGGACCCTTTGCTGCAGGGCTTGCACTTGGACACACCTCTCCTCCAGCAACTAAATACAAAGAAACAATAAGGGACTGAAAATAAATGCATGCATGCACAACAAGATACAAAAAGACCAAAAAGCCCAGCTGATGCTTCTGAAGAGCCCAGAGCAAAAGCAGGGTACTGCGCATGCCTGCTGCACACAGCACCGCCTATGTGGCAGCCAGACTACCTCAGCCACCCCTCCAGCCTGACCCTTGGACACGCCCCTATCCTTACCCCTTATAAGGAGCCAGCTTGCCCTACCTGGGGGAGCAAGCAAGGGAGTCTGATACTTCTGGCTCCCGCCTGCTGCAGCAGGGGCCCCAGTAAAGCCTTGGGTGAATTTCTTGTCTGGCCTCTGATCAATTTCTATTGATCAAGGAGGACAAGAACCCTGGTCAGTAACACATTTACAACACTTCCCCACACGTGGCAGTCAGCACGGATGAGAGGACCAGGCTGCGCATGCAAGCTTCCATCACCGCACCTGAAAATCAGCAGCTCAGTGCCTGTGGGCGAGGTCTCCAAGTTTCTATCTCCTCATCCGCATAGCAGAGGTGATGGCACCTCCATCCCAGCATTGGCGGGGGCAGCGGGGGCACAGCAGGGGAAATGGCGTATGTGCTACAGACAGCAGTCACGATCGCAGACCACCCAGAACACAGACCCCTGTCTCTGTCTGTTCTGCCCTCATCACGTGCCACTGATGAGGGGGGGGCAGTCCATCTTCCGCCACAGAAGCCATGGGCCAGCATCCTCGTGTCCCACCTTCTGGGCCGACACACAGTCGGTCACAGGCTCCCACCTCCACCAGGGGCAGGAGGGGTCCCTGGTGTAGCGGGCCACCTGCCCCACCTGCATCTCTCTGGTTCCTCCTATGGACGGGGTGGCGGGGGCCTGACCCCTTTCTACAGTTCCTTCCACACCCGAATTCTGCGGCTGCCGGGCAGCTTCTGAACCCCAGACATCTGGAGTGCCCTCAGATACAGTGAGCAGCACTGGGGGTGGGGACATGGCTGTGGCTGCCACCTTTTGGGGACAGAGCCTTTCCTGGCTCCGTCTGGTCAGAGAAGGTGCCTCCTCGACTGTCGGGAGGACCTCCACCTGGGGACGTGCCGAGATGGGCCAGGGAGAGCAACGGCCAGCAGCGTACAGTTTAGCAAGGCTGGGATCCCCCCATCCTCACCAGTGCAAGACAGGCGTCAAGACCCAGTTAATAAGGACTGGACTTGGCACAAACGAAGAATCTAAGGACGCCGTGGGTGCTACACTCTCGGGCTCTGAGGCTGCCTACAGCCAAGGTGTCGCCTCCCCTGACTGTTCCTGGGGCCACACTGAGGGCCCCCATCAGGTGCATGCTCCGGGTCCAGAGGGTCTGAGAGAGGAATGCCGCACCAGGCCTCCTTGGGGAGTGTACCCCAAGGTCAAAGCCCAGGGTCCCCTCGATGTCCTCATGTCTCCAAGCCCTGGCTGACCCCCATGACTCCAATACATGTCCCAAGAAGGAAAGGACCTGGGGAGGGGACAGCACAGCGGTGACACAGCCCCTGCGCCTGGGTCGTACTGGATGAGAGAAATCAGCATGCAATGTGAGTAGAATGGCTGGATTTTTTGTTTAGCTGAACCTGTTTTTGCAAACCCCCAGCCTACTGCAAAATTTAATATTATATACAAACACATAATCTTCCCCAAAGGGGAAGACGCCTACTAGTTCTTTGCTGGATGGGTAAGTGTTCCTCCTTGGACGAGGACCACCCGCACCCACTCTCCTCTGGGCTGGCTCGGCCACGCAAAGCTCACGTCCGCCCTCCACGTCGTGCCCAAGGTGGCCCTTGGGGTGAATATGCCACTCTGTGCCTCCAGTGAATTCCTCCCCGTCCCAGCTAAAGTTATCCCTTGACAGACCTGTCAGGGGACTCTCACTAGTTTGCAGTGCCTGAAGATTCCTGGGAGATGTGCTGTGTCTGTGTGATTCAGTGTCCTTTTCCAGCGTACAGCACACGGCCAGGCCCCCCCCGAGCCGACGGTTCGCATCCCAGACACTCTCCCGTTTTTTCCGTGTGTGTTTGTTTTGCTTTCTGTACTGCGTCTCCCCCTCAGGAATTTTGCTCGTTCTCCTGGGAGACTGTCAGTTTCCAAGCCTGAGCTGGTTTTTACTCCTCTCTTCCCCTCTGCCCCAAACCGGAGTGGTCACAAGGTCATTCCCAGGCCCACCTACCCGTGGCTCTCAGCAGCCAGCTAGGCCCACCCCCGGCGGTGGCAGTGCACCCCTGGTGCCACAGATGTCCCTGTCCCGTGTGCCACGCGACCAACACCAATATTTGAAAAATGCTGTGTCACTCAGGTCTCTTTTTGCTTAAAACTGCACAAAGCCCGGCATTCGGGGCCCACCCTCCACTGGTCCCACTTTATTTCTTCTGCTTGAGAAATAATGTTGCTTTCAAGTATCAAAAACATGTTTGCTAATTGTAAAACGTTAGAAAATGTTGTAAAACATTAGAAAAACAAAGAAAATTCTAAGGAAAACCAAAAATCATGCCTATGTTAATCTGAACAGCACTGGGGTCGAAGGTTGATCCACGGGCGCTGCCACCATGGTGTCCCACCTTTTGTGAACTATCCGGGAATGTCCTCTGTTGATTTCTGTATTAGGGCCTTGCTGTTTCTTTTCCAACATTTAACTCTTGTACTGACTTATTGTGACACAATTTCCATTGTGGGGAACACAGAAAAGTATTAAAATGTAACTACAAAGGTGCCCCTTACACTCAGGGCCCAGAACAACCCCCAGTAAGAGGCAGGGGGGCCCCTACGCGTTATCCTGACCCCAGGTGTGCTGTCTGTTCAGCTACATGCACTGATTTTCTCACACAGTCACGGGCGGTGGGCTTTCTCCATGCCGTTAAAGCTGCACAATCACCCATTTTACTGGCACCTTTATGTTCCAGAGGCCACCCGTGCCATTTGACCACAGAAGCTGCTATTCTTCTCCTTTATTTTCATGGTACAATTAATACATGTTCATCATAGAGAAAATATGAGATAAAGAGAAGCAAAAAGAAAAGCTCGATCAACTGAATTCCTGCCAAAGAGATAATTTCTTAACACTTTGGATTCATTTTTAGCCTTCCGTATTTTCCTTGTACTTTGAAAATAGGTCTTTTACACGTCTAATCACTTACATGTAAACATATATTTTACACGTTCATGCATTTACACACACATTTTGTTAACCAAAAAGGATCGTATTTTTAGCCATGTCCTAACGTACCATTTCGCACAGCTAGCTGTATGCTCCAGGGGGTGGCTGTGCGGTGACCGGCCCGACCTCCCCTGGCTCTGTGAGCCTGGACGTGATTCCAGGCTTCACTCTGAGAAGCCCCACTGGCCCGGGCCCAGGCCTATGAGGCTCCCACAGGTCAGAGGTGACCTCAGGAACCTCCTGCAGTGTGGCTGCAGGGCAGTGCCACCTGCGGGGTCCTGTGCTCCTGACCCCTCCTAGGGGGCCTGATACAGCCCCTCCAGTGCACCGGCACCGGTTTCCTGCCAGCGCCAACGCAGGGATCCCAGTGTTAGATCCTCAAACTCTCAGGGTGAAACGGGTGTCTCTGTACGTGGGAATTCGGTTCCCATGACTGCCGGCCAACCCACCTCTGTCTGCCGGTCTTCTGGAATGCCTTTCCCTGTCTGCATCCTCCTATCCACTTGTGGGTGGTCGTTAGGTAACCAGGTTACCACCCCTGGCCTACGACATACATTCCAGACATTCTTCTCCCTTTTCACTTTGCCGACAGTGGATTTTTGGCTTCGGAGCCGGCGGACATCTCCAGGCACACAGACACTGCGGGCTATCAGCCAGTGACTTCCTAGAGTCTTTCTATGCTCAGAAAGTCCCCTCAAGTCCAGAGGTGGCTTTGCCGTATTTGACGCTTAACTGTGTCGTCCACCTGGGTTTCGCGGAGGTGTTTTGCACGAGGGAGGCTCACACCTGATTTTCTGGCGAGCAGCCTTGAGAAGAGCCTTCCTCTTTCCTGTTCTGTGCTACTGGTCACCTCTTGGATTCTTGCAGTGACAGGCATGGCTTCCGTCACTGTCATCTCGTGAGACAGCTGGTTAGGATACCTCCCCTTCCTCTTCCAAAGCCTGGTAGCAGTGATGATAACAACAGTGCCCATTTCTCCTGTGCCTTCGGGGCAACAGCTGCACATGTTCACACCCACCCCTGCGGCTCATCCCACGGCCAGGCGGCGTGGGTACTGTAATCACCCCATCTCACGGGTACAACCACTTGTTTATTCTTCTCGTTGAACTTTAGCATCTGTATTAGTAGTCAGGGGTCTCCAGAGACACAGACCAGTAGGACGCACGCCGACAGGGAGGTTTGTTAGGAGGAGTCAGCTCACGCCGTCGCGGAGGCTGAGAAGTCCCACGAGCTGCCGTCCGCGGGCTGGGGACCCAGGGAGCAGGTGGTGCGATTCACCCCAAGTCTGAGGGCCTGAGAACCGGGGGAGCCGACGGCATCGCTCCCATCTGAGGACAGGAGATGAGGCGAGACCAGCTCAACGGTGAGGCAGGTGCAAAAAGGGCACATCCATCCCTCCTTCTTCCACTTTCTGTTCTATTCAGACCCTCAGCGGGTGGATGAGGCCCACCTGCACTGGGGAGGGTCACCTGTGCTACTGGTCCACCTGTCCGGGTGCTGATCTCATCCAGTAACACCCTCACACACACCCAGAAACGGTGCTTAATCTGGGCGCCTGTGGCCGTGGGATCGACACAAAATTACCTATGAGCCCCCTGCACTGACCATTCTGGGCCCGTCCATTTGTGGGGAGCACTTGATGAGTCCCCTCCCAAAGAAGACTCCTCGCACGGTATTGCTGTCCACACAGGCAAATATTCCTTTACAACCCAGCTGTATGCTCCCAAAGCTGAAAAAGGGGATCTCTCCTCCTGTGTCCAGCCCCAAAGCAAGAGCTCTGTCCCTGTGGAAGAGAGAGAACAGATGTTGGGGCGAACTAGCTCTCTCTGCCATGAGAGGTATTTTGTTTTATTGTTTGCCGTTTCGGGGGTGGACCGTTCCTTTGTATCTTACAATCTGTAACAGTCTTACTTCTGCTTAGTTACAGCACTCTTACACGTTCTTCTCTTGCATTTTCTCAGGATGGAACCAAATTCTATTCATAATGATAGTATAACCTCTTCCTTCCTCACACTAAAACATTAGCCCTTACTACCGTTGTAAGGACTAGCCGACCATTTTAATGGGATGCCAGTAACGCTTTACCGCATATATGATGCTGGTCTAAATGCCTGCAAATGGACATCAGGGTAAACAGATTGTACCGTATCCACATCACAGAACACCAAAAGGCCTTTGAAAACCACACTCCAGAAAAACATTTAAGGATACAGCAAAATGCTCATAGTTTGCTGTTAGGTGAAAAAACAATACAGTATTACGGGGCTTCCCTGGTGGCGCAGTGGTTGAGAATCCGCCTGCTGATGCAGGGGACACGGGTTCGTGCCCCGGTCCAGGAAGATCCCACATGCCGTGGAGCGGCTGGGCCCGTGAGCCGTGGCCGCTGAGCCTGCGCGTCCGGAGCCTGTGCCCCGCAACGTGAGAGGCCCGCGTAAGATAAAAAAAATAAATTAAAAAAATAAAAAAAAAAATACAGTATTTGTACTTCCACCCAGATTTTTTTTAAAGGTATGGGTATGCATAGAAAAAGGCTGCCGAGATGTGCCCCTGTGCAGACCTCTCTGGATGGTTGGCTTGGGGTTCCTTTCCCCGTACTCTATTCTGTGTCCCCAGCGCACCGGATGACGTGCCGTTGGCCCCTCTGTAAACACCCCGCTGTGCCTTTGCCCGTGGTCCTCAGTCTCTGTTCTCTGTGGTTCAGTAACACTCAGCCAGCTGAGGGCAGGCCCGCCCTAAACTCTTGGCGACGCTCCAGCCCTCCAGAGCCTGAGCCCAGCAGACAGTATTCTAGGGAGCTCCCAGGCCGGCACTGCCCACCCCCCCACTGGCACCTCACTGTCCTTCCGTCCTCAGCCCCACATCACCTCCCTGCCCACGCCCTCTCAGTCCCAACACCCGTTATTGGAAAGTACAATGTTTCTGTGTGTTGGTTGACCTGTTCATATCCTCTCCCCAGGAGAATGTACGCTCCATGGGGGAGAGAACCAGGTTCTGCTTTTTCTTTCCTTTGTTCCTAGGGTTGGAAACTAGCCTGATGATCATTTATGAAATGAACAAACGTCTGAACCTTTCCACTCAGCTCTGTAAGGGTCACCTGGGACGTTTTCACTGGGCAGCTCCTGATGGAATTTCTAGCTTCTCTCGCAGTCAGTCAACGGTAGGGATCAGTGGGGCACCTGCTCCATGCCAGCCACTTAGAGGGCATCCCAGGGAGACAGATGCTGGATGCCATCCTGGCTTACGACGCTCAGCCGGGGTGGACAGGTGAATAAGACAGGCAGGCGTCCTAAGCGTCTGAATCTCTAGCCCTGTGTTGAATATCAACACAAGGAGTGTGGATGCTGCCCTCAAGCTGGGCCCACCCACCCCTGCGGCTCTGGTGCCAGGTGCCCGCAGTCCTGTTGCAGCTTCCCGGAGCATCTCAGACACAGACTTCCGGCTCACAGCATTCCCAGCACACCTGCCCTGCCCCGGGAGGTCACAGCTGTGCTTTCCCTGTAAGAGGACTGCCTCCCGGGCCACTCCTTGTCATCTGCTGTGGCTTCGGTGAAGAGTTCCCATCCCTACTTTAGTGAGGGTGCCACAGCCACACCACATCTTCCACCCACAGAAGTGGATAGGACGTAGCTCATACCCAGGGGTCTCTGCCAGGAGCGTGGGCCGGCCAGAGTCTTGCTCCGCCCCTGCGCCTCTCCCCCAGCACCGCCCTACGAAGGTGCCGCCCAGCTGCGGGCTGGAGCGGGCTGGAATCACCCAGCCGAACGGGTGTCTGCGTCCTGCAGGAGGCCTTGGCCACTCAGCCGGCCGGCTGGAGCCGCTCCAAAGGCCACAGGGCGGAGGAGCACACCAGCCGCCCCCGACTTGGCGCGCCCCAGCCCGCTGCGCTCCAGGCGCGGAAAGACGCGCACCGAGGCTCCTGCCGGAGGGAGCCCCGCGGTGTCCGCACCCGGAGGGGAGCTTCTCGCCGTCAGGGGCCGCCCTGCCTGGTGCTGCATTGCCTCCCACGCCTGGGGGGATTTAACTCTGACTGAACAGACGAATGAGTTTCCAAAGAGCCAGAGGTCCAGAGCGCCCCAGTAGAAAAGCGAGAGCCCGGACTTGAAGGCGCAGGGCCCCCCCAGCGGCGATGGGTGGGATCGCAGGGAAGGAGCGGCCAGCCTCCACCTCGTCCCATCTTCCGCGAGTCGGGGGGCTTCAACACTGTGGCAGTCCTACCGCCCCCATCGGAAAGCCGAGGCCTTAATGCGTTTGAAAAACTTGGCAGGCAGGTGGCGCACTATCAGGTCCTCAGCAAAGGATTTCAGGGTGCCCTCCAGGGACCTCAGTGCTCTAGACAAACCCTCTCCTCCAGCTTCATCCCCAACCATGCTACACCAGTTGTCCAGAGAGGGTCCTCTTTAACCAAGTTCCTGTTCTAAAGAAACAGCCATCAGAAAGAACAGATGTCCTCCAAACATTTGCGGGGTGGGGGGGAGTATGTGTCACACTGTACCATTTGGAGGGGCACATCCTCCCAGCTTTCAGGGCACTCATCCTGGGACACACACAGTCCAGAGTCATTTTCAAACACAGAGGGCGGCAATGCATGGAAGAGGTTCTGGCCAAAAAGGTGACTCTGATCACAAAGTGATACCTGTCCACTCCATCTCACCACCACTAACATCGTGGTGTCCACATGGTCCTACCTTAAAAAAGGAACAGATAAAAACAGAGTCACAGGTACAGAGCACACAGTCTGTTTCCAGTCTCTGCCTCCCTGCCTCGCAGAAAGATTGAAGCATTTCCACCGTCGTGCTTATTGGGACAGCTCTGGACCAGACTGTGTGAGCCCACAGCCGGGCCCCTCCCCTTAGGGGCTGCATACCCTTGGGTGCCTCAGTTTCCTCATCTGTGAAGTGGGGATGGAACAGGGCTGTCCAGTCCATGAAGGGTTCACAGTGGTTCCTGGTACCAAGGAGGGGCACAGCTCTACTGTACAGGCAGCTGGTGTCAAGCCCCCTTGTGTACAGCCTAGTCACCCCACATCTCCTCACTTGACCCCCAGGTATACTCCTCTCCTGGGTGAGATGCCAGCGCACACAGACACAAAGTGTCAGGTGGCCCATTCATCTGACGCCACCGCACCTCTCTCTGTCCGGCACCGCAGCACCCCGAATGTCGAGGTCACTGGGCCCCTGTCCTCACAGGGGGCTGGTGCCCGTTCTCCGGACATCTCCCTCCCCCCATCTCAGAGGTATGAGACCCACAGGCACTCTGCCTGGCAGGAGCAGCGATGTAAGACAATACCCAGTCAGCTGGCTGAGGACAGACAGCCCCGCGTGCCTTTCAGCTGTACCACCCCAAAGGCGCAGAACATGTGGGAAACACAGATTCTCTTGTTCTCTCCAAAATGCCACCCTGGCTTTAAGCAGCCACAGCTGTTTGCAGCTCCAGCAAGGGAGTCAGAGCTGGAGGCTGAGCTCTTACAAAGGAGGGAGCCAGCATGGGGTCCTGTGCAGGAGAAAGAGCTAAGGGGGCGTTGCATGGTAAACCCCAAGGGTGAGGGAAGAAAGTCCGTTTGCTTGGGCTGGGCTTCTTTCAGTGGGCAACAAGACACAGACAGCAACTAGAGAGAAAAGCAACTGTGAATACTGTGGCTACAAAGAAACAGAAGAGATGCCAGAAAATCTTTTCCTAAATCTCAGCAGCAGGATCTGGTGACTGATCAGAACCACCGCCAAAAGAATGGGGAGAGAGGACCCCTCCTTGGGCCCCCAAAACTAGATGTTCTTTTCTAGGGCCTTTTCTGACCTTCCCTGCCCCACGGGCCCAATGGGTAGCTCTGGTCATTGCCTCCTACGTGCCTGGATCCCCAAGTTCACTGGGAGCCCCATGGCCAGGAGCCACCCCTGCCCCCAGACATTGGTTCTCCATTGTCATGTGTAAAAACCGCAGAAAGGGCATTGCTGGATAATAAGGAGGCTCAGGCAGAAAGAGGACACTCCAGAGGGGATTTATGGAGGACCGATCTGCACACTGAGCCTGTGTGGAGCCCCAGTGCGTCTGCAGGGAGGAACTCCTTGCGGGGGGCTGATGAGTCTGTGCCACCCGCGACCCTGGTCCTCCTGCTTCACGCCCCACCCGGGCGATCCGCCAAGGGAGTCGGTGCGGGGGGAGGGTACAAGGAGACGGTGGGGGGACAAAGAGAGTTCGCAGGGTGGGCAAGCCTCCGGGGGACACGAGAGGCGCGGGGGCCCGGTGGTCTAGGAGTCGGTGCGGAGGACCCAGGGGCCGGCATGGGACTGGAGGGCGCCGGGGGACACGCGGAGTGCACGGGGTGGGGGCGGGGAGATTCTGAGGAGGCGTAGGAGTGGGGGGTCGGGGACGCGCAGAGGCCCGGGGGATACAGGGGGACAATATGTGCTCTTCGGGGACTCGCGGGGCACAGGGCCATAGGCGAACCCTGAGGTCTCTCTGGCCCCTCCCTGCCTCTCCCGGGGGGCGGGGCGCGGCGCTCTGGGCGGGGCCTGTGCGCAGGCGCGAACGCGCGCTCCCGTGGGCCGCGGGCTGGGGCGCCTCCTGGGGCGCCGGCTCAAGGGGGGCGCGCGAATCTCACTTCCGGTGAGCCATCCGCGGGCCGTGATTGGGCCCGAAGCGGCGAGCGCGCGCCCGCCCAGCCAATCGGCGGCGGCGGCGCGGTCGGGGGGAGGGGGAGCGCGGTGAGGGCGGGCGCGCGCGGGCGGGGCGGGGCGGCCGCAGCCTGGTCGCCGCCCGCGGGCTTGTCCGACGCCCGCCCGGCTGTCCCCGCCGCCCTGCAGCCATGTGACCGCGCCGCCGCCCTCCGCGCGCCCGGCCCGCCCGCCCGCCCGCCGCGCGTCCGCGGCCCGGCCGCAGCCCAGGCCGCCGAGGGAGCGGCGGGGCCGGCGCCATGGCCGAGCGGGGCCGCCTGGGCCTGGCCGGCGCGCCCGCCGCGCTCAACACGCCGGTGCCCATGAACCTGTTCGCCACCTGGGAGGTGGACGGCTCCAGCCCCAGCTGCGTGCCCAGGTACGCCGCCGCCCGCCTGCCGCTTTGTTCCCGCGCGCACCTGCTGACCACCCAGGACCGGCCACAGGGGACCTCGCTCCTGGGTCCCCACCCGGGGCCTGCACGCGGGACCGGCCACCCCGGACCTGCACCCGGGGCCCCCACCCGGGACATTCCACCCGGAACCGTACACTCCGGGATCCCCACTCGGGACCCACGCCCCGGGCCGTCGCCTTTGCGCCCCACCTCGGGCACGCGCCTTCCGTGCGGACAACCCCTGATGCGTGGATGGTCCCTGAGGTCCTGGTCCCGTGCAGCGGAGGAAGTGGCGCTGGGTTTCTCAGGCCCCGCCGTCCCCCGAGGCTCTCCGAGGCGCACACTTGGTTGGCTCTCAACCGGCATCGTTGCACCTGCCTACCGATGCGGTGAAGTTGACTCAGGGTGCCTCCTCTCTCCACCGGGTACCATAGATTTCCTTTTGCGTCCAGCCACACTGTCAAGCCTGAGTGGCCTGGGCGTCACTCAGGGCACGCAGTGTCCAGAGGACACACAAATGTGGGACCTGGACCACAATTTTATTCCTTCATCCTTCGTCCTTTTGAGGGTCTGGCCGTACCCGCTCTGTCCTGCTGGCGGGGGGTATCTGCCCCTTGCCTGTTCGCACTATGCTGTGTAATTTAGGGGCTTCCTTGTATATAAACACTGCTCCTTACATCATGCTGTTAATTTTGCCATCGCAAAAGACGCTGCCCTTTTCACTTGGGGGTAAGTGCCCTGGCCCCAGCGGTACAGCTGGCCGAGGCTCACCCACAGGGCAGCGCCGCGGCCATCCCGACTCTACTCAGGCCTGTCGCTTCCCTGCCCCTCCTGCCAGCTTGAAGCTCTGTGGGTTTCTTCGTGATTCAGTGGTCCCTGCTGAGGAAGCTCCCAGGCTGAGGGGCAAGAGAGACAGACTCACACCAGGGCCTTGTTCTGGAATGGACACCAGGCCACAAGGGCCGCAGGGGGGCGGCAGGGAAAAGCTCTCCCTGAGGAGATCCCCTGGCGGGACCAGAGGAAGTGGCCAGTGTGTACCAAGGTGGGTGCGCTCTGCCACGGCTCCTTCAACAGGTGTGCGAGCCAGGTGTTGGGGACGCAGAGGGTGCCGGGTGCCAGGGTTGCCCTCCTGAGCACGAGGCTGGTGGCTCAGGGCATTGGCTGTGCCGAGTGGGAAGGGTGGGTGCTCCCAGACCTGTGTGGGGTCTTGGGAGGGTGTGGTGTCCGCGGGAGCCCCACCTGCTTGCCCCTTGTCTGGGAAGTCTCAGGGGCACCTCCCCAGGCCTGGCCTCCCACCCCCTCCGACTTCCCGTCTTGGTGTTTGGCCCAGTGTCGGGCGCCACAGCCAAGGGTCCTCCTGGACCCTCGCCACCGTGCTTCTGTCTGTCACCCCTGCATCGTCACCCCCTGCCCCCCACCCCCACGCTGGCTGCCTCCCCACGGCGCTCCCTGAGGGCACGCTTGCCCCCCTTCCTGCACCTCTTCAGCAGCTTCCCTGGAGTGCCCCGAAAGACCACCGAAGTTTTGACCAGCGGGAGGTGAGGGAGGTGGCAGGTGGGCAGGGGCTGCGTGGTCGAAGGGCCCAGTTGGCCCCCCGCGGAGCTGGTGGAGGAAGCCCGCTCGAGGGGGTGTGTGGGGAGGGCGGGGGCGGGGCTGTGCAGCGCTAGGTGCCGGGGGTCCACGGCTCTTACCGGGTGGGGCGCGGGGGGCGGGGCCTGGCGGCTTGCTCTGTAGGCCTGGGGCTGAGCAGCCCTTGGGATGGGCCGGCGCAGGGGAGTCAGATGCACAGAGCAGCCCCTCCCGCCCCGGCGCGGCCCTCCCCGCCAGGTGCTGCGGGTACCCCGCAGGTACCCCCGAGCAGGCCTCTTTGGCTAGGCTGTTCTTCTTTCCGCTCGCTCGGAGACTTAATGTGGAAGGGATCCCACTCTGTCCGTTTGCACGTCTCCTCTTGCCCGGTCTCTAAGTTTTTGAGTGGCGCCTGCGGCGTGGTGTTCCCTGTAAGACTGCAGCACGTGTCTCTGCTTTGGGAGGGGACCTGTGGCTGTCCACAGGTTTGGGCCAGGTACAAATGCACCCCTGTGGGCGGGCATTTTCCCGCCGGCCCTCTGCGCCGGCAGTAGGGTTTGGGGGGGCGTGTGCTCGGCGTCACCACCAGGAGCCTTCCCGGAGCGGCTGTGCCAGCTCCGGCCCCCCCCCCCGCCCCCCCGGCGTCCGCACTGCTCTGCCTTCTTGCCAGCACTGCCTGACTTTCAGTTGTTGCCGATCTGGTGGGTGTGAAATGGTATTGTGGTTTTCATTTGAATTTCTCTGATTACTGATGTAGGCCATTTGTACTTCCTCATCAGCGAAATTCCTGTTCATTTCTTTTGCCAATTTTTTCTCCTTTTTTTTTTCCCCTTACTTGAGTCTCAGCAGCTTTTTAGGGACTGGTAATCCTTTTTCGGCAATGTGTTGAAACCACCCTCCTCTGATGATGCACGCTTCTTGGCTGTCTTTTCGAGGTCTGTGATGCCTCCTGAGGTGCACCCGGCGTTGGCCTTGGTCTTGTCTTGTGGTCTTTCCTTCCTGGTGGTGGTGGGAGAGCTCTCTGCTCTTCCCAGGCCCACGGGGTGCCAGGCCCACGGGGCTGTGACAGAGGCAGGCTCGGTTTCGTGGATTTCCTCGAGGGAGTGGACAGCACCCCTCCCCAGTGACCCCCGGCCCTGGCGTCTTCCTATCCCTACCCCTCTGCTGGAATTTCCAAAGCAGCCTCTGTCCCCCCCAGCTTCAGCGGGGTCTGGGGCATTTTGGACCCTTGCACTTGCCCCTTAATTTTCCTTCCTGTTGAGGTTTATGAATTAATTTCACGGGGTCGGACATCTTTCCACAGGCTTACTGCGCATTCACGTTCCTCCACATCCTCCTGCTGGCGTCCTCTGCCGGCCACGGAGGGTGAACTCACACTCGCGGAAGGGCCTTCAGCTGGAAGTGTGAGATTTGGCAGCCGCGTGCCTGGGACGCGGGGATGTCTCCGTCACCCCGCAGATTAGTGTCGAGCGCTCCGGGCCAGGCTCCCCCACCAGCCAGGTGCCCCGGGCATCGCCCACGGCAGCCCCGCGGCTCCCTCTCCATGCTGGTGGCACCCGCACGTGGTTTGAACCTGCTTCTGCCGGTGGGTGTTGTGGGGTCATTTCCTTTGGGGCTGATGTGTTCAGAGCCACTGTGGCCATCCCGGCTCAGGGCTTGGGCTGCGTTTGCTCTTCTCTTCAGGACGGCTGGTCGCAGGGGAGGCAGGGGGAGGGGGTGTCAACTATGAAGACACTGTCGGCTTTCTGAAGTGGTGGCACTGCCTTCCGTGGCCGCCAGCCGTTCTATGCACATTCTGTGTACGTGCTCTGTTACCATCGTTTCAATCCCAGCCATTCTGGGGGCTGCACGACAGTTTCTCCTCGGGGTCTCACTCTGCACTTGCTGTGCGTGGGTGTTGGGTATAAGCAAGAGCCTGGTGGGTCCTTCTCCTTTAACGGCTGATGTGGTAAATTACGTCAATGGATTTTCTAGCATTAAACTAACCTTTCACTCTTGGAAAAATACCAGCGTGGTCATGCCATGTTCCCTTCCTGTACGTGGGTAGACTGAGATTAAGATTTTGCATCTCTGTCTAGAGTCTGTAATCTCCTGCTCATCTACTGTCCTTATCAGATTTTGGTGCCAAGATATCTTGCAGAATGAGCTGTTATGGTATTGTTTGTGTGAAACAGGAATTGTTTGTTCCTTGGATGTGTGGGAGAAATCACCAGTACAATACCTGAGCTTGAAGTTGCTTTGGGGCAAGTGTATCCCCTGGCTCGATTTCTTTAATGATTGTAGGACACACACACCCCAACTTTAAGTTAGTTTCGGAAATATAGTTTTCTGGGAATTTGTCCATTTCGTCCAGATTTTCAAGTTTTTGGCAAAAAGTTGTTCCTAAGATTCTTTTTTTTTAACATCTGCAGGACCTTTAGATCTGTCCCCTTTTAATTCCTGGTGTTGACTATTTCTGCACGTGGACATCCACACTCTGATCTGTCTCACCAAGGGTTCATCATTTTTTTTAAAAAAATGAATATTCGTATCTTTATTTCTTTCCACTTATGCTCTTTATTTTTATTTTTATGTTCCTGTTCTGATTTATTTATTTATTTATTGGCTGTGTTGGGTGTTGGTTGCTGTGCATGGGCTTTCAATAGTTGCGGCGAGCAGCGGCTACTCTTCGTTGTGGTGCGTGGGCTTCTCATTAAGGTAGCTTCTCTTGTTGTGGAGCACGGGCTCTAGGCATGTGGGCTTCCGTAGTTGTGGCATGTGAGCTCAGTAGTTTTGGCTCTCAGGCTCTAGAGCGCAGGCTCAGTAGTTGTGGCGCATGGGCTTAGTTGCTCTGCGGCATGTAGGACCTTCCCGGACCAGGGCTTGAACCCATGTCCCCTGCATTGGCAGGCAGATTCTTAACCACTGCGCCACCAGGGAAGCCCTTTTTAAATTAATTAATTCATTTTTTGGATGATCTAATTTCTTAAAATAAATAGCTCATTATTTTTCCTCTTTTCCTTTCACTTAAGATTTTATAAATACAAAATAAGTAATGCTTTGGCTGCGTTTCACAAGCTTTTATATATAAAATCTTTCAGTTTAAAAATCTTGTAAAAAATTTCCATTATTCTCTCTTTGGCATGATGGGATATTTCAAGGTTTCTTAATATCCAAATGTATGGTTTTTTTCCTTAGTTACTTTTCCATTGCCAAATGCATTTCTTCTCTATTTTTCCATTATTCATTTCTAACTTAGTTATGTTGTTGTCACAGAGGGTGGTCAGTATGACACCAGGTCCTTACGATGCCTCGGAACTTACTCTGTGGCCCTGGTTGAAGTCAGTGTTCATACACATTCTGTCTGTCCCGAAAAGGGTCATGTGTTTGGCACTGGGCAGTGTCATGTTTGATACCTGTCCCTTTAGGTCACACTTGGCTTTGTCTGTTTCTCCTGCAGTTCTGTCATTAGGTACATCCTGTTTAGAATTGCAGTCCCTCCCGGTGTGTGTCTCACTCCCGACCTGACAGTGCTTTTCATCAGAGGAAAGATTTGGAAACAGTGTAGCCCTCTGAGCTTTCTTCTGGGTATATTTGCCTGTCATATCTTTGCCCACCTTGTTTCTTTAAACTTTCCTGTATCTTTACAGGTCACATGTATCTTTGGTCGTTAGGCACAATCTAGATTTCGTTTTCATTCTCTCTAACAATCTTTATTTTTTAACTAGGACGTTCAGTCTGTTGTCCTTTATCTAAATTACTGATATTTGGGTTCATGTCTGCCATTTTACTTTTGTGCTTATCATCGTCCTACCTTTTTTACATTTGTTTCTCTTTTCTGTCATACCTTATTTTGTGTTCTTTTATTATTCTATTTCCCTTTCTATTAGTTTGAAACTTGTCGCTACTTCTACTTCTTCACTGGTTACCATATAAATTGTAAATTGCATACTTGCTGTTATATTTTAAAGTTAATTGTAAATTCTCTTCCTGAACAACACTGGGACCTTAGAGCACATTATTCTGACCCAACACTTTCACGTTTACATGCTTTTGTGTGGAGTATCTTAACTGTCTTCTTTTTTAGCCCATATGAGGTTATTATTACTTCATATATATATATTTTTTTATATTGTTAATACTTGATTAATCTCAAAACCCTCACCACTTTCTTTTCTTTATTCTTTTTGTATCTCAGGACTCCGAATCATTTTTCTCCTTGTCGGAAAATGCATCTTTAGGATTCTCTTCAGTGGGGATCTGCAGGTAGCGAACTGCTCTTTCAGTGTATCTGAAAACGTTTACCCTCGTCCTGGAGGGCGTCCTCCCAGTTGTGGGGTCCCGGGCAGCATCTCCCCCGACTTGGCTCTTGGTTCTGCTGTTGAGAGGTCAGTGTCAGTCAGCCGTGATTGCTTGGAAGGTCTGTCCTTTCTCCCTAGCGGCTCTGCAGTCACCTCTCTGCTGTGCCCAGGTGAGGGTTTCTATTTGTGCCTGAGCTGGGGTCATTGGGCATTTTGACTTTGTGGGTTGGTGATTTTCATTAGTTCTAGGAAGTTCTCAGGTACTTTCTCGGCAGTGGTCGTATCTTCCTGTCTGTCTGCTCGCCTCCGGAACACGCCGGCCCTTTGGCAGCCCTTCCCTCTGATGTCACTGAGACCGGCCACCGGGCAGTCTCTGCTCGTCCCTGTTTCAGCGGCCAGTTCTCAGCCCTCTTTTCTGCAGAGGCGCGTCTGCGTCCCACTGCACCCCAACCTGCAGGAGGGTCTACGGGGCAGGCGGGATCGGGCATCCCCAGCCGTGGGCAGGGCGGGCGTGGACTGGCACTTGGCACGGGCCTGTGGTTGAACAGGATGCCGTGGTCAGGACCCTGGGCTTCGTTTGGAGGTCTGGGGAAGTCACCAGTCTGTTGGGGGGTGTGAGTTTAGTTGGAGGCTGAGCTCTGGTTGGACATGTGGGTGGGGGCAGGCGGGGCGGGGAGGGCAGCACGGGGGGTTGAGAGTGGGCTCGGGGCTCGGCAGCTTCTGAGGGATGAGAGCCGCGTTGAGGGAGAGACTGAGGCATCTGACCTCAGCTATCCAGGCCTGCGGGCTGGGCATCTCTCGGGGAGGCCTGGCCCCTGGCTGCAGTCAGTGCGGCTCCATTCAGCGCCCCCTGACCACCCTGTGCCAGGCAGTGCCCAGCCCCGGTGCACACCTGGGCGGTGGCCTGCTCCTCCGGCAGGTGTCAAGGAGGGCAGTAGCCTTCCGTGGGCGCAGTGCTGTAAACGCACCATCTCCCCGAGCTGGCTTTCGTGCGGAAGGAAGTGGCCACGTGGGGCAGGTGTCATTTCATGTGATGCTCAGTGACCCATCAACCACGTGGGGCCCCCCAGGCGCCCGGCTGCCTGTTCCTCTCTTCCCGGGATCTGGGCTCCCAAGCAAGCTCCTCTCTCCCCCTCCGCAGCATGCCCGGCATCGCACCCCAGGAGGGTCGGATGAGGAAGGGCGTCTGGGAGCAGGTGGGCGGGGCTGGGGGACTGTTCCAGAGAGTAGCTCTGCGGTCAGGAGATGTGACGGGAGTCTCTGCCCCCCTGACGGGCACGTGGCGGCGTCGTGGTTGGATCTTCAGGGCCCTTCAGGAGCCCGAGCGCCACTTGGTGTGGCTAGGGTGAGCCATCACAGAGGCAGGGGCGCGCAGGGGCAGGCGGGCCGGGCGTGGCGGCGTGGGGAGTGCTCCTGACGCTGCGCGGCCTGGTGCTGCTGTCCCACCCGGGCCCCACCAGTCCATCCGGCGTGTCCCTTGCCAGCACGACCGAGTCTCATCAGCGCTCCAGACCGGGCCCCTCAGCTTCCGGCCTTGGTGGGAACTGGCTTGCAGTTGTCCTTCCCGCTGGTGCCGCGTATTTTGGGCTCCAGGATGCGCTGGGCGGCGAGTGTGGGAGCTGCTGGCTCCCCCCGGCCGCCTGCGCCTGGCCGCTCCTGTGGTTGTCAGACGGTGGCCCTGAAAGCAGCCCTGAAAATAGCACGTGAGTGTATGTGGAAGCCGAGTTCCCTCTTGCCCTGGAGGTGCGTTGTCACGGATGTGTCCTCAGCCAAGGAGGACTTTGCAGAGGGCTGTGATGCATGGTGAGGACACCCCTCTCCTGAAGAGCAGAATTTCTAGTAAAGCGCTTTCTACTCCCGAGTGTCTCCAGCCCGCACGGCCCCCGCCTGCCTCTGGAGGAAGGCAGCGCGCTGTGTTCTGCGCTTTACAGGGTGAGACGTGCGTGTTCTCCAGGAGCCCCTTCTCAGCAGCAGTGGACACGCAGCGCCCAGCTCTGCTGGCCTGGTAGGTAGTTCTCCACAGTGGAGGTCAAGACCAGGGTCTGGGGTCTGCTGCACGGGTGGGCCAGAATGGGCCCTGGGGGCGCGTACGGAACCGCAAGGTGGTGGGAGATGCTGTGGACTGGGCGCGTCCGCCCTTCTTCCTGCCGGACGCGAGGCAGCCAGCTGGGCCCTGCTGCCCCCACCGGCCTTTCCTCATCTCTCCAGCCAGACCACGATGCCTCCCTGGTCCAGGGCAGCATCCAGCTACCATTCTGAGGAGGGACGCTCCTGTTGGCCTGGCCCCGGGGCACCTTTGTCCCGATGGCAGGAGAGGGTGGGGAGGGACGTGGTAGAGGGACAGGGGCAAGCAGTGTCTGCACTGGGGGGCTCAGGTCCACCGGCAGGGAGGACCACCGCCCCCCAGTGGTCAGGACAGAGTGGGGCGGCCGGGAGGCGTCACAAGGAGCCCGGCCCGGCCTCTTCTCCTTGGGCAGACACACTGGGCCTTGCCCTGGGCAGGAAGGGAAGCACCTCTCCTGTCTGCCTTCCTGGCCGTCAGCCGGCTCCGTTTCCACTGTCGGTGCGGCGATCCCCCCGCCCCCCCACCAGGACGTGCTGCCCTACCCACACCGTGAGTCCCGAGCAGGGCGGCGTGGGCTTGGGCCTCTCTGTCCCCGAAGGTGGAACCCTGTTGGCGGGGAGCTGGCCCTCAGAGGCACCGCCCGCCGCTCAGACGTGGCTGTGGCCTTCGGCGGCCTGCGTTCCGACCGCCTCCGCCCCGGGCTGCCTGCATGGGCCGCGTGCTCCTCCAGTTGGTGCTGGGCTCCCCCGTCCTCGCCCACTTCACTCTGTAGGGCCTGTGTCCCCACTGGGACAGTGGTGATGCTGCTACGGGGAGACCCTTAGTGAGGAGCCTCGGACCCTTGACAGCTGGGACGCTGGCATCTTTCCCTTAACTGGAGCCTCGTTTTCAAGCCCTGCAGCTGACCTCGGGGCAGTGATGGTGTGTCATCTTTTATCGGATCACGGCCAGTCAGGATCTTCCTACTTTTAGATGCAGAGAGGATGGGGTGAGCCTTTCCGGTGTGGTTTGCATGTGGGCCCTCAGGTGCCCGTGTGACGGCTTGCTCTGTGGAGGTGTCCTCAGGCCTCGGAGGGCAGTGTCACCACACTGGGGCCCCCGGCAACCGGCACCCGCGTCCCTGCTTCTGAATCCGGGTGGGGGGCTCCCCCCTGCTCGGGGGTGCCGTGACTCACACGGGGCTGGTCCCTGTTGTCCGGGAGTGGACACAGTGCGTCTCCAAGGCGCCCGAAAGTGCCTCAGACAGGTGTCGTGCTGGGGCAAGTGTCCTGGTGGGTGCTGCCCTGGGCGCCCCCTGGGTTCCTTCCCTGAGCTCCGCCAAGGGACCGGCTGGGTACAGCCACCTGGAGGTGCCCCGTGGCGGGTCACGGGAGGGAGTGGAGGGCGCGTGGCCATTCCACGCTCTGCGGTGTCCCGGGGCCCTCCCGCCCTGCCCGTCCAGGCTGGATGTGCCGGGCAGTGAGGGCAGGGTGAGCTTTGGCTGCAAAGACCTGTCCTGGGTTCTGGGCTCCTGTGACCAAGCCCACGGCCAGGACACTGTTGCCGGCTCCCGGTCAGGGTCCCTCTGGGGTCCCCGCCGGCTGTGCCCCCGCTGTGCTTGCCCCCACCCCCCCAGGAACGCGCTGTCTCTTGCTGATTCCCACTCGGGCTCCGGATTTTCTGCTTTAACTGGTTGCAGCGTGACTTAAAGGTTGTCACACTTTGACAAGTTAATGGAGAGTGACAGTCACCACACCCCGAACCGCGTGCCCCTGGCCCTGGCCGGCCCGGCTCTGGCAGGAGACGAGCTGCGTGTGGAGCGTGTTTCCAAACACTGTGCTTATCGATGCAGCGCTGGGCGCCCCCCCCCCCCCCAGAAAGGAGTGAGAATGGGGCGAGACTGAGCTGCCAGCTGGGGGGTGGGCATGGGGCCCCACTCAGCATGGGGGCTTCCCAGAGGAGGGGGCATGGGACAGGCCGAGGGTCCGGCGGCAACGGCCTGAGGCCGCCGGAGAGGCACACGTCTGGGCGCCTCAGGGCCAACCAAGGACTGCCCCTGGGGTGAGGCGGGTGGTGGGCTGTACACAGATGCCCAGCGGCACAGGGACCCGGCTCCCCCGCCAGCCACTCGCGCCTCGGGCCCTCGGCTGGTCATGCTGTGAGCACGGCCCTGTGCTCGCCCTGCAGGCCGTTGTCCTGGGATTGTGCCAAAGCGGCCGAGGCAGAGCTGATGGGGGTGCCCCGCTGCAGGTCCCCGCAGGGGACACGGGACCTTGACCGTCAGGGTTTGGGTGGCAGGGAGGTCTGATGCCTCCCCCACACCCAACCCCCCAGCCGCAACTCGCCAACACCCGCCTGTGGGCTTGGCTCTGGCAGGTCATCGAAGGCTTCAGACGTTTGTTTGTTAGTAACGGGGTCGGGGGTAGGACCACTGCACCTGAGCCCCTGGGGCCATGCTGGGGTCACCCACAGTCTCGGTGTCATGCCAGCTTTGGGGCGACGGTGAAGGTCACTCTAGGTGAGAAGCGCGGCACAGACGGGGACCCCCAGCCTCCCCAGTGGGAGGGGCGAGTCTCTGGGCAGGCCCTGTGCGGCCAGGACGCCGGGCCAGGCCTTTCCCGACCCGCGGAGAGAACTCCACACCTCTGTCCCCTTTCACATCTGCCTCCTGGAGAAAAGCCGCCCTCCCCCAGAGCCTTGGGCCTGGCTCAGCGGACAGGCCGACATTCCATCCTCGCCGCCACCGCAGAGGCCTCGGGGAGGGGGCAGCTGCTACACCAGCTGTTCCGGGACGGTCGCTGGAAGGCTGGGGCATCCCATCCCGCACGTGCTCTGTACCCAAGATAGGCGCCTGGCGCTGCCGTCCTTCTGCAGAGAAGGTTTCCGGGGCAGTGTGCACGGGCCGTGGGGCCAGAGAGGGCGGCTGCGTAGGCCCCAGCCCAGCGCGTTCCTGATGAAAAGCAGCCCCTTTGCGGGAGGGCACAGTAGGCAACAGTACGATTTCCAGTTAAGCTGTTTGTGTTGTAGGAATAACAAGGAGACGTGCCTGGTCCGACCGCCGAGAAGAGAGCTCCTCGGGAACCCCCTCCGACTCGGGGATCTTTCTAGTTCCCTTTAAGAGGAGAGTGAAGATGAGAGCCTTTCTCAGTGAGACACGCAGACTGGCAGCCCCATTCTTGCGTGTTATTGACCTAGAGAGAAGGGGGTGTCAGGTTCACCCGGACCCAGAGCCTTGCGGGAGGGAAATTCGGAAACTCGTGGCAATAGAGCATTACAGATGTCCAGGGCTCTGGTTTACTTCCCTCCCCCTGCTGTGGAGTTAGCCTAACTCAGGTGAAGCTAGGAGGTTACACAGCTGTCTCCTCCCGTGCTAGCTCCGCCGTCTGCGGGCCGCCCCCAGGAGGCCTCCCAAGGCTGACCCGCGCCCCCCTCCCCAGGCGGGCGGCCGTGGCGCTGCTGTGCGCTGGGTCTGTGAACAAGAAGGCCGTGGAGCCAGGTGGTGGGTGGAGACCTCCGGGGAGTTGCGCCTGTGGTTTGTAGGGGCCCTGGGCGTGGATGGCGGTCTGCAGCCCCTCCCCGCACGGCCCCGACCAGACCCTCTCCTTGCCTCTCACGCCCGTGTGCCTGACTTGGCGTTTCCACCGACGTTCGAGGTCGGCTTCCTGGCACCTGGACGTCCTGGGGACGGGGCCTGGTTGAGGAGGGGAGCCCGGGCCTCCCGGAGCTCTGGGGGAGCCTAGGGTGCTTGGACCCCCTGGCTTGGCCTCTGCGGTGCAGCGCATCAGGGGCCTGGGGGCACCAGTGTGGGGCGGGGCGAGTGGCAGGAGCCTTCTGGTCTCCGCAGAGCCTGTAACCTTTCAGCGGGCTTCTCGCGATGGCCGGGCACGGTCCAGGGGGCCCTCTGTGTGGGCACAGCAGGGACCCCTGCAGCGTCCCCTGGGGGCTGGCGGGGCCCAGCACGCCCGCACCGAGAGCAAGCCTGCGGGTCCGCGGCGGCTGCGTGACCGCAGAGCAGGTGCACCTGGCGCCTGTCTCAGGGGAGACCTCGGGCTCTGCCCAGCGGGGCCCGGACCTCTGCTGTTGGAAGGGGGGACTCAGGGTGCACCCCTGCGTCCGCACCCGGTGGGGGGAGGCTCCAGCCGGCACCAACCCCGCCCCCTTGTGTCGTGGGGTCTCGGGGCCTCTCTGTGGAGGACAGGCCATGAGTCAGGACCCACCTGAGCAGACGCGGTGGTGGCTTCCCACCAGGGAAGCGGGGGCCCCCAGGGGTGGCTGCTGTGCCCGTGGTGGGGAGTGGCCGAGTCTGGGGGGCTGGTGTGTCTGATCGCTGGCCCGACCTCAGTGTGACCCTGCCCCTTGCCTGGTGACAGCCCTGGTCTGGCCAGTGCCTGCCCAGACGGAGGGCAGCGGCGTGACTGAGGAGAGGGATCTGGGGCTCCGGGGCACACGGAAGTTGGAGGATAGAACGTCCCGGACAGTCAGGGCCCAAGACCCAGCGTTTCCAGGAGGGCCAGCTGCTGGGGCTGAGGTGTGCGGTGAGCACGGACCCTGTCTGGAGCCTGCTCTGGACGGGGAGGGCCAGGCAGCAGCTGGGGGGTGGCTCAGGGGCTGTGCCGTGATGGGGGTACCGGGAGGAATGGCCATGTGTTGGCTGCTGTGAGAAGCAGCTCTCCTCAGGTCACCCCTGTTTCTCAGCACAGCGAGTAATGGCATGAGGTGGGGTGGAGGGGGATGTGAGGTGTTGGTCCAGGGAGGAGTGGGGCCCAGGAAGGTTGGGGGCCGGACGTCCGTGTCACGGACCTCGGTGGCCAGGGGTGCCAGGGGTTCTCCGGGGCTGTGTCCAGAGCCTCAGGTGCAGAATATTGGTGAACTGGGTGCCCCAGGAGGGACCAGAGGGAGGGAGATGGGGTGCTAGGCTGGGCGCAGGCCTGGGGTGACCCACGGTGGGTCCCGCGCTAGAGGACGTGGCCGGAAGGTGGGCGGCGGTGCAAGAGGAGGTCCGAGCCTGGAGCCTCCTGGAGACAGGACGAGGCCCCGGTGGGGTGGGGTGCCTGCAGGCTGTGTCTGTGGGAGGAGGAGGGACGTGGGGTTCCTGGGATTCCGCTGGCTGGGGCATCCGCTCCAGCTGGGGCGCGTCCTGTGCAGGCCTCTGTGACTTGCCCAGCCAGTCCCCCAGCTGGGACCCGCAGCATTCCCCCCTTTCCTGGTGGTGGGGGGCGGGGCCGCGTGGTTCAGCTTTCTGGTGACCAGCCGTTTTATCACCTCAGTCGCCTTCACCCGGATCCCGCTTTACGCTCATCGGGTGCTGCGCGCCCGCCCAGTCCGTGACGTCAGCCTGGTGCTCGCTTCCGTCATCCTTCTTTCTTCGTTTTGCTCTTCCTCTGCTATTTTTGGTCACTTATTCTTTGGAAATTGGTGAAGATTGATTGAGTTTTCTTTCTTTTTTTTTTGCGGTACGCGGGCCTCTCACTGTCGTGGCCTCTCCCGTTGCGGAGCACAGGCTCCGAACGCGCAGGCTCAGCGGCCATGGCTCACGGGCCCAGCCGCTCCGCGGCACGTGGGATCTTCCCGGACCGGGGCACGAACCCGCGTCCCCTGCATCGGCAGGCGGACTCTCAACCACTGCGCCACCAGGGAAGCCCTGATTGAGCTTTCTTTATTACCCCCTCCAGGAAATCTGTTTTCAAGTTCCTTTATTGTGTGCTTGAAAAGTGAGAATTCCCAGCATTGACGGGAAACCAGCATACCTCCCTCCCTCGCAAGCCAGTGAGGGCCTTACCGAGCGGGGCTCTGCATCCGTCTTCCGGCCCCCGGTCCCAGACTCCTCCTCACAAGGGGGCCAGCCTCCACACGCCTTCCACTCCACCCAGGCGCCCGCTCAGTCCTCGCACCCTGGCGACCGAGGGCCGCTGGGGCTCTGTCCCCTGGCCTCTAGTGGTTTTGACGAGTTTGCGGTAAGCCTGCCAGTGCTTCCCCCGTGGGCGGCGTGTGTTCTCTGGTTGCTAGGAAGTGTTTTTCTTTGGATTTGGCACGTCTAGGTGTGTTTATTATCACATTTTTACTTCATCCTCCTTGGGACTCAGTGTCTGCCCAGCTCGTTTTGGAGGAATTCTCATCTGGGGTCTGGTCAGATGTCCTGCTTCCCCTCCTGTCTCCAGTTGCCCTTCCTGGCGAGAGCCGCGCCCAGCAGTGTCCAGTGCCAGCTCTGACCATGAGGGGCCACCCTCAGCTCTGTGGTTGGGCCACGCGGGCAGCCCCCCAGGGCACACAGGAACTCCTGGACAGAAGCCCCGGCTGTGCCGACCCTTTCCCGGCCGCAGCAGCCGCGGTGAACCCCGGTGGTCACTGCACCCGGCCCTCAGATGGTGAGATTGCGCGGCCCCCAGGGCCTCCTGGGCTTCCCCGGGGAGGCGTCTCTGCAGGGAGCCACGTGGCGCAAACTGGAGGAGGTGCAGGTGGAGGTCTTGGTCCAGTGTCCAGGGCTCCTCTTGGGGGCTCCAACCCCTGGGCACGGGAGCTGAGGGCTCAGTCTCCTGCTGAGCAGCAGCCCCTGTGACCCCCTGCCAAGGAGCGGGTCTTGATTCCTAAGTGAGAAGTTCAGTCCTGGACACGCCCTGTATGGGGCAGAGCAGCGACCCTCCGAGAAGGCTCAGGCCCCATCCCTATGGTCAGCTCAGGCGGGTAGCAGAGCGCCACAGGCGTGCACCTTAAACAGCGTTTAGTTCTCACGGTTCTGAGGGCTGGAAGTCCAAAGTCTCAGTACCAGCAGGTCCGGTGTCTGGTGGGGGCTGCGTCCTGGTTCACAGATGGTGTCTCCCTGTGTCCTCACTGGGGGAAGGGGTGAGGGAGCTCCATGGGGTCCCTTTTACAAGGGCACTAACCCCATTCATGAGGGCTCCACCCTCCTGACCTCATCACCTCCTAGAAGTCCCTCCTCCTGATAGCATCACATTGGGGCTTAGGGCTTCAAGATACGGATTTGGGGGAAACAATAGCCTGTAGCCCCCGCTGTTGCCCCAGTGTTTTCAGGGGCACGACACACCCTGCCCCCCTCACAGACACTTCCAGGGTGCATGTAGCTGCTGCCCTCTGTGCCCTCCCCAAACCTGGTGCCTGTGGGCAGTGGGCCTGCAGTGGAGCATGCCCACAGCCTGGGACCCGGAGCTTGTCGGGTCCTTGTAGACCACCTGCTGTAAGACACCAGAGGCGCATGTCCCACCCTGCCCGCCCTGACTGCTCTGGCTCTCTCGACACCCTGTTGTCGAGAGAGCCCTGGAGCCATCGAAAGCCCCCAGACGGCCACACTCCACACCCGGCAGGGCGTGCTCTTTCCCTTCTGTGAGCCTGCCCACTGCGGGGCCACCAGAGGCTGCCCCGTCACGGTGTCCCACGGCGGCCCTGCTCCTCAGCGCGTGCGGCCCAGGTGTTCTCCCGTCACCGCGGGCCCCGCTCCGCCAGCCCTCCGGCTCCTTGCTGGTGTGGCCTGGGGATGCGCCTGGACAGGCTGGGCTGGGGCGAGGCCAGAGTGGTTGCTCTGAGCCCTTGGGAAAGCTGAATGTTAAAGGAGCCGGGGAACGGGGCACCTCCTTCCAGAGCCACCCCCGAGTGTGCCCTCCCCCTCCTCCCCACCCCCCGCCCCATGGCAAGTTGGGAGTGGGGCAGGAGATGGGTAGATTTTGGCAAAGAAACAGGAGGAAGGCCATCGCTTTCACTCTGTCCAGGCAGACCGCAGGGCTTGCGGCCAGCTGGGCCCTTGCTGTCCCGGCTGTGTCACCTGGACCACAGCTTCCCCCCTGGAGCAAGGCTGAGTGGGGCCACTGCTTGGTCCCTGAAGTCCCCTGTGGTGCGGTCCAGCCGGCAGGCTGTGCAGGAGGCCCTGTGGCCCAACCGAGGTGCTTCTGGCCTGTGGCCGTCCTCTGCACCGGGCTCCCCTGTGCTGGCCTTGCCGTCCCACCCAAATAAAGCCCCTTGCCGAGGAAGGGCCCCGCCCGCAGGAAAGTGCTGGGCAGGGGCTCTTTCCCGCCAGGGGACCCCGTCTCCCTCGCGACCAGGACAGTGCGGGGCGGCCCTCCAGTGGCTAGTGAGGTGTGCCCGCGTGCCCAGGGCCTCCAGTCACTGAGGCCCAGCAGGCCCAAGGAAGGAGGTCCTGACGGCCAGGCCCGGGCCCTGGGATGGCTGGCGGCCCCCATGTATAATGGCCTCGCGGCTGGCTGGCTGGAGCTCTCTGGGCCCCGGGCCCCGTGCTGAGGTTATGCGTGCGTCCCAGGGTTGCCTGCCCAGCCCCTTCGGGGCCCTCCCCGCTGTGGACACAGGGTGCTCTCTGCAGGCACCTGGGCCCACGTGGCCTCTAGCGGGCACCCGTGCTTGGCCTGTCCCACCCACCGGCGGCTCGCCCAGCGTGTGGCCATGCTGGCTTCTGACTCAACACCCGCCACTACCTCGGAGGGACCGGCTCTTCTGCCGCCCCCCCCCCCCCATGCCCCGGCCCCCGCCGCAGGTTAGCCTCTGCTGGGGCAGGAAGGTGGGCTCACAGGGACCCCTCCCAGGTTTCCCGGCCTTGGTGTGGGGGTGCCCGACTGGCCCTCGCTTCCTGCAGGGCCATCCCAGCCCCACACCGCTGGCAGGGAAGCCGAGAAGGCACCTCTGACCTTCTCTCCTGATGAGCGGGAAGCGGCCATGTCCAGATGAGGCGCAATCAGCAGAGAAAGCTGAGCCGGGCCGGTGAGAGCCGGCAGCCGCCTCAGGCTGCTGGAGGAAGGTGAACGGCGCTCGGGATGCTGGTGGAGCTGGAGCCCTCGGCCCCCGGCAGGCGCCGCCCCTGAGAAGCCTCCAGGCCTCCAGGTGCCCCAGCCTCGCCCTGCGGCCCTGCCGCAGCCAAGCGGCGTGGGCCTGGAGCCTGAGCCCCCAGGGGGCCGCGTGTGGGCCGGCCCGGCCCCGGGGGCAAGCTGGGCGCGGGCGCTCCCACCGGGGCAGACGCAGGACCCTGCAGGCCGGGTCAGCCCCTGGAGACAGAAGGCCCCTTAGTTCTCCCTCCCACAGAGCACCGGCGCACGTGGGGCCACAGAGACGTCCTGGGCGCCGGGAGGAAAACGGGGGGGTCGGCGTCCTCCTCGGAGGGCCCGCCCCACCCCGGGAGACCCGGGGGCGCTCTCCTTGCGCTCCGCGGGCTGCGCGCTGTGCTGGGGTCTGGGCCCAGCCAGCCCCTCGTGTCCCGCGTGGTCGCCCTGCGCCCAAGCCGAGTGCTGCTGGCGGGACCGCAGTGGGGCGGCCGCTCCGGGCGGCGGGCTGCAGCCCCTCAGAAGGCCCGGCCACATCTCCACACCGCCAGCACATCACTCTCTCAGAAGAGGAACAGGGGCTGGAGCCACACTTGCACACACGTGTTCACGGCGGCTGCCCAGAGGGCCGAGTGCTGTCTCGACACCTGCCGGGTGGGTGAACCCGGGACGTGGCGCCCCTCGGAGGAGCCACACGTGTGATCCCCTTGTACCGAGCATCAGACCGGGCGGGGCCTCTGTGGGCTGATGAAGCCGTCCTGGAGTTGGAGGTGGTGGTCGCTCAGCATTGGGAACGCGCTGAATGCCACTGGCATGTACGCCTGAACATGGTTAAAATGGTCGATTTTCCATTGTACGTGTTTTACTACAGCAGGGAAGAGTTTTAAGGAGGGGGGCCAGGGACGGTTCTAGATCCGAGGAGACCAGCTAGGCAGGCGATAGCGCTCGGCCCGTGCCGCCGACAGCAGGGAGGACAGGGCGCCATGGGCGATGGCCCCTCGCTTAGCGTCCTGATGCCCCCAGCTTGCTCTCAGCCGGCTCGCCCCCAAATCCTAGGTGCCCATGGGGAGGGGGTCCCTGGTTGGTGGTGGTGGGGTGTTCGCTGAGTTCTTGCTGTAACTTTCTGTGGAGCTCGAACTTTTCCTCATAAAAGCCAGGGCGGCGGGCGGCGGCGGGCAGCCGGCAGTGACCCACAGGCCCTGGAAGGCTCTGGAGCCTGAGGCCGTGGTGGGTTATGGGTCTGCACTCCTGTGAGTCGCCTCTTTGCGCCGTCGCCCCCACATTTCTGTGGGTTGATTGTCTTTTTGCTGCTCTTCTGTAGGCGCCTTTGTACTTGGGACATTAGTCCTTTGTCTTGCCGTTGGCATCGCAGCTCCTTTCCCGCATCCATTGTCCCGTCTCTGAGCTTGCTTGCGGTAACGTCCACGTTTCCGGTCTCAGGAAGAGTTAGTGTCTTGCGGAGCTGGGGGAGCCGCTGGGTTGGGCACAGCTGGCCCCCTTCCTCCGAGGACTCGGGTGCACCAGGTGCCGTCCTAGGCCCCGGACCTGGTCCCATCCTCATGGAACTCAGCCCTGCTTAAGGGGATGCGTGGCGAACTGGGACAGACACTTCCCACCTGAGCACCATCAGTGGCGGGGGCGGGGGGCGAGATGGGACGGGGTGGGGTACGGACCTCCCTGATGTTGGGGCGCCAGTCAGCAGGGCGGGGCCCCAAGTGCTGGGCCCTGTGCTGGGAGCGCAGGAGGTCGCTAGGGCCTTCCCGGAGGCTGGACAGAGCCAGTCCCTGGGCTCTTACTGCAAGGCGCCTCCACGCCGCTGGCGGCCACAGGACAGTGCAGGGTCCTCCTGGGGGGCTGGTCAGGTGGAGAGGAGGCCGAGGGGCTTCCAGGCGATGGTAGAGCCCAGGGTGGGGGGCCTGGGATTGGCCCCTGGGCAGTCAGGAGGGAACTGGCCGTGGTTTGGAGAGGACTGCGCGTTGGGCTGGAACTCTTTATTTTAGAGTGAAAATGTCAAGAAGAGCAAAGGTGGCAAAGATGGTGGTTGGCATGCAGACGGGCGCTCCTGCCTCCTCCTGAAGCCACAGCAAGACCAGGAGTGGCCAGAGACCTGGGAGGAGGACCCGGAGGAGGAAGGCCAGCAGGAGGTCCAGGAGGACGGGGGAGCCCAGGACCACCGGGTCGGGCCCACTGCAGGGAAAGCCAGGGGCAGGCCCAGACCTCAGATTCTCCAAAGGACGGAGGCGCAGACGCCGGGCCGGAGCCCGGAGCCCTCCCCGTCCCCGCTCTGGATGCGAGCAGATGCCGGCACCCGGGTCCGCCAATCACGGTGAGCAGGAAGCACCGACGGCAGCACAGCCCCGCACCCGTGGAGCGGGGACGGCAGGCTCCGGTGAAAGAAAGTTCCGGAACGCCCAGCTAGTCGGCAGACGCGGACAGGCTCGGCACAGGAGCCAAGTGCAAGCTGAGCGGCTGTCGCGGGGAGCAGAGCGGAAACAGAGGTGGACAGAGATGGCAGAAGAGATACTGCGGGAGCCCCAGTACCGCAGTGACAGGCGCCGCGCGTAGGGAGAGGGCTGTCTTGGCGCTACTTCAGGAGGGAGCCCCCCCCCCCCCGCTGGTCCCCCTGCTGCCCCCTGGCCCTGTGCTCTCTGTCCACAGGGTGGCCATGAGGTGCCCTCTGCAGGCCACGCGGGAAGGCCGCCGCCCTGCCAGAGCACGCAGAGCCTCCCTCCGTGGCAGGCGGGCCCAGGTGGGGACAGCCCCTCCTCCATGTCCTCGCTTCTGACTGGTCCTGTCGCTTCTGTCCCAAGGAGAGCGAGCCGGGGAGGGGTGAGGTCCTGCTGTGCGGCCCACTGCGCTCCTGGTGGGCTTGGAGCAGTTGGGTGAGACAGCCTGGCTTTCCTCGTAGGGTCGGGGCCCTGTTGAGGAAGAGCCCCTCTTAGCAAAGGTTTTCGTTTGCTTGTTTTTGTTTTTCTCTTCTTGGCCGCACCTTGTGGCATGTGGGATCTTAGTTCCCCGACCGGGAATGGAACCAATGTCCCCTGCATTGGAAGAGTGGAGTCTCAACCACTGGACCGCCAGGGAAGTCCTTTAGCCAAGGTTTTTAATCAGAAGTTCAAACCAAGCCTTGTGCATTGTCGGTGGGAATGTAAAATGGTGCATCTTCTGTGTCAAACGGTGGATTGAACTGCCCCCAGACCCAGCAGTTGCACGTCTGGGTGAGTATCCTGAAGGAATTGAAAGCAGGGTCTCCAGGAGATATTCCCCGCCCACCCTGCCCCGCACCGCCCCCCCCACCCGTGTTCCTAGCCTCACAATCCACTTGAGCTGAGACAGGAGGCAGCAGCCCTAGGGCGCTGGCGAGGGCGTGGACAAGCAAATGCGCTCAGTCCCCATGGCGACGCTGCCCCAGCCTTGAAACCGAAGGGGCCCTGACACAGGCTGCGTCGTGGGCGGGCATGCTGATGACGTGGGCCAGTCACAGGACAGATCGCGTGTGATCCACTCGCCCGCGTGTGATCCCCTCGCGCGAGGTCCCTAGGGCACTCGGACTCAGACAGGAAGTAGGATGGTGGGGCCGCGGGCTGGGGGACGGGAGGGGAGTGAGTGTTGAATGGGCACGTTTCAGTTTTACAAAATGAAAAGTTACGGGACGTGGTGGTGGTGGTGGCACAACCGCGGGAATGTGCCTGATGCCCGTGGACTGGCTCCTCGAAGGTGGTGAATTTCATGCTGTGTACATTTTCCTGCCATAGGAAAGGAGAGGGGTAGCATTGCCAGACTGTTCCCCCAGACCCGGCTGTAGCAGTTACACTCTCCCAGGGTGGGGAAAAGTTAGAGCCGGACGCCCCGGGGCTCACCAGCGCTGACCCTCAACGCTGCTTGGCTGGACTCCAGGCGGGGATCCAGGGAGGGGCTTGGGCCCACCTGCCCGGGGTCCTGCTTAGGTGGGGAGCCGTCTCCAGACCCCAAGGCCTGCGGAGTCCCCCGGTGGGGACAGCCCACCCCCTGCTCCTGGCCCACGTGGGGCCCCGGGGACCCTGTGGCGTTATGCCAACCGGGAGCCAGTCCCCGCCCGCCACCTGCCGCTGCCCTCCCCTCCTGTTGGTGTAAAGGAGGCACCGCCCTGCTCCTCTGGGACGCCAGTGCCCCGGGGCAGCAGGGCGTGGGCTCGTCTCTGGTTTGCGTCCCACACGGGGGACGGGGGACGTGGGGGTGGTCAGTCTCCCAAAGAGGAATCGGAGGCTTTGTGCTCTTTGCAGCCTTGTCTCCCCGCCCCCCCCCAGGCCCTGCCCCCACCACTTGGAACCCAGGCTCCGAGGTCTTTTTTCTGGAGCTGGGCGCAGGTGCTGGCCAGGTTTCCTGGGGCGGCAGCGGGGAGCGGGGCCTTGGGGGACCCTCAGCTCCCTCCACTGCGGGGTGGCTGGGGGGCGGGCTGGGCAGACCGGTGCCCCCCCAGCCCCTGGGGGGCATTAATTGTGAGACCTTCCTGTCAGTGGGAATGCCCAGCGGGCCTGTGTATAAAAACATCTGCAAAACCAGCTTTCTGTGAACTTTCTGAAATGTCACTTGTTTCGTAACTCACAAAATCCAGGGGTGTCGGGACGCGGTGGCTCCTCCTCCCCGCACAGTGCGCCTTCCCTGACCTCGGCGTCCCAGCAGAGCCTGACCCCACGGCAGAGCCTGTGCCCCTGCTCCCCGGGGAGTGCGGGCTCCCGTGGGCCTGTTGAATGACGCCCCCCAGGGGAGGTCCCCGCTGCCCCCACTCTCCTGTTCCCAGGGTGCTCTGCTCACCTTCCTGTCCCCGTCCCCCATGCCCGCCTTCTGTCCCAGGGCCTGTGTCCATTCACCCCTGGCCCTGACCCCATGCTTGATGTGACCCCTGCCCTCCGGGGCCCAGGCCCAGCACCCCGTGCTGCCAGGTCCCCCTAAGAGTCTGCCTCTTCAGGTCAGCCCCAGAGAGGACGTGGCCAACGCTCCCCCAGGGTGCCACCTCCCTGCTCCCTTCCTCTTCTCTCCCTCCTTGCCCCACCACCCTGCTGGCACCTCCCTTTTCCTCCAGACTCTGTCCAGCTCCTTGGCCTGCCGAGGACCAGCCCCGGGAGGCCTGCCCGCCTTGCAGGCAGGGGCGGGCATTGTGCGGCGGCCCAGGCGCCCATTGACCTGAGAGCACACAGAAGCCCCCGGCCCCAGGTGTCTCGGCCCCACCTCCTGGGACCCACCTGGTGGCGGGAGGTGGCTCTGAGGGCGCGGGCCGGGCCGCTGCCTCCAGCCAGATTACAGCCCAGCTGGGTGTCTAGTTGCCCTGGGCTGTGGGCAGCGCCGCAGCTCTGCTGACCCTCGCAGCCGACGTCCACGGGCACGCCTCAGTCTCTGCTTTGCAAGTGCGCGGTTGTCCCCTGAGTCCCTCAATCCTGTAGGCCCAGCTCTTCCCGCACAGCAAGAACCAAAGACCCTGAGGACTGAAGTGTGTGTCAGGGCCCCTCTCACACTCACTCGGGGGCATCCCCTTCCCAAGGGCAGAGGCATCTCTCACCCCCGTCTTTAAGGTGGTGCCCCAATCATAGCGGCTCCCCCCCCCCCCACTGAGGATGACCTGTGGCTGGATATCCTAGTGAGATGCTGCAGGAAGGGGCGGGCATACCGTCCGTCGACACTCAGACAAAGCGAGACCAGCTGCTTTGAAGAGGCCACCAAACACGGAAAGACAGAGTAGAAACAGTTCTCTGCTGTGTGTGCTCAAAGGAAGGGAAAATCCCCGGGTGGGACTCATCTGGATGAAGAGGGACCTGGGCCAGGGAGGTGCCTGGGGGTGGCTGGGGGGCCTCAGAAGCACGTCTGTGGGGGGCTTTTGAAACCGGGGCACTAGGTGGGGGGCTTGGGACCACCCTCCCTGGGGTTAGGGCACCCCGGAGTGGCAGGGAGGCTGCCCCTGTGAGGAGGATAGTGGACCGCCATGTGCTGTCAAAAACCCACGTTGGTGTTGTGTGTGGGTGTCGATGCTGAACACTGAGATGCCTCTTTAAGTGCAAGTGTTAGAGGAAGAGAGACTGAGCCTTCAATCACAGGATCATCCAACTCAAGTTATGTAAAGAACAGGGCAAATCTTAGAAAAAAATAGAGGAATGGAGGTAACAGCAAGCTTAATGAAATAAGAAGACAATATGAAATATTAACAAAAGCCAGAAGTCAACTGCTTGGAAAGACTAATAACGTAGCAAACTTTGGCAAAAGTGATCAAAAGAGAAAGCACACACACAATTTTGGAACGAAGTGACAAAGTCGAAGAACACTAAACAACGTTGTCAATAAATATGAAAAATAAGTATGATGCTTTTCTAGAAAAAATATGAATTACTTAGTAATTGACTTAGTAAAATAGAAAATGTGTAGAGATCAGTTACATCAAAACCTCCTCTCTTCCCCAAAGAGCACCAGATGGTTTTAATTTTGAATTTTACCAAATGTTCAAGAAATAAACCCCATCTCGTATGACGTGTTCCAGAGATTGAAAAGATGTTTAAAAAGAGGCAAAGCTGTCAATTTTATGAGGGCAGTAGAGTCATCAAAACTCCTAGAGGCAGCACAAGGGTAGGTAGGGTTGACCTCATGGACATAGATGTGAAAATCCTAAAGAAAATGTTGCCTCGCCCGCCCAAAAAATCCCTACAAGGTATAAAATTGCAAAAGCATTTCATGAAATAGGAATTATCTCAAGAGTGTGTGGGTGATTTACTTAACATTAGACTATTTATTTTTTTTAATCACATTCAGAGTGAAAGAGAAAAATCATATGATCTATCCAGAAAAAGCATTTGATGAAATTTAAGAGACATTCTTAGGGATATAGAAATAAACAGGAACTTCACCCTGTTATAGGGCACCTACTAAAAATCTGCAGATCTGCACTATCCAATGTATTAGCCTACATTTGGCTATTGATTAATCCATTTATCCACTAAAATGTATAATTCACTTCTGCAGTAGCATCAGCCATATTTCAACTGCTGGCTACTGGTTACCACATTAGAGAGTGCAGCCATAGAACATCTCCATCACTGCAGAAAGGTTACTGGACGTCGCTGCTGTGCACACATCATTCTTAAATGCTAGAAATATTACCTCTAACACCAAGAAGAAAGGTGGCTGCTATTATCCTTGAGGTACTGGGCGATGCAACAAGACGTGAAGATAGGAATGGGTTGAAAGAAACACAACTACCATTTGCAGATGGCATTGTTGTTCAAATGGACAATACAAGAGAGCATACAAGCTGTTAGAACCAGTAACAGTTCTGGAAAGTTGACTGATACAAGATCAGCACACAGAATCAATAGTGTTGAAACACCTGCAGTGTTTCAATATGAAAATAAGAAAAACAGTGTTATTCAGAAATGCAGCTAGGAGCTTATCTAGGAATCAACTGGCCAAAGGGTATTAATGACTGTCGCCAGAGAAACGGCTAAGCACTTACTCGAGGACATAAAATACCTGAGTAAGGAGGTGCTGCGGCTCCGTGACAACCTAAAGATGTCACTTCTCCCTAAATGCAATTCAATTTTGTAAAATTCCATGAAGAGGAGCGGTCAGAGGTACCTCCCGCTGCGGCCGGCCGCGGACGCCAAGGGCTGAAGGCGAGGCTGGGCCGCGAACCTCCCCGGCCCTCTCTACAGCGCAGTCTCAGTCGCGGAGGGCGGCTGAGAGGAGCGAACGGGTCACGTCTGCAGAGTGCATGCGCCCGGCCCCCAGGTGTGATCAGCATTGGAAAAGATGCCAGCCCCAGCTGCCACATATGAAAGAATAGTTTACAAAAATCCCTCAGCACCACTACATGAGAGTCCACCTAGAATTTCAAGATCATGGCATTGGACTGAATGCAGCAGAGTTCAAACAGCTGCTTATTTCAGCCCTGAAGGACCTGTTTGGAGAGGTTGATGCTGCTTTACCCTTGGACATTCTAACCTACGAAGAGAAGACCTTGTCAGCCATCTTGAGAATATGCAGCAGTGGTCTTGGCAAATTGTGGAGCTCTTTGACCCTGTTAGGATCCTATCAGGGCAAGAAATGTGCTTTCAGAGTGACCCAGGTTTCTCCATTTCTCCTTGCATTATCTGGTAACAGTAGAGGACTAGTATTGAATTGAATAGTCTTCAATTTCAGAAGTATTCCCCCCTCTCAGAAGTACCTTTTGGCACCAGCATAATGTTTGAAGACTGAAGCAGCCTAAAAGCTCCTGCTGGTGGAATTTGAGACCTCTGAAGATGCTCCCAGTAATTTCCAGCCATCGCCTTCGGTGGCTTCAGAGGAGTATCTGCCTGAACCAAGCAGTGCTAAACAGGCAGCACTTACAGCATGTGCACATCAGAGTTGGAGACCGGGCTGAACTCAGTAGGGCCTTCACACAGAGGGATGTGGCTATCTTCTCAGAATTAACAGGGGTTGTCAATCCTTTGCATTTGGATGAAGATTTTGCAAAACACACCAGATTTGGAAAGACGACTGTACGTGGAGTTTTTTGGGTTTTTTTTTGTTTGTTTGTTTGTTTGTTTTTGCGGTACGCGGGCCTCTCACTGCTGTGGCCTCTCCCGCTGCGGAGCACAGGCTCTGGACGCACAGGCCCAGCGGCCATGGCTCACGGGCTTAGTCGCTCCGCGGCATGTGGGATCCCCCCGGACCAGGGCACGAACCCGTGCCCCCTGCATCGGCAGGCGGACTCCCAACCACTGCGCCACCAGGGAAGCCCTGTACGTGGAGTTTTGATCAATGGACTTACTTCAGCTCTCCTAGGTACTAAAATGCCAGGGCCAGGCTGTGTATTTCTTTCCCAGGAAATTAACTTTCCAGCCCCTTTATATGTTGGGGAAATTGTTTTAAGCTTCTGCAGAAGTGAAAAAGCTGAAGCGGTTCCTTGCTATGATTGCAGTGTAATGTTTTGTACTAGAAAGTAAAAAGACTGGTATGGAAGGCTGGGTTAAAGTTATGGTCCCAGAGGCTCCCACATCCTGAAATATGTCTTTAAAGATGCAAGTTCAGGCATCAGTGTTACTATTATTGAACAGCCTCTGAGGACAACGGGGATTACTGTTCTTCACCAAGGAGGGGCTGATAGACCCATAGACGCACATGGTGGAGGGGAGCTGGTAGAGGGGTATTCCATTGTCCACTTATGCTTTGGCCTTATGCTTCACACAGGCTTAAGTATATTTATCATCTGTCTAGGTTTTTAAAACTGAAAAAATAGGGGAATTCCCTGATGGTCCAGTGGTTAGGACTCTGGGCTTTCACTGCCATGGGTGTGAGTTCAGTCCCTGGTTGGGGAACTAAGATCCCGCCAGCTGTGTGACACAGCCAGAAAACCCCCAAAGAAACAGTGACTAGAGGAAATCAGAGGTGGGCTTCCTTGGTGGCGCAGTGGTTAAGAATCCGCCTGCCAATGCAGGGTTCACGGGTTTGAGCCCCGGTTCGGGAAGATCCCACATGCCGTGGAGCAAGGAAGTCTGTGCACCACAACTGAGCCTGCGCTGTAGAGCCTGTGAGCCACAACTACTGAGCCCGCGTGCCACGACGACTGAAGCCCACACCTAGAGCCTGTGCTCCGCAACAAGGAATGCCACCGCAGTGAGAAGGCCACGCACCACAACGAAGAGTAGCCCCCGCTCTCCGCAACTAGAGAAAGCCTGCGCGCAACAACGAAGACCCAAGGCAGCCATAAATAAATAAATAAATTAATTAATTTAAAAAAATTCCACGAAGGAATTGAACTTGGCAAGCAAATTATGAAGTTTATGTGAAACAGACAAACAACTTTAAAGAAAAATGTATGCTTGTGTTTAGGGAGTGTTTTACTTAGCAGATGCATGTTTATTTAAATAACCTGTACTGAGGAAAACAACAAGCAAATGTCAGAAGAATGGACAGATTGACCTGTGGGACACAGAGCAGGACACGGAAACACAAATGCAGCACGCTTCAGAAACAGCCTTCTTCATCCCTAAGGAAGGGATGTTCTCTTTCAGAAGTGGTTGGGAGACAGGTGGGCATCCATATAGAAAATAATAAAGTCAGGTCCCTACCTCACACCATACACAGAACAGCTCCACACAGGTTAATGATCTCAGTGAAAAGAGAAAAAAAATTGGGAGGAGGGGTGTGAAATTAACGAATATATTATCCAAAAAGCATAAATCGTAAAAGACATTTAATTAAATAAACATTGTCTAGAAACCCACTCATGTGACAGCCTGCAGCTAGGAGATGATAGATGTGATGTACATAGGCCAATGATTACACCTAGAATAAATGAAGAATCCCTAGACCGTGAGGAAATGCCAGTGCAATAGAAAAATGGGCAAAGGTTGTGGACAGGCAGGCTGTGGAATCGCTCATGGCCAACAAGCACCCGAGAAGTTGCGCAGCCTCCCTGGAGGTCAGGGCGATACCAGATAAAACCACCGCGAGATCCCCCATATCTAGTGATTCTGTTCGTTTGGGGGGTTGAGCGCTACGGGCTTAATTGTGTCCCGCCCCTGCCAAGTTCACGCTGTGACTTCCTGACTCCCCTAGTGCATCGGGATGGGACTGTATTTGGAGACAGGTATTCAAAGAGGCGATCAGCTAAAAATGAGGCCCTAGGGCAGGTCCTTCTCCACTATGACTGGTGTCCTTAAAACGAGGAGATCTAGACACACAGAGAGATGCCGGGGTGGGGCGGGGGGAGTGCACAGAGTGGAGGCCGTGAGGGGCCGCCGTCTGCCAGCCAGGGAGAGAGGCCCAAACAGATCCTTCTCTTACGACCAGAGGACACCAGCCCTGCAGGCACCCCGATCCCAGACCTCCAGCCTCCAGACCATGAGAAACAAGATGTCTGTTGTCTAAGCCGCCCTGTCTGGTATTCGTTATGGCTGCCCCAGGACACCAACACCCCCTGGGCCAGCAGGAGTGCACGTTACCCCCACAGCTTGGGAGGATGGTTCGACAAAACCCCCGGACTGGTTCTGAGTGCGTGGAGCTGACCCAGTAACCGCAGTTGGGCAGAAGGTGCCCGCGCAGCCCAGTGAAGACGGGGCCAGAGCGTGTCGCGTCAGATCACCGGAGCAGCCCGAATGGCCGTCCCGGGGAGATGGAGAAGCCATATGCTCGTACAGAGAGGGAGTACACGGCGGGCATGGGGAGGGCGCGCTAGTGACGTGCCCACGGCTCTCAAAAAGAAACGAGAGGTGGGGAGAGAAGGGCAAGTCGCAATAGCACGCTCAGGGTGGTGTCAGCATGTGACTCGAGAAACGGAGCAACGCACGCTGACGCGAACATGCAAATTTAGTGAAAATGGGACACGCCTGGCGGTCCAGAGCACAGCCGATGTCTCTGTGACAGGGAGTCAGAAAGGCAGAGCCACCTGAATGTGCTGATTCCTGCCTCGTGTACAGCCCAGGCTTAGGGGTCCAGGGCTGGCTGGGCCCTCTGCCGTCCTGAGCGTGTGGCCTCCACTTCTGGGTCCAGGGTGGCTGCCTAGGTCCTGCCACGGCATCTGGGGGGACGGCGGCGAGCAAGGGCTTGCCGTCCAGAACGTGATCACGTGGTCTCTGCTCGGGTTCCGCCGCCCTGGCTGCCCCAGAGAGGACTGAGGTCTCTGGCCAGGAGGCGGGCGCCCAGCTAACATGGGGGAGGCCTGTTATCAAGGGAGGATGGGGGCACCGGAGTTGGGGGACGGCTAGTATGCTGGGAGGAGACCCCTCCTCCAGACGGTGGTTCCTTTGGAGGGAGGGGGTGGTGAGAAGCGCACACAGTGGGTTTCTGTGGTCACGGGTGCCTTATTTCTCTAACAAGATCTGCCGCTAGCATGGAGAACATTTGTTAGCGCTTGGTGGTGGGTATGTGGTTTTGTGGCATCACTCTTCGTAACTTTTCTCTGTTTTAGAAGACAGACCAGAATGCTGCCTCTCTGGGTTAGGTGTGGAGCTTGGCTCTTTCCTCTCTCCTGTTTGGAGCAGACGCAGTCCGAGGAAAGAGAACACTGGCTGTGAGCGAGGCCCCCTCCCGTGGAAAGGCTGGGTTTTCACCTGCTGATGGGGTGGAGTTTTATAGGGCCAGTGTAAGACCCCCTTGCCTTCTTTGTGTGTCACTGCGGAACCTAGCGCCACGCAGGGTGTTTGACAGAACAATGGTCCCAGCTTAGTGATGAATCACTGTTTGTGGGGCCTTCGCAGTGTATTTGTTTATGGTTTCCTCGAGGGCCAAGCATTCTGCAGTAAATCTCATCCTTGGCTGCCCTCAGGCCTATCTCTCAGAACCAACCTTGGATAAAAAACAAATAGCATTTATTCTGTGGATCTGGCTCAGTCTCTGGGTGCCGGTGATCCTTTGGATTCTTCTGGTGGTGTTTGCACAAACAGCATCAGCTTGAACATACCTTAGAACACACACACCCCACAAGACATCCCAAATGACTGTAGGTGTCACAGTCACCTAGGAGATGAGCCTCTGAAGTGAGTCCGTCTGGTCCGGGGTGGAGACGGGCTCCCTTCGGATCCACGGTCCCCTCCTTACGGGCTGGAAGCCACTCCCTTCATGGAGCGGTCTCTTAACTGCCATGTCCTCGTGGGCACCCGGCTCCTCTTCCCGGATGGTCCCCCCTGCGCTGTGGACTCTGAACGCTGGACTCACCCCGTCCCCAGCCAGACACATTGTGAGGGATGTCAGCTTCTAGAAACAGGGCTTGTGAAAGCCCTGAAAGTAAAAGATCGAGACCCTGAGACCCCCCACCCCCAAATAAGGACTGAAAAGTATTTTTTAATGATTAATTGATTCAGAGCAGGATCCAAATAAGGCCCCCGTTTTGCAGTTGGTTGATATATCCTTTAGGTCTTCTAGGTTTTTCTAACTTTTGAAAAGGTACTTTAAAAATGCACATGCAGGTACTTCCCTGGTGGTGCAGTGTTTGAGAGTCCGCCTGCCGATGCAGGGGACACGGGTTCGAGCCCTGGTCCGGGAAGATCCCACGTGCCGCGGAGCAACTCAGCCCGTGCTCCACAACTACTGAGCCTGCGCTCTAGAGCCCGTGAGCCACAACTACTGAAGCCCGCGCGCCTTGAGCCCGTGCTCCGCAACAAAGAGTAGCCCCCGCTCACCGCAACTAGAGAAAGCCCGCGTGCCAGCAACAAAGACCCGATGCGACCAAAAATAAATAGTAAATAAAATAAATTAATTCAAAAAAGAAAAACCGCATATGCAGTAAAATTCAACCCTGCCTGCTTTTTTGTCTGCAGCCCTGAGCACTGTCACCCCTCAGGCAGGGCAGGACGCCCAAGACCGAACCTCGGGGCCCCCGCTCCACTCTCCATCCCGTGCCCTCCACTGCCTCTCCCAGAAGGTACACAGGTGGGCGAAGATGCAGGGTGTGGCCTCCGGACTCTGGCTTCTCTCCTGCAGCGTGTGCGCCCTGCATGGGTGTGCGCGGGGCGGGGCTCGGTCCTCCGATCCGATCCGCCAGCAGCGCTCCCTGGTGTAGATGGCCTGGTGGCTTCGCGGGATGACATCCGGAATCAGCTGATCTGGAATCAGCTGCTGTGATTGTTCGTGTCCGAGTCTTTGGGTGGATTCCCAGGAGTGGGGTTGGGGGTCCTGGGAGCTGATGCTCCCCCGGCGGGGTCACGGCCCTCCTCTCCGCTGGCCCGCCAGCACTGGGCCTTTGGATCTTGTTTCCGCCTTGGTAATAGGTGTGTGGTATCTAACTCTGGCTTTAATTTGCATTTCCCTAATAGCTAATACTGTTGAGCATCTTTTCGTGTGCTTATTTATTACCCATGTGTCTTTTTCGGTGAAGAGTCTTTTGAAATCTTTTGCCCGTTTTTATTGGGTGGTTTATTTTCATATTATTGAGATTTGAGGGTTTTTTATATGCTCTGGATAAAACCCTTTGTTGAATACATGATTTGCAAATATTTTCTCCCACTCTTAGCTTGCCTTCTCATTTTCTTAATAGTGTTTTTCACAGAGTAAAGTTTTAAATTTTTATGACATCCAATTTATCGGACTTTCTTTTTCTGTTCTGTTGATCTATATGCCTTTCCTTTGTCAACAGCACTCTCTTGATGACTGTTGGTTTATAGCAAGTCTTGATGTCAGTGAGAGGTGCCCAGCTTACTTTGTTCTCCTTTTTCAAAGTCATTATTTTTTTCTATCGAAGTATAGTTGATTTACAGTATTATATTAGTTTCAGCATAGTGACTCAAATAGTTTCGCAGATTATACTCCATTTAAAGTGACTGTAAATAGTGGCTATATTCTCTGTGCTGTACAATACATCCTTGTAGCTTATTTATTTTATACATGGTAGTTTGTACCTCATTCCCCTATACCTGTCTCTCCCCTCCCGCCTTCCCTCTCCCCACTGGTAACCACTAGTTCTCTATATTTGAGTCTGTTTCTGTTATATGCATTCATTTATTTTATTTTTTAGATTCCACATATAAGTGATAGAGAATTTTGTCTTTCTCTGCCTGACTTATTTCTAGGTCCACCCATGTTGTAAATGGCAGAATTTCATTCTTTTTTTATGGCCGAGTAATATTCCGTTATATATATATATGTATATATATATATATATATATATGCACATATATATATACATACAACATATACATATGTACATACCATGTCTTCTTTATGTTTTCATCTCTGAACGGACACCTAGATTGCTTCCATGCCTTGGCAATTGTAAACAGTGCTGCTGTAAACATTGGGGTGCACGTATCTTTTCAAATTAGTATTTTTGTCTCTAACCGATAAATGCCCAGGAGTGGAATTGCTGGATTATTTGGTAACTCTATTTTTAGTTTTTTGAGGAACCTCCATACTTTCTTCCTTAGTGGCTTCACCAATTTACATTCCCACCAACAGTGTACGAGGGTTCCCTTTTCTCCACATCCTTTCCGGCACTTGTTATCTGTAGACTTTTTGATGATGACCATTATGACAGGTGTGAGATGATACCTCGTTGTGGTTTAGATTTGCATTTCCTTGATGATTAGTGAGGTTGAACATCTTTTCATGTGTCTTTTGGCCGTCTGTATGTATTCTTTGGAAAAATATCTATTCAGATCTTCTGCTCATTTTTTAATCAGGTTGGTTGTTTGTTCAATATTAAGTGGTATGAGCTGTTTATATATTTTGGATATTAACCCCTTATTGGTCATATCATTTGCAAATAGTTTCTCCCATTCCGTAGATTGTCTTTTGTTTTGTCAGTGGTTTCCTTTGCTGTGCAAAAGCTTTTAAGTTTAATTAGGTTCCATTTGTTTATTTTTGCTTTTTTGCTAAATTATTATGATTATTCTAGTTCCTTCACCTTTCCACATAAATATAAAAGTCAGCTTACTAATAACTACAAAAAAGTCTTGCTGGGATTTCATTGGAATTGCATTAAATCTGTAGATCTAGTTTGGGGAGAATTAATGTCCACGAGCCTGGCACATCTTCTTTGATTCCTTGTGACAGCAGTGGGGAGTTTCTAGCATGCAGATTGTGCATTTATTTTATGAGATTTAGCTATTTCTGTTTTGTAAATGGAAGGTTTTTTAAACAGTGACTTCAGTTGTTCATTACTAGTATATAGAAACGTGCTTGCCTATCATATGTTGAACTGATGTCGTTCAATCTTGCTAAGCTCATTAGTTCTTGGAGCTCGTTTTCACGGTCTCCTACATTCCTTGGGATGTTCTACATAATGATTGTGTTGTCTGCAAATAAGAAGAGCTTTATTCTGTCCTTTCCTATCCTTCTGCCTTTTGTTTCCTTCTCTTGCCCTCTTTCCCTGGGCGGGCCTTCAGTGCCCACTGAATTGCAGTGGTGAAAGGGTGTGGCTTTGCCTTGTTCCTGATCTTAGGGGACAGTATTCTCTCTCGCACCATCCAGCGTGATGTTCGCTGGGGACATTTGGACATGCTCTTTATCAGGTTGAGAGGATTCCCATCTATTCTTCATTCACTGAGAGTTTTAAATCATGAATGGATATTGAACTTGTCAGAAGTTTTTCTGAATTGATTGAGATTTTTATGGTTTTTCGTATTTAGTCTGTTAATTGTATCACATTGATTTCAAATGTTGAACCAACCTTGCATTCCTGGAACAAACCCTCTTTGGTTATGGTATATTATCATTGTTCCTTTTATATATGTCTGGATTCAGTTTGCTAATATTTTGTTGAAGATTTTTACATGTGTGTTCAGAAAGGAATACTGGTCTGTAGTTCCCCTTTTTGTACTGTTTTTGTCTGATGTTGGTGCTGGTGTCAGGGTATTTGCTAACCTCATAAGGTGATTTGAGAAGTATTCTTTCCTCTTCTGTTTTCTGGAAGATATTTTGTAGAATTGGTGTCATTTCTTCTTTTAATATCTGCTTAAACTCACCTGGAGTTTTCTTTTTCAGAAGTGTTTAACTATTAATTCAACTTCTTTAATAGATCAGGCTGTTGTTCGTCCTGGTGAGTTTGGGCAGTTTGTAGCTTTCAGGGATTTGGTACATGTAATCTCAGTTCTCAGATTTGTGTGCATTGAGTTATCTGTAGTATCCCTAATCATGCTGTTCCATGTCTGTGAGCTCTGTAGTGATGTACCTTCTTTGATTCCTGATATGGCTCATTTTTTGCCTTCTCTCTCTCTTTTTTTCCTTTGTGTGGCTGGAGTTTTTGTCAATTGTATTACTCTTCCCAAAGAACCAGAATTTGGTTTTATTTTTTCTATTTGTTTCTTTATCTTCAGTTTCATTATTCTGCTTTTATCCTCATTTCCTGCCTTCTCACTTTGGGTTTAATTTGTTCTTTTCCTGGTGTCTTAAGGTAAAGTTTAGATTGTAGAGTTGAGAATGTCTTTCTTTTCTAATATAAGCATTTAATGCTGTGAATTCTCCTCTCAGTACTGCTTTAGCTGCATTCCACAATTCTTGACATGTTGTTTTTCACTTTCATTCCACACAAAATACGTCTGATGTCCTTCTGGGCTTCCTCTTTGTCTTGTTGGTGATTTAGCAGTGTGTGGTTGAATTTCTCAAGTAGCTGGTGTTTTCCAGCTCTCCTTCTATTGCTGATTTCTAGCTAACTCCATTTTCGTCAGAGGACATACTTTATGTGATTCTGGTTCTTTTAGTTTGTGCGTGTGAAGCATTGTTTCATGGCCCAGGATGTGGTTTGTCCTGGTGAACGTTAACTGCTTTCATCCGTCTCCTTCTCTAGCTTTTTCCCTGGCTCTGCAGAATCAGAGCAGCCCCCATGGTAGAGGGACTGAGCTCTGAGAGTGGCCCCGCCATGAGAGGGGTCCTGCTGGGCTCCCCTGCTTCACTGCTGTGTGTCAGGGACTATCAGGGGTGCAGTGTGTCTGCCTCCAACCTGCAGCCGTCAAATAAGGGGCATCCCCTGCCTGGGAAGCCCTGGTGTCTGTCTCCTGGCCCCTCTGGGCTCAGTGGAGGGCAGATGACGGTCTCCAGGGAGACAGGCTGAGGTGAAGCCCAGCTGGGGTGGGTGGGGCCCGTGGGATGGGTGGGGCCATGTGGGTGGGCAGGACCCTGGAGAGGAGGGGGGTGGGGCCTCAAGTGGACCCTGAGGGCAGGGTCCCTGGGAGGCCTGTGCTCTGGCAGCTGGGAGTGGGATTCCCAAGCCCTGGTACCCTGGTCCCTGGGGGCTTCCAGGGTTTGTGGTCTCAGGTTTCCTGTCTGCCCGCCCGTGGACCCACCCAAGCCACCTTCACCAGAGGGAGACCCTCTGCGGAGGGGCGCTTGGTCCAACAGTCTGGGGGTGCTGATGGGTGCCCCCGATGTGCAGGGACCCCGAAGATGGCTCCCAGCCTGGCCGGGCCTGGTCAAGGGCTCCTGGGATACGTGAGGGCCAGTCTCCATGAGTGACCAAGGTGCTGGGGTCAGAGAGCCCGTGGTCCAGCTGAGGCTGGGGCTGCTGTGGTTTGGGGCCTTCCTGGAGCGTGAGAAGGCGGCGGACTTCATGGTCACTGCTGAGCCCGTCTGTGCCCTTTGCAGGTTGTGCAGCCTGACCTTGAAGAAGCTGGTGGTCTTCAAGGAGCTGGAGAAGGAGCTCATCTCGGTGGTGATTGCTGTCAAGATGCAGGTGAGGGTCTGCCTGCGTCACTGACCTGGGGCCATGACGATGCCTGTGCCGCCCAGGAGATGAGGGGGCACAGCCGCACCAGCAGCTACACCCTCGCCTGTGCGGGAGGCCCCACCCTCCCGGGCACAGCGAAGGGCAGGCCACCAGGGTCCCGGGATGAGGGGGAAAGCAAAGTGTGCTGAGCTCGCCTGCAGACGGGCCCCATGCAGAAGCTGGGACAGACCCCCCCTGCTCCCTGCTCGCCCCCCCGCACCGCGTGCCCCTCGCCCGCCAGCCCTCCTCCCGGGCCCAGCCTGGCTGTGCTCACCTCTCTCTCCCAGGCCATGGTACTCCACGTCCCTTGGGCCTCACAGGTCCTCCTTTCTGCCTTTGATCAAGCGTCGGTGTTTCAGGGGGACCCAGCTGCCCCAGCACTCAGCGCCCCCTTCCCCAGCAGCCCTGGAGGATGACCCCGTTAGCCGTGCGAGCCAGAGGGGGGACGTGGGTCTCGGGCCTGGGCTATACCTCGTGCAGCCCTTTGCAGCCGTCCCCCGCGGCTGTGGCCGTGTGTCGAGCCCACCTCGGCAGGGCCCTCCCTCCCCCAGCACTGCTCACACGTGGCTTTGTGTGGCAGCTCCTGGAAGTGAGGATGTCCTGGGTTCGGCCCCTTGGCCGGGGCCCAGTGGCTACGGAGGCCTGTCCTGTTAGGACCCCCAGACCGTCGGCTCCACACGGGTCGGAGGCCCTGCTTCTCCCTCAGCCCCAGGCTGCTGGAGCCCAAGCTTGCGGCTGGCGTGGGTGCTCTGGACCTGGCCCGTGGCTCCTGATGAGGTTCACCAGGGCTTCCTGGCTGGACCTCCGGGAGCAGCTCGTGGGCCTCGGGGCCGGCCTTTCCTCCAAACTGGGAGCTCAGGTTGGAGCCCAGCAGGTGTGAGGCCTGCCCTTGCCGGTCATTTGCCGTCACCGGAAAAGCAGTATGTTGTTGAACAAAGACCCGAAGGAGCGCTTTTCCCCACCGACGGTGCTGCTGTTCTCAGCGTGAAGCAGGCCGTGCCCAGCTGCACGCCTGGGGCGTGGGAAGGTGCCCACACGAGAACCAGCCCCGCCGGCCGCCGTGCTCTGGGCCTCCTGGCTCGGGAGGGGTCGATTGCGCTCTGGGTCCCCAGAACAAGCTGGCTTACCCATCCCTGGCCTCTGAAACCGGCACTGTTGACCTCTGACACGACCGGCCCCCCTGCACCCTGGCCCCGTTCCTCTAGCTGCCCGTCTCTGTGGTCCTGCCCTGGACCCCGTCATTATCGAGAACTCAGCCTCTGGTCGGGGTCCCAGGCCCCTTGGAGCCTCCCCCGCTCCTCCAGCTCACCCAAGGGCCCCCATCGCCTGGCCCCACCCGCCCCCAGTTGGCAGACACTCAGCTCCTTGCCTGCTTCTCCTGGGGCCTCCTCTCTTGCCTGGGTCACCTGCCTTTCACCCCTGCTTCTCAGCTGCCCCTGCCCCCAGGCCCCTGTGTCCTGACTCCCAGAGGAAGCAGACGAGCCGGCCTCCCCCGCTGACCCGAGTCTCCGTCCGTGTGTTCACCGCTGCCCCCTCGCCCGTCTGTGCGTGGGTCCTCCTTGCCCGGGCACGGGCCCAGCAGTTCGGGTCCTGACCTGGATGGGATCAGATGAGCAGGAGACGGGGGGGCGGGGGAACGGCTGTGAGGGACAGAGGGGAACGGGCTGGGGGGTGGGGAGAGCACCAGACCGCACACGGGGGGCCTGCCCCCCGGGAGAGCTAGGGGTGGGGGCGGACCGTCAGGAGGGCCCCCTCGGCGCACTCCGTGCTGGCAGTAGCTGCAGGCAGCACGGCCTCGGCACCAACGCTGCGTGCGTGCAGAGGACAGTGTTTCCAGCAAGGCTTCTTCTCAGCCTCTCGGCTACCCCACACTGGTGCCCGCACCCCTCCCCGTCACTCCCGTCAGCTCACGTCTCTGCGGCTCACCTCTTTGTCCTGGACCCACACCCCACTCCCACTCCCGCCCATTCCTCTGTACCCCTCATCTTGCTGAGATGCCTTGGGAGCTCCTGAGGCCACCCCTGGCCTCGTCAGCCGTGTGGTAACCTCTGCTCTCCGGCCTGACGCTGTGGGTCTGGCTCCTCGTGGTGGCCCCGGGACGTGGGCTCACGGGCTTTGTCCTGCTGTGTCTGGCTTCCTGCACTTAGTGTAACATCTACAAGGCTCGTCCGTGTCGGGAGACCTAGTTTTAAAACAATACCATCATGAACATCTTTAATCCATTTGGAACTTATTTTGGTACGAGGTTTGAGGTTGGGACCTGTAGGGGTCTTTTTTGTTTGTTTTTTAATTATTTTAAAAAATTTATTTATTTATTTTTGGCTGTGTTGGGTCTGTGTCGCTGTGCGCAGGCTTTCTCTAGCTGCGGCGAGCGGGGGCTACTCTTTGTTGCGGTGCGCAGGCTTCTCATCGTGGTGGCTTCTCTTGTTGTGGAGCACGGGCTCTAGGCGTGTGGGCTTCAGTAGTTGTGGCGCGTGGGCCCAGTAGTTGTGGCTCGCGGGCTCTAGAGCACAGGCTCAGTAGTTGTGGCGCACGGGCTTCAGTAGTTGTGGCGCGTGGGCTCCGTAGTTGTGGCTCGGGGGCTCTAGAGCACAGGCTCAGTAGTTGTGGTGCACGGGCTTAGTTGCTCTGTGGCTTGTGGGATCTTCCCGGGCCAGGGCTCGAACCCGTGTCCCCTGCATTGGCAGGCGGATTCTTAATCACTGCACCACCAGGAAGTTCCCGGGACCTGTGTGTTTTTATACAGATGATTCACCACCCATGTATCACAGCCATTTAGTGATTAGCTTTTCTTGCCGACCTGAAGGCTCCTATTGCACACTAAGTTTGTTTTTACATGTGTCTGTGTGTTTTCTGAATCTAGCTCTAGGCTTGTACTGCTCTCTCTGTCCTTGTGACGGTGCCGCTGGGCTTTAGTAACTGACCTTTGCACCCGTTCTGCTCTCAGTGGGGAGGGGGGCAGTCACCCCTCACCGTCCTGCTTTCCCAGGAGCGTGTGGCTTCTTGCACACCTGCTTGTCCACCTGCATCTTTTGCTGCATCTCCATCCTGCAGCTGCATGAAATCTGGCAGTGACTGTTCTCAATCTCCTCTCTCACAGCTTAGCACAGACTTCTAGAGGAGGACTTGGGGGTCAGAGGATATGGGCTCTTTTAAGGCTCCGGATATATCTCCCCGCGGGGCCTTTGGGAATCACATGCGCTCAGGCCTCACCCCCACCATCTGCGGGTCTTTGCCTGACAGTCTGAAGAGAACTGACAAGCCGACATCTTGGCTGTTTCATTTTAAGATGCCTTCTTCTGAACTAGGAGGTGTCTTGTTCTGTCCCAGGGCTCCAAGCGGATCCTGCGGTCCCACGAGATCGTGCTGCCCCCAAGTGGACAAGTGGAAACTGACCTGGCGCTGACGTTCTCCCTGCAGGTGGGCCTCCAGGGGGACCCCCCACCCTCACCCTTCCCGCAGCCCCTGTGGCCACGGAGGTCCCCTCTCCCACAGGGCTCACTCTCCAAGGTTAGAAATGTGCTTGCTTATTAGGTCGAGTCTCACGTCGCATTCCCACGATGAAGAGAACGTAGTGAGGCCAAAACTCAGATGATGGGTTTAGGTTGCCTCATTCCTGTGTTTAGAAAAGATGGGGGAGCGGGGGCTGCGGGAAGCCACTCAAAAAAACAACATCGTTTAAAAAAAGAAGAAGAAAGATGGGGAGGAACCTATGGAAACTCGGTGTCGCAAGTTCAGACCCCTCGGGAGTAGTATTTTGGGGTGTGCTGGCGGTGAACGGGGGCTGTTTAGACCGGGACCCTCCCACCTGTGAAACAGAGGCCCCCCCGGGTGGGGGGTGTGAGTAGATCAGCCCCCCCGCCCCCCGGGCTCCTCATCCCTCCACCTCTCTTTGCATAATTAAGATCTGCATTATTTAAATTCAGTGGGTGTAGTTCCGGCTGAATACACTTGCTGTCTTTAGTATCAGTGCTCTTCCGATACATCACACTCCTCCGTTCTCCCTGGGAGTGTAGAAGGCAGGGCCACGCTTTAGCGAGTCTGTGAGAACCCTGCCAGTCCGCCTCTGCCCTCCCCCAAGACCACCTCACCGGGCTGTGCCTGGCTCCGCCGGAGCCCAGACCCACAGCAGCTTTGGGTGTTTTTTATTATTTTTATTTTTTGGCCACGCCCCGAGGCATGTGGGATCTTAGTTCCCTGGCCAAAGCCACACCCCCTGCAGTGGAAGGCCGGGGTTGAACCACGGGACCACCAGAGAACTCCCCGGCAGTCCGGTTTACTGAGTATAATTTCCAAAATGTACAGTTCACTGTTCTTAAGTTTACGGCTTTGTGGTGCACAGGTATGTAACCACCACCGCAGTCAAGGTGGGGGGCAGTCCCAGCGTGCCCCGGCTTTTAAAGGAGGTTTTTATCTGTGAACCTTGAGGAAACACGCACGTCTGCTGTGTGCGCACGAGCTCTGCAGTGCGTAAAAGCCCTGCGGTCCCACCAGCAGGCGCAGGCGGCCTGGGCCTGGAGTGCTGGGTGGGCATGGCCTGCCGGACCGCCAGGCAGAAGCACCACTGAGCAGTTACCGCGTGTCCACAGGTGCGCGGGCCCCTCCCGAGGGCATGGCCGTGTGGCACACGTCTGCCACCAGGGGCTGTTCCTGGTGACCAGCAGGAGGGAACCCTGGGGCTTGGGTGCGTGACACCTCGCGGGTGTCGATGGGCGTGGCTGCCTTCATCGCTGTGACCGCCCCCCCCCTCCTCCCGCAGTACCCCCACTTCTTGAAAAGAGAAGGCAACAAGCTTCAGATCATGTTGCAGCGAAGAAAGCGGTACAAGAACCGGACGATCCTGGGCTACAAAACGCTGGCGGCCGGCTCCATCAACATGGCCGAGGTTAGCCAGGCCTCCCTCCTGTGCCCCCCGGGGGGCATCCCTCCTGGACGTCCTGCTCGGCGGGACACGGGCTCCCTGGGGTGGGTGGACACGTGCTGGTGTGGGTCAGAGGGGCTGCCAGCTCACCTTTTTTAACTTGACTTTTTCACTGATGGTGATAGGCGATGTTACTTTTCTCAAAATCCTTATTTTCGGGCTTCCCTGGTGGCGCAGTAGTTGAGAGTCCACCTGCCGATGCGGGGAACGCGGGTTCGTGCCCCGGTCCGGGAAGATCCCACGTGCCGCGGAGCGGCTGGGCCCGTGAGCCGTGGCCGCTGAGCCTGCACGTCTGGAGCCCGTGCTCCGCAACGGGAGAGGCCGCAATGGCGAGAGGCCCGCGTACCACCAAAAAAAAAAAAAAAAATCCTTATTTTCTTACTTGACTAAGGAGTTGGCCCCCCCAGCTAAGCCCCCCCAAATCAAAAAAGAATCTGGTCCATAAAACCCCAGCATCTAGATGTGATCAAGTGACCCAAAAGGCAGCTTCTGAAAGGCAGAGGCACACATTCGCTGGGTTGTCATGACAAGACCCCATCAAGGTGAACGGCTTGGGCGTCTGGGACCAGCTTGGGGCGCAGGCCGGCACCGGGCAGGGGTGCGGGAGGGCTCTACCACTCTCCCCAGTTTATTTGATTCTCTCATGATCAGAACAGCCACAGGGCCTCGTCATCCTGGTGGGCCAAACCTGGTGCATGTCAGCTCTGCGGCACCAGAGCCCTGGCTTGCACTGGGGGCCCGGTCCTCCTTGGTCCCCCAGGGACACGGGTTCCTGGGGTTGAGTCCCGAGGGTCGGTGGCTGTGTCGGGACTGGCCCCGGTGTGGCTTCACACGCTGCTCGCTGCCGCCGACCCTCCTCCCTGATGGCCTCCAGTCCTTAGGGGCTGGGCCTGGCTGACCTCCCAGCCTGGCCACCCTGCTCCCGTGTCTCCTCTCTCGGCCCGTCCGCTGGCCCCCGTCCTCGTGTCCTCCTGCACCGCCCCTGCCACCGTGCTTGCCCTGCCGGGTGTAGCCCCTGTCGTCACCGCCAGAGGAAAGCCCATCCGACCCCCAGCACGGGCCCCCTGCAGGGTGAGGCTGGTGAGGCCTCTAGAACCGCGCCCCGCCCACAGGTGATGCAGCACCCCTCCGAGGGCGGCCAGGTGCTGAGCCTTTGCAGCAACATCAAGGAGGCCGCGGTCAAGGTGGCTGAGATCTGGGTCTTCTCCCTGTCCAGCCAGCCTATCGACCACGAGGACAGCACCATGCAGGCCGGCCCCAAGGCCAAGTCCACCGGTGAGTGCGGCTGCAGGCCACGTTTCTGTCACGGATGCCGCCTCCTGGCCACTGGCCCGTGGGCTTGAGAGGTTGGGGAGGGGATGTGAGGGTCTGCGGCTACTCTCGGGGCTGCGGGCGTGTCAGCCCTGCCTTCACACTGGGACATGGTCAGGAAGCAGGTCACGGGGTCGACCGTGGTGCCTTCCCGGCTCTGGCACGGTCGTGGTGTGGGCTGCCGCCTCGGTCGCGGTTGGCGTCACTGTCTCCCCTGAGGCGAGGGTGGGCCAGCGGGGACCTAGTTGGGCAGGAGGTCCAGTCTGGACCCCGTGTCAGGCAGCAGGGCCGGGGGCCACGGTGGGGGGTGGAGGCACGCGGCAGCTACAAAGCGCAGCCCCTGCCCCCCGACTGTCCACCTGCCGCGTGCGGGGCTGTGTCCCCGGGGCCCCTGCACGCCGGGGGCGGGGGGCTGTCGCTCGGGCGCCCCCTTGTTGCTGGGACGCGGGCCGGGATGTCGAGGCGCCCCCACTCCGTCTGCCCGCTCCGCAGATAACTACTCTGAGGAGGAGTACGAGAGCTTCTCCTCCGAGCAGGAGGCCAGCGACGACGCCGCGCAGGGCCAGGTACCGCGGGCCCCCAGAGCCGCTCCGCCAGGGCGGCAGGGGCACGGGGGCTGGGAGCCTGGCCACCGTCCCCGTCCCGGGGCTGGGGGGTGTCAGCAGACGCCCGGGGACGCCCGGGAGACCAGGCCTCTCCGCAGGCCGCCCAGGGAGGCCGCCCGTCCACGTGGGTCGGCCGCGGGCCAGGCGCACAGCGGGCAGGGGCAGGGGCCCGCGTGTGCTGAGGCTGGCCTGGCCCCAGGTGCCACGTGTCTCCGCAGGATTTGGACGAGGACGACTTCGACGTGGGGAAGCCCAAGAAGCAACGGCGATCGATAGTAAGAACGACGTCCATGACCAGGGTCGGTGGAAACTGGTTTTACTAACACTGGGGGGAAGGGCCGGGGTGGGGGCCGGGGTGGGGGCCGGGTGGAGCCCTCGGGAGGGGCGGGTCAGGGTGGGAGGCGGCCTGCCCCGGGATTGCCCTGGGATCGCGTGGGCACATGTGCTGTCCCCTGAGCCCAGCCCTGTGGCTTCTTCAGAGGCCCAGTCTCTCCCCCAAATACAGCATGGGAGACCCCATGCCACGGCCTTGCCCTGGGAGGGGGGCTGTGGCCTACAGCCCAGAGGACAGCGGTCAAGGCCACTCTCCGAGCGGAGCTGAGGGCCGGCCCCCTGCCGCTTGGCCCAGACACGCCCGGTGTGAGGCCAGCCCCCGCCCCCATCTCTGCTCTGTGCCCAGGGGCTTGGAAGGGCTGCCAGGCTCCTCCTTTAGGAGGAAAGTCCAGGCCGGGGCTGGGGCCCATCATGAAACGTCCACCCCCTGGTGCAGAGCTCCTGGGCGAGCTCCCGGTGTGCCGAGCCACTCTGCCCTGCGGCCCCAGGCCAGGCCAGCTCTAAGGGAGACCCGGGGAGCCCCGGTGCCGATGGCCCAGCCCCAGACCACTGCCCTCCGGCCATGCTGGGAGACCGTGGGCTGGTCCCCATACGCCGGGTGAAGCGCGTGTGCTGGGCCGTGGTGTGGAGGCCCGCACGCTGCTGTGCCAATACCTGTTGGAGCCTCAGGTCCAGGACCCGATGCCCAACTTCTGTGGAGGGGGCGTGGGCCTCCTTTGGGGTGACCTCGGTCAGAGGCCAGTGGCCCGGGCAGCACCAGGAGCCGATGGGCTGAGGCTCCACTGCGCCCTGACGGCGCCCTAGGTCCCGAGGAGGGAGGGCGGGGGCCTCACTGGCATGGAGGCTTCTGGAACAACCGTAGATACATGCTCCCTGCGGCTCCCCTTCACCGGCTCTGAGGCTGGCAGCTCCTCTCTGGGTCCATTTCTAAGTCTGACCACAGCTGTGGTTTCAGATGCCTGTGAAAACAGTTACTGTTGCTAAAGTGCCAGCAGCCGTGTTCAAGTTCATAGGTGTTGCCGCATGTTTGAGCCGTGTCCCCCGCCTGCCGAGGCCGCCCTCACAGTGCAGCCCGGGGCCGGCCCCCCTGTGTCCCCCGGGAAGCAGCTCCAAGGGTTTCATGCCGTCCTGCTTGTCTTGCAGCAACAAAACTTCAAGCAGAAAGTCGTGGCCCTGCTGCGGAGATTTAAAGTTTCTGATGAGGTGAGTGAGCAGCCCCTCCCCACGCCCCGGTGGCAGGAGGGCTCTGGAGGCCCCAGTTCCGGCCGGTCCCGCGCTGCTTCGCGCTGTCCCCGCCGCCCTCTGGGCGTCACTGTCTTCTCCAGGAGCGAGGGTGATGGTGGCGCCTGCCCCCGGGGACGCTTGAGGGGCAGGCAAGAGGCCCCAGGCATGCTGTGTTTCTTGACAGCTCGCTGAACAGACCTGGAGGAGAGCGGGACATTGTCTTCGCGGGGTGTGACCACGGGTTTTCGTGTTTTGTGTTTTTTTATAAATCAACTTTATTTTTTAGGGCAGTTTTAGGTTCACAGCAAAACTGAGTACAGAGTTTCCATGTGCCCTGTCACCCCACACACTGCCTCCCCATGATCAACATACTATGTGTTTTAAAATTTATTCTTTTAGCTTTTTTCTAGTCTCCAAACGATGACTTTGTGTAACTGTGATAACCAGAAAAAAAAAAAAATCTTTTTAAAAAAATTTTTTTATAATGTGATCAGAGGAAAATTAGTCCCCAGGTTCTGGACCCACCCAGGAGGGGTGGCATTTAAGTATCAAAGCCCCAAGACATCGTCATCACGTGTCACGATGGCCCGTAAAGCAAGCTGTGTGCTTCCCGGAAGCCGCGGCTGTGTGTCCACACGCGGTGGTGGGGCATCCTCTTGCAGCAGCTCTTAGCGGGTGCAGCTGCTCGAAATGAGCCCGGCTCAGCCACGGTCCTTCCCACACTGACCCAGAGCGTCAACATGATTCCTATCAAATCACCAGCTGCCTTTTTGCAGAAACCAACCAGCTAGTCCTGAAACTTAAGTGGAAATGCAAGGGACCCAGAATCAACAAAACAATGGTGAAAAAGCACAAAGTTGGAGGACTCACCTGTCCATTTTCAAAACTTACCGAAAGCTACCGTCATCAGATTGTGATGGGTCAGTGAAGTAAGGTTAAGGGTCCAGAAATAAATCCTTCCATTTATGATCAGTTGATTTTCGACAAGATGTGAAGACCATTCAGTGGAGAGGAAAATAGCCTTTTCAGCAAATAGTGCTGGAACGATTGGATATCTGCATACAAAGGAATGAAGTTGGACCCCTACCTCACGCCACAGCGTACAAAAATTAACTCAAGATGGGTCAAAGATCTAAATGTACGAGCTAAAACTATAGACCTCTTAGAAGAAAACATAGGAGTATTTGTGATCTTGGGTCAGGCAATGGTTTTTTAGATAATGACACCAAGAGCATGAGCAAACGAAGAAAAAATAGGTAAGTTGGACTACACCAAAATTTAAACGTGCTCTGCTTACAACAATACCATCAAGAAAATGAAACAACAGCCCACAGAATGGGAAAAAAATTTTTGCACATCATATATCTGGGGCTTCCCTGGTGGCGCAGTGGTTAAGAATCCGCCTGCCAGTGCAGGGGACACGGGTTCGAGCCCTGGTCCGGGAAGATCCCACATGCTGCAGAGCAACTAAGCCTGTGCACCACAACTACTGAGCCTGCGTTCTAGAGCCCTCGAGCCACAACTACTGAAGCCCACGTGCCACAACTACTGAAGCCTGCACGCCTAGAGCCCATGCTCCACAGCAAGAGAAGCCACTGCAATGAGAAGCCCGCACACCACAACAAAGAGCAGCCCCCGCTCGCCACAACTAGAGAAAGCCAGCGCGCAGCAACGAAGACCCAACGCAGCCAAAAATAGATAAATAAAATAAAATTTAAAAAAATTCATATATCTGATGAGACTTGTATCCAGAACACATAAAAAACACTTACAACTCAAAAACAGAACAATGCAATTAAAAAATTATTGTTCACTTTAAAAATTGGGCAAAGGATCCGACTAGATCGTCCTCCAAAGAAGAAATACAGCCAGCCAATCAGCCCGTGAAGAGATGCTTGGCATCTCTAGTCTTTGGGGAACACGGATCAGAACCACAGACTCCTCTCAATACCCACTAGGGTGGCCGTCACCAGGAACACGGAAGATAAGTGCCGACAACGGTGTGTAACGGTGGGAACCCTCACACGTGCCGGAGGGAACGGAAGCGGTGCAGCCACTTTGGAGAACAGGCCAGCGGTGCCTCGGAAGCTTGCCAGGCACCCGGCAGCCCCACTGCTGAGTGTTTCCCTACGAGGGACGGAAACACGTCCACACAAAGACTGATAAACAGTCACAGGAGCTTCACCTGTAGTGCAGACGCTGGGAGCATCGCCCTGTCCTCCACCGGCCGTTGGTCAGACATACTGTGACCCCCCCAACCCCGTGGGTGGCCCACTACCAAGAAGGAGCAGGCTGTGGGCAAACGCGCGCGCGCACACACACACACACACACACACACACGCACGCACACACACACACGCACACACACACACGCACACACACACACACGCACACACACGCACACACACACACACACACACACATATCATGCTGAGTGAGGGGAGGCTGCACGCGGAGCAGTTCCACTCACGTGCCATCCTGGGAAAGGCCCAGTGCACAGGGGCCGGGTTGGGGGACTGGGGGGCCATTGGGGGCAGGGGGTGCCTGGGGAGGGAAACCTTTTACGTCCTGATCGTGGCGGTGCCACGCCACAGCACACGCTGTCATAGCACCGCTTGGTGCTCTAAAGGGTGCGTTGGGGTGTTAGAGCTTCCGAGGCTGGGGAGAAGAGCCCCCTGCCCAGCGCCCAGGGGACCGGCTGGTGGCACGGGCTGGAGGAAGTGTGCTGGGAGGCCGTGCGCCCGCCTCCCGTCTGTCCCTCAGACTCACGCCTCTGACCGCACGTAGGTCCTGGACTCGGAGCAGGACCCTGCAGAGCGTGTCCCCGAGGTGGAGGAGGACCTGGACCTTTTGTACGACACGCTGGACATGGAGAACCCCAGTGACAGCGGCCCCGACATGGAGGACGACGACAGCGTCCTCAGCACCCCCAAACCAAAGCTCAGGTGGGCACAGCCGCTGGCCGGTGTCTGCTACCACGCTGGGACTCAGCGGACACGGCCATCTGCCTTCAAAGCCGGAGGTTGGCAGAGGCCAGCCCAGGAGGAAGTCCATCGGGGGGTCGTCGGGGCCAGAGGGAAAGGTGGTTTGTGAGAAAGCAGGCCCTCGGGGGTGCAGGCTCTGGGGAGGGGAGGGCAGGAGCCGCAGACCCCAACGGTGCCCCAGATCTGCGGTGCTTCCAGAGGTGAGAAGTGGTGAAGTGACAGGTTCCAGTCTGCATCTGGAAAAGGTCTCTCTGGGATCTGCTGGGAGCAGCTCGGGTCATCCCTGCAGCGGGCCGTGGTGTTGGGGCAGGAGGGGGGCGGGCCAGGAAGTTGCGTGGAAGGCGGGGGCCCTGGGCATGGGACAGGTGGGATGTGAGCTGGGGAGGGGGTGCTGGCTGGGCGTCACAGGAGGGGACCGGCGAGCGCGGGCCCACAGGGCTCTCCGTCTGATGCGGAGATGAGAGGTGTGCTGGGGCCGCCCCCCAGGGTCACGGGTGCGGCGTGGCTGTCGCTGGAAGGGAGCCTGGGGGACAGGTGATGCGGGCGCTGACGCCCGGCCCGGTGGCGAGAGCGCTCGAGTCTGAGTCCGCATCAGGAGCCGGTGGGGGTGGAGGGGGTCCAAGTCAGAGGCGGGAAGGTCTGTGGACCGGTTGTTTTTTAAACTTAAAACAGGCATAAGTCAGACACAGGGAAGCACACACGAGAAAGGGGTGGCCACGTTGTCACCTGCCCTCTGGCTCCCGCTACAGCCTCGCAGATCCACCTCCCAGTGCAGGGTCCCCAGCTGCTGACCAGCGACCTTTGACTCAGCCGCCCACTTATCCTCCTCTGGGAGGTTGGAGACTGTGGGCTCAAGTCAGGCTGTCGGCCACTGGCCTCCCGGGGGCTCAGCCAGGCGGCTGCAGGACGGGGCTCCTGCCTCCCTTCTACCTGCTGCCCCTTCCACCTTTAAGGCCAGCATGATGGTCGTGTCCCTCAGTATTTGCCCCCCAACCCCTCTCTGCCTTCAGTTGGAGAAGATCTCGGCTTTTATCAGCCGCCGTGGATCACCTCGGCTGCCCGGCTGACCCGGGCCGTCCCTGCCTGTAGCTCCCTCCATAATGTTAGCTGTGCCTGTAGGGCGGGCCCTGGCCAGCCCGCGCCCCAGTCCTGGGGCTGAGGCCTGGCATCTCAGGCCTGACCTCCTACCACGCACTGCACCGCGGTGCCGCCCCACGTGGCTTCGTCACCAGACACCGCGAGAGTCCCGCCCCTCGTTTTAGCTTGACCTTCAGCTCCTGCGAGCTGGCTGTGGGTTCCCCACCAGACAGGCCTCCAGCCTGGGTGTCGGGTGCAGCTGCCAACGTGTGCCGCCGGCCACCCCGCCAGGGCCAAGGCCGAGAGCGGATGGGGTTTCGGGGCACAGGTCTGCTCAGCTGCTCTCAGGCCCTCGGTGTCCTCGCCTGTGCCGTGGTCCTCGAGGGTGGAGGCCCTGCTCCGCGTCTGACCCCGCCAGGCGCAGTGGCTGCGCCTTCAGCTTGGGGGGGTATTGTAGAATAACGCGCTCTCTGTCCACGCCACCCAGGCCGTACTTCGAAGGCCTGTCCCACTCCAGCTCACAGACAGAGATTGGGAGCATCCACAGTGCCCGGAGCCAGAAAGAGCCTCCGAGTCCGGTGAGCCGCCCAGAACCAGGCAGCGCCGTGCTCCCACTGGGGTCCTCGGGTGGGGGTGGTGCGCGTCCTGCTCCTTCCCGTCTGTCTGAGTCACTCGAGGCATCTTGCACGTGGGTGCTGGACCAACCCAAGGCCAAGCGTGCTCCTGGTTTTTGGTGTGGCCCGAGTCCCCCTGCCAGGTTCCAGGTGACTGTCGTGGGGTGACCCTGAACCCACAGTCCTGGAAATCCTGGCCAGTCTCCCCAGGCTGCCTCCAAGCCCAGAACCCCCTGCCCAGAGGTGAGCCAGCCTCGGCGCCATGGTCGGACACAGCCTGATTCCCTCCCGTCTCGTCCACACAGGCCGACGTGCCCGAGAAGACGCGGGCCCTCGGAGGGAAGCAGCCGAGTGACAGCATCTCCGATTCCGTGGCCCATGTAAGCAGGCGGGCCCACGTTCACGGGGCATAGAGCATAGAGCCCGCTTCCGTGCTGCCTTTAGGGGTCTGATCCCTGACCGGCGGGTCCTCCTGCTTCCGCCACCCAGAACCTGTGCACAGAACCACGAGGGCGCCCCTGAACTCACCCCCATCCCAGGGAGGGGGCGCGGTTTCACCCCATGCCAAGGGAATGGTCAGGGCCCCCTGGATTCACCCCGACCCCAGGGGGACGGTCAGGGCCCCCCTAGATTCACCCCCACCCCAAGGGGGTGGCCAGGGTCCCCCGCATCACCGCACCCCAGGGGGATGGTCAAGGCCCGCCTTGGATTCATCCCAGCTCTGGGAGGCAGCAGGCGTCCCCACACTTCCCTGTCAGGCGCGGCCCATGAACACCACGGCTGGTTCCTGCGACCCTCGTGAGCGTTCTTGGGGAAGGTCCAGAGGAGGTTTGGGGAGGGTTGGTGCTGGTCTCCCGGTGGCAGCCAGGACTGGGAGCCCTGTGGTTGGAGGGTGAAGTCAGCTTGCTTCCCAGGGCAGCACGTGGCCGTGTCCACATGCAGGGAGCCACCAGACCAAGAAAGGCCTAAGCAGTCTCACCCAAACCAAGGCCCCTCTGGCACAGGAGTGCATGGCCGAGAGGAGGCCCTGGAGGGGCGTGTGTTCCTGACCAGCGCCATTGTCTGTCCATCAGAGCGCACCCGCCCCGGGGGAGCAGCCAGCCCAGCCCGAGGACAGCCCGGAGGTGGAGACCTCTGCCCTGGACACGTTCACCGAGAAGCTGCCACCCAGCGGGCGGATCACCAAGACAGAGTCTCTGGTCATTCCCTCCACCAGGTGACTGGCCGCCCGGGGAGGCCATCAGCCCGGCGATGCCTGTGTGGGCCGGTGTGGGAGGGACCGTCTGACCCGACGAGCGTCACCCGGGAAGCACTCAGGTCTCCAGGCCTGTACCGGGAGGTCCACGTTGGACCCCCACCCACCATCTGCACCGACCTAGCCGCCTGCAGGTCTGACCGGGCCGAGGTGTGGCTGCCCGCTCCAAGGGCAGGGGAGGTCCCGCTGTCCTTGACTCACGTTCTCCTGGACCAGGGACTGTACGAGCGGAGCAGGGCTTGTGCTAGGTGCTGCTTCTCCCGTGGGCTGGGTGCCGGAGCACGTAGGGTGTGCCCTGCTGAGCCCGTGTGCGCTGCGTCGGGAGAGCTGGACCCAGCGCCTGTGTGGGCGAGCACAGCAGCCCTCACGGAGTGTGAGGGGTCCAGCACAGGATGTCTGTGGGGTGGTGGTGGGGCAACCGGGCCGGGGTCCCGAGGCCCCTGCCTCCCAGAGTGGGTCATGTGATTGGGGGAGCGCTGCATCAAAAGCTGGGGTCTAAGTTGCAGTGACCTCGGGTGGGTTCCTGGTGGTGGACCAGCCTTCTGGGTCCCTCACGTGCCCTCTTCCCCTCCCCCACCTCGGTCAGGCCCTTGCCCCGGCTCTGCTGCTCCTTCCTTGGGCACGCAGCCTCGCCCTCTAAGCTGTCATGCGTGGTCACCTCCGCCCCCCCCCCCGCCCCCAGCCGCCGTTTGCCACATGCCCACCACTGCCTCAGGGCCTCGGGTCCCACCCCACAGCTCGCTGTGCCCCTGGAGGGCCTCTCCCGGGGCTGCGGCCCCGTGCGGCTGACACTCAGCACGCTGCATTAGGCCTTACACCCCGATTTTCCAGTGTGGTACCCCCCGGATCAGCCCTCAGCGCCCACCGCCTGCCTGCCACCCCACGCAAGTCTACTCACAGAAATGAGAAACAAAACCCAGCATTAATACGGCATTTGGTATTGAAACCGCCAGCCTAGCTCTTCACCCGCTGGCAGCCCCTGCCCTGGCGTGAGACCCCGCGGGACAGGCACCTCGAGCACCAGGGCGGCCCGTCTTATGTTTCTGTGACAGGAATTTTCCAGAAGCAGCGGGTCTGGGCGCTGGCACTGACCTGGCGAGGGCGCGCAGAGGCCTGTGTCGGGGCTTGGAGGAGCTCCAGGATGCCAGGCACTGGGCTGCACCAGGCTTGTGTCCCGGGCGTGGGAGGTCTCAGTCCCCACAGGTGCCCCTCGGGCCCCCTGGGGTTGGTGGGCTCTGTGTGGCCTCTGGCCCTGCTGCCCGACAGCGCACACCTCGACCATCCTCAGCTGCCTCTGCTGCTTGGTGGCCCTTGCCTGGGGCAGCGGGTGCCTGCGGGCTGTCCCAGCCTGTCCCTTCCCCCGCAGGTCCGAGGGGAAGCAGGCGGGCCGCCGGGGCCGGAGCACGTCGCTGAAGGAGCGACAGCCGGCGCGCCCGCAGAACGAGCGGGCCAACAGCCTGGACAACGAGCGCTGCCCGGACACTCGGAGCCAGCTGCAGGTGGGTGCCCGGCCCAGGGCGGGGAGCCCGGCCACCCGCTTCCAAGGCGAGGGCCCCTGTTCTGTGCCTGGAGGGCTTGTCGGGACAGCCCGCTGCCCGTGGGCTGCCGGGGCCCTGCGGCGCCTTCAGCCCCGTGGCCGCTGTCCACGGCGAGGCCGTGTGTCTGAGCGCAGAGGAGGCTGAGCGCTCCCAGGTGGCTGCTGGAGAGGGAGTAGGCTGAGCAGGTGAGGGGCGGGCGCAGCTCCCCTCACGCTGGGTTCGGCGGGCGCTGTGTCTTCAGATCCCCAGGAAGACTGTGTATGACCAGTTAAACCACATCCTCATCTCCGATGACCAGCTCCCCGAAAACATCATTCTTGTCAACACCTCGGACTGGCAGGGGCAGGTGGGGAGGGGCGGTGCAGCCTCCCCGCAGAGGGGAGGGGGGAGGGGCGGCGCAAACTCCCCGCACAGGGGACGGGGGGGGGGGTGGGGGGGGGGCGGCGCAGCCTTCCGCAGAGGGGAGGAGGGAGGGGGCGGCGCAGCCTCTGCGGGGTGGGGCATCCACCCCGCAGGACGGAATGGCGGGGGTGCCTGGCCAGCCTTGCCTGTTTGAGGACCCTGACGGAGGCGCGCTCACAGGCGAGGCTGGTGGTGGGTGGCTCGGAGGCTCACCCTCCCCCGCCTGCCAGTTCCTCTCAGACGTCCTGCAGCGGCACACGCTCCCCGTGGTGTGCACTTGCTCTGCTGCCGACGTCCAGGCGGCCTTCAGCACCATCGTCTCCCGGATACAGAGATAGTGAGTCCCACACCCGCCGTGGCTGCCGCGGGGCACTGCCGCCCGGGAGTCCGTGGGGATCTCTGCACCCCAGCGTTTCGTGTGGCTCCGTCCTGCCGACCCGCAGTCTTGCCAGAACGGGGTGGAGAGCAGCAGCCCAGGCGGGAGCGTCCTCAGCGCTGGGGGAATCCTGGGAGGGTCTGGGGGGCCTGGGTTCCGGTGGCTCCATCAGCGTGAGCCGCGGGAGAGGCCAGGTGGAGGGGAGCAGGGGCGCCCTGGGGCCTCCCTGAGGCTCAGCGAGGACGGCCCTCGCGGCTGGGGCGGCTCCCTGAGGCCTCTGTCCCTCTCGTTCTGCCTGCGGGGCCGCAGCTGCAACTGCAATTCCCAGCCACCGACCCCCGTGAAGATCGCCGTGGCGGGCGCGCAGCATTACCTCAGCGCCATTCTGCGGCTCTTCGTGGAGCAGCTGTCCCACAAGACCCCCGACTGGCTGGGCTACATGCGCTTCCTCGTCATCCCGCTGGGTGAGGGCGCTCTTGATTCCTCAGGAGCCACGCGGGTGCCGGGCAGCGGTGGCCGCCCCCCGAGCGCCCGCAGGCCCCGCGGCTTGGGCGACTCGATGTCAGCTTGGATTTGTTGTCAAAGTGCCAGCCAAGTGGGGATTGGTTATTAACCTCTTAAAGTTATCAAAATGCTCTGCAAGTCAAAACCAGAATCCCAATTTTTGGCTTACACAATATGTTGCAAACAAATCTGTCTCCTGGAAAAAGGGTTGAGGTCTAGAGGAGACCCCTTCCCGTAGCGTGAGAGGCCGTCTGGTCTGCAGGACACACCTTGGTCCGGCCGAGTGATCTGTGTTCCAAGAAGGCCGAGAAGCCGCTTCCTTGGGGACCGGGGGCTGGGGGCCAAGGTCATCGGGGAGGCGCGGAACTGCGCGTGGGGTCTGCACACCCTGACGCTCTCCCCTCGTCTCGCAGGCTCCCACCCGGTGGCCAGATACCTGGGCTCCGTGGACTACAGGTACAACAACTTCTTCCAGGATCTGACCTGGAGAGACCTGTTCAACAAGCTGGAGGCCCAGAGCGCTGGTGAGGCCCGGCGCCGGCCGGCCCCCTTGCGACCCCGCCCTCGAGCCCACGCTGCCGCGCCCCTCGCGCGCGTGCCCACATCGGCCACGCCCCCCAGCCCTGGCGCCCAGCCCACCAAGCCTCCGTGAGAACCCGAGTCATTCCCTGTCTGCTGAGACGCGGCCTGTATGCCTGCCGTTTTCTCAGGCCGCTCTGGGGCCTGAGCGCCTCTGGGAGGGAGGGAGGGTCAGCGGGCAGGGCCAGTGGAGCCTCGGCCAGTATGCTTCCCTTAGCCCACCGTGAGCCGCAGAGGTCCTTGGCTACCGGGCCCCCAGGGAGGGCTCTTCAGGACTTGGACAGGCCTCGCTGCCCTCCCCAGGAACCCGTGAGGGTGGCGGCCAGAGGAGCCGCTCAGTCGCCCCCAGCATGGCCGCCTGGATTCGGGGTGCTGGCGTGCAGCACCCCACGAACCCCTCCTGGTCTCCTCGTGCAGTGCAGGACACGCCGGACATCGTGTCGAGGATCACGCAGTACATCTCGGGGGCCAACTGCGCCCACCAGCTGCCCATAGCCGAGGCCATGCTGACCTACAAGCAGAAGAGGTACCTCCCGGGGCCTGGGCGGGTGCGGGGCGGCGGCAGCGACCCGCCGTCCGTCTGCAGTCTCGGCGGGCAGCCCGCAGTTCTCGCTGTCCCAGCTCCTTGGGCTCTGTGGGAGGGAATCTGAGCTGGGATCAGGGGGAGCCTGTGAGCCATCCGAGCAGCCCCCAGTTCTCCTCGACCACCGCGCCCTTTCCCGACGCGAATCGGAGTTAGAATGAGCTGGTCGCTTTTTCTTTTCCCTTGTATGTGTTGGAACTTTCGGTAATAAAAGTTACGAGAATAGCGGTCCTGCTGCTAGACCCCCAGCAGCGACCTGCTTTCTCCAGCCTGGGCACACGCTCGTCCAACGGCGGGGCTTCTTGGCAGGGAGACCCGTTTTTTGCCCCGCCCAGTGCAGGTCGGTGGTCAGGACGGGGTGGGGCTGGGAGCACAGGTTGGGGGATCGAGCGGCCCCTTAGCCAGTCCCCGGACAGAGGCATCCCGGGTGGGGAAGGGCAGGTATAGGCAGACCACAGCCGGGCTGGTGAAGCGCAGCTCTCCCGCTCCCGTCGGGGGACGGCGCTTGGCTTCTAAGGCGGAGGGAGAATCGAGCCAAAGCCTCTGCAGGTGCCCAGCGCACAGCCTAGCGCCAGGTTCCCGGCTCTTCCTCCGCGAGGGGCACGGGGGCCACCGTGCTGGTGCCGCACCTGAGCACCGAATAACGTCATGTTTTTCTCTTTGGTGGCTTTCTGAAAAGGAGAAAGAACTTTCATTTTGACTTTACCCTCAGGTACCGCTGTCCCTGGGGCCGCGCCCCCTTCCGCCCGCTGGCTGGTCTTTAGGGCTGTTTAGCAGTGTCAGCAGGTGGGCCCGCTGTGCTGCCGGCTGCCCTAGCCAGGCTTGCACTCTCCGGCCCCGCCCCGACCCAGCTGCAGCGACAAAAGCCTGCTGCCTGCAAGTCGCTGGGCAGGCTCTTTGTTTCGGTCCTAAGTTTGGGTTTAAGAAGTGGCCGGTTGAACTTCTCCCTGAGTTGCTCCGTCTCTGAAGCCTGGCGGCGCTCCCTCTTAAATTCGCAGCAGGGGCTGGTTTCACCCCGAGAGCCGCCGGGTGCTGGCACCGCTCTCCGCCTGTGGGCTTTGCTCCCGGCACATGCTGCCAGCAGCTGGGGGAGGGTGGCGTTCATGCTGACCCTCCACGTGGGGGCGGTGAGGAGGGGGATGGGGAGCTCGCTCTGGGTGACGGCAGTGGTCAGCGGCCAGCCCCGAGCCCCCACCGCCCCGCACCCAGGCGGCAGAGAGCAGCTCTGGGCCATGTTTACCTGGATGGGACCGCTGCACATGGGCGAAGTGCTTGTCTCCCCCGAGGCGGCTCCACCCTCGGTTTGGCTGTCAGTTGGAAACAGCTCCGGATGCTTCCAGAGTTGCCCTTTCACACAGGGCCTCTGCCTGCCTGGCGTCCTGCACTGGGTCCCTCAGGGCGCTTCTCTGCCATGGATCTCAGGTTATTTGCTCTCCTGGGAAAGCCCCACAGGGAGGGTCCTTGGGTCCCAAGTGGCCTCTCTGTTGGGCCCTGGGGCAGACCAGGAGGAGGGGTCTAAGCCCGTTGGACTGTCCTGCTAAACAAGCCTCAGGGGCTAGAGAAAGACCAGCCGTGGTGTGCCCTGCTGAGCCCTCGGGCTGTGCTGTGGGCCTGCGCCAGCTTCCCTCCCCTCCCCGACCCCCCCGCCCGCCCTTAGCCGAGGCGCCAGGAGTCTGCGGCCTGCTTCGCTGCCTGGGCCACAGCTTCTCAACTGTGATGCGGTTGGCGCTCGTGAGCCTCGAGCCGGGGCTTAGGAGACCCTGAGCCTCCTCCACGCCTCGTGCCCCCGCCTCCGCGTTACAGTGGTGACACCGGCATGGGGGGTCGGGTGAGGGCTCTGGATGCCCTGGGTGGAGCCCTGTGAAGGCAGCGTGCCATCCATGCTTGGAGCCCGGGGCTGGAAGGGCAGCAGGTTGGCCTTTGCCTTCTGTGACGGAGAACAGGCTGCTGTCCACCTGGAGGGGTCAGGAGACCCAGGAGAGGATGGAAAGCGACACAGCTCTTCGGGTCCTCCTCCAGCCCAGGCCCCGTGAGGGACCTGCAGGGAGGAGCCTATCTGCCCAACACCAGCTCCCGGCCTGGGCTCAGACCTGCCGTTGGTCCCCCCTGGCAACCGCTAGAGGGCTGCCCAGCACCTCCACACCAACCTCGTGTGGGCTGCGCCCCCTCAGCCTCCAAGGCCCCCCCCCACCCCCCCGTCAAGTGGAGGCACGCTGCACCTCCCCCCACGTGCGGGTCTCAGGAGCCACGCCCAGCTGCCCCTGCCACCTGCCAAGAACACGTGTGCCCTTCCGCATCCAGGGTCCAGGGTGAGGGGTTTCGGTGGAAGCTGGTGTCACCCCCGTCTCGCCGGGCGCGTGCCGTGTGCTGGATGTGGTCTGCATGGCCCAGGGGCACGGCTTGGCTTTGGTGTTTGTGGCGTGCAGTCTCCAGAGTCCCATCTCTTGAGGCCCCCGTTTGCCTGCCTTCCTGCGCGCCGTCGTGGGGCGGGGTCGGGCAGTGGCTCGCTGAGGGTGGGAGCCCTGAGGGTCTGAGCCTGCCGTGCTCTGGGCCAGGGACCCCACCCAGCTTCCTGCTTCTTGCTACCCTGCATGCAGAAGGAGGTCTGGGCGCAGGACTTGGGTGGTTCCATTGCTTGAAATGCAAAAAGAGAAGTTTTCTCTTCCAACTGTACTGCTTGTAAAGGGGAGAGAGACCGGTGATCTGGTCATTTTCAGTTGGACGGACTGAACCTGTAGGGTCTTTCGCCCAAAGACGTTTGCTGTCTCTCGTGAAGGTGGGGTGGGTGGTGCCGGGTCAGAGGTTGTGGGTGCCCACGTCCCGGCGGGGGGGGGGAGGGGGACGGCTCCTGCCGGTAGGTGCCGTGGCGCTGGCTGTGGGGCGGCACCTCCTGCCGGGACCGGCGCTTTGTGCTGGCCCCGGGGCCAGGGTCACTTGGCCAGCCGGTGGCCACGCTTCACGGAGAGCGCCAGCGAGGTGCAGGCGTCCGCGCCCCGCAGGGGCAGGGAGGGGAGGGCCTTTTGAAGGCTCTGGCGACGTGGGGCTCCTGGTCCCAGGAATTGGTGCCCAGGGAGGCCCCCCAACCGCCTGCTTGGAGCAGAGGCTTCTCCCTGAGCGACACCCTTGGGCCACTGCCTTGCGTGGCGCGCACGTGTGGACTCACCGCGGAAGAGTCGATCTTTGACAACAGGCTCTGGTTTAGGGAGATGAGACAAGTGGAACTGGGAGGTCGGCTCGGAGAGCATGCCGGCGGCTGGGTGGACACCCCCAGCCGAGGAAGCGGGGAGGGGGCGCCTATCTTCTCTGAAGCTGGGGGAGGGACAGAAGGCCCAGGACCGGCCCGCCCTGGGGACCTACACGGAGGCGGCCAAGAAGGAGGCACTCTCCCAGCCACTGGTGGAGCCTCAGTCCTGCGGGAGAGCCCCTCGGACCACAGCCCAGGCTAAGGCAGACACCAGGCGGGGGCAGCCTGCTGCCAGCTGAGCCACAGGAGCAGCCCTGGCTGGGGGAGGAGGGGGAGGAACAGACAGGGGTTTGCACCCCCTTGGCTCCTGCCGACACCCGCACCCAGGGCCCTTGGACGCTGGATGCCTTTGCCACCGACGGGCTGTGGCGAGGCTGGGGTTCTGCCAGAAGTCTTGCAGAGCCCGTGGGCACAGTACAGCGGCACAGCCCACGGAGCCTCGCTCTCGCTCTGGGGCTACACTTGGGGCATCGTTCTGTTAGAATGTGGCGTGTGCACCCCATCACCGAGGCCAAAGTCCTGGGGACAGGCCCCCCCCCAACAGTGGGCACCAACTCTACCCAGACCACCCGGGAGAAACCCCCCCAGCCTGGCTTGGGACAGCCACCCCCAGTCACTGACTGAGGCCCAGACTGTTCCTGGGGCATCCTGGGGCCACAGAGAGCCGGCCTCTCTTGGGGCTCAGTGAGTGGGGCCAGCAGGAAGACGGCTGGGCTGGGCTGGGCTGGCTGCCCCGAGCCCCAGGCCCCCAGGATAGAGCGGCAGGTTCCCGGGCGAGGCTGCACTCCCCGCCCTTCCCCTCTGGGCTGCCCCGTGGGCCTCTGTGCACGACGGTGCAGAGCCGGGAGGGGGTGCCTGTCCCTCAGCGCAGAGATGCGTTTGCCTTTCCTGTGTGTCCGAAGGCTTTGCGGCTCCGGGTCCGAGGTCCAGGCCAGGCATCCTGCGGGAGGGTGGGAGTGAGGCCGTGGGTGGGGCAGGGCCACTCCGAAAGGGCCCGTCCCTCCGGGAGAGCGCTAACTGTCTGTTTCCCTCGTCTTAGCCCCGATGAAGAGTCCTCTCAGAAGTTCATTCCCTTCGTCGGGGTGAGTACCGCTCGGGCAGGCAGTGCCTTGCCCGAGGCCTTCCCGCCGCTTGGCTGGCTCCACCACTCGCTGGGAGACCGTTTGTCTGCCAAGAGATCTTTTATAGTCACTCTGTTCTTAGGTTAACCTGATATATTCCAGAACCTTCCTTACCAGTGTCAGCTGAGGACTCGCCTTATACATTTCTCCCACCCTAAAGCTCTCTGTTTCTTTCTTGTTGAGGTAGGGGGGTGAGCCAGGCATATCGCTGCCCCGGCTCTGCTGGGGCCTGACATGGGGAAGCAGGCCGCCCACCTGGGGGTGAGAGTCCAGGTCTCAGCACCGTCCTGGGTGGCCGGGGCCAGTGTCAGGCTCGGCTCTTCACGGGGCACTGAGGCTCGGCAGGCCTCAGGACACGCCCCGCCTGGGGTGGGGGCGGAGGGCTGCCTCTGTCCTGCGGGAGCCGCAGGGCAGGCTTGCTCGGCTGGGATCACCCCTGTAAGTTGGGAGGTTTTGCTTTCTCCCACTGCCGAGGAGTAAGGGCTGCTCCTCGCCATGCAGGCCGCGCGTCCACAGCCTGTGGTCCCGCCGTGGTCTCCAGCCCGGCATCCGCTGTGAGAGCCGTACGGCAGCCTGGCAGACAGCAGGGCCTCTAGGCTGTGGTTCTGCTCGGGCGTCAGGAGGCTGCGAGCTGTACTTGGAGGGTGCTGGTCCGGAGCAGCCTGTCCTGAGGAAGCTGCTGCGGTGACGGGAGGGCCTGTCCCGCTGGCTGCACTTGAGATGCCACCGCGTGACCGAGGCAGGAGCCGTTGTCGTGATTTCTTTCACGTGACACAGCTCCCGCCCTGGTCAGGGTGGGGCCGGGCCCCCACCCGGCAGCCCACGCGGGTTTGGTGCAGGCCCCAGGAGTTCCTGGGGGCTGGGGGGACACGGAGGACGGGTGGTAGGAAAGCAGGTCGCTGCCCGGGTGCGGCGTCCCAGCGCCGCCCCGTGCCGCTGCCAGCGCGTCCCGTTGCCTTCTAGGTGGTGAAGGTTGGGATAGTGGAGCCGTCCTCGGCCGCATCAGGTAACTGCGTCGCCCCTGCGCTCGGGCTGGGATGCAGGGGGGCCGGGCAGCCCCAGCGCCGACACGCTCCTTGCTGCGGGGCTTCTGCTCCCCACGGGGGGGCCACCCCGACCCTGGGGGCCTGACAGCTCCCCCTCGACCTGGGCGGGGTGGTGGTGGGGTCTCCTGCTTCCCGCACACGCCCCCACCCAGCCCACGACCGCCTGGCCCCCCTGCCATGTCTGGCTCCAGAGGGCTTGCGGCAGAGCAGCGGGGGAGCTCAGCACCGGCCCCCAACTCCTTCCCAAGGTGACTCAGATGACGCGGCCCCCTCGGGTTCCAGCGCACTCTCGTCCACCCCGCCGTCCACATCTCCCGCGGCCAAGGAGGCCTCACCCACCCCGCCCTCCTCCCCGTCGGTGAGCGGGGGCCTGTCCTCCCCCAGGTAAATGCAGCCATGTGGGCGGACGCTGCACACCAGCTCACGCCATCCGTCCCCCCAGTGCAGCAGGGACACTGCTGAGCACAGTGGCAGTTCCTCGTGGTCCCTGGCCATACCCTGGGGTGCCAGGAAGCAGAGGGTCAGGGCGGAAGGTGGGCCCAGCGGCCCTGCAGTGGCCGTGGTGGTGTCAGCCCGGGCTCATCAGACAAGTGAGTCGGGGCGCTGGACTGCTGAGTCCTGGCCTGGTGTCTCCCCACCTCGCCCCACCCCCTGCCTTCCTAGGGACGGGAACTACAGAGTATAAATACAGGGTGCTCTGCACACAGAGGGGATTTTGGAAACTCAGATGTGAGTAGAAGGCGCGGGGACAGCGGGTGGCCGGTCCGCGGCCCCTCGCGGCTGCCCTCAGGGCTCTTGTGAGAACTCACCCAGGCAGGAGTGCCCCAGCGTCGGGGAGGACTTGGGCCCTGAGGCCGCACCTCCAAGGGGGCGGTTGGCCTGGGCCCTCCAGACAAAGCGGCAGCGTGGGCGGGCAGCAGGTCTGGACACTGCTGGGTGACCCCAGCATCGCGACGACGGTGGAGCCACGGGCGCAGACGGGGCTGCCCCAGGAGACCAGGATGGCCCGCCAGCGGGCTCTGGGCCCCAAGCTCCCCTCCGTCCTCAGCCGCTGCCGGCGGTCCCCCGACATCGGGCAGCACAGGCACCGGTGGGCGCCTCGCCTGTGCCAGCCGCGGGGGTGCCGCCGTTACCCGCTGAGGATGGAGGGGTGAGCCTCCCTCGTCTTTCACAGCCAGGGCGTCGGCGCTGAGCTGATGGGGCTGCAGGTGGATTACTGGACGGCAGCCCAGCCCGCAGACAGGAAGAGAGATGCGGAGAGGAAGGACCCGCCCACCGCCAAAAACACACTCAAGTGCACCTTCCGGTCTCTCCAGGTCAGCAGGCTGCCCAGCAGCGGCGAGGCTGCGGCCACGCCCACCATGTCCATGACCGTGGTCACCAAGGAGAAGAACAAGAAGGGTGAGGTGGGGAGGCGGGCTGGCTGTCGGGACAATCGAAGGGGCCGCCGGGCAGGCCCCGAGGGCACCGCAGGCCTGGGGGCTGCTTCTGACCAGAGCCCCGGGCAAAGGCCTCCTGGTGGGCGGGCGGTGGCAGGCAGGGTCCGTGCGGAAGGGGGTCCAGATTAGCAGGGTCCAGGGGCCGAGGTGAGCCCACAGCCCCTGCTACCGCCCCATCCCTGAGGGACAACGGGAGGACAGCACAGCCCCTTTTCCTCCTAGTGATGTTTTTGCCCAAGAAAACCAAGGACAAGGATGTAGAGTCCAAAAGCCAGTGCATTGAGGGTATCAGCCGTCTGATCTGCACCGCCAAGCACCAGCAGAACATGCTGCGGGGTGAGCGCTGCCTCCCTCCCTCTCTGTCTCTGTCTCCATCTCTCTCTCTCTCTCTCTCTCTCTCTCTCTCTCTCTCTCTCTCTCTCTCTCTCTCTCTCTCTCTCTCTCTCTCTCTCTCTCTCTCTCTCTCTCTCTCTCTCTGTGCCCCAGTGCGAGTGGGGGTGGGGGTGGTAGGATATGGAAGTAAACCAGAGCCGAGCTGGGTGACTTTTCTAAGTTCACCTCAGGAAATTCTTTTGTTTGCTGTGAAGTCATATCACGTAGTTTGAGCTTTGAACGCATGTGGATGAGGCTATTTGTGTGCGTGGAATGGCTTTTCCAGTTCTGAGAAGTAACTTCTCAGTCCTTTGTGCTTTATGTCAGACTTTCTATAGAAAATACTCTGCAACTAACAGAATACGGAGCTCTCGAGGTTTTTCTTTTTTCATGAGCTCGAGTCTGCCTGCCTCTGTTGACTTCCTGGTTTAAGTGGAGAGCGTTTTAAGTTGGGTTTGCAGAGCCCTGCTGAGGCAGAGGGGCTGTGGACAAGCGGCTCCCCTGACGTCGGGGAGGGGCTGGCCATGGGGCCGGCGGTGGGCGGGCAGTAGGAAGGTCCGCAAGGTGGGCTGGGCCGTCCCAGACCTCCTCCTGCGGGGCCACCGAGGACCAGCGAGTGTCGCCCGGGCGTCCCCGGGGGTGTCAGGCCGTCCAGCCGCGTTCTGTGCCACGGCCTGGAGGAGGGGCAGGAGGGTCAGGCGGTCTTGTCCCCCACAGTCCTCATCGACGGTGTGGAGTGGAACGACGTCAAGTTCTTCCAGCTGGCGGCCCAGTGGTCCTCCCACGTCAAGCACTTCCCCATCTGCATCTTCGGACACTCCAAGTCCACCTTTTAGCCCCGCCTGCCAAGGGGCTGCGCCGGCTCCCCGCCCTGCAGCCCTGCGATGGCCGAGCGCCGGGAGGGCCCAGCTGCTTTTATGTTAACATTTCAGTTTACTGCAGAGACAGACCCTTAAAAACCCAGAGAAGAACAGTCTTAAGTGTGAACATGTGCTCACTACCTGGACACTAACGGGCAGCCCCCCACCGGGATCCCGTAACTGCTCTGCTTATTAACCAGAACGTCCCGGCAGGGCTGGGAGGTCAGGCGGACAGTGTTGAACTTGAGAATCGTGGAAGGTGTGTTGTGGCCTCAGGACTCCCCCCACCCAGCCCCCCAACAAGAAAGGTTCTTGCCTTTGCGTCCTGTCCTTTCTGAAAGCCAGGACTCTGCTTCCTCAGAGCCAGGGCCTGGCGGGCGGCCCCCCGGACCCCAGGCTGCCTGTGTGCCCAGGCACCGAGCTGGGGAGACAGAGGCCAAAGGCCAGCTTTCTGTCGGGGGTGTCCTGGGCGGAACGGAGGCCAGTCGGGCCAGTCAGACCAGCCCTGGGCCCCAGCCACCAACCAGCAAAGAGATGCCCCAGTACCGCCCACTCGTGGATCCCAGTAAACTCCAGCCACGGGGCAGTGGAGGTTTTATAGTAGCGGATATTTTTAATGCTTTCAAATACATGTTGCAATGTAGCTGCCAAACAGACGTTGCTCTTCTGAAGCCGCAGCAGCCCCTTAGGGCTAAGGTGGAGCCAGCTGTGCTACCCGGGGCCGGGCCCCCAGCCCTCCACACCCGCTGCTCCCCCCCGGCCGCCCCCACGGCACCGCTCTGCTTCTGCGAGCCGTGCCCGCCCCAGACTTAGTGGGCACAGTGGCTTCTGCAGCTGCCTCCTCCTGCCCCCACCCCAGCCCCCTTGCTGGCTGGGACGTGTTTGTCATCTGCAACACTAATGTGGCCAGTCAGAGCTCAGACAAGGCGGCCAGACCATAGGGGCCGAGCCCCGTCGGGGCTGTGGGTGAAGCAGGGGCCCCACCTCCAGGCCGGGCTCCTCAGGACGGAGGGATTTGGGGTCTGGGTCCCTGCGGGGGGGGGGGGGGGGCAAGCCTGTCCTCCACCTTAGGCCAGGGTCCTCGCCAGTCCTCCCGCTCCCCCACAGGCCTGCACCCCAGCCCTCCACAGGAAGAGCCCCCCAGCTCCTGCCCCTTGGCAGCTGTGGCTGTAGGACCGTGGTGACCCACCCAAGGGGCTGCGAGCCCAGTTTCCTAGGGCTGAGAGCCACACATGCTGTGCTCAGAAACAGTGCCAAACGCAGACAGGCTGCAGGCCTTTCCCGCTCTTCTGGAGGACAGGCCTCACCAACAGCCCGTGGCACAGAGGGGTCCCACTTGGTGGATGGAAAATGGCCTATTTTTCTTATCCGTGGCTACCTGCTTACCTCCCCCAGGCGGCTGTACAGGGTCCGAGTGTCCATGGCTGAGGGCCTTGGACCTAGCTGGCAGACAGGATTTGGACATGACCTTGGACCAGGGGCCCTGCCCCTCCCTGGGAAGGACCTGGGTGAGGGTGCAGGCTGCTGAGCTGAGGACCCCTTGGGCGGCCTGTGTGGCATCTGCCTGCGGCTACACTCAGAAAAGCAGCCTGGGGACCTTGAGCCTCCCCGCCCTTGTTCCCGCCACTGGCCTCAGGGCCTTGGTTACTAGTCGAGTTTCCAAAGGTCACACTCAACAGGAAGGAGGTGCAGGTGACACACCGTCGACTTAGCTTTCCAGCTGCAGAGCTAGTTTTAGGAGTAGGGCCAAAGGGGGCTGTCCCATCCATCCCAACTGTGAGCTGTCCTCCTCACACCTCCCTGTGTCCTTGTACCCACAAGGAGAAGACACCCAGCACCTCCACCCTGTGCCGCTAGGCCTGTAGAGCCCAGTCGTGGTCTGTCCAGTGCCATGGGGCCCACCGGCCACACTGTTCATGGGCCCAGGCGGTCGTACAGATGGCCCCGACCACCATAACTCACTCGGAGACCTGGGCTTTGCTCACGCCGGTGCCTCGGTTTCCCCATTGGCTAAATGGGGATGGTCACGTTTCCCCAGCCTACCTCATGGAGCTGTTCTGAGGATACATACAAAAGCACTTTGTCCCTGGGAGAAAGGTGATGCAGAAGCCAAAGCCGTCTGTGACTGAGCCAGTGCAGCTGCGAGCACATGGGGGGCGGTGGGGGCATGTGAGGAACACGGGCCCCAGACCATGACCCACAGGACAGGAGCAGGGGTTCGCAGCCCATTGGGTGACCAGTGGTCCCTAGGACTCAGAGGCTAAGCCACCAGTCACCTTCGGGTAAGGCCAGGCTCCTCGTGGGCCTGGTGGCACGGTGTGGGCAGGCTCTGCCCTCGCTGAGGCCCCGTGGAGGTGAGCTCCAGCCCTGTATCTGGGCCACTGCTTTTCCCTCCTCGTGTTGGCCCCCTGAGTCCCCATCTCCTCAGGGCAAGCAGGCCGGTGTCCCGAGTCTGTCATAGCTGCAGATCCGGAAGGAGAGGGACTCTGGGCCCAGAACCAAAGGTTTCTGTGCAGCAGCGGGCAGATCAGAGCAGCCAGGGCCAGCATTGCTGCCCTGTCCTCACTCCCAGATAATGAAGACCTGACTGGCCTTTGTCCCAGAACAGGTTCCTCATGACAAGACCGGGCCACTTGCTCCCAAAGGCCAGTTGCCTGACCCCTACACCTGTTCCTTGACCCCCTCCCGAGACCCGTCCTGTCCGCCGGTGGAGAGGAAAAGAAGTCCTTGGCAGGGGCCTGAGGACTGGGCTTGGGGGTCCCTCCCCCAGGGGAGGCTAAGGGGTGCCACCGTGCGTTCCTGCAGACCCCCGCGTCCAGTTCTTTGTGCATTGTTTGGTTTCTAGGATGTATGTGTTGCTAGGTTTTTGGTTTGTTTTTTTTTTTTAAGGAAAACAGGATTAATGTAAATAGCGTTTTTGGAAAACAGATTCTAATCTCACGTTATGTGACCACGTGGAGTATTTTAAGGTGCTGATGCGACACTAATAAACGCGGGGAGCACTCCCAGGCCCTCCCTCGCCTGCTGTGTGATTGATTCCTCTCGAGCAGCCTCTGCCCCTCCATCCGTCCAGGCGCGAGCTCAGCCCGCACGTCGCGGGCCGGCGCTCCGAGTTCCCCACGCGAGGCGGGGACCCAAGGGGGCCTGGGCTCAGGGGGCGCCTGCGAGGCGAGCCCCTCCGGGCGGCGCGGGGCCGGAACTCCTCGAGAGCCCGAGATGGAACCCCGGGCCATGGACACCGTGGGAGCAGGTACGCGTGGCGAGCGGAACCGCGGTCGGCCGCTGACAACCGAGCCCAGGACGCAGGCGCGAAAACGGGCCGGAAGCGGAAACGGCAGGGCGGAGCCTGTCGAGGCGGAAGTTCGTGGGGCTCGACTCCGCCCCCTCGGGCATTCCAGAACGGCTGTGGGCCCCACCCTTTGACCCTCCCACCACAATGGGCCCGCCCCCGTCCCCGTAGTGTGCCCCGCCCCTCCCCCGCTCCCATAACCCGGTGTGCCCCGCCCCTCCCCGCCCCCACCCAGTGTACCCCGCCCCCGTCCCCGTAGTGTGCCCTCCCCACCCCCGCTCCCATAGCTTGTGTACCCCGCTCCTTCCCCACCCCTGCACCCCTTGTGTACCCCACCTCTCCCCCACCTCTGTACCCGTAGTGTATCCTGCTCCTCCCCCGCTGACCGCCGCCTCCCATGGTTCCCTCCCTTTGACGCTCGCCGTGTGTCTCCATGACCCTTGCCCTACCACCCCTCAGCGAACTCCTCAACCCCAGACCCCGTGGAGTGGAGAGGGGCCGGCTGCCGTCTGCTGCGGCATCTTCACGGTGGTCGTGGGGGCGGGGGGCGCAGAGCCTGGACCTTGGGGTGTGGCCGGGAGGCGTCGAGGTGAGGTCACAGAGGTCGGGAGGAGGGAGACGGGGAGATCTGGGGGGGGGCCCTTCTCTCTCGCCTGGGTGTTCCGCGCCTTCAGTGCGCCCCGCAGGCAGGGTCCAGAGGAGACGCACCTGGGCCGTCTGGGGGCACATCCAAGGAGCTGGAGCCGCGGTGGGAGAGGGGGCGTCCCTGGGGGAGCCGGCAGGAGGCCGGGCAGGGCGGCGGCCGCAGCTGCTCGGGCCTGGTTGACCATGTGGAGAAGAATATGGCTGTAGGAGCTGGGGACCAAGGACACGCACGGGGTCGACCCTGCTGGGTGTCCCTGGCCGAGGTCCATGCAGCACTCTTTGGGCAGCGGCTGGAAGATGTGCCCTGCAGATCCTGACGCGGCCCTGCTCTGCCCGAGGGGCCCAGGTAGCCGTGGGCACCTACCCCCCGGAGCCCCAGACGTGCAGGCGAGCCCCCAAGGGGCTGGAGATGGACTGCGGGAAGCGTTTGTTTAAGGCCTTCCCGGGGAAGATGCCAGAGTCGCAGCCGTCCCCAGAGAACGGACAGCCCTCGGCTCCACCAAGCCCAGCGGTGGCCTGGGGCCAGCCCAGTGCCCCGAGCAGCAGTCAGCAGGTGCTGCAGACTCAGGGCTGGGTAAGCTGAAGCGGGCTGTGGCCTCTGGGCCCCCGGGCTCCTCTCTGGAAACCCCGGGGACTGGCCTCGGAGGTGTGGGTGGAGAGGGGCCTCTCGAGCTGGGGGAGGGCCAAACAGCGTCTGATAAGAAGCAGGTGCTGGCTTGGGGGCCATGCAGAGCGTCAGCGTTCTCTTCCCAGAGCCCTGGGTGGGCACCAAGGTGGGCGTGGCCCCTCCTGTCCCCCACAGCTGTGGGCTCTGCCCCTCTGCCAGCCGACCCAACCCCGGGCGCCACTACCAAGCCCCAGGCTGCCCACGTTGCTATCAACCATCAGCCCCTGCTTTATTTATTTTGAAAAAATTTATTTATTTTTGGCTGTGTTGGGTTTTTGTTGCTGCGCGCAGGCTTTCTCTAGTTGCGGCGAGCAGGGGCTGCTCTTCGTTGCGGTGCGCGGGCTTCTCATCGCGGTGGCTTCTCTTGTTGCGGAACATGGACTTCAGGCACGTGGGCTCAGTAGTTGTGGCTTGCGGACTCTAGAGCGCAGGCTCAGTAGTTGTGGCGCACGGGCTTAGTTGCTCCGTGGCATGTGGGATCTTCCCGGACCAGGGCTCGAACCTGTGTCCCCTGCATTGGCAGGTGGATTCTTAACCACTGCACCACCAGGGAAGCCCCAGTCCCTGCTTTAAACACGAATTAACAGCCAAGGGCACCAGACATTCGGGGAAAATCTCTGTCATGAAGGAGAGCAAAACACCTGGGAAAAAAAGAGAAGAACCACAGTGCCAGGCAGAGCGGAGCAGAGCTGGAGGTGTGTCACCATCGCCAAGGGGACCTGTGCCATCTTGGAAACATTGGCCCACACAGGCAAGCAAGAGGGGCAGAGAACATGAGCAGCTGGGGCGGAGGCGACGCCAGCATCGTGGGGACACGTGACTGTGCCCCGCCAGCCCAGGAGGGTGGACTGGAATCCACCCACAGCAGGGGGTTCGGGGAGAGGGTGCGGACAACTGCTCGGAAATCAGTAGTCTTTATAGATGTCAACAGACTCTAGAAGATAAATGAGTGAAAAAGGCACGTTTGACAACAGGAATAAACTTAACAGGAAATAGTGCAAACCTATTTGAGAGAAACTTTAAAATACTCCAGGGCGTTACCAAGAGACTTGGCGGTGGGAAGACACCGTGCTCTTGGAGAGGAAGACTCACCAGCACAGAGGGTTCTCTCCAGGCGCTTCACAGCTCAGTGTCCTCAAGGATAAAAATTGCTAAAAGCTCATCTTCCCTTTTCAATTTGGCAAACTGGTCAAATAGAAAAATAAGCAAGAATAGGTTCAGCTCTCACCTGAATTCATATCACAAAGCTTCGATTATCAAGGCAATAGGATCCTGTCATGTGATGCCTGAGCCACAGTGCGGAATAGGAAATGTAGAAACTGACCCACATGCCTGCAGACATAGTGTGGGATGAAGATGGCACCTCAGATCCGTGGCTGTGGGGGAGAGGAGGTGGTGGTTTTGATTGACGCTGGGACACTGTGCAGCTGCCTAGAAGAAAGTAAGTTGTAGCCATACCTCTCACAGAGTACCAGGATGAGCTCCAAATGTGTCAACGTTTTAAATGTAGAAGAATAAAACCATAAAAGTATTAGAAGAAACCCTGGGCAGATCCCTTTATAACCGTGGAGTAGGGGAAGCCTTTCTAACCAAGCCTCAAAGTCCAGAAGCCACAAAGGAAAGAGAGATACATTTAACCACATGTGAGAAACCAAAAAACCCTCCATCAAGGCAAAATATACACCATGAGCAAAGTCACAAATAACTGACAGGGGCCTTTCTGCCACAGGAAGACACAGCGAGAAGATGGCTGTCTATGAACAAGGAAGCAGGCCCTCACCAGATATCGAATATTCTGGAGGCTTGATGTTGTTGGAATTCCCACCTCCAGAACTGTATAAGCTAGGTTGTTTGTGAATTACAACCTCACAATGGAAAATGAAGCAGCCTGGTTAATGTCCAACTCCAAATACCAACTCCTCCATCACCACACTTCTGCGAGTTCTCTGCAGCCAGCCTCCCCACCAGCCATATCTCCTTGGGGAAGATTTGTTGAAGTGAAAATGAATGGCTCAGAACTACATTTATCAACATGGATAAACCTCACATTATGCTGAATGAAGATAGCGAGTTGCCCAAGAATATGTTCAATGTGATACCGTATGTAAAGTTCAAAAATATGGAAAACATACTGTATATAGTTAAGGGATACATATATCTAATAAGTGTATGAAAACATGCATAGGAATAAACTACACCAAGTTTAAGATAATGGTTCCTTCTTTAGAGGAGGAGAGAGGAGTGATAACCGGGGAAGGGGGTATAGAAGGAACAACATTTGATCCTTGAAACTCCAAGTGTGTTCTGCCAGACCAGCAGCAGCATCATCATTTGGTAACTTGTTAGAAATGTAGAACCTCAGCCATCACTCCAGACCCACTGAAACAGAATCTGCATTTTTTTTTTTTTTTTTTTTTGCGGTATGCGGGCCTCTCACTGCTGTGGCCTCTCCCATTGCGGAGCACAGGCTCCGGACGCGCAGGCCTAGCGGCCATGGCTCACGGGCTTAGCTGCTCCGCGGCATGTGGGATCTTCCCGGACCAGGGCACGAACCCGTGTCTCCTGCATCGGCAGGCGGATTCTCAACCACTGCGCCACCAGGGAAGCCCTAGAATCTGCATTTTGACAAGATCTCCAGGTGGCTCACATGTATAGTAAAATTTGACAAGCACTGTTTTTGGTGGACATATAGGATTATCGTTAACTGTCTCAATTGTGAAACTGATGAGTATGGCTGTGTCAAAATGCCTTGATTCTTAGGAGATGCATGTTGAAGTATTCAGGGGCAAAGTGACATTGCTGTCTGCAACTTACATTCAAAACGTTCAGAAAATAAAAGTAGTTGAGATGAAGTAAAGGTGGCAGGATGCTAACGACTGGTAAATTGAGGTGAGGGGTGTGCAAATGTTTATTGCACTATTTTCACCTTTTATGTAGATTATACATTTTCACCATTTCAAGTGCAGAATATGTTTAATGGAATTGCTTTGAATTTAAAAATCTACTTGGGGGAAAATTGACATCTTGACAATATCGAATTTCCTCATCTATGAACATGGTATGTCACTCCACATGTTCAGGTTTTCTTCTCTGCTCTTCAGCAATGTTGAACAGTTTTCTTCATATAGATTTTTTTTTCTTCATATAGATTTTATTCATTTATTTTCAATTTACACTTACTCCTAGATATTTGACCACTTTATTGTCACAACTGTGCATGGATTTTTCTCAGTTATATTTCTGTCTGTTGCCAGTATATAGAAAGCTACTTATTTCAGAATATTTATTTTCTAATTTGTTACTATACTACACTCTTATTTTTCTAATAATTTACCAATTCATTTTCTTTTTAAAAAAAAAAACAAGTTAACCTCTTTTTTTAGATATTTATTTTATTTATTTTTGGCTGTGTTGGGTCTCTTAGCTGTGGCACGCAGGCTCTTTGTTGAGGCACGCAGGCTTCTCTCTAGTTGTGGCGTGCAGGCTCCAGGGCGCGTGGGCTCTGTGGTGGTGGTGTGTGGGTTCCAGAGCACGTGGGCACTGTAGTTTGAGGCACACGGGCTCTCTAGTTGTGGTGCACGGGCTTAGTTGCCCCACGACATGTGGGATCTTAGTTCCCTGACCAGGGATTGAACCCTGTCCCTTGCATTTTAAGGTGGATTCTTTACCACTGGACCATCAGGAAAGTCCTCTCCCAGCTCATTCTCTTGAAATTTTTAGGAAGACAATGATAACATCTGAAAATAGTGAAAAGTTTGTCTCTTCTAATATTTTTAGAATTTTTTTAGTTGGCCTATTAAATTGATTGCCTGCATGAATTACATAGCAGTGATGGTGAGTATCATTGTCTTCTTCCTGACTTTAATGGAATGGCTGCTATTGTTTCACTGTTAATCTAATCTAATGTTGCTTTTAGTTTCTCTTATATTCTTTTTGTTGTAATATGCTAATAACTTTTATTGAATTATAAATGCCTGTTAAATTATATTAAGTCCCTTTTTGGCATCTTTGGGAATGACTTCATTGTTTTTCTCTTATAATTTATGAATAAATAAACTTTTTGTAATAAACTACATTTTCATTTCGGAAATAAAAAATAATAATAATTGACAAGGTTGCCAGGACTGTTCAATGGCAGAAGGCGGTTTTTTTGTTTTTTGGGTTTTTTTTTTACCCACGTCACGTGCCTTGTGGGCCCTTAGTTCCCTGACCAGGGATCGAACCCAGGCCCTTGGCAGCGAGAGCACAGGGTCCTACCCACTAGACCGCCAGGGAATTCCCTGTCTTTTCAACAAACGGTGCTGGGAATACTGGATATCTACAAGCAAAAGAATGAAGTTTGACTCTTACCTAATGCCACGTGAAAAAATTAACTCCGAATGGATCAAAGACAGAGATGTAAGAACTAAACCTATAAAACTCTTAGAAGAAAACAGGGGGAAACATCCTGATGCTGAATTTGGCAATGATGTCTTGGATGTGACACCAATGGCACAGGCGACAGAAGCGAAAATAGATGAATTGGGCTTCATCAAAATTAAAAACTTTTGATCATCGAAGGACACTGCCAACAGAGTGAAAAGTCAACACGCAGAATGGGAGAAAGCATAATCGACTCCTGAACAACTTGAGGGTTAGGGGCACCGACCCCCTGCCCAGCAGTCAAAAATCTGAGTAAAACTTTATAGTTGGCCCTCTGTATCTGAAGTTCCACATCCTAACCCTAGCCACTACCAGTCCGCGGCCTGTTAGGAACTGGGCCGCACAGCAGGAAGTGAGCGCTGGGTGAGTGAGCGAAGCTTCATCTGCCACGCCCCATCACTGGCATTACTACCTGAACCATCCCCCCCTCCCCACCCCCAGGGCAAAACTGTCTTCCACGAAACCGGTCCCTGGTGCCAACAAGGTTGGGGAGTGCTGCTCTAGGGCACATTTATTGAAAAAAACCCGTGTATAAGCAGACCCACGCAGTTCAAAGCCATGTTGTTCAAGAGTGAACTGTATTTGCAAATCCATATCTGCTAAGGGATTAATATCCTTAATACATAGAGAACTCCTAAAACTCAACAACAACAACAAAACCAATAACTCGATTCAAAAATGGCCAAAGGACTTGAATAGACACTTCTCCAAAGATACACAAACGGTCAGCAAGTACATGAAAAGATGCTCAACTACATTAGTCCTAGGGCAATGCAAGTCAAAACCACAGTGAGATACCACTTCACACCTGTTAGGATGGCTATAATAATAATTTTTGGAAAAAGAACAAGTGCTGGTGAGGATGTGGAGAAATTGGAACTCTTGTACACTGCTGGGTGGAGTGTGAAATGGCAGAGTCACCACGGGAAACAGTATGGAGGTTCCTTAAAAAATTAAGCATAGAATTATTATATAATCCAGCAATTCCAATTCTGAGTAAATATCTCAAAGGATCCAAGGCAGAGACACAAACAGGTACTTGCAGATCCATTTTCACAGTAGCACTATTCACAATAGCCAGAAGGTAGAAGCAAACCAAGTGTTCATTGACGGATGAATGTGGTAAAAACATACAATGGGAGGATAACTCAGCCCTAAAAAGTAGACATTTTGACACATGACACAACATGGATGGTCCTTGAGGACACGATGCTGAGTGAAATGAGCCAGACACGGAAGTACAAACACTATATGATCCACTCATTAGGCCCCTAGAAGGGTCAGATTTAGAGACAGAAAGTAGAAGGGTGGGTGCCAGGGGCTGGAGGAGGGGTGGGGAGTGAGTTTAATGCAGACAGAGTCTCAGTTTGGGGAAATGGAAAGTTCCGGGGATGATGTTGGTGATGGTCGCACGACAACGTGAATGTGTTAATGCTGGTGAGCTGTACACTTAACAATGGTCACAATGGTAAATTTTATGTGCATTTCATCCCAGTAAAAAACTACGTAAAAAGGGAAGAATAAAAAAGAAGGAACAAGAGATCACTTGATGGAACAGGGCGAAACAAAACAAATTCCAGGTCCCGGAAGTGGAGCTTCCTGTAATGAGGAGGGTCTGGCCTGGCCTGGGAGGAAGGGCTGGTGAGCACTGCTGGGCCTGAGTTAACCGAGGACACAGCCCCGAGAGGCTTAGAGGAATCGCAGGTGAGCGTGGAAGTAGGGCTAGAGGCCCGGAGGGGAACTGCAGAACAAGTTCCAGAAGGACAGGGGAGAGGCTGAGCAAGGCCATGCTGGGCCTGGTGCTCCAACCGCTGGCCCTGCAGGGCTCGGGCCAGTCTGGGCTGGACACCCTAGGCAGCCGGGACCAGCAGGTTGCACTGGAAACAGCGTGAACACGGGTCACCTTCCTGAGGAAGCCCCGGGCCCATCCCTGTCCCAACACCCACACCGGACAGAGCGCCAGTGTGAGGCCCAGAGGGGCACCTTACACACATGCACACACACGCAGCACACACACATCACGCACCACACACGCACCACACGCCACACACCACACGCACGCCTGCAGGAGACGCAGATGGTCCCCACGTGCAGGCCCTTTCGCAGAAAGGGAGTCCCCACTGGCTAGAAAGAAAACTAAAAGGTGGGCTTCCCTGGTGGCGCAGTGGTTGAGAATCCGCCTGCCGATGCAGGGGACACGGGTTCGTGCCCCGGTCCGGGAAGATCCCACGTGCCGCGGGGCGGCTGGGCCCGTGAGCCGTGGCCGCTGCGCCTGCACGTCCGGAGCCTGTGCTCTGCAACGGGAGAGGCCGCAGCGGTGAGAGGCCTGTGTAATGCAAAAACAAAAAAAAAACCAAAAAACAAAAAAAGCAACAACAACAAAAAAAGAAAACTAAAAGGTATTTGATGTCAGGGAAATAGATGAAGTTCAATTGACAAAAACATGAGAGGCCAGAGTTCTGGCCAAGATGCGGGGCGCGCAGCCAGCACCCCTGCTGGTGGGAGCTCTGGGGCGGCCCCAGGCAGCGCCCGGAGAAGGCGAGACGCCAGCTGCCCCGCAGGAGCCCACGTGTCCAGCCTGCTGTCCCCATAGTGGGGGTGGTGAAGTAATCGGGGCTGTTGGTTCAGGTGAGGGCAGCACAGCAGTGACAGCTGATGGACGGGCCCCTGCAAGTCCACAGGGAAGCGTCTCAAAAGCAGGTTAACGGAGAAGCACGCGGAAGAGCACTCCGCACCCCGTGGCTCCGGTTACCGGTGTCAGAGACCAGCCTGGTGCCTCGCGTGGCTTGTGGCCACATCCGCTGTGGTGGCAGCACCGGAAAGCGGGGAGCAAACCCGGGCTCCCAGCTCACCTCCCTCACTGGGGGTGGAGAGAGGAACCTTGCACGAGACCCTATCAATATGTTTTACTTCTTCGGGGAAAAGATCGGAAGCAAGTACGGCATTGTTCACTTGGGGTAGTGGATTCCTGGGTTTTTTCATGTATTTTCCTTTGCGTTTTTCTCACGTGGTTACCATTAGTTTTAAACTAAACTGTGCCTAAGGCCGGGCTAGGGTGGGACAGCCCTTCCATGGACGGGGCAGGCCCGGGGGCTGGCTGCAGGGACTCCTCCGTGGTGGGCACAGCCCTCTCCTCGCCTGGGGTGACCCAGGAGTGCCTCAAACACAGCTGAGGCCAGTGGGACCCGAGCCCCCAGGGCCAGTGCCCACAGGAGGCAGGAGGCCTTCACTGTGGAGTCTCGCCACGTGAGGAGCAAAGCAAGGACCCCGAACTGTGATCGGAATCCATGTTACAAATTGATTTTCAAAAACCTGAAGAGACTGATAAGAAAGGAAATTCTAAAGTGGGCCTGGACCTCCCCTCATGAAGGATTTGTGGGTAGGCATCCCCAAGCGACTAAGAAACAAGTCCTCCCATCGACAAGGTCCACGCCGCCCAGAGCATCACCCTGACGCCAGCCCTGGGTGAGGAGGAGGGGAAAGAGAAAAGGAAAGGAGAGGATGCGCCATCGAACTGAAGCACGGGTTGAAAAGTCCTGAACGCGCAGGAAGTTAATCGAACCAAGCAGCAAACTGCACGACCACGAAGGGTAACCCCGTCCAGGACAGCAGGGCCTCTGTTCCCCACAGCTCCATCCCCAGGGCCAGGAGGGTGCACGGCACGTCGCAGGTGCTCGATGAACATACATTGAGGGGGCTTCCCTGGTGGCGCAGTGGTTGAGAGTCCGCCCGCCAACGCAGGGGACACGGGTTCGTGCCCCGGTCCAGGAAGATCCCACGTGCCGCGGAGCAACCAAGTCCGCGAGCCGCAACTACTGAGTCCTCGTGCCACAACTACTGAAGCCCACGAGCCTAGAGCCCGTGCTCTGCAACAAGAGAAGCCACCGCAACAGGAAGCCCGCGCACCGCAACGAAGACCCAAGGCAGCCAAAAATAAATAAATAAAAAATTAAATTAAAAAAATTAAAAAAAAAAAACCCACCTGATTCTTAATAAGGCAGGAAGAAATGGACACTTCTGTAACCTGGCGAACGGGAGCATCAAGAGCCCACAGTGGATGTGTTTCCTGAAGCGTCAGGCAGCAGGCAGGGCATCACCATGACGATGAGACAGCACAAGGCGCCTGCTCAGAAGTCAGGAGAATGAAATGAACCATAATACCTGAGGCAGCCACCATCTGTAGCTAGCGTACTGTCTACCTAGAAAATCCATGCAGGACAATTCAAAGACCACTGATGAAAGAGGAAGGTTGGATATATGATCACCATTCAAAACTTAATCGTTTCCAAGGCACTAAAAATAACCAACCAGGAAATGTAGTAGCAAAAAGGATCCATTCACTTTAGCAACAGAAACTACGATGTCCTAGAAATAACTCTGTTGTCGTTTGATGCCTATGTGAAGAACACTATAAAATGTGACAAATGGCAGAGAATTCCCAAAGGGAAAGCCGTATCATATTATTGGGTGGGAAGATTTAATGTTTTAAACCTGCCAGATTTTCCCAAAATAAATAATTCAGGGCAATCGTAATTAGAAAAAAAAAAAACCAACGTTTTTCATGCATCTTGAAAATGTTATCTTAAAGGTACACAGCGTTTCTGGCAGTGTATTGGTTACCTGGTAGTGCATGACAAAAGTCTCCAGATTTCAGCAGCTTAGAACAATAATAAATATTTTTGTCCCAGTTTCTATAGGTCAGGAGCTTGGAAGCTGCTTAGCTGTGTGGCTCTGGCTCGGGGTCTCTGGTGAGGTTATTCCAAGATGCCAGTCAGAGCCGCAGTCATCCGGAGGCTTGGAGAGGCTGGAGATCGTGGCCCCCTCGAGTGGCTGGCGAGTCAGCGTTCTGGATCCCCGGCTCTGGTTCAGAAGCCGGTGGAGGTGGCTGGCAACCGCAGGCTCGGGTGGGCTTGGTGGGTTTGGATTACACAAGACGAGGAAGAGGACTGCCTGCCTCTGATCAAGTGAAGGGGAAGTGGGCTGGAAACAGCACCTGATGGAGCCGGAAGAAGCAGACAGAGAAAGACCCTAAAATAGGCAAGACCAACAAAGCAGGAGACGCGGCAGAAGGGAGTTAGCAGTGTCGTTTAACTCAGGTTAAAGCAGCTGTTGTCAGAGCGGGTCGCAAACCACACAGGCCCTCGACGCGCACACGGAAGGGTGCGGAGAGAAGGGTGGAACATTCCCCCAAGTGGGAGGAGGCCTACGGTCAACGTCCTACCGTTAGCGCAGTGGCGCTCAGTGCCAGACGCCGCCAGCGTCCCGTGGGCTCTGGGGTCAGGGCGGGTGGACGCCCCTCCACACACAGCAAGGCGGCCTGGTGGGCGCTCTCCAGGGAACGGAGCAGCAGGCGGGTACCCATGCGGTGTGGGCAAAAGAAAACAGTGTATTACTGCAGAGCGACAACATAATTGGAAAAATTAGAAGTTTTTAAATTTTTTACTTGCAAAAGGAGCCATGCAAGAGTTTTGTTGTTGTTATTTTTTTTTAAAAAAACATTTATTTATTTATTTATTTTGGCTGCGTCGGGTCTTACTTGTGGCACGCGGGATCTTCGTTGCGGCATGCGGGATCATTAGTTGTGGCGTGTGGGATCTAGTTCCCTGACCAGGGATCGAACCCAGGCCCCCTGCGCTGGGAGCGCGGAGTCTTAGCCAGCGGACCGCGAGGGAAGTCCCCACGCAAGCGTTTTCAGAAAGAAGAGCAGGGCCCCCCTCGCCTGCTCTGAGCAGTGCATGTTGTGTGGCGCTGGGGGAGACTCATGACCTGCACAAACAGTCCAGAAATGGACCCTGGTTTAAATCTGGGAATTTAATTTCCGCGATTCTGCAGAGCTGTGGGAAAGAGACTGTTCAGTGAATGGTATTGGGGTGACTGGCTATCCATTTAGAAGATCGTGAAGTAGATCCTCTCCACTCACACACGCGCGCGCGCACACACACGTGCTAAACATTAAAGCCAAACCACAGAAGCACAGGGAGAACGTAGCGGTGTTTAGAATCCCAGTGGGAAATGCCCATTTTAGGCCAAACCCATAAAGGAAAATCCTGACAAATCTGACTGCCGTTTTTAAAGGCTAGTACAATCAAAGACACAAAAGTGTTACGGGACACTCTGGAAGAAAATACTTGTAATATTTAGAACATACAAATGTTTACCAACCGGAATCTGCGAAGAGATGCTTAAGAGCAAAGAGAAAACAGTTTTTAAAACTGAGCAGAAAAGTGTGTTAAGTCTCTGGACTTATAGTTCATAAAGGAGGAACGAAATGGGCGCTAAATGTGAAAAGATTGGCCTAAATGCCAAAGACAGAGCCGGGCTGTTTGGTGGCGCTGCTGGCGGACTCTCGGAGGGCTCGTGCTCCCCGGGGTTTCCGCTGCCTGTGTCCTCGTCCTCACGGTGAGACACAGCGCACCCTGCCTCCGCGGGAGACCCTCCAACGCTATAGCAGATGGAGAAAATGAGGTCCAGAGAATGGAGGGTTTTGCAAAGGAATTGAGTCGACGCTGTATGTGGAAGTCAAAAAAACTGATCAGCGTGCAATATTTGAAGACTCAGTGATATTTGGAAATTTCTGGCAAGGTTTCCGAATCACTTCTTTTTCCACCCACGATGAAGCCTCTTAGCCAGGCCAAAACATTAAACTTTGCTCTATGCAAAATCATTTGCTGGAGAGAAAGCAACACAGGGAGATTGATTACATTTTGTGTAAAATAATTACCTGAATGTAGCATCTCCTGTATGCAATGTTCACCTGGAAACAGAAATGGCTGTCAGAATGGCTCTGCCTCAGTTTGCTAGCATCAGCTCGGTCCAACTTAGTACTTGCCACATGCAGAAACCAGTGTCCAACAAAGACTCCGGCAACCGTCTGGGGCACCGGGCTTGCATCTCAGCCCGGCTCCGCTTTGCTTCACTGAACAGGCCTAGGTGGCTGGGTCCTGACTGTGTTCTGCTTTAGGTCAATGACATTCCTGCACCCAGAGAAAACATGAATTAATTAAAGTTTCTAAGTAGCTAGTATGGGCTAGGAGTTCTGCTGGGTGATGCGATAAAATATACCTCTGTTCCCAGGAAGCCCTCCGCCTGGTTAGAGACACAGGCAGTTACAATGAAGGCAGCGAGTGCTACAGTACACACACAAAGGGGAGTGGGATGGTCCTGGCAGCAGAGTGGAGAGCAAAGAAGCGCTTCCAGAGTCTTTTTTTATTTTTATTTTTTTCTGCCTTACGAAGGCCTCTCACTGTTGCCGCCTCTCCTGACGCGCGCAGGCTCAGCGGCCGTGGCTCACGGGCCCAGCCGCTCCGCGGCACGTGGGAGCCTCCCGGACCGGGGCACGAACCCGTGTCCCCCGCATCGGCAGGGGGACTCTCAACCAATGCGCCACCAGGGAAGCCCAATAAGTTCATTTATATGGTTACCAAAGGGGAAACGTGTTGTGGGGAGGGATAAATCGGGAGCTTGGGGTGAACATACACACACTACGATATACGAGGTAGATAACAAACAAGGACCTACTGTAGAGCACAGGGAACTCTACTCAATATTCTGTGATAACCTATATGAAAAAGAATGAATATATGTGTAACTGAATCACTTTGCTGTACACCTGAAAGTAACACAACATTGTAAATCAAGGATACTCTAATAAAACTAAAATGTAAAAAAGGAAAAGAAATGATAAAGACAGATCTGTGTGGGGTTGGTGAGGACGCAAGGAAAACAGTCGTTCCGTTTTACTGGTTTTTCAAAGAACCCGTTTGTCATCACTGTCCACTATTTTTTTCATTTTAATTTATTCACCAGTCTTTCCTAATTCTGTCTTTAAACTTTCAGTGAACCGCTTTTGTTGTCGTTTTCCTAGCTTCTTGAATTGTTTGCTTTGTCCCTCATTCCAGGGCTGTTTTCTAATTTTCCAGCATTTAAAGCTATCGTGTGTCTTCAGAGGGCAGCTTTGGCCGCCCTCTGGGCCAGCAGGAGTCCTCCCTAGCTCCTCCTGGGGACGGGTTTTCCCTTCCACTCCCGTGTCTGCGCCCACAGGAGCGCCTTGTTCTGGCCTCCAGCCGGGCCCACGGGGGCGTCTGTTCTGCCCGTGGCCTGGAGCCCAGCCAGTGTGCACGATGGCTCCTCCTGCTGGTGAGAATGCGGGTCCCCTGTACGCGCTCTCTGTTAGGTCACTCGACTTAATTGCTTCAAGCTCTTTGTAAAATTGTGTGCCAGTTTTATCACCACGCGCGGGCACATAATTGAGAACGGCAGCCCTGCCTGGCCCCGTGGGTCATGGTCCAGCTGCCTGCATCTGCTGGCTCCCCACCCAGGGACTGCGGGCTGCACCCGCCCCGAAGGAACCTCCCCCTCCCCGGACCTGGAGTCGGCTCATCCTTTTACCTCAATCTGCTGCGAATGTCTGCTCCCCGGCGACCCCCTGGAGGCCTGCCCACAGCTGAATGTGGAGGAGTTTCCCTCAAAATGCCAAGGTTACCCTTCTTGGACCACTTCTCTTTTTCCCTGGAGGTAAGAACCGCGCCCTCCTGCCCCTTCGTCTTCATTTTCTGTGCACTGATTACTGATTCTTTCCCAAACTTTCCAGAGAAACTGTGACACTCGGCTCACAAACGACCCGACCCCTCAGGTCTTGGGGTTCCACCGCCCCTGCCTCTGTGCCACCCTGTACCTTCCTCATCCAGGGACCCTCCCTGCCGCTCCCGGTTGGCACCCCAGTCCCTGGGCCCTGGGCGTCCCTCCTGCCGGCTCCCCCCTTGTCTGCTGGAGCCCCTCATCTCGCAGCTCCTCGGAAGGCCCTGAAGATACTCAATTTCCTGAGACTTTAAAGTTCCGAAAATATATTTATTCTGCCTGCACACTTGGGTGATACTTTGGTTGGGTGAAAATTCTCGGTGGCAAATAATTTTCTTTCAGGATTTTCAGGCCGTTGTTCCATTGCCTTCCACCTTCCTGGGGGGTTGCTCGATGCCCTGGACCCTGCGGACTTCTCATCCTTTGTATGTGCCCTGCTTTTTAGTCTCTGGAAGTCAGGCTTTCTCCTCTTGCCCTGGTTCTGAAATATCACCACACTGTCCTCTGGTGCCAGCCTGGTCCCTTTCTTGGTCCTGTGTGAGCCCCTTCAGTCTGGAGCCTTGTTCCCTTCGTGGCGTGTGTGTGTGTGTGTGTGTGTGTGTGTGTGTGTGTGTGTGTTCATCGTCTCTGTTCTGTCTCTTTCTGAAAACCCTATTAGTTGGATGTTGGGCCTATGTGACTGACTCTCCCGTTTTCTTATATTTTGTTACCTTGGCTTTTGGGGCTTTGCTGCCAGTCCTTCTATTGTTAGCATTTGCTGTAATGATGCTCTGTGACAAGCAACTCCAAAGTTTCCATGATTCACAACGGCAGACTCTTGTTTTTCTGCTCGCAGGTTGTGTGTCTCCCATGCCTCTCACCCTCAGAGGTCTTCCCGGGGACCCTGTGCTTGGCGGACACAGACTCTCGGGAGGCCCGCTCAGGCCACACTGGCAATGCACGTGCTCTGTCAGCCTCCTGTGGACCTGCCCAACGTCAGCGAGGCACGGAAATACACTCTAGTGGGAATCGGCGTGATGTCACACGTTAAAGGGGAGGTGTAGGATTTGACCACAGGAAGGGAGTGACGAACTAGGGTCAACAGTCTACCCTGGCACCTTCTATAGAAGGTTTAGTTCTGACATCACATTTTTGACTTGAAAGAGTTCATCCCTGTTCTCTGAACAGCCCTTTTTCACATCACCCTCTTCTTGTTTCATAGGTACATTGAATCTAGGAGAACAACAGTTACAGGGGAGGTGGCCTGCTTTCTTCCGCCCCCTGTAATAGCTCCCTGTCCTCTGAGTTTCTTCTGCCCGGGTTGCTGGTTTGGCCTCTGTGTTTCACACTGGAGACGTTCTCAGGTCGGGGGCGGGGGCCGCTCTTGGTCTGCACTGAAGAGTGGGGCACGCAGGGCTGGCTGAAGGCCCCGTGTGCCAGGGGCAGCCTCACTGGTGGTCACGATCTTTGTGGGGTGATCGGGCAGGTTTGGGTTGCTCTGCCTTGGGCACCCCCCACTCTTGGTGTCTGTAGGCCTCTTCTCTGGGGCTGGCCTTTCTCCCCAGAAAGGATCCCTCCCCTCTCCTGCGCAGAAGGGGAGCTTAGCCAGGCTGCCACCGTTCTTGGTGCAGACCGGGAAGAGGGGCTGGGGGCTTTGCTTTCTTTGGCTTGGACAACAGAAATGTGTTGTCTTGCAGTCTGGAGGCAAGAAGTTCAAAATCAAAGTGTCAGCAGGGCTGGTTCCCTCTGAGGGCTGCGAGGGAAGGGTCTCTTCCGGGCCTCTCTCCTTGGCTTGTAGACGGCCATCTTCTCCCTGTGTCTTCTCTCATCATCTTCCTTCTGTGCATGTTTCTGGGTCCAAGTATCCACTTTTTTTTGGGGGGGCATCCTAACCATTTTGAAGTGTACGGTTCAGTAGTGTTAAGTATATTTGCACTGTTGTGAAACTCATCTCCAGAACTTTTCCATCTTGCAAACCTGAAACTCTGTCCGTATCAAGCAGCACCTCGCCCTCGCCCAGCCCCGGCAGCCATCATTGCATGCTCTGAGTCTACGGACCTGATGACCCTAAGGTAACCCGCACGAGTGGGGCTAAAACAGCCGTCCCCGACCTCTTTGGCGCAGGTACTGGTTTCACGGAAGATAATTTCTCCACCGACGGTGGGGCCGGGGCTGGGGCGTGGTTAGGCAGTAATGAGAGCGATGGGGGGGGCGGCAGATGAAGCTTCGCTCGCTCGCCTGCCGGCCGCTCACCTCGTGCTGCGTGGCCTGGCTGGCTGGCAGGGGTTGGGGGGAGCCGGGGATCCCTGGACTAAACATTTGTGTTTTCTGTGACTGGCTTATTTCACTACACATATCGCAGCCTGTGCCAGAATGTCCTTCCTTTTTAAGGCTGGATAATATTCCATTGTGTGCATGGACCACATTAGGCTTATTCATTCATCCCTTGATGGACACTTGGGTTGCAGCCACTTTTTGGCTACGGTGAATAATGCTGCTATGAACATGAGTACAGAAATATCTCTTTGAGACTTGCTTTCAATTCCTTTGGATGTATACCCAGAAGTGGGATTGTTGGATCATATGGTAGTTCTATTTTTAATTTTGTGAGGAATGGGGACTGAGTGTGTCTTAATCCTCTCTTTATTTTTAGCGTGGCACCCTTCCCTGCCCCCCGTGGCGCCCCAGAGGGTGACCTCCTGGCCTCCCCCAGGGAGGCAGCAGGATGGCTCCCTGGCTGGGCAGAGCAGGAGAGGCTCTGAGGGTCTTTCATGGACAGCCCACCTGGGAAGTTCTCCCTGGGGGGAGGGTTCCTGCAGGGGTGCAGCCCGCTTCTGGTCTTTCCCAGTCAGTAACCGCTTTCCAGCCTCTGCCGGCAGCCCTCTAACACCCGTGCCTCACTGCCTGTTCCTGTGTCCGTATGGACGCCTGAGTGATATTTTTCACCCTACGCCTCTTTAAGGTCATTTTAGAGGGACCTGGGGAGGAGGCTGACCTTTGCTTCCGCCTTTCTTGAGGTGGCCGCAGTCTGGCTGCCTGTTCTGGGGCCTCCCCAGAGTGTGGGCCAGCTCTGCTCAGACACGACCGGGCGGCAGCCGGAGGGCCACGGCCTCCGCGGTAATGGCCCCCAGCATCCAGGGGGCCGATCCGTGCACGGGAAGGCAGGGCAGGTGCCAGCCGGGGTGCCCAGGGGCCGAGCCGCCGGGCACGGCCACAGAAGGCCCCAGGACCAGAGGCTGAGGACCTGCCCGCCCGCCGGCACGGGGGAGGCTGAGCGCACCGCACTTTGGAAGCGCCCCCATCCGCGTGGGGGGTGCAGAGGGTCGGCGGGTGCGGGACCCCCAGGCGCGGCCGGCGCGGACCCCTGCCCCGTCCCCGCAGGTATGCGACCCGCAGGAACGTCAGCATAGACAGCGCTGGAGGCTGGCTCCGCTGGGCGGCGGCTAGAGGCCGGGCCTCGCCGGGGCGACCCTCTCCTACAGGGTGCGTGGGGCGGGGTGCGCCGAGGGTCCGGTCCTGCCCCGCCCCGCCCCGCTCGCCCCGCCCCGCCCCGCTCGCCCCGCCCCCTGACCCCGCCGTCGCCGCAGGACCTTGCGCAGGTCGTGGCCCAGCTGGTGCCCGAGGACGGGGACAAGGACGTGCTCTTCCCCCATCTACCGAGGTCCGCCGTGTCCAGCAGCGCCTTCCAAGCCTTCCTGGTCGGAGCGCGCCTTTCTGGCACAGCGTGACTCTGGAGGCCCAGGCCTCAAGGTCGCCGCCCTCCTAAGAGACGACTCAGCCCCGCGTGTCTTTCTTCGGTGCCTTTCCTGTGGGTCCTGGGGAGGCGGCCTGCCGGGTCTGGGGCGCACGGCCCCTGCGCCCTCCCCAGTGCCCAGTACACAGTCATGACCAGCCCAGGGATTAGAAAACAGGACTGGGAGGACGTCTGGCCGCCCTCTCCTCAGAACACTCACCCCTGAGGCCTTGGAGACCACCTCCGGTTGGGGTGACTTGCCCCAGCCCAATATCCAAGAGGCCACCTGGCGGGGCATGAGGGACAGGGCAGAGTGGCCCTCCAAGATGGCCCTCTGGGCTGCCAGGAGAGGCTGCCCGCACACCCCAGGGGCCGTCATCCTGGGGACAAGCCACCGTGGGCGGCCTGGGAGGGGTGTGAGGCCTTGGCAGTCTCCCCTTCGGGGCCTGGTTCATGGACAGCCCCTTAGCTGGCCTGGGTGGAAGGGGTCTGGGCTGGAGAGCCTAGCCCCTTGTGGAGCTGGGTGCCTGCCTGCGGGGGGCGGTGAGGTGGGACCCGCAATCTTTCAGGAGCGGGGAGGTTCTGGTCATAAGCTACTTGGTACTGGTGCCCGCCCGGCCCAGGAGCACTGGCTCTCCAGGAGGCCCACAGGGGCACGTGTAACTCGGGGGTGATTCCGTGATGGGGAGAAGCCCAGAGCCTGCGGGAGCCAAGGAGGTTCCCAGTACAGAGGAAGGCTTCCTGGAGGAGGTGATGCCACCCGTCTCTGCACAGGGAGCTTGTAGTGGGACAGGGCCTGAGAAGGCAGGGTGGGGTAGCTGGGAGGAGCTGGCCCTGGCCTGCCACGGTGTCTGCCTGTGCCCCGAGGTTGAGGGGTGGGCAGGTGGGTTCTGGGCTGGGGTGACATGGGGCTGCATTTTGGGGAGACCAAGCTGGAGGGGAAGAGGAAGTGGGAGGAGGGGAAGAAGGGAGGTGATGATAAGCTCCCAGCCCGTTGGGGGGGTGGTGGAAGGAGGGCAGCAGGTGCGGTGCGGTCCCCTGGACTTGGTGACTGACAGTCAGGGGCTGACTGGGGGCAGCGTGTGTGGGTGGCCGTGAGGGAGGGGGGCTTTGGGCAAGATGAGGTAATCAACCCCCACCGCCAGGCCCAGGGTGAGGGCAACGCCCGGGTTTCCGCCTCCCTCCCAGAGCCAGCTGCTGAGGGGCTGCAACCCCACCTGCCCATCCTGGCCTCAGCGCAGGCCCCTCCTCCAGGAAACCTTCCAGGATCATGCAGCTAGGCCCCCACCCCATTCTCTCTGGGGTCCCCTGAGTATAATCTCGTTCCAGACCTGTGCCTTTCTCAGGTTCCCTAGACCCCGAGGGTTAGTGGTGGGCCGCAGGGTTGTAGGGTGGAGGCCGGGGCTGGGGAAGGTGTCCTAAGACGTGGGGGAGAAGGGTGGAGGTGAGGGTTAGGCTGGGCCCTGGGGGACACCACGACTCCCTCCCCCTCCTCCTCGGACCCTGGTGAAGTGAGGAGTAGGTGTCAAAGGCCAGAACCTGCTCTGGGCCAGGCTCCATGCTGGCCAGGAGGACCCCCTCCCATGCTAAAGTGCCAACAGTTATGATAGAGGTGACAAGTGCTGTGGAGTTCCCTGTCCCAAGCGGCCTTAAAGGACTTCATGTCCAGGACCTCACTGGGCTCACCCTGCCAGGTCTCTTGGTCTCACTTAGGGTGTCTCACGAGGCCTCAGGCGGATGGGGTGGGTCCAGGACGCTGGGCTGGCCGGCCCTCTGTCCCGCAAGTGGTCTCAGGGCCTCTCCTCTGCACCAGGTCTCCCCCACTGGGACCACCCAGCACTCCTCACCACATCAGCAGAAGTCGCGGGGCTCCCCCGGTGGAGCCCCAGGACAGGTGGCAGTGCCAGAGATGGTTTCGTTGTCACTCTGGGTGTGGTGGCTTCCTTTCGCTGCGCTAACAAGTTACCGCAGACTTAGTGTCTTCACACGAATCCATGGACGCTAAGTTCTGTCGAAGTCTGAAACAAGTCTCGCTGGGCTGAGATCAGGGCGTGGGCAGGGCCGCCTTCCTGCTGGGGGCTCCAGCCTTCTCCAGCTCCTTGGGACGCCCGCACGCCTTGGCTCGGGGCCCCATCCTCCATCTTCAAAGTCAGCAGTGCAGCACCTCCTCCTCCGCTTGTAAGGACCCTGTGATGATGATGCGCCACCTGGACACCCCAGGATAGTATTTGAAGGCCGCCTGGTTAGCAACCTCCACTCCCCCCTTGCCGTGTAACCCAGCACGGGCACAAGTTTGGGGTGAAGATGTGACACGTCGGAGGGAGGGGCACTCTGGCATCGGGTGGCTGGAGGCTGGGGCCCGGGCAACATCCCAAGGGCAGAGGACGCCCCACCCCCACCCCCAGCTGAGAATGACTGGGTCCCAACGTCACCAGTGACCCAGCTGGGAGCCCCTGGAAGAGAGGAGGGTCTAAGGGGGCCTGGGAACCCAGATGAGAGGAGGGGGTCACCCAGCAGACGGGTCAGACAGCACCACTCTGGTTAGGACACTGCCCCCGGTCACTGCTGACAGTGGACATTGCAGTGTCCCTTTACTCTGCTTCCCAACAGGTCCTCAGGTCCCTTCCTGAGGTCTAGGAGGAGCAGTGCACCTCCCCAGATTCACAGTGACAGCCCCGGGCAGAGGGTCTGCTGAGGTTCTCCTGTGGCAGGGAGGACGGCCACCGTCCTGTGTGGTCCCCCTTGTCCACTAGCACCCGCCTGTGCTTCTGGATCAGGTGGGCTCAGAGCAGAAGCAGAGGCCACACCCCAGGCAGAAAGGGGAGCCCCCCAGCCCACAGGGCACGCTGCCCCCCCCCCCCCCCCCGCAGGGCTGGCAGGGCACCTGGGAGTTGCGTGTAGTTCGTGCCGTACCGAGGGCCGCAGATAGTCACCGCCCAGTGTTGCCAGTTGAAACAAATGACTTCATTGGCTTTACAAGAACACTTGCTCACTATTCAGCAATCCAACAATAAAGTTTAAAAATCTCGCCCACAGGGCTTCCCTGGTGGCACAGTGGTTGAGAATCTGCCTGCCAAAGCAGGGGACACAGTTTCGAGCCCTGGTCCGGGAAGATCCCACATGCCGCGGAGCAACTGGGCCCGTGAGCCACAACTACTGAGCCTGCGCATCTGGAGCCTGTGCTCCGCAACAGGAGAGGCCGTGACAGTGAGAGACCCGCGCACCGGGATGTAGAGTGACCCCCGCTCGCCGCAACTAGAGAAAGCCCTCGCACAGAAACGAAGAACCCAACACAGCCAGGTGGAGGTTGTTCGGATATTTCTAAAGGCCTAGGCAGAGGTGAGGGGATATATGGAAATACAGAATAGGGACTTCCCTGGCTGTCCAACGGTTAAGACTTTGCCTTTCAATGCATAGGGTGTGGGTTCGATCCTGGTCGGGGAGCTAAGATCCCACATGCCTTGTGGCCAAAAAACCAAAACGTAAGACGGAAGCAATGGGCTTCCCTGGTGGCGCAGTGGTTGAGAGTCCGCCTGCCGATGCAGGGGACACGGGTTCGTGCCCCGGTCCGGGAGCATCCCACATGCCGTGGAGCAGCTGGGCCCGTGAGCCATGGCCCCTGAGCCTGCGCGTCCGGAGCCTGTGCTCTGCAAAGGGAGAGGCCACAACAGTGAGAGGCCCGCATTCCACAAAAAACCCCCACAAAAACCAAAAGCAATATTGTTAACAAATTCAATAAAGACTTAAAAAATGGTCCACATCAAAAAAAATCTTAAAAAAAAATACAGAATAAGTGTAGAATTCTCCTTTCAAATTTTTAAAAATTTAATTTTAAGGGAAAACATGATCGCTGAAATTAGATGAATGCTTCTTCACCCCAAATTTACAAGATTTTGCTAAGATTATTTTAAGAAATTACAACAAACATTGAGAGATGGGTGTCACTGGGGTTTGGGTGGTGTGCGTCCACCCAATGCCGGGCTTGAACAGTGAAGGGTGCCAGCACCTCCCCGCTGGCCCCGGGCCACCTTGCAAAGTCACTCCCGTCCCCTGCGTGCCACGTGTCATATAGGCAGCCCACTGGGGGGCCGAGCTCACCACCAGCACCTGCCCACTCAGTCTTTGCTTCAATTACATCCTTACTGGCTGTCTTAAAGGTCAGCTTTTACATTTTTAAAGAACTTTATTTCCTCAGGTTCTTCTAGATTTAAAAATGTTTTCCTGAGGCCTTTAAACACGCATGAGAACTTGGCTGGGGCAGGATTCTTCAGTTTAGCTTTCTTACCCTCGCGATTTGCTCTTCAGGCTTGAATGTTGCTGGAGAGAGCAGGGCCAACTTGGAGTTTTGTCTTTGTATGTGACATGCTTTTTCTGAAAAACACTTTTTTTTTTTTTTTTTTGCGGTACGCGGGCCTCTCTCACTGCTGTGGCCTCTCCCGTTGCGGAGCACAGGCTCCGGACGCGCAGGCTCAACGGCCACGGCTCACGGGCCCAGCTGCTCCGCGGCATGTGGGATCTTCCCGGACTGGGGCACGAACCCGCGTCCCCTGCATCGGCAGGCAGACTCCCAACCACTGCGCCACCAGGGAAGCCCTGAAAAACACTTTAAAGAATCCCTGAAGTTCAGTAAGCAGTCAAGGTGAGTCTCCGTGTGACTTGCACCCCACTGTGGTCCTGGAGGCTCCCAGGTGATTCTGGGGGAACTTTCTTGTAGTGAGTGTCTGAGTGTTTTTTCTAACCGCGCAGGGCCTCTGGCACCATGTGCCTTCCTGTGAGGCCTCTTGCCTCCACATCAGATGCTGCTGCTTCTCCCGTCCCTCACCAGAGGTCAGCTCAGGTCACTCGGGGCTCTCCAGGCCCTGCACAAGCCTCCGGGCCACTTCACCCACCGTTGGACTCCCATGGGTCCCTCCTTCACCAATGTCCCAGCCTCTCCAAACAGCGCCCCCACTATGATCACCCTGTCCCCTGAGCCTCATCACTTTTGTCTTCAAGGCCCGTAATGTCATGTTTATCACCTCTCCCCGCCCCCCCCGCCCCCCCCCCCGCCCGCTCTCCACTGGATCGCACAGCCTTCCCTGTTAGTCGCCCGACATCCTGCCCCTTGCTGTTTCTTGTTCTAGCGACGGCGTGATTTTGAGGAACTGTGTTTCCTCAGCTCTTCAACCTTGCTCTCATTCTGCTGTCTCGCCATCTACTCTCTGACTTCTCATTACCGATCACACGTTCTGTCAAGCTCCTAAGATTCCGGGGCTCCTGTGGAGTTGTCTTCTGCTTCTTCAGGTCTCTTCCGCGCCTCACCCCCGCCCCCTGCTGTCCTTGCGGCTGTGGACGTGGCCACACCTTCACACACCCTCTTGGCTCTCTCCTGAATGTCGACTTCCTCTGCCACTAAATGGATGTCTTCTTTTGCAAGGTGTCTCGGGTCTGTAGGCCTGCCGCTGAGCTAGTGTAAGGGCTGGGCATTGCGTGCAACCCCCCTTTTCTGTTAGTCTGGAGAGGGGAAAGCCGTGTGGAAGCCAACGGAGGAGCGGGGGCTCTGTGCTGTCTCCCGAGGGTTTATTAGACGTCACTCTGCTTTGGGAGGGGGGAGACCTGTTATTCCAGCGGCTTCCCTGAGACGCGGCCCGTGGCCTTGCTTCCGGTGGAGGTCAGCCCGGACTGCCGCTCACCCCCACGGGCCCGTCCAGGGAGGAGAACAGCCCCCGCCCTTTGTTGCTTCTCCGCGCAGCTGGCAGGCGGGCGGCCCTGCGGAAAGCTGAAAGCCCTGTCTGGGCACTTATCGGTGGTTCTTAACTAACTTTATGGTCGACTTGTTAGGTGTAGGTGGAAGGGGACTTCATGCTGCAGCTTCGCTGTCCAGATGAGGAGATGCAGGCCACGAAGCTAGGACGGGGGCCTGGGGGGAGGGAGACCATTCCACCCCCAGCGCCCCCCCCTTGGGGAAACTGCCTAAATATCCTCAGCCCTAAGCTCCTCCCTTGCAGCCGCCGTCAATCACGGCGGAGGTGCTCGGCCGGGGGCCTCTCCTGAGCTCCACCCCCTCGCCACTCCCCTCCGTATCTCGAAGGGATGTCCCTGAGTGGACAAGGCAGTCCCCCTGGGCCGCGACACCGCCCTCCGCTGGCCTCCTGGCAGCCAGGTTGGCCCTGGCCCCCAGCGTGGCGGGTACCCGCTTCTCTCCACCCGGGACCCCCCCGCACCCACTGCTTTTCCTTGCGGGGAGCGCCCAGACCATCGCGCTCCCCGCCATCCTCGGACCTTAAGCTCACACTCGGTTGCAGGTTCTGCCGGGCCTGGGGAGGACAGGCAGGTGCCTCACCCACAGGGGCCCGTCCGGACTCGCTGTTCTGGGCACGCACCGCCCCCCGCCCCACCAGCCGCGGGGCCTGGGCCGTGTCAGAGAGGCCTGCGGGACCCCCGCTCTGGGGCGGGGTCTTGCAGAGGGTCCTCTGGGCATGGCCACGCGCCTCCCTTGGGCTTCTCCTCAGGCCACAGCCCAGGGAGGCAGTTCCCGCCCGGAGGTGGGATGGGGGCGCCGCCGCTGTCCGGGCGGGGCGTGGGGCTGGACAGTGGGGCAGGGGACAAAGACCCCTGGCGTGAGCGGAGAGAGCCGGGCCGGGAGTCAAGAGGCCGCGGCTGGGCCGCTGCGCTTCAGGGAAGCGAGGGACTCGGAGGGGACCCTGCGACAGGAGGGAGGGTGGGAAAGAGGAGCGGGAAGCCCAGGAAGGACTCGGACCGGCGTGGACGGCTGGTGGGGGCCGCTGCGGGGAGGGGCGTAGGAAAGCCCCCGGGGGGCGCGGGTGGGCGGCGGGGAGCGCGCGGCCGCCGGCCCGGTAACCGCCGGCGCGGTGGGCGGTGGCGCCCGAGGCCCCTCCCTCCCCACGGCCGCTCCTCCTCTTCCTCTCCCGCCCGCTCCGCGGCCCTCGGTCCCTGCGCGGCCTCGGCGGCGGCGGCGGCGGCGGCAGCGGCGGCGGCGGAGGCGGCGGCGGCAGCGGCGGCGGCGGTGGCGGCGGCGGCGGCGGCGGCGGCGGCGGCGGCGGCGGCGGCAGCGGCAGCAGCAGCGCGGCCCCTTTAAACCGCCCGCCCGCCCGCGCCCCCGCGCCTCGCGCCCGCGCGCCTCCATTTTCCCGGCCGCCCGCGCCGAGCCCCGCGCCCAGCCCGGCCCAGCCTGCGGCCTCCGCCGCCGCCGCCGGACATGGCCGCCAACATGTACAGGGTCGGAGGTAAGGCCGCCGCCTGTCCGCCCGCCGCCGCCGCCGCCTTTATGCGCCGCGGCCCCGACCCTGCCACCCCGGGCCCCGCCGGCCCCCATCCCCCCAGTCCCCGCCGGGTCCCCATCCCCCCCGGGCCCCATTCCGTCCCCCATCTCTCCTCCCTGCCTCGGTGCCAAACCGCCTCCCCGGGCCTCGCCATACCTCCACCCGGGCCCCCTCTGCACCCCCTACCCGGGTCCCCCGTCGTGTCCCTCCCTCCCCCATTTTCCCTTCTTCCCCTTCCCCTCCTCCGTCCGCCTCCCCATCGGCCCAGCCCCCCCCATCGGCCCACTTCTGGTCCCCTCCCTCCGCCTCTGCACCCCTCCCCCACTGCACGCCGTCCCGGCTGGGCCGTCCTTCCCCCTCCCTCGGCAGCGCTCACCCACTCTTCTGCACCCCACCCCATCTCCTTCCCCTCCCCCCCTTTCTGAGCAGCCCGTTCCTCCACCGCCACCTCTGCCCCGGCCATGCACATCCCAACCCGAAGTGACCCCGTGGGCCGGCCCTCATGAGCCGGTGCGGGTAGTGGCCGAGCGGCGCGCCAGGGAGGCGGGGGCTCTGCCCACCTGTTGGGGGCCGACCGTGTAGCCTGTTGGACCTTGGCAGAGGAACTGTGGAAGGCTCTGGAGTCGCAGAGCATCCTTCTTGGCCAGGGACTTGGCGGGAGCCCCCGACCCGAGCAGAACAGAGCACATGGTCTGGGTGGGGGGGTGCTGGCTGCCCTCCTGGGAGCGGGAGTTTGGGGGCCGCAGGGGTGTGGAGTGCCCACCGGGGCAGGCAGGGCTGGCTCGGGTGCTGGGGTGGGGAGTGGGTCCCCTCTGGGCTGGGGAGCCCCATGCGTGGGAGCCCAGGGGCGGCTGAGAGCTACCCTTGGGCCGGGCGTGTGCTTGGGGGCTTCCCCTAGCAGGGTTCCCTCTCCGAGTCCTCAGCAGCCTGTGGTCACCCCGAGCATGCTCTTCTAAGACACCCCCAAACTTTTTGCTGCGTCCTGTTTCCCCAGCCCAGCAGGGAGGTGCTTTGCAAGGGTGCGGAAGGGGCAGCTAGCCCCCTGGTTAGGGGGTCACTGAGCTGGCTGAGGCCCTGGGGGGCTTCCTTCCTGGGCTGTTCGTCCTCCCAGTTGGGCCCCAGCAAGCCGCCGGCTTTGGGCCTTGCCCCACTTTGTGGGGCGGGGGCTCTGGGAGGCTGTGCCGTGGGTTTTCCATGGGGTTCTGAGCTGGTCTTTCACAGGGAGATAGGTGAGGTGCCCACCCTCTTTGAGACTTTGAGATGCTCACTTGCCCACCTTTGGTGGAGTGTGTCAGGGCTGAGGATGGCGCTGGCCTCACTTTCCAAGTCTTCTCTGTCCTCAGTCTACACTGTCGCTGGCCAGGTGACCCAGAGTGCCAAGCCAGCCTTGTGATCTTGGGCGTGCACCCCCATCTGTGCAGTGGGTCAGTGCAGCACCTGCCCGGCCGTCAGGCCCTTTCTTGATCTCTCTGGCCCAGAGGTGGTGATGGGAACGGGGGCCTGTACCCCGTGTAGCACAGGCCCCTGGCGGACACCTGTGGGGAGCAGGCTGCAGTGTAGGGGCCCTTCCGGGAGGGGCCTGTTCAGTTCCCAGCTTCGCCGCTCCAAGCAGGAGCCGGCCATCTGTGGATGGAGGCGGGGGGGTCACCCCCAGGACCGAGCTGCCTTCTCCGCCCTGGTAGCTTCGGCCTCTGCCTCACCCCAGCTGTGCAGCCCAGGGCTCCTGCCTCTCTTGTAGCTGCCCGTTCAGTGCTCCCCGAACCCGTGCCGTCTTGGACCACCTTTCCGCAGTGCAGACCCCTCCAGGCCTCCTGCGCAGCCTGAGGCTCCTCTGGTCTGCCCACCCTCCAGCTCGCCTGGTGCCCCCTTGGGTTTAGCCAGCCAGAAGCCCCTTGGCAGGTGTGGTCTTACCTCCCATCCCAGGCGCTGGCCCTGCGGTCACGTCGGCATGCTGAATAAACGAAGCAGTGTCCGCAGAACGGAGGCGCCCAGCTCCTGGATGGAGGAGACACGGAGGCTGCAGGAGGAGGTGGCGGCAGCCGGGGGCTGGAGGCCCTCAGCTGGGCCCTGCTGCGCTTTCACCTGCTGCCAGGCACTTCTGCCAGCCCCTGCCTCGGTGGGTGGGACCCCCACTGTGCCTGCCTGTGGGGACTGGTTCCAAGGGGAGCTGTCCCTGCCCCATCCAGGCCGTGGATGCCCCGATCTCCACTTTTGTCCACTCCTTGACATGTGGGCTTCAAGCCACCTGTCTGTCTGCGAAGTCGGCGGGGGCCTGGCCACCCTCAGACCTTCTCGTGCCTCAGTTTCCCCACGGTGTTGACCAGGATCTCTGTGTCCTGTGGTGCCTCCTCCAGGGGAGTGGTCTGCGTGTCCCCCTGAGGGTGTCCTGGAGGCGCTCCCAGGGCCTGCGTTGCAGGACCGCTTCCACTTGGACTCCCTCTTGGTGCCTGCAGCTCTGTCCCCGGTTTCTGTATGGAATCCCAAGGTGCTGTCCCGTGGGTCTGCAAGGCCAGTGGGCGGGGTGTTGGCAGGTTGGCATCCTGGCCTGAGGTGCTGCTTGCTTGGAGTTGGGGGGCAGTGTCTGCATTTCTCAGGGCCCAGACAGAGGAAGGTACGCCCCTCTCTTACTGGGGTTTGGCCCTGCCTGGGCAGCCTGCTCTGGCCTGGGAGCAGTGCAGGAGCAGAGTCTGGGAAAGCCCCCCTCTCCACCGCCCCCGTTGTCTCCACTCAGGACGCTCTACCTTTTCCAAAGGTGCCAGACTCAGCCAGGAAAGTACAAGACGCCCGTTCAGTTTGGATTTCAGATAAACAGTTTCTTAGTGTAAGTTTGTACCAAATATTGCATGGGAGGGACACACACTAGAAAGTAGTTAGCAGAGTCTAGCGTTCTCTGGGTGTCCTGCATTCCACCTGGCAGGCCGTCCTGAGGCCCTGCCAGGAGGTCTGGGCGGGGCGAAGGCATGGCTGCAGCTTTGTGCCAGCTGACTGGCTGGGCAGAGAGGGTCAGCCTGGGAGGGGACAGGGCCTGGTTCTTCCCCGGGAAGTGACCCAGACTGGACAGAGGGTTGCTGTCGGCGGCGAAAGCAAATGTGGTGGAGGAGGCCTGGACGCGGGTGGCGGGGTCAGGGTCCACGACCCCTCTTCCTCTGGGATCTGGGCTCTGCGTGGGGAGTGGGGGCACCTGGCCAGTCTTCTGGAGCCAGCCGTGGACGGAGGGCACCACGGGCACCTCTTTTTGTCTCTGTGCAGAGACGTGCTGTCATGTTTCAGGACAGAAAGTGAAAACCAACAGCCAGGAGCCACCTGATACTGCGGTCACTGGGGCGGTGGGTGTGTTTTTAATGGGTGGGCTGCAGCCAGCTCCCCTCAGGTCTCGTCTGTCTTCAGGGAGCAGGGGGCCCGTGTCCGATGGCGGCGGGCACAGCCTTCCCGGGGCTCTGGGGGCCCCTGTGTGGACGGACCAGGGTGCTGGTGCCGTCTCCGCAGCCGGGGGGTCCAGGCTGACGTCGGAATGCGGTTCCTGGGGAGGGCCTGGCGGGCGGGGCTGCTGCCATTCGTTGCACGCGGGCCAGGCCCCTGTGGCCGCCCTGCTCTCGGCCAGCGGGACGCGGGTTGGAGCTGTGCCTTCTCGTGGGACACCTGCTCTCCCGGCCCTGCAGCGCCCTGACCCTCTCCTGGCTGCCGTTCGGGGGCTGCCTGAGGAGATGACCCTTCTGAGCGGCGGGTCTGCTCCGTCTCCCCTGCGTCAAACTGCTCAGTGGTTCCTGCGGTGGGGGGTCAACTCCCAGCACCTTCGGGGCCCCGTGATGTGGCCCCGCCCTTGGGTGGCCCCCCACCGCCCCCGACTGGGTCCTGGCCTTCTTGTCACTGCGCGGGGGTCCCAGCTGGGCACGGGCCCCTGAGACGGAGGCCCAGGTCCCTCTGGGTGACGCGTGTGGCGGTGGTGAGATCGGAGGTGAGGGCTGCTTGCCTCGGGAGTGGGGGGCGTGGCTGCGGCACAGCCAGCGGGACCCCGCGCTCGGCACCCCTGGAGGGCAGGCCCGCCGCTTCTCTGCCCTCTGCAAGGCGGGGGTCCGTCTGTGGGCGTCGGGCAGAGTGGGCTCCTCGGGCTGCGCGGCCGGGCTTCCCTGGGGGTCGCAGGAGAGGCGGCCACACCCCACAGGAGGGGACTGGGTTCAGCCCAGGGCCGCGGGGGGACGTGCTCCAGTGAGCTCAGCTGTGGGCACCGGCCGGGGCTTTCCCTGGCGTGTGGGTGAGGACGGCTCTGTCCCTCGGTCTGTAGAGATGTGTGGGGCACCTGCCATGCTCAGGCCTGGGGCCCGGCCTCTGGCGCCCGCGTGACCGGCCATCAGCCTCCACCCTGTGCTCCAGCGCCTGGAGGGAGGCTGGGCCCCGTGGTCGTCGGCCACTTGCCCCTCCAGGCACCGGCCTCCGTCCAGTGGGGTGTGTGCACGGGAGGCCTGGCTGGGGAGGTGGAGCCGCTGGGGCGGGGACAGAGGAGCAGGAGGGGGCCCGCATGCAGGCGGCCTGGCTCTGGGCTTGGGGGGCGCCTAGGTGTAGCAGGTGAAAGCGGACATGGTCCTGCAGGGTCAGGAGTCTGGCTTCCTTAGGCGCCCCGCCGTTCCTGCTGCGGGGTCCCCAGTCCCCGGGGACCGGGTGGGAGTCGGTTCTGGAGGGGTGCTGGCAGGCGTCTGGCGGCCCTCCTGGGGTGTGCGCCTGTCCCCGCCGGCTCCCCTCGCGCGGCATCCTGGCTGCGACCAGCTGGCCCACTTGCTCAGCGGACACATCCCGTCCAGCCCATCACTCCTCACGGATCGTCTCTGCGAATCTGCCGTCTCCCTAAGGTTTATGTGTAACCAGTGGGGCCACGAGGGGTGGGTCCCCCGGCCGGTTGAGGACCATGCCGCTTGAATTGTTGAGCTTTTAGTTGGAGATTTCGGTGTTTCGAGTGCCCCCCAGCATAGCCGTGAAGTGCGTCCAAGGTCCCTAAGCGCAGGGAGGCTACAGGCCCAACACTCATAAATGGACGATGCGATATGTACCGGACACGGTGTCTTTAAACGGATACTCACAGAGGACAGGTTATGTGTCGATCTGCTGATGAAAAGGTGGCCCGAGGCTGGTGGGACCCTGACCCTGGGCTCCCCCTGGGGCGATGGCTCAGTTCAGGACAGTTCGCTGTTAGTGGTGACATTAGGGAACATCATTACTGAGACAAACGGGAACGGCTTGTGTGTTTTCTTTACATTTAAAGTTAGGTCTATTGAAGTACACTTTCCAACACCCTTTTTTATGTGTGCAGTTCTTTGATTTGGGCAGACACACACCGTTGTGTAACTGCTGCACACGCTTCCACGTGTGTGGTCCTAAACAGGCCAGGAGGGGGAGGTGAGCGGTTAGACTGCTTCCACGACCCACGAGTGTCCCTTTTGCCTTCTCTAGTCAGCCCGCCTGCCCCCCACCCCAGCTCTGACAGCCCTGGCCTGTCCCTGTTGTTGCAGATCCCCTTTACCGGGTGTCATGCAGCGCGCTGGCTTCCTTCGTGGGGTGCAGCGCGTTCAGGACTTGTCCTCGTGTCGGTGGCTCCTCCTCTGCTTGCTGAATAGGTTCCGTCGAATGGACGTGCCGAGACCTATGCAGCAGCGAAGGGACATTGGGGTCAGCTCGGTCCCTTCAGGCTGCTGTAACGAGGCATGAGCCGGCGGGGGCTGGTTAACAACAGATGCCGACCTCTTGCAGTTCTGGAGGCTGCAGGTCCCAGGGCAAGGCTCCAGCAGCCTCAATGTCTAGGGAGCTCTGTGGCGTCTCCTGTGAGAGCACTCACCCCACTCCGGGCCCCACCTAAGCACCTCCCAAAGGCCCAGCCTCCAGATACGATGGCTTTGGGCTTAGGATTTCAGCGTGACTTTTGGAAGGACCTGACGTTCAGATCACAGCTGGGCCATTTGCAGATTTTTTTTAATATAATTTTTAAAAAACATGTATTTTATTTCTTTATTTTTGGCCACGTTGGGTCTTCGTTGCTGCACGCTGGCTTTCTCTAGTTGCGGCGAGCGGAGCTACTCTTTGTTGCGGTGCGCGGGCTTCTCATTGCGGTGGCTTCTCTTGTTGCGGAGCACGGGGTCCAGGCACACGAGCTTCGGTAGTTGCGGCTCCCAGGCTAGAGCGCAGGCTCAGTAGTCGTGGCGCACGGGCTTAGTTGCTCCGCGGCACGTGGGATCTTCCGGGACCAGGGCTCGAACCTGTGTGCCCTGCGTTGGCAGGCGGATTCTTAACTGCGCCCCCAGGGCAGCCCCTATTTCCAGTTTTGGTGGTTGAGGGAAGCAGACCGTGAACACCTGTGCTCAGCTTTTGAATGTGAACGTATGTTCTTATGGGTGTTTCTCGTGGGTGAAAGTGCCCAGGGGTGGGATTGCCTGGCGGGGTTGCCTGTCCGCAGTGCAGCCTCATTACTTTGCTGTGCTCCCGGCAGCGATGCTGAGGGTCCTGGGTCCTCTGCACGGGAGTCTGACTGGCACACAGGGCGTCTCACTGGAGTTTTGATTCGCGTTTCCCTGTGCATCTGTGCTGCTAGCCATCTTGCCGCGTGTTTATTTGCCACCCCTGTGCCTTTGGTCAGGCGTCTGGACAAATCCTTTGCCCAGTTTTTAAAATTGGAAAGAAGCTTACTGTTGAGTTGTGAGAGTTTCTTTTATAATCTGGATTTCAGTTCTTTACGAGATATGTATTTTGCACATTTTCTCTTTTGTAAGAGAGAAGTGTATGAAGTCTGCCTGCCCCAAGGTCACAAAGATTTTATCCTGTTTTTTTGTAGAATTTTTATAGTTCCAGGTTTTACTTGAAAGTGTATGACCCATTTGGAGTTCATTTCCTTGTGTGTGGTGGAGGTGATGGTTCTCGGGTCCTTCCCCTTTTGCGTGGGAATGTCCAGTTGTGCATCTCCACCTGTTAATGTCTTGACTGCCCCCCATCTGCAGGCACCTCGGTCGAACCCGTTGGCCGTGGTTCCCTTTGTTCCTCCTCTTTTCCATTGACGCAGCCGTGCTTGTGCCAATCCACGGCGTCGGGATTACTGTAACTTCACGGCAAATCTGGATCAGGTGGGAATCCTCCAACTTTTGTCCTTTTTCTTCTTCTTTTTCTTTTTGGCCGTGCCATGCAGCTTGGGGGAGCTTAGTTCCCTTGCCAGGGATTGAACCGGGCCCTCGGCAGTGAGAGTGCAGGGTCCTAATCACTGGACTGCCAGGGAATTCCCTGACTTTGTCCTTTTTCCAAATTGTTTAGCCTATTCTGGTGTCTCAGATTTCCCATGTAAAGTGTAGGGTTGACTTACTGGTTTCTACAGAAAAAAAATTGTGGAGTCTTGATTGGGATCACGTTGAAACTATGGTTGAGATCAGTTTGGGGGAAAGTTGGCATCTTCGCCAGGATTGAGCCCTCTGCTCCAGGGACTGCCAGGCTGCGGCCCACTGCCTGTTCTCGTGTGACTCATGAGCTAAGAATGGTTCCTGCATTTTTAAATGGTTGAGGAAAAAAAACCAAAAGAAGAATACTTCAGGACACCATGAAAGTTCCATGAAATTCAAATCTCAGTGCCCATAAATAAAGTCGTGTTGGAACGAGCCGTGCTTGTGCGTTTGCGTGTGTCCTCGGGCTGCTTTGGGGCCTCAGTGTGGTCGAGCGGTGGTGAGGTCACCTCACTCGCTCACCTGCCCACCTGCGGTGCTGTCATTGAGAATCACACCCGCGTGTCGTAACTCAGCAGCTCGGAGCCCTGTCTGCGTCCCCGTCCCCGTCGCCGCCGAGCGAGCAGGGCACCGGGCTTGGGAGGTGGTGGCTTTAGGGGCGTGAGCGCTGTGCCCAGAGGACACAGTGTGTGTGAGTGCAGCCACAGGGCTCCTTCACGGAAGTTCGCGAACCAGACAAGAGCCTCCAACAGAGTCTGCTCGCTTACCGGCCGGGCAGGCGAAGCCGGTTACTGGTGGTGACGTCATTCAGTCGTGTTGGTGGCAGCTGGCCGAGGAGCAGCCTTTGAGAGGCTGGTTGCCCAGGCTGAGGGGCTGGGAGTGGGCACGGGGTGCGCGGGATGGGCTCCCCGCGAGGAGACCGGCCTCTGTGAAGAGCTGCCAGGACCAGGCACAGCCGAGATGTTCAAAGAAGTGGGGAAAATGCCAGCCTCGTGCCGACTGAATTGGGCTCTGCTAGGACGCTGTGTCCACCCGGCTGGGCTCAGGGCGGCCAGGGAGCCGGGGGGGACGTCGTTTCCGGTGCGGCTGCCAGGGCGTCGCGGGACAGGTCAGCCCGGATCGGAGCTCTCCCAGCACAGCGGCGTCCAGTCTGAGGCCTGATGGCCCGGAGAGGCGAGGGGCTGGCGTCCTGCTGGTTGCACTGGGTCCTCCATCCTCTCCCGTCCTCGGACATTGGGGTTCCTGGTGCTCAGCCTTTGGACTCCGGTTCTCAGGCCTTTGGACTCGGGCTGATTCTCACCACTGGCTCCTGGTCCCCAGCTTGCAGATGGCAGATCATCTGACCTCTCAGCCTCTGTGCCCACGTGAGCTGATTCGTAGGACACACTGCTATATGCGCGAACAGAATTCGGTGTATGGAGCAGAACAGGGCTTGGCTGGACACCAGGACAAAGCTTGTTAACACATCAGGTGCCTGAAGCCCGTTGTCCCTCGGGCTGCCTGTCAGCAGGAGTTCTGTGCAAAATGTTGAGTCTCGCGCTTCACCCAACCTGTTGTGTCAACAGTGAGCTGCACTTGACCTCGAGGAGTTAGCCATCATCAGTTCTGTGAATTTTTATCCGAAGTGGAAGCTGAGGAGCTTCCCTGGTGGCTCAGTGGTTAAGAATCTGCCTGCCAGTGCAGGGGACACGGGTTCGAGCCCTGGTCCGGGAAGATCCCACATGCCGCGGAGCAACTAAGCCCGTGCCCTGTAACTACTGAGCCCCCGCGTGCTTCAACGACTGAAGCCCGCACTCCTAGAGCTAGCCTGTGCTCCACAATAAGACAAGCCACCGCTCGCCGCAACTAGAGAAAGCCTGTGCGCAGCAGTGAAGACCCAACACAGCCAAAAAAAAGGTGGAAGCTGAATATTTTGACTTACCCTACCGTGCAGCAGCTTGAGGGCATAGCAGTGGTTAAATTTTACTGTGATTTCTTAAACTCGGGGCAGAAGTTAGAGTTTTTCAGAATGAGAAGAACCACTCTCAACCATGAGTCTCAAACTCTGAGTGCCTTTGGAAATTAGTTTTTGCTGCATACTTGGTAATGGGCCTTTATGAATTCATCTGAAAATTACATGAAATGGCACTTGCTGCAAACTTATACTGTGGTACATTCATTTTGGTGATGACTGACATTGTTTGAATCACAAACTGCTTTATACAGTTTCTTACTGTCAGATGTTAAAAGAAGAAATGGGAGGGCTTCCCTGGTGGCGCAGTGGTTGAGAATCCGCCTGCCGATGCAGGGGACGCGGGTTCGTGCCCCGGTCCGGGAGGATCCCACGTGCCGCGGAGCGGCTGGGCCCGTGAGCTGTGGCCGCTGCGCCTGCGCGTCCGGAGCCTGTGCTCTGCAACGGGAGAGGCCACAACAGTGAGAGGCCCGCGTACCGCAAAAAAAAAAAAAAAAAGAAAGAAAAGAAATGGGATCTCCATTCCGACCCAGATTTGCATCGGGCATGTTTTCTGAGTTCAGACCACAGTCCCCGCGGTGTGTTTTGGGCCGCAGTGCAAGTGCAAAGGAGGTTTCTGTGTTTCAGAAGCCACTTAGCTGCCTTGAGGAGCTGCCCCACCATCTGTACTGTGTCACCTGCTGCAGTTCTGGGTCAGCAAAGCCGTCACACTCATGGCTAAGTTTAGTACAACTAAAGCATATACACCAGAATCAGCAAAGGTAAAAAGGTCAAGGCTTCCAGCTGGCCTCTCCCAGGGCCACAGATGGTGAGACCACACGCAACTCGGTGTCCAGGGTGTTAATCCAGGTTGGTCACACGGCTATGGCTAACCATCGGCGTGGCTGGCCTTGGCGTCCAGCCCTCTGGAGGTCAGGTTGATCTCTGGCCCACCACAGATCACACTGTCGGCGTGGTCTGTGTGGCCCATGCCCCCAGGTGGGCAAAGACTCCCATCAGGCAGGACCCTCCAGGGGCTTTGGGGCAACCTCCCAGGAGCAGGTCAGGGGCCACACCTTGCTTTGGACGACCCCGGCCTGCTGGGTTCACCCTTCACTGCACAAATGCTGAAAGGGAAAAAGGTCGAGAGAGATCTCAGAGAGTCCAGTACGAGTGTGCTCAATTAAAATTTCACGCCTGCAGATGGATATTGTTGTTTGGGTACTTTTTGTGCAGAAAGACATAGAGGCCGCATCATGGGTCGGCGTTAAGAGGGACGTTGTGATGGGTTTTCATGATCCAGAACGTGAACTTGAGCCCCGATACAGCAAATTGTCCTCCCCCAGAACAGAATTCCTTAGTAGGCCAGGATTATCACAAAAAAGTATACTCAGTTATTATTGTTTTAATTTTAATTTCATTGGCAAAATGTTTGTGGAAATGTATTGTGTTAATACCTAAGTGATATCTTTGGTTTAGCCTCTTGTCGTGCGAAGCGTTAAGTATTTACTCTGGCCCTGTACCGAAAACGGTTGACAGTCTGTGTTTTGATCCACCATATCTTATGTTACGGTTTATTTAGTTTTTGTTGGTTTTTCTCAGCGTTTTGTAGTTTTCAGCATACAGATCTTTGCACAGAGCTTTTGATCTTTAAAGATCTGTAGATTGTTAAATTAACACTTCAGTACTTGTGAGCTATTGTAAATGGTACTTTTAATCCACTATTTTTGTATCCTATGAGCTTGCTAAACCCTCACTCACTAGTTTTTCTGTTGTAAGTGAAAGCAGGCTTATGGAGAGAGCACCACACGCCATAGGCAGAATGCAGTCCATCCCAAGGCAAGAGAAGCCCCTCATTAGTTTCAATAGCTTTTTGTAAACTCTGGGAATTTCTCTGTGGACAGTCATGTCCTCTGCATTTAGAGAGTTTTCTCTTTTCCTTTCCAATCTGTATGCCTTTCATGTATTTATTTTTTCTCCTGGTGGCACCGACTAGGACCTGTGGGTGAATAGCAGTGCAGTGGATCGACTCCCGTGCCCCCTTCCCGGCTTTAGGGGAGGGCACTGTGTTTTCATCAGTAAACATGACTTCACGGTAGGTTTTTGGTAAACGCCTGCTAGCAGGCGAGGAAGTTCCCTTGAATTCCTAGTTTGCATCAGAGGTTTTTTGTTTTTTAACAAATTTATTTGTTTATTTGTTTTTTATTTTTGGCTGCATTGGGTCTTTGTTGCGGTGCGTGGGCTTCTCATTGCGGTGGCTTCTCTTGTGGAGCACGGGCTCTAGGCGCGCGGGCTTTATTTAGTAGTTGTGGCTCGTGGGCTCTACAGCGCAGGCTCAGTAGTTGTGGCACACGGGCTTCGTTGCTCTGCGGCACGTGGGATCTTCCCGGACCAGGGCTCGAACCCGTGTCCCCTGCACCGGCAGGCGGATTCTCAACCACTGCACCACCAGGGAAGCCCCTGTGTCAGAGTTTTTGTCAGGAATTGTGTAGGTTTCGTCAGCTCTTCTGCATCTGTTGAGATGGTTTTTCTTCTTTATTCCACTGCTGTGATTTGACGTGTCCCCAGGTGACTCCCAGTGGTCGAGGGGAGTTGTCCCCTTGCTGGGCGGCCAGCTCCCATGTGCAGAGGTTGTGCTGAGAAGCTGTGCTCCGAGTTGGTGAGGGGCACTGCTCTGTGGTCTCTCGCGGTGTCCGACCTCCTGAGCCACCGGGCGCTCCCTGCTCTAGTGCTTTCTGGGAGAGATCGTGTAGACTGTGTTCAGCCTCCCTTCCGGGTTCGGTGCGATTCACCAGCGAAGCCATCTGGGCCGGGGCTGAGGGCTCTCCTTTCCCTTCTTTCTCTGTTTGGAAGGCAGTTGCCTCTGCGTTCAGTCTCTTTCGCGGGTGTCCGGGCGGCTTGTGTCTCCTCCCCCTCCTGCCTCTTTCTTTGTTCCCCACCTACCGAGTTAACAGGCGGTGAAGCCCAGTCCTCTGAAGCTCAGGGCAGCTGCCGGCAGGTGTGTAGCTGCCACCCGGGCGCGAGACGCCCAGTCCCCCGAGCCCCCCGCCGCCCCGTGTCCAGGGCACCTTTCCTGGTGCTGCCGGGACTCTGTTGCTGGACGCAGACCTGCTGTCTGCCTGTCTGCCACCCCCTACCCTCCCGGGGGAGTGTTTGGGTGGTTTCCAGTTCCTGACACGCAGGAGTAATTATTTCAGGTTTAATTTGCTCTTTATCTAGTTTCTTAGAACGAAAGCTTGGATAATTGATCTGAGACCTTTTTATAAGAACTGCTTAGTTGAGATAAAATCTGCGTGTGATAAAACCCGCCCATCTGGAGTGTACAGTCCGGTGAGGTGCAGTGTGGCCGCAGTAGCCCTGAAACGAGCTTGTGCCCTCAGGCCTCTCTTTGTCCAGCCAGCCTCCGGGCACATCCCTCCCGTGATCCCGCTGGGGTCTTCACCTCTGTCCGGGGGCACCTGGGCCGTGTGCACGTGCAGGCCTCAGCGGACTCCAGCCAGGACGGCTTCCTGGTCAGCTGTCCCCTGCGGGGCTGGTCTCGGGCTGTCCTGGGCTTTGCTGGTGGGCCCCCTGGCCTCCCGCTGGGGGCCTCCCTGAGCCAGAGCCCTGTTCGCCCTCGGGGGCATCGGAGAGCACGTGTGGTTTTTCTGTGCGGGGAGCCTGTGCTGACCTGAGGTCTGGGGGACCCGGCAGGGGCGGCAGCACCCTCAGGACCCCGCTCCCCTCGGCCCCCGACCTCGTCCCGACCCGGCGAGCTCCGTGTCTCCTCCACCCGGGAAGCCCGGGCCTCGCCTCCGTTCAGCTCTTTTGTCTTTGGAGGGGAGGAGGTGGGACGCCGGGGGATGTGCACGGGGGACGCTGGGGGATGTGCACGGGGGTGTCCGGCGCTTGACAGCCTCCACGCCGACGTGGTCTCGGGCCGGCGGTAGCAGTGCCTGTGATTGTCCTTCCCGCCCTGGCGGTACTGCTCTTGGGGCCCCCTCCGGGCCGGCTGCAGCCCCTGCGGCCCCCCACCGCTGCGCCTGAGCCTGGCCCCCACCCGCCACCGCAGACGCAGCCAGGCCGCGGGCGAGCGGGGCGGGGCGGGGCGGCTCCCGGGCTGGCGTCCTCGCGAGGCTGACGCGCTCTCGCCCGTTTGCAGACTACGTCTACTTCGAGAACTCCTCCAGCAACCCGTACCTGATCCGGAGGATCGAGGAGCTCAACAAGGTAGCGTGCGGCCCCGTCCCTGCTGGGGGGCGGGGGTGCCCCTCCCCAGAGAGCCCATCCCGGAGGGTCCCTGGTAGGGTGTTCGGAGAGGGTCTGGGTTGGACGGTCCCAGCCGAGGAGTGAAGGAAGAAGCCGCCTGGGCGCCCCAGCCCGAAGCTCCCCTGCCCGCCTCCCTCTCTCGCTCCACGTCTGCCGAGCGTCCTGCGCAGGCACTTAGGAGTGGATTAGGGGGCGGGGTCCCCGGGGCGGGACCCCCGGAGCCCTCCTGGGCCCGGTGGGGCGCGGTGGCCGTGGGCTCGCAGGTTCGGAATGGCCTCTTTGGTCAGAGGAGTGGGCGCGGACCCCCAAGCCCGGTGGGGGAGGCCCCCCACCTCTCCTGCCGCCTTCCTAGTTGGAGGCGTTGGCGGGGGCCCTGGGGGAGAGGGCATCCGTGTGACCCTCCTCCGAGGCCACGGCCACGGCGGTGCCCGGTCAGCAGGGCTCTTGGCTCTGCCGCTTCTCTCTCCCCCGGTTCCTGCAGAAGGGCGGCTGTGGACCCCCGCCCTGGAGCAGCCCCCATCCCGGAAGCACTGTTGTCACTCGTGTTGGCTTAGGGGCCACCTTGTTGCGTCTCCACGTGGCCGGCAGGGGAGGAGCTGCTTTCTTCGACCTCAGGCCTTGGGGCAGTGCGGCCGAGTCTCGGGACCAGGCAGGGTGGGGCGGGAAGGTCAGGGTGCCGGTTCCCCAAGGATCAGACTAGCCATGGCGGCACCCCGACCCTGCGGCCGTGCCTGCCGGGACCAGGAGATGGGCGGCGTGCCCGTGCCCCGAAGCCTCGGCCCCGGCCTGAGCGTGTCGGCCTGGCTGGAGTGACCTGGGCTGGGGGCGGTGGCCAGATGTCCCGTGAGGCCACCACACCACTGGAACCGGTGCGCTGGCGGGAGGGCCCCTGCTCACTGCCCGCTGGAGCCATGGGGCAGGAGGGTGCGGCCCGTGCCCGCTGCAGCGATGGGAGCAGGCGTCTGTCTGGTCCCCGCCCCCCCCCCAGGCCTCTTCGTGGAGTCATCCTGGCATGCGGGGCCATGGCGGCCAGTGGTCGCAGGGTGGCCACGGTGCCCTCACTCTGGCCGCGATGCCACGTGTGAGGGAGAGGCAGTGCCACCCCGTGAGGGTGGACGCAGGCGTGGGCACCAGGAAGCTCTGCCTGGTGGGGTGGTGGAAAGGGGCGTGGGTCCAAAGCGCTCGAGAGCACAGATGTCTGCTGTGGCCCTCGGGGTCCTCGGAGCCCTGCACCCCTGCCGGCCTCCCCTCCCACCCCACGGGGCACGGGGGCTCCATCCCGGCTGGAGAGGTGGGCGCAGCCCAGGTGATCGTCGTTCAGGCAGGGGCTGAAGACGGGGTCAGTTTGAGAGCTCTCCTCTGACGGCCCCAGGGTGCTGGGCAGCCTCGTGTGCAGAGGGAGGTGGAGAGGGGGTGCTCTCTGGGGGCAGATCTGAGCCACTGGTGTCACGGCCCAGCAGAATGCCTGCTCTCAGCCTGCGACCCGGACGGAGCAGGGAGGACGGCTTCCACCGTGAGATCCGACAAAACAAACCGAGGAGAGAGCTGATGAGGGTGCAGAGGAAAACTGAGGCCAGACGAGCCAGGGGCACCCTCAGAGAGACATGGCGGCCGCTGTGACTGGGGAGACTCAGGAGTGCGAAGAAGCTCCTGGAAGTTACTGGCAGAGACTGGGACGAAAACACAGAGAGAGAAAACTCAGGGAAGTAGAGAGTCCTCCAACGGCCCAACGGCCAGTTAGTAGGAATCAGAGGCGATGAGGGCCCTGCAAGCAGAGGAGTGGCCTGAGAAAATGCCCCCACCCCGAGGTCCTCCAGAGCCACAGCCCCGTCCAGCCCCGGGGACAGCGGGCGCTCCGGCGGAGGGCGCCCTGCGGGCTGCCGACCAGTCCCCACACCGCCCACCCAGAGCAGCGGGGGGCGGCGCGGGGTCCCTGCGGGGCCCTGGAGTGGACCCTGCAGTGAGCGCTGAGGAAGCGGGGCGTGTAGGCCGGGTCGGGGGTGCCGGTGGCTCCGCACTTTTTCTCTTTTCTGTAAATGAAAACAAGCCTAGGATGAGTTTTCTTGACGAAGCCGTAGCCGCTGGGTCTGCGTCCCTGCGGGGCTCACTGCCCCTCCCGCGAAGTCCGGCTCTTTTGAGCCCCTCGGAGACCCTCCACCAGGCCGTGCCCGACACCAGTTCCCCCAGCCCTCCCAGGACTCTGGGCTTTCGTGAACTTACAAAGTAACTGTCGAGTTTTCTCCTTAGAACCTTGATTGGATATATATGCCATTTACGTTGTTTTCATGAAGAGTTAAATCTTTACACTACTGGAGAAAATTGCTGTTGTGAAAGAACAGGAAAAGGCTGGCGGGGGCGTGAGAATGGGGGAGCGTGGGGGGCCGCTGACCCTCGGGACGGGCGTTGTGGGGTGCGGCGTGGGGACCAGGCCCCGTGCGGGTCCTCTGGGTGCCAGCCAGGCAGGAGAGGCCCAGAGAGGACCAGAGGGCAGGCGGAGGCCTCCTGGGAAGCGTCTGTCTTGGGATTAGAAGCCAGGTTTTAGGGAGTCAGGTTGGACCGTGGCATGTGGGGGTCTCCGAAAAGTCCAGCAAAGGACGAAAGGCAGACGCTGCTGACCCCAGTGGGACATCTCCCCGCACCCCACTTTGTCCTCCAGTGGGGTCCTCCTGGGGGGCCAAGGACCCCAGTCTGCCTGCTCCCGAGCCGTGGCCACCCCCAGCCTTGTGGGAAGGACCCCTGCTGTCCTGCCCTCGCTCCGGGGCCGCTGAGCTGGCCTCCTTGGAGACAGGAAACGGGCGAGGGTGCCCTGCAGTTGCCCCAGCTTTCCTCCCACAGGCCCTTTGGGACCCCAGCCCTGGGAGGGGGACACAGGCAGCTGGAGGAGACACGTGGGTGTCGTGAGGGGCAGCAGGGACCCGGGCAGAGCGCCGGAGGGAAGAGGGCTCCGGAGTCCCGGGTCCCCAGGCCAGGCTTGCAGAGCCGAGGTTGTGCAGAAGCCGGCACAGCCCCAGGAGCTGCACGTTCCCGGGGCCCTTGGGAGGGGCTGCACCTGGTGCGGATCCAGGAGGGGGCATGGCTGCAACTCCACAGGCCTGCTGGGGGCAGCCTCAGTGGCTCAGAGACTCAGACAAAGCCCTGAAGACGCAAGGCCCAGGTGCTCCCAGAGGCCGGGACTGTGGCTGCTGCGTGACGCGCCCGTGGTCGTCCTTCTAGACTCTGTCCGGTTGCTTCTGTGGTCCTGACGCGGTGCCAGATCACCTCCGTCGTGTTGAAGGCCCCTCGTCGTTCCAAGCTCAGCGGACAGTCTCCAGGACCATTTCTAGGAGGCGCTTGTTGGTCTGGGAATCCTGTCTTGCAAAACTCTGGACACCCTTGAACACTGCAGACGTTTAGGGGTCTGACAGCCATCCCGACAAGCTGACAAGTCATGCTTCTAAAAACCCAGTCTTCACACGCTGAAGACGGACATGGCACCTTCAGGCCCTCTCACAGTCCCTTGTTTTGATACTTGATCTCAGTTTTCCTGGAAGAATTCTTCATACTCTTTATATTTCTTCGTAGACTGGAGTGAGGATGGTTTTCATCAGCATGCGCTCTGCAGTTTTTTTTGTGTGTGTGCGGTACGCGGGCCTCTCACTGCCGTGGCCTCTCCCTTTGCGGAGCACAGGCCTCGGACGCGCAGGCCCAGCGGCCATGGCTCACGGGCCCAGCCGCTCCGCGGCACGTGGGATCTTCCTGGACCGGGGCACGAACCCGTGTCCCCTGCGTCGGCAGGCGGACTCTCAACCACTGCGCCACCAGGGAAGCCCCACTCTGCAGTTTTTGTGATGAACCTTTAAAGCAGCGGAGTTGATAGCACTTTTAACTTAAGCTCAGGGATGTGAAAAATTCCGAAGACTTTTTCTTGGGAAAAATTCCTGGTCTAATGGAATTTAATAACTAAAAGGGAAATACTTTTCATAAAGATAATTTTGTTTAATGTCATAAATGCTGCTGTGCTATACTTTACAAAGATTAGAACTGTGATACAATCCTTGCATCGTTATTAAAAATTTTGTAAACTTGTTAATTAAGAAAAAACACACTCTCGGTATGAAGTTTACACCCCGCGGGCTTCGCGGTGTCCTTGATGCAGCTCGTCTGATGTGTTCGTTGGACGCTTTGCAAGCCCGGGTCGTCCCAGGCAGCAGCCAGCCGCCCCATCCTGGTGCCGAGGCCGCCGCTTAGCCCCGCCAGACTGCCCCGCGTCTCGGAAGCGGATCCAGGCCTCAGGGCCGCGCCTCTTGCGTGCTGGCCAGGTTCCTGCTCGGGGGGGGGTGACGGAGGCCCGCAGCCGTCCTTGATCACACCCCCTCCGGTGCCCGGAAGGAAGGGGCAGCTCCCGAGGCCAAGGCGGAGCTGTCCTTTCTGGTGGCCGGGGTCCACCTGGTGTCCTCAGGCGGCTCGGGACAGGACAGGAGCGGGGTGCAGACTCGGTGTAGGTCCGGTGTGCGTCCCTCCGTCGGCCAGGTTGCCACTGGCCTTCAGGACCTTCCCTGGGGCGTGGGCTCCGTGTGACGAGCCTGTCCCCGGTCGCGGCCGAGGCCCCGTCTGGGGGACACCCCTGCGGGGAGCCGCAGGCCCACAGGGGCGTGCGTCCCTTAGACCCTGCCTTGCTGTTGCAGACGGCCAACGGGAACGTGGAGGCCAAGGTGGTGTGCTTCTACAGAAGGCGGGACATCTCCAGCACGCTCATCGCCCTGGCCGACAAGCACGCCAGTGAGTCTCCCAGCCCACCCCTCCAGCCCGCCTGTAGCTGCCACCTCAGCCTCTGGGCGGGTGTAGACTGAAGTCCGTGCATGTCCCTGGGGCCTCCTTCCTTCTCTGAGAAGCGACCCTGGCTGTGCTTGTCCTAGGGTGTGGCTGCTCTCATCTACCCGAGGAGTTTAATTTGGGGGACTTTCCAGATCCTTGGTTGGACCACTCCTTGGATGGTGCATGGAGCCCTGGGTCCTGGGCTCCAGGCCTGCGGGGGGGCAGGGGGAGGCCGCTCCCGCTCTTGCCTAGGACAGGCCTCTGCGCCATGCATGGTGGACGCAGGTTGTGCAGCCGACCCTGAGGGAGCAGCCGGTTCTTTGCCGGCCTCGTCTGGCCTCCCAGGAGGATGGGATCCCACCTTTGGGTTTTGGCCTCTGTCAGCAGCGTCCCTGTTGCACGCCACAGGGTGGCGTGGTGGACCCTGAGGCTGTGTCCAGAGGGGACAGAGATGGGATACAGTGCCTCTCAGCCTCCCACCCTAAAGCCTGTGCCCTCCACCCCTGCACTCTGGCCTCCGGGTGCCGAGGAAGAGAGGAAAAGAGCCGGGGTCTTGCAGGCGCACAGCCGCGTGGCCCAGTGGAGAGGTCTGTGCAGTCGCTGGCCCTGCAGGTGTCAGCACGCGGGCTCCCGCTCATGCTGTCAGGACGCTGACGGGGGCCTTGGGGGTGGCCCTGGCGGTAGGTGACCTGTGGGTGCCGATGACAGAGGATCTCCTCCCCGTGTCTGCTGCTTGGCCCAGAGCGACCGCGGCCGCTGCCCCTCGGCACACGGCGCGCTGTGTCCACGGGCCCAGGCTCTCCTGCTCTCAGGCCCCCGGGGGGAGCCTGGCCAGGTGTTAGGCCCCGAGACCTGTGGGAGGAGGGGGTCCTGCAGAAGTGCTGGAGCTGGCAGGGTGGGCAGAGAGGCCCTGCGGTGCCGGCGGGGCTTCTACGTGCAGGGAAAGCTCCTTGCCGGGCACTTAGAGCCAAGCTGCAGGGAACACATGTCACGCACACGGGGGGGTTCTGCTCTGAGGAGGCCGCCCGCTCCCACCAGCTCGCCGCGTCTCAGTGCGGGGCCTCGGCTGTCTTCTCAGGAGTGTGTACTGGCTGCTCCGTCTCGTGGTGATCTGTGCAGAAACCACGTTTCTCGGGGTTGACTCTCTTGGCATGCTCATCTGTGAGCTCGCTGCAGCTGGGGCGAGGCTGGTCCACCTCACCTGGCGTCAGGGCGTGGGTGTAGGGACACGGGGGGCCCTTCTGGCAGGAGGAGTAGAGACCCAGGGGAGCCCACGGCACGGTCCGATTAGCTGCTCGCGTTTCTTCTGGGCCTAGGGGCCTGAGGGACAAGCTTCCGCCCTGCCCCTACCAGGGCGTCCAGCCCCTGGTGCAGTACGGATGCCCTGGGGCCACAGAGGCCTCCCCAGAGCGGTAGAGCCCTTGCTGGGATCTCCAGGTCACATTCTGCTCCGCCACGGCCCCGTCTCGAGGTGTGTGGCCCCCTCCCACGGAGCTGTCCTCCTGAGACCAAGGCCTTGCCCGAGGGGACAGTGGGCACAGGTGACAGGTCCTCCCTGGAACTCCCCAGAGCCAGCTGCAAGGGCTCGGAAGAGCCAGTAGGGTGTGTGAGCTGAGCCGGGGTAGGGTGGGAGCCCAGAGCCTGCCTGGGCCTTGTGGGGAAGGCCCCCCAGCTCTGAGCCCAGGGCCCGGGCACCCTGGATCCCAGAGGGAGGGGCTTCTGCGCCAGGGGCCATGTGCCCTGGGTTCCTAGAGGCCAAGCGCCACAGCCCACGCTCGCTTGAGGGTCCGCTGGGGACGGGGCCTGGGGGCTGTGGGGAGGCTGTCTCCTGGTCACCCTGGGGCTAGAGGTCGGCCTGGCCCAAGCCCTGGCCACCCCTGAGGCCTTAAGCGTGGCCCTGGGGTGTGCGTTCCTGGGTCCCTCCTCACCGTTGCTGATGGCAGGGAGCCCTGGTGGGCTGGGGGTCTCAGAGCCACTGTGAGCTGGTGTCAGGATGGGGAGGGGCGGTGTCTGCGGACCTGAATGGATGCCCAAGGGCCTGTCGCGGGCAGGATCCAGGGCGGTTGCCCCCAGCCCCGGTCCCTAGCCGTACTGCGGGGCCAGCGGGGCCGTCGCCCGTGAGCAGGATGAGGTGTGGGGATGGCAGGCCGGCTTCCGGGTGCTGGTGACGCGCCCCCGGGAGGGGCGGGGAGGTGCCGAGGCCAGCGGTGTGGCTGCTCAGGCTCCCGTGGCCCATGGCCCGGGCCGACCGGCCCTGCCCCTCTTCCCCCAGCGCCCCGCCCCTCACCTTGCCCTCGGTCTGAGCTGCCGCAACCGGGGTTTGTCGGGGGTGGGGTGGGGTGGGGTGGGGCGGGGCTCCCCTGCCCAGGGGCACCGGGACTCCCTGTGGCCACCACAGGGGGGCAGCAGAGGGCCAGGGGCCTTGTGGTGGCCCAGAGCCTCGGGGGCTGGGCTTCACGCCCCTACCTTTGGGTCTCAGGGCAGAGGATGGGTTTCGCCGTGCGTCTGGCTTCCCCCACCCCACTGTGCGTGACCCCAGACCTCCAGCGTGTGTTTGGGGGCACCCCAGCCCCAGGGCTTCGTGTGCTGGGGCCCACATCATGGAGACCTTCCACAGCCCCACCGCATGCCGGTTTCGAGTTTCAGGCTCTCCTTGGGCCCATCCATGGCCCAGCCCTGGAGGTGTGCCCGAGGCCCCCCAGGTCACCATCCGCAGGCAGGAAGCACGCGCTGCTGACCTGGCCTTGGGACGTGTCCCCCGCCCCCCCCCCCACCATGCTGTGGCTCGGCCGTGTCCCCCGCCCCGTCCTCGCTTCCCCCGACTTCGCAGGGGCAGGTGTGTTCTGTGTGCAGGTAGCAGGGCCTCGCTGCTCAGGCTTGTGTGGGGCTCTGCTCGCAGAGTCTCGGGCGGCGTGGGCGTGGGGCGGGCAGGGGCTGAGGTCCGCTAGGCAGGATGTCCAGATGCCCAGGTGTTCTCTGTCTTCGGCTGGGTGGTCTGCGGCCCCCTTGTGCACCCTGCTTCCCGGCCTCACAGCCCTCGGTCCAGGCCGGGCAGGGGGTGAGTGCCGTGGCGTGCTGTCACTGACCCGCCATCTGGGCGCTGTCTGTCTGTTACACAGCCCTGTCGGTCTGCTATAAAACCGGATCGGGGGCCGACAACGGCGAGGAAGGTAAGAGCCGCCCCTGCGGGAGGGTCCTGGGGTCTGAGCGCCGGGCTGTCCGCGTGCCCGCACCTGTGTGCCCTGCCGCGAGGAGGGCCTGAGGGGTTCCTGGCGCAGGGAGGGCTGCGGGGCACGGTGGGTCCTGCCCGCCGTCCTGGACGTGCAGCAGCTGCTGTCGCGCTTTCCCTTCTTTATCTGACGTGCTGCTTCCCGGGCCAGCACAGGACGTTGTCCTCCTTCCTGTTCAGATGCCCGGGGCTTCTGGGGTGCGCTTTGGGGACCTACACCGCCGCCTGTCCCGGGTCCAGCTCGGGGAGGGGCCTCTGCAGCCAGTGGGTGGGCCTTTGTCCAGCCACCTGAGCGTGTGTCTTTGGGACCAGCTCACAGGAGCTCTTTGTCCTTCAGGTGAAACAGAGGAGGAAATGGAAAACCCAGAAATGGCAGACCTGCCCGAGAAGCTCAAGCACCAGCTGAGGCATCGAGAGCTCTTCCTCTCAAGACAGCTGGAGTCACTGCCCGCCACCCACATCAGGTGCCCGGGGGCCTGGGGCGGGCACGAGGGAGTCCCGCCACCCACATCAGGTGCCCGGGGGCCTGGGGCGGGCACGAGGGAGTCTTCCCAGCTCCCCTGACGCGCGCCCTTGTCTTGCAGAGGGAAGTGCAGCGTCACTTTGCTCAACGAGACCGAGTCCCTCAAGTCCTACCTAGAACGGGAGGTGAGGCCCCGACGCCGGGGGCTGGGGCTGGGGGATGGGGGCAGAGGCGCGTCCTGGCTCCGCTGGTCTGGTCTGGGTGGGCGGGCATTGCTGCTCCCACCTCACGCTGGGCTCAGGCCCTTCCCTGGTCGTGGCGCCCTGAGGCCGGGCACTGTCTTGGCCCTTTCTGGTGTCCCGTGCGGTCCCCGCCCCTCGCCCTCCGGAGCGAGGGCCCGGCGTGGGCCCAGCGTGGGCGCGACGGCACTTGGGGGTCTGCTCTCCCCACCACCCCCCGCCCCCCGGGCGGGGCACAACTCGTCCTGGAGGGGACGACGGGACTCGAGCTGGCGGCCGTGGCCGCCCCCCTGCTTTCCCAGCGGGCGTGTGGCCCTACCGCAGTCCAGGCCGCCGTTGCCAGTCTTCGCTGGGTTGACCCGTGACCGTGTCGGCCGGGCGACCAGAGGGTTTCTGAGTTTATGAAATCAAAAACGTCAGTGCTGCCAGGGTCTGGGGCCAGGGCACCGACCTCCTCCCCCCACGGACAGGGGTGGGAGGGGAGCCACGGCGGCCGGTGCCTGGGCCTTGCTGTGACCCCCGAGCTGCTCACCCTGAGCCCGCGATGACCCCCAGGGCGGACGGTGCTTGTTGTGGGCTGTCCATGCTGCCCGCCCAGCACCCCTCCCCCGAGGCGGAACGACCAAAAACGTCCCCGGAGGGTGCACGTGTGAGTCCTGGGAGCAGCGAGAAGCGTGTTTGGGGACAGTGGCAGGCCAGCAGGGTCAGGAGCAGCGCGGGCACGGGTGTTACCTAGTGGGGCAGGTCGTGGTGTAAGGGAGCTCCTGGGGTCAGGCAAGGAGTGGCTGTGGGTCTGGGGTCCCCTCCCTGCGTGTCCCCACGCACTGCGGGCTCCCCCGGGACCTGTGTGCAGCCACTCCGCGACTGCTAGCAGAAGTGTCGTCGTCTGTGGGTGACGCTTGTTCTCAGCCACGGTCCCCTCCCCCGAGGCAGGGCCCGGCTCTTCCCGGGGGCCCAGAGGGGCAAGGTGGGCGGGGGGTCGCAACGCGGACCACAGTGACAGCGGTCCCGCGAGGGAGGGTGAGCCCGGTGCCGTGGCCTCGCCGAGGCCTGACTCAGTCAGGCGCTGGAGCACCGCCAGGAGGGCGCTGCCTGGAGTGGGCGCTGAAGAGCCCCCAGGGCGGCCTGGGCTTCAGGGAGCCGCCGCGTGCCTGCCCACAGGACAGAGCAGGGGCCGTGGCCCCAGGCACGCGTCCACTGGGGCCTGCTGTCTGCAGTTGAGAAAGACCCCTTGGCGACAGCCACGCAGAGGCGGTGACGCGGAGGGACGGCGGCCGTGAGCGAAAAGGTGGCTGTGAGCCACCTGACCTCTGGCAAGAGCGTGGGCCCCGTTCGGGGACCTGCGTGTGTCTCCTGGGCGCTCGCCTCGTGTTTTCTGCTTCTCTCCGCTCCCCTGTCTGGGGGTGGGCGGCTCGTAGCCTGAGACGGCCGGCGGCCCGCTGGGGCAGCCTTCCCTCCCGGTCTGGGCGGCCCCGGGCGAGAATCGACTGACTGCGCCCAGGCCCGCCGTCCTGCTTGGGCCTCAGGGAGTCGGTCCTCGGGTGCGGGTGCAGCCGCAGCCCGCGTGGACCCGCACCCAGAGGAGCCCTCGGCTCCGACGCAGGGGCTGGCCGCCGCCCTGGGAGCAGGGGCCGCGAGAGGCAACCGCAAGGGACTAAGAAAGGCGAGACGGGGACGCGGGGTGCTGCGAGCCTCGGTGTACATGGGGAGACCCCCGGGGAAGCCCAGGGTCGGCAGGCTGGTTTCTGCAAAGTAGCCCAAAGCCAGCTAAACGCGGCTCCTGAGAGACGGCGTCGGCACGTGGAGTGCCAGGCAGCGAAGGGCCAGAAAGGCCGGATTGTGCCAGTCGCAGCCGGAACAGCCTGGGCGCAGGCGTGCAGGGTGAAGCCAGACTCCGGGGCTGAGGGCTGCAGCGTGCTGCTCCGCTGACAGCTCTGGGCACCGGGTCCAGAACATTCTGTAACGTAACCGCCTTTGTGTACGTCTCCTGTGACAACTGCAGGAAAACGGCACCATCTTCTCAAAGGACGTGCCCAGAACCTGTCAGATTCATTCCCCGATGCCTTAGGACTTTTGTTGCTGTTAAACGCTCTCATAAAGCTCGATTTTCAAACTGTTGCTGCTGGTGGGCGCGCTGGTCCTCCAGCTGCCTCACCTGCTCTCTCAAGCCTGCTGACCTGTCAGCCCTGTGCGCCTCCGAGCAGATCGCCGTCCCTCCTGCCTGCTGACCTCCCGTGGGCGTGGCCGAGGGCGCTTTGCACTGACGCCTCCCCGTGCGCTGTTTTCCAGGATTTCTTCTTCTACTCTCTCGTCTACGACCCCCAGCAGAAGACCCTCTTGGCTGACAAGGGGGAGATCCGTGTAGGGAACCGGTACCAGGCGGACATCACCGACCTGCTGAAAGAAGGTAGGGTTGGCCGGGAGGCTGGCGGGGAGGGCGGGGGGCTCTGGATGTTGGGATGGGGCGGCAAGCCCCGGGACCCCCGGCACGAGGTGTCGTCGGACCCTCCCTGGCACCTGGAGATTATGTTTCCTCTTGGAAGTTGTCATAGCCTTTTCAAAGCTCTTTTTCTCTCCCCAAAACAAAACTCATTTGAATGGATCTGCCTGTGTCACTGACTTCTAGTGGGTGGTGCCGTCGCGAGGCTGAAGTGCACGGGGACGCACTGCCCGGCTCCCCTGCCCTCCAGTCCTTCAGCAGCCTGGGGGTCGTGGGCGGGCTTGACCCCCATCTTCTCAGCCCGTCCTGTCCCCTACCAAGCAGCCCAGGCAGGAACGTGGGCCCACGGTGACCAGCAAGGCCGAGGCTGTCTGGCTTGGGGCACCGTGTGGCGGGCTTCCTTCTGGGGCCACGTGGCTGAGCCCGGGTCACTTGGGTGGCGGCCACACTCAGGCAGCTCAGGTTGACCGGGAGCACAGCGGGGTCCGGGCCTCGTGGTACCCGGCACTTCCCCCCGCCCCTTCCTTCCTGCGTAGCCGTGTAATTGCCGTGCAGCAGGCCTGACGGCCGAACCGCACACTGGCTTGTCCGTGGTGGCGTCTTGGTGCCTGTTCTCTTCGGAGCCCGTGCTCCTGCGGAGCTGGTCCCCGGTGTGCAGGGCCATCCCCGCGTGGTGCCCGGGTGGCCTCGGGGCCCCCGTGTCCCTCGGGAGCGCGGTGTCCTCCTGGCGAGCGTCCCCAGCACCTGTGGGGCTGCGGGTTGGGCTTGGCTCCCCTCTCGTCTGTGCCTCGGTTTCCTCTGTGCTGTAGAAACACGGGACGTCCCTTCTTTCCGTGGCCTGTGTGCGTGTTTCCTGTTGCGTGCGCACACACACGCGCACGCGCGCCACACCTCCCATGCGTGTGCATCTCTCTCTCTCTCTCACACACACACACACACACACACACACACACACACACACACACATATGCATGCGCTTCCCCCGTTTCTTGGTCTCGGTCTCTGTCGTACAGGGCTTCCTGCCGCCGCTCGGATGTGAGAGGGAGGGCTGAGGGGAAGCACCTGGTGGGGGCGGTTCCCTCTGTTCACGGGTGTCTGGCCCCGTCCCGGGTGGGGCGAGGCTGCCCTTCCTGCCAGCCCTGGCGCTCTGCCCTGTGGTCCTGCCCTGTGGCTGCTCGCGTCGCTCGTGGGGGCTCCTCGCACTTGAGCAGAGCCGGATGCGCCGGCCCAGCTGGTCTCCTGATGCAGCCCGTCCCCCTGCTGGGCGGGGTGCACCTGGCACCGGGGCCCCGCTCCAGGGACGGGCGTCCTGCAGGGGCCCCATGGGGCCTCCTGGTCTATACCGTCCCAGCCTGGCTGAGGACAAAGGGCCTGGTGAGGGCCACATCCAGTGGGAAACAGGAGAGGCCACACGACGGCCGCAGGAGAACACTGAGTGGCTGGAACGTCCGAGGACCTCGCTTTCTGGCCGTCCCCGGGGGCTTGGCGGGAGGATGCGTCTCTGGTCTTGGGGCGCCCCGGGGAAGCCCTGCCTGCAGCCCTGCCTCCTCCCGACCGCTGGGCCGCTGGGGCGAGGTGGGCTCGGCCTAGGCCTCAGTTCCCTGTTCTCCTCTTGGAGCCTGGACCCTTCCCAGCGGGTGAAGCCCTGCCCCTGCGTTGGACGCGTGAGACATCTGCAGGGTGCACCAGCATGCGTGGGCGACAGGTGGGGCCACAGCTAGCTGTGTCCGTAGCTCTGGGCTCAGTTGCCTGGCAGTCGCTGGAGGCTGGTTGCGGCCCGCGGACCTTGGATCCAGGAGTGGGGGCCCTGCCTTCCTTGGTACCCAGTGTCCCTGGGGAGGGGTCTCCATGCCGAGTCACCACCAGGAAGGAGCCTACCCATGACACCGGGGAAACCCCGCCTGTGGTCGTCCTACAGATGCAGCCCCCGGGACCCTGACCCCTCAGATCTCCTCGTCCCTGCCCCTGGGTCGGTCCTGCACGTCTGCAGTGCGGGGCTTCTCTCCCGTGAGCCCCTGGCCCGGCGCCATCCCCTGGAGCCTGGCAGGGCCCGACCTTACCCTGGGCGAGGGAGCACGTGTTTCCTTGGTGACTTTTGGCCATGCCGGGCTCTGCATGACCGCGCTCACACAGGGCTTCCGTGGGCTTCCTGGGTGCCGTGAGGGGTCCTGCCCTGGGTCTGGGAGTCGGTGGCCACGGAGAGCACCTGAGCTGGGCAGGGGTGTGACCTTGGGGCGGGCATCCTCTGGGCCCTCGTGCTGGCCTCGTCTGCCCCTTGCTGCCTGGAGCACGTGGCAGATGGTGCTTGGCATGGGCAGCTGCCCAGGAGAGAAACCCTCCTGGCTGGGCCCTGAGCCCCCACGCCCGCCACATGCAGGGTGAGGAGCGGGGCTCCCGCCTGCAGAGGGAAGGTGCCCGGAGACGGAGCCTTTTGGCACCAAGGGGGTCCTTGGGTGGCAGGCGCGTGGGTCCGCACTGAGGCGACATCAGTGTCCTTGTTGTGACGTGACGGGGCTGCCGCTGGGGGCTGGGAGCAGCCGCACCTCCCCCTGCAGCGTCCATCTCAGAGTAAAGAGCTTGGCTGATCAGACCTGAGCTGCTCCGCCCCTCTGTCCGGCTGGCTGCGCTCCCTGGGCCCTCCCGACGGCACCTCTTGAAGCTCCTTCACGGGGGCCACGGGCTGCCAGCCCCAGGCGCCCACTGTCTCCAGAGGTGAAGGCCGTCGTGTGTTGAGCGTGCCCTGGAGCTCTGGGCCGACCGCCTCTGCGCGTGCGTGAGCGTGTGTGTGCGCGAGCGTGTGTGCGCGAGCGTGTGTGTGCCTGCGGGCGCGTGCGCCCGTGGCCTCGTCCCTGGGCTCGCTCCCCCTCCCCGCCCCTCCCAGCGCTGCAGGAGGGTGTGGAGGGCGTGGCGCCCGCTGGCCGCCCCAGCAGCTGGGTCTGGGCTCCAAACGGGGCCTCGGGGGTCCCGTCCTCGCCGTGCAGTGTTTCTCCCTCCTAGGCGAGGAGGACGGCCGAGACCAGTCCGAGCTGGAGACCAAGGTGTGGGAGGCCCACAGCCCGCTGGCGGACGAGCAGATCGACCAGTTCCTGGTGGTGGCCCGGTGAGTACGGCTGGGGCGTGAGCGGGCGCGAGGCCTTAGCCCCTGCCCCACCCCCGCGGCGGGCGGCGGCTTGCCTGTCCTGCAGGGCGTCCCCCAGTGGCCGGCCTGGGGGGCCCGAGAGCCCGGGGCCCTGCCCTGCGGAGGCCCCGAGGCCTGCGGGGTGGTGCCTGGCCCTTCCCTGAAGGTGGGGCCCGCTCTGGGGCGCCGCTGGGTCCCCGGGTCTGGGAGGCGGCCCGACACCTCCACCTCCACCCCCAACCCGACCCGTGGACCTCAGGGGCCGCCCGCCGGCCGAGGCCAAGTACGCCGGCTGCAGATGCGGGCCCTTTCCCCGGACGGTAGGGCGGGACAGAGGCGCTTGCTCGTCTGGCTCCGGGACCGGGCAGAGGTGGCCTGGAGACGCGGGGCCTCCTGGGCACAAAGGGGCAGCCCTCCGAGGAGCAGCTTCTGCCCAGGCCGGCCCCCAGGGGTCCCTGGTCTGGGACAGCAGGAGGGGAGCTCCTGCGAGCACACGGGGGCCACACGCCCAGAAGGCACCTGGGCCAGGTGCCGTCAGAAACAGTGTAGGAATGGGGTCCTGGGTCTCAGGACCGGAAGGCTCTCTCTTGTAAGAAGAGGTCTGCAAAGTCTCAGAAACGACGTCCCCGTGCTCCAGACCAGAGTCCTCCGTCCTGAGACAGCTGAGTCTGGACGCGTCTGCGTGTCCGGCCTGGTCTGGCCACCCCTCCTGCTTGTCCGCTCCAGTGGTCAGCATCTCTCCTCCTCCCCAGCTCCGTGGGCACCTTTGCACGCGCCCTGGACTGCAGCAGCTCTGTCCGACAGCCCAGCCTGCACATGAGCGCCGCGGCCGCCTCTCGGGACATCACCCTGGTAAGTGAGAGGGCCACAGGGCACAGCCCTCCGCCCCCCCATGGGGGGCACAGCGCAGGGCTCTCACGGCCCCTGTGTGGTGACCCTGTCCCATGCTGGTGAGAGGCTGCCGGCCGGCACATGGTCAGGCCCTACTGGGCCCTTGCTGGGCTGCGGTTCGCACGTCCTCAGCCCGCCCTGCTCCTTCCACGCTTCCCACCTCAGAGGCAGCGGCATCTCCCAGAGGACGGCTCGTGCCCTAGGCCGGCCCCTCCTGCCCAGGGCACTCTGGCCCGGGGTCCGTCACCCACTGTCTGCTGGCTGAGCCACCCCGTCCTGCAGTCCCGCCCCTACCGAGGTGGGCCCGGGAGCACGGCTGCTTTTCTCTTCTGCTCCGAGCAGCTCAGCCTCTCCCTGCACTCTCCCCAGAGCCCCCCGGCCGCCCCCCACCCGAGACTGTCCTTATTCCCCTCTCAGGGGGGAGGGAGGGCCAACCCCTGGGTCCTGTGGCCTCCCGCACACGGCCCAGGTGTGCCTCCTGCCTGGGGCCGGGCGGGGGGGTGTGGTCGCACCAGCTCTGGGGCCCGGGCGACCCCGCCTCTCCTGCTACAGTTCCACGCCATGGACACGCTGCACAGGAGTGTGTACGACGTCGCCAAGGCCATCTCGGCCCTGGTGCCGCAGGGCGGGCCCGTCCTCTGCAGGGACGAGATGGAGGAGTGGTCGGCCTCGGAGGCCAGCCTTTTTGAGGAGGCCCTGGAGAAGTACGGGAAGGATTTCACTGACATTCAGCAAGATTTTGTGAGTACCGGGGGACAGGTTCAGGGCCCTGCCGTGCCCGCCCGGCCGCCGTGTTTCCGTCCCCTTGTCCGTTAGTGGCTCCAGAGGAAACACCCAGGGCCACCTGGTGGGGCCTGGGTCGCGCCACTGAGGCAAGGGTCCGCGCTGGTGTGGCCGGGGTCCTCGCCGGGCCTCGCTTGACTTGGTTTGTTCGGCTGTCTTCGTGGTTCTTAAGTGGCCGAGCGTCTCCGTGTACGTCCTTGCTTTGTGTCCCTTGAAAGTGTCCACCAGTGAGCCCATGGGAACTCCAGCGTGGGCAGGGCCTGTGCCCTCAGGGACCCCTCATGCCCTTACAGCCCCTAAAATACACTTGAACTCATCTGAAAGGAGGCGAACCGGTGCTCACTCAGAAGAGCGCGCCTGTGCAGAGAGGGCTGCAGGGGTGGCTGGGCTGGCCGGACCGCGAGTCCCAAGGAGGGGCCAGGACGCAGCGGCCCTGGCAGCATCCGATTCTGAGCAGCACCTCTGCAGTAACAGACGAGGCTGATGCCACAGGACCCACGTCAGAAGGCAGACGGCACCACGGAGGGTGGAGAAGCAGTGTTGGTCCCCAGAGGCCATCAGAGGGACCCGCGCAGCCCCTGGTGATGTGGACATGGCCGAGCCCGGACAGCCGGCCCCCTGTGGAGGCAGATGCGCAGACCGCACTGAAACCCTAAGTAGAGCAGCAGGGCCTCCTCACACAGACACAAGCGGAGCCCGAAGGCGGGCGGGAAATAGAGCGCTCACCCCGCCACGTCTCCCGCGCGTCCCAGGCCTCTCGTGCTCCCGTGCGACGACGGCCCAGGTGCGCAGAGTCTGAATTGTCGACACGCCCGGGCGGACGTTGCGGGTGAATCCGCGCCGCAGGACTCGGCTGAGACTGGCCCGGAGGCGGCGTGGGAACGCAGGGGGCGGGATGGCAGCAGCAAGACTGTGACGGCCACCCTGGACTTCCACGCAGCCTGTGGAGCCCAGAGGTGGCGCCCGAACAGCGGGGCAGCCAGGACTCGGGAGGAGAGCCGTCGATTGCGAGAAGGTCCCGGTGGAAGCGTTGCGGCCCACGGTCCCGGGTGGGGCTGGTGTCTGGGCGCCCAGCGCCTTGCGCGGGGGAGGGAGCACCCACCACCCACCGAGCAGGGCAGAGGCGCCGAAACCAGGGAGGAAGCGCTTGCGCTGAGTGGAGTGTGCCTCGTGGGGAGAGAGGGCGAGGCCCGAGGGGGGCCCTGAGGCGGGCTGGGGGAGGCTCGCCCCCTCCTGGGCGGGGTTCGTGGCCTGCCATGCTCCCCCCACGACGTGCCCCCCTCCCCCCAGCTCCCCTGGAAGTCGCTCACCAGCATCATCGAGTACTACTACATGTGGAAGACCACCGACAGATACGTGCAGCAGGTGAGGGCCCGTCCTGGGCGGGGGCCAAGGGGTCCCGTGGGACTTTTAGGGGGAGGGGGGCAGCGTGGGGACTGGGGGATCCCCTCTCCAGACCCCCCTGCTGGGCGCCCTGACCCTTTGTTCTGTGTTTGAAGAAACGCTTGAAAGCAGCTGAAGCGGAGAGCAAGTTAAAGCAAGTTTATATTCCCAACTAGTAAGTACGCCCCTCGTGGCGCCGTCCCTGTGTCCCACGTGGCCCCGGGCTGCTGCCCTGGCTGAGTCCTAGAGAGAGTCGGGGGCCTGTCCCCGAAGCCCGTGGTGGCCCGGGGGCAGCGGTGGGAGCTGCTGCTAGAACTCGAGGGGGGAAAGGTCACACACCCCCAGCCCCAGGGGTCAGCGGCTGCTCTGTGGCCGGGCAGGTCTGGACGGGGGCTGCCGGGCTCCGGAGCCGCGCGCCCGGGGCTCGGTGCTCCCGTGACGTCTTCCCTCTCTCTCTCCCTTTACCCAAGTAACAAGCCAAACCCGAACCAGATCAGCGTCAACAACGTCAAGGCAGGCGTGGTGAATGGTGCGGGGGCGCCAGGCCAGAGCCCTGGGGCCGGCCGGGCCTGCGAGAGCTGTTACAGTAAGTGCCCCGCCCGGCATCCGGGTGCCCCCCAGCCCACGGCCCTGGGCGCCCCCGCACTGCCCTGGGGCCCAGCCTGGGGGCGGTGGCCACGCCCTGCCGGGGAAGCCCTCTCAGGGAGCACCGGGTGCCCGGGCCCACGGGGCGGGGGGGCGGGCGCGGGCGGGCGACAGCTGTGTAATGCTCTCTGCCGTCACTGGTTCTGCTTAAGAATCCGTCTATTTCCAACTTTGTTGTCCGTAGCCACCCAGTCTTACCAGTGGTATTCTTGGGGTCCCCCTAACATGCAGTGTCGCCTCTGCGCATCTTGTTGGACATATTGGAAGAAATATGGTGGCTTGAAAATGCCAACCCGGTTAGATGGAGAGAGGCCAGGACCCAACCGCAGTAACATGGTAAGTCGGTCCCCCCCACCCTGCCCCAGCGCGCCCCGCGGTCCGGCCCGCGGTCATGGCGCTGTGTCGGGGCGACTCGCCCCCTTCCGCAGAGCCCCCACGGCATCCCAGCCCGGAGCGGCGGGAGCCCCAAGTTTGCCATGAAGACGAGACAGGCCTTCTACCTGCACACCACCAAGCTCACGCGGATCGCCCGGCGCCTGTGCCGTGAGATCCTACGCCCGTGGCACGCCGCCCGGCACCCCTACATGCCCATCAACAGTGCGGCCATCAAGGCTGAGTGTGAGTGTCTCTGCGGGAGGGGCGTTGGCGGGGCTGGTGGGGTCGGGGTGTGCGGCCCCCGCGGGAGCTCTGACCCGGGTCTCTCACCCCACAGGCACGGCACGGCTGCCCGGAGCCTCTCAGAGCCCGCTGGTGCTGAAGCAGGCCACGCGGAAGCCCCTGGAGGCCGTCCTGCGGCACCTCGGTGAGCCTGCTCTCCTCCAGCGCCTCCCTGGCCCTCGGCTGCTGCATCCCTAACCCCCCTCCAGGGGGTCCCAGCCTCTCCCCACCCTGCTCCCCTCGCCCCTGCAGTCCCCAGGGGTCTGGGTTGCAGTCCCCGGGGATCTGGGTCGGGCACACTGGCTCTTGCGGTGCCTCTGAGCCTGGCTGGGCATCTCCCGCAGGGGCTTCTCTGCACGCTACCCCCCAGGGCAGGGTCATGGCTGGGTGGGAGACGTGCACACCTAGGCAGCAGCCTGCAGGGAGGGCCCTTGTGGCCTGGGGACCCTGAGCACTTCGGCTGGCTTTGCCCCCTCCCCGCCCGGCTTGTTCCTGGCACTCGGCCAGGGGCTTGGGCGTGGGGGAGGGGAGGGGGGCAGGGCCCTTGGCTTAGCTGGGCTTGGCTGGGTGGACTCGGTCCCACCCCAGTGGTGGGGGTGGTTTTCTCTTCGTGAGGGACATTCCAGAACCGTGAGCCAGGCATGCTCCCCGCAGACACAAGTGGCTCTGGCAGCACTTGCTGTCTGGAGTCTCGGTCCCAGGGCTGGCCTCGCCCCGACCCGTGGGAGGAGGTCGTCCCTGTTCCCTGAGAGCCACCCAGGACTGGGGGACCTTGGCAGGTGTGAGCCCGTGCCTTCCGGGCCGGCCCTCGTGGGCTCGTCCTCGGCCAGCCAGCTGGGCCGTTAAAATTCATCGTCTGGCTGGTGACCCACCCTTGTGCTGTCAGCTCCGGAGGCCGCTCAGTGGACCTGCTTGTTTGTGGGTGTCTGGAGCCTGTAAGCTGCCGGTGGCCGCCGGTGATGCGGCCTTTCGGCTGGGGCTGAGGAGCCGAGGAGACCGGCCCCAGCAGCTGTCCCTGCTCGCAGGATGCCCGGGGGTGCTGGACTGCGGTGCCCTCCCAGGCCCTGGTCGCCATGGGCCCGCGCTCTGGCAGCCCACAGGCGGGCGGCGGGGCTGCTGCTGAGGACCCGCAGTGCGCCCACCTGCCCACGTTGCCCCTGCAGAGACCCACCCCCGCCCCCCGAAGCCCGACCCCGTGAAGAGCGTGTCCGGCGTGCTCGGCGGCCTGACCCCTGCCAAGTCGGCCCCCGTCATCAACAGCGGCTCCCCCACCATCCTGGGCAAGAGGAGCTACGAGCAGCACAACGGGGTGGACGGTGAGTCCGCGGGGCCTGGGCTTGGCCCACACGGCCTGTGGCCCCGGGGCCCGCCCCGCCGCGCCCACGCCCGCTGACCGTGTTCTCTCCTCTCTCCTGCCGCTGGGCGCTGCCAGGCAACGTGAAGAAGCGCCTCTTGATGCCCAGTAGGGGTAAGGCCCGGCCCTCCGTGCGTGCCTGTGTGTGCTGTGCTCACGCGTGCGCGGCGGACGGCTCAGGGCACGTCCAAGGGCAGTCCACGCGGGCTGGGCCGCACCCTGCTGCCCGGTTCCTCCCGATTCACCTGTCGCTCGGCAAAGACTGGAGCGCTGCCCCTCGGGCCCCGGCTCGCCCACGCGCTGCCTCCTGCCCCGGGGCCTCCGGCTCGCGGGCCCAGCGCCGGTCAGTGGACTGTCCTCGCTCCGGCGGCCCTGGTGCCCCCGCCGCCCGCCTGTACTGTCTGCCGTCGTGCTGCGACTGTCCGCATGCCGCCAGCCTCAGCTTGCGTGGCCGCCTGTGCTGTGCTTGCAACCCTGCCCGCGCCCCTGCCCCGGTGGGGGGCTGTGGGACCCTGGTCTCCCCGGGGGGCAGATGGGACAGAGCTGTGGCGTGGCCGGCATGGCTGCGTGGGGGTCGGCGAGGCCCGGGTGGATGCCCAGGTCAGGGCCCCGCAGGGAGGCGCGCCCAGGACTGAGGGTCCCAGAGCTGAGGCGGCAGCGCCCTCTCCTGAGCGGGGTGGGACGCTCGTGGGGTGCGCTGGGGCCGCCCTCTGTGGGACCCTCCTGCTGTCGGGCGCCTCTGGAGCGTGGCTGCTCTCACCTGCCCAGGGCCCCGCTTCTGCCCCGTCGGCTGGGGGTGGGGTGTCCGTGGGCTGGGGCTGCTCTAGGAGGGTGTAGCCACGGTGGCAGTGGGGAGGTGGGTGTCAGACCTGGGTGTCCAGGGCCCCCCAGGGGTCTGCCTGCGGCCGGACCCGTGTCAGGGTGGGGGGGGTGAACAGGGAACCAGCTGAAGGGGAGAGCGTGGGAAGTGCACTCGGAGCTCCTCCTGCCACAGCCCCTCGTGACGGCAAGGTCAGGTCTGGCGTGGGTACCCCAGCTCCGTGGGGCAGCCAGCATGGACACGTCCAGAGCCCTCCCCAAGCTCGGGACGGGAGGGCTACTGGCCCCGGGGGTCTGGCCGAGGCTTGGCTGTCCTGGGATTTGTGGGACGTGGGCCAGACGTGGGGGCCTGGGAGGTGGCAGCGGCCAGTGGCCACCCAGCCTAGCCCTGTCCCCTGGACGCTCCCTCTCTCGGCTGTGTCTGGGAGCCCCAGTAGGCGGCACACCCTGAGGTGTGAGGTGAGGGTCAGCTGGTGGTACTGGTGCCGGGTCCTGCTGTCTCACTCCATCTGGACACAGGCTCTTGCCTGCATCAGGCGCCCCCTGCCCCGGCTGCCTCACCCAGGACCCTTCGGGCGGGGCTCCGAGGGCAGGGCGCTAGCTTGCTGATCTCTCCCCTCCCCACCATAGCCCTTGGGCAGGGAGGCTGCCGCAGCCCCTGGTCCCAGCAGCGGGGCTAGCTGCTCATCTGCCCCTGCGACAGGTGCCCTGGCCATGGTCTGATCACGCCCACAGAAGGGGGTGAGGGGTCGCGCGCTCATCAGCAGGCAGCTTTGGGCTTTGGGGTTCGACCTGTGAAGAAACCCTTAGCGGGAGGGATGAAATTCTTTTGCTTCTGTCGGGTTTTCCAAGATCGATGTGCTTCCCTACCTACCTACTTCAGGCCCAGCGTGCAGATCCCGGGCGGGGATATGGGGGGCCGCACACGAGCCCTGGGAGGAGGCCACAGCTGGCCTCCTGGGGTGCTTTGGGGTGGCCGGGGCAGCAGCGGGCGGCGGGAGCTGGCTCTGGGCAAGGCCTGGCCCCTGGCACCAGTGGGGCCTTAATGGGCTAACCGGCCCACGGACGCGCCTGCGGCTGCATCCACCCTCTGGGCCCACCGCCCGCATGCTCTCCCCTATAACGCTGACCGTGTGCTTTCTTTCCTCCGCCACCCATCCCTCTGGTAGGCACCTACCTGGGTAAGTAGCACAGGGCCTTGAGGGCTGCAGGCCGGGTGCCGCGGCCCCTCTTTCTGCCCTGCCGGGGTTGGGGTACTCCACGTTAGGAGGCGGTTTGCAAAGGGGGGGGCTGGACAGCTCTTCTCTGCTCGTCAAGAGACGAACTGTGGCCAAGGGGCACTTTGGGGAGGAGCTGGTCCCGGGAGGCCTCTGGCAGGACGCAGGTGGTGGAGACCAGCCCTCAGGGCCGCGCACCCCCACTCCCACACGCTCCCAGCCGTCCTTGGGTGCTGGTTGGGAGTGTGGACCGAGACCTGGGACGGCGTCTTTCCTGAGTCACTGGCAGCTGCTTGGGGCTCCAGATCCCCGGCCACGGGGTGGAAGCGCCGGAACCCTGGCCAGAACCTGGCCTCCTGGCCACTCCTGGGAGCTTCCGTCAGTTCCGTCAGCTCCTCCCTGGGTGTCTGGCCCCAGGGTTTGCGAGGGGGCCTGGGGGCCCCTCGGGAGGAAGCCCAGGGTGGCCCGGCCTCCTGGGGTCTGCGTGGTGCTGCCCGGGGAGTGGCCGCCTTGCAGAGGGGCTCCCTGGCGCCACTGTATTTATACCCGCTGTAGACCAGGCCCCAGTTGTTGCGGCCCAGTCAAGGGAGCGAGCTCAGATCCGAGACTCCTGGCCCCCACCCAGCGCCACCTGGGTGTGGGCTGCGGCTCTGGGGGGACCTGGCTCCAGGTTTCCTGTTTCTTGGCTGTGGGTCCTCAGCGAGTGTGTTGAGTGCAGGACATGCCCTGCCGCGGACCTCACAGCCTGTTCTCCTCCTTCTTGTCAGGTTTGGCGAATCACGGACAGACCAGGCACATGGTGAGAGGGAGGGCCCCCGTTCTCCGCACGTGTACACCCACGTGTGCTCCCACAGCTCCCGCGGGCCTTTGGGGGAGGCCCCCAGCCCTGCCAGGCACTGCACGGGAGCATCTGGGAGGCCCAGTGGGACCAGAGGAGGGGCAGGCGGCGGGTCTTCACGGCCCTCGGAGGGCCCCCCGAGCCTCCATGCTCCCCGCTGGGACCACCACCTCAGGCTTTCCGGGTTGCCCGCGTGGAGGCCCCGGGCTGACCCCTGGCACCTCCCCACCGCAGGGACCAAGCCGGAACCTCCTGCTCAATGGGAAGGCGTACCCCACCAAGGTGCGGCTGATCCGGGGGGGCTCCCTGCCCCCTGTCAAGCGGCGGCGAATGAACTGGATCGACGCCCCCGATGACGTGTTCTATATGGCCACCGAGGAGACCAGGTGGGGCCTCCAGGGCCAGCGGCGGGCAGGGGGCAGGGGCCACCGTGTCCGCATGTCTCGTCCGCGTCACTCGGTGTCTCGCTCACAGGAAGATCCGCAAGCTGCTCTCGTCCTCCGAGACCAAGCGCGCGGCCCGCAGGCCCTACAAGCCCATCGCCCTGCGCCCAAGCCAGGCCCTGCCGCTGCGGCCGGCCCCGCCCGCGCCTGTCAACGACGAGCCCATCGTCATCGAGGACTAGGCGCCGCCTGCCCACCCGCCTGCCCGCAAGGCCCTCCAGCCGCAGACCGTGCCCGCCGCCCGCCCGCCCCGCCCCGCCCGTCGCCCGGTTTCGGTAGTGCCCGCCCCGCCCTCCCCCGCAGAGAGACTGCTCCTCGCCGCCCGCCCCCCCAACACACGGGGGGGAAGCGCCGCCTAACTTCCTCCAGGGCCTCCGAGGAGTCACTTTTTAGCTTTGTGTTTACCTTTTGGCCGGAGCGGAGCTGAGGGGCCCCCCAGCGCTTGCCCTGCGACGCGGGCCTGCGGGCCAGCCGGGAGTTTCGTTGTGTTCTGTTGAAGGTGCCATTTTAAATTTTATTTTTATTACTTTTTTTGTAGATGAATTTAAGCTCTGTAACTTACACCTGGAACGTTAGGATCGGCGTGGCCAGCGGCCGGCCGAGCTGCCTGGTGGGGTTGGCCCCTTGTCTTTTCAAGTAATTTTCATATTAAAAAAAAACAAAGAAAAAAAAACTCATAAACACAAAAAATCCAACTAGCCCTTTCCCTGTCTTGTGTCCTCAGTCCTCTCCCTGTCTCGGGCCCACCTCACCCCCAGGGCAGAGCCGGCGCTGGCCTCGGGCTCCCTCGACAGGGTGGCTCCAGAGGCGCCCCCAGCCTGGACTCCCCCGGCTGCCATGGGGGAGGACGTTCAGGGAGAGGCCCTGGCGAACGGCACGTGGCCCCGGCCTGGCCCGCATACCTGCCTCCCGGAGGCCCTGGCCCGGTGCCCACCACCTGGCCCTGGGGGCAGGGAGAGGTCCAGCCAGGGCTCTCTGGCGCTCACTTGGTGGCGGGGGGAGCTGAGACCCCCCTGTGTCTGTCCAAGGCAGCGGGTGGTCTGGACCTGGCCTGGGACCCAGACTGGCAGGTGCCTGGCTTCCGTCGGGGCAGCCAGCGTAGCTGGGTCAGCCGGCTGGCCAGCCTGCTCCTGGCAGAGCCCTGCCCCAGCTGTCCGCGGGTTTTTGCCAGGAACTGCAGGGCCACCCCTAGCAGGTGTGGAGTTTCCACAGGGAGAGTTTGCTCAGATTTCAGCAAGTCCGCTCTCAGACATCCTGCCTCGGCTGGCCCCCGCACAGCCGCTCTGGGCCCAGGGGACAGGTGCGGCCAGGCCGCTGCGGGGAGGGGTCCGGGAGCCACGCTAACCTCCGCCGGCCGAGGGGGTCAGTGAGGCCCTGCTCGGGGGCTCCCCTCCCCGAGCTCTGCCTCCTGTGCCTCCAGCCCCGCTGTGACGCGTGGGCATCTCAGCTGAGGAACTGAAATAGAAACCACCCTGCTCCCTCGCTGGAGACAGATAAGGGGCGTCCTGGCCTTCGAGGACCCAGCTGCAGGGCCCAGCAGGGTGGCGGGCCAGGGTGTCAGGAGTGGCTGTGGAGGTCCCCCTCGCCCCCCCCCCCAGCCAGTTCTAATCTGCAGTCCTGGCACCACCCCCTGCTGCCCCAGGGCTTCGTTGCAGTGGGGGGGGTGGCCACTGGGAGGTCAGGCTGGTGACCTTGAGAAAGACACTAGCTTCCTCCGGGCCTTTTCCAATCCTGGGGCAGGAGGATGGGGTAGGATGGGGTGGGATGGGGTGGGGTGGGGTGGGGAGGGGAGGGGAGGGGAGGACTCTCCCCAGGCCCCGGGGAATGACTTCCCTTACCCCGAACCTGGCCCTCCCCAGGCTGGTTGAGATCTCTGTCCCACAGACAGGCAGGCCCTGCGTGGGAGCCGGGGGTCCCCCGCCCCCACCCCAGCACTGTGCTGGGCAGGGCCTGGGCTGCCTGACTGCCTCTTGGCTGCCTGGGAGGTCTGAGCTGCGGCTTAGCAGTGGGGTGGGAGGTGGGTATGGGCTGGGGGGAGCAAGGTCTTGGGTGCCCATGAGTGTCTGCCAGCTTTGGCCTGTTCTCGTGGCCCTGGCAGGGGGCTGTAGCCATCACCCCCCGCAACCCCCAGGGCCAGGGCCATCTCGGGGGGACGAGAGTCCCCACAAGGGACTCAGCCCGGACACCTGCCCTGCCTGGGACCTCCCACCACCCACCGCTGGGCGCAGCCCTGGGGGCCCTGCGGGAATGCGAGACTGGGCTCTTGTGTGCCATTTGCCAGCGCTGCGGCCCTCTGGGAGGGACCTGCCTTAACACCTAGCCACCTGTCCTGGCCACCTCGGGGCAGGCCCTGCCTGCTTGCCGCGAACGCTGCTGTCCTCACCCAGCCCCACGGCCCGCTCGGCAGGAGCTGGCCCGGCCTGTACCTGACCCCGTCTCTAGCCCTCAGTGGCCTCAGAGGCAGATGCTGCTGCTCTGCGTCCCGTGATCTGTGCCCCTTCCCACCAGGCCCAGAACAGCCCCGGTGCATTAGCCCAGGCACTGCAGCTGCGAGGCAGGGTACCTGCGCTGCCCCCCTCCCCTCCCTGGCTCCAGGGCATCTGGCCAGGGCCCTGTGCCTTCCTTTGCTCCACCCCCATTCACTCTCCAAGCTGGGCAACACCAGTGCCCAACCAGTCCGCCCTCCACAGCAGTCCTGCAAATTTCAGGGGTGGGGTGGAGTCACGGAGGCTGATGCCCGGGGGTCCCCGGGGGCTCCCAAGCTGTAGAGGAGGTGGTAACAGGTGCCAAGTGGGGGCAGTGGGCCCATGAATTATTCAGAGACACCGGACACCCAGCCTGAGCCAGGAGCGCGCTGTGAATGATTGACCTGCAGGCCACCTTGTCCGAGAAGGGGGGGCCCCACTGAGGCCACCCCTCTGGTCTCTGCCCTGGCTGGCTCGGGGCCAGGGCCGGAGTGCGGAGGGAGAGGGGGCCAGCCAGGCTGGTCAGTCAGGCCTGAGGGGGGCCACATGTTTCTGGGCTGTTGTCCTCACTCACGGAAATGGCAGTGGCTGTAGGGTGTGAGTGCAATGGGTGGGGGGCACCGCCGAGGGCAGGGCCACGGCAGGGCTGCCATGAAACTGCCCTGTGAGACTGTCTCACCCAACCACTGTGAACATGCTGGCACCGGGGGGGGGCCAGGAGAGGCGCCTGACGCCATCAGGCAGAGGAAATGGGGAGTGGGGGGCAGACCTCAGTGTCCAGCACAGAGCCTCAAAGACACAGGGCAGGGGGTGAGGGGGCTGGAGCCCGCTGTCCAGACTGGGTCTAGTCATCTGGGCTTGGGGGTCTGTCCATCTGCCAGACTTGAGGCTCAGCTGGGGATGGAGGTCCAGAGGAGAGCCCATGAGGAGGCAGAGCCCCTGGGAGGTGGCCCCAGCGTCCTCCAGGTCCCCCAGACCCCTGGGTTAGGGCCGGGTCCTGCATGGCTCCACCTACAGGTAGGGAGGGTGGGCGTGGTCAGGCAGGTAGGTAGGTCCCTGTTGGCAGGACGGCTGTGGACCCCGGGGAGAGACCCTGAAAATGCTGGCAGATTCCTAGCTCCCCGGCCCTCCAGGAGGGTGCTTTGGTGCCACCAGGCTGGAGGTCAGAGGCCCTGGGCCCTAAGCTAGTGGGGTCCAGACGGGGGATGCCCGTGGTGGGAGCCAGGGGAGGGGATAGGGGTAGAAGCTGATGGCAGGGTCCGCCCACAGCACCCGCGAAAGGGGCACTCCAGGGGCCCCCACAGCTCCTCTCCCTCCTCTCCTCCCCTCCCTACCGCCCTCGGGTGGGAGAGCTTGAGGAGGACAACTTCAGAGCCTGCGGCACAGCCCGGCGGGTCCCCTCGCTGCCAGGCACCCCCTCCCCAACCCCCTTCCAGCAGCTTCTGTCACGCTGTTTTTGGAAGTGGCGGGCGCCCTGCCCTCCACCCGCTGGGCCTTCAGCACCACTGACAGTGTTAGGCGGGGCCGGAACCGGGCCTGGACCGGTGGTGCGCCCGCCCGGAATCCCTCTCCTATCCCACCGCAAGCCCGTTGCTATAGAAACCGAGCAACAAAGGGAAGCGGGGCGGCGGCGCGGCAGGGTGGGGTAGGGTTCCCTTGGGGACCCGGGCGCCAGGACCGGGCAGGGCGGGCCGGTCTGCCGTCGGGGAGTCAGTCAGCTTGTCCCGACGCCGCCCTTCCGGGCCGAGGCCCCGCTGACCAGGACGCCCCCAGTCGAGGGGGCCGCGGACTCCCAGCCCCACCCGCGGCCCGGCTGGCTGCCCGGACGCTGCCATGGAAACAGGCGAGGACAGGGCGGGCCTGGGTAGAGGCCACCTCGCGCGCGCGACCCCGGGTCGCCCGGCGGGTCCCGTCGCTCCCCCATCTCCCCCTGCAGGTGCGCCCCCGCCCCCGCGGCGCCCGGACCCCGAGGGCGGGCTCCCGACGCCCCGCCCCGGACGCAGACCAATGGGAGCACGGACAGCCGGTCGGGCGGGGCGGGCGCGGCGGCGGCGGCGGCGGGGAGACGGGCACGGGCGGAGGACACGGGCTGAACGGGTGCGCACCGACCATGGCCTCCAAGTGCCCCAAGTGCGACAAGACCGTGTACTTCGGTGAGTGCCCGGGCCCGGCCAGCACCCTGCCGACCTTCTCGGTCCAGGATGCGCGGCCCCGACCCGGCTTGCCGCGCTGCCCATTCGGGTGCGGCTGAAGGGCGGAGCGGCGACAAGCTGGGGGCGGCCACGCCCGAACCCCGAAGTGGACGAGATGGGGGTGGGGCGGGGGCCCGAGGCCCGGCGGGCGGGGGCACGTGGCCCCCCCAGAATACGGCCGGGCTTGGGGGAGAGCTCTGGGTTCGCGGGCGCATCGCGGTTCTCCCGGCGGTGCCGAGCGGGGCGGGGTCGGGCGGGGCAGCAAGCTCCGGGCGCTTCTCGCGCGTTCATGCCCCTCTCGGCCCTTTCGCGCCGGACCCCACTCCCGCCTTCCGCGGACACGTGGCCGGGCTGGCGTGGCCTCGACCCGTGACCCCAACCCCCACCCCGACCTCTGCCCACGCCGGGCTGGGCCTGGGCTGGGCTCTTGTCTGGACTCAGTCCACGCGGGGGCGACCTTGGCCTCTACCTCCTGCGTGTCCCAGCGCACTCCTTTCTTGGCGCAAGTTCCCCCAGGACTTTCCCGGGGGTGGGGTGACAAGCGACTCCCCACAAGCAGGAGAGGACGCTGGAGCCCAGGTGGCCAGGCCCCCTGCTTCCTCAAGGTCAGAACAGTGGCATTCAGGAGGAGGTAGCTGGGTAGGAGGGGGTCCTCTCTGCCAGGATGTCCCCTGGGTCGGCAGCACCCCCCCAGCACTGGCTCACCCACTCCCTGGTGCTCCTACCCTGTTGTCTGGCTTACCCACTCTCCCTCATCCTGGCTGATCCTCTCCTCGACTTTGCCAGGGCGGCAAAGTCCCTGCCCACCGAGCCTCCCACCAACGCCCACACAGACAGACTTGGTGGCACAAGCCAGGGTGGCCAGAAGGGTCGGCAGGGAGAGACAGGGACAGACAGGGGATCCGATCCTTCTGTTGTCATCCTAGGGGCAGTGGTGTGGGTCTGGGTTGGGGACAGGCCGAGGTGAAGATGGCCACTTGGCTTCCCGGCAGGCAGGAGGAGGAGGAGGAGGCCGGAGGAGGCCGACGTTGTTTGCTGTTCCCAGAGGGGAGGGACCGGATTTGGCCTGGAGTGCTTCTGGGCTGGCTGGAAGCCGAGGGGCTTCCGGATGCCTCCCCAGGAGTCCGCCCAGCCCTCTGTCCCCATCCCAGATGGGGCTCATCCTGTAAGGCTCAGGGTGGGGGCCAGCGCCAGGGTCCTGCTGCCAGCCCCGCTGCCCACAGCTTTGCTCCCAGTCAGGCTAGCTCAGGGCCGGGCCGACGGTCCCGTGGACAGCCCGGAAAAGCGCTTCTGCCTGCTTGGGCGCCGCCGACTCCCAGCAGAAAACAAAGGCGGCTCAGACTTGGCTGGCTTCTGTCCTGGTCTGGAGGCCGTGGTGGAGGAAGGGGCCAGGGGCCAGACCCTAGACCCTCCCACCCCCAATCAGGCTGCACCCCAGCAGCCTACACCCCAAGCGTGTGCACAGTGCAACCTGGGCCAGGATACCCCAGGGTGACCTCAGGGACACCGAGCCTTTGTGTCCCCAAAAACCGTGCAGCCGGGTGAGGGCTGGTTCCCTTCCGAGCCATTGGACTCCATCGAGTCTGCCTTCCCAACTTGGGCCGGTAATGTGTGGCTGTCGACCTGGCCAGGGGGTCTGAGGGTCATTCCCCTGCCCCCAGGTGGCCACATCCTACGAGCCAGCCAGTGGTTCTGGCAGCCCTGAGCTGCAGCTGCCTCAGCCGCTGCTGGCCAGAAGGAAAACTGGGAGAGGATGCCAGGCTGGCGTGGGATCCGAGCCCACCTTGGGCTCAGCCAGCTCCCATCTGCCCTGGCACGGACCTGGGGGGGAGGCCTGGCCAGCCTGCGTCCCAGCCTCCTTGGTGGGGTGGCCCAGAGGGATCCAGGCTTGTGCTGCCGCTGGCTGGGGCCAGCAGGTTCCACCAGGGCCGTGGGGAGCCGGCGCTCAGGGCCCCGAACCTGGGCCACCAGGGGGACTCACAGGCCTCCTGGGGCTCGGGGTGCCCCCGGCCAGGCCCTCTCTCCCTGCTCTGCTGGGGCCCTGGGGGAGGGCTGGCCCAGGCGGCCCCCCCCCCCTGTGAGGGGGACCAGAGGAGCCACTGGTCCTTGGCCTCTTCTTGGGGCTTGGCCAGATTCTGCCAGGGTGGAAGGGGCCCAGCCCACCTGACCGCCCCCCCCCTTCCCCGACGCTTCTGGCCGGGCCCCTTTCCAGTTGGGAGGAATTCCAGCTCAGCTCCGGCCTTCCTTCCCGCCCTCTCCTCTGCCCTTTTCCTGCTGTGCTCCCCTGGGGAAGCCCCAGCTTCCATCCACTGGGAGGTGGCCCAGCAGCCCCAGCCTGGGGCAGGGGACAGGGAGGGGCCCCAACGTGACCCTCAGCAGCTGGTCTCAGACCTTGAGCGCCAAAGCAGCAGCCGGAGGCAGGAGCGGGGGGTGGGGGGGGCGTTCTTAGCGCTTAGGACGAGGAGGCCAAATATAGACAGGCAGACGTCCTGTCCCACGGGTGTCCCATGGCAGCGACAGGGACTGGCCTCTCCGCAGGGGTTCTGGAGGCTCGGGGCCACCCTTCAGCGGGCGCGCTCTGCCAGCTCCATTAGGGCCTGATGGGAGGGTTTGGGGATGTGTGTGAGGGAGGGGCAGGTGTCCCCGTGAGGGGTTAGCAGGTGCTGAGCTGGGACCCCGTCCAGGTTCCCTGCTGCAGCCCGAGACCCGGGGTGATGAGGGCGCCTGAGACCCAGAGGGAGGGCAGGGCCTGCGGGGAGCAGCAGGTGGCTGCGGTGGGGGAGCAGGCGGTGCCACGTGGCTCCCGGGTGGGGGTGGAGGGGACCCGGCACAGAGGCTGCCCAGCAGCGGGGAGGACAGCGGGGGCAGCAGGCGGCTGAGCGCGGGAGGGCAGGAGGGTGCTGGCCCTGACCCCCCTCCTGCCCCAGCTGAGAAGGTGAGCTCCCTGGGCAAAGACTGGCACAGATTCTGCCTCAGGTGCGAGCACTGCAGCAAGACGCTGACGCCAGGGGGCCACGCCGAGGTGAGCCCCTCCCCCGGGCAGGGAGGGGGGCTGGGGGGCCCAGGCCAGGCCCCCGCCCTCATACCCTGCCTTCTGCCTAGCATGACGGGAAGCCCTTCTGCCATAAGCCCTGCTATGCCACGCTGTTCGGACCCAAAGGTGAGCCTGGGTGGGGCGCCGCGGCCTGTGGTCTGCTCCAGCGCTGGGGGGCGTGGCCAGTGCCCACCCTCGGCCCAGCAGAGACTTGGGGCTGGCCTGGCAGGACGCTGTGGACCCTTGGATTCCCCCGGCCCCCTTCTCTCCTTCCCCGTGCCAGCCCCTCCCGTCCTTGAAGGACCAGCATCCTCCGTGCCTTTCCCGGAAATCTGCAGCCCACGGGTGCCCTCTGGGTGGGGGTCCTGACCCCACAGTGGGCCGTGGAGGACCCTTCTCTGAGAAGTTGGGGGGTGGCTGTGAGGGCTGGGTTGTGGGCGAGCCCACTGGCCACCCCCCCTACAGTGCCTAACCACCCCACAGGGGTGAACATCGGAGGTGCCGGCTCCTACATCTACGAGAAGCCCTCTGCCGAGAAACCTCAGGTCACTGGCCCCATCGAGGTCCCCGTGGCCCGAGCTGAGGAGCGGAAGACCAGCGGCCCCCCGAAGGGGCCCAGCAAAGGTGGGCTGGGCTGAGTGTGCGGGGGGTGGGGGCGTCGGAGCCGCTGTGCCCCATCCTGACTGCTCCCCCTCCCAGCCTCCAGCGTCACCACGTTCACCGGGGAACCCAACATGTGTCCTCGCTGCAACAAGAGGGTCTACTTCGGTGAGTGGCCGCGCCCACCCCCATCCTGGGAGGTCTCCACGGGGTGGGGGGGGGCGGCCTCACCATCTCTCCCGTCCCCAGCCGAGAAGGTGACGTCTCTGGGCAAGGACTGGCACCGGCCGTGCCTGCGCTGCGAACGGTGTGGGAAGACACTGACCCCAGGCGGGCACGCGGAGGTGAGAGGGGCGCTGGCTGGACGGCGGGGGCGGGGCACGCAGCTGGTGGGGGGGGGACACACGGATGGGAGGCGGGGGAGGGGCGTGCCGGGGTTGGGCGTTGCCCCCTGGTGGCCAGCCTCGTGGCTCGTGTGCGTGGCAGTGCTGTCCTCCCCTCCAGCTCCCTCCAGGTGAGCTGACCTGGCCAAGGCTTTGAGAACGCGAGGGTTCGGGGAGACTCAGAGGAAGCCACCAAGGGGAGTGGGGAGTGAGGACTCTGTGGCCCCCGCTTCTCACCCCCCCATCTCGTCCCTAGCACGACGGCCAGCCCTACTGCCACAAGCCCTGCTACGGAATACTTTTCGGACCCAAGGGTGAGTGGCCAGGAGGGTCTGGGATGCGGGGCCCCCTCCTCCACCCCTCCGCTTCCACCCTCGCCCCTCTCCCCACAGGGGTGAACACCGGAGCTGTTGGCAGCTACATCTATGACAAGGACCCGGAGGGCAAAGTTCAGCCCTAGGCCCCCAGGCCCTTCTGCGGGGCACGGGCCCGCCTGCGCAGGCCCCTGGCCAGGGGCCCACTGCTTGGCTACGAGGGGAGAGTGACCGCTGCCCAGTCCCACCCCAGCACCTGCGAGTCCAGGGCCTGCGTGTTGGGGAGGAAGCCCGAGCTGACTCCAGAGCCCTGCCCACCAACCCCGTCTCTCTGGGTGTGTCTGCCTTTGTGTCCCCAGCCACCCGTCACCCCCTTTGCGTCCTCCTGGCCCCCCGTGTCCCCATGTCTGTGTCTCGTGGCCCACACGTCCCTGAGTGTCCCTGGGGCCTGGGTGGATCTTCCCGAGGTGGCCGCCCCACGCTCCCCCTCCTGCCGCCCTAGTCCTGCCCACAGTGTTATTTATGTCCCCTGCCCGTGACAGCCACAGCCACGCCCCTCACAGCGTCCCAAGGGTGGAGGGACATCCCTGCCAGGAGCCCTCTGCCCACCTCCCACCCTGCCTCGCAAGCGCTCGCCCCCCTCACGTGGCTCACATTCGACTGCCGGGGGGGTTTCGCTGTCAATGAAAGGCTTGAGGATCGCACGAGCCCGCACCGTGTCTGTGTCTGTGGTGTGGGCGTGACGCCGGGATAGCGTCCCTTCGTCCGAGGTCCTCCTCCCAACGGTGGGGGTCGTGGCGGGGAGGCGGGGAGGCGCTGGTTTAGGCTGGGGTGCCGACACTGAGGTGGGCTGGGCCCTTGCGAGGGACCAGACTAGCTGGACGTGGGGAGGGTGGGAGGCATCCGGGGGTGGGGTCCCGGTCCCCAGACACGGGCACCGAAACCAGGGGGTCCTCCGATCCATCAGAGACCCAGAAGGAGAGGTCAGCCTCCGGAAAGAGCAGAGGGCAAGGGCATGCGTGGCACGTGGAGGGACAGGGGCAGGTGACCAGAGGAGGGGTCCTCTGCAGGGGGAGAACCGGTGGTCTGGGTGGCCAGGGACGAGGTGGGCCTTCAGCCAGGAGGAGCCTGGAAGTACAGAGGGTTTAGGGGGAGTGAGGCTGAGCGTGGTCGGCCGCCCCAGCGTGGGTGGGAGCCCAGGGACAGAATGGGGGCAGAGGGGCCTAGGGGCTCCTCTGATGCTGTCCTGGCTGAACAGCATTCCTGCATCTGGGCTTTTGCAGTGTTGATGGAGTCACCTCTGGCCTCCCCAGGCTGTCCAGGCTCTGCCTTTGCAACCGGCAACTCTCAGTAGCTGGGAGGAGGCCTCTCCTCCTCGTCTGCCTTCCCTTTATCTGCCGGCTCCCGGGCCGCCCACCAGAGGGCGCCCCTTCTCTTCCACTCTGGGCACGGGGGCAGAACCCGCGGAGACCTGCCCTGGCCTGCTCCCAGCACCCCACCCCCAGATGCCTCGCCCTCCCCGACAGGAGCATCATCCGGGCCTGCTCATTCTGGGCCCGTGTCCCCAGCACCATAGGCAGCCGGCTCCCCAGGTGCCCTGCCCCCAGGGGCAGCTCCCAGCGCCCCGGCCCGTGGCACAGGCCCGTGCCTGGCCCACCCTCCGGTACGCGGGCCCCAGGCACAGCTGAGCCTGGGTGCCCGGCTCGTTGTCCCTCGGGCAGCCATCCGTGTCCCCGGGGCGGAGGGCCAGCTCCTGGTGTCTGCAGTGCCAAGCCGCCCTCCTGGCCAGTCGAGGCCCACCGTGGGCCTCCTTGTACCTGGCCGGCGCCTGGAACGCAGCCAGGATGTGCAGGGTGGGTCGGCCTGCCCTGGGGGTGGGAAGCGCTGGAGCAGGTACCCCAAGGGTGCCCAGTTCTCACCCCAGGCAGAGGGGAGGAGGTTCGGGCAAGCACGCTCGGAGGAGGGGCTGGGACAACACCCCTCCACATTCCCACTTCCCTCCCGCCAGCACGAGGCTCCTTGGTTGGGGGTTCGTTTGGTGGAGAACTCAGGCTTCCCTGAGCACCCCCAGGCCCGCCCTCGCTGAGGGCTTCCGGTGTCGGATGGGAAATTCCTGTCGTCCGGCCGGTGGGGGGCTGCTGAGAGCACAGCCGGGGCCCCTCCCCCGGGAGGCTCCAGGGGAAACTGCGTGGGGGAGGACTTGATGTGCGGCGCGCCCTTCCCCAAAATCCGGGGAGGGGCGGGGCCTATGCTCGTGTGGAGGCCCGCCCTGGGGGGTGGGGCGAGGGCTGCCGGGGTCGCCTCGAGGGAGGATCGGCCCGTCCCTGCCGTGGACGCAGTGCCCTCCCACTGCCGGGGTCTGGCCCGGGAGGGCGCGTTCCACCTCTTGCGTGCGGAGGGTGCCGCGCCTCCGTGTTTGTTTCCGCGGGGTTGTCATGGAAATCGGGGCGGGGCCGCTACCGTCTGTCTCTGCGCGGTCGCTGGGTGTCGTCGGTGGGGGCCGCGGGTGGCCCTGCGCTGCCGGGGCTTCCTTGGGTGACACCAGCTCCAGGAAACCTCCCCACAAGCCAGGTGTTTCCCCGGGCGCCCCTGCAAGACGCAGGGGAGGCCTGCCTGTCCGGTGTGCTGCCTTCTCCACCTCCCCCCGGCCCGGCCTCCACCCCCACCCCTCCAGCCCGGTCCCAGCCAGTTGAGGCGGCCCTGAAATGCCATCTAACCACCTCTGTTCCATCCAGAACCCCAGGGCTGGGCACAGCGCCCGGGCCTCCTCCACCATGCCATCCTGCTCCCCAGCCGTACCCCGCCTCCCACCGGTCCAGTCTTCCCCACTTCCTCGCCAGGACCCTCCAAGACCCACCCTGCACCCCATTTCAGACCTGGGCCCTAGCCGGTACCCCCGCCCTCCAGGCATCTCTGTGGGGCCTGCAGCTCCCTCGGCCCCCACTTCCCTGAGGCCCAGAATCCCCTGCCCTAGACCCCCAGCCCCTCTCCCTCCACCTTCCCCTGGGCCAGTGACCCACCAGTGCCAGCCCTCTGCTGTTGGAGGCTCCCTGGGGACCCCACCCAGCTAGGCTAGCCTGGCTGAGCTTCTCTAGGCCTGAGGGAGCATGACCTTTCTCCAAACACCAGTGCACTGGTCACGGGCTGTGGCCCCCTGGGTGCTAAGGGTCAGGAAGTCACCTAGTGCCTGTGACCCCGGCTCTGGGCTTCTGGGAGCTGGGCCAGGCAAGGACTGGCGGGAGACCGGGGCAGCCAGGTGTGGGCAGCACATTTTCTCAGGGCCCAGCTGGCTGTGGGGGTGAGTTTGTGGCCATGAACACGCCCAGCTGCTGGACTGATGAGGCTGGAATTTGAGGCGGTGCTGCACGGGCTTTGGCTCCAGGGCACAGAGATTCCTGGAACCAGGCTCAGCCTGGGGTGCGGGGAGGGGGGAGGGCAGGGCTGGTTGAGGAGCTCAAGGTTGCAGGTCCCCCCATCCCTCCACCCCAGCCCCTCTGCATCCCGCGCCTGCTTCCGACAGGAGGAGAGGGGCCTTCTCCTGCCCTGGCCGGGCCGAGGCCTGGTGGACAGGATCAGCGTCCTTCTGGGAGGACACAGAGTCCGTTCCCTTCCCCAGCCCCAGGGCCGCCTGGGGCAGGACCTTGGGCCAGACAAGGGGTCCTGGGAGACAAGCTGTTAAAAATAGGCCCTGGGAATGTCTGAGTCTCCACGACTCAGCCTCAGCCGGGCCTGGGGGAAGGGCAGGGAGGGGTGGACTCTGGGGGCAGGAAGCCAGCTCTGGCCCCGGGCTCAGCAGTGGTCCTGGAGCACATGTTGGCCCTGTAGGGCATCTGGGTGCAGGAACACCAGACAGGCCCTGCTGGCCTCCAGCCCTAGCAGGGGACATCCTTACACCTGTCCACACTGAGGAGGGCCCCGGAGACTGGGGTACTGGGCACTGGGTGAGGGCTTCGAGAATGGTAGGGAAAAGGCCAGAGGCAAGTGTCACAGTGTATGGTGTGTGTGTGTGGGGGGGGGGTCTGTCCAGCCCTGAGGGGCAGAACTCTCCAGGTGGATTCCTCAGCGGTCACTGGGGCCCAGCCCTGCCTTCACCAGTTCTCCCGGTGCCTGGAGCCCAGGCAAGCCCTGCCCTGGGGCCCCAGCCCGGCCCTCTCCATCCAGAATTCTGCTGCAGGGCAGGGTGCTGAGCAGCTCCCTTCTGGGCTTCCAGCTGAGGCTGGGTGGAGCTTGAGAAGGTGAGGGAGCGGGAGTGCGCAGAGGTGGACACATGGAGGTGGCCTCGGCCAGGCAGCCAGAACTCCGCAGTGACCTCCCCCAGGTCCAGGGCCCTGGCTGCCCTTAGGCTGGCTTGGGGCAGGGTGGACATTCTGGGCACAGAGCAGCGTGGGGCAAGCAGCCGTCCTGGCCGCTCTGTCCGTCACCCTCCAGACGCAGGCCCTGCACCTCCCAGCCAGTGCTGGGAGGGAGAAGAGCAGAGCGCAGGGCCACGGTGCTGGCAGCGCTGGGGCCGGCCGCATCTTGGGGTGTTCGAGGGGCTTCACTGTGCCTTCCGTGGGTCTGTGCAGCAAATGCCACTAGGGCCCCAGAAGAGTAAGGAAAGGGGTGGAGGCCCAGGCAAGGCCAGTTCGAGGGTCTTGAACTGGACCGGCGGTCCCGACTCTGGCTGACCTTGGGCCACGTCATGGCCACTGCCCCACAAGTACATCCTGGGCAGGTGAGCCGCTGGAAGCGGGAAGCCTGCTCCCCTGACGGGGACCCAGTCGAGCCTCAGAGGGGGGTGTGCCTGGCCATGGAGTCCAGGGGGCTGAAGCATCTGTCCACGCACCACAGTCCCCCAGTGCTGGGGGGTCTGCAGCTGGAGGGGGTCCCCACCCCCACAGGTGCGCAGGACAGACAGGGAGCTGGGGGAGTCGGAGGGGCGCGTCAGTCTGTGACTGAAGCTTTGGGAGGGTTCCAGGCAGAGAGAGAGAGAGAGAGAGAGAGAGAGAGAGAGAGAGAGAGAGAGAGAGAGTGTGTGTGTGTGTGTGTGTGTGTGTGTGTGTGTGTCTGGAAAAACCGTGCTGTATACCAGCCAGAGTGCAATGCCCATGGCCCTTGGCCCCCCTGGGCATCCTCCCCACAGGGGCCCGTGCTGTGACCATGGTAACGGCAATAACAGCGGGGAAGGCCAGGAAGAGATTCGTCACCCTGGTTTTCAAGGGGGGGCTCTCAGCTCCCCCCACCCCCAGGGTCAGGCGGGTTTGGAGTCCCAGTGTTGGGGGTGTGGAGGGGTCATCCCTGGGGCCAGGTGTGTAGAAGGGAAGACAAGCCTGGCTCACAGCCCCACCTGGCCCGGAGCCCTGAGTGGACTGGGGTGTGGGCTGGACAGAAACACGGGAAGGCAGCTGCTCAGAGAAGGGCCTCGTGCACACATGCCCCCAGAGACACGCTGACGGCTACGCCCTCCCAGGCAGGCACCGGGACACGTGCGCATCCAGGCAACCGGTCGGTCACTGCCCCCTCCAGCTCATCGTCCCGGTGGAGTTGGCCTCTGCCCAGCACACCCACTTGGGGCAGCGTTCTCAGGGATCTGCAAGGCGGTGCATGCAACACATGTGGCCCGACACCCGGGATCTGTTGTGACAGACGCCCCCCGCCCACCCGGTCCTCTCCATCACCAGGGGGCTTGGCCCTTCCTCCCCTCTCGCTGCTTCTGCCTGCCTGCATTTCCTAGCTGTGTCTGTGTCTCCGTGTGCCCCGTCCATCCCGGCCCCCCCCCGGCCCCCGCATCTCTCTCCTGCTTTCTCTCCTGCCCACCTCGCTCTCGGGATCATGGAGCCAGGAGATAAGGGAAGCCAGGACCCCCTCCTGTTCCTGGCCTGGCCTGGTGGCATCAGGCGCAAGCCAAGGAGACACCAAGGGCCGCATGGGGCGTGGTGGGGAGGTCGGGCCGGTGGCCTCGGCTCCAGAAACCACGCTGAGGTGCCCCTGTGCCAGGCAGAGAGGGTGTTGAGGCTCCGGGCCCGGAGCAGGCTGGGCTGGGGCTCCACCAGTGCAGGGCAGGGCGTGCACCGCCTCCTGAGGGCAGCGGGCAGCCGGGCACCAGGGCTTCCCGCCTTGTGGACCCCAGGTCTTGCACAGCTCTGGGGGAGGGGGCAGAGCTGTGGCCTCAGAGAGGGGGTCCCAGGGAGGTGGGAGTGACTGGAGAGCGGTGTAGGGGGCCCGCCATGGGAGTGTGGGGTTCGGCGGGCCATCCTCCTCACAGAGGCTGGGGTGTGGCCTCCCCAACCCTTGAAGGCTGGAGCTCTCACCCCCACCCCCAGCCGGGCCTGGTGGGGCGCCATCGGGGTGGAGGCAGCCACGGCTTCCACTCCTGGTCCCAGTGCCAGACTGTGGGGGCAGGGGGTGCTCGCTGTGTGTGGGAAGGGTGAGGGCATCACTGCGTGGGGAGGCCGGAGCTCCTGGGCCCTGTCAGAGGATGGTCTCCAGCACCCTCCATGGGGACAGGGCCTGGACAGGGCCTGGATAGGCCCAGATATGACGTTTTGTTTGGTGAGGTGGGTGTGTTGAGGGGACATGAGGATGCTGGTAAATGTTCACGGGGTAGGATGGAGACACGGCTAGGGAGGTGGCCTGGGTGACGGTGATGGAGGAGGGTTGGCCCAGGCAGAGTCCTACAGGGCACAGAGCACTGGGACCCCACCCAGGCCTCCATCTCAGCCTGGGCTAAGGGGCAGATGGGAGGCCGGCCAGCCGCCTCCCCTCGAGGGCCCCACCCCCTTGAGATGCAGGCCTCTCCGCTGGTCCGCAGAGGCTGGCCTAGGACCCTGCAGCCCGTGAGAGAGCCAGCCCCCTAGGTCTTCCCCCATTCTTGGGGCGGGTGGGGTCCGCGGTCTCTGCCTGGCACGGGAGAGGCTCCGGGGCGGCTCGCGCTTTCCTTGGACAGACGACTTGGCCCGCTCTGCACTCGGCGCTTCCCGCAGAGATAAAGACCCCTCCCCCGCCAGAGCCGGCACCTCCCAGAAGGCCTGAGCCGGCGTGGGCGTCGCCGCACCCACTTCCCGCCACAGAACCCCCAGCCCCCGCAGCCGATGGCCATCCCCGTGGAGGAAAGGGACGCCCTGTCGCGGAGTCCCCTCTTCTGAATTCCCTGGGGACGTTCCCGCTGCGGTCCGATGGACTTCCAGGGGCGGGCCTGAGGTGGGGCGCGTGAGAGACCGGGACGTCCCTGGGGGTGGGGGACTGGGGCGGGGCGGGGCGGAGCTCCTGGCCCCGCGCGTGATGAAGGCCGAGCGGAGGTCCTGCGGGAGGGCTACCAGGCTGAGGCTCCCCCGGCAGGTGTCCGCAAACCTGCATCTGGGGAAGGGGACACGCTGGTTTGCATCTCTTTGCGTTTTAGAGGTGACCGGCTCCCTCCCTGGCTCCGGCATATCTGGGGCTAGGGGTGGGGTGCTCCCTCCTGCCCTTGGGGAGCCCACTGCCCCAGATCCTGGACCCGGCGAGTCCAGAGTCCAGGGAGAGGGGCGGGGCTCCTCCGGGTGCTCCAGCCCCGCCCCTTCAGTGAGTCCCCACGGATCTCCTGCACTGCTCGGATCACGCTCTGTCGTCGGCTAGGCCGGGGTCGTACCCCAAGGCGGGCGTGGACCAGATGACCTTTCTCGGCCTGTTGGCTTGGGTCCGAGGCCTCTGGGTCCAAGTCCAGGGCTCAGGGGGCGGGGCGCTAGGGGCGGGTCCCAAAGAGGCGGGGTCCCGGGGTACTTGAAAGACGAGGACCCGGCACGACCCACCCAGTCCCGCGCTCCTCTCCGCTCCCGTTCAGCCGCCCGCCCCGGACCCGGCGCCACCATGCCCAAGTGCCCCAAGTGCAACAAGGAAGTGTACTTTGGTGAGCGCACTCCACCCCACCCTCCCCGGCTCGAACTGTGGGTTCCTGAGCCGCCCCACGCGGAAGCGCGGCCCAGGATCCCCGCCGCGGGGCCGCTCAGGTGGGCCGGGGGCGCAGGGGGACCTGGGGCACCGCCTCGGGGCGACGCCTCAGCCTTGCCCGCGGCCGCCTGGATGTGCGGGTCGGGACCCCTGCGTCGGACGGCCCTCCATCTCCGTGCCCCGCTGTCTCTCCGGGGCCCGCTGGGTCTCTGCCCGTCTCTGGGTTCCGCTCTCCAGCCTCCTCTCGCGCGCGCCCTGGGCGGGGACCCTGGGGGGCAGGAAGGAACGCGGGGCTCTGGCCGCCCCTCCCAACGCTAAGTAGAAACAGACGCGGAAACGGGCGTGCCGGGCGCGAGAGCAGGCGCGCGCAGATCCTGGGCGCCGCCTTCCGGCCCCGCGCCCCGGGGCCCACACAGGGGAAGGGCCTTCCCCCCGCCTCGCCTCGGGGAAGGGCGCCCCTCAGGCCCCACCGCCGTCACCGGTGCAGAGGCGGAGGGCTCAACCCGGCAGCCCACCCGGGTCCCGACCCGAGGCCCACTCGCCTCCTCCTGCAGCCCCACCCAAGCCCTCAGGGGCGCGCTCAGGACCGGCGCCCACCCCCGCTAGTTGGGCGGGACTGGCTGGGGACTGGAGGTGCCCCTCTCCCCCCGTGGGGCACAGGTGCCGCTGAGACCTTGGGTGGGCCACCGGGCGTGCGTGGGCGAGGCCTGGAGCAGAGGTGGCTGGAGAAGGTGCTGTGCGAGCAGGTGGGTGTGCCCCGTGTCCCTGGAGCAGTGTCTCACCTCACGGGGGGGTTGTGTGTGGGGGGCATGTCTGTCCCTCTGCAGCTGAGCGGGTGACCTCCCTGGGGAAGGACTGGCATCGCCCTTGCCTGAAGTGTGAGAAATGTGGAAAGACGCTGACCTCCGGGGCTCACGCCGAGGTAGGTGGGGCCTGGAGGGAGGCCGGGGCATGGGGGAGGGGTGACAGGCCCTCACGCGCCTCTCTCTGCAGCATGAAGGCAAGCCCTATTGCAACCACCCCTGCTACGCGGCCAATTTCGGCCCCAAAGGTATGCTCCCTGCAGCCCCCACCTGACCCTGACCTCCACAGCTCCTGGCCACCCCTAACCCGCCCAACTGCTTCTCCGCAGGTTTCGGGCGCGGTGGGGCAGAGAGCCACACTTTCAAGTAAACCCAGGTACACCCCCCCCATCCCCCTTGCCCTGCCCAGCCCAGCCAACCCCGAGAGTGGAGAGTGGGGTCTCCCACGCTGAGTGAGGTCCGACCACTCCCGGGGCCTGCACTCACCTCTGTCCCTGTCTCTCTGCACAGGTTTTGGAGATTCCATCCCTGGCTGCCCGCCAGGGCGCTGCCCCTCTGGGCCGATGGCAGGCCCTCCCCACAGGCACCTGGGGCTCCCCTGTAGACCCTCAAGCCCTCAATAAACCCGGACGCTTGGGAGACCTACTTGTGTGTGCACTTCACTGGGGGAACGGCGCAGGGGGCTGTGGCTGGGGGCCCTGATGCCAGGCCCTGCCGGGCACTTGCTCTTCCTGCTGCAGCCAGCCTTGCTGCCCACTGCCCTGGCGGGGGCGGGGGTACTCTGCCGGGGAGCCACCCTGGACAGCCCCGCAGATGCCCCAGCCCTCCTCTGCAGCTCTGGGATTGGTCAGCAGGAACATGAGGCTGCAGGGTGAATCCGCCGAGCTGGTTCCGTTTTTTGAGCTCTGGGGACCTGTGGTGGGGAGCCCTCTCCTGCCCTCCCCACTTCCTGCTGCTCCACCCTTGTCCCCATCCCCCGTCCCCACCCCGCTGGCCACCACCTGCCTCATCTGCCCCCGCGCCATGTTCAGGGACTAGCAGGTGGCCAGCTGCCCGATGGGGACTTTGAGGACTGGCTGGGGGCAGCGGCTAGCGGCTTTCTGAACACTCCTGTTTCCGTTAAGGGAGCAGCTGCATGCTGGGCCACCCTCGGAGCCCTTGCCGTTCCCCCCGCTGGCCACTCACACTCCGGCCCTGGCACACGGCCACCGTCCTAGAGCTCAGCTGATCTAAGAAGCCCAGAGGGCTCATCTCCGCCTTGCGTATGGCCTCAGCCCTGCCCCATGGCTTGGCTGGGGGTCCGGCAGGCCTGAGCTGGACAGGCGTGGGGGGCCCCAGGGTGGTGTGTGGGGTCACATGCGTGCGCGTGCGCGTGTGTGCATGTGTGAGATTTGGGTGATTCATTGAATTCCAAGGGGTGGGAGCTGGAGTGCTTCTGGGGACACATGCAATTCAGCGGGGGAGGCGGGAGCAGAGAATACCAAGTGAGGCCCGGTTTCTCAGTGGTGGGGTGCAGAGGGGTGGAGCTGTCATCTGGGGGCCCAGCAGCTAAGGGCTTGTGGCCAGAGCAGGCACAGAGTGGGGAGTGGGTGCACCGGAAGGTCCGCGCCGAGCTGCTGGGAGGTGGCCCTGAAAGGGCAGCAGAGACTCCTGGCCCCTCCGCCACCGTGTGGCTCACAGTCTGGGTGTGGGGGGCAGACTTGAGGTGAGCGCTTAGAGCACTGAGGCCCACAGGGAGAGTGGGTCAGCCAGGCCTCAGGCTGGGGAGGAAGGCGCTCCAAGCAGAAGGCCCAGCAGGTGCAAAGGCCCAGAGAGGGAGAAGGCTCATCGGGTTCCAGACCCGATGCATCAATCAGGACCATGTCGGGTGAAGGCTCCAGGGCGCTATGGCAGGCCTTAGCAGCATGGCCTCTGAGCTGTGGAGACAGAAGGCAGGGCCAGACTGGAGGCCTGTGCTGGTCCCAGCCCCTACTCAGGAGGGGACTGGTGGGGACTGAAGGTGGGGTGAGGGGCAGACAACAATGCCCCCGTGCCCGTGGGGGAGGAGGGCTCTCGGGGGGTAAGCTGCCGTGGCGCTTGTCGGGTGGCCACTGAAACAGCCTCCTGGGGTGGGGATGCCCGCGTCAGAGGCCAAGTTCTGGAGAAGGGGTTAGTTCTGGGGGGACACAGGGAGTGAGCAGCTGCTGTGCCTGAGATGGCAGGGGATGGTGGGGTGGGGGGGCGTGGGGGCGGGCAAAGGTGAGGACCAGGTGGAAGGTGGGGCACCAGGCGTGACTGCACTTCTTGTGGGCTTGGCGAGGCCTGGAGGGGGGCTTGTCTGGGGAGCACTTGGGATCCAGGGAGGCCTGCTTCCTTTCTCTTCATCACTTCTCTCTTTCCTTTCTCCTCTCCTTCCTTCACTTTGTCCTCTTTACAGCTTTATTTGGGTATAATTTCATACCGTAAAACTCACCTATGCACATCCGATGCTTCTTTTTTTTAAAATTTATTTATTTATTTATTTGGCTCGCAGGCTCCAGAGCGCAGGCTCAGCAGTTGTGGTGCACGGGTTTAGCTGCTCCACGGCATGTGGGATCTTCCCGGACCAGGGCTCAAACCCGTGTCCCCTGCATTGGCAGGGGGATTCCCAACCACTGCGCCACCGGGGAAGCCCAATGATGCTTCTTAACCAGTTCAGAGTTCTGCAACCGTCACCACAATCCAGTTCTAAACCATATTCTCCTTAACCACAAAGATTCCCTCATGCACGTCTGCTGCCACTCCCCAGTCCTGGTCTCTTTCCAGGCCACCACTGACCTGCCTCCTGTCTCTGTACACTTGCTTTTCTGGACACTTCCTATAGATGAAAGGCACATACAACACAGTGTTTTGCATCTGCCCTCCTCTGTGTCTGCGCTTCCTGGCACTTTGACCCGCATCAGTGGTGCCGAAAGGGTTCCGTCCTAGGGCTGACTGCTCAGCTGGCGGCCTTTTGGGTTGTTTCGGTTTGGCTGTTACGAACAGAGCTGCCTTGAACGTCCGTGAGTGGCAACACGGGTCCTCACAGGTTCCGGGCACTGGCACTGTGGGGTCGTCTGGTAGACTTAAATCTAGCTCTGAAAGAACCGCCAAACTGCTTTCCGAAAGGTTACTCCTTTGAAGACTGTCTCTTCAATGTCAGGAAGGAGAGGCTATAGGTGCAGGGCAGAGGTGAGGCCGGGGTGGGGTGGGGATGGGGGTAGGGGGTACCGGGGGTTAGCCGGACAGACGATGGACTGGACGGGGAGGGGCCAGGCGGGGTATGCAGGCGTAAGTGTGAAGTGGAAGAGAGTCGCCGGCCGGCCGGCAGGAGCACCCGCCTGCGCGCTGCGGGGTTTAGCCGTCGGGGTCCGTCCCCGGGTACCCGGGCGCTGGCCCCTGCGTCTCCGGCTTGGTACGCGCTGCGGGGTCCCAGGGCTTCCGGAGGCCAAAGAGGGCTTCCGGAGGCGGAGGGTCGCTCCCTCGTGTCGGTGGCGCCTCCCGGCCGCAGGGGGCACCCTGAGCGCCGCCGCTGACCCTCCGGCGGCTGCTAGGCTGCCATTTAGTGCAAGGGGCTGATTGGTGGGGTCCGGACGAGGAGAGTGTCAGGTGTCGCCGCGATTGAGTCCCGGAGGGCGGACCCCGCGAGACTCTCAACGCCGATAGGTCCCCGACGCACCGGAAATGCCTCCGCACCGGACAGAACAGACAGCACTCAAACGCCGGGGGCACAGCTCATTGGGCAGGAGCTAGAGGCGTGTCTCAGCCTACTCGGTGGTTGGGCGCGGGCCCAGCAGAGGCGGCACCTGAACGGTGACTGGACGGGGGGACGCAGTTCTCGCGGGGATTGGACGCGAGGACGCGGCGGCGGCGGCGGCGCGCAATCTGAGAAAGGCGGGAGGAGGCTGCATGGGGCGGCGGCGTCGCAGGGTGGACCCGGCGGACGCGGCCCGGGCCCTGCCTGAGGCCATCGCCGCGTTGAGTCAGATGCTGCCCGCCGGACCCAGCCCCGAGACCTTCCGCCGCGCCAAGTTCGACCGTCCGGAGGCGGTGAGGCCAGCAGGGCAGGCGGCCGGGGCCAGTAGGGCTCCGGGAGGACGCAGGGACGCCGCCAGCCCTGCTGACCGTCGCTCTTTGATCCTCGCAGGCCCCCGCGCTCTGGCGGCTGCTCTTCCGCGTGCTCTCGCCGCAGCTGGCCGACGGCGCCTCGGCCTCATTCTCCCTGGGTAAGCCCAGCCTTCCTGTAAGGCCCGCCTGGTAAGGCTCTGGCCCCGCCCACCCAGAGAGCCCCGCCCACTGCACGACCCACGAGACAGCCCTCCGTAAGGCCCCGCCCACTGCCCCCCCCCCGATGAGACCCCTCCCCTCCCTTCGTGTCAGCCCTTCCCCTTCCCCCCTCCAGGTTAGCTCCCAATGCCCCTGCTAATCCCTTGCAAGCATGGTCTCTGCTCTGCGTCCCGCGGGAGTCCCTTAGGAGTCTGGGTAGTGTCACCTCCAGTGGGTGTCCCCCCTGAGCTGGCGTCTCCTACCGCAGAGGCCCAGGTCCGCTCTGTGAAGTTGGCGCTGCGCACCCAGGGCTACCCTAGGCGGGCCCTGGCCCAGCTCCCGGACGACGGCTCCCAGGGCAGCCGCGAGCTGCTGCTGGCCCTGGCCTGGCTCCTGGCCCGCGGACCCCTGCCCGAGCGGCTGCTGACCCAGAACCGCGTGCAGCTGGGCGACGAGATGCCTGTGTGCGAGGTGGGTGAGGGATGAGTGTGAGCCGCGCCCTGCCCGGGCGGGAATCCTGGGTGTGGGCACCGGACCGGCGGGGTCAGCCCTGTGGGGGTCAGTCTTGTTGCCCCGAATGCCTGGGTGAGCACACGGAGGCAGGTCAGGGCCGGGGACGTGCCTGCAGGCTCTTTACCCAGCTCTTCCTGGCACCCCCGGGATCTCTTGGCTCTCACTCCCGGGGGCTTCCTTTCTCTTTCCCCTTCGTGGTCTGTGCCTGGGGTGTGGGAGCAGTGTGTGACCCTTGCCCCCTCCCCAGTGCGAGGCCCTGGCCAGCCCTGGCCCTCCTGCCCCCAGCGTGGAAGCAGATGGCTGTGTGGACATCCGCCACCTGCAGTGGCTGATGGGAAAGCTGCGGTTCCGGTGGCGAAACCTGATGGCCAGTCAACAGGAGCAGTGCGCCCTCCTGGGCAAGGTAGTGCCACGCATGCGTTGTCCACCCAGGGGCAGTTGTCCTCTGTGCTATAGAGGCCTGTCCAGCATTCCCATCTCAGGCTGGGGCCCAGCCTTTGGCTGAATGTGGGCCTTCCCAGGCCTGGCTGGGAGCTGACCTGTTGGGCACAGCCTGGGGTGGCCCAGAGCCTGACCCTAGGGCTCCAGGTTGTCCAGGAGGGGGCCTAGAGCAGGTGTTGCTGGACATCTGTGGGGCAGGGAATCAGGGGGGCAAGGAGCCTGCAGGGTCGACCTTCCTGTCCCCAGAACTCCCCAGAAGCTTCAGACTCTATGTCACCGAGCACCAAAGGGGGCCCTGGGGAGCCATTGCTGCCTGAACACGAGATGGCGAGGAAGGCACCCCCTCCCACCGCATCCTGGGTGTGGGCTCATGGGCTTCCGGAAGGCTGGTAGGGCTCAGCTGTTGGGGCACAGGTGTCCCCACAGGTCCAGTGCATGGTCTGGGCTGAGCGGTGGCTGGGCGGATGGCCCAGGGCTCACACCAGCGTGGGGCTCTCTGGTGCTAGACGCCGCCGCCTTGCGCTCTGCCCCTGGGAGAGGGTCTTCTGCTCAGCTAGTGTTTCCTGGGGCCCCTCACTGCCTCTTGTCTGGGCTCCAGCTTCTCGTCTGTGTGGGGCACGCCCACCAGTTCACCTCCCTGCTGCCTTCAGGCCCCACCTCGCTGGGATTCCCTCCCTGTGTCCGTGTCCCTGCCACTGGGCTCAATGAACCACTGAGCCTGTGCAGAGGCTGTTGCTGCCACCACGTGGGCCTGGCACCTGATGAGCTGAGGGGGAAGCGGGGGTGCCCCACTCTACCTATACTGCTCCCCTGGGAGCTGGGTGGGGTGCCCCTCCCTCTGCATGGCCTCCTGGTGGCTTCTGGGCCCTGGGCCAGCCTCCTGGCAGTGCTGACTGCTCTCCTGGGCCTGCCCCTCTCTGAACCCTGTTTCCTTGTCTGTCAGGTCCTTGCCTAGCGCTGGCGGGGGCGAGGTGCCCACCTTCTGAGCCTAGGGTCTGCATTGCCTGTTTCAGATCCACTCATATACCCGTGGCTGCCACAGCGACCGCAGCCTTGGCCACCTGTCTGTCACCGAAACGGAGCTGCTCAGAGACCCAGAAGGTGGCCGGCAGGTGAGGGCGGGTGGGACCACGGTGGGCGCAGCCCAAGGTGAGGAGGAGCCTGGGAGGGTGGGGGACCCAGACGGCTGGCTTTGAGCTGTGGGTGTTAGCCAAGCCCACTATCTTTTTAAAAATGATTGATTGATTGATTGATTTCCGCGTTGGGTATTCATTGCTGCACGCGGGCTTTCTCTAGTTGCTTTCTCTAGTTGCGGCGAGCCGAGCCGGGGCTGGCTACTGTTCGTTGTGGTGCGCGGGCTTCTCATTGCGGTGGCTTCTCTTGCTGCGGAGCAAGGGCTCTAGGCGCACGGGCTTCAGTAGTTGTGGCTCGCGGGCTCCAGAGCACAGGCTCAGTAGTTGTGGCACACGGGCTTAGTTGCTCCGCAGCATGTGGGGTCTTCCTAGACCAGGGCTTGAACCCGTGTCCCCTGCATTGGCAGGTGGATTCTTAACCACTGCACCACCATGAAGTTCCTTTTTTTAAAAAAAAAAATATTTATTTTATTCATTTGGCTGTGCCGGGTCTTAGTTAGTTGCGGCATGTGAGATCTTTGTTGCGGCGTGCAGGATCTTCATTGTGGCATGCGGACTCTAGTTGCAGCATGCGGGATCTAGTTCCCCGACGAGGGATTGAGCCTGGGCCCCCTGCTTTGGGAGCGTGCAGTCTTACCCACTGGACCACCATGGGAGTCCCGAGGCTCACCCCCTTGCCCATGTAGGAGACACGTGCAACCTGAGGGCCTTTCTTGCCCCCTGGAGCAGCCGGTGCTGCTGTGTGCGTGCACGTGGCTGGGCACACTTTGGGCCGTGGGAAGAGCACAGGTGTCTGGGCCGGGCTGGCGGCCAGCCGAGGGGGGCCACTGGAATTAAGGAAGACTGCTCAAGGGTCCGAGCCGGTGGTGTGGGTGCCTTGAGCCTGGGCATGTGTCACCTGTTGACGGGGAGGTGGGGGTTGCTGCTGCCCCACCCTCTGCCGACCTTTTCAGGAGACCCTGTCCATCATCACTGTTTCCTTCCCTTGGGCTCGCCTGGCCAGTGGGTCCTGGGACAGGCCCAAGGCTGGCCATTACTTGAGTGCTGGGCTCTGGCTTGTGCAGAGTGTGAGGCTGGCAGTGCCTTGTCCCGGGGCACTTGGCTGGGTGGGAGGACTGAGGCTCAGGGCAGGCCCAGCTGATCGCAGCTGCAGAGCCGCGTGCTCCTAGGGGGTCTGCATCCCCACTGTGGGGTCAGGGCGGCCACCTGGGGATGTCTGCCTGGCCCTTGGTGCCTGTCCGGCCTGCGTTCCTGGTTGGTGCCTGGCTGGCTTTACCTGGGCAAGGCTGTGCTTGGCCCTGAAGGTGCTGAGGCAGCATCTGGGCGTACTGAGATGCCCTAGGCTCTGTTCCCTTTCAGGGGTGACTCGGCGAGGCCCGGGCCTCCTGCCCCTGGTCCCCTCCCTGGTCTGAGTAGAGCAGAGGCTGTGCCAGCTCCAGCCTGGTGCTGCCTGGCACCCCAGCCTCTGTGGGGGGCCTGGGCGGGTTCGGCTCCCCTCCTGGAGGGTGGTGCATGTTGGTGCCACAGGACTGAAAACGGCATGGCCAGGTGCGTGGGGACAGTTGGCTTCCTTCCAAGGAGTCTGGATGGGGAGCTGGTGGCAGCCTGGACCAGCTGACCTGAAGGGGCTGCACTCTTGGGATGCGTCCCAGAAGCTTCTGGAATGATCTCTTGTTGCCCTGTCAGTGGCTAGGCGTGCTGTGGAGTGGCTGGGCGGCATCCTTGGTTACTGGCTGGGCCTGTAGTCTTCTTATATTGTGGCTTGGGGCGTGGGGGTGTGGACACCCTCTGGGACTGTTCTTGGGAACTAAGTAAGCTGCTCTTCTCACTGGCCAGCAGGTGTATGTAGCGGGGTGTGTGTGTGTGTGGTGTGGGCATGTGGGCTCCACCCTCCCATGTCCGCAGCCCTCCCCCAGACCCCGGGGCGATTCTCACTGCAGGCCTGCCTTCGCCCTGCTCCACTGGCCGTGGGCTGGGCCCTGGGCCTGGTGTTCAAGGCCGCCCCCATCTGGCCCCCTGGCCCGGGAGCCCCTTGTCCAGCTATGTGCATCCCCTGGTCGCCTGGCAGGCACGCTGGTGTGCATGGCTCGGGCACCCACCTCAGTGAGTGGAGGCCTGGCAGGGCTCTTGTCCGCCGACAGGGCAGCTGCCGGCTTCGGCTGTTTGTCCTGGCCCCAGAACACACCCCTGGGCTCCCCTCTAGAAGGAGCGGTACTGGAGGATGGGTCACTGTGCTGGCTGCTGCGTTCAGAGAGGAGCACAGCGGGTGCTGGCCTGGGCCGTCCCAGAGGGGCCCGTCTGTCTCTCCGCAGCTTGCCGTGGGCCCTTGGGGGGGACCGTGCCTGGCCTTGCCCCTGTCCGGCTTCCCGAGGCCACAGTGGCCTCGGCAGGAGGGACGGGAGCGTGTGCCCATGCGCTGGGCCACGGGGTCCACAGGTGCGGGGCTGTTTGGGCCGAGCCTGCAGGCCGGGGCCGGGGAGCTGCGCGTCTGTGTTCCCCACCCTGGTCCCCAGTCTGTCCTCCGTTGCCTCCAAGCTGGGCGCCGCGCAGCCTCTGCCCTGCCTTCGGGCTCCAGCGGGCTCCAGGGAGGGAGTCCCAGGACCCGCTAGTCTCCCGCATCTGGGGCCTCCCTGTATGCCCGAAGCCTCCGGAGTGCAGCCCTCGGTCAGCGGGGGATGTGGGGTGGGGTCCCAAGTGAGGGGGCACCAGGACTCAGCCCCCGGTCCTGTGGGACCCAGGCTTGTGGGGGGCCTGGGGGATCACTGGTGTGGTCAGAGGCCTGGTAGGCTTGGCCTGCTTGTGCTGGAGGTGAGGCTGCCCTGCCGTGCTGTGCCCTGCAGGGAGGCGGGTCAGCCCACGGGTGCGCCGAGGCGACTGAGCCAGAGACGGTGGGCGGGGTAGGCAGGGTCCCGGGCGCACCACCGGGCTCTCTGACTGTGCGGCTTTTTAACGGTTTGCGTTGCAGCTGCTGCGGAGGCTGGAGAGGGAGAACGCGCGGCTGCAGGCGGCCCTCCAGTGGCGTCGCCGGGAGCTGGTCTTCTGGCGGTGGATGGTCAGGAAGCCGTGCCACCCACCTCCTGTCCCTCCCCTCCCCTCCCCTCCCCTCCCCTCCCCTGGTCTGACCACAGCAGCCCTGGGGTGGTGGTGGTGTCTTCCCATTTTCCAGACAGAAAGATAAGTCTCAGGGAAGCCCCCCCCACCCAGCCCTGAAGCCGGTTTCACACCCAGGCCTGTGGGTTTTGTGTGTGTGGCTCTTTCCAGATGTCCGTCTGTCCCATCACCACCCTTCCCAGCTCCTGGGGAGGCCCGGACTTCTCAGGGGTCTTGGCCTTCCAGAAGCCGGGCCTTTGTGCCTCCCTGGCCTCCAGGCCCACGGGGGTGAGGGTCACTGTCCAGCTCGCTCTGCGACCCGGGGGCAGGAAGTGACCCTGGGCCTCTGTCCCTACCGGCTGGGGAGCTGGGCCTCTGGTAGTGAGGCCCAGGCCTGCCGCCCACCCTCTCACTTGGGGTCCCTCTCTGCAGGACACGGTCCTGGGCGCCTGCCCCCCTGAGGCCTCACAGCCCACGTGTCTGCCCAGGATTCCCACGCCAGGGGCTGGAGCGTTGGAGCCCCTGGTGCAGGAGCTGCAGGCCCTGCAGGGAGAGCTGCGAGAGGCGGTGGAGGCCCGGCGGGCGGCCTGGGAGGCCGGGGTGAGGACTTGGGGCCCTGGCCCGGGCTGTGCTCGATGGGGGGCTCCCACGGTGGGACTTGCACCATTTGGTCTGTTTGCAAGGGGGGTGGGCTCACCTGCCAGACGCCCCTGCCGCCCCACCCTGGCCACCCTGATGGAGGTCTGTTCGTTCTCCCAGGGCAGTTTTGGTGTCGTCCCTGCTGGCTTCCACTCACACCCTGTGGCCTTTTGAACCTGTTGGTGGACATGTGGGTCCCCCAACCCCACCTGGGTGCCACCCTCCTCTCTCCATGAGCAGGACTGGGCGAGCACTGGGTTTGTGGCTGTGAACAGTGGGCCACGTGCGCTGCATCGATTGATTCCCTTTTTCTGAAGCATCTTAGAGTAAACTGCAGGCATGCTTTTCCCCTCAGATACCCCTGGGGAGCATGGGTGTTTCCTGGGGGCCTGCAGCGTGGCTCGTTCAGGCCCTGCACGGCCATGTCTCCTCCGGCCAGGCCAAGCTGGAGCCCCCCCTGCCCTCTTGGGCAGTGACAGCTGAAGCACCGGTGACGTTCGCAGGCAGTTTCTTACCAGAAGTGGGGCCGGTGCTTGTCCGGGCTCAGGGCTCTTCATGCTTCCTTGTTGCGACCCACGGAGCAGTGCCCACTGAGGGTCGGGGTCGGGGTCGGGGTCAGGGTAAGGGCAGTTCCCTGGGGACACCGAGGGCACAGCCTCTTTGCGCTCCCTGCCGCCTGCAGGGTCTCTGGGATGGGCCTGCCCTGGGGGCCAGAGGTGTCCTCACCAGGTCATGTCCTCGGCCTGGCGTCCCCTTAGCCTGGTGTCCCCTTGGGTCAGGGCCACCCCATGCCACGCCTCTGCGAGGGCGGTGGGAAAGTGGGAAGCCGATAGAGCAGAGGACATGCTGAGCCCCCCTGGAGCGGTGGGTGGGATTGGGGGTGGGTGCCCCGAGGGTCTGCGCTCTGGGCTCTGAGCAGACCCTGCAGGACTTGGCCTGCTGGGGGCAGCCGGGCCCACTCCCCCTGCAATACCGCGGTGAAAGAGCTGGGCCTGCAGCTGGGTGGTCCTGAGGGCTCAGGCCCTGCAGGGCTGTCGGGGGTGATCAGGCTGCTGGCCCTGTCCCCGGGGCCCCACGGCCTCTGGCTTGGGGCTCAGATGCTCGGTGCGGGTGACAGAGCCTGGAGGGGCCGGGCCTTCGATCTGGCGCCGGACTTGGTCCCCTTTGCCTGGGAGTGGTGGGCTCTGGGCCCTGGGGGCTGGGGGCAGGGCTCAGGGAGGGCCGAGGGCCCTGAGCCAGGGTCCTGATGAGACTGGTCACCCTCAGCTCACTTGCCACGTCCCCTGTGCAGGTCGGAGGCCGTGGGCCCGAGTGGAGCGCTGCGAGGACGGCCTTGCGGGAGGCCGTGGGTCAGGACCTGGCGGCTCTGCGGCGGGTCTGTGAGCGAGGCGGCGGCGGTGGCTGCGGCCTGGCCCAGCTCCACGGGCCCCACCGGCTGGTGAGGACTGAGGCTGGGGCGCCCGGGGGCCCAGGCCTGCGGGCCCCTGAGGTGATTGAGGCGCTGAGGAGCCGGGAGGCCCACCTGGAGGTGGTGCTGCGCCAGCTCCAGGGCCAATGTCGTCAGGAGCTCGCCAGGCTGGCGGGAGCCCCGCCCGGCCCCGTCTGGATCCTGCCACCTGGACGCTGATGCTCCCTTCTCCCAGGGGCACGCCCATCAGCCTGGCTGCGCCTCGGAGGGGCAGATTCCAGGCCGGGTCGCTGCAGGGGTGACACAGCTGCAGGCACGCTGGGCCCCAGGCCTCGGGTCCCCACTTTGGGCAGTACCCAGCCCCGCAGCCTGCAGTGCTGGGGGCAGGCCTATCGTGGTGGCCACGGGTATTCAGGATCTGGAGAAGACATGGAAATAAATCGTGGAGGCCTTCTTGCAGGGCTGAGGCTCCAGCTGTCCCTCCGCCACCCTTCCAGGTCTCTGTCTGGGGAGGGGGTGCTCCCCTCAGGCCCAGGGCGAGGGGTCCCTGGGCAGTGGTGGCTGAGGCTGGGCTGGTCCAGGGCTGCCCAGGTGCTAGACGGACAGGCATAGCCTGCAGCACAGGGTGGGCGTCAGGGCCCCGGGGGACGCAGTGTCCTGGGTGCGCCCTTGGAGCGCGCTCATCCTGGGCTCCCTTTGTACACCCCACCCTGGGCCACGCCTGGGCCTGGTGTGCGTGTGTGTGTCTGTGTGTCTGTGTCTGTGTCTGTGCTGGGCAGGGACGCCTGGTGGGAACCTTGGGTTGGGGGGGACTCTGCTCCGTTCCTCGGGGTGGTGCCCGGGGGGTGGTGGGGGAGGACACTGTGGACAGTTGGGGCTTTGTTCCCGAGACTGCTCGGGGAGCTGGGCTCCGCCCTGACAAAGAGCCATCTGTGTCCGGAGGATGTGCCCCCAGCCTGCCAGAACAGGCCCCTCTCCTTCCCAGGAGGCTTTGCTTCTTGGCACCTGCCCCGTCCCCCTCCCACCAGCGGACATGGCCTCAGCCCAGCCTCCCTTGCCGGGCTCCCCTCTCCCCCAGGGTGCTCTGCCCGACCTGCCGGCCAGCGTAGGCCCCAGGGCCCAGCCACAACACCTTCTCATTGGCCTTTGCTGTCTGCTTGGGGAGCGCTGGCTCACGCCCAGGGGCACCGGCCCCTCTGGGCCATTCTGGGCCTCCTTTGTCCTGGGTTGGGGCACACCTGTGGCGCCTCTGCACTGGCCTTGGGAGCACTGACCAGACTGGGGGGTGAGCCGGCCCCCCTTCAGGAGTGCCCCCCTGACCCTCTCCTCACAGGCTGGCCCCAGAGAGCCTCTGGCCTGAGCCCCTCCCTCCAAGGCCTGGCCCCCCTCTCCTAGCCCCTCTTATGGGCTCCCTGCTTGTTCCAGTCGGGTCCAGGGCACACGGGACTCAGGCCCCCGCCTGCGGCCCTCGAGTATTTAAAGGCACTTCTGGACCCTCTGCTGCCGTCCTCCTGGCTGCCCCCCGGGCAAGTCCACTGAGAATTCCCTGCCTTCTGTGGGCTCCCTGAAGCCGGGATGGCCACTGGCCCTCAGGAACTTAAGTTTTAGAAACTCAAATGCAAACTGCGTCACGGAGCTGTCACTTCTCAGACTGATCTGTAGATTCAGTACAATTCAATCAAAACCACAAGCGTGTCTGTGTGTCTGTGGGACCTGGGCTGGTGATTCTGAAACACGAGGTGGAACCGGCCCGAGAGGCCAAGCTGGTGGGGAGTGGAGCCGTCCGCGGTGACCCCGCGAGGCAGGAGCTTTCCAGGGCTGCAGGGAGCAGGCGTGGGCCCTGGGGTTTGGCTCCTACCGTTGCCGTGATAAGTTAGCGGCTCACGGCCCTGACCCTGCAGTTCTGTGGGGCTGAGGCCTGGTGGGCAGGCAGGGGGCCCTGGGGAGATTCCACCGTGGACCTCAGGCCTCACACGGGCTGTCATCTCCAACACTCCCCAGCCCCGCAGCCCCGTGGCTGCTGCAGTCCCCTTCTGCGTGTGACAGGACAGGTTCACAGGCCTCACCCCGGGGCTCAGACCCACGGGACAGACGGGGTGCGGGGCGGCGTGGGCCCACGTGTGCACTGGAGCCTGGCCCGGCTGCATGGTTCCCCGCCGACCCACAGACACAGCCCTGCAGGAGGTGAGGATACCACGCTCCCCTCTGGAGTGCCTTCCTAAGAACACAGGAAGTCACTGCATCAAGACTAGAAACCTGTTCATTAGAAGACACTGTAAAGACAGCGAAAAGGCAAGCCTGAGCTAGCGGGAGAGTTTATCGCAACACCTGTAGCCCGTAAAGAACTGGTGTGGAGCAGATAGGGCCATCAGCCCAGGGGAAGACACGGCAGAGAAGGGGAAACAGGAAATCAGATAAGTCAAAATGTTAGCCCTTCGCTGTAACCAGGGACGTGCGGGTGCGCTGTGTGGCCGCAGGTGGGCGGGGCACCGGGAAGGGGTGGGGCTGGCTTCGAACTACCCCCGGGGAAGCACACGGGCACGTCTTGTGAGAGGCCCCCCCCCCCACCGCCGGAGTCGCGGGGACAGGAGCGGATGTGGGAGGTCCCTGCCGTCCGCCAAGGCGGGTGGGTGACGGAGTGACGGGGACAGCCGGCTGGCCAAACTGCAGCGGCCTCCTGGGATCCGGAGTCAAAAACTCTGAGTCTTCTAGAAAACACAGGCATGTCGCAGAAGACGACACACAGGGAGATCTTAAAAAAGTAAAACAGGGCTTCCCTGGTGGCGCAGTGGTTGAGAGTCCGCCTGCCGATGCAGGGCACGCGGGTTCGTGCCCTGGTCCGGGAAGATCCCACGTGCCGCGGAGCGGCGGGGCCCGTGAGCCGTGGCCGCTGAGCCTGCGCGTCCGGAGCCTGTGCTCCGCAACGGGAGAGGCCACGGCAGTGAGAGGCCCGCGTACCGCAAAAACAAAACAAAACAAAAAGAAAAAAAAAAAAAAGCCAAACAGCCGTGACCGGGGTAGGGAAGGGATTCTCACCTGTGGGTAAAGCCTGGGACAGCGGGGCTGCCTTGCGGGGCTTCGTGGTCGTGGGTTTATTAACGGTTCCCACTAGCCCCCAGGGCACCTGTCCTTTGGCTGTGTCAACCGTGAGGTCAGAAATCGAGGAGCCAGTCCAGGTGCTTTTCCCGCGGCCAGACAGCTCTGCCTCTTGTTCTGTCACCTCCACCTTCACGGTCCTTTTGGTGCCCTACCCGACTACCCACTGGCCAGCCTCCCTCTCCCTTGTCCTTATCTACACTGGTCGACCTTGGCTTGACCTTGGCTTGGGGGACGTGGCTGGCTGGTCAGGACTGAGGCCCCCCGGGGCCCACCTGCAGCCTGAGGGGTATTCCCCGTGGCCTGCTGAAGTTCAGGTTTGGGGGGACAGGAGCATCTCTCAGCGGGGCACAGTTGGCGGGGCACAGTTGACGATCTTGGTCCATAGGCCCCGTGTGTGGCTGGTGGCCATGAAGTCGTGCCTCTGGAGCTCCGGGGCCCCCAACTGGGTCCTGGATGCTGAGTGCAGCTGGACACCAGCCTCTCTGTCCTTCTTGGCCGAGCTGGGCTGTTCCTCCTCTCGTCCATCAGCCAGGATTCCCGAGGTGCCCGACGTGTGCAGCCCCGGGGCTGGGGGCAGGGGCTGGGGGAGAGCAAACACCATAAACGAATATGCATCGGGGGGCGATGGCCCTGGCCGTGCAGGGTTGGGGTGCGAGGTGACAGAGGGCGGTGGTCAGAGGAGGCCTGCCCGGACGGTAAGGGAGGGGAGGAGAGGGTGCTGGGTGTCCCATCCAGGAGGGTGGTCCAGGCAAAGGAAATGGCGTGCTTATGTGGGGGCTGCATGGGGGGAGTCTGGGGGGGTAGGACATGAGCTCAGAGGTGGGGTCGCAGAGGGGCGGGGGCTGCAGGCTTCTGTGCCCCAGGTCAGGATTTCGGAGTTTCTTCTGAGCAGGGTCAGGGCACCGTTCAGGGCCAGGTCCCGTCTTTGTTCCGAAAGGCCCCATGTGCCCCTGGCGGAAGAGCTTCTGGGCTTCAGCGAGAAGGCGTGTGAGGGGTGTTGGGCTGGGACCTGGTGGACTCTGGTAGATTTGGGGCCTGGGATCTGTTGCTCTCTTGGCTGTGGGGCTTGTGAGCTGGTGGCTCCTCTTTTGTTTTTCTTCTTACCGTCTTTAGTTACAATTCCCAAGGTTTTTCCTTCCCTTTTTAGGGACAGTTTTTTTTAAATTGTGGTAAAAAACACACAACATTAAGTTTGCCATCTTAACCATTTTTTAAAAATTGAAATACAGTTGAGTTACAATACTGTGTTAGTTTTGGGTATACAGCAAAGTGATTCACACACACACACATATATATTATATATATATATAAAATATATATATTTTTTTCAGGTTTTTTTTCCATTATAGGTTATTACAACATATTGAATATAGTGCCCTGTGCTATACAGTAAGTCCTTGTTGCCTTTTATCTAGATTGGGGTGGTCATTTCACGCTTAAATAAATTTGTCAAAACGCAAAAAAAGGGCTTCCCTGGTGGCGCAGTGGTTGAGAATCCGCCTGCCGATGCAGGAGACATGGGTTCGTGCCCTGGTCCGGGAAGATCCCACATGCCGCGGAGCAACCAAGCCCGTGAGCCATGGCCGCTGAGCCTGCGCGTCCGGAGCCTGTGCTCCGCAACGGGAGAGGCCACAACAGTGAGAGGCCCGCATACCGCAAAAAAAAAAAAAAAAAAAAAAAAAAATGCAAAAAAAAAAAAATCCTTGTTATTTATTTTACGTATAGTAGACCATATCTATGAGTCCCATGCTCCTCATTGATCCCTCCCCACCCCCTTCCCCTTTGGTAACCATACGTTTGTCTCCTATGTTTGTGGGTCTGTTTCTGTTTTGTAAATAAATTCATCTGTATTCTTTTGTAGATTCCACATATAAATGATATCATGTAATATTTCTCTTTGTCTGACTATGTCGCTTAGTGTGATGATCTCTAGTTGCACCCATGTTCCTGAAAATGGCATGATTTCATTCTTTTTTCTGCCATCTTAACCGTTTTTAAGTGTACTGTTCAACAGTGTTAAGATATTCACACAGTTGTGCTACAGATCTCCAGAACTTCTTACATCTTGCAGCACAGAAACTCTGTCCCCACGAAACACTGATTACCCCTCCCCCAGCCCTGGGCCCCCACCATCCTTTCTGTTTCTGTGAATCTGACTCTTCTAGGGACCTCATATGAGTGGACTCACACAGGATCTGTCCTTTTGTGACTGCCTTATTTCACTCAGCATAAAGTCCTCGAGGTTCATCCATGTTGTAGCACGTGTCAGGATTTCCTGCCTTTTTAAGCCCGAGTAATATTCCATTTATGGATAGACCTTGATAGGCTTACCCCGTCATCTTTCAGTGGACATTTGGGTTGCTTGCAGCTGTTGGCTGTTGTGAAGAACGCTATGATGGACGTGGGCGTGCAGGCATTCCTCTTTTTAGTTTAGTTTTAGAGGATCTCTGGGTCATCAAGAGCCGGGCATGGCTTGATGGAGACAGCCGTGCAGCCCGCAGAGCCCCTGGGAGGTGAGCCAGGGGCAGGGACCAGAGGGGGCACCCTGGCTTGTCTGCCTTGGGAGGAAGGTAGCAGTGACTGTTAGCTCCCCCTAAAGTTGCTTCTTGGGTCTGATTGTTTTGGCAGCTAGCATTGCCCTAACTCAGGGTTCCTGCAATTTCTCAGCTCGTGGTGCTTGCAATGGCTCAGTGATTTTTTTCACAGCACCTCTTGGTCCAAAGAAATACCTAACACTTCTGTGTATTGTGGCCAAAGAGCTTAATAAGTATTTCGGTACTAACAACTTCGTAGCAGTTTAGAAAACAAACCCCAAACCCCAAACAAACCAACAGCACATAAATTGAAAAAAACCTTAATTCTTAGAAACTACAATTACTTATTAATAGGATATCTGAAACTGTTAGACTCTACACACCTTTTCAAACCGTAATCACATTGGACACTGCCACCTGCATGTGGAATTTTGCCTGGTGTTTGCGTTTTTATTTCAGCAACTGCTGTTAAACCAGCTTTGCAAAGAGATATCTTAGAAAGGAAAGCAGTGCGATCCAGTGTGGAAACTCTGAGTTCAGTCGAATTATTCACAACATGTCTGGCATGTTCTGTATCCCATGTTTCCCTCAAAAATGAAAAATACCCTGTAGTGCCCCTGAGAATTCACTGTAGCACCCTGGGGTGCCTCGGCACACAGTTTGGGAACTGTGATCCTAATCAACTCAAGTCTTCGTGTTTCCCTATTCTGTTTCTTTCCACTTTGTATTGTGTTTTATTGTATTTTATTTATTTTACTTTACTTTTTTTTTTTTTTTTTTTTTTGGTCGAGTGGCTTGTGGGATCTTAGTTCCCTGACCAGGCATTGAACCCGTGCCCTCAGGAGTGAAAGTCTGGAGTCCTAACCACTGGACCACCAGGGAATTCCCTGTATTGTGTTTTTAAAGCTCCATCCTCGAAGCTGTGTGTACAGCTCTTCACTGCTTCCGCCCAGTGGATAAGGTCCCAGATTCACTACATTTACCATTTCCTGCACGTGGACACCCTGGCTGCCTCACAAAAGCCTCTGCTCTTCGGTGGACCTGTGGGAGCAGGGCTTTGGGGTGCACACCTGGAGCAGACCAGTGAGTTCTCCAGTTGGTCAGTTGGATGTGCCAGTCCATGGTCCCACCATGTCCTCGGCCCCTGTGACCCTCCCTCAGCATGTCCTAGCTTCTGCAGCTTTGCCAGTTGAATAGGCATTAAGCCGTCTCCCAGTTTACTTGACATTTCTCTAATCATTGAATTTGACCATCTTTTCATGCACTTGCTTAGTTTTGGGGCCTCCCTCTTCTGTAACTGGCTGGTCATATCCTTTAATCGTTGGTGTTTGGGGGCTGCTGACTTTCAAAAATTGCTTTGCAGAAGTTCCTTGAAAATTCGAGATATGAATCCTTCATTGGTTTTACATGTTATAAATATCTCTGCATTCTGTCATCTGTCTAAAAATTTGCTCATGGTTTCCCTTTGTTGAATAGAAAATTTCAAGTTTGTTTTAATTGAATTCATCATGTTTTTGCCTCTTGCTTTTTACAATTAACATTTGAAGACATGCTTCCCTCCCTTGTATCATATTCTCCTACATTTCCTTCTGTCAGTTTCTTCTTCAACGTTTAGGTCTTCACTCCATTTAGAGTCCACCTCTGTGTGTGATGTCAGGCAGGAATCCAGGTCTCTTCCACGTGGTGAGCCAGTTGCCAACAGCGTCTACACACAGACGTATCCTCTCCTGTCCTCACTGATCTGGGCCTTCTGCATATTCAGCTCCCGTTTATCCTGACCTTCCTTCTCTTCCACTGCTCAGTTCATGTACCAATACTATGCTGCTTTTATTACCGTGTGTTTCATCAGGGTTCAGCCAGAGGAGCAAAACCAGTAGGGGTTCTATATGAAGGGATTTATTGCCTACTGTTGCTGGTGTAGAAAGATACTGTGAGGATGGTGGTTTCATTTTGGCTGTCTTGCTAACGCTTACCAGTCCGAGGTGGTGATCCTGACTCTCGGTCTTCAAGGGCATGTAGCTAAGGTTCCCCATTAAGTATGGTGCTTGCTGTGCTCTTTTGGTACATAACTTTTTTTCTTTTTTTAAAGATTTATTTATTATTTATTTATCTTATTTTTATTTTTGGCTTGTTGGGTCTTAGTTGCGACGTGCAGGCTCTTTGTTGCCGTGCGTGGGTTTCTCTCTAGTTGTGGTGCGTGGGTTTTCTCTTCTCTAGTTGTGGTGTGCAGGCGCCAGGGTGCATGGGCTCTGTAGTTTGTGGCACGTGGGCTCTAGTTGAGGCGCGCAAGCTCAGTAGTTGTGACGCGCGGGCTTAGTTGCCTCGCGGCATGTGGGATCCTAGTTCCCTGACCAGGGATGGAACCCACGTCCCCTGCATTGTAAGGTGGATTCTTTACCACTGGACCACCAGGGAAGTCCCAACTCTTTATAGCTTTTAGAAAGTTTCCTTCCACTCTTATTTTCCTAGGAGCTTTTTTAGAATCATAACTATTAAGTGCTTTGTCTTTATTAATCAAGACAATCATATGATTTTCTCCTTTACTTTATTGTAATGAATTACATTATATTAACACATCAACACCCTTTCCCAAGTCAAACGATCCTTGCATTCCTGTGAGAAGTCCTATTTGATCATGATACTATAACTTTTAAATACACAGTTGGTTTTGGTTAGCTAACATTTTATTTAGAACATTCATATCTATGCTTGAAGTGAAATAGGTTTATAATTTTCTTCTTTTTTTTCTTCATATTTTCCTTATTATGTTTTGGAATCAAGATTACATTGGCCTCATCACAGCCTTTGCCACCTATTTTCTGGAAAACTTGTTAAGGTAGGAAGTAACTGTTCCTTGAAACTTGGATTTTAAAGAGCAAAAGTTTTTGATTTTGATGAAGTCCAGTTTATCAATTTATTGTTTATGGATTGTGCTTTTGGTGTCATGTTTGTTTGTTTGTTTGTTTTTTGACCAGCACCAGGTCATGAAGATTTCCTTTTACATTACCTTCTAAAAGTTTTATAGTTTTACATTTAGGTATATGATCCATTTTGAGTTAATTTTTGTATGAGATTTGAGGTTTAGGTTGAGGGTTTTTGTTTCTATTTGCATATGGATGTCTATTTTAGTGAAAGTACTATCCCTTCTCTGTTGAATCACCTTCACACCTTAGTTAGAGCTAATTGGTCACATTCAACAAACAAGGAATAGAAAGAAACTTCCTCAACCCGATGAAAAGAATCTGCCCAAACTCCACAGTTGACATAATACTTAATGGTGAAATACTGAAAGCTTTCCCCCAAGATCAGGAACAAGGCAAGGATGTTTACTCTTGTCTCTTCTATTCAACATTATATTGGAGGTTCCAGCCAGGGCAATTAAGCAAGTAAAAAAAAAAAAAAAAAGGCATCCAGGTTGGAAATGAAGAAGTAGAACTATATTTGCAGATGGCAAGAACTTGTATATAGAAAATCCTGAGGAATCCACAAAAAAAATATTAGGACTAATAAGTGAGTTCAGCAAGGCTGCAGGATACAGGATCAATATGCAAAAGTCCATTGTATTTCTATGCACTAGCAGGGAATAATCCAAAAATGAAGTTAAGAAAAACAATTTCACTTACAACAGCATCAAAAAGAATAAACTAGGAATAAATTTAACCAAATGTTGGGTAAAACTTGTGCTCTGAATACTACAAAGCACAGGTGAAAGAAATTAAAGGTCTAAATAAATGGAAAAGACATCTTAACGTTTATCACCAAATTGATCTATAGATTCAATGCAGTCCCTATCAAAACCTCAGACGGCTTTTTTCAAAAGTGACGAACTGATCCTAAAATTATATGGAAATGCAAGGGATACAGAATAGCCAAAACAATCTCAAAAAAGAAGACCATAGTTGGAGGATTCACACTTCCCAATTTCAAAACTTACTGCAAGCTACAGTAATCAAGACAGTGTGCAGTTATAAAGCAGAAACTAACACACCTTTGTAAAGCAATTATACTCCAATAAAGATGTTAAAAAAAATAAAAAGAATCCGCCTGCCAATGCAGGGGACACGGGTTTGAGCCCTGGTCCAGGAAGATCCCACATGCCACAGAGCAGCTAAGCCTGTGCGCCACAACTACTGAGCCTGTGCTCTAGAGCCCTCAAGCCACAACTGCTGAGCCCACGTGCCACAACTACTGAAGCCCGCGTGCCTGGAGCCCGTGCTCCGCAACAAGAGAAGCCACCTCAATGAGAAGCCCGCACACCGCAACCAAGAATAGCCCCTGCTCGCCACAACTAGAGAAAGCCTGCGCACAGCAACGAAGACCCAACACAGCCAAAACTAAATAAATAAATAAATTTATATTAAAAAAAATAAAGTAGCACACCCCACCCGAAGCATTCCTTATCACATTCATGCCTCCTAAAATTATCTATAAAATTATTGTTTATTTGAAAAAAAAACACAGTGTGCGGGACTTCCCTGGTCGTCCAGTGGCTAGGACTCCAGGCTCCCAATGCAGGGGGCCCGGGTTCAATCCCTGGTCAGGGAACTAGACCCCACATGCCGCAACTAAGAGTTTGCATGCTGCAACTAAAGATCCTGTGTGCCGCAACTAAGACCCGGCGCAGCCAAAATAAATAAATAAATATAAAAAAAGAAAAGACAGTGTGGTACTGTCATAAGAGTAGACATATAGACCAATGGAACAGAATTGAGAATCCAGAAATAAACCCTTACATTTATGGTCAATTGATTTTTGAAAGGGTGCTAAGACAGTTCAGTGGGAAAGGAAAGTCTTTTCAACAAATGGTACTGGGACAACTGGATGTGCAAAAGAATGAAATTTTTATATGCAAAAGAATTAAACTGGATCCTGTGTTAGTTTCCTAGGGCTGCTATAATAAATGACCATAAACTGGATGGCTTATAATAGAAATTTGTTGTCTCACAGTTCTGCAGGCTAGAGATCTGAGATCAAGGTGTTGGCGGGGGTGGTTCCTTCTGGGTACTCGAGTGAGAGTTTGCTCCTGCTCCTGGTGGTGGCCAGCAATCCTTGGCATTCCTTGGTTTGCAGCTGCATCACTCCAAGAGCTGCCTCTGTCATCACATGATCTTCTTTCCTCTGTGTATGTGTCTGTGTCTTCAAACCTCTCTTTCCTTATAAGGACACTAGTCATTGGATTTAGGGCCCACCCTACTCCAATATGACCTCAATTTAAGTTGATTACATCTGCAAAGACTCTATTTCCAAATAAGGTCCCACTCACAGGTACTGGGACTTCAGCATAAATTTTGGGGCACTATAATTTAATTTAACCCATAAGAGATTTCTTTCTTACAGCATACATAAAATTTAACTAAAAATGGATCATAGACCTAAATGTAAAAGCTAAACCTGTAAAACTCTTAGAAGAAAACATGGGGGAAAATCTTTATGACTAGGGTTAGGCAAAACCTTCTTAGATATGATACCAAAAGCACAAGCAACAAAAGATGAGATAGATAAACTGGACTTCATCAAAAGTTTGTTTTTTATTTTTTTAAAAAAATTATTTATTTACTTTGGCTGCACTGGGTCTTAGTTGCGGTACGTGGGATCTTCGTTGAGGCATGTGTCATCAAAAATTTTTAAGCTTCAGAGGACACCATCAAAAAAATTGAAAAGACAACCCACAGAATTGGAGAAAATATTTTCAAATTACATATCTGGTAAGAGACTTGTATCCAAAACATAAAAAGAATTCCTTCTTACAACTCAACAATAAAAGGACCATAAAGCAATGGAAAAATGCGTAAAGAATTTGAACTGACATTTTCTGCATATAAATCCTGTATGTGTTTTGTTAGATTTATACCCAAGTATTTAATTTTGGGGGGAGCTAAAGTAAATATTATTGCTTTAAAAATTTTGGCTTTCAGTTGTTTGCTTCCAGTAGAAGCAGGATTGAAGTTGTTTTGACCTTGTATCCTGTAACCTTGCTAACTTCACTGATTAGTAGTCAAATTTTTTTTTTTTGGTAGAACTTTTGGGATTTTCCACATAGACTTTCATGCCATCTACGAATAGAGAGAGTCTTATTTCTTCCCTTCTATTCTGTATGTCATTTATTTAGTTTTCTTATTTTATTGCATTGGCTAGGATTGCCAGTACAATAACGAATAGTAATGAATAGAGTGGACATCTTTGCCTTGTTTCTGATCTTAGGGCAAAACACCCAGTCCTTCATTATTAACTATCATGTTAGTTGTAGTTTTGTTTTGCCTCTTTTTTTATGTTTTCTTTTTAGATACCCTTTATTAAATTTAGTAAAATTTCTCCTATTTCTAGTTTACTGAGAGTATTTATCATGGATGGATAGTGAATTCTGTTAAATGCTTCCTATGCATGAATTGATATGATCACATTTTCATCTTTTTTTTTTTTTTTTTTTTCGGGCCTCTCACTGTTGTGGGCTCTCCCGTTGCAGAGCACAGGCTCTGGACACACAGGCCCAGCGGCCATGGCTCACTGGCCCAGCTGCTCCGCGGCATGTGGGATCTTCCCGGACCAGGGCACGAACTCATGTCCCCTGCATTGGCAGGCGGACTCTCAACCACTGCACCACCAGGGAAGCCCACATGTTTTCTTCTTTAGATTATTAATATGGTGGATCACACTGATTTATTTTCACATGTTGAACCAGTCTTGTTTTCCTGAGATAACCTCCCTTTGGTTGTGGTGTTTCTTTGTTTTTATTTTTTATGTTGCTTGCTTGTAGCTGCTAATATTTTGTTGAGAATATTTGTGACATGATGGCGCTGGATTTTCTTTTCCCTTGTGGGTTGGGTTTTCCTGGCTCTTCATATGCAGAGTAACTTTGGATTGTATTCTGCACATTCAAACGGTACCTTATGAATATCTGGTCTTGTTTAAATCCTATTGAGAATGGTGATAGTTTTGTTTTAGCATGCAATCAACCCAGTTGAGTTCAGGCAGAAAATTCCAAATAGCCTTCTGTGGGTAGTGGTTTCAATGTCAGTTCTGTTTTCAAAGTCTTTGCAGTGTTATTTGAATCCATCCTGTGTGGGCACTGCCCAGTGGCCAGTGTGGGACTCGTGCAGTGCTGTGTCCTTTAGTTCAGTTCTCGGACTTGGGGTGACAATTAGGATCAGACCCAGGCACACACGGCTTGGGGTTGAGCCCGGAAGTCATGAACAACTTCATGGATTGCCTTCTGGAGCCCCTCCTCTGGCATGTCTCCTTTACTTTCTGGCTCCTGGGGCCCCCCTTTCCAGTCCTCTGGCAGAAGTTGGGGGCTTTAGTCACCCTACCCTCCTGCACACTCCCCCTGACTGTGCCTGCATCTTGAGAAAGAGAGAAGGGCCTGGCTCTCCCCATCCGCTCAAGGCAACTGGGTCCCACCCTCTGGGACCACGTCTCCTCTGACTGGAGAGGAGGGTCTTCTCCCTAAAAGGGTGCCTGTGAACCCGGATGCCTTGACTGCAGCCTGGGTGGAGGTGGGATTGTCCAGGGACCCCAAAGTAGCAAACAGAACCCCACCCCCAATCTCTCTTCTCCCAGTCTCTCTTCTTTCTCTCCCTGAGCCAGAACTAGGGGGCCCCTCCTGGAGCTCTCTGTCCCTGTCATGTCCCCATGTCTGGCTTCTGGACCAGGCAGAGTCCAGCCTGGGGACATGGGGGGAAGATCCAGAAACTCACCACCAGGTTGGTGGTGCTTCACATTCTGGTCCTCCCCCCCGTCTGCCTGGCACTGCTCAGGCTTCAGAGCCCTCAGTCCTTCATGCACTACCTTCTTTTTATAGCTGCACTCAGCAGATGAGACAGGGTTTATCCCATCTCACCCCAAACGGAACCCAGGAGACATAAAAGAAAAAGACAACAGGGGCTTCCCTGGCAGTCCAGTGGTTAAGATTCTGCACTGCCACTGCCAAGGGCCTGGGTTCAGTCCCTGGTCGGGGAACTAAGATCCCACAAGCCGTGTGGCCCCCCCCACCCCAAAAATGTGTGTGTGTGTGTGTGTGTGTGTGTGTGTGTGTGTGTATTTATAAATAAATAAATCCTTGGTCTTGATTTGGCAACTCTTACTGTCCTGCCACATTTGGTTTCTCTTTATTGAAGTGAGGGTGTGTGTAGAAATAAACGTACATTGTATTGCGGACCATTTAGGGTAAACCACAGGTGCCCTGACAATTCACCCGGTCACTTCATCACACGTTGCTCCAGAAGGAGCGTCTCCTGGGGGGCGGTCCTCACACAGACACCCCTCGGCGATCCCACACGCCGCTCTCCTCAGTGCATGTTTGCACCCCTGCCTCCCTCCCAATAGGACACTTGTGATGACAATAGCCCACCTGATAATCTGGATGACCCCAGATCTCAAGGCCCTTAATTTAATGACATACTCCAGAGGGAGCCGGCCCACGTCCCAGGGGCTGTGGGCCTGGCGCTAGCAGGGTGGACACACAAATAGGGGGATTGAGAGGCAAGAACTGGGTGCCCCGGTGGCGATGGGGTATGTGGTGTTTAGAGCACTGACTCAGGCAAGCAGGACGGGGGTTAAAGATTGGGCCTCCCAGCAGCCCTTGGGTGAGCTGGGGACGGGGCAGGGTGGCCCGGGGGGCAGCCCCTCCCTGAGAGCGGAGGGTGGAGGGAGGGAGCAGGCCGTGTGGGCTGTGGTGTGGGCTCAGGGGGCCCTGGAGGTGCTTCTCGCCCTCCTCTGCCTCCGGGGCCTGCTAGCATGGTTGTGCCAGGTGGTTGCTGGCGGTGCCCGCTGGCCAGACGGAACCTGCGCTCCCTGGGCCTCCTCCCCTCCTCCCTCCATGCTGCAGGAAGTGGCCTTGCTACCCAGGCCCTTTGTCCCTGGACACCTCCGTGGGGAAGGTAAACCGTCCCTGGGTCTGGGGCCCCTCCCTGGGCACAGAGGCAGCTTTAGGGTCCTGACTACACGTCTTCCAGTGAGAGCAAGTGTGTGAGTGGCTATGGGGGCTGGTATCCCCCAGTCAACCATCCTGAGGGCTCAGCCCAAGAGCATCTCAGCACCTCACGTGTGCCTCTCATGGACGGCCCAGGGCGGTGACCTGCTATCCTCACTCCCTGGCCGGCCCCCAGTGCTGATGGAGGGCGGCAGATCCCATCACCTGCACAGACTCAGCCATCTGTGTGGAACCAGGCACATGCGGGGCCTCGGTGCAAGCCGACCAGGTGCGAGGGATCCGGGGTGTCCCTTCACCCTCTGACCTGGTCTCCTGTCAGAGGCAGCAGGCAGGCAGACGGCGCGTTCCCCTCCTCCATCCTGGGGTGGCATGGCTGGCATGTTGGGGGCGGTGCTCGGTGAGGACAGGGTGGGGACTCCGGTGGGGGGAAGGAAGCCTGAGCCTCCAAACCCTAGCATGCTCCCTGGATGGCTGGAGAAACCCAGGATGCAGGGTTTCTCTGGGACGCGGCGCCATGTCCCCAAATGAGGTCCCATGGGGCCACCTGCAAGATAGTCGGCGGGCAGCCCGGCCCCCACGTCGGGGCTAGCTCCGTGGGTAAGGCACAGGGTCCCGCAGGCCGCTTGTCGCAGGCGATCAGGGTCACCCTGGTGGGCGGCCCGGGTACGGGCTGCCGTGGAATTTCAGGGCGTGAGCGGAACTGAGGCGCCCGCGGGGCGATTCTCCCGCTGCTGGGTGAGGAGTGTGGAGAGGAGACTTCCCAGGCTTGCGCGTGGACCCTGGGGGCGTCAGGCTGCCCAGTGCCACAGGTCCCGGGGCCGTTGCCGCGCAGTGCCGTCGCCCTGGCAATCGGCGCTGCGGAGGGGGCGGGATCGCGGGGACCCCCCATCTCCGTCAGGCGGGCGCCGGCGGCTGGGAGCGCGGGGCGGGGCCTCAGGCCGGGGGCGGGGCGCGCGCGCGGGCTGGGGGCGCAGCTGAGCGCAGCACAGCGCGGCCTCGGCCCCGCGCACCTACAGGCTCCGCGGAGCCGGCCTCGCCGCGGCGCAGCATCTGGCCGGCGGCGGGTAAGTGAGGGCAGGGCGCGCGGGCAGGGTGCGCGGGCTGGGGCTCCCGGTGAACCCCGACTCCCCGGCCGCAGGGGCGGCGGGATGCAGGGGCGGCGCTGCAGGGGTGAGGCCTGGCGGGGGAGCGGGCGGTGGGGTCGGAGGAGCGGAGACGCAGCTGCGGCGAGCGGCCCAGCCCCTTCACCGCCCTCTGTCCGATCGGGCTGGGGCCGGGGGAGGGCAGCCCTTTTCTCTCCGCCTGCCACCGCTTGTGGGCACCGAGGGACGGTTGGGGCGGGAGGGCGTGTGAGGCGCCGGGGAGGAGGCGGGCAGTGAAGGGCCCAGAGGCTCCGGAGTGTGTGAGGTCCGGGCAGTGGGGCGCGCAGGAGGCACCGGGCCGGGACCGGGACGGCCAGGGCAGCAGGGCCAGTCCCCAGGGAGAGGCCCGGCAGGGTGTGGGGGAGGGGTGGCCAGGCCCTGGCGCTGGCTGCCTGGGGCAGGGGCCGGGGCTCCCTCTGTGACGGGGTCTGCCCCGGCATCCTCAGCCCTCCACGCATGTTGGATGAGTGAGTGAGCCGTGGTATGCGTGGGGAGGAAGGGGTTAGCTGTGCGGCGGGTGTCTGGCTAGTTGGCCAAGGGCTGGGATCAGGGAAATTCTCAGGCCGCTGCTGCAGCCACAGGAGGCCCAGGTGTGTGTGTGTGTGTGTGTGTGTGGTTTGTGTGTATGTGTGTGGAGGGGGGCTTCGTGGGTCAAGCGTGTGCACCCAGTGGTGGGGGACATGGGGTGGGTGTGTGAGTGGGGCGCAGGAGCTCATGCAAGTGTGGAGGCAGGGGCCGATGACTCTCCCAAGGCACCTACTACTCGACTCGTCCGCGTCCGAGCTCGGAGTGGTTGGGGGTCCCGGATGTGGCGGCAGGGACCCCTGGGAGGTGGGTACTGGGTGGGGCAGCACTGCAGTGAGGGCAGAGGTGGAGGTGGCGACTGGGAAGGGGACCTCCTTCCCCAGGCAGTGGGGGCTGCGGTATCAGCAGGGGCAGGCTGGGCACTGGCTCCACAGTCACATGTGACATTAAATTTTATGTCCTTGTCTAGACAGGGCAGTAAACAGAGCCTGGGGCCACGGGTGCTGTGGGAGGGACAGGACGGATGGGGAGCCTGGCTGGGAGGGAGCCTGCAAGTGACTTTCGGGTGGGTGAGGGCGCAGGGCCTCCATGGTCCCCCATGTGTGAACGGGCACAGGTGTGGGGGCCCGCAGCCTGAGGCGGGACTCTGACCACCACAGCCATGACAACCAGTGCCAGGGGTGAGAGGGGTGCAGGGGGCCGTGGAACCCAAAGCAGGCCCAGGTGGGCGTTAGCGGAGGGCAGGCTTCCTGAGACTGCACCCAAGGGCAGGGGCCAGCGCGTGGCGGGGACCACCCCTTCCTGGTGAGCAGGGCGGCGTGGAGGGGCTGGCGCTAGGGCTGGGGGAATGTACACGGCAGGAGACGCAGCCAGGGCAGTGGGGAGCCACGGCGCGGGCAGGGCAGAGACTGGTCCACACGCCCTGGGAACGGTGGACCGGAGGGGAGGCTCAGTCTGCCGAGGCAGGGAGGGAAGATGCAGGGGCTGCGAGGCAGGGCTTGGGAGGCACGGAGAGGCTTTGGGGATGGAATCCGCAGGCCTTGGATGACTCTCAGTCCTGGATCAGGAAACCTGTCCAGAGCTCCGGCTCCTCCGGCCTTCCCTGAGCGCGCGGAGCCGAGAGCGCAGGCCCGCCTCCCTCCCAGTGCGGCGCCGGGAGCGAGGACGCCCGAGCTCCCGCAGGAACGGCCACGGGACGGAACTCCAGGCCTGCGGCGCAGACCGCCAGAGCCGGAGAGACGGCTGCGTGGGCCCAGCAGGGACAGACCTCCGGGTCCCCGGGGACGCGCGCGCGGCGGGGAGAAGCCACTTCCGTTCCATTTCCTCCCCGGCGGTGGCGGGAACGAGGTCTCGGGTCTCAGGTGGGGCTGCGGCGCCCCCTGGAGGCCCCGCTCTGACTCGCGGCCCCCGTGCGCACATCGGCGCGTGCGTGCGGCCGAGGCCCGGGGCTGCGAGTGGGGACAGCGCCCCTCGCGGGAAGCCCGTCTCCGGGTGGGAGAGGCCGCCCCCTCCGCATCCTGACTCTGTCTGCTCTGACCTCCTCAGGTTCTGAGCTCGCCAGCCGGGAGCAGCGGCGCCCTCGGGGCGGCTGGACAGGCCCCGCGCCATGCCCGAGGGCTGAGCGCCGCCGCCGCCGCCGCCGCCGCCGCCGCCGCCGCCGCCGCCGCCGCCGCCGCCGCCGCCGCCGCCGCCGCCGCCGCCGCGCCTCGTGCAGCCTAGCGTGGGGCCGCGCGCGCCCAGGCCGGGGCCCCGGCGGCCGACCATGGTGCTGCCGCCCCCGGACCGGCGCCACGTGTGCCTGACCACGCTGGTGATCATGGGAAGCATGGCGGTCATGGACGCGTACCTGGTGGAGCAGAACCAGGGCCCGCGCAAGATCGGCGTGTGCATCATCGTGTTGGTGGGCGATGTGTGCTTCCTGCTGGTGCTGCGCTACGTGGCCGTGTGGGTTGGCGCCGAGGTGCGCACGGCCAAGCGCGGCTACGCCATGATTCTCTGGTTCCTCTACATCTTCGTGCTGGAGATCAAGCTCTACTTCATCTTCCAGAACTACAAGGCGGCGCGGCGCGGCGCGGCCGACCCGGTGGCGCGCAAGGCGCTGACGCTGCTGCTGTCGGTGTGCGTGCCCGGCCTCTTCCTGCTCCTGGTGGCGCTCGACCGCATGGAGTACGTGCGCACCTTCCGGAAGCGCGAGGACCTGCGTGGCCGCCTCTTCTGGGTGGCGCTGGACCTGCTGGACCTGCTGGACATGCAGGCCAACCTGTGGGAGCCGCCGCGCACCGGGCTGCCCCTCTGGGCCGAGGGCCTCACCTTCTTCTACTGCTACATGCTGCTGCTGGTGCTGCCCTGCGTGGCGCTCAGCGAGGTCAGCATGCAGGGCGAGCACATCGCGCCACAGAAGATGATGCTCTACCCGGTGCTCAGCCTCGCCACCGTCAACGTGGTGGCCGTGCTGGCGCGCGCCGCCAACATGGCTCTCTTCCGCGACAGCCGCGTCTCGGCCATCTTCGTGGGCAAGAACGTGGTGGCGCTCGCCACCAAGGCCTGCACCTTCCTGGAGTACCGCCGCCAGGTGCGCGACTTCCCGCCACCCGCGCTGGCTCTGGAGCTGCAGCCCCCAGCCCCCCAGCGCAACTCGGTGCCGCTGCACGGCCAGCCGGGTCGCCCCCACGGGCCCTCGCCCACGCGAGACGCCCTGGACACGTGACAGGGGCCGCCCCAGGGCGCTGAGACACGTGGCGGCAGGCGCGCGGTTTGCATGGGATGGGGTGGGGGCGGGCTCCCAACGGGGCTAGGTGCGGAGAGTGCCCGAACCCGGGGTGGGGGGGGACCCCTGGCCGCTTCTTCATCTCAGGAATCCTTTGGACCACGGACCTCAGCCCATGCTCGGCCAGTCCGCCCAGCGCGGGCGCCTCTGTGTACGGCCTGAGCCAGAGCGGGAAGGGTCCCGCCTCCGCCTGCTGGGGGCCTGGGTGGGAAGGGAGGACAGAGTGGGCGGAGGTCTGTTCCCCTGGGGTCCCTGGGTGGGGACCTCTGGCTCAGAGTTTGGGACTAAGGAGGCCTCTGTCATTTTAAAGACCCTTGTTTACAGTTTTGTATGGAACGTGGCGCTGCTCTGCCTGTTCGATGCGTCCAGTCTCTCGATGGCTGCGGAGGGGCGTCTGCGGGGCGGGCTGTGAGCGAGGGACGGTGGGCGGCTGAGCCAGCCCACTTCTGTCCTGTGCTGGTGTCTCTGGGCAGTCAGGCGGGGACGGCAGGGAGGACCCGTGGCAGAGCGGCTCTGAGGGGTCCCAGGCTCCCACCCCCTCTCCCAGCGGCCTGTTTGGGGTTCCTGCCTCTTCCCGGAGGAGCCCCTTGATGGCCCTTGGGTCTCCGACTAGCGATGGGGCCGTTGCTGGGGGTTGGCTTGGCTGTGGGGCCCCATGTCCTGGTGTCAGAGGTGGGAACTTGGTGCACTCCCAGGGCAGAGAAGACGGCTCTGGGCTCTCGGAGCCCCAGGCTCACCCGTCCTCTTGGGCCTCAGCACTGCTCCGCGCCTCTCACCCCTGCCTCCACTGGCCTCCGCGGCCCTGCAGCGCCAGGCACACTGGTCCTGACTTGGTTTAATGGGCCATGTGCCCTGCCCCCCCACGCTGAGGACCTCCGAATGAGGCCCAGGCCGGCACACCCCGTTTTTATGACCTGGGCTCCTGTCTGGCTCGCGGCCCGACGTGTCTGCCCTCTGGGTTTGCCTTGGGAGCAAGATGGGGACGTCCCAGCCTGCCCTTCCCTGGCTTCCTGAGGTGGTCTGTGATGGCTGGACGTGACAGCAGCGCCACCCAGCCGGCCCCTGTCTGTCAGCCCCTCACTCAGCAGCTCACAGCTCCTGTCATCTCAGAAACAGCATCCAAATTCGGGAAGGAGAGGGCGAGGACTCCTCCCTGCGGGCTTCCGCTGTCGGTAGGGGGGTCCCTCGCAGAAGCCCCCAGCGCGGGCCCCTCAGGGGCCCTGGCCAGAACTGGTTCCATGACGGCCGTGTTCTGAGGGCGGGCCTCGGGGGTGGGGTACTGGCTTCGTTGGGTCTGGGGTCTGATGGCGCGGGACGCCAGCGGAAGACGAGACCCCTGGGTTTGAGGCCGAGGACACTGCCCTGTTCCCCAGAGCGAGGGGCCTCCGCGTCCCCCTTCCTCCTCCCGAACGGGGCCTCAGACGCACCTCACCTGCTGTGGTGGCACCGGGCAGACTCTGCCCCTGCACCGCGCAGCTCGGTCCCTCAAGACGAAAACACATTCGAACTCCTGACCCGTCTTCTTCCGTTGCAAAGCACGTTTACTTTTCCTGTAGGAAAATAGCTTCATCACAGTAAAAACCCAACTTGGCAAAATCGAACTCCCTCATATTAAGTAATAGTTAAACTTCACATTGTCCGATTCATTTTGTCCAGTAATGCGGCGGAGACCCAGTTAGTGAGAGGGCCAGAGCAGAAGCCACCGCCGTGTTGGCCCCTGTTAGGATGGCTGCCACGCCGTCTGCTCTCCGGGGACCCTTTTGCCCACGGCCCACGTGGAGGAGGGAGGGGACTCCGCAGCGCTGAGGGATGGGACTCTCGCGGCTGAAGCGTGAGTGGCTTAATCTGTGGCACAAACAAGGTAACAGCCGGTTCGCCGGAGAAGGACCAAGGAGAGGACCCCTCAGTCAGAGGGTCTGAGGCTGGGTGCCGCCCGAGGGGCTCAGCCTGGCGGTGGGGGGCTCACGCGCTGGCTCGGCACGCAGGGCGCCCGGAGCAGACTTCTCCCAGGGGGGCAGCGGGAGGTGGGGTGGCACCAGGGGGCTGAGAGCAGAACGGCAGCGGTTCGGAGGGGGTGTGTTGGTCCGGGTTCCGTGGAGAGACAGAGCCAGCGGGAGAGACACGGAACAGAAGAGACCCTCCATGTGGGGTTGGCTCGCGCAACCGTGGAGGCAGAGCGGGCCCGTGACCTGCCAGCTGCGGGCCGGGGACCAGGAGGACGGCGCTGTCGTTCAGTCTGAGTCTGAAGGTCCACGAAGCAGGAGCGCGGATGTCCGAGGGCAGGAGATGGACGCCGCTCAGGCAGACGCGAACCCGCCTCCCGTCCCCCCTGGCCCCCCTCCTCTCTCCAGGCCTCCAGGATTGGGTGGGGCCCGCCGCGCGCGGGGAAGGCCGTCTGCTTTGCACCCTCACCGATACACCCAGGGACAGTCTACGTGCTGCCTGGGCGTCCTGTGGCCCAGCCCTCTTGACACATCAAATTAAGCCTCACGGGTGGGAGTGGGGCTCGGACAGCCGAGGAATGGGAGGCGTGGCAGAGAGGGGGCCTGGGAGGATGAGGAGGGAGGTCAAGACAGGTGAGGAAGATGCCTGCTGGGTTGGGCAGGGCATTGCCGTGGACGCCCAGTGGCTGCCCCGTGGCCCCTCCTTCATGGTGACCAGACCGGAATTTGCTTGAAGGTCGCCCCGGACCTATCAGCCCAGCGGTCAACGTGGAATCGACTGCTTCCTCACTGGTGCTGGGTCACGGAGGAAGGCCTGCTGACCTGACTGTGGACTCGTCTGTGTCCCCCCAGGGAGGCACGAAACTGGAGAGGAGGGTGGTTAGATGACATGGATGTTCGTGTCACTCCCACGTGAGTCTGGAAGGTGGTCCAGGCTGCTGGTCCATCCCAGCCCACTGGGGACCTACGTCCCTCCCGTCTCCTGGCTCCTCTGTGAGCACTGATGCTCTGTCCGGGTTCTCAGCCGAGGCACAGACAGGGCGCTGAAGACCTCAGAAGGGGACGCTTGTAGGATCTCTTTGCGTGGTTCTCAGAAGCTGGCACAAGACACCTGGCTCACACCCCACTGCCCTGAATTTGGACATGTGGGTCCACAGGGAAAGGGTGCCCGGGTGTCCAGATGAAATTATTCTGCTGTGAAGGAATGGGGGCCACTTATATCTCTAAAAGAGCGGCACCTTTTAACTTTACTAGGTGTTTCAGTATTTTTTTTCCCTCTAAAGCATCTGTCCTCACTTACGTTCTCACTAGCAGAATATGAGCGTTGCGGCTTCTCCACCCCTAACGCAGGAGGTAGTGTTAGTCTCGCCCATGTGATGGGGCTGGGATAGCGCGTTACCTTCACGCTTCTTTGATTATTCACAAGGCTGATCATCATCTCACAGCTCCACGGAACATTCCTGGTCCCTCTTCCGTGAATTTTGCATATTCTGTTTTTCTATTCGATTGTCTTTCTCTTACTAGTTCGGAGGCATCCTGTGTAGATTCTGGTCACAATCTTCTTCTTTTTTTTTTTCCTTCTTTTTTTGGCCACACCGTGTGGCATGTGGGATCTTCTCTGACCAGAGATCGAACCCGGGAAGCGCAGAGTCTTAACCACTGGACTACCAGGGAAGATCCACAATCTTCTTTTTTTTAAAATGGACAACAGTGCAGAGAACTGGAGGGGTCGTCACCTTTGGTTCATGATAAGCTCCCTTCACTGGTCCACGCTGGATGTCGTTATTTACACAGTCAGTTCTTTAATTTGTTACTTTAAGTCATGGAGGCACCTGCAAACCCACCACCCAAACCAAAGCTAAAATCTCGACAATGACTGCATTTCACCGAGGGCCCCCACCTGTCCCTGCCGCGTTCACGGGAGGCACCTTCACCCTGAGACCTGGGAGCGCCTTTCCTTTGTTTCCATTTTGTGCAGATTTAGCAAATCGATATGTATTTCTGAATGCATCTTTGGGTTTCAGTTGTTTTTAATGTTATGGAAAGGGTGTCACGCTATATTCTTCTTTGGAGATACGTTTCACTCGACGTTTTACTAAGAGTCATCCATACTTTCGCGTGTCTGGTAGTTCATTCTGTGTGCCAGTGAGAGACCCTTATGTGAATGTTCCACGCTCTCCCATCCCGTCCCCATCGATGGATATTTGGATTTTCCAGATTACCGCCACCGTGAGCCGTGCTGCCGTGACTGCCCCTGTGTGTGCATCTCTCATACGTGCAAAGGAGTTTCCCTGGGGTATGTACTCAGGAGTAAAACTGCTGGGACACAGGTAAGGGGCTGTAAAGCTTCTCCAGGTAATGCCACACGGTTTTCCGACAGGGCTGAGTCGCGTAAGCCCTGCAGCCTCTCCCACGCTTGGTGCTTTTGCATGAGCGTGGCTGTTAACGTGTTCACATCGGCCTGAACCCTGCTTCTTTGTCTGTGATCTTCGCTTTTTCTCTGCAAGTTTGCAGAGTTGGTCTTTGATAGTCTTGAATCCCCTGCGACGTGTCCAAGTGTGGGGTCCTGCTTCTCACCCTCATCTTCCTAAGTCCTGGGAATCGAGGGGAGGTGTCAGGTTTGGGAAAGCCATTGCCACTAATTCTGCTGGCTGAACCATCTATTGGTTTTGGGCGTAGGTGGTTTGTTGGAACCTCACAGGCAATCGTGTCACTTTCCCGTACTTCTGTCACCTTTGCCGTGCACATTTTCATGCTAAGTTGGTAACAGGTTCGGTCTTCCTGGTTCCTGGTTCCTTTGTTACCTTTGTTACCGTGTTTCTCACTAGTCATCCATTTTGACTTACGTTCTATTCTTCCTGATAGAATTGTGCCACCAGCTTTGCTTTGGTTTGTGTTTTTGTGGTGTATGTTTTCCCACCCTTCATTCTCAAACCCTCTGCTGTGGACTGAATGTCTGTGTCCCCCCGCCCAAATCCACTTGTTGAAGCCCTGCCCCAGTGGGATGGTATTTGGAGGTGGGGCCGTTGGGAGTTGATTAAGGTTAGAAGAGGTCATGAGGGTGGGGCCCTATGATGGGATTAGTGCCCTGCTAAGAGGGAAGGACCGTGGGTCTCCCCACCACGTGAGGACACAGCGGCTGTCTGCAAGACAGGAAGAGGGTCCTCATCAGGACCTGGCTGTGCTGGCACCTTGATCTGGGACTTCCAGCCTCCAGGACTGGGAGACATAAATGTCTGCTGTTTGAAGCCCCCAGTCTGTGGTGCTTTGTTACAGTGACCCTGAGCTAAGACGCTCGGCACAGTTTTGTTTCAAAAGTGGACTTTGTTGTTTACATGCTATGTGGAAGTCGCTGCGTGAAAAGACGAGCTTAATCCATATTCATTTACTGTGAATTCTGTTATATTTGGACCTCTTTCTACCATCTCATTTTAGGTGTTTGTCATCTTTTTTTTTAAAACCCTCTCCCCTCTCCATCCCCAGTCCTTTGGATCAGTCACATTTTCCACTATACTTTTTATCCTCTGCAGGTTTGGCAAGTAGAATTAAAATAAATTCTTCTGTAATTCACCGTTGAATGTTTTTAAGGGTAATACATTTTATTCACTGATTTTAAAATCGTGGTAAAATATACATAACATAAAGTTGACCATTGTTAACCTTTTTTAGGTCAACAGCTCGGTGGCGTTAAGTACACTCGCATGATTGTGAGACCGTCACCACCCTCCATCCCCAGAACTGTTCTCATCTTGTAAAACTGAAACCCTGTCCCCGTTAAGCACTCCCTCCCCACCCCCTCTCCCAGCTCCAGGCCCCCACCATCCTTTCTGTTTCTGTGAATTTGACTCTTCTAGGGAACTCGTATGAGTGGACTCACGTGGTGTTTGTCCTTTTGCGACTGGTTTGTTTCATTCATTGCCCTCCAGGTTCACCCACGTTGAGGCCTGTGTCAGGATTTCCATCCTTTTTAAGGCTGAGTAATAGTCCGTCTTATTAACGGACATTGCGCTATAGAATGTTCTGTGCACTTAAACTGAAATTTTTCTCTCTTTTTTAAAAAATATGTTATTGGAATATAGTTGATTTACAATGTTGTGTTAGTTTCGGGTGTACGGCAAGGTGATTCAGATATATACATATCTCCATTCTTTTTCAGATTCTTTTCCCATCCAGGTTATTACAGAACATTGAGTAGAGTTCCCCGTGTTATACAGTAGGTCCTTGTTAGTTATCTATTTTATACAGAGGAGTGTGTATATGTCCATCCCAATCTCCTAATTTATCACTTCCCCCACGTTTCCCCTTTGGTAACCACAGTTTGATTTTGAGATCTGTGAGTCTGTTTCTGTTTTGTAAATAAGTTCATTTTCATTAGAGTCTGCATGTAAGCGCTATCATTTGATATTTCTGTTTCTCCGTCTGACTTACTTCCCTCAGTATGATCATCTCCAGGTCCACCCGTGTTGCTGCAAATGGCGCTGTTTTGTTCTTTTTTATGGCTGTGTGATGCTCCATCCTGTGAATCGACTGAGCACTATTGAATGTTCTGTGCACTTAACTTGAACTTGTTCTAACAGCTTTACAGTAAGTGTCTCCGTCCTTCCCTGTGGAGCATCAAGATGTTAGCCTCTAATTCCCCTTGGACCCCTCTCCCCTCAACTAATTGTTGTCTAGACTTTGGGTTTGCTTTAAAAACGCGAAATGCCGTCGTTCTTTCACTGTGAGTTGCTAATTAATTTTATCCACTGGGTCCACCTGGCCGCCCGAGGAAGAACGTTCTGAGGTTCCTCCCCGGGCTGCCAGCCGTCCTGGGGCCACGTCCCCATGCAGGCCGGGCCTCCCCTGCTGGAAAGAAGGCCCCGGCTTCACACGTCTCCTCCTGCTGGAATGTGCGCGTGGTGGCGGGTTGGAGAGCCGTGGGGTCAGCTGCACCCGCCTGCCCGCCCACCGCCTGTCTGACTTGGTCGGTGGAGGGAGGTGTGGACTCTGCTTGCCAGGGACTCTGCTCACGTGAGCCATGCCAGTGACTTTTCCTTGTGGTCACACAGCTGGATTTTGTCATAGTGGACCCCAAACGGGTTGGGGGCGGAAGTTCTCTTAGCCCTCGTGTGTCTGGACATGTGTCTTCGTGCTCCGTTTAAGTGACACTTCGTGACAGTTAAGTCTGCCGGGTCCCGTGTCCCCGGCCTTCCTGTCCTAATGGGCTGGAAACGGATGTCTCCAAGCCCCACCCACTTAGCCGTGTGACAGTTGTGGCCCAAAGGATGAAGGTGGATGTCGCTTCCCAAGTTCAGAGGTGACTCAGAAGGTCTGGTGGTTTCTTGACCTTGCACATCTGGGCCGCATCTCCTCTGCCATGTGTCCCCTGGTCCTTTGCTCTTGGACATGCCTCCCATCTTGCCACCCCCAGGTACTGAGTCTTTCCGGTGCTGCAGTGGAAGGTGGGCTGCTGTGTGTTTTCCCTGCTGCTGACTTAGATTTCAACTTTGACTGGATCACCGGGTCTCCGCCGTTTCAGATCTTGGCTGTGGCGCTCCAAGCCGGGCGACCTGGGCACCTGGCTTCTGTTTCCTGGTCTGTAAGCTGGGGTCCTGCGAGGATCAAGCCGGGTGGCCCTGTAGCCCGCCCAGGACAGGGCCCGGCACGTGGAAGCAGCCGCGGTGTTTGCCATCCTTGTCCGTATTCTTATTTTAATGGGATTTGGGGAGAGTACGTTTGTAAGTGCACAGGATCAATCTTTTATGTTTCACTGGAAGTCTCAAAAAAAAAAAAGCTCCACCTTTCATTACATTGAAAAGAAATATTGCAGCTGAAATAACAAACACACTCACTGTAGAAGGGACGGAGCATAGAAGTGTACGTGATAACACTTGCTTTGTCTAAACCTGGGTGGAGAAGCCAGATCTCTTGCCGAAATTTGGTTCTGCAGGATTTCACTAGGGAAAGTTGTTCTTGACATTCGTCCTGGCCAGGAAAGGACACTCAGTGACAGAAGACACAGTGGTGATGTTGGATCCAGTTGAACCTTGGCCCGTGAATCAAGCCTTCACTGTAAAATTTATGTGGAAAAGATTCTTTATTCATTTTTTATGAAATGAGGCAGGAAACGGAGGACATCGGGAATGGTTTGCCCACAGTGGAGCTCGCGGACTTTCCACCCACCTCACGGCTGTTCGCTCCAGGAAATGTGTTCTTCCTGGGGCTTGATGGGGCTTGGTGCTCAGATGGTGGTGAAAGCTCACGAATGACTTGCAGGCCGACTGCAGGTGATTGCGGGAGACTGCTGGTTCCTCACCCGAGGGGTCGCAGACCTGCGCTGGGCTGTGGCCTGCAGGGGACACTCTGCAGCGCGGGGCGGGAGAGCTCGGCTGCGCGCGCGGGTGCATCGCGGGTCCCTGTGACTGTGGCACTGAGGATGGGCTGACTTTCACTTCCTAGGAGGAGAGGCTGTGCGTCTGCGGGGAGACGGGTGTCATGCCTATGGATGGCAGCGTGGGTGCAGCGGAGAGCAGGGCGGGTGGGGCTGTGTCAGGGCCTCCCCAGCAAGTGACGTCACGCTAGGACTTGATCACGAGCAGGACTGGCTGCGAGGAGAGGAGGGACGTTTCCCCTGGCAGGTGGGATGCCCCCAGAGCACACCCGGCTGGGGCGCGGCTGGCAGGTCGTGCAGTGGCGCAGGATAGCCACCAGGGGGAGCCCGAGCCCCAGCCCTGCGCGGCGGCCCCTCCCTCTCGCACGGAGAGCCCCGCCGCCGGAAGGTGTGTGTCCAGGCGGAGGGACGCCCGCTGGCCTCTGCAGGAGCGCATCACAACGTCACTTCGCACCGAAGAGATTTCAAAGAATTCGGACGCGTGCGTCCAGCATGGAGGAACTCTGTAAGGGCACGTTTCAGTCTCAAAGTGATATCGTGGGATTAGCTCGGTGAGGTTTGGGCGTCAAACCGCTCACTGAACCCAGCTTCTGACAGATAGGTCTGAAAAGGGACCAGCTTTGGGGCTGGACCAGGCGATCACAGTTTTAAGTTTAATGTGTCAGGACAGATGGCACACCTGCCGTGTCCACACCTGCCAACACAGGTGTCCAGGCACAGGGCCCGGTTCCCCACAGCGCAGGGCCCCCAGGTGCGCCTGGCGCCCGGTGTGACCGTTCCTGTAAGGCTGTTCCAAGGACCCCAAAGCTCACCCGCGCCGAAAGGACGTGGGGCGAGGATGGGGTCCAGGATGAACCCCGGCACCCTCCTCCGGGTGCTGCTGGCCATGCCCTCTGCCCCTGCCCGCCCGGGGGCCCCAGGTCTCGGCAGAGCCTCCTGCGGGCCGAGTGCATGAGATGCTGCTGGCGGCCACACGGGGGCAGCAGGGACCCGATGTCCAGCTCACGGGGCCGCCCTGGGCCCTGAGGCCGGGAGTGGCCAGAGGGGACGCCTGCACGGAGGCCAGCCCCGGGCTCACCCGAGCCCGGCCCTAGGTCCCCTGACCCCAGCCCCAGGTTCAGCCTGGACCCTGTCCCCAGCGGGCCGAGCTTACTGGCAGTAGGTCACCCCTTGGTCCTGGGTCATCGGGGCTGAGGTGGCTGCACCTGTGGTGAGTGTCCACGCCGAGTGCAGCGTTTGGAGAACTCAGGGGACGCTGGGCCCCGGACAGTGAGACTGGTGCTTGGGGGACAGGATGAGGGCGCCTTCTCCTGGCCCCGTGTTCTGGCACCTCTGGGGTGGGGGTCCCAGCATGGCAGGAGGGGGCGCCTGGTGCCTGCCAGGGGAGGGAGCCGGGGCCCTCGGGGGCCGCTCGGGTCTCCGGGACGGTGGCGGTGGGGCCGGGTTTGTGAGGAGGGGCTGTGAGGGACCCGGACTGGAGGTGGACGTGCCGGGTGACCTCCTGGAGCCGTTTCTCAAGCTTTCGCATCTGCACACATGGGTTGGGGGTTTGTCCCTCGTGAGGGCCAACAATTTGAGGTGCAACTTTGCCAGTGGTTTCGGGACAGCAGCAGTGAGTGATACCTTTAGTGCTGGTACGGCTGCTAACATGACACTCAGGGTAGATTTGCATCCACGGAAAGGAGGATCCTTCCCACCTCTGTGGAGATTCTAGCTGAGGTCTGGGTCGCGCGCTGGCTCACGGGCTGAGTCACAGACAGCCCAGCCAGGGCCCGACTGACTACCCAGCACTGGTCGTCCTCCCAGGGGTGTGGTCAGGGGTTCATGCTCAGCTGGCATTCTTGGCTCCTTGAGACATTGAAGGGTCACTTGAAGGTGGTAGCTGGTGTCCGGGCTGCTCCCAAACCTGGGCCGGGTCTCAGTGTCCCCCCACCCCAAATGGTCTTTCCAGTCGGGAGCTGGACCTCTCACTCGGGGGCTCAGGCCTCCCACTGTCCCTTTTTATTTTGTACACTTAAGATTTATTTTTCTCGAGGTAACATTAGTTTATAATAGTATATGTTTCATATGTACAACGTATTTCTACTTCTGTACACCCTGCAGCGTGCTCACCACCAAAAATTTAGTTTCCACCCGTCACCATACAGTTAGCCCCCTTTACCCATTTTTTAAAAAAATATTTATCTCATTGTCTCATATGAGCCTTATACCTGAGGGGTAAGTATTTTCTCTTTACTACCCCCCTGTCTTCCACCCTCAAGAGCACTCCTGCCCCATCTCCTTCACCCACTTTTTTTTTTTGTGTGTGTGTGTTACACGGGCCTCTCACCGTTGTGGCCTCTCGCATTGCGGAGCACAGGCTCCGGACGCGCAGGCTCAGCGGCCACGGCTCACGGGCCCAGCTGCTCCACGGCACGTGGGATCTTCCTGGACTGGGGCGCGAACCCGCATCTCCCAGCGTCGGCAGGCGGACTCTCAACCACCGCGCCACCAGGGAAGCTCCCCTTTACCCATTTTGCTCTCCCCGCTCCTCCCGCTCTGGTAACCACTGCTCTGCTCATTGACCAAATGGGCATTCATAGCATGCTCTTCAGTCTCTACATATTTGTGATTTTTCCAGCTTTCTTCTTGTAGTGTATTTCCTTTTTTTAAAAAAATTATTTATTTATTTTTGGCTGCGTTGGGTCTTTGTTGCTGCACATGGGCTTTCTCTAGTTGTGGTGAGTGGGGGCTGCTCTTCGTTGTGGTGCGTGTGCTTCTCATTGTGGTGGCTTCTCTTGTTGCAGAGTATGGGCTCTAAGTGCGTGGGCTCAGTAGCTGTGGCGCACGGGCTTTAGAGCGTGGGCTCAGTAGTTGTGACGCACCAGCTTAGCTGCTCCGTGGCATGTGGGATCTTCTCGGACCAGGGGTCGAACCTGTGTCCCCTGCATTGGCAGGTGGATTCTTAACCACTGCGTCACCAGGGAAGTCCTGTCGTGTATTTCTAATTTCATACTAGTGTGATTGGAAAAGATGCTTGATAGAATTTCAGTCTTGTTAAATTTACTGAGACTTGTTTTGTGTCCTAACACATGATCTATCCTTGAGAATATACCATGTGTGCTTGAGAAGAATGTGTGTTCTGCTTCATTTGGATGGAATGTTCTGTCCAAATCTATCAAATCCATCTGGTCTAATGTTTCATTAAAGCCACAGTCTCCTTGTTGACTTTCTGTCTGGAAGATCTGTCCACTGATGTAAGTGGGGTGTGAAAATCTCCTACTATTATTGTGTTGCTGTCAATTCCTCCCTTTAGGTCTGTTAATAATTGCTTATGTATATTGGTGCTTCTATGTTAGGGGCATATATATTATTAACTTTATGTCTTCTTGATGAACTGTCCCCTTTATCATTAGAGTCCATCGTTGTCCCTTGTTACCTTTTGGCTTGAGGTCTCTTCTGTCTGATATGAGTGTAGCTCCACCCGCTATCCTCTGGCTGCCATCTGCTTGGGGTTTCATCTTCTGTCCCTTCTCTTTGAGCCTCTGTGTGTCTGTGGAGCTGAGTGGGGTGTCCTGGAGGCAGCATGGAACTGGGTCTTGGTTTCTAACCCATCCAGGTTCTCTCTGTCTTTTGAATGGTGATGTCAATCCATTTATATTTAGGGTGATTATTGATAAATGAGAACTTAGGGCTGCCATTTCATCTTTTGTTTTCTAGTTGCTCAATACCTCCATTCCTTTCTTCCCTCGTGTTTCTCCTTGCCATTTTTTGTTTGGGTTTTTCTAGGATACTTTTCTCATTTTCTTCTCTTTTGTGTTTCTTTTATTTATTTATTTATTTATTTTTTTTAACATCTTTATTGGAGTATAATTGTTTTACAATAGTGTGTTAGTTTTCCCTCTACAACAAACTAAATCAGTTACACATACACACATGCTCCCACATCTCCTCCCTCTTGCATCACCCTCTCTCCCACCCTCCCTATCCCACCCCCCAGGCGGTCACACAGCACAGAGGTGATCTCCCTGTGCTATGCAGCAGCTTCCCACCAGCTATCTAATTTACATTTGATAGTGTATATATGTCCCTGCCACTCCCCCACTTCGTCACAGCCCACCCCTCCCCCTCCCCATATCCTCAAGTCCATGCTCGAGTAAGTCTGTGTTTTATTCCCGTCCTATCACTAACCTCTTCATGACATTTTTTTCCCTTAGAGTCCATATATATGTGTTAGCATACGGTATTTGTTTTTCTCCTTCTGACTTACTTCACTCTGTATGACAGACTCCAGGTCCATCCACCTCTTTTGTGTTTCTTGCCTCTGCTCTAGATGTATGTTTTGTGGCCACCATAAGATTTGTATAAAGCGTCTCATAGATAAAATAGTCCTCTTTCTGCTGACAGCATCTATCTTCATTTGCCTAGACAGGCTCCATCCTCTTCCCCATGTATTTTTGTTGCCTCAAATTACCCCTTTTTTTTTTTTTTTTTTTTTTTTTTTTTTTTTTTTTTTTTTTTTGCGGTATGCGGGCCTCTCACTGCTGTGGCCTCTCCCGTTGCGGAGCACAGGCTCCGGACGCGCAGGCCTAGCGGCCATGGCTCACGGGCTTACTTGCTCCGCGGCATGTGGGATCTTCCCGGACCAGGGCACGAACCCGTGTCCCCTGCATCGGCAGGCGGATTCTTAACCACTGCGCCACCAGGGAAGCCCAAATTACCCCTTTTTAACATAATGAGTTTGTTACGAAGTTGAAGTGGCTATAGTTATTTTTTTGCTTCCTCCCCTTTAAACTTTATGCTATAATAAGATGTTTATTTAATTTTTAAAAACATCTTTATTGGGATATATGTATATGTATAGCTGATTCACTTTGTTATAATAAAATGTTTAAAAGCCTGTTCTGGGGCTTCCCTGCTGGTGCAGTCGTTAAGAATCCACCTGCCAATGCAGGGGACACGGATTCAAGCCCTGGTCCGGGAAGATCCCACATGCCGCAGAGCAACTAAGCCCATGCACCACAACTACTGAGCCTGTGCTCTAGAGCCCACGAGCCACTACCACTGAGCCCGTGAGCCACAACTACTGAAGCCTGCATGCCTAGAGCCCGTGCTCGGCAACAAGAGAAGCCCCCGCTCACCACAACTACAGAAAGCCCGTGTGCAGCAACAAAGACCCAATGCAGCCAAAGATTAAATAAATAAATAAATAAAGAAAATAAATAAAGCAAGCCTATTCTGTTAAAGAGCTGCAATTTCCAATTCTGTCTATTTATCACTTTATTCAGTTTTGTGTGCTTTTGCCTTTTTGTTTCTGGTAGAAGATCTCCTTCCAACATCTCTTGTAAGGCAGGTCTAGTGGTGAAGGACTCTCTCAGGTTTGTTTGTCTGGGAAAGCCTTTATTTCTCCTTCATAGCTGAATGGTAACTTTGCTGGATAGAGGAAAGTTGGGTGACAGTTTTTATCTTTCAGTCTTTTGATAATGTCATTGCACTCTCTCCTGGCTGGTAGGGTTTCTGCTGAGAAATCTGCTGGTAGCCTAAGGGGGGTTCCTTGGTAGGTGGCCATCTATTTTTCCTGGCTGCCTTTCAAATTCTTTGTCATTGGCTTTTGACAATTTTAATATAAGGTGTCTTGGAGAAGGTCTTTTCGCATTGAGGTGATTCGGTGTTCTCTTAGCTTCATGGACTTGCACATCCATTTCCTCCCCAGGTTTGGGAAGTTCTCAGCTATCATTTCTTTCTTTCTTTTTCTATTTCTTTTCTTTTGGCCATGTGGCGTGGCTTGCGGGATCTTAGTTCCCTGACCAGGGATTGAACCCTGGCCCACGGCACTGAAAGCACTGAGTCTTAACCGCTGGACCAGCAGGGAATTCCCAGCTATTATTTCTTTTTTTCCTTTTCTTTTCTTTTTTTTTTTGTGATATGTGGGCCTCTCACTGTTGTGGCCTCTCCCGTTGCGAAGCACAGGCTCCGGACGCGCAGGCCCAGCGGCCATGGCTCACGGGCCCAGCCGCTCCGCGGCATGTGGGATCTTCCCGGACCGGGGCACGAACCCGCGTCCCCTGCATCGGCAGGCGGACTCTCAACCACTGCGCCACCAGGGAAGCCCCCCCCCAGCTATTATTTCTTTAAATAAACTATCTCTTGTCCCTCTGGGACACCCATCACCCTAACATTGCCCTTCCTAACAGAGTCAGATAGAGCTCATGGAACTTCTTTATTTTTAATATTTTAATTCTCTTTCCTTTTCTACTTGTGTCATTTCTAGAGTTCTACCTTTCAGTTCACTAATTCTCTCCTCCACATGGTCTGCTCTATTTCCAATGTTTTCTAATGTGTTTTTCATCTCATTGATTGAATTCTTTTTTTTTTAAACATCTTTATTTGAGTATAACTGCTTTACAATAGTGTGTTAGTTTCTCCTTTACAACAAAGTGAATCAGTTATACATATACATATGTTCCCATATCTCTACCCTCTTGTATCACCCTCCCTCCCACCCTCCCTATCCCACCCCTCTAGGTGGTCACAAAGCACAGAGGTGAACTCCCTGTGCTATGCGGCAGCTTCCCACTAGCTATCTAATTTACATTTGGTAGTGTGTATATGTTACTGCCACTCTCTCACATCATCACTGCTTACCCTTCCCCCTCCCCATATCCTCAAGTCCATGCTCTAGTAGGTCTGTGTTTTATTCCTGTCCTACCACTAATCTCTTCATGACATTTTTTTCTTAGATTCCATATATATGTGTTAGCATACGGTATTTGTTTTTCTCCTTCTGACTTACTTCACTCTGTATGACAGACTCCAGGTCTATCCACCTCATTACAAATAACTCAGTTTCATTTCTTTTTATGGCTGAGTAATATTCCATTGTATATATGTGCCACATGTTCTTTATCCATTCATCTGTTGATGGACACTTAGGTTGCTTCCATGTCCTGGCTATCGTAAATAGAGCTACAATGAACATTTTGGTACATGACTCTTTTTGAATTATGGTTTTCTCAGGGTATATGCCTAGTAGTGGGATTGTGGGGTCATATGGTAGAGTTCTATTTGTAGTTTTTTAAGGACCCTCCATACTGTTCTCCATAGTGGCTGTATCAATTTACATTCCCACCAGCAGTGCAAGAGTGTTCCCTTTTCTCCACACCCTCTCCAGCATTTATTGTTTCTAGAGTTTTTGATGATGGCCAATCTGACCGGTGTGAGATGATATCTCATTGTAGTTTTGATTTGCATTTCTCTAATGATTAATGATGTTGAGCATTCTTTCATGTGTTTGTTGGCTATCTGTATATCTTCTTTGGAGAAATGTCTATTTAGTTCTTCTGCCCATTTTTGGATTGGGTTGTTTGTTTTTTTGTTATTGAGCTGCCTGAGTTGCTTATAAATTTTGGATATTAATCCTTTGTCAGTTGCTTCATTTGCAAATATTTTCTCCCATTCTGAGGGTTGTCTTTTGGTCTTGTTTATGGTATCCTTTGCTGTGCAAAAGCTTTTAAGTTTCATTAGATCCCATTTTAAAATTTTTGTTTTTATTTCCATTTCTCTAGGAGGTGGGTCAAAAAGGATCTTGCTGTGATTGATGTCATAGAGTGTTCTGCCTATGTTTTCCTCTAAGAGTTTGATAGTGTCTGGCCTTACATTTAGGTCTTTAACCCATTTTGAGTTTATTTTTGTGTGTGGTGTTAGGGAGTGTTCTAATTTCATACTTTTACATGTAGCTGTCCAGTTTTCCCAGCACCACTTATTGAAGAGGCTGTCTTTTCTCCACTGTATATCCTTCCCTCCTTTATCAAAGATAAGGTGACCATATGTGTGTGGGTTTATCTCTGGGCTTTCTATCCTGTTCCATTGATCTATATTTCTGTTTTTGTGCCAGTACCATACTGTCTTGATTACTGTAGCCTTGTAGTAGAGTCTGAAGTCAGGGAGCCTGATTCCTCCAGCTCCATTTTTCGTTCTCAAGATTGCTTTGGCTATTCGGGGTCTTTTGTGTTTCCATACAAATTGTGAAATTTTTTGTTCTAGTTCTGTGAAAAATGCCAGTGGTAATTTGATAGGGATTGCATTGAATCTGTAGATTGCTTTGGGTAGTAGAGTGATTTTCACAATGTTGATTCTTCCAATCCAAGAACACGGTATATTTCTCCACCTATTTGTATCATCTTTAATTTCTTTCATCAGTGTCTTATAGTTTTCTGCATACAAGTCTTTTGTCTCCTTAGGTAGGTTTATTCCTAGATATTTTATTCTTTTTGTTGCAATGGTAAATGGGAGTGTTTTCTTAATTTCACTCTCAGATTTTTCATCATTAGTGTATAAGAATGCCAGAGATTTCTGTGCATTAATTTTGTATCCTGCTACTTTACCAAATTCATTGATTAGTTCTAGTAGTTTTCTGGTAGCATCCTTAGTATTCTCTATGTATAGTATCATGTCATCTGCAAACAGTGAGAGCTTTACTTCTTCTTTTCCTATGTGGATTCCTTTTATTTCTTTTTTTTCTCTGATTGCTGTGGCTAGAACTTCCAAAACTAGGTTGAATAAGAGTGGTGGGAGTGGGCAACCTTGTCTTGTTCCTGATCTTAGTGGAAATGGTTTCAGTTTTTCACCATTGAGAACAATGCTGGCTGTCGGTTTGTCATATATGGCCTTTATTATGTTGAGGAAATTTCCCTCTATGCCTACTTTCTGCAGGGTTTTTTAAAATCATAAATGTGTGTTGAATTTTGTCAAAAGCTTTCTCTGCATCTATTGAGATGATCATATGGTTTTTCTCCTTCAGTTTGTTGATATGGTGTATCACGTTGATTGATTTGCGTATATTGAAGAATCCTTGCATTCCTGGAATAAACCCCCCTTGGTCATGGTGTATGATCCTTTTCATGTGCTGTTGGATTCTGTTTGCTAGTATTTTGTTGAGGATTTTTGCATCTATGTTCATCAGTGATATTGGCCTGTAGTTTTCTTTCTTTGTGATGTCTTTGTCTGGTTTTGGTATCAGGGTGATCATTGATTGAATTCTTAAGCTGCAGAATTTCTGTTTGTTTCTTTTTTAGAATTTCAATCTCTTTGGTAAAGTATTTCTTCTGTTCATTAAATTCACTTCTGAGCTGACTGAAGTGCCCTTCTGATTTTCCTACAGGTTGTTGAGTGTCTGCATGACAGCTATGTGCATTGTCTGTCAGTTAGCCCGCAATACTCCGTGACTTTTGGTTTCTGGAGAACTGCCACTTCTCGTTGTGGTACAGGGTCCTGGCTTCTCCCGGGCGCTGAGTGGGGATTCCTCCCCCCGCCGCCCTCCCCCCGCACCTTTGAAGTGGTGACAGGTTCGAAATTAGAGGCCTTTCCTTTGCCTTCCAGTAGGTGGCGCCATCGCACAGGTTTTCGGCTTCTCCACCTGCGCTCCTCCGGCTGTACTTGGGAATCTTCACCTTCCGCCCTCCGCCGCGTCTGTCGGGGGGTGTCGCCCGAGCTCCCGTCATTGCTTTTTGTGCCTCCGGAGTCGCTGGTGCCCTGATGCTACCAGTGTCGTCTGGCGTCACCACCTGGTTCCCCGGGGAAGATGAGCTTTGCCTTCGTGTCCGGGGTCCCCTGAGTCCCAGGCTCCCAGCCTCGGGGGAGGGAGATGTTGGGGGTCCGGTTAGAGCTGGCACCTCTTTCGCGTCTGGTGGTGTGAGGTTCACAGGCTCTGCTGCTGCGGCGAGGCGGCTGCGGCGAGGCGGGGGCTGGAGGGACGCGGTCACAGGCCCCATAGGTGTTGCTGCCCGGTTATCTGTGGCCGCAGGTGCTGCTGCAGCCGCGATTCAGAGGCTTGCGCTCCGCCTCCCCTGCGGGCCTCGGTTCCCCGGGCCAGACCGCGATTCAGGCACCGCCTCCCCTGCTGCCCCGCGTCGGCCCCCCTCTGTGTTCCTGCCCACCCTCCTAGATGTGCAGGAGTGTGGAATTCTCTCGTGCCCCCGTGTGTCGGGCAGAGGCACGTCTGTTAGTTGTGGATATTTTACTGGTTATGGACAGAAGGGCAGGGACCCAGGCCACTTTCCCTGCCCCATGTTGCTGACCTCTCCCACCGTCCCTGGACGGCCAGGCCAGCACAGCGTCCTCTGGCTGTTCTCCGCTGTGGACGGCAGTCACAGCCGGCCTGGTCCGTGCAAGGGGCACGATGACCCGCACATCCCCTCCCTCCCATCTGGCCGCCTTGAACCCTCCGCAGAGGGCTCCGTCCAAGTCTCGATGCTTTTGACGAAAATCCCAGCTGCAAGGACGGGCCCGAGGAAGACAGGGCACGTTTGTCCACACTGAGGTCACTTCAATCCTACAGAAACTCTGCAGGACCATCACCGCGCTCCTACTGTCTTTTAGTTTCCACACGCGGAGCCATCTGACCGCACATGGGGACCCGCCCCCCCCCCATATGTCCTTATCATTATTCCTAGGGCCTCTCGGTGGGTGGACCTAGGACATGTATGTGTGTGAGCACACGCACACTTACACACACACTCCACACACGTGTTCACGTCCAAGTCTGTGGCTCTTGCTCTGCCCAAGAAGCCCCCCTGCCTTGGCGGGACCAAGTCTCTGGAGCCAGGGTCCGGCGGGGCGTGCAATGACGCAGCCAGGCCGCAAGGGGCGCTGTGTTCCAGGGAAATCATATGATGGGCGTAGCACGCAAAGGTGTATGGAATGTTATGCACACACACGATTCAGGGCGTGGTAGTGAAGAGGACACACAGGTACCTACAGGGCAGCCTGAGAAATAGAACACGAGGGGCTCCAGTCCTGCCAAGAAGCAGAGGCCAGTGAGTGGCAGCTCCCTGCCCCCAAATCAGCTCTGCAGGATCTATAAAGACGGTTCTAGCAGGAACCAACCTGCAGAGGCCACGAACCCCACACTCCAGGGGGCGGTACCCTCCGCCCGTGTGAGGGGGGACCATCTCCATAAATTGTTGGGGTTCTTCTGCAGGGAGAGCTGTCTCTTCTCCCCCATTTTTATTTTTCATCAATTTTTCACTTCTATCAGTGAATCCATTATGTACTTGTATCAGTGTGGACTCACGGGTATTTATTTTACACTTTGGGGTCTAATGCAATACCCTGACGGTGGGCGGGGTGCCAGGAGGGGCTGCCCTGTGACCTCTCTCCGGGGACTGGGAAACCACCTGGTCTGAGGCGTGTGCTATGGCGCAGGACGGCCACCAGGGGGCACCCGAGCCCCGCCGTGTGGTTGCTACGGGGACTGGATGGTGTGTAGGGGCCGCGGCCGCACAGGCGGACCTGCCAGTGTGACCCGAACTACTGAGTCCTGGCCAGCAGCCACGGCTGAGCCTGCCCTGCCCGGTGTGCCTGGCTACCTGCTTCTAAAATCGTCTCTTTTCCGCTCGGTGTTCACCTCAGTGTGTCAGGAATTGCATTTTGCTTTTATTTAATGTTATGGATTGACCTGTGTCCCCCCCCACCCAGTTCACATGTTGAAGCCCTAATCTCCAGGACCTCAGAATGTGACTGTACTCGGAGATGGGCCCTTTAGAGAGGTGATCGAGTTGAAGTGGGGTTACTAGGGTGGACCCTGATCCAGTCTGGCTGGTGGCCTCATAAGAGGACGACATTAGGACACAGACATACACAGAGGGTGCCCACGCGAGGACACGGGAGAAGACGGCGTCTGCACGCTACAGAGAGAGGCCTCAGGAGAGGCCGAGTGCTGACACCTTGATCTTGGACCTCTGGCCTCCAGGACAGGGAGAGAGAATCTGTGGTTTCTGCGCTCAGTGCGCGGTGCTAATGACAGCAGCCCGAGCAGACTAGAACATGTTCCTGCTTGGGGTCTGCTGGGATTCTCCAGCATGCTGGGCCAGGTCTCTCATCTCTTTTGGACAATTCTGGGCCCTTGCCTCTCCGTGCACCCACCTCTTCTTTGGAAAATGAGTCCGTGGTGTGGCAAGTTTGCTCCAGTGTCGAGGACACTCTTTGTGGCTGTCCGTGTCCTCTCTCTTAGCCTCTCTGTGCTGCCTTACGTTGTGTCTTTAACTTTTCCTCCATCACAAATTCTCGCTCCAGCTGTGTCCTGTGTGCCGTTTTGATTCCACTGTCAAACACCACCATTTTCAGTTCTAGGACCTCTTTTCAAATCGATTGGTTTCTTGAACACTTTTATCTTATTTCATCAGACTTGAATACATTCTTCAATTTTAAAAAAGCCCCTTCAACCCACACCCTGCATGTTCTGAGTCTGATGGTTCTAATAACCGGCACTTCCTGGGGTCTTACTCTGTGGTTCCTTGTTTCACCGATTCTCGTTTGAGGTGGCTTCTTGTTTTTGCTTCATTATGATTTTCTTTGTTAGTGGGCTTCCGTTCTCAGATCTCTATCTTGAGCTTCTCTGAGGCTAAAGTCTCAGTGACCCAAGTAGGCAGTCCCAGTGGGAGCAATGTTTGCATCTGCCAGGCCCCTGGCAGATCACCCAGCGGGACCAGCGATGTCGATGGCTGTCAGGGCGTTTAGGGTCCCTGGAGGTTGAGTCCTGGCTCCTACCTGCCTGGGGCTGTGGGGAGTTGGGAGGGGCCTTTCCCTCACCAGAGCCCTGGCAGAGCTGGACCGACTGTTTTCCTTGTTGCCTCCCTCTGGGTGTGGGTTTCCCAGTTCACCCCTGGGGGCCTGGCTTGCAGGGGTGTCTGTCTACCTTGACTCCCCAGACTGATGGGCCCTGGCCTGGCGCCTCTCCCTGATCCATGCAGACCCCCTACACTAACCCTGGCCACAGGGCAGTGTCCTCCTCAGCACCTACCCCCTTACTCTCTGGCCATCTCAGCTGTCCATTCAGAAATCCCCCCGACCCTGATACAGACTGTGACCCACCCAGGTCCCAGACCCATGCCCAGGCCTGGTCCTGCCCTGTTGCAGACGGGCACTGGGCCTGGGTCTGGGTAACAACCCCCGGAGTGGTGCTGGGGCAATGCCGTGGGGTGGGGGTGGGAGCTTCCCGCCACCCAGGCAGGACAGCTGGTGAGTCTCAGCAGCTTGATGAACCTGCTCACTTGGCCCAGAGCCGAGTCCTGGCCCGGCCCCAAGTGCAACCCTGAACCCCAGCCCTGGTGAAGCTCCAGGAGGACCCCTGACCCTGTCCCAGGCTGCCCACGTGTTACCCACAGAGCCGCCGCAGAGAGCCCCGAGGTTGTGGGGAGGGGTCTGGTGACCCAGAGAGGGCAGAACCGTGAAGGCGCAGGCTGCACCAGGGGGCGCCCAGCCTCGCTCTGTGGTCCCTGTGGGGACAGCCCTGGTCTGGGAGGGGACAGGGCCTCACAGCCGGTATGTCCAGATGTCCTGCTAGGGGACACCCGGGAGTGAACGCCCGCCTGGGACCTGCTGCGCGTGACCTTGGGACAGGCTGCAGAATGGGGTCTGGGAGGTCACCTGTGGGGCACGTGGGGAGCGTCCTCACGACCTGCAGCGATAACACGGCAGCCCCAGCAGAGCAGGGAGCAGCGTGTGGTGCTCAGGCCTTGCCCGCGCCCCTGGGCTGGGCCTGCAGCCCTCAGGACAGCTGGCACACCTGCCGTGTCCACACCTGCCAACACAGGTGTCCAGGCACAGGCCCGGTTCCCCACAGCGCAGGGCCCCCAGGTGCGCCTGGCGCCCGGTGTGACCGTTCCTGTAAGGCTGTTCCAAGGACCCCAAAGCTCACCCGCGCCGAAAGGACGTGGGGCGAGGATGGGGTCCAGGATGAACCCCGGCACCTTCCTCCGGGTGCTGCTGGCCATGCCCTCTGCCCCTGCCCGCCCGGGGGCCCCAGGTCTGGGCAGAGCCTCCTGCGGGCCGAGTGCATGAGATGCTGCTGGCGGCCACACGGGGGCAGCAGGGACCCGATGTCCAGCTCACGGGGCCGCCCTGGGCCCTGAGGCCGGGAGTGGCCAGAGGGGACGCCTGCACGGAGGCCAGCCCCGGGCTCACCCGAGCCCGGCCCTAGGTCCCCTGACCCCAGCCCCAGGTTCAGCCTGGACCCTGTCCCCAGCGGGCCGAGCTTACTGGCAGTAGGTCACCCCTTGGTCCTGGGTCATCGGGGCTGAGGTGGCTGTACCTGTGGTGAGTGTCCACGCCGAGTGCAGCGTTTGGAGAACTCAGGGGACGCTGGGCCCCGGACAGTGAGACTGGTGCTTGGGGGACAGGATGAGGGCGCCTTCTCCTGGCCCCCTGTTCTGGCACCTCTGGGGTGGGGGTCCCAGCATGGCAGGAGGGGGCGCCTGGTGCCTGCCAGGGGAGGGAGCCGGGGCCCTCGGGGGCCGCTGGGGTCTCCGGGACGGTGGCGGTGGGGCTGGGTTTGTGAGGGACCCAGACTGGAGGTGGATGCGCCGGGTGACCTCCCGGAGCCGTTTCTCAAGCTTTCGCATCTGCACACACGTGGGGCTGTGGCCTTGGTCTGCATGTGTTGTGTGTCTCTGCGGGTGCATCCACCCCAAGCCCTGCCCTGCACAAGGCCCCCCGGTTCTATTCACCTCAGATCCCCCAGCCTCCCCATGGGTTACAGCTTGACGGGGAGAGTCACTGTTTGTCTAGGCTTTGCCCGTTTCCTGCCCGTCCTTCCCGGGCTGGCCACCACCAATGCTGAGGGAAGGTGCCCTGTAGGCCCAGGAAGTGAAACACCAAAGGGAAAAGCCACAGTGGGGACTGTTTCCATCAGCAGGGCACAGCGAGCCCCTGAACGAGCTTGCTGGTGAAAACCACTAAAATGCTGGATTTAAGAAACCTAAAATGCTCACTTTTCTAAAGCCAGGTGATCTGGCCAGAGGAGGGGGCCGGTGGGGGCTGGGGGTGGCAGGCGGTCCCATCCCAGGCCCACGGGGACCTGGTCCGTCGGCGGCAGGACCAGGGGCTCTGCAGAAGGGAGGCGCGGCTGGCCAGCGGCCCAGGGTCCAAGCAGCCCTGGCGGCCGAGCCTGCAGAGGGCCATTGTCCGGGCCCGGCTTTGTGAACGTCTTTCTGGGGAGACTTGCACGCCCGCTTTGGGAGCAGGGCTCCCAGCTAATCCTAAAAGCAGGCAAGCGGGCCCGTGGAGAGGCCGGCGCTGCAGGGTCCCAAGGTCGCGGCCCCGCCGGGGGAGGAGGCCCTGCAGCAGCAGAGGCTCGGGGTCGCGGCGCCTCCCAGCCCTGGTGCCCGCTGGCGCCCCTTCTCCGAGACACCCTCTCCCGTGACCCCCCTGCTCTCCCCGCATGCAACCCCCTCTGGTCCCCGTCCAGCTCCCCACGTCCCCTTCGGGATGCCTCTGGGCCCCGTCGCCTCCCCCACTGCCCCCCTCAGCCCCCTAGCCCCCCGAATCTGGGAGTGAGGTGGGGCGGGGCCCGAGACTTGCGCAGGGCGGGGGGCTCATCGTGTTTCAGAAGGTGACGTGGGACGTGCGGAAGATAGAGGAGGCTCCTCTGTGACTGAGTGGCCCTCCCCAGCCAGGACCCTCCAGAGCCCCCAGGGCCCTGTCCCCTTCACTTCAGTGAGACTTTGTCACCAACGTGGGCAGTGTGTTCGCAGCATATGGTGTGGTTTCAAAGTTTTATCAAGGCAGTATTACAAATGAACATTTTTACCACTGAGAGAAAAACACAAAGTAACGTAATTGTCTGAAACCATGCAGCCAGAGTCTGGGGTGAGGCCAGGTGAGGGACCCTAGTTGAATGACAGGACCCGGTACCTCCCCAGCCAGTCCCTGGGGGTGCCCCGTGGTTCCAGCATCCCCTGGCCCCTCCTGACCAGACCCCCGCCCCAGACTCTCTGGGGGTGGGCAGTGGTGGTGCCTGAGGGCCGGAGGGAGGTCCCAAGAAGGGAGCACCCCTACGATGACTGAAACCTCCTTTCTAGCCATGATAGCCCTGGCCTCGGGATTGATGGGGGTTGGGGCGACGGAGGGGAGGGGAGCCCCGAGGGGCCTTCTGCCATGGCGCACGGGGGAGCCCAGGAGGAGGGAGAGCCTGGGACCCACCGCCCCCGGGGCGCCCTCCTAAGAGGCGGCCTCGGCTTCCCCACCTGCCCCTCTCTCCCCGTGGGTCCCTCCCCGGCCCCCAGAGCCCCTGTCCTTCCCTTTTCTGGGCACCAAACTCGCCGAAGGGTGCCCAGACTGCCCGCCCCTCCCGCTCCCCTCTGCTCTCCCTTTTCTCTTGAGGAAAGAACCCTTTTTATTGTGAAATGTGGTATTCTGACAGAAGATTGCCCCAAACCAAGAGACACCCTAGAGCCACGGCAAACCCCCGTGCGCCACCCGGGGCAGCGGGGGTCCCCTCCTCCCAAGGGCGCCCCAGCCTTCCAGGCATCACACTCCTGTGAGGACTCGTGCATCTGCTGAGCCCCCCGAAGCGGGGGGGCTCGGGGGCTCCGGGTCCCAGTGCGGCCAGCTCAGCCCCGGCCCGGGCCGGGCCACCTGGGGGGCACACCGTCCCAGGGCCCCAGGGGCTCAGGACCACCGTTGCCGTGGCAGCAGGCAGGGGCACCAGGCGACAAGCAGGCTTCCTGGAGGAGCGTCCAGGCCGGACTGCGGGCTCTGTGTGGGGAGGGTGGTGACCACGTCTGCGCCCTCTGGGCTCAGCCTGGGCCACGGCTCCACGTGCAGACCCTGCCCTCAGACGCCCTCCACAGCGGGTGCGGGAGCCAGGGTGCTGAGGGCAGCTGGAGGGAGGGTGGCTGTGGAGGAGGGCAGTGCCTGGCCAGGATTCACCCCGAGAGCGCCGGGGCCACAGGCAGCCACGGGTTCTAGAACAATCTCCAAGGTGCAGATGGTACGAGGGTCAGTGTGGGGCCACCGAGGGGCGCAGGGCCCGGCGGTGGGTGGGCGAAGGCTCGGGGTCCAAGGGGACGAGGCCGGGTCGGCGGGGCCACTAGCCCTGGGTGCGCAGACGTGTCGGGCGAGGTACGGCCCCCAGGGCACGGCCAGCCAGCTTCCTGTGTGTGTGTGTGTGCGTGTGAGTGAGTGTGTGCTCACACCCGAGCTACCGCCAGCCCCCGGTCCTGACCGCACGTGTACACATGCCTGTCTCCTGTGTTGGTGGCACACGCCGGGTGTCGGAGGGGCTCTGGGCGGGCTGTGTCCACAGCACGCGTGTCAGGGACCCCCGCCCTGGGCTCAGGCATGACGAGGTGTGTCCCCTTCTGAATGGACGTCACTGTGCAGAGCCCGGGTCCCGAGTTCCCTGAATGCAGCCCCGGCAGCAAGGGCAGTGCCTGTGACAGGTCCGGGCTCTCCAGGCCGAGCCGGACTCCCACTGGGCCTCCCGACCCCCTCACCTGTGGCCATGATGACTGACTGTGTCTCTCTGAGCCTGTGGGAGCCTGTGTGAGCCTGGGAGCCTGTGTGAATCTGTGTGAATCACCACGTCTTTGAGAGCCCGTGAGGCTGTTCACATCTGTGTGCCCGTGTGGCCTGGCGAGCCTGTGTGAGGCTTTGTGCCTGTGTCAGACTCTGTGACTCTGTGTGACTCTGTGAGTCTGTGTGAATCAGGTGCCTTGAAAGCCTGTGAGCCTGGTTAAGTCAGTGCGCTTGTGTGGGCTTGTGAGCCTGTGTGAGTCTCTGTGAACTTGTGTGAGCCTGTGTGATTCCGTGAGCCTGTTTGAGTCTTTGTGGCTGTGTGAGTTGGTGTCAGTTTTTGTACCTGTGTGAGTCCGTATGAGCCTGTGTGAGTCTGTGAGCCTGTGTGAGCCTGCGTCAGACTGTGCATCTGTGTGTGTCTGTGTGAGCTTGTGTGAATCTTGTTAGCCCTTGATCCTGTGTGGGTCTCTGTGAGCCTGTGTGAGTCTCTCTGGCTGTGCGAATCTCTGTGAGCTTGTTTGAGGCTGTGTTAGCCTCTGATCTTGTATGAGCCTTTGTGAGTCTATGTGCTTGTTTGAGCCTGTGAGCCTGTGTAACTCTGTGTGCCTGTGTATATCTGTGTGAGTCTGTGAGCCTGAGTGGACCTGTGTGAATCCGTGTGCCTTTGTGAGCCTGAGTCTGTGTGAATCAGCATGTCTTTGAGAGCCTGTGGACTGTTTATGTCCGTGTGCCCGTGTGGCCTTGTGAGCCTGTGTGAGGCTTTGTCCCTGTGTCAGCCTGTGAATCTGTGTGATTCCGTGAGCCTGTTTGTGTCTTTGTGCCTGTGTGAGCCTGTGTGAGCCTGTGTCAGACTCTGTGAACTGTGAGCCTGTATGAGTCTGTGTGAGTCTGTGTGAATCAGGTGCCTTTGAAAGCCTGTGAGCCTGTTTAAGTCAGTGCGCTTGTGTGGGCTTGTGAGCCTGTGTGAGTCTCTGTGAACTTGTGTGAGCCTGTGTGGTTCTGTGAGCCTGTTTGAGTCTTTGTGGCTGTGTGAGTTGGTGTCAGTTTTTGTACCTGTGTGAGTCCGTATGAGCCTGTGTGAGTCTGTGAGCGAATGTGAGCCTGTGTCAGACTGTGCGTCTGTGTGTGTCTGTGTGAGCCTGTGTGAACCTTGTTAGTCCTTGATCCTGTGTGGGTCTCTGTGAGCCTGAGTCTGTGTGTCTGTGTGAGCCCATCTGAACTTGTGTGAGTCTATGTTAGTCCTTGAGACTATGTGAGTCCTCTGCCTGTGTGAACCTCTGTGAGCTTGTGAGTCTCTGTAAGTCCGTATGAGTCCGTATGAGTCTGCGTAAGCCTATGAGTTTGTGATTCTGTGTGAGCCTGTGAGCCTGTGTAATTCTCTGTGAGTCTGCGTGAGCTTTTGTGAGTCTGTGTGTCCATGTTCCTGTGGCCGTCTGTGTGCTTGGGTGGGCCTGTGTGGGCCTTCTGACTCGAGGGGCTTGAGCCTGTCCTTCCAGCCCTTTGATTCTCTGAAAGCTCTGCGTGTGTGAGGTTGTGTGAGTGCATATGTCTAAGTGACTCTGAGTGTGACCCTCTGAGAGTGTGCCAGTGGCTGGCAGGGTGCCTTTGTGTGTGTGTCTGTGTTTGTGTGTCACGGTGTGTCAGGGTATCTGTTCGTGTGAACACATGTTTACCTGAGAGGCCCCATGTGCCTGTGTGTGTGTTTGTGCCCGTGGGGTCTGTGGGTATACCTCTACGTTAACACCTCTTTGTGTATCCTGTACTTTGTCTGAGTTTCTGAGTGTGTTTACATTCCTGTGTGTCTCTGTGTCTGCCTGTGTCTGAGTCTCTCTACGTGTCTCTATGGGTCTCTGTTTGTCTCTGTGTCTCTACGTGTGTCACTCTGTGTCTCTGTGCATTCTGTGTCCCTGTGTGTGTCCATTTGTGTGTCTGTGTGCCTGTGTGAGTCTGCATGGCCATGTTTGTGGGAGACTGTGTGTGTAAGGAGGGGCCACCCAGCGACCCCCGTCACTCAGGCCGCACCCTGGGGGCTCTCCCAGGACCCCCTCCCTCAGTCGATGAGTCTTCCCCGGTGGGCATGGGCCTGGCCGGGGAGGTGGGTGCGGGCGTAGGCCGGGGCCCTGGCAGATGTGGGCACCCCCAGCTGCTGCTCGCCAGGGCCACCACACCCTGCTGGCCCTGCGGGGGTCTCAGTCTGCAGGACCATGGGACCAGAGGCCTCTTGTGTGTGGGGTCTCACGGGGTCTCCATGAGGCAGAGCGTGCAGGTTGACCGTGGAGTAGGCAGCCCCTGTTCTGGGCACAGCAGGGGCAAAGGTTTGGTGGCAGGATGGGCCATGAGGGACCGTGAGGCCGGAGCTGTGGGCTCGGTGGGACCAGGTCCTGGGCCAGGGGCTTCGTCCCTGGCTGGCCTGCAAAGCCTACTTCCCCGGGTGCTGGGCCCTGTGGGGCTGTGCCTGGTCCCTCCGTCCATGGGGCCCCCTCCACCAGGCAGGCCTCTGGGAAGCAGCGTGGGTGCCTGGTCACTCTGACCTGGCCATGTCACAGGCTTGGCCACCTGCAGCGAGGGGTGCCCAGGACGTGGCGGGAGGATGGTCAGAAACTCTCCCCACCAGCTGGCCCAGCTGGGCCCCCTCCCCGCCGTCAACAATGCAAATGCCCTGGGGTCCTGGCTCTGCTGTTTCAGTCTCAGGGCAGTGGGGCTTTCCACCCCGGGCCCCACCTGCTCTGTGGCTCGTCCTTGGCCCGTTTTTAGAAACATTTGCAAGTGTGTTTGTGCTGTGTGTGGGGCGGGGGTGGGGCCACAGCCAAGCACCCTTGGGGCTTGTTTCTCAGACTGGACTGGGGGAGGGGAGCCCACACCCAGCCTCCCCAGGGTGGCAGTGAGGGTCCCGGCAGGACCCCAGGCAGTGTGTGGGGCCCAGGTCTGGTCGTGGCCTTAGTGGGTAAGCCCCTGCGACTGGGAGTCCCACCTGGGTGTAGCCCACGGCTCTGCCAGAGGGAACCTTCCAGAACCACAGTCTCCCCGGCCAAGGGGACAGGTAGAAAGTGAAGCTCAGTGACAGCAGGCCCCGGCTGCACACTCACATCCCATGCGTGTGCACACACACACACCGACACACATGTCCGCACACGCTTGCTGTGGCCCCAGCACTGACTGCCCAGGGGTCCTCAGATGCAGGTGATGGGAGCCGCTCCTCACCTGGGCTCTGTGTGGCAGTGCAGTGCCCTCACCATGGCCGCGTGCCTCTGACCTCGGTGCCGACCAGGGAGGCTGGAGAGACCAAGGTGCCTGCTCGGCCAGCTTTCTCTGCCCCAAGCGCAAACGTCAGGGCCCACGATCCACTTGTGTGCGTGTGAGTGTAAACATGTCGGTGAGCATGCAAGTGTGTGAAGGCACATGGCGTGAGCATGACCTGCTAGTGTAGTGCGTGGGTGTGTGTAGATCTGTATAGTAGGTAGGTGTGCACAGGCGTGTGCAGATGTGTGTGGGTGTGCACAGGCACGTGCAGATGTGTGTGGGTGTGCACAGGCGTGCAGTGGGGGCTCCTGGCCAGCTCCCCTCACCTTCCAGGCCTGGCTCACTGTCGCCCCCAGGACAAGACCTCTGGCTCTCCTCTGGGTCCCTGAGTGCCCCTCAGCCCTCTGGGGGCAGTGACAGGGGGGCCAGGCAGGGTGTGGCCTGTGCCACAGAGGAGACGTGCATTTGTGATGTCAGCACCGTGCTGAGCAATGGCTGGGGTGTCCTGGGGCCGGTGTGGTGCACAGCCATGTGCTGGGGCCTGTGTGTCTGTGCACGTGCGCGTCAGAAGGCTGGGGCTGGGGGAATTGCCCAGCTCCAAGCTGGCCTGGGCAGAGCCCCCAGACTCCCGGCCCCCAACAGAGTCTCCCCTCCGAGGAGGGAGGGGTGGCGAGTGGGGAGCCGAGGAGACCCTCGGGGTTGGGGCCTGGCCGGGACTGGGTGGGGCCCCTGTGACTCAGCCTTGGGGGAAGTGGGGGCCTCAGGGCATGTGACCCGTGAATACACACTCACCCCGCTCACATGCACACAGAGAAGCACACTGAGAGACACACACACTGAACACAGCACTCACACCCACTACGTACCCACAAGCAAAATACAGACACACAACACCCAAACTCTCACTCCCCCTCCCCCCACACACCCAGAACACACTGACACACACACACAGGATTAACATATAGACACCCACACACCCACACTAACACCCACACACCCACACTCACACACTCACACTAACACCCCCACACCCCACCCCCACACTCACACCCACACCCACACTCACACACTCACACCCACACTCACACACTCACACTAATATCCACACTCACACCCACTCACACCCACACCCACACTCCCACACTCACACTAACACCCCCACCCCCACACTCACACCCACACCCACACTCACCCACTCACCCACACACCCACACCACCCACACCCACACTCACACCACACACCTACACCCACACTCACACACTCACACACTCACACACACTCACACTCACACTCACACACTCACACTCACACTCACACACTCACACTCCTCCCTCCAGGCCCTTGGGCCTCAGGGAGCCCCACTGAGGCTCGCTCAGGCCCGGCCACTTCCTTTGGGGCCGAGAACCTGCCCAGGTGTCTGCAGCCACCGACCTCACCGCTCACCCGCCATGTGCCCCCGTCCTGCCCCGGGGGTCCCGTCTGGGAGGTGGGCGCGTGCCCTCCGCTTGGGGAAGGCCCCGCACACGCACGGCGCAGGAGCCCAGGGGCACAGGTCAGCCGGAAGCTGGGGGCGGCGGAGTGAGCCCTGGGTCCGAGCCGGGGGCCTGAGTGCAGGTGGGGGCACAGCAGCTCGGGGACCCACCTCACCTCCGGGGTCCGACCCCTGAGGTCTCTGGGATCCCCTCGGCCCCCCGCCCCGTGTGCGGGCGCTGTGCTTGCCAGGGCAGGCCTCCAGGCCTCGGGGAGAAGCCCACAGGCCTGTCTGGGCCCTGAGCGTGGGGCTGGCAGAGGGGCCAGTGCCCAGGGGAGCCGGGAGGTGCTGGGACCCCAGCCCCGGGGCTCAGGCCTGGGGCTGGTGCAGGGTCCCCCTCGAGGGGCTGACAGCCAGGGGCTCTGGGCCGGCTGCCCTTGGAGCCGGTGCTCAGAAGCCAGCGGAGCAGGGCAACCAGCAGAGTTCAGCCTGAGGACAACGCTGATGCCACGAGGCCAACAGGCCGGGGGGCCGGGGGTGACTGCCAGGCGGCGGGGGTGCCCTGGAGGGGCCTGTGCGGGCCCGTGTCCGTGGGAGGGTCCGGCCGAGGCTCATCCCCTGCCCTGGCCCAGGAGCAGCCGGGGGGATGGGGAATGAGGGGAGAGGAGCAGTGAGGTGGGGGCAGCAGGGCCGGGTCGGGGGCTGGGGGCTGATGGTTTGCTCTGACTGAGCCCAGCTGCAGGGTGGCTGCTGCGTGGAAAACAGACCTGGGGTCTGAGTCGGGGCGGGGGCATCAGGGTGAAGGCTGCGTGTCTAGGTGCGAGCAACAGGGGCTCGGGGCTGGGGGTCCCGATGGGTGTCCCGGTGGAGGCGGGGAGCCCTGGGATGAGGGATGGCGGGACCGGGAGGGAGCGTGCTGGCAGAGAGGAGCAGTTCGACTCTGCTGATCAGAGGTATTTCAAACACACACGGCAGCCAGGAGAGCTGTCTCGCCAGGCCTCCCATTGTACATGTGTCAACATCACACGTGTGTCTGTGTCCCTCCGCCTGCTCCCCGTGTGCTCAGCACTTTCCAGGGTCCATCTGAAAGCCTTGCTGAGGAAGGCAAGGGGCCTGGGTCGGGGTGGGTTCAGGCTTTTCCACCTGACTGCAGGCCCTGACAGCCCACATCTCACCTGTAAACCTCAACCCGAGTCTGCAAGGGCCGGAGGCTCTGGGGGCTCCTAACTTCTCAGTGTCCCCTGGCCACTCAAAGTCTCCCACGCTGAGTCCTGCATCTTGGTGGTCCCGCTCAGACCCCTGCCACTGTCCTGTGGCTCTGGGTGTCAGGGCCACTCCAGGTCCTCGGACCCTTGGGCCCTCAGGGGGGACCGTCTGGAGCCGCAGGTGTGGGCGTCAGCGCCGTGACCGTCACTGCCCGGCCTGGCCCCAGCCTTGCCCGCCGGAGCCGCAAACTCCGGAGGGTAGTCCTGTCCGCCGCTGGCCTTGGGACCGTGTTTCATTAGGGATCACAGGTGGGGGCTCCCACCCCTTCTGTCCCTTCTTCATGGGTCAGCTGGAACCTTCCAAAAGGATAAGCTCCCTCATCTACCAACTGAAGATCACGGAGCACAGATCACTCAGGAGTGGGTGCAGGTTCTCATGTCCTCCCCTTATGCACCAGCTCAAGACAGGGAGAAATGCAGCTGGGGAGAAAGAGATGGACAGAGCGGGAGAGACAGAGACAGAGGGAGAGGGGACGCAGAGATGGAGAGATGGGGAACAGGAGACAGAAACAGAGAAAGAGACATAGAGACACAGAGAGACAGAGAGATAGACAGACAGACACATAGAGAGGGACAGAGACAGAGAGACATGGAAACATAGAGATAGAGAGAGAACAGGAGACAGAAGGAGAGAAAGAGACAGATACAGAAAGACAGAGACACAGAGAGATAGAGAGACACAAAGAGAGAGACAGAGAGGGAGAGACAGAGATGAACAGAGGGGGAAAGAGACAGAGAGACACAGAAACAGACACAGAGAGAGGGGGCGGGAGAGACACACACACAGAGACGGAGAGACACAGAGACAGAAAGATACAGAGAGAGACACAGAGAGACAGAGATGGAGAGGTAGAGACAGACAGACACAGAAAGACAGAGAGAAAGAAATAGACATAGGACATCAAAACAGAGAGAGACAGAGACAGAGAGACACACTGAGAGAAAGAGAGAGACAGAAACAAAGAGAAATGCAGAGAAACAGAGAGAGAGACAGAGACAGGGAGAGACCTGGGTGTCAGGAGAAGGGGACAGGGGAGAGTCAGAGAGCGATGGAGACAGAGGCTCCAGTGGAGACGGGTGTGGGGACAGTAGGAGGACGGGGCAGGGCAGGGTCATGGGAGGGACAGGTTGATGGGGCTTGGGTGCTGTGGCCACCCTGGGGTCCCACAGGCTTGTGTGTGGCCTCAGGCCAGCTCCCTGGCCCTGTGGGGCCTCGCCATCCTGGGCTCTCAAGTGGGGACTGCCAGGCCAGCGGGGTGGCCAGCGTCTGGACCACAAGGGTCCCTCTCCTCTGCCCCCTCCCAGTCCCCATGACCCTCTCTCCCCAGTGTTGGGGCCTCTGGGTCGCCCTGTGGGGCACCAGGGTCACAAAGATGAAAGCAAACTGAGAACAATTGTAGTTCACTAGACGGCCACGCGCAGGGCAGTCACTGACCCAGGGTGAGCCCGGTGGGCTCTGCCCTGGGGGAGGGGGCGCAAGGCCCCCCGATTCCTGAGGCCTAGGCCAACCTGCCGCACTGGGGGTGGGGGGGCGGCGGCTGGAGCTGCAGGTGGGTGGTCGGCACAAGCTATTTCAGGAAACATCCTCAGAGGCTGAGAGACTTGTTTTTCGGTGTGGAACAAACAGCCATTTGCATGTACCCTCCGGGGCCAAGTTTGCCCCAAATGAGTAACCTGGGGAGAAACTGAGCTGGTCTCGCACCTGCCTGGGGGGGAGGTGGGGGAAGTGGGCCCAGGTCACGGCCTGGCCTCGGGGCCCAGAGACCCTGACGAGGCAGCCCCCAGCCCGTCAACGGCCCTGCCAGCGCAGCACTGAGCTCACAGGCTGGACCCACAGGGAAGCCCCCAGCAGCCCCCCACCGGCAGGTCCCTCCCCAGAGGAAAATGTGAGACTCAGAGGCTTGCTCGGCCCCTTGTGCCCTTGGCCAGCCAGGACATGGCACCCAGCGGTCCAGTAGGGTGGGAGGGAGCACAGACCCCACCACTGGTGTTTGAAGGACAGCAGCCAGGGCCCGTGCCTGGGTGGCCGCAGTGTCACTGGCCCACTGGAGGGAGGTGCCTGTTGAGGCCTGGGTGCCTGTGGGCCTCGGCAAGGGTGGCAGGAGTGGGGGAAGGCCTCCTGGCCTTGGCGGCCTGGCTGGCATCTTGGGTGGTGGCCGAGGAGGCCGCGTGGCTGGGAGAGAACGTGGAGACTGTGTTCATGTGGGCACAGGAGCCACAGTGCAGGCTCCACACGGGCCCTCTGACTCCGGGGACTGACCGGCTGTTCTGAAAACTGGTGAATAATTTGAGGGCGCCTTATGCCCTGCGATCGCCAGACAGTAGCTGAGGGCGCCGCTCCTTCCAGAGGGTTCCCAGCTGACACGTGATGGGTTGGAGAAGTGGGAGACCTTGAACCCTCAGTGAAATGAGGCCCCCATCCCATGTCCCTGCCTCCGCCTGGACCTGAGTGTCTTCTCCACGCAGCCAGAGGGACAGGGTCCCAGCAGGTCACACCCTGCAGCTGGGCTCAGTCAGAGCAAACCATCAGCCCCCAGCCCCCCACCCGGCCCTGCTGCCCCCACCTCACTGCTCCTCTCCCCTCATTCCCCATCCCCCCGGCTGCTCCTGGGCCAGGGCGGGGGATGAGCCTCGGCCGGACCCTCCCACGGACACGGGCCCGCACAGGCCCCTCCAGGGCACCCCCGCTGCCTGGCAGTCGCCCCCGGCCCCCCGGCCTGTTGGCCTCGTGGCATCAGCGTTGTCCTCAGGCTGAGCTCTGCTGGTTGCCCTGCTCTGCTGGCTTCTGAGCGCTGGCTCCAAGGGCAGCCGGCCCAGAGCCCCTGGCTGTCAGCCCCTCGAGGGGGACCCTGCACCAGCCCCAGGCCTGAGCCCCGGGGCTGGGGTCCCAGCACCTCCCGGCTCCCCTGGGCACTGGCCCCTCTGCCAGCCCCACGCTCAGGGCCCAGACAGGCCTGTGGGCTTCTCCCCAAGGCCTGGAGGCCTGCCCTGGCAAGCACAGTGCCCACTGTGCACGGGGCGGGGGGCCGAGGGGATCCCAGAGACCTCGGGGGTCGGACCCCGGAGGTGAGGTGGGTCCCCGAGCTGCTGTGCCCCCACCTGCACTCAGGCCCCCGGCTCGGACCCAGGGCTCACTCCGCCGCCCCCAGCTTCCGGCTGACCTGTGCCCCTGGGCTCCTGCGCCGTGCGTGTGCGGGGCCTTCTCCAAGCGGAGGGCACGCGCCCACCTCCCAGACGGGACCCCCGGGGCAGGACGGGGGCACCTGGCGGGTGAGCGGTGAGGCCGGTGGATGCAGACACCTGGGCAGGTTCTCGGCCCCAAAGGAAGTGTCCGGGCCTGAGCGAGCCTCAGTGGGGCTCCCTGAGGCCCAAGGGCCTGGAGGGAGGAGTGTGAGTGTGTGAGTGTGAGTGTGTGTGAGTGTGTGAGTGTGTGTGAGTGTGGGTGTAGGTGTGTGGTGTGAGTGTGGGTGTGAGGTGAGGACGTCTGTGTGGTCAGGGGCTCTACTGTACACATGTCTCTGTCGGGAGCAGGGTGTGAGTGTGTGAGGGGCTTGCAGAGATGCCTGTGCCCACCTCACGGCCCTTTCTGTCTCTGTACATCTCTTTGTCTCCTTAATCTGTCCTCCCTGCATCTCCGGGTCTCCGTGTCTCTCTCTCTGTCTAGGTCTCCCGTCTCCCCTGTCTCTCCCCGTCTCTGTCTCTCCAGCCCTGTCCCTGTCGCTGACGCTGGTGCTGCCTCCACTTTTGCTAATCCCTCTGCGTCCCTGAATGTGGGACGTGGGTCCTGCTGTGAACTCTGTGGGCTGTTCCTGTCCTGGCCTGTGGCCCAGGGGGAAGCTGCTGGGGTCCCAGCGTGATGCCTGCAGCCTGCCCCTGGCTGTGGGCCCTGGCATAGGGGAAGAGGAGGGACAGGGTGCATGGGGTTTGGGGCCAGGCAGAGTCATTGCTGGACCCTATGACGCCAGCTCCCCACATGGGCCTGGCTCTGTCGTGGGCTCAGCTAACATGGGAGCAACACCCGGAAGGGTCCTGTAGCTGGCAAGAGCCCTGCTGGCCCAACCTGGGTGGAGGCCAGAATAACCTGAGAAGACCCTGGTAGAACCTAGGCTGACCCTGGCCTGACCCTGGCTGACTGTGGGTTGACCCTGATTGACCTTGAGTTGACCCTAGCTGACCCTGGCTGACTCTGAGCTGACCCTGTTGACACTGCCCACCCTGGCAGAGCCAGGTTGAACTTTGCCTAATCCTGGCTGACCTTGGGCTCTCTAAGGCCTGACCTTGGTTGACCCTGGCTGACCCTGGCTGACCCTGGACTGACCCTAGTTACACTGGCTGATCCTAGGCTGAAGTTGGCTAGTCAGGGTGATCCCAGCTGACCTTAGGAAGGTCCTGGCTGACCCTAGGCTGATGTGGGCTGGTAAGGGGTGGGGGCTAGGGCCCTCTGCAGGTCTTGGGGAACTCACTGCCCCCAAAGGGCTCTCCTGGGCTTTGGCCACTTGCCAGGCCCCAGGCCCAAGTGGCTAGGTCTCTGTTTTGGGACATGATTCTCAGAACAGCAGTCTGGCTGGGACACCTGGGCTAGCCTGTGCTCGCAATGACTCAGCCTCCCCATGGAGCTATTTTGGGTGTTTCAGCAGGTGACGAGGTGCAGGAGGCTTGAGAAGAAAGAGAAAAACAAGAGAACACAAACACCATTGCGTTCCCCATCCGGCCTACACTCCTGCACCCAAGCCCTCCCCTTCTGGTAACCGTGTGCCTGGTGACCCCCATGGCCTGGGGTCTGGCTCATGCAGCCTGAGCCCTGGGCCAATTTTCTTTCCATGAAGTTGGCCTGGCATCTACAAACACCTATGGGTACTAGAAGGGGTGAAGCCAGGTGATGAGGCATCACCTCATTCTCCATCCAGTGCTCAGACCAAGAGGGTCTTGGGGCCCCTGAGAGGCTCTCCTTCCTCTGTGTGAGTGACTTCTTATGAGGGTCAGGAATCAGGACCCATGGGGTGGGAAAAAGACTCAGGATCTAAGATAAAGTGATGAAGCCAAAGAACGAGGGCTCCAGGATGAATGGACAGAATATGAGGGCCTGGCTGAGAAAGGAGAGGACACAGTTTGTAGGACCAGGGCCCAGTGATCAGGACCAGGCCCAGTGAACAGGACCAGAACTCAGTGATCAGGACCAGGACTCAGTGATCAGGACCAGGCTCAGTGATAAGGACCAGGCTCAGTGATCAGGACCAGGTTCCAGTGAACAGGACCAGGACTCAGTGAGCAGGACCAGGCTCAGTGATCAGGAGCAGGGCTCAGTGATAAGGACCAGGTTCCAGTGAACAGGACCAGGACTCAGTGATCAGGACCAGGACTCAGTGATCAGGACCAGGTTCCAGTGAATAGGACCAGGACTCAGTGAGCAGGACCAGGCTCAGTGATCAGGAGCAGGGCTCAGTGATAAGGACCAGGTTCCAGTGAACAGGACCAGTTCTCAGTGATCAGGACCAGGGCCCAGTAATCAGGACCAGAACTCAGTGATCAGGACCAGGACTCAGTGATCAGGACCAGGGCCCAGTGATCAGGGCAAGGGATCAGTGATCAGGACCAGGCTCAGTGATCAGGACCAGGTTCCAGTGAACAGGACCAGGACTCAGTGATCAGGACCAGGCTCAGTGATCAGGACCAGGTTCCAGTGAACAGGACCAGGACTCAGTGATCAGGACCAGGGCCCAGTAATCAGGACCATAACTCAGTGATCAGGACCAGGACTCAGTGATCAGGACCAGGGCCTAGTGATCAGGGCAAGGGATCAGTGATCAGGACCAGGCTCAGTGATCAGGACCAGATTCCAGTGAAGAGGACCAGGTTCCAGTGATCAGGATCAGGTTCCAGTGATCAGGATCAGGCCCAGTGAGCAGGACCAGAACTCAGTGATCAGGACTAGGACTCAGTGAACAGGACCAGAACTCAGTGATCAGGACCAGGACTCAGTGATCAGGACCAAGGCCCAGTGATCAGGGCAAGGGATCAGTGATCAGGACCAGGCTCAGTGCTCAGGACCAGGTTCCAGTTATCAGGATCAGGTTCCAGTGATCAGGATCAGGCCCAGTGATCAGGCCCAGGACCAGTGAACAGAACCAGGACTCAGTGATCAGGACCAGGGCCCAGTGATCAGGGCAAAGGTTCAGTGAGCAGGACCAGGCTCAGTGCTCAGGACCAGGTTCCAGTGGTCAGGATCAGGTTCCAGTGATCAGGATCAGGCCCAGTGATCCGGACCAGGTTCCAGTGATCAGGATCAGGTTCCAGTGATCAGGATCAGGCCCAGTGATCAGGACCAGGCCCTGTGAACAGGACCAGGACTCAGTGATCAGGACCAGGACTCAGTGATCAGGTCCAGGGCCCAGTGATCAGGGCAAGGGATCAGTGAGCAGGACCAGCTCAGTGATCAGGAGCAGGGCTCAGTGATCAGGACCAGGCCCAGTGAACAGGACCAGGACTCAGTGATCAGGAGCAGGACTCAGTGATCAGCACCAGGACTCAGTGATCAGGACCAGGGCCCAGTGATCAGGGCAAGGGATCAGTGATCAGGACCAGGTTCCAGTGAAGAGGACCAGGTTCCAGTGATCAGGATCAGGTTCCAGTGATCAGGATCAGGCCCAGTGATCAGGACCAGACCCTGTGAACAGGACCAGGACTCAGTGATCAGGATCAGGACTCAGTGATCAGGACCAGGCCCAGTGAACAGGACTAGGACTCAGTGATCAGGACCAGGCCCAGTGATCAGGACCAGGACTCAGTGATCAGGACCAGGGCCCAGTGATCAGGACCAGGGCCCAGTGATCAGGGCAAGGGATCAGTGAGCAGGACCAGTCTCAGTGATCAGGAGCAGGGCTCAGTGATCAGGACCAGCTTCCAGTGAACAGGACCAGGTTCCAGTGATCAGGAGCAGGGCTCAGTGATCAGGACCAGGCCCAGTGAACAGGACCAGGACTCAATGATCAGGACCAAGCTCAGTGATCAGGACCAGGACTCAGTGATCAGGACCAGGCTCAGTGATCAGGAGCAGGGCCCAGTGAACAGGACTAGGACTCAGTGATCAGGACCAGGCCCAGTGATCAGGGCAAAGGATCAGTGATCAGAACCAGGCTCAGTGATCAGGACCAGGTTCCAGTGAAGAGGACCAGGTTCCAGTGATCAGGATCAGGTTCCAGTGATCAGGATCAGGCCCAGTGATCAGGACCAGGCCCAGTGAACAGGACTAGGACTCAGTGATCAGGACCAGGCCCAGTGATCAGGGCAAGGGATCAGTGAGCAGGACCAGTCTCAGTGATCAGGAGCAGGGCTCAGTGATCAGGACCAGGTTCCAGTGAACAGGACCAGGTTCCAGTGATCAGGAGCAGGGCTCAGTGATCAGGACCAGGCCCAGTGAACAGGACCAGGACTCAATGATCAGGACCAAGCTCAGTGATCAGGACCAGGACTCAGTGATCAGGACCAGGCTCAGTGATCAGGAGCAGGGCCCAGTGAACAGGACTAGGACTCAGTGATCAGGACCAGGCCCAGTGATCAGGGCAAGGGATCAGTGAGCAGGACCAGTCTCAGTGATCAGGAGCAGGGCTCAGTGATCAGGACCAGGTTCTAGTGAACAGGACCAGGTTCCAGTGATCAGGAGCAGGGCTCGGTGATCAGGACCAGGCCAAGTGAACAGGACCAGGACTCAGTGATCAGGACCAGGCCCAGTGATCAGGACCAGGACTCAGTGATCAGGACCAGGACTCAGTGATCAGGATCAGGCTCAGTGATCAGGAGCAGGGCCCAGTAATCAGGACCAGAACTCAGTGATCAGAACCAGGCCCTGTGAACAGGGGCAGGTTCCAGTGAACAGGACCAGGGCTCAGTGATCCGGATCAGGGCCCAGTGATGAGGACCTGGCTGAATGATCAGGATCAGGGCTCAGTGATCAGGACCAGGACTCAGTGATCAGGATCAGAGCCCAGTGACCAGGAGCAGGGCTCAGGGAGCAGGGCCAGGGCTCAGTAGGCAGAATTAGGGCTCAAGGAGTAGATCAAGGCTCAGTGAGCAAGACCAGGGCTCTGTGATCAGGACCAGAGTGCAGTGATCAGGATTAGGGCCCAGTGAACAGGACTAGGACTCAGTGACCAGGATCAGGGCCCAGTGGGCAGGACCAGGGCCCAGTGATCAGGATTAGGGCTGAGTGATGAGGACCAGGCTCAGTGATCAGGATTGGGGCCCAGTGATCAGGACCAGAACTCAGTGATCAGGACCAGGTTCCACTGAACAAGACCAGGTTCCAGTGATCAGGATCAGGCCCAGTGATCAGGATTAGGGCCGAGTGACAAGGACCAGGCCCAGTGATCAGGACCAGGGCCCAGTGATCAGGACCAGGGATCTGGGTGCAGTTATTGTGAGAGGTCTTGCTTTATATTCTCTTTTGTGAAGCCCAGCTCTTGCCTTGAGCCTGCAAGACCACAGGATCAGCTGATGAGTTCTAGGCAAGGGGACCCCGTCCATACCCCTGAGACCCTGCCTTGGGCCATGGGGCAGGCATCCTTGTCTCCAGAGCTTATGCCCCTCTCCTCCCCCTCCCCTCATTCAGAGTTTGAGAACTTCTTCCTTTGGGATCATTTATTGCACCAGGAAGGCCTCTGTGGGTGCGTGCATGGCTTCTGAGCAGCTCTGAGTTCTGGCATCCAGCTGAGCTCTTAGGAGGCTCCTCAGGTTTCCTCCCTGCAAACACAAGTGGTGTCAGGGCCTGGGGGACTCCAGAGGTGGGTAGGGTCCATGCCAGTACCCCTTCCCTGCCACGGCCTGGCTCCCATAGACTGGATGGAATCCAGTGGCAGCTGCATCCGGGGAATCTGATGCCCTGACACTGCTGGGGCACATCCGTGCTCTGCCCCCAGGCCTGCCCAAGTCCTCAGTGTCTGTGGGGGGGCCACGTCTCTGTAGGCCAGACCCCCATCAGGAGGGACAGGGGAGCTCTGTTGGATCTGGGCCCCCCTGCCCCCCTCAGCCAACTGCTCGGCCTCCTCGCCTCCCACCTGTGCCTGGCTGGCTCCCGCTCAGTACTGGGGGCCCTCTCGGCTGTCAGGCGGGCCCCGGATGCTCGTCACAGTCAGCGCCGTGCTGTAGAAGAGGCTCAGCAGGAAGAAGGTGAGCAGGGTAATGGTGGTGGGCCACAGGCTGGCTTCCGGGCTGTCCTCCTCGGGGCCCTCCTGCAGCAGGTCCAGCACCAGCCAGGGCAGCGGGTCCTGGCGATCTGCAAGGTACGGAGGGCCTGCGAGGCCCGGGTCTGCGTGAGGGGGGGTCGAGCCAGCGCCCTCCCCGCTGGGAGCTCTCAGGGTGGGGACGCTGGCAGTGCGGGAGCCCTGTCTCAGGTCTGAGGCTGCCTCCTGGAGGGCGAGAGAGCAGGTACCCAGGGAAGGGGCTGGACCTTGCAGCTCTCGAGGCACCCTCAAGGCACCCCAGGACTCCTATCTCTGGGGGTCTCAGGGCACCTCAGAGAGAGAGAGAGGGACACAGCAGGGCAGGAGGGTGGGCACCATCTCTGCTGCTCCAAGGAGAGCTCAAGCCCAAGGCCTCCTGGATCCCAGCCCTACTTGGGAGCTCAGCAAGCCCTCAGCAAGCCCTTGCTCTTGGACCTTCTTGGCTCGGGCCCTGGATGGGACCAGAGAAGATCAGACATGCCCACCCTCAGGGTGCTCCAGGTCGAGACATAGATCTGGGTCTGTGGTTCATTGTGCCAAGGGCCAGATGGACAAGACCAAGGGGCTCTGTTGCTGTCCCAGGAAGTGGCTGATAAGCTACGAGGAGCATGAGAAAGGCCCAGGTGTGAGCCACCAGCACAGGCAACCTTGCTGTCTTCAGGGTCCCAGGGCATAGACCTCCCATGTTAAATGGGATTTCGACCTGCTTGTTACATGCTGACACATCCAATCATTCGTCCATTCATCCATCCATCCATGTAACCATTCAATTATCTACCCATCTATCCATCCGTCCATCTACTCATTCATCCATCTACCTGTTCACTCACCCATCCTTCCATTCATTCATCCATCCAACCCCCATCTGTCCATCATCCATTCACTTCTCTGTCCTTCTATCTGTCCATCCATCTATCTGTCTCTTTGACCATCTGTCCATCCATCCGTCCATCCACCCATCCACCTGTCCATCCATCCACGCATCTGTTTATCCATTTGTCCATCCATCCATCATCCATCCATCCGTCCATCCACCCACCCATCCACCTGTCTGTCCATCTTTCCATCCATCATATGTCCTGTGACCCATCCACCTGTCTGTGCTGTCCGTCTGCTGGCTCCACCCTCATCTACTGTCTCTTCCTCCTCCGCATCTCTGTAGAAAGCTCATCCTGCGGGCAGGTCCTGGTCCCTTGGTGGCTGAACCACCTTCTCTGTGGCAGCACTTCCCCAATTAATCCATTGCTCCCCCCTTTGCCCTTTGGTGACTGGACCCTTGAGAGGGGAACAGTGGCCAGGGTGGGCAGGGGTCCCCACCCCACCTTGGTCCTGGAAGCAGAGAGAGGCAGCCAGAAGGTTAGGTCCCCTGGGAAGGCCCAGAAGGTGTCTAAACAAGAGCAGGGGCCCCGCTGCCCCCTTGTGGGAGCCCTGGTGCAAGTGTCCCACTGTGGTCATGGGACTGTCCTTCTAGGTTTGGTCTCCCTGACCTTCCCTCCTGCCAGGAGCTCCAAGCAGAAGCTGTCTAGAGGCCCTGGGTGAGAGCTGTCTCTTCTGACCCCTCTCCACCCCTACCCACCACCCCATCTATGGTTTGGGGCTCAGGAATGCATGGGAGACTTGAATTTTCAGACCAAGTGGGGAGCAGGTGATGCCTGAGAGGGGTATCTCCAATCAATCCCTGAACTCTGCCCAGCTGGGTACACAGGGAGGCCTGAGGCTTGGAGGGACCTGGGGCAGCAGGTCTGGGCCTGGGGAAAACCCTCTGGGGGCTTGGGCGGGGACTCCTCTTGCTTTCCTGGAGCTGGTTCTGGGCTGTCAACTTCCTGCTCCTGCAGGGCTCATATGTGTGTGTGTGTGTGTGTGTGTGTGCGTGCGTGCGCGCGCGCGTGCCCACGACGAGTACGTGTGCATGTGTGTGTGCACCCCCATGTACATGTGCAGAGCAGTGGGATGTGGGGTGGGGAAGGCTGTCCCCAGGTGGGGCGGCCCCCCTTTCCGTGCCGTCCTGCGCATCTGTGCGCCGCGCCCACAGACGGCCCCTGGGATCCGGCCCTCTGCATAATGGCACCAGCCTCTTCTCTGGCCGCCAGGCTCCCCTCTCCCTCACTCACGCCTCCCGGCTGCCCCTAGAGGCCGTTTCCTGAAATACAAGTGACCAAGTCACCTGCCCCTGGGAACTTTCGCGGGGCCACTGTTCTCAGGACACAGGAGGCTGTGCCTGTCTCGCATCTCAGCCCCAGTTTGACCCTCACTCCTGCGCTCACACTCGTGCACGGCCATGAAGGCACGTCCAGTGTCAGGCTGAGGGGAAACCAAGGCCTAGAGCAAGTCAGGGCGGCGGCTGCTCTTTCCTCCCGGGTCCTGCCCCCTCCTGGTGTGTGTGGGCCGAGCACGGACAGATAGGCAGCCGGAGGGAAGCGCAGAGCTGCTTCAGGCGAGCATGGAGTTTATTCAAGGAGCGGGTGGGGCGGGGGCACGGCTCAGTAGCAGACGCCGTCCACCTCCGACATGACCACGGACACGTTCACGTGGGTGGGTTTACCCGCCAGGCGGTCGATGGTCTTCTGGGTGAAGGCCATGGGCAGGGACTCATGGCCCACCATGCAGGAGAAGGACTCCCCCTGCTTCCAGACCTCGGCGTCCACGCGTAGCACGCTGGTCACGGCGAAGGTGGGCACACTCTGGTTGGGCTCAAGCAGGGGGCTCCAGGTCAGGTACTTCTCGCGGGGCAGCTCCTGATTCCCCTGCAGCCACCGCAGCAGCACGTCCTTGGGGCTGAAACCCCGCACCAGGCATGTCAGCGTCACCAGCTCATTGAGGGCCAGCTCCTCCGACGGCGGCGGCAGCAGGTGGACCTGTGGCCGGAACTTGTTTTCTGGTGGGCAGAGAGCAGGGTCAGGGGTCTGGGCGGGGAGGAGAGGGCCCCCTTCCCCCTGGGCACCCCGAGTGCGGGGTGGGCGGGAGCTGGAGGGCAGGGTGGGCTCAGGAGTGCACCTCGCACACCGTGGAGTGCCCAGCCGCCCACTCGGGGGTCAGGGCCCACCTGGGGCTTTCTTGATGGTGTTGGTTAGCGGGCCCTTGGACTCGGGGTGGGTGGCGGTGCAGGAGAAGGACTGTCCCTTTTTCCAGGGATCGGTGCAGCCCGGCAGGACGCTGGACACGCTGAAGCAGCCGCAGGTGTCAGGCTTGGGCAGCTCCTGGATGGCGTTCTTCCCATCTGTTGGGTTCCAGGTGAAGGTGGCGCCGTTGGGGTCTCTCAGGCCACTCAGCGTACACGTGAGGCTGGCATTGGAGCCCAGGAGCAAGTCCTCAAGGGCCGGTGGGTACAGGGTCAGCCTGGGCTTGCACGGACACGGCATAGTTGGAACTGGGAGAGAAGCTAGAGCAGGTCAGTGAGCCCCTCTGTCCGCCTCCCTGGTCTCCAGCCCCAGCCCAGGCCCCTCTTGGCCACCCCCCGGGCACCCAGCCACCTCTTGTCTGAGGGGAGTGCCCACAGGGATATGCACTCAGGGAGCTGGGTCAGGGTGGCCCCATGGGGGCCCCACCCTAGCCCGCCCTCTGACCTTTGCAGGGCACGTCCACGGCTTTGCTGGATTTGGAGAGGTGCTGCACTTGGCATTTCACAGACTCGGTGTCTGGGCACTGGCTGGCAGGCACGGTCAGCTGGCTGGTCATGGTGTACAGATCCCCGGCCAGAGCAGGGGGGAAGTTCCTGATGGACACGTCCTTGCCGCTCTGGCCCCAGGTCACCTTCAGTGGCTCTGGCGGGAAGAAGCCCTGGACCAGGCAGGCGATGACCACGTGCCCAGCTGGGCTGTCGCTCCCAAGGCTCAGTGGGAAGAGTGTGGGGCTGGTTTCAGTCACTGAAACACATGGTGCGCTGTGAGATGGCAGCCTTCGCGCTGACCAGACGCGCGACACAGCCCCGCGAGCGCAGGACAACGCCCGCCTTTCCTTTACACACGGAGAGTCAGTGACTGCCCCAAGGTCACGCAGCTTGTACGTGGTGCACCCGGGGTCGGCAGTGGCCACCTGAGTGCAGCTGAGCCGTTTCTGAACGCGCTCCTTGGGGCTCTGAGCGTGTGGGCCGCACACGCCCCTGAGACGTGAGTCCTGCCTGTTGCACACGGCTCTCCCACTGACCAGCTGAGTCTGCGTGCACTGTCGGAGCCTCAGCTGCCCTCTGTGCGGTGGGCACTGCCATGCCCTTCCCCAGGTGTGGGGTATCATGAGAAATGGGCCCCGAGAGAGGGCAGAGAAAAGACAGAGCAGCCTGGGCTTAGAAGCTGAGTCTGCATGGGGGCCAGTTTGTCTGTCCTGGGGCTCAAGCTCGGGAGGAGGGGGGGCCTGAGACTTCTATGCCCCCTTCCACTTCCTGGGTAAAAGTTCCAGCCCAGCCGTCTCCCCCTACAAAGCCCCCCCGCCATCCTCCGAAACTAGCAGTTGACTCCCATAGACTATGTGGATCTGGAGGCTGGAGGCCCAGTTCCAAATCAGTCCTTCTGGGCTGCCCCCTGGACAGCTGGGCTACAGAGGGCATGGTCTGCCCTTGTCCTTGCACAGTTCCCTTCCGGTCAGCAGGCAAAGGGAAAAGGGAGCGTCACAGCTGCACCCTGAGGCTGCATGGCCCTTGGGTGCCTGCAAGAAACACAGGGGGCTGTCTGGCTGGAAACCAGGGATCTGGGTGTGATCCATGCTCAACCCACTGTCTCCTGTTCACCTCAGGCCTACCCCAGTCCACCCCAGTTCAGCCCAGCCCAGCCCAGCCTAGCTCAGCTCATGTCAACCCAGCTCAGCCTAGTTCAATCGAGCACGGCCCAGCTCAACTCAGTTCAAACCATTTCAACCCAGTTCAGCCCAGCCCAGCTCAGCCCAGGCTAGCTCAGCCCAGTTCAGCCCAGCTCAACCCAGTTCAGCCCCGCTCAGCTCAACCCAGCTCAGCCCAGCTCAACCCAGTTCAGCCCAGCTCAGCTCAATGCAGCTCAGCCCAGATCAACCCAGTTCAGCCCAGCCCAGCTCAACTCAGTTCAAACCATTTCAACCCAGTTCAGCCTAGCCCAGCTCAGCCTAGCCTAGCTCAGCCCAGTTCAGCCCAGCTCAACCCAGTTCAGCCCAGCTCAGCTCAGCCCAGCTCAACCCAGCTCAACCCAGTTCAGCCCAGCTCAGCTCAGACCAGCTCAACCCAGCTCAACCCAGTTCAGCCCAGCTCAGCTCAATGCAGCTCAGCCCAGATCAACCCAGTTCAGCCCAGCCCAGCTCAACTCAGTTCAAACCATTTCAACCCAGTTCAGCCCAGCCCAGCTCAGCCTAGCCTAGCTCAGCCCAGTTCAGCCCAGCTCAACCCAGTTCAGCCCAGCTCAGCTCAGCCCAGCTCAACCCAGCTCAACCCAGTTCAGCCCAGCTCAGCTCAGACCAGCTCAACCCAGCTCAACCCAGTTCAGCCCAGCTCAGCTCAACCCAGTTCAGCCCAGCTCAGCTCAATGCAGCTCAGCCAAGCTCAACCCAGCTCAACCCAGTTCAGCCCAGCTCAGCTCAGCCCAGCTCAACCCAGCTCAACCCAGTTCAGCCCAGCTCAGCTCAACTCAGCTCAGCCCAACTCAACCCAGTTCAGCCCAGCTCAGCTCAATGCAGCTCAGCCAAGCTCAACCCAGCTCAACCCAGTTCAGCCCAGCTCAGCTCAGCCCAGCTCAACCCAGCTCAACCCAGTTCAGCCCAGCTCAGCTCAACTCAGCTCAGCCCAACTCAACCCAGTTCAGCCCAGCTCAGCTCAATGCAGCTCAGCCAAGCTCAGCCCAGCTCAACCCAGTTCAGCCCAGCTCAGCTCAGCCCAGGTCAGCCCAACTCAACCCAGTTCAGTACAGCTCAGCCCAATTCAACCCAACTCAGCTCAGTTCAGCCCAGCTCAGCTCAGCTCAGCTCAGCCCAGCCCAGCTCAACCCAGCTCAGCCCTACTCAGCACAGCACAGCTCAGCCCATCTTAGCTCAGTTCAGTTCAGTTCAGCTCAGCTCAGCCCAGCCCAGCTCAACCCAGCTCAGCCCTACTCAGCACAGCCCAGTTCAGCCCATCGTATTTCAGTTCAGTTCAGTTCAGTTCTGTTCAGCTCAGCTCAGCCCAGCCCAGCTCAACCCAGTTCAGTCCAGCTCAGCCCAATTCAACCCAACTCAGCTCAGCTCAGCCAACCCCAGCTCAGCACAGTTCAGTTCAGCCCAGCTGAGCCCATCCAGCTCAGGCCAGCTCAGGACAGCTCAGCTCAGCCCAGGCCAGCCCAACTCAGCCCAGCTCAACCCAGCCCAGCCCAGCTCATCCCAGCTCAGCCCAGCTCAGCTCAGCTCAGCCCAGCTCAGCCCAGCTCAGCCCAGCTCAACCCAGCTCAGCCCAGTTCAGCCTAGTTCACCCCAGCTCAGCCCAGTTCAGCCTAGTTCACCCCAGTTCAGCCTAGTTCACCCCAGCTCAGCCCAGCCAAGCCCAACTCAGCCCAGCTCAGCCCAGCTCAGCCCATCTCAGCCCAGCTCAGCCCAGCCCAGCCTAGCTCAGCCCAGCTCAGCTCAGCCCAGCTCAGCCCAGCCCAGCTCAGCTCAGCTCAGCCCAGCCCAGCTCAGCTCAGCCCAGCTCAGCCCAGCCCAACTCAGCCCAGCTCAACCAAGCCTAGCCCAACACAGCCCAGCTCAGCCCAGCTCAGCCCAGCCCAGCCCAGCCCAGCTCAGCCCAATTCAATCCAACTCAGCTCAGTTCAGCCCAGCTCAGCTCAGCCCAGCCCAGCTCAACTCAGCCCAGCTCAACCCAGCCCAGCCCAGCTCAGCCCAGATCAGCCCAGTTCAACCCAACTCAGCTCAGCCCAGCCCAGCCCAGCTCAGCCCAGCTCAGCCCAATTCAACCCAACTCAGCCCAGTTCAACCCAACTCAGCTCAGCCCAGCTCAACCCAGTTCAGCCCAGCTCAGCCCAGTTCAGCCCAGTTCAACCCAGCTCAGCTCAGCTAAGCCCACTTCAGCTCAGCTCAGCCCAGCTCAGCCCAGCTCAACTCAGCCCAGCCCAGTCCAACTCACCCCAGCTCAGCCCAGTTCAGCCCAGCTCAGCCCAGCTCAGCCCAGCTCAGCCCAGCTCAGCCCAGTTCAGCCTAGCCGAGCTCAGCCCAGCTCAGCCCAGCTCAGCCCAGCTCAGCCCAGTTCAGCCTAGCCGAGCTCAGCCCAGCTCAGCCCAGTTCAGCCTAGTTCACCCCAGCTCAGCCCAGTTCAGCCCGTTCTACCCAGCCCAGCTCAGCCTAGCCGAGCTCAGCTCAGCTCAGCTCAGCTCAGCCCAGCCCAGCCCAGCCCAGCCCATGTCTACAGCACCCTGATCTGTGTCTTCTGGGTCGATGGCCGTCTGCCTTTCTCCCTCTTGTCTCTGTATTGGTACCTGTCCTCCATCCTCCCATCCCAGGAGGGAGAGCTCAGCTCAGCTCAGCTCAGCCCAGCCCAGCCCAGCCCATGTCTACAGCACCCTGATCTATGTCTTCTGGGTCGATGGCCGTCTGCCTTTCTCCCTCTTGTCTCTGTATTGGTACCTGTCCTCCATCCTCCCATCCCAGGAGGCCGTAGTATGGCCTGGCTGTGGAGGAGACGAGGCCTGAACAGCTTCTGGGACCCACCTGCTCAAGGCTGCCAGAGCGTCCGACACGGCTGGGAGAGGCCCGCGCCTCTGGGCCATGTGGCCGTGCCCGCTGGTCCCTGTGTGCCCGCCTGCCCAGAGGCGCTGGAGTGGGGAGGGAGAACCAGGCCTCGTCCAGGCCCACTGATGGCCGTGTGCTCTCAGCCGACCCCTGCCCTGCTCTGGGCCATTTGCGCTGTGAGGTGAGGCTGGTGCTGGGAAGGGGCTGCGTGATGGTGTCTGGCCCACAGCTGGGGGTCACTCACCCACTTCCTGTCCCGCCGGTTGCGGCCGTGTGCCTCCACGTCATGTCTGGTCTGTGGTCTGGCTGTGGCGGGACCAGGTGTGTGTGGCCTGGGCTGTGGGACCCCCCAGGAGCCTGGCCCCGGCCTGAGGCCATGTGGGTGCAGGCGGGTGCCGTGGCCGGGTGTGTCTCCACGGGGTGCCCATGGGGCTGGGCTGGGGGCCGAGGGGCAGAGAAGCGGAGGCTGAAGTAGACAGAGTCCGGGGCTTAGGGTCCCTGAGGTAGAAATAGTCCCAGAGGTGCGGATGGAGTGAGGGCCGGAGGGGAGGTTGCACAGGGCGGCAGGGGCGGGAGCCCCAGGGGACAGCCTTGCCAGAGTGACCACAGCGAGCAGGCCCCACAGACTTCAGGCCACAGGGCGGCTGTGAGCTTGGGGAGCCTCTCCCTCCTGACCACGACCGGGGCGGCCCCTCCTCCGCCAGCCTCAGCAGCAGCGGGGCCCCCGACTGAAGCTGGACAGGGGGTGTGGGCGCCCCGGCCTGGAGCCTGCAGTGCTGTGGGTCGGGGTGGCTGAGGGCCCGCATCCACCCGATTCCCTGCCCGGGGTTCTCCCACCCACGGGCCCTGCCGGCTGCCCAGCTGCTCGGTCCTCCCCGGTGCCCCTCAGGAGGTGGCCCCTGCCCGGGCACGCGAGGGGCCGTGGGGCCTGGTTTGCACCTGCTTTCGCACGTCCGTTCATTTCTTCACACCCAGAAGGTTCTGGAGCTACACACAGGCACCTATGGTCCCCTCCCGGGAAGGACACCATTGCGGGGAGAGCTGCAGGCGGGTGGAGGGAGGAGATCAGCGTTTCCCTGGGGGAGGGGCGGGCCCAGGATGGGAGTTGGGGCAGGTGGGCTGGGAGGGGGAGGTGCATGGAGGAAGGGGGGCCTGGGGCAGGGCACCGGGTGGGCAGACACACCTGGCTTGGTCAGGGGACTTCTGGGGTTTTATCACGGACCCTGGCACACCCACAGCACTGCCCACGAGGGGCACTTCCTCCCGGGCTGCCGGACTCTGGTCCACTCCACGCCCGCCGCTCTCAGGAGCGCCGGCGGCGCCTGCATCGCGGTTGGCTGGCCCTGAGCACCCTTCCTCTTGCCGGCCCGTGAGGTCCTGGAGCTCTGCACGTTCCGGGGTTCCGAAGCCCCAGTGTCCCCTGGAGCCGCCCCGAGGGAGCTGGAGGCATGGGGCTCGGGGTGAGCGTTGGGGCGGCGCCTGGCAGGAGTGGAGGACAGAGGAGGGCAGTGAGGGGCCGGGGGCCGCTCTCTCCTGAGGCCGGTGTCCCCCGTGCAGACAGCACTGCCCTGCCGTGGGCAGAGGCGGGCACGGAACGCGGGCCAGAAAGGAGGGCTCGGACTTGAGACGGACGGAGGGGGGCTCTTGCACGGCCTGGCGGTCGCAGCGGTTGGGGAGAGGGCCTGAGCCCGAGCGGACACTGTCGTTGAGACTGACGAGCACCTTTGGGGGTCAGGGACTTGCCGGGTGCGGGTCCGACGGGGGGGCAGAGCCGGGGCCCGGCGGGTCCGCCCTGGGCTTCTTCGGAAGGAGGAGGGGCCTCGGCCCGGCCAAGACCTCCCGGCTGGCGGGGAGTGTCCTGGGGCCGCGACAAAGGACCTCACACTGAGGGGCTTGAAACAACAGAAATTCAGTCTCACACTCTGCAGCCAGACGCCCGAGATCCAGGTGTCCCAGGGCCCTGATCCAGCCAGAAGCTCCAGGGCAGGGTCCTTCCTGCCCCCAGCCTCTGGTGGCCCCAGGCGTCCCAGGCATCACCCAGTCTCTGCCTCTGCTCTCATACGACCTCCTGCCCTGAGTCTGATCTCTCTTCCTCTGTCCCTTGTAAGGACGCTTCTCACTGGATTTAGGGCCACCTGGACAATCTCACCTTAAGATCCTTAACTTCAATCACATATGCAAAGACCCTTCGTCTGAATAGGATGACCTTCACGGGTTCCAGGGCTTAGGACGTGGACATAACTTCTGGGCCTGGGAGCACCATTCCGCCCACTGTGGTGGGTTAATGAAGAAGAGAGAGGAGGGGGAGAGGGGAGCCCGAGAAGGTGGGGTCTTGCTGCTGAGAGGGCGTGTGCGGCAGGGTTGCTGGGTCTGGAGCCCGGCCGGCCGGCTGGCTGGGATGCACCCTCCTGGTCTTCTCTGCGGGCTGTGCTCCCGCCGTGCCAGCCCCTCTAGGGCCGTGACCGCCACTGTTCTCGGAGAGACAACAGGGAGCAGTCCTGAAGTGGGATCTTAGCTCCCTGCCCAGGAATTGAACCCGGGTATCCTGGATGGAAACCAGGAATCCTAGCTGCTAGACGGCCTGGGGCCGGAGGCTAGAAGCAACGTTGCCCTGGCTCTTGCCCCGTTTGAAAGCAAAAATGTTTCAAGGAGGCAAAAACTGTAAAAAGCAGGTATAAAGTTTATTATTAGAAGCACAGCACAACATGTGGGATAGAGAAGTAGTTTATTTAAGACAGGAGCAAGGCAGAAATAGTCACCTGGAGAGAGAGGGTGTGAGCGCCCTCCCTGATGAAGGCAGTAAAGCGGTGCTCAGATGGTTGGTACGGGGCACATCTCCCGGATCTTTGTCTTCCTCTGGCCCATTACTTTGCCTCTTTTCCCACATCTGACCTGTCCTAGGGCCCTCCCGACAAGTGCGTATCTTTTTGACCACAAAGATTCCAACGCAAAGGCTAACGGGAAGTTTGACGACACATGATGGGGTGACACCCCCTCCCTTTTTGACCCCCGAGGAGGCTTCCTGCGCATGTGCGGTCGGGGAGCTTTCCCTGACCTCAGGAGCGAGAGACGTGGTCGTCTTATCTCTTTACTCCAGCAGGGCTCAGCTGCTGCCGCTGACTTTGTCCTTGGAGTGTCAGGGACAACAGAGCTGCAGTTTACTCTGCTTGGCAAGCTCCAACTGCTAAGCCCAGGGGCCCATCTATCTCCTGCTTCACCACCTTTCTTCCCGACTTGGGGAAGATGCATGTTGTCCATGTGTGACGATGCCCAGATTACAGGGGTCCTCGTGGGCTAAGCCCTTGTTGCCCTCGTTCTGGATTCCAAGCTGGGTCTCATGATCCGGGGTGCAAGTCAGAGAAAGGGGACACTCAGCTCTGCCCCCGGGGGCTCCCAGCTCAGGAGATGGGGAGGAAGTTCCCTGGGCCTCGGCTTGAGAGAGCCATGCAGGTGGGGGCCCGTCTTGGGGTCTTGTTTCCTGAAACTGTGCAAGTCTGTGCAGGTGTGAGTGTGGGAGTGTTGGTGTGAAGGGGCAGAGCAGAGCAGGGCTGCGCCCTTGACCTTGTGTGAAGTGCTCTACTGCCCCTCTCATGTTCTATCGGAACCAAACACTCGGGCTCTCTGGACAAGCCTCAGAGTAGCCCAGTCCTGGGTTTTCTATGCCCGACCTCCACAGGATGCATGGTCCGTGTCGGAGTCTGTGGGACGCCTGGTCTCCCAGCGCAGATGGTGGCTCTCAGGAGGGCCTTCGCCACAAGTGGACTCTCCTGTCAACAGAGTCTGGGCACTTGTATGCTTGGAAGGAGAACACTGGGCCCTGAAGAATGGTCTTAACTGCTCACAGGTCCTCAAAGAGGCCAAGAGGATCACTCACCACCCCTAGTTTCCTCCTTATTGTACCTTTCCTAATAATTGAAACCTTTTCTTCCTGTTATTGGCCACCCGGTTTTTCCTTTCTGTGAAGGACCCACTGCTCACATTTCTTTCTTTTCATTGGTTGCCGAGTGCTCTTTGTATATGAGGGAGTCCTGCCCTGTGTCACATGTGCTCATGTGCTCTGCCCCGTTTCCGTGGGACTAGAGACCCTTGTGGGCGGGCTTCTCCAGCTGTTTACCCTCAGGAGGAGGCTCAGCCCACGCCCACCTCCGTGCTTGGCCAGCCGGCCCTCTCCCTGGTGCCTGTGGCTCCTACCTGTGCGGCTCCCAGCTTTCTTCTTGAGGACGGTGGCGGCCAGCCCCAGACAGCTCTCGCTTGCTCATTAGGACGTCCGGGCTGGCTGACGGGATGGGGCCTGAGGGCTGGCCTGCCTGCGTGAGCTCAGTGGGTGGACGGCTGGGTGGTGACTGGGGCCCCAGGAGGCTGATGCCGGCCTCCACCCTGGTGCTTGTGCAGCTGTGTTCCTGCGGCCTCCTGCACTGACCACTGAATGAGCCCCTCAGGGTTTGCCCACGGGGAGTGGGACTGTTGCTTTTACCTTTGTGCGGGGAGGAGTGGTGAGTCTGGGCTGGAGGCCAGTGGCGCAGGCATGGTGGAGCCTGAATCGGGGTCTCTGTGGGCATTGAAGGACTCTTGAGGTGGCGCCTGGCTGGACACTTGGGTCCTCCTGACCCAGAGCTGCCCTCTGCCCCCTTCCCTCCGGCCCTTTGTCCACGTCCTCGGGGGGGGGGCCACCTCCTGCTCCCAAGGTACCACAGGCACCTCCCCCAAGGTACGCTCAGGTGGCATGGGATTCTTTAATGAACTTTACTAGGAAAAGTTAGGAGAGAGGTCAGACGAGGGCACGGGGGATGGGGGCGGGTGCTGCAGGGCTGACTTGGCCACACTGCGGACCCCTTGGGAAGCGCCTTCTGCTGTGGGACCCTGCCTCACAGCCGAGGACCCTGCCTGCAGCCCTGGAAACTCCCCTGGCCTCTCCCGAGAAGGTCTGCTCTGCAACCTCATTCGGCACTAACAGGACCTGGGGGTGGGCAGCAGGGAGGGCGGGTGCGGGACAGGAGCAGGGCGTGGGGGGCAGCGCACTTGGCCGCGGGGGCGCGGTGGGTGGGACGGAGGCTGGGGAGCGAGCCCTTGGCTTGGTTGGGCTGGGCGCAGACGGTGGATTGGGCTGGCTGGGACTCTGAGTCCTAGACGTGGCTCTGGGCTGCAGTGTGGGCTGGGCCACGGGCTCCAGGCCGCCACTGTGTTTCAGGGGTTGTGCAGTGAGAACCGGTGTGGGCCCAAGCCCAGGGGCCTGGGAGAAGCCCGGGGCGGTCGGCACCCACGGCCAGCCCAGGTCCCTCCGTGGAGGGAGCAGATGGTCTTCTGGGACTTGCCGCAAAGTGGGGTGGTGCGGGGCTATGAAAGGTGGGCTCCCCGTCGCCTTCGACCTTGGGGCTGAGCTGGGGCCTCTCGGCGCCGGTGTGCTGGCCGCTGAGCCCCTGACTCTGGACCCTTGGGGGCTGGTCTGCTCCTTCCTCTGGCCCAGGGTGGAGCTGGCAGCCTCGGGGACACTCCCACGAGGAGGGAGAAGGCAGGGCTGTGCCACGTTCGTGTAGTTGCGGGAAGCCTGCGGCTGCTCCTGCGGGACGGCAGCCAGGACCCGCTTCACCTGGAGGAGGGCGTGCATGAGGGACTCTGTGCCCAGGCCGCGGCTCCCCACCTCTCCGGGCGCCCCGCTCCGGAACGGGGAGTCCGTGCCCACCTTGCAGAGGGTGACGGCTGCGCCGTAGCTCACGCTGAGCAGGAAGAGCACCGCGAAGGTGAGGAGGCCGGTCCACATCCCCTCCGGCCCGTCGCTCTCGGCCTCCTCTGCGCACGGCTCCTCCAGGGCCAGCTCTGCGGGCGTCAGCCGGTCAGCCCCTGGCCTCGGGGTCCGACGGGGAAGCACAGGCCTGGCCAGGCCTGGCGCCTGGTCCTGGGCAGTCCCTCCGTCTGGGCCCCTGCGACTGCCCAGAGCCACCAGCCGGACCCGGAAGCCCCCGAGCTGGCCGGTGGCCGTGGGGTGCGGCACCGTGCCCCGCCCTCTGCTGTCCCCCCACTCTCAGGTGGCTGGCATTTTCTCTCTCACAGTCTCCCCGGCTTTTCTCCTGACTGCTGGTCGCCCCTCTCAGCCCCGCGGGCCCCTCACCTCAGCTCTGGCTCTGCCCCGCCCCGCTCCCTGCCCCGTGGCAGGCGGGGTCCCCTGGCCTGTGGAGCACCCACGTCCATCCACTGCATGGCTTGTGGCTGCCCAGTCCGGCCCCCTGGGCCCCGTGCCCGCTCGGCTCTGTTCTCACCAGCCTGGGGGCCCCTTGAAGAACACAGGCCGGCCTCCCTGCCTGGAGCCCTCAGAAGGGGGTCTGGACCCGGGAGGGCCCCCAGGGTCATTGGATCATCGCAGTGGGTGCCCGGAGGGCTGGGCCTGGCCGCACGGATCTTGCCCAGTCTGCGGGAGCCCAGAGCTGCCCCTGGCCCCCGGCTCCTCCTGTCCTGGGGCTGGGCCCCTTCCTTCCCCAGCACGGCCTCTGCTCTGGGCTCATGTTCAGGGTGTGGGCTGTGCATGTGCTGCTTTCTGTGTGGATGTGGTGGGTGCCTGTGTGCTGTCCACGTGTGTGTCCCTGTGTGTCAGTATGTGTGTCTGTGTGTATTCACGTCTGTGTCCCCGTGTGTCTGTGTCCATATGTGTCTGTGTATATCCATGTCCGTGTGTGTCAGTGTCCATCCGTGTGTGTCCGTGTGTGTCCACACGCATGTGTCTCTGTGCGCCTGTGCCCATATGTCTGTGTGTATCCATGTGTCTGTGTGTGTCTGTGTGTGCATGTCTGTGTCCATGTGTGTCTGTGTGCCTGTTGTGTCTGTGTCCATGTGCTGATATCAGTGTCTGTGTCCATATGTGTCCGTGTATATCTGTGTCCCTGTGTGTCAGTGTGTCTGTTCGTGTGTATCAGTATGTATATCTCTGTGTGTTCATTTGTATGTGTTCATGTCTCTGTCCCCATGTGTCTGTGTCCGTGTGTGTGTCCATGTGCATCAGTGTGTGTCTGTGTGCCCAACTGTCCCTCTGTGGGGTGCAGCTAACAGGGAGGGGCTGGCTGCGGGAGGAAGCCATGTGGGGCGACGGCTGGGTCCAGGGGCCCAGGTGTGACGGGGAAGGGTTTGGGAGTGTGGCCTGGGAGCGAGGGCGGGCCTCGGGAGGCCACCTGTGCTTGTGTGTGAGATGCCACCAGCACTTGGCAGTGCCGTGTGACCTGGGTGGGTGCGGAGCGCTGTCACCAGCGGGCATGACGGTGTGAGGGTGCGTTCGAGGGCTGGGCGCTCCCCTGGATCGATTCAGGGTGGAGTGAGGCTGAGCAGCCAGGTGGGGACGCTGGACGCCGAGCCTGGCCTGGTGCGACCATGCAGGTAGGATGGCGGATCAGAAGAGCGGGCTCCGCACTGGCCCTCGTGCAGGGTTGGCCCGTTTGTGCGCAGGAGGGGACAGTGGAGGGACTTGCGTGTTGGTGCCGGGGCAGGGGTCTGACTTGGCCCATTTCTCTACCTGGAGGGCCTGTGTGTGCAGCTGGACTTGGGAGCTTGGGGGCTTGTCTGTGTCCAGAGGGGCTGGCAGGAGGCTGGGGGTGGAGGCTGAGGCCTCCGGGACCTCCAGGAGAGGCTGGGGTCTCTGTGGTCCCTCCCCGAGGACCACTCTCTGGCTCTTAGAGCTCCTTCGAGTGGGTAGAGTCCATAGTGGGGTGGCGGGGAGGGCCTCTGACACCGACGATGATGCTGGATGGAGCCGCGCCTCAGCCGTGTCCCCCACCCTGTGCCGAGACACTGCTCCCTGCCCCACAGCTCCCCAAGAACGGGCGTGCCCAGCGCTCTGAGCAGGCACCGGAGTGTTTATTGACAATGGGCGGAAGGTCTGGCCGGCCCCCTCCCCTGCCCCAGCAGGATGGAGCCCTGGGATGGAGGGAGGGAGGGAGGTCAGCCATCATTTACCAAGGTCAATGGACATCGATCTCTCGAGGGTCCTTGAGCCGGACAGTGCCTCGTGGACCACTTGGCAGGTGAAATTGCTCTTCTGCCCCCAGTCAGCCTGCTTGACCACCAGGTGGCTGTAGATGAAGTAGGCGGAAATGGAGCTGCGGACCTTGTGGGGCCTCGTGCTGGTGTGCTGGTCCGCCTGCATCAGGGCGCCGTTCCGCAGCCACCGCACGGAGATGTCCGCGGGGAAGAAGTTCTGGATCAGGCAGGTGAGGGTGACCTCGCCCTTGGTCTGGAGCTCCTCCTTGGGTGGCGGGAACACGTAGACCTCGGGAATCATACGCTGGCCTGCAGATGGGTGTGCGGTCAGCCCGGCTCCACCTGGGAGGCCCGCCCCCCTCCCCTCAGCCTGCGGCTCACCAGGACTCTTGGAGATGGAGCGCAGGATCTCCTTGGGTAGGTGTGGGTGGTTCACTTTGCAGGAGTAGGTCTTGCCCTCAATCCAGTCACTGACGTCCACCGGCAGGGTGGACGTGACGGTGACCGTCCCGTTGAACTGAGTCTCGACGACGAGCGGGTCTGAGTACGTTAGATTCTCGTTCTCCCTGGACCAGGTCAGTGTCATGTCCTTTGCGCTGGCCAGGTCCACCACCAGGCAGGTGATCTTGGGTGACTTGTTGACGTACAGGTCGAGGGGCGTGGGTGGGCTCAGGTAGGCGCTCACGCCACGGGGCTCGGACTCGGCTGTGTGTGGGAGGGGCTGAGTGAGGCTGACTCCGCCCTCCTCTCGGAATCCCCAGTGGCTGGGTGTTGGCGTGGGCGAGGGCCATACCTGTGCATCTGCGGGCGTGGTTGTCATAGGTGAAGCCATAATAGGTGACCCGGCAGGTGTAGGTGATTTGGGACACCCACTGGCCCTGCGTGATGTTGAGCTCGCTGTAGGTGGAGGCCAGTTTGCCCTCCACCCTTTCGGGGCCGGTGTGCGGGAACGCGTCCGTGACCTCGTGCCCGTCCACCAACCAGGTGACCTTGATTCTGCCTGGGGTGTAGCCGGAGATGCGGCATAGGAGCTGGATGGTGGTATGGGTGTCACCACGGGGGTCGCAGGAGGAGTAAAAGAGCTTCACGGAGGGGTTGGTGAAGCTCTTGGTGCACCCTGGCGGCAGAGGCAGCAGGAGTGGGCTTGGCCTCTCTGAGCCCCCAGCCCTTCCTCCCTGTCCCTCCTGCCCGGCCTCCCCCTCCCCCTCTGGCTGTCTCACGGGCTGGCCCAGACCTGGCTCACCAGTGATGGCCTTGGTGGTGGTGGTGCTGGACGCAGCGTGAGCCACGCTGCAGGTGAACTTCTGCTTGGACCACTCGCCCGAGACTGTCACCTGGCTGCTGGTGGTGTAGAGGCTGGAGTTCAAGTTTTGGACGGCAGGGATGGTCAGCGTACTCCTGTTCAGGGATGCTGTGTCCCAGGTAATGGTCACTGGCGCCGGGAAGTAGCCCGTGACCAGGCAGCCCAGCGTCACAGAGGTGGCGTTGGTAGCACTTGTGCAACAGGAGTGCAAGAGGTAGACGGATGGGCTGTGGACGGAGGCTGTGGGGACAGGACAGGGGTCACCGCTGGCCTCGGGACTGTCACCCGTATGCGCCAGGCTAACTGCTGGCCTTGGAGGGTGGGCTGTGGGGTGGATGGGGAGGTCCAGTGCAGGGAACACCGGGCCTCTGCTCCAGCTCTGGGGGACAGCTTGCCCCTCTGGGTCCTTTCCTCCTCTCCTGATTGCACTAGGGATGCCCTCCAGTGAATCCTTGCAGAAGCAGTGGCTGTCACTGCCCTTGGCCAGGACTCCTGCCCTCAGCCCCAAGTGGGTGGACACGGGGCTCTTGAGTGGAGGCGCTAACCCGCTCCCTGAGGTGGAGGCTCAGAGCCCATAGCCCTCTGTCGGCACCCGGGGACCCAGGGAGACCTCCCACCCCCCAGGAGTTACCAGGCTACTCCTCTGCCCCCACTCATAGACGCCCATTGGAGATCAGGGACCCTGAGAACACCACTAGCCACCAGTCTGTCCCCTCTGCCCCACCCATAGCCCTGGGAACACAGGCCTGGGACACAGAGACCCCCAGGATCACCAAGCTGCTTTCCCACTCATAACCCTAACCCAGAGCCCCGTTGGGGATCAGGGAGACCCCAGGAACTGTCAAGCTGGCCCTTCTGCTCCAAGCCAAAGACCTCACGAGGGCCTGGGGATCCACAGCACCCCACCTCCCAGGAGTCACCTGTGTCCCCGCCCCACTCCAAAGTCCCTGTGGGCTTGCTGTGGGCGGATCCACCTTCCACCCACTGGACCCCAGCTACCTGCAGCCGTGGGTCAGCCTTCAGGTCCCTGAGCTGCTTTGCCATGGCTGCCCCTTCACTCCCTCCTTTGGCTGACCAGCCCAGGCCCCCTGGCGCTCTACCCGCCCTGCTGACCCCCCGGGGGAGCCCGATTACAGGCCTCATGGAGAGAGGACAAAGTCCCCTCAGAGCCCGCCTCAATCCCCCTCCTCAGCCCTTCTCGGGCTCCTCTGGTTCGCATGCCTGTCTGCACATGCCCTGGCCTTGGAGCTCCAGACCCCAGCCCACCCCGGCTCTGCACCCCAGCTCAGCAATTCCACCTTACTCTATTCTGCCGGCTAGCCAGCTGAGCACAGCCCAGATGACCTGGTGTCAGGAGAGCTGAGACCAGCTGAGACCAAGCAGCTCGTAAGTACAGCCCAGCACCCCCTAACGAGTCCTGCACATTTCAAGTCAGCTCAGCCCAGAACAGCCTGCTTGATCCAGCCTGGCCCGCTTCAGCCCCTGACATCCCATCTCAAGCAAAACAACTCATCTGAGCTGTGTCCACATGGTTCATTTTAGTTCAATTTAGCTGACTGAGCAAAGCTGGCCAGGATGACCCCACAGCCCACTCCACCCAGGTAATCCAGCTCAGCCCAGCCCAGTCCAGCCCAGCTCAACCCAATGTAGCCCTACTCAGCTCAGCCCAGCCCAACCTAACCCAGTTCAGCCCAGCTCAGCCCAGTTTAGCTCAGCTCAGCCCAGCTCAGCCCAGTTCAGCCCAGTCCAGCCCAGCTCAACCCAATGTAGCCCTACTCAGCTCAGCCCAGCTCAGCTCAGCTCAGCCCAGCCCAGCCTAACCCAGTTCAGCCCAGCTCAGCCCAGTTTAGCTCAGCTCAGCCCAGCTCAGCCCAGTTCAGCCCAGTCCAGCCCAGCTCAACCCAATGTAGCCCTACTCAGCTCAGCCCAGCCCAGCTCAGCTCAGCCCAGCCCAGCCTAACCCAGTTCAGCCCAGCTCAGCCCAGTTTAGCTCAGTTCAGCCCAGTTCAGCCCAGCTCAGTCCAATTCCACCCAGTTCAGCTCAGCTCAGCCCAGTTCAGCCCATTTCAGCTCTGCCCAGTTCACCCCAGCTCAGCCCAGTTCAGCCCACCTTAGCCCAGTTCAGCCTCGTTCAGCTCAGCCTAGCCCAGTTCAGCCCAGTTCAGCTCAGCTCAGTCCAGCTCAGCCCAGTTTAGCCCAGTTCAACCCAGTTCACGTCAGCTCAGTTCAGCCCAACTCAGCCCAGTACAGCCTAGTTCAGCTCAGCCCAGCCCAATTCAGCCCAGCTCAGCCCATCTCAATCCATCTCAGTCCAGTTCAGCCCAGTTCAACTCAGCTCAGCTCAGACCAGACAAGCTCAGCCCAGTTCAGCTCAGCCCAGCTCAGCCCAGCTCAGCCCAGTTCAACCCAGTTCAGCTCAGCACAGCACAGCTCAGCTCAGCCAAGCCCAGTTCAACCCAGTTCATCCCTGCTCATCCCAGTTCAGCTCAGTTCAGACCAGCTCAGCCCAGTTCAGCCCAGTTTAACCCAGCTCAGCCCATCTCAGCCTAGTTCAGCCCAGTTCAGCTCAGCTGAGTTCAGCCCAGCTCAGCCCAGTTCAACCCAGGTCAGCTCAGCCCAGCTCAGCTCAGCCAACCCTAGCTCTGGCCCACCCCTCCGGGGTAGGCAAGCTCAGCAGAGAAGAGCCCAGCCCAGCGCATTCAGCCCACGTGAGCCCAGATTGCCCCTTTTATCCCGCCTAACCACCTTAGTTGGGCCCCACTCAGCTGAGCCGTTTCTTCTGACAACCCAGCTCAGCCCAGCAGAGTCCAGGTCCGCCTAGTTCATCTGAGGACAGCCCAGCTGAGGCAACCGAGGGTGGTTGAGTCCCGGGCTCTGCTCAATCGGAGCAGCCCGCCCCCTCCCTCTCTACCCAAAGCAGCCTGGTCCAGGACAGCCCAGCTCAGCTCCGCTGGCCCCACTGAGGACAGCCTCTCTCTAATCCCACTTCACCTGGCTCAGTCCACCCAGCTTGGCCCAGAATCCCCTTGGCTCAGGGCATCCCAGCTCACTCAGTGCACAGTCCCGCATGGCTGAGGCCAGCCCTTCTGGCCAGTGCGGCCCAGCTGATGCTGGGATAGTTCATCTCCCTCCACATAACTCCATCCACTCAAGCCAAACTTGGCCCAGCCCAGCCCTGCCTGGCCTACCCTAGTCAGGCTGGCTCAGGCCAGCCCAGCTCAGGCCAGATGATGTGGACCCAGGCCTGCCTGCCATGTTGGCCGGCCTAGGGACTGAGCCCCGCTGCTTCCCCCTGACCCCGGGCTGGCCGTAACCGTTTTTACTGGTTGTAGGCAGACCCACGCTCAGCCCAAGGTCCATGCCCTGTGTGTGATTCTCGCCCTGACCCTGACCTGTCTGAGATTCTCGACCCCTTGGTCTTCTCCAGGTCGGCTTCGAGCGTTCTCTTACTTCTCTGTGTCCCCATGCAGGGAAGGGACAGCTGCAAGGCAAGCAGTGACCCAGAAGCTGGGTCCCCACTGGGCGGGCAGCCCAGGTGTCTTCTCTCAGCAGTGGTCTGGGCAGCTCCAGAGGTGGGGTGCCTGAGGGACCGGGGTCCTCTGTCAGGTGCCCGTGGCTGGTGTGGCCCATCTGGCCAGTGGTGGCCGTCTGCAGGCTCCCAGGCTAGGCTCCCAGATGAGGTGAATCGTTAGGAACCATTGCTGTTATTTTTATGTTCAGACGATAGGTCCTGGGGCGGGGCGGGGCAGGGGGGCGAGCTCTGCCTCAGTGCTCTCAGCTAAAAATGGGGTGGGAACCCCCAGGGGCCTCGGCAGCCCTGGAAGTTCCCTTCTCTCTCTCTGTTCTCGGGAAGTCGACCCAGTGACGGCCGATCTCAGGTGAGGCTCCTCTCTGTGGCCTCTTCCCCGGCCTCTGCCACCCGGCTCGTGCCCTCTTTCCCTCGATGCCACGGGCTGCCTTGGCGAGCGGACAGCACACACTGTGGTCGCCACAAAGGCCCGGGAAGGGAGAGGGCACCAGGCGCCGCCACCGCTGCCCCCGAGGCAGCCTGTGAGGGACGGTCCTGGCCGTTTTGTGCTTGAGAAGTGGAGGCCCACGTGGCCTAGGTGCCTGCGGTGGAGTGCGGGTCTTTCTGAGCAGCGGTCTGGGGGCCGGCCCGGTGGGGCGGCCCTGGGTGCGAGTGCAAGAGGCTCTGGGTCCAGCTGGGTGTAGGCAGGTGCTGGTCCTCTGGTGGCTTCCTGGGCGCCCTGCCGGCCGGCAGTCTCACCCAGTGTCTGCGGGCCAGCCTCCCCGGTCGCTGTCCTACAGCCGGCCTCCCATTGGGGCTGCGTGGCCGGCAAGGGCTGGCAGGGGCCTGTGGGGAGGTGGGACACGGCTGTGAGCTTGGCCAGTGGCTCGGCAAGACCTCTGTGGCCACCGGACCCTGGCGTGTGCCATATGCCAGCCTGTGCTGTTGTTGTCCGTCAGGGTGTGGGGACCACAGAGTGGCCTTTGTCGAGGTGCCCACAGCATCCGACTCTGGTCTGTCGGGGCAGCCAGTCTACCACTGACGCCCCACTGGCATGGGCTGAGCCAGATGATGTGCTGAGTCTCGGCCTTGCCTCCACGCTGTGGACGTGTCCTGCAGGCCGGTGTGTCCCTGGAACCCCCCAAAGGCCCAGGTGCACACACAGGGGAGGCCACGTGAACTTGCAAGCTAGCTCATCAGCATGGGCTCCTGGGAGGTGGCGTGCAGTCTTTGGAGAGAGGGAGACAGCAGGACCACGTCCCCTGGGCCCAGGACACCCAGGGCCGCTGGTCTGCATGCAGGGAGGCTGTGCAGAGCTGGGCTGTCAGGCCTGCACGCTCAGAGGAGTGTCCGGGCCTCTTGGAAGACCCCAGGGGGGCTGCTGGATGGCTGGTGGGGGGGGTCCGTGTGCAGAGCCAGAGCCCCGAGGCCCCCAGGACAGATTGTCCTGGTCTGTCCCGCCCCACCCTTGGCCTCAGGGACAGATGCTGCATGGCAGGTGCAGGGGGAACGCCGAGTTCCCTGGAAGGACTCAAGGTTCTGCGAGAAACCACAGGGCAGCCAGAGCCCCACCAGGGAGCCTTCCGCCAGGTGGTGTCCGGCCCTGCGGCCTGTACGGTGCGAGTGTGTGGGGCTGGGGTCTTGGCCCGGCACCCCCTGTGCTTCCTGCCCAGCTGTGTGGGTCCAAGGCTGAGGCCTCGTGCCCAGCCGGCCCCTCCCCCAGCTCTACCCCAGCACCCCAGGAGCCACCGGGCTGCCGGCGCAGGGGCAGGGAGGGTAGGGGGATGTGGCCCTCGGTGCTGGAAGAGACTGGCTCCTGCGGAGCCTGCTGAGCTCTGGGCACTCGTGTTCCCTGCCTCTCTGGGGCTGTGGCCCTGCCCTGGCCTCCAGGAACCACGCTTCCCCCACCCTCTTCCTGTCCAGGGATGGGCCTGGCTGTTCCCCTCCTGCCCGCTGGCTCCCCCTCCACCCAGCAGGCATAGGGCCCTAGCCCTCCTGGCTACCCTGTTCAGGCCTTCACACCTGTTCCGCGTGCAGCCTCCGCTGTGCCCAGCACAGGGTCCAGCTGTCCCTCCCGCGACCCCAGGGTGCTGCTGCTTTACGTCAGTGACTTTGGACACATTCTGCACCTAAACGTGCGGCGTCTCAGCTGGGTGCATGTGTGTGCGTCCAGGCGTGTGTCTGTGTGTGTGCACACCTGTGTGTGTGAGGAGTGGGCAGAGGGTGTGCCTTCCTACCCCAGCCCTCAAAAGGCCCTGCTGACCGAGGAGGGCCGGGGCTGCGTGTGCAAGAACAGAGCTGCTGATGCCCACGCAGGTGGTTGGCCGGGCAGAGCGGCTTTGCCCGGCAGCCCCGGGAGCCCTCAGTGTGGGCCCGTGGCACTGGAGGACGTGGCTAAGCCTGGAGCTGGGAGCCTGGACAGGGTGGGCCCGGTCTCCCTCAGGCCGCTCTCTAATGACCCAGCTCGGGTGGGCCCAGAGCAGGATCCCGTGTGGTCAGGAAGTTAGTTGTCAAGGAGCTGGGGGGTTTGGGGACAGCAGGAAGTTAGATGGGACCTGGCCAGACAGCCTGGGATGGGTGGGCCTTCAGCCAAGGCAGGGTGAGGTCCCTCTGAGGCCGGGCCTCCGTGTAAAGGCCTGTGGGGTAGCCAGGGGCCAATGCTGGCTCCGGCCAGTGAGTTGCTTGGAGGGAAGGCCAAGCTGCAGGCGTTTCATCGAACTTTCCTGACCAGGACACTAACTGGGCAGCAGCACTAGCCTCCAGATCCCTCAGGCTCAGCCAGGGGCTCACGGCCCTCGGTACCCATGGTGGGGGGGTAGGCCCCAGAGTTCTCCTGGACAGTGAGACCAGCCGACCCCCTTGTTATCCTTGGTTGTGGCCCCAAACATGGGCCCAAAGAAGCTTCAATCCCTCCCCGGCTTCCTTCCCCCAGGGCAGGCCTGGCTCCACTGCTGTCCTCTCTGTCTTGGGGCTGGCCCACCACCACCCAGACCTCCAGACGTCCTCCACCCCAGGGTGGGCCCCTTCTCCAGCTCCGTGCCTGCCTTCCCAGCAAGGATGCTGTCATGACGATCTCTGAAGTGTGCAGTGCGTTGTCTCTCTTCTAATTTAGATGCTCCCATTACTAATGAGCTGGAGTTTCTCTTCAGAGACTTGGGAGACATTTGGACGTCTGTCTCTGATCTCATCCTGCTTTCTGAAGATTTTCTTGGCGGTTTCCTGGGAATTTGCAAGGCAGTCATCTCTAGGTGCCTGCCCCTTGCTAGTTTTAGCCTTGGGATAAACTTCTCCTGGTCAGTCCCTTGGTTGTTAATGCCGCGTATTGAGTCCTTCTTTAATAGAAATTCTTGATTTCCACGTGGCAGATTCATCAGCTATTTACCCTACAGCTTGCACGTTTGGAGGCTGCCGTGCGAGCTTCCCGTGGCTGCAGTAACAAAGGCCCACAAACTTGGTGGCTTAAAACCACAGAGATGAGGGCTTCCCTGGTGGCGCAGTGGTTGGGAGTCTGCCTGCCGATGCAGGGGACACGGGTTCGTGTCCCGGTCTGGGAGGATCCCACAAGCCACGGAGCGGCTGGGCCCGTGAGCCATGGCTGCTGAGCCTGCGCGTCCGGAGCCTGTAAAAAAAAAACAAAAACCAAAAACCAAAAAACGAACAAACAAAAAAACCCACAGAGATGGACTCTCACATTCTGGAAGGCATGAAATCCAAAAACAAGGTGTTGGCAGTGCCAAGCTGCCCCGAAGGCTTCAGGGCAGGGTCCTTCCTGCCTCTTCCGGGCCCTGCTGGCTATTGACATCACTCCAATCTTTCCTCCATCTTCACATGGCCATCTGCCCCGTGTGTCATCGTCTCCTGTTATAAGTCACTGGACTTACAATGTTTCTGAAAACGAGTGCGATCTAATCCCAAGGTCCTTAACCTAATTACATTTGCAGAGACCCTATATCCAGACAAGGTCACATTCTGAAGTTCTGGGTGGACATACATCCCACCAGGCTGTTGCTGTTACTGTGCTCCGCCAGCCTTGCTGGTCCATTTCCTTTCAGCTATATTTAAAATTAGCCTTTCAGATGTAAGTGTTTGATCCCAGCAGGCTCCACCACCACTCACCGTGCATATGGTGTGGAGTAGAAACCCAGGTTGAAGTTTTCCACAGAAGAAGCCAGTTTCCCACCCACCTTAGAAGCTTTCCCGCTGCCTGAAGGCGCCACACTCGTTGTAGTCCAAGTTCCTAGGAATGACCAGGCTGTCTCCGAGTGCTCTCCTCTTCCTTGGGTCTGGTAGTCTGTGCATGAGTATCACCATCCTTTTCAGTGATGGTTTTGTGTTAACATTCAGGGGGACAGTCCCCCCGAAACCCCTCATCCTGTGCTGTTATTTTTCAAAATGGTCTAAGCTGTAAATGGATCTCATAAACAAACAAAGAAACAAACAAAACCAACCCAGCTGGAACTTTGGTTGGGAGTACACTGTATTTCTTAGTCTGGGAGATAGATGACACTTTAACATGTCATTCCTTCCTTGACCAGTGTATCTCTCCAGCCATTCAAATTTCTTTTATGTCCTTGAATAGAGTTCAATTTTTTTTTTTCTCAGAGGTCTTGGGCGTTCTTTCCCAGATTATTTCTCCCATTGCTGTGACTTGTGCCTGGCTTTCTGTTACATTTTCTAGTAGGTTTTTGCTGACATAGAGGAACACAGCTGCTTTTGGTAAGTTGGTCTTGCATGGAAATTGTCCCGATTTTCTTGTTAGTTCTAACAGTTTGTCTGCTGATTGTGTTGGCTTTTCCTTGGAAATGACCACATCATCATCTACAAATAATACCTCCTTCACATCTTTCCTTTCAATCTTAACAGCCCTGTTTCTTTTTCTTGTCACGTAACATTGGCCAGGACCTTCAATAATCTATTAAATAAACATTTTCCAAACTGTTTTGACCACTATCCTTGTAAAAAAAGTGTCTTGTATTATAATCTAATTCACATACACACATTATTTACATATATTATGTATATTTATTTATGTAACTGAAACAAAATTTTCATGAAAATATTTACCCTTGTTATGTACAATGCATAGACTTTTTTTCTTTGTTTATTAAAAAGAGCTGGCTGTAACTGTCTGATTTGATTTCACAATCCACAAATAATTAAGCACGTAACTGAAAAGCACTGCAAAATAGTATGACAGAAGTGACAGGCGTCCTCGCTGTGTCCCTAATCTTATGGGAACACCTCTTAAAGTTTGTCTATCAAGTGTGTTCACTGTAGCTTTATTCCTTCTTTCCTACATCCTTTTGGGTTAATAAGTACTTCTTAGTTAATACTTAGTACTTAGTAAGTACTTTAAGTACTTATTCCATTCTAATTTCTCTGGGGACTTCCCTGGTGGCTCAGTGGTTAAGAATCGGCCTGCCAATGCAGGGGACATGGGTTCAGTCACTGGTCCGGGATGATCCCACGGGCTGCAGAGCAACTAAGCCCATGTGCCACAGCTACTGAGACTGAACTCTAGGGTCCACGCACCATAACTACTGAAGTCTGCTCACTTAGAGCCTGTGCTCTGTAACAAGAGAAGCCACTGCAATGAGACACCCGTGTACCACAATGAAGAGTAGCCCCTGCCCGCTGCAACTAGAGAAAGCCCACGTGTAGCAACAAAGGCCCAACGCAGCCAAAAATAAGTAAATAAATAAATGTATAAAAATAATGAAACGAAAGAGGCATGACAACTGAAACAACGTGTGATCTAGGATTTCCTTTTTTTAAAAAAAAATTCTCTGTCGACTTTTTAGATAAGCCTCTTTGCATATGGTTTCAGTGAACATAATGTGCATGCTGATGTCATCACAATGAACTTAGATTAAATAATTGACTACCTCACATAAGTCATTAGAGCCTTGAAAAAGTATAGTTTAATTTATGAACTCATCTTTTGTGCTACTGTCATATATTTTGCATCTGTACCTATTATAAACCCCACAACACATTGTTAATAATTTTTACTTTTTTTGTTTGTTTGTTTTGTTTTTTTGCGGTACGCGGGCCTCCCACTGTTGTGGCCTCTCCCGTTGCGGAGCACAGGCTACGGAGGTGCAGTCTCAGCGGCCACGGCTCACGGGCCCAGCCACTCCGCGGCATGTGGGATCTTCCCGGACCAGGGCACGAACCCGTGTCCCCTGCATCGGCAGGCGGACTCTCAACCACTGCGCCACCAGGGAAGCCCAATAATTTTTACTTTTAACAATCGATTATCTTTTTAAGAAACTAAGGGAAAAAACATTAGTTTTTGCACTTGCATATTTGCCATCTCTGATGCTCGCCTTTCCATCCTGTAGATCAGAGTTTCCATTTGGTGTCATTTCCTTTCAGCACAAAGATTCTCAGTTAACCTTTCTTTTACTGCAGGTCTCTTGGAAATGCGCTCCCTCAGTTTTTGTGTATCTAAAAATGTCTATTACATATTCATTTTGGAACGATATTTTCTCTGGATATAGAATTCTGGGTTGAAACTCCCCCCTTCTATTGTTTCCTGGTCACAATTTTTTCCGATGAGAAGCCAGATGTAGTTTGTTCCCTGTATGTCTGTGTTCTTTCTCTGGCTGCTATCAAGACATCTTCTTTACCTTTGGTTTTCATCAGTTTGCACAATGTGTCTCAGAATGGCACATCATGTTGTATTTATGGTTAGGAACTGGCTGAGCTTCTTAAATCTGTAAATTGTTATTTTCATCACATTGGGAAATTTTGCTTTTTATCTCTTCAAAGACCTTTTCTGCCCCATTCTATCTCTTGTCCCTTTCTGGGACTCCAAAATTTTATGTATTTTCAGATGCTTCATAGTGTCTCATAGGACATTGAGTCTTTACTTTTCTTTTCTTTTTTTCCAATATTTTTCTTTCTGTTCTTTGGGTTGGATTAAAAGAACATTTTATTGATATATAAAATATATATTATATATAATCTATATATTATATATAAATATATTTTACATACATAATACATTCGAATATCTAAAATAAATATAGAATGTCTCTATATTGAAATGTAGTTTCTGACCTTTCTTATGCCTTCTCCAATCTGCTGTTAAGCTCATCAAGTGACTTAAAAAATTCAGAATTGTACTTTCTAGTTCTAGAATTTTTATTTGGTTCTTGTAGATAGTTTAAAATTTTCTGTAAAGGTTATCTAGTCACTCATTATGAGCATATTTTCCTTTAAGATCTCTGAACATATTTATAATAGCTGCATTAATGTCCTTGTCATAATTGGGTCTGTGTCTGGGTCATCTTTGGATCATTCGCCATTGACTATTTTGTATTTTGACCTTGGGTCACATTTTCTTATTTCTTTGACATTTAGTAATTTTTGAATGTGCACTGGGTGTGGTGGATGAAGTATAATCCAGACTATGGATTTTGTACTCTTCCTCAGAGAAGTATTGATTTTTTTGTCAGGAGGCAGTTAGCTTGACTGGATTCCAAAATCTGCCTGACATGGTACTATTTCTGTGGTTGGCAGTAGCTAACGTCTCCTCAGTTCTTTCAACCTCCTGCTTGTGGTTTTTCCCAGGCCCTCTGGAGTTTCCCCTACACATGCACAGGTAAGGGTACAGTCAAGGATTTGAGCAGACTGTACATATGGAATTTGGGGGTTCCTCTTCTGTGGCTCCCTCCTTTAATTTCCAGCTGCCCTTGCAATGCAGCCTTGCATCCCATGATCTCACCCCTCGAGCCAGTGTGACTGCAGTTCCTGTTCATGTTCTAGTTGCACCTGGTGCCTGGTTGGGGCACATCCTCAGAGAAATCTTTCAAGGGGATCATTTTCTCCAGTGTCTGCTTGCTTTAGATCATTCCCCAGTGCCTTCAACTCCTCTTTTAAAACAGCACCCCCCACCCGGCCCCAGGGCTTATAATTGCTATTTGCAAGGGATTAGTCTGGCCCAAGCTGCCTCACCTGTGGTGGAGTCAGAACTACTTTCTCTGATGTGGTTTTTCGTTTTCATTTCCCTCGTAACCAGTCTGGTTCCTTTCAAATGTTTGAGGGCTGTTTGGACATCTTTTGTGAAACATCTGTTTAATTCTCTTTACCACTTCTCTACTGAATTGTTTGATTTTTCTGATTGATTTGCAGGACTTCGCTCTATATTCTGGATCTGTTTCTGTGAGTTGTATATGTTAATAGGAGAAATTTGTGAAAGACTTGAAAATGGACCAAAGCGTTACTTCTTGTGTCTTCGGTGGAAAGCAAGGCATTGTCTTGCACACCCTTCAAGGTTATCTGATTCTACAGGCTCTATGATTTTTATTATCTTTGAGCTACTTCACAACTCTGTAAGCCATGGCTAATTGATGGCAATGCAGATTCTCTTTTTTGGAAGGACGATGGATTCTTCTTCGCCTTCCATGTATAAACTCATTTCAGCATCCTTGATTCAACTATATACATGTAGTACTTTGAATTCTACTCTGAAGTGGGTGTAAACCATTAATTAAGTTAAATAAAATTGTGAGATGTGTTCTTTGTGTATCTGTGTGAGAGTCATCACCAGACCATGTTTTGAAACCTATCATGTCACTGACATCTGCTCCCACTTGGCGCCACGTATCCTGGGTCTAGAAGTTCTGTGGCCAGGAGGGCGGGAGACCCCGTGTTGACAAGCAGACCCGAGGCAGCCACACCATTCCTCCAGGGTGCTCCCTCGGGGAGTTCACCCGGCCCCGAGACTGGGCTGCTTTCTTCTGTTGTAGGGCCTCACGCTCCAGCTTTCCGTTCATAGCACTTATCATGACGGTCCTTATATCACTGTTTGTGGAATGTTTACTCGGTGCCTGCCTTTGCCCTGCTCCCTAATGTCCTTGAGGTCAGAGGCCACATCTGTGTTATTCCTCACGGGTACTCAGTGTCCAGCAATGATGGCAGAGTTGCCATCTGGTGAGTAGTTGTCCGGTAGATAAATGGATGCACCTTCACAGGACTTCCAGGGCTTCTGTCTCTCCAAACATCTCCAGGCTTGAGGGATGTCTTCAGGTAGCCTGTCCCCGAGGGCAGGAATCGGATGAGGAGGGCGTTGTCGAGTCTCTCTAAGAGGTAGTGTGGGCAGCGGAAGGAACATGAGCTTTGGCTCAGAAGACAAGGATGAAGCCCTGGCATCCTCCCCAGAGGCAGGGTGTCCCCTTGGACAGGGGCTTCAATGGTAAGATTGTGACAGTGAGCCCCGCCTCTTGGGGCGTTGGGAGAACGAAAGGAGAGGAGGTCCCTGTGAGGGTCAGAGTCATAATCCCACTCAGCTGAGCCGTGTGTTCCAACATTAGGCCGGGTGTTGCCGTGAAGGTATTGTGTAGGCGTGGTTAACATCTACAATCAGTGGGCTCCAAGTAAATGAGATGACCCTGCATGATGCGGGTGGGCCTCATCCAACCAGGGAAGGACTTAACAAAACTGAGACTTCCTGGAGAGGAAGGAATTCTGCCTCAAGACAGCAGCACCTACTCCCGCTTGAGCTTCCAGGCTGCTGGCCTGCCCCACAGATTTCAGAACTGCCAGGCAACCCCGCACAAGCATGAGAGCCAGTTCCTTGAAAGAAATCTTGTTGTCTCCATATGTCGATATAGGTATGTCATCTATATGTATGTCTATCTTTAGCCGTATTTTAGTTCTATCTATAGATGTACATATACACATATATAGCTATATCATATGTATGTATGTATGTATCTATTATGTCTATCATCTATCTATCTATCAATCATCTATCTATCATCTATCTGTCTATATCTATCTGTCATCTATGTTCTATTGGTTCTGTTTCTCTTGAGAACCCTGACAATAGCCTCTGAAAGCCCTGTAAAAGTCAGGACACTGTGTGCATGTCAGATGTGGTTATTACATTTGTGCTTGTTGTCGAGTTTACTGCACTCAGGGGCATTTGAGGGTGGCTGTATCAGCCAGCTTTCACTAGGACGCACTGTGATCACAGCCCCCAGGTGAACAGGCTACGATGTCAGGGTCTATTCCTCTCTCGCTGCTGTGTTTGCTGCAGTTTGTCTGGGCTTCTCTGTTCTGGGATCCAGGACAAAGGAGCAGGTGCTTTCTGGAACTTGCCAATGTCAGGGCTGAGGGACGGAGCAGGGGTGGTCTGCACAATGGACACTCAGTGCCTGCTCCTCAGCTGACGCAGAGCCAGTGTGTGCTGAGTGTCCTTGTCCCTCAGGACAGAACCACACAGGGTGGGCAGTGAGTGGTGGGGACAGTCATCAACGTACCCCCAGGAGGAAGACACACCTGAGGAACCCAGAGCCAGCTGCCTGACAGCTGCTGTGCCACCTTGTCCTGTGCACTGTGCCCTCCCGGGTCTGTCTGTGTCACTGACGCTGCCGGCCCCTTGCCTGGTCTGGTTCTTCCCACACCTGGCCGTGGGCAAGCTCTACAACCCCCACTGGCCTCTCCCCCGGCCTGGCCTTCTGCAGCCTGCATTTGAAAAGAGCCCAGGGGTGGCGGTGGGGGGTTTGTCACCCAGCCCCAAGTCATGCTGCTGATGTGACCACATCCTCCACCTACCGGCCCCCAGCCCCAGCCTCAGCCCCTGCCCACATCTGTGCTGGTCGGGGCCGGGTCCAGGCAGGCCATGGCTGTGACTTTGCAATGGGGATCCCAGCCTGGAGAGCAGCCTGACAGATCCACAGGGATGATGGGGAGATGGGCCCCGCCTGGTCCCTCCCTCGTGCTGCGACTCAGCCACTTCTGGGGGTGCCCATAAGAGCCTCTTAGGAGAGGTCAGGCTGCTCTCCCTGCTCCCTCCCCCCTCAGGCTGACTGTCCCTGGGACTCTGGGCAGGCCTGGTGACGTGGCAGCAGCAGTGCCAGGAGTCCGTGCACCGGGACGGACCCCAGCAGGGCTCCGCGCGACCCCCAAGCCCAGCCTAGCCCGTTCCCAGGCCCGCCCCATGCAAGCTGAGCACGTGTGGGGGGTCCAGCAGCACACGTGCCAGGGCTCTCGCGTGCCTCCACCCCACGGTGGCAGGTCCTTCCCGCACCTCACCAGCCCTGCCACAGCTCTGTGAGCCCACCTGTGTCCTGGGGGTGGGGGGCACCTGGCCAGGGGTTTCCTGTCTCAGTTCGTCTGGCTGCTCCAACCAGGCACCACACACCTATGGATGGCAGACGCTTGCCCTCACTTTTCTGGGGACTTGAAGTCCAAGGTCACGGAGCTGGCAGGTTTGGTGTCTGGTGAGGGCCGCTTCCTGGTTCACAGATGATGTCTCCCTGCTGTGTCCTAACGTAGAGAAGGACTGGAAACTCTATAGGGTCCCTACAGGGCCGCTAATCCCGCTCACAGGGGATCACCCTGATAACCTCATCAACTCCCCAAAGCCCATCTCCTAATGGCATCATATTAGAGGCTTAGGGCTTCAATGTATGAATTTTGGGGGAAATATTCAGTCCGTTGTATCGCCTTCTCGTCCCCTCCTCCACTCATACCGACCATTCTAGGTCTTGGACTCCACAGACGCTACACCATGGACATCACACCACAGAGGCCACAACGGGATTCAGAGCGCAGACTGAGAGTGTCTCCCTTGGTGAGGGAGGAGGCTGGGAACGGGTGGCGGCCCAGGGGTGCAGGTGTGTGTGTGTGTGTGTGTGTAAGACACAGATGGAGGTGTGTGGTGGCGAGGTGAGGTGCTGACAGGTGTGTGTGGAGCTCACGGTCTGGGGGGGCTCTAGGGGTCAGCAGGCAGCAGGAGGTTGACCTGAGGCTCACACAGGGGCAGCCCGAGGGGCTCAAGGGCAGGCGCGGCCACTGGGCTTCGGGGCGCTCGGGGGGCATGGACAGGTGAGGGATGCCGTGTGGTATGGCACTGCTGGGGGGTGAGGGTGGGAGCAATGGGGCCCAGTGTGGGGCAGTTCTCGGCGGGCCCAGAGGCAGCCGTGCCAGGGATGGTGTTCAGCTAGGAAGCCATGGGGCTGGCCCTCGTGTGACCACACTGGAGTGCCTGCGGGGCGGGCTGGCTAGCGGCTGACCGTTGGTCTGCGGGACGGAACCGAGGGGCAGGGCCCAGGGCGGCAGGCCGTGCTGCCCTCAGGCGAGTTCAGCAATTTGGTTACATGTTTAGGGGGAGGGAACTGCAGGGTGTGGGGAGACCCCCAGGTCCGTCACCTGGAGCCCCCATGGAGCCAGCAGTCAGAGGGGCCCTGCGCCAGCGTGCCCAGCGTGACTGGCTGGGTCCGTGAGGGCCAGGTGTTCTGCAGGACACTGCTGTCCACCCCTCGGCCGTCCTGTTTGCCGGCCCTCCCGGCCTCCCCGTTGGGTGCAGGGCCCCCTGAGCGATGCAGTCCCTTCCCTGCATACCATTCTCTCTGTCTCCGCCTCTATCTGTCTCTCTCTCCCCCAGAGGAACCTGGACCGGCACGTCGGACAGCCTTGGGGCGCAACGTCCATGCTGAGCAGACTCAGGCTCCCGGTCTGGGGGGGCTGTCCTGCTGGGCCTCGGCCTGGGGCTGTCGAGTGGAGGCCTCCTCCCCTCGCCCAGAAAGGCTGCAACAAACACAAGCGTGGCTTCGAGCAGCCCAAGGCCGCGTCCCCAGGATGAGCCATACCCCCTTAAACGCCGGCCTGAGGGAGCCCAGCTCGGCCAGCCCCTGACCCCTGGGTGGAGCTCCCTTTCGTGGAGCTTTTACTGAGAAGGGCCGACAGCTGTGGATCCTGACTCTGCCCTCTGGGGAGGGTTGTGTCTCCTCTGAGGTGGAATCACCAGGAGGGATGGGGCCTCGGTCCCTGGTCTCTGTGAGGGCAGAGTCCTGACGCATCCCTGCATCCCTGCCGGCCGGCGGACACAGTGGCCTCATCGCATCTGCACGGCCACCCTTCCTGGTCCCTACCGGAGCCCCTGGAGCCCCACTCCTGCTTCTCCTGTGACACACTGGTCACCTCTGTGCAGCCCCTCCCCACCGCTGCCCCTCCTGGCCTGGCTTCCTGGCGTTGCCTCCTGTTCCTCCTTTCTCGCACGCAGCTCGGCTGTTTTGGGCTGAGTCGTGTGCCCCAAATTCCAGTTTTGAAGCCCGGACCCCAGGAGCTGAGGATGTCACTGTATTTGGAGATGGGGTCTATAAAGAGGTGATGATGTAAACTGGGGCCTCTAGGGTGGGCCCTCATCCAGTCTGACTGGCGTCCTTCAAAGAGGAGGACATGAGGACAGAGACGTGTACAGAGGGATGACCACGTGAGGACACGGGAGAAGACGGCGTCTTCATGGCACGGAGACAGGCCTCAGGAGAAGCGAGCCCTGCACCTCCTGGATCTGGGATTCCAGCCCCCAGGGTGTCAGACAGTGAGGTCTGTTGTCAAAGGCCCCCTGCGGTGTCCGTTACAGCCTCCTGTGGGGACACACGCAACGCGTGCGACTTCCCTGTGGCTCCCCCAGGCCCCTGGCTCGCCCCTGGGCCCACAGGCCGGGCAGGAACCCCAGGCTTGGGTGGTGGTGCGGGGGAGACCGGCTGTATATTTCACGAGGATGGAAGGCGTGTTAAGCTAGGGAGATGTCTCAGCGAGCAAGGCGATTGTAAAGAACGCTTTATTGTCAATAGAAAGATGAAGAGACAGCAGAGAGCATCAGTGGGCTCCAACACTTAGAAGAGAGAAAAGCCTCCCAAGCTGCGAGGATGTAGACCGTCGTTCCAGTCCAGGGAGCAGCTCCTCCACGTGGGGGTGCTGACTGCGCATTTCTGCAGAGACGGGAGAGTTGGTACTGGGCCCTGAGGTGGGGGCCCGGGGTCGGAGACTGGCCCTACATGGGTCGCGCCTCTCACCCCCACCCCGGTGCAGGCGGAGCTCCTGGTGTACGTGACTCAGGCCTTTGGCTGTGGGATGGGCTGGCCACGCCTTCTGCCCTCTCCTCCTGAGCTCCTCCAGCTCAGCCCGCAGGACACCAGGTCAATAGCGTCCTCTCTGTGAGGCCGGTCTGCCTGGACCTCACCGTCTCCCACGCTGGGGCTCCTGTAGCAGCCTCGGGCCCAGGCCCTGCTTTGAGCAGCGTCCTCAGTGGAGGTGAACTGAGTGACTGTTTTGGCACCTGCAGAAGTTCTCCTTCTGGGAGAGGCAGGCGCTGAGAAGGGCAGTTCCCCTCCAACATTTGACACAGGCCCTCCTCCCAGGGACCCTGCATCTGGTGCCCGGCCGGGAGAAGATGCAGGGGGCAGGTCCTGTGTAGAAGCCTGGGATGCCGGCCTCCTCCTCCTCTTTGAGGGGTACCCGAACGCTGACCTGGGCATTCCCGGTGGTCCCTGGGGCCCCGGAGGTGTCCTGTGGCGACATCAGCTCAGGTTGGGCATTACCTGCGGTCCACTCGGGTCTGTGAGTGGGGTGGGGGGCAGGTTGTGGTGGCCACGAGACCAGAGGCCGGGGTGCAGGCAAGGGTGTCCGTGAGCTCAGAGGCTGGCGAGGTCAGTGAGCGGAGGAGCAGGCCTGGCGAAGGCTGAGTGGCACAAGGTGACGGACGTGGTCCTACAGGTCTGGGGCGGCCCTGGACGCAGGCCGTAGTGAGCACTAGGCGCCCTGCCCGATCATGTTTCTGTAGTCGGGGACGATCGTGCGCTTCAGCTCCACCACCGACGAGAAGATCCACTTCACCTGAGGGGCAGCGGGGGTGAGTGCAGGCTGGACCCCACCCGGGCGGACCCCCAGGGCCTGCCCCCCAGTCCCCGGGCCGATGGACGGTGAGGGGCTCCAGGGGGGACATGAGGCCATAAAGGGACAGTGAGAGAGAATGAAGGACAGTACGGGACTGTAAGGGGCAAATGAGGCACAGCGAGGGACAAATGAGGGACAGTGAGGGGTAGTGAGGGGCAGTGAGGGACAGTGAGGGACAGTGAGGGGCAGTGAGGGACAGTGAGGGACAGTGAGGGGCAGTGAGGGACAGTGAGGGGCAGTGAGGGGCAGTGAGGGACAGTGAGGGACAGTGAGGGGCAGTGAGGGACAGTGAGGGGCAGTGAGGAGACAGTGAGGAGACAGTGAGGAACAGTGAGGAGACAGTGAGGGGCAGTGAGGAGACAGTGAGGGACAGTGAGGGGCAGTGAGGGACAGTGAGGGGGCAGTGAGGGGCAGTGAGGGACAGTGAGGGACAGTGAGGGACAGTGAGGGGCAGTGAGGAGACAGTGAGGGGCAGTGAGGAGACAGTGAGGGACAGTGAGGGGCAGTGAGGGACAGTGAGGGACAGTGAGGGGCAGTGAGGGACAGTGAGTGGCAGTGAGGGGCAGTGAGGGACAGTGAGGGACAGTGAGGGGCAGTGAGGAGACAGTGAGGAGACAGTGAGGGGCAGTGAGGGGCAGTGAGGGACAGTGATGGACAGTGAGGAGACAGTGAGGGGCAGTGAGGGACAGTTAGGTGCAGTGAGGGGCAGTGAGGGACAGTGAGGGACAGTGAGGGGCAGTGAGGGGCAGTGAGGGACAGTGAGGGGCAGTGAGGGGCAGTGAGGGACAGTGAGGGACAGTGAGGGGCAGTGAGGGGCAGTGAGGAGACAGTGAGGGGCAGTGAGGGGCAGTGAGGGGCAGTGAGGGGCAGTGAGGAGACAGTGAGGGACAGTGAAGGACAGTGAAGGACCGTGAGGAGACAGTGAGGGACTGTGAGCGACAGTGAGTGGCAGTGAGGGGCAGTGAGGGACCGTGAGGAGACAGTGAGTGACAGTGAATGACAGTGAGGAGACAGTGAGGGACAGTGAGGGACAGTGAGGGACAGTGAGGGACAGTGAGCGACTGTGAGGAGACAGTGAGGATACAGTGAGGGACAGTGAAGAGACAGTGAGGGACTGTGAGGAGACAGTGAGGGACAGTGAGGGGCAGTGAGGGACAGTGAGGGGCAGTGAGGGGCAGTGAGGGACAGTGAGGGGCAGTGAGGGACAGTGAGGGGCAGTGAGGGGCAGTGAGGGACAGTGAGGGACAGTGAGGGACAGTGAGGGGCAGTGAGGAGACAGTGAGGGGCAGTGAGGAGACAGTGAGGGACAGTGAGGGGCAGTGAGGGACAGTGAGGGACAGTGAGGGGCAGTGAGGGACAGTGAGGGACAGTGAGGGGCAGTGAGGGGCAGTGAGGGGCAGTGAGGGACAGTGAGGGGCAGTGAGGGGCAGTGAGGGACAGTGAGGGACAGTGAGGGGCAGTGAGGAGACAGTGAGGGGCAGTGAGGAGACAGTGAGGGACAGTGAGGGGCAGTGAGGGACAGTGAGGGACAGTGAGGGGCAGTGAGAGTGAGGGGCAGTGAGGGGCAGTGAGGGGCAGTGAGGGACAGTGAGGGACAGTGAGGGGCAGTGAGGAGACAGTGAGGAGACAGTGAGGGACAGTGATGGACAGTGAGGAGACAGTGAGGGGCAGTGAGGGACAGTTAGGGGCAGTGAGGGGCAGTGAGGGACAGTGAGGGGCAGTGAGGGGCAGTGAGGGGCAGTGAGGGACAGTGAGGGACAGTGAGGGGCAGTGAGGAGACAGTGAGGGGCAGTGAGGGGCAGTGAGGGGCAGTGAGGGGCAGTGAGGAGACAGTGAGGGACAGTGAAGGACCGTGAGGAGACAGTGAGGGACTGTGAGCGACAGTGAGGGACAGTGAGGGGCAGTGAGGGACCGTGAGGAGACAGTGAGTGACAGTGAATGACAGTGAGGAGACAGTGAGGGACAGTGAGGGACAGTGAGGGACAGTGAGGGACAGTGAGCGACTGTGAGGAGACAGTGAGGATACAGTGAGGGACAGTGAGGAGACAGTGAGGGAAGGTGAGGGACCATGAGGGACAGTGAGGGGACAGTGAGGGGCAGTGAGGGACAGTGAGGGGCAGTGAGGGGCAGTGAGGGACAGTGAGGGACAGTGAGGGGCAGTGAGGGACAGTGAGGGGCAGTGAGGAGACAGTGAGGAGACAGTGAGGAACAGTGAGGAGACAGTGAGGGGCAGTGAGGAGACAGTGAGGGACAGTGAGGGGCAGTGAGGGACAGTGAGGGGGCAGTGAGGGGCAGTGAGGGACAGTGAGGGACAGTGAGGGACAGTGAGGGGCAGTGAGGAGACAGTGAGGGGCAGTGAGGAGACAGTGAGGGACAGTGAGGGGCAGTGAGGGACAGTGAGGGACAGTGAGGGGCAGTGAGGGACAGTGAGTGGCAGTGAGGGGCAGTGAGGGACAGTGAGGGACAGTGAGGGGCAGTGAGGAGACAGTGAGGAGACAGTGAGGGGCAGTGAGGGGCAGTGAGGGACAGTGATGGACAGTGAGGAGACAGTGAGGGGCAGTGAGGGACAGTTAGGGGCAGTGAGGGGCAGTGAGGGACAGTGAGGGACAGTGAGGGGCAGTGAGGGGCAGTGAGGGACAGTGAGGGGCAGTGAGGGGCAGTGAGGGACAGTGAGGGACAGTGAGGGGCAGTGAGGGGCAGTGAGGAGACAGTGAGGGGCAGTGAGGGGCAGTGAGGGGCAGTGAGGGGCAGTGAGGAGACAGTGAGGGACAGTGAAGGACAGTGAAGGACCGTGAGGAGACAGTGAGGGACTGTGAGCGACAGTGAGTGGCAGTGAGGGGCAGTGAGGGACCGTGAGGAGACAGTGAGTGACAGTGAATGACAGTGAGGAGACAGTGAGGGACAGTGAGGGACAGTGAGGGACAGTGAGGGACAGTGAGCGACTGTGAGGAGACAGTGAGGATACAGTGAGGGACAGTGAAGAGACAGTGAGGGACTGTGAGGAGACAGTGAGGGACAGTGAGGGGCAGTGAGGGACAGTGAGGGGCAGTGAGGGGCAGTGAGGGACAGTGAGGGGCAGTGAGGGGCAGTGAGGGGCAGTGAGGGGCAGTGAGGGACAGTGAGGGACAGTGAGGGACAGTGAGGGGCAGTGAGGAGACAGTGAGGGGCAGTGAGGAGACAGTGAGGGACAGTGAGGGGCAGTGAGGGACAGTGAGGGACAGTGAGGGGCAGTGAGGGACAGTGAGGGACAGTGAGGGGCAGTGAGGGGCAGTGAGGGGCAGTGAGGGACAGTGAGGGGCAGTGAGGGGCAGTGAGGGACAGTGAGGGACAGTGAGGGGCAGTGAGGAGACAGTGAGGGGCAGTGAGGAGACAGTGAGGGACAGTGAGGGGCAGTGAGGGACAGTGAGGGACAGTGAGGGGCAGTGAGAGTGAGGGGCAGTGAGGGGCAGTGAGGGGCAGTGAGGGACAGTGAGGGACAGTGAGGGGCAGTGAGGAGACAGTGAGGAGACAGTGAGGGACAGTGATGGACAGTGAGGAGACAGTGAGGGGCAGTGAGGGACAGTTAGGGGCAGTGAGGGGCAGTGAGGGACAGTGAGGGGCAGTGAGGGGCAGTGAGGGGCAGTGAGGGACAGTGAGGGACAGTGAGGGGCAGTGAGGAGACAGTGAGGGACAGTGAAGGACCGTGAGGAGACAGTGAGGGACTGTGAGCGACAGTGAGGGACAGTGAGGGGCAGTGAGGGACCGTGAGGAGACAGTGAGTGACAGTGAATGACAGTGAGGAGACAGTGAGGGACAGTGAGGGACAGTGAGGGACAGTGAGGGACAGTGAGCGACTGTGAGGAGACAGTGAGGATACAGTGAGGGACAGTGAGGAGACAGTGAGGGAAGGTGAGGGACCATGAGGGACAGTGAGGGGACAGTGAGGGACAGTAAGGGGACAGGGGACAGGTGGAGACACAGCGGTGACGGCGAGGGCACAGTGGGGTGGCCCGCCCACCTTGAAGAGGGTCACGGTGGCACTGTAGCACACGCTGAGCAGGAAGAGGGTGATGAAGATGGAGATGGTCGTCCACAGCCCGTCCAGCTCCCCATCCTGGGCATCAGCACAGGTGTCCTCCTCTAGGAGCAGTTCTGCACAAGGAGGGGGGTGTCAGTGCAGGGCCTGCCCCCGGGGGGCGGGGGTGGGGTCATCGGGGCCTCTCAGAGCAGCTCCCAGTGTGGCCGGGTGGTGGCCGGATGCCCCTGGTGGACCGGGCCAGAGGCACCTGAGGAGAGTCGCTGGGCACCAGCCCCAGCCCCCCATTCCTCCAGCCTGGGCCTCAGTCTCGGCCTGGCCAGTGGGTCCTGCTCCGTCTCTGTGCTGTGTGTTGAGCGGGGGCCCTTGGGGGGAGGGTGCCCGGAACCCCCGCAGGGCAGTGGCTCAGGCCCCAGCCTCCTCTCCCACTGGGGGCCAGACCCAGAGGGCAGGAGGGTCAGCAGAGCCCGTGGGCCGTGGGCCCTACCCCAGGGAAAGGGCAGGACAGTGTTGGGCTTGGCCCCTGGGCCCATGGGGCTGGGAGTTCCGGGACGAGGGGGCTGTGGGGGTATGATGGCCTGTTCGGAGGGGGTGTCGGTGTCCCAGGGAAGTAGAGGGATGGGTGATGGAGGTGGTCAGTGCGGTCACTGTGGGGAGGCGCCGCTGAGCCACCCATGGGCGGTGGAGGGTGGGGACGAGGCTAGGGTCTAGGGTGAGGGCTCATGAGACCCAGCTCTATGGTCGCGTGTGGGTCTGTGCGGCTGCCCTGTGGGAGACCCGTGTTCAAGGCCCGTGTGTGTGCACGTGCGTGGGTGTGTGCGGTGGGCACGCTGCACATGCGTGTATGCGGGCAGGTGAGTGCATGTGGATGAAGGCGGTGGTGTGCTGGCTGCTGTGTCTCAGTGGGGGACTTGCTTTCAGTGGCTCTGGGCTCAGTGTCTGCAGGTGCATCTGGAGGGCCCCTCCCGGGCACTCAGGGCTGCTCGCCTTTGCCCCTTTTGGGTGCACAGGGATGAGTGTCCCCACGAGTGCACAGGCCTGGCCCCTGGCAGGGAGAAGCAGGGCAGAGCCTCCTGGCCTGAGGGGGGGGCCTGATCTCCCGTGCCCGACGGTGCAGCAGGGCTGTCCCCTGCCCCGGGCCGCGTGTGGTCCCCGTGAGGGCACAGAGCCGGCAAGTGGACTCTGGAACCGGGGACAGGAACGTGGGGACGAGGACGGCCAGTGTCCCACAGCATGGGCTGGAACAGGGGCGGGAAGAAGTGGGCACTCATTCTCTGGGGGGTCTCTGGTGGGCTTCTCCCGTTCCGGGCACACACCCTAGCCCCAGCAGCTGCTGGGCGGAGGGTGGCCGGAGCAGCTGTCGCCTCCAGGAGAGGCCCTCGCCGGCCTCGGGCAGCCCTCAGGTGGCCTGCACAGACCCGTGCCCTCTGGGTCCGGCCCTCAGTGGGACCAGCTCTCCCGCACTGGTGGTGACACTGTGACCCAGAGCCGGGTTCGCCCCTGCCCCACGCAGGCCCGGCATCCCTGGGGCTCTGCTCGGAAAGAACCGTGACAGCATTGCAGGGTCCCAGGGCGGCGCTGGGTGCTTTATTTCATGGCGCCCGGAGGAACGTACACAGGGCTGGGGCTCAGGTTCTCACTGGACCCTGAGAGCCCAAGGGGAGGGAGGGCTGGCTGGGGCAACAATGCCGTGTGGCTCAATTACCCGACTGGGAGATGGACTTCTGCGTGTTGTGATTGTGTAGAGCCTCGTGAAAAACTACACACGTGTAGGTGTCTTCCTGCTGCCAGCTCTTCTTGTCCACCCTGAGCTTGCTGTACAGGAAGAAGGAGTCTTCGTCCTCCAGCTGGGGTGGGGTCGTGTTGTAATTGCCCACTGACTCTGACTGTCCGTTTCTCTGCCACTCCACGTAGATGTCGCCCGGGTAGAAGTCGGTGACCATGCAGGTTAAGCTGACCGAGATCTCGGCCAGCTCTTCCTGTGGTGGGGGCAGTACGTACACCTGCGGCTCGCGGAGCCGCCCTGTGGGGGGAAGGGTGGCTGTTAGCACGATGGTCACTGCTACCGGCCCCCAGGGACCCTCCTGCCCCCGTCCACCTGACCCACCTTTGTCCTTGGTGATGGTCCTCACGATGGGGGTTGGGAGGTTTTTGTTGTTGACCTTGCACTTGAACTCCTTTCCCGTCAGCCAGTCCTGGTGCTGGATGGGCAGGGTGCTGACCACACGGTACGTGCTGTTGAACTGCACCTCCCTTGACGTCGTCTTGGCCGTGTGCACCTCTACATCGTCCACGTACCAGGAGAACAGGACATCGGGGTCCTCCTTGCTCACGTCCACCACCATGCAGCAGACTTCCGGGGTTCGGGATATTGTGAGGGTGTCTCTGGGTTTCGGGGGGAAGATGAAGACGGACGGTCCTCCTGGGAGCTCAAGGACTGGTCAGGGAGACACGGTGGGGGGTCAGCCCCTGGGTGGACCTCCTCTCGGGCACCCATCCATCCCTCCACCCCAGTGCCACGCGTGGGCGTGGTCCACCCCTGAGGGGTGGAGGGTGAGGCCGGCTGACTTACCTGGACATTGGGGACACCTGGTACAGGGGTTTGGGCCGTTGATTTCTGCAGAGAACAGACTAGAGGTTACCGGGGTTGGGGACGGCCCGGGGCTGGGCTTAGGGCAGGGCCAGGTTTTGACAGATGAGACCTGTGCCCGCCTCTGTGGTCCCAGGGGCTCGGGGTGGCGTTCAGCCTGTGCCCACACTGGACCTGGTGGAAACGCCCAGAGGACGCCCTCCCTGAGCCTGGGAGGCCTTCAGGTGAGGGAGAGAGACAGGCCTCCCGTGACACCCTGGGCAGGATTCACCATCCCTGGTGTGCGGTCCGTTCAGGTGGGAGGGCTGACCCCGAGCCCGTCTCGTAGTGGACACCCTCCCTGCGCCCGTCCTCTCACCGATGTGCGTCTCCTCCTTGGTGTCGCTGGCCGGGTGGTCTACGTTGCAGGTGAAGCTCTTGCCGGATGAGGTGCTGGCAGGCACGGTCACAGTGCTGATGAGGGAGTACAGCCCCGAAGACCCGTGGATGGATGGGAAGGTGTGCACGTCACTGGAATGGGCGCCCGAGTTCCAGTTCACGGTCGCTGGCTCAGGGAAGTAGCTCGAGACCAGGCAGCCCACGACCACTGTGGAACTAGGTGTGTCCCCGCAGCTGGGGGGCAGAGGGTAGACTTCCGGGGCCATGAGCGAGGCTGTGAGAGAGGAAGCTGTGTGACTGCCAGGGCCTCACCCCTGCGAGGGTCCGGGCAGGGCATCAGGTGTGCAGGCCTGGGGCACCGTTGAGCCCAGAGACTATGTGCTTCCAGAGAGTCTGAAGCCCAGTGGCCTGGCATGGCCTGTGCCACTGCGGTCCTCTGCCTTTGCAGCTGTGGGTCCTGGACTCAGCAGCCCAGTCAGGGCTGGGCGACCACCTGGATTAGAGACCCCCGGGGCCCCTACCCTCCTGTGGGTGCCTGGCCTGACCACTCCCTCGGTCTGCGCCCTGACCAGTGGCTCCTGCTCCCTAGCCTGCTGCCCTGCTCTGTTCCTGTCCCCTTGTCCTGGCCTTCTGTTTGCCCCCCGTTGGCATCCCTGGGAGCCTTGCACTGCCCGTCGCCATTTTCTCCTGCAGGGTGCCAGCACCCCAAGCCCCATTCCCCGGCCGGACCTGTCCCCTCGAACCCTGGTCTGCTCAGCCCAGACCTGCAGCCCCCTCGGAGCCCTGAAAGGGCCCCTCCTATGCCCTCAGGCAGGTCCACTGCCCTGTCGACCCCATCTCACTTTGGGACGTCGTACCCTGCTGTCCCAAGCCCCGACAGACGCCTGGAAAACTCAGAACCCTGGGTCCATGAATTGCAGCCCATCAGGTCCCTCAGTGATGCCCCGGCCCCTTCAGCCCCAGACACCGTCCCTCCCATGGTCCCCTCTCCACCCGGCCTTGCCGTCCGCCTGACCCCTCCCAGCAGCCCAGGGCTCCCTTTTCCTCGGCCTTTCTTCCCCTGACTCTGGGTCACCTGGGGCAGCGCCGGCCCTCCCAGCCCCCTGCTGCCCTGCACAACCCCGCCTGCTCCCCTGAGTTCTTGGGGTGGCCCCCTGCGCCCGGCCTTCCCAGCCCCCCGAGCTCCAGCGGAAAGGCTGCTCTCCTTTCCCTGTGCACTCAGGTTCCCCTCCTCCAGATGCTCCCTCACCTGCCTCCGGCCCCTCATCCTGGCCCCTCAGCTGAGCCCGGGCTTCCTGTCCATCGAGTGTCTACCTCTGCCCAGCTGGGCTCCGGTTCAGCATCTCAGGCCTGAGTCCTCTCTGCCCTTGTGCCCTCCTCCCCGGGCCTGGGCCCTCGGCCCACCCAGGGGAACCCCCAGCCCAGTCTCCTGTAGGACTCCCTGCTCGGCCCCACTTCCAGCTGCCCTGCGTCCTGCCCTCCAGCCCCTTGGCTCAGATCTCTGGGCTCAGCTCAGGGATGCTGTGTCCTCATGTCATCGGCTCACCTGGTGTCGGACTGCCCACTGTCACTGGAGCTCTGTTCCCACAGCACCAAATGGCCCTTGCACCCTCTGACACTTGCCTACACACCTGCTCACCCGAGTACGTGGTCTGCTGAGGTCCTGGGCAGGACCCTGTCTTCCCAACCCTGAGCTCACCTGCACAAGCTCTGCTGCTTCCCCAAAAGTCCCAGGGCAGCCCCCACCCTCCCAGCCCCGCGCTCACCTGCACAAGCTCTACCTGCTCCCCAGAGCTCCTGAGGAAGCCTCGGGGCCCTGACCTACCAGCCACCGGCTCACCTGCACAAGCTCTACTGCTCCCCAAATGATCCCGGTGCAGTCCCCTGCCCTCCCAGCTCTGTGGTCACTTGCACAAGCTCTACCTGGTCCCCCAAAGCTCCCAGGATGCTGTGTCCTCATGTCTTGTGCTCACCTGGAATCGGACTGCCCACTGTCCCTGGAGCACTGGGCCCACAGCACCAACTGTCCCTTGAACCCTATGAGCCTTTCCTACTCACCCCAGTATCTGGTCTGCTGAGGTCCTGGGCAGGTCCCTGTCCTCCCAAACCCCTGCTCACCTGCACAAGCTCTGCTGCTCCCTGAAAGGTCCTGGGGCAGCCCCCTGCCCTCTCAGCCCTGTGCCCACCTGCACAAGATTTACCTGCTCCCCCAAATCTCCCGGGACAGCTCCCTGCCTTCCCAAACTGCTGCTCACCTGCACAAGCTCTTCCGGCTCCCCCCAAGCTCCCGGGATAGCCCCCTGCCCTCCCAGCCCCAGGCTCGCCTACACTAGCTCTACCTGCTCCCCCAAAGCTCCCAGGCAGCCCCCTGCCCTCCCAGCCCCAGGCTCATGTACACTAGCTCTACCTGCTCCCCCAAAGCTCCCAGGCAGCCCCCTGCTCTCCCAGATCCAGGCTCACCTACACTAGCTCTACCTGTTACCCAGAGCCCCTGAGGCCGCCCCCGGCTCCCTGCTCTCCCAACCCCGGGCTCTCCTGCAGAAGCTCTACCTGCTCCCCCAAAGCTCCCAGGGAGCCCCCTGTCCTCCCAGCCCCAGGCTCGCTTACACTAGCTCTACTGGCTCCCTTCAAACTGCCAGGCAGTCCCCTGCCCTCACAGCACCAGGCTCGCCTGCACTAGCTCTACCTGCTCCCTAGAGCCCCTGAGGCCGCCCTTGGCTCCCTTGTTCTCCCAGCCCCGTGCTCACCTGCACAAGCTCTACTGCTCCCCAGATCTCCCGAGGCAGCGCCGGGGCCCTGACCTACCAGCCACCGGCTCACCTGCACAAGTTTTACTGCTCCCCGAATGGTCCCGGGGCAGCCCCCTGCCCTCCCAGCTCTGTGCTCACCTGCACAAGATTTACCTGATCCCCCAAATCTCCCGGGAAGCCCCTTACCCTCTCAGCCCCCTGCTCACCTGCACAAGATTGACGTGCTCCCCTAAAACACCCGGGACAACTCCCTGCCTTCCCAAACCCTTGCTCACCTGCACAAGCTCTTCCTGCTGCCCCAAAGCTCCCGGGATAGCTCCCTGCCCTCCTAGCCCCGTGCTCACCTGCACAAGCTCTACCTGTTCTCCTAAAGCTCCCAGGAAGTCCCCTGCTCTCCCAGACCCAGGCTCACCTACACTAGCTCTACCTGCTCCCCCAAAGCTCCCAGGAAGTCCCCTGCCTCCCAGCCCCAGGTCACCTACACAAGTTCTACCTGCTCCCCGAGCCCCTGAGGCCGCCCCCGGCTCCCTGCTCTCCCAACCCCGGGCTCTCCTGCAGAAGCTCTACCTGCTCCCCCAAAGCTCCCAGGCAGCCACCTGCCCTCACAGCCCCAGGCTCACCTACACTAGCTCTACCTGCTTCCCAGAGCCCCTGAGGCAGCCCCTGGGGCCCTGCCCTGCAGCCCCCTGCTCCCCTGCTGCCTCCCTGCCCCTTGTTCCTGGAGCTCCGGCCCTCAGCACCCGTGCCCCTCTGGCCCCCGTCCGAGCCCTCACCTTGGCGCAGCTGCACTCCTGACTCCTTTCTTTCCCGGGCCTGAGCTCTGTTCCCCGGAATCGCTAGGTGCCCAGCCTGTCTCTGGTGCACTCTCCCCTGGCAGAGCCCCTGTCCCACCGTGGGCCCCTCCCAGAGGAGGTCCTGGCCTTCCAAGCCTCACCCTCTTCTCTCTCCCAGCACCCCCGGGATCCTCCTCTGGTCGCGTCTCCCTCCAGGCGCCGGGTCATCTGCCCTCTGCGTCCCCACCCCCGGCCCCGGTGTAGCCAGTGCAGCTGCGAGCTCAGCCCCTGTGCGGCCAGCTCTGGGCACACAGGAGCCCAGACCCCACCCAGACCTGCCGCCTCCCCGCTTGTCACTGCCCTGGGATTCAAGCCGGCTCCGCTGTCCTGGACGGGACCCACCCTCCCCCAGCGGCCTCTCCTTCCCCTCTGTCCTCGCTCAGACCCACCTGTCCATCCTGGCCTCGTCCTCAGCCGCAGCCCCGCCCTGTGCCTGCAGCACATCTGGCCGAGCGAAGCCCTCAGGCTCCCGGCCCCCAGCCCATCTCATTCCTCGAAGGCCCAGCAGCCCCGCAGAGCTCTGCCGCCCCAGGGTTGCAGCCCTGTTGGTGTGGACATGGCCCTGCCCGGGCTCCTGAGCCCCTGCCCTGGGCCAGCACGGCGAGCCCTGGGCAGCCCGCCTTCCCCGCGCCTGCTTGGCGCTCCAGCCGCTCTGTGGGGTCCCCGAGGCCAGCCTTCCCTCCGTGGCCCCCATATTGCACTCTCTTGTCCTGATCCTCTCAGACCCCACTCACCAAGGGTGGGGGTGGTGGACTCGCTCCCCTGCAGCCCAGGGAACCACGCCCTTCGCTGCTCCGGCCCCAGCCACATGTGGCTCTTCAGGGCTGTGCTCTGTGTCTGCAGCCCTGCTTCCTAGGACTGGTAACCCGTTCCTGGAAGTGTGAACTCCTTGCCCACAACCCTGCAAATACTCAGAAGTGGATTGAAACCAGGTGGCACGACTTGCTTCCTGAAGTTCCCTTTTCTTCTGGGTGGTTTCTGTCTCCGAGGGCCTGGGGAGTCCAGATGCAGCCGGGGAGTCTCTCGTGGGTGTGTGGGGCGTGGTGAGCGGTGCCCTTGGACCCAGGGGACAGAGTGGGAACCCCAGCTGTCCCGGCTTTCCACCTTCTGCAGGGATTACACCTGGTTTGCCCACCGCAGCCCGGGTACCGGCCCCTCGCCTGAGCTCTCTGGGTGTCCCAACCCTGGCGGGCACCTCTCCTGAGCGTGGGGGGTGTGTGGTTGGGCGCGGCCTGCAGCCCAGCCCCTGCCTCGTCCTGCCCACCTGCCGGGGTGGCCTCCCCTGCAGACCTCCGTCTCCCGCCTCTCCCCTCCTCCTCCTCTCCCTGGCTCCCTCCGTGTCCCCAACAGCTGACAGGGCAGCTCTTATCCTGGCCTCAGCTGTCCCCCAGGGGACAGAGCTCACGATGGTCACTGGGGCCCGGAAATGGCCCTCTAGGTGCGAGGGAACGTGCAGCCTGTCCAGTGCTGTGTGTGGCCCGAGACTGGTCGTCCCAGCTTTGGGGGACACTGACCCCCAGTATCTCGTTTGCGTGCTGCAGTGGACACTACACCCTGTGTGCACCCCTTGGGCCGTCCCGTAGCTTCAGCATTAGGTCTGGGATTGGGGATCCCGAGAGACACCGTAGCCCCCAACCCAGAAGTGCCATGGGTGGAGGTCTTGTTCTTGGAGAGACAACAGGGAGCAGTCCTGAAGTGGGATCTTAGCTCCCTGCCCAGGAATTGAACCCGGGTATCCTGGATGAAAACCAGGAATCCTAGCTGCTAGACAACCTGGGGCTGGAGGCTAGAAGCAACGTTGCCCTGGCTCTTGCCCCGTTTGAAAGCAAAAATGTTTCAAGGAGGCAAAAACTGTAAAAAGCAGGTATAAAGTTTATTATTAGAAGCACAGCACAACATGTGGGATAGAGAAGTAGTTTATTTAAGACAGGAGCAAGGCAGAAATAGTCACCTGGAGAGAGAGGGTGTGAGCGCCCTCCCTGATGAAGGCAGTAAAGCGGTGCTCAGATGGTTGGTACGGGGCACATCTCCCGGATCTTTGTCTTCCTCTGGCCCATTACTTTGCCTCTTTTCCCACATCTGACCTGTCCTAGGGCCCTCCCGACAAGTGCGTATCTTTTTGACCACAAAGATTCCAACGCGAAGGCTAACGGGAAGTTTGACGACACATGATGGGGTGACACCCCCTCCCTTTTTGACCCCCGAGGAGGCTTCCTGCGCATGTGCGGTCGGGGAGCTTTCCCTGACCTCAGGAGCGAGAGACGTGGTCGTCTTATCTCTTTACTCCAGCAGGGCTCAGCTGCTGCCGCTGACTTTGTCCTTGGAGTGTCAGGGACAACAGAGCTGCAGTTTACTCTGCTTGGCAAGCTCCAACTGCTAAGCCCAGGGGCCCATCTATTTCTTACCCCAAATCTCCCCTGAGAGGCGTGAACTCCGTGACAGTTTATTGGGAAGATGAAGGGTGAACGTGTGTCTTCTGCAGCTTCTTCGGGCTGGCATGGGGCTCGCAGATCCTACCTAGTTGGGGGTCATGGAGCTCTTGCCATGTTTTATTAAGGGGCTCCTGGGTGACTTCTGTTGTTATTTTGGCAGGATCTGTTCTGAGGAGTGGCTGGAATCTTAGCATTATTGTCATCTTGTCTAGAAGACTGCCGTGTTCTAGAGAGAACAAACTAAACAAATTGGTTAAGAGAAGGCAGGGGTCAAAGATCAGTAAAAGAATGATTGTAACCAGGGGCCCAAGTAGGAGTAAGAACCAGGTTATGTTTCATAACATTTTTTGATGGTGGTCCGGGTAGTGTCAGTGCTTGGGTTTCCCTGTCCAAAGGAATGGAGCTTTTGGCACGGTTATATACATTTTTTTAAAGTTTTTTTTTTTTTTTCTGATGTGGACTATTTTTAAAGTCTGTATTGAATTTCTTACAATATTGCTTCTGTTTTGGTTTTTTGGTCGCAACGTCTTTTTTATTAGCCCACTGTGACTGATGTAGGTGTAACAGGCCCAGTTAGAAGCAGTTGGGCAACCTGAATGTTTATAGACAAAATCGATCTCATTTCTTTTCAGGAGAATAAGTCTGAAAACCAGACTGGACCCGGCATTTCGAAGAGACTTGTAGCCAGGTGGCCACTTATCTGGTTCTATCTAAGTCGGTTTTAATGCTGAATGTGGTATTAACACATAAATAACAGGAGCTATTTGTCATCATACATGTTTTTTCATCTTGTTACCATCTGATGTAAAGCAATTTCATTGTCTAAAATGTAATAGGCACAAAAGGAGACCTTGCAAACGTAAGGCTGCAGTTACTAGCTGCCAGCTGGTGTTGTCTTGAGAATAGCTGATGACCTCAGATCTGACACAGCTCATAAAACTTAAGTTCTCAGCAATACAAGGACTGTCTGAAATCACACGCATAGTGTCACCTAGTATTACCTTGGATGTCTGAGCCACAGTTCTTCCATCTTGACTTTTAATTGTAGTTTTTTCCTTAATAGCCCAAACTGTTGTCACCATTAATGATTTCAGTGTTTTTCTAGTATGAGAAGATGCAAGAATTTTGGCTCTTAAAAATCCTTGTCTGGAATATCTATCTGAAGGCCTGTTCTGTCAGTTTTTTCCAGAGCACAGACTGCCTCTTTCCTGAACTCCACCTTGAACTCCGTTCAGGGGATGTTGAAGGTTAGAAGCCATAGTGGCTCATGATTTAATCCTGGTAGAGGTAGGCAACAAGTGCCACTTTCCAGTTGGCACGGTCCCTTCATGGTCATGAATTTGACCAAGGTCTGGGGGGCATTTCACGACCATTTTGTCCCACAGTGCTACTGGAAATGCTCATTCCCAGTTCTGGCAAAGATTTCTTTGACAGGCCACTCAGTGTGCTGTTACTGGACTAGGCCTTATTAACAGTAGCCAAAAGTCTCTGGACCACTTGTCTTACTAGTCTCTTATGGTCCAGGAAACTCTTCCCTCTTGTGGTTTCTTCCCATACCTAGAGTTACACTATTACAATCATTGATCTCATATGGGACTATATATTATCATTTTATCAGAGGCTCAGTCACACATTTGGTAATGTAAGAAAGAATGATTTTGTAAAACAGGCAATAAAAAATAAAATAGCTAGCAGTACTAGTAAGGTCATATGTCAGAATGTATTAGTAAGGTCATAAGTAAGAATGTAAGTCAAGAACTTTCATTAGGTGCAGCCCAGTATATCCCCAGATTGTCTGACTTAGTCTGTTTTTTCTAGTATTACTAGGCTGGTTCCTTTAAACTTAAATGACCATAGCCTGGTGTTAATCTCCTCTTTGTAGATAGTGGAGATCTTTTTCCAAAGACTGATTATGAAGTTAAGCTTCAGAAACAAATTTAGAGTGTCCTTTTAATAATTTAGGTAAATCTTGTAGCAATATAACGTAACAGCAAGGGACCATCTGGGAAGTGGGTTTTAGTAAACACCTTAGTTAACAAATCTAGAATTTAATATTTAGTGAAACATAATCCTCTTTTTCTTTCCCCCTAAAGTACCCTCATATCCATTAAACACAGCCAAATCAAGACTAGTTTGTTTTTAAAATAAGCCTGGCCCGTTGACCACATAGGCTCCTCCATACTGACTCTGGTGGAATTCCTCAGAAGGAGTCTCAGACTAAATTCACAAAAGGCCTCTCAAGGCCAAGAAAGCCATGCCAAGGTCCTGCCATCACACTTGGCCTGGTGGATTTCTCTGTTCTAGAGGTCCCCCAAATATTTGGAGATTCCTGTACATGTCAGGAGACAGTCTTTTTTATTCACCTGATAAGGCTGCTCATAACCAAGTGTCTCCAATTTCTGGAGGGACCAGGCAGAGAGAAAAGAAAAACGTTTTCATTCTACCCACAGGTGTAAATCACCTAACTGTTGTAAACCATAAGTAGCTTGAAGAGAAGGGCTTCTCTATATCAGAAAAACAAAGATTAGAAGCCAGTAATATGTCAGACAAAAGTCATAAAAATTATAATCATATTTAGCAGTTCATTGGATCCCATGTAATTAGTTTTGGTTCTGTTTGAGTCCAGTTTTTCCATTAGTTTATTGACCTTGCCTGATGGTTGAGGGTGATAGTGACGGTGATAATTTTAAGGAATGTGTAAGGTTTTTGGTTAAGGCTTGTATGATTTGTCCAGTGAAGTGGGTGCCTTGATCACTGGAGATTATAGAAGGTGTACCCCCAGTGGAAAACACATTTTCTAACCATTTCCTTTTTCATTGTGAGGGCATCAGCCTTGCAGCCAGGGAAGGCTTTAACCCATCACATAAAAAATGAGGCTTGCCAGAGAGCCGGGAAAAGCCAAGCAGCCATCTTGGATTTCCCATAGCCCTGACTGTTTAATATACAGTTATCGTTGACCCATTTCAATTGCTCTGGTTTTGGAGTAGACCACGGCCATGCTACAAGCACATCAGGATGGCAGGGAAGTCTGTGAATGTGTGAAGTCTGTCAGTGAAGTCTGACAATGAGGGGTTAACCTTTTTGTAGAAGTGGACTGAACTTTATCTGCATGTGCCATGATCTTTACAGATTCTGTTGTTATTACCTTTTATTTAACAATGTTTCTCCTGTAATTTAATCTGTCAAATAATCCCAGGTAGTTTAATATATATTTTTTGAGATACTCCAGGGGTCTTCTGAAGCACCTCAAAGTTAGCTGGAGGTCAGAAGAACTTTAATTAGAATTTGACTCTTGGGAAGTTTGTTAAAAATATCAAAAAGTTTTAAAACACTTAGTCAAATAGAATCATAGGTCATTGTGAAATAATACTTATTTACTCAACCAAAGTGACAAAAGATCTTAAAAGCAAATATAAATCACTTAAAGGCAAATAAATTCATACAATCTGTTACCAAAGGCAGCTTTCCAAGGAAACTTTGTTCTCTTAACAGAGAGAGGAAACCAAATTCCAGTCTTCATATCTTCTATCACCGACAACATATATTCTACTTGCTTCACACACCGAAATGTTTCCCTTATCCTTTTTTTGGAATATTTATTTATTTATTTATTTGGTTGTGTGGGGTCTTAGTTGCAGCAGGCAGGCTCCTGAGTTGTGGCGTTTGAACTCTTAGTTGTGACATGCATGTGGTATCTAGTTCCCTGACCAGGGATCAAAGCCAGGCCCCCTGCAATGGGAGTGTGGAGTCTCATCCAGCATGCCACCAGGGAAGTCCCTCCCTTATCTTTTTAGTAGCTTTAATGATGTATTATAATTTTTAACCCTTGAAAACCATAATCTCTAGTGAAAACCAAGAAGAAAGCAATGGTGAACTGTTTGTCAGGTTGGCATTTTCTGATTGGCAACCTTAAGAACATATTCCATAACCTCTAAAAACATGCACTTTCACACAGCACAATTTCTTTTCTCAATGTGGTACAAGGCATGTATCTGATAAAGCCAATCATCTTTAGTTTCCCTCTTGTAAGAAGACAAAAGGTAAATTTAGATTTGCTCAGGAATCAATATTCCAGTATTTTATCTCAAAAATGATTTAGACCTTTAATGAGTTCTTCTCATTTGACCTGATTTAGCAAAGCTCTAAAGTTTCAAGTTGCCAAAACTCTGGAAAAACTAAAACATAATTATTTCCAAAATGTACAAACGTTGTAAGAGATTCAACACTGAATATTTCCCAGATCGTGTGAACCTGAAATTTATTTAGCTTAGTATCTCTTCTATTTAGAATTGCTTGATTTGTAAGTGCTTACTTTGAAAAAGCCAAGTAAATAGAGCTCATTTACAAATTAACCTCAGCAACATTATCCAAAGACAAAGACACATACTGAGGCATAAACATATCCAGACAGATATCTCATAGTTTCCACTTGAGGTTTAAATGTCTCTTTCTCTCTCTCTCTTTTTCTTGGCTTGAAGTTCTACTAATTAATCAAAGGCGGAAGTCTCAGGCAAAGTGGGCCATGTCTGTATTTCAAGGACAGCATAAGAGTTAATTTCAAGTTTTCCCCTAGGCATATTTTTGTTCTCTCAGGGTCAGAATTCTGAAAAAATGTGTTTTAACAAGCTAGCTTTCTTTAACTGCACATGCAAAAAGAACCAGTTTTGTAATTTCAAAAGCATTTTACCTTAACCAACTTTCTCCAGAGTCTAAAGAATATTGTGGCCATCCAGTGTCAAAAAAAAAAAATCATCTTTCTTTTTTTGTAGTCATAGTTTCATAGCTAAAATATAGACCAAATAGTGCTCAAATTGGCCCCAATAACAGGGGCAGGCTGGCTGATACACTGTCCCATCAGGGGTTGTCCCTCTGGGGAGGTGGGGGTCTTAGTTTGACCAGAAGAATCTGGAGGGAATTTGCATGAGTGGGAGAAGCTTAGTTTCCCCGCTGAGAGCTGGGTGCGGGGTGGTGGTGGTTAAAAGAGGATCATTTAGAATGTAAGGAGAGGTGTTTTTTTTGTTTTGATTCCTCAGGCTTTTTATTATAGGAGCCACGTAGAGCAGGGTTATGATAAAGGGCCATAAAGGCGTGAACATAGGGAACCTCAGTACATTTTGCCATCCTGTGGCAAAAAGATCTAACTGTAAGAGACACATTTTAGAACATTTTCCCAACCCCCAACTTATATAAAGGCCAGGCAGTGTTACAGCAAAACCTAAGCTTCCCCTTTCTCAGCCCATCTGGCTTAGAAAGGGGATCCTCCCATGTTGAATGACCTGTAACCCAGAAGAGTGCTCCTAGAAATGAAGTTCCGCATCCTGGAAACATTAGTAGGAGGCACCTGAAGGAGACTCAGTGTCTGAATTTCCTTTGATCTCAGTGCTAATGGGATTTGGAGTGTCCTCTACTACCCCACTGATTTCTTTTCTTTTCTTTTTTGTTTTAAATAGATCTTTACTGGAGTATAATTACTTCACAACACCGTGTTAGTTTCTGTTGCACAACAAAGTGAATCAGCCATATGCACACACATGTCCCCATATCCCCTCCCTCTTGAACCTCCCTCCCACCCTCCTTATCCCACCCCTCTAGGTGGTCACAGAGCACCGAGCCGATCTCCCTGTGCTATGCGGCTGCTTCCCACTAGCTATCTAATTTACGTTTGGTAGTGTATACATGTTGATGCTACTCTCACTTCGCCGCAGCTTCGCCCTCCCACCCCATGTCCTCAAGTCCATTCTCTACGTCTACCTCTTTATTCTTGCCCTGAAACTATGTCCCAGTCCCATTTTTCTTTTTAGATTCTCTATATATGTGTTAGCATACGGTATTTGCTTTCCTCTTTCTGACTTACTTCACTCTGTATGACAGACTCTAGGTCCATCCACCTCACTACAAATAACTCAATTTCGTTTCTTTTTATGGCTGCGTAATATTCCATTGTATATATGTGCCACATCTTCTTTATCCATTCATCCGATGATGGACACTTAGGTTGCTTCCATGTCCTGGCTATTGTAAATAGAGCTGCAATGAGCATTGTGGTACATGTCTCTTTTTGAATTATGGTTTTCTCGGGGTATATGCTCAGTAGTGGGATTGCTGGGTCGTATGGTAGTTCTATTTTTAGTTTTTTTTGTTTGTTTGTTTGTTTGTTTTTTGCAGTACGCGGGCCTCTCACTGCTGTGGCCTCTCCCGCTGCGGAGCACAGGCTCCGGACGCGCAGGCTCAGCGGCCATGGCTCATGGGCCCAGCCGCTCCGCGGCATGTGGGATCCTCCCAGACTGGGGCACGAACCCGCGTCCCCTGCACTGGCAGGCGGGCCCTCAACCACTGCGCCACCAGGGAAGCCCCTATTTTTAGTTTTTTAAGGAACCCCCATACTGTTCTCCATAGTGGCTGTATCAATTTACATTCCCACCAACAGTGCAAGAGTGTTCCCTTTTCTCCACACCCTCTCCAGCATTTATTGTTTCTAGAGTTTTTGATAATGGCCATTCTGATTGGTATCAGGTGACACCTCATTGCAGTTTTGATTTGCATTTCTCAAGTAATTAGTGATGTTGAGCATCTTTTCATGTGCCTCTTGGCCATCTGTATGTCTTCCTTGGTGAAACGTCTATTTAGGTTTTCTGCCCATTTTTTAACTGGATTGTTTGTTTTTTTGATATTGAGCTCCATGAGCTGTTTGTGTATTTTGGAGATTAATCCTTTGTTGTTTCATTTGCAAATATTTTTTCCCATTCGGAGTGTTGTCTTTTTCTCTTGTTTATGGTTTCCTTTGCTGTGCAAAAGCTTTTAAGCTTCATTAGGTCCCATGTATTTATTTTTGTTTTTATTTCCATTACTCTAGGAGGTGGGTCAAAAAAGATCTTGCTGTGATTTATGTCAAAGAGTGTTTTTCCTATGTTTTCCTCTAAGAGTTTTATAGTGTCTGGTCTTACATTTAGGTCTTTAATCCATTTTGAGTTTATTTTTGTGTACGGTGTTAGGGAGTGTTCTAATTTCATTTTTTTACATGTAACTGTCCAGTTTTCCCAGCACCACTTATTGAAGAGGCTGTCTTTTCTCCACTGTATATTCTTGCCTCCTTTGTCGTAAATTAGGTGCCCATATGTGCGTGGGTTTATCTCTGGGCATTCTGTCCTGTGCCATTGATCTATATTTCTGTTTTTGTGTCAGTACCATACTTGTCTTGATTACTGTAGCTTTGTGGTATAGTTTGAAGTCGGGGGGCCTGATTCCTCCAACTCCGATTTTCCTTCTCAAGATTGCTTTGGCTATTTGGGGTCTTTTGTGTTTCCATACAAACTGTAAAATTTTGTGTTCTAATTCTGTGAAGAATGACATTGGTAGTTTGATAGGGATTGCATTGAATCTGTAGATTGCTTTGAGTAGTAGAGTCATTTTCACAATGTTGATTGTTCCAATCCAAGAACGTGGTATATTTCTCCATCTGTTTATGTCATCTTTGATTTCTTTCATCAGTGTTTTATGGTTTTCTAAGTACAAGTCTTTCGCCTTCTTAGGCAGGCTTATTCCTAGGTATTTTATTCTTTTTGTTGCAATGGTAAATAGGAGTGTTTCCTTAATTTCTCTTTCTGACTTTTCATTGTTGGTGTATAGGAATGCCAGAGATTTCTGTGCATTAATTTTGTATCATGCAACCTTACCAAATTCATTGATTAGTTCTAGTAGTTTTCTGGTGGCATCTTTAGGATTTTCTATGTATAGTACCATGTCATCTACAAATAGTGAGTTTTCCTTTTTTTTTTTCCAATTTATATTCCTTTTATTTCTTTTTCTTCTCTGATTGCTGTGTCTAGGACTTCTAAAACTATGTTGGATAAGAGTGGCGAGAGTGGACATCCTTGTCTTGTTCCTGATCTTAGAGGAAATGCTTTCAGGTTTTCACCATTGAGATTGATGTTTGCTGTGGGTTTGTCATATATGGCCTTTATTATGTTGAGGTAGGTTCCCTCTATGCACATTTTCTTGAGAGTTTTTATCATAAACGGGTGTTGAATTTTGTCAAAAGCTTTTTTTTTTTTTTGCATCTAATGAGATGATCATATGGTTTTTATTCCTTAATTTGTTAATATGGTGTCTCACATTGATTGATTTGCGTATACTGAAGAATCCTTGCATCCCTGGGATGGTGTATGACCCTTGTCATGTGCTATCGGATTCTGATGGCTAGTATTTTGTTGAGGATTTTTGCAACTATGTTCATCAGTGATATTGGTCTATAATTTTCGTTTTTTTGTGATATCATTTTCTGGTTTTAGTATCAGGGTGATGGTGGATTCATAGAATGAATTTGGAAGTGTTTCTCCCTCTGCAATTTTTTGGAAGAGTTTGAGAAGGATGGCTGTTAGCTCTTCTCTAAATGTTGGTAGAATTTGCCTGTGAAGCCATCTGGTCCTGGACTTTTGTTTGTTGGAAGATTTTTAATTACAGTTTCAATTCCATTACTTGTGATAGGTGTGTTTATATTTTCTAATTCTTCCTGGTTCAGTCTTGGAAAATTGTAACTTTCCAAGAATTTGTCCATTTCCTTGAGGTGGTCCATTTTATTGGCATATAGTTGTTTGTAGTAGTCTCTTATAATCCTTTGTATTTCTGCAGTGTCAGTTGTGATTTCTCCTTTTTCATTTCCAATTTTATTGATTTGCATCCTCTCCCTTTTTTTCCTGATGAGTCTGGCTAAAGGTTTATCAATTTTGTTTATCTTCTCAAAGAACCAGCTTTTAGTTTTTTTGATCTTTGCTATTCTTCATTTCTGCTCTGATCTTTATGATTTCTTTCCTTCTACTGACTTCGGGTTTTCTTTGTTCTTCTTTCTCTAGTTGTTTTAAGTGTAGGATTAGATTGTTTATTTGAGATTTTTCTTGTTTCTTGAGGTGAGATTGTATTGCTATAAACTTCGAACTGCTTTTGCTGCATCCCATAGGTTTGGGGTCATCTTTTTTTCATTGTCATTTGTTTCTATGTATTTTAAAAATTTCTTCTTTGATTTCTTCAGCAATCTCTTGGTTATTTAGTAGTGCACGGTTTAGCTTCCATGTATTTGTGTTTTTTTACATTTTTTTTTTCCTGTAATTGATTTCACATCTCATAGTGTTGTGGTCAGAAAAGATGCTTGATACGATTTCAATTTTCTTAAGTTTTCTGAGTCTTGATTTTTGACTCAAGATGTGATCTATCCTGGAGAATGTTCCATGTGCACTTGAGAAGAAAGTGTATTCTGCCACTTTTGGGTGGACTGTTCTATAAATATGAATCAGATCGATCTGGTCTACTGTGTCAGGTAAAGCTTGTGTTTCCTTGTTTATTTTCTGTTTGGATGATCTGTCCATTGGTGTAAGTGGGGTGTTAAAGTCCCCTACTATTATTGTGTTACTGTTGATTTCTCCTTTCATAGTTGTTAGTATTTGATTTATGTATTGAGGTGCTCCTTTGTTGGGTGCATAAACACTTATAATTGTTATATCTTCCTCTTGGATTGATCCTTTGATCATTATATAGTGTCCCTCCTTATTTCTTGTAACAGTCTTTATTTTAAAGTCTATTTTATCTGATATGAGTATGCTACTCCAGCTTTCTTTTGATTTGCATTTGCATGGAATTTTTTTTCCCATCCCTTCACTTTCAGTCTGTGTATGTCCCTAGGTCTGAAGTGGGTCTCTTGTAGACAGCATATATAAGGGTCTTGTTTTTGTATCCATTCAGCCAGTCTGTGTCTTTTGGTTGGGGCATTTAATCCATTTACATTCAAGGTTATTATCGATATGTATGTTTCTATTACCATTTTCTTAATTGTTTTGGGTTAGTTTTTGTATGTCTTTTTCTTCTCTTGTGCCTCCTGCTTAGAGAAGTTTCTTTAGCATTTGTTGTAAAGCTGGTTGGTGGTGCTGACTTCTCTTAGCTTTTGCTTGTCTGAAAAGCTTTTGATTTCTCCATTGAATCTGAATGAGATCCTTGCTGGGTAGAGTAATCTTGGTTGTAGGTTTTTCTCTTTCATCACTTTAAGTATATCCTGCTACTCCTTTCTGGCCTGCAGGGTTTCCACTGAAAAATCAGTTGATAACCTTATGGGGATTCCTTTTAATGTTATTTTTTGTTTTTCCTTTGCTGCTTTTAATAGTTTTTCCTTGAATTTAATTTTTGTTAGTTTGCTTAATATGTGTCTTGTTGTGTTTTTCCTAGGGATTATCCTGTATGGGACTCTCTGTGCTTCCTGGACTGGGGTGACTATTTCCTTTCCCAAGTTAGGGAGGTTTTCAACTATAATCTCTTCAAATATTTTCTCAGACCCTTTCTTTTTCTCTTCTTCTTCTGGGACCCCTATAATTTGAATGTTGATGTGTTTAGTGTTGCCCCAGAGGTCTCTGAGATTGTCTTCAATTCTTTTCATTCTTTTTAAAAAATTCTGCTCCTTGGCAGTTATTGCCACCATTTTGTCTTCCAGCTCACTTATCGGTTCTTCTGCCTCACTTATTCTGTTACTGATTCCTTCTAGTGTATTTTTCATTTCAGTTATTATGTTGTTCATCTCTGTTTGTTTGTTCTTTAGTTCTTCTAGATCTTTGTTAAATATTTCTTATATTTTCTCAATCTGTGCCTCCATTCTATTTCTGAGATTCTGGATCATTTTTACTATCATTACTCTGAATTCTTTTTCAGGTAGATTGTCTATTTCCTCTTCATTTATTTGGTCTTGTAGGTTTTTACCTTGCTCCTTTAACTGTGACATATCCTTTAGCCATCTTTTTTTTTTTTTTTTTTTTTCCAGTACACGGGCCTCTCACTGTTGTGGCCTCTCCTGTTGTGGAGCACAGGCTCCGGATGCACAGGCTCAGCAGCCATGGCCCACAGGCCCAGCTGCTCTGCAGCATGTGGGATTCTCCCAGACCGGGGCACAAACCCGTGTCTCCTGCATCGGCAGGTGGACGCCCAACCACTGCACCACCAGGGAAGCCCTCATTTATTTTATTTTATTTTTTTTTTTGCGTTACGCGGGCCTCTCCCTCTTGTGGCCTCTCCTGTTGCGGAGCACAGGCCCCGGACGCGCAGGCTCAGCGGCCATGGCTCACGGGCCCAGCCGCTCCGCGGCATGTGGGATCTTCCCAGACCGGGGCACGAACCCGTGTCCCCTGCATCGGCAGGCGGACTCTCAACCACTGCGCCACCAGGGAAGCCCCCTCATTTTTTTAAAATGAGTGGAATTGTGTTCCTCTTTTACTGGTTGTTTGGCCTGAGGCTTCCAACACTGGAGTTTGTAGGCTACTGGGTAGAGCTGGGTCTTGGTGCTGAGATGGGGAACTCCATGCGACCTCACTCCGATGAATATTTCCTGGGGTCTGAGGATCTCTGTTAGTCCAGTGGTTCTGACATGGGGCTCCCACTGCAGGAGCTTTGGCCTGACCCCAGGCTTGTGTACCAAGATCCTGCAAGCCACCTGGAGCAGCAAAAAATAAAACAACGACAACAAAAAAACAATAACAAAGTAAAAAATAAAGGTAAGCTAGGAAACCAACAGATATGTTGGGAAAAATAAAAATATAAATGAATCGACAACTGGAAGGTACAACAGTACCACAATAGTAAAAAAGAGGAGGAGGGGAAAAAAAAATGAGGGTGGGGGAGACCTTGGCTGTGGAGGGCGGGGCTTAAACAGGGGCGAGGTTTGGGCAGTGGGTGGGGCCAACGCTCAGGACCCACAGGGCTGGAAAAGGCTCTGGGGGCTGTGGGAGGTGGGGTATAGGCTCAAGGAACAGAAGGGGCCCAGGTGTGGCCCCCAGCCATGGTCTCAGAGGGCAGGGACCTCACCTGGGAGCTCAGCAGGCTTCCCGTGGCTGACTGAGCGGGGCAATCGCCCTCCTCTCCTCTCCCGCTCCTCCTGGACGGCCCCTCCCGCCTGCCTCTCTTGATCCCCCAGCCTCCTTCCTATGCCCCCAGGACCCAGGCAGCCTAGAAGGGGCTTTGGAGGTAGGGAAGCAGCTTGGGAGCTCAGCAGGCTCCCTAGCCGAGTGGTCCTGGCGATCGCCCTCCGTTCCTCTCCCGCTCTTCCTCTTCCCAGAGAGTCCGTCCCGCCTGCCTCTCCTGATCTCCCTGCCCTCAGGGGCAACAATCCTGTCTGGCCTCCACTTCTCCTCCTTCCTCGGTCCCCTTACGTCCATCCTACCGGTTCACTCTGGGGTTCCTCCCGTCTCCTTGGGGGTCAGAGTCCCCCAGCAGCTGCCAGCAGGTGCCCTTGTTGTGGGGAGATGCTAACTCTACGTCTGCCCACACAGCCATCCTGACTCTGCTCCCTCCCCCACTGATTTCTAACAAGATGTCTCTGGTCATCCTTGGTACCTTGCACGAGGTGTCCTCCTTTATTACCTGGAGAGGACATTTGGACCACTGCAGAGCAGTTGCCATGATGTTTCTGGTGGTGGGGGGTGGGGATCTGTTGTCTGTCCTTGAGACTGAGCGTTGTGGCCTGCTTGAACATGGCCAGCCTAATAGGTTGGGCGTTGCGGTGTATGGGCTTACAAGGCCTGGAGTGAAGGGGGAACTCCTGGAGGAACTGCAGTTGGCCACTCTGGAAAGTGCCACAGGGGCCAGCACTTGAGGATTTTATCTGACACTGACAACAGTGGGCTTGCCTGCAGCGAGGGTACAGTTAGTCCTTCCTGAAGAGGGTGTTAAAGTATTAGGTAAAAAAGAAACCTTGCTGTGCAAGTAAGGTGGGAAAGAAAATCAGAGAAGTGTGGGAGAGACAGTGAAAGTCAGGAGTCTCCAGCCCGCAGTTTGGACGAGACCCACAGTTTACCTTGAATTTCTGGGTTTCGGCACCAAATGATCTCGGAGAGATAGCAGTGAGCAGTCCTGGGGCAGGATCTTAGTTCCCTGCCCAGGAATTGTCCCCGGGTATCCTGGATGAAAACCAGGAATCCTAGCTGCTAGTCCAGCAGGGCTAGAGGCTAGAAAAAAAGTTGCCCTGGTTCTTGCACCCTCTGAAAGCAAGAATGTTTCAAGGAGGAAAAACTATGAAAAGAGGTACAAAGTTTATTATCAGAGACACAGCACAACATGAGGGAGAGCTCATAGAGAAGTAGTTTATTTATTTAAGACAGAAGCAAGGCAGAAATACACACCAGGAGAGAAAGGGTGTGGGCGTCCTCCCTAATGAGGAGGAGAGCCGTAAAAAGTGATTTAAATCACTTATATAGGACAGTCCTTCCAGGTCTTTGTTCTCCTCTGGTCAGTTATCTCACTTATTTTCCCACATCTGACCAGAACTAGGACCCTCTCTGATAAGCATGTGCATCTTTTTGCTGAGACGGATTTCAGCCCAAGGGCTAAAACAGGAAGTCTGACAACACCAGAGGGAGTGAACATTGTAGGAGAAGCCATTAGATGTGGAACAGGATCGGTGTCACCATCTGGACAGTCAGTCACTGGCTCTGCAAGCTGCACTCACAACTCCCTGGTGTTGCCCACAAAGCACATGGATCTATGTAAGCTCTGCTTAACTCAGCATTAATGAAGAGTCTGGATAAAACCTGCCCATGACCTGGCTCAATCCTGACTTGACCCGACCTGTTGCAAATGAGTCTCCTGGGTCCACCCCTGCTCACCTCTCTATTTGGCACTTCCTTCTGTCATTGCGGAGGATGCCCACATCCTTTCTCTCCAGGTGCTGGTGTGGCCTCCATGTTCCCAGATCTCATGCCCACTGTCCTGGGATCATGATGGTTGCTGCTTGCAGGGCAGAGACATGGTGCCTGTTCCACCATTGAAGTTCTGCTTCCAGAAAGACTTTTAATTTATTGCTGGGCAAGTCCAGGTTGAATCCAAAAAGCATAAGCCTCTGGAGGCCTTTCAGGTGGGAATTGATGTCGCCCAGGAAACCAAACGTGTATAAAATTGTAACAAGAGCAGGCGAAGTGCTATCAGGTGAGATGGTCGCTGAGTCTCAGGGGGCCCAGGGAAGCTCATGATCTTCTGCCCCAAGAGGTTGTTCAGACCTTGGATGGGAACACTCACTCAGAGTTTCAAAGAAATATCCCTCAACATGATAAAGGCCACATATGACAAACCCACAGCTAACATCATTCTCAATGGTGAAAAGCTGAAAGCACTTCCTCTAAAATCAGGAACAAGACATAGAAGTCCACTCTCACTACTTTTACTCAACATAGTTTTGGAAGTCATAGCCACAGCAATCAGAGAAGAAAAAGAAATAAAAGGAATCCAAATTGGAAAAGAAGTAAATCTGTCACTATTTGCTGATGACATGATACTATGCATAGAAAAGCCTCAAGATAGTACCAGAAAGTTACTAGAGCTCATCAATGAATTTGGTAAGGTTGCTGGATACAAAATCAATACACAGAAATCTGTTGCATTTCTATACACTAACAATGAAAGATCAGACAGAGAAATTAAAGAAACACTCCTATTTACTATCATGTCAAAAAGAATAAAATACCTAGGAATAAGCCTACCTAAGGAGACAAAAGACCTGTACTCCGAAAACTATAAGACACTGATGAAAGAAATCAAAGATGACACAAACAGATGGAGAGATATACCATGTTCTTGGACTGGAAGAATCAACACTGTGAAAATGTCTGTTCTACCCAAGATAATCTATAGATTCAATGAAATCCCTATAAAATTACCAATGGCATCTTTCACAGAACTAGAACCAAAAATTTAAAAAATTGTATGGAGACAGAAAAGACCATGAATACCCAAAGCAATCTTAAGAAAGAAAAATGGAGCTGGAGCAATCGGGCTCCCTGACGTCAGACTATACTACAAAGTTACAGTCATCAAAACAGTGTGGTACTGGCACAAAACCAGAAATATAGATCAATGGAACAGGATAGATAGCCCAGAAATAAACCCACACACCTATGGTCAATTAACCTATGACAAAGGAGGCAAGAATATACAATGGAGAAAAGACAGTCTCTTCAATAAGTGGTGCTGGGAAAACTGGAGAGCTACATGTAAAAAAATGAAATTAGAAAATTCTCTAACACCATGGACAAAAATAAACTCAAAATGGATTAAAGGCCTAAATGTGAAACTGGATACTAGAAAACTCCTAGAGGAAAACATAGGCAGAACACTCTTTGACATAAATCACAGCAAGATTTTTTTGACCCACCTCCTAGAGTAATGGAAATAAAAACAAAAATAAACAAATGGGACCTAATGAAACTGAAAAGCTTTTGCATGGCAATGGAAAACCATAAACAAAACAAAAGGACAACCTACAGATTAGGAGCAAATATTTGCAAACCACGCAAACAATAAAAAATTAATCTCCAAAATGTATATACAGCTCATATGGCTCAATATAAAGAAGAAACAAACAACCCAATAGAAAAATGAGCAGAGTATCTAAATAGACATTTCTCCAAAGAAGACATACAGATGGCCAAAAGGCACATGAAAAGATGCTCAACATTCCTAATTACTAGAAAAATTGAAATCAAAGTACAATGAGGTACCACCTCTCACCGGTCAGAATGGCCATCATCAAACACTATACAAAGAATAATGCTGGAGAGGGTGTGGAGAAAAGGGAACCCTCCTACACTGTTGGTGGGAATGAAAATTGATAGAGCCACTATGGAGAACAGTATGGAGGTTCCTCAAAAACCTAAAAATAGAACTACCATATGATCCAGCAGTCCCACTACTGGGCATATACCCTGAGAAAACCATGATTCAAAGAGAGTCAGGTACCACAATGTTCACTGCAGCTCTATTTACAATAGCCAGGACATGGAAGCAACCTAAGTGTCCATCGACAGTTGAATGGATAAAGAAGATGTGGCACATGTATACAATGGAATATTACTCAGCCATATAAAGAAATGAAATTGAGTAATTTGTAGTGAGGTGGATGGACCTAGAGTCTGTCATACATAGTGAAGTAAGTCAGAAAGAGAAGAATAAATACCATATGCTAACACACATATATGGAATCTAAAAAAAAAAAAGGTCATGAAGAACCTAGGGGCAAGATGGGAATAAAGGCACAGACCTAGTGGAGAATGGACTTGAGGATACGGGGAGGGGGAACGGTAAGCCTGGTCAAAGTGAGAGTGGCATGGACGTATATACACTGCCAAATGTAAAATAGATAACTAGTGGGAAGCAGCCTCATAGCAGAGGGAGATCAGCTCGGTGCTTTGTGACCACCTAGAGGGGTGGGATAGGGAGGGTGGGAGGGAGGGAGATGTAAGAGGGAAGAGATATGGGGATATGTGTATATGTATAACTGATTCACTTTGTTATAAAGCAGAAACTAACACACCATTGTAAAGCAATTATACTCCAATAAAGATGTTAAGAAAAAACAAAAACAAAAACAAACAAAAACAAATATAGAAGGACAGACCGGGCTCAGCAATCCCAAACATGGGTCAACGGGTGTCTTCCTGCTCACCCGGATCGATCACGTGGAAACCAAAGACACCACACCAGCTACAGTCATGTCATGGAAAATAAGATACTGATATATACATATAACAGAATCACTTTGATGTACATGTGCAGCATTGTAAATCAACTATACTTCATTTTTAAAGAGAGAGCAAACAAATAAAATAAAATCTAACCCCCCCCACAAAAAAAGAACAAACAACCCAATAGAAAAATGGGCAGAGTATCTAAATAGATATTTCTTCAAAGAAGACATACAGATGGACAAAAAGCACATGAAGAGATGCTCAACATTCCTAATTATTAGAAAAATGCAAATCAAAGTACAATGAGGGACCACCTCTCACCGGTCAGAACGGCCATCATCAAAAACTATACAAACAATAATGCTGGAGAAGGTGTGGAGAAAAGGGAACCCTCCTACACTATTGGTGGGAATGAAAATTGATAGAGCCACTAGGGAGAACAGTATGGAGGTTCCTCAAAAACCTAAAAGTAGAGCTACCGTATGATCCAGCAATCCCACTCCTGGGGATATATCCAGGAAAACTATAATTCAAAAAGATACATGCACCGCAGTGTTCACTGCAACCCTGTTTACAATAGCCAGGACATGGAAGCAACCTAAATGCCCATCGACAGATGAATGGATAAAGAAGATGTGGTACATATATACAATGGAATATTACTCAGCCATAATAAAGAATGAAATAATGCCATTTGCAGCAGCATGGATGGACCTACAGATTACCATACTAAAGTGAAGTTAGTCAGACAGAGAAAGACAAATATCATAAGATGTCACTCATATGCAGAATCTTAAAAGAATGATACAAATGAACTTACATACAAAACAGTAATAGACTCACAGACATAGACAACAAACTTATGGACACCAAAGGGGAGAGGGAAGGGGAGCGATAAATTAGGAGTTTGGGGTTAACAAATACACACTACTCTATATAGAATAGATAATAACCTATAAGGGAAAAGAATCTGGAATAGATACATGTATATGTATAACTGAATCACTTTGGTGTACAACTGAAACTAACACAGCATTGTAATCAACCATATTTGAAAAAAAAAAAAAAAAAAAAAAAGAAATGCCCCGGCAGTCCTCGTGGTGTGGTTTGGGCACCCTTCACGGTGCCTGCAGGCCCGGCTGTGTGGCCAGTCCTGTGAGGAAGAGGAGGGCGGGGTCCTCTGTCAGCATGCGTCTCTGCACGGTAGAGCACTGCGGTCAAGAGCGGCGCTCCCGGCCATGCTGCTGCTCTGGCCTCGTGGCCGTCCTGCCAACCCCTTCTCTGCTCATTTCCATGGGCGATCACCTCCCTGCCCAGGCCCGAGCGCCAGCTTCACCTTTGTCCCTGTTGTGTCCAGGTCTCGGGACGCATTTGGGGCTGTTTGTCACTGTGACCCTGAGCTATTGTCACGAGAACTTGTGTCACCTAAAACACTGGAAATGTTTTAACGGGAAAAGCAGAGGCTGTTTATTCTGAGCTGCTGCAGCCAGGGAGCCGTGTCCAGCTGGCTGGGCATCGACTCGGGCAGCAGGAGAGTGGGTGGCTTTGAGGCTTTATTATGCCAATGTGGCTCAATTGTTACTATATACATATAACACTATGCCCATGTAAGGGCCTATAACATACTTATTATATCATGTATGTGTCAGCATGTTCGAATATTTTCTGTGTATAGAAAGCTTCTTTATAGGAAAAAGAGTGCCTCCAGCGTCCTGATGGGGGCTGTGGGGCTGGGGAAGCTGGACCGCCGACAAGACGCAGGCACCCTTGCGATGGCTGGGGCACATCCCTTTTCCTCTGATTGGTCCTCAGGCAGAAGCGAGGACAAAGACCATGGAAGCTGTGGGTTATTGATCAAGCCCCGCCCGTGGGAAGGAGGTCACAGGGCAGTTGTAGGGCTTCCTGGGCTGTCACTGGAGATAGAGGTCTGACTTCCTGCAGGTCTAGTACAGAGGGTTAGGTTTAGGTTAGCATGGAGGGAGCAGGCTGCTTCCTGGGCTGGATCCTGTGATGGCGGCTGGGTGTCCTGGGCTGTTGGCTGCATTCTTGGGTCAGAGTTCCATTTTTACGTATGGTCGGCTGGGTAACTTGAGTAACCCCACCACAGGCCTGGCCTAGTGTCTTGTGAACGAGAATGCTCATGAGGCCCTCTTGGGCTTTATCCCGTGCACCCCCTCCCGCGCCGCAGCACAGATCCCCAGGGCACCTCTCCGCATCCAGCTTACATTACAGTGCATCTCCCCTCCCTACCAGCCCAGATCCACAGGGCATCCTGCCTGCCTCCGGAGCAGATCCCCAGGGAGTGTTGGTGTGAGGGGGCAGAGCAGAGCAGGGCTGCGCCCTTGACCTTGTATGAAGTGCCCTACTGCCCCTCTCATGTTCTATTGGAACCAAACACTCAGGCTCTCTGGACAAGCCTCAGGGTTGCCCAATCCTGGGTTTCCTATGCCCGACCTCAGCAGGCTGCATGGTCCGTGTCGGAGTCCGTGGGACGCCTGGTCTCCCAGCCAGATGGCAGTCTTCAGAAAAGCCTTCGCCACAAGTGGACTCTCCTGTCAACAGAGTCTGGGCACTTGTATGTTGGGAAGGAGGCCACTGGGCCCTGAAGAATGGTCTTAACTGCTCATAGGCCCTCAGAGGCCAAGAAGGTCACTCACCGCCCCTAGTTTCCTCCTATAGTAACTTTTCCAATTATTGCAACATTTTCTTCCTGTTATTGACCACCCAATAAGCCACCCAAAGGTTTTTCCTTAGGATGCAGGACCCACTGCTCACATTTCTTTCTTTTCATTGGTTGCTGAGTGCTCTTTGTATATGAAGGAGTCCTGCCCTGTTTCACATGTGCTCTGCCCCGTTTCCGTGGGACTAGAGACCCTTGTGGGCGGGCTTCTCCAGCTCTTTACCCTCAGGAGGAGGCTCAGCCCATGCCCACCTCCGTGCTTGGCCAGCCGTCTCCCTGGTGCCTGCAGCTCCTGCCTTCCTGTCTCCCAGCTTTCTTCTCGAGGACGGTGGTGGCCAGCCCCAGACAGCTCTCGCTTGTTCATTGGGACATCCGGGCAGGCTGGTGGGATGGGGCCTGAGGACTGGCCTGTCTGCATGAGCTCAGTGGGTGGTGACTGGGACCCTAGGAGGCTGACGCCGGTCTCTACCTTGGTGCTTGTGCAGCTGTGTTCCTGCGGGCTCCTGCACTGACCACTGAATGTGCCCCTCAGGGTTTGCCCACGGGGATGGGGATTGTTGCTTTTATCTTTGTGTGGGGAGGGGTGGTGTGTCTGGGCTGGAGGCCAGCACAGCAGGTGTGATGGAGCCTGAGCTGGGGTCTCAGTGGGCATTGAAGGACTCTCGAAGCAGAGCCTGGCTGGACACTTGGGTCCTTGGAGCCCAGAGCTGCCCTCTGCCCCCTTCCCTTTGGCCCCTTGTCCACATCCTCTGGGGTGGGGGAACCTCCTGTTTCCAAGGGACCACAGGCACGTCTCCCAAGGTATGCTCAGGTGGCACGGGATTCTTTACTGTAAGGAACATCATAAGGAAAAGTAAAGAGAGAGAGGTCGACCTGATTCTGGCAGTGGATCAGCTGGAAGACGGACCTTGGTCCTTGTCTTCTTTGAAGAAAGAATTTAGGAAAGAGACCAAGATTGTGAAATAGAGACAGTGTTTACTAGAAGCAAGGTAAGAGTGCAAGAGCACATGGGGGACTTGGATTGAGTCGTGTGTCGTAGGGGTGTCCTAGGTCGCTTACATGGGGACGGCTTTCCAGGCGGTCTCTGGCCAATCATCTCGAAGTGTCAGCAGGAGAGTGGTTGCAGCTGCTCAGCCTGGAGCCCATCTATCTCCTACGTCAGGACTAGGGCGCGGGGGATGGGGGTGGGTGCTGCAGGGCTGACTTGGCCACACTGCGGACCCCTTGGGGAGTGCCTTCTGCTGTGGGACCCTGCCTCACAGCCGAGGGCCCTGCCTGCAGCCCTGGAAACTCCCCTGGCGTCTCCCCAGAAGGTCTGAAACCTCATTCAGCACGAACGGGACACTGGAGTGGGCAGAAGGGAGGGCGGGCGCAGGACAGGAGTAGGGGGTGGGGGGCAGCGCGCTTGGCTGCGGGGGTGCGGAGGGCGGGACGGAGGCTGGGGAGCGAGCCCTTGGCTTGGTTGGGCTGGACGCAGACGGTGGATTGGGCTGGCTGGGACTCTGAGTCCTAGACGTGGCTCTGGTCTGCAGCGTGGGCTGGGCCACGGGCTCCAGGTCGCCACTGTGTTTCAGGGGTTGTTCACTGAGAACCGGTGTGGGCCCAAGCCCAGGGGCCTGGGAGAAGCCCGAGGCAGTCGGCACCCACGGCCAACCCAGGTCTCTCCGTGGAGGGAGCAGATGGTCTTCTGGGACTTGCCGCAAAGTGGGGTGGTGCGGGGCAATGAATGATGGGCCCCCCATTGCCTTCGAACTTGGGGCTGAGCTGGGGCCTCTCGGCGCCCGTGTGTGTGTGTAAGACACAGATGGAGGTGTGTGGTGGCGAGGTGAGGCGCTGACAGGTGTGTGTCGAGCTCACGGTCTGTGGGGGGGCTCTGGGGGTCAGGAGGCAGCCGGAGGCCGACCTCAGGCTCACACAGGGGCAGCCCGAGGGGCTCAAGGGCAGGCGCGGCCACTGGGCTTCAAGGCGCTCGGGGGGCATGGACAGGTGAGGGATGCCGTGTGGTGTGGCACTGCTGGGGGGTGAGGGTGGGAGCAATGGGGCCCAGTGTGGGGCAGTTCTCGACGGGCCCAGAGGCAGCCGTGCCAGGGATGGTGTTCAGCTAGGAGACCATGGGGCCGGCCCTCGTGTGACCACTCTGGCGTTCCTGCGGGGCGGGCCGGCTAGCGGCTGACCGTTGGTCTGCAGGATAGAAGCGAGGGGCAGGGCCCAAGGTGGTAGGCCGTGCTGCCCTCAGGCGAGTTCAGCAATTTGGTTACATGTTTAGGGGGAGGGAACTGCAGGGTGTGGGGAGACCCCCAGGTCCATGACCTGGAGCCCCCATGGAGCCAGCAGTCAGAGGGGCCCTGCACCAGTGTGCCCAGCATGCCTGGCTGGGTCCGTGAGGGCCAGGTGTTCTGCTGGACACTGCTGTCCACCCCTCGGCCGTCCTGTTTGCCGGCCCTCCCGGCCTCCCCGTTGGGTGCAGGGCCCCCTGAGTGATGCAGTCCCTTCCCTGCATACCATTCTCTCTGTCCCCGCCTCTGTCTCTCTCTCCCCCAGAGGAACCTGGACCGGCACGTCGGACGGCCTTGGGGCGCAACGTCCATGCTGACCAGACTCAGGCTCCCGATCTGGGGGGGCTGTCCTGCTGGGCCTTGGCCTGGGGCTGTCGAGTGGAGGCCTCCTCCCCTCGCCCAGAAAGGCTGCAACAAACACAAGCGTGGCTTCCAGCAGCCCAGGCCGTGTCCCCAGGATGAGCCATACCCCCTTAAATGCCGGCCTGAGGGAGCCCAGCTTGGCCAGCCCCCGACCCAGGCCCCGGCCCCCTTTTGTGGAGCTTTTACTGAGAAGGGCCGACAGCTGTGGATCCTGACTCTGCCCTCTGGGGAGGGTTGTGTCTCCTCTGAGGTGGAATCACCAGGAGGGATGGGGCCTCGGTCCCTGGTCTCTGTGAGGGCAGAGTCCTGACGCATCCCTGCATCCCTGCTGGCCGGCGGACACAGTGGCCTCATCGCATCTGCACGGCCACCCTTCCTGGTCCCTCACCGGAGCCCCTGGAGCCCTAGTCCTGCTTCTCCTGTGACACACTGGTCACCTCTGTGCAGCCAGCTGAGTTCAGTGCCACCCGGACCCCCTCACCTCCTGCTGTCCTTCTCACTGCCCAGTCTGTCCTGAGCGGTGAGTCAGGTCTGGCTCTGCTCCCCTTTGACAGCCCCTCCCCACCGCTGCCCCTCCTGGCCTGGCTTCCTGGCGTTGCCTCCTGGTCCTCCTTTCTCGCACGCAGCTCGGCTGTTTTGGGCTGAGTCGTGTGCCCCAAATTCCAGTTTTGAAGCCCGGACCCCAGGAGCTGAGGATGTCACTGTATTTGGAGATGGGGTCTATAAAGAGGTGATGATGTAAACTGGGGCCTCTAGGGTGGGCCCTCATCCAGTCTGACTGGCGTCCTTCAAGGAGGAGGACATGAGGACAGAGACGTGTACAGAGGGACGACCACGTGAGGACACGGGAGAAGACGGCGTCTTCATGACACGGAGACAGGCCTCAGGAGAAGCGAGCCCTGTACCTCCTGGATCTGGGATTCCAGCCCCCAGGGTGTCAGACAGTGAGGTCTGTTGTCAAAGGCCCCCTGCGGTGTCCGTTACAGCCTCCTGTGGGGACACACGCAATGCGTGCGACTTCCCTGTGGCTCCCCCAGGCCCCTGGCTCGCCCCTGGGCCCACAGGCCGGGCAGGAACCCCAGGCTTGGGTGGTGGCGTGGGGGAGACCGGCTGTATATTTCACGAGGGTGGAAGGCGTGTTAACCTAGGGAGACGTCTCAGCGAGCAAGGCGATTGTAAAGAACGCTTTATTGTCAATAGAAAGATGAAGAGACAGCAGAGAGCATCAGTGGGCTCCAACACTTAGAAGAGAGAAAAGCCTCCCAAGCTGCGAGGATGTGGACCGTCTTTCCAGTCCGGGGAGCAGCTCCTCCACGTGGAGGTGCTGACTGCGCATTTCTGCAGAGGCGGGAGATTTGGTATCGGGCCCTGAGGCGGGGGCCCGGGGTCGGAGGCTGGCCCTATGTGCGTCGTGCCTCTCACCCCCACCCCGGTGCAGGCGGAGCTCCTGGTGTACGTGACTGAGGCCTTTGGCTGTGGAATGGGCTGGCCACGCCTTCTGCCCTCTTCTCCTGAGCTCCTGCAGCTCAGCCCACAGGACACCAGGTCAACAGCGTCCTCTCTGTGAGGCTGGTCTGCCTGGACCTCACCGTCTCCCGCGCTGGGGCTCCTGCAGCAGCCTCGGGCCCAGGCCCTGCTCTGAGCAGCATCCTTGGTGGAGGTGAACTGAGTGACTGTTTTGGCACCTGCAGAAGTTCTCCTTCTGGGAGAGGCAGGCGCTGAGAAGGGTGGTTCCCCTCCAGCATCTGACACAGGCCCTCCTCCCAGGGACCCTGCCTCTGGAGCCCAGCCGGGTGAAGATGCAGGGGCGGGCCCTGTGTAGAAGCCTGGGATGGCAGCCTCCTCCTCCTCTTTGAGGGGTACCCGAACGCTGACCTGGGCATTCCTGGTGGTCCCTGGGGCCCCGGAGGTGTCCTGTGGCGACATCAGCTCAGGTTGGGCATTACCTGCAGTCCACTCGGGTCGGTGAGTGGGGTGGGGGGCAGGTTGTGGTGGCCACGAGACCAGAGGCCAGGGTGCAGGCGAGGGTGTCCGTGAGCTCAGAGGCTGGCGAGGTCAGCGGGCGGAGGAGCAGGCCTGGCGCAGGCTGAGCGGCACAAGGTGACGGACGTGGTCCTACAGGTCTGGGGCGGCCCTGGACGCAGCCCGTAGTGAGCACTAGGCGCCCTGCCCGATCATGTTTCTGTAGTCTGGGACGATCGTGCGCTTCAGCTCCACCACCGACGAGAAGATCCACTTCACCTGAGGGGCGGCGGGGGTGAGTGCAGGCTGGACCCTACCCGGCCAGACCCCCAGGGCCTGCCGCCCAGTCCCCGGGCCGATGGACGGTGAGGGGCTCCAGGGGGGACACGACACCAGAATTGGGACAGTGAGGGAGAATGAGGGACAGTACAGGAGAGTGAGGGGAAAATGAGGCACAGCGAGGGACAAATGAGGGACAGTGAGGGGTAGGGAGGGGCAGTGACGTGACAGTGAATGACAGTGAATGACAGTGAAGGACCGTGAGGAGACAGTGAGGGACAGTGAGGAGACATTGATGGATAGTGATGGACAGTGAGGGACTGTGAGGAGACAGTGAGGGACAGTGAGGAGACAGTGAGGGACCGTGAGGGACAATAACAGACGGTGAGGCGACAGTGAGGGACAGTGTGGGAAAGTGAGAGACAGTGAGGGACAGTGAGGGACAGTGAGGGACAGTGAGGAGACAGTGAGAGACTGTGAGGGACAGTGAGAGACAGTGAGGGACTGTGAGGGACAGTGAGGGACAGTGAGGAGACAGTGAGGGACTGTGATGGACAGTGATGGAGAGTGAGGGACAGTGAGGAGACAGTGAGGAGACAGTGAGGGACTGTGAGGAGACAGTGAGAGACTGTGAGGAGACAGTGAGGGACAGTGTGGGACAGTGAGGGACAATGAGGAGACAGTGAGGGACAGTGAGGAGACAGTGAACGACAGTGAGGGACTGTGAGGGACAGTGAGGGACAGTGAGGGACTGTGAGGGACAGTGAGGGACAGTGAGGGACAGTGAGGGACAGTGAGGAGACAGTGAGGGACTGTGAGAGACAGTGAGGGACAGTGAGGGACAGTGAGGAGACAGTGAAGTACAGTGAGGGACTGTGAGGGACAGTGAGGGACAGTGAGGAACAGTGAGGAGACAGTGAGGGACTGTGAGGGACAGTAAGAGAGAGTGAGGGATAGTGAGGAGACAGTGAGGGACTGTGAGGGACAGTGAGGGACAGTGAGGGACAGTGAGGAGAGGAGACAGTGAGGGACTGTGGGAGACAGTGAGAGACAGTGAGGGACTGTGAGGGCCAGTGAGGGCCAGTGAGGGACAGTGAGGAGACAGTGAGGGACTGTGAGGGACAGTGAGGAGACAGTGAGGGACTGTGAGGGACAGTGAGGGCCAGTGAGGGACAGTGAGGAGACAGTGAGGGACTGTGAGGGACAGTGAGAGACAGTGAGGGACAGTGAGGGACTGTGAGGAGACAGTGAGGGACTGTGAGGGACAGTGAGAGACAGTGAGAGACAGTGAGGAACAGTGAGGAGACAGTAAGGGTCTGTGAGGAGACAGTGAGGAACAGTGAGGAGACAGTGAGGGACTGTGAGGGACAGTGAGGGACTGTGAGGGACAGTGAGGAGACAGTGAGGGACTGTGAGGGACAGTGAGAGACAGTGAGAGACAGTGAGGGACAGTGAGGAGACTGTAAGTGTCTGTGAGGAGACAGTGAGGAACAGTGAGGAGACAGTGAGGGACTGTGAGGGACAGTAAGAGAGAGTGCGGGACAGTGAGGAGATAGTGAGGGACTGTGATAGACAGTGAGGGACAGTGCGGAGACAGTGAGGGACAGTGAGGAGACAGTGAGGAGACAGTGAGGGACTGTGAGGAGACAGTGAGAGACTGTGAGGAGACAGTGAGGGACAATAATGGACAGTGAGGCGACAGTGAGGGACAGTGTGGGACAGTGAGGGACAATGAGGAGACAGTGAGGGACAGTGAGGAGACAGTGAGGGACTGTGAGGGACAGTGAGGGACAGTGAGGAACAGTGAGGAGACAGTGAGGGACTGTGAGGGACAGTAAGAGAGAGTGCGGGACAGTGAGGAGATAGTGAGGGACTGTGATAGACAGTGAGGGACAGTGCGGAGACAGTGAGGGACAGTGAGGAGACAGTGAGGAGACAGTGAGGGACTGTGAGGAGACAGTGAGAGACTGTGAGGAGACAGTGAGGGACAATAATGGACAGTGAGGCGACAGTGAGGGACAGTGTGGGACAGTGAGGGACAATGAGGAGACAGTGAGGGACAGTGAGGAGATAGTGAAGGACAGTGAGCGACTGTGAGGGACAGTGAAGGACAGTGAGGGACAGTGAGGGACAGTGAGGGACTGTGAGGGACAGTGAAGGACAGTGAGAGACAGTGAGGGACAGTGAGGAGACAGTGAGGGACTGTGAGAGACAGTGAGGGACAGTGAGGGACAGTGAGGAGACAGTGAGGGACAGTGAGGGACTGTGAGGGACAGTGAGGGACAGTGAGGAACAGTGAGGAGACAGTGAGGGACTGTGAGGGACAGTAAGAGACAGTGAGGGACAGTGAGGAGACAGTGAGGGACTGTGATGGACAGTGAAGAACAGTGAGGGACAGTGAGGAGACAGTGAAGAGACAGTGAGGGACAGTGAGGGACAGTGAGGAGACAGTGAGGGACTATGAGGGACAGTGAGGGACAGTGAGGAGACAGTGAGGGACTGTGAGGGACAGTGAGGAGACAGTTAGGGACTGTGAGGAGACAGTGAGGGACTGTGAGGGACAGTGAGGGACAGTGAGGGACAGTGAGGAGACAGTGAGGGACTGTGAGGGACAGTGAGGAGACAGTGAGGGACTGTGATGGACAGTGAGGAGACAGTTAGGGACTGTGAGGAGACAGTGAGGGACTGTGAGGGACAGTGAGGGACAGTGAGGGACAGTGAGGAGACAGTGAGGGACTGTGAGGGACAGTGAGGAGACAGTGAGGGACTGTGATGGACAGTGAAGGACAGTGAGGAGACAGTGAGGGACAGTGAGGAGACAGTGAGGGACTGTGAGGGACAGTGAGGGACAGTGAGGGACAGTGAGGAGACAGTGAGGGACTGTGAGGAGAGAGTGAGGGACTGTGAGGGCCAGTGAGGGCCAGTGAGGGACAGTGAGGAGACAGTGAGGGACTGTGAGGAGAGAGTGAGGGACTGTGAGGGCCAGTGAGGGCCAGTGAGGGACAGTGAGGAAAGGAGACAGTGAGGGACTGTGGGAGACAGTGAGAGACAGTGAGAGACAGTGAGGAGACAGGAGGGACTGTGAGGGACAGTGAGGGACAGTGAGGAGACAGTGAGGGAATGTGAGGAGACAGTGAGGGACTGTGAGGGACAGTGAGGAGACAGTGAGGGAATGTGAGTAGACAGTGCGGGACTGTGAGGGACTGTGAGGAACAGTAAGAGAGAGTGAGGGACAGTGAGGGACTGTGATGGACAGTGAAGGACAGTGAGGGACAGAGAGGAGACAGTGAGGGACAGTGAGGAGACAGTGAGGGACTGTAAGGGACTGTGAGGGACAGTGAGGAGACAGTGAGGGACTGTGAGGGACAGTGAGGAGACAGTTAGGGACTGTGAGGAGACAGTGAGGGACTGTGAGGGACAGTGAGGGACAGTGAGGGACAGTGAGGAGACAGTGAGGGACTGTGAGGGACAGTGAGGAGACAGTGAGGGACTGTGATGGACAGTGAGGGACAGTGAGGAGACAGTGAGGAGACAGTGAGGGACAGTGAGGAGACAGTGAGGGACTGTGAGGGACAGTGAGGGACAGTGAGGGACAGTGAGGAGACAGTGAGGGACTGTGAGGAGAGAGTGAGGGACTGTGAGGGCCAGTGAGGGCCAGTGAGGGACAGTGAGGAAAGGAGACAGTGAGGGACTGTGGGAGACAGTGAGGAGACAGTGAGGGACTGTGAGGGACACTGAAGGACAGTGAGGGACAGTGAGGAGACAGTGAAGAGACAGTGAGGGACAGTGAGGCACAGTGAGGAGACAGTGAGGGACTGTGAGGGACAGTGAGGGACAGTGAGGAGACAGTGAGGGACTGTGAGGGACAGTGAGGAGACAGTTAGGGACTGTGAGGAGACAGTGAGGGACTGTGAGGGACAGTGAGGGACAGTGAGGGACAGTGAGGAGACAGTGAGGGACTGTGAGGGACAGTGAGGAGACAGTGAGGGACTGTGATGGACAGTGAGGGACAGTGAGGAGATAGTGAGGGACAGTGAGGAGACAGTGAGGGACTGTGAGGGACAGTGAGAGACAGTGAGGGACAGTGAGGAGACAGTGAGGGACAGTGAGGGGCTGTGAGGGACAGTGAGGGGCAGTGAGGGACAGTGAGGGACAGTGAGGAGATAGTGAGGGACAGTGAGGAGACAGTGAGGGACTGTGAGGGACAGTGAGAGACAGTGAGGGACAGTGAGGAGACAGTGAGGGACAGTGAGGGGCTGTGAGGGACAGTTAGGGGCAGTGAGGGACAGTGAGGAGACAGTGAGGGACTGTGAGGGACAGTGAGGAGACAGTGAGGAACAGTGAGGAGACAGTGAGGGACTGTGAGGGACAGTAAGAGATAGTGAGGGACAGTGAGGAGATAGTGACGGACTGTGATGGACAGTGAAGGACAGTGAGGGACAGTGAGGAGACAGTGAGGAGACAGTGAGGGACAGTGAGGAGACAGTGAGGGACTGTGATGGACAGTGAGGGACAGTGAGGAGATAGTGACGGACTGTGATGGACAGTGAAGGACAGTGAGGGACAGTGAGGAGACAGTGAGGAGACAGTGAGGGACAGTGAGGAGACAGTGAGGGACTGTGATGGACAGTGAGGGACAGTGAGGAGACAGTGAGGGACAGTTAGGAGACAGTGAGGGACTGTGAGGGACAGTGAGAGACAGTGAGGGACAGTGAGGAGACAGTGAGGGACAGTGAGGGGCTGTGAGGGACAGTTAGGGGCAGTGAGGGACAGTGAGGAGACAGTGAGGGACTGTGAGGGACAGTGAGGAGACAGTGAGGAACAGTGAGGAGACAGTGAGGGACTGTGAGGGACAGTAAGAGATAGTGAGGGACAGTGAGGAGATAGTGACGGACTGTGATGGACAGTGAAGGACAGTGAGGGACAGTGAGGAGACAGTGAGGAGACAGTGAGGGACAGTGAGGAGACAGTGAGGAGACAGTGAGGGACAGTGAGGAGACAGTGAGGGACTGTGAGGGGCAGTGAGGGACAGTGATGGACTGTGAGGGACAGTGAGGAGACAGTGAGGAGACAGTGAGGGACAGTGAGGGACTGTGAGGGACAGTGAGGAGACAGTGAGGGACTGTTAGGGACAGTGAGCGACAGTGAGGGACTGTGAGGGACAGTGAGGAGACAGTGAGGGACATTTAGGACAGTGAGAGACAGTGAGGGACAGTGAGGAGACAGTGAGGGACAGTGAGGGGCTGTGAGGGACAGTTAGGGACAGTGAGGGACAGTGAGGAGACAGTGAGGTACTGTGAGGGACTGTGAGAGACAGTGAGGGACAGTGAGGAGACAGTGAGGAGACAGTGAGATATTGTGAGGGACAGTGAGGGACAGTGAGGAGACAGTGAGGGACTGTGAGGGACAGTGAGGAGACAGTGAGGGACTGTGAGGGACAGTGAGAGACAGTGAGGGACAGTGAGGAGACAGTGAGGAGACAGTGAGGGACAGTGAGGAGACAGTGATGGACAGTTAACGACAGTGCGGGACCATGAGTAGACAGTGTGGGACAGTGAGGGACAGTGAGGAGACAGTGTGGGACACTGAATGACAGTGAGGGACCGTGAAGTGACATGAGGGAAGGTGAGAGACCGTGAGAGACAGTGAGGAGACAGTGAAGTGACATGAAGGAAGGTGAGGGACCATAAGGGACAGTGAGGGGATAGTGAGGGGCAGTGAGGGACAGTAAGGGGACAGGGCACAGGTGGAGACACAGTGGTGATGGCGAGGGCACAGCGAGGCGGCCCGCCCACCTTGAAGAGGGTCACGGTGGCACTGTAGCACACGCTGAGCAGGAAGAGGGTGATGAAGATGGAGATGGTCGTCCACAGCTCGTCCAGCTCCTCGTCCTGGGCATCAGAACAGGTCTCCTCCTCTAGGAGCAGTTCTGCACAGGGAGGGGGGTGTCAGTGCAGGGCCTGTCCCCGGGGGGCGGGGGTGGGGTCATCGGGACCTCTCAGAGCAGCTCCCAGTGTGGCCGGGTGGTGGCGGGATGCCCCTGGTGGGCCGGGCCAGTGGCACCTGAGGAGAGTTGCTGGGCACCAGCCCCAGCCCTCCATTCCTCCAGCCTGGGCCCCAGTCTCGGCCTGGCCAGTGGGTCCTGCTCCCTCTCCTGTGCTGTGTGCTGAGCGGGGGCCCTTGGGGGGAGGGTGCCTGGAACCCCCGCAGGGCAGTGGCTCAGGCCCCAGCCTCCTCTCCCACTGGGGGCCAGACCCAGAGGGCAGGAGGGTCAGCAGAGCCCGTGGGCCGTGGGCCCTACCCCAGGGAAAGGGCAGGACAGTGTTGGGCTCAGCCCCTGGGCCCGTGGGGCTGGGAGTGCCAGGACGAGGGGGCTGTGGGGGGATGATGGCCTGTTTGGAGGGGCTGTCGGTGTCCCAGGGAAGTAGAGGGATGGGTGATGGAGGTGGTCAGTGCGGTCACGGTGGGGAGGTGCTGCTGAGCCACCCATGGGCGGTAGAGGGTGGGGACCAGGCTGGGGTCTAGGGTGAGGGCTCATGAGACCCAGCTCTGTGGTCGGGTGTGGGTCTGTGCGGCTGCCCTGTGGGAGGCCTGTGTGCAAGGCCCGTGTGTGTGCACACGCGTGGGTGTGTGTGGTGGGCGTGCTGCACACTCGTGTATGCAGGCAGGTGAGTGCATGTGGATGAAGGCAGTGGTGTGCCGGCTGGTGTGGCTCAGTGGGAGACTTGCTTTCAGGGGCTCTGGGCTCAGTGTCTGCAGGTGGGTCTGGAGGGCCCCTCCCGGGCACTCAGGGCTGCTCCCCTTTGCCCCTTTTGGGTGCACAGGGATGAGTGTCCCCACGAGTGCACAGGCCTGGCCCCTGGCAGGGACAATCAAGGCAGAGCCTCCTGGCCTGAGGGGGGGCCTGATCTCCCCTGCGCAATGGTGCAGCAGGGCCGTCCCCTGCCCCGGGCCACGTGTGGTCCCCGTGAGGGCACAGAGCCGGCATGTGGACTCTGGAACCGGGGACAGGAATGTGGGGACGAGGATGGCCAGTGTCCCACAGCATGGGCTGGAACAGGGGTGGGAAGAAGTGGGCACTCATTCTCTGGGGGTCTCTCGTGGGCTTCTCCCATTCCGGGCACACACCCTAGCCCCAGCAGCTGCTGGGTGGAGGGTGGACGGAGCAGCTGTCGCCTCCGGGAGAGGCCCTCGCCAGCCTCGGGCAGCCCCCAGGTGGCCTGCACAGACCCGCGCCCTCTGGGTCTGGCCCTCAGTGGGACCAGCTCTCCCGCACTGGTGGTGACACTGTGACCCAGAGCCGGGTTCGCCCCTGCCCCACGCAGGCCCGGCATCCCCGGGGCTCTACTCGGAAAGAACCGTGACAGCATTGCAGGGTCCCAGGGCGGCGCTGGGTGCTTTATTTCATGGCGCCCGGAGGAACGTACACAGGGCTGGGGCTCAGGTTCTCGCTGGACCCTGAGAGCCCAAGGGGAGGGAGGGCTGGCTGGGGCAACAATGCCGTGTGGCTCAATTACCCGAAGACTGGGAGATGGACTTCTGCGTGTTGTGATTGTGTAGAGCCTCGTGAAAAACTACACACGTGTAGGTGTCTTCCTGCTGCCAGCTCTTCTTGTCCACCCTGAGCTTGCTGTACAGGAAGAAGGACCCATTGTCCTCCAGCTGGGGTGGGGTCGTGTTGTACTTGTCCTCTTTCTCTGGCTGTCCGTTTCTCTGCCACTCCACGTCGATGTCACCCGGGTAGAAGTCGGTGACCATGCAGGTTAAGCTGACCGAGATCTTGGCCAGCTCTTCCTGTGGTGGGGGCAGTACGTACACCTGCGGCTCGCGGAGCTGCCCTGTGGGGAGAGGGGTGGCTGTTAGCACGATGGTCACTGCTACCGGTCCCCTTGGACCCTCCGGCCCCTGTTCACCTGACCCACCTTTGTCCTTGGAGATGGTCCTCACGATGGGGACTGGTAGGTCTTTGTTGTTGACCTTGCACTTGAACTCCTTTCCCGTCAGCCAGTCCTGGTGCCGGATGGGCAGGGTGCTGACCACACGGTACGTGCTGTTGAACTGCTCCTCCCTTGGCTTCGTCCTGGCCGTGTGCACCTCTACATCGTCCACGTACCAGGAGAACAGGACATCGGGGTCCTCGTAGGTCACATCAACCGCAACGCAGGTGACCTTAGGTGTTTCGGATATTGTGAGGGTGTCTCTGGGCTTTGGGGGGAAGATGAAGACGGACGGTCCTCCTGAGAGCTCAGGGGCTGGTCGGGGAGACACGGTGCAGGGTCAGCCCCTGGGTGGACCTCCTCTACCCATCCTTCCCCCTCCCCAAGCCCGAAGTCCACGCGTGGGCGAGGTCCATCCCCGAGGGGCGTAGGGTGAGGCCGGCTGACTTACCTGGACATGTGGGACACTTGTAGCATTCAGGACACGTGGGGCGTGTGGAGCCATTAATCTCTGCAGAGAACAGACTAGAGGTTACCGGGTTTGGGGACGGCCCAGGGCTGGGCTTAGGGCAGGGCCAGGTTTTGGCAGGTGAGAGCTGTGCCTGCCTCTGTGGTCCCAGGGGTTCGGGGTGGCGTCCAGTCTGTACCCACACTGGACATGGTGGAAACGCCCAGAGGACGCCCTCCCTGAGCCTGGGAGGCCTTCAGGTGAGGGAGAGAGACAGGCCTCCCGTGACACCCTGGGCAGGATTCACCATCCCTGGTGTGCGGTCCGTTCAGGTGGGAGGGCTGACCCCGGGCCTGTCTCGTAGTGGACACCCTCCCTGCGCCCGTCCTCTCACCGATGTGCTTGTCCACCTTGGTGCTGCTGGCCGGGTGGTATATGCTGCAGGTGAAGCTCTTGCCGGTCGAGGTGCTGGCAGGCACGGTCACAGTGCTGCTGAGGGAGTACAGCCCCGAAGACCCGAGGACAGATGGGAAGGTGTGCACGCCACTGGAAGGGACGCCCGAGTTCCAGGTCACGGTCACTGGCTCAGGCAAGTAGCTCGAGACCAGGCAGCCCACGGTCACTGTGGAGTCGGTTGTGCCCCCGCATCTGGGATCCAGAGGGTAGACTGCCGGAGCCGTGGTGGAGACTGTGAGAGAGGAAGCCATGTGACTGCCAGGGCCTCACTCCTGCGAGGGTCCAGGCAGGGCATCAGGTGTGCAGGCCTGGGGCATTGCTGAACCCAGCGACCATGTGCTTCCAGTGTGTCTGAAGACCAGTGGCCCGGCACGGCTGTCTCCCTCCCCAGGTCCCTGCGTCTGCAGCTGTGGGCTCCAGACACAGCTGGGGGCCAGTGCTGGGCGTCCACCTGGGTTAGAGACCCCCGGGGCCCCTACAGTCCTGTGGGTGCCTGGCCTGCTCATGCCCTCGGTCTGCGCCCTGACTAGTGGCTACTGCTCCCTAGCCCACTGCCCTGCTGCTGCAGCCTCGCAGGGTCTCTGTCATCCACTGCCCTGCTCTGCTCCTGTCCCCTTGACCTGGCCTGCTCTTGGCCACCCAGGGTCCCTGTGTTCTGGATCAGCTCTGCCCATCGGCATCCCTGGGAGCCTTGCACTGCCCCTGGCCATCTCCTTCTTGCAGGGTGCCAGCACCCCAAGCCCCATTCCCCGGCTGTACCTGTCCTCTCTGGCCTTCGTCTGCTCAGCCCTGATATGCAGACCTGTCTGAGCCTCGAATGAGCCCCTCGTTTTCCCTCTGCCAGGTCCACTGCCCTGTCAAACCCACCTCGCGTTGCACGTTCACCCCTCCTGTCCCAGCTCCTACAGTCTCCTGAAACACGGTTGGGACCCTGGGTGCAAGAAATGCAGCCCATTGGGTCCCCTCAGGGTCGCCCCGGCCCCTTCAGACCCAGAGACCTGCACTCCCAAGTCTCCTCTCCACCCGGCCTTGCCGTCCACCTGGCCCCTTCCAGCAGCCCAAAGCACCTTTAGCTCAACCCTCGTCCCCTGACGCCCAGGCTCGTGGGCAGTCCCGGCCCTCCCAGCCCCCTGCTGCCCTGCACAACCCCGCCTGCTCCCCTGAGTTCTTGGGGTGGCCCCCTGCGCCCGGCCTTCCCAGCCCCCCGAGCTCCAGCGGAAAGGCTGCTCTCCTTTCCCTGTGCACTCAGGTTCCCCTCCTCCAGATGCTCCCTCACCTGCCTCCGGCCCCTCATCCTGGCCCCTCAGCTGAGCCCGGGCTTCCTGTCCATCGAGTGTCTACCTCTGCCCAGCTGGGCTCTGGTTCAGCATCTCAGGCCTGAGTCCTCTCTGCCCTTGTGCCCTCCTCCCCGGGCCTGGGCCCTCGGCCCACCCAGGGGAACCCCCAGCCCAGTCTCCTGTAGGACTCCCTGCTCGGCCCCACTTCCAGCTGCCCTGCGTCCTGCCCTCCAGCCCCTTGGCTCAGATCTCTGGGCTCAGCTCAGGGATGCTGTGTCCTCATGTCATCGGCTCACCCGGCGTCGGACTGCCCACTGTCCCTGGAGCGCTGTTCCCACAGCACCAAATGGCCCTTGCACCCTCTGACACTTGCCTACGCACCTGCTCACCCCAGTACGTGGTCTGCTGAGGTCCTGGGCAGGTCCCTGCCCTCCCCACCCTCTGCTCACCTGTACAAACTCCACCTGCTCCCCCAAAGCTCTGGGGATAGCTACCTGCCCTACCAAACTCCTGCTTCCCTTTACAAGCTCTCCCTGCTCCCCAAAGCTCCTGGGGCAGCCCCATCCCTTCCCAGGCTCTGGTTCACCTGCAGAAGGTCGACCTGCTTCCCCAAAGCTCCTGGGGCAGCCCCTACCCTTGCACCCATCCTGCTCAGCTGCAGAAACTCTATCTGCCCCCCGATGCTTCGGGGCAGCCCCTGCCCTGCCAGGCCCAGGCTTACTGGCACTAGCTGTACCTGCTCCCCAAAAGCTACAGGGCAGCGCCCTGCCTTGCCAGCCCCGGGCTTACCTGAACAAGCTCCACCTCCTCCCCCAAAGCTCCCTGGCAGCGCCCAGCCCTCACAGCCCCAGTATCAACTACACTAGCTCTACCTGCTCCCCCAAAGCTCTCAGGCAGTCCCCTGCCGACCCAGCCCCAGGCTCGCCTACACTAGCTTTACATGCTACCCCAAAGCTCCCAGGCAGTCCTTGGCCCTCGCAGCCCCAGGATCACCTACACTAGCTCTCCCTACACCCCCAAAGCTCCTGGGCAACTGCTGCCCTCCCAGCCCCAGGCTCGCCTACACTAGCTCTACCTGCTCCCCCCAAACTCCCGGGCAGCCCCTGCCCTCCCAGCCGCAAGCTCACTTAAACTAGCTATACCTGCTCCCCCAAAGCTCCCAGCCAGCCCCCTGCCCTCCCAGCCCCAGGCTCATCTACACTAGCTCTACCTGCTCCCCCAAAGCTCACAGGCAGCCCCCTACCCTCATAGCCACAGGCTCGCCTACACTAGGTTTACCTGCTTCCCAGAGCCCCTGAGGCCGCCCCAGGCTCCCTGCTCTCCCAGCCTCAGGCTCACCAGCACAAGCTGTACCTGATCCCCCAAAACTCCCAGGATAGCTCCCTCCTCTCCCAGCCCCGCATCACCTGCACAATCTCTACTGCTCCCAGAAAGTTTCCAGGGCAGCCCCTTGCCCTCCCAGCTCTGTGCTCACCCGCACAAGCTCTACCTGCTCCGCAGAGCTCCTGAGGCAGCGCCAGGGCCCTGACCTACCAGTCACCGGCTCACCTGCACAAGTTTTACTGCTCCCCGAATTTTCCCGGGGCAGCCCCCTGCCCTCCCAGCTCTGCGCTCATCTGCACAAGATTTACCTGATCCCCCAAATCTCCCGGGAAGCCCCTTACCCTCTCAGCCCCCTGCTCACCTGCACAAGATTGACGTGCTCCCCTAAAACACCCGGGACAACTCCCTGCCTTCCCAAACCCCTGCTCACCTGCACAAGCTCTTCCTGCTGCCCCAAAGCTCCCGGGATAGCTCCCTGCCCTCCTATCCCCGTGCTCACCTGCACAAGCTCTACCTGCTCCCCTCAAGCTCCCAGGAAGTCCCCTGCTCCTCCAGACTCAGGCTCACCTACACTAGCTCTACCTGCTCCCCCAAAGCTCGCAGGCAGCCTCTGCCTCCCAGTCCCAGGTCACCTACACAAGTTCTACTTGCTCCCCAGAGCCCCTGAGGCCGCATCTGGCCCCCTGCTCACCTGCTGCCTCCCTGCCCCTTGTCCCTGGATCTCCGGCCCTCAGCACCCATACCCCTCTGGACCCCGTCCGAGCCCTCACCTTGGCGCAGCTCCACTCCTGACTCCTTTCTTTCCCGGGGCTGAGCTCTGTTCCCTGGAGTCGCTAGGTGCCCAGCCTGTCTCTGGCCCCCTCTCCCCTGGCAGAGCCCCTGTCCCACCGTGGGCCCCTCCCAGAGGAGGTCCTGGCCTTCCAAGCCTCACCCTCTTCTCTCTCCCAGCACCCCCGGGATCCTCCGCTGGTCACGTCTCCTTCCAGGCGCCGGGTCATCTGTCCTCTGCGTCCGCACCCCCGGCCCCCGTGTAGCCAGTGCAGCTGCGAGCTCAGCCCCTGTGCGGCCAGCTCTGGGCACACAGGAGCCCCGACCCACCCAGACCCGCTGCCTCCCTGCTTGTCACTGCCCTGGGATTCAAGCCGGCTCCGCTGTCCTGGACGGGACCCCCCAACCCCCAGAGGCCTCTCCTTCCCCTCTGTCCTCGCTCAGACCCACCTGTCCATCCTGGCCTCATCCTCAGCCGCAGCCCCGCCCTGTGCCTGCAGCACATCTGGCTGAGCGAAGCCCTCAGGCTCCGGCCCCCAGCCCATCTCGTTCCTTGAAGGCCCAGCAGCCCCGCCGAGCTCTGTCGCCCCAGGGTTGCAGCCCTGTTGGTGTGGACATGGCCCTGCCCGGGCTCCCGAGCCCCTGCCCTGGGCCAGCACGGCGAGCCCTGGGCAGCCCGCCTTCCCCGCGCCTGCTTGGCGCTCCAGCCGCTCTGTGGGGTCCCCGAGGCCAGCCTTCCCTCCGTGGCCCCCATATTGCACTCTCTTGTCCTGATCCTCTCAGACCCCACTCACCAAGGGTGGGGGCGGTGGACTCGCTCCCCTGCAGCCCAGGGCTCCACGCCCTTCCCTGCTCCGGCCCCAGCCACATGTGGCTCTTCAGGGCTGTGCTCTGTGTCTGCAGCCCTGCTTCCTAGGACTGGTAACCCGTTCCTGGAAGTGTGAACTCCTTGCCCACAACCCTGCAAATACTCAGAAGTGGATTGAAACCAGGTGGCACGACTTGCTTCCTGAAGTTCCCTTTTCTTCTGGGTGGTTTCTGTCTCAGAGGGCCTGGGGAGTCCAGATGCAGCCGGGGAGTCTCTCGTGGGTGTGTGGGGCGTGGTGAGCGGTGCCCTTGGACCCAGGGGACAGAGTGGGAACCCCAGCTGTCCCGGCTTTCCACCTTCTGCAGGGATTACACCTGGTTTGCCCACCGCAGCCCGGGTACCGGCCCCTCGCCTGAGCTCTCTGGGTGTCCCAACCCTGGCGGGCACCTCTCCTGAGCGTGGGGAGTGTGTGGTTGGGCGCGGCCTGCAGCCCAGCCCCTGCCTCGTCCTGCCCACCTGCCGGGGTGGCCTCCCCTGCAGACCTCCGTCTCCCGCCTCTCCCCTCCTCCTCCTCTCCCTGGCTCCCTCCGTGTCCCCAACAGCTGACAGGGCAGCTCTTATCCTGGCCTCAGCTGTCCCCCAGGGGACAGAGCTCACGATGGTCACTGGGGCCCGGAAATGGTCCTCTAGGTGCGAGGGAACGTGCAGCCTGTCCAGTGCTGTGTGTGGCCCGAGACTGGTCGTCCCAGCTTTGGGGGACACTGACCCTCAGTTTCTTGTTTGAGTGCTGCAGTGGACCCTACACCCTTGTGCACCCCTTGGTCCGTCCCATAGCTTTAGCATTAGTCCTGGATCGGGGTCCCAGGAGACACTGTCGTACCACCCCAGAAGTGCCATGGGCGGGATGCAGGGTGCAACTACTCCAAGCTGTGGGTGAGCGGCGTGTGTGCTTTGCTGATTCAGACCTGCCCCAACCCAAGTCCAGCTCCGTAGGGAGTGGACGGTGTGGAGGTGGCATCAGATGTGGGACAGGCTCGGTGTGACCACCCGGCCAGTTGGTCACTGGTTCTGCAAGCTGCACTTACCACTCATTTGCGTTGCTCACGAAGCACATGGATCTGTGTCATCTGTGCTCAGCTCAGCCGTACTGACAGGTCTGGATAAATCCCTGAGAAAGTCAGGGCCTGTGGGCATCGGGCCCGAGGAGTCCACCCCACCTGATGCCCAGGTTTCTGACAAGACAAGGCAGCAAAAGGTGCACGTCACTGAGGGCGCTGCCTACCTCCTCCTGGTCCTGTGAGTGCTGTCTGCACCCTGGTTGCGGTGGTGGCATTTGTACTGAGGAGGATCAGTCACTCTTGGGATCATTAGAGCACCACTGCTGTCCTTGGAGCAACTTGGGGGCAACCCACTTTGGCTGTGGAGGGCGTGACAATGTGATTTGCACACTCAAGCCTCTGGGCTTTATCAAACCCACACACGTGTCCACATCCCAGTTCTCAAGGTCCCAAGTTTTTCCAGGCAAATCTTTTCACGTGAGAAAGTTAGTGAGGCTGTGAATTTATCTGGTCTTGAAACTTTGTGAAACGTCGTGTTGAAGTCTGGGTCTGGCTTCAGAAACATTCGCCATGTAGTTGTGAGAGCAGAGAGGCTTTGAGGGGTTCCTAGCAGACCCTTCCTACATCTGTGAACATGAATGAGAAGTTGGAGCAGAGGTGTCACCCTGTGCTGTGGGCCCTCCAGCCCAGTGGTAAGACCCCACCCTGCCCCAAACCTGGCTCATTCCTGACTTGACCCGACCTGTTGCCACCGCGTCTCCTGGGCCCGCCCCAGCTCATCCCTGTATTCGGCACCTCCTTCTGTCCTTGCGGAGGGCCACCTGGGTGCTGGTTTGGCCGCTGCGTGCCCGGGTCTCATGCCCACTGTCCCGGGATCGTGTTGGTTGCTGCTGGCAGGACAGAGACACGGTGCCCGTTCCACCTTTGAAGTTCTGCTTCTGGAAGGACTTTTTACTTATTGCTGTTTAAGTCCAGGTTGAATCCAGAAAACATAAGCCCCTGGAGGCCTTTCAGGTGGGAATTGATGTCACCCAGGAAACCAAACGTGTATAAAACTGTAAGAAGAGCAGGCGAAGTGCTATCAGGTGAGATGGTCGCTGAGGCTCAGGGGGCCCAGGGAAGCTCATGATCTTCTGCCCCAAGAGGTTGCTCAGACCTTGGGTGGGAATGCTCACTCAGAGTTTCAAAGAAATATCCCTCAACATGATAAAGGCCACATATGACAAACCCACAGCTAACATCATTCTCAATGGTGAAAAGCTGAAAGCATTTCCTCTAAGATCAGGAACAAGACACGGATGTCCACTCTCACCACTTTTATTCAACATAGTTTTGGAAGTCCTAGCCACAGCAATCAGAGAAGAAAAAGAAATAAAAGGAATCTAAATTGGAAAAGAAGAAGTAAAACTGTCACTATTTGCAGATGACATGATACTATGCATAGAAAATTCTCAAGAGGGTACCAGAAAGCTACTAGAGTTCATCAATGAATTTGGCAATGTTGCTGGATACAAAATTAATACACAGAAATCTGTTGCATTTCTATACACCAACAATGAAAAATCAGAAAGTGAAATTAAGGAAATACTCCCGTACACCATCACATCAAAAAGAATAAAATACCTAGGAATAAACCTACCTAATGAGGCAAAAGACCTGTACTCAGAAAACTATAAGACACTGATGAAAGAAATCAACGATGACAGAAACAGATCGAGAGATACCATGTTTTTGGATTGGAAGAATCAACATTGTGAAAATGACTGCATTACCCAAGATAATCTACAGATTCAATGCAATCCCTATCAAATTACCAATGGCATCTTTCACAGAACTAGAACCAAAAATTTGACAATTTTTAAGGAGACAGAAAAGACCCTGAATACCTAAAGCAATCTTAAGAAAGAAAAATGGAGCTGGAGCCATCAGGCTCCATAACTTCAGACTATACTACAAACCTACAGTCATCAGAAGAGTATGGTAGTGGCACAAAACCAGAAATATAGATCAATGGAACAGGATAGACAGCCCAGAAATAAGCCCACACACCTAAGGTCAATTAATCTATGACAAAGGAGGCAAGAATATACAATGGAGAAAAGACAGTCTCTTCAATAAGTGGTGCTGGGAAAACTGGACAGCTACATGTAAAAAAATGAAATTAGAAAATTCTCTAACACCATGCAAAAAAGTAAACTCAAAATGGATTAAGACCTAAATGTGAAACTGGATACTAGAAAACTCCTAGAGGAAAACATAGGCAGAACACTCTTTGACATAAATCACAGCACGATTTTTTTTGACCCACTTCCTAGAGTAATGGAAATAAAGACAAAAGTAAACAAATGGGACCTAATGAAACTGAAAAGCTTTTGCACAGCAATGGAAAACCATAAACAAAACAAAAAGATAAGCTACAGATTGGGAGCAAATATTTGCAAACCATGCAACCAATGAGATTAATCTCCAAAATGTATATACAACTCCTATGGCTCAATGTAAAAAACAAACGAACAACCCAATAGAAAAATGGGCAGAGTATCTAAATAGACATTTCTCCAGAGGAGACATACAGATGGCCAAAAGGCACATGAAGAGATGCTCAACATTGCTAATTATTAGAGAAATGCAAATCAAAGGACAATGAGGTACCACCTCTCACCTGTCAGAATGGTCATCAACAAAAAATATACAAACAATAATGCTGGAGAGGATGTGAAGAAAAGGGAACCCTCCTACACGGTTGGTGGGAATGAAAATTGGTGCAGCCACTATGGAAAAGAGTATGGAGGTTCCTAAAAATAGAGTTACCATATGATCCAGCAATCCCACTCCTGGAGATATATCCAGGAAAACCATAATTCAAAACGATACATGCACTGCAGTGTTCACTGCAACCCTGTTTACAATAGTCAGGACATGGAAGCAACCTAAATGCCCATCAACAGATGAATGGATAAAGAAGATGTGGTACATATATACAATGGAATATTACTCAGCCATAATAAAGAATGAAATAATGCCATTTGCAGCAGCATGGATGGACCTACAGATTATCATACTAAGTGAAGTTAGTCAGACAGAGAAGGACAAATATCATAAGATATCACTCATATGCAGAATCTTAAAAGAATGATACAAATGAACTTACATACAAAACAGTAATAGACTCACAGACATAGACAACAAACTTATGGACACCAAAGGGGAGAGGGAAGGGGAGCGATAAATTAGGAGTTTGGGGTTAACAAATACACACTACTCTATATAGAATAGATAATAACCTATAAGGGAAAAGAATCTGGAATAGATACATGTATATGTATAACTGAATCACTTTGGTGTACAACTGAAACTAACACAGCATTGTAAATCAACCATATTTGAAAAAAAAAAAAAAAAAGAAATGCCCTGGCAGTCCTCGTGGTGTGGTTTGGGCACCCTTCACGGTGCCTGCAGGCCCGGCTGTGTGGCCAGTCCTGTGAGGAAGAGGGGGGGGGTCCTCTGTCAGCATGCGTCTCTGCACGGTAGAGCACTGCGGTCAAGCGCGGCGCTCCCGGCCATGCTGCTGCTCTGGCCTCGTGGCCGTCCTGCCAACCCCTTCTCTGCTCATTTCCATGGGCGATCACCTCCCTGCCCAGGCCCGAGCGCCAGCTTCACCTTTGTCCCTGTTGTGTCCAGGTCTCGGGACGCATTTGGGGCTGTTTGTCACTGTGACCCTGAGCTATTGTCACGAGAACTTGTGTCACCTAAAACACTGGAAATGTTTTAACGGGAAAAGCAGAGGCTGTTTATTCTGAGCTGCTGCAGCCAGGGAGCCGTGTCCAGCTGGCTGGGCATCGACTCGGGCAGCAGGAGAGTGGGTGGCTTTGAGGCTTTATTATGCCAATGTGGCTCAATTGTTACTATATACATATAACACTATGCCCATGTAAGGGCCTATAACATACTTATTATATCATGTGTGTGTCAGCATGTTCGAATATTTTCTGTGTATAGAAAGCTTCTTTATAGGAAAAAGAGTGCCTCCAGTGTCCTGATGGGGGCTGTGGGGCTGGGGAAGCTGGACCGCCGACAAGACGCAGGCACCCTTGCGATGGCTGGGGCACGTCCGTTTTCCTCTGATTGGTCCTCAGGCAGAAGCGAGGACAAAGACCATGGAAGCTGTGGGTTATTGATCAAGCCCCGCCCGTGGGAAGGAGGTCACAGGGCGGTTGTAGGGCTTCCTGGGCTGTCACTGGAGATAGAGGTCTGACTTCCTGCAGGTCTAGTACAGAGGGTTAGGTTTAGGTTAGCATGGAGGGAGCAGGCTGCTTCCTGGGCTGGATCCTGTGATGGCGGCTGGGTGTCCTGGGCTGTTGGCTGCATTCTTGGGTCAGAGTTCCATTTTTACGTATGGTCGGCTGGGTAACTTGAGTAACCCCACCACAGGCCTGGCCTAGTGTCTTGTGAACGAGAATGCTCATGAGGCCCTCTTGGGCTTTATCCCGTGCACCCCCCCCCGCGCCGCAGCACAGATCCCCAGGGCACCTCTCCGCATCCAGCTTACATTACAGTGCATCTCCCCTCCCTACCAGCCCAGATCCACAGGGCATCCTGCCTGCCTCCGGAGCAGATCCCCAGGGAGTGTTGGTGTGAGGGGGCAGAGCAGAGCAGGGCTGCGCCCTTGACCTTGTATGAAGTGCTCTACTGCCCCTCTCATGTTCTATTGGAACCAAACACTCAGGCTCTCTGGACAAGCCTCAGGGTTGCCCAATCCTGGGTTTCCTATGCCCGACCTCAGCAGGCTGCATGGTCCGTGTCGGAGTCCGTGGGACGCCTGGTCTCCCAGCCAGATGGCAGTCTTCAGAAAAGCCTTCGCCACAAGTGGACTCTCCTGTCAACAGAGTCTGGGCACTTGTATGTTGGGAAGGAGGCCACTGGGCCCTGAAGAATGGTCTTAACTGCTCATAGGCCCTCAGAGGCCAAGAAGGTCACTCACCGCCCCTAGTTTCCTCCTATAGTAACTTTTCCAATTATTGCAACATTTTCTTCCTGTTATTGACCACCCAATAAGCCACCCAAAGGTTTTTCCTTAGGGTGCAGGACCCACTGCTCACATTTCTTTCTTTTCATTGGTTGCTGAGTGCTCTTTGTATATGAAGGAGTCCTGCCCTGTTTCACATGTGCTCTGCCCCGTTTCCGTGGGACTAGAGACCCTTGTGGGTGGGCTTCTCCAGCTCTTTACCCTCAGGAGGAGGCTCAGCCCATGCCCACCTCCGTGCTTGGCCAGCCGTCTCCCTGGTGCCTGCAGCTCCTGCCTTCCTGTCTCCCAGCTTTCTTCTCGAGGACGGTGGTGGCCAGCCCCAGATAGCTCTCGCTTGTTCATTGGGACGTCCGGGCAGGCTGGTGGGATGGGGCCTGAGGACTGGCCTGTCTGCATGAGCTCAGTGGGTGGTGACTGGGACCCCAGGAGGCTAACGCCGGTCTCTACCTTGGTGCTTGTGCAGCTGTGTTCCTGCGGGCTCCTGCACTGACCACTGAATGTGCCCCTCAGGGTTTGCCCACGGGGATGGGGATTGTTGCTTTTATCTTTGTGTGGGGAGGGGTGGTGTGTCTGGGCTGGAGGCCAGCACAGCAGGTGTGATGGAGCCTGAGCTGGGGTCTCAGTGGGCATTGAAGGACTCTCGAAGCAGAGCCTGGCTGGACACTTGGGTCCTTGGAGCCCAGAGCTGCCCTCTGCCCCCTTCCCTTTGGCCCCTTGTCCACATCCTCTGGGGTGGGGGAACCTCCTGTTTCCAAGGGACCACAGGCACGTCTCCCAAGGTATGCTCAGGTGGCACAGGATTCTTTACTGTAAGGAACATCATAAGGAAAAGTAAAGAGAGAGAGGTCGACCTGATTCTGGCAGTGGATCAGCTGGAAGACGGACCTTGGTCCTTGTCTTCTTTGAAGAAAGAATTTAGGAAAGAGACCAAGATTGTGAAATGGAGACAGTGTTTACTAGAAGCAAGGTAAGAGTGCAAGAGCACATGGGGGACTTGGATTGAGTCGTGTGTCGTAGGGGTGTCCTAGGTCACTTACATGGGGACGGCTTTCCAGGCGGTCTCTGGCCAATCATCTCGAAGTGTCAGCAGGAGAGTGGTTGCAGCTGCTCAGCCTGGAGCCCATCTATCTCCTACCTCAGGACGAGGGCACGGGGGAAGGGGGTGGGTGCTGCAGGGCTGACTTGGCCACACTGCAGACCCCTTGGGAGCGCCTTCTGCTGTGGGACCCTGCCTCACAGCCGAGGGCCCTGCCTGCAGCCCTGGAAACTCCCCTGGCCTCTCCCCAGGAGGTCTGCTCTGCAACCTCATTCGGCACGAACGGGACCTGGGAGTGGGCAGCAGGGAGGGCGGGTGCAGGACAGGAGCAGGTCGTGGGGGGCATCGCACTTGGCCGCGGGGCCGCGGAGGGCGGGATGGAGGCTGGGGAGCGAGCCCTTGGCTTGGTTGGGCTGGGCGCAGATGGTGGATTGGGCTGGCTGGGACTCTGAGTCCTAGACGTGGCTCTGGGCTGCAGCGTGGGCTGGGCTACGGGCTCCAGGCTGCCACGGTGTTTCAGGGGTTGTGCAGTGAGAACCGGTGTGGGCCCAAGCCCAGGGGCCTGAGAGAAGCCCGGGGCGGTCGGCACCCACGGCCAGCCCAGGTCTCTCCGTGGAGGGAGCAGATGCTCTTCTGGGACTTGCCACAAAGTGGGGTGGTGCGGGGCTGTGAATGATGGGCCCCCCGTTGCCTTCGAACTTGGGGCTGAGCTGGGGCCTCTCGGCACCCGTGTGTGTGTGTAAGACACAGATGGAGGTGTGTGGTGGCGAGGTGAGGTGCTGACAGGTGTGTGTCGAGCTCACGGTCTGGCGGGGGGGCTCTAGGGGTCAGGAGGCAGCCGGAGGCCGACCTCAGGCTCACACAGGGGCAGCCCGAGGGGCTCAAGGGCAGGCGCGGCCACTGGGCTTTGGGGCGCTTGGGGGGCATGGACAGGTGAGGGATGCCGTGTGGTGTGGCACTGCTGTGGGGTGAGGGTGGGAGCAATGGGGCCCAGTGTGGGGCAGTTCTCGACGGGCCCAGTGGCAGCCGTGCCAGGGACGGTGTTCAGCTAGGAGGCCATGGGGCCGGCTCTCGTGTGACCACTCTGGCGTTCCTTTGGGGCGGGCCGGCTAGCGGCTGATCGTTGGTCTGCAGGATAGAAGCGAGGGGCAGGGCCCAAGGCGGCAGGCCGTGCTGCCCTCAGGCGAGTTCAGCAATTTGGTTACATGTTTAGGTGGAGGGAACTGCAGGTTGTGGTGAGACCCCCAGGTCCGTCACCTGGAGCCCCCATGGAGCCAGCAGTCAGAGGGGCCCTGCACCAGTGTGCCCAGCATGCCTGGCTGGGTCCGTGAGGGCCAGGTGTTCTGCTGGACACTGCTGTCCACCCCTCGGCCGTCCTGTTTGCCGGCCCTCCCGGCCTCCCCTTTGGGTGCAGGGCCCCCTGAGCGATGCAGTCCCTTCCCTGCATACCATTCTCTCTGTCTCCGCCTCTGTCTGTCTCTCTCTCCCCCAGAGGAACCTGGACCGGCACGTCGGACGGCCTTGGGGCGCAACGTCCATGCTGACCAGACTCAGGATCCCGGTCTGGGGGGGCTGTCCTGCTGGGCCTCGGCCTGGGGCTGTCGAGTGGAGGCCTCCTCCTCTCGCCGAGAAAGGCTGCAAGAAACACAAGCGTGGCTTCGAGCAGCCCAAGGCCGCGTCCCCAGGTTGAGCCATACCCCCTTAAATGCCGGCCTGAGGGAGCCCAGCTTGGCCAGCCCCCGACCCAGGCCCCGGCCCCCTTTTGTGGAGCTTTTACTGAGAAGGGCCGACAGCTGTGGATCCTGACTCTGCCCTCTGGGGAGGGTTGTGTCTCCTCTGAGGTGGAATCACCAGGAGGGATGGGGCCTCGGTCCCTGGTCTCTGTGAGGGCAGAGTCCTGACGCATCCCTGCATCCCTGCCAGCCGGCGGACACAGTGGCCTCATCGCATCTGCACGGCCACCCTTCCTGGTCCCTCACTGGAGCCCCTGGAGCCCCACTCCTGCTTCTCCTGTGACACACTGGTCACCTCTGTGCAGCCAGCTGAGTTCAGTGCCACCCGGACCCCCTCACCTCCTGCTGTCCTTCTCACTGCCCAGTCTGTCCTGAGCGGTGAGCCAGGTCTGGCTCTGCTCCCCTTTGACAGCCTCTCTCCACCGCTGCCCCTCCTGGCCTGGCTTCCTGGCATTGCCTCCTGGTCCTCCTTTCTCGCATGCAGCTCGGCTGTTTTGGGCTGAGTCATGTGCCCCAAATTCCAGTTTTGAAGCCCGGACCCCAGGAGCTGAGGATGTCACTGTATTTGGAGATGGGGTCTATAAAGAGGTGATGATGTAAACTGGGGCCTCTAGGGTGGGCCCTAATCCAGTCTGACTGGCATCCTTAAAAGAGGAGGACATGAGGACAGAGACGCGTACCGAGGGATGACCACGTGAGGACACGGGAGAAGACGGCGTCTTCATGACACGGAGACAGGGCTCAGGAGAAATGAGCCCTGCACCTCCTGGATCTGGGATTCCAGCCCCCAGGGTGTCAGACAGTGAGGTCTGTTGTCACAGGCCCCCTGCGGTGTCTGTTACAGCCTCCTGTGGGGACACACGCAATGCATATGACTTCCCTGTGGCTCCCCCAGGCCCCTGGCTCACCCCTGCGCCCACAGGCAAGGTGGGAACCCCAGGCTTGGGTGGTGGTGTTTGGGAGACCGGTTGTGGATTTCTCGAGGGTGGGAGGCGTGTTAACCTACGGAGACATCTCAGCAAGCAAGGCGATTGTAACGAACGCTTTATTGTCATTAGAAAGATGAAGAGATGGCAGAGAGCATCAGTGGGCTCCAACATTTAGAAGAGAGAAAAGGCTCCCAAGCTGCGAGGATGTGGACCGTCGTTCCACTCCGGGGAGCAGCTCCTCCACATGAGGGTGCTGACTGTGCATTTCTGCAGAGACGGGAGAGTTGGTACCGGGCCCTGAGGCGGGGGCCCGGGGTCGGAGACTGGCCCTACGCGGGTCGCGCCTCTCACCCCCACCCCGGTGCAGGCGGAGCTCCTGGTGTACGTGACTCAGGCCTTTGGCTGCGGGATGGGCTGGCCACGCCTTCTGCCCTCTCCTCCTGAGCTCCTCCAGCTCAGCCCGCAGGACACCAGGTCAATAGCGTCCTCTCCGGTTGGCCATTCTGCCTGGACCTCACCGTCTCCCGTGCTGGGGCTCCTGCAGTGGCCTCGGGCCCAGGCCCTGCTCTGAGCAGCATCCTCAGTGGAGGTGAACTGAGTGACTGTTTTGGCACCAGCAGAAGTTCTCCTTCTGGGAGAGGCAGGCGCTGAGAAGGGCAGTTCCCCTCCAGCATTTGACACAGGCCCTCCTCCCAGGGACCATGAGTCTGGAGCCCGGCCGGGAGAAGATGCAGGGTGTGGGCCTTGTGTAGAAGCCTGGGATGCTGGCCTCCTCCTCCTCTTTGAGGGGGACCCGAATGCTGACCCGGGCATTCCCGGTGGTCCCTGGGGCCCCGGAGGTGTCCTTGGTGACATCAGCTCAGGTTGGGCATCACCTGTGGTCCACTCGCGTCTGTGAGTGGGGTGGAGGGCAGGTTGTGGTGGCCACGAGACCAGAGGCCAGGGTGCAGGTGAGGGTGTCTGTGAGCTCAGAGGCTGGCGAGGTCAGTGGGCAGAGGAGCAAGTCTGGCGCAGGCTGAGCGGCACAAGGTGACGGACGTGGTCCTACAGGTCTGGGGCGGCCATGGACGCAGCCCGTAGTGAGCACTAGGCGCCCTGCCCGATCATGTTTCTGTAGTCGGGGACGATCGTGCGCTTCAGCTCCACCACCGACGAGAAGATCCACTTCACCTGAGGGGCGGCGGGGGTGAGTGCAGGCTGGACCCTACCCGGGCAGACCCCCAGGGCCTGCCCCCCAGTCCCCGGGCCGATGGACGGTGAGGGGCTCCAGGGGGGACATGAGGCCATCAAGGGACAGTGAGAGAGAATGAAGGACAGTACGGGACTGTAAGGGGAAAATGAGGCACAGTGAGGGACAAATGAGGGACAGTGAGGGGCAGTGAGGGACAGTGATGGATAGTGAGGAGACAGTGAGGGACAGTGAGGGACAGTGAGGGGCAGTGAGGGGCAGTGAGGGACAGTGATGGACAGTGAGGAGACAGTGAGGGACAGTGAAGGAAAGTGAGGAGACAGTGAGGAGACAGTGAGGGACTGTGAGGAGACAGTGAGGAAGAGTGAGGGACAGTGAGGAGACAGTGATGGACAGTGAAGGACTGTGATGGACAGTGATGGAGAGTGAGGGACAGTGAGGAGACAGTGAGGAGACAGTGAGGGACTGTGAGGAGACAGTGAGAGACTGTGAGGAGACAGTGAGGGACAATAATGGACAGTGAGGCGACAGTGAGGGACAGTGTGGGACAGTGAGGGACAATGAGGAGACAGTGAGGGACAGTGAGGGACAGTCAGGGACAGTGAGGGACAGTGAGGAGACAGTGAGGGACAGTGAGGAGACAGTGATGGACAGTGAAGGACAGTGAGGAGACAGTGATGAACAGTGATGGACAGTGAGGGACAGTAGGGGACAGTGAGTGACAGTGAGGGACAGTGAGGGACTGTGAGGGACTATGAGGAGACAGTGAGGGACAGTGATGGAAAGTCAGGGACAGTGACAGACAGTGATGGACAGTGAGGGACAGTGAGGGACTGTGAGGAGACAGTGAGGGACAGTGAGGGACAGTGAGGAGACAGTGAGGGACAGTGAGGAGACAGTAAGGGAGAGTGAGCAGACAGTGAGGGACAGTGAGGGGCTGTGAGGAGACAGTGAGGGACAGTGAGGAGACAGTGAGGGACAGTGATGGACAGTGAGGGACAGTGAGGAGACAGTGAGGGACAGTGAGGAGACAGTGAGGGACAGTGAGGGACAGTGAGGAGACAGTGAGGGACAGTGATGGACAGTCAGGGACAGTGAGGGACAGTGAGGAGACAGTGAGGAGACAGTGAGGGACAGTGAGGAGACAGTGAGGGAGAGTGAGGGACAGTGAGGAGACAGTGAGGGGCAGTGAGGAGACAGTGAGGGAGAGTGAGGAGACAGTGAGGGACAGTGATGGACATTCAGGGAAAGTGAGGGACAGTCAGGAGACAGTGAGGGACATTGATGGACAGTGAGGGACAGTGAGGAGACAGTGAGGGACAGTGAAGAGACAGTGATGAACAGTGATGGACAGTGAGGGACAGTAGGGGACAGTGAGTGACAGTGAGGGACAGTGAGGGACAGTGAGGGACTGTGAGGGACTGTGAGGAGACAGTGAGGGACAGTGATGGAAAGTCAGGGACAGTGACAGACAGTGATGGACAGTGAGGGACAGTGAGGGACTGTGAGGAGACAGTGAGGGACAGTGAGGGACAGTGAGGAGACAGTGAGGGACAGTGAGGAGACAGTAAGGGAGAGTGAGCAGACAGTGAGGGACAGTGAGGGACTGTGAGGAGACAGTGAAGGACAGTGAGGAGACAGTGAGGGACAGTGATGGACAGTGAGGGACAGTGAGGAGACAGTGAGGGACAGTGAGGGACAGTGAGGAGACAGTGAGGGACAGTGAGGGACAGTGAGGAGACAGTGAGGGACAGTGAGGAGACAGTGAGGGAGAGTGAGGAGACAGTGAGGGACAGTGATGGACATTCATGGAAAGTGAGGGACAGTCAGGAGACAGTGAGGGACATTGATGGACAGTGAGGGACAGTGAGGGACAGTGAGGAGACAGTGAGGGACAGTGAAGAGACAGTGATGAACAGTGATGGACAGTGAAGGACAGTGTGGAGACAGTGAGGGACAGTGAGGGACTGTGAGGGACTGTGAGGAGACAGTGAGGGACAGTGATGGACAGTCAGGGACAGTGAGGGACAGTGAGGAGACAGTGAGGGACAGTGAGGGACTGTGAGGAGACAGTGAATGACAGTGAGGGACAGTGAGGGAGAGTGAGGAGACAGTGAGGGACAGTGAGGAGATAGTGATGAACCGTGATGGACAGTGAGGGATAGTGAGGAGACAGTGAGGGACAGTGAGGGACTGTGAGGGACTGTGAGGAGACAGTGAGGGACAATGATGGACAGTCAGGGACAGTGACAGACAGTGATGGACAGTGAGGGACAGTGAGGGACTGTGAGGAGACAGTGAGGGACAGTGAGGGACAGTGAGGAGACAGTGAGGGACAGTGAGGCGACAGTGAGGGAGAGTGAGGAGACAGTGAGGGACAGTGATGGACAGTCAGGGACAGTGAGGGACAGTGAGGAGACAGTGAGGGACAGTGATGGACAGTGAGGGACAGTGAGGAGACAGTGAGGAGACGGTGAGGGACAGTGAGGGACAGTGAGGAGACAGTGAGGAGACAGTGAGGGACAGTGAGGAACAGTGAGGAGACAGCGAGGGACAGTGGTGGACAGTCAGGGACAGTGAGGAGACAATGAGGAGACGGTGAGGGACAGTGAGGGACAGTGAGGAGACAGTGAGGGACAGTGAGGGACAGTGAGGGACAGTGAGGAGACAGTGAGGAGACAGTGAGGGACAGTGAGGAGACAGTGAGGGAGAGTGAGGAGACAGTGAGGGACAGTGATGGACAGTCAGGGACAGTGAGGGACAGTGAGGAGACAGTGAGGGACAGTGAAGGACAGTGAGGGACAGTGAGGGACTGTGAGGAGACAGTGAGGGATAGTGAGGGACAGTGAGGAGACAGTGATGAACAGTGATGGACAGTGAAGGACAGTGAGGAGACAGTGAGGGACAGTGAGGGACTGTGAGGGACTGTGAGGAGACAGTGAGGGACAGTGATGGACAGTCAGGGACAGTGAGGGACAGTGAGGAGCCAGTGTGGAGACAGTGAGGGACAGTGAGGAGACAGTGAGGGACAGTGAGCAGATAGTGAGGGACAGTGAGGGACTGTGAGGAGATAGTCAGCGACAGTGAGGGACAGTGAGGGACTGTGAGTGACAGTGAGGAGACAGTGAGGGACAGTGATGGACAGTCAGGGACAGTGAGGGACATTGAGGAGACAGTGAGGGACAGTGAGGGACTGTGAGGAGACAGTGAGCGACACTGAGGGACAGTCAGGGACAGTGACAGACAGTGATGGACAGTGAGGGACAGTGAGGGACTGTGAGGAGACAGTGAGGGACAGTGAGGAGACAGTGAGGAATAGTGAGGAGACAGTGAGGGACTGTGAGTAGACAGTGAGGGACAGTGAGGGACAGTGAGGAACTGTGAGGGACTGTGAGGAGACAGTGATGGACAGTGAGTGCCAGTTCGGGCCAGTTTGGGCCATTGAGGGACCGTGGGGAGACAGTGAGGGCCAGTGAGGGATAGTGAGGACTGTGAGGTGACAATGCAGGATAGTATGGGACAGTGATGAGACAGTGAGTGTCAGTGAGGGACAGTGAGGAGACAGTGAGGGACAGTGAGGAGACAGTGAGGGAAAGTGAGGAGACTGTGAGGGAGAATGAGGAGACAGTGAGGGACAGTGATGGACAGTCAGGGACAGTGAGGAACAGTGAGGAGACAGTCAGAGACAGTGATGGACAGTGAGGGACATTGAGGGACTGTGAGGAGACAGTGAGGGACAGTGAAGGACAGTGAGGAGACAGTGAGGGACAGTGAGGAGACAGTGAGGAGACAGTGAGGGACAGTGTGGAGACAGTGAGGGAGAGTGAGGAGACAGTGAGGGACAGTGAGGAGACAGTGATGAACAGTGAGGGACAGTGAGGGACAGTGGGGGACAGTGAGGAGACAGTGAGGGACAGTGAGGAGACAGTGAGGGACAGTGAGGGACAGTGGGGGACAGTGAGGAGACAGTGAGGAACAGTGAGGAGACAGTGAGGGACTGTGAGTAGACAGTGAGGGACAGTGAGGGACAGTGAGGGACTGTGAGGGACTGTGAGGAGACAGTGATGGACAGTGAGTGCCAGTTCGGGCCAGTTTGGGCCAGTGAGGGACCGTGGGGAGACAGTGAGGGCCAGTGAGGGATAGTGAGGACTGTGAGGTGACAGTGCAGGATAGTATGGGACAGTGATGAGACAGTGAGTGACAGTGAGGGACAGTGAGGGACCGTGAGGAGACAGTGAGGAGACAGTGAGGGACAGTATGGACCCTTATGAGACAGTGAGGGATAGTGAGGGGCAATAAGGGACAATGAAGGACAATAACGGACAGTGATGGGACAGTGAGGGGCAATAAAGGACAGTGTGGGACAGTGAGGTACATTAAGGGACAGTGAGGGACAGTGAGGAGACAGAGGGACTGTGAAGGAGAATGAGCGGCAATAAGGGACCCTGAGAAACAGTGAGCGACAGTGAGGGACAATAAGGATCAGCGAGCGACAGTGAGGGACAGTAGGGGACAGTGAGGGAAAAAGAGGGACAGTGAGGAGACAGTGAGGGACAGTGAGGGACAGTGAGGGATCGTGAGGAGACAGTGAGGAGAGTGCAGGACAGTGCGGGACAGTGAGGGACCATGAGGAGACAGTGAGGAATAGTGAGGGACAGTGAGGACATAGTTTGGGACACTGAATGACAGTGAGGGACCGTGAAGTGACATGAGGGAAGGTGAGGGACCGTGAGAGACAGTGAGGAGACAGTGAAGTGACATGAGGGAAGGTGAGGGACCATGAGGGACAGTGTGGGACAGTGAGGGACAGTGAGTGGATAGTGAAGGACCGTGAGGGACAGTGAGGTGCAAATGAGGGACAATGAGGGAAGGTGAGGGACAGTGAGGGAAGGTGAGGGGACAGTGAGGGAACGTGAGGGGTCAGTGAGGGGACAGTGAGGGACAGTGAGGGACAGTAAGGGGACAGGTGGAGACACAGCGGTGACGGCGAGGGCACAGTGGGGTGGCCCGCCCACCTTGAAGAGGGTCACGGTGGCACTGTAGCACACGCTGAGCAGGAAGAGGGTGATGAAGATGGAGATGGTCGTCCACAGCCCGTCCAGCTCCCCGTCCTGGGCATCAGCACAGGTCTCCTCCTCTAGGAGCAGTTCTGCACAAGAAGGGGTGTGTCAGTGCAGGGCCTGCCCCCGGGGGGCGGGGGTGGGTTCATCGGGGCCTCTCAGAGCAGCTCCCAGTGTGGCCGGGTGGTGGCGGGATGCCCCTGGTGGGCCGGGCCAGAGGCACCTGAGGAGATTCGCTGGGCACCAGCCCCAGCCCTCCATTCCTCCAGCCTGGGCCCCAGTCTCGGCCTGGCCAGTGGGTCCTGCTCCCTCTCCTGTGCTGTGTGCTGAGCGGGGGCCCTTGAGGGGAGGGTGCCTGGAACCCCCGCAGGGCAGTGGCTCAGGGCCCAGCCTCCTCTCCCGCTGGGGGCCAGACCCAGAGGGCAGGAGGGTCAGCAGAGCCCGTGGTCCGTGGGCCCTACCCCAGGGAAAGGGCAGGACAGTGTTGGGCTCAGCCCCTGGGCCCGTGGGGCTGGGAGTGCCAGGACGAGGGGGCTGTGGGGGGATGATGGCCTGTTTGGAGGGGGTGTCAGTGTCCCAGGGAAGTAGAGGGATGGGTGATGGAGGTGGTCAGTGCGGTCACGGTGGGGAGGCGCCGCTGAGCCACCCATGGGCGGTGGAGGGTGGGGACCAGGCTGGGGTCTAGGGTGAGGGCTCATGAGACCCAGCTCTGTGGTTGGGTGTGGGTCTGTGCGGCTGCCCTGTAGGAGACCCATGTGCAAGGCCCGTGTGTGTGCACGCGCGTGGGTGTGTATGGTGGGTGCGCTGCACACGCGTGTATGCAGGCAGGTGAGTGCATGTGGATGAAGGCGGTGGTGTGCTGGCTGCTGTGTCTCAGTGGGGGACTTGTTTTCAACGGCTCTGGGCTCAGTGTCTGCAGGTGGGTCTGAAGGGCCCCTCCCGGGCACTCAGGGCTGCTCGCCTTTGCCCCTTTTGGGCGCACAGGGATGAGTGTCCCCACGAGTGCACAGGCCTGGCCCCTGGCAGGGAGAAGCAGGGCAGAGCCTCCTGGCCTGAGGGGGGGGCCTGATCTCCCATGCCCGACGGTACAGCAGGGCTGTCCCCTGCCCTGGGCCGCGTGTGGTCCCCGTGAGGGCACAGAGCCGGCAAGTGGACTCTGGAACCGGGGACAGGAACGTGGGGATGAGGACGGCCAGTGTCCCACAGCATGGGCTGGAACAGGGGTGGGAAGAAGTGGGCACTCATTCTCTGGGGGTCTCTGGTGGGCTTCTCCCATTCGGGGCACACACCCTAGCCCCAGCAGCTGCTGGGCGGAGGGTGGCCGGAGCAGCTGTCGCCTCCGGGAGAGGCCCTCGCCAGCCTCGGGCCGCCCCCAGGTGGCCTGCACAGACCCGCGCCCTTTGGGTCTGGCCCTCAGTGGGACCAGCTCTCCCGCACTGGTGGTGACACTGTGACCCAGAGCCGGGTTCGCCCCTGCCCCACGCAGGCCCGGCATCCCCGGGGCTCTACTCGGAAAGAACCGTGACAGCATTGCAGGGTCCCAGGGCGGCGCTGGGTGCTTTATTTCATGGCGCCCGGAGGAACGTACACAGGGCTGGGGCTCAGGTCCTCACTGGACCCTGAGAGCCCAAGGGGAGGGAGGGCTGGCTGGGGCAACAATGCCGTGTGGCTCAATTACCCGAAGACTGGGAGATGGACTTCTGCGTGTTGTGATTGTGTAGAGCCTCGTGAAAAACTACACACGTGTAGGTGTCTTCCTGCTGCCAGCTCTTCTTGTCCACCCTGAGCTTGCTGTACAGGAAGAAGGACCCGTTGTCCTCCAGCTGTGGTGGGGTCGTGTTGTACTTGTCCTCTTTCTCTGGCTGTCTGTTTCTCTGCCACTCCACGTAGATGTCGCCCGGGTAGAAGTCGGTGACCAGGCAGCTTAAGCTGACCGAGCTCCTGGCCAGCTCTTCCCGCGGTGGGGGCAGTACGTACACCTGCGGCTCGCGGGGCTGCCCTGTGGGGAGAGGGGTGGCTGTTAGCACGATGGTCACTGCTACCGGCCCCCAGGGACCCTCCTGCCCCCGTCCACCTGACCCACCTTTGTCCTTGGAGATGGTCCTCACGATGGGGGCTGGGAGGCCTTTGTTGTTGACCTTGCACTTGAACTCCTTTCCCGTCAGCCAGTCCTGGTGCCGGATGGGCAGGGTGCTGACCACACGGTACGTGCTGTTGAACTGCTCCTCCTTTGGCTTCGTCTTGGCCGTGTTCACCTCTACATCGTCCACGTACCAGGTGAACTGGACATTGGGGTCCTCGTGGCTCACGTCAACCACAACGCAGGTGACCTCGGGTGTTTTGGATATTGTGAGGGTGTCTCTGGGTTTCGGGGGGAAGATGAAGACGGACGGTCCTCCTGGGAGCTCAGGGGCTGGTCGGGGAGACATGGTGGGGAGTCGGCCCCTGGGTGGACCTCCTCTACCCATCCTTCCCCCTCCCCAAGCCCGAAGTCCACGCCTGGGCGAGGTCCACCCCCGAGGGGTGTAGGGTGAGGCTGGCTGACCTACCTGGACATTTGGGACACTTGGGGCATTCAGGACACGTGGTGCATTTGGAGCCAATCTCTGCAGAGAACAGACTAGAGGTTACCGGGGTTGGGGACGGCCCGGGGCTGGGCTTAGGGCAGGGCCAGGTTTTGGCAAGTGAGAGCTGTGCCCGCCTCTGTGGTCCCAGGGGTTCGGGGTGGCGTCCAGCCTGTGCCCACACTGGACCTGGTGGAAACGCCCAGAGGACGCCCTCCCTGAGCCTGGGAGGCCTTCAGGTGAGGGAGAGAGACAGGCCTCCCGTGACACCCTGGGCAGGATTCACCATCCCTGGTGTGCGGTCCGTTCAGGTGGGAGGGCTGACCCCGGGCCTGTCTCGTAGTGGACACCCTCCCTGCGCCCGTCCTCTCACCGATGCGCTTGTCCACCTTGGTGCTGCTGGCCGGGTGGTATATGCTGCAGGTGAAGCTCTTGCCGGTCGAGGTGCTGGCAGGCACGGTCACAGTGCTGCTGAGGGAGTACAGCCCCGAAGACCCGAGGACAGATGGGAAGGTGTGCACGCCACTGGAAGGGACGCCCGAGTTCCAGTTCACGGTCACTGGCTCAGGGAAGTAGCTCGAGACCAGGCAGCCCACGACCACTGTGGAGCCGGTTGTGCCCCCGCATCTGGGATCCAGAGGGTAGACTACCGGAGCCGTGGTGGAGACTGTGAGAGAGGAAGCCATGTGACTGCCAGGGCCTCACTCCTGCGAGGGTCCAGGCAGGGCATCAGGTGTGCAGGCCTGGGGCATTGCTGAACCCAGCGACCATGTGCTTCCAGTGTGTCTGAAGACCAGTGGCCCGGCACGGCTGTCTCCCTCCCCAGGTCCCTGCGTCTGCAGCTGTGGGCTCCAGACACAGCTGGGGGCCAGTGCTGGGCGTCCACCTGGGTTAGAGACCCCCGGGGCCCCTACAGTCCTGTGGGTGCCTGGCCTGCTCATGCCCTCGGTCTGCACCCTGACTAGTGGCTACTGCTCCCTAGCCCACTGCCCTGCTGCTGCAGCCTGGCAGGGTCTCTGCCATCCACTGCCCTGCTCTGCTCCTGTCCCCTTGTCCTGGCCTGCTCTTGGCCACCCAGGGTCCCTGTGTTCTGGATCAGCTCTGCCCATCGGCATCCCTGGGAGCCTTGCACTGCCCCTGGCCGTCTCCTTCTTGCAGGGTGCCAGCACCCCAAGCCCCATTCCCCGGCTGTACCTGTCCTCTCTGGCCTTCGTCTGCTCAGCCCTGATATGCAGACCTGTCTGAGCCTCGAATGAGCCCCTCGTTTTCCGTCTGCCAGGTCCACTGCCCTGTCAAACCCACCTCGCGTTGCACGTTCACCCCTCCTGTCCCAGCTCCTACAGTCTCCTGAAACACGGTTGGGACCCTGGGTGCAAGAAATGCGGCCCATTGGGTCCCCTCAGGGTCGCCGCGGCCCCTTCAGCCCCAGACACCGTCCCTCCCATGGTCCCCTCTCCACCCGGCCTTGCCGTCCGCCTGACCCCTCCCAGCAGCCCAGGGCTCCCTTTTACTCGGCCTTTCTTCCCCTGACTCTGGGGCACGTGGGGCAGCCCCGGCCCTCCCAGCCCCCTGCTGCCCTGCACAATCTCGCCTGCTCCCCTGAGTTCTTGGGGTGGCCCCCTGCGCCCGGCCTTCCCAGACCCCCGAGCTCCAGCGGAAAGGCTGCTCTCCTTTCCCTGTGCACTCAGGTTCCCCTCCTCCAGATGCTCCCTCACCTGCCTCCGGCCCCTCATCCTGGCCCCTCAGCTGAGCCCGGGCTTCCTGTCCATCGAGTGTCTACCTCTGCCCAGCTGGGCTCCGGTTCAGCATCTCAGGCCTGAGTCCTCTCTGCCCTTGTGCCCTCCTCCCCGGGCCTGGGCCCTCGGCCCACCCAGGGGAACCCCCAGCCCAGTCTCCTGTAGGACTCCCTTCTCGGCCCCACTTCCAGCTGCCCTGCGTCCTGCCCTCCAGCCCCTTGGCTCAGATCTCTGGGCTCAGCTCAGGGATGCTGTGTCCTCATGTCATCGGCTCACCTGGCGTCGGACTGCCCACTGTCCCTGGAGCGCTGTTCCCACAGCACCAAATGGCCCTTGCACCCTCTGACACTTGCCTACGCACCTGCTCACCCCAGTACGTGGTCTGCTGAGGTCCTGGGCAGGTCCCTGCCCTCCCCACCCTCTGCTCACCTGTACAAACTCTACCTGCTCCCCCAAAGCTCTGGGGATAGCTACCTGCCCTACCAAACTCCTGCTTCCCTTTACAAGCTCTCCCTGCTCCCCAAAGCTCCTGGGGCAGCCCCATCCCTTCCCAGGCTCTGGTTCACCTGCAGAAGGTCGACCTGCTTCCCCAAAGCTCCTGGGGCAGCCCCTACCCTTGCACCCATCCTGCTCAGCTGCAGAAACTCTATCTGCCCCCCGATGCTTCGGGGCAGCCCCTGCCCTGCCAGGCCCAGGCTTACTGGCACTAGCTGTACCTGCTCCCCAAAAGCTACAGGGCAGCGCCCTGCCTTGCCAGCCCCAGGCTTACCTGAACAAGCTCCACCTCCTCCCCCAAAGCTCCCTGGCAGCGCCCAGCCCTCACAGCCCCAGTATCAACTACACTAGCTCTACCTGCTCCCCCAAAGCTCTCAGGCAGTCCCCTGCCATCCCAGCCCCAGGCTTGCCTACACTAGCTTTACATGCTACCCCAAAGCTCCCAGGCAGTCCTTGGCCCTCGCAGCCCCAGGATCACCTACACTAGCTCTCCCTACACCCCCAAAGCTCCTGGGCAACTGCTGCCCTCCCAGACCCAGGTTCGCCTACACTAGCTCTACCTGCTCCCCCCAAACTCCTGGGCAGCCCCTGCCCTCCCAGCCGCAAGCTCACTTAAACTAGCTATACCTGCTCCCCCAAAGCTCCCAGCCAGCCCCCTGCCCTCCCAGCCCCAGGCTCGCCTACACTAGCTCTACCTGCTCCCCCAAAACTCCCGGGCAGCCCCTGCCCTCCCAGCCGCAAGCTCACTTAAACTAGCTATACCTGCTCACCCAAAGCTCCCAGCCAGCCCCCTGCTCTCCCAGCCCCAGGCTCTTCTACACTAGCTCTACCTCCTCCCCCAAAGCTCCCTGGCAGCACCCAGCCCTCACAGCCCCAGTATCAACTACACTAGCTTTACCTGCTCCCCCAAAGCTCCCAGGCAGACCCCTGCCCTCTCAGCCGCAGGCTCGCCTACAGTAGCTTTAGATGCTACCCCAAAGCTCCCAGGCAGCCCTCGGCCCTCGTAGCCCCAGGATCACCTACACTAGCTCTACCTACACCCCCAAAGCTCCCAGGCTGACCCCTGCCCTCCCAGCCCCAGGCTCGCCTACCCTAGCTCTACCTGGTCCCCCAAAACTCCCGGGCAGGCCCTGCCCTCCCAGCCCAGACTCGCCTAACCTAGCTCTACCTGCTACCCCAAAACTCCCTGGCAGGCCCTGCCATCCCAGCCCCAGGCTTGCCTACACTAGCTTGACATGCTACCCCAAAGCTCCCAGGCAGCCCTCGGCCCTCGTAGCCCCAGGATCACCTACACTAGCTCTACCTACACCCCCAAAGCTCCCAGGTAGACCCCTGCCTTTGCAGCCCCAGGCTCGCCTACACTAGCTTTACATGCTACCCCAAAGCTCCCAGGCAGCCCTCGGCCCTCGTAGCCCCAGGATCACCTACACTAGTTCTACCTACACTCCCAAAGCTCCCAGGCAGACCCCTGCCCTCCCAGCTCCAGGCTCGCCTACACTAGCTCTACCTGCTCCCCCCAAACTCCCGGGCAGCCCCTGCCCTCTCGGCCCCAGGCTCGCCTACACTAGCTCTACCTGCTCCCCCAAAACTCCTGAGCAGCCGCTGACCCCCCAGTCCCAGGCTCGCCTACACTAGCTCTACCTGCTCCCCCAAAACTCCTGAGCAGCCGCTGCCCCCCCAGTCCCAGGCTCGCCTACACTAGCTCTACCTGCTCCCCCAAAGCTCCCAGGCAGACCCCTGCCCTCCCAGCCCCAGGCTCGCCTACACTAGCTCTACCTGCTCCCCCAAAACTCCTGAGCAGCCGCTGCCCCCCCAGTCCCAGGCTCGCCTACACTAGCTCTACCTGCTCCCCCAAAGCTCCCAGGCAGACCCCTGCCCTCCCAGCCCCAGGCTCGCCTACACTAGCTCTACCTGCTCCCCCAAAACTCCCGGGAAGACCCCTGCCCTCCCAGCCCCAGGCTCGCCTACACTAGCTTGACATGCTACCCCAAAGCTCCCAGGCAGCCCTTGGCACTCGCGGCCCCAGGATCACCTACACTAGCTCTACCTACACCCCCAAATCTCACAGGTAGACCCCTACCCTTGCAGCCCCAGGCTCGCCTACACTAGCTCTCCTGGCTTCCCCAAAACTCCCAGGCAGCCCCCTGCCCTCATAGCCACAGGCTCGCCTACACTAGATTTACCTGCTTCCCAGAGCCCCTGAGTTCGCCCCAGGCTCCCTGCTCTCCCAGCCTCAGGCTCACCAGCACAAGCTGTACCTGATCCCCCAAAACTCCCAGGATAGCTCCCTCCTCTCCCAGCCCCGCATCACCTGCACAATCTCTACTGCTCCCAGAAAGTTTCCAGGGCAGCCCCTTGCCCTCCCAGCTCTGTGCTCACCTGCACAAGCTCTACCTGCTCCGCAGAGCTCCTGAGGCAGCGCCAGGGCCCTGACCTACCAGTCACCGGCTCACCTGCACAAGTTTTACTGCTCCCCGAATGGTCCCGGGGCAGCCCCCTGCCCTCCCAGCTCTGTGCTCACCTGCACAAGATTTACCTGATCCCCCAAATCTCCCGGGAAGCGCCTTACCCTCTCAGCCCCCTGCTCACCTGCACAAGATTGACGTGCTCCCCTAAAACACCCGGGACAACTCCCTGCCTTCCCAAACTCCTGCTCACCTGCACAAGCTCTTCCTGCTGCCCCAAAGCTCCCGGGATAGCTCCCTGCCCTCCTAGCCCCGTGCTCACCTGCACAAGCCCTACCTGCTCCCCTAAAGATCCCAGGAAGTCCCCTGCTCTCCCAGACCCAGGCTCACCTACACTAGCTCTACCTGCTCCCCCAAAGCTCGCAGGCAGCCCCTGCCTCCCAGCCCCAGGTCACCTACACAAGTTCTACCTGCTCCCCAGAGCCCCTGAGGCCACCTCCGGCCCCCTGCCATGCAGCCCCCTGCTCACCTGCTGCCTCCCTGCCCCTTGTCCCTGGAGCTCCGGCCCTCTGCACGCCTGCCCCTCTGGCCCCCGTCCGAGCCCTCACCTTGGCGCAGCTCCACTCCTGACTCCTTTCTTTCCCGGGGCTGAGCTCTGTTCCCTGGAGTCGCTAGGTGCCCAGCCTGTCTCCGGCCCCCTCTCCCCTGGCAGAGCCCCTGTCCCACCGTGGGCCCCTCCCAGAGGAGGTCCTGGCCTTCCAAGCCTCACCCTCTTCTCTCTCCCAGCTCCCCCGGGATCCTCCTCTGGTCGCGTCTCCCTCCAGGCGCCGGGTCATCTGCCCTCTGCGTCCCCACCCCCGGCCCCGGTGTAGCCAGTGCAGCTGCGAGCTCAGCCCCTGTGCGGCCAGCTCTGGGCACACAGGAGCCCCGGCCCCATCCAGACCCGCCGCCTCCCCGCCTGCCACTGCCCTGGGACTCAAGTTGGCTCCACTGTCCTGGACGGGACTCCCCCACCCCCAGCGGCCTGTCCCTCCCCTCTGTCCTCGCTCAGTCCCACCTGTCCATCCTGGCCTCGTCCTCAGCCGCAGCCCCGCCCTGTGCCTGCAGCACATCTGGCCGAGCGAAGCCCTCAGGCTCCCGGCGCCCAGCCCATCTCGTTCCTCGAAGGCCCAGCAGCCGCCCCAGGGTTCCAGCCCTGTTGGTGTGGACATGGCCCTGCCCGGGCTCCCGAGTCCCTGCCCTGGGCCAGCACGGCGAGCCCTGGGCAGCCCGCCTTCCCCGCGCCTGCTTGGCGCTCCAGCCGCTCTGTGGGATCCCCGAGGCCAGCCTTCCCTCCGTGGCCTCCATATTGCACTCTCTTGTCCTGATCCTCTCAGACCCCACTCACCAAGGGTGGGGGCGGTGGACTCGCTCCCCTGCAGCCCAGGGCTCCACGCCCTTCCCTGCTCCGGCCCCAGCCACATGTGGCTCTTCAGGGCTGTGCTGTGTCTGCAGCCCTGCTTCCTAGGACTGGTAACCCGTTCCTGGAAGTGTGAACTCCTTGCCCACAACCCTGCAAATACTCAGAAGCGGATTGAAACCAGGTGGCACGACTTGCTTCCTGAAGTTCCCTTTTCTTCTGGGTGGTTTCTGTCTCCGAGGGCCTGGGGAGTCCAGATGCAGCAGAGATGCATTATTTTGGTGTGTGGGGCGTGGTGAGTGGGGCCCAGGGTCCCATGGGACAGAGTGGGAACCCCAGCCGTGACGGCTCCACCCTCCTGAGGGAATATGCCTGCTTGGCCCACAGCACCCTGGGTAATAGGCTCCTCGCCTGAGCCTTCCTGGCCTCTGAACTCTGGTGGGCACCACTCCCACCTCTCCCAGCACAGATCCCCAGGGCATCCTGCCTGCCTCCGGAGCAGTTCCCCCGGGAGTGTTGGTGTGAAGGGGCAGAGCAGAGCAGGGCTGCGCCCTTGACCTTGTGTGAAGTGCTCTACTGCCCCTCTCATGTTCTATCGGAACCAAACACTCGGGCTCTCTGGACAAGCCTCAGAGTAGCCTAGTCCTGTGTTTTCTATGCCCGACCTCCACAGGCTGCATGGTCCGTGTCGGAGTCCGTGGGACGCCTGGTCTCCCAGAGCAGATGGCGGCTCTCAGGAGGGCCTTCGCCACAAGTGGACTCTCCTGTCAACAGAGTCTGGGCACTTGTATGCTGGGAAGGAGGCCACCAGGCCCTGAAGAATGGTCTTAACTGCTCATAGGCCCTCAGAGAGGCCAAGAGGGTCACTCACCGTCCCTAGTTTCCTCTTTATTGTACCTTTCCTAATAATTGAAACCTTTTCTTCCTGTTATTGGCCACCCAGTTTTTCCTTTCTGTGAAGGACCCACTGCTCACATTTCTTTCTTTTCATTGGTTGCTGAGTGCTCTTTGTATATGAAGGAGTCCTGCCCTGTGTCACATGTGCTCATGTGCTCTGCCCCGTTTCCGTGGGACTAGAGACCCTTGTGGGCGGGCTTCTCCAGCTGTTTACCCTCAGGAGGAGGCTCAGCCCACGCCCACCTCCGTGCTTGGCCAGCCGGCCCTCTCCCTGGTGCCTGTGGCTCCTACCTGTGCGGCTCCCAGCTTTCTTCTCGAGGACGGTGGCGGCCAGCCCCAGACAGCTCTCGCTTGCTCATCAGGACGTCCGGGCTGGCTGATGGGATGGGGCCTGAGGGCTGGCCTGCCTGCGTGAGCTCAGTGGGTGGACGGCTGGGTGGTGACTGGGGCCCCAGGAGGCTGATACCGGCCTCCACCCTGGTGCTTGTGCAGCTGTGTTCCTGCGGCCTCCTGCACTGACCACTGAATGAGCCCCTCAGGGTTTGCCCATGGGGAGTGGGACTGTTGCTTTTACCTTTGTGCGGGGAGGGGCGGTGAGTCTGGGCTGGAGCCTGTCTGGACACTTGGGTCCTCGGGGCCCAGAGCAGCCCTCTGCCCCCTTCCCTCCGGCCCCTTGTTCACGCCCTTGGGGGGGCACCTCCTGCTCCCAAGATACCACAGACACCTCCCCCAAGGTGTGCTCAGGTGGCATGGGATTCTTTAATGAACTTTACTAGGAAAAGTTAGGAGACAGAGGTTGAAATGATGCCTGTGCTGGGCCCACCTATCTCCTACCTCAAATCGCCCCTGAGATATGTGGACCCCGAGAAGTCTTTATTGCCAGGATGTAGGGCGATGGTCCCTCTTCTGTAGCTTCTTCAGGCTGGTATTGGGCTCCCGGACCCCACCTAAGCGGGGCCACAGAACTCTCTCCCTGTCTTGTTAAGGGCCCGCAGGGTGAGCTGTGCTGCCAGCCCGGCAGGATCTGTTTTAGGGAGCGGCTGGAATCCCTGCGTTACCACCATCCTGACATGGAATTGCCATAATCTAGAGGAGACAAATCTTTCTAAGAGGATAAACAGACATGGGCCAAAGAGGAGAAGAGGAAAGATAGAGATTCAGGGTCCTGTGAGTGGAAGGAGCTGAGAGAACAAGGACCAGGTGAGAGCCAACCCTGGGTCGCCTGCTCCCTGAGTTGAGAGGTCTCCGAAAAGAAGCCCTGAGTATCATTTTGGACTTGACCTGTTTGGTTTACCCCAAACCAGCGTTGTTCCTTTAACATGGCGCAGATTCCCCCTTGGGCAGTGGCTAGCATGCTGATGGCCTTCTCAGGGACCACTTTATCTGCAGAGATATGGCTAGGGATAGGATCTAGGTCCCTCTTTCCATTAGGCTCGGTTAGGGTCAAGATAAGGGGTTGCTCAGGGTCTCCTAATCATAATATGACCCCAAGGAAGCCCAGAAGATCTCTGCCCAGCAGTGGGGTGGGGCTTTCGGGGACAGCCAGAAAGGCATGCGAGCTCAAACGCCGTTGAAGCTGGCAAGCGAGAGGCCCAGTGAAGTAATGGGTGAGAGGCTTTCCGTCGACACCAGTTACAGTGCAGCTTTTAGAGGAAAGAGGCCCAGAGTGAGAAATCAGGACAGAGTAAGAGGCTCCCGAATGGACTAAAAAGTCGATCTTCCTATCTGCCACGTCAAGGACGCCCGGGGCCCCTTGATGGAGACGGACATCTCGTTGTGGGGAGCTGCCAGAGTGCCCGGGCTGACTCAGTCGTCCAGCATGGCCACCTCAGGAGCAGGAGCCCCCTCCCCTTCGGGACCGAGGGCAGTCCCACTCTGATGACCCATCTGCTTGCAGACTGGGCATGGCCTGGGGGGTTCCTTCTGGGCCCAATGGCCAGTCGACTTGCATTCCCCTTGCTGGCCTTACTTCTGGACTGATGGTTGAACCTCCTTGTCTCCTTTGGGTTCTCGCGAGGTTGCAAAACATGGCTGACAGCAAGAGCTATCAGTTTAGCTTGAGCTTTGACCTGCCTTTACTCATGCTGAGTTCCTTATTCCCCCTCCGGTTGATCTTGATGATTAAATACCCCAAAGACCACCTCTATGAGTTGGTGCATAGGGGTTTGTGGGCCTAATTGTGACTTTGGGGTTTTTTGCCTAATATCAGGGGCAGACTGGCTGATGAAATGTTGTTCCAGCAGGGACTGACCCTGAGGAGTGAAGGGGCCTATGTTGGTAAACTGTCTAAAAGCCCCCACAAGCCATCATGAAGAAGAGCTGCGTTTTCTTCTCTCTCTTGGGTCACTTCCCTGACCTCTTCACGGCTGACTGGCTTCCTAAAGTACTTTCTCGCTCCTTCTCATAGGCACGGGACCACGTGGCTCCTGGCCTACGTTCCCACACTGCCCAGCACCCCTGGGAACTATAATCCCAAAGGGGCTCCTGACTGGGGACTGTGTTCCCACCCCATCATAAATGTGGAGTTGGTGCCTGGCGAGCTGGTCAGCATATGCCCCTGGTCTGCTGTCCAAATCCTTTGCTTCTCCTCATGGTTACAGTAGGTAGACAATACTATTTGGATGTCCTTCCAAGTTAAATCAAAGGCCGGAGTTAGTGCTTGAAATCCTTCAGTAAACCTACTAGGGTCTTTAGAAAATCGGCCCAGTCTTGGTTGCATTGGGCTAAACTGGTGAGAGAGAAGGGCGCGTGGACTCTGATTGTGCCTTTGTCACTTGCCCCTTGCCCAGAGGGCATAATCTCCCCGATCCTAGATGGTGGGAAGTTCCACTACAGGGTACCCAGTGGGACTAGCTTTTCCCTCCTGGGGTACCAGTGGGCATGGAGGGGCACACAGGGAGGCCGGATTTGGGTTTTTGGTCAGGGACATATGGAGAAGTAGGGCGCTCAGAGTAGGAGAGGTTTGGTCTTCCCCCAAGAGTCATGCAGGGTTAAAGGAGGATCATCTAGGATGTCGGGAGAGCTCTCTGACTCCCCAGGCCTCTGATTTTAGGAGCTGCACACAGCGGGATTCGGGGAAAGGGTCATGAAGGCCAGGACATAGGGAACCTCAGTCCATTTTCAAACCTGTGCCAATAAAGATCCAGTTGTAAGATAGTATTATAATTCTGGCCCATTTCTCTCCATCCCCCCAACTCATATAAACGCCAGGTGGTGTTACAGTAGAACTTAAGTTTTTCTTTTCTTAGCTCCACTCAATGAAAAAGCTTCCAATTCTTAAGGATACCTCCCAGATGTGTTTCTTCTGGTTTAGAAGGGGTCCTCCCATGCTGAGCAACCTGAAGCCAAGAAAAAAGAGGCTCTCCTAGGAATTAAATCCAGCGTGCCAGAAACATTTGCCAGGAGGCTTTAATCTGGAAGGGGTCCAGGGCGTCCCCTAGATCCCCCTCGATCCTGAACCAGACATCTCTGGTTGAACGTAGTTCCCGGCACAGGCAGTCCTCCCACGTTGCCTGGGGAGGACCTTTTGATTAGGGCACAGTGCTTGCCAGGACTCTCCTTAGGGACGATATTTTGACTAGACTCTTTGCTGGGGTGCATCCTCCTGGACTGGGCATCTGAAAGATTCAGGACGTGGGCTGCGTGGAATCGCCCAACCCAAAAGTCTGTTGCTGGGAGGGCATAAGTTGCCAAGGCCTGAGGAGAAGGGGTTCCAAGAGATGAAGAAAAGAACTCTTGGAGGAGTTGGAGTCGGGTGCAACGTAAGGTGGCGTGGAGGTCAGGGCCTGAGGGTCGGAGGTGCCAGTGTTCCTGTAAGGGGTCAGTGGACAGAGGTCGAGATGGATGACTAGGAACACAAGAGTCCAAGATCACTCGCCCTGTTTTCCTAGCAGCTAAAATAAGTCCTACGCGGACCTGTGAATTCTACCGACATAGCACAACGCTTGGCAAGGATGGGGGAGGTGAAGAAGAGACCTCCCCGTGCAAGTAAGGTAGGAAAGAGAGCCCCAGAAGAGGATCCCAAACGGAATTAGGAGAAAGGCTCACGAGGCTCCTTCATGGCTGCAGAACATGTTTCTATGAGACCGTGGAGGATGGTGTCCACTGTCGCTCAGAGTGTGACTTGAAGCTACGTGGCTCGGGGAAACCCCAGCCATCCTCTGAAAAGGGGAGGCATAACACGATGGATGGAGTGAGATTAGGGCCTGAGAGTCTTAGAAAAGGCAGAGTGTGGAAGGCGGAGAGAGATATCAGGGGCCTCTAACCGCAGCTGCACGAGGCCCGCTATCTACCTGGAATCTGGGGATCCGAATCACGGCACCCACATGACTCTGGCGGTGGAACAGCTGGAAGACGGACCTTGGTCCTTGTCTTCTTTGAAGAAAGAATTTAGGAAAGAGACCAAGATTGTGAAATAGAGACAGTGTTTACTAGAAGCAAGGTAAGAGTGCAAGAGCACATGGGGGACTTGGATTGAGTCGTGTGTCGTAGGGGTGTCCTAGGTCGCTTACATGGGGACGGCTTTCCAGGCGGTCTCTGGCCAATCATCTCGAAGTGTCAGCAGGAGAGTGGTTGCAGCTGCTCAGCCTGGAGCCCATCTATCTCCTACGTCAGGACGAGGGCGCGGGGGGTGGGGGTGGGTGCTGCAGGGCTGACTTGGCTACACAGCGGACCCCTTGGGAAGCGCCTTCTGCTGTGGGACCCTGCCTCACAGCCGAGGGCTCTGCCTGCAGCCCTGGAAACTCCCCTGGCCTCTCCCGAGAAGGTCTGCTCTGCAACCTCATTTGGCACGAACGGGACCTGGGGGTGGGCAGCAGGGAGGGTGGGCCCGGGACAGGAGCAGGGCATGGGGGCAGCGCACTTGGCCGCGGGGGTGCGGAGGGCGGGACGGAGCATGGGGAGCGAGCCCTTGGCTTGGTTGGGCTGGACGCAGACGCTGGATTGGACTGGCTGGGACTCTGAGTCCTAGACGTAGCTCTGGGTTGCAGTGTGGGCTGGGCCACGGGTTCCAGTTCGCCACTGTGTTTCAGGGGTTGTGCAGTGAGAACCGGTGTGGGCCCAAGCCCAGGGGCCTGGGAGAAGCCCGGGGTGGTCGGCACCCACGACCAGCCCAGGTCTCTCCGTGGAGGGAGCAGATGCTCTTCTGGGACTTGCCGCAAAGTGGGGTGGTGCGGGTCTGTGAATGATGGGCCCCCCATTGCCTTCGAACTTGGGGCTGAGCTGGGGCCTCTCGGCGCCGGTGTGTGTGTGTAAGACACAGATGGAGGTGTGTGGTGGCGAGGTGAGGTGCTGACAGGTGTGTGTGGAGCTCACGGTCTGTGGGGGGGCTCTAGGGGTCAGGAGGCAGCCGGAGGCCGACCTCAGGCTCACACAGGGGCAGCCCGAGGGGCTCAAGGGCAGGCACGGCCACTGGGCTTCGGGGCGCTCGGGGGGCATGGACAGGTGAGGGATGCCGTGTGGTGTGGCACTGCTGTGGGGTGAGGGTGGGAGCAATGGGGCCCAGTGTGGGGCAGTTCTCGACGGGCCCAGAGGCAGCCGTGCCAGGGATGGTGTTCAGCTAGGAGGCCATGGGGCCGGCCCTCGTGTGACCACACTGGAGTGCCTGCGGGGTGGGCCGGCTAGCGGCTGACCATTGGTCTGCCGGATGGAAGCGAGGGGCAGGGCCCAGGGCGGCAGGCCGTGCTGCCCTCAGGTGAGTTCAGCAATTAGGTTACATGTTTAGGTGGAGGGAATTGCAGGGTGTGGGGAGACCCCCAGGTCCATCAGCTGGAGCCCCCATGTAGCCAGTGCAGCTGCGAGCTCAGCCCCTGTGCAGCCAGCTCTGGGCACACAGGAGCCCCGACCCCACCCAGACCCACCGCCTCCCCGCTTGTCACTGCCCTGGGATTCAAGCCGGCTCCGCTGTCCTGGACGGGACCCACCCTCCCCCAGCGGCCTGTCCTTCCCCTCTGTCCTCGCTCAGACCCACCTGTCCATCCGGGCCTCGTCCTCAGCCGCAGCCCCGCCCTGTGCCTGCAGCACATCTGGCTGAGCGAAGCCCTCAGGCTCCCGGCCCCCAGCCCATCTCGTTCCTCGAAGGCCCAGCAGCCCCGCCGAGCTCTGTCGCCCCAGGGTTCCAGCCCTGTTGGTGTGGACATGGCCCTGCCCGGGCTCCCGAGCCCCTGTCCTGGGCCAGCACGGCGAGCCCTGGGCAGCCCGCCTTCCCCGCGCCTGCTTGGCGCTCCAGCCGCTCTGTGGGGTCCCCGAGGCCAGCCTTCCCTCCGTGGCCTCCATATTGCACTCTCTTGTCCTGATCCTCTCAGACCCCACTCACCAAGGGTGGGGGTGGTGGACTCGCTCCCCTGCAGCCCAGGGAACCACGCCCTTCCCTGCTCCGGCCCCAGCCACATGTGGCTCTTCAAGCCTGTGCTCTGTGTCTGCAGCCCTGCTTCCTAGGACTGGTAACCCGTTCCTGGAAGTGTGAACTCCTTGCCCACAACCCTGCAAATACTCAGAAGTGGATTGAAACCAGGTGGCATGACTTGCTTCCTGAAGTTCCCTTTTCTTCTGGGTGGTTTCTGTCTCCGAGGGCCTGGGGAGTCCAGATGCAGCCGGGGAGTCTCTCGTGGGTGTGTGGGGCGTGGTGAGCGGTGCCCTTGGACCCAGGGGACAGAGTGGGAACCCCAGCTGTCCCGGCTTTCCACCTTCTGCAGGGATTACACCTGGTTTGCCCACCGCAGCCCGGGTACCGGCCCCTCGCCTGAGCTCTCTGGGTGTCCCAACCCTGGCGGGCACCTCTCCTGACCGTGGGGAGTGTGTGGTTGGGCGCGGCCTGCAGCCCAGCCCCTGCCTCATCCTGCTTACCTGCCGGGGTGGCCTCCCCTGCAGACCTCCGTCTCCCGCCTCTCCCCTCCTCCTCCTCTCCCTGGCTCCCTCCGTGTCCCCAACAGCTGACAGGGCAGCTCTTATCCTGGCCTCAGTTGTCCCCCAGGGGACAGAGCTCACGATGGTCACTGGGGCCCGGAAATGGCCCTCTAGGTGCGAGGCAACGTGCAGCCTGTCCAGTGCTGTGTGTGGCCCGAGACTGGTCGTCCCAGCTTTGGGGGACACTGACCCTCAGTTTCTTGTTTGAGTGCTGCAGTGGACCCTACACCCTTGTGCACCCCTTGGTCCGTCCCATAGCTTTAGCATTAGTCCTGGATCGGGGTCCCAGGAGACACTGTCGTACCACCCCAGAAGTGCCATGGGCGGGATGCAGGGTGCAACTACTCCAAGCTGTGGGTGAGCGGCGTGTGTGCTTTGCTGATTCAGACCTGCCCCAACCCAAGTCCAGCTCCGTAGGGAGTGGACGGTGTGGAGGTGGCATCAGATGTGGGACAGGCTCGGTGTGACCACCCGGCCAGTTGGTCACTGGTTCTGCAAGCTGCACTTACCACTCATTTGCGTTGCTCACGAAGCACATGGATCTGTGTCATCTGTGCTCAGCTCAGCCGTACTGACAGGTCTGGATAAATCCCTGAGAAAGTCAGGGCCTGTGGGCATCGGGCCCGAGGAGTCCACCCCACCTGATGCCCAGGTTTCTGACAAGACAAGGCAGCAAAAGGTGCACGTCACTGAGGGCACTGCTTACCTCCTCCTGGTCCTGTGAGTGCGTCTGCGCCCTGGTTGTGGTGGTGGCATTTGTACTGAGGAGGATCAGTCACTCTTGGGATCATTAGAGCACCACTGCTGTCCTTGGAGCAACTTGGGGGCAACCCACTTTGGCTATGGAGGGCGTGACAATGTGATTTGCACACTCAAGCCTCTGGGCTTTATCAAATCCACACACGTGTCCACATCCCAGTTCTCAAGGTCCCAAGTTTTTCCAGGCAAATCTTTTCACGTGAGAAAGTTAGTGAGGCTGTGAATTTATCTGGTCTTGAAACTTTGTGAAACGTCGTGTTGAAGTCTGGGTCTGGCTTCAGAAACATTCGCCATGTAGTTGTGAGAGCAGAGAGGCTTTGAGGGGTTCCTAGCAGACCCTTCCTACATCTGTGAACATGAATGAGAAGTTGGAGCAGAGGTGTCACCCTGTGCTGTGGGTCCTCCAGCCCAGTGGTAAGACCCCACCCTGCCCCAAACCTGGCTCATTCCTGACTTGACCCGACCTGTTGCCACCGCGTCTCCTGGGCCCACCCCAGCTCATCCCTGTATTCGGCACCTCCTTCTGTCCTTGCGGAGGGCCACCTGGGTGCTGGTTTGGCCGCTGCGTGCCCGGGTCTCATGCCCACTGTCCCGGGATCGTGTTGGTTGCTGCTGGCAGGACAGAGACACGGTGCCCGTTCCACCTTTGAAGTTCTGCTTCTGGAAGGACTTTTTACTTATTGCTGTTTAAGTCCAGGTTGAATCCAGAAAACATAAGCCCCTGGAGGCCTTTCAGGTGGGAATTGATGTCACCCAGGAAACCAAATGTGTATAAAACTGTAAGAAGAGCAGGCGAAGTGCTATCAGGTGAGATGGTCACTGAGGCTCAGGGGGCCCAGGGAAGCTCATGATCTTCTGCCCCAAGAGGTTGCTCAGACCTTGGGTGGGAATGCTCACTCAGAGTTTCAAAGAAATATCCCTCAACATGATAAAGGCCACATATGACAAACCCACAGCTAACATCATTCTCAATGGTGAAAAGCTGAAAGCATTTCCTCTAAGATCAGGAACAAGACACGGATGTCCACTCTCACCACTTTTATTCAACATAGTTTTGGAAGTCCTAGCCACAGCAATCAGAGAAGAAAAAGAAATGAAAGGAATCTAAATTGGAAAAGAAGAAGTAAAACTGTCACTATTTGCAGATGACATGATACTATGCATAGAAAATTCTCAAGAGGGTACCAGAAAGCTGCTAGAGTTCATCAATGAATTTGGCAATGTTGCTGGATACAATATTAATACACAGAAATCTGTTGCATTTCTATACACCAACAATGAAAAATCAGAAAGTGAAATTAAGGAAATACTCCCATATACCATCACATCAAAAAGAATAAAATACCTAGGAATAAACCTACCTAATGAGGCAAAAGACCTGTACTCAGAAAACTATAAGACACTGATGAAAGAAATCAAAGATGACACAAACAGATGGAGAGTTACCATGTTTTTGGATTGGAAGAATCAACATTGTGAAAATGACTGCACTACCCAAGGTAATCTACAGATTCAATGCAATCCCTATCAAATTACCAATGGCATCTTTCACAGAGCTAGAACCAAAAATTTGACAATTTTTAAGGAGACAGAAAAGACCCTGAATACCTAAAGCAATCTTAAGAAAGAAAAATGGAGCTGGAGCCATCAGGCTCCATAACTTCAGACTATACTACAAACCTACAGTCATCAGAAGAGTATGGTAGTGGCACAAAACCAGAAATATAGATCAATGGAACAGGATAGACAGCCCAGAAATAAGCCCACACACCTAAGGTCAATTAATCTATGACAAAGGAGGCAAGAATATACAATGGAGAAAAGACAGTCTCTTCAATAAGTGGTGCTGGGAAAACTGGACAGCTACATGTAAAAAAATGAAATTAGAAAATTCTCTAACACCATGCAAAAAAGTAAACTCAAAATGGATTAAGACCTAAATGTGAAACTGGATACTAGAAAACTCCTAGAGGAAAACATAGGCAGAACACTCTTTGACATAAATCACAGCAAGATTTTTTTTTGACCCACTTCCTAGAGTAATGGAAATAAAGACAAAAGTAAACAAATGGGACCTAATGAAACTGAAAAGCTTTTGCACAGCAATGGAAAACCATAAACAAAACAAAAAGATAAGCTACAGATTGGGAGCAAATATTTGCAAACCATGCAACCAATAAGAGATTAATCTCCAAAATGTATATACAACTCATATGGCTCAATGTAAAAAACAAACAAACAACCCAATAGAAAAATGGGCAGAGTATCTAAATAGACATTTCTCCAGAGGAGACATACAGATGGCCAAAAGGCACATGAAGAGATGCTCAACATTGCTAATTATTAGAGAAATGCAAATCAAAGTACAATGAGGTACCACCTCTCACCGGTCAGAACGGCCATCATCAAAAAATATACAAACAATAATGCTGGAGAGGATGTGAAGAAAATGGAACCCTCCTACATGGTTGGTGGGAATGAAAATTGGTGCTGCCACTATGGAAAACAGTATGGAGTTTCCTCAAAAACCTAAAAGTAGAGCTACTGTATGATCAAGCAATCCCACTCCTGGAGATATATCCAGGAAAACCATAATTCAAAAAGATACATGCACTGCAGTGTTCACTGCAACCCTGTTTACAATAGCCAGGACATGGAAGCAACCTAAATGCCCATCGACAGATGAATGGATAAAGAAGATGTGGTACATATATACAATGGAATATTACTCAGCCATAATAAAGAATGAAATAATGCCATTTGCAGCAGCATGGATGGACCTACAGATTACCATACTAAAGTGAAGTTAGTCAGACAGAGAAAGACAAATATCATAAGATATCACTCATATGCAGAATCTTAAAAGAATGATACAAATGAACTTACATACAAAACAGTAATAGACTCACAGACATAGACAACAAACTTATGGACACCAAAGGGGAGAGGGAAGGGGAGCGATAAATTAGGAGTTTGGGGTTAACAAATACACACTACTCTATATAGAATAGATAATAACCTATAAGGGAAAAGAATCTGGAATAGATACATGTATATGTATAACTGAATCACTTTGGTGTACAACTGAAACTAACACAGCATTGTAAATCAACCATATTTGAAAAAAAAAAAAAAAAAAGAAATGCCCTGGCAGTCCTCGTGGTGTGGTTTGGGCGCCCTTCAGGGTGCCTGCAGGCCCGGCTGTGTGGCCAGTCCTGTGAGGAAGAGGAGGGCGGGGTCCTCTGTCAGCATGCGTCTCTGCACGGTAGAGCACTGCGGTCAAGCGCGGCGCTCCCGGCCATGCTGCTGCTCTGGCCTCGTGGCCGTCCTGCCAACCCCTTCTCTGCTCATTTCCATGGGCGATCACCTCCCTGCCCAGGCCCGAGCGCCAGCTTCACCTTTGTCCCTGTTGTGTCCAGGTCTCGGGATGCATTTGGGGCTGTTTGTCACTGTGACCCTGAGCTATTGTCACGAGAACTTGTGTCTCCTAAAACACTGGAAATGTTTTAACGGGAAAAGCAGAGGCTGTTTATTCTGAGCTGCTGCAGCCAGGGAGCCGTGTCCAGCTGGCTGGGCATCGACTCGGGCAGCAGGAGAGTGGGTGGCTTTGAGGCTTTATTATGCCAATGTGGCTCAATTGTTACTATATACATATAACACTATGCCCATGTAAGGGCCTATAACATACTTATTATATCATGTGTGTGTCAGCATGTTCGAATATTTTCTGTGTATAGAAAGCTTCTTTATAGGAAAAAGAGTGCCTCCAGTGTCCTGATGGGGGCTGTGGGGCTGGGGAAGCTGGACCACCGACAAGACGCAGGCACCCCTGCGATGGCTGGGGCACATCCGTTTTCCTCTGATTGGTCCTCAGGCAGAAGCGAGGACAAAGACCATGGAAGCTGTGGGTTATTGATCAAGCCCCTCCCGTGGGAAGGAGGTCACAGGGCGGTTGTAGGGCTTCCTGGGCTGTCACTGGAGATAGAGGTCTGACTTCCTGCAGGTCTAGTACAGAGGGTTAGGTTTAGGTTAGCATGGAGGGAGCAGGCTGCTTCCTGGGCTGGATCCTGTGATGGCGGCTGGGTGTCCTGGGCTGTTGGCTGCATTCTTGGGTCAGAGTTCCATCTTTATATATGGTTGGCCAGCTACAGGTGTAAATTGAATATCCCACCACAGGCCTGGCCTAGTGTCTTCTGATTGAGAATGCACATGAGGCCCCCTTGGGATTTATCCCATGCATCCCACGCCCCCCGCCACCCACAGTGTCCCAGTGCATGCCTCCTCCCCTGCCTTGCACAGACCCCTGGGTCATCCCACCTGTTCCCCCAACAGATCTCCAGTGCATCCCACCTCCCCAGCCCAGCACAAATCCCCAGTGCAGCCTGGAAGCCCTCCTTTTTAATCCTACAGGCCACAGTATGCATGTGAAGGGCCTGGTCTGTGCAGAGGGGTCCATTCATTTAAAGTGACCACCAGGCAATATTGGCATCTGAGGCCACAGCAATAATCCTGGCCAGGTTTGGGTCCTCATCAGCACAGAAGCTGGATCCTGCCTGGAGGTGGCAGGGGTTGAGGTGATTTTGATTAAGAATGGAAACCTATCCCAAGGCTATCTTTACTGAAAGTAAGTAGAGTCATCCCTCTGGATCCATGGGTTCTGCATCTTTGGATTCAACTGACTGTGGATTAAAAACATGTAGTGTGTTTGTAAAAAAATTCCCAGAAAGTTCCATAAAGCAAATCTGAATTTTATGCATGTTGGCAGCTCTTTATGTAGTGGTTACATTGCATTAGGTGTTATAAGTAACCTAGAGATTAGTAAAGTATATGGGAGTGGGTGGAGTCAAGATGGCTGAGTAGGAGGACGTGGAGTTTGTGTCACCTCACAACTAGGGCGCCTACCAGAAACTGGTGGGGACCTTGACACCCTAGGGGAAGGGAGGAACCCCTGAGTAACTGGGGGTTGGGCCTGAGCTCCTACGGTTGGTGCACCAAGTCTGAAGCACTGGACTAATAGAGAACCTCAGACCCTAGGGAATATTCATAAGAGTGAGGTCTCACGGAAGTCCTCATCTCAGCACCAAGACCCAGCTCTACCCAGTAGCCTCCAGTGCTGGAAACCTCAGGCCAAACAACCAGGAAAACAGGAACATGGTCCCACCCATAAAAGAAAAAGAGATGACAGAGAAATATGTTACAGATGAGGGAGTGAGGTAGAAACCTACAAGACCAAATAAATGAAGAGGAAATAGGCAATCTATCTGAAAAAGAATTCAGAGTAATGATAGTAAAGATGATCCAGAATCTCAGAAATAGAATAGAAGCACAGATTGAGAAAATACAAGAATGTTTAACAAGGACCTAGAAGAATTAAAGAACAAACAAACAGTGATTAACAACACAATAATGGAAATGAAGAATACACTAGAAGGAATCAACGGCAGAATAACTGAGGCAGAAGAACAGATAAGTGAACTGGAAGATAGAATGATGGAAGTAAATGCAGAGGGCAGAATAAAGAATGAAAAGAATTGAGGACAATCTCAGAGACCTCTGGGATAATGCTAAGCGCACCAACATTTGAATTATAGGGGTCCCAGAAGAAGAAGGAAAAAAGAAAGGGTCTGAGAAAATATTCGAAGAGATTATAGTCAACAACTTCCCTAGCATGGGAAAGGAAATAGCCACCCAAGTCCAGGAAGCAGAAGTCCCACATAGGATAAACCCTAGGAGAAACACACCAAGACACATATTAAGCAAACTAACAAAAATTAAATTCAAGGAAACAATATTAAAAGCAGCAAGGGAAAAGCAAAAAATAACATACAAGGGAATCCCCATAATGTTATCAGCTGATTTTTCAGCTGAAACTCTGGAAGCCGGAAGGCAGTGGCAGGATACGTTTAAAGTGATGAAAGAAAAAAAAATCTACAACCAACATTACTCTACCCAGCAAGAATCTCACTCAGATTCAGTGGAGAAATCAAAAGTTTTTCAGACAAGCAAAAGCTAATAGAATTCAGCACCACCACACCAGCTTTGCAACAAATGGTAAAGGAACTTCTCTAGGAGGGAAACACAAGAGAAGAAAAAGACCCACAAAAACACAACCTAAAATAATTAAGAAAATGCTAATAGGAACGTACATATTGATAATTACCTTAAATGTAATGGACTAAATGCCCCAAGCAAAAGCCACAGGCTCGCTGAATGGATACAAAAACACGACCCATATATATGCTGTCTACAAGAGATCCACTTCAGACCTAGGGACACATACAGACTGAAAGTGAGGGTATGGAAAAAGATATTCCAGGTAAATGGAAATCAAAAGAAGTTGGAGTAGTAATACTCATATCACATAAAATAAACTTTAAAATAAAGACTGTGACAAGAGATAAGGAAGGAAACTATATAATGATCAAGGCATCAATCCAAGAAGAAGATATAACACTTGTAAATATTTATGCACCCAACATAGGAGCACCTCAATACATAAGGCAAATGCTAACAATCATAAAAGGGGAAATTGACAGTAACACAATAATAGTGGGGGGACTTTAACACCCAACTTACACGAATGGACAGATCATCCAAACTGAAAATAAATAAGGAAACACAAGCTTTAAATAACACAACAGAATAGATAGATTTAATTGATATTTGTAGGACATTCCATCTGAAAACAGGAGATTACACTTTGTTCTCAAGGGCACATGGAACATTCTCCAGGATAGATCACATCTTGGGTCACAAATCAAGCCTCAGAAAATTTAAGAAAATTGAAATCGTATCAAGCGTATTTTCTGACCACAACACTATAAGATTAGAGATCAATTACAGGAAAAAAAAAACTGTAAAAAACACAAATATATGGAGGCTAAACAATGCATTACTAAATAACCAAGAGATCACTGAAGAAATCAAAGAGGAAATAAAAACATACATAGAAAAAACTGATAATGAAAACTCGATGACCTAAAACCTATGGGATGAAGCAAAGGCAGTTCTAAGAGGGAAGTTTATAGCAGTTCAGTCTCATCTCAAGAAACAAGAAAAATCTCAAATAAACAATCTAATATTACACCTAAAGCAACTAGAGAAAGAAGAACAAAGAAAACCCAAAGTCAGTAGAAGGAAAGAAATAAAGATCAGACCAGAAATAAATGAAATAGAATGAAGAAAAGAATAGCAAAGATCGGGCTTCCCTGGTGGCGCAGTGGTTGAGAGTCCGCCTGCCGATGCAGGGGACACGGGCTCGTGCCCCGGTCTGGGAAGATCCCACATGTCGCAGAGCAGCTGGGCCCGTGAGCCATGGCTGCTGAGCCTGCGCGTCCATAGCCTGTGCTTCGCAGCGGGAGAGGCCACAACAGTGAGAGGCCCACGTACCACACACACACACACACACAACAATAGCAAAGATCAATAAAACTAAAAGTTGGTTCTTTGATAAGATAAACAAAATTGATAAACCATTAGCCAGACGCATCAAGAAAAAGAGGGAGAGGATTCTGATCAATAAAATTAGAAGTGAAAAAGGAGAAATTACAACTGACACCACAGAAATACAAAGGACTATAAGAGACTACTACAAGCAACTATACGCCAATAAAATGGATAACCTCAAAGAAATGGACAAATGCTCAGAAAGGTACAATTTTCCAAGACTGAACCGGGAAGAATTAGAAAATATAAAGAGACCTATCACAAGTAATGAAATTGAAACTGTAATTAAAAATCTTCCAACAAACAAAAGCTCAGGACCAGATGGCTTCACAGGTGAATTCTATCAAACATTTAGAGAAAAGCTAACACCTATCCTTCTCAAACTCTTCCAAAAATTTGCAGAGGGAGGAACACTCCCAAGATCACTCTATGAGGCCACTATCACCCTGATACCAAAACCAGACAAAGATGTCACAAAGAAAGAAAACTATGGACCAATATCACTGATGAATATAGAGAGAAAAATACTCAATAAAATACTAGCAAACAGAATCCAACAACACATCAAAAAAATAATACACCATGATCAAGTGAGATTTATCCCAGGGATGCAAGGATTCTTCAGTATACGCAAATTGATCAATGTGATACACCATACTAACAAATTGAAGAATAAAAACCATACCATCATCTCAAAGGTGCAGAAAAAGCATTTGACAAAACTCAACACCCATTTATGATAAAAACTCTCCAGAAACTGGGCATAGAGGGAAACTACCTCAACATAATAAAGGTCATATATGACACACCCACAGCAAACATCATTCTCAATGGTGAAAAACTGAAAGCATTTCCTCTAAGATCAGGAACAAGACAAGGAAGTCCACTCTCTTTACTTTTATTCAACATAGTTTTGGAAGACTTAGCCATGTGAATCAGAGAAGAAAAAGAAATAAATGGAATCCAAATCGGAGAAGAAGTAAAGCTGTCACTGTTTGCAGATGACATGATACTATACATAGAGAATCCTAAAGATGCTACCAGAAAACTACTAGGGCTAATCAATGAATTTGGTAAAGCAGCAGGATACAAAATTGATGCACAGAAAGCTCTGGCATTCTTATACACTAATGATGAAAAATCTGGAAGTGAATTTAAGAACACACTCCCATTTACCATTGCAACAAAAAGAATAAAATATCTAGGAGTAAACCTACCTAAGGAGACAAAAGACTTGTAAGCAGAAAATTATAAGACACTGATGAAAGAAATTAGAGATGATACAAATAGATGGAGAGATATACCATGTTCTTAGATTGGAAGAATCAACATTGTGAAAATGACTCTACTACCCAAAGCAATCTACAGATTCAATGCAATCCCTATCAAACTAGCACTGGCATTTTTCACAGAACTAGAACAAAAAATTTCACAATTTGTATGGAAACACAAAAGACCCCGAATAGCCAAAGCAATCTTGAGAACGAAAAATGGAGCTGGAGGACTCAGGCTCCCTGACTTCAGACTCTACTACAAAGCTACAGTAATCAAGACAGTATGGTACTGGCACAAAAACAGAATTATAGATCAATGGAACAGGATAGAAAGCCCAGAGATAAACCCACACACATATGGTCACCTTATCTTTGAAAAAGGAGGCAAGAATATACAGTGGAGAAAAGGCAGCCTGTTCAATAAGTGGTGCTGGGAAAACTGTAAAAGTATGAAATTGGAACACTCCCTAACACCATACAGAAAAATAAACTCAAAATGGATTAAAGACCTACATGTAAGGCCAGACACTAGCAAACTTAGAGGAAAACATAGGCAGAACACTATGACATAAATCACAGCAAGATCCTTTTTGACCCACCTCCTAGAGAAATGGAAATAAAAACAAAAATAAACAAATGGGACCTAATGAAACTTAAAAGCTTTTGTACAGCAAAGGATACCATAAACAAGACCAAAAGACAACCCTCAGAATGGGAGAAAATATTTGCAAACGAAGCAACTCACAAAGGATTAATCTCCAAAATTTATAAGCAGCTCATGCAGCTCAATAACAAAAAAACAAACAACCCAATCCAAAAATGGGCAGAAGACCTAAACAGACATTTCTCCAAAGAAGATATACAGATTGCCAACAAACACATGACAGGATACTCAACATCATTTATCATTAGAGAAATGCAAATCAAAACTACAATGAGATATCATCTCACACAGGTCAGATTGGCCATCATCAAAAAATCTAGAAACAATAAATGCTGGAGAGGGTGTGGAGAAAAGGGAACACTCTTGCACTGTTGGTGGGAATATAAATTGATATAGCCACTATGGAGAACAGTATGGAGGTTCCTTCAAAAACTACAGATAGAGCTACCATACAACCCAGCATTCCCACTACTGGGCATATATACCCTGAGAAAACCATAATTCAAAAAGAGTCATGTACCAAAATGTTCACTGCAGCTCTATTTACAATAGCCAGGACATGGAAGCAACCTAAGTGTCCATCAAGAGATGAATGGATAAAGACGATGTGGCACATATATACAATGGAATATTACTCAGCCATAAAAAGAAATGAAACTGAGTTATTTGTAAGGAGGTGGATAGACCTGGAGTCTGTCATACAGAGTGAAGTAAGCCAGAAGGAGAAAAACAAATACCGTATGCTAACACATATATATGGAATCTAAGAAAAAAAATGTCATGAAAAGATTAGTGGTAGGACGGGAATAAAACACAGACATACTAGAGCATGGACTTGAGGATATGGGAGGGGGAAGGGTAAGCAGTGATGATGTGAGAGAGTGGCAGGGACATATACACACTACCAAATGTAAGTTAGATAGCTAGTGGGAAGCTGCCGCATAGCACAGGGAGTTCACCTCTGTGCTTTGTGACCACCTAGAGGGGTGGGATAGGGAGGGTGGGAGGGAGGGTGATGCAAGAGGGAAGAGATATGGGAACATATGTATATGTATAACTGATTCACTTTGTTGTAAAGGAGAAGCTAACACACTATTGTAAAACAGTTATACTCAAATAAAGATGTGAAAAAAAAAAGAAACGAAATTGAGTTATTTGTAGTGAGGTGGATGGACCTAGAGACTGTCATACAGAGTGAAGTAAGTCAGAAGGAGAAAAACAAATACTGTATGCTGACACATATATATGGAATCTAAGGGGAAAAAAAGGTCATGAAGTACCTAGGAGTAAGACGGGAATAAAGACACAGACCTATTAGAGCATGGACCTGAGGAAATGGGGAGGGGGAAGGGTAAGCTGTGACAAAGTGAAAGAGTGGCATGGACATATATACATTACCAAATGTAAAACAGATAGCTAGTGGGAAGCAGACGCATAGCACAGGGAGATCAGCTCAGTGGTTTGTGACCACCTAGAGGGGTGGAATAGGGAAGGTGGGAGGGAGGGAGATGCAAGAGGGAAGAGATATGGGAACACATGTATATGAAAACTGACTCACTTTGTTATAAAGCAGAAACTAACACACCATTGTAAAGCAATTATACTCCAATACAGATGTTAAAAAAACCCCAAGTTAATAGATATGTTAACAACTCATAAAAAAAAGACTTAAATGTAAGGTTCGATACTATAAAACTCTTAGAAGAAAACATAGGAAAAACACTCTTTGACATAAATCACAGCAAGCTCTTTTTTTGACCCACCTCCTGAAGTAATGGAAATAAACTCAAAAATAAACAAATGGGACCTAGTGAAATTTAAAACCTTTTTCACAGCAAAGGATACCATAAAGAAGATGAAAGGACAACCCTCAGAATGGGAGAAAATATTTGCAAACAAAGTAACAGACAAAAGATTAATCTCCAAAATATACAAACATCTCATGGAGCTCAATATCAAAAAAACAAATAACCCGACTGAAAAATGAGTGGAAGACCTAAATAGACATCTCTCCAAAGAAGACATACAGATGGCCAAGAGGCACATGAAAAGATGCTCAACATCACAAAATCAAAACTACAATGAGGTATCACCTCACACCAGTCAGAATGGCCATCAACAAAAAATCTATAAACAATAAATGTCAGAGAGGGTGCGGAGAAAAGGGAACCCTCTTGTACTCTTGATGGGAATGTAAACTGATAGAGCCACTTTGGAGAACACTATGGAGGTTCCTTAAAATCTAAAAATAGAATTACCATATGACCCAGCAATCCCACTACTGGGTATATACCCTGAGAAAAACATAATTCAAAGAACACTTCCCTAGTGTTATAGTGGTTAAGAATCCGCTTGCCAATGCAGGGGACATGGGTTTGATCTCTGGTTCGGGAAGATCCCACATGCTGCAGGGCAACTAAACCCATGTGCTACAACTTCTGAGCCTGCACTCAAGAGCCTGTGAGCCACAACTACTGAAGCCCATGCGCCCTAGAGCCTGTGCTCTGCAATGAAGAGTAGACCCCTTTTGCTGCAACTAGAGAAACCTCATGCAGCAATGAAGACCCAGTGCAGCCAAAAAAATAAAAATAAAGAAAAAATGGCACATGTACCCCCAATGTTCATTGCAGCACTATTTATAATAGCCAGGACAACCTGAATGTCCAATGACTGATGAATGGATAAAGAAGATGTTGTACACACACCCACACACCCCCCCACACCCCCCCCCCCCCCACACACACTGGAATATTACTCAGCCATGAAAAGGAATGAAACTGGGTCATTTGTAGAGATGTGGATGGACCTAGAGTCTGTCATACAGAATGAATTAAGCCAGAAAGAGAAAAACAAATGTCATATATTAACACATATATGTGGAATCTAGAAAAATGGTACAAATGAACCTATTTGCAGGGCAGGAATAGAGATGCACACATAGAGAAGAGACATGTGGACACGGTGGGGAAGGGGAAGGTGGGACAAATTGGGAGATTAGGATTGACATATATACACTAACATGTGTAAAATAGGTAGCTAGTGGGAACCTGCTATAAAGCACAGGAAGCTCAGCTCAGTGCTCTGTGATGACCTAGATGGGTGGGGCGGGGAGGAAGGTCTAGGAGGGAGGGGATAGATGTATGCATAGAGCAGATTCACTTCATTGTATAGCAGAAACCAACACAGCATTGTAAAGCAACTATACTCCAACAAAAATATAAAGTATGTGAGAGGATGTGCACAGGTTATATGCAAACCCTACCCCATTTTACATAAGGGACTTGAACATCAGTAAATTTTGGTATCTGAGGGCATCCTGGAATCAATCTCCCAGGCACCCCAAGGGGGCAACTGTCCAAAAATTAAGGGCCCTTCTCTTTAAGTGAGATATTTATGTGAACCTGGTGCCACCCCAGCATCTTTCTGCTGTGACCCTGGCTGTGACCCCTGGGTGTGCTGAATGTGTGTTTCCCGCTCTGAACCCCCATTTCTCTTGGCCACAAGTACACAGTGACATGGTGTGTCCCGACCCAGTTTCTAGGCCTAGCTCACCATCTTTGGATCCCAGAACAGCCTTAGCCTGTCCTGGCCTTTTGGGCGGAGTGTGGGGGGCCGAGCCAGGTGGGTGGAATCCTCCTGCTTCCCAGCCCCACACAACCCCTGGCGGGGACGTGCCCCCCATGCGGCTTCACTGTGAGAGCCTTGAACCAGTACCTTCCGTGTTCCCTAAGGTCGTCCCCAGGCGTGTGGGGTGGACAGTAACTCAGGGGGCCCGTCATGCGTCACCCCGCAAGTCCACCTGGAAGAAACACATGGAATCATGTCCATCTGAGTCCACATAATAGAACATTCTAGAAGCACTGAAGGGGCTCAGGTGGGGGTGGCCTCTCCCCTGCAATGTCTGCTCCTGATGGCGGGAGTGGGCTGTCTTCCTGAATGGGAGGCCTGCTGTGGTCTGCTCAGGTGACCCCGCTGGCCCACCGGCTATGGTTCCCTCTTGGGTCAGCTCCAGGCCTGGCCCCAGCCTCTCTCCAGGTGGGCTGCTCTGTACCCCTCCCTCAGGCTGTGTGACCACCCGCCCGGCCTCCCCCTCAGGCAGTCTCTTACCCGCCTCTTCCCTGGCCAAGGGTGGGTCAGCTTGTGGGGCGCACCGGTTGGAGGGAGATGGGAGGGAGGCCCGAGCTGCCTGGCTCTCTCCCCACAGGGCCGAGAGCTGCCTCGTTCCGCTGACTGCAAGGGGCCTTCGGGTCTGTGGGGGCTTTTGCTGTTGTAGGGGACGAGCACACGCCCACCACCTCAGGTTCACTGGCTGGGCCCTGTAATTCAGACAGGACAGGTCAGCCAGACGGAGCAGCCAGAACGTAGGAACATGCGTGCGTGCACGGAGCTCAGGATGAGTCCCGGCAGGAAGGTTAGCACCGCTCTAGACAAGTGACAAGACAGAGGAAGGGGATTTTGAGCTCCTGGGGCCGGGAACGTGGCAAGGCAGATGCGGGCGCGGGGAGGCACGCGTCGGGCTAACCCTGAACACCCTCCAGTGGGGACGGGCTGATAAGGGCCTGCTGTGCCCTGAGGAATCGCCCTGCCCTTCCCGGTGGAAGGTGGGAGGCGAGGGTTTTTCCTGTGTTTGCTTTTTAAATTGCCCACGGCTCAAAATAATTCCTACCTCAAAGGGGCACATCTGGGGCTCCCCACGCTCGGCCCAGACCCGTGTCAGCAAGCAGTCCCCCAGCGCGTCCTTCTCGACTGCTCTCAATCCACTAAGTGTGGGTGGGGACCGGCTCCCGGGGCTCCTGCTGGGCTGCACCCAGAGTCTGGAGAATCCGAAAACCCTGTCCCCGCCCCATCCCTGTAGAGTTTGACGACCCAGGTGCCGTTAGCATCCCCTTGGGCCGACCCCTCCGCCCACCCCGCGGATGTGGCGGAGGCAGAGTTAGGCCTGGTTCCCCGACCCCCGCTGCACCCCGCCTCCCACGATGGGGCGCTGGCCCCCGCGGCAGAGTCCACGTTGGGCTGAGACCCGCCAGGACACGCAAGCAGGCTGCTTGGTGGGCGATGGCGGCCGCACGGTGGGTGGGCTCTGTTCTGGAGCAGCGAGACTGCTGAGTCCGCGGTGGGACCCGTCGATGTGCAGGCGCGCAGGGCGGTTGCGCATTTACAGAAGGAGACGCGGGACGCTTATGTTCTTGGGCGCCCAGCGGCACGAGCATCAGGTGGAATCGGCCAAGGGTTGGCCAGATGCTGCTGCCTGGGTCTTGCTCCTCCCGCTCCCTGGGGGTGGGGGTCTCTCCTGGTGCAGAGGGGCCCGCAGCTCACCGGGAAGGAAGGTGTGGGCGTGGGAGGACCTCCCGAGGACCAGTGGACGGGGGGGGGGGGTTCCGGGAGACAATGTGGGCTAACCCCTCCCCGGAGAGCTCACAGACGGCTCTGCACGCTGAGGTTTGTTGTCTGACTTCTGCCTGACTTCAGAGCCCTCACCATCACCTGGCGGAGGCTCCCGCGCAGCTAACTGACCTGGAATTTGCCAGGCTGTTGTTAGGACAGTGGCCTGTGATGTGTGAGCCCTTCCCCAAGACGGCGCAGCTGCCGTGAAGACAGTGACACGTATCGCGGTGCAGGACCAGCGGTGACCAGGAGGAGCGCGCAGCCCCTTGGCTGTGACCTTTGTGGCTGGGCGTGGGCGTGAGGCGTCGATTGGTCCCCTCCCTGTGCCTCGCGTGTGCAAGGTTGCCACATTCCTCCTGACGGCAGGACTAGCCTTCACAGCCAAGCCAAGTGCAAGGGCCCCGGTACCACAGTCTTCTTAGCTAGGGGAAGTCTCTACATTTTGTCTCTAAAGGTGGAGAAGGGCTCCGGCTGCCCATAGCAGGACCACATGGAGGCCGCCTTCCTGGGAAGCTCGTGTGGCTGGCGGGCACCCAGTGTAGATTACGAGTGCCCGCTCCACTTTTCAGCAGGTTTGTGACACCCATTGTCCTTCATACCCAAGGTGCTGTGCCTTCCGCGGTGCTCTATTACTTTACGCACCATTTAGAAAGAAAAATGCCGCCCAGGGAACAGAACAGATCCAGTGCTTAAAACTTAGCATTTTCACATTGTACGTATGGAAACATGGGCTTTAGACTTAATCAGGCATTGGTGCTGGGCTCTCTATCTGGCTTTCCAGTGCAATTTTGACCCCCTCTTCAGGAGTGCTGCTAAGTGCATTGGACCTGCCCTCCCATCCTCTCTGGAGTCAGTTGGTTCCTTTGGGTTAGAAGAAAACTCCATTGTGTCTCAGGATATATTAGTCTCCAGGGAAAGCGAATCAATAGGATGTATCTATGTCTGTACCTATATCTGTATCTGTCTCTGTATCATCTGTATCTAGAAGGAGATTTATTATAAGGCAGTGGCTCACACGATGATAATCCACAATGTGCAGGGCGGCCCTCAGGCTGGAGACCCAGGGGAGCTGACGAGGAGAGCTCAGATCTGAGGGCCGTCTGCTTTAGCTTGCTGAGAGAGGATGTCTGGAGGGAAATTTTTTGAGGTCCTACATGTCTGGGAATGTCTTTATTCTGCTCTTACATTTTATTATCAGTTTGGGTGCAGAATTCTGTTAGAAATAATTTTTCTTTGCATAGCTTAGGACATCTGATTGCACGTCCCCCTCAGTGACAGAACATTCTAGAATTACCTAAGGAGCTCAGGTAAGGGATGACCTCTCCCCACCCAGGTCCACCTCCAAGTGCTGGACTGGAGCAAAGGCAATTTGATGGAGAAGGGGTAGTCTTTTCAACAGATGGTGCTGAAACATCTGGATATCCACATGCACAAAATGAACCTAGGTGTAAACTTAACAGCAGTCACAAAATTAACTCATTGACCTAAATATAAAACATAAAACTACGGAACTTCTAGAAAATAGCAGAAAATCTAGGTGATCGTGGTGTTGGCAATGAGTTTTTAGATATAACACCAAAAGCACACTTCATGAAAAAGAAAAATTCATTAGCTGAACTTACTTAAAATGATAAATGTCTGCCTGTGAAAGACACTGTCAAGAGAATGAAAATATAGGCCACAGATGTCTAGAAACATGCAAAACACGTAGTTGATAAAGGACTTGTATCCAAAATGTGCAGAGCACTGTTAAAATTCAACACTAAGGAAACAAACAACCCAATTTAAAAATGAGCTAAAGATCTGAGCAGACCTCTCACCAAAGAAGACTTACAGACACAAATAAGTATATGACAAGATGCTCCATATCACATGTCATTAGAGATTGCAAATTAAAACAGCAGTGATATACCACTACACATCTTTAAAATGGTGAAAATCTGGACGCAAGGAACAAAAATCCTGACAATTCCAAATGCTGGCGAGGAAGTGGAGCAACAGGAACTCTCATCCACTCTTGGTGGGAACGCAAAATGGTACAGCCAGTTTGGAAGACAGTTTGGCAGTTCCTTAAAAATCGACACATAATCTTACCATACAAACCAACAATTGCACTCCTAGATATTTATCCAAATGAGCTGAAAACTTATGTCCTCCTCAAAACCTGCACACAGATGTTTATAGTTGATAAATGTTTATAGATGCTGTATTCATAACTGTCCAAACTTGGAAGCAACCAAGATGTCCCTCAGTAGGTGAGTTGGATTAATAGTGTGGTACATCCAGACAATGGGATAGTATTTTGCAATAAAAAGAAATGAGCTATCTGTTTCTAACGAATCGATCCTTTCATTACTGTATAATGTCCTTCTTAGTCTCTTGTGACTGTTTTTGACTTTAAAGTCTGTTTTGTCTAAATATGCCTGTCCCAGCTTTCTTTTGTTTACCATTTTCATGGAATACCGTTTTCCATCCCTTCACTTTCAGCCCATGTGTGTGTTTAAATCTAAAGTGAGTCTCTTGTGGACAGCACATAGTTGGGTCTTGTTTTTCCTCCATTCAGCCACCCTATATCTTTTGACTGGATAATTTAACCATTTACTTTTAAAGTAATTATTGGTAGGGAAATGCCTACTATCACCATTTTGTTAACAGTTTTCTCTCTGTCTTGTAGTTATTTTGTTCCTCTTTTTCTTTTTTGTTGCCTTACTTTGTGTTTCATTGATTTTTTTGGGGGGGGGCTGTATCGCACAGCATGCAGGATCTTAGTTCCCTGACCAGGGATTGAACCTGCGCCCCCTACACTGGAAGCAGGGAGTCTTAACCACTGGACTGCCAGGGAAGTCCCCGTGTTTCATTGATTTTTTTGTGGTGATATTCTTTAATTCCTTTGTTGTTCAATGGGTATAAAGTTTCAGAGATGCAAAATGAGTTAAGTTCTAGGATCTGCTATACGATATAGTACCTGATGTAACAACACTGCACTGTGCACCTCAACATTTTTTAGAGAGAAGATCTCATGTTAAGGGTTACACACACACACACACACACACACCTCCAAAACAATAAACCCAAAGGCACAAGGAAAATTTAGAGGTAGTGGATATGTCTGTTACCTTGATTGTAGTGATAGTTTCATAGGTGTATGCATGTGTCCAAACTCATGTATACATTAAATACATGCAGGTATTTTATATATCAATTATACCTCCATAAAGCTGTTAAAAAGAAGGTAATGAAAAATAAATAAGTTATCAAGCCACAAAAACACATGGAGGAATCTTAAATGCATATTGCTAAGTAAAAGAAGCCAATTGGAGAAGGCTACATGCTGTGTGATTCCAACTATATGATTTTCAGAAAAGCACCTCTATACAGACAGGAAAAAGATCATTGGCTGCCAGGGACTTGCAGGGGAGGGGTGAGGAATGAATAGCTGAAGTACAGGGGATCATCAGGGCAGTAAAATTATACTGTATGATACTGAATTTGTGGCTACATGGGCAGCAGCTTAAACAGCATATCTGACCAAGGCAGTTCCATGGATGGTAGCCTGGGGGTCTCTGGATGCAAATGACATTGTGCATTTGTCAAAACTCATAGAGTTGTACACATAAAGTAACTGCTGTAGCACCATAATGTTAACTATAGACTTCAGTTAATAATAATATATTAATATTGGCTCATCATTTATAACAAATAGAGCACACTGATTCCAGATATTAATAATAGGTGAGACAGTGGGTGTATGTGGGGTGCGCTGGAGTGTAGGGAACTCTCTGTGCTTCCTGCTCAATGTATCCATTAACCTAAAACTATTCAAAAAGAACAAAGTCTGTTTATTTAAAAATATCATTATGCTGTGCAGGAAAACAAAAGCAGACCACGGACAGTAGCTGAAACAGCCGGCTGGACCAAGTCAGCACCATGGACAGCATCCTCGAAGGCCTTCAGTACAAACATGGCACAGCCATCATCTGATGTGGAAAAGGCAGCATCGTGTACAGCAAAGAAGCCTGATGTAAGGTAGTTCACAGATTAAGAAAGCATTCTGGACCATCGTGCCATGAACTCATGTGTCTTAGGGGGTAAACCATGTCCATTTTGGTAACCTGATGGCCCGAGTTCTTGGAGTCATGCATCCATGGACCATGAGTGCCCCACAGAGAAGAACAGATTGATCCTGAGTAGGGTAGGTGGAATTCTAAGATGGTTCCTTATTTAGATATGAAATTTGTATCTATATATAAATATATTAATATAAATATATTTAAATTAAAGTATAGTTGATTTACAGTATTATATTAGTTTCAGATATACAACATGGTGATTCAATATTTTTATAGACTATACTCCACTTAAAGTTATTATAAAATATTGGTTATATTCCTTGTGCTGTAAAATATATCCTTGTAGCTTATTTATTTTATACATGGTAGTTTGTACCTCTTAATTCTCCACTCCTATCTTGCCTCTCTCCCCAATTCCTCTCCTCACTGGTAACCACTAGTTTATTTTCTATATCTGTGAGTCTGTTTCTCTTTTGTTATATTCATTCATTTGTTTTAATTTTTAGATTCCACATGTAAGTGATAACATATATAGTGTGTGTCTTTCCCTGTCTGACTTATTTCACTTAGCATAATACCCCAGAGATCCATCCATGTTGCTGCAAATGGCAAAATTTCATTCTTTTTTATGACTGAATAATATTCCATTGTAAATATATACCACATCTTCTTTATTCATTTGTCGGTTGATGGACACAGGTTGCTTCCATATCTTGGCTATTGTATAAATAACGTTGGTAAGAACGTTGGGGTTCATGTGTCTTTTCAAATTATTGTTTTCATTTTTTTGGTATATATCCCCAGGAGTGGAGTTGCTGGATCATATGGTAGTTCTATTCTTAATTTCTTGAGGAACCTCCACACTTTTTTCCATAATGGCCGCACTAATTTACATTCTCGCCAACAGTGTAGGAGGGTTCCTTTTTTCCCATATCCTCACTAACATTTGTTATTTGTGGTCTTTTTGATGACAGCCATTCTTACAGGGGTGAGGTGATATCTCATTTTAGCTTTGATTTGCATTTCTCTGATGATTAGGAATATTGAACATCTTTTCGTGTGCTTATTTTTTACTCCCCTCCTCCACCTTTTGTGTTTTTTTATGTCATATTTTACATCTTCATGTTTATCCCTTAACTGTTTATTGTAGTTACAGTTGTTTTTATATTTTTTATCTTTTAATCTTCATACTAGCTTATTTAAGTAGTTGATCCTCAGCCTTTTCTGTATATTTGCCTTTATTAATGGGATTTTTCTTTCCTATAAATTCTTACTTCTGTTGTAGCCTTTTCTTTTCCCCTTAAGGAAGACCCTTTAACATTTCTTTTAGGGTTGACTTAGTGTTGATGAACTCTTTTAATTTTTGCTTGTCTGAGAAGTTCTTTATCTTTCCTATTCTAAATGATAATCTTGTTGGGTAGAATATCCTAAGTTGTAGGTTTTTCCCTCTCAGCACTTAAAATGTATCATGTCACTCCCTTTTGACCTGTGAAGTTTCTGCAGAAAAATCAGCTGGTAACCTTATGGGAGTTCCTTTGTTTGTGACTCTTCTTTTTCTCTTGCTGCCTTTAGAATTTTCTTTATTTTAACTTTTGCCAATTTAATTATCATACACCTTGGTGTGAGATCTCTTTGGGTTTGTCTTGTTTGGGACTCTCTATGCTTCCTGTACCTGAAAATCTGTTTCCTTCTTCAGGTTTGGGAAGTTTTCACTGATAATTTCATCAAATACATTTTCAACCCCCTTCCTCTCTCTCTTCTCCTAGGACCCGTATAATGAAAATTATAGTATTCTTGTTGTTGTCTCAGAGGTCTCTTAAACTGTTCTTATTTTTTAAAAATTGTTTTTCTTTTTGCAGGTCTGATTGAGTGATTTCCATTATTCTATCTTCCAGATCATTTATGCGTTCTTCTATATCATCCAATCTGCTATTAATTCCTCCCAGTGTTTTAAATTTCAGTTTAAATTTTCAGCTGTATTCTTCAGCTCTTACTGGTTCTTTTTTTAAAAAAATTATTTATTTATGTTTGGCTGTGTTGGGTCTTTGTTGCTGCGCACGGGCTTTCTCTAGTTGAGGCAAGTGGGGGCTACTCTTTGTTGTGATGCACGGGCTTCTCACTGCGGTGGCTTCTCTTGTTGCAGAGCAGGGGCTCTAGGTGCACGGGCTTCTGTAGTTGTGGCTTGTGGGCTCAGTAGTTGTGGCTCACATGCTCTAGAGTGGAGGCTCAGTAATTGCAGCACACGGGCTTAGTTGCTCCACGGCATGTGGGATCTTCCGGGACTAGGGATTGAACCCATGTCCCCTTCGTTGGCAGGCGGATTCTTAACAACTGCACCACTAGGGAAGTCCAGACTGGTTCTTTTTTTATATTTTCTAGTTCCTTGTAAAAATTCTCAGTGTTAATCTATTCTTTTCCCAAGTTCAGTTAACATTCTTATTACTAATACTTTGAATTCTTTGGTACATTGTTTATTTGTTTCATTAACTATTTTTTTCAGGGGTTTTCTCTTGCTCTTTCAGTTGAGACCAGTTACTCTGTCTTTTAATTTTGCTTAACTTTCTCTGTATCTATGAGATTAGGTGAAGCAGTCACCTATCCTGGTCTGGAAGCCGTGTCCTTGTGTGGGAGTGTCCGTATGTGGTCTGTGTGTGCCCAGTGCCTTTGGTGGGAGAGCTGGCTCTGATGTGAGCACGGGTCATGTCTCCCCCCAGGGTGTGCTGGCAGCTACCACCTTGGTGGGAGGTAGGGCTGGAGATGGAGGGGCTAGAGCCCAAGCCAGGTGTGAGCCAGAGCTTCTCCTTTGTTCAGTGATCATCAATCCCCTTTGGGGAATGGTCAGGTCTCAAGTTGCTGGGGCAGAAGCCCTGAGGGTCGGGTCTGATCTGGTTCTGGTCCCCCTAAGTGCACACTCTCCCTCTTCCCAGCAATGGCATCTTCACCTTGAGGAGAGCAGAGCTGGAGTAAGAGGGGCCAGAGTGGGTGCATGTTGTGGGCCAGGGTGTGCACTGGGACAGTCCTTGCACCCCAGCAGGCTCGAGACAGCTCCCAGTCCACCACTTCCACAAGTGCGGGCAGTGGCCACTCTCACCCCATTCAGATGCAGAGCCGGCCCTGTCCCCCCAACTCCACGCTCTCCTTGGCAACAGCAACCTTCGCCCTAGTGGGGAGCTGTGCCAAAGCAAGAGAGGCTGGAGCATGTGCCCAGTGCGGGTGGAGCTTGCAGTGGGGCTGTCACTGGAAACTTGCTAGAGCCCTGGATGTTTTCCGTCTCCTTCCTCCACCTTGTTCCCAGGAGTAAGCAAGTGTGTGCGTGCTCTGCATGAGTAGAGTCTAGGTTTCTTATGGCCCTCCTCTTAGTACCACTGGTTTTCAAACCAGCTAAGGGGACTCATATTCCTGGTGTTGGACCCCTAGGGAGCCCAATATGTGGGTCAAAGTGCTCACTCCCCAGGGAGGATCTCCAAGACTGTATAACTCTCCTCCTATTCTGTGTCCCTCCTAAGGAGCAGTTCCCAGCTCAGTCGCTCCTCTTCCTTTCCTACCTGACTCCGTGTGGACCTTTCTTTCAGCCTTGGTTATATATCCTGCCAGCCTCCCGTGAGTCTTCAGTGAGAACTACTCTACACGTAGATGTGATTTTGATGTGCTTGTGGTGGGAGGGGAGCTCAGGGTCCTCCTACTCCATCATCTCCATCTCCTCCTCCCTTAACCAATTCTTTTCTTGTCTCCACCCTCCCACTAGCCTGCCATCTGACATAAGATGTGTTAGTGGTGATTTATTGTATCACAGTGTATAAGTTGCAGGATACCCAAAGTTGAGTGTTATTCATCAAGAAGAAAATGAACATACCCCAAAGATATTTAAACTGTTATGTTGGACTTCATCTCCGCTTTCTGGAGGCATGTCTTAAGTTGAATGTGAGATAATTTCACTGAATTAGGTGGAAGACAATATTGCTTTTTTTTTTTTTAAATTTGGAAGCTAAAAGTGGTCCAAAGTGGTTGACAAGGAGTGGTTTGTGGTGGTTTTGGTCTGTGTCAAGTTTCTAAGCTCTAACTGGATTTCTTAGACTTCCCTTCCCTATGTGTCCCCCTAGATTAGTGTTGGTCATAAAAAGTTTACAGTTTTTGGAAAACAAGCATGAAGCAGCAGCCCTGGAAGGCTGGTGCAGAGCCCCAGTGCTGCCAAGGCCCATGTTTCTTGTCACTGGCCTGCATACTAACTTTGTTAGTGTGGAGAATCTGCTTCTGCAGCCCCTGCAGATACCCTTCAGGTCATCTGAGTCCTGTCCAGGCAGATGTGCAGCTCCATCCTGAGGGTCACACGTGTGAGAGAGACACAGGCTCCAGATTTTCCTGAAGGGTTTCAGTTTCTTTATGGGTTAGTTTTCTCTTGCTTTCCTCTACTTAAAATTAAAAAAAAAAAGTCATAAAATACGCATAGCAAAATTTACCACGTTAAACCTATGTACAGTTCAACGTGTACAATGATGTTAAATTCATTCATAATGTTGTGCAACCATCACCACCATCCATCCCCATCACTCTTTTAATCTTGTAAAACCAATATTCTATCCCCATTAAACAATAATTCCCCTATTCCCCCCCCACCTCCCACCTGGTAACCATCATTCTACTTTCTCTTTCTGTGAATTAGACAACTCTAAGTACCTAAATATAAGTGGAATCATACAGTATTTATCTTTTTGTGACTAACTTATTTCACTTAGCATAATGTCATCAAGGTTCATCTAAGTTGTAATGTATGTCAGAATTTCTTTCCTTTTTAAGGGGGATAATATTCTATTGTATGTATATACCACATTTTGCTTATCCATTCATCCATCCATGGACACTTAAGTTGCTTCCACATTTTAGCTATTGTGAATAATGTTGCTGTGAACATGGGTATAAAAGTATCTCTTCAAGACCCTGCTTTCAATTCTTTTGGGTATATACCCAGAAATGAAATTGCTGGATCATATGTAGTTCTTTTTTAAATTTTTTGAGGAACTTCCAAGCTGTTTTGCACTGCAGCTATGCCATTTTACATTCTCACCAACAGTGCACAAGGGTTCCAGTTTCTCCATGTCCTTGCCAACATTTGTTATTTTCTGTTTTTAAAAAAATCATAGCTATTCTAATGTGTGTGTGAGGCGGTATCACATTGTTGTTTGGATTTGCATTTCTCTAATGATTTGTGATACTGAGCACCTTTCTGTGTACTTGTGGGCATTTTAATATTTTCTTTGGAGAAATGTAAATTCAAGTCCTTTGCCCATTTTTGCATCAGGTTAGTTATTTCTTTGTTGTTGAATTTTAGGAGTTCTCTGAATATTCTGGGTATTAATTCCTTATCAGGAATTTGCAAAAGTTTTCTCCCATTCTATGGGCTGCCTTTTTATTCTGTGGATAGTGTATTTTTTTAAAAAAACATCTTTATTGGAGTATAATTGCTTTACAATTTTGTGTTAGTTTCTGCTATATAACAAAGTGAATCAGCTATATGTATACATATGAGGATAGTGTCTTTTGATGCATGAAATTTAAAAATTTTCATGAAGTCTAATTTGTCTGTTATTTTCTTTTGTTGCCTATACTTTTGGCATCATATCCAAGAAATCATTGTCAATTTTAATGTTGTGAAGCTTTTGCCCTATGTTTTCCCTAAGAATTTTATAGTTTTACATCCTACATTTAAGTCTGATCCATTTTCAGTTAATTTTTGTATACAGTATTAGACAAGGGTCCAACTTCATTCTCTGGCATGTGAATATCCAGTTTCCAAGTGCCGTTTGTTGAAAAGATTGTCTTTTCCCAATTGTATGCTCTTGACACCCTTGTCAGCAATAATTAGATCATATATGTGAGGGTATATTTCTGGACCATATTTTATTCCATTGGGCTATGTTTGTCTTTATGCCAATACCACACTGTTTTGATTACTGTAGCTTTGTAGTAAGTTTTGAAATTAGGAAGTGTGAGTCCTAAAACTTTGTCCTTATTTTTCATGATCATTTTCATGATTTGGGGGTTGTTTGAGATTCTGTATAGATTTTAGGATGGGCTTAAAAAATTTCTGAAAAAAATGTCATTGGGATTTTTTAAAACAACTTTGTTGGAGTATAATTGCTATACAATGGTGTGCTAGCTTCTGCTTTATAACAAAGTGAATCAGCTATACATATATCCCAATATCTCCACCCTCTTGGTCTCCCTCCCACCCCTCCATATCCCACACCTCTAGGTAGTCACAGAGCACCCAGCTGATCTCCCTGTGCTATGCAGATGCTTCCCACTAGTTATCTATTTTACATTTGGTAGTATATATAAGTCCATGTCATTCTCTCACTTTGTCCCAGCGCACCCTTCCACCTCCAGTGTCCTCAAGTCCATTCTCTATGTCTGTGTCTCTATTCTTGTCCTGCCACTAGGTACGTCAGAACCTTTTTTTTTTTAAAGATTCCATATATATGTGTTAGCTTACAGTATTTGTTTTTCTCTTTATGACTTACTTCACTCCGTATAACAGTCTCTAGGTCCATCCACCTCACTACAAATAACTCAACTTCATTTCTTTTTATGGCTGAGTAATATTCCATTGTATATATGTACTGCATCTTCTTTATCCATTCATCTGTCAATGGACACTTAGGTTTCTTCCATGTCCTGGCTATTGTAAATAGTGCTGCCATGAACATTGTGGTACATGACTCTTTTTTGAATTATGGTTTTCTCAGGGTATATGCCCAGTAGTGGGATTGCTGGGTCATATGGTAGTTCTATTTGTAGTTTTTTAAGGAACCTCCAAACTGTTCTCCAGAGTGGCTGTACCAATTTACATTCCCAGCAACAGTGCAAGAGGGTTCCCTTTTCTCAACACCCTCTCCAGAATTTATTGTTTGCATATTTTTTTGATTGCCATTCTGACTGGTGTGAGATGATACCTCATTGTAGTTTTGATTTACATTTCTGTAATGATTAGTGATGTTGAGCATATTTTCACATATTTGTTGGCAATCTGTATATCTTCTTAGGAGAAATGGCTATTTAGATCTTTTGCCCATTTTTGTATTGAGTTTTTTGTTTTTTTGATATTGAGCTGCCTGAGCTGCTTGTATATTTGAGACACATCCTTTGTCAGTTGCTTTGTTTGCAAATATTTTCTCCCATTCTGAGGGTTGTCGTTTCATCTTGGTTTTGGTTACCTTTGCTGTGTAAAAACTTTTAAGTTTTATTAGGTCCCATTTGTTTATTTTTGTTTTTATTTCCATTTCTCTAGGAGGTGGGTCAAAAAGGATCTTGCTATGATTTATGTCATAGAGTGTTCTGCCTATGTTTTCCTCTAAGTTTGCTAGTGTCTGGCCTTACATGTAGGTCTTTAATCCATTTTGAGTTTATTTTTCTGTATGGTGTTAGGGAGTGTTCCAATTTCATACTTTTACAGTTTTCCCAACACCACTTATTGAACAGGCTGCCTTTTCTCCACTGTATATTCTTGCCTCCTTTTTCAAAGATAAGGTGACCATATGTGTGTGGGTTTATCTCTGGGCTTTCTATCCTGTTCCATTGATCTATAATTCTGTTTTTGTGCCAGTACCATACTGCCTTGATTACTGTAGCTTTGTAGTATACTCTGAAGTCAGGGAGACTGATTCCTCCAGCTCCATTTTTCGTTCTCAAGATTGCTTTGGCTATTCGGGTCTTTTGTGTTTCCATACAAATTGTGAAATTTTTTGTTCTAGTGCTGTGAAAAATGCCAGTGCTAGTTTGATAGGGATTGCATTGAATCTGTAGATTGCTTTGGGTAGTAGAGTCATTTTCACAATGTTGATTCTTCCAATCCAATAACATGGTATATCTCTCCATCTGTTTGTATCATCTTTAATTTCTTTCATCAGTGTCTTATAGTTTTCTTCATACAAGTCTTTTGTCTCCTTAGGTAGGTTTATTCCTAGATATTTTATTCTTTTTGTTGCAATGGTAAATGGGAGTGTTTTCTTAATTTCAGTTTCAGATTTTTCATCATTATTGTATAGGAATGCAAGAGATTTCTGTGCATCAATTTTGTATCCTGCTACTTTACCAAATTCATTGATTAGCTCTAGTATTTTTTCTGGTAGCATCTTTAGGATTCTCTATGTATAGTTTCATGTCATCTGCAAACAGTGACAGCTTTACTTCTTCTTTTCCTATTTGGATTCCTTTTATTTCTTTTTCTTCTCTGGTTGCTGTGGCCAAAACTTCCAAAACTATGTTGAATAAGAGTGATGAGAGTGGGCAACCTTGTCTTGTTCCTGATCTTAGTGGAAATGGTTTCAGTTTTTCACCATTGAGGACGATTTTGGCTGTGAGCTTGTCATATATCACCTTTATTATGTTGAGGAAAGTTCCCTCTATGCCTACTTTCTGGAGGGATATTATCATAAATGGGTGTTGAATTTTGTAGAAAGCTTTCTCTGCATCTATTGAGATGATTGTATGGGTTTTCTCCTTCCATTTGTTAATATGGTGTGTCACGTTGATTGATTTGCATATATTGGAGAATCCTTGCATTCCTGGAATAAACCCCACTTGATCATAGTGTATGATCCTTTTAATGTGCTGTTGGATTCTGTTTGCTAGTATTTTGTTGAGGATTTTTGCATCTATGTTCATCAGTGATATTGGCCTGTAGTTTTCTTTCTTTGTGACATCTTTGTATGGTTTTGGTATCAGAGTGATGGTGGCCTCATAGAATGAGTTTGGGAGTGTTCCTCCCTCTGCTATACTTTGGAAGAGTTTGAGAAGGATAGGTGTTAGCTCTTCTCTAAATATTTGATAGAATTCACCTGTGAAGCCATCTGGTCCTGGGCTTTTGTTTGTTGGAAGTATTTAAATCACAGTTTCAATTTCAGTGCTTGTGATTGGTCTGTTCATATTTTCTATTTCTTCCTGGTTCAGTCTCAGAAGGTTGTGCTCTATTAAGAATTTGTCCGTTTCTTCCAGGTTGTCCATTTTATTGGCACACAGTTGCTTGTAGTAATCTCTCATGATCCTTTGTATTTCTGCAGTGTCAGTTGTTACATCTCCCTTTTCATTTCTAATTCTATTGATCTGAGTCTTCTCCCTTTTTTTCTTGATAAGTCTGGCTAATGGTTTATCAATTTTGTTTATCTTCTCCAAGAACCAGCTTCTAGTTGTACTGATCTTTGCTATTGTTTCCTCCATTTCTTTTTCATTTATTTCTGATCTGATGTTTATGATTTCTTTCCTTCTGCTAACTTTGGGCTTTCTTTGTTCTTCTTTATCTAGTTGCTTTAGCTGTAAGGTTAGGTTTTTTATTTGAGATGTTTCTTGTTTCTTAAGGTAGGATTGTATTGCTAAAACTTCTCTCTTAGAACTGCTTTTGCTGCATCCCACAGGTTTTGGGTCGTCCTCTTTTCATTGTCATTTGTTTCTAGGTATTTTTTGATTTCCTCTTTGATTTCTTCAGTGATCTCTTGGTTATCAAGTAGTGTGTTGTTTAGCCTCCATGTGTTTGTATTTCTTACAGATTTTTTCTAGTAATTGATATCTAGTCTCATAGTGTGGTCGGAAAAGATACTTGATACAATTTCAATTTTCTTAAAGTTACCAAGGCTTGATTTGTGACCCAGGATAAGATCTATCCTGGAGAATGTTCCATGAGCACTGGAGAAGAATGTGTATTCTGTTGTTTTTGGATGGAATGTCCTATAAATATCAATTAAGTCCATCGTGTTTAATGTATCATTTAAAGCTTGTGTTTCAGAGATGGCTTAAAGATGGTGGAGGAGTAAGACGCGGAGATCACCTTCCTCCTCACAGAGACATCAGAAATACATCTACACGTGGAACTTCTCCTACAGGACACCCACCGAACGCTGGCAGAAGACCTCAGACCTCCCAAAAGGCAAGAAACTCCCCACGTACCTGGGTAGGGCAAAAGAAAAAAGAATAAACAGAGACAAAGAATAGGGACGGGACCCGCACCAGAGGGAGGGAGCCATGAAGGAGGAAAGACTCCCCCACACTAGAAGCCCCTTCACGGGCGGAGACAGCGGGTGGCGGAGGGGGAAGCTCCGGAGCCAAGGAGGACAGCTCGGCCACAGGGTGCGGAGGGCAAAGGGGAGAGATTCCCGCAGAGGATCTGTACCGACCGGCACTCACCAGCCCGAGAGGCTTGTCTGCTCCCCCACCGGGGTGGGTGGGGCCGGGAGCTGAGGCTCGGGCTTCAGTCGGATCACAGGGAAAGGTCTGGAGTTGGCAGAGTGAAAACAGCCTGAAGGGGTTAGTGCACCACGGCTGGCCGGGAGGGAGTCCAGTTGAAGTCTGGAGCTGCCGAAGAGGCAAGAGACCTTTTCTTCCCTCTTTGCTTCCTGGGCGCGAGGAGAGGGGATTAAGGGCACCGCGTAAAGGAGCTCCAGAAACGGGCGCGAGCCGCGTCTGTCGGCACGGACAGTAGAGAAGGGTGTGGGACGCTAGGGTTGCTACTGCCGCCACCAAGAGGCCTGTGTGCGAGCACAGGTCACTCTCCACACCGGCCCTCCCGGGAGTCCATGCAGCCCGCCACTGCCGGGGTCCCGGGATCCAGGGACAGCTTCCCCGGGAAAACGCGCGGTGCGCCTTGGGCCTGTGCAGCATCACGCCGCCCTCTGCCGCCGTGGACTCGCCCCGCCCCCGTGCTCCTCCATCCCCCCAGCCTGAGTGAGCCAGAGCCCCCCAATCAGCTGCTCCTTTAACCCTGTCCTGTCTGAGCAAAGGGCAGAGGCCCTCGGACGACCTACACGCAGAGGCGGGACCAAGTCCAAAGCTGAACCCCAGGAGCTGTGCGAACAGAGAGGAGAGGGGGAGGTCTCTCCCAGCAGCCTCAGAAGCGGCGGATTAAAGCTCCACAATCAACTTGAAGTGCCCTGCATCTGTGGAAAACCTGAATAGACAACTAATCATCCCAAGTTGAGGAGGTGGACTTTGGGAGCAAGATATACTATTATTTTCCCCTTTTTTTTCTTTTTGTGAGTGTGTATGTGTGTGCTGCTGTGTGAGATTTTGTCTGTATAGCTTTGCTTTCACTATTTGTCCTGGGGTTAGACCGACCGTTTTTCTGTTTTTTTTTTTTAATATAAATTTTTCTTCTTAATAATTATTTTTTATTTTAATAACTATACTTTATTCTACTTTGTCTTCTCCCTTTCTTTCTTCCTTTCTTCCTTCCTTTCTTCCCTCCTTCCCTCCCTTCTTCCTTCCTTCCCCCCTTCTTTCCTCCCTTCCTTCCTCCCCTCCTCTCTTCCTTCCTCCCTTTCCTCCTCTCCACCTTCCTTCCTTCCGTTCTTGCTTTCTTCCTTCCTTCCTTTCTTCCTTCCTTTCTTCCTTCCTTCCTTCCCTCCCTCCTTCCTTCCTTCCTTTTCTTTCCTTTCTATTTTTTCTCCCTTTTATTTTGAGCTGTGTGGATTAAAGGCTCTTGGCGCCCCAGCCAGGCACCAGGCCTGTGTCTCTGAGGTGGGAGAACCAACCTCAAGACACTAGTCCACAAGAGACCTCCCAGCTCCACGTAATATCGGACGGCGAAAATCTCCCAGAGATCTCCATCTCAACACCAAGACCCAGCTTCACTCAAGGACCAGCAACGAATAGTACTGGACACCCTATTCCCAACAAAGAGCAAGACAGGTCTACAGCCCCATCCATTAGCAGAGAGGCTGCCTAAAATCATAATAAGGCTACCAACATCCCCAAACACACCACCAGACGTGGACCTGCCCACCAGAAAGACAAGATCCAGCCTCATACTCCAGAACACAGGCACTAGTCCTCTCAACCAGGAAACCTACTCAACCCACTGAACCAACCTTAGCCACTGGGGAAAGCCACCAAAAACAATGGGAACTACGAACCTGCAGCGTGCAAAAAGGAGACCCCAAACACAGTAAGATAAGCGAAATGAGAAGACAGAAAAACACACAACAGATGAAGGAGCAAGAAGAAAAGACACCAGACCTAACAAATGAAGAGGAAATAGGCAGTCTACCCGAAAAAGAATTCAGAATAATGATAGTAAAGATGATTCAAAATCTTGGAAATAGAATGGACAAATTGCAAGAAACAGTTAACAAGGACCTAGAAGAAATAAAGAGGAAGCAAGCAACGATAAGCAACACAATAAATGAAATGAAAAATACTCTAGATGGGATCAATAGCAGAATAACTGAGGCAGAAGGACGGATAAGTGACCTGGAAGATAAAATAGTGGAAATAACTAATGCAGAGCAGAAGAAAGAAAAAAGAATGAAAAGAACTGAGGACAGTCTCAGAGACCTCTGGGACAACATTAAACGCACCAACATTCGAATTATAGGGGTCCCAGAAGAAGAAGAGAAAAAGAAAGGGACTGAGAAAATATTTGAAGAGATTATAGTTGAAAGCTTCCCAAATATAGGAAAGGAAATAGTCAATCAAGTCCAGGAAGCACAGAGAGTCCCATACAGGATAAACCCAAAGAGAAACACGCCAAGACACATAATAATCAAACTGTCAAAAATTAAATACAAAGAAAACATATTAAAAGCAGCAAGGGAAAAACAACAAATAACACACAAGGGAATCCCCATAAGGTTAACATCTGATCTTTCAGCAGAAACTCTACAAGCCAGAAGGGAGTGGCAGGACATATTTAAAGTGATGAAGGAAAAAAACCTACAACCAAGATTACTCTACTCAGCAAGGATCTCATTCAGATTTGATGGAGAAATTAAAACCTTTACAGACAAGCAAAAGCTGAGAGAGTTCAGCACTACCAAACCAGCTATACAACAAATCCTAAAGGAACTTCTCTAGGCAAGAAACACAAGAGAAGGAAAAGACCTACAAGAACAACCCAAAACAATTAAGTAAATGGTAATAGGAACATACATATCGATAATTACCTTAAATGTAAATGGATTAAATGCTCCCACCAAAAGACACAGACTGGCTGAATGGATACAAAAACAAGACCCATATATATGCTGTCTACAAGAGACCCACTTCAAACCTAGGGACACATACAGACTGAAAGTAAGGGGATGGAAAAAGATATTCCATGCAAATGGAAATCAGAAGAAAGCTGGAGTAGCAATTCTCATATCAGACAAAATAGACTTTAAAATAAAGACTATTACAAGAGACAAAGAAGGACACTACATAATGATCAAGGGATCGATCCAAGAAGAAGATATAACAATTGTAAATATTTATGCACCCAACATAGGAGCACCTCAATACATAAGGCAAATACTAACAGCCTTAAAAGGGGAAATCGACAGTAACACAATTATAGTAGGGGACTTTAACACCCCACTTTCACCAATGGACAGATCATCCAAAATGAAAATAAATAAGGAAACACAAGCTTTAAATGATACATTACACAAGATGGACTTAATTGATATTTATAGGACATTCCATCCAAAAACAACAGAATACACATTTTTCTCAAGTGCTCATGGAACATTCTCCAGGATCGATCATATATTGGGTCACAAATCTAGCCTTGGCAAATTTAAGAAAATTGAAATCGTATCCAGTATCTTTTCTGACCACAATGCTATGAGACTAGATATCAATTACAGGAAAAGATCTGTAAAAAATACAAACACATGGAGGCTAAACAATACACTACTTAATAACGAAGTGATCACTGAAGAAATCAAAGAGGAAATAAAAAAATACTTAGAAACAAATGACAATGGAGACACGACGACCCAAAACCTATGGGATACAGCAAAAGCAGTTCTAAGAGGGAAGTTTATAGCAATACAATCATACCTTAAAAAACAGGAAGCATCTCGAATAAACAACCTAACTTTGCACTTAAAGCAATTAGAGAAAGAAGAACAAAAAAACCCCAAATTTAGCAAAAGGAAAGAAATTATAAAGATCAGATCAGAAATAAATGAAAAAGAAGTGAAGGAAACAATAGCAAAGATCAATAAAACTAAAAGCTGGTTCTTTGAGAAGATAAATAAAATTGATAAACCATTAGCCAGACTCATCAAGAATAAAAGGGAGAAGACTCAAATCAATAGAATTAGAAATGAAAAAGGAGAAGTAACAACTGACACTGCAGAAATACAAAAGATTATTAGAGATTACTACAAGCAACTGTATGCCAATAAAATGGACAACCTGGAAGAAATGGACAAATTCTTAGAAATGCACAAGCTGCCGAGACTGAACCAGGAAGAAAGAGAAAATATGAACAGACCAATCACAAGCACTGAAATTGAAACTGTGATTTAAAATCTTCCAACAAACAAAAGCCCAGGACCAGATGGCTTCACAGGCGAATTCTATCAAATATTTAGAGAAGAGCTAACACCTATCCTTCTCAAACTCTTCCAAAAGATAGCAGAGGGAGGAACACTCCCAAACTCATTCTATGAGGCCACCATCACCCTGTTACCAAAACCAGACAAAGACGTCACAAAGAAAGAAAACTACAGGCCAATATCACTGATGAACATAGATGCAAAAATCCTCAACAAAATATTAGCAAACAGAATCCAACAGCACATTAAAAGGATCATACACCATGATCAAGTGGGGTTTATCCCAGGAATGCAAGGATTCTTCAATATACGCAAATCAATCAACGTGATACACCATATCAACAAACTGAAAGAGAAAAACATATGATCATCTCAATATATGCAGAGAAAACTTTTGACAAAATTCAACACTCATTTATTATAAAAACCCTGCAGAAAGTAGGCATACAGGGAACTTTCCTCAACATAATAAAGGCATATATGACAAACCCACAGCTAGCATCATTCTCAATGGTGAAAAACTGAAACCATTTCCACTAAGATCAGGAACAAGACAAGGTTGCCCACTCTCGTCACTCTTATTCAACATAGTTTTGGAAGTTCTAGCCACAGCAATCAGAGAAGAAAAAGAAATAAAAGGAATCCAAATAGGAAAAGAAGAAGTAAAGCTGTCACTGTTTGCAGATGACATGAAACTATACATAGAGAATCCTAAAGATGCTACCAGAAAAAATACTAGAGCTAATCAATGAATTTGGTAAAGTAGCAGGATACAAAATTGATGCACAGAAATCTTGCATTCCTATACACTAATGATGAAAAATCTGAGAGTGAAATTAAGAAAACACTCCCATTTACCATTGCAACAAAAAGAATAAAATATCTAGGAATAAACCTACCTAAGGAGACAAAAGACTTGTATGAAGAAAACTATAAGACACTGATGAAAGAAATTAAAGATGATACAAACAGATGGAGAGATATACCATGTTCTTGGATTGGAAGAGTCAACATTGTGAAAGTGACTCTACTACCCAAAGCAATCTAGAGATTCAATGCAATCCCTATCAAACTAGCACTGGCATTTTTCACAGCACTAGAACAAAAAATTTCACAATTTGTATGGAAACACAAAAGACCCGAATAGCCAAAGCAGTCTTGAGAACGAAAAATGGAGGTGGAGTAATTAGGCTCCCTGACTTCAGAGTCTACTACAAGGCTACAGTAATCAAGACAGTATGGTACTGGAACAAAAACAGAAATATAGATCAATGGAACAGGATAGAAAGCCCAGAGATAAACCCACACACATATGGTCACCTTATCTTTGATAAAGGAGGGAAGGATATACAGTGGAGAAAAGACAGCCTCTTCAATAAGTGGTGCTGGGAAAACTGGACAGCTACATGTAAAAGTATGAAATTAGAACAATCCCTAACACCACACACAAAAATAAACTCAAAATGGGTTAAAGACCTAAATGTAAGGCCAGACACTATCAAACTCTTAGAGGAAAACATAGGCAGAACACTCTACGACATAAATCACAGCAAAATCCTTTTTGACCCATCTCCTAGAGAAATGGAAATAAAAACAAAAATTTTTAAATGGGATCTAATGAAACTTAAAAGCTTTTGCACAGCAAAGGATACCATAAACAAGACCAAAAGACAACCCTCAGAATGGGAGAAAATATTTGCAAATGAAGCAACTGACAAAGGATTAATATCCAAAATTTATAAGCAACTCATGCAGCTCAATAACCAAAAATCAAACAACCCAATCCAAAAATGGGCAGAAGAACTAAATAGACATTTCTCCAAAGAAGATATACAGATTGCTAACAAACACATGAAAGAATGCTCAACATCATTAATCATTAGAGAAATGCAAATCAAAACTACAATGAGATATCATCTCACACCGGTCAGATTGGCCATCATAAAAAACTCTAGAAACAATAAATGCTGGAGAGGGTGTGGAGAAAAGGGAACCCTCTTGCACTGCTGGTGGGAATGTAAATTGATACAGCCACTATGGAGAACAGTATGGAAGTTCCTTAAAAAATTACAAATAGAACTACCATACGACCCAGCAATCCCACTACTGGGCATATACCCTGAGAAAACCATAATTCAAAAAGAGTCATGTACCAAAATGTTCACTGCAGCTCTATTTACAATAGCCAGGACATGGAAGCAACCTAAGTGTCCATCAACAGATGAATGGATAAAGAAGATGTGGCACATATATACAATGGAATATTACTCAGCCATAAAAAGAAATGAAACTGAGTTATTTATAATGAGGTGGATGGACCTGGAGTCTGTCATACAGAGTGAAGTAAGTCAGAAGGAGAAAAACAAATACCGTATGCTAACATATATATGGACTCTAAGGGAAAAAAATGTCATGAAGAGATTAGTGGTAGGACAGGAATAAAACACAGACTTACTAGAGCATGGACTTGAGGATATGGGGAGGGAGAAGGGTGGGCTGTGATGAAGTGGGAGAGTGGCAGGGACATATATACACTACCAAATGTAAATTAGATAGCTAGTGGGAAGCTGCCACATAGCACAGGGAGATCACTTCTGTGCTTTGTGACCACCTAGAGGGGTGGGATAGGGAGGGTGGGAGAGAGGGTGATGCAAGAGGGAAGAGATATGGGAACATATGTATATGTATAACTGATTCACTTTGTTGTAAAGGAAAAACTAACACACTATTGTAAAACAGTTATACTCCAATAAAGATGTTTAAAAAAAAAACAAAAACAAAACCAGAGAAAAAACCTGTGAGTACAATAAACCTGTTGAAATTGAAAAAAAAAAAATCAGTAGATGTTGCATAAAGCAGATTGTCCTATGTGGGTGGGCCTCATCTGATCAGGTGAAGGCCTTAAGAGAAAAAAGCTCGAGGTTCCCTGAGGAAGAGGGACTTTGCCTCTGGACTCAAACTGTGGCATCAACTCTTCCCTGGGTCTCTGGGCTGCTGGCCTGCCCTACAGATTTTGGACTCTCCAAATCTTAACAATCACAGGACCCAATTCCTTAGACTCTCTCTCCCCTGCTATCTGTATATCAATATACGCATGTACATTCATCTCTCTATCTTGTATATTTATTCTCTGAAGAACCCTGACTGATACAGGCTCTTTTTCATGTTGTATACTTCAGCCACTCTCTTCCCCATAGTATTTAACTTTGTTTATTGTGATTTTATCTTCATAGATTAAAAATTTTTCTTTCTGTAGGCAAATCTATCAATGTTATTTTTAAAGTTACTGGCTGTGGTGTGTCATTCTGAGAAAACACCTATTCACCCCAGCAGAGCATAAATAATTTCCCATAATTTCCTCTGTTCTGAGTTTTGATTTGCATCAAATGCTGGTCCTGATTTTGCTTTTGTCCTGACGGTGAGAGCAGGGGTCCTGTCTCTTTGCTCTTTCCGTCTCCCAACTCTCTTTTGAGGTCTTGTCCTGGTCATATGTCTTCTAGAATAAACTTAACAAACACGGGCCCGCCGTGGGCCAGGAACTGACACGGGCCATGGCTGGAGAGCACAGCCTGGTTTCTGCCCAGGTCTGGGGAGGCCTCATTCCCAAGCCTTGGGGAGCAGGACCGGCTGAGACCCTTTCCCCCAAGCACCAAGGGAGGGGCGGGCCGTTGGGCCCCAGGCAGGTGGCTGGGAAGTGAATCTCACGCCACAGGGCCAGGATTGTCAGGGCTTGATTTAAGTATGGGAGGGCGGATGTGTGCTGTCTGTTACCACAGCTGGAAACAGATGTTTCTGCCCTGGGAAGACGGTGTCCAGGCAGGTGGGGCTGTGGTGACTCGGGCGAGCTGCAGAGCAAGCGGGGACCACGGCCCTCGGCTGCATGTCACAGGGGCTGAGCAGAGGCTGGGGCTGCAGTGCCAGGAAGGCCACAAACACAGCCCTGTCGGGGGAAATGGCCGAGCCCAGGGCCCCGAGGCTGTCACGTGCCTCCTGCAGAGAGGCCTCTGTAGTGGAGGAGGTGGGCTAATGGTTATTTAAGATAAAAAGGGGAAGTCTGTGGACAGGCGGCTTGCTGGGTTTTTCTGTTGAAGAACTGGGTAAAAGCATGCGGAGTCCACCTCGCAGGCGCCGAGGGCTGAGGGCCGGCTGCGGTCAGGGGAGCTCGGCCGCTAGGCAGGGTGTGGGGACGTTTGTGGGTGACAGCGCACTTCATGCCGATTTTGGGGCTTTTCATGAAAGTGTTTCCTGGACAGAAGGAAGCTCAAGTACAGACCCCCTGGCCCAGACCAGCACCCACCATGCTCAGGGGATCACGGTTGTAGGCTGTGGTGCTTGACAGCCCTTCTGGCCTCCCAGGGCCTGCAGGTGGGCCCCACGGTGCAAACCCCAGGGCGGGGGGAGCCTGGAGCGCAGACCTGGGGGCAGCCGGGAGATGCTGTGGCTACACAGGGGGCTTCCGTGGAGAGGCCGGCTGGGACCCACGTGCGCGCCCTCCTTGGAGGCTCTGAGACCTCTCTCACCTCACCAGCCAGACTGCCCCGCCCCCTCCTTCACACAGGGCTTAGCTGCTGTGCACGCCGGGGCTGTACCACCCGGGCTGTCCAGGCTGGAGACAGGCAGCAGCAGTGGCCCCTGAGGCGGGGAGGTGCCGGGAAATTGGGAAGCGGGCATGGGGCAGGGCGGCGTGGCCGGTCTGGATCACCCGGGTGAGGCATGGAAGTTTTGATTTCATTCTTGATGTGACAGGAGCCCATCATTGGGTTTGGACCGGGGCTGCCTGGGCAGATGCGGGTTTTAAAAGGCCGCCCTGGCCGCGGGCCAGGGAGCAGGTGTCGTCTGGAGATGACTCTGAGGTGTCTTTTGGGGGCCACTTGGCAGGTGGTCACTTACTGAGGTGGGAGAGAGGGGGCGAGGGGGCGATCTCAGAAGGGAAGTTACTTTGGGGCCACTCATCCGGTCCACCTGTGACCTTGTGACTTGCTCTGTGCCGGGGGCATCCCCGGGCTCCATCCCCTCAGTGAATGTTTGTTGGCACCTCCTGCACACAGACTTTGTTCAGGGAGCAAGGGAAAACCCTGTGCTCTTGGGGTTAACTTTCTGGGTGAGGACAAAGAAACAACCAGCTAGTGTCATGAGTATGTGTGCCGTAGAACGTGCCAGAAGGGCCAAAGAAGAGAACTAGGCAGGGAAGGGAGATGGGGGTGGTGCCGTTCTCATTAGGGCAGATGGGGTGAGCTTCATGCAAAGACTTGAAGGGGGTGAGGGAGGGACCCTCCAGGGCCTGGGAAGAAGTCTCTTCGAGAGGACAGCCAGCGAGGAGGCCCTGCCCGGAGGAGGAAGCAAGTGGGGTGGAGGGACGGGAGGCTGGGGCAGGGTGGGGCCCCCACAAGGACCCCAGGACGTGCAGGTGAATTTCTGATCAAATGTGAGGCCCTTTCGGGCTGTGGACCAGCTGAGGACTCATCCAAGATCTTGAGACAGGGCTGCCCTCACTGCCAGGCTGAGAGGGCCGCAGAAGGCAAGGGGGATGCAGAGAATGCCACCAAGGACCCTGCAGGCATGGCAACTGCCCTGGCCAAGGCGGCGGGCTGGCCAGTGTGGGAAATGTGGCTTCCGAGATGGATATGGCAGGCGGAGCAGGGGTCTGCTGCTCGACTGGGACGGGCTGCAGAGAAAGAAGGGAGTCATTTCCCAGAGTCTGCACCCAGGCCTCTGGCAGGGTGGGACACCCTTGGCTGGGACGGGGAGGATGCTGGGGACGGGCTGGTCTGGAGGGACTGTCGGTGTCTTAGTTCTTGCGGCTGCAGCAAATTACCACAAACATTTGTCCGCTTGCGGTCTGGAGGCCGGACGTCTGAAACAGTCTCACTGGGCCTTGAGCAAGCGCGGGCAGGGCCGTACAGGGAGGGCCTGCTCCTGGCCTTTGCCAGTCGCCTGAGCAGCATCCCTTGGCCTGTGGCCCTGTCCTCCGTCTCCGAAGCCGGCAGGGTAGCCGGCCCCGCCTCTGCGTCACAGGTCCTTCCTCTTTGCGCCAGGTCCCCCGTGCCTCCCACTTGTGAGGGCCTGGTGGTGACGCTGGGCCGAGAGGCTAGGGCCCTCGCCCATCTCGGGATCCTGGGCGCAGTCATCTGCACAGTCCCCGCTCACTGGCTTCAGGGATCAGGACGCCTTCGGGGCTGCGACCAGCCCGCCAGCCGGGCTGGTGCGGTGGCGGGTGTGTTGAGGGTGGGATGTGTTGTTGCCTTCCAGCCCCAGCATGTGGAATGAGGTGCACATTTGGGGACAAGAGAGGAATGCCAGCCATGGACAAATGCTGTTGGGCCACAGGCTGGGTTGGGGCCTGCAGGGCACAGCCGGTGACAAGGGGAAGCTGGCGGTGTGGCATCTGGGAGCCCGCAAGGGGGGTGAGAGCGCGACGCCCGGCACGCAGACCGGCCAGGGAGGGCACGGCCTCGGCGCCGACCCCTCATTCCTGCCCTGGTCCGCGGGTGGGGAAGCAGGGAGGACGTGCCCGAGACTGGCACCTGGGCAGGTGTCCACCACGCTGGCCGCCCCTCCTGGTGGGGTGAGAAAGCCTGCGGCTGATTGGGGCCGGGTACACATTTCCCGCGGGGACTCCGGGCAATGGCGGGGAGTGACCAGGCGCTGGCCGGGACCAGCGTCTTCTCCAAGCCCCGTGAGGCTTGTTTACTCCACAGCCCGCCCTGCGTGAGGGGCGCTGTCACCGTGTCTGCCGGAGGGGTGGGTGCGCAGGAGGGCTCGGCGACTGCCCGAGCTGTGCAGCCGGTGAGGGCCGCCCCGTGCGCCCGGCTGCTCCCACCCCGCCACGCAGTGCTGTCTCCCGTGCGTGTGCGTGTGTGTGCTGCATGAGCACACGTGTGCCTGTGTGTCTGTGTGAGTGTGGATTCTTGTGTGTGTGCGTGGGTGCCGACCTGCACACACGTGCCCACGTGCATATGCCCTTGCTTTTGCATGTGTTTTCACATGTGTGTGTGCTTGTGCTTGCAGGGTGCGGACCCACGTGTGCACTGCATGTGTAGGTGCACACATGCTTATGTGTGTGAGGAGTGCATGCATGTGCACACATGTGTGCACGTGTGCCTGCCTGTGTGGACGGGCACGTGTCTGGTGTGGGCAGCAGGGCCTCTCAGCCCATTCCCTTCAGTGCAGGGGGCTCTCCCAGCTCCTCGCTGTGGCAGCTCCCCAATGGATGCCCGGACCCTGGTGGCCCCTGTCCTTGTATGTTTGCCCTCAGCCTTCTGGGTCCTCGGACCTGGGGAGATCCAAAAGGCTGGGACGCAGAAACAGGAGGCAGGTGAAATGAGCCAAAGCTGTTTATGGGGCCCGACGGTGGGCGGGAAGGTAAGGGGGCCACAGTCAGGACCACCGGCTCGGGGAGCGGGGGCACAGGGCCAGCTGGGGGAGCCACACCCCTCCCTGTATCACGATGCCCTCCACTCTGTGTTGGGGGCTGGGCTCTGCCGTGGGCAGAGGAGAGTGAGTGGGGGTCAGGGGTGGGGCTGGAGGCCTCTGTGCACAGGGTGGAGTCCTGCCTTCTGGCAGCAGTGGGCGGCGTGGAGGTCAAGGTTCCCCCGCTGCAGTGCCAGCACCAGCTCTCAGGGGCTACTTCACCTGCAGCAAGAGCCCCAAGGTCAGGAAGGGGTCGGAGTCCCAGAGGACAGGGTGCAGGCCCCCAGGTCAGGGCCCCCCCGCCCAGCTGAGTCGGGGACCCCACCTCCCTGACTCCCACGAGATCAGGTCCAGATGCCTGTCCTAGGCTAGGGGCTGTGGTGGGGGAGGGGAGCCGCCCTGCCGGGCTCAGCGAGGGCGCCGCCTGCCTGGGCCACCCTACCTTGATGAAGGTGACGAAGCCGCCGTACAGCAGAGTGACAAGGAAGAGGACCACGAAGGTGAGCCACAGGCGGCCCGTGTCCTCCAGCTCCGAGAAGTCGTCGCCGCTCTCGTCCTGGCTCTGGGGGGGCCGCGTGGCCAGACCTGGGGAGGAGCCGGTGCCACTGAGACCGGGCCGCGCCTGCGCCAGCACACAGCAGGCCCTCAACGCACACGCGCAAAGGGCCTGCTCGCCTCCGGGCTGTGTGGGGTGCTGGGCTCCGCAGAGCCTGGTGGGTCCCAGTGCCTGGTGGGGCCGACGGTCCAGAACCAAGCTGGCTCACAGCTCAGTTCATGCCAGCGTGACTGGGCGCAGGGAGTGGGAGGCACTGACACCGGGGTGGACATAGGGGGCCCTGCCTGGCCAGACTGGACAGCGAGAGCCTCCCTCGGAAGTGGCTGCTCTGTGACAGGGTGAAAGATAAGATGGTGACAGCCAGGCAGAGAGAGGTGGGAACAGCTTCCAAGCCGGAGGAACAGCATCACGAGTGCTCTGTTTCAGGAGGGCCTGACCCGGAACAGTGGACGGGAGCTCTGCGGGCCTGCAGCGGGGACCTGGGGCCAAGCGGTGGGAGAGGAGGCCAGAGTGGGGCTGGGGTCAGGCCCTGCTGGTGACTTTATCCTGAGAACAAAGGGCTTTAAGCAAGGGCATGTCAAGGCAAGTTTGAATATCAAAAAGTCATTCCTGGGGCTTCCCTGGTGGCGCAGTGGTTGAGAATCTGCCTGCCGATGCAGGGGACATGGGTTCGTGTCCCGGTCTGGGAAGATCCCACATGCCGCGGAGCGGCTGGGCCCGTGAGCCATGGCCGCTGAGCCTGCGCTTCCGGAGCCTGTGCTCCTCAATGGGAGAGGCCACAACAGTGAGAGGCCCGCGTACCACACACACACACAAAAGTCATTCCTGCTGGAGTTGGAGTGGTTGGGAGGGGCAAGGCAGGATGAGAGGGACTTGCTGGTGTCCAGGCCCAGGTCAACACCCTTGTGCGGAAAGTGCACCGAAGTCCAGAGGGAGAGCCCAGGGGCAGGTAGGAAGTACTGAGTCCTGGGACCTGTCTCATGCCCCGGAATTTCCTAGTCGTTCATTCCATGAGTGTTTATTGACAGTCTTCCTCGTGCTTGACCAGAGTTACCGGAAGTGGGGTCTGTAGGTGGTAATGGCTGGGAACCACTGGTCACAGGGCACAGGAAATAGGTATGGAAACTGTGTGCATTGGAAACTTTTTATAGCAGTCTGTTGAATCTAATAATAAAAAATCAGCACATCTTGGTTTCTGTTTGTCTCAGATTTTGAGTAATTAATTCATATTGTATTCTGCAAAGGTATTGGTCCATGATTCATTGGAAAAAAATTAAAAGGCAGGAGCCCTTTGCCACAGAGAACTTGAGGAGCCTGTTCTACACACATGGAATGCAGGGGTGAGCTGGCCGGGGGTCAGTGAGGTGTCTAAACATGATGACAGGTTCCCATGGACATGCTTCATCCAGTTAAAGGCCAGGTGTACCAGATGCCCCATGACCCAGCCCTGGGGTCAGGGATGTCTTCTCAGTTACACAGGAGAGCTCATGTGAATGATAAGCCGAGGTTGGCAGGATGAGAAGGTGGGAAAGGTTTAGGGTGGGCGAAGCAGCATGGGGAAGAATTTCAAATGAGAGAGGTCATGCCCATTTGCCCCTCTGGAGTGGGGCAGGAGTGTGTCAGCGGGCAGCCCATTGGACACAGTCCAAGAAACCCTGGGACAGGATCTGGAAGTTTTTCTTAGGGCAAAAGAAGCCATGAAAAGAACTTAAGCCAAGGAGTGACATGCTTGGCATTGCTTTCGGTTCCAACATCTGGGTCACCTGTGGGTCTAATTCTCTTTGATAGATTAAAATTTTGATTATGAGTGAAGGTTCTCTGCTTATCTGCGTGCCTAGGAAGTTTTGACTGCGTGCTGGACATTGTGCACAGACAGACAGTGAGCTTGAAGTAGATTAGACATGTGTATTTTCCATGAAGCGAGCACACACTCCTCTGTGTTGGGCAGGGAGGATGAGGGGCTCATTGTTTTCACCAGGATTTGAGCTGGGCTGGGTGGCAGGATCGCTGGCTCCTGGGTCTAAATGTTTGGGTGGGGTCGGGCCCCTCCAGTGGGGCTTTGGGAGCTAAGCCTCGTCCAAGGCTGGAGATCTCTTGCCTCGCTCGGCTCCCACAGCCACTTATCGCTCAGCAAAAGTCCTGGGTGGGGGAATCAGTGGGTGGAGGAGATTTGTCTGGGGGCTCATCTGTATTCCCACTGCCCAGGCCAGCCCACGCAGACGCTACGTCTCGGCAGATTCCCTTACGTCCCTCTCCTCTCATGGATGCCCAGGCCTCTGTCCATCTGTGTTTGGGATGAGGATAAAGTGGCCAACAGCCTCTTCTGGCCTCTAGGAATCTAGGTCCATTGGACACTGAGTCCTCAGCTCTTCAGAGGCTTTAAATAAATCTGATTTTTACTTTTTATTCGATGTTGTCCTTCTGTTACCTTATGAGTGAACACCTCACTAGCTTCTACATCCTAAGTGGAAGCAGAACCTCAATGGATGTTTAAAGATCCCCTTGGCCGCTGAATGAAGGATGGGCTGGGGAGGGGGCAGCACCGGCAGCGAGCCCAGCAGGGAGCGGGGAGGTCTGGGATAGGGTCGACAGAGAGAAGCGTGAGGACTCGAGATATTCAGGAGTTGGGGAGCTGCCTGGCTGCAAGGGCGACAGAGGGCCGAGGTCCCTTGGCTTCACCTTGGGGGATGGGACATATGGCTGAGGAGTGCTGGGGCTGCAGAGCAGGCCAGGAGGGAGAGGCGAGGGGCCCCACGGGAGGCAACGTGCCAGCTGCTATTTTGTAACAATAATGGGGACCACAGGTGCTGGCCTGTGCTGAGCGCGCTGCGAGTCTCCCCTCCTTTGGGAAGAGGGGGACGGTGTGGACTGACCCTAGAACGGAGAGGGATGGCGTGGCCTACGGATGGAGGACTGGGGGGATCCTGGGGGTCCTTGGAGGAAAGCAGCAGGACCCGTCGAGGCAGCAAGCCACAACTCGGGGGGCATGCAGCTGGCCCAGCAAAGAGAGAGGCTGCAATCCAGGCTGTGCAGGGGCTGAGGAGAGGGCGGCCGAGGCTGCCTGAAGCAGGGAGCCGTCCTGGCTGTCCTTCACTTGTCAGGAGGAGGGGTCCGGGCAGGGAAGGCTCAGCTGCCTGCCGGCTCAGACCCGGTGGGGGAATGGTGCGGGCCGCGGCCTCCTGGATGAGGCCTTTCTTCCCCTCACTCCCAGGGGGCCCTGGGGAGTGGCCAGGCCTCCTGCCGCCTCTGGCACCCACCCTGTCTCCAGGGTGTGTGGCCCTGGCAGGTGGACGTATTTCTGGCCCCTGTGGGAGGTGTGGGTCAAGGCTCTGAAGGTGGCTGGTCCAGGGTCTCCTGGGACATGAGACCACGGACAGCCCGCACTGTGCCTGGGGGTCCGTCGGCTGCGTGTGGAGGACTGGAGACTGGAGGAGGGCCAGTGAGGACCCCCCGGGGGTCCTGCCCATCTGCCCGGGGGAGAGAGAGGGGAAGGGTCAGGAGCCCACTTCAGTGACCGAGGAACAGACAGGCCCGAGAGGCGTGAGCTGCGACAGGTGGCCCGGCACAGACAGCGCCTGGATGGGGAGTGGCGGTGCTGTGAAATGAGCCGTACCCCAGGTGGGAGCTTCAGGAAGAGACCCGCTGGGACACAGGCAGGCAGGCCGGGGGTGCCGCCGCTCCCCGGGGGGCCCTGCAGGGCCAGCAGGAGCACTGCCCCCCAGGAGGCCACAGCTGCCCGGCCCGTCTGCGTGAGGGCTGCCGTCCGAGTGTCTCTTACACTCCGAGGGGTGCCCATGGCGAGGGCCAGGGCTGTAGGCAAGGTCCCGGATGCCAGTAGAACAGGAGCCTTCCTGCCCCCCTCGCCTTGCTGACTCGGCACCCCCCCAGCCGCCGGCATCTTCCTCTGCCTGGCTCCCATCGGGTGGCCTGGGGCCTGGACCCCCTGCTCCAGCTCCTGCTGGGCTGTGCGTCCTGCTGCCTGGCCGGCCCAGCGTGTCCACCTCTGTCCCACGGGGCTGGGCTGGGTAGGGAGTGGGCGCCGGTCGGGGCGCTGCCCTCTGATGGGGAGGCAGTGGGGGCCTGGCAGGATGCCCGAGAGGGGAGGGCGAGCCCTGGGCTCCCACCAGAGCCTCCTCTCTGGCGCTGTCTGTCCACTCTTCCCCTCTGGGTGGCGCGTGGTCAGGGCCTGCCGTGGGCGTGTGCCGGTCTGGCTCCCCTGGGTGCCCTAACCCAGCCCCCGCTGCCGGGCATATCTGGCTTCCCAGGTGCTGACCCTGCTCCTGGACGGGCGGAGGTCTTGGGAGCTGGGTAGGCTCAGATGCCCCCAGGAGGGCAGCTGTCTGGGGCGGCCACCCTCACGCCCAGCCCAGGGGAGGCCCCTGCTCTGCGCCCAGAGGCGGGCGCACCTTGGAGGGAGGTAGCTGGTCCTGGGGTGGAGGGGGCCCACCTCCCACCCTTCTTGAGCCAGCGCGTGGTGTGTGGACACGGGGTCGGACGCAGTGGGGCGGCCCTCGGGGCGTCCAGAGCTCCCAGGGCAGGGAAGCGCGCGCTCCAGACGTGCAGCGGCCTGGTCCCCGCTGCCTGGCTCCTCGGGGGCTGCCCCTCCGCCCCCCAGCCCTGCGTCTGAGACCGGCTCGGACGGAAGCCCCCAGCCTGCGTGACTCACCACCGGTGTCCAGGCTCCAGCTGGTGCCGAGCAGCGTCCGGGAGGCCTCGTGACTGACCACACAGGTGTAGGTGGCAGCTGCGTGGCCCGGGAAGGTGGGGACGCGCAGGACGCTCCAGGTGCGGAACAAGGAGCTCCCAGGCTGGGCCGTGGGGCGCGCCGTGGTGGACCAGGAAGCATCCACCTCGCTCTGCCCCTCCAGCCAGGTGAGGAGGACGCCCAGCGGCGAGAAGGTGGACACCTCGCACAGGAGCCAGGAGGTCGCCTCGGCGGGGGTCAGCGGACTGGGCGTGGTCAGGACGTGGATGGCAGGCTTGCTGGGTGCCAAAGCCTCTGCAGCGAGAAGCCTGGTCATACTTTGGGCCGGGGGCGTCGGGAGAAGCCCCCGGGGTCCCCTGGTGGAAGAAGGTGGCCAGGGGTGCTGCCGGCTGGGGTGTGGGGTGCAGGGGACCCGCGGCTGCCCTGTCTCCCTGGCCCGAGAGCCACCCTCACCGTGTTCTCTCTGTGCCGCCAGAGTCACCGGGGACCGCAGGCCGGGGCCACTCAGCGTGCAGGTGACGGACGTCCCCTTGGCCCACAAGGTCCTGGACAGGGCCAGGCGGCTGCTCTGGCTCCAGGATCCGTTGGTGTGCTCTCTGGGCCCCTCCTCCATGTGTCCGCTCTGTGGCTGCCCGGCCACCTCCCAGGACAAGCGGGCCGCCTGCAGGTTCTCCCCCACCGCCAGGCAGGTGAAGGTGGCCTCATCCTGGAGCCACAGGCCCTGCAGGGGAGGGCGCAGCAGGTAGACCCTGGGGGGCTGAGTGTGGTTCCGGCACTCTGCAGGGGACAGGGACAGGTTGGCGAGGGTGCGTGGTGGTCCCTGGTGTGGTGGGTGGCAGTGGGGTCGAGGGGTGGCCAGCGCCTTCTGGTGTCTTTAGTCACTGACCAGTGCCAGGCCTGCCCTCTCCCCGGACCCACCAGCCCTTGTTGCTTCCAGAAGGGCAGAGTGGGCCGGTGACCTCCCGTCGCCCACAGCTGGGCTGGGGTCTCGCTTGCAGGCAGGCTCTCTCGGCCGCTGAAAGTTCTCTGCCCTTCTCCCCCACCCCGCCCACTTGGTCGCCCCAAGGGCTGACCTCTGGAGGGGTCTTTCGGATTTTCCGGCATCCGGGCTTCTGTCTGGGCGCGACTGGTGGAAAGCACTGTGTGGGAACGGGGTGAGTCAGGGTCTCCTCCAAGTTCCACAGACGGCTGGAGCTGGCCTGCCCGCACCGCCGGCCCCTTCCTGCCGTCTGGGGGTCGCCGCCGTCAGCCTTCCCCGAGTGCGCCTCCAGGCTCCGGCGGGACCCTGGCTGTCTGCCGCTGGTCACGAGTACCTGTGCTCAGTGCTCAAGGACCATCCCCCAAACAGTCACCTGGACAGTTTAGGGTGACGGTGACCAGTAAGTTATTGGGCCATAAATTGCGACAGCCCAGGGGTCAGCCAACTTTTTCTCTCAAGGGCCAGAGAGCAAACATTTTAGGCTTTGCAGCTGCACGGGGTTTCTGTCTGCTCTCTTGCCCTCCTCCTCCTGGTCCATCCCTCTAGAACTGGAAAGGCCAATCCTAGGCTGTAGAGATCAGGCTTTGGGCCGCATCTGGCCCGTGGGCCGTGCGAGAGCAGGGCCGCGTCTGGGTCGGGGGGCCCTCCCTTTTCGGAGGGCTTGGCTCATGCGGTCAGCACACCTTAGGCCCCAGGTGGGTCATCTTCCATGGGAGGGCAGTCTGGCCCCAGAACGGGAGGGCCGAGCCTGTCCTCTTGAAGCTCCACCCTCTACCCGCCAAGGCTGCTGGGCGGATGGTCCCGCTGCAGGAGTTACGGCTGGGGCTGAGTGCTGACACACGCTGGGAGGGTTGTGGATGTGCACAGCCCCGCCGTGGTGACATACTCATCTGGAGGACTGAACTGTCTCCCGATTTCCCGCACCCTGTGTGCCTGACCAGGCCACCCCGAGCCTGGGGGACATGCACGGCGGGAGCAGGTTCTGCCCTGAGGTGTGAGCGTCTTGACCAAGGAGCTGGGCAGGGCCCCCACGGAGACGCCACGGCGGGTTGCGGCCGCTGTCCTCCTCCTGGAGCTTCACCGGCACTCTGGAGGGCCGGCGAGGGGGCTGCCATGCTCTGTGCAGCCAGCACACCTCCAGTGGTTTCTGCCCTTCTCAGAGCGAGGACACACTTCCCAGGGTGGCCGACAGGGTGAGGTGTGACCCTGGGCCCCAGCCAGGCCCCCGGCACTCAGAGAGCCCGCAGCCAGTTGGAACCGGCGGTGAGGGCGGCTTTCGCCGGCTGCCACGGCTCCCCGGCCCTGTGGGCGGCACCCTGCTTCTGTGAGGGTCTCGGGGCTCAGTTCCATACCCCTGCTGCCTTGGGAACACGTGCCCGCGTGAGGCTCCACGGCGAGCTCACGGTCAGCGGGTCAGTGACCCTCTCAGAGTCCCTCACTCTGTGACCTGCACGGGTCCCCCACCCATGAGGGGCTGATGGCCACACAGGGGCCTGAGGTGGCATCTGCAGTAGGTGCGCCTCAGGTCAGTGCCCTGACGTCCTGGCTCAGGGTGTGACTTAAGGACTCACGGGAGAAGTCGTGGAGGGCTGCCGGAGGGAGGCAGCGGGGGGCCGGGCAGGCAGGTGGGGGTGTGTGTGAACGGGGGCTGCTGACCTGGGATCCTCGTAGAGGTTAGGGTGAAGCTCTCTGACTGGGACTTCACAGAGGACACCAAGGGGTTTGGAGTCTGCTTCGATGCTGAAATCAGGGAAACAGTGAGCAGGTGAGGGTCAGAATGCACTGTGTACTTGGGGGGAGAGGGGCTGCAAGGTGAACGGGAAGGGCAGGGGGTGCGGGGCGAGCAGGATGGTGTAGTGGGGACACTCCTGGCCTGATCCCCGCCTCCCGGCCGCGGAAGGAGCCCAGCTCACCTGGGAAAGGCACTAGCATGGACTCGTCGCCCTTGGGGTGCTTGACTCTGCACAGCAGGCGCTCTTTGGGGTCCTGGGGGATGCTTGAGGACGGCAGGAGCACCTGGGAGGAGGCCGTGTACGTGCCCTCCCTCAGGACGGCCGGGAAGATCTGGACGTTCTGGCTGCTGACCCCGCTGCTGTTACCGTAGCTCCAGGAGAAGCTGGCGGAGTTGGGCAAGAAGTCCCGGGCCAGGCAGCCCAGGGCCACCAGCTTCGCATCAGGCAGGGGGCTCACGCAGGAGACCAGGGGGAAGAGAGTCGGAGGAGACGGGTTCGCTGAGGACCCGAGAGAGAGGACAGAAGAGAAAGGGGACGTGAGAAGTGTCTCTCGTGCCTGCCGCTCGGTCCGGGGTCCGGGCAGCCCCGCCTTCCCTCTGGCCAGTGGAGCCGGCGCGGCCTCACTGCCCCAGGCTCAGCCACACTGGACCCAGCCTGGGGGTCTGGGGTCGGAGGGAGGGTCTGAAGGTCATCGGTGAGGATGATGCAGACCCAGCTCCGCCAGCCCTCAGCACGAGCAGGTCACTGCGGTCGGCCCAGCGTGGCTCCCAGGGCTCAGCTGAGGTTAAACGCTCCCAGAGCAGCTCGCCAGCTGTCCAAGTCAAGCCAGCCCAGCCAGCCCACTTCTGCGGGACCCATCTCAGCCTCGCTTGGTTAGCCCAGCCCAGCTCAGGCCAGCCCAGCCCAGCCCAGCTCAGCCCAGCTCAGCCCAGCTCAGCCCAGCTCAGTCCAGCTCAGCCCAGCCCAGCCCAGCCCAGCCCAGCCCAGCTCAGCCCAGCTCAGCCCAGCCCAGCCCAGTTCAGTGCCGTTCAAACCAGCTCAGCTCAACTCAGCTCAACCCAGTTCAGCCCAGTTCAGCACAGCTCAGCCCCCCTTGTTAACCCAGTCCCGCTCAGCACAGCTGAGCCCAGCTCAGCCCACTTCAGTGCAGTTCAACCCACTTCAGTGCAGTTCAACCCAGCTCAGCTCAACTCAGCTCAGCCCAGCTCAGCCCCACTCAGCCCCATTAAACCAGGCTCAGCTCAGTCCAGTCGAGCTCAGCTCAGCCTGGCTCAGCCTAGCTCAGACCAGCTCAGCTCAGATCAGCCCAGTTCAACCCACTGCAGCCCAGCTCAGCCCAGCTCAGTCCAGATCAACCCAGCACAGCCCAGCTCAGCCCAGTTCAGCCCAGTTCAGCCCAGCTCAGCTCAGTCCAGCTCAGCCCAGCACAGCCCAGCTCAGACAAGCTCAGCCCAGCCCAGTTAAGCCCAGCACATCCCAGCTCAGCCCCACTCAGCCCCGTTAAACCCGGCTCAGCTCAGTCCACTCCACCTCAGCTCAGCCCTGCACAGTCCTGAAAGCCCAGTGGTTTTAGCCAGAAAGCGCCAGACCCCTTGCCTCGGCTTAGGCGCCTGCTCCAGGAATGGCGCCCCGCTGGGCTGGGCCTGGGTCAGGTCCCTTTGTGCCTCCGGCCCCCTCTCCTCCCCGGAGTCCCTGTCCTCCTCTTTCCACTGGGCACCCGACCCCTCCGTGCCTGCCACAGGCCCAGCCGGCTTGGGCTCCCAGCAGTGTTGGCCTCCACCTTCCTCGGCTACCTGGGCTAATGCTTGCTGGCGACTTTGCATTCCCTAAAGCACCTTGCAAGAGCCGAGGCGCATTTGCCAGCCTCAGAAGGAAGGTCCCAGTCTCTCTGGAACGGGCAGCTTTGCTTCTCCGGGGAGAGGAGAGCCTTGGGGACACCTCCCTCGGCGCCTTGGCCTTCCTGGGCATGTGCCCGTGGCCCAAATTCCTCCTCACCCCCGAGTCTCAAGTGAGTCCGACGTGACTAAATTCCCTCCCGGAAAAACCCTCACCAACAACGACGGGAAACGCATTTTATCCAAATAAAGCGGAGCCTGCTTTCCAGTGCACAGCAACGATCTAAACCCAGAGCCGCGTGTCCCGCTTAAGTGAGGACACGGTAAGGGGTGCCCTGTGTGTGTCAAGCACCCGGACCCACACAGGCAATAGTCAAAGACCGATTCCCCTTCAAGTGAAAGCAAAACCATTTCATACAGATTTCCCGGAGCAGCAAATCTGGCAGCGCTGGCTGCCTTCCTCTTACCTTCTCAGGCTCCCGGTCACTGGCAAGTCCCGGGGGGTGTTTGGCCTGGAAGAATCCCTGCAAATCCCTTAAAAATGGCCGATTCACCGCTAACCCACTGGCCAGTGGCAGAAGCCAGGACGGCCATCCCCTGCTCCGGGCGGTCCCAGGAGACCCCCGGCCACGGCGGGTCTGGGGGCACCCGCTCTCGGACCCTCCACGGGAGCTCCTTCCACTGAGACGCTGGCTGGGCCGATGTCTCAGAACAGAGACGGCCCTTCCAGAGTGTCCTGAGTCCTTGCGGACTCACACCCGACTGCATCTCCTCTCAATCCACCAACCAACATGTTTAACTGAAATAATTCATGACGAACGCACACATTTCACCTAAAATCTGTCCTGAGCTGGATACCTGAAAAGCAGTCTTGAAAAATACTGAAAGGAAGGCAACCGTATCAGAACACCAGAGTGTTTTTTAGTCACGACGAAGAGAATATCGACCGGCTAAAGATTGTGGGCACACTCATAGTGAAAAGAGCGCTTTGGGGCATCGGGGGATGGTTTGGGATTAATTACCTGGAAGGAATACCCCATTAGAACATTATACGAATACACTGATAAAACGCACCTAAGACTATTTACTTTCTTAAACATTTACTTTGAAAATGAATATAAATGAGCTGTTGATAAGCTAAAACTGAAATAGATTCAAATAGTTCAAATAGGAAATAGGAGCTGGCAACCCCAGGAGAACGGAACGGATACCCTCACAGCCTTGGAAGGACCAGCCCTGCCAGCACCTTGGTCTTACTTCCAGCCTCTAGGCTGTGAGAGAGTGAACTTGTGTTGTTTAAGCCTGGCCTGTGGTTCTCTGTTGTGACAGCCCTCAGACACTCCTACAGGTGCTGTCCTGAGCTGTCAGCCCCGTGGCCCGCATGAGAACACCCCATCCCCACTGGGGGTGGCTGTGCTCTGTGGGACCCCTCATTGAATGTGCCACAGCCTGACAGGGTGGGCTGCAAAGGGCACTGTTTAATCAGAAATACGCACCAGGAGCCCACTGCCAGGGGATGGGTTTCTCTGGGGACCCATGTCCACTTCCAGCCTTCTTCGGCAGTCGCCTCTTCAAGCCCCTGCCACCCCCGTGGGAGGTGGTCCTGGGGGCCCCCAGCACCCTGAAATTGCCTCCCAGGGGAGGTGGCTCCCAGACCGCCCTCATCTGTGACGCCTCCTCTGGTCCTTGTGCCTCCTCTCCTGTCCCACCACCTGCTGCCACAGCTGGCCCGGACTTCTCCGCATGGCCTGGCTCAGTCCCTGTCTCCGAGCGCTAACTCCTGGCTTCCCTACCTCCTGCCAGCTGTCCCCCTGTCTGGGCCTTTCCTCTGTGCCTCTCCCAGCTGTTTCACCCGAGACTTCTGTGCCTGCTTCCGAGCTCCGTCATCGTCTGCTGGGCAGTGGGTGAGGGCCCGCGCTCCTGCAGGGTGCATGGTGGATGCACAGGCGCCGGGCGCCCCTCCTGAGTCCCACCCGCACACACCAGGCACTCCCAAGGTGGGGCAAGCCCTCCTGTGGCTGGGCTTGCTGGGAACAGAGACAGAGTGACAAGGCCTCATGCAGGGCTCGTGGCGGCGTCCCTGTTGACGCACACAGGGCCCCCAGCTCAGGCTGCACTGGGAGACCAGGCCGGGGGTCCTCTCCAGCTCAGCCATCTTTCTTCCTCTGAACCAGCCCCGAGACCCGGCCTGGCACATCCCCCATGGGCCTGGGAGGAAACGCATAGCCCTTTCCAACGAGCCCTTTGGAATTGGGGTCAGCTCTCAGGATACACAACACACAGGAGTGCGGCTTGGGAAAAACCCTTCACAAGGAAGCAGTATCACAAGATAAAATGTACATGTTTATTTCAAGGCCATAAGCGAGACATTGCAAAGCAGGGCCGGGCAGAGCCCACGGCTGCGGGCTCCATGCTTGGCCACAGCATTTGGCCACGTCAGGAGAAGCCGGTTTCTTAGAGCTCAAAGCTGGAGAGAGACACGGGGAAAATTTCAGTACAAGTGGACGAGCCACGCAGAACCCCTGGCCCCAGGCGGCTCCCCTCTTGTTCCGTCTCTGGTCCCCCACGTCCTTGGCTGGCCGTCACTTCACCTGCGGGCGACAGAGACCGTGTGAGTGGGGGTGGGGGTCCCCGGAGGCCATGCGCCACCCACTGCCCGCGGCCAGGTGGCCCACCTTGAACAGGGTGACCGTGGTGCTGTAGAAGAGGCCCAGGAGGAAGAGGACGATGAAGGTGGAGGCCATGGTGTTGAGGTTCTCGAAGCCTTCTTCCTCGGCGCTCACTTCGCCCTCTGCAGGAGACACGGCACAGCGGGTCAGCCCGGCCGCGGCGCCCGCGGAGCCCACCCTGGCTGCCCCTCGGCCGTGCGGCCCACCGCGAGCGCTGGGGGCGCGGCAGAAGCAGGTGGGCGGGAGGGAGGGCACGTGCAAACCCGCGCCGGCCCCGCCGTAGGGCTGGGAGCCCCCGGGCTTGTCAGGTGGGGTCTCGGGCAGGGACGGCAGGCCACTGACCACTCGGTCTGGGCCGGGCAGGTGCAGAGCGCGGCCCAAGCTGAGCAGGGGGGCGACCCCGGGCATCGTGTCCAGGGAGACGTGGGGTGGCAGAGAGCGCGACAGAGCCGCACACGTACGCACGGGGTGTGGCCTGTGCCGGGGCCGGTGGAGTGGCCCCGAGTCCTGGACTCCCCTGGAGGTCGTTGGGCCCCTTGGAGCTGACAGGTAGGGGTGGGCGTCCTGTCTCCTGTGGTTTGGGGCGTGCTCCCCGGCCGGTGACCAGCACCAGGGGCAGGCAGCTGTCTGTGCCGAGGGGCCCATCCTTCCAGCCTCCCTCCCTCTCCTTCTTGGGGCCAGTGGCACACGGGAGAGGCCGTGTGGGGCGCTGGCTGGCTTATCTGCCCCACCAGCACTCAAGGCTGGGGGACCAAGGGGCCAGATAGACCCTGAGCCCCCAGGGAGGGAGACATTGGGATGACAGGAGGAGGACATCCTGTGGGGACTGCAGCTCCCGCACTGTCGGACCCTGGGATCATCTGGGGCTCAGACCCCTAAAGGGCCGGGAGCCCAGGAGGGTCGGGAGGTGGCCTGGAGGGGTGGTGATGTGCTGGACCCGGGAGACCTGCTCGGCCCCCACTCCCCTCCCTGCCCGCCTGGCTCTGTGTGCACCATTTCCAGGCCAGTGTTTGCAGACAGGGCCCCTGCAGCTTCCTACTCCAAGGAGGCCCCTCCTGGGATAGCCTCCCTGCCTCGCAGGCACTGCCTGCCTCCTGCTGCCTCTTCACAGGGTCAGGGGATGGGGGCGCTGCCTGGGCCTGGAGATGAGGGCCTGGGCCGGGAGAGGCACCCCTGCGGGGCGCGGGCCCGCGCCGTCCTGAGGAGCGGCTGCTGGCCGGGCCACGGTGGGCCTCGGAGCCTGCTACCCTGGGGCTGGGGACGGTGGCCATGGCAGGAGTCCAGGATGGGCTGGCGCGTGGACACAACCCCAAGCTGAGAGAGAAGGACAAGCAGAGCCCGGGCGCGACGCCTGGCATTCAGAGTGGTAGAGAGGAGCATCGCCGGCGGGGGCGGCACGCCTGCCAAAAGGTGTCGAGTGATGCTGGCTGTGCGAGGGTTGGCATCCGTGCCCGTGGGTAAGCCTGTGCGTGTGCCGTGATTCGTGTGTGTGCACAGCACGAGTACATCTGTGTGTATGTGTCCATATGTCTGTGTGTGCGTGTCTCAGTGTGTCTGCGTGCCCATGACTTGTCCGTGAGCATGTCTGTGTGAGTGCCCACGTGCACGTGCCTACATGTGCCTGTGACTGTGCGTACATGTGTGTGAGTGTGCGTGCACCTGTGTATCTGTCTCTGTGTGTCCACGTGTGCATGTGTCCATGCCTTTGTGTGTGTGCCCATGTCCATCACATATGTGTCTGTGTCACATGCATCCGTGTCTCTGTCCATGTGTGTGCCTGTCCGTGTCTGTGTGCGCACACACGTGTCTCTCTGTGCGCCTGCCCACATGCCTGTGTGTCCCTGCATGTATGTATGTGGCTGTGTGTGTGCATGTGTGTGCATGTGTCGCACACCCGTGTGCCCCTGCTGTGGCTGTAGAAGCAGCTAGAGGAGCAGGGCGTATAGGCCTGGCTTGCTGTGAGCATCCTGCAAGGAGCACCGCAGCTCCCAAGGGTGGGTCGGAGGCCCGTGGGGAGGCGGGGGCGGGGACGGTGGGCGGGGGCAGCACAGCCATGGCCCCCGCAGGGAGAGCATTGCTCACTCACAACCAGCATCTTTTGAACGGATCTTTTTATTTCTAATTCTTGTAAAATGCAACATCTCACCCACTGACACGGTTAGTTTGCACGCACGCATGCACACACACAGAGACAGTCACCCAGGGGCTCTGGCCGCGGCCTGAGCGGGCAGCCAGGTGGTCAGTAGCAGGTGCTGGCCGTGTCAGACATGACCAGCGACACGTTGTACAGGGTGGGTTTACCGGTGGACTTGTCCACGGTCCTCTCGGTCACCATGTGGGGCAGGGCCTCGTGGCCCACGACGCAGGTGTAGGTCTCTCCGCCGTCCCAGTCCTCCTCGCTCACCGTCAGGATGCTGTACACGAAGTAGAAGCCGGGGGCCTGGGGCTCGGGCGCCGGGGCACTGGTCACGTACTTGTCGGAGGACATGGGCTGCCCCTTCTGCAGCCACTGCACGAACACGTCCGCGGGTGAGAAGCCCTTCACCAGGCAGGTGATGGAGGCGGACTCCCGCATGCTCAGCTGTTCCCGCGTCGGTGGCAGCACGTACACGGACGGCATGTGCTTGACGACCTCTGCGGGGGGAGACACGGTGGTGAGATCGGGTTGGGGGCGAGAGGGGTCCGTCCTGGACAAAGGGGAGCGCAGGGGCTCTCCTGGTCCTGCCTCCTGTTCCTCAGAGCCTGGAAGCCGTGGGAGAGCCCAGGGCGGAGGGAAGGAAGCCGGAGCAGGCTTACCTTTGGGCCTGGAGATGCTGCGCTTCAGTGGCGAGGGCAGATCTGTGTGGGTCACCGTGCACGTGAACCAGCCTCCAGACTCCCAGTCCTCCACACAGACGGAGGCCTCACCCACGGCGCTGAAGGTGCCATTGGCGTGGCTCCCGGAGATGTTGGTCAGGGTCTCCAGGGCCTCGCCATCCTGGCGGGTCCAGGAGATGCTCAGGCTGTCATAGGTGGTCAGGTCTGTGACCAGGCAGGTGAGCTTGGCTGACTTGGTGAGGAAGATGCCAGCGAAGGACGGGGCGATGGTGAAGATCCTCATGTGCGAGGGCTGGACTGGATCTGGGAGGAGAGCTGGTTGGAGTGAAATCAGCTGGAGGAAAAGCTCGGCCCAAAGAGCAGCACTGACTTCGCTGAGTCCCTCGCGAGCCCAGGGCCCGCTGGAGCGGGACGGGGGCCCGCCCCCAGCTGCCCTGCACACAGCCCCTCCCTGCCCTTGGCCGCTCTGAGAGGCCAAGGCTCAGGAGGCTGCTGGCACGTGGGGGGCGGTGTCTGCAGCCCTGTGTGAGGGTGCCCGCCCACCCCGGGGGCTGCACTCACTGGTGCACGCAGAGGACACGTTCTTCTGGAAGATCTCCTTGTTGTGCTCCACCTCGCAGGTGAACACGGTCTGGCTGAGCCACTCGCTCTCCGTGATGGTCAGCATGCTGTAGGTCCTGAAGGTCACGGGCAAGGACTGTACAGTCTCCACCGGGCCTTCACTGATGCCAGACACCACCCGCTTGCCGTCACGAAACCAGGACAAGGAGATCTGCTTGGGGCTGAAGTCTGTGGCCTGGCAGATGAGGCTAGACTTGCGCTGGGGAGAGCTGGAGAAGGCGTCTCGGGGGGGAATGAAGACGGCCACGTTGGGAGACTTAGCAGGTAGCCGCACTAAAGAGAAGGACAAGGCGTCAGCTGGGCCTGGCCTGACCCCCGCCCCCCGGCCACGAGAGGAGCCCGGCTCACCTGGGAGAGGCACTAACATGGACTTGTCGCCGTTGGGGTGCTTGACTCTGCACAGCAGGCGCTCTTCGGGGTCCTGGGGGATGCTTGAGGACGGCAGGAGCACCTGGGAGGAGGCCGTGTACGTGCCCTCCCTCAGGACGGCCGGGAAGATCTGGACGTTCTGGCTGCTGACCCCGCTGCTGTTACTGTAGCTCCAGGAGAAGCTGGCGGAGTTGGGCAAGAAGTCCCGGGCCAGGCAGCCCAGGGCCACCAGCTTCGCATCAGGCAGGGGGCTCACGCAGGAGACCAGGGGGAAGAGAGTCGGAGGGGACGGGTTCGCTGAGGACCCGAGAGAGAGGACAGAAGAGAAAGGGGACGTGAGAAGTGTCTCTCGTGCCTGCCGCTCGGTCCGGGGTCCGGGGTCCGGGCAGCCCCTCCTTCCCTCTGGCCAGTGGAGCCGGCGCAGCCTCACTGCCCCAGGCTCAGCCACACTGGACCCAGCCTGGGGTCTGGGGTCAGAGGGAGGGTCTGAAGGTCATCGGTGAGGATGATGCAGACCCAGCCCCTCCAGCCCTCAGCACGAGCAGGTCACTGCGGTCGGCCCAGCGTGGCTCCCAGGGCTCAGCTGAGGTTAAACGCTCCCAGAGCAGCTCGCCAGCTGTCCAAGTCAAGCCAGCCCAGCCAGCCCACTTCTGCGGGACCCATCTCAGCCTCGCTTGGTTAGCCCAGCCCAGCCCAGCCCAGCCCAGCCCAGCCCAGCCCAGCCCAGCTCAGCCTGGCTCAGCTCAGCCCCATTCAGCCACCTTAAACCAGGCTCTGCTCAGTCCACTCCAGCTCAGCTCAGCCGGGCTCAACCCAGCTCAGACCAGCTCAGCTCAGGTTAGCCCAGCTCAACCCACTGCAGCCCAGTTCAGCCCAGCTTAGCCAGGCACAGCCCAGCTCAGCCCAGCTCAACCCACTGCAGCCCAGCTCAGCCCAGCTCAGCTCAGCCCAACTCTGTCCAGCACAGCCCAGCTCAGCTCAGCTCAGCTCAGCCTGACTCAACCCAGCCCAGCCAAGCTCAACCCAGCCCAGCCCAGCTCAGCCCAGCTCAGCCCAGCTCAGCACAGCCCAGCACAGCCCAGCTCAACCCAGCTCAGCCCAGCTCAGCCTGGCTCAGCACAGCCCAGCCCAGCCCAGCTCAGCCCAACCCGGCTCAGCCGGCTCATCTCAGCCGGGCTCAGCCCAGCCCGGCTCAGCCCGGCTCAGACCAGGTTAGCATAGCCCAGGTCAGCCCAGCTCAGCTCAGCCGAGGTCAGCACAGCCCAGCTCAGCAAAGCTCAGCTCAGCCCAGCTCAGCTCAGCCCAGCTCAGCACAGCTCAGCACAGCCCAGCTCAGCTCAGCTCAGCACAGCTCAGCCCAGCTCAGCCAAGCTCAACACAGCCCAGTTCAGCCTGGCTCAGCTCAGCCCAGCTCAGCCCAGCTCAGCCCAGCTCAACTCACTGCAGCCTAGCTCGGCCCAGCTCAGCTCAGCCCAACTCAGCCTGGCTCAGCTCAGCCCCATTCAGCCACCTTAAACCAGGCTCAGCTCAGTCCACTCCAGCTCAGCTCAGCCGGGCTCAGCCCAGCTCAGACCAGCTCAGCTCAGGTTAGCCCAGCTCAACCCACTGCAGCCCAGCTCAGCCCATCTCAGCTCAGCCCAGCTCAGTCCAGCACAACCCAGCTCAGCTCAGCTCAGCTCAGCCTGACTCAACCAGCCCAGCCCAGGTCAACCCAGCCCAGCTCAGCCCAGCTCAGCCCAGCTCAGCTCAGCTCAGCCCAGCTCAGCTCAGCCTGACTCAACCAGCCCAGCCCAGGTCAACCCAGCCCAGCCCAGCTCAGCCCAGCTCAGCCCAGCTCAGCCCAGCTCAGCCCAGCCCAGCCCAGCCCAGCTCATCCCAGCCCAGCTCAGCCCGGCTCAGACCAGGTTAGCATAGCCCAGGTCAGCCCAGCTCAGCTCAGCTCAGCCGAGGTCAGCACAGCCCAGCTCAGCCCAGCTCAGCACAGCCCAGCTCAGCTCAGCTCAGCCCAGCTCAGCACAGCCCAGCTCAGCTCAGCTCAGCACAGCTCAGCCCAGCTCAGCACAGCTCAGCCCAGCTCAACCCACTGCAGCCCAGCTCAGCTCAGCCCAGCTCAGCCCCACTCAGCCCCGTTACACCAGGATCAGCTCAGTCCAATCCAGCTCAGCTCAGCCCAGCCCAGCCCAGCTCAGCCCAGCTCAGCACAGCCCAGCACAGCCCAGCTCAACCCAGCTCAGCCCAGCTCAGCCTGGCTCAGCCCAGCCCAGCGCAGCCCGGCTCAGCCCAGCCCGGCTCAGCCCGGCTCAGACCAGGTTAGCATAGCCCAGGTCAGCCCGGCTCAGCTCAGCCGAGGTCAGCACAGCCCAGCTCAGCCAAGCTCAGCTCAGCCCAGCTCAGCACAGCCCAGCTCAGCTCAGCACAGCTCAGCACAGCTCAGCCCAGCTCAGCACAGCCCAGCTCAGCTCAGCCCAGCTCAGCCCAGCTCAGCACAGCACAGCTCAGCTCAGCTCAGCGCAGCTCAGCCCGGCTCAGCCAAGCTCAACACAGCCCAGTTCAGCCCGGCTCCGCTCAGCCCAGCTCAGCCCAGCTCAGCACAGCCCAGCACAGCCCAGCTCAACCCAGCTCAGCCCAGCTCAGCCTGGCTCAGCCCAGCCCAGCCCAGCCCGGCTCAGCCCAGCCCGGCTCAGCCCGGCTCAGACCAGGTTAGCATAGCCCAGGTCAGCCCGGCTCAGCTCAGCCGAGGTCAGCACAGCCCAGCTCAGCCAAGCTCAGCTCAGCCCAGCTCAGCACAGCCCAGCTCAGCTCAGCTCAGCCCAGCTCAGCCCAGCTCAGCCAAGCTCAACACAGCCCAGGTCAGCCCGGCTCAGCCCGGCTCAGCACATCCCAGCTCAGCCCCACTCAGCCCCGTTAAACCCGGCTCAGCTCAGTCCACTCCACCTCAGCTCAGCCCTGCACAGTCCTGAAAGCCCAGTGGTTTTAGCCAGAAAGCGCCAGACCCCTTGCCTCGGCTTAGGCGCCTGCTCCAGGAATGGCGCCCCGCTGGGCTGGGCCTGGGTCAGGTCCCTTTGTGCCTCCGGCCCCCTCTCCTCCCCGGAGTCCCTGTCCTCCCCTTTCCACTGGGCACCCGACCCCTCTGTGCCTGCCCCAGGCCCAACCGGCTTGGGCTCCCAGCAGTGTCGGCCTCCACCTTCCTCGGCTACCTGGGCTAATGCTTGCTGGCGACTTTGCATTCCCTAAAGCACCTTGCAAGAGCCGAGGCGCATTTGCCAGCCTCAGAAGGAAGGTCCCAGTCTCTCTGGAACGGGCAGCTTTGCTTCTCCGGGGAGAGGAGAGCCTTGGGGACGCCTCCCTCGGCGCCTTGGCCTTCCTGGGCATGTGCCTGTGGCCCAAATTCCTCCTCACCCCCGAGTCTCAAGTGAGTCCGACGTGACTAAATTCCCTCCCGGAAAAACCCTCACCAACAACGACGGGAAACGCATTTTATCCAAATAAAGCGGAGCCTGCTTTCCAGTGCACAGCAATGATCTAAACCCAGAGCCGCGTTTCCCGCTTAAGTGAGGACACGGTAAGGGGTGCCCTGTGTGTGTCAAGCACCCGGACCCACACAGGCAATAGTCAAAGACCGATTCCCCTTCAAGTGAAAGCAAAACCATTTCATACAGATTTCCCGGAGCAGCAAATCTGGCAGCGCTGGCTGCCTTCCTCTTACCTTCTCAGGCTCCCGGTCACTGGCAAGTCCCGGGGGGTGTTTGGCCTGGAAGAATCCCTGCAAATCCCTTAAAGACGGCCGATTCACCACTAGCCCACTGGCCGGTGGCAGAAGCCAGGACGGCCATCCCCTGCTCCGGGCGGTCCCAGGAGACCCCCAGCCACGGCGGGCCTGGGGGCACCTGCTCTCGGACCCTCCACGGGAGCTCCTTCCACTGAGACGCTGGCTGGGCCGATGTCTCAGAACAGAGACAGCCCTTCCAGAGTGTCCTGAGTCCTTGCGGACTGACACCCGACTGCATCTCCTCTCAATCCACCAACCAACATGTTTAACTGAGATAATTCATGACGAACGCACACATTTCACCTAAAATCTGTCCTGAGCTGGATACCTGAAAAGCAGTCTTGAAAAATACTGAAAGGAAGGCAACGGTATCAGAATACCAGAGTGTTTCTTAGTCACGACGAAGAGAATATCGACCGGCTAAAGATTGTGGGCACACTCATAGTGAAAACAGCGCTTCGGGGCATCGGGGGATGGTTTGGGATTAATTACCTGGAAGGAATACCCCATTAGAACATTATACAAATGCATTGATAAAATGCACCTAAGACTATTTACTTTCTTAAACATTTACTTTGAAAATGAATATAAATGAGCTGTTGATAAGCTAAAACTGAAATAAATTCAAATAGTTAAAAGGGGAACCTTCCAGTTCCTGTCAACATCTTTGCCTTATTTTAGAAATGCAAATTATCCAGGTGTTGTTGTGTTCAGTGGAACACTTTCAGTTTTGTGTGGCTGAGCCACACCGTCACCAAACCACACCTTGGTAACCAGAAGCTATAAATTTACCAACTGTGTTTTCTTGCTTCCTAAAATAGACTCTCGACTGATCTGCTTCCTGCCACCTGCTGCAGGTGGCCAGCCCTGCACGCGGCCATCTTGACTAACTCAGCACCACCAATTAGTTTAAAAAATAAGCCGAATTTATTATTGCCCAAACTCAGCCCTGAATCAGGGCGGGGGGCCGACAGTACCGAGTTGCTACTTCTCGGCCATCCCCTGCTCCGGGCGGTCCCAGGAGACCCCCGGCCACGGCGGGCCTGGGGGCACCCGCTCTCGGACCCTCCACGGGAGCTCCTTCCACTGAGATGCTGGCTGGGCCGATGTCTCAGAACAGAGACGGCCCTTCCAGAGTGTCCTGAGTCCTTGCGGACTGACACCCGACTGCGTCTCCTCTCAATCCACCAACCAACATGTTTAACTGAAATAATTCATGATGAACGCACACATTTCACCTAAATCTGTCCTGAGCTGGATACCTGAAAAGCAGTCTTGAAAAATACTGAAAGGAAGGCAACCGTATCAGAATACCAGAGTGTTTCCTGGTATTTCACCCCTATCAACTCCCCAAAGACAGGATTCACAGTTGTTAAGTGAATGATAAAATTTAAAATACATTAAAAGTCTCTCACATTCTAAAGTCACAATTTTCCTAATCATCAGGAACTACTTGAAGGATACCCCGTCTTTTCGTATTTCAGAAGCGTGCCTCTTATGATGCACATGTATCTTTCTCTTAGCAAGTGTCCTCACGAAGCCCGGTACCTGTAACCTCCCCAGGCTCTTCCTTTCGGGGGGCTGGGGCACCCCGCTCTCACCAAGATCAGACACTGCACGTCCATCCTCACCCAGACAATTCTAATCCTAATCAATAAAGAATTTGAAGTACAATCTAGCACAGAGCACACCTCATATCTCAAGAGGATATTTCACTCTGCCTCCCACATGTGGCATTCCTGTGGTTCTAGAAACACAATCATCAAGGCACACTCCTCAGCTGACTCTATGATTGTAGCAGCCAAATTATCTCTTGCCATAGACCAAACTGTCCTGCTGCCGAGGGGGTCCTGGGACTCCCCCACAGGTGGCCCTTCCCGCCTGCAGCCGCCTCTTGAATGCCGGCAGTATTCCAATTTTTGAAAGACATCAGAAAATCCAGAGGCTCTGAAATCCCTAGGGCACCTGGTCCTGGTCCCCTCCTGGCCAGTCTGCCCAGCCCCCCGGTGGACACAGGCACATCATGAGGACCAGACGGCGATGCAGAAAACCCCCGAGACACAGGAGCAGAAAACCCCAGAGACAGGAGCAGAAAATAAAGGCCCGGAGGGGCCGTTCTTACCTGAGGAGACGGTGAGAGTGGTCCCTTGGCCCCAGGCGTCTATACCATAGTAATCACTGTGGTGAGATCTCCAGCCTCACCTCACAAAAACCTCAGGGGCCCGGCACGGCCCCATGGCGCCCGGGGACCTGTCCTGTCTACAGGCGCCGCGTGGAAGCCGATGGTCCGAGTCACTTATCCGGAGGGTCCTGGAACCCTCTGTGGCCCTGCTCCTTCCAGGCTGCCCCGGAGGCCCCACATCCCAGCCTGGCGCCCAGAAGCCAGACCACTGCCCGCCTAGGCTGTCTGACCATGAATCCCAAATCCTAAACTCAAACTCAGAAGTCCAACCAACCTCAAACAGCCAGCCACCTGCCCCAGAAAGCTGACGGAAGGCCCCGGTGATGCTCGAATCAAACGGCCAGACCACAGTCAAAGGAGCTGCCTTGTCTGTCCCACACCGCAGTGTCCTTGGGGCAGGGAGGCCCGTCTCTGGGCCCCTTTTATGGGGACCCTCTCCCTGGTTCCCTTTCCGGGCCTCCAAAGTGCCCCGCACCTCTGACATTGAGACCCTGACAACGTGGGTGTCCCCCAGGGCAGTGAAAGTGTGGAGGGGGTGAGGACTCACCTGAGGAGACGGTGACCAGGACCCCCTGGCCCCAGTAGTCAAAGTCATCACACTGTGACAACTATGCCGGGACCCCACACAAGAACTGGTGGCCGGCCACGACCTCCGGACCACCTCGCATAGCACCTACTGTGGCCGGCCGGGCCGGGGACCTTGGGAGCCCGGAGCCCGAGGGTGACTGAGAGACCCAGGGGAAGCCCTGGCTGCAGGGCCCAGCCAGAGATGGCGTCTGGAACCTCTGTTCCTCGCTGGGGTGAGCCTGGGCCCCCTTGGCCCTCTTTCCGAGCCCACCAGGCTGCCCCAGGCCCTCTACACCTGAGACCCAGACACCCTCGTTTTTCCCCCAAATGCAGCAAAAAAAAGTCTCAGAGAAAGTGAAGCAGGAGGGCTGCTGAGGACTCACCTGAGGAGACGGTGACCAGGACTCCCTGGCCCCAGGGGCCATATAAGTCACAATGCCATGGGTCCCGTTGGGGGGTGTACAAAAACCCAAGCCCCTGGCAGCCTCCTGGTCCCAATCGAAGCCCCACCCCCAGGTCCTTGCGGCCCCGGCCGCGGAGCCCGCTCGGCCCAGACTGTTCCACCAGCAGAGGTCCCGTTTCTGCAGGACGGCGAGGCAGATGGCCTCAGGAGCAGCCTCACCCGGGGACCCCCGAGGGTCCCACATGGGCCAAGGACTCTCTGCAGGTTTCCCCCCGGCCCATGAAAGAGGAGGCAGAGAGCCGTCTCACCCGAGGAGACGGTGGCCAGGGTGCCCTGGCTCCAAGCGCTGAAGCGGTCCTGGTTGCCCTGATGCACACGGGCCCCGGCCCCTGGGGAAGCTCTGCTCAAGGCTCCTCCCTCCCAGTCTCCCTTGTCCCGGGGCCTCTTGGCCCAGCTCTCAGCTGGCTCACCGCCAGGGGCTCTGTCAGCTCCCAGGCCTGGTCCCGAATGGGGCCGGGACCCTGCCTGTGCTCCAGGCCTCCGGCCCTCAGGCAGTGGTGGCGCAGCCACAAACCCCAGGGACCTGGCCCGTGGCTCAGGCAGAGCAGCTGTGGGGGACCCTCACCTGAGGAGACAGTGACCAGGGTACCCTGGCCCCAGAGGTCAAAGTTAGCATATAGGCACAGTGAGCTGGCTCTGTGCTGGGGGCCCAGACACCTGCACCTGGGGTCCCCAGGAGCTGGAAGGTTTGCTCCCTGCTTGAAGAGACCGCCCAGCCCTGCTCCCGCAAGCGCCCTCCTGCCCAAACCCCATGGTCTGGGATAAGACGTCCTCCAGACCCCGGACTTGCTTTGCTCCCACGAGGTCAAGTTTTCCCTGTTTAGCTCAGAGGCTCAGGGCTACTCAGCCCTCCTCGATTCCCAGCTGGGCTCCCCTTAACACAGCACCCCTTCCCCAGGCCTCGGGGACCCAGTCCCTTGCCTGGAACGCGTCCCATCTCGTGCCCACCTGGAAAGTCCCTTCACGTTTCCAGATGGCACATGCGACACTCCTTCTTTGGGCTCCCTATCCTCCCCCCTTGTGCACCCAACTGTGAGCCCTCAGGGCGAGGACGCAGCTGCCCTGGGGCCTCTCTGCCCAGGGGTTTTGTAAAGTTGTCAATCACCGTGACCCCAGCTAGCACTGTGGTTGCTGGCTCAGCCAGAAGCGCAGGGACTGCAGCGGGTGAGGTGGGGCCGGGGCAGGTCGGCCACAGAGCCCATGCATGGGAGACCCCTGTCCACCAGTCCCCTCAGTCATTCCTGGGCTGGTTACAGATAGTTTGCCACTGCTAACAATCCTCCAAGTGTTGAAGGCTGCCTGCATGGTTTCCTTTTTCTTTTAGAAATGAGAGCATATTCAAGGCTGTCTCACGTCCACCTGCACTGGAGCTATGTTCTCAGGTGGAGAAAGCCCTGCCGTGGCAGTGGGCGGGGTCCTGGGCCGTTGCTGACCCACAAGGTGGCTGGCTCCTGCCAGCGTGCCCTGGGGTGTCTGTCAGGATCTCTCTGGTCACAGCTGTGGTGCTGGCAGCAGCCCCCTTGTTAGCGCTGTGAGGCCTTTTGCTGTCCTCTGTGGGAACGGGGCTCCTGGGGGGCTGGGGCTGTGCTGATGCTGGGCCACTGTGTGCCCCCACGGCCGGATCCCTGCCATGTCCCCCAGCTGCTGGTCCGCGGGGAGGGTCTCAGCTCTTTTGATGGCCCCGGCTGGAGGGAGGGTGCGAGGGGAGGGGCATGATGGTCTAAAGGAGTGGATTCCCCCTCCCAGAACTGCATGAACCCTGGGGGGTCCTGGGAGAGGGGAAGAGGAGGCTTGCACTCAGCAGCATCGAACCTGGGGCTGGGGTGCCAGGACCCACAGGTGTGCCAAGTGTGTGCCCTCATGGAGGGGAGATGCTCACAGGCACCCAGAGGCCAGGTGTAAGTGTGATAGGCGTGCTCAGCCCAGCACGGAGCCTGCGCATCCGGATCCTGTGCCCCGCAACGGGAGAGGCCACAACAATGAGAGAGCCCCACGTACTGCAAAAAAACCCCACAACAAAACATAAACAGAAGCAATATTGTAACAAATTCAATAAAGACTTTAAAAATTGTCCACATAAAAAATCTTAAAAAAGGAAAAGAAACAGGAATTACCTCTTTTAATACCCAAGGACATGAACAAAAAAGGGTAAAAACCAGAGAAAAATGTAACAACTTACAAACAAATTTTTAATAAGTGTGGGGGAACACCAACACATGCTGTAAATTTCAGAAGGCAATAGTCAAAAAATGAACAAAAGATTCTAGTGCCTGCTGGCCTGTTCCCCCCTCCATCCCTATAAACCAGAAGAAACAGTGGGGGGGGGGGTTAAAGTTTTGAGAAGTCTCCTAAGTTCCCCCATGGTCCTGGGAGGAGCATGACCACTGTGGTCCTGGGACCTGACTTCAGTGGATCTGTGCTGGTGACCCTATGAAAACAGTGCCTGAGCAATCCCAGGGCTGATTGCTGGCATCCCCACAGTTGAGGTGGGGTTGAGGGCAGTGCCAACAACAGTGTACTTTGTGAGCCAGCACAACAGGTGACAACACAGAGCACACTACTGGTGGACAGCTCCAGTGGAGAAATACACAGTGGCTCCTCTCGCAGTGGGTGCACTCTAATACCTCCTACTTTAGACCACAGCTCAGAAACAGATCTGGGGGTTTCTACTCCAACAACTGGGGAGAAAGCCCTTCCCCCAACAGGACTGGGACAACCACAGAGCAAAAAGAGGAGGCCCTGCTCAATATCCAGTGCAGGCTCTGGTCACCACAACAACAGTCACACTTCCTATCAAGGAGATAACAGCCAACACTCACTGAGGAAAGAGGTGGCAGGTATCCACACTAAAATCAGCCCTTGTACCAAAAAATATTAAACCTACACAAGCTACACAGAGACACCCCCACATATATAGCCCTCCAAGACTAGAGTAGATAACTGTTTCTCCTAAACTCACAGAGTAAGAGAAACGTAAGCCAAATGAAGATGCAGAAGAACCACTCTCAGTTAAAAGACGAAGAGAATTCCCCTGGAGGAACAAACAGTGAAACAGACCTCTCCATTCTAACAGACACCAAGTTCAAAAAGTCAGCAATGAAAATACTGAAAGAATTAAGAAAGGCTATCAGCAGAAATGCAGATTACTGTAAAAAGGAACTAGCAACTATAAGGAGGAGCCAAGAAAAATTAGAAAATTCATTTGCTGAGATGAAAGCTGAGCTCAAGGCAAGGAAGAGCAGAATGAATAATGCAGAAGAAAGAATAAGTGAGCTGGAAGATAGAATAGTGGAAATTATCCAATCAAATCAGCAGACAGAAAGCCAAATGAAAAAAATGAAAGCAATATAAGAGACATATGGGATAATATAATCAGGCCAATCTACACATAATAGGGATTCCAGAAGGAGAAGAAAGAGAAAAGGGGATTGAAGTTGTATTTGAAGAAATTATGGTTGAAAACTTACTAAACCTAAAGAAGGAAACAGACATCCAGATACAGGAAGCACAGAGGGTTCCAAACAAGATGAAAACAAACAGACCTACACTAAGATATATTATAATTAAAATGACAAAAGTTAAAGATACAGAGAAGATTCTAAGGCAGTAAGAGAAGAACAAAGAGTTAATTATGAAGGAACCCCCATGAGGCTATCAGCTGATTTCTCTACAGAAACACTGCAGGCTAGAGGGGAGTGGCAAGTTATATTCAAAGTTCTGAAAGGGAAAAACCTGCAACCTAAGATACTCTACCCAGCAAGATTATTTAGAATAGAAAGAGAGGTAAAGAATTTCTCAGACAAGGAAAAACTAAAAGAATACAGCAATACTAATCCTATCCTAAAAGAAATATTGAAAGACCTTCTCTAAATAGAAAAGAAGTAAGAAGCTATAGGAAAGAGAAAAATCACAATTGGAAAGCAAATTACTTAAGCAAGGATACAGCCTAAAAAATCAAAAAAATTTTGTGAAAGCAATGATAACCACAATGAACAGCAAAATGATTAAGTATGAAAATGTAAAAGAGGACATCAAAATCATAAAATATGGAGGAGGAGAGTAAGAAAATGCAAATTCTTTTTTAAAGAATGTGTTTGAGCCTACATAACTATCAGTCTAAAGAAAGTAGATATAAGAAGGGGTTAATATACTTAAAAAACAGGGCAACCACAAGTCAAAACCACACAGTAGATTCACAAAAACCAAAAAGAAGAGAACACAAGCATAATATAAAGGGAAATCGTTAAGCCACAAAAGGGAAGACAAAAGGAAAAAAAAGGAACCAAGAAGAAATATAGAATCAACTGGAAAATAAAGTTTAAAATGGCCATAAATACATATCTATCAAAAATTACCTTAAATGTCAGTGGATTAACAGCTCCAATCAAAAGACATAGAGTGGCAGATTGGATTACAAAACCAAAAGCCAACAATATGCTGTCTACCAGAGACCCACTTTAGGGCAAAGGACACACATAGATTGAAAGAGAAGGATGGAAAAGGATATTTCATGCAAAAGGAAATGACAAGAAAGTGGGGATAGCAATACTCATATCAGACAAAATAGACTTTAAAACATAGGCCATAAGGAAAGATAAAGAAGGACACCATATAATGATTAAAGGATCAATACAAGAAGAGGATACACATGGTGCGCATCAGGCTGGTGCAATGTCATGCCAGCCTCTGCCGCTGCGGGCTCACCCCACATTCCGTGCCCTTCCCTACCCCTGGCCTGAGTGAGCCAGAGCCCCCTAATCAGTTTCTCCTTTAACCCCATCCTGAGTGGGGAACAGACACCCTCAGGCGACCTACATGCAGAGGTGGGGCCAAAACCAAAGCTGAACCCCAGAAGCTGTGCGAACAAAGAAGAGAAAGGGAACTCTCTCCCAGCAGCCTCAGGAGCAGCAGATTAAATCTCCACAATCAACTTGATGTACCCTGCATCTGTGGACTACCTGAATAGACAATGAATCATTCCAGAATTGAGACGTGGACTTTGGGAGCAACCGTAGACATGGGGTTTGCTGTATGTGACTGACTCGTTTCTGATTTATATGTTTATCTTAGTTTACTTTTAGCTTTTGTTATCATTGGTGGATTTGTTTGTTGGTTTGCTTGCTCTCTTCTTTTAAAAAAATTTTATTACTTTTAACATTTTTTAATTTTAATAATTATTTTGATTTTTAATTTTAATAACATTATTTTATTTTATTTTTTCTTTCTTTTTTTTTCTCCCTTTTCTTCTGAGCCATGTGACTGACAGAGTCTTGGTTCTCCATCCAGGTGTCAGGCCTGAGTCTCTGAGGTGGGAGAGCTGAGTTCAGGACACTGGACAACCAGACCTCCCAGCGCCACATAATATCAATCGGCAAGAGCTCTCCCAGAGATCTTCGTCTCAATGCTAAGACCCAGCTCCACTGAACGACCAACAATCTCTACTGTTGGGCACCCCATGCCAAACAACTAGGAAGACAGGAACATAACCCCACGCATTAGAAGAGAGGCTGCCTAAAATCATACTAAGTTCACAGATACACCAAACACACCACCGGACATGATCCTGCCCACCAGAAAGGCAAGATCCAGCCTCATCCACCAGAATACAGGCACCATTCCCCTCCACCAAAAAGCCTACACAACCCACTGAACCAAACTTAGCCACTGGGGAGAGACACCAAAAACAATGGAAACTACGAACCTGCAGCCTGCAAAAGGAGACCCCCAAACACAGTAAGTTAAGCAAAATGAGAAGACAGATAAATGCGCAGCAGATGAAGGAGCAAGGCAAAAACCCACTAGACCAAACAAGTGAAGAGGAAATAGGCAGTCTACCTGAAAAAGAATTCAGAGTTATGATAATAAGGATGATCCAAAATCTGGAAATAGAATGGAGAAAATACACGAAAGGTTTAACAAGGAGGTAGGAAACTTAAGAGCAAACAATGATTTAGTATGATTTTAATATGATTTTCACTTAGTATGATTTTAAGCAGCCTCTCTTCTAATGGGTGGGGTTATGTTCCTGTCTTCCTAGTTGTTTGACATGGGGTGTCCAAAAGTAGAGATTGTTGGTCGTTCAGTGGAGCTGGGTCTTAGCATTGAGACGAAGATCTCTGGGAGAGCTCTTGCCGATTGATATTATGTGGCGCTGGGAGGTCTGGTTGTCCAGTGTCCTGAACTCAGCTCTCCCACCTCAGAGGCTCAAGCCTGACACCCGGCTGGAGAACCAAGACCCTGTCAGCCATATGGCTCAGAAGGAAAGGGAGAAAAAAAAAGGAAGAAAAAAATAAAATAAAGTTATTAAAATTAAAAATCAAAATAATTATTAAAATAAAAAATGTTAAAAGTAATAAAAGAAAATTTAAAAAAACAGTAAAATAAATGAAATTAAAAATTCTCTAGAAGGAATCAATAGCAGAATAACTGAGACAGAAGAATGGATAAGTGACCTGGAAGATAAAATAGTGGAAATAACTACCACAGAGCAGAATAAAGAAAAAAGAATGAAAAGAATTGAGGACAGTCTCAGAGACCTCTGGGACATTAAACACACCAACATTTGAATTACAGGGGTCCCAGCAGAAGAAGAGAAAAAGAAAGTGACTGAGAAAATATTTGAAGAGATTATATTTGAAAACTTCCCCAATATGGGAAAGGAAATAGTCAATCAAGTCCAGGAAGCGCAGAGAGTCCCATACAGGATAAATCCAAGGAGAAACACTCCAAGACCCATATTAATCAAACTATCAAAAATTAAATACAAAGAAAAAATATTAAAAGCAGCAAGGGAAAAGCAACAAATAACATACAAGGGAATCACCCATAAGGTTAACAGTGGATCTTTCAGCAGAAACTCTGCAAGCCAAAAGGGAGTGACAGGACATATTTAAAGTGATGAAAGGGAAAAACCTACAACCAAGATTACTCTATCCAGCAAGAATCTCATTCAGATTTGACGGAGAAGTTAAAACCTTTACAGACAAGCAAAAGCTAAGAGAATTCAGCACCACGAAACCAGCTTTACAACAAACAGTAAAGGAATTTCTCTAGGCAGGAAACACAAGAGAAGGAAAAGACCTACAATAACAAACCCAAAATAATTGAGAAAATGGTAATAGGAACATACCTATCCATAATTACCTTAAATGGAAATGGATTAAATACTCCAACCAAAAGACATAAACTGGCTGAATGGATACAAAAACAAGACCCATATATATGCTGTCTACAAGAGACCCACTTCAGACCTAGGGACACTTACAGACTGAAAGTGAGGGGATGGAAAAAGATATTCCATGCAAATGGAAATCAAAAGAAAGCTGGAGGAGCAAGTCTCATATCAGACCAAATAGACTTTAAAACAAAGACTATTACAAGAGACAAAGAAGGACACTACAGAATGATCAAGGGATCAATCCAAAGAGATATAACACTTGTAAATATTTATGCACCCAACATAGGAGCACCTCAATACATAAGGCAAATGCTAACAGTCATAAAAGGGAAAATCGATAGTAACAGAGTAATAGTAGGGGACTTTAACATCCCACTTTCACCAATGGACAGATCAACCAAATGAAAATAATAACGAAACACAAGCTTTAAATGATATATTAAACAAGACGGACTTAACTGATATTTATAGAACATTCCATCCAGAAAAAACAGAATACACTTTTGTCTCAAGTGCTCATGGAACATTCTCCAGGATAGATCATATCTTGGGTCACAAATCAAGCCTTGGTAAATTTAACAAAATTGAAATCGTATCGGGTATCTTTCCCAACCACAGCGCTATGAGGCTAGATATTAATTATCGGAAAACAACTGTAAAAAATACAAACACATGGAGGCTAAACAATACTCTACTTAATAACCAAGACATCACTGATGAAATAAAAAAGGAAATTTAAAAATACTTAGAAACAAATGACAATGAAAACATGAAGACCCAAAACCTATGAGATGCAGCAAAAGCAGTTCTAAGAGAGAAGTTTATAGCAATACAACCCTACCTCAAGAAACAAGAAAAATCTCAAATAAACAACCTAAACTTACACCTAAAGCAATTAGAGAAAGAAGAACAAAAATCCTCAAAGTTAGCAGAAGGAAAGAGATCATAAAGATCAGATCAGAAAAATGAAAAAGAAATGAAGGAAATGATAGCAAAGATCAATACAACTAAAAGCTGGTTCTTTGAGAAGATAGACAAAAGTGGTAAAGCATTAGCCAGACTCATAAAGAAAAAAAGGGAGAAGACAGAATTAGAAATGAAAAAGAAGTAACAACTGACACTGCAGAAATACAAAGAATCAAGAGAGATTACTACAAGCAACTCTATGCCAATAAAATGGACACCCTGGAAGAAATGGACAAATTCTCAGAAATGCACAACCTTCCAAGACTGAACCAGGAAGATATAGAAAATATAAACAGACCAATCACAAGCATTGAAATAGAAACTGTGATTAAAAATCTTCCAACAGGGCTTCCCTGGTGGCGCAGTGGTTGAGAGTCCGCCTGCCGATGCAGGGGACGCGGGTTCGTGCCCCGGTCCGGGAGGATCCCACATGCCGCGGAGCGGCTGGGCCCGTGAGCCATGGCCGCTGGGCCTGCGCGTCTGGAGCCTGCGCTCCGCAACGGGAGAGGCCACAACAGTGAGAGGCCCGCGTACCACAAAAAAAAAAAAAAAAAAATCTTCCAACAAACAAAAGTCCAGAACCAGATAGCTTCACAGGCGAATTCTATCAAACATTTAGAGAAGAGCTAACACCTATCTTTCTCAAACTCTTCCAAAATATAGCAGAGGGAAGAACACTCCCAAACTCATTCTACGATGCCACCATCACCCTGATACCAAAACCAGACAAAGATGTTACAAAGAAAGAAAACTACAGACCAATATCACTGATGAACATAGATGCAAATATCCTCAACAAAACACTAGCAAACAGAATTGAGCAGCACATTAGAAAGATCATACACCATGATCAAGTGGGGTTTATCCCAAGAATGCAAGGATTCTTCAATATATGCAAATCAATCAATGTGATACACCATATTAACAAACTGAAGGATAAAACCCATATGATAATGGCTATAGATGCAGAAAAAGCTTCTGACAAAATTCAACACCCATTTATGATAAAAACTCTCCACAAAGTAGACATGGAGAGAGCTTACCTCAACATAATAAAGACCATATATGACAAACCCATAGCTAACATAGTTCTCAATGGTGAAAAACTGAAACCATTTCCTCTAAGGTCAGGAAGAAGACAAGGTTGTCCACTCTCACCACTATTATTCAACATAGTTTTGGAAGTTTTAACCACAGCAATCAGAGATGAAAAAGAAATAAAAGGAATCCTAATCAGAAAAGAAGAAGTAAAATTGTCACTGTTTGTAGATGTCATGATACTATACATAGAGAATCCTAAAGATGCTACCAGAAAACTACTAGAGCTAATCAATGAATTTGGCAAAGTAGCAGGATACAAAATTAATCCACAGATATCTCTTACATTCCTATACACTAATGATGAAAAATCTGAAAGAGAAATTAAGGAAACACTCCCATTTACCATTGCAACAAAAAGAATAAAATACCTAGGAATAAACCTACCTAAGGAGACAAAAGATCTATATGCAGAAAACTATAAGGCACTGATGAAAGAAATTAAAGATGGTAGAAACAGATGGAGAGATATACCGTGTTCTTGGATTGGCAGAATCAACATTGTGAAAATGACTCTACTACCCAAAGCAATCTACAGATTCAATGCAATCCCTATCAAACTACCACTGGCATTTTTCACAGAACTAGAACAAAAACTCTCACAATTTGTATGGAAACACAAAAGACCCCAAATAGCTAAAGCAATCTTGAGAAAGAAAAACAGAGCTGGAGGGATCAGGTTCCCTGACCTCAGACTATACTACAAAGCTACAGTAATCAAGACAGTATGGTACTGGCACAAAAACAGAAATATAGATCAATGGAATACGATAGAAAACCCAGAGATAAACCCACATATGTATGGTCACCTTATCTTTGATAAAGGAGACAAGAATATACAATGGAGAAAACCAATCTCTTCAATAAGTGGTGCTGGGAAAACTGGACAGCTACATGTGAAAGAATGAAATTAGAACCCTCCCTAACACCATACTCAAAAATACACTCAAAATGGATTAAAGACCTAAACGTCAGGGCAGACACTATCAAACTCTAAGAGGAAAACATAGGCAGAACACTCTATGACATAAATCACAGCAAGATGCTTTTTGACCCACCTCCTAGAGAAATGGAAATAAAAACAAAAATAAACAAATGGGACCTAATAAAACTTAAAAGTTTTTACACAGCAAAGGAAACCATAAACAAGACAAAAAGGCAACCCTCAGAATGGGAGAAAATATTTGCAAATGAAGCAGCTGACACAGGATTAATCTCCAAAATTTACAAGCAGCTCATGAAGCTCAATATCAAAAAAACCCCAACCCACTCCCAAAATGAGCAGAAGACCTAAATAGACATTTCTCCAAAGAAGATATACAGATTGCCAACAAACAGATGAAAGAATGCTTAACATCACTCATCATTAGAGAAATGCAAATCAAAACTACAATGAGGTATCACCTCACTCCGGTCAGAATGGCCATCATCAAAAAATCTAGAAACAATAAATGCTGGGGAGGGTGTGGAGAAAAGAGTACCCTCTTGCACTGTTGGTGGGAATATAAATTGATACAGCCACTATGAACAGTTTGGAGGTTCCTTTGAAAACTAAGAATAGAACTACCATATGACCCAGCAATCCCACTACTGGGCATATATCCTGAGAAAACCATAATTCAAATAGAGTCACGTACCACAATGTTCATTTCAGCCCTATTTACAATAGCCAGGACATGGAAGCAACCTATGTGTCCATGGACAGATGAATGGATAAAGAAGACGTGGCACATATATACAGTGGAATATTACTCAGCCATAAAAATAAATGAAATTGAGTTATTTGTAGTGTTGTGGGTGGACCTAGAGTCTGTCATACAGAGTGAAGTAAATGATAAAGAGAAAAACAAATACCGTATGCTAACACATATGTATGGAATCTAAAAAGAAAAGTTTCTGAAGAACCTAGGGGAAGGACAGGAATATAGACACAGATGTAGGGCTTCCCTGGTGGCGCAGTGGTTGAGAGTCCGCCTGCCGATGCAGGGGACATGGGTTCGTGCCCCGGTCCAGGAGGATCCCACGTGCCGCAGAGCGGCTGGGCCCGTGAGCCATGGCTGCTGAGCCTGCGTGTCCGGAGCCAGTGCTCCTCAACGGGAGGGGCCACAACAGTGAGAGGCCCGCGTACCGCCAAAAAAAAAAAAAAAAAAAGACACAGATGTAGAGAATGGACTTGAGGACATGGTAGTGGGAAGGGTAAACTGAGCCAAAGTGAGAGAGTGGCAATGACATCTATAGACTACCAAATGTATAATAGGTAGCTAGTGGGAAGTAGCTACATAGCACAGGGGGATCAGCTCGGTGCTTTGTGACCACCTATAGGGGTGGGATAGGGAGGGTGGGAGGGAGATGCAAGAGGGAGGGGATATGGTGATATATGTGTACATATAGCTGATTCACTTTGTTATACAGCAGAAACTAACATAAAAATGTAAAAAAATTATACTCCAATAAAGATGTTAAAAAAAAGGAATGAAAGAGGAGAAATCACAACTGATACTGCAGAAATACAAAAAACCAGAAGAGAATACTATGAAAAATTATATGCCAAGAAATTGGACAACATAGAAAAAATGGACGATTTTTTAGAAACATATGGGCTACCAAAACTGAATCAAGAAGAAATAGATAATTTGAACACACCAATTGCTAGATTTGAAATAGAATTGCTAATTAAAAAAAAAAAACTCCCTGCAAATAAAAGTCCAGGACCAGATGGCTTCACAGGTGAATTCTACCAAACACACAAAGAAGAACTTATACCAATTCTTCTCAATCTCTTCCAAAAGATTGAATAGGAGGGAACATTCCCAAAGTCATTGATACCAAAACCAGATGAAGGCACTACATAAAAAGAAAATTACAGGCCAATATCTTTGACGAATAAGGATGCAAAAATTCTCAACAAAATATTGGCAAACCAAATCCAGCAACACATAAAAAGATCATACACCACCACCAAGTGGGATTCATCCCAAGTTCACAAGGATGGCTCAACATACACAAATCAATTAACGTAATACACCACATCAACAAAAGAAAACCACATGATCATCTCAATAGATACAGTAAAAGTATTTGATAAAATTCAACATCCATTCATGACAAACAATTTTACAGAAGTGGGTATAGAGGGAACATATCTCAACATAATGAAAGCTATCTATGACAAACCCACAGCGAATATAATACTCAGCAGTGAAAAGCTAAAAGCCTTCCCAGTAGAATATGGAATGAGATAAGGGTGCCCACTCTCACCACTTCTCTTCAACATAGTATTGAAAGTCCTAGCCACAGCAATCAAATAAGAAAAATCAATAAAATGTATCCAAATTTGAAAGGGAAGAGGAAAAATTGTCATTATATGCAGATGACATAATATTATATATAGAAAACCCTAAAGACTCCACACAAAAACTACTAGAATTCATAACGAAATCGGCAAAGTAGCAGGATACAAGATTAACATAAAGAAGTTGCCTGCATTTCTTTATGCTGACAATGAAATATCATAAAGGGAAAGGAAAAAAAAACAATACCTTTAAAAATCACATCCAAAAAAATAAAATACTTAAGAATAAGCCTGACCAAGGAGGTGAAGGACTTATCTGCTGAGAACTATAAAACATTAATAAAGGAAATTAAGATGAGTCAAAGAAATGGAAAGTTATCCCATGCTCTTGTATTGGAAGAATTAATATTGTTCAAATGGCCATACTAACCAAACCAATCTACAGATTTAATGGGATCCCTATCAAATTACCCATGACATTTTTCACAGAACTAGAACAAATAATCGTAAAATGTATATGGAAGCATAAAACCCAGAATTGCCAAATCAATTCTGAGGAAAAAGAACAAAGCAGGAGCCATAATCCTTCCAGACTTCAGACAATATTACAAAGCTACAGTAATCAAAACAGCATGGTATTGGCACAAAAATAAACATATGGATCAAAGGAACAGGATAAAGAGCCCAGAAATAAACTCACACACATATGGTCAATTAGTCTTCGACAAAGGAGGCAAGAATATATAATTGGAAAAAAGACAGTCTCTTCAGCAAGTTGTGCTGTGAAAGCTGGACAGCTGCATGTAAATCAATGAAGTTAGAAGACACCCTTACACCATACACAAAGATAAACTTAAAGTGATTTAAAGACTTAAACATAAGACATGATACCATAAAACTCCTAGAAGAGAACACAGGCAAAACATTCTCTGACGTAAATTGTACAAATGTTTTCTTAGATCAGTCTCCCAAGATAAGAGAAATAAAAGCAAAAATAAACAAATGGGACCTAATCAAACTTACAAGCTTTTGCACAGCAAAGGAAACCATAAACAAAATGAAAAGACAACATACAGACTGGGAGAAAATATTTGCAAATGATATGATTGACAAGGGCTTAATTTGCAAAATATAGAAACAGCCCAAACAATTCAACAACCAAAAAAACAAAGAACAGAATAGAAAATGGGCTGAAGGCCTAGACAAACATTTCTCCAAAGAAGACATACAGAAGGCCAACAGGCGCATGAAAAAATGCTCAGCATCGGTAATTATTAGGGAAATGCAAATCGAAACTACAATGAAAACTACAATCAAAACTACACACCAGTCTGAATGGCCATCATTAAAAAGTCTACAAATAGCAAATTCTGGAGAGGGTGTGGAGAAAAGGGAACCCTCCTACACTGTTGGTGGGAATGTAAGTTGGTGCAGCCACTATGGAAAACAGTATAGATATTCCTCAAAAAACCTAAAATAGAGTTACCATATTATCCAGCAATCCCACTCCTGGGAATATATCTATCCAGACAAAACTATAGTCCAAAAGGTACATGCACCCCTATGTTCATAGCAGCACTATTCACAATAGCCAAGACATGGAAGCAACCTAAAAGTCCATTGACAGATGAATGGATAAAGAAGACGTAGTACACATAAACTCTGGAATATTACTCAGCCATCAAAAAGAATGAAATAATGCCATTTGCAGCTACATGGATGGACTAAGAGATTATCATACTAAGTGAAATAAGTCAGAAAGAGAAAGACAAATACCATACAATATTACTTATATGTGGAGTCTAAAATATGACACAAATGAACTTATCTACAGAACAGAAACAGACTCACAGACATAGAGAAGGACTTGTGGTTGCCAAGGGGGAGGGCAGGTGGGGGAGGGATGGAGTGGGAGTTTGGGATTTGCAGATGCAAACCAGTATAAATAGAATGGATAAACAACAAGTTCCTACTGTAGAGCATAGGGAACTATATTCAGTATCCTGTGATAAACCATACTGGAAAAGAATGTGAAAAAGAATGTATATCTATGTGTAACTGAATCACTTTGCTGTTCGGCAGAAATGAACACAACGTTGTAAATCAACTATTTTTTTTAAAAAGACAGATAACAGTGTCCTGCTTTCTAGAATCTTGTGGAATTAAAAGCGGAAGTGAAAGACCTGGTACAAAAGCGGGGGTGCTGCTGACAGACTTCCTCTCCTGACAGGCAGGAGGTGATCCAAGGACCGTCGCCTGCCCAGGACATGGAGCTTTCCATTTTATCACAGAGAAAACAGACGAAGTTTCCTGGTATTCATTTACTCAAGTCTTCCAACTTTTCTCATTTTTTTGTGGCATGCTCATGTGCTATCAGAGTTGGGTTTTGTTTGGTGGTCCAGTTTGAAAGTCTCTTCCTTTTCATAGGCGTGTTAGGACAACTCACATGTACTGATAAGACAGAAGGATATGTTTGGTGTCAATCCTGTTTTACCATTTTATGCCATGCTTTCTATTTGTAATTTTTAAAGATTTATTTATTATTTATTTCTTTTATGTATTTCTGTCTGCATTGGGTCTTAGTTGCGGCACCCGGGATCTTTGTTGAGGCATGTGGGATCTTTTGTTGTGGTGTGTGAGCTTCTCTCTAGTTGTGGCTTGCGGGTTTTCTCTTCTCTAGTTGTGGTGCATGGGCTCAGTAGTTGTGGCACATGGGCCTCGTTGCCCCATGGCTTGTGAGATCTTAGTTCCCTGACCAGGGATTGAACCCTCATCCCCTGCACTGTAAGGTGGCTTCTCTACCACTGGACTGCCAGGGAAGTCCCCATGCTTTCTCTTTGTAAATTTCCCAAAGCTGCTGTGTGCTTCAGGTTGTCTTTCTTTGCTGCTTTGTGTGTGCAGTGGTCGCCTTCCCCGGTGTTCTCTGTGCTGCTTCCTCAGATGGCACGCGTGGGTCAGTGCCCAACATGTGTGAAAGGTGAGTGGGCGGGCTCCTCTTCTTCCCTTTCCCCCATCCCTCCCACCATGTGGGTCCAGCCCGCGAGGCCATGTTCTCAGTATGTGTTTACACTGCATCACATGCTTGGCTGTTAGCCCCTGGTTTGGCTTTACTGATGTTTGATGCCCAGCTCTTAGCAGTGAGGCAACAATTCACAAGACCTCTAATGCCCAAGTTCCTTTCCCTTCTCCCAGTTCTTGACGGTTGTGAACCTTCTGCCTTGTCAGGGCGTTATACCGTTTCCTTTTTGCTCTACTTCAGAGTTAAGCTGCACAGAGTACCCACTGCAGGTTATTTGGCCCCAGCTTCTCCGGGCTTCTTTGGTGGCTGAAGTTTTTCCACTGGTGGCCGCACCATGTAGGGGTCATGGAAACCTACTGAGATGCAACTGACTTACAACACTGTGGAAAGTTTAAGGAGCACACGTGTGGATTCGAGACATGTACATATTTGCAAAATGAGGCCCACCATAGTCTTAGCCAACACCTCTATCACCTCACATAATTATGTGAAATAAAATTCATATTTTACGGCAAGACAAGACAAATTTGAACATAAAAACTCTACTCTGCCCTTTGGCCCCCTCACTTCCCGCACCGTGCATTGTGTGTCTGCATTAGGCATCGACCAGACCTCCCCCTCCCCCATCAGCAGGAATACCTGCTCAACCATCAAGAGGAACTTTCTCCTAGCATCGACAAGCCAACTCCTCAAATGGTAACATTCCTTCTTGATCTTGTAAGGGGTCACATGACTCACCAGGATGACGCTTAGGTCTGGATTATGTAAACTGTCAATAACATGTCATTTGATGTACAGCCTTCTGTCTCAAAAAATTTATATAACTGTGCCTTGACTTCTAATGGGAAGAACAGTTCTCAGAGATTTCTGAGTTGCTCTTCCTGGGTTATAATCCTTGAATTTGTCTCAAATAAAAATTTCCACTTCTTTCTTAGATTGACTAATTAATTTTTCCTCGACAATATTCATTGCTATTTATTGTGGTGGGAACAATTCAGATCCAGTCTCTTAGCAACTCTCAAAACTATAACACATCATTGTTGCCTATAATCTCTATGCTGGGTATTAGATCTCCTGGATTTATTCACCTACTGGTTGCAATTTTGTACCTTAAATAACATTTACCCCACCCCCCAGTCCCTGGCAATCACCTTTCTACTCTCTGTCTTTACAAATTTGGTTTTTTAAGATTCCACGTATTGGTGAGATCATACAGTATTTGTCTTTCTCTGTCTGGCTTGTCTCACTCAGCATAATGCCTGCAAGGTCCATCCGTGTTGTCACAAATGGCAGGGTTTCCTTCTTTCTTGCAGCTGAATAGTATTCCACTGCACACACGTGCCACTGCTTCTGTATCATTCATCTGCTGATGGATGTGTTGTGTCCACATCTTCAGGGGTCTTTATGCTTGGAGGACAGACCAGCATATATAAACTCCTAGACGCCCCTTCCCCTGAGTATCCTTCAGGGCTGTTCATGGCTCAATGGTGCTGAATGTGGCTGCTGAGAAATCCAGGACCAGCCAGTCTTCTCTCTTATGGATGATTTGGTCATTTTGAATGCTGCCTAAATTAATTCTTTCCAATTCTCTCCATTCTGAAGTAAGGTAACACTAGCTCTGAAACTGTCGTCGAACCCAAGTTCGTGTGCCCAACGCACAGAGAGACCAAGCAAACTGAAACACTGGAGTTTGGAGCAGAGAAAGGTTTATTTCAGGGCCATGCACGGAGATGAGGTGGCTCGTGCCCAGAAAGCCCGAATTCCCCGGTGGTTCTCGGGGAAGCGTTTTTATAGGCAAAATTTAGGGGAGGGCTGCAGGGTGTGTGGCTTTCTTCTGATTGGTTGGTGGTGAGGAAACAGGCTGGTGTTCCAGAGTCTGTGCTCAGCGTGGAGTTACCATCCTCCACCTGGGTGGGGGCCTTAGGTCCTGCAGAAGAGCTCAAGGGTATATTGTTCTGTGTGTCCCTGGAGGAGGAGCCAGGACCCTGTTGTTTCCTGACTGCTCCTCCTTTGTTCCTGCATTCTCTTACTTCCCTGGTTAGTAACTGAATCTGCCTTTTGGAGCTCAGGGAAGGCGTACGAGTCTGAAGCCTTTTCCCAACAAACCAGAAATGGGGGCACAGAAAAGGCTTTTGTGCCTGGGACGGCCCCACAGGATCCTGCTTGGTTTTAATCCCGCTTTTTCTGGTTACTGATCAATCTTGAGGGGAGCAGGTGTTGGACAAGAAAGGGAATGATATTTTGGATAGAGAGGTTAATCGGTTTTAGGGGGACTCAGTTTCAAAACCACACCCTGTGCATTAAACACTCAAGGCCCTTAGGTAGAAACAAAGTTGATTAAGGGAGACCTCCAAGCTTGGTTTGCAGACCATGGGGGAAAGCAAACGGCAGATCTGGAAATCTGCTGACAGTCCCTCGGACGGAGCATCCCGAGGGGCTGAGATGACTGATGGTGAACCTTGGACATCGCAGGCCGAAAACCCACCGCGCGTGACACGTGGTTGCACACGCAATCCCCAGATTGCACCTGCGACCCACAGAGAGCGTGAAGTGCGGCCACACCTGTGCAGAGAACCCCGTGAAACTGACCTTCACTTTCCACCGGTTGTTTCGAGTGCCTTCCCTCCCCCTCCCCACTTCTCACAAGCCCTCGGAGACAAAGCCGAACACATTGCCTCCTGTCTCCTTGCTTGGCTGCCAGCGATAAAGCCTCTCTCTGCTTGGTCCTCCAAGGAACCCGCTCGCTTGGTTCCATCCACATACTGGGTGGGACACGGGAGCTGGAGAAGATCCACCCGGAACAGAGACTCCTGGGAAGCACTGTACTTCCTCCTATGTGGCCTCTGCCCGATGTCAGCTGCTTTTGGCCCATTTATTTATTTATTGAAATGTAGTTGATGTGCAGCCTTTTGTCAGTTCCAGGTGCACCACAGAGCAACCCGACGTTTGTGTCCTTTAAGGATGTCCGTGACCCCACGGTCAGACGACTAACCGCAGACCCCCGCACAAAGTTATTACACCGCCGCTGCCCGTGTTCCTTGTGCTGACTTAGTTATCGTGTAACTGGAGGTCTGTACCTCTAACGCCCCTTCACCTGTTTGGCCCCCTCCCCTCTCCCCTTCCCTCTGGCAAAACCACCGTTTGCTTCTCTGTATCTGAGTCTCTTTCATTTTATTATGTTTGTTCATTTGTTTCGTGTTTTTCGATTCCACATATAAGTGAGATCACGTGGTATTTTTTTTTTTTTTTTTCGGTACATGGGCCTCTCACTGCTGTGGCCTCTCCCGTTGCGGAGCGCAGGCTCCGGACGCGCAGGCCCAGCGGCCATGGCTCACGGGCTCAGCCGCTCCGCGGCACGTGGGATCTTCCCGGACCGGGGCACGAACCCGTGTCCCCTGCATCGGCAGGCAGATTCTCAACCACTGCGCCACCAGGGAAGCCCGATCACGTGATATTTGTGTTTCTCTCTCTGACTTATTTCACTTCACATAAAACCCTCTAGGTCCATCCATGTTGTCACAAAAGATAAGGGATTTTTTTAATGGCTGAGTAATATTTCACTGTATATATACGTAGCACATCTTCTTTATCCATTCATCTGTTGATGGACATTTAGGTTGTTTCCATGTCTTGGCTATTGTGAATAGTGCTGCTGTGAACACTGGGGTGCAGATCTCTTTTCAAGTTAGTTTTGTTTTCTTTGTATGAATACCCAGAAATGGGGTTGCTGGGTCATTTGGTAGTTCTACTTTTAGTTTTTCAAGGAATGTCCATACTGTTTTCTACAGCAGCCGCACCAGTTTACATTCCCACTGACCGTGCACGAGGGCTCCCTTTTCTCCACACTCTCGCCAACACTTGTTATTTGTGGTTTTTTTTTTTTTTTTGTGGTACGCGGGCCTCTCACCGTTGTGGCCTCTCCCGTTGCGGAGCACAGGCTCCGAACGCGCAGGCTCAGCGGCCATGGCTCACGGGTGCAGCCGCTCTGCGGCATGTGGGATCTTCCTGGACCGGGGCACGAACCCGCGTCCCCTGCATCGGCAGGCGGACTCTCAACCACTGCGCCACCAGGGAAGCCCCTATTTGTGGTCTTTTTTTGATGATAGCCATTCTGACAGGTGTCAGGTGATATTTGCTCCTTAATATACATTTTGGATTCTGTGGGTTATATCAGCTTTCCTAATTTCATAAAAAATGCATGTTTCCATTAAAAAATTCTACATTTTGCTTTTGCACAAATTCTGAGAACAAAAGGGGGAACTGCTGTGTGGGGAGGTGGGCCTGGAGGAGGTCTCGAACCCCCCAGGGGATTCTGTGACTCAGCCCATCTCCTCACCTTCCCTGGCCTGGTAGGCAGCTGGAGGTGCCATACCGAGCACAGACTGCTCATGGCTGGGGTGTGGACCTCAAGGCCAGGCCGGTCCCACATTCTGGCCTCACTCCCTGGCAAGGAGTGGGGGGCTCTGGGGAGCCCAGCCCAGGACACCCTGCTGCTCCTGCAGGCTTGGGTGCAGTGGTCCTGGGGATGGCCGTGGCCCCCGGGCTCTGTCTGCACCCCTGTCGAGAGGCCTTATCAAGCTCTCCCCATGTCTGGGCCTCCCTTCCCCTTTCCCGCTGCCTTTGCTCCTTCTGTGCTGTTGCACTTGCTCTAGACGCTATAAAGCGCCTGGTCACCCAGACCCGGCTGCTGTGCATGGAGGTGGCAGGTTCGCGTGCCCAGGCCGCGAGCATCCTTCTCTCTTCCTTATGCCACAGTGCCGGCTCTTAAGTTGTACTTGAAATGGTTATTTTCTTTTGTGTCAGAGTCTTTCCATTTTTGTCTTGGTTGGATGATGTTTGCCTCTATTCAAATAAATAATTTTAATTTTCACTAGTCTATATTATACATACTGAATATTGAATGTATGTGTATATATACACGTATTCATATATATTCTATATGTACAATATAGACTATTGAAGATAAAAATATATTTCATTATAACTAAATATATATATAGTTTATTCAATTTGGAAGGGGACAATCTCCCAAGTTCATGCCTGTGGAAAATATATTTGAACTCTAGTTGCTAATTTTTGGGGCGTAAGAGTCTTGGATTGTATTTTTTCTCCAACAGGGTTTTGTAGGCTTTGATAAACTGTTTTTAAAAGAAGTGGTGCCAGAATGTTCCCCTCTTACACACGGTCTGATCCTGTGTAGGTGCTTTGCTTTGCTTATTTTGAAGTCAAGTAACTCCAATAAAGTCCATTTGTGTAGGATTGCTCTGGTTGTTGTTGGTTTTTTTTCCTGGGGATTTAAAGCGATTTCTGAAACATTGTTTTGAGCTGCGTCTCAGGACACTGGCTCTGCATTCCTGGCTGCCTCTCCCTGCAACTGGCAGGTGGTGTGTCCAGTGTCACACTCCCGGGAGGATCTTTTCTGGGGGAGGTGAGAGCAGCGTGGTGGCCTTAGGGGGGCCTGTGGGGTTTGCTCTGAGAAAGCGGGGGCTGCAGGGGCCCGAGGCTGGGGGCCACGTGAGTGATTTGGAAGGCTCATTGTGCTCTCATGAGGAGCTGGGTGCAGGGGAGGCGTTGGGGGGACAGGCAGGCCGTTTGCAGACGGCCGTGTGGGTCCTCAGAAGGCGGCCAGCAGCGGGAATGGTGAGCTCTGCCCCGGCTGCCCGGGAGCACAGTGGGTAGGTGTGTGGTGTCCAGACCACCAGGTTCGGGGCTGGAGCTGTCTCTTTGGGACTCATCAGCCTGCAAATGGCATTAGAGCCAGAGGACCAGGGATGCCTGCAGAGAGGAAAGGGCACGTGCTGTCCTAGGCATGGCCTGGTCAGCATCGGGGATGAGAGAGGGAGCAGAGGGGACAGAGGGCACCTGCCACAGGGGATGGGGTCAGAGAGCAGACGCCATGGAGGCCGGGACCGAGCAGGAAGCAGGAGGGGTCACTTGTCTGCAGCTCACGTACTTGAACGTCCCAGAATCTTTTACCAAAACCATGACTTATTTGGGATCCAAGTTGGATTTCAGAGGTTCAAGGGACCTCTGTGCTTTAGACCCATTTGTTCTGAGAAACTCTAGGGGTCTAATTCGGGAAGATGCCCGATGGGCATCCAACGCAAAGCGTTTATAAATGCGAAGGACCTGGCTGATGGACAGTCGGCACCAATGCTGGCCTTGGACACAAAGAGCTGGAAACCATCTCTGCAGCTCCAAGGACCTGCCATGCCACTCAGTCGGGACCTGAGGGCTGCACACGCAGACGCTTTGGCCAGGAGGCTTGACGTCGTCAGCACGCTGGATGCCCTGGGCATCGGGGCAACTGAGCTGTGCACCAGCGGAGGGTCAATTCGTCGTGAGTCTCATGGCTGCCCACCTGAAGTCTTAGTGCTGCAGAGAGAGAAGGGGGTCCCCTGGGGCTGGCAGCACCGAAATGTTGTGGGAAAAGGAAACAGAGAGGGTGAAACTGTCAGCGTGGGACAGAGACACGTCTTTGTTATTTTTATTAAATGTACATAATATCCGTCTAATTAACCCTATCGTATTTACTTTCTCCTTTGAAAAAGTCTTGCGTTTAGGTATCTTAGGAACATACACTAATATAGCCTGCAAAATGTAAATAAAGCTCTAGAGAGTTAAAAAAACCGTTACAATAAACTGGTACATCAGAGGTCAGAAGAGACATGATAAAAATACTGTTATTTTTTAATACATACCATTTGTTTAATTAGTCCTGCTATTAACCACTAATTGGCACTAGTCCTAGTGTCTTGATTAAGTAATAACATTCATTTAACAAAAAGGAAAGAAATACCACATAATCTATAAGTTCAAATAGATGCCCACCCTTGTTTCTGTGTTACGGTGATAGCAGGCGTGTGCACCCCAAGGACAGGGAGTCCCCTACATATGAATGTGTTCCGTTCTGAGAACACATTCGTCAGTCCAATTTGTGTGTAAGTCCAACAAAGTTAGCCTAGGTACCCAGCTAACACTATTGGCTGTATACTGCTGCCTTTACGCTTACTTCCAGACACCCTGGGCTTGAAATACAGATCCTGTACTACTGTACTCTACACAGTGCTGTACAGTAAAGTACACAAAAGCACAACCACTTCTAGAGGATGCACTCACGTGACATCGTATGCCAGTCTCGTGAACTAACTTACGTGATATGGGACGTGGGGACGCACATTCCCGCCTTTGAAAGTTCACAGCTTGAAGGTTCGGATGTAGGGGACTTACTGTACTCTCTCTTATGGAGTCACGTTATCTTGCGCCTGGTGTGGCTGTGACCTTGTTGGCTGCCTGCAAGGGCGACCTCCCTGGGGCCCCGCAGGCGCGCAAGCACGTGGGTGGCTGAGGTGGTGGGGGTGGGGAACGCTCTTCTATCATTCTGCTCAGCTAGAAGAGAGCCTCAGCCGGGCGGACAGGCGCAGCCGCCTGGGACTGGGGAGGGTGGCTGCGGAGCTCTTCGGTGGATTCAGTCGGGTGGGCAAAGCAGGAGCCCCGCTACTCTGGCGGACCCAGATAGAGCTGATTTCTCCTGTGTGACAACAGAGGCGTCTCAAAACACCATTGCGGACCAAGGCTGTGTCTATATTTTAGGTCTGCTGTCTTTAGTTGGTGCGCAAAGGGGTTGCTCATCTCCAGACGCTGCATCTGCATCCTAGGGCGAGCAGACAGCAAACCTCACTCTGGAAGCCCTACCCCCGGACCCCAGTTGCATCTCACTATCAAGACGAGGGTCATGTGGCTGCCCTTAGCTGCCAAGGAGTCTGGGCTGCGTTGGGAAGGACGAGGGGAGGATGGGTACCGGGTAGGCACTAGGATAGTCTGCCCCAGACAGAGGAAGCAGGAGCTGTAGGTGGAGTGAGGGTCCCTGGTGTGGACCACACTGGGGCATGGGGGAGTGGAGAGGGGCGTTGGCCTTGCTGGGCAGGGAGACCCCAGGACCAGTGCAGGGAGGGGAGCTGCAGTGGAGGGGGGTCAGGGAGAGAAAAGTGAGGCCGTGAGGGGTGGCGAGGGTAAAGGTGAAGGGCTGCGGGTCACGGGTGCCGTAGGGAAGGAGCTGCAGAGAGGGGGGTGGGCGGGCGAGGATCGGATGATGCCAGCAGCGATTCTGGGGACAGAGCGGTGGGTGCTGAGGGGTCCAGAGGTTGGCCTGGGGCAGGCTGGAGGGAGAGGAGGACAGGACTGGTAAGACAGGGCCAGGACCTGAGGGCGTACACGTGGGTGACAGACAGAGAGGAGAGCAGAGCAGCAACCCTCCAGGGCCCAGGGAGGGGCGGGCGGCTGGCACGTGCGTGTGAGCGTGTGAGCGTGTGTGCGTGTGAGCGTGTGCGCGTGTGAGCGTGTACATGGGTGGGTGCGTGCACGTGCACGTGAGTGTGAGAGTGACTGTGAGTGTCGCTCTGAGGCCATGGCTTCCAGGGAGGGTGGGGGTCTTGGACAGGAGGGAAGGGACAGCTGCGTGCCCTGGCTCCTCCAGGTGGGGGTCACTGCCCGGACTTCTGGGAGGTCGGCGTGCGGTTCCAGACGAATGGTTGTGTGGCCAGGGAGGGAGCTTTCAGGGCTTTGCCGGGGGTGTGTGAAGTCTGGGCTGGGGCTGCGTCTTCTGCGGGTGGCAGGGACCTCCTGGCGGCTGGCTGGGGCGGGTGTGGAATGGTGCCCTCCACAGCCGCCTTCCTGGCACTCTCGCTGTCCAAGCAGTGTGTCCTTGTCCACGTGCGTCCAGGGCTCTCTGGAGTCCCCTTCATTGTGGACCAGCGGCTCAGGGTCGCCGGGCTGCCCCCGCCCGAATGCTGCACCTGTTTTTGCATTTCGACGAGATTCTGGGTGATCCTGGTGCATTCAATCTTTCCGGTGCGGAACTTAGGGACCCGGAGCGGGTGTGGGGAAGCTTAGGCGTCCCCCCTGTGCTCCCAGTTCCCTCGGGACCTTTCCACTGCCCAGGCTCAGGAGCACTGGCTTGCTCGGGTCTGAGGAGCCCCTGCCCTGCTGGGGGCTCTTTCTGGCTGAGCGTAGGGTCTTGGAGCTGTGAACCTCTGGCGCTGCCAGCTGAGTTTCCTCATTCTCCCCAGGGCCTGTCTGTGCAGGCAGAGCTCTGGCGTGTCCTTGTCCATATCCCTCTGTCCTGTCACCAAGTCCTAGATACCCCTTCTCTCCAACTGTAGCTAAAAGTGCCGCCTCCCCCAGGAAGTCACCCTCACTGATGCCAGACCAGATCAGGCAGGGAGACCCACACTCCAAGCCATGCCCTGCACCTCCGCTCATGGCCTTGTGCTGCACCAGTGCGCAGATGCAGCGTAGCCCGTGCCCAGCTGCAACCACACCCCGGGCCCCATTCAGGCACCTTGGGATGATGAATAAATGAATGAGTGAAGAATGAAGGAAAACAGGGCAATCTGCGCAGGGCAATCCCAGCCTTATGCTGAAACTATCTGAGAACCTCCCAGGTCTGTGTGCATCGTGGGTGGGGCAGGGCAGGAAGCGGGGGGCAGGAAAGGGCTCTGTGGTCAGACACCTGAGCTGGCTTGGAGCTTATCTGCTTCCCGCGTGCCAGGCAGCCGGGTGGGCATGGGCCACCGCACAGGGAACAGGCTGCCTGGAGCTTGGCCGTCCTCAGGTTGCCTTCCCACGGGGGACCAGGGCTGACCGTCGGGGCCCGGCTTGAGGCCTTTGCCCAGGAGGGGAGCTCGGTGAGTGCCGCCCTGAGCTCCACCGTGAGGGGGGCTCCAGACCCTCCTGGAGACAGGCTCGGGGGTGATGGGGGGCGCAGGTAGGTGGGGACGCCTGTGAATGTAGGGTCCGCCCTGCCCTGACCCACGGTGGGCTTGGGCTTCTGGGGGTCCCGCTGTGGGCTGGGGTACGCCGGCTGCCTGGCATGGCTGAGTCCCCAGAGCTGGGACAGAGGCCCGTGAGTACCTGGGAGGGGCCGTGTCGTGGGGCTTCTGTGGAGGGCACCACCTGGAGGAAGGTCCCCACCCAGGGGAGGCCCGAAGGCTCGGCTGTGGGGGCATGCAGGGCGGAATGGTCTCTTTCCGGGGTGGTCTTCCCAGGGCCACTTTCTGAAAAGGGGCCTGAGTGCTGGCTGGGCTCCAGCCCATGGTGGAGTCCTCCAAGTCTGCTCCCCGTGAGCCAGCGCCCCTGCCGACCCCGGGCAGCGGGCAGAGCGTGGGAGGGCTGTGGGCCTGGCGGACGCAAGGGGCCGGTCCGGCTCTGGGTCTCCTGGGGGTGCCTGTGAGGGGTCAGTGGTGGCAGGATGTGACACTCGGCAGCTCTGGCCAGGGGCTCCGGAGTCACAGTGGGGGGGAGGGCGGGGACACGTCCTGGGCCCCGTGGACTAGCCCAGCCCCCCGACCGCACCACGAAACGGGGCACCAGGGGGCGTGTGCTGCGGTCGCCCCGGGGTCCGAGGACCGTGCCTGGCTGCGTGCGCTCCGTCCTCTGACCTCTGGCCCGGGGTTGGGTCCCCGGAGGCCTGGGGGCCGGTGTGGCCCCAGCTTCTCCCCCGGTGTCGTTCCCATCAGCTCCAGCGTGACCCAGGGCTGCTCAGCACCCCCGGTCGCGCTCTGGGCCTCGAGGCCTCCGCCATGAAGGGTGCGCTGCTGCGCTGGGCTGGGGGTCTCCCGTCAGGGCGGGGCCGAGGGCCTGGGCCTTTGAACCTGTGGACTCCCCCTGTGGGCAGGTTCCACGAGTGGCCCGAGGCAATGTGAGCTCCAGCCAGAGGGCCACCCTGCGTCAGGCCTGCGCGAATTCCATTCCGCCAGGGGCCCTGTGGCGGGAAGCTGCTGGGGGACCCGCCGGCCGCGCCTCCTCTCGGGCAGCCCGCCTCGGGGCCCAGGACCCTTCCTCAGGCTGCGGCTGCCCCCTGCGAATGCAGGCTGAGGGTGTGCGGGTGTCTGCTGGCCGGTAGGGCGGGGCTGGACCCCACATCCAGGGGGCGGGCTCCTTGCTAAGGGACCACATGGGGGCGGGGGTTTCTGGCCCTGAGAGTGTCACTGTGGTACCAGCCGCTGCTATACCACGGTGGCACAGGCAGGAGCAGAAACCCCCTGGCTGGGGGCGCTCAGCATCTGCAGCCGGCTGGTGTCCCGCCGAGCCCCCGGGTGCTTTCAGCCTGGTCCACGTCGGGACGAGCCCACGGGGGGCGGGCTCTGAGGCCGACGGCCCTGTCCCCGGCCCAGCCTGCGGCTACGGAATGTGCCCCCTTCAGGTGCGAGGCGTGGCCATCCCGGACCCGAGCGGCTGCCCGAGCCCCGGTCTGGCGGCCTTCGGGCTCCGGGCCTCCTTGGGGCATGGGGTCCGACCCGAAGCGAGGGGTCTGCCGCCCGGCTGGCCGGTCACCACGCCGGCTGAGGGAGGGGTCCTGAGGGCAGGGGCGCAGAGGGTTGACGCGGGGCTTCGGGGTCTGGCCCGGCACGCTGTGGGGCTGCTCCCCGCGTGGGCGAGTTCTGTGCGCTCTCCCCCGACCAGGCCTGCTCCTGAGTGGGGGGAGCCCCTGCAGCCAGACTCCCCTCCCCACCCCAGCTGCCCCGGCAGCTGCACTCCACACACGCCTGCCCTGCCAGGCGCTGGGTGAGGGGGGCTGGGCCTTGGCGGCAGGCCGGCGCCCTGAGGTTGGCGGGGAGGGGCCCTGCACGGTCTCCACCGGGCCTCAGCTCCCCGAGGCGCCAGCCGCTCTGGCTGTGCAGCCAGCTGCAGTGGCTCCCGGCGCTGCGGTCTCACCGCGAGAGACCCTCCTACCAGACCCTCCGCGACTTCCCCTCCCCACGGAGGGCGCCCTGGTGCATCTGGAGGCAAGGAGGAGCAGGCAGACGGGTGGAAGGGGAGGAAGAGGGGCTGCGCCCGGGCCCTGGCGAGATGCACACAGCAGCCCACCCTGTCCCGCCAGGGCCCCGGCCCCACCTGCCTGCCCGGGCTGCCAGCCTCCTTCCTCGCAGGCTGGGTAGGCCTGGCTCTGCCTCAGTTTCTCACTGCGGACTGTGCCGGGCTACCCCCTGAGCTGGCTCCCTGGGAGGTCTGAACCCCAGCCCTGTGCTGGCTCACGGGCACTGGCCCTGTGCTGCTGGCCCCTCAACCTTTGCCTGTGGGCGCCCCGGCCACGCCCTCCTGGTTTCCTCCGACCAGGCCACAGCACTGCCCCTCAGGCCACGATGGCCATGCCTGTCCACAGCCTGTGTGATTTCAGTCCTGGGGTTCCCCCGTGGAGCACAGGCCTCCAGCTTGAGGGAGTCCATCCCTCCAGGGTCAGAGGCCGGAGGTCAGTGGCCTTAAGGGCCCCAGACTCAAAGGGGCAAGCTGCCAGGCCTGGGGTGGGGTGGGGGGTGGCAACCAGCCAGCTATGACAACGACCAGGGCCTGAGGCCCAGAGACCAGTGGGAGGACCTTCCTCAGGACAGGGCGGGTCCAGGCGTCTGGACACAGCAGAGGCCACCAGGGCTTCAGAGGAGCCAGGAGCTGCCCTGGGACCAGACGTGTACCCTGTTACCGGGGAGGGCGTTGGAGGCTGCAGCCTGCAGCCCCCTGGGGTGGGCTGGGAGGGCAGAGGTGATGCTCAGGACACCTGTGTGGGCTCAAGCTGGACATCATGGGGGAGCTGGGCCAGCTGGACATGGAGGTGCAGGTTTTGCTGCCCAGGGCGTTGGGCTGGCCAGCGAGGTCTCTTCTGCCCGTGGGAGTCTGGGGTGGGCTGGAGGGGCTCACGGTGGGGCTCAGGGCTTGGATGGCCGTCTAGCTGGCGCCCTGATGCCCTGCGTGCAGGGTCTGAGGGGCATTGGATGGGGCGGGCAGCCCCTGAGGGACCCTGTGTTTGCCACACGGGAGGCTGGGCTGCCCCCCGGGACCGCACCTGCCTTTGCGGGGAGGCTTGGGAAGCACATCCTGTCGGGGGCAGCTGTCTGGGTCGGAGGAGCAGAGGTGGTGCAGTGGGCAGGGGTGCAGGGTGCCCCAGCCTGGGCAGTAGGGGGCAGGTTGTGGCTCTAGAGAGGCACTGGGGAGGGACAGTCCCTGCTGCCACCTGAGGGCCAGCGGTCTGGGCCTGTGACATGGCCTGACTCAGGCTGCCTTTCTGGAGGGGTTGGGCTCCAGCTTCGCTGCCACGTCTGTAAGTCGCATAGGGGACACGGAGACACACCCCCATGGTGACAAAAATCCCTGCAGCCGCCCTCCCAGGAAGGTCTGCCCAGCAGGGCAGGCCGGAGGCCCCGTACTGGGGACAAGGCCCCTGGGAAGGGAAGCCTGGACGTAGAGCCTGCAGAGGATGGGCCGGGCGGCCTCAGGAAGTGCAGCGGAGGCCCAGAGCAGGGGCGCCCTGGACAGCGTCCTGCACCAGGAACCTGGCCGGAGGGGAGGCCAGCCCAGCTTAAGCACCCTGGCAGGGCCCGGAGGCGGGCAGGCGGGCAGCCATGCTGTGGGCTCAGAGGGAAACGTAGGTGGACCGCTCGTCTGAGGGGCTGTCCCTCGGCCAGCTGCTCTCTCTGGGCAAGCTCCTGGTACAGCGCACCTCCTGGCCGCGACCTCAGGAGACACTCGGCTGCGCCAGGAGCCTGTACAGCCCCGCTCCCAGGGAGAGGCCCCGGGACGCCCCTTGGGCCAGGCCAGGAAACAGACTCACCTGCCTCCGGGCTGGCAGCAGCCTGGGAGGCGCTCCCACCTGCCGTGAACCCTACCCACCTGCCGGCTGGCGAGCTCCTATGCAACCGAGGACAGGCCCAGCTCCAGCGTCCACCCCTGTCAGCTTCTCTGAGCTCCCAGCAGAGTCAGGAGGGTATCTAGGGGTCCTGCCCACTGGGAACTCGACCTGATGGTTTGCCTGGTGTAGGTTCTGTCCTTCCTGGCTCCTTCGGGTGCGGGTGTTGTTAGCCAGGGGGTTTCTGCCAGCTGGCTGGGCTCTGGGCTTGTGGCTCTGCGGGTCAGTGTAGTCGCCTAGAGCCCTTTGAAGCCTCCGGCTGCCGTGCTTGGACACAAGCCAGTGGGCCGAGCCAGCCAGGAGTGGCCCTGGACACCGAAGGTCTGGGCTGTGACCCTTGGGCCTTGAGGCCCCGCTGTCCCGACCAGCAGGTTTTTGCTGACCCGTCTATCACTGTGGTATATGCATCAGCGTATCACAGTAGTAGGGACCTCGGCAAAAAGCTCCTGCTTGTGGTCACAGGCCCTTCCCTGCTGGAGGCCCCGGATGCAGGTATCCAGCGGGGCTGTCCCCACTGGTGCCCAGCACATCCCCCCCCCGCACCCCCACAAGCGTGGTCGGGGGGCGGTCTGCACCGTGTCCCCAGGAAGGAAGTGGGACCCCACTGAAGGCGTGGGCAGAAGCAAAAGCCTCCGTGGAGTGGGCGCACCCCAAGTCCTTTCAGGGGTCCCTGGGGGCTGGCCCCTCTCCTGCAGGTGGTCTCACACAGGCTCGGGGTCTGCGCCTGAATCTGGCTGAGGATGGGCGGGGGAGGGTGTCTGGGAGGCGACCACTTCTGGAGGGCTTCTTGTGAGCCAGTGTGCAGCTATGGTCCTGGGTGGGCCGCAGCGGGAGGGAGGTGTCAGGCCAGGAGGACTGCTGGGCTCTGGGTAGAGGGTCTAGCCGGGCCAGTCCCAGGGGCATGGGCAAGTGGGTCCACCCTTCTGGAAGAAATGGCTCCAAAACCGAATTCAATCCGCCGCCCGTGTTCCTGTATCCACAGGGCAGGGCGCCCTGCCTGCTCGGAGCAGCACGTGGAGAGTGGGCTGCAGTGGGTGCGGGTGGTGCGGATGTGGGGTGCAGTGGGGTGCGGGGCAGGTTGAGGGCCCGGTCTCCGAGTGGCAGGGGCAGTGCCAGCCCACCAGGCCGGCCCCTCCCTTGTGACACCTCTGCCCAGACTTGGGGGCTCACAGGGTCCTTGTGGAGTGGGGTCTCTGTGTCTCCAGCTGTGGCCCCCAGGTGACTCAGGGAGGAAGCTCCCAGGCTGTTGGCCAGGCGCCAGAGGACAGTGGCCTTGAGACTTTCTCGGTGTTGCGAAGGCCAGCAGGGTCGCAGCCCTCAGAGTGTGTCTGGCTGAGACCCAGGTGGCTTCGTGGTCTGATGGGCTGGGATGGGGGCCAGGGGAGGGTGACCAGTCTGCCTGTGGCGTCAAGGGGGTGCGGTGCTGGGGTCCTTCCCTGTGCTTCCGCCCCAGTGGGTTTGTGTTACAGGCTGTTTCCCTGTGGTCACCGTAGTACCCATGGCGATGTGGTCCCATTCAAAATCCTGGGGACGGGGCCATGGCTCGGGCTGCCGGGGCGGGGTTTCTGTTGGGTGCTGTGATGCTGTGGGTATAATAACAGTCATACCCATAGCAGTAGTAATACCACAGTGCCACAGACCTGCTCCCAATCCCTGCTGCCGGGGGCCGGGCTGGGGGGCCGTCAGGTGGAAGCAGAGCCCCAGGAAGCTGTGGGACGGGCTTGGCGCTGCACGTGTCCTGCTGGGAGCACGTGGAGGCCTCTCCCGTCGGTGGTCAGTGACCACGCCCAGCTCTGTCCCGAGGCTCTGAGGCAGGGCACTGCTGAGTGAGCTGGTGTCAGCCTCCGGTTTGGAAGCCAAACCCATTGTGATGGCCTCCGGGGTTGACAGATTGTCCTTGCATGCTGTACGGGTCACCTTGGGGCCCTTGGTACCCCTGGGGCCAGCAGGTGCCTCCCCCCGCCCGGAAGGCCAGGAGCAAAACGGGGGTCATTCTTGCTGCCGCCAACCCTGGGGCTCTGGGTCTGAGGTGTGCCCGCCTGTCCCCGGATGCGACTCTGAGCAGCGTCAGGCCTTTTGGTTGCAGCAGGGCCTAGAGCAGGTGTGTAGGGGCACCCAACGGCCTCTCCTCTCGGGCCGCACTTCCCCCTGCCCCAACCGCTGGGGCGTCCAGAGCCCCTGGGAGGGCGACATTCACCCAGGGCCCTCCTTCCCCGAGTCCATGCATCCCTTCTGAGCCCTCACAGCTCCAGGCCTTGGAGCACGGCCGAGTCGGTGGCCTCTGGACTTCCATTCCGGGGTGATTAGGGGTGACTGATCTCCATCAGGTCTGAAAGCTCTGGCGAGTTCTGTGGTGTCCCCTCTGGAATGTGGACGCTGCTCTGTACCTGGTCCCACCACAGCACCACCTGCTGGGGGTGCCCGGGCCTGGGGCCGGGGCCGGGGCTGGAGGGCTGGCCCTTTACTGGGCCCCTTGCCCTGCCGGCGTCTCTGAGAGTCTCAGTCCCTGGGGGGTGCTCTCTGGAACTGCTGCCTCATCCGGATCTTGGTGACCCCACATAAGGGGCCTCGGCTGTGCCTCTGCTCAGGGGTCTCTGCAGGTGGTGCCAAGCCCCGGGCCCTTCCCATGTCCGCTGGTGGTGGGCCGAGCCCCGGGCCTCAGCCACGAAGGCAGCAGAAGCTGCAGGTCCCAGACTTGGTGAGATTTCCAGCACCGTTAGGTGTTGGGTTTTTTTTTTTTTTTTTTTTTTCGGTACGCGGACATCTCACCGCCGTGGCCTCTCCCGTTGCGGAGCACAGGCTCCGGACGCGCAGGCTCAGCGGCCACGGCTCACGGGCCCAGCCGCTCCGCGGCACGTGGGATCCTCCCGGACCGGGGCACGATCCCGCGTCCCCTGCATCGGCAGGCGGGCTCTCAACCACTGCGCCACCAGGGAAGCCAGCAGGCATTGAGTTTTAAGAATACATTTATATGAGTTTAAGCCCCCCTTGCACAGGCAGTGCCTGCAGGTGGTGACCGTTGAGGAGGGAGAGTGTGCAGGTATCTGTCCTCTCGTCCGCCCTCCCGTGGTCCCGGGCCGGGTCTGCGCATCCACGCCCACACGAAGTGACGCCGAGGCCTCCCTCGCATCCCCCGTCGTGCTCGGTGTCCTTCTCCTCTGCCTGCGGACCCCGTCGGGGAGACTTCCCGGTCAGGCGCGGGGGGCGCGGTGCCAAGCTCTGCTTCCTGTGAGCGTGTGCGGTGGGGCTTTAGGGCAGGGGCTGTGTCACTGTGGGTGTAGCAGCCATCACTATCGCAGTACCTACACGGTGACACGCCCCCCCTCAAAATCCTCCCACCCCTGGCCGTGTGGCTGGGGCTGCCCTTGCTGGCTCGGGCCGGCTCTGAGGAGGGGAGCCTGCGTTTCCAGTGGGTTTGGGGGGTGAGCAGGGGGCGGGGTCTGACCCAAACCTCCATGGCATCCCCACTCCAGCCCAGGCGACGCAGCTGTCCACCGAGGTCCATGTGGCCGTGGGTCTGCCTGGCTCAGGGGTGCCCTGGTTGTGTCCCTCCTGCTCTCTGGGCCCCCCCCAGAGTTCCTCTGTCCCCGGCGTGACCAGTGAGGGTCTGGCACCCCTCGCCCTCGTCTCGCATCTGCCGGAAGCCGCCGGCGGTTTGGGTTCAAGCCTGTGACATCTGTCGGCCGACTGGGGCCCGGGATGGCTGACTTGATGTGAGAGGCGGTGTCTCCCGTCTGTGGGTGCGTGGAGCGCTCCCCCCTCCACCTCTCGGTGCCTGCCACGGGGGCCCTCCCGGGCGTGACGCGGGTGTTTCCGTGGTCGGCTGGGGTGTCTCCGGAGATCAGCCTTCCGCAGTGCTGTTCCCCAGCTCCGAGTGAGAGGTGCTCTTCCTCCTCGGGGATCCTCACGGCCCCTGCCAAGGGCACCTGCCCCTCGAGGAGGCCGGATGTCCAGGTGAGTCAGGGCCCGGCCTGCAGCCTTCGAGCCGCGGCAGGCTGGGCTCGGCCTGTGAGGGGTCTCAGCAGCACGGGCTCCGCGTTCACTGTCCCGGCCGGCCGTTCACGCGCTTACTGTCCATGGGCCTTTAATGTGAAAGTGGTGGAAACAGCCTTTATTCAGTCACCCTTGACAGCAGGGGAGAGCTGGGTCCATCCACTGAGCAGAGGTGACCGGTGTGTCACAGGAGAAGCAGGAGTGGGGCTCCAGGGGCTCCGGCGAGGGACCAGGAAGGGTGGCTGTGCAGATGCCATGAGGCCGCAGCGTCCGCCGGCCGGCAAGGAGGCGGGGATGGGTCAGGACTCCGCCCTCATGGAGGGCTCCGTGTCTCTCTCTGCGGCTGAGGGGTTTGGGCAGCTGAGGAATGGCAAGGCTGAGCCTCCAGCGCTTCTGGGGGAAAGTCATGGCCAGGACCACTGACACACGAGCCCTGTGGGTGTGCAGTGAGGCCGAAGCATGACGGAGGCATATCGACTCCAGGCTCTCTGCTGCTGGTGCGGGGGCCACGCCTGCATCCTCGGGGCGGGGGGGACACACCTGGTTAGGAGCCGGGTCCTCCCGGCGTGTGTGCTTACCGAGCAGCCGCCAGGATCGAGGAGCTGGGCACCCGCTCTTCCGCCTCTGCCTTTCCGTGGGGCAGCTGGGGAGCTCCAGGTGGGAAAGCAGCGTGGCCACTGGTGGGCGAGTCAAGGCGTCAGAGGGTGAAGCGCAGCTGCTGCTCGCTGTGGGCCCCCGGGAGCCGCGAGGAGACGGGCCAGTGGTGAGTTTGCTCTCTGCCTGCGGTGAGACCTGGGAGTCGGCGTGCTGTGAGGCTGCGAGGGGGCGGGGGCCTCACGACTGGGGCGGGAGCGCTGGACGCGGCCCAGCATCCTCGTGGGCTCCTGTGTTTGCTGCCCGTGGGCACTCGGGACGCCCGCGCATCGTGTGGAGCTGCAGGTCGGGGACCGACCAGGAACCCAGCCCGGCAGGCTGAGCCTTCGGAAAGAACCTCCTCTGGGGTGCACGGTGTCTCCAGGTTTCTCCTGGGGTTCGGAGGTGATGCTGTGAGGTGGGGGCTCAGCACTCACGCCCGGAGTAGCAGGTGGCCCGCCGGGAGGCTCCGGCCCGAACCGGGCCTGACCGAGCGTGACTTTGCTGCCACGGCCACTGCTGCTCCGGGCTCTCCCTGGGAGTTCTGTGTCACCAGCTGTCCTTGAGGCATGGACACGGGGTTATTGTCCCACCTGTCGTCTCTAGGGTGTGAGCCCCCCCGCCCACCTGGCTGGGGGTGCCTCGGGCAGTGGAGCCCAGGTGTCTCCCGGACGGGCCGATCTGGCTAAGGTGTGATGCAGATGTCCACATTTGGGGAGGGCCTAGTATGGGTCGGGAACTCACCGTGCTTAAGTTTTCCTGCCCTGTCTTAAATACAAAATTTATCTCATCAACTTTTCAGGGTCACCTCAAGTGTGGAGAGGAGAGGGGCGGCCCCCGTGGCGTCCACGTGGGCCCGCAGGGTTTCTTTCCATTGGCGAGATTGCAGGCCATCATTTGCCTGAACGCTGGGATGCGCTAGACGTGGCTCCTAACGTCTGGTCTGAGTCTGTTCAATGAACTGGACGGAATTCAGCTTCCTACAATTGCGTTTATGACTTCTGGCTATTGGCCCATCTGTAAACCAGCCCGTGCTTCTCCTCTTGGTGGCGCTGGAGCAGGGTTCATACACGCAGCCCAGGCCAGTTTTGTGAAAGTCTGAAAGTTCACCTCAAAGCCACCGGGGCCCGGAGTGGCCTGTGTAGGTAGTCACACACCCGATAATCTGAATGCTTTCCTGAGGGTTAGTGCTCTAATTACGGTGTCCACTTCTTCCTGAGTCGCTTTTGTTAAGTTTTATTGCTAGAAAAGGAACGCTCTGCGTGACGTCATTGACGCTGTCAGCGTGCTGTGCTAACGACGGTGCTCTGTGCCTGCTCGGTCCTCCCAGCGTGCGCTGTGTCCAGGGCACCAGGAGCAGAGCCTGCCGGGCGGGAGTGGGCGTGGGGGGTGGGGGAGGGGCGGGAGAGCCCGAGAGTGGGGCGGAGTCTCAGGGCCAGCTCGGCAGACACAGGTGGATGGATAGGCTGCTGGCTGCTGGCCGCCTGGTGAAACAGCGTCTTGTGGACCGCAGTGGAGCGGGACCAGAGGAGCAGGTCGACCCCAGCTTGAAGACGCGTGCTGTGTCCTCCTGCGTCCTGCTAGAGGGGCACGGCTGCTGTGGTGAGTCCCAAGGCCGGGCTTGGGCTCCACAGGCATGGACCCTCTTGGGGGTGGGTGCGCACCTTCCGGAGCTTTGGGTTGGGGCGGTTATGTCAGGTGCAGCAGACGAAGGATGCTCAGGGGGGAGGAATGTGGTGGCAGTAATTTAACAAGGACGGCTTGCGTGGCTGAGTGCTCTGTGCAGGCTGGACGCCACGCCCAGTGCCTGTGGGTCACTTCTTTGGGTGCCCACCAGGAATCCCCATGGAACCGTGACTGCTATGGTGATTAGTTATTCCACAGGCTGGGCACAGGAAGCAAAGGACCCAGCGCAAGGTCGCCCGCCAGCTGCCCACCGAGCCAGGTCTCCGTGGGAGAATGGAGGCTGCGATGTGAAGATGGTAGTGCGGGCAGATGGTTAGAGCTGGCTCTGGCCGGGGATGGAGCAGGCCAGTGGCAGAGGTTCATGGAGTCCAGGGCAGGGCTCACGGCGCGTTCAGGCTCGGAGTGTGGATGACGGAGCCTCCACTGGGTCTGGACGGACGACTCTCCAGGTCCTGCGGTCTGTGGCCAACGGTGTGACTGATGGAACATCAGAGGCATCTGGCCACTCCCCCCGGGTCTGGTGGACGGCTGCTCCTTGGGCTTCCCATCAGCACCACCACGGGGGTCTGGGGAGGGCGTACTTCTCCCCTCATCTCCTTCAGGACACCTCTGGAGCCACCAGGTGACCAGCAGGGCTCCTCGAGCTGAGGACCCCTGACCTCTGGCCTTGAGGGGTTGCAGCTCTCCTGAGCAGATGTGGCTGCTGGCTGTGGCTCTCCCCAGCACCCACGCCTGTCCCCTCGGCCCGTGCCGAGCAGTGCGGCCTGTCCTGGGGGCCCCTGCGCAGGGTGGGATTTCCTTCCGGACGGCAGCGCTGGGCCCCGGGGTGGGGACCGGGTTGGCACCTGTGAGGAAGGGCAGCCAAGTCCGGGAGGAGGTGCTGAGCCAGGGCCCTGGGCCAGGGGAGCGCACCCCGATTTTGAGGAGTGGTTTTGCGGGGAGTGGTGGGACCCCCTCTGGACTATTTCCTCCTTTGTGGGCCCAGGCTTCGGCCAGCCAATCCCACTGGTTCCCGGGGGTCTGACTTCCTGGAGCTGTGGTGGAGCTGGGTAAGTGTTTCCAGAGCCTTCCATCTCAGAGTTTTAGAAGCCCTTTGGAGATATTAAAGGCTTCTACCCGTAGGAATTGTGAAGAAAGAGAGGAGAGAGTCCACCCAAGAAGCGAGTGTCAAGTCTGCAGAACCCCAAGGCCGTGGACGCCAGGCTGGCCTCCCATGGGGGTGTCAAAACACTCCGCCTAGAGGCCAGACACACACTCGGCCCTGGAGCACAGATGCTGACACACAGACCCCCACTCACGTGCAAGGCGTCTGCCGTAGAAGGGACCAGAGGTCACCCAGGAATGAGAAAATGGGCTTCGGAGTCACTGCTCTGTCCATGGGTCACTCGCAGTTTCTGGACTTGGAAGGCACTCAGCCCCCCTGGCTGTCAGGGGGCAGTGGGGCTGCCACGTGAGGGCAGCCACCCCCTGCGGTGCCGACCCCCCAGTGATGCCCAGACCCGCTCTCTGGGCAGGCTTCAAGCTGGGTCCTCGCAGCTCCTGTGCTCCAGGGCCCCTGGGTCCCTTGGCTCGGCCCTCACAGAGCGTCTCCTGCTGTGCGTGGCTCATGGGCCTGCGGCTTCCAGGACATTCTGCAGCGGGGCTCTCCCAAAGGGCCAGCAGGGACCGTGCAGCAGATGGGCTGAGGAAGGGACACAGATGAGCTCACTGCTGACCTCCCTCCCTATAGGAGGCCCTCAGCAGACACCCTCGCAAGTCAGAGCCTAACCCAGTGGGGCCACTGGCCCTGGGCCCTGGCCTTGACAGTCGAAAGACTCGGCCTGTCCCGAGTGTGGTCTGCTCTCTGGGAGCCCTCACAGTGGGCTCCAGGCCTGTCCTGGTGGGTCCCCCAGGATGGCCCGGGCTTACCTTCTCTGGGTCATCTTCAGGCTGCCTTCCTGCCCTCTCGGGTTTCTGTTGGGGTGGTGGCAACCTGGCCTGGTATCTTCACTGCCCACCTGACTTCAGTCGACCCCCAAGGGGCTCTGTGCCCAACTGCTGCCCTTTCCTGCGTCTGGCCACTCCCACACGTGAGCCGTTCGCCCATGGGCATGTGGCCTCCAGGCACCAGGGAAGCTAAGAGTTCAGGTGCCCGGCCAGCATCACCGGCCCTGAGAGCGAGGGCCAGAGGAGAGCCGTGTGGCACCCGGGCCCCTTGTCTGGGTGACCACTCACGCCGGCCTTGCCTCTCCACCAGGGTGGAGGAGATGCCTTTTCCTACAACCCTCAGGGGCTCACGGGTCCCTGCATCCTCCCCCCGCACCAGTTAGGAGTGAGCCCTGTGCCCGTTCATGGCTCTTGACGCTTCCCGGGCAAGCCTGGGGGTGCACGGCCCTGCTCAGCCCCCTCCCAGGAGAACGTTCAGGTGCAGAAGTCACTTCCTAGAGCCACGTCTAACATACCAGGCTCCTGCAGATCAGGAGGAGGAGAGCTTCCCTCCGGAGCCAGCTCCGGCCCCCGCAGTCCCAGCACCGAGAGCCGGCCCACAGCCCCGAGCACGCTGTTCCGGAGCCTGACTCTGGCCCCGGTCTCTGGGGCCAGCAGCATCCCCGAAGGGTCTGGGATGGTCTGGAGTCCCGGGGGAGGCCGTGCTTTGGCTGCGCGCTGCGCCTGGCCCCAAGCGAGGGAAGGAGGAACCGTGAGGGTTGGGCTGTATGTTGAAGGGTCAGAGCCACTCAGGCATTTCCAACAGGCTTGGAACCTGGGCCCCAGGAACCTTGGTGCCAAATTAAAACAAAGACTGCAGCTCAGCCTCTGACGGGAATCACGACCCCAGGAGGACGGTCACAGGCATCCGAAGCAAGAGGAGGCTTCAGGACATCTGACTTCTGATCTGAGAAAAGGTTGTTTCAGCTCTGCCTTCAGACCAAAGCTCTCATGCCCACTTTCCTTGAAGGAGACGCCCACCTGGTCTCTGGGCTCATGGGCAGCTGGTGCCTGCGGCTGCGGAGCGCGGAGCCCAGCACACGCTGCCTGCGCCGGACCAGCCCCTCTCTGCGCAGAGCCAGGACGCGAACCCCTGGTGACCCTTTCACGGCCGTGTTCTCGTCTTGACTTCCTCACCCAGTAACACCCCCGCCTGCCAGCAAACAAAAAGGGGGACTGAGCCAGATGGAATCACATCGTAAGGGCCCTAAACTCTCTTGCCGCCCGTCCCATCTCGAGACCCCCCTCCAGGGACCGTCTGCACCTTAGTTCCTGCTGCCGCAGCTAGCAAGCTTCTGGGAACTGACCCCTGCCCGCGATCGCCTTCACGCCCGCAGCCCCCGACGCGCAAGCTCCCTTCGCACTGGCGTTGGCAGCAAGACAGTCGCCACGGACTGGTCCACCTCTGGGTACTGGGGGCCCTGTCAATAGCGTCCAGACCCTCGAAGCCGACTTAGACTCTGCAGCTTTCCCCGGGGTTCCACTCTCGGCCGGCGTGTGGCTGACAAGTTCCCCGGAACCAGACTGGGCAGGGAGGTCCTGGAGACCCCCTCCTTCTCCTGGGTCTCCAGCTGAAGGACGCCATGAGCCCCTGGATCCGCCCTTCAGCGGGTGAGAACAGCTGGCACCTAGTAGGACAGGGGGTGTCTCTGGGCTCTCAAAGGCTCACCCCAAGGCCTTGAGTCAATTTCGTCCTTCCCTGTCCCCACGAGAAAGCAGCCTTGTCAAGCTCTAGGGCCAGCTGGCTGCTGCTCCCCGGGACCCCTTCCCCTGCTGCCCTTGCTGGCCTTCGGTACACCCCCCCCCCCGAGACGCCCCCTCCGGAGTCTGTTTCCTGGCCCTCGAGGCTCTAACCCGCTCTGAAGCCTGAACCCTGGCAGCGTCCCACACCCCAGCTCTCAGCTTACCTTTAAGGCCTGCCGTTGTCTACATTGCCATGAAAAGGAGGGCGTGGCCGCAGGTGTCCTGGGGCAACCTCTGCCTCTCGGGTTCATCCTGCGTCACCCTCCCCACATCGTTAGGCCCGTGGCGTCGGGCACACCCTCTGCTGGCACCTCCACGACCACTGCTGTGAGCGACCAGGCCGGGCCCCTCCCCCGAGGCTGCCCCGCTCCCCTCTGTGCGCCCCCCTGTGTTCTCCAGGCTGTGTGCGCTCCCGGTGACGCCTCCCACGCCCACCTCTGCTCTCGGGGCAGGCGACCCAGGAGCAAGCCCACCTGGCCCACGCCTCCATCCTCTTAGGTCCCGTTCACCCTCTAGATCTGCGACTCCCATCCCTGCTGGGGAGGGAGACCCAGCCCCTTCCACAGGGTTCCCTGCAGCCACAGAAAGGATCTCTAGGACACCCCTCCGTCAACCCCATCTTCTATTTTGCAACCTCTAGTGTTAACGCCATCTGGGGGAAACACAATAGCCAGTCACGCCGGCCGCAGGTCCCCACGCGCACGTTCTCAGCACGCTCTCTGCCCCAGACCCCGAGCTCCCAGCCCTTCCGGGGGCTCACACGTTGTCAGAGGGAAGGCGGCCACGGTTTGCAGTCGTGGCAGGCGCGCCTTTGGAGTCTGCCCTGCCGCGGGCCCCTCCGGAAACCCCACCGGGCCCTGCTGGCTCTCCTATCGCCCATGGGCGTGCGATGGCTGCCCTGTTACAGGCCGTTCAGCTCCTGCTAAGGTTACTACTGTTCCCTCTCCAGCACATACGCGGGAGGCCGACACTGAGTCTCTGGGGACCCCAGGAGTCGACAGGGCTGCTAAACACACAGCCAAGAATGGACCCCCATCCTTTCCCACCCAGTTCAAGAACCTGCCTTTATCCCTGGCGGAGAGCACTGGTGAACAGGTAGCTTCCCCACATGCTGGAAAGACAAGGGCGTATGTTCAGAAGGGTGGAAACGATGATCAGACGCATTACCCCTGAGCCGAGCGGACTTCCTGTGGCTCCCTGTCTTCTGACGTTGTGTCTGGCACTTATCCTGAGCACGGGGGACCCGTGCAGATGGGGAAAACAAAGAAGCTGTAAGACAGGAGGTTCTGCCTGGCACCCACAAATGATCACTGTCCACAAACCCCGGGCCACATTCTTTGCCAACACGTGGCGTGTGAATCTGAGCACATCACTGCAGGAAGCCAGCCTGCGTCAGGGAGCCCTCCTGGGCCCGCCCTGGCCCTGCGGCACTCCAGTTGGATCTCACAGACTTGCCTCCGGCTTTATCCAAGACTCCCACCTTTGGGGGATGGTCTCATGCTGAGGGCCTGGACCGCGTGCCATGCAACTAACACGCAATACCATGATGTGGTAAAGGAATGCACAACTGAGATTATTCCTTGACGGATTGCATCAGAAACAGGAATCATCCTACAGCAGATAAACCGCTTGCTTCCATAAACTCTGGGGTACCCATTGGAAGGACCTACGCACCATGCTCCATCATCAGGGTGACTGCAGCATTGTCATCTAGACCAAAAAGGGACTCAAGGAAACATCTGTCAAGAAAGTGGGCTTACATGGCCAGAATCACTGCCCTTGGCCCTTAAAAAAGTAACGCTCCAAAGATGAGACATGGATTAACCCCCTTTGACATTGTTTTTCCAAAGGATTCTCTAAATCTTCACTGCTGGGCTCAGTGAACTTTATGGGGACTTAGGTGAAAAACCTGTTGCTGTGAGTAGCCACCTACAGCAACTAACTTCTGTTGTCCTGAAGCAAATACTCTGCCAGGCATTTCTCCAGGAAAGATGAAGAAGGGGGGAAAATAGGTTTTGACCTAAGTGACTTTGGAACCGAGTGGAGTCCGAAGGCTAAGTCCTAATCCACTGCACAGAAGCACTAGAGCCTAGTGGACACTGGTATTTCCATCAGGAGTCAGGCTAGGAATTCTGTTACGACAGTGCACGTGGAATTGAACAATTAGTAGCTGGATGGCATCGGTGGAGCCAGGCTTCTCACCGTTGGATGGAAAGTAACAGACAAGCAAGGACGTAAGCCTGGATTTACCCATGTGATGATGCACTAGGATCAGAGATGTAAGAATGATCTCACATGTACCTTAACACAGGTCAGAAGGTGAGATACAGAGATAGTTGCAGACGTGTGTGTGTATATGTGGAGTAGTGCACACAGATATATTTCCAAGGTCTGTTAGCTTATAGGATCTAGAGGCAATGCTCCCATTAGACAGGACACCAACATTAGTATCATAATACCCACTCTTCCGGTTGCTAATACTATTCTCTAGGAAAGGATTCACAACTCATCTGAGGCATGGCTAATTCTAGGGCCGGAGAAGAGAATACACATGATTATCCCGCAGATTCTGGTATCACCAGAAAGTAAGGAAGTGTTGACACAGATGCTTGGGGACTTGTAAAGAGGATGCAGGAGACAATCTGAAAGAGCTCCTCATGGGTGACAAACTGCAACAATTACAGAAGCAAAGAAAATTCCTTAGTATATAACCATAACACAAGGTATGAAACAAATGTCTTGATTCATACTTATATAAAGAGATGGAATAAATGTATCTAAAGGGGAAGGGAGGAGAAATCTCCCTTAAGGAATAACTTCAGGTAACTCATCAGGGTCATCCTCCCTTCAAGAAGGTGGACTTAACCCTCCATCCCTGAATGTGGCCTGGCGTGGGGACGTGGCAGAAATTATGGGTGCCCTTGAGGTTCATGATGAATTTTTAGGTATAATATCCCAAACATCATTCATAAAATAAATTTGTAATTTTCTGTATCCATTAAAAATTCTGTCCTGAAAACAGCAAAAGCAAGAGCAACAATAACTTCTCTGATAAGGGAATTAAAGCACAGACTTGGAGAATGTGCTCTCTAATATCATATTTATAAAGGACTTGTACCATGAGTATACAGCAAATTCACAGCTCAACAACAGCAACAAAAAATGAAAATAATGAACACTGTGCCAGTGATCTGAAGATACTTCCACAAAGAAGAGAGAAAAGGTTTTAGCAAGATTCTTCATTAAGGATGCATAAAATGACTGCAGTGCTATATGGACATCAATTTCTGGTATATAAACATGATTCATACTATTCAAGTGAAAGGCATTGCATCAAACAAGACTGGAGAGATTCTCAGGATAAGAAGACTTGGAAATCCACCTGATGGTGGAAAGCAGATTTAAAGCTCAACAGTAAAAATTATTTATGTCATTAAATGATTAAAAAGTTGACAACTAATAACAGAAAGTAGTGACCTAATCTTCAAATAAAGGTCTCACGAAGAAATATTTCTGTGCGGCTCGTCCAAATGTAGATGGGGAAAGACAGACAAGCGTGACTGCATGAAAAAAATCTCAAGTTAGGGACAAAAAATTTCCCTGGAATCATTGTTTCTTAGTTGTGGCTTGCGAACTCTTAGTTGTGACATGCATGCGGGATATATTTCCCTGACCGGGGATTGAACCAGGCTCCCTGCATTGGGAGCTCAGAGTCTTACCACCCACTGGACCACCAGGGAAGTCTCTCCCTGGAATCATTAGGGATGGAGCCTTCAGGAACGGCAATGATCCAGTGGAGAAACCACAGCTTCTGAGAGAAAAACCCTCCATGACATCTTCTGCACCTGCCCTGAAATTGGTCCTCTTGTTTCCTGATGACCCTGATCGCTCCCATGTGGTTGGCGCGGCCCGTGCAGGGAGGGTCGTGTCTGGACTCACCCTGACTTCTCACTGCGCCTCCTGGGACAGTCAAACAGGGCTGCATCCTAGGTCATCATAGCTGAGCTGCAGGGAAAACTGAATTTGTGAGGTGTCTCTGGAGGTGGAGAGTCATTTCTGGAGAGACAGCTTGTATGCTGTGCTACTCCCAAAAGCAAAGCACCCCAGTCACCCCGGCCCTCTCCCTGGGGACTGAGGTATCCTGTCCCAGCAGTCCGCACGGTTTGTGATGGAGAATCCAGAGACTGAGCGGGCGAGGGGGAGGGTCTTCCTTAGTCCTGGACCCGATTCCTGCATCCGCACCTGGGCCAGGACGCCTGGGGAAGGCGAGACAATGAGACACCCACTTCGCAGATGTCACCCCATAACTCCACCTTCCCCAGACCCAGGAGATGCCCACAGCTGAGGGATGCCAGCAAGAGGAGGAATGACCAGGAGATTTCATGGTCATTTTGATTAATGCTTTGACTTTCAGAGAGTGAGGTCAGAGAAGATGAGAACCCGGACTCTGAGTAGCACAGGTGCTGTGTTTTCCCCTTGAGCCTGGGCGTGATGTGCAGGTGGGAAGCATGTTTCCGTATAAAGATGGTCATGGCTGGTCCTTCTCTAGGGCTCGGGAGGAGGGTGCTGGCTGAGATCCAGGGTGGACACAGCTTTACGTCACCTCTGAAGAATGGGTGATGTTTCTTTTCCCATATGATACTTACATTTCCATATATGTCTATCTGCGTCTATATTATAGGTGTATTAGTTGGCTGTGTGGCCATTACAGGATAACAGACTGGGTGGATTAAACAACAGAAATGTATTCCTCTCAGGTCTGGAGGCTAGAAGTCTAAGGTCACGGTGTCAGCAGGTTTGGGTCCTCCTCAGGCCTTTCTCCTTTGCTTGCAGATGGACCTCTTCTCATTGAATCCTCAGATGGTCTTTTCTCTCTAGTCCGTGTGCATCCCTGCTTTACTTGTATGTTCATTATGACTCTTGTTAAGTGCGACACAGACCCTTGACCACCCTTAGCCAACAGGCTCCTTGTAAAGCTGTTCTCAACTAGTCTTGACCAGTGGGATTCTGTGTTTATATTTGCGTGGCCAGGTTTTGTCAAGAGCCCCGCTAAGTGAGAATAATGACTATCTCCTAGCCTTGAACTCTGATCACCCTCAATATTTGATCGAAGCCATCAAACCTCCTATGAACCGAACGGTATCTGATCACCCTGGTCTCCCTTTAGCAAGAATCCTTTTGAGTCTATGGCACCAGAATCCGCTTAGCCTGTATTTCTTCTCTTAATAATTTCCTGTCCACTCCACCCCACCCTCTTCTTGGCCATAAGCTCCCACTTGCCATGCTGTATTTGGAATTTAGCCAAGTTTCTGAGGCTGCATCCCATATGCAGCAGCGAGTTTTGTCTTCAGGTTTTGGATGAGCTTTATATTGGAAACATGAGTATCCTTTTCACCACCATGGCCATATAACTCATGCCTGAATGAAGCTGATCTCTCAGGTATAGTTTCGCTAAGTCCACTCACAGCCCTTTATGTGTAGGGACACTAGACTGTTCTTCAGCCCTATGCCTGGAACTACTTTAAACAATCGCCAGGAATCCCAGAAATGTGAAAAGCATGGCACTAATTTAACCCCATAAAGTGCTTAATTACATGATGGGAGTAGAAAGAAGAAAAGAGAGCCTCAACTTGACTGACCTCAGCTGGGAATGTGTGTGTATATGTGTGTGTGTGTGTGTGTGTGCTTTTGTGTGTGTGTGTTTTTGTGTGCATGTGTGTTGGGTGATTTAAACCACCGGCCACATTGCTAATGTCCGTGAATGACCACGAAATGACAGTATTTCCTTTGGGATGCTCATAAAAGCTAGAAGTAGGTGAAGTTGCGGAAATGGAATCTGTGAATAATGAGGTCATTGCACATGCAGTATTGGAGCGCTCTGGCATTAGAGTCTATAACACGACCTGCTGCAGAATTCAAACTGTTTGTGTAGGTTGCCTGAAAGCAGGAGGGTGTGTCTCTTCCTTCCACATGTACACAAGCAAAACAACAATTAATACTGTTTAAAAATCTCATGTGCACTCTCAGGACATTTACAAGTTTCACGAACTTCAGCCTCTAATTGAACATCGTGGTGAGCTGGAGGGTGCTTTGGCGCTCCTTTGAGATAAAAATCGAGAAATGAAAAATAACGTTAATTCTTGAGTATTATATGCATGTCCATATGAATATATATATACACAAGTATAATAAAAAAATTAAGCAAATATGTACATGCACACAAAATTTTCTAGACACAACATAATCCACATCCATGAAAAATTAGGATACAGAAGAGGGTCTCTGGTGGAGCTCCTGGGCAGGAGGAGGAAAGCTCAGGTTCTAACAAGAATTCACTCCCAGCCCCTATGTGCACCTGCCCCAGGACGCAGCCCTTTACCTGTTGGGTCCTGTGCGCCCCCTGCTGGTTAAAGGCCTCCGTGCCGGGAGGTTCGTGTCTGGGCTGGCACTGACTTCCCCTCACTGTGTGTCTCTCACACAGTAATACACGGCTGTGTCTTCAGGTGTCAGGCTGCTCAGTGATAAGTAGACTTGGCTCTTGGACGTGTCCCTGGTGATGCTGAGCCGGGACTTAAGACTTGGGTTATAATACGTGTTTCCTTTATAAATGATCTCACCAAGCCACTCCAACTCTTTTCCTGGAGGCTGTCGGACCCAGTTGACATTAAAGTTGGTTAATGAGTCTCCAGAGACGGTGCAGGTGAGGGAGAGGGTCTGGGAGGGCGTCACCAGGCTGGGTCCCGACTCCTGCAGCTGCACCTGGGACAGGACACCTGTGGACAGAGAGAACCACGGTGACTCGTGGGCTCAGATGCAGCTTCCCCACGTGTTCACGTCGGAATCCCCGGGACACTCACCTCTGGGCGCTGACACCACGAAGAGGAAGAACCACAGTGGATTCATCTTCCTGCAGATGACATTCATGGAGCCCAGAAAATCTCTTCAAGCAGGAGGAGAAGCCCGAATTTAAGTGAACTGGTCCTTTGTTTTTACCTTGTGGTCTAAGGGGATATTTGCATATAGGAGGCACCTTCTTATAAAAAGCAGAAAGTAGTGAAGGGAGTTCCTGTCTCTGGGGCTCTCCCTGTGAGGAGGGTGCTGACTGTGCCCTCAGGGAACTCAGTCCCCACCTGGGGTCTCCGTCCCGATGCCTGGGGGACTCTTTGTCCAGGGATGAAGTGATGCTGACGGGCTAGTCAGGAAATCAGCTGTGCTCAGGGATTAATGGCCGATTTGGAGAACAGGCTTTAATCCCATGGATGTATATATTTCACCTAAATACCCATCAAACATTCAGGGTCCTCCAAGATGTCAGACACAGACTCTTATCTTTTTTCCTTTCTGGATTAGCTCATGTTTATTTCCTGGATGTGAAAATATTGGAGACAAATCATACATGTAATAATGACATTGAATTCAGACAAAGTTAGATAAAATTTAATGTTTATCATAATTCATAACCGATTTAGTGTTTCCCTTAACTTGGGTGAACATTTCTTCACCTGAAACAGTTTAAATATTATCAAGAGTTGTTCTGGAGGTGGATTTGTTCATAACAACTAACAACACCATGAATTTTGTGGACAAGGTAGGCATTCTTGCTGAGATGGTCATGGTTCCCAGTATTGCTGACATGGCCAGGACCCTGCCCTGCCTTTTTCCTGTGCACAACGGAGTGTCTGCAGGAACACCGTGAGCTTCAGGGCTCCTTCTTGGGGGTGGACATTGAGAAATGCCCAGGGCTAGCAAGGTCTAAGAACACACAACTCCTGGAATCTCCTTGGCATTCCAATATGCTGGGCAGGTGACCTGGTCATTGTGTATAGACTCACTCATTCTAGAAGTGTTTATTTCTAACTCTGTCTGTCACAGCCAGTGACACTGGAGCTCAGGGAACACATTTCCCACCACACTGGGTGAGAGAACATGCATGAATCTTGGAAGTAAAGCTTCACAGTGATTGGCTTGCAGAGTATGAGGGTACCATGTCAGAGGAAAGCTCCCACTTCAGAAAGCAGGTTCCTTTGAAAACTCCACCTGAGAGCAGCTTTCCAAGTCCCTGGGTCACTGAGTCCTGGGACTATGCCTGAGGTCACATCAGTAAGTGGTGCTGGAGAGCAGAGCACAGCTCCATTCCATCTCCCTGTGGGCACTGAGGATATGGTTTCACCATCTGTATTTCAGTCTGCAAGGATGTAAATTGGAGATCATGACGGTAATGGTATGTCTGACATTTATAGTGAGTTTGCCAGGGGTGTGGAATGTTGACATCAGTGTCATCAGTGATGTGATCTCTCCTGGGAACCAGAAAGACCAGTGTGAGTCCCCATCACTGACTGACACCCTGTACATGTAGCACTGGCTCCACTTCTGCCCTGAGATGTCACACCTGTGGGTCTGGGGCAGGTCAGCTCTCCCTCAGCCCAGTGATCTCACCTGTACACTGACTGAGTCCAGCCTGCTGTCTATGAGAAGACATTTACTCCATGCTATTTGATGAACAGAGTACTATACTTCTTCTAGCTTTTCCAATAATATTTGCAGAGTAAGTTAAATAGTAAAGAATCTGTCTGCTTGAATGTAGATGATAGGAGAGTCAACCAAAGTAATATGAGGAAGAATCACAGGACAAGTCTGGACCCTGTTGTCAGGACCTGAAAATTGAGCTGATACGTTGTAGGATAAGGGAGTGGAAGGGATGGAATCTAAAATCTAGAACCAGGTGGGCCCAATATTCACCAGGTGGAAGCAGGGCCTGCATTTGAACAGATGCCTCAACATCTGACCAGCCTTTCATGACTTGGTAGATTAGAGGAGATCCATCCAATTTGTGTTAACATAGAAGGATATATAACAGGTGTCTTGTGGTTGGGGATGTGTTGTTAGGGTCTATCCCCCCCTAGGAAAAATGTGTTAGATCACCAGAACTAAAAAAAGTTAATTTTCCTTATGGAGATAAATGGAGACCATTACGTCTGGAGACCAGATCATATTATAATGCTGGAGGGAATATCCATTAGAGATGACCTATGGGTGATGGTGAAAAGAAGTGGTGAGATTTAAGTCTCATTGCTTTGCAGGTTATCAGTGATGGTCACAGAAGAGGGCCTGACATTTATGATAGGAGAGAGAAAGACTGATGGTGGTGGAATTCATGGTGACGACGTGGACGGACCCTTCTGATGGCCTCTGTGTTTCCCTGCATAAAATCTTGAGAGTATAAGCTCAGAATGAGGGGTGGACTTCAGGAACATTGAGGCCAGATAGTTTAGGTCATTTAGTATCTTTGTTGGAATCATTGAGCAAAGAGGAAGCAGGAACTATACTTGGAAATCAGCGGTGTCCTCGGGTGATATTAAATTAGTTGTCTTAGATGTTACTGAATGTAGAGAGATTCACTGCCCTCACATTTCATCTTCTAGGTGCACTTGCAATCCAGTATCAGATGTGAAGGATGTAGATGAAACATTTATTATGAAACAACGACGTATCTAAATTTTAAGAAGTATAAGTCAAAGTAATGGAAATGTGTTACTGAAATCATAATTGTCAAACTGTTCTCTGGGGCAACGTAAATTAAAATTAATAATAATATTTCTAAAGTTTTGTTTTCAACCATTGCTAAATCCATTGAGTTATTCAAGTATCAATGATTCATAAACTCAGATCCATCATGGGTAAAATTTATGGTTAGGAGACAGTCATTCTAACTGATGAAATCTCACTCTCTCATCAAGGATCTGTGTCTCTGTGGACGTGCAGCCCAGTTTTCACCAGCAAGACAGGAAGGAGGGTATGTTGGTACATTTGTATTTTTACAGAAGAGCATCTCTGAAGCAGTCCCCCCTCTGTTTACCCATTCCATCCTTGTAGTATCTGAGAGAGACCTTTGACTGTACTGTGACATGTTCCCACATAAAGTTCCCGTGGCTTAGGCAGTGAAAGTTTAACTTCACTTTTCATTGTAATAGAAACACAACAACTAATAATTGAGAAGCATAAAAAATACATTTGAAATTTACCCAAAGGCAAGCTAGAGAATGGCACAAAATATTTGCAAAAGACATATCTAGTATATTTGATTGTTATCTAATATGTACCAAGAAGTCTTAAACTGAACAATAAGAAAGAATCAAAACTATTAAAATATCTGCCAAAATCCTTAACAGACATATGACGAAAAAAACAAAGAGTTTACAAATGAGAGTATGGGAGAACATATGTCACAGGGAAATGCCAATCAGAACAAGAGCATGTCCCTGAAACCTCACCAGCGTGGGGGCAATGAGGACTCTGAGGACCTTAAACACGGGGAGGCTCGGAGCAGCAGGGGGTCCATACACCGCGGGTGCGGATGCGGACCCGGCTGCTCCGGGGAGACCTTCTGGGGGCTGCTTGTGAAATAAACGAACTCTTCTCTGTGTTTTAGCAGTAGAGCTCCTTCGTATGTATCGGAAAGAGACTAAGACTTTAGTCCAGAGAAAACCCTGCACACGATGCTTACTTAGCTTGATGCATATTTGCCAAAGGGTGGAAAGGACCAAGATGTCCTGTCGTAGGGAAGGAGTAACACACAGTGTCCATCCACACAATGGACACTGAAACGTCACGCCGATTTGAAGAAGTATCGAAGGGTGAGCTGGAAATGCAAAGTAGAGATGCCAGAAGAACACAGCTGGCAAGGTGATGTCACGAGTGTGGAAGTGGCCCGTGGGGACTGAGGTTCCTAAGACGTCGTACAGAGTGAGGCTGAGGAGAAGACGACTTGGATGCGTCAGGGGGGAAATCTCCTCCTCTGCCGCTCTTGAGCTCCTGAGGCTGGACTGATGATAAAACTAACAGAGACGGAGTAACAGGAGAAAAGAGAAACATTTTAACCATCGGCCTGGACGTGCCATGGAAATGGACCCAGTAGTGACCAAAGCAGGCAGGTTTTATACTGTTAGACGAAGATCCAATATTTGTGAGGAATTGGTAGAAGAAGGAGATGTATGCTCCTGGTGTTCAACTAGTGGAGATCCTAAGCAGAGTTTGGGCTGGCATAGTCATTAAAGAAGGAACCAGAGTTGTCCATAGAGACTTCCAGGCCTGAATTCCCCATCCCTGGTGATAAGAGTGTCCCTCTGTAATGCAAAGCAGGGTCCGGCTGCTTGGTGTTGAAAAGCCAATAAAGAGGCAGAGTTGGTTGAGGGGTAAGTTTGCTTTATTTTGGCGGCCTGCAACCGGGGATGGGGGACAGACTTCTCACCAAAGACCACCCCCCACTGAGAATCGGTGGGAAGGGCTTTTATAGGCTGAAGGAGGGGCTACAGGCAGAGAGAGCAGAGTCAACTCTGACAGTCATCTTGAAATTGGTCATGTGGTGGTCTGATCAGCCTCATCTTGACTGTTTTCAGTAGAGTTCATCTTCAGTTCTAGGGTCCGTTTCTTCCCATTTCTTCGGGGCCAGTTCTTGGAATTGTGGCAGCTTATGTCATGGCTATAGCCTTGTCATCATGCACTTAACCTCTTCTTCTTGGTGGCAGTTTCAGTATCTATAAGACACCTAACGGGACATGGACAAGCATATTATCAATAACCATTGAGGGGGAACTTAAGGTCCTTGATTTGCTTAATGACTAAAGTATTATTATTTCATTTTCTTGGACAGTTTTCATTTCTTTCTAAATTTTCTCACTTTTCTGATTAAACTTACTGTTAGGCTAAATTCTTTGCAAGGATAGAGGCAGGCAGAGGGTATGGGGTAAAGGACCATTTCACTTCCACCTCCAGGTACAGGGAGAGCACGTTTCACATGGGAGGTTTATTTCTTGCTTCAGGGTGACAAGGAGGAAAGTCAGAATGTGCCTCTGCACTGGCTCTGCCTTCATTCACTTTGAGGCATATTTTGGGGCGGGCTATCCTGGGCCCCAACACTCAGGGCCTCTTTTATTATTGTGTTTGTACATATGCACATGAAGCATGTGATGTAGGTATCGGTTTACTTGAATCTTACAGATGTGAAGCTAAGCTGCAGCCAGGAATTGGCAGGTGATGCGATGGAGACCACACATCAGGACACAGTGAGATGTCCTGTTGAGGCCTGGGCTTCTCCTCTTTGGACCTGGCCACCCCTGCGATGGTTCCTGGCCAGAGGTGGGCGTGCCTTCAAGGCTGCAGGACTCTTCATGGAATGAGAACCCGTGTGATTTTCCAGCATTTTATTGTTCACCTAAGATGCTGTGGTGAAGAAAGGAGAATAGATTTGATTTCAGCAGCTTCTGAAAATTCATGTTATTATCCACCTGACTATAAACTTTCCCTACCAACTACATATGTGTCTATTGGCAATAGCTTTGATGATGAATATTTGACATAAGTTAAACTGCACAGTAGAACAGGATGCAGGTAGTATCTAAGCCTATAGGGATTCTATTGCGCCTGGAAGCAAGGAGCACATGTAGAAACCCCGCCCCCCCATGTCCCCTCTAACTGGCATCGTTCCCAGCGACCCACTGAGGATCCGGGGCTGCTCAGCTCAATCATGCTTCTCATGCACGAGGTGAGCAGGCAGGTCAAGAGCCAGCATCCTGGCAGGGACAGCTGGTCTACCAGTAGGGCAGGGCTCAGATTGCACAAGGAGGAAGGAAGAATACGTTCAACTCTTTATACATCCACTGCGACAGTTTCGATACGGGTCAATTTAGACAAGATTTAGACGAGGGATACCCTGAATATCTAAGTTTGAGGCTGTGCCTTTCATATATTACAATTTCCCCCCTATTTCGAAAAGTCTTTCTAATTCAGAAACTGAATGTGTAAGTAAAGAACCATGGATGAGTAGAGAGAGGTTCCCCAGGGAAAACTGCTTTATGGAGAGGAAACCCCAGACTCTTAGAGGAAAGCAGCGCTTAACTACCATCTGCACCTGCTCCTGGGGCTGAAAAACACAGTTGTATGTCCTGAGTGCCCCCTGCATCACCCCACCTGTCTCCCTGCAAGGAGGTTTGTGTCTGGGCTCACACTGACTTCCCCTCACTGTGTATCTTTCGCACAGTAATACACGGCCGTGTCCTCAGATCTCAGGCTGTTCATTTGCAGGTAGAGTGTGTTCTTGGAGTTGTCTCTGGAGATGGTGAATCGGCCCTTCACAGCGTCTGCATAGCCTGTGCTACCACCATCACTATTAATAGCTGAGACCCACTCCAGCCCCTTCCCTGGAGCCTGGCGGACCCAGTGCATGGCATAGCTACTGAAGGTGAATCCAGACGCTGCACAGGAGAGTCGCAGAGACCCCCCTGGCTGCACCAGGCCGCCCCCAGACTCCACCAGCTGCACCTCACACTGGACACCTGCAAACACAGAGACATCCTGGTCAGGAGACTGTCACACATCCACTGATTCCATCACTCACATCCTCAGTATCTCTTGCTCTCCATGAATTACCTTGTAAAATCGCCACAAGGACAACCCAGCTCAGCCCAAACTCCATGGTGAGTGTTCTGTCTTGAACCCCGATTGGGAACACCTGGGAATCCCGGGCCAGAGCTCCTCTCCCAGAGCTGCAGGGTCAGGGCTGGGGCTGCTTTATATCAGCAGAGGAAGGTCCTTATTTGCATGACCTTCTAGTATATAAGAGCCTAAGTCATTGAACGTCCTCAGAAAGGGCAGGGTCTCAGAGCAGGTGTGAGACTCTTGGATTTTGTGGTGTTGATAGCATTTGGGAAATGTAACTTTCATTATGTGACTCTTCCAGAGTAAACACTTAGGACCCATATGTCCTTTTACATATGCACCCACATCCTGTGATGTAGCTGTCACTGTTACCCTCATATTACAGGCGTAAAGTACACTCAGAGGAATGGAGGGTGTGTGGAGTGTGCAAGGGGAAACATGGGGTGACCGTTAGGTCCAGCAGCTGCACCTGTGCTCTGGGCCAGGCCGCTCCCCTGAACCTATTCCAGGACAAGGCTGGACGTGCCGGGTGAGGTTTGCAGATCCCCCTCCTGTAATGAGATCGTGATGACTTTGCTCTCTTCTAGTGTTTACCTGAAATATATGGAGAGGCTAAGGGTTCATGAGAAGTATTTTCAAGAGTCTCTTACCTTTCAGTATCTTTCCTTCACTCCTTCCCTCCCAAGTCATGCATTTCTTTATTTGTAATTACTTTAAAGAGGTTCTTGACATATAATAAAGCACATATACTCAGAATGAACACTCTGATAAATAGTGACGTAGGCATCAGCGTTGTCAGGGGAGAACAAATTACTTCCTCTCATTATTTTCTGTAGTTTCTGGGTTTCCTCCTTCCTGTCCCTTCTTATCCTCCTTCCCGTCCCCACATAACCGTTGAGCTTCCCTTTTTACTTCAGACTACTTTTCATTTCCTAGAATTTATAAAAGTGAGATCATATTATACGTGTTTTTATTGTTAAGGCCTATTGTACTCGGCACAAATAGTTGTGAATACTATCATGCTTTTGTGTGTATCAAGAACCCTTGGTGTTAATAACAGGCTGCACGTAAAGAATGATCATAGCATGATTGCCTTACTTATTAAGCTGATGTGTGATATTGGAATTGTTTCCAGTTTCTGGCTGTTACAATAAAACTGATACTCATCTTGGAGATGTAGAGAGATGAGACGCTGAGACAATGCTTCGTATTTAATGTTCTTAAAACAACCTCAAAATGGGACACGTTGCACATTATCCAAATCTCACCAATATATCAGATAATTATAGAAGTAAGACAGGAACAAATTTAACTCTTGGAGAGAGAGAAATGCTCACAGAATAAAAAAGAATAAGAATAGTAATCCTGACATGGGCTTCTGAATGGAATAAAAACTAGTACAAGATTAAACTAGAAATGGATGCCTTGAGGTGGAGTGCGGTTAAGGTGTAATAGTGTCCCAATGTCTCCTAACTAACTACCTCACCAGTGTCAGCGTGGTCCTTGTAAAGTGTGGATTACATAGTATTACCTGTCTATTCACACAGGTGTGTCTTTTTACCGGGGACAGCCTAGGATTCCTGCCTGAGCTCTTAGATCCTCCTGTATCACGGGGAGGAGGACCTTGGCTCTGGACTTGGATCTGCACTCTTTCACAGCATCTCCACTTACAGTGTGATCTTTGTCCCCTCATCCAGTCCAACTGTGCAATATATTTACCAGATATGAAATGGTGAAATAGGGTCACACGCGGAAATGAATAATAACGTTTCAGGTGTTGACAGACGCAGAAAACCCTGCCACAACCCTTGCCAGTTTACATTGAGAGCAGCTCTGTATTTGGTTCACCGTCTCTGCTTAGGGAGGGCCTGGAGGAGAAGCCCATCCTGCCACAAGCAGGGTCACTGTGAGGGGCTCACGTTCAGCTGCAGGACCTGCTCCTGTGGTGCACACTCACGTGTTAGGGAGGGTGACCCTGACTGCAGGCTGGGGGCTCGGCCAGGTCTGAGGGCCGGGCCTTGTGTCCACCTCGTGTGGACATTGCTTGGGCTCTGACTTCCTTTCAGCACCATGACTGGGACAGCTGAGTGGTCTGTGCATCAGAGCCCGTCCTCAGGGCCATCATGTACCCACCTGGACAGAGCTTAATATAAGGTCCCAGAAGTCAGGCTCCTAACACTTACCTAACTGACTTGGAACTCACAGCTCCATCATACTCTGCCCATGAATCATTGTGGTCTCTTCATTTACAGTTGAGAAAAAATGGAAGCAACAAATACGTTCTTCCATAAATTAGTAGATAGTGCGTGATGTATCCATGCTGTGGAATTGTATTCAGCAATTTAAACACTAAACTATTATACCATGAAAAGACATGAGGGAATCCTAAATGCACATTGTTAATTAAAAAATAGGTCTGAAAATGTTGAATTTCACCTATTTCATGTTTGGGAAAAGGGAAGTCTATATATAAAGCAAGCAGATGAGCATTTAGCAGGAATTGGGGAGAAGGTGTTTGATAAGTGAAACATGGCCAATATTTAAGGATAGTGAAATTCTTTTTTATGAAATTGCAGTGGTGGAAGCATTGCACTCGGAACTTGTCAGAATATATAAAGTAATAGCAGAAAGAGTGAAGCTTATTGAACATAAATATAAATGTCATTTGTAAGTCAGAGACCCAAGGACGGAACGATGCGCACTGCATAGATGAAACCTAAGATCAGAGTGAATCTATGAAGTCACACGGCTGAAGAAGGTGGGGAAATAGGTTTTGACCTAAGTGACTTTGGAAACGAGTGGAGTCCGAAGGCTAAGTCCTAAGCCACTGCACAGAAGCACTAGAGCCTGGTGGATACCGGTATTTCCATCAGAGTCAGGCTAGGAATTCTGTTACTACTGTGCACGTGGAATTGAACAATTAGTAGCTGGATGGCATCGGTGGAGCCAGGCTTCTCACCATTGGATGGAAAGTAAAAGACAAGCAAGGAGGAAAGCCTGGATTGACCCATGTGATTTTGCACTAGGATCAGAGATGTAAGAATGATCTCACATGTACCTTAACACAGGTCAAAAGGTGAGATACAGTGATAGTTGCAGACATGTCTGTATACGTGGGGTAGCGCACAGAGATATATTTCCAAGGTCTGTTAGCTTATAGGATCTAGAGGCAATGCTCCCATTAGACAGGACACCAGCATTAGTATCCTAATACCCACTCTTCTGGTTGCTAATACTATTCTCCAGGAAAGGATCCACAACTCATCTGAGGCATGGCTAATTCTAGGACCAGAGAGGAGAATACACATGATTATCCCGCAGATTCTGGTATCACCAGAAAGTAAGGAAGTGTTGACACAGATGGTTGGGGGCTTGTAAAGGGGATGCAGGAGACAATCTGAAAGAGCTCCTCATGGGTGACAAGCTGTAACAATTAAAGCAGCAAAGAAAATTCCTTAGTATATAACCATAACACAAGGTATGAAACAAATGTCTTGATTCATACTTATATAAAGAGATGGAATAAATGTATCTAAAGGGGAAGGGAGGAGAAATCTCCCTTAAGGAATAACTTCAGGTAACTCATCAGGGTCATCCTCCCTTCAAGAAGGTGGACTTAACCCTCCATCCCTGAATGTGGCCTGGCGTAGGGATGTGGCAGAAATTATGGGTGCCCTTGAGGTTCATGATGAATTTTTAGGTATAATATCCCAAACATCATGCATAAAATAAATTTGTAATTTTTTGAAACCATTAAAAATTCTGTCCTGTAAACAGCAGAAGCAAGAGCAACAATTAACTTCTCTGATAAGGGAGTTAAAGCACAGACTTGGAGAATGTGCTCTCTAATATCATATTTATAAAGAACTTGTACCATGAGTATACAGCAAATTCACAGCTCAACAACAGCAACAAAAAATGAAAATAATGAACACTGTGCCAGTGATCTGAAGATACTTCCACAAAGTAGAGATAAAAGGTTTTATCAAGAATCTTCATTAAGGATACGTAAAATTACACGATGATGAGATACTGCTACTCACTTATCACAACAGTTAAAGTATGAAGTAATAAGAAATTCAAATATTGGGGATGATGTAGAGCAAAAGTCCCCTCATCCGCTTGCGGGAAGGAATGTCAAAGGCAGCCAGTTGGAATATATTTGTGGATTTCTTAGAGAGGAAACCCGACACTCACCATGGGATTGAGGAGTGAGTTAGAAACAAAAATTGTTTGAATATTTATATTTATACAAATAACTTCATACGGGTGCTTGTATCATCTTTATACATTCGAGCCTTTACCACTCCCTCAAAATGTGGTCGGTTTTTATGGTTATTTTCCATATGATTAGGACATACCTGTTTCTGTTCCCTTTTACCAATCTCTCTATTTTATCTAATTATCTATTATCTATCTCCACACTAGATAACAAGGTACGGGAAACACAGTCCACATGTTACAGGCCAACCTGTGTCCCGACATTTCAAAATGTCCTCTGAGGGGGCTTCCCTGGTGGCGCAGTGGTTGAGAATCCGCCTGCCGATGCAGGGGACACGGGTTCGTGCCCTGGTCCGGGAAGATCCCACATGCCGCGGAGCAACTAAATCCGTGAGCCATGGCCGCCAGGCCTGCGCGTCCGGAGCCTGTGCTCCGCAACGGGAGAGGCCACAACAGTGAGAGGCCCGCATACCGCAAAAAAAAAAAAAAAAAAAAAAAAAAAAAAAAAAAAATGTCCTCTGAGGAGAAAGTGACTGCAGTGCTATATGGACATCAATTTCTGAATATAAACATGATTCACACTATTGAAGTGAAAGGCATTGCATCAAACAAGACTGGAGAGATTCTCAGGATGAGAGGAATTGGAAATTCATGTGATGCTGGAAAGCAGATTTAAAGCTCAACAGTAAACATTATTTATGTCATTTACCGATTAAAAAGTTGACAACTAAAAACAGAAAGTAGTGACCTAATCTTCAAATAAAGGTCTCATGAAGAAATATTTCTGTGTGGCTCGTCCAAAGATAGATGGGGAAACACAGACAAGCGTGACTCCATGAAAAAAAGTCTCAAGATTCGAGACAAGAAAGTTCCCTTGAATCACTGTGGATGAGGCTTCCAAGGGCAGCAATGATCCAGTGGAGAAACCCCAGCTAGTGGGAGAAAACCCCTCCATGACATCTTCTGCATGTGTCCTGAAATTGGTCCTCTTGTTTCCTGATGACCCTGATCGCTCCCATGTGGTTGGAGCGCCCCCTGCAGGGAGAGTCGTGTCTGGACTCACCCTGACTTCTCACTGCGCCTCCTGGGACAGTAACAGAGGGCTGCGTCCTAGGTCATCATAGCTGAGCTGCAGGGAAAACTGAATTTGTGAGGTGTCTCTGGAGGTGGAGAGTCATTTCTGGAGGACAGCTTGTATGCTGTGCTACTCCCAGAAGCAAAGCACCCCAGTCACGCCAGCCCTCTCCCTGGGGACTGAGGTATCCTGTCCCAGCAGTCCGCACGGTTTGTGATGGAGAATCCAGAGACTGAGCGGCTGAGCGGGAGGGTCTTCCTTAGTCCTGGACCTGATTCCTGCACCCGCACCTGGGACAGGACACCTGCGGACGGCGAGACAATGACACCCACTTCAAAGATGTCACCCCATAACTCCACCTTCCTCAGACCCAGGAGATGCCCACAGCTGAGGGATGCTAGCAAGAGGAGGAATGGCCAGGAGATTTCATGGTCATTTTGATTAATGCTTTGACCTTCAGAGAGTGAGGTCAGTGAAGATGAGAACCCGGACTCTGAGTAGCACAGGTGCTGTGTTTTCCCCTTGAGCCTGGGTGTGATGTGCAGGTGGGAAGCATGTTTCCGTGTAAAGATGGTCATGGCTGGTCCTTCTCTAGGGCTGTGGAGGAGGGTGCTGGCTGAGATCCAGGGTGGACACAGCTTTACGTCACCTCTGAAGAATGGGTGATGTTTCTTTTCCCATATGATACTTACATTTCCATATATGTCTATCTGCGTCTATATTATAGGTGTATTAGTTGGCTGTTTGGCCATTAAAGAATAACAGACTGGGTGGATTAAACAACAGATATGTATTCCTCTCAGGCCTGGAGGCTAGAAGTCTAAGGTCACGGTGTCAGCAGGTTTGGGTCCTCCTCAGGCCTTTCTTCTTTGCTTGCAGATGGACCTCTTCTCACTGAATCCTCAGATGGTCTTTTCTCTGTAGTCCGTGTGCATCCTTGCTTTACTTGTATGTTCATTATGACTCTTGTTAAGTGTGACAAAGACCCTTGACCACCCCTTAGCCAACAGGCTCGTTGTAAAGCTGTTCTCAACTAGTCTTGACCAGTGGGATTCTGTGTTTATATTTGCGTGGCCAGGTTTTGTCAAGAGCCCCGCTAAGTGAGAATAATGACTATCTGCTAGCCTTGAACTCTGATCACCCTCAGTATTTGATCGAAGCCATCAAACCTCCTATGAACCGAACGGTATCTGATCACCCTGGTCTCCCTTTAGCAAGAATCCTTTTGAGTCTATGGCACCAGAATCCGCTTAGCCTGTATTTCTTCTCTTAATAATTTCCTGTCCACTCCACCCCACCCTCTTCTTGGCCGTAAGCCCCCACTTGCCATGCTGTATTTGGAATTTAGCCAAGTTTCCGAGGCTGCATCCCATATGCAGCAGCGAGTTTTGTCTTCAGGTTTTGCATGATCTTTATATTGGAAACATGAGTATCCTTTTCACCACCATGGCCATATAACTCATGCCTGAATGAAGCTGATCTCTCAGGTATAGTTTCGCTAAGTCCACTCACAGCCCTTTATGTGTAGGGACACTAGACTGTTCTTCAGCCCTATGCCTGGAACTACTTTAAACAATCGCCAGGAATCCCAGAAATGTGAAAAGCATGGCACTAATTTGACCCCATAAAGTGCTTAATTACATAATGGGAGTCGAAAGAAGAAAAGAGAGCCTCACCTTGACTGACCTCAGCTGGGAATGTGTGTGTATGTGTGTGTGTGTGTGCTTTTGTGTGTGTGCATGTGTGTATGTGCATGTGTGTGTGTGTGTGTTTGTGTGCATGTGTTTTGGGTGATTCAAACGACCGGCCACATTGCTAATGTCCGTGAATGACCACGAAATGACAGTATTTCCTTTGGGATGCTCATAAAAGCTAGAAGTAGGTGAAGTTGCGGAAATGGAATCTGTGAATAATGAGGTCATTGCACATGCAGTATTGGAGCGCTCTGGCATTAGAGTCTATAACACGACCTGCTGCAGAATTCAAACTGTTTGGGCAGGTTGCCTGAAAGCAGGGGGGTGTGTCTCTTCCTTCCATATGTACACAAGCAAAACAACAATTAATACTGTTTAAAAATCTCACGTGCACTCTCAGGACATTTACAAGTTTCACGAACTTCAGCGTCTAATTGAACATCGTGTTGAGCTGCACGGTGGTTTGGCGCTCCTTTGAGAAAAAAATAGAGAAATGAAAAATAACGTTAATTCTTGAGTATTATATGTGTATCCATATGATTATATATATACACAAGTATAATAAAAAATTAAGCAAATATGTACATGCACACAAAATTTTCTAGACACAACATAATCCACATCCATGAAAAATTAGGATACAGAAGTGGGTCTCTGGTGGAGCTCCTGGGCAGGAGGAGGAAATCACAGGTTCTAACAAGAATTCACTCCCAGCCCCTATGTGCACCTGCCCCAGGACGCAGCCCTTTACCTGTTGGGTCCTGTGCGCCCCCTGCTGGTTAAAGGCCTCCGTGCAGGGAGGTTCGTGTCTGGGCTCGCGCTGACTTCCCCTCACTGTGTGTCTCTCACACACTAATACACGGCTGTGTCTTCAGTTGTCAGGCTGCTCAGTGATAAGTAGACTTGGTTCTTGGACGTGTCCCTGGTGATGCTGAGCCGGGACTTAAGACTTGGGTTATAATACGTGTTTCCTTTATAACTGCTCTCAGCAAGCCACTCCAACCCCTTTCCTGGAGGCTGTCGGACCCAGTCGACATTAAAGTTGGATAATGAGTCTCCAGAGACGGTGCAGGTGAGGGAGAGGGTCTGGTAGGGCGTCACCAGGCTGGGTCCCGACTCCTGCAGCTGCAACTCGGACAGGACACCTGTGGACAGAGAGAACCACGGTGACTCGTGGGCTCAGATGCAGCTTCCCCACGTGTTCACGTCGGAATCCCCGAGACACTCACCTCTGGGCGCTGACAACAGGAAGAGGAAGAACCACAGTGGATTCATCTTCCTGCAGATGACATTCATGGAGCCCAGAAAATCTCTTCAAGCAGGAGGAGAAGCCCGAATTTAAGTGAACGTCCTTTGATTTTACCTTGTGGTCTAAGGGGATATTTGCATATAGGAGGCACCTTCTTATAAAAAGCAGAAAGTAGTGAAGGGAGTTCCTGTCTCTGGGGCTCTCCCTGTGAGGAGGGTGCTGACTGTGTCCTCGGGGAACTCAGCCCCCACCTGGGGTCTCCGTCCCGATGCCTGGGGGACTCTTTGTCCAGGGATGAAGTGATGCTGAAGGGCTAGTCAGGAAATCAGCTGTGCTCAGGGATTAATGGCCGATTTGGAGAACAGGCTTTAATCCCATGGATGTATATATTTCACCTAAATACCCATCAAACATTCAGGGTCCTCCAAGATGTCAGACACAGACTCTTGTGTTTTCCTTTCTGCATTACCTCATGTTGATTTCCCGGATGCGCAAGTATTTGAGACAAACCTTACATGTAACAATGACATTGAATTCAGACAGAGTGAGGTAAAATTAAATGTTTATCGTAAGTCACAACAGACTCCGTGTTTCCCTTAACCTGGGTGATCATTTCTTCACCTAAAACAGTTTAAATATTGTCAAGAGTTGCTCTGGAGGGGGATTTATTCATAGCAGCTAAACACACGGTGTATTTTGTGGGCAGGGGTATCATTCTTGCTGAGATGGTCATGGTTCCTGGCGTTGCTGACGTGGCCGGTAGCCTGATGTGCCTTTTTCCTTGTACATGTAGCACTGGCTCCACTCCGGCCCTGAGAGGTCACACCTGTGGGTCTGGGGCAGGTCAGCTCTCCCTCAGCCCAGTGATCTCACCTGTACACTGACTGAGTCCAGCCTGCTGTCTATGAGAAGACATTTACTCCATGCTATTTGATGAACAGAGTACTATACTTCTTCTAGCTTTTCCAATAATATTTGCAGAGTAAATTAGATACTAAAGAATCTGCCTGCTTGAATGTTGATAATAGGAGAGCCAACCAAATTAATATGAGCAAGAATCACAGGACAAGTGTGGACCCTGTTGTCTGGACCTGGAAATTGAGCTGATACGCTGTGAGATAGGGCTGTGGAAGGGATGGAATCTAAAACGTAGAACAAGGTGGGCCCAGTATTCACCATGTGGAAGAAGGGCCTGCATTTGTACAGGGGCCCCAGCATCTGACCTGCCCTTCTTGAGCTGGTGGATTCGAGGAGATCCACCCATGTTCATGTTAACATAGAATGATACATAATAGGTGTCTTTATGTTTCAGTGGTTGCGAATGTGTTTTTACGGTCTATTCAACCCTAGGAAAAATGTGTTAGTTCACCAGGACTAAAAAATAGTTATATTTCCTTTGTGAAGAAAATTGGAGGAAATTATGTCTGGAGACTAGATCACATTATAATGCTGGAGGGAATATCCATTAGAGATGACCTATGGGTGATGGTGAAAAGAAGTGGTGAGATTTAAGTCACAAAGCTTTGCAGGTTACGAGTGATGGTCACAGAAGAGGGCCTGACCATTGTGATGGGAGGGAGAAGAACTGATGGAGGCGCGCTTCACGTTGACCACGTGGACATGTCCTCCTGATGGCCTCTGTGTTTTCCCGTATAAAACCTTGAGAGTATAAGCTCAGAATGAGGTGTGGCCCTCAGGAACATTGAGACCAGATGGGTTAGGTCATTAGTGTGTTTGTTGGAATCACTGAGCAAAGAGGAAGCAGGAACTATAGGTGGAAATTAGCGGTGCCCTGAAGTGATATTAGATTTGTTGCCTTAGATGTTACTGAATGTAGAGAGATTCACTGCCCTCACATTTCATCTTCTAGGTGCACTTGGAATCCGGTGCAAACGTGAGGGATGTAGATGAAGCATTTATTATGAAACAACGTGGTATCTAAATTTTAAGAGGTATAAGTCAAAATTATGGAAATGTGTTACTGAAATCATAATTGTCAAACTGTTCTCTGCGGCAATGTAAATTAAAATTAATAATGCTAATTCAAGGTATTGATTTTGTTTTCAACCATTGCTAAATCCATTGAATCATTCAAGTAACAATCATTCATAAACTCAGATCCATCACGGGTAAAATTTACGGTTAGGAGACGGTCATTGTAACTGATGAAATCTCACTCTCTCATCAAGGATCTGTGTCTCTGTGGATGTGCAGCCCAGTTCTCACCAGCAAGACAGGAAGGAGAGTATGTTGGTACATTTGTATTTTTACAGAAGACCATCTCTGAAGCAGTCCCCCCTCTGCTTACCCGTTCCATCCTTGTAGTATCTGAGAGAGACCTTTGAGTGTACTGTGACATGTTCCCACATAAAGTTCCAATGGCCTAGGAAGTGAAAGTTCAACTTCCCATTTCATTGTAATAGAAACACAACAACTAAAAATTGAGAAGCTTAAAAAAAAACATTTGAAATTTACCCAAAGGCAAGCTAGAGATTGGCACAAAATATTTGCCAAAGACATATCTGATATATCTGATTGTTATCTAATATATACCAAGAAGTCTTAAACTCACCAATAAGAATGAAACAAAAGTATTAAAAAATGGGCTAAAACCCTTAACAGACACCTGACCAAAAGAAAAACAGTTTGCAAGTCAGGCTCTGGGAGAACATATGTCAGAGGGAAATACCAGTCGTAAGAAGGACATGTCCCTGAAACCTCACCAGCGTGGAGGCAATGAGGACTCTGAGGAGCTTAAACACGGGGAGGCTCGGAGCAGCAGGGGGTCCATACACCGCGGGTGTGGATGCGGAACCGGCTGCTCCTGGAAGACATTCTGGGGGCTGCTTGTGAAATAAACGAACTCTTCTCTATGTTTCAGCAGTAGAGCTCCTTCGTATGTATGGGAAAGAGACTAAGACTTTAGTCCAGAGAAAACCCTGCACATGATGCTTACTTAGCTTGATGCATATTTGCCAAAGGGTGGAAAGGACCAAGATGTCCTGTCATAGGGAAGGAGTAACACACAGTGTCCATCCACACAATGGACACTGAAACGTCACGCCGATTTGAAGAAGTATCGAAGGGTGAGCTGGAAATGCAAAGTAGAGATGCCAGAAGAACACAGCTGGCAAGGTGATGTCAGGAGTGTGGAAGTGGCCCGTGGGGACTGAGGTTCCTAAGACGTCGTACAGAGTGAGGCTGAGGAGAAGACGACTTGGATGTGTCAGGGGGGAAATCTCCTCCTCTGCCGCTCTTGAGCTCCTGAGGCTGGACTGATGATAAAACTAACAGAGACGGAGTAACAGGAGAAAAGAGAAACATTTTAACCATCGGCCTGGACGTGCCGTGGAAATGGACCCAGTAGTGACCAAAGCAGGCAGGTTTTATATTATTAGACGAAGATCCAATATTTGTGAGGAATTGGTAGAAGGAGGAAATGTATGCTCCTGGTGTTCAATTAGTGGAGATCCTAAGCAGAGTTTGGGATGGCATAGTCATTAAAGAAGGAAGAAGACTTGTTCATAGAGACTTCCAGGCCTGAATTCCCCATCCCTGGTGATAAGAGTGTCCCTCTGTAATGCAAAGCAGGGTCCGGCTGCTTGGTGTTGAAAAGCCAATAAAGAGGCAGAGTTGGTAGAGAGGTAAGTTTGCTTTATTTTGGGTGCGTGCAACCAGGGGTGGTGGACAGACTTCTCTCCAAAGACCACCCCCCACTGAGAATCGGTGGGAAAGGGCTTTTATAGGTGGAAGGAGGGGCTACAGGCAGAGAGAGCAGAGTCAACTCTGACAGTCATCTTGAAATTGGTCATGTGGTGGTCTGATCAGCCTCATCTTGACTGTTTTCAGTAGAGTTCATCTTCAGTTCCAGGGTCGGATTGTTCCCATTTCTTCGGGGCCAGTTCTTGGAATTGTGGCAGCTTATGTCATGGCTATAGCCTTGTCATCATGCACTTAACCTCTTCTTCTTGGTGGCAGTTTCAGTATCTACAAGACACCTAACGGGACATGGACAAGCATATTACCTATAACCATTGAGGGGGAACTTAAGGTCCTTGATTAGCTTAATGACTAAAGTATTATTATTTCATTTTCTTGGACAGTTTTAGTTTCTTTCTAGACTTTCTCACTTCTCTGATTAAACTTACTCTAGGCGAAATTCTTTGCACAGGAAAGAGGCAGGCAGAGGGTATGGGGTAAAGGAACATTTCACTTCCACCTCCAGGCACAGGGAGAGCAGGTTTCACATGGGAGGTTTATTTCTTGCTTCAGGGTGACAAGGAGGAAAGTCAGAATGTCCCTCTGCACTGGCTCAGTCTTCAGTCACTTTGAGGCATATTTTGGCATGAGCTATCCTGGGCCCCAAACACCGAGGGCCTCTTTTATTGTTCTGTCATTACATATGTACACCAAGCATGTGATGTAGGTATCGGTTTACTTGAATCTTACAGATGTGAAGCTAAACCGCAGCCTGGAAGTGGCAGGTGATGCGCTGGAGACCGCACATCAGGACACAGTGACACGTCCTGTCGAGGCCTGGGCTGCTCCAACCTGGACCTGGCCGCCCATGCAAAGGTTCCTGGCCAGAGGTGGGCGTGCCTGCGAGGCTGCAGAACTCTTCGTGGAATGAGAACCTGTGTGAATTTACTGCATTTTAGCGTTCACCGAAGATGCTGTGGTGAAGAAAGGAGAATAGATTTGTTTTCAGAAGTTTCTGATAATTCATGTTATTATCCACCTGATTATAAACTTTCCCTACCAACTACATATGTGTCTATTGGTAATAGCTTTGACGATGAATATTTGACATAAAATAAACTGAACAGTAGAACAGGATGCAGGTAGTATGTAAGCCTATAGGGATTCTATTGCGCCTGGAAGCAAGGAGCACATGTAGAAACCCCCCCGCCAACGCCCCCTCTAACTGGCATCGTTCCCAGCGACCCAGTGATGATACAGGGCTGCTCAGCTCAATCATGCTTCTCATGCACGAGGTGAGCAGGCAGGTCAAGAGCCAGCATCCTGGCAGGGACAGCTGGTCTACCAGTAGGGCAGGGCTCAGATTACACAAGGAGGAAGGAAGAATATATACAAGTCTATACATGCGCTGGGATAGTTTCACAACGGATCAATTTAGACAAGATTAAGAGAAGGGAAAACCTGAATATCTAACGTTGAGTATCTGCCTTTCATATATGACATTTCTTCCCCTATTTCGAAAAGTGTTTCTTATTCAGAGACTGATTGTGCAAGTAAAGAACCATGGATGAGTAGAGAGAGGTTCCCCAGGGAAAACTGCTTTATGGAGAGGAAACCCCAGACCCTTAGAGATGGGCGTGCAGAGGAAAGCACGCCCTTAAGGAAAGCAGCTCTTAACTACCATCTGCACCTGCTCCAGGGGCTGAAAAACACAGTTCTATGTCCTGAGTGCCCCCTGCATCGCCCCTCCTTTCTCCCTGCAAGGAGGTTTGTGTCTGGGCTCACACTGACTTCCCCTCACTGTGTATCTTTCGCACAGTAATACACGGCCGTGTCCTCAGATCTCAGGCTGTTCATTTGCAGGTAGAGCGTGTTCTTGGAGTTGTCTCTGGAGATGGTGAATCGGCCCTTCACAGAGTCTGCATAGTATGTGCTACCACCACTACTACTAATAGCTGAGACCCACTCCAGCCCCTTCCCTGGAGCCTGGCGGACCCAGCTCATGGCATAGCTACTGAAGGTGAATCCAGACGCTGCACAGGAGAGTCGCAGAGACCCCCCTGGCTGCACCAAGCCGCCCCCAGACTCCACCAGCTGCACATCACACTGGACACCTGCAAACACAGAGACATCCTGGTCAGGAGACTGTCACACATCCACTCATTCCATCACTCACATCCTCAGTATCTCTTGCTCTCCATGAATTACCTTGTAAAATCGCCACAAGGACAACCCAGCTCAGCCCAAACTCCATGGTGAGTGTTCTGTCCTGAACCCCGAATGGGAACACCTGGGAATCCCGGGCCGGAGCTCCTCTCCCAGAGCTGCAGGGTCAGGGCTGGGGCTGCTTTATATCAGCAGAGGAAGGTCCTTATTTGCATGACCTTCTAGTATATAAGAGCCTATGTCATTGAACGTCCTCAGAAAGGGCAGGGTCTCAGAGCAGGTGTGAGACTCTTGGATTTTGTGGTGTTGATAGCATTTGGGAAATATAACTTTCATTATGTGACTCTTCCAGTGTAAAGACTTAGGACCCATATGTCATTTTACATATGCACCCACATCCTGTGATGTAGCTGTCACTGTTACCCTCATATTACAGGCGTAAAGTACACCCAGAGGAATGGAGGGTGTGTGGAGTGTGCAAGGGGAAACATGGGGTGACCCTTAGGTCCAGCAACTGCAACGGTGCTCTGGGCCAGGCCGCTCCCCTGAACCTATTCCAGGACAAGGTTGGACGTGCCGGGTGAGGTTTGCAGATCCCCCTCCTGTAATGAGATCGTGATGACTTTGCTCTCCTCTAGTGTTTACCTGAAATATATGGAGAGGCTCAGGGTTCATGAGAAGTATTTTCAAGAGTCTCTTACCTTTCAGTATCTTTCCTTCACTCCTTCACTCCCAAGTCATGCATTTCTTTATTTGTAATTACTTTAAAGTGGTTCTTGACATATAATAAAGCGCACATACTCAGAATGAACACTCTGATAAATAGTGACGTAGGCATCAGCATTGTCAGGGGAGAACAAATTACTTCCTCTCATTATTTTCTGTAGTTTCTGGGTTTCCTCCTTCCTGTCCCTTCGTATCCTCCTTCCCGTCCCTACATAACCGTTGAGCTTCCCTTTTTACTTCAGACTACTTTTCATTCCCTAGAATTTATAAAAGTGAGATCATATTATACGTGTTTTTATTGTTAAGGCCTATTGTGCTCAGCACAAATAGTTGTGAATACTATCATGCTTTTGTGTGTATCAAGAACCCTTGGTGTTAATAACAGGCTGCACGTAAACAATGATCATAGCATGATTGCCTTACTTATTAAGCCGATGTGTGATATTGGAATTGTTTCCAGTTTCTGGGTGTTACAATAAAACTGATACTCATCTTGGAGATGTAGAGAGATGAGACGCTGAGACAATGCTTCGTATTTAATGTTCTTAAAACAACCTCAACATGGGACACGTTACATATTATCCAAATCTCACCAATATATCAGATAATTATAGAAGTAAGACAGGAACAAATTTAAATCTTGGAGAGAGAGAAATGCTCACAGAATAAAAAACAATAAGAATAGTAATCCTGACATAGGCTTCTGAATGGAATAAAAACTACTACAAGATTAAACTAGAAATGGATGCCTTGAGGTGGAGTGTGGTTAAGGTGTAATAGTGTCCCAATGTCTCCTAACTCACTACCTCACCAGTGTCAGCGTGGTCCTTGTAAAGTGTGGATTACATAGTATTACCTGTCTATTCACACAGGTGTGTCTTTTTACCGGGGACAGCCTAGGATTCCTGCCTGAGCTCTTAGATTCTCCTGTGTCATGGGGAGGAGGACCTTGGCTCTGGACTTGGATCTGCACTCTTTCACAGCATCTCCAATTACAGTGTGATCTTTGTCCCCTCATCCAGTCCAACTGTGCCATATTTTTACCAGATATGAAACGGTGAAATAGGGTCGCACCCGGAAATGCATAATAATGTTTCAGGTGTTGACTGATGCAGAAAACCCGGCCACAACCCTTGCCAGTTTCCACTGAGAGCAGCTCTTTATTTTGTTCACCGTCTCTGCTTAGGGAGGGCCTGGAAGAGAAGCCCGCCCTGCCACAAGCAGGGTCACAATGAGGGGCTCACGTTCAGGTGCAGGACCTGCTCCTGTGGTGCACACTCACGTGTTAGGGAGGGTGACCCTGACTGCAGGCTGGGGGCTCAGCCAGGTCTGAGGGCCGGGCCTTGTGTCCACCTCGTGTGGACGTTGCTTGGGCTCTGACTTCCTTTCAGCACGATGACTGGGACAGCCGAGCGGTCTGTGCATCAGAGCCCGTCCTTACGGCCATCACGTACCCACCTGGACAGAGCTTAATATAGGGTCCCAGAAGTCAGACTCCTAATATTTACCTAACTGACTTGAAACTCACAGCTCCATCATACTCTGCCCATGAATCATTGTGGTCTCTTCATATACAGTTGAGAAAAAATGGAAGCAACAAATATGTTCTTCCATAAATTAGTAGATAGTGCGTGATGTATCCATGCTGTGGAATTGTATTCAGCAATTTAAACACTAAACTATTATACCATGAAAAGACATGAGGGAATCCTAAATGCACATTGCCAATTAAAAAATAGGTCTGAACACGTTGAATTTCACCTATTTCATGTTTGGGAAAAGGGAAGTCTATATATAAAGCAAGCAGATGAGCATTTAGCAGGAATTAGGGAGAAGGTGGTTGATAAGTGAAACATGGCCAATATTTAAGGATAGTGAAATTCCTCTTTATGAAATTGCAGTGGTGGAAGCATTGCACTATGAACTTGTCGGAATATATAAAGTATTAGCAGAAAGAGTGAAGCTTATTGAACATAAATATAAATGTCATTTGTAAGTCAGAGACCCAAGGACGGAACGATGCGCACTGCATAGATGAAACCTAAGATCAGAGTGAATCTATGAAGTCACACGGCTGAAGAAGGTGGGGAAATAGGTTTTGACCTAAGTGACTTTGGAATCGAGTGGAGTCTGAAGGCTAAGTCCTAATCCACCGCACAGAAGCACTAGAGCCTGGTGGATACCGGTATTTCCATCAGAGTCAGGCTAGGAATTCTGTTACTACTGTGCACATGGAATTGAACAATTAGTAGCTGGATGGCATCGGTGGAGCCAGGCTTCTCACCGTTGGATGGAAAGTAACAGACAAGCAAGGAGGAAAGCCTGGATTGACCCATGTGATTTTGCACTAGGATCAGAGATGTAAGAATGATCTCACATGTACCTTAACACAGGTCAGAAGGTGAGGTACAGTGATAGTTGCAGACATGTGTGTATACGTGGGGTAGTGCACACAGATATATTTCCAAGGTCTGTTAGCTTATAGGATCTAGAGGCAACGCTCCCATTAGACAGGACACCAGCATTAGTATCCTAATACCCACTCTTCTGGTTGCTAATACTATTCTCCAGGAAAGGATCCACAACTCATCTGAGGCATGGCTACTTCTAGGACCGGAGAAGAGAATACACATGATTATCCCGCAGATTCTGGTATCACCAGAAAGTAAGGAAGTGTTGACACAGATGCTTGGGGACTTGTAAAGAGGATGCAGGAGACAATCTGAAAGAGCTCCTCATGGGTGACAAGCTGTAACAATTACAGAAGCAAAGAAAATTCCTTAGTATATAACCATAACACAAGGTATGAAACAAATGTCTTGATTCATACTTATATAAAGAGATGGAATAAATGTATCTAAAGGGGAAGGGAGGAGAAATCTCCCTTAAGGAATAACTTCAGGTAACTCATCAGGGTCATCCTCCGTTCAAGAAGGTGGACTTAACCCTCCATCCCTGAATGTGGCCTGGCGTGGGAACGTGGCAGAAACTATGGGCGCCCTTGAGGTTCATGATGAATTTTTAGGTATAATATCCCAAACATCATTCATAAAATAAATTTGTAATTTTTTGAAACCATTAAAAATTCTGTCCTGTAAACAGCAGAAGCAAGAGCAACAATTAACTTCTCTGATAAGGGAGTTAAAGCACAGACTTGGAGAATGTGCTCTCTAATATCATATTTATAAAGAACGTCTACCATGAGTATACAGCAAATTCACAGCTCAACAACAGCAACAAAAAATGAAAATAATGAACACTGTGCCAGTGATCTGAAGATACTTCAAGAAAGTAGAGATAAAAGTTTTTATCAAGAATCTTCATTAAGGATACGTAAAATTACACGATGATGAGATACTGCTACTCACTTATTACAACAGTTAAAGTATGAAATAATAAGAAATTCAAATATTGGGGATGATGTAGAGCAAAAGTCCCCTCATCCGCTTGCTGGAAGGAATGTCAAAGGCAGCCAGTTGGAATATATTTGTGGATTTCTTAGAGAGGAAACCCGACACTCACCATGGGATTGAGGAGTGAGTTAGAAAAGTATTAACAAAAATTGTTTGAATATTTATATTTATACAAATAACTTCATACGGGTGCTTGTATCATCTTTATACATTCGAGCCTTTACCACTCCCTCAAAATGTGGTCGGTTTTTATGGTTATTTTCCATATGATTAGGATATTCCTGTTTCTGTTCCCTTTTACCAATCTCTCTAATTTATCTAATTATCTATTATCTATCTCCACACTAGATAACAAGGTACAGTAACCACAGCCCACATGGTACAGCCAAACCTGTGTCCCGACATTTCAAAATGTCCTCTGAGGAGAAAGTGACGGCAGTGCTATATGGACATCAATTTCTGCATATAAACATGATTCACACTATTGAAGTGAAAGGCATTGCATCAAACAAGACTGGAGAGATTCTCAGGATGAGAGGAATTGGAAATTCATGTGATGCTGGAAAGCAGATTTAAAGCTCAACAGTACACATTATTTATGTCATTTACCGATTAAAAAGTTGACAACTAATAACAGAAAGTAGTGACCTAATCTTCAAATAAAGGTCTCATGAAGAAATATTTCTGTGTGGCTCTTCCAAAGATAGATGGGGAAAGACAGACAAGCGTGACTCCATGAAAGAAGTCTCAATTCTCGCGAGAAGAAAGTTCCCTTGAATCACTGTGGATGAGGCTTCCAAGGGCAGCAATGATCAGTGGAGAAACCCCAGCTTCTGGGAGAAAACCCCTCCACGACATCTTCTGCATATGTCCTGAAATTGGTCCTCTTGTTTCCTGATGACCCTGATCGCTCCCATGTGGTTGGAGCGCCCCCTGCAGGGAGAGTCGTGTCTGGACTCACCCTGACTTCTCACTGCGCCTCCTGGGACAGTAACAGAGGGCTGCGTCCTAGGTATTCATAGCTGAGCTGCAGGGAAAACTGAATATGTGAGGTGTCTCTGGAGGTAGAGAGTCATTTCTGGAGAGACAGGTTGTATTCTGTGCTACTCCCAGAAGCAAAGCACCCCAGTCACTCCAGCCCTTTCCCTGGGGACTGAGGTATCCTGTCCCAGCAGTCCGCACGGTTTGTGATGGATAATCCAGAGACTGAGCGGGTGAGGGGGAGGGTCTTCATTAGTCCTGGGCCCGATTCCTGCACCCGCACCTGGGACAGGACACCTGGGGAAGGAGAGACAATGAGACACCCACTTCACAGATGTCACCCCATAACTCCACTTTCCTCAGACCCAGGAGATGCCCACAGCTGAGGGAAGCCAGCAAGAGGAGGAATGACCAGGAGATTTCATGGTCATTTTGATTAATGCTTTGACTTTCAGAGAGTGAGGTCAGGGAAGATGAGAACCCGGACTCTGAGTAGCACAGGTGCTGTGTTTTCTCCTTGAGCCTGGGCGTGATGTGCAGGTGGGAAGCATGTTTCCATATAAAGATGGTCATGGCTAGTCCTTCTCTAGGGCTCTGGAGGAGGGTGCTGGCTGAGATCCAGGGTGGACACAGCTTTACGTCACCTCTGAAGAATGGGTGATGTTTCTTTTCCCATATGATACTTACATATCCATATATGTCTATCTGCGTCTGTATTATAGGTGTATTAGTTGGCTGTGTGGCCATTAAAGAATAACAGACTGGGTGGATTAAACAACAGATATGTATTCCTCTCAGGTCTGGAGGCTAGAAGTCTAAGGTCATGGTGTCAGCAGGTTTGAGTCCTCCTCAGGCCTTTCTCCTTTGCTTGCAGATGGACCTCTTCTCACTGAATCCTCAGATGGTCTTTTCTCTGTAGTCCGTGTGCATCCTTGCTTTACTTGTATGTTCATTATGCCTCTTGTTAAGTGTGACAAAGACCCTTGACCACCCCTTAGCCAACAGGCTCCTTGTAATGCTGTTCTCAACTAGTCTTGACCAGTGGGATTCTGTGTTTATATTTGCGTGGCCAGGTTGTGTCAAGAGCCCCGCTAAGTGAGAATAATGACTATCTCCTAGCCTTGAACTCTGATCACCCTCAATATTTGATCGAAGCCATCAAACCTCCTATGAACCGAACGGTATCTGATCACCCTGGTCTCCCTTTAGCAAGAATCCTTTTGAGTCTATGGCACCAGAATCCCCTTAGCCTGTAGTTCTTCGCTTAATAATTTCTTGTCCACTCCACCCCACCCTCTTCTTGGCCATAAGCCACCACTTGCCATGCTGTATTTGGAATTTAGCCAAGTTTCCGAGGCTGCATCCCATATGCAGCATCGAGCTTTGTCTTCAGGTTTTGGATGAGCTTTATATTGGAAACATGAGTATCCTTTTCACCACCATGGCCATATAACTCATGCCTGAATGAAGCTGATCTCTCAGGTATAGTTTCGCTAAGTCCACTCACGGCCCTTTATGTGTAGGGACACTAGACTGTTCTTCAGCCCTATGCCTGGAACTACTTTAAACAATCGCCAGGAATCCCAGAAATGTGAAAAGCATGGCACTAATGTGACCCCATAAAGTGCTTAATTACATGATGGGAGTAGAAAGAAGAAAAGAGAGCCTCACCTTGACTGACCTCAGCTGGGAATGTGTTTGTGTGTGTGTGTGTGTGTTTGTGTGCATGTGTGTTGGGTGATTCAAACAACCGGCCACATTGCTAATGTCCGTGAAAGACCATGAAATGACAGTATTTATTTTGGGGAGCTCATAAAAGCTAGAAGTAGGTGAAGTTGCGGAAATGGAATCTGTGAATAATGAGGTCATTGCACATGCAGTATTGGAGCGCTCTGGCATTAGAGTCTATAACACGACCTGCTGCAGAATTCAAACTGTTTGTGCAGCTTGCCTGAAAGCAGGAGGGTGTGTCTCTTCCTTCCACATGTACACAAGAAAAACAACAATTAATACTGTTTAAAAATCTCACGTGCTCTCTCAGGACATTTACAAGTTTCATGAACTTCAGGCTCTAATTGAACATCGTGGTGAGCTGCAGTGTGGTTTGGCGCTCCTTTGAGAAAAAAATAGACAAGTGAAAAATAACGTTAATTCTTGAGTATTATATGAGTGTTCATATGAATATATATATACACAAGTATAATAAAAATAAAAATTAAGCAAATATGTACATGCACACAAAATTTTCTAGACACAACATAATCCACATCCATGAAAAATTAGGATACAGAACAGGGTCCCTGGTGGAGCTCCTGGGCAGGAGGAGGAAAGCACAGGTTCTAACAAGAATTCACTCCCAGTCCCTATGTGCACCTGCCCCAGGACGCAGCCCTTTACCTGTTGGGTCCTGTGCGCCCCCTGCTGGTTAAAGGCCTCCGTGCAGGGAGGTTCGTGTCTGGGCTCGCACTGACTTCCCCTCACTGTGTGTCTCTCACACACTAATACACGGCTGTGTCTTCAGTTGTCAGGCTGCTCAGTGATAAGTAGACTTGGCTCTTGGACGTGTCCCTGGTGATGCTGCGCCGGGACTTAAGAGTTGGGTTATAGTCTGTACTTCCATCACTCCACATAAGACCAACACACTCCAGCCCCTTTCCTGGAGGCTGTCGGACACAGTCTACATTAAAGTTGGATAATGAGTCTCCAGAGACGGTGCAGGTGAGGGAGAGGGTCTGGGAGGGCGTCACCAGGCTGGGTCCCGACTCCTGCAGCTGCACCTGGGACAGGACACCTGTGGACAGAGAGAACCACGGTGACTCGTGGGCTCAGTTGCAGCTTCCCCACGTGTTCACGTCGGAATGCCCGAGACACTCACCTCTGGGCTCTGACACCACGAAGAGGAAGAACCACAGTGCATTCATCTTCCTGCAGATGAGATTCATGAAGCCCAGAAAATCTCTTCAAGCAGGAGGAGAAGCCCGAATTTAAGTGAACTGGTCCTTTGTTTTTACCTTGTGGTCTATGGGGATATTTGCATATAGGAGGCACCTTCTTATAAAAAGCAGAAAGTAGTGAAGGGAGGTCCCTGTCTCTAAGGCTCTCCCTGTGAGGAGGGTGCTGACTGTGTCCTCGGGGAACTCAGCCCCCACCTGGGGTCTCCGTCCCGATGACTGGGGGACTCTTTGTCCAGGGATGAAGTGATGCTGAAGGGCTAGTCAGGAAATCAGCTGTGCTCAGGGATTAATGGCCGATTTGGAGAACAGGCTTTAATCCCATGGATGTATATATTTCACCTAAATACCCATCAAACATTCAGGGTCCTCCAAGATGTCAGACACAGACTCTTGTGTTTTCCTTTCTGCATTACCTCATGTTGATTTCCCGGATGCGCAAGTATTTGAGACAAACCTTACATGTAACAATGACATTGAATTCAGACAGAGTGAGGTAAAATTAAATGTTTATCGTAAGTCACAACAGACTCCGTGTTTCCATTAACCTGGGTGAACATTTCTTCACCTAAAACAGTGTAAATATTGTCAAGAGTTGCTCTGGAGGGGGATTTATTCATAGCAGCTAAACACACGGTGTATCTTGTGGGCAGGGTAATCATTCTTGCTGAGATGGTCATGGTTCCTAGCGTTGCTGATGTGGCCAGTAGCCTGACGTGCCTTTTTCCTTGTACATGTAGCACTGGCTCCACTCCGGCCCTGAGAGGTCACACCTGTGGGTCTGGGGCAGGTCAGCTCTCCCTCAGCCCAGTGATCTCACCTGTACACTGACTGAGTCCAGCCTGCTGTCTATGAGAAGACATTTACTCCATTCTATTTGATGAACAGAGTACTATACTTCTTCTAGCTTTTCCAATAATATTTGCGGAGTAAATTAAATATTTTAGAATCTGCCTTTTGAATGTTGATAATAGGAGAGCCAACCAAATTAATATGAGCCAGAATCACAGGACAAGTGTGGACCCTGTTGTCTGGACCTGGAAATTGAGCTGATACGCTGTGAGATAGGGCTGTGGAAGGGATGGAATCTAAAACGTAGAACAAGGTGGGCCCAGTATTCACCATGTGGAAGAAGGGCCTGCATTTGTACAGGGGCCCCAGCATCTGACCTGCCCTTCTTGAGCTGGTGGATTCGAGGAGATCCACCCAAATTCATGTTAACATAGAAGGATACATAATAGGTGTCTTTATGTTTCAGTGGTTGCGAATGTGTTGTTAGGGTCTATTCAACCCTAGGAAAAATGTGTTAGTTCACCAGGACTAAAAAATAGTTATATTTCCTTTGTGAAGAAAATTGGAGGAAATTATGTCTGGAGACTAGATCACATTATAATGCAGGAGGGAATATCCATTAGAGATGACCTATGGGTGATGGTGAAAAGAAGTGGTGAGATTTAAGTCACAAAGCTTTGCAGGTTACCAGTGATGGTCACAGAAGAGGGCCTGACCATTGTGATGGGAGGGAGAAGAACTGATGGAGGCAGGTTTCACGGTGACCACGTGGACATGTCCTCCTGATGGCCTCTGTGTTTTCCCGTATAAAACCTTGAGAGTATAAGCTCAGAATGAGGTGTGGCCTTCAGGAACATTGAGACCAGATGGTTTAGGTAATTTTTATCTTTGTTGGAATCACTGAGCAAAGAGGAAGCAGGAAGTATACGTGGAAATCAGCGGTGCCCTCAAGTGATATTAGATTGGTTGCCTTAGATGTTACTGAATGTAGAGAGATTCACTGCCTTCACATTTCTTCTTCTAGGTGCACTTCGAATCCAGGTGCAAACGTGAGGGATGTAGATGAAGCATTTATTATGAAACAACGTGGTATCTAAATTTTAAGAAGTATAAGTCAAAGTAATGGAAATGTGTTACTGAAATTGTAATTGTCAAACTGTTCTCTGGGGCAACGTAAATTAAAATTAATAATACTAATTCAAGGTATTGATTTTGTTTTCAACCATTGCTAAATCCATTGAATCATTCAAGTAACAATCATTCATAAACTCAGATCCATCACGGGTAAAATTTACGGTTAGGAGACGGTCATTGTAACTGATGAAATCTCACTCTCTCATCAAGGATCTGTGTCTCTGTGGACGTGCATCCCAGTTCTCACCAGCAAGACAGGAAGGAGAGTATGTTGGTACATTTGTATTTTTACAGAAGAGCATCTCTGAAGCAGTCCCCCCTCTGTTTACCCGTTCCATCCTTGTAGTATCTGAAAGAGGCCTTTGACTGTACTGTGACATGTTCCCACATAAAGTTCCAATGGCCTAGGAAATGAAAGTTCAACTTCCCATTTCATTGTAATAGAAACACAACAACTAACAATTGAGAAATTAAAACAATACATTTGAAATTTACCCAAAGGCAAGCTAGAGATTGGCACAAAATATTTGCAAAAGACATATCTGATATATCTGATTGTTATCTAATCTATACCAAGAAGTCTTAAACTCACCAATAAGAATGAAACAAAAGTATTAAAAAATGGGCTAAAACCCTTAACAGACACCTGACCAAAAGAAAAACAGTTTGCCAGTCAGACTCTGGGAGAACATATGTCACAGGGAAATGCCAGGCAGAAGAAGCACATGTCCCTGAAACCTCACCAGCGTGGGGGAAATGAGGACTCTGAGGAGCTTAAACACGGGGAGGTTCGGAGCAGCAGGGGGTCCATACACCGCGGGTGCGGATGCGGACCCGGCTGCTCCGGGGAGACATTCTGGGGGCTGCTTGTGAAAGAAACGAACTCTTCTGTGTGTTTCAGCAGTAGAGCTCCTTTGTATGTATCGGAAAGAGACTAAGACTTTAGTCCAGAGAAAACCCTGCACACGATGCTTCCTTAGCTTGATGCATATTTGCCAAAGGGTGGAAAGGACCAAGATGTCCTGTCGTAGGGAAGGAGTAACACACAGTGTCCATCCACACGATGGACACTGAAACGTCACGCCGATTTGAAGAAGTATCGAAGGGTGAGCTGGAAATGCAAAGTAGAGATGCCAGAAGAACACAGCTGGCAAGGTGATGTCAGGAGTGTGGAAGTGGCCCGTGGGGACTGAGGTTCCTAAGACGTCGTACAGAGTGAGGCTGAGGAGAAGACGACTTGGATGCGTCAGGGGGGAAATCTCCTCCTCTGCCGCTCTTGAGCTCCTGAGGCTGGACTGATGATAAAACTAACAGAGACGGAGTAACAGGAGAAAAGAGAAATATTTTAACCATCGGCCTGGACGTGCCGTGGAAATGGACCCAGTAGTGACCAAAGCTTTTATACTGTTAGACAAAGATCCAATATTTGTGAGGAATTGGTAGAAGGAGGAAATGTATGCTCCTGGTGTTCAATTAGTGGAGATCCTAAGCAGAGTTTGGGCTGGCATAGTCATTAAAGAAGGAAGAAGACTTGTTCATAGAGACTTCCAGGCCTGAATTTCCCATCCCTGGTGATAAGAGTGTCCCTCTGTAATGCAAAGCAGGGTCCCCCTGCTTGGTGTTGAAAAGCCAATAAAGAGGCAGAGTTCGTAGAGAGGTAAGTTTGCTTTATTTTGGCTGCCTGCAACCAGGGGTGGGGGACTGACTTCTCTCCAAAGACCACCCCCCACTGAGAATTGGTGGGAAAGGGCTTTTATAGGTGGAAGGAAGGGCTACAGGCAGAGACAGCAGAGTCAACTCTGACAGTCATCATGCACTTAACCTCTTCTTCTTGGTGGCAGTTTCAGTATCTACAAGACACCTAACGGGACATGGACAAGCGTATTATCTATAACCATTGAGGGGGAACTTAAGGTCCTTGATTAGCTTAATGACTAAAGTATTATTATTTTGTTTTGTTGGACAGTTTTTCTTTCTTTCTAGACTTTCTCACTTCTCTGATTAAACTTACTCTTAGGCTAAATTCTTTGCACAGGAAAGAGGCAGGCAGAGGGTATGGGGTAAAGGACCATTTCATTTCCACCTCCAGGCACAGGGAGAACACCTTTCACATGGGAGGTTTATTTCTTGCTTCAGGGTGACAAGGAGGAAAGTCAGAATGTCCCTCTGCACTGGCTCAGTCTTCAGTCACTTTGAGGCATATTTTGGCGTGCGCTATCCTGGGCCCCAACACTGAGGGCCTCTTTTATTATTCTGTCTTTACATATGTACACCAAGCATGTGATGTAGGTATCGGTTTACTTGAATCTTACAGACGTGAAGCTAAACCGCAGCCTGGAAGTGGCAGGTGATGCGCTGGAGACCGCACATCAGGACACAGTGACACGTCCTGTCGAGGCCTGGGCTGCTCCAACCTGGACCTGGCCGCCCATGCAAAGGTTCCTGGCCAGAGGTGGGCATGCCTGCGAGGCTGCAGAACTCTTCGTGGAATGAGAACCTGTGCGATTTTACTGCATTTTAGTGTTCACCGAAGATGCTGTGGTGAAGAAAGGAGAATAGATTTGTTTTCAGCAGCTACTGAAAATTCATGTTATTATCCACCTGACTATAAACTTTTCCTACCAACTACTTACGTGTCTATTGATAATAGCTTTGATGATGAATATTTGACATAAGATAAACTGCACAGTAGAACAGGATGCAGGTAGTATGTAAGCCTATAGGGATTCTATTGGGCCTGGAAGGAAGGAGCACATGTAGAACCACCACGCCCCCCAAGTCCCTTCTAACTAGCATCATTCCCAGCGACCCTCTGAAGATCCGGGGCTGCTCAGCTCAATCATGCTTCTCATGCACGAGGTGAGCAGGCAGGTCAAGAGCCAGCATCCTGGCAGGGACGCTGGTCTACCAGTAGGGCAGGGCTCAGATTGCACAAGGAGGAAGGAAGAATATGTTCAACTCTTTATACACCCACTGCGACAGTTTCGAGACGGGTCAATTTAGATAAGGGATACCCTGAATATCTAAGTTTGAGTCTCTGCCTTTCATATATGACATTTTTCCCCCCTATTTCAAACAGTGTTTCTAATTCAGAGACTGAATGTGTAACTAAAGAACCATGGATGAGTAGAGAGAGGTTCCCCAGGGAAAACTGCTTTATGGAGAGGAAACCCCAGACTCTTAGAGGAAAGCAGCTCTTAACTACCATCTGCACCTGCTCCTGTGGCTGAAAAACACAGTTCTGTGTCCTGAGTGCCCCCTGCATCGCCCCTCCTGTCTTCCTGCAAGGAGGTTTGTGTCTGGGCTCACACTGACTTCCCCTCACTGTGTCTCTTTCGCACAGTAATAGATGGCCGTGTCCTCAGATCTCAGGCTGTTCATTTGCAGGTAGAGCGTGTTCTTGGAGTTGTCTCTGGAGATGGTGAATCGGCCCTTCACAGAGTCTGCATAGTATGTGCTACCACCACTATAATTAATAGCTGAGACCCACTCCAGCCTTTTCCCTGGAGCCTGGCGGAGCCAGTGCATGTCATAGCTACTGAAGGTGAATCCAGACGCTGCACAGGAGAGTCGCAGAGACCCCCCTGGCTGCACCAGGCCGCCCCCAGACTCTACCAGCTGCACCTCACACTGGACACCTGCAAACACAGAGACATTCTGGTCAGGAGACTGTCACACATCCACTCATTCCATCACTCACATCCTCAGTATCTCTTGCTCTCCATGAATTACCTTGTAAAATCGCCACAAGGACAACCAAGCTCAGCCCAAACTCCATGGTGAGTGTTCTTTCCTGAACCCCGAATGGGAACACCTGGGAATCCCGGGCCGGAGCTCCTCTCCCAGAGCTGCAGGGTCAGGGCTGGGGCTGCTTTATATCAGCAGAGGAAGGTCCTTATTTGCATGACCTTCTAGTATATAAGAGCCTATGTCATTGAACGTCCTCAGAAAGGGCAGGGTCTCAGAGCAGGTGTGAGACTCTTGGATTTTGTGGTGTTGATAGCATTAGGGAAATGTAACTTTCATTATGTGACTCTTCCAGAATAAACACTTAGGACCCATATGTCCTTTTACATATGCACCCACATCCTGTGATGTAGCTGTCACTGTTACCCTCATATTACAGGCGTAAAGTACACCCAGCGGAATGGAGGGTGTGTGGAGTGTCCAAGGAGAAACATGGGGTGAGCGTTAGGTCCAGCAGCTGCACCTGTGCTCTGGGCCAGGCCGCTCCCCTGAACCTATTCCAGGACAAGGCTGGACGTGCCGGGTGAGGTTTGCAGATCCCCCTCCTGTAATGAGATCGTGATGACTTTGCTCTCTTCTAGTGTTTACCTGAAATATATGGAGAGGCTCAGGGTTCATGAGAAGTATTTTCAAGAGTCTCTTATATTTCAGTATCTTTCCTTCACTCCTTCACTCCCAAATCATCCATTTCTTTATTTGTAATTACTTTAAAGTGGTTCTTGACATATAATAAAGCGCACATACTCAGAATGAACACTCTGATAAATAGTGACGTAGGCATCAGCGTTGTCAGGGGAGAACAAATTACTTCCTCTCATTATTTTCTGTAGTTTCTGGGTTTCCTCCTTCCTGTCCCTTCTTACCTTCCTTCCCGTCCCCACATAACCGTTGAGCTTCCCTTTTTACTTTACACTACTTTTCATTCTCTAGAATTTATAAAAGTGAGATCATATTATACGTATTTTTATTGTTAAGGCCTATTGTACTCAGCACAAATAGTTGTGAATAGTATCATGCTTTTGTGTGTATCAAGAACCCTTGGTGTTAATAACAGGCTGCACGTAAAGAATGATCATAGCATGATTGCCTTACTTATTAAGCCGATGTGTGATATTGGAATTGTTTCCAGTTTCTGGGTGTTACAGTAAAAATGATACTCATCTTGGAGATGTAGAGAGATGAGACGCTGAGAAAATGCTTCGTATTTAATGTTCTTAAAACAACCTCAAAATGGGACACGTTGCACATTATCCAAATCTCACCAATATATCAGATAATTATAGAAGTAAGACAGGAACAAATTTAAATCTTGGAGAGAGAGAAATGCTCACAGAATAAAAAACAATAAGAATAGTAATCCTGACATAGGCTTCTGAATGGCATAAAAATTACTACAAGATTAAACTAGAAATGGATGCCTTGAGGTGGAGTGTGGTTAAGGTGTAATAGTGTCCCAATGTCTCCTAACTCACTACCTCACCAGTGTCAGCGTGGTCCTTGTAAAGTGTGGATTACATAGTATTACCTCTCTATTCACACAGGTGTGTCTTTTTACCGGGGACAGCCTAGGATTCCTCCTGAGCTCTTAGATCCTCCTGTGTCACGGGGAGGAGGACCTTGGCTCTGGTCTTGGATCTTCACTCTTTCACAGCATCTCCCCTTACAGTGTGATCTTTGTCCCCTCATCCAGTCCAACTGTGCCATATATTTACCACATATGAAACGGTGAAATAGGGTCGCACGCGGAAATGAATAATAACGTTTCAGGTGTTGACTGACGCAGAAAACCCTTCCACAACCCTTGCCAGTTTACACTGAGAGGAGCTCTGTATTTTGTTCACCGTCTCTGCTTAGCGACGGCCTGGAGGAGAAGCCCTCCCTGCCACAAGCAGGGTCACAGTGAGGGGCTCACGTTCAGCTGCAGGACCTGCTCCTGTGGTGCACACTCACGTGTTAGGGAGGGTGACCCTGACTGCAGGCTGGGGGCTCAGCCAGGTCTGAGGGCCGGGCCTTGTGTCCACCTCGTGTGGACGTTGCTTGGGCTCTGACTTCCTTTCCGCACGATGACTGGGACAGCCGAGCGGTCTGTGCATCAGAGCCCGTCCTCAGGGCCATCACGTACCCATCTAGACAGAGCTTAATATAAGGTCCCAGAAGTCAGGCTCCTAATATTTACCTAACTGACTTGAAACTCACAGCTCCATCATACTCTGCCCATGAATTACTGTGGTCTCTTCATATACACTTCAGAAAATATGGAAGCAACAAATATGTTTTTCCATAAATTAGTAGATAGTGCGTGATGTATCCATGCTGTAGAATTGTATTCAGCAATTTAAACACTAAGCTATTATACCATGAAAAGACATGAGGGAATCCTAAATGCACATTGCTAATTAAAAAATCGGTCTGAACATGTTGAATTTCACCTATTTCATGTTTGGGAAAAGGGAAGTCTATATATAAAGTAAGCAGATGAGCATTTAGCAGGAATTCGGTAGAAGGTGTTTGATAAGTGAAACATGGCCAATATTTAAGGATAGTGAAATTCTTCTTTATGAAATTGCAGTGGTGGAAGCATTGCACTGTGAACTTGTCAGAATATATAAAGTAATAGCAGAAAGAGTGAAGCTTATTGAATATAAATATAAATGTCATTTGTAAGTCAGAGACTCAAGGACGGAACGATGCGCACTGCATAGATGAAACCTAAGATCAGAGTGAATCTATGAAGTCACACGGCTGAAGAAGGTGGGGAAATAGGTTTTGACCTAAGTGACTCTGGAAACGAGTGGAGTCCAAAGGCTAAGTCCTAATCCACTGCACAGAAGCACTAGAGCCTGGTGGATACCGGTATTTCCATCAGAGTCAGGCTAGGAATTCTGTTACTACTGTGCACGTGGAATCGAACAATTAGTAGCTGGATGGCATCGGTGGAGCCAGGCTTCTCACTGTTGGATGGAAAGTAACAGACAAGCAAGGAGGTAAGCCTGGATTGACCCATGTGATTTTGCACTAGGATCAGAGATGTAAGAATGATCTCACATGTACCTTAACACAGGTCAAAAGGTGAGATACAGTGATAGTTGCAGACATGTGTGTATACGTGAGGTAGTGCACACAGATATATTTCCAAGGTCTGTTAGCTTATAGGGTCTAGAGGCAATGCTCCCATTAGACAGGACACCAGCATTAGTATCCTAATACCCACTCTTCTGGTTGCTAATACTATTCTCCAGGAAAGGATCCACAACTCATCTGAGGCATGGCTAATTCTAGGGCCAGAGAAGAGAATACACATGATTATCCCGCAGATTCTGGTATCACCAGAAAGTAAGGAAGTGTTGACACAAATGGTTGGGGGCTTGTAAAGGGGATGCAGGAGACAACATGAAAGAGTTCCTCATGGGTGACAAGCTGCAACAATTAAAGAAGCAAAGAAAATTCCTTAGTATATGACCATAACACAAGGTATGAAACAAATGTCTTGATTCATACTTATATAAAGAGATGGAATAAATGTATCTAAAGGGGAAGGGAAGAGAAATCTCCCTTAAGGAATAACTTCAGGTAACTCATCAGGGTCATCCTCCCTTCAAGAAGGTGGACTTAACCCTCCATCCCTCAATGTGGCCTGGCGTGGGGACGTGGCAGAAATTATGGGTGCCCTTGAGGTTCATGATGAATTTTTAGGTATAATGTCCAAAATATCATTCATAAAATAAATTTGTAATTTTTTGAAACCATTAAAAATTCTGTCCTGAAAACAGCAGAAGCAAGAGCAACAATAACTTCTCTGATGAGGCAGTTAAAGCACAGACTTGGAGAATGTGCTCTCTAATATCATATTTATAAAGAACGTGTACCATGAGTATACAGCAAATTCACAGCTCAACAACAGCAACAAAAAATGAAAATAATGAACACTGTGCCAGTGATCTGAAGATACTTCCAGAAAGTAGAGATAAAAGGTTTTATCAAGAATCTTCATTAACGATACGTAAAATTACACGATGATGAGATACTGCTACTCACTTATTACAACAGTTAAAGTATGAAGTAATAAGAAATTCAAATATTGGGGATGATGTAGAGCAAAAGTCCCCTCATCCGCTTGCGGGAAGGAATGTCAAAGGCAGCCAATTGGAATATATTTGTGGATTTCTTAGAGAGGAAACCCGACACTCACCATGGGATTGAGGAGTGAGTTAGAAAAGTATTAACAAAAATTGTTTGAATATTTATATTTATACAAATAACTTCATACGGGTGCTTGTATCATCTTTATACATTCGAGCCTTTACCACTCCCTCAAAATGTGGTCGGTTTTTATGCTTATTTTCCATATGATTAGGACATACCTGTTTCTGTTCCCTTTTACCAATCTCTCTATTTTATCTAATTATCTATTATCTATCTCCACACTAGATAACAAGGTACAGGAAACACAGCCCACATGTTACAGCCCAACCTGTGTCCCGACATTTCAAAATGTCCTCTGAGGAGAAAGTGACTGCAGTGCTATATGGACATCAATTTCTGCATATAAACATGATTCACACTATTGAAGTGAAAGGCATTGCATCAAACAAGACTGGAGAGATTCTCAGGATGAGAGGAATTGGAAATTCATGTGATGCTGGAAAGCAGATTTAAAGCTCAACAGTAAACATTATTTATGTCAGTTACCGATTAAAAAGTTGACAACTAATAACAGAAAGTAGTGACCTAATCTTCAAATAAAGGTCTCATGAAGAAATATTTCTGTGTGGCTCGTCCAAAGATAGATGGGGAAACACAGACAAGCGTGACTCCATGAAAAAAAGTCTCCAGATTCGAGACAAGAAAGTTCCCTTGAATCACTGTGGATGAGGCTTCCAAGGGCAGCAATGATCAGTGGAGAAACCCCAGCTTGTGGGAGAAAACCCCTCCATGGCATCTTCTGCACCTGCCCTGAAATTGGTCCTCTTGTTTCCTGATGACCCTGATCGCTCCCATGTGGTTGGAGCGCCCCCTGCAGGGAGAGTCGTGTCTGGACTCACCCTGACTTCTCACTGCGCCTCCTGAGACAGTAACAGAGGGCTGCGTCCTAGGTCATCATAGCTGAGCTTCAGGGAAAACTGAATTTGTGAGGTGTCTCTGGAGGTGGAGAGTCATTTCTGGAGGACAGCTTGTGTGCTGTGCTACTCCCAGAAGCAAAGCACCCAGTGACCCCGGCCCTTTCCCTGGGGACTGAGGTATCCTGTCCCAGCAGTCCGCACGGTTTGTGATGGAGAATCCAGAGACTGAGCGGCTGAGCGGGAGGGTCTTCCTTAGTCCTGGACCCGATTCCTGCACCCGCACCTGGGACAGGACACCTGCGGACGGCGAGAGAATGACACCCACTTCAAAGATGTCACCCCATAACTCCACCTTCCTCAGACCCAGGAGATGCCCACAGCTGAGGGATGCCAGCAAGAGGAGGAATGACCAGGAGATTTCATGGTCATTTTGATGAATGCTTTGACCTTCAGAGAGTGAGGTCAGTGAAGATGAGAACCCGGACTCTGAGTAGCACAGGTGCTGTGTTTTCCCCTTGAGCCTGGGCGTGATGTGCAGGTGGGAAGCATGTTTCCGTGTAAAGATGGTCATGGCTGGTCCTTCTCTAGGGCTCGGGAGGAGGGTGCTGGCTGAGATCCAGGGTGGACACAGCTTTACGTCACCTTTGAAGAATGGGTGATGTTTCTTTTCCCATATGATACTTACATTTCCATATATGTCTATCTGCGTCTATATTATAGGTGTATTAGTTGGCTGTGTGGCCATTAAAGAATAACAGACTGGGTGGATTAAACAACAGAAATGTATTCCTCTCAGGCCTGGAGGCTAGAAGTCTAAGGTCACGGTGTCAGCAGGTTTGGGTCTTCTCAGTCCTTTCTCCTTTGCTTGCAGATGGACCTCTTCTCACTGAATCCTCAGATGGTCTTTTCTCTGTAGTCCGTGTGCATCCCTGCTTTACTTGTATGTTCATTATGCCTCTTGTTAAGTGTGACAAAGACCCTTGACCACCCCTTAGCCAACAGGCTCCTTGTAATGCTGTTCTCAACTAGTCTTGACCTGTGGGATTCTGTGTTTATATTTGCGTGGCCAGGTTTTTTCAGGAGCCCCGCTAAGTGAGAATAATGACTATCTCCTAGCCTTGAACTCTGATCACCCTCAGTATTTGATCGAAGCCATCAAACCTCCTATGAACCGAACGGTATCTGATCACCCTGGTCTCCCTTTAGCAAGAATCCTTTTGAGTCTATGGCACCAGAATCCCCTTAGCCTGTATTTCTTCTCTTAATAATTTCTTGTCCACTCCACCCCACCCTCTTCTTGGCCATAAGCCCCCAATTGCCATGCTGTATTTGGAATTTAGCCAAGTTTCCGAGGCTGCATCCCATATGCAGCAGCGAGTTTTGTCTTCAGGTTTTGGATGAGCTTTATATTGGAAACATGAGTATCCTTCTCACCACCATGTCCATATAACTCATGCCTGAATGAAGCTGATCTCTCAGGTATAGTTTCGCTAAGTCCACTCACAGCCCTTTATGTGTAGGGACACTAGACTGTTCTTCAGCCCTATGCCTGGAACTACTTTAAACAATCGCCAGGAATCCCAGAAATGTGAAAAGCATGGCACTAATTTGACCCCATAAAGTGCATAATTGCATAATGGGAGTCGAAAGAAGAAAAGAGAGCCTCACCTTGACTGACCTCAGCTGGGAATGTGTGTGTATGTGTGTGTGTGTGTGCTTTTGTGTGTGTGCATGTGTGTATGTGCATGTGCGTGTGTGTGTGTTTGTGTGCATGTGTTTTGGGTGATTCAAACAACCGTCCACATTGCTAATGTCCGTGAATGACCACGAAATGACAGTATTTCCTTTGGGGAGCTCATAAAAGCTAGAAGTAGGTGAAGTTGCGGAAATGGAATCTGTGAATAATGAGGTCATTGCACATGCAGTATTGGAGCGCTCTGGCATTAAAGTCTATAACACGACCTGCTGCAGAATTCAAGCTGTTTGTGTAGGTTGCCTGAAAGCAGGAGGGTGTGTCTCTTCCTTCCACATGTACACAAGCAAAACAACAATTACTGTTTAAAAATACTGTTTAAAAATCTCACGTGCACTCTCAGGACATTTACAAGTTTCACGAACTTCAGCCTCTAATTGAACATCGTGTTGAGCTGCACGGTGGTTTGGCGCTCCTTTGAGATAAAAATAGAGAAATGAAAAATAACGTTAATTCTTGAGTATTATATGTGTGTCCATATGAATATATATATACACAAGTATAATAAAAAATTAAGCAAATATGTACATGCACACAAAATTTTCTAGACACAACATAATTCACATCCATGAAAAATTAGGATACAGAAGAGGGTCCCTGGTGGAGCGCCTGGGCAGGAGGAGGAAATCACAGGTTCTAACAAGAATTCACTCCCAGCCCCTATGTGCACCTGCCCCAGGACGCAGCCCTTTACCTGTTGGGTCCTGTGCGCCCCCTGCTGGTTAAAGGCCTCCGTGCAGGGAGGTTCGTGTCTGGGCTCGCACTGACTTCCCCTCACTGTGTGTCTCTCACACAGTAATACACGGCTGTGTCTTCAGTTGTCAGGCTGCTCAGTGATAAGTAGACTTGGCTCTTGGACGTGTCCCTGGTGATGCTGAGCCGGGACTTAAGAGTTGGGTTATAATACGTGTTTCCTTTATAAATGATCTCACCAAGCCACTCCAACCCCTTTCCTGGAGGCTGTCGGACCCAGTCGACATTAAAGTTGGTTAATGAGTCTCCAGAGATGGTGCAGGTGAGGGAGAGGGTCTGTGAGGGCGTCACCAGGCTGGGTCCCGACTCCTGCAGCTGCACCTGGGACAGGACACCTGTGGACAGACAGAACCACGGTGACTCGTGGGCTCAGATGCAGCTTCCCCACGTGTTCACGTCGGAATCCCCGAGACACTCACCTCTGGGCGCTGACACCACGAAGAGGAAGAACCACAGTGGATTCATCTTCCTGCAGATGAGATTCATGGAGCCCAGAAAATCTCTTCAAGCAGGAGGAGAAGCCCGAATTTAAGTGAACTGGTCCTTTGTTTTTACCTTGTGGTCTAAGGGGATATTTGCATATAGGAGGCACCTTCTTATAAAAAGCAGAAAGTAGTGAAGGGAGTTCCTGTCTCTAAGGCTCTCCCTGTGAGGCGGGTGCTGACTGTGCCCTCAGGGAACTCAGCCCCCACCTGGGGTCTCCGTCCCGATGCCTGGGGGACTCTTTGTCCAGGGATGAAGTGATGCTGAAGGGCTAGTCAGGAAATCAGCTGTGCTCAGGGATTAATGGCCGATTTGGAGAACAGACTTTAAGCCCATGGATGTATATATTTCACCTAAATACCCATCAAACATTCAGGGTCCTCCAAGATGTCAGACACAGACTCTTGTGTTTTCCTTTCTGCATTACCTCATGTTGATTTCCCGGATGCGCAAGTATTTGAGACAAACCTTACATGTAACAATGAGATTGAATTCAGACAGAGTGAGGGAAAATTAAATGTTTATCATAAGTCACAACAGACTCCGTGTTTCCCTTAACCTGGGTGAACCTTTCTTCACCTAAAACAGTTTAAATATTGTCAAGAGTTGCTCTGGAGGGGGATTTATTCATAGCAGCTAAACACACGGTGTATTTTGAGGGCAGGGGTATCATTCTTGCTGAGATGGTCATGGTTCCTAGCATTGCTGACGTGGCTGGTAGCCTGAACGTGCCTTTTTCCTTGTACATGTAGCACTGGCTCCACTCCGGCCCTGAGAGGTCACATCTGTGGGTCTGGGGCAGGTCAGCTCTCCCTCAGCCCAGTGATCTCACCTGTACACTGACTGAGTCCAGCCTGCTGTCTATGAGAAGACATTTACTCCATGCTATTTGATGAACAGAATACTATACTTCTTCTAGCTTTTCCAATAATATTTGCAGAGTAAATTAGATACTAAATAATCTGCCTGCTTGAATGTTGATAATAGGAGAGCCAACCAAATTAATATGAGCAACAATCACAGGACAAGTGTGGACCCTGTTGTCTGGACCTGGAAATTGAGCTGATACGCTGTGAGATAGGGCTGTGGAAGGGATGGAATCTAAAACGTAGAACAAGGTGGGCCCAGTATTCACCGTGTGGAAGAAGGGCCTGCATTTGTACAGGGGCCCCAGCATCTGACCTGCCCTTCTTGAGCTGGTGGATTTCAGGAGATCCACCCATATTCATGTTAACATAGAAGGATACATAATAGGTGTCTTTATGTTTCAGTGGTTGCGAATGTGTTGTTAGGGTCTATTCAACCCTAGGAAAAATGTGTTAGTTCACTAGGACTAAAAAATAGTTATATTTCCTTTTGGAAGAAAATTGTAGGAAATTATGTCTGGAGACTAGATCACATTATAATGCTGGAGGGAATATCCATTAGAGATGACCTATGGGTGATGGTGAAAAGAAGTGGTGAGATTTAAGTCACAATGCTTTGCAGGTTACCAGTGATGGTCACAGAAGAGGGCCTGACCATTGTGATGGGAGGGAGAAGAACTGATGGAGGCGCGCTTCACGTTGACCACGTGGACATGTCCTCCTGATGGCCTCTGTGTTTTCCCGTATAAAACCTTGAGAGTATAAGCTCAGAATGAGGTGTGGCCCTCAGGAACATTGAGACCAGATGGGTTAGGTCATTAGTGTGTTTGTTGGAATCACTGAGCAAAGAGGAAGCAGGAACTATAGGTGGAAATCAGCGGTGCCCTCAAGTGATATTAGATTTGTTGCCTTAGATGTTACTGAATGTAGAGAGATTCACTGCCCTCACATTTCATCTTCTAGATGCACTTGGAATCCGGTGCAAACGTGAGTGATGTAGATGAAGCATTTATTATGAAACAACGTGGAATCTAAATTTTAAGAGGTATAAGTCAAAATTATGGAAATGTGTTACTGAAATCGTAATTGTCAAACTGTTCTCTGAGGCAATGTAAATTGAAATTAATAATTCTAATTCAAGGTATTGATTTTGTTTTCAACCATTGCTAAATCCATTGAATTATTCAAGTAACAATCATTCATAAACTCAGATCCATCACGGGTAATATTTATGGTTAGGAGACGGTCATTCTAACTGATGAAATCTCACTCTCTCATCAAGGATCTGTGTCTCTGCGGACGTGCAGCCCAGTTCTCACCAGCAAGACAGGAAGGAGGGTATGTTGGTACATTTGTATTTTTACAGAAGAGCATCTCTGAAGCAGTCCCCCCTCTGTTTACCCATTCCATCCTTGTAGTATCTGAGAGAGACCTTTGACTGTACTGTGACATGTTCCCACATAAAGTTCCAATGGCCTAGGAAGTGAAAGTTCAACTTCCCATTTCATTGTAATAGAAACACAACAACTAACAATTGAGAAGCTTAAAAAAAAAATTTGAAATTTACCCAAAGGCAAGCTAGAGATTGGCACAAAATATTTGCAAAAGACATATCTGATATATCTGATTGTTATCTGATATATACCAAGAAGTCTTAAACTCAACAATAAGAATGAAACAAAAGTATTAAAAAATGGGCTAAAACCTTTAACAGACACCTGACCAAAAGAAAAACAGTTTGCAAGTCAGGCTCTGGGAGAACATATGTCAGAGGGAAATACCAGTCGGAAGAAGCACATGTCCCTGAAACCTCACCAGCGTGGGGGAAATGAGGACTCTGAGGACCTTAAACATGGGGAGGCTCGGAGCAGCAGGGGGTCCATACACCGCGGGTGTGGATGCGGACCCGGCTGCTCCTGGGGGACATTCTGGGGGCTGCTTGTGAAATAAACGAACTCTTCTCTATGTTTCAGCAGTAGAGCTCCTTCGTATGTATCAGAAAGAGACTAAGACTTTAGTCCAGAGAAAACCCTGCACACGATGCTTACTTAGCTTGATGCATATTTGCCAAAGGGTGGAAAGGACCAAGATGTCCTGTCGTAGGGAAGGAGTAACACACAGTGTCCATCCACACGATGGACACTGAAACGTCACGCCGATTTGAAGAAGTATCGAAGGGTGAGCTGGAAATGCAAAGTAGAGATGCCAGAAGAACACAGCTGGCAAGGTGATGTCAGGAGTGTGGAAGTGGCCCGTGGGGACTGAGGTTCCTAAGACGTCGTACAGAGTGAGGCTGAGGAGAAGACGACTTGGATGCGTCAGGGGGGAAATCTCCTCCTCTGCCGCTCTTGAGCTCCTGAGGCTGGACTGATGATAAAACTAACAGAGACGGAGTAACAGGAGAAAAGAGAAACATTTTAACCATCGGCCTGGACGTGCCGTGGAAATGGACCCAGTAGTGACCAAAGCTTTTATACTGTTAGACAAAGATCCAATATTTGTGAGGAATTGGTAGAAGGAGGAAATGTATGCTCCTGGTGTTCAATTAGTGGAGATCCTAAGCAGAGTTTGGGCTGGCATAGTCATTAAAGAAGGAACCAGAGTTGTCCATAGAGACTTCCAGGCCTGAATTCGCCATCCCTGGTGATAAGAGTGTCCCTCTGTAATGCAAAGCAGGGTCCGGCTGCTTGGTGTTGAAAAGCCAATAAAGAGGCAGAGTTGGTGGAGAGGTAAGTTTGCTTTATTTTGGGTGCGTGCAACCAGGGGTGGGAGACAGACTTCTCTCCAAAGACCACCCCCCACTGAGAATCGGTGGGAAAGGGCTTTTATAGGCGGAAGGAGGGGCTACAGGCAGAGATAGCAGAGTCAACTCTGACAGTCATCTTGAAATTGGTCATGTGGTGGTCTGATCAGCCTCATCTTGACTGTTTTCAGTAGAGTTCATCTTCAGTTCCAGGGTCCATTTCTTCCCATTTCTTCAGGACCAGTTCTTGGAATTGTGGCAGCTTATGTCATGGCTATAGCCTTGTCATCATGCACTTAACCTCTTCTTCTTGGTGGCAGTTTCAGTATCTACAAGACATCTCATGGGACATGGACAAGCATATTATTTATAACCATTGAGGAGGAACTTAAGGTCCTTGATTTGCGTAATGACTAAAGTATTATTATTTCATTTTCTTGGACAGTTTTTTTTTCTTTCTAGATTTTGTCACTTCTCTGATTAAACTTACTCTTAGGCTAAATTTTTTGCACAGGAAAGAGGTAGGCAGAGGGTATGGGGTAAAGGACCATTTCATTTCCACCTCCAGGTACAGGGAGAGCACCTTTCACTTGGGAGGTTTATTTCTTGCTTCAGGGTGACAAGGAGGAAAGTCAGAATGTCCTTGTGCACTGGCTCTGTCTTCAGTTACTTTGAGGCATATTTTGGGGCGGGCTATCCTGGGCCCCAACACTCAGGGCCTCGTTTATTATTGTGTTTCTACATATGCAAACCAGGCATGTGATGTAGGTATCAGTTTACTTGAATCTTACAGATGTGAAGCTAAACTGCAGCCTGGAACTGGCAGGTGATACGCTGGAGACCACACATCAGGACACAGTGCGATGTCCTTTCGAGGCCTGGGCTTCTCCACCGTGGACCTGGCTGCTTCTGCAAGTGTTCCTGGTCAGAGGTGGGCCTGCCTGCGAGGCTGCAGGACTCTTCATGGAATGAGAACCCGTGTGATTTTCCAGCATTTTAGTGTTCACCGAAGATGCTGTGGTGAAGAAAGGAGAATAGATTTGTTTTCAGCAGCTACTGAAAATTCACGTTATTATCCACCTGATTATAAACTTTCCCTACCAACTACTTATGTGTCTATTGATAATAGCTTTGATGATGAATATTTGACATAAAATAAACTGCACAGTAGAACAGGATGCAGGTAGTATCTAAGCCTATAGGTATTCTATTGGGCCTGGAAGCAAGGCGCACATGTAGAAATACCACCCCCCCCAAGTCCCCTCTAACTGGCATCGTTCCCGGCGACCTACTGAGGATCCGGGGCTGCTCAGCTCATTTATGCTTCTCATGCACGAGGTGAGCAGGCAGGTCAAGAGTCAGCATTCTGGCAGGGACAGCTGGTCTACCAGTAGGGCAGGGCTCAGACTGCACAAGGAGGAAGGAAGAATACGTTCAACTCTTTATACATCCACTGCAACAGTTTTGAGATGGGTCTATTTAGACAAGATTCAAACGAGGGATACCCTGAATATCTAACTTTGAGGCTGTGCCGTTCATATATGACAATTTCCCCCCTATTTCGAAAAGTCTTTCTAATTCAGAGACTGAATGTGTAAGTAAAGAACCATGGATGAGTAGAGAGAGGTTCCCCAGGGAAAACTGCTATATGGAGAGGAAACCCCAGACTCTTAGAGGAAAGCAGCTACTAACTACCATCTGCACCTGCTCCTGTGGCTGAAACACACAGTTGTATGTCCTGAGTGCCCCCTGCATCGCCCCTCCTGTCTCCCTGCAAGGAGGTTTGTGTCTGGGCTCACACTGACTTCCCCTCACTGTGTCACTCGCACAGTAATACACGGCCGTGTCCTCAGATCTCAGGCTGTTCATTTGCAGGTAGAGCGTGTTCTTGGAGTTGTCTCTGGAGATGGTGAATCGGCCCTTCACAGAGTCTGCATAGCCTGTGTTACCACCATTCCAATTAATAGATGAGACCCACTCCAGCCTCTTCCCTGGAGCCTGGCGGAACCAGTACATGGCATAATCATCAAAAGTAAATCCAGAGGCTGCACAGGAGAGTCGCAGAGACCCCCCTGGCTGCACCAAGCCGCCCCCAGACTCCACCAGCTGCACCTCACACTGGACACCTGCAAACACAGAGACATCCTGGTCAGGAGACTGTCACACATCCACTCATTCCATCACTCACATCCTCAGTATCTCTTGCTCTCCATGAATTACCTTGTAAAATCGCCACAAGGACCACCAAGCTGAGCCCAAACTCCATGGTGAGTGTTCTGTCCTGAACCCTGATTGGGAACACCTGGGAATCCCGGGCCGGAGCTCCTCTCCCAGAGCTGCAGGGTAAGGGCTGGGGCTGCTTTATATCAGCAGAGGAAGGACCCTATTTGCATGACCTTCTAGTATATAAGAGGATTTCTCATTGAATGTCCTCAGAAAGGGCAGGGTCTCAGAGCAGGTGTGAGACTCTCTGACTTTCAGAGAGTGATGTCAGGGAAGATGAGAACCCGGACTCTGAGTAGCACAGGTGCGGTGTTTTCCCCTTGAGCCTGGGCGTGATGTGCAGGTGGGAAGCATGTTTCCGTGTAAAGATGGTCATGGCTGGTCCTTCTCTAGGGCTCGGGAGGAGGGTGCTGGCTGAGATCCAGGGTGGACACAGCTTTACGTCACCTCTGAAGAATGGGTGATGTTTCTTTTCCCATATGATACTTACATTTCCATATATGTCTATCTGCGTCTATATTATAGGTGTATTAGTTGGCTGAGTGGCCATTAAAGAATAACAGACTGGGTGGATTAAACAACAGATATGTATTCCTCTCAGGCCTGGAGGCTAGAAGTCTAAGGTCACGGTGTCAGCAGGTTTGGGTCTTCTCAGTCCTTTCTCCTTTGCTTGCAGATGGACCTCTTCTCACTGAATCCTCAGATGGTCTTTTCTCTGTAGTCTGTGTGCATCCTTGCTTTACTTGTATGTTCATTATGCCTCTTGTTAAGTGCGACACAGACCCTTGACCACCCCTTAGCCAACAGGCTCCTTGTAATGCTGTTCTCAACTAGTCTTGACCAGTGGGATTCTGTGTTTATATTTGCGTGGCCAGGTTTTGTCAAGAGCCCCGCTAAGTGAGAATAATGACTATCTCCTAGCCTTGAACTCTGATCACCCTCAATATTTGATCGAAGCCATCAAACCTCCTATGAACCGAACGGTATCTGATCACCCTGGTCTCCCTTTAGCAAGAATCCTTTTGAGTCTATGGAACCAGAATCCCCTTAGCCTGTATTTCTTCTCTTAATAATTTCCTATCCACCCCACCCCACCCTCTTCTTGGCCATAAGCCCCCACTTGCCATGTTGTATTTGGAATTTAGCCAAGTTTCCGAGGCTGCATCCCATATGCAGCAGCGAGTTTTGTCTTCAGGTTTTGGATGAGCTTTATATTGGAAACATGAGTATCCTTTTCACCACCATGGCCATATAACTCAGGCCTGAATGAAGCTGATCTCTCAGGTATAGTTTTGCTAAGTCCACTCACAGCCCTTTATGTGTAGGGACACTAGACTGTTCTTCAGCCCTATGCCTGGAACTACTTTAAACAATTGCCAGGAATCCCAGAAATGTGAAAAGCATGGCACTAATGTGACCCCAGAAGGTGCTTAATTACATGACGGGAGTTGAAACAAGAAACGAGAGCCTCACCTTGACTAACCTCAGCTGGGAATGTGTGTGCGTGTGTGCATGTGTGTGTGTGTGTGTGTGCATGTGTGTTGGGTGATTCAAACAACAGGCCACATTGCTAATGTCCATGAATGACCACGAAATAACAGTATTGATTTTGGGGTGCTCACAAAAGCTAGAAGCAAGTGAATTTGCCAATATGGAATCTGTGAATAATGAGGGTCATGGCACGTGCAGTATTGGAGCGCTCTGGCATTAGAGTCTATAACACTGCCTGCTGCAGAATTCAAACTGTGCAGCTTGCCTGAAAGCAGGAGGGTGCGTCTCTTCCTTCCACATGTAGAAAAGCAAAACAACAATTAATACTGTTTAAAAATCTCACGTGCATTCTCTGGATATTTAGAAGTTTCACGAAGTTTAGATGTTTCAGCTCAAATTGAACATCATGGTGAGCCCCAGGGTTGTTTTGAGCTCCTTTGTGAAAAAGAAAAATAAAGAAATGAAAAACAGCCTTAATTCTTGAGTACTATATGTCTGTGTGCATATGAATATATATATACACAACTATAATAAAAATAAAAATTCAGCAAATATGTACATGCACACAAAATTTTCTAGACACAACATTATCCACAGCAATGAAACATTAGGATACAGAACAGGGTCCCTGGTGGAGCTCCTGGGCAGGAGGAGGAAAGCACAGGTTCTAACAAGAATTCCCTCCCCGCCCCCATCTGCCCCTGCCCCAGGCCTCAGCGCTGTACCCGTTGGGTCCTGTGCGCCCCCTGCTGGTTAAAGGCCTCCGTGTAGGGAGGTTCGTGTCTGCGGTCGCACTGACTTCTCCTCAATGTGTCTGTCGCCCAGTAATACATGGCTGTGTCTTCAGTTGTCAGGCTGCTCAGTGATAAATAGACTTGGCTCTTGGACGTGTCCCTGGTGATGCTGAGCCGGGACTTAAGAGTTGGGTTATAATACGTGTTTCCTTTATAAATGATCTCAGCAAGCCACTCCAACCCCTTTCCTGGAGGCTGTCGGACACAGGCTACATCATAGCTGGTTAATGAGTCTCCAGAGACAGTGCAGGTGAGGGAGAGGGTCTGTGAGGGCGTCACCAGGCTGGGTCCCGACTCCTGCAGCTGCACCTGGGACAGGACACCTGTGGACAGAGAGAACCACGGTGACTCGTGGGCTCAAGTGCAGCTTCCTCACGTGTTCATTTCTGAAACCCCGAGACACTCACCTCTGGGCGCTGACACCAGGAAGAGGAAGAACCACAGTGCATTCATTTTCTTACAGGTGGGATTCATGAAGGCCAGAACGTTCTTTGAACAGGAGAGGAAAAATGAATTTAAGTGGACTGGTACTGTATTTTTACCTGTGACCTAGGTGGATCTTTGCATATGGGAGGGACCTTTGTATAAACAGCAGAAAGTAGTGAAGGGAGGTCCCAGGTTCTGGGGCTCCCCCTGTGAGGTGGTTGCTGACTGTGCCCTCAGAAACTCAGCCCCCACCTGGATCCCCTCTCCATGCCTGGACGTCTCTTTGTCCAGGAATGAAATGAAGCTGATTAGCTGGTCAGGTAATTAGATGTGGTCAAGGATCAGTTGTAGATTTTGGGAATAGACTTGAATCTCATGGAGGCAAACATCTTCACTTATCAAATACCCTCACATTCAGGGACCTACAAATTGTCAGACATCGACTCACTTTTTGCTTTCTGCATTAGCTCTTGCTTATCTACTGGATATTCATATATTGGAGACAAAACATTCATGTAATAATCACTTTGAAAAAATGATTCTGTAAAATTGAGTAAAATTCACTGTTTACCAAATTCACAAGAGAGGTAGTGTCTGACTTAATTTGGGTGACCAAGTCTTCACCTGAAACAGCTTAAATAATGTCAAGATTTGCTCTGGAGGAGGATTTGTTCATAACAAGTAACCACAAAGTTTAGTTAATGGACAAGGTAGTCATTTCTGTTGAGATGTTCATCTTTCTCAGAGCTGCTGACTTAGCCAGTAGCCTGTCCCGCTTTTTTTCAACGCACAACTGAGTATCTGCAAGAACGTCGTGAACCGCAGGACCCCCTCCTTGCAGGTGGACATTGAGGAGTCCCAAGGCTACCAAGGACTAAGAACACACAGCTACGGGAAGCTCTTCTGGAAACCAATATGCTGAGCAGGTGTCCTGGTCACAGTACGTGGGCTCACACCTTCTAGAAGTGTTTATTTCTTACTCTCTGTGTCACTGCCAGTGACACCGGAACTCAGTGAACACAGTTTGCACCACACTGTGTGAGTGAACCTGCATGAATCTTGGAAGGAAACCTTCACAGTGAATGGCTTGCAGAGTATGAGGGCGTCATGGTCAGAGGAAAGCCCCCACCCCAGGAAGCAGGTTCCCTTAAAAACTTCATCTGAGAGCAGCTTTCCAGGGTCCCTGTTTCACTGAGTCCTGCAACTGTGCCTGAGGTCGTCTAAATAAATGGTGCTGGAGAGCAGAGCACAGCTCCATCCCATCTCCCTGTGGGCGCTCAGGATGTGGCTTCACCATCTGCATTTCAGTCTGCAAGGATGTAAGTTGAGGATCACGACGGTAACGGCATGTCTGACATTTATAGTGGGTTTTCCAGGGGCGTGGAATGTTGACATCAGTGTCACCAGTGATGTGATCTCTCCTGGGAACCAGAAAGAACAATGTGAGTCCCCATCGCAGACTGACACCCTTGTACATGTAGCACTGGCTCCATCCCGGACTGAGAGGTCACACCTGTGGGTCTGGGGCAGGTCAGCTCTCCCTCAGCCCAGTGATCTCACCTGTACACTGACTGACGTAGGACGTGCTATTTATGAAAAGCTCTTTCCTCCAACCTATTTTATGAATATAGTTCAAAATATATCATATTGCTTCTAGCTTTTTCACTAATATCAGTAATGAAAATTAAATAATAAAGAATCAATATGCCTGAATGTAGATAATAAGAGTCAACTAAAGCAAGCTGGGCAAGAATCAGAGGAAAAGTCTGGACCCTGTTGTCAGGACCTGAAACGTGAGCTGATATGCTGAGCGACAGGGGAGGGGAAGGATGGCATCCAACACCTAGAACCAGGTGAGCCCATTATTCAGCAGGTGGAAGCAGGGCCTGCATTTGAACAGATGCACTAGCATCTGACCTGCCCTTCATGAGCTGGTGGACTGGAGGAGACCCATACAAATTCATATTCACATTGAAGGAATTATAACCGGCGTCTTTATGTTTCAGTGGGTGGGGATGTGTTGTTAAGGTCTATTTACCCCTAGGCAAAATATGTTAGGTCACCAGCACTAAAAACATTAATTTTGTCCTTTGTGGAGATCATTGGAGGCATTTGTGTCTGGAGACTAGATCTTATTATAATGCTGGAGGGAATATCCATTAGAGAAAACCAAGCAGGATGGTAAAAAAAAGTGGTGAATTTTAAGTCATATTGTTTTGCAGGTTACTAGTGTTGGTCACACCAAGAGGGCCCACCTGTGTGATGGGAGGGAGAAGAGCACATGTTGGTGAGCTTCATGTTAACCACGTGGACAGGTCCATCAAATGATCTCTGTAATTCCCCTTATGAATGCTCCAGAGCATAAGCTCAAAATGGGGTGTGGACTTCAGGAACATTGAGGCCGGATGGTTGAGCATATTTAGGGTGTCTTTTGGAATTACTGAGAAAAGAAGAAGCATGAAGTATACATGAAAAAACCAGCAGTGTGCCCAGGTGATATTAGATTAGTTGCCTGTATCATTTTACATTCCCACCAGCAGTGCAAGAGTGTTCCCTTTTCTCCACACCCTCTCCAGCATTTATTGTTTCTAGAGTTTTTGATGATGGCCAATCTGACTGGTGTGAGATGATATCTCATTGTAGTTTTGATTTGCATTTCTCTAATGATTAATGATGTTGAGCATTCTTTCATGTGTTTGTTGGCAATCTGTATATCTTCTTTGGAGAAATGTCTATTTAGTTCTGGAGAACAGTATGGAGGTTCCTTAAAAAACTACAAATAGAACTACCATATGACCCAGCAATCCCACTACTGGGCATATACCCTGAGAAAACCATAATTCAAAAAGAGTCATGTACCAAAATGTTTATTGCAGCTCTATTTACGATAGCCAGGACATGGAAGCAACCTAAGTGTCCATCAACAGATGAATGGATAAGGAAGATGTGGCACATATATACAATGGAATATTACTCAGCCATAAAAAGAAATGAAACTGAGTTATTTGTAATGAGGTGGATAGACCTGGAATCTGTCATACAGAGTGAAGTAAGTCAGAAGGACAAAAACAAATACCGTATGCTAACACATATATATGGAATCTAAAAAAAAAAAAATGTCATGAAGAGATTAGTGGTAGGATGGGAATAAAACACAGACCTACTAGAGCATGGACTTGAGGATATGGGGAGGGGGAAGGGTAAGCTGTGACGATGTGAGAGAGTGGCAGGGACATATACACACTACCAAATGTAAATTAGATAGCTAGTGGGAAGCTACAGCATAGCACAGGGAGTTCACCTCTGTACTTAGTGACCACCTAGAGGGGTGGGATAGGGAGGGTGGGAGGGAGGGTGACAAAAGAAGGAAGAGTTATGGGAACATATGTATATGTATAACTGATTCACTTTGTTGTAAAAGAGAAACTAACACACTATTGTAAAACAGTTATACTCAAATAAAGATGTTAAAAAAAAAAAAAAGATTAGTTGCCTTAGATGTTACTGAACATACAGGGATTCAATGTCCTCACAGTTCATCCGATAGCTCCACTTGGAATCCAGCTTCAAATACGAGGAATGTAGATGAAATTCATTTATTATGAAACAAATTGGTGCCTAAATTTTAATAGTTATAAGTCAAAAAGCTATGGAAATGTGTTACTGAAATTGAAATTATCTATTTCTGCTCTAGAGCAACATAAATTAAAACTCATAATACTTCAAAAATAGTTCTTTTGTTTTCAGCTATGGCTAAAACCATAGAATCATTCAAGTAACAATCATTCACAGCTTCACATCCGTCCAGGCAAAAGTCAGGGTTAGAATATGGTCATTCTAACTGATGAAATCTCACTCTCTCATCAAGGATCTGTGTCTCTGTGGACATGCAGCCCAGTTCTCCCCAGCAGAACAGGAGGGAGGGTTTGTTGGTACATTTCTGTTTTTCCAGAAGAGCATCTCTGAAGAAATCTGCCCTCTGTTTACCCATCTCATCCTTGTAGTATCTGAAAGAGGCCTTTGAGTGTACTGTGACATGTTCCCACATAAAGTTCCCCATGGTTTAGGCAGTGAAAAAGTTCATTTAACTTCACTTTTATTGAAACAGAAACACAACAACTAATAATTGAGAAGCATAAAAACACATTTAAGGTTTACCCAAAGGCAAGTTAGAGACGGGAAGAAAGTATTTGCAAGAGACATATCTAATATATCTGATTGTTATCTAAAATGTACCAAGAAGTCTTAAACTCAATGATAAAAAACAAAGAAAACTATTTAAAAAATGGGCCAAAATCCTTAACAGACACCTCATCAAAAAGACAATCAGTTTGCAAATAAGGCTATGGGAGCACTTATGTCACAGGGAAATGCCAATCAGAACAAGTACATATCATTTCAAACTTACCAGCGTGGGGGAAATGAGGACTCTGAGGACCTTAAACACGGGGAGGCTCGGAGCAGCAGGGGGTCCATACACCGCGGGTGCGGATGCGGACCCGGCTGCTCCGGGGAGACACTCTGGGGGCTGCTTGTGAAATAAACGAACTCTTCTCTATGTTTCAGCAATAGTGCTCCTTCATATGTATCGGAAAGAAAGTAAGACTTAATCCAGAGAAAACCCAACACACGATGTTTACTTAGCTTTATTCATATTTGTCGAAATTTGGAAACAGCCAACATGTCCTTTCATAAGTGAATGACTAGTAAACAGTGTCCATCCACACAGTGGACACTGAAACATGACACCGATGTGGAAGAAATATCCAAGGGTGCGATGGAAATGCAGAGCAGAGATGCCAGAAGAACGAAACTGGCAAGATGATGTCAGGAGTGTGAAAGTGGCCCTTGACCACTCAGGTTCCTAAGACGTCGTACAGAGTGAGGCTGAGGAGAAGACAGCTTGGCTTTGTCAGGACGGAAAACTCCTCCTCTGCCGCTCTTGAATTCTTGGGGCTGTACTAATAATGAAACCGACAAAAACAGATTGACAGGATAAAAAATAACTTTTAACCATGTGCATGGATGTGTCACAGAAATGGATCTGGAAGTGACCAAGGCAGACAGCTTTTATATATTTAGAGAAAGAGCCAATATTTCAGAGGAATTGACAGGACAAAGTAATGTATGTTTTTGGTGCTCAATTAGTAGAACCTAAGCAGAGTTCGGGGTGCGGGGTAGTGCATTAAAGATGGAACATGGTTTGTTCATAGAGACTTCCAGGCCCGAATTCCCATCTCTGGTGATGAGGGTGTCCTTCTATCTCCAGATGCAGGGAGAGCACCTTTCACATGAGAGATTCATTTCTTGCTTCAGGGGGACAGAAAGGAAGGTCAGAGTGTCCCTCTGCCTTGGCTCTTTCTTAAGTCACTTTAATTCACAGCAATCAATATAAAACTTAGGTGCACTTTGGGGTGGCCTACCCTGGCCCCAATACTCAGTGCCTCTTTTATTATTTTGTTTCTCCATTTACACACCAAGCGTGTGGTGTAGGTGGCATTTTACCTGAATCTCACAGATGTGAAGCTAAACTGCCTCCTGGATTTGTTAGGTGATGCGCTGGAGAGGACATCAGGACAGAGTGAGCTCTCCTGTCGAGGCCTAGGCTTCTCACCCTGGACTTGGCCACCCCTGCAGGGGTTCCTGGCCAGAGGTGGGCCTGCCTGCGAGGCTGCAGGACCCTTCATGGAATGAGAACCTGTGTGATTTTCCTGCGCTCTAGTTTTCCCCTGAGAAGCTGAGGTGAGGAAAGGAGCATAGACTGGTTTTCAGCAGTTTCTGAAAATTCATGTTATTATCCACCTGACTACAACCTTTCCCTACCAACTACTTGTCTATTGGCAATAGCTTTGATGATGAATATTTGACATAAAATAAACTGCACAGTAGAACAGGATGCAGGTAGTATCTAAGCCTAGAGGGATTCTATTGGGCCTGGAAGCAAGGAGCACATGTAGAATCCCCCCCCAAGTCCCCTCTAATGGGAATCGTTCCCAGCGACCCACTGAGGATCCGGGGCTGCTCAGCTCATTTATGCTTCTCATGCACGAGGTGAGCAGGCAGGTCAAGAGCCAGCATCCTGGCAGGGACAGCTGGTCTACCAGTAGGGCAGGGCTCAGATTGCACAATGAGGAACGAAGAATATGTTCAACTCTTTATACATCCACTGTGACAGTTTCGAGACGGGTCAATTTAGACAAGATTTAGACGAGGGATACCCTGAATATCTAACTTTGAGTCTCTGACTTTCATATAGGACAATGTCCCCCCTATTTTGAAAAGTGTTTCTAATTCAGAGACTGAATGTGTAAGTAAAGAACCATGGATGAGTACAGAGAGGTTCCCCAGGGAAAACTGCTTTATGGAGAGGAAACACCAGACTCTTAGAGGAAAGCAGCGCTTAACTACCATCTGCACCTGCTCCTGGGGCTGAAAAATAGAGTTCTATGTCGTGAGTGCCCCCTGCATCGCCCCTCCTGTCTTCCTGCAAGGAGGTTTGTGTCTGGGCTCACACTGACTTCCCCTCACTGTGTATCTTTCGCACAGTAATACACGGCCGTGTCCTCAGATCTCAGGCTGTTCATTTGCAGGTAGAGCGTGTTCTTGGAGTTGTCTCTGGAGATGGTGAATCGGCCCTTCACAGAGTCTGCATAGTATGTGCTATCACCATCACTATGAAGAGCTGCGACCCACTCCAGCCCCTTCCCTGGAGCCTGGCGGACCCAGTACATGGCATAGCTACTGAAGGTGAATCCAGACGCTGCACAGGAGAGTCGCAGAGACCCCCCTGGCTGCACCAGGCCGCCCCCAGACTCCACCAGCTGCACCTCACACTGGACACCTGCAAACACAGAGACATCCTGGTCAGGAGACTGTCACACATCCACTGCTTCCATCACTCACATCCTCAGTATCTCTTGCTCTCCATGAGTTACCTTGTAAAATCGCCACAAGGACAACCAAGCTCAGCCCAAACTCCATGGTGAGTGTTCTGTCCTGAACCCCGATTGGGAACACCTGGGAATCCCGGGCTGGAGCTCCTCTCCCAGAGCTGCAGGGTCAGGGCTGGGGCTGCTTTATATCAGCAGAGGAAGGTCCTTATTTGCATGACCTTCTAGTATATAAGAGCCTATGTCATTGAACGTCCTCAGAAAGGGCAGGGTCTCAGAGCAGGTGTGAGACTCTTGGATTTTGTGGTGTTGATAGCATTTGGGAAATTTAACTTTCATTATGTGACTCTTCCAGAGTAAACACTTAGGACCCATATGTCATTTTACATATGCACCCACATCCTGTGATGTAGCTGTCACTGTTACCCTCATATTACAGGTGTAAAGTACACCCAGAGGAATGGAGGGTGTGTGGAGTGTCCAAGGAGAAACATGGGGTGAGCGTTAGGTCCAGCAGCTGCACTGGTGCTCTGGGCCAGGCCGCTCCCCTGAACCTATTCCAGGACAAGGCTGGACGTGCTGGGTGAGGTTTGCAGATCCCCCTCCTGTAATGAGATCGTGATGACTTTGCTCTCTTCTAGTGTTTACCTGAAATATATGGAGAGGCTCAGGGTTCATGAGAAGTATTTTCAAGAGTCTCTTACCTTTCAGTATCTTTCCTTCACTCCTTCACTCCCAAGTCATGCATTTCTTTATTTGTAATTACTTTAAAGTGGTTCTTGACATATAATAAAGCACATATACTCAGAATGAACACTCTGATAAATAGTGACGTAGGCATCAGCATTGTCAGGGGAGAACAAATTACTTCCTCTCATTATTTTCTGTAGTTTCTGGGTTTCCTCCTTCCTGTCCCTTCTTACCTTCCTTCCCGTCCCCACATAACCGTTGAGCTTCCCTTTTTACTTCAGACTACTTTTCATTCCCTAGAATTTATAAAAGTGAGATCATATTATACGTATTTTTATTGTTAAGGCCTATTGTGCTCAGCACAAATAGTTGTGAATACTATCATGCTTTTGTGTGTATCAAGAACCCTTGGTGTTAATAACAGGCTGCAGGTAAACAATGATCATAGCATGATTGCCTTACTTATTAAGCTGATGTGTGATATTGGAATTGTTTCCAGTTTCTGGGTGTTACAATAAAACTGATACTCATCTTGGAGATGTAGAGAGATGAGACGCTGAGAAAATGCTTCGTATTTAATGTTCTTAAAACAACCTCAAAATGGGACACGTTGCACATTATCCAAATCTCAACAATATATCAGATAATTATAGAAGTAAGACAGGAACAAATTTAAATCTTTGAGAGAGAGAAATGCTCACAGAATAAAAAAGAATAAGAATAGTAATCCTGACATAGGCTTCTGAATGGAATAAAAATTACTACAAGATTAAACTAGAAATGGATGCCTTAAGGTAGAGTGTGGTTAAGGTGTAATAGTGTCCCAATGTCTCCTAACTCACTACCTCACCAGTGTCAGCGTGGTCCTTGTAAAGTGTGGATTACATAGTATTACCTCTCTATTCACACAGGTGTGTCTTTTTACCGGGGACAGCCTAGGATTCCTGCCTGAGCTCTTAGATCCTCCTGTGTCATGGGGAGGAGGACCTAGACTCTGGACTTGGATCTGCACTCTTTCACAGCATCTCCACTTACAGTGTGATCTTTGTCCCCTCATCCAGTCCAACTGTGCCATATATTTACCAGATATGAAACGGTGAAATAGGGTCGCACCCGGAAATGAATAATAACGTTTCAGGTGTTGACTGACGCAGAAAACCCTGCCACAACCCTTGCCAGTTTACACTGAGAGGAGCTCTGTATTTTGTTCACCGTCTCTGCTTAGCGACGGCCTGGAGGAGAAGCCCTCCCTGCCACAAGCAGGGTCACAGTGAGGGGCTCACGTTCAGCTGCAGGACCTGCTCCTGTGGTGCACACTCACGTGTTAGGGAGGGTGACCCTGACTGCAGGCTGGGGGCTCAGCCAGGTCTGAGGGCCGGGCCTTGTGTCCACCTCGTGTGGACGTTGCTTGGGCTCTGACTTCCTTTCCGCACGATGACTGGGACAGCCGAGCTGTCTGTGCATCAGAGCCCGTCCTCAGGGCCATCACGTACCCACCTGGACAGAGCTTAATATAGGGTCCCAGAAGTCAGGCTCCTAATATTTACCTAACTGACTTGAAACTCACAGCTCCATCATAGACTGCCCATGAATCATTGTGGTCTCTTCATATACAGTTGAGAAAAAATGGAAGCAACAAATATGTTCTTCCATAAATTAGTAGATAGTGCGTGATGTATCCATGCTGTGGAATTGTATTCAGCAATTTAAACACTAAACTATTATACCATGAAAAGACATGAGGGAATCCTAAATGCACATTGCCAATTTAAAAATAGGTCTGAACACGTTGAATTTCACCTATTTCATGTTTGGGAAAAGGGAAGTCTATATATAAAGCAAGCAGATGAGCATTTAGCAGGAATTAGGGAGAAGGTGGTTGATAAGTGAAACATGGCCAATATTTAAGGATAGTGATTTTCCTCTTTATGAAATTGCAGTGGTGGAAGCATTGCACTATGAACTTGTCGGAATATATAAAGTATTAGCAGAAAGAGTGAAGCTTATTGAACATAAATATAAATGTCATTTGTAAGTCAGAGACTCAAGGACGGAACGATGCGCACTGCATAGATGAAACCTAAGATCAGAGTGAATCTATGAAGTCACAGGGCTGAAGAAGGTGGGGAAATAGGTTTTGACCTAAGTGACTTTGGAAACGAGTGGAGTCCGAAGGCTAAGTCCTAATCCACCGCACAGAAGCACTAGAGCCTGGTGGATACCGGTATTTCCATCAGAGTCAGGTTAGGAATTCTGTTACTACTGTGCACGTGGAATTGAACAATTAGTAGCTGGATGGCATCGGTGGGGCCAGGCTTCTCACCGTTGGATGGAAAGTAACAGACAAGCAAGGAGGAAAGCCTGGATTGACCCATGTGATTTTGCACTAGGATCAGAGATGTAAGAATGATCTCACATGTACCTTAACACAGGTCAGAAGGTGAGGTACAGTGATAGTTGCAGACATGTGTGTATACGTGGGGTAGTGCACACAGATATATTTCCAAGGTCTGTTAGCTTATAGGATCTAGAGGCAATGCTCCCATTAGACAGGACACCAGCATTAGTATCCTAATACCCACTCTTCTGGTTGCTAATACTATTCTCCAGGAAAGGATCCACAACTCATCTGAGGCATGGCTAATTCTAGGACCAGAGAAGAGAATACACATGATTATCCCGTAGATTCTGGTATCACCAGAAAGTAAGGAAGTGTTGACACAGATGGTTGGGGGCTTGTAAAGGGGATGCAGGAGACAATCTGAAAGAGCTCCTCATGGGTGACAAGCTGTAACAATTAAAGCAGCAAAGAAAATTCCTGAGTATATAACCATAACACAAGGTATGAAACAAATGTCTTGATTCATACTTATATAAAGAGATGGAATAAATGTATCTAAAGGGGAAGGGAGGAGAAATCTCCCTTAAGGAATAACTTCAGGTAACTCATCAGGGTCATCCTCCGTTCAAGAAGGTGGACTTAACCCTCCATCCCTGAATGTGGCCTGGCGTGGGAACGTGGCAGAAACTATGGGCGCCCTTGAGGTTCATGATGAATTTTTAGGTATAATATCCCAAACATCATTCATAAAATAAATTTGTAATTTTTTGAAACCATTAAAAATTCTGTCCTGTAAACAGCAGAAGCAAGAGCAACAATTAACTTCTCTGATAAGGGAGTTAAAGCACAGACTTGGAGAATGTGCTCTCTAATATCATATTTATAAAGAACGTGTACCATGAGTATACAGCAAATTCACAGCTCAACAACAGCAACAAAAAATGAAAATAATGAACACTGTGCCAGTGATCTGGAAGATACTTCAAGAAAGTAGAGATAAAAGGTTTTATCAAGAATCTTCATTAAGGATACGTAAAATTACACGATGATGAGATACTGCTACTCACTTATTACAACAGTTAAAGTATGAAATAATAAGAAATTCAAATATTGGGGATGATGTAAAGCAAAAGTCCCCTCATCCGCTTGCTGGAAGGAATGTCAAAGGCAGCCAGTTGGAATATATTTGTGGATTTCTTAGAGAGGAAACCCGACACTCACCATGGGATTGAGGAGTGAGTTAGAAAAGTATTAACAAAAATTGTTTGAATATTTATATTTATACAAATTACTTCATACGGGTGCTTGTATCATCTTTATACATTCGAGCCTTTACCACTCCCTCAAAATGTGGTCGGTTTTTATGGTTATTTTCCATATGATTAGGATATTCCTGTTTCTGTTCCCTTTTACCAATCTCTCTATTTTATCTAATTATCTATTATCTATCTCCACACTAGATAACAAGGTACAGGAAACACAGCCCACATGTTACAGCCCAACCTGTGTCCCGACATTTCAAAATGTCCTCTGAGGAGAAAGTGACGGCAGTGCTATATGGACATCAATTTCTGCATATAAACATGATTCACACTATTGAAGTGAAAGGCATTGCATCAAACAAGACTGGAGAGATTCTCAGGATGAGAGGAATTGGAAATTCATGTGATGGTGGAAAGCAGATTTAAAGCTCAACAGTACACATTATTTATGTCATTTACCGATTAAAAAGTTGACAACTAATAACAGAAAGTAGTGACCTAATCTTCAAATAAAGGTCTCATGAAGAAATATTTCTGTGTGGCTCTTCCAAAGATAGATGGGGAAAGACAGACAAGCGTGACTCCATGAAAGAAGTCTCAATTCTCGCGAGAAGAAAGTTCCCTTGAATCACTGTGGATGAGGCTTCCAAGGGCAGCAATGATCCAGTGGAGAAACCCCAGCTTCTGGGAGAAAACCCCTCCACGACATCTTCTGCATATGTCCTGAAATTGGTCCTCTTGTTTCCTGATGACCCTGATCGCTCCCATGTGGTTGGAGCGCCCCCTGCAGGGAGAGTCGTGTCTGGACTCACCCTGACTTCTCACTGCGCCTCCTGGGACAGTAACAGAGGGCTGCGTCCTAGGTCATCATAGCTGAGCTGCAGGGAAAACTGAATTTGTGAGGTGTCTCTGGAGGTGGAGAGTCATTTCTGGAGGACAGCTTGCATGCTGTGCTACTCACAGAAGCAAAGCACCCCAGTCACGACAGCCCTTTCCCTGGGGACTGAGGTATCCTGTCCCAGCAGTCCGCACGGTTTGTGATGGAGAATCCAGAGACTGAGTGGGTGAGCGGGAGGGTCTTCAATAGTTCTGGACCCGATTCCTGCATCCGCACCTGGGACAGGACACCTGGGGAAGGCGAGACAATGAGACACCCACTTCACAGATGTCACCCCATAACTCCACCTTCCCCAGACCCAGGAGATGCCCACAGCTGAGGGAAGCCAGCAAGAGGAGGAATGACCAGGAGATTTCATGGTCATTTTGATTAATGCTTTGACTTTCAGAGAGTGAGGTCAGAGAAGATGAGAACCCGGACTCTGAGTAGCACAGGTGCTGTGTTTTCCCCTTGAGCCTGGGCGTGATGTGCAGGTGGGAAGCATGTTTCCGTATAAAGATGGTCATGGCTGGTCCTTCTCTAGGGCTGTGGAGGAGGGTGCTGGCTGAGATCCAGGGTGGACACAGCTTTACGTCACCTCTGAGAAATGGGTGATGTTTCTTTTCCCATATGATACTTACATTTCCATATATGTCTATCTGCGTCTATATTATAGGTGTATTAGTTGGCTGTGTGGCTATTAAAGAATAACAGACTGGGTGGATTAAACAACAGAAATGTATTCCTCTCAGGCCTGGAGGCTAGAAGTCTAAGGTCACGGTGTCAGCAGGTTTGGGTCTTCTCAGTCCTTTCTCCTTTGCTTGCAGATGGACCTCTTCTCACTGAATCCTCAGATGGTCTTTTCTCTGTAGTCCGTGTGCATCCTTGCTTTACTTGTATGTTCATTATGACTCTTGTTAAGTGCGACCAAGACTCTTGACCACCCTTAGCCAACAGGCTCCTTGTAATGCTGTTCTCAACTAGTCTTGACCAGTGGGATTCTGTGTTTATATTTGCATGGCCAGGTTGTGTCAAGAGCCCCGCTAAGTGAGAATAATGACTATCTCCTAGCCTTGAACTCTGATCACCCTCAGTATTTGATCGAAGCCATCAAACCTCCTATGAACCGAACGGTATCTGATCACCCTGGTCTCCCTTTAGCAAGAATCCTTTTGAGTCTATGGCACCAGAATCCCCTTAGCCTGTAGTTCTTCTCTTAATAATTTCCTGTCCACTCCACCACACCCTCTTCTTGGCCATAAGCCCCCACTTGCCATGCTGTATTTGGAATTTAGCCAAGTTTCCGAGGCTGCGTCCCATATGCAGCAGCGAGTTTTGTCTTCAGGTTTTGCATGATCTTTATATTGGAAACATGAGTATCCTTTTCACCACCATGGCCATATAACTCATGCCTGAATGAAGCTGATCTCTCAGGTATAGTTTCGCTAAGTCCACTCACAGCCCTTTATGTGTAGGGACACTAGACTGTTCTTCAGCCCTATGCCTGGAACTACTTTAAACAATCGCCAGGAACCCCAGAAATGTGAAAAGCATGGCAATAATGTGACCCCATAAAGTGCTTAATTACATGATGGGAGTCGAAAGAAGAAAAGAGAGCCTCACCTTGAGTGACCTCAGCTGGGAATGTGTTTGTGTGTGTGTGTGTGTGTCTGTGTGTGTGTGTGTGTGTTTGTTTGCTTTTGGGTGTGTGCATGTGTGTGTGTGTGTTTGTGTGCATGTGTGTTGGGTGATTCAAACAACCGGCCACATTGCTAATGTCCGTGAAAGACCATGAAATGACAGTATTTCCTTTGGGGAGCTCATAAAAGCTAGAAGAAGGTGAAGTTGCGGAAATGGAATCCGAATAATGAGGTCATTGCACATGCAGTATTGGAGCGCTCTGGCATTAGAGTCTATAACACGACCTGCTGCAGATTTCAAACTGTTTGTGTAGGTTGCCTGAAAGCAGGAGGGTGTGTCTCTTCCTCCCACAGGTACACAAGCAAAACAACAATTAATACTGTTTAAAAATCTCACGTGCACTCTCAGGACATTTACAAGTTTCACGAACTTCAGCCTCTAATTGAACATCGTGGTGAGCTGCAGGGTGGTTTGGCGCTCCTTTGAGAAAAAAATAGAGAAATGAAAAATAACGTTAATTCTTGAGTATTATATGCGTGTCCATATGAATATATATATACACAAGTATAATAAAAATAAAAATTAAGCAAATATGTACACGCACACAAAATTTTCTAGACACAACATAATCCACATCCATGAAAAATTAGGGTACAGAAGAGGGTCCCTGGTGGAGCTCCTGGGCAGGAGGAGGAAAGCTCAGGTTCTAACAAGAATTCACTCCCAGCCCCTATGTGCACCTGCCCCAGGACGCAGCCCTTTACCTGTTGGGTCCTGTGCGCCCCCTGCTGGTTAAAGGCCTCCGTGCAGGGAGGTTCGTGTCTGGGCTCGCACTGACTTCCCCTCGCTGTGTGTCTCTCACACAGTAATACACGGCTGTGTCTTCAGTTGTCAGGCTGCTCAGTGATAAGTAGACTTGGCTCTTGGACGTGTCCCTGGTGATGCTGAGCCGGGACTTAAGACTTGGGTTATAATACGTGTTTCCTTTATAACTGCTCTCAGCAAGCCACTCCAACCCCTTTCCTGGAGGCTGTCGGACCCAGTCGACATTAAAGTTGGATAATGAGTCTCCAGAGACGGTGCAGGTGAGGGAGAGGGTCTGGTAGGGCGTCACCAGGCTGGGTCCCGACTCCTGCAGCTGCACCTCGGACAGGACACCTGTGGACAGAGAGAACCACGGTGACTCGTGGGCTCAGATGCAGCTTCCCCACGTGTTCACGTCGGAATCCCCGAGACACTCACCTCTGGGCGCTGACACCACGAAGAGGAAGAACCACAGTGCATTCATCTTCCTGCAGATGAGATTCATGGAGCCCAGAAAATCTCTTCAAGCATGAGGAGAAGCCCGAATTTAAGTGAACTGGTCCTTTGTTTTTACCTTGTGGTCTAAGGGGATATTTGCATATAGGAGGCACCTTCTTATAAAAAGCAGAAAGTAGTGAAGGGAGTTCCTGTCTCTGGGGCTCTCCCTGTGAGGAGGGTGCTGACTGTGCCCTCAGGGAACTCAGTCCCCACCTGGGGTCTCCGTCCCGATGCCTTCGGGACTCTTTGTCCAGGGATGAAGTGATGCTGACGGGCTAGTCAGGAAATCAGCTGTGCTCAGGGATTAATGGCCCATTTGGAGAACAGACTTTAATCCCATGGATGTATACATTTCACCTAAATACCCATCAAACATTCAGGGTCCTCCAAGATGTCAGACACAGACTCTTGTGTTTTCCTTTCTGCATTACCTCATGTTGATTTCCCGGATGCCCAAGTATTTGAGACAAACCTTACATGTAACAATGACATTGAATTCAGACAGAGTGAGGTAAAATTAAATGTTTATCGTAAGTCACAACAGACTCCGTGTTTCCCTTAACCTGGGTGAACATTTCTTCACCTAAAACAGTTTAAATATTGTCAAGAGTTTCTCTGGAGGGGGCTTTATTCACAGCAGCTAAACACACGGTGTATTTTGTGGGCAGGGGTATCATTCTTGCTGAGATGGTCATGGTTCCTAGCGTTGCTGACGTGGCCGGTAGCCTGACATGCCTTTTTCCTTGTACATGTAGCACTGGCTCCACTCCGGCCCTGAGAGGTCACACCTGTGGGTCTGGGGCAGGTCAGCTCTCCCTCAGCCCAGTGATCTCACCTGTACACTGACTGAGTCCAGCCTGCTGTCTATGAGAAGACATTTACTCCATGCTATTGGATGAACAGAGTACTATACTTCTTCTAGCTTTTCCAATAATATTTGCAGAGTAAATTAGACACTAAAGAATCTGCCTGCTTGAATGTTGATAATAGGAGAGCCAACCAAATTAATATGAGCCAGAATCACAGGACAAGTGTGGACCCTGTTGTCTGGACCTGGAAATTGAGCTGATACGCTGTGAGATAGGGCTGTGGAAGGGATGGAATCTAAAATGTAGAACAAGGTGGGCCCAGTATTCACCGTGTGGAAGAAGGGCCTGCATTTGTACAGGGCCCCCAGCATCTGACCTGCCCTTCTTGAGCTGGTGGATTCGAGGAGATCCACCCATATTCATGTTAACATAGAAGGATACATAATAGGTGTCTTTATGTTTCAGTGGTTGCAAATGTGTTGTTAGGGTCTATTCAACCCTAGGAAAAATGTGTTAGTTCACCAGGACTAAAAAATAGTTATATTCCCTTTGTGAAGAAAATTGGAGGAAATTATGTCTGGAGACTAGATCACATTATAATGCTGGAGGGAATATCCATTAGAGATGACCTATGGGTGATGGTGAAAAGAAGTGGTGAGATTTAAGTCACAATGCTTTGCAGGTTACCAGTGATGGTCAGAGAAGAGGGCCTGACCATTGTGATGGGCGGGAGAAGAACTGATGGTGGCAGGTTTCATGGTGACCACGTGGACATGTCCTCCTGATGGCCTCTGTGTTTTCCCGTATAAAACCTTGAGAGTATAAGCTCAGAATGAGGTGTGGCCTCAGGAACATTGAGACCAGATGGGTTAGGTCATTAGTGTGTTTGTTGGAATCACTGAGCAAAGAGGAAGCAGGAACTATAGGTGGAAATCAGCGGTGCCCTCAAGTGATATTAGATTTGTTGCCTTAGATGTTACTGAATGTAGAGAGATTCACTGCCCTCACATTTCATCTTCTAGGTGCACTTGGAATCCGGTGCAAACGTGAGGGATGTAGATGAAGCATTTATTATGAAACAACGTGGTATCTAAATTTTAAGAGGTATAAGTCAAAATTATGGAAATGTGTTACTGAATTCATAATTGTCAAACTGTTCTCTGCGGCAATGTAAATTAAAATTAATAATGCTAATTCAAGGTATTGATTTTGTTTTCAACCATTGCTAAATCCATTGAATCATTCAAGTAACAATCATTCATAAACTCAGATCCATCACGGGTAAAATTTACGGTTAGGAGATGGTCATTGTAACTGATGAAATCTCACTCTCTCATCAAGGATCTGTGTCTCTGTGGACGTGCAGCCCAGTTCTCACCAGCAAGACAGGAAGGAGGGTATGTTGGTACATTTGTATTTTTACAGAAGAGCATCTCTGAAGCAGTCCCCCCTCTGCTTACCCGTTCCATCCTTGTAGTATCTGAGAGAGACCTTTGAGTGTACTGTGACGTGTTCCCACATAAAGTTCCAATGGCCTAGGAAGTGAAAGTTCAACTTCCCATTTCATTGTAATAGAAACACAACAACTAACAATTGAGAAGCTTAAAAAAAAACATTTGAAATTTACCCAAAGGCAAGCTAGAGATTGGCACAAAATATTTGCCAAAGACATATCTGATATATCTGATTGTTATCTAATATATACCAAGAAGTCTTAAACTCACCAATAAGAATGAAACAAAAGTATTAAAAAATGGGCTAAAACCCTTAACAGACACCTGACCAAAAGAAAAACAGTTTGCAAGTCAGGCTCTGGGAGAACATATGTCAGAGGGAAATACCAGTCGGAAGAAGGACATGTCCCTGAAACCTCACCAGCGTGGAGGCAATGAGGACTCTGAGGAGCTTAAACACGGGGAGGCTCAGAGCAGCAGGGGGTCCATACACCGCGGGTGTGGATGCGGAACCGGCTGCTCCTGGAAGACATTCTGGGGGCTGCTTGTGAAATAAACGAACTCTTCTCTATGTTTCAGCAGTAGAGCTCCTTCGTATGTATGGGAAAGAGACTAAGACTTTAGTCCAGAGAAAACCCTGCACATGATGCTTACTTAGCTTGATGCATATTTGCCAAAGGGTGGAAAGGACCAAGATGTCCTGTCATAGGGAAGGAGTAACACACAGTGTCCATCCACACAATGGACACTGAAACGTCACGCCGATTTGAAGAAGTATCGAAGGGTGAGCTGGAAATGCAAAGTAGAGATGCCAGAAGAACACAGCTGGCAAGGTGATGTCAGGAGTGTGGAAGTGGCCCGTGGGGACTGAGGTTCCTAAGACGTCGTACAGAGTGAGGCTGAGGAGAAGACGACTTGGATGTGTCAGGGGGGAAATCTCCTCCTCTGCCGCTCTTGAGCTCCTGAGGCTGGACTGATGATAAAACTAACAGAGACGGAGTAACAGGAGAAAAGAGAAACATTTTAACCATCGGCCTGGACGTGCCGTGGAAATGGACCCAGTAGTGACCAAAGCTTTTATACTGTTACACAAAGATCCAATATTTGTGAGGAATTGGTAGAAGGAGGAAATGTATGCTCCTGGTGTTCAATTAGTGGAGATCCTAAGCAGAGTTTGGGCTGGCATAGTCATTAAAGAAGGAAGAAGACTTGTTCATAGAGACTTCCAGGCCTGAATTCGCCATCCCTGGTGATAAGAGTGTCCCTCTGTAATGGAAAGCAGGGTCCGGCTGCTTGGTGTTGAAAAGCCAATAAAGAGGCAGAGTTGGTGGAGAGGTAAGTTTGCTTTATTTTGGGTGCCTGCAACCAGGGGTGGGGTACAGACTTCGCTCCAAAGACCACCCCCCACTGAGAATCGGTGGGAAAGGGCTTTTATAGGCGGAAGGAGGGGCTACAGGCAGAGACAGCAGAGTCAACTCTGACAGTCATCTTGAAATTGGTCATGTGGTGGTCTGATCAGCCTCATCTTGACTGTTTTCAGTAGAGTTCATCTTCAGTTCCAGGGTCGGATTGTTCCCATTTCTTCGAGGCCAGTTCTTGGAATTGTGGCAGCTTATGTCATGGCTATAGCCTTGTCATCATGCACTTAACCTCTTCTTCTTGGTGGCAGTTTCAGTATCTACAAGACATCTCATGGGACATGGACAAGCATATTGTCTATAACCATTGAGGGGGAAGTAAAGGTCCTTGATTTGCTTAAGGACTAAAGTATTATTATTTCATTTTCTTGGACAGTTTTTGTTTCTTTCTAGATTTTCTCACTTCTCTGATTAAACTTACTCTTAGGCTAAATTCTTTGCACTGGAAAGAGGCAGGCAGAGGGTATGGGGTAAAGGACCATTTAACTTCCACCTCCAGGTACAGGGAGAGCACCTTTCACATGGGAGGTTTATTTCTTGCTTCAGGGTGACAAGGAGGAAAGTCAGAATGTCCCTCTGCACTGGCTCAGTCTTCAGTCACTTTGAGACATATTTTGGCGTGGGCTATCCTGGGCCCCAACACTCAGGGCCTCGTTTATTATTGTGTTTCTACATATGCAAACCAGGCATGTGATGTAGGTATCAGTTTACTTGAATCTTACAGATGTGAAGCTAAACTGCAGCCTGGAACTGGCAGGTGATGCTCTGGAGACCACACATCAGGACACAGTGCGACGTCCTGTCGAGGCCTGGGCTTCTCCACCGTGGACCTGGCTGCTTCTGCAAGTGTTCCTGGCCAGAGGTGGGCCTGCCTGCGAGGCTGCAGGACTCTTCGTGGAATGAGAACCCATGTGATTTTCCAGCATTTTAGCGTTCACTGAAGATGCTGTGGTGAAGAAAGGAGAATAGATTTGTTTTCAGCAGCTACTGAAAATTCATGTTATTATCCACCTGACTATAAACTTTCCCTACCAACTACTTATGTGTCTATTGATAATAGCTTTGATGATGAATATTTGACATAAGATAAACTGAGCAGTAGAACAGGATGCAGGTAGTATCTAAGCCTATAGGGATTCTATTGGGCCTGGAAGCAAGGAGCACATGTAGAAATACCGCCCCCCACCAAGTCCCCTCTAACTGGCATCGTTCCCGGCGACCTACTGAGGATCCGGGGCTGCTCAGCTCATTTATGCTTCTCATGAACGAGGTGAGCAGGCAGGTCAAGAGCCAGCATCCTGGCAGGGACAGCTGGTCTACCAGTAGGGCAGGGCTCAGACTGCACAAGGAGGAAGGAAGAATATGTTCAACTCTTTATACATCCACTGCAACAGTTTCGAGACGGGTCAATTTGGACAAGATTTAAACGAGGGATACCCTGAATATCTAACTTTGAGGCTGTGCCGTTCATATATGACAATTTCCCCCCCTATTTCGAAAAGTCTTTCTAATTCAGAGACTGAATATGTAAGTAAAGAACCATGGATGAGTAGAGAGAGGTTCCCCAGGGAAAACTGCTATATGAAGAGGAAACCGCAGACCCTTAGAGGAAAGCGCTACTAAGTACCATCTGCACCTGCTCCTGGGGCTGAAACACACAGTTGTATGTCCTGAGTGCCCCCTGCATCGCCCCTCCTGTCTCCCTGCAAGGAGGTTTGTGTCTGGGCTCACACTGACTTCCCCTCACTGTGTCACTCGCACAGTAATACACGGCCGTGTCCTCAGATCTCAGGCTGTTCATTTGCAGGTAGAGCGTGTTCTTGGAGTTGTCTCTGGAGATGGTGAATCGGCCCTTCACAGAGTCTGCATAGTATGTGTAACTACCATCACTACTAATAACTGAGATCCACTCCAGCCCCTTCCCTGGAGCCTGGCGGAACCAGTACATGGCATAATCATCAAAAGTAAATCCAGAGGCTGCACAGGAGAGTCGCAGAGACCCCCCTGGCTGCACCAAGCCGCCCCCAGACTCCACCAGCTGCACCTCACACTGGACACCTGCAAACACAGAGACATCCTGGTCAGGAGACTGTCACACATCCACTCATTCCATCACTCACATCCTCAGTATCTCTTGCTCTCCATGAATTACCTTGTAAAATCGCCACAAGGACCACCAAGCTGAGCCCAAACTCCATGGTGAGTGTTCTGTCCTGAACCCTGATTGGGAACACCTGGGAATCCCGGGCCGGAGCTCCTCTCCCAGAGCTGCAGGGTAAGGGCTGGGGCTGCTTTATATCAGCAGAGGAAGGACCCTATTTGCATGACCTTCTAGTATATAAGAGGATTTCTCATTGAATGTCCTCAGAAAGGGCAGGGTCTCAGAGCAGGTGTGAGACTCTCTGACTTTCAGAGAGTGATGTCAGGGAAGATGAGAACCCGGACTCTGAGTAGCACAGGTGCGGTGTTTTCCCCTTGAGCCTGGGCGTGATGTGCAGGTGGGAAGCATGTTTCCATAGAAAGATGGTCATGGCTGGTCCTTCTCTAGGGCTGTGGAGGAGGGTGCTGGCTGAGATCCAGGGTGGACACAGCTTTACGTCACCTCTGAAGAATGGGTGATGTTTCTTTTCCCATATGATACTTACATTTCCATATATGTCTATCTGCGTCTATATTATAGGTGTATTAGTTGGCTGAGTGGCCATTAAAGAATAACAGACTGGGTGGATTAAACAACAGATATGTATTCCTCTCAGGCCTGGAGGCTAGAAGTCTAAGGTCACGGTGTCAGCAGGTTTGGGTCTTCTCAGTCCTTTCTTCTTTGCTTGCAGATGGACCCCTTCTCACTGAATCCTCAGATGGTCTTTTCTCTGTAGTCTGTGTGCATCCTTGCTTTACTTGTATGTTCATTATGCCTCTTGTTAAGTGCGACACAGACCCTTGACCACCCCTTAGCCAACAGGCTCCTTGTAAAGGTGTTCTCAACTAGTCTTGACCAGTGGGATTCTGTGTTTATATTTGCGTGGCCAGGTTTTGTCAAGAGCCCCGCTAAGTGAGAATAATGACTATCTCCTAGCCTTGAACTCTGATCACCCTCAATATTTGATCAAAGCCATCAAACCTCCTATGACCGAACGGTATCTGATCACCCTGGTCTCCCTTTAGCAAGAATCCTTTTGAGTCTATGGCACCAGAATCCCCTTAGCCTGTAGTTCTTCTCTTAATAATTTCCTGTCCACTCCACCCCACCCTCTTCTTGGCCATAAGCTCCCACTTGCCATGCTGTATTTGGAATTTAGCCAAGTTTCCGAGGCTGCATCCCATATGCAGCAGCGAGTTTTGTCTTCAGGTTTTGGATGAGCTTTATATTGGAAACATGAGTATCCTTTTCACCACCATGGCCATATAACTCATGCCTGAATGAAGCTGATCTCTCAGGTATAGTTTTGCTAAGTCCACTCACAGCCCTTTATGTGTAGGGACACTAGACTGTTCTTCAGCCCTATGCCTGGAACTACTTTAAACAATCGCCAGGAATCCCAGAAATGTGAAAAGCATGGCACTAATGTGACCCCATAAAGTGCTCAATTACATGATGGGAGTCGAAAGAAGAAAAGAGAGCCTCACCTTGACTGACCTCAGCTGGGAATGTGTGTGTATATGTGTGTGTGTGTGTGTGTGTGTGTGTGTGCTTTTGTGTGTGTGTGTTTTTGTGTGCATGTGTGTTGGGTGATTTAAACCACCGGCCACATTGCTAATGTCCGTGAATGACCACGAAATGACAGTATTTCCTTTGGGGAGCTCATAAAAGCTAGAAGTAGGTGAAGTTGCGCAAATGGAATCTGTGAATAATGAGGTCATTGCACATGCAGTATTGGAGCGCTCTGGCATTAGAGTCTATAACACGACCTGCTGCAGAATTCAAACTGTTTGTGTAGGTTGCCTGAAAGCAGGAGGGTGTGTCTCTTCCTTCCACATGTACACAAGCAAAACAACAATTAATACTGTTTAAAAATCTCATGTGCACTCTCAGGACATTTACAAGTTTCACGAACTTTAGCCTCTAATTGAACATCGTGGTGAGCTGGAGGGTGCTTTGGCGCTCCTTTGAGATAAAAATCGAGAAATGAAAAATAACGTTAATTCTTGAGTATTATATGCGTGTCCATATGAATATATATATACACAAGTATAATAAAAAAATTAAGCAAATATGTACATGCACACAAAATTTTCTAGACACAACATAATCCACATCCATGAAAAATTAGGATACAGAAGAGGGTCCCTGGTGGAGCTCCTGGGCAGGAGGAGGAAAGCTCAGGTTCTAAGAAGAATTCACTCCCAGCCCCTACGTGCACCTGCCCCAGGACTCAGCCCTTTACCTGTTGGGTCCTGTGCGCCCCCTGCTGGTTAAAGGCCTCCGTGCCGGGAGGTTCGTGTCTGGGCTCGCACTGACTTCCCCTCACTGTGTGTCTCTCACACAGTAATACACGGCTGTGTCTTCAGTTGTCAGGCTGCTCAGTGATAAGTAGACTTGGCTCTTGGACGTGTCCCTGGTGATGCTGAGCCGGGACTTAAGACTTGGGTTATAATACGTGTTTCCTTTATAAATGATCTCACCAAGCCACTCCAACCCTTTTCCTGGAGGCTGTCGGACCCAGTTGACATTAAAGTTGGTTAATGAGTCTCCAGAGACGGTGCAGGTGAGGGAGAGGGTCTGGTAGGGCGTCACCAGGCTGGGTCCTGACTCCTGCAGCTGCACCTGGGACAGGACACCTGTGGACAGAGAGAACCACGGTGACTCGTGGGCTCAGATGCAGCTTCCCCACGTGTTCACGTCGGAATCCCTGAGACACTCACCTCTGGGCGCTGACACCACGAAGAGGAAGAACCACAGTGGATTCATCTTCCTGCAGATGAGATTCATGGAGCCCAGAAAATCTCTTCAAGCAGGAGGAGAAGCCCGAATTTAAGTGAACTGGTCCTTTGTTTTTACCTTGTGGTCTAAGGGGATATTTGCATATAGGAGGCACCTTCTTATAAAAAGCAGAAAGTAGTGAAGGGAGTTCCTGTCTCTGGGGCTCTCCCTGTGAGGAGGGTGCTGACTGTGCCCTCAGGGAACTCAGCCCCCACCTGGGGTCTCCGTCCCGATGCCTGGGGGACTCTTTGTCCAGGGATGAAGTGATGCTGAAGGGCTAGTCAGGAAATCAGCTGTGCTCAGGGATTAATGGCCGATTTGGAGAACAGGCTTTAATCCCATGGATGTATATATTTCACCTAAATACCCATCAAACATTCAGGGTCCTCCAAGATGTCAGACACAGACTCTTATCTTTTTTCCTTTCTGGATTAGCTCATGTTTATTTCCTGGATGTGAAAATATTGGAGACAAATCATACATGTAATAATGACATTGAATTCAGACAAAGTTAGATAAAATTTAATGTTTATCATAATTCATAACCGATTTAGTGTTTCCCTTAACTTGGGTGAACATTTCTTCACCTGAAACAGTTTAAATATTATCAAGAGTTGTTCTGGAGGTGGATTTGTTCATAACAACTAACAACAACATGAATTTTGTGGACAAGGTAGGCATTCTTGCTGAGATGGTCATGGTTCCCAGTATTGCTGACATGGCCAGGACCCTGCCCTGCCTTTTTCCTGTGCACAACGGAGTGTCTGCAGGAACACCGTGAGCTTCAGGGCTCCTTCTTGGGGGTGGACATTGAGAAATGCCCAGGGCTAGCAAGGTCTAAGAACACACAACTCCTGGAATCTCCTTGGCATTCCAATATGCTGGGCAGGTGACCTGGTCATTGTGTATAGACTCACTCATTCTAGAAGTGTTTATTTCTAACTCTGTCTGTCACAGCCAGTGACACTGGAGCTCAGGGAACACATTTCCCACCACACTGGGTGAGAGAACATGCATGAATCTTGGAAGTAAAGCTTCACAGTGATTGGCTTGCAGAGTATGAGGGTACCATGTCAGAGGAAAGCTCCCACTTCAGAAAGCAGGTTCCTTTGAAAACTCCACCTGAGAGCAGCTTTCCAAGTCCCTGGGTCACTGAGTCCTGGGACTATGCCTGAGGTCACATCAGTAAGTGGTGCTGGAGAGCAGAGCACAGCTCCATTCCATCTCCCTGTGGGCACTGAGGATATGGTTTCACCATCTGTATTTCAGTCTGCAAGGATGTAAATTGGAGATCATGACGGTAATGGTATGTCTGACATTTATAGTGAGTTTGCCAGGGGTGTGGAATGTTGACATCAGTGTCATCAGTGATGTGATCTCTCCTGGGAACCAGAAAGACCAGTGTGAGTCCCCATCGCAGACTGACACCCTGTACATGTAGCACTGGCTCCACTTCTGCCCTGAGATGTCACACCTGTGGGTCTGGGGCAGGTCAGCTCTCCCTCAGCCCAGTGATCTCACCTGTACACTGACTGAGTCCAGCCTGCTGTCTATGAGAAGACATTTACTCCATGCTATTTGATGAACAGAGTACTATACTTCTTCTAGCTTTTCCAATAATATTTGCAGAGTAAGTTAAATAGTAAAGAATCTGTCTGCTTGAATGTAGATGATAGGAGAGTCAACCAAAGTAATATGAGGAAGAATCACAGGACAAGTCTGGACCCTGTTGTCAGGACCTGAAAATTGAGCTGATACGTTGTAGGATAAGGGAGTGGAAGGGATGGAATCTAAAATCTAGAACCAGGTGGGCCCAATATTCACCAGGTGGAAGCAGGGCCTGCATTTGAACAGATGCCTCAACATCTGACCAGCCTTTCATGACTTGGTAGATTAGAGGAGATCCATCCAATTTGTGTTAACATAGAAGGATATATAACAGGTGTCTTGTGGTTGGGGATGTGTTGTTAGGGTCTATCCCCCCCTAGGAAAAATGTGTTAGATCACCAGAACTAAAAAAAGTTAATTTTCCTTATGGAGATAAATGGAGACCATTACGTCTGGAGACCAGATCACATTATAATGCTGGAGGGAATATCCATTAGAGATGACCTATGGGTGATGGTGAAAAGAAGTGGTGACATTTAAGTCTCATTGCTTTGCAGGTTATCAGTGATGGTCACAGAAGAGGGCCTGACATTTATGATAGGAGAGAGAAAGACTGATGGTGGCGGAATTCATGGTGACGACGTGGACGGACCCTTCTGATGGCCTCTGTGTTTCCCCGCATAAAATCTTGAGAGTATAAGCTCAGAATGAGGGGTGGACTTCAGGAACATTGAGGCCAGATAGTTTAGGTCATTTAGTATCTTTGTTGGAATCATTGAGCAAAGAGGAAGCAGGAACTATACTTGGAAATCAGCGGTGTCCTCGGGTGATATTAAATTAGTTGTCTTAGATGTTACTGAATGTAGAGAGATTCACTGCCCTCACATTTCATCTTCTAGGTGCACTTGGAATCCAGTATCAGATGTGAAGGATGTAGATGAAACATTTATTATGAAACAACGAGGTATCTAAATTTTAAGAAGTATAAGTCAAAGTAATGGAAATGTGTTACTGAAATTTTAATTGTCAAACTGTTCTCTGGGGCAACGTAAATTAAAATTAATAATAATATTTCTAAAGTTTTGTTTTCAACCATTGCTAAATCCATTGAGTTATTCAAGTATCAATGATTCATAAACTCAGATCCATCATGGGTAAAATTTATGGTTAGGAGACGGTCATTCTAACTGATGAAATCTCACTCTCTCATCAAGGATCTGTGTCTCTGTGGACATGCAGCCCAGTTTTCACCAGCAAGACAGGAAGGAGGGTATGTTGGTACATTTGTATTTTTACAGAAGAGCATCTCTGAAGCAGTCCCGCCTCTGTTTACCCATTCCATCCTTGTAGTATCTGAGAGAGACCTTTGACTGTACTGTGACATGTTCCCACATAAAGTTCCCGTGGCTTAGGCAGTGAAAGTTTAACTTCACTTTTCATTGTAATAGAAACACAACAACTAATAATTGAGAAGCATAAAAAATACATTTGAAATTTACCCAAAGGCAAGCTAGAGAATGGCACAAAATATTTGCAAAAGACATATCTAGTATATTTGATTGTTATCTAATATGTACCAAGAAGTCTTAAACTGAACAATAAGAAAGAATCAAAACTATTAAAATATCTGCCAAAATCCTTAACAGACATATGACGAAAAAAACAAAGAGTTTACAAATGAGAGTATGGGAGAACATATGTCACAGGGAAATGCCAATCAGAACAAGAGCAGGTCCCTGAAACCTCACCAGCGTGGGGGCAATGAGGACTCTGAGGACCTTAAACACGGGGAGGCTCGGAGCAGCAGGGGGTCCATACACCGCGGGTGCGGATGCGGACCCGGCTGCTCCGGGGAGACCTTCTGGGGGCTGCTTGTGAAATAAACGAACTCTTCTCTGTGTTTTAGCAGTAGAGCTCCTTCGTATGTATCGGAAAGAGACTAAGACTTTAGTCCAGAGAAAACCCTGCACACGATGCTTACTTAGCTTGATGCATATTTGCCAAAGGGTGGAAAGGACCAAGATGTCCTGTCGTAGGGAAGGAGTAACACACAGTGTCCATCCACACAATGGACACTGAAACGTCACGCCGATTTGAAGAAGTATCGAAGGGTGAGCTGGAAATGCAAAGTAGAGATGCCAGAAGAACACAGCTGGCAAGGTGATGTCACGAGTGTGGAAGTGGCCCGTGGGGACTGAGGTTCCTAAGACGTCGTACAGAGTGAGGCTGAGGAGAAGACGACTTGGATGTGTCAGGGGGGAAATCTCCTCCTCTGCCACTCTTGAGCTCCTGAGGCTGGACTGATGATAAAACTAACAGAGACGGAGTAACAGGAGAAAAGAGAAACATTTTAACCATCGGCCTGGACGTGCCGTGGAAATGCACCCAGTAGTGACCAAAGCAGGCAGGTTTTATACTGTTAGATGAAGATCCAATATTTGTGAGGAATTGGTAGAAGAAGGAGATGTATGCTCCTGGTGTTCAACTAGTGGAGACCCTAAGCAGAGTTTGGGCTGGCATAGTCATTAAAGAAGGAAGAAGACTTGTTCATAGAGACTTCCAGGCCTGAATTTCCCATCCCTGGTGATAAGAGTGTCCCTCTGTAATGGAAAGCAGGGTCCGGCTGCTTGGTGTTGAAAAGCCAATAAAGAGGCAGAGTTGGTTGAGGGGTAAGTTTGCTTTATTTTGGCGGCCTGCAACCGGGGATGGGGGACAGACTTCTCTCCAAAGACCACCCCCCACTGAGAATCGGTGGGAAAGGGCTTTTATAGGCGGAAGGAGGGGCTACAGGCAGAGAGAGCAGAGTCAACTCTGACAGTCATCTTGAAATTGGTCATGTGGTGGTCTGATCAGCCTCATCTTGACTGTTTTCAGTAGAGTTCATCTTCAGTTCCAGGGTCGGATTGTTCCCATTTCTTCGAGGCCAGTTCTTGGAATTGTGGCAGCTTATGTCATGGCTGTAGCGTTGTCATCATGCACTTAACCTCTTCTTCTTGGTGGCAGTTTCAGTATCTATAAGACACCTAACGGGACATGGACAAGCATATTATCTATAACCATTGAGGGGGAACTTAAGGTCCTTGATTTGCTTAAGGACTAAAGTATTATTATTTCATTTTCTTGGACAGTTTTTGTTTCTTTCTAGATTTTCTCACTTCTCTGATTAAACTTACTCTTAGGCTAAATTCTTTGCACTGGAAAGAGGCAGGCAGAGGGTATGGAGTAAAGGACCATTTCACTTCCACCTCCAGGTACAGGGAGAGCACCTTTCACATGGGAGGTTTATTTCTTGCTTCAGGGTGACAAGGAGGAAAGTCAGAATGTCCCTCTGCACTGGCTCAGTCTTCAGTCACTTTGAGACATATTTTGGCGTGCGCTATCCTGGGCCCCAAACACCGAGGGCCTCTTTTATTATTTTTTGTCTTTACATATGCACACCAAGCATGTGATGTAGGTATCGGTTTACTTGAATCTTACAGATGTGAAGCTAAACCGCAGCCTGGAAGTGGCAGGTGATGCGCTGGAGACCACACATCAGGACACACTGCGACATCCTGTCCAGGCCTGGGTTTCTCTACCCTGTACCAGGCCGCCCATGCAAAGGTTCCTGGCCAGAGGTGGGCCTGCCTGCGAGGCTGCAGGACTCTTCATGGAATGAGAACCTGTGTGATTTTCCAGCATTTTAGTGTTCACCAAAGATGCTGTGGTGAAGAAAGGAGAATAGATTTGTTTTCAGCAGCTACTGAAAATTCATGTTATTATCCACCTGACTATAAACTTTCCCTACCAACTACTTATGTGTCTATTGATAATAGCTTGATGATGAATATTTGACATAAGATAAACTGAGCAGTAGAACAGGATGCAGGTAGTATCTAAGCCTATAGGGATTCTATTGGGCCTGGAAGCAAGGAGCACATGTAGAAAACCACCCCCCCAAGTCCCCTCTAAATGGCATCGTTCCCAGCGACCCACTGAGGATCCTGGGCTGCTCAGCTCATTTATGCTTCTCATGCACGAGGTGAGCAGGCAGGTCAAGAGCCAGCATCCTGGCAGGGACAGCTGGTCTACCAGTAGGGCAGGGCTCAGATTGCACAAGGAGGAAGGAAGAATACGTTCAACTCTTTATACATCCACTGCAACAGTTTCGAGACGGGTCAATTTAGACAAGATTTAGACGAGGGATACCCTGAATATCTGACTTTGAGGCTGTGCCGTTCATATATGACAATTTCCCCCCCTATTTCGAAAAGTCTTTCTAATTCAGAGACTGAATATGTAAGTAAAGAACCATGGATGAGTAGAGAGAGGTTCCCCAGGGAAAACTGCTATATGAAGAGGAAACCGCAGACCCTTAGAGGAAAGCGCTACTAAGTACCATCTGCACCTGCTCCTGGGGCTGAAACACACAGTTGTATGTCCTGAGTGCCCCCTGCATCGCCCCTCCTGTCTCCCTGCAAGGAGGTTTGTGTCTGGGCTCACACTGACTTCCCCTCACTGTGTCACTCGCACAGTAATACACGGCCGTGTCCTCAGATCTCAGGCTGTTCATTTGCAGGTAGAGCGTGTTCTTGGAGTTGTCTCTGGAGATGGTGAATCGGCCCTTCACAGAGTCTGCATAGTATGTGTTACCACCATTCCAATTAATAGATGAGACCCACTCCAGCCCCTTCCCTGGAGCCTGGCGGAACCAGTACATGGCATAATCATCAAAAGTAAATCCAGAGGCTGCACAGGAGAGTCGCAGAGACCCCCCTGGCTGCACCAAGCCGCCCCCAGACTCCACCAGCTGCACCTCACACTGGACACCTGCAAACACAGAGACATCCTGGTCAGGAGACTGTCACACATCCACTGATTCCATCACTCACATCCTCAGTATCTCTTGCTCTCCATGAATTACCTTGTAAAATCGCCACAAGGACCACCAAGCTGAGCCCAAACTCCATGGTGAGTGTTCTGTCCTGAACCCTGATTGGGAACACCTGGGAATCCCGGGCCGGAGCTCCTCTCCCAGAGCTGCAGGGTAAGGGCTGGGGCTGCTTTATATCAGCAGAGGAAGGACCCTATTTGCATGACCTTCTAGTATATAAGAGGATTTCTCATTGAATGTCCTCAGAAAGGGCAGGGTCTCAGAGCAGGTGTGAGACTCTCTGACTTTCAGAGAGTGATGTCAGGGAAGATGAGAACCCGGACTCTGAGTAGCACAGGTGCGGTGTTTTCCCCTTGAGCCTGGGCGTGATGTGCAGGTGGGAAGCATGTTTCCATAGAAAGATGGTCATGGCTGGTCCTTCTCTAGGGCTGTGGAGGAGGGTGCTGGCTGAGATCCAGGGTGGACACAGCTTTACGTCACCTCTGAAGAATGGGTGATGTTTCTTTTCCCATATGATACTTACATTTCCATATATGTCTATCTGCGTCTATATTATAGGTGTATTAGTTGGCTGAGTGGCCATTAAAGAATAACAGACTGGGTGGATTAAACAACAGATATGTATTCCTCTCAGGCCTGGAGGCTAGAAGTCTAAGGTCACGGTGTCAGCAGGTTTGGGTCTTCTCAGTCCTTTCTTCTTTGCTTGCAGATGGACCTCTTCTCACTGAATCCTCAGATGGTCTTTTCTCTGTAGTCTGTGTGCATCCTTGCTTTACTTGTATGTTCATTATGCCTCTTGTTAAGTGCGACACAGACCCTTGACCACCCCTTAGCCAACAGGCTCCTTGTAAAGGTGTTCTCAACTAGTCTTGACCAGTGGGATTCTGTGTTTATATTTGCGTGGCCAGGTTTTGTCAAGAGCCCCGCTAAGTGAGAATAATGACTATCTCCTAGCCTTGAACTCTGATCACCCTCAGTATTTGATCGAAGCCATCAAACCTCCTATGACCGAACGGTATCTGATCACCCTGGTCTCCCTTTAGCAAGAATCCTTTTGAGTCTATGGCACCAGAATCCCCTTAGCCTGTAGTTCTTCTCTTAATAATTTCCTGTCCACTCCACCCCACCCTCTTCTTGGCCATAAGCTCCCACTTGCCATGCTGTATTTGGAATTTAGCCAAGTTTCTGAGGCTGCATCCCATATGCAGCAGCGAGTTTTGTCTTCAGGTTTTGGATGAGCTTTATATTGGAAACATGAGTATCCTTTTCACCACCATGGCCATATAACTCATGCCTGAATGAAGCTGATCTCTCAGGTATAGTTTTGCTAAGTCCACTCACAGCCCTTTATGTGTAGGGACACTAGACTGTTCTTCAGCCCTATGCCTGGAACTACTTTAAACAATCGCCAGGAATCCCAGAAACGTGAAAAGCATGGCACTAATGTGACCCCAGAAGGTGCTTAATTACATGACGGGAGTTGAAACAAGAAAAGAGAGCCTCACCTTGACTAACCTCAGCTGGGAATGTGTGTGCGTGTGTGCATGTGTGTTGGGTGATTCAAACAACAGGCCACATTGCTAATGTCCATGAATGACCACGAAATAACAGTATTGACTTTGGGGTGCTCATAAAAGCTAGAAGCAAGTGAATTTGCCAATATGGAATCTGTGAATAATGAGGGTCATGGCACGTGCAGTATTGGAGCGCTCTGGCATTAGAGTCTATAACACTGCCTGCTGCAGAATTCAAACTGTGCAGCTTGCCTGAAAGCAGGAGGGTGCGTCTCTTCCTTCCACATGTAGGAAAGCAAAACAACAATTAATACTGTTTAAAAATCTCACATGCATTCTCTGGATATTTAGAAGTTTCACGAAGTTTAGATGTTTCAGCTCAAATTGAACATCATGGTGAGCCCCAGGGTTGTTTTGAGCTCCTTTGTGAAAAGGAAAAATAAAGAAATGAAAAACAGCTTTAATTCTTGAGTACTATATGTCTGTGTGCATATGAATATATATATACACAACTATAATAAAAATAAAAATAAAGCAAATATGTACACGCATACAAAATTTTCTAGACACAAAATTATCCACAGCAATGAAACATTAGGATACAGAACAGGGTCCCTGGTGGAGCTCCTGGGCAGGAGGAGGAAAGCACAGGTTCTAACAAGAATTCACTCCCAGCCCCTATGTGCACCTGCCCCAGGACGCAGCCCTTTACCTGTTGGGTCCTGTGCGCCCCCTGCTGGTTAAAGGCCTCCGTGCAGGGAGGTTCGTGTCTGCGCTCGCACTGACTTCTCCTCAATGTGTCTCTCGCCCAGTAATACATGGCTGTGTCTTCAGTTGTCAGGCTGCTCAGTGATAAGTAGACTTGGCTCTTGGACGTGTCCCTGGTGATGCTGAGCCGGGACTTAAGAGTTGGGTTATAATATGTGCTTCCACTATAATATAACCCATCACACCAACCCACTCCAGCCCCTTACCTGGAGGCTGTCAGACACAGGCTACATCATAGCTGGTTAATGAGTCTCCAGAGACAGTGCAGGTGAGGGAGAGGGTCTGGGAGGGCGTCACCAGGCTGGGTCCCGACTCCTGCAGCTGCACCTGGGACAGGACACCTGTGGACAGAGAGAACCACGGTGACTCGTGGGCTCAGATGCAGCTTCCCCACGTGTTCACGTCGGAATCCCCGAGACACTCACCTCTGGGCGCTGACACCACGAAGAGGAAGAACCACAGTGCATTCATTTTCTTACAGGTGGGATTCATGAAGGCCAGAACGTTCTTTGAACAGGAGAGGAAAAATGAATTTAAGTGGACTGGTACTGTATTTTTACCTGTGACCTAGGTGGATATTTGCATATGGGAGGGACCTTTGTATAAACAGCAGAAAGTAGTGAAGGGAGGTCCCAGGTTCTGGGGCTCCCCCTGTGAGGAGGGTGCTGACTGTGCCCTCAGAAACTCAGCCCCCACCTGGGTCCCCTCTCCATGCCTGGGTGTCTCTTTGTCCAGGAATGAAATGAAGCTGATTAGCTGGTCAGGTAATTAGATGTGGTCAAGGATCAGTTGTAGATTTTGGGAATAGACTTGAATCTCATGGAGGCAAACATCTTCACTTATCAAATACCCTCACATTCAGGGACCTACAAATTGTCAGACATCGACTCACTTTTTGCTTTCTGCATTAGCTCTTGCTTATCTACTGGATATTCATATATTGGAGACAAAACATTCATGTAATAATCACTTTGAAAAAATGATTCTGTAAAATTGAGTAAAATTCACTGTTTACCAAATTCACAAGAGAGGTAGTGTCTGACTTAATTTGGGTGACCAAGTCTTCACCTGAAACAGCTTAAATAATGTCAAGATTTGCTCTGGAGGAGGATTTGTTCATAACAAGTAACCACAAAGTTTAGTTCGTGGACAAGGTAGTCATTTCTGTTGAGATGCTCATCTTTCTCAGAGCTGCTGACTTAGCCAGTAGCCTGTCCCGCTTTTTTTCAACGCACAACTGAGTATCTGCAAGAACGTCGTGAACCGCAGGACCCCCTCCTTGCAGGTGGACATTGAGGAGTCCCAAGGCTACCAAGGACTAAGAACACACAGCTACGGGAAGCTCTTCTGGAAACCAATATGCTGAGCAGGTGTCCTGGTCACAGTACGTGGGCTCACACCTTCTAGAAGTGTTTATTTCTTACTCTCTGTGTCACTGCCAGTGACACCGGAACTCAGTGAACACAGTTTGCACCACACTGTGTGAGTGAACCTGCATGAATCTTGGAAGGAAACCTTCACAGTGAATGGCTTGCAGAGTATGAGGGCGTCATGGTCAGAGGAAAGCCCCCACTCCAGGAAGCAGGTTCCCTTAAAAACTTCATCTGAGAGCAGCTTTCCAGGGTCCCTGTTTCACTGAGTCCTGCAACTGTGCCTGAGGTCGTCTAAGTAAATGGTGCTGGAGAGCAGAGCACAGCTCCATCCCATCTCCCTGTGGGCGCTCAGGATGTGGCTTCACCATCTGCATTTCAGTCTGCAAGGATGTAAGTTGAGGATCACGACGGTAACGGCATGTCTGACATTTATAGTGGGTTTGCCAGGGGCGTGGAATGTTGACATCAGTGTCACCAGTGATGTGATCTCTCCTGGGAACCAGAAAGAACAATGTGAGTCCCCATCGCAGACTGACACCCTTGTACATGTAGCACTGGCTCCATCCCGGACTGAGAGGTCACACCTGTGGGTCTGGGGCAGGTCAGCTCTCCCTCAGTCCAGTGATCTCACCTGTACACTGACTGACGTAGGACGTGCTATTTATGAAAAGCTCTTTCCTCCAACCTATTTTATGAATATAGTTCAAAATATATCATATTGCTTCTAGCTTTTTCACTAATATCAGTAATGAAAATTAAATAATAAAGAATCAATATGCCTGAATGTAGATAATAAGAGTCAACTAAAGCAAGCTGGGCAAGAATCAGAGGAAAAGTCTGGACCCTGTTGTCAGGACCTGAAACGTGAGCTGATATGCTGAGCGACAGGGGAGGGGAAGGATGGCATCCAACACCTAGAACCAGGTGAGCCCATTATTCAGCAGGTGGAAGCAGGGCCTGCATTTGAACAGATGCACTAGCATCTGACCTGCCCTTCATGAGCTGGTGGACTGGAGGAGACCCATACAAATTCATATTCACATTGAAGGAATTATAACCGGTGTCTTTATGTTTCAGTGGGTGGGGATGTGTTGTTAAGGTCTATTTACCCCTAGGCAAAATATGTTAGGTCACCAGCACTAAAAACATTAATTTTGTCCTTTGTGGAGATCATTGGAGGCATTTGTGTCTGGAGACTAGATCTTATTATAATGCTGGAGGGAATATCCATTAGAGAAAACCAAGCAGGATGGTAAAAAAAGTGGTGAATTTTAAGTCATATTGTTTTGCAGGTTACTAGTGTTGGTCACACCAAGAGGGCCCACCTGTGTGATGGGAGGGAGAAGAGCACATGTTGGTGAGCTTCATGTTAACCACGTGGACAGGTCCATCAAATGATCTCTGTAATTCCCCTTATGAATGCTCCAGAGCATAAGCTCAAAATGGGGTGTGGACTTCAGGAACATTGAGGCCGGATGGTTGAGCATATTTAGGGTGTCTTTTGGAATTACTGAGAAAAGAAGAAGCATGAAGTATACATGAAAAAACCAGCAGTGTGCCCAGGTGATATTAGATTAGTTGCCTTAGATGTTACTGAACATACAGGGATTCAATGTCCTCACAGTTCATCCGATAGCTCCACTTGGAATCCAGCTTCAAATACGAGGAACGTAGATGAAATTCATTTATTATGAAACAAATTGGTGCCTAAATTTTAATAGTTATAAGTCAAAAAGCTATGGAAATGTGTTACTGAAATTGAAATTATCTATTTCTGCTCTAGAGCAACATAAATTAAAACTCATAATACTTCAAAAATAGTTCTTTTGTTTTCAGCTATGGCTAAAACCATAGAATCATTCAAGTAACAATCATTCACAGCTTCACATCCATCCAGGCAAAAGTCAGGGTTAGAATATGGTCATTCTAACTGATGAAATCTCACTCTCTCATCAAGGATCTGTGTCTCTGTGGACGTGCAGCCCAGTTCTCCCCAGCAGAACAGGAGGGACGGTTTGTTGGTACATTTCTGTTTTTCCAGAAGAGCATCTCTGAAGAAATCCGCCCTCTGTTTACCCATCTCATCCTTGTAGTATCTGAAAGAGGCCTTTGAGTGTACTGTGACATGTTCCCACATAAAGTTCCCCATGGTTTAGGCAGTGAAAAAGTTCATTTAACTTCACTTTTATTGAAACAGAAACACAACAACTAATAATTGAGAAGCATAAAAACACATTTAAGGTTTACCCAAAGGCAAGTTAGAGACGGGAAGAAAGTATTTGCAAGAGACATATCTAATATATCTGATTGTTATCTAAAATGTACCAAGAAGTCTTAAACTCAATGATAAAAAACAAAGAAAACTATTTAAAAAATGGGCCAAAATCCTTAACAGACACCTCATCAAAAAGACAATCAGTTTGCAAATAAGGCTATGGGAGCACTTATGTCACAGGGAAATGCCAATCAGAACAAGTACATATCATTTCAAACTTACCAGCGTGGGGGAAATGAGGCCTCTGAGGACCTTAAACACGGGGAGGCTCGGAGCAGCAGGGGGTCCATACACCGCGGGTGTGGATGCGGACCCGGCTGCTCCGGGGAGACACTCTGGGGGCTGCTTGTGAAATAAACGAACTCTTCTCTATGTTTCAGCAATAGTGCTCCTTCATATGTATCGGAAGGAAAATAAGACTTAATCCAGAGAAAACCCAACACACGATGTTTACTTAGCTTTATTCATATTTGTCGAAATTTGGAAACAGCCAACATGTCCTTTCATAAGTGAATGACTAGTAAACAGTGTCCATCCACACAGTGGACACTGAAACATGACACCGATGTGGAAGAAATATCTGAGGGTGCGATGGAAATGCAGAGCAGAGATGCCAGAAGAACGAAACTGGCAAGATGATGTCAGGAGTGTGAAAGTGGCCCTTGACGACTCAGGTTCCTAAGACGTCGTACAGAGTGAGGCTGAGGAGAAGACAGCTTGGCTTTGTCAGGACGGAAATCTCCTCCTCTGCCGCTCTTGAATTCTTGGGGCTGTACTAATAATAAAACCGACAAAAACAGATTGACAGGATAAAAAATAACTTTTAACCATGTGCATGGATGTGTCACAGAAATGGATCTGGAAGTGACCAAGGCAGACAGCTTTTATATATTTAGAGAAAGAGCCAATATTTCGGAGGAATTGACAGGACAAAGAAATGTATGTTTTTGGTGCTCAATTAGTAGAACCTAAGCAGAGTTTGGGGTGCGGGGTAGTGCATTAAAGACGGAACATGGTTTGTTCATAGAGACTTCCAGGCCCGAATTCCCATCTCTGGTGATGAGGGTGTCCTTCTATCTCCAGATGCAGGGAGAGCACCTTTCACATGAGAGATTCATTTCTTGCTTCAGGGGGACAGAAAGGAAGGTCAGAGTGTCCCTCTGCCTTGGCTCTTTCTTAAGTCACTTTAATTCACAGCAATCAATATAAAACTTAGGTGCACTTTGGGGTGGCCTACCCTGGCTCCAATACTCAGTGCCTCTTTTATTATTTTGTTTCTCCATTTACACACCAAGCATGTGGTGTAGGTGGCATTTTACCTGAATCTCACAGATGTGAAGCTAAACTGCCTCCTGGATTTGTTAGGTGATGCGCTGGAGAGGACATCAGGACAGAGTGAGCTCTCCTGTCGAGGCCTAGGCTTCTCACCCTGGACTTGGCCACCCCTGCAGGGGTTCCTGGCCAGAGGTGGGCCTGCCTGCGAGGCTGCAGGACCCTTCATGGAATGAGAACCTGTGTGATTTTCCTGCACTCTAGTTTTCCCCTGAGAAGCTGAGGTGAGGAAAGGAGCATAGACTGGTTTTCAGCAGTTTCTGAAAATTCATGTTATTATCCACCTGACTACAACCTTTCCCTACCAACTACTTGTCTATTGGCAATAGCTTTGATGATGAATATTTTACATAAAATAAACTGCACAGTAGAACAGGATGCAGGTAGTATCTAAGCGTATAGGGATTCTATTGGACCTGGAAGCAAGGTGCACATGTAGAAACCCCCCCATCCACGCCCCCTCTAACTGGCATTATTCACAGCGACCCACTGAGGATCCGGGGCTGCTCATCTCAATCATGCTTCTCATGCACGAGGTGAGCAGGCAGGTCAAGAGCCAGCATCCTGGCAGGGACAGCTGGTCTACCAGTAGGGCAAGGCTGAGATTTCACCATGAGGAAGGAAGAATATACACAAGTCTTTATACATGCGCTGGGATAGTTTCACAATGGATCAATTTAGACAAGATTAAGACAACGAAAAACCTGAATATCTAACGTTGAGTGTCTGCCTTTCATATATGACATTTCTTCCCCTATTTCCAAAAGTGTTTCTTATTCAGAGACTGATTGTGTAAGTAAAGAACCATGGATGAGTACAGAGACGTTCCCCAGGGAAAACTGCTTTATGGAGAGGAAACCCCAGACCCTTAGAGGAAAGCAGCACTTAATTACCATCTGCACCTGCTCCTGTGGCTGAAAAACACAGTTCTATGTCCTGAGTGCCCCCTGCATCGCCCCTCCTGTCTCCCTGCAAGGAGGTTTGTGTCTGGGCTCACACTGACTTCCCCTCACTGTGTATCTTTCGCACAGTAATACACAGCCGTGTCCTCAGATCTCAGGCTGTTCATTTGCAGGTAGAGCGTGTTCTTGGAGTTGTCTCTGGAGATGGTGAATCGGCCCTTCACAGCGTCTGCATAGTATGTGCTACCACCACTACTAATAGCTGAGACCCACTCCAGCCCCTTCCCTGGAGCCTGGCGGACCCAGCTCATGGCATAGCTACTGAAGGTGAATCCAGACGCTGCACAGGAGAGTCGCAGAGACCCCCCTGGCTGCACCAAGCCGCCCCCAGACTCCACCAGCTGCACCTCACACTGGACACCTGCAAACACAGAGAAATCCTGGTCAGGAGACTGTCACACATCCACTCATTCCATCACTCACATCCTCAGTATCTCTTGCTCTCCATGAATTACCTTGTAAAATCGCCACAAGGACAACCAAGCTCAGCCCAAACTCCATGGTGAGTGTTCTTTCCTGAACCCCGAATGGGAACACCTGGGAATCCCGGGCCAGAGCTCCTCTCCCAGAGCTGCAGGGTCAGGGCTGGGGCTGCTTTATATCAGCAGAGGAAGGTCCTTATTTGCATGACCTTCTAGTATATAAGAGCCTATGTCATTGAACGTCCTCAGAAAGGGCAGGGTCTCAGAGCAGGTGTGAGACTCTTGGATTTTGTGGTGTTGATAGCATTTGGGAAATATAACTTTCATTATGTGATTCTTCCAGAGTAAACACTTAGGACCCATATGTCCTTTTACATATGCACCCACATCTTGTGATGTAGCTGTCACTGTTACCCTCATATTACAGGCGTAAAGTACACCCAGAGGAATGGAGGGTGTGTGGAGTGTGCAAGGAGAAACATGGGGTGACCGTTAGGTCCAGCAGCTGCAACGGTGCTCTGGGCCAGGCCGCTCCCCTGAACCTATTCCAGGACAAGGCTGGACGTGCCGGGTGAGGTTTGCAGATCCCCCTCCTGTAATGAGATCGTGATGACCTTGCTCTCTTCTAGTGTTTACCTGAAATATATGGAGAGGCTCAGGGTTCATGAGAAGTATTTTCAAGAGTCTCTTACGTTTCAGTATCTTTCCTTCACTCCTTCCCTCCCAAGTCATGCATTTCTTTCTTTGTAATTACTTTAAAGAGGTTCTTGACATATAATAAAGCACATATACTCAGAATGAACACTCTGATAAATAGTGACGTAGGCATCAGCATTGTCAGGGGAGAACAAATTACTTCCTCTCATTATTTTCTGTAGTTTCTGGGTTTCCTCCTTCCTGTCCCTTCTTATCCTCCTTTCCGTCCCTACATAACCGTTGAGCTTCCCTTTTTACTTCAGACTACTTTTCATTTTCTAGAATTTATAAAAGTGAGATCATATTATACGTGTTTTTATTGTTAGGGGCTATTGTACTCAGCACAAATAGTTGTGAATACTATCATGCTTTTGTGTGTATCAAGAACCCTTGGTGTTAATAACAGGCTGCACGTAAAGAATGATCATAGCATGATAGCCTTACTTATTAAGCCGATGTGTGATATTGGAATTATTTCCAGTTTCTGGGTGTTACAATAAAACTGATACTCATCTTGGAGATGTAGAGAGATGAGACGCTGAGACAATGCTTCATATTTAATGTTCTTAAAACAACCTCAAAATGGGACACGTTGCACATTATCCAAATCTCACCAATATATCAGATAATTATAGAAGTATGACAGGAACAAATTTAAATCTTTGAGAGAGAGAAATGCTCACAGAACAAAAAACAATAAGAATAGTAATCCTGACATAGGCTTCTGAATGGAATAAAAACTACTACAAGATTAAACTAGAAATGGATGCCTTGAGGTGGAGTGTGGTTAAGGTGTAATAGTGTCCCAATATCTCCTAACTAACTACCTCACCAGTGTCAGCGTGGTCCTTGTAAAGTGTGGATTACATAGTATTACCTCTCTATTCACACAGGTGTGTCTTTTTACCGGGGACAGCCTAGGATTCCTGCCTGAGCTCTTAGATCCTCCTGTGTCATGGGGAGGAGGACCTTGGCTCTGGACTTGGATCTTCACTCTTCCACAGCATCTCCCCTTACAGTGTGATCTTTGTCCCCTCATCCAGTCCAACTGTGCAATATATTTACCAGATATGAAATGGTGAAATAGGGTCACACGTGGAATTGAATAATAATGTTTCAGGTGTTGACTAATGCAGAAAACCCTGTCACAACCGTTGACAGTTTACACTGAGAGCAGCTCTTTATTCTGTTCACCGTCTCTGCTTAGGGAGGGCCTGGAAGAGAAGCCCACCCTGCTCCATGCAGGGTCACTGTGAGAGGCTCACGTTCAGCTGCAGGACCTGCTCCTGTGGTGCACACTCACGTATTAGGGAGGGTGACCCTGACTGTAGGCTGGGGGCTCGGCCAGGTCTGAGGGCCGGGCCTTGTAACCACCTCATGTGGACGTTGCTTGGGCTCTGACTTCCTTTCAGCACCATGACTGGGACAGCCGAGCGGTCTGTGAATCAGAGCCCGTCCTCAGGGCCATCACGTACCCATCTAGACAGAGCTTAATATAAGGTCCCAGAAGTCAGGCTCCTAACATTTACCTAACTGACTTGAAACTCACAGCTCCATCATACTCTGCCCATGAATCATTGTGGTCTCTTCATTTACAGTTGAGAAAAAATGGATGCAACAAATATGTTCTTCCATAAATTAGTAGATAGTGCGTGATGTATCCATGCTGTGGAATTGTATTCAGCAATTTAAACACTAAACTATTATACCATGAAAAGACATGAGGGAATCCTAAATGCCCATTGCTAATTAAAAAATCGGTCTGAACACGTTGAATTTCACCTATTTCATGTTTGGGAAAAGGGAAGTCTATATATAAAGCAAGCAGATGAGCATTTAGCAGGAATTAGGGAGAAGGTGGTTGATAAGTGAAACATGGCCAATATTTAAGGATAGTGAAATTCCTCTTTATGAAATTGCAGTGGCGGAAGCATTGCACTATGAACTTGTCAGAATATATAAAGTATTAGCAGAAAGAGTGAAGCTTATTGAACATAAATATAACTGTCATTTGTAAGTCAGAGACTCAAGGATGGAACGATGCGCACTGCATAGATGAAACCAAAGATCAGAGTGAATCTATGAAGTCACACGGCTGAAGAAGGTGGGGAAATAGGTTTTGACCTAAGTGACTTTGGAAACGAGTGGAGTCCGAAGGCTAAGTCCTAATCCACTGCACAGAAGCACTAGAGCCTGGTGGATACCGGTATTTCCATCAGAGTCAGGCTAGGAATTCTGTTACTACTGTGCACGTGGAATTGAACAATTAGTAGCTGGATGGCATCGGTGGAGCCAGGCTTCTCACCGTTGGATGGAAAGTAACAGACAAGCAAGGACGTAAGCCTGGATTGACTCATGTGATGTTACACTAGGATCGGAACTGTAAGAATGATCTCACATGTACCTTAACACAGGTCAGAAGGTGAGGTACAGAGATAGTTGCAGCCGTGTGTGTGTATACGTGGGGTAGTGCACACAGATATATTTCCTAGGTCTGTTAGCGTATAGGGTCTAGAGGCAATGCTCCCATTAGACAGGACACCAGCATTAGTATCCTAATACCCACTCTTCTGGTTGCTAATACTATTCTCCAGGAAAGGATCCACAACTCATCTGAGGCATGGCTAATTCTAGGACCGGAGAAGAGAATACACATGATTATCCCGCAGATTCTGGTATCACCAGAAAGTAAGGAAGTGTTGACACAGATGGTTGGGGGCTTGTAAAGGGGATGCAGGAGACAATCTGAAAGAGCTCCTCATGGATGACAAACTGCAACAATTATAGAAGCAAAGAAAATGCCTTAGTATATAACCATAACACGAGGTATGAAACAAATGTCTTGATTCATACTTATATAAAGAGATGGAATAAATGTATCTAATGGGGAAGGGAGGAGAAATCTCCCTTAAGGAATAACTTCAGGTAACTCATCAGGGTCATCCTCCCTTCAAGAAGGTGGACTTAACCCTCCATCCCTGAATGTGGCCTGGCGTGGGGACGTGGCAGAAATTATGGGTGCCCTTGAGGTTCATGATGAATTTTTAGGTATAATATCCCAAACATCATTCATAAAATAAATTTGTAATTTTTTGAAACCATTAAAAATTCTGTCCTGAAAACCGCAACAGCAAGATCAACAATAACTTCTCTGATAAGGCAGTTACAGCACAGACTTGGAGAATGTGCTCTCTAATATCATATTTATAAAGAACTTGTACCATGAGTATACAGCAAATTCACAGCTCAACAACAGCAACAAAAAATGAAAATAATGGACACTGTGCCAGTGATCTGAAGATACTTCCACAAAGTAGAGATAAAAGGTTTTATCAAGAATCTTCATTAAGGATACGTAAAATTACACGATGATGAGATACTGCTACTCACTTATTACAACAGTTAAAGTATGAAGTAATAAGAAATTCAAATATTGGGGATGATGTAGAGCAAAGGTCCCCTCATCCGCTTGCGGGAAGGAATGTCAAAGGCAGCCAGTTGGAATATATTTGTGGATTTCTTAGAGAGGAAACCCGACACTCACCATAGGATTGAGGAGTGAGTTAGAAAAGTATTTACAAAAATTGTTTGAATGTTTATATTTATACAAATAACTTCATACGGGTGCTCGTATCATCTTTATACATTCGAGCCTTTACCACTCCCTCAAAATGTGGTTGGTTTTTATGGTTATTTTCCATATGATTAGGATATACCTGTTTCTGTTCCCTTTTACCAATCTCTCTATTTTATCTAATTATCTATTATCTATCTCCACACTAGATAACAAGGTACAGGAAACACAGCCCACATGGTACAACCCAACCTGTGTCCCGACATTTCAAAATGTCCTCTGAGGAGAAAGTGACTGCAGTGCTATATGGACATCAATTTCTGCATATAAACATGATTCATACTATTGAAGTGAAAGGCATTGCATCAAACAAGACTGGAGAGATTCTCAGGATAAGAAGAATTGGAAATTCATGTGATGGTGGAAAGCAGATTTAAAGCTCAACAGTACACATTATTTATGTCATTTACCGATTGAAAAGTTGACAACTAAAAACAGAAAGTAGTGACCTAATCTTGAAATAAAGGTTTCATGAAGAAATATTTCTGTGTGGCTTGTCCAAAGATAGATGGGGAAAGACAGACAAGCGTGACTCCATGAAAAAAAGTCTCAAGATTCGAGACAAGAAAGTTCCCTTGAATCACTGTGGTTGAGGCTTCCAAGGGCAGCAATGATCAGTGGAGAAACCCCAGCTTCTGGGAGAAAACCCCTCCATGACATCTTCTGCATATGTCCTGAAATTGGTCCTCTTGTTTCCTGATGACCCTGATCGCTCCCATGTGGTTGGAGCGCCCCCTGCAGGGAGAGTCGTGTCTGGACTCACCCTGACTTCTCACTGCGCCTCCTGGGACAGTAACAGAGGGCTGCGTCCTAGGTCATCATAGCTGAGCTGCAGGGAAAACTGAATTTGTGAGGTGTCTCTGGAGGTGGAGAGTCATTTCTGGAGAGACAGCTTGTATGCTGTGCTACTCCCAGAAGCAAAGCACCCCAGTCACGCCAGCCCTTTCCCTGGGGACTGAGGTATCCTGTCCCAGCAGTCCGCACGGTTTGTGATGGAGAATCCAGAGACTGAGCGGGTGAGCGGGAGGGTCTTCCTTAGACCTGGACCCGATTCCTGCATCCGCACCTGGGACAGGACACCTGAGGAAAGAGAAACAATGAGACACCCCCTTCACAGATGTCACGCCATAACTCCACCTTCCCCAGACCCAGGAGATGCTCACAGCTGAGGGAAACCAGCAAGAGGAGGAATGACCAGGAGATTTCATGGTCATTTTGATTAATGCTTCGACTTTCAGAGAGTGAGGTCAGTGAAGATGAGAACCCGGACTCTGAGTAGCACAGGTGCTGTGTTTTCCCCTTGAGCCTGGGCGTGATGTGCAGGAGGGAAGCATGTTTCCGTGTAAAGATGCTCATGGCTGGTCCTTCTCTAGGGCTGTGGAGGAGGGTGCTGGCTGAGATCCAGGGTGGACACAGCTTTACGTCACCTTTGAAGAATGGGTGATGTTTCTTTTCCCATATGATACTTACATATCGATATATGTCTATCTGCGTCTATATTATAGGTGTATTAGTTGGCTGTGTGGCCATTAAAGAATAACAGACTGGGTGGATTAAACAACAGAAATGTATTCCTCTCAGGCCTGGAGGCTAGAAGTCTAAGGTCACGGTGTCAGCAGGTTTGAGTCTTCTCAGTCCTTTCTCCTTTGCTTGCAGATGGACCTCTTCTCACTGAATCCTCAGATGGTCTTTTCTCTGTAGTCCGTGTGCATCCTTGCTTTACTTGTATGTTCATTATGCCTCTTGTTAAGTGCGACACAGACCCTTGACCACCCTTAGCCAACAGGCTCCTTGTAATGCTGTTCTCAACTAGTCTTGACCAGTGGGATTCTGTGTTTATATTTGCGTGGCCAGGTTTTGTCAAGAGCCCCGCTAAGTGAGAATAATGACTATCTCCTAGCCTTTAACTCTGATCACCCTCAATATTTGATCGAAGCCATCAAACCTCCTATGAACCGAACGGTATCTGATCACCCTGGTCTCCCTTTAGCAAGAATCCTTTTGAGTCTATGGCACCAGAATCCCCTTAGCCTGTAGTTCTTCTCTTAATAATTTCCTGTCCACTCCACCCCACCCTCTTCTTGGCCATAAGCCCCCACTTGCCATGCTGTATGTGGAATTTAGCCAAGTTTCCGAGGCTGCATCCCATATGCAGCAGCGAGTTTTGTCTTCAGGTTTTGGATGAGCTTTATATTGGAAACATGAGTATCCTTTTCACCACCATGGCCATATAACTCATGCCTGAATGAAGCTGATCTCTCATGTATAGTTTCGCTAAGTCCACTCACAGCCCTTTATGTGTAGGGACACTAGACTGTTCTTCAGCCCTATGCCTGGAACTACTTTAAACAATCGCCAGGAATCCCAGAAATGTGAAAAGCATGGCACTAATTTGACCCCATAAAGTGCTTAATTACATGATGGGAGTAGAAAGAAGAAAAGAGAGCCTCACCTTGACTGACCTCAGCTGGGAATGTGTTTGTGTGTGTGTGTGTGTGTGTGTGTGTGTCTGTGCTTTTGTGTGTGTGCATGTGTGTGTGTGCATGTGTGTGAGTGTGTGTTTGTGTGAATGTATGTTGGGTGATTCAAACAACTGGCCACATTGCTAATGTCCGTGAATGACCATGAAATGACAGTATTTCCTTTGGGGAGCTCATAAAAGCTAGAAGTAGGTGAAGTTGCGGAAATGGAATCTGTGAATAATGAGGTCATTGCACATGCAGTATTGGCGCGCTCTGGCATTAGAGTCTATAACACGACCTGCTGCAGAATTCAAACTGTTTGTGTAGGTTGCCTGAAAGCAGGAGGGTGTGTCTCTTCCTCCCACAGGTACACAAGCAAAACAACAATTAATACTGTTTAAAAATCTCACGTGCATTATCAGGACATTTACAAGTTTCACGAACTTCAGCCTCTAATTGAACATCGTGGTGAGCTGCAGGGTGGTTTGGCGCTCCTTTGAGAAGAAAATAGACAAATGAAAAATAACGTTAATTCTTGAGTATTATATGCATGTTCATATGAATATATATATACACAAGTATAATAAAAATAAAAATTAAGCAAACATGTACATGCACACAAAATTTTCTAGACACAACATAATCCACATCCATGAAAAATTAGGGTACAGAAGAGGGTCCCTGGTGGAGCTCCTGGGCAGGAGGAGGAAAGCTCAGGTTCTAACAAGAATTCACTCCCAGCCCCTATGTGCACCTGCCCCAGGACGCAGCCCTTTACCTGTTGGGTCCTGTGCGCCCCCTGCTGGTTAAAGGCCTCCGTGCAGGGAGGTTCGTGTCTGGGCTCGCACTGACTTCCCCTCACTGTGTGTCTCTCACACAGTAATACACGGCTGTGTCTTCAGTTGTCAGGCTGCTCAGTGATAAGTAGACTTGGTTCTTGGACGTGTCCCTGGTGATGCTGAGCCGGGACTTAAGACTTGGGTTATAATACGTGTTTCCTTTATAACTGCTCTCAGCAAGCCACTCCAACCCCTTTCCTGGAGGCTGTCGGACCCAGTCGACATTAAAGTTGGATAATGAGTCTCCAGAGACGGTGCAGGTGAGGGAGAGGGTCTGGTAGGGCGTCACCAGGCTGGGTCCCGACTCCTGCAGCTGCAACTCGGACAGGACACCTGTGGACAGAGAGAACCACGGTGACTCGTGGGCTCAGATGCAGCTTCCCCACGTGTTCACGTCGGAATCCCCGAGACACTCACCTCTGGGCGCTGACAACAGGAAGAGGAAGAACCACAGTGGATTCATCTTCCTGCAGATGAGATTCATGGAGCCCAGAAAATCTCTTCAAGCAGGAGGAGAAGCCCGAATTTAAGTGAACTGTTCCTTTGATTTTACCTTGTGGTCTAAGGGGATATTTGCATATAGGAGGCACCTTCTTATAAAAAGCAGAAAGTAGTGAAGGGAGGTCTCTGTCTCTGGGGCTCTCCCTGTGAGGAGGGTGCTGACTGTGCCCTCAGGGAACTCAGCCCCCACCTGGGGTCTCCGTCCCGATGCCTGGGGGACTCTTTGTCCAGGGATGAAGTGATGCTGACGGGCTAGTCAGGAAATCAGCTGTGCTCAGGGATTAATGGCCCATTTGGAGAACAGGCTTTAATCCCATGGATGTATACATTTCACCTAAATACCCATCAAACATTCAGGGTCCTCCAAGATGTCAGACACAGACTCTTGTGTTTTCCTTTCTGCATTACCTCATGTTGACTTCCCGGATGCGCAAGTATTTGAGACAAACCTTACATGTAACAATGACATTGAATTCAGACAGAGTGAGGTAAAATTAAATGTTTATCGTAAGTCACAACAGACTCTGTGTTTCCCTTAACCTGGGTGAACCTTTCTTCACCTAAAACAGTTTAAATATTGTCAAGAGTTGCTCTGGAGGGAGATTTATTCATAGCAGCTAAACACACGGTGTATTTTGTGGGCAGGGGTATCATTCTTGCTGAGATGGTCATGGTTCCTAGCGTTGCTGACGTGGCCGGTAGCCTGACATGCCTTTTTCCTTGTACATGTAGCACTGGCTCCATCCCGGACTGAGCGGTCACACCTGTGGGTCTGGGGCAGGTCAGCTCTCCCTCAGCCCAGTGATCTCACCTGTACACTGACTGAGTCCAGCCTGCTGTCTATGAGAAGACATTTACTCCATGCTATTGGATGAACAGAATACTATACTTCTTCTAGCTTTTCCAATAATATTTGCAGAGTAAATTAAATATTTAAGAATCTGCCTGTTGAATGTTGATAATAGGAGAGCCAACTGAAGTAACATGGGCAAGAATCACAGGACAAGTGTGGACCCTGTTGTCTGGACCTGGAAATTGAGCTGATACGCTGTGAGATAGGGCTGTGGAAGGGATGGAATCTAAAACGTAGAACAAGGTGGGCCCAGTATTCACCATGTGGAAGAAGGGCCTGTATTTGCACAGGTTCCCCAGCATCTGACCTGCCCTTCTTGAGCTGGTGGATTCGAGGAGATCCACCCATATTCATGTTAACATAGAAGGATACATAATAGGTGTCTCTATGTTTCAGTGGTTGCAAATGTGTTGTTAGGGTCTATTCAACCCTAGGAAAAATGTGTTAGTTCACCAGGACTAAAAAATAGTTATATTTCCTTTGTGAAGAAAATTGGAGGAAATTATGTCTGGAGACTAGATCACATTATAATGCTGGAGGGAATATCCATTAGAGATGACCTATGGGTGATGGTGAAAAGAAGTGGTGAGATTTAAGTCACAAAGCTTTGCAGGTTACGAGTGATGGTCACAGAAGAGGGCCTGACCATTGTGATGGGAGGGAGAAGAACTGATGGAGGCGCGCTTCACGTTGACCACGTGGACATGTCCTCCTGATGGCCTCTGTGTTTTCCCGTATAAAACCTTGAGAGTATAAGCTCAGAATGAGGTGTGGCCTTCAGGAACATTGAGACCAGATGGGTTAGGTCATTTAGTGTCTTTGTTGGAATCACTGAGCAAAGAGGAAGCAGGAACTATAGGTGGAAATCAGCGGTGCCCTCAAGTGATATTAGATTTGTTGCCTTAGATGTTACTGAATGTAGAGAGATTCACTGCCTTCACATTTCGTCTTCTAGGTGCACTTCGAATCCAGGTGCAAACGTGAGGGATGTAGATGAAGCATTTATTATGAAACAACGTGGTATCTAAATTTTAAGAAGTATAAGTCAAAGTAATGGAAATGTGTTACTGAAATTGTAATTGTCAAACTGTTCTCTGGGGCAACGTAAATTAAAATTAATAATACTAATTCAAGGTATTGATTTTGTTTTCAACCATTGCTAAATCCATTGAATCATTCAAGTAACAATCATTCATAAACTCAGGTCCATCACGGGTAAAATTTATGGTTAGGTGACGGTCATTGTAACTGATGAAATCTCACTCTCTCATCAAGGATCTGTGTCTCTGTGGTCGTGCAGCCCAGTTCTCACCAGCAAGACAGGAAGGAGGGTATGTTGGTACATTTGTATTTTTACAGAAGAGCATCTCTGAAGCAGTTCCCCCTCTGTTTACCCGTTCCATCCTTGTAGTATCTGAAAGAGGCCTTTGACTGTACTGTGACATGTTCCCACATAAAGTTCCAATGGCCTAGGAAGTGAAAATTCAACTTCCCATTTCATTGTAATAGAAACACAACAACTAACAATTGAGAAATTAAAACAATACATTTGAACTTTACCCAAAGGCAAGCTAGAGATTGGCAGAAAATATTTGCAAAAGACATATCTGATATATCTGATTGTTATCTAATATATACCAAGAATTCTTAAACTCAACAATAAGAATGAAACAAAAGTATTTAAAAATGGGCTAAAACCCTTAACAGACACCTGACCAAAAGAAAAACAGTTTGCAAGTCAGGCTCTGGGAGAACATATGTCAGAGGGAAATGCCAGGCAGAAGAAGCACATGTCCCTGAAACCTCACCAGCGTGGGGGAAATGAGGACTCTGAGGACCTTAAACACGGGGAGGCTCGGAGCAGCAGGGGGTCCATACACCTTGGGTGTGGATGCGGAACCGGCTGCTCCGGGGAGACATTCTGGGGGCTGCTTGTGAAATAAACGAACTCTTCTCTATGTTTCAGCAGTAGAGCTCCTTCGTATGTATCGGAAAGAGACTAAGACTTTAGTCCAGAGAAAACCCTGCACACGATGCTTACTTAGGTTGATGCATATTTGCCAAAGGGTGGAAAGGACCAAGATGTCCTGTCGTAGGGAAGGAGTAACACACAGTGTCCATCCACACGATGGACACTGAAACGTCATGCCGATTTGAAGAAGTATCGAAGGGTGAGCTGGAAATGCAAAGTAGAGATGCCAGAAGAACACAGCTGGCAAGGTGATGTCAGGAGTGTGGAAGTGGCCCGTGGGGACTGAGGTTCCTAAGACGTCGTACAGAGTGAGGCTGAGGAGAAGACGACTTGGATGCGTCAGGGGGGAAATCTCCTCCTCTGCCGCTCTTGAGCTCCTGAGGCTGGACTGATGATAAAACTAACAGAGACGGAGTAACAGGAGAAAAGAGAAACATTTTAACCATCGGCCTGGACGTGCCGTGAAAATGGACCCAGTAGTGACCAAAGCAGGCAGGTTTTATATTATTAGACGAAGATCCAATATTTGTTAGGAATTGGTAGAAGGAGGAAATGTATGCTCCTGGTGTTCAATTAGTGGAGATCCTAAGCAGAGTTTGGGCTGGCATAGTCATTAAAGAAGGAAGAAGACTTGTTCATAGAGACTTCCAGGCCTGAATTCCCCATCCCTGGTGATAAGAGTGTCCCTCTGTAATGCAAAGCAGGGTCCGGCTGCTTGGTGTTGAAAAGCCAATAAAGAGGCAGAGTTGGTAGAGAGGTAACTTTGCTTTATTTTGGCGGCCTGCAACCGGGGATGGGGGACAGACTTCTCTCCAAAGACCACCCCCCAGTGAGAATCGGTGGGAAAGGGCTTTTATAGGTGGAAGGAGGGGCTACAGGCAGAGACAGCAGAGTCAACTCTGACAGTCATCTTGAAATTGGTCATGTGGTGGTCTGATCAGCCTCATCTTGACTGTTTTCAGTAGAGTTCATCTTCAGTTCCAGGGTCCGTTTCTTCCCATTTCTTCGGGGCCAGTTCTTGGAATTGTGGCAGCTTATGTCATGGCTATAGCCTTGTCATCATGCACTTAACCTCTTCTTCTTGGTGGCTGTTTCAGTATCTATAAGACACCTAACGGGACATGGACAAGCATATTGTCTATAACCATTGAGGGGGAACTTAAGGTCCTTGATTTGCTTAAGGACTAAAGTATTATTATTTCATTTTCTTGGACAGTTTTTGTTTCTTTCTAGATTTTCTGATTTCTCTGATTAAACTTACTCTTAGGCTAAATTCTTTGCACTGGAAAGAGGCAGGTAGAGGGTATGGAGTAAAGGACCATTTCACTTCCACCTCCAGGTACAGGGAGAGCACCTTTCACATGGGAGGTTTATTTCTTGCGTCAGGGTGACAAGGAGGAAAGTCAGAATGTCCCTCTGCACTGGCTCAGTCTTCAGTCACTTTGAGACATATTTTGGCGTGGGCTATCCTGGGCCCCAACACTGAGTGTCTCTTTTATTATTTTTTGTCTTTACACATGCACACCAAGCATGTGATGTAGGTATCGGTTTACTTGAATCTTACAGATGTGAAGCTAAACCGCAGCCTGGAAGTGGCAGGTGATGCGCTGGAGACCACACATCAGGACACACTGCGACGTCCTGTCCAGGCCTGGGTTTCTCTACCCTGGACCAGGCCGCCCATGCAAAGGTTCCTGGCCAGAGGTGGGCCTGCCTGCGAGGCTGCAGGACTCTTCATGGAATGAGAACCTGTGTGATTTTCCAGCATTTTAGTGTTCACCGAAGATGCTGTGGTGAAGAAAGCAGAATAGATTTGTTTTCAGCAGCTACTGAAAATTCATGTTATTATCCACCTGACTATAAACTTTCCCTACCAACTACTTATGTGTCTATTGATAATAGCTTTGATGATGAATATTTGACATAAAATAAACTGCACAGTAGAACAGGATGCAGGTAGTATCTAAGCCTATAGGGATTCTATTGGGCCTGGAAGCAAGGAGCACATGTAGAAACCCTGCCCCCCCCCCAAGTCCCCTCTAACTGGCATCGTTCCCAGCGACCCACTGAGGATCCGGGGCTGCTCAGCTCAATCATGCTTCTCATGCACGAGGTGAGCAGGCAGGTCAAGAGCCAGCATCCTGGCAGGGACAGCTGGTCTACCAGTAGGGCAGGGCTCAGACTGCACAAGGAAGAAGGAAGAATATGTTCAACTCTTTATACATCCACTGCGACAGTTTAGAAATCGGTCAATTTAGACAAGATTTAGACGTGGGATACCCTGAATATCTAACTTTGAGTCTGTGCCTTTCATATATGACAATTTCCCCCTTATTTCGAAAAATCTTTCTAATTCAGTGACTGATTGTGTAACTAAAGAACCATGGATGAGTAGAGAGAGGATCCCCAGGGAAAACTGCTTTATGGAGAGGAAACCCCAGACCCTTAGAGGAAAGCAGCGCTTAACTACCATCTGCACCTGCTCCTGTGGCTGAAACACACAGTTGTATGTCCTGAGTGCCCCCTGCATCGCCCCTCCTGTCTCCCTGCAAGGAGGTTTGTGTCTGGGCTCACACTGACTTCCCCTCACTGTGTCACTCGTACAGTAATACACGGCCGTGTCCTCAGATCTCAGGCTGTTCATTTGCAGGTAGAGCGTGTTCTTGGAGTTGTCTCTGGAGATGGTGAATCGGCCCTTCACAGAGTCTGCATAGTATGTGTAACTACCATCACTATTAATAACTGAGATCCACTCCAGCCCCTTCCCTGGAGCCTGGCGGACCCAGTGCATGTAATAGCTACTGAAGGTGAATCCAGACGTTGCACAGGAGAGTCGCAGAGACCCCCCTGGCTGCACCAAGCCGCCCCCAGACTCTACCAGCTGCACCTCACACTGGACACCTGCAAACACAGAGACATCCTGGTCAGGAGACTGTCACACATCCACTGATTCCATCATTCACATCCTCAGTATCTCTTGCTCTCCATGAATTACCTTGTAAAATCGCCACAAGGACAACCAAGCTCAGCCCAAACTCCATGGTGAGTGTTCTGTCCTGAACCCCGATTGGGAACACCTGGGAATCCCGGGCTGGAGCTCCTCTCCCAGAGCTGCAGGGTCAGGGCTGGGGCTGCTTTATATCAGCAGAGGAAGGTCCTTATTTGCATGACCTTCTAGTATATAAGAGCCTATGTCATTGAACGTCCTCAGAAAGGGCAGGGTCTCAGAGCAGGTGTGAGACTCTTGTATTTTGTGGTGTTGATAGCATTTGGGAAATGTAACTTTCATTATGTGACTCTTCCAGAGTAAACACTTAGGACCCATATGTCCTTTTACATATGCACCCACATCCTGTGATGTAGCTGTCACTGTTACCCTCATATTACAGGCATAAAGTACACTCAGAGGAATGGAGGGTGTGTGGAGTGTGCAAGGGGAAACATGGGGTGACCGTTAGGTCCAGCAGCTGCACCTGTGCTCTGGGCCAGGCCGCTCCCCTGAACCTATTCCAGGACAAGGCTGGACGTGCCGGGTGAGGTTTGCAGATCCCCCTCCTGTAATGAGATCATGATGACTTTGCTCTCCTCTAGTGTTTACCTGACATATATGGTGAGGCTCAGGGTTCATGAGAAGTATTTTCAAGAGTCTCTTACGTTTCAGTATCTTTCCTTCACTCCTTCCCTCCCAAGTCATGCATTTCTTTCTTTGTAATTACTTTAAAGAGGTTCTTGACATATAATAAAGCAAACATACTCAGAATGAACACTCTGATAAATAGTGCCGTAGGCATCAGCGTTGTCAGGGGAGAACAAATTACTTCCTCTCATTATTTTCTGTAGTTTCTGGGTTTCCTCCTTCCTGTCCCTTCTTATCCTCCTTCCCGTCCCCACATAACCGTTGAGCTTCCCTTTTTACTTCAGACTACTTTTCATTTTCTAGAATTTATAAAAGTGAGATCATATTATACGTATTTTTATTGTTAAGGCCTATTGTACTCGGCACAAATAGTTGTGAATACTATCATGCTTTTGTGTGTATCAAGAACCCTTGGTGTTAATAACAGGCTGCACGTAAAGAATGATCATAGCATGATTGCCTTACTTATTAAGCCGATGTGTGATATTGGAATTGTTTCCAGTTTCTGGGTGTTACAATAAAACTGATACTCATCTTGGAGATGTAGAGAGATGAGACGCTGAGAAAATGCTTCGTCTTTAATGTCCTTAAAACAACCTCAAAATGGGACACGTTGCACATTATCCAAATCTCACCAATATATCAGATAATTATAGAAGTAAGACAGGAACAAATTTAAATCTTGGAGAGAGAGAAATGCTCACAGAATAAAAAACAATAAGAATAGTAATCCTGACATAGGCTTCTGAATGGAATAAAAACTACTACAAGATTAAACTAGAAATGGATGCCTTGAGGTGGAGTGTGGTTAAGGTGTAATAGTGTCCCAATGTCTCCTAACTCACTACCTCACCAGTGTCAGCGTGGTCCTTGTAAAGTGTGGATTACATAGTATTACCTCTCTATTCACACAGGTGTGTCTTTTTACCGGGGACAGCCTAGGATTCCTGCCTGAGCTCTTAGATCCTCCTGTGTCATGGGGAGGAGGACATTGGCTCTGGACTTGGATCTGCACTCTTTCACAGCATCTCCAATTACAGTGTGATCTTTCTCCCCTCATCCAGTCCAACTGTGCCATATATTTACCAGATATGAAACGGTGCAATAGGGTCGCACGTGGAATTGAATAATAATGTTTCAGGTGTTGACTGACGCAGAAAACCCTGCCACAACCCTTGCCAGTTTACACTGAGAGCAGCTCTTTATTTTGTTCACTGTCTCTGCTTAGGGAGCGCCCAGAAGAGAAGCCCACCCTGCCACAAGCAGGGTCACTGTGAGGGGCTCACGTTCAGCTGCAGGACCTGCTCCTGTGGTGCACACTCACGTGTTAGGGAGGGTGACCCTGACTGCAGGCTGGGGGCTCAGCCAGGTCTGAGGGCGGGCCTTGTGTCCACCTCATGTGGACGTTGCTTGGGATCTGACTTCCTTTCAGCACCATGACTGGGACAGCCGAGCGGTCTGTGCATCAGAGCCCGTCCTCAGGGCCATCACGTACCCACCTGGACAGAGCTTAATATAAAGTCCCAGAAGTCAGGCTCCTAACATTTACCTAACTGACTTGAAACTCACAGCTCCATCATACTCTGCCCATGAATCATTGTGGTCTCTTCATTTACAGTTGAGGAAAAATGGAAGCAACAAATATGTTTTAACATAAATTAGTAGATAAACAATGCATGATGTACCCAGGCTGTGGAATTGTATTCAGCAATTTAAACACTAAACTATTATACCATGAAAAGACATGAGGGAATCCTAAATGCCCATTGCTAATTAAAAAATCGGTGTGAACACGTTGAATTTCACCTATTTCATGTTTGGGAAAAGGGAAGTCTATATTTAAAGCAAGCAGATGAGCATTTAGCAGGAATTAGGGAGAAGGGGTTTGATAAGTGAAACATGGCCAATATTTAAGGATAGTGAAATTCTTCTTTATGAAATTGCAGTGGTGGAAGCATTGCCCTGTGAACTTGTCAGAATATGTAAAGTATTAGCAGAAAGAGTGAAGCTTATTGAATATAAATATTAATGTCATTTGTAAGTCAGAGACTCAAGGATGGAACGATGCGCACTGCATAGATGAAACCTAAGATCAGAGGGAATCTAGGAAGTCACACGGCTGAAGAAGGTGGGGAAATAGGTTTTGACCTAAGTGACTTTGGAAACGAGTGGAGTCCGAAGGCTAAGTCCTAAGCCACTGCACAGAAGCACTAGAGCCTGGTGGATACCGGTATTTCCATCAGAGTCATGGTAGGAATTCTGTTACTACTGTGCACGTGGAATTGAACAATTAGTAGCTGGATGGCATCGGTGGGGCCAGGCTTCTCACCGTTGGATGGAAAGTAACAGACAAGCAAGGAGGAAAGCCTGGATTGACCCATGTGATTTTGCACTAGGATCAGAGATGTAAGAATGATCTCACATTTAACTTAACACAGGTCAAAAGGTGAGATATGTGTGTATATGTGGGGTAGTGTACAGAGATATATTTCCAAGGTCTGTTAGCTTATAGGATCTAGAGGCAATGCTCCCATTAGACAGGACACCAGCATTAGTATCCTAATACCCACTCTTCTGGTTGCTAATACTATTCTCCAGGAAAGGATCCACAACTCATCTGAGGCATGGCTAATTCTAGGACCGGAGAAGAGAATACACATGATTATCCCGCAGATTCTGGTATCACCAGAAAGTAAGGAGGTGTTGACACAAATGGTTGGGGGCTTGTAAAGGGGATGCAGGAGACAATCTGAAAGAGCTCCTCATGGGTGACAAGCTGTAAGAATTACAGAAGCAAAGAAAATTCCTGAGTATATAAACATAACACAAGGTATGAAACAAATGTCTTGATTCATACTTATATAAAGAGATGGAATAAATATATCTAATGGGGAAGGGAGGAGAAATCTCCCTTAAGGAATAACTTCAGGTAACTCATCAGGGTCATCCTCCGTTCAAGAATGTGGACTTAACCCTCCATCCCTGAATGTGGCCTGGCATAGGGATGTGGCAGATATTATGGGTGCCCTTGAGGTTCATGATGAATTTTTAGGTATAATATCCCAAACGTCATTCATAAAATAAATTTGTAATTTTTTGAAACCATTAAAAATTCTGTCCTGAAAACAGCAAAAGCAAGAGCAACAATAACTTCTCTGATAAGGGAGTTAAAGCACAGACTTGGAGAATGTGCTCTCTAATATCATATTTATAAAGGACTTGTACCATGAGTATACAGCAAATTCACAGCTCAACAACAGCAACAAAAAATGAAAATAATGAACACTGTGCCAGTGATCTGAAGATACTTCCACAAAGTAGAGATAAAAGGTTTTATCAAGAATCTTCATTAAGGATACGTAAAATTACACGATGATGAGATACTGCTACTCACTTATTACAATAGTTAAAGTATGAAGTAATAAGAAATTCAAATATTGGGGATGATGTAGAGCAAAAGTCCCCTCATCCGCTTGCGGGAAGGAATGTCAAAGGCAGCCAGTTGGAATATATTTGTGGATTTCTTAGAGAGGAAACCCGACACTCCCCATAGGATTGAGGAGTGAGTTAGAAAAGTATTTACAAAAATTGTTTGAATGTTTATATTTATACAAATAACTTCATACGGGTGCTTGTATCATCTTTATACATTCGAGCCTTTACCACTCCCTCAAAATGTGGTCGGTTTTTATGGTTATTTTCCATATGATTAGGATATACCTGCTTCTGATCCCTTTTATCAATCTCTCTATTTTATCTAATTATCTATTATCTATCTCCACACTAGATAACAAGGTACAGGAACCACAGCCCACATGTTACAGCCCAACCTGTGTCCCGACATTTCAAAATGTCCTCTGAGGAGAAAGTGACTGCAGTGCTATATGGACATCAATTTCTGAATATAAACATGACTCATACTATTGAAGTGAAAGGCATTGCGTCAAACAAGACTGGAGAGATTCTCAGGATGAGAAGAATTGGAAATTCATGTGATGGTGGAAAGCAGATTTAAAGCTCAACAGTAAACATTATTTATGTCATTTACCAATTAAAAAGTTGACAACTAATAACAGAAAGTAGTGACCTTATCTTCAAATAAGGTCTGATGAAGAAATATTTCTGTGTGGCTCGTCCAAAGATAGATGGGGAAAGACAGACAAGGGTGACTCCATGAAAAAAAGTCTCAAGTTTCGAGACAAGAAAGTTCCCTTGAATCACTGTGGATGAGGCTTCCAAGGGCAGCAATGATCAGTGGAGAAACCCCAGCTTGTGGGAGAAAACCCCTCCATGACATCTTCTGCATATGTCCTGAAATTGGTCCTCTTGTTTCCTGATGACCCTGATCGCTCCCATGTGGTTGGAGCGCCCCCTGCAGGGAGGGTCGTGTCTGGACTCACCCTGACTTCTCACTGCGCCTCCTGGGACAGTAACAGAGGGCTGCGTCCTAGGTCATCATAGCTGAGCTGCAGGGAAAACTGAATTTGTGAGGTGTCTCTGGAGGTGGAGTCATTTCTGGAGGACAGGTTGTATTCTGTGCTACTCCCAGAAGCAAAGCACCCCAGTCATGCCAGCCCTCTCCCTGGAGGCTGAGATATCCTGTCCCAGCAGTCCGCACGGTTTGTGATGGAGAATCCACAGACTGAGCGGGTGAGGGGGAGGGTCTTCAATAGTCCTGGACCCGATTCCTGCACCCGCACCTGGGACAGGACACCTGGGGAAAGAGAAACAATGAGACACCCACTTCACAGATGTCACCCCATAACTCCACCTTCCCCAGACCCAGGAGATGCTCACAGCTGAGGGAAGCCAGCAAGAGGAGGAATGACCAGGAGATTTCATGGTCATTTTGATTAATGCTTTGACTTTCAGAGAGTGAGGTCAGGGAAGATGAGAACCCGGACTCTGAGTAGCACAGGTGCTGTGTTTTCCCCTTGAGCCTGGGCGTGATGTGCAGGAGGGAAGCATGTTTCCGTATAAAGATGGTCATGGCTGGTCCTTCTCTAGGGCTCGGGAGGAGGGTGCTGGCTGAGATCCAGGGTGGACACAGCTTTACGTCACCTCTGAGAAATGGGTGATGTTTCTTTTCCCATATGATACTTACATTTCCATATATGTCTATCTGCGTCTATATTATAGGTGTATTAGTTGGCTGTTTGGCCATTAAAGAATAACAGACTGGGTGGATTAAACAACAGATATGTATTCCTCTCAGGCCTGGAGGCTAGAAGTCTAAGGTCACAGTTTCAGCAGGTTTGAGTCTTCTCAGGCCTTTCTTCTTTGCTTGCAGATGGACCTCTTCTCACTGAATCCTCAGATGGTCTTTTCTCTGTAGTCCGTGTGCATCCTTGCTTTACTTGTATGTTCATTATGCCTCTTGTTAAGTGTGACAAAGACCCTTGACCACCCTTAGCCAACAGGCTCCTTGTAATGCTGTTCTCAACTAGTCTTGACCAGTGGGATTCTGTGTTTATATTTGCGTGGCCAGGTTTTGTCAAGAGCCCCGCTAAGTGAGAATAATGACTATCTCCTAGCCTTTAACTCTGATCACCCTCAATATTTGATCGAAGCCATCAAACCTCCTATGAACCGAACGGTATCTGATCACCCTGGTCTCCCTTTAGCAAGAATCCTTTTGAGTCTATGGCACCAGAATCCCCTTAGCCTGTATTTCTTCTCTAAATAATTTCCTGTCCACTCCACCCCACCCTCTTCTTGGCCATAAGCCCCCACTTGCCATGCTGTATTTGGAATTTAGCCAAGTTTCCGAGGCTGCATCCCATATGCAGCAGCGAGTTTTGTCTTCAGGTTTTGGATGAGCTTTATATTGGACACATGAGTATCCTTCTCACCACCATGGCCATATAACTCATGCCTGAATGAAGCTGATCTCTCAGGTATAGTTTTCCTAAGTCCACTCACAGCCCTTTATGTGTAGGGACACTAGACTGTTCTTCAGCCCTATGCCTGGAACTACTTTAAACAATCGCCAGGAATCCCAGAAATGTGAAAAGCATGGCACTAATTTGACCCCATAAAGTGCTTAATTACATGATGGTAGTAGAAAGAAGAAAAGAGAGCCTCAACTTGACTGACCTCAGCTGGGAATGTGTGTGTATATGTGTGTGTGTGTGTGTGTGCTTTTTTGTGTGTGTGTTTTTGTGTGCATGTGTGTTGGGTGATTTAAACCACCGGCCACATTGCTAATGTCCGTGAATGACCACGAAATGACAGTATTTCCTTTGGGGAGCTCATAAAAGCTAGAAGTAGGTGAAGTTGCGGAAATGGAATCTGTGAATAATGAGGTCATTGCACATGCAGTATTGGAGCGCTCTGGCATTAGAGTCTATAACACGACCTGCTGCAGAATTCAAACTGTTTGGGCAGGTTGCCTGAAAGCAGGAGGGTGTGTCTCTTCCTTCCACATGTACACAAGCAAAACAACAATTAATACTGTTTAAAAATCTCACATGCACTCTCAGGACATTTACAAGTTTCACGAACTTCAGCCTCTAATTGAACATCGTGGTGAGCTGCAGGGTGCTTTGGCGCTCCTTTGAGAAAAAAATAGACAAATGAAAAATAACGTTAATTCTTGAGTATTATATGCGTGTCCATATGAATATATATATACACAAGTATAATAAAAAAATTAAGCAAATATGTACATGCACACAAAATTTTCTAGACACAACATAATCCACATCCATGAAAAATTAGGATACAGAAGAGGGTCCCTGGTGGAGCTCCTGGGCAGGAGGAGGAAAGCTCAGGTTCTAACAAGAATTCACTCCCAGCCCCTATGTGCACCTGCCCCAGGACGCAGCCCTTTACCTGTTGGGTCCTGTGCGCCCCCTGCTGGTTAAAGGCCTCCGTGCAGGGAGGTTCGTGTCTGGGCTCGCACTGACTTCCCCTCACTGTGTGTCTCTCACACAGTAATACACGGCTGTGTCTTCAGTTGTCAGGCTGCTCAGTGATAAGTAGACTTGGTTCTTGGACGTGTCCCTGGTGATGCTGAGCCGGGACTTAAGACTTGGGTTATAATACGTGTTTCCTTTATAAATGATCTCACCAAGCCACTCCAGCCCTTTTCCTGGAGGCTGTCGGACCCAGTCGACATTAAAGTTGGATAATGAGTCTCCAGAGACGGTGCAGGTGAGGGAGAGGGTCTGGTAGGGCGTCACCAGGCTGGGTCCCGACTCCTGCAGCTGCACCTGGGACAGGACACCTGTGGACAGAGAGAACCACGGTGACTCGTGGGCTCAGATGCAGCTTCCCCACGTGTTCACGTCGGAATCCCCGAGACACTCACCTCTGGGCGCTGACACCACGAAGAGAAAGAACCACAGTGGATTCATCTTCCTGCAGATGAGATTCATGGAGCCCAGAAAATCTCTTCAAGCATGAGGAGAAGCCCGAATTTAAGTGAACTGGTCCTTTGTTTTTACCTTGTGGTCTAAGGGGATATTTGCATATAGGAGGCACCTTCTTATAAAAAGCAGAAAGTAGTGAAGGGAGTTCCTGTATCTGGGGCTCTCCCTGTGAGGAGGGTGCTGACTGTGCCCTCAGGGAACTCAGTCCCCACCTGGGGTCGCCGTCCCGATGCCTGGGGGACTCTTTGTCCAGGGATGAAGTGATGCTGACGGGCTAGTCAGGAACTCAGCTGTGCTCAGGGATTAATGGCCGATTTGGAGAACAGACTTTAATCCCATGGATGTATACATTTCACCTAAATACCCATCAAACATTCAGGGTCCTCCAAGATGTCAGACACAGACTCTTGTGTTTTCCTTTCTGCATTACCTCATGTTGATTTCCCGGATGCGCAAGTATTTGAGACAAACCTTACATGTAACAATGACATTGAATTCAGACAGAGTGAGGTAAAATTAAATGTTTATCGTAAGTCACAACAGACTCCGTGTTTCCCTTAACCTGGGTGAACATTTCTTCACCTAAAACAGTTTAAATATTGTCAAGAGTTGCTCTGGAGGGGGATTTATTCATAGCAGCTAAACACACGGTGTATTTTGTGGGCAGGGTAATCATTCTGAGATGGTCATTCTGAGATGGTCATGGTTCCTAGCGTTGCTGACGTGGCCAGTAGCCTGACATGCCTTTTTCCTTGTACATGTAGCACTGGCTCCATCCCGGACTGAGCGGTCACACCTGTGGGTCTGGGGCAGGTCAGCTCTCCCTCAGCCCAGTGATCTCACCTGTACACTGACTGAGTCCAGCCTGCTGTCTATGAGAAGACATTTACTCCATACTATTTGATGAACAGAGTACTATACTTCTTCTAGCTTTTCCAATAATATTTGCGGAGTAAATTAAATATTTTAGAATCTGCCTTTTGAATGTTGATAATAGGAGAGCCAACCAAATTAATATGAGCCAGAATCACAGGACAAGTGTGGACCCTGTTGTCTGGACCTGGAAATTGAGCTGATACGCTGTGAGATAGGGCTGTGGAAGGGGTGGAATCTAAAACGTAGAACAAGGTGGGCCCAGTATTCACCATGTGGAAGAAGGGCCTGCATTTGTACAGGGGCCCCAGCATCTGACCTGCCCTTCTTGAGCTGGTGGATTCGAGGAGATCCACCCATGTTCATGTTAACATAGAAGGATACATAATAGGTGTCTTTATGTTTCAGTGGTTGCGGATGTGTTGTTAGGGTCTATTCAACCCTAGGAAAAATGTGTTAGTTCACCAGGACTAAAAAATAGTTATATTTACTTTGTGAAGAAAATTGTAGGAAATTATGTCTGGAGACTAGATCACATTATAATGCTGGAGGGAATATCCATTAGAGATGACCTATGGGTGATGGTGAAAAGAAGTGGTGGGATTTAAGTCACAATGCTTTGCAGGTTACCAGTGATGGTCACAGAAGAGGGCCTGACCATTGTGATGGGCGGGAGAAGAACTAATGGTGGCAGGATTCATGGTGACCACGTGGACATGTCCTCCTGATGGCCTCTGTGTTTTCCCGTATAAAACCTTGATAGTATAAGCTCAGAATGAGGTGTGGCCTTCAGGAACATTGAGACCAGATGGTTTAGGTCATTTAGTGTCTTTGTTAGAAACACTGAGCAAAGAGGAAGCAGGAACTATACGTGGAAATCAGCGGTGCCCTCGGGTGATATTAGATTTTTTGCCTTAGATGTTACTGAATGTAGAGAGATTCACTGCCCTCACATTTCATCTTCTAGGTGCACTTGGAATCCAGGTGCAAACGTGAGGGATGTAGATGAAGCATTTATTATGAAACAACGTGGTATCTAAATTTTAAGAGGTATAAGTCAAAATTATGGAAATATGTTACTGAAATCGTAATTGTCAAACTGTTCTCTGGGGCAACGTAAATTAAAATTAATAATGCTAATTCAAGGTATTGATTTTGTTTTCAACCATTGCTAAATCCATTGAATCATTCAAGTAACAATCATTCATAAACTAAGATCCATCACGGGTAAAATTTATGGTTAGGAGACGGTCATTCTAACTGATGAAATCTCACTCTCTCATCAAGGATCTGTGTCTCTGTGGTCGTGCAGCCCAGTTCTCACCAGCAAGACAGGAAGGAGGGTATGTTGGTACATTTGTATTTTTACAGAAGAGCATCTCTGAAGCAGTCCCCCCTCTGTTTACCCATTCCATCCTTGTAGTATCTGAAAGAGGCTTTTGACTGTACTGTGACATGTTCCCAAATAAAGTTCCAATGGCCTAGGAAGTGAAAGTTCAACTTCCCATTTCATTGTAATAGAAACACAACAACTAACAATTGAGAAGCTTAAACAATACATTTGAAATTTACCCAAAGGCAAGCTAGAGATTGGCACAAAATATTTGCAAAAGACATATCTGATATATCTGATTGTTATCTAATATATACCAAGAATTCTTAAACTCAACAATAAGAAAGAAACAAAAGTATTAAAAAATGGGCTAAAACCCTTAACAGACACCTGACCAAAAGAAAAACAGTTTGCAAGTCAGGCTCTGGGAGAACATATGTCAGAGGGAAATGCCAGTCAGAAGAAGCACATGTCCCTGAAACCTCACCAGCGTGGGGGAAATGAGGACTCTGAGGACCTTAAACACGGGGAGGCTCGGAGCAGTAGGGGGTCCATACACCGCGGGTGTGGATGCGGAACCGGCTGCTCCTGGGAGACATTCTGGGGGCTGCTTGTGAAATAAACGAACTCTTCTCTGTGTTTTAGCAGTAGAGCTCCTTCGTATGTATCGGAAAAAGACTAAGACTTTAGTCCAGAGAAAACCCTGCACACGATGCTTCCTTAGCTTGATGCATATTTGCCAAAGGGTGGAAAGGACCAAGATGTCCTGTCGTAGGGAAGGAGTAACACACAGTGTCCATCCAGACAATGGACACTGAAACGTCACGCCGATTTGAAGAAGTATCGAAGGGTGAGCTGGAAATGCAAAGTAGAGATGCCAGAAGAACACAGCTGGCAAGGTGAGGTCACGAGTGTGGAAGTGGCCCCTTGGGACTGAGGTTCCTAGGACGTCGTACAGAGTGAGGCTGAGGAGAAGACGACTTGGATGCGTCAGGGGGGAAATCTCCTCCTCTGCCGCTCTTGAGCTCCTGAGGCTGGACTGATGATAAAACTAACAGAGACGCAGTAACAGGAGAAAAGAGAAACATTTTAACCATCGGCCTGGACGTGCCATGGAAATGGACCCAGTAGTGACCAAAGCAGGCAGGTTTTATATTGTTAGACGAAGATCCAATATTTGTGAGGAATTGGTAGAAGGAGGAAATGTATGCTCCTGGTGTTCAATTAGTGGAGATCCTAAGCAGAGTTTGGGCTGGCATAGTCATTAAAGAAGGAAGAAGACTTGTTCATAGAGACTTCCAGGCCTGAATTCCCCATCCCTGGTGATAAGAGTGTCCCTCTGTAATGCAAAGCAGGGTCCGGCTGCTTGGTGTTGAAAAGCCAATAAAGAGGCAGAGTTGGTAGAGAGGTAACTTTGCTTTATTTTGGGTGCGTGCAACCAGGGGTGGGGGACAGACTTCTCTCCAAAGACCACCCCCCACTGAGAATCGGTGGGAAAGGGCTTTTATAGGTGGAAGGAGGGGCTACAGGCAGAGACAGCAGAGTCAACTCTGACAGTCATCTTGAAATTGGTCATGTGGTGGTCTGATCAGCCTCATCTTGACTGTTTTCAGTAGAGTTCATTTTCAGTTCCAGGGTCCGTTTCTTCCCATTTCTTCGGGGCCAGTTCTTGGAATTGTGGCAGCTTATGTCATGGCTATAGCCTTGTCATCATGCACTTAACCTCTTCTTCTTGGTGGCAGTTTCAGTATCTACAAGACACCTAACGGGACATGGACAAGCATATTGTCTATAACCATTGAGGGGGAACTTAAGGTCCTTGATTTGCTTAAGGACTAAAGTATTATTATTTCATTTTCTTGGACAGTTTTAGTTTCTTTCTAGACTTTCTCACTTCTCTGATTAAACTTACTCTAGGCGAAATTCTTTGCACAGGAAAGAGGTAGGCAGAGGGTATGGGGTAAAGGAACATTTCACTCCCACCTCCAGGCACAGGGAGAGCAGGTTTCACATGGGAGGTTTATTTCTTGCTTCAGGGTGACAAGGAGGAAAGTCAGAATGTCCCTCTGCACTGGCTCAGTCTTCAGTCACTTTGAGGCATATTTTGGCATGCGCTATCCTGGGCCCCAACACTGAGGGCCTCTTTTATTGTTCTGTCGTTACATATGTACACCAAGCATGTGATGTAGGTATCGGTTTACTTGAATCTTACAGACGTGAAGCTAAACCGCAGCCTGGAAGTGGCAGGTGATGCGCTGGAGACCGCACATCAGGACACAGTGACACGTCCTGTCGAGGCCTGGGCTGCTCCAACCTGGACCTGGCCGCCCATGCAAAGGTTCCTGGCCAGAGGTGGGCGTGCCTGCGAGGCTGCAGAACTCTTCGTGGAATGAGAACCTGTGTGAATTTACTGCATTTTAGCGTTCATCGAAGATGCTGTGGTGAAGAAAGGAGAATAGATTTGTTTTCAGAAGTTTCTGATAATTCATGTTATTATCCACCTGATTATAAACTTTCCCTACCAACTACATATGTGTCTATTGGTAATAGCTTTGACGATGAATATTTGACATAAAATAAACTGAACAGTAGAACAGGATGCAGGTAGTATGTAAGCCTATAGGGATTCTATTGCGCCTGGAAGCAAGGAGCACATGTAGAAACCCCCCCGCCAACGCCCCCTCTAACTGGCATCGTTCCCAGCGACCCAGTGATGATACAGGGCTGCTCAGCTCAATCATGCTTCTCATGCACGAGGTGAGCAGGCAGGTCAAGAGCCAGCATCCTGGCAGGGACAGCTGGTCTACCAGTAGGGCAGGGCTCAGATTGCACAAGGAGGAAGGAAGAATATATACAAGTCTATACATGCGCTGGGATAGTTTCACAACGGATCAATTTAGACAAGATTAAGAGAAGGGAAAACCTGAATATCTAACGTTGAGTATCTGCCTTTCATATATGACATTTCTTCCCCTATTTCGAAAAGTGTTTCTTATTCAGAGACTGATTGTGCAAGTAAAGAACCATGGATGAGTAGAGAGAGGTTCCCCAGGGAAAACTGCTTTATGGAGAGGAAACACCAGACCCTTAGAGGAAAGCAGCTCTTAACTACCATCTGCACCTGCTCCAGGGGCTGAAAAACACAGTTCTATGTCCTGAGTGCCCCCTGCATCGCCCCTCCTTTCTCCCTGCAAGGAGGTTTGTGTCTGGGCTCACACTGACTTCCCCTCACTGTGTATCTTTCGCACAGTAATACACGGCCGTGTCCTCAGATCTCAGGCTGTTCATTTGCAGGTAGAGCGTGTTCTTGGAGTTGTCTCTGGAGATGGTGAATCGGCCCTTCACAGAGTCTGCACAGTATGTGCTACCACCACTACTACTAATAGCTGAGACCCACTCCAGCCCCTTCCCTGGAGCCTGGCGGACCCAGCTCATGCCATAGCTACTGAAGGTGAATCCAGACGCTGCACAGGAGAGTCGCAGAGACCCCCCTGGCTGCACCAAGCCGCCCCCAGACTCCACCAGCTGCACCTCACACTGGACACCTGCAAACACAGAGACATCCTGGTCAGGAGACTGTCACACATCCACTCATTCCATCACTCACATCCTCAGTATCTCTTGCTCTCCATGAATTACCTTGTAAAATCGCCACAAGGACAACCCAGCTGAGCCCAAACTCCATGGTGAGTGTTCTTTCCTGAACCCCGAATGGGAACACCTGGGAATCCCGGGCCGGAGCTCCTCTCCCAGAGCTGCAGGGTCAGGGCTGGGGCTGCTTTATATCAGCAGAGGAAGGTCCTTATTTGCATGACCTTCTAGTATATAAGAGCCTATGTCATTGAACGTCCTCAGAAAGGGCAGGGTCTCAGAGCAGGTGTGAGACTCTTGGATTTTGTGGTGTTGATAGCATTTGGGAAATATAACTTTCATTATGTGACTCTTCCAGTGTAAAGACTTAGGACCCATATGTCATTTTACATATGCACCCACATCCTGTGATGTAGCTGTCACTGTTACCCTCATATTACAGGCGTAAAGTACACCCAGAGGAATGGAGGGTGTGTGGAGTGTGCAAGGAGAAACATGGGGTGACCCTTAGGTCCAGCAACTGCAACGGTGCTCTGGGCCAGGCCGCTCCCCTGAACCTATTCCAGGACAAGGCTGGACGTGCCGGGTGAGGTTTGCAGATCCCCCTCCTGTAATGAGATCGTGATGACTTTGCTCTCCTCTAGTGTTTACCTGAAATATATGGAGAGGCTCAGGGTTCATGAGAAGTATTTTCAAGAGTCTCTTACCTTTCAGTATCTTTCCTTCACTCCTTCACTCCCAAGTCATGCATTTCTTTATTTGTAATTACTTTAAAGTGGTTCTTGACATATAATAAAGCAAACATACTCAGAATGAACACTCTGATAAATAGTGACGTAGGCATCAGCGTTGTCAGGGGAGAACAAATTACTTCCTCTCATTATTTTCTGTAGTTTCTGGGTTTCCTCCTTCCTGTCCCTTCTTATCCTCCTTCCCGTCCCCACATAACCGTTGAGCTTCCCTTTTTACTTCAGACTACTTTTCATTCCCTAGAATTTATAAAAGTGAGATCATATTATACGTATTTTTATTGTTAAGGCCTATTGTGCTCAGCACAAATAGTTGTGAATACTATCATGCTTTTGTGTGTATCAAGAACCCTTGGTGTTAATAACAGGCTGCACGTAAACAATGATCATAGCATGATTGCCTTACTTATTAAGCTGATGTGTGATATTGGAATTGTTTCCAGTTTCTGGGTGTTACAATAAAACTGATACTCATCTTGGAGATGTAGAGAGATGAGACGCTGAGAAAATGCTTCGTATTTAATGTTCTTAAAACAACCTCAACATGGGACACGTTTCATATTATCCAAATCTCACCAATATATCAGATAATTATAGAAGTAAGACAGGAACAAATTTAACTCTTGGAGAGAGAGAAATGCTCACAGAATAAAAAACAATAAGAATAGTAATCCTGACATAGGCTTCTGAATGTAATAAAAACTACTACAAGATTAAACTAGAAATGGATGCCTTGAGGTGGAGTGTGGTTAAGGTGTAATAGTGTCCCAATGTCTCCTAACTCACTACCTCACCAGTGTCAGCGTGGTCCTTGTAAAGTGTGGATTACATAGTATTACCTCTCTATTCACACAGGTGTGTCTTTTTACCGGGGACAGCCTAGGATTCCTGCCTGAGCTCTTAGATCCTCCTGTGTCATGGGGAGGAGGACATTGGCTCTGGACTTGGATCTGCACTCTTTCACAGCATCTCCAATTACAGTGTGATCTTTGTCCCCTCATCCAGTCCAACTGTGCCATATTTTTACCAGATACGAAACGGTGAAATAGGGTCGCACCCGGAAATGCATAATAATGTTTCAGGTGTTGACTGATGCAGAAAACCCGGCCACAACCCTTGCCAGTTTACACTGAGAGCAGCTCTTTATTTTGTTCACCGTCTCTGCTTAGGGAGGGCCTGGAAGAGAAGCCCACCCTGCCCCATGCAGGGTCACAGTGAGGGGCTCACGTTCAGCTGCAGGACCTGCTCCTGTGGTGCACACTCACGTGTTAGGGAGGGTGACCCTGACTGCAGGCTGGGGGCTCGGCCAGGTCTGAGGGCCGGGCCTTGTAACCACCTCATGTGGACGTTGCTTGGGCTCTGACTTCCTTTCAGCACCATGACTGGGACAGCCGAGCGGTCTGTGCATCAGAGCCCGTCCTCAGGGCCATCACATACCCACCTGGACAGAGCTTAATATAAGGTCCTAGAAGTCAGGCTCCTAACATTTACCTAACTGACTTGAAACTCACAGCTCCATCATACTCTGCCCATGAATCATTGTGGTCTCTTCATTTACAGTTGAGAAAAAATGGAAGCAACAAATATGTTTTAACATAAATTAGTAGATAAACAATGCATGATGTACCCAGGCTGTGGAATTGTATTCAGCAATTTAAACACTAAACTATTATACCATGAAAAGACATGAGGGAATCCTAAATGCACATTGCCAATTAAAAAATAGGTCTGAACACGTTGAATTTCACCTATTTCATGTTTGGGAAAAGGGAAGTCTATATATAAAGCAAGCAGATGAGCATTTAGCAGGAATTAGGGAGAAGGTGGTTGATAAGTGAAACATGGCCAATATTTAAGGATAGTGATTTTCCTCTTTATGAAATTGCAGTGGTGGAAGCATTGCACTATGAACTTGTCGGAATATATAAAGTATTAGCAGAAAGAGTGAAGCTTATTGAACATAAATATAAATGTCATTTGTAAGTCAGAGACTCAAGGATGGAACGATGCGCACTGCATAGATGAAACCTAAGATCAGAGTGAATCTATGAAGTCACACGGCTGAAGAAGGTGGGGAAATAGGTTTTGACCTAAGTGACTTTGGAAACGAGTGGAGTCCGAAGGCTAAGTCCTAATCCACCGCACAGAAGCACTAGAGCCTGGTGGATACCGGTATTTCCATCAGAGTCAGGCTAGGAATTCTGTTACTACTGTGCATGTGGAATTGAACAATTAGTAGCTGGATGGCATCGGTGGAGCCAGGCTTCTCACCGTTGGATGGAAAGTAACAGACAAGCAAGGAGGAAAGCCTGGATTGACCCATGTGATTTTGCACTAGGATCAGAGATGTAAGAATGATCTCACATGTACCTTAACACAGGTCAGAAGGTGAGGTACAGTGATAGTTGCAGACATGTGTGTATACGTGGGGTAGTGCACACAGATATATTTCCAAGGTCTGCTAGCTTATAGGATCTAGAGGCAATGCTCCCATTAGACAGGACAGCAGCATTAGTATCCTAATACCCACTCTTCTGGTTGCTAATACTATTCTCCAGGAAAGGATCCACAACTCATCTGAGGCATGGCTAATTCTAGGACCGGAGAAGAGAATACACATGATTATCCCGCAGATTCTGGTATCACCAGAAAGTAAGGAAGTGTTGACACAGATGGTTGGGGGCTTGTAAAGGGGATGCAGGAGACAATCTGAAAGAGCTCCTCATGGGTGACAAGCTGTAACAATTACAGAAGCAAAGAAAATTCCTTAGTATATGACCATAACACAAGGTATGAAACAAATGTCTTGATTCATACTTATATAAAGAGATGGAATAAATATATCTAATGGGGAAGGGAGGAGAAATCTCCCTTAAGGAATAACTTCAGGTAACTCATCAGGGTCATCCTCCGTTCAAGAAGGTGGACTTAACCTTCCATCCCTGAATGTGGCCTGGCGTGGGAACGTGGCAGAAATTATGGGCGTCCTTGAGGTTCATGATGAATTTTTAGGTATAATATCCCAAACATCATTCATAAAATAAATTTGTAATTTTTTGAAACCATTAAAAATTCTGTCCTGTAAACAGCAGAAGCAAGAGCAACAATTAACTTCTCTGATAAGGGAGTTAAGGCACAGACTTGGAGAATGTGCTCTCTAATATCATATTTATAAAGAACGTGTACCATGAGTATACAGCAAATTCACAGCTCAACAACAGCAACAAAAAATGAAAATAATGAACACTGTGCCAGTGATCTGAAGATACTTCAAGAAAGTAGAGATAAAAGTTTTTATCAAGAATCTTCATTAAGGATACGTAAAATTACACGATGATGAGATACTGCTACTCACTTATTACAACAGTTAAAGTATGAAATAATAAGAAATTCAAATATTGGGGATGATGTAGAGCAAAAGTCCCCTCATCCGCTTGCGGGAAGGAATGTCAAAGGCAGCCAGTTGGAATATATTTGTGGATTTCTTAGAGAGGAAACCCGACACTCACCATGGGATTGAGGAGTGAGTTAGAAAAGTATTAACAAAAATTGTTTGAATATTTATATTTATACAAATTACTTCATACGGGTGCTTGTATCATCTTTATACATTCGAGCCTTTACCACTCCCTCAAAATGTGGTCGGTTTTTATGGTTATTTTCCATATGATTAGGATATTCCTGTTTCTGTTCCCTTTTACCAATCTCTCTAATTTATCTAATTATCTATTATCTATCTCCACACTAGATAACAAGGTACAGGAAACACAGCCCACATGTTACAGCCAAACCTGTGTCCCGACATTTCAAAATGTCCTCTGAGGAGAAAGTGACGGCAGTGCTATATGGACATCAATTTCTGCATATAAACATGATTCACACTATTGAAGTGAAAGGCATTGCATCAAACAAGACTGGAGAGATTCTCAGGGTGAGAGGAATTGGAAATTCATGTGATGGTGGAAAGCAGATTTAAAGCTCAACAGTACACATTATTTATGTCATTTACCGATTAAAAAGTTGACAACTAATAACAGAAAGTAGTGACCTAATCTTCAAATAAAGGTCTCATGAAGAAATATTTCTGTGTGGCTCTTCCAAAGATAGATGGGGAAAGACAGACAAGCGTGACTCCATGAAAGAAGTCTCAATTCTCGCGAGAAGAAAGTTCCCTTGAATCACTGTGGATGAGGCTTCCAAGGGCAGCAATGATCAGTGGAGAAACCCCAGCTTCTGGGAGAAAACCCCTCCACGATATCTTCTGCATATGTCCTGAAATTGGTCCTCTTGTTTCCTGATGACCCTGATCGCTCCCATGTGGTTGGAGCGCCCCCTGCAGGGAGAGTCGTGTCTGGACTCACCCTGACTTCTCACTGCGCCTCCTGGGACAGTAACAGAGGGCTGCGTCCTAGGTCATCATAGCTGAGCTGCAGGGAAAACTGAATATGTGAGGTGTCTCTGGAGGTAGAGAGTCATTTCTGGAGAGACAGCTTGTATGCTGTGCTACTCCCAGAAGCAAAGCACCCCAGTCACTCCAGCCCTTTCCCTGGGGACTGAGGTATCCTGTCCCAGCAGTCCGCACGGTTTGTGATGGAGAATCCAGAGACTGAGCGGGTGAGGGGGAGGGTCTTCATTAGTCCTGGGCCCGATTCCTGCACCCGCACCTGGGACAGGACACCTGGGGAAGGAGAGACAATGAGACACCCACTTCACAGATGTCACCCCATAACTCCACCTTCCTCAGACCCAGGAGATGCCCACAGCTGAGGGAAGCCAGCAAGAGGAGGAATGACCAGGAGATTTCATGGTCATTTTGATTAATGCTTTGACTTTCAGAGAGTGAGGTCAGGGAAGATGAGAACCCGGACTCTGAGTAGCACAGGTGCGGTGTTTTCTCCTTGAGCCTGGGCGTGATGTGCAGGTGGGAAGCATGTTTCCATATAAAGATGGTCATGGCTGGTCCTTCTCTAGGGCTCTGGAGGAGGGTGCTGGCTGAGATCCAGGGTGGACACAGCTTTACGTCACCTCTGAAGAATGGGTGATGTTTCTTTTCCCATATGATACTTACATATCCATATATGTCTATCTGCGTCTATATTATAGGTGTATTAGTTGGCTGTGTGGCCATTAAAGAATAACAGACTGGGTGGATTAAACAACAGAAATGTATTCCTCTCAGGTCTGGAGGCTAGAAGTCTAAGGTCATGGTGTCAGCAGGTTTGGGTCCTCCTCAGGCCTTTCTCCTTTGCTTGCAGATGGACCTCTTCTCACTGAATCCTCAGATGGTCTTTTCTCTGTAGTCTGTGGGCATCCTTGCTTTACTTGTATGTTCATTATGACTCTTGTTAAGTGTGACACAGACCCTTGACCACCCCTTAGCCAACAGGCTCCTTGTAATGCTCTTCTCAACTAGTCTTGACCAGTGGGATTCTGTGTTTATATTTGCGTGGCCAGGTTGTGTCAAGAGCCCCGCTAAGTGAGAATAATGACTATCTCCTAGCCTTTAACTCTGATCACCCTCAATATTTGATCGAAGCCATCAAACCTCCTATGAACCGAACGGTATCTGATCACCCTGGTCTCCCTTTAGCAAGAATCCTTTTGCGTCTATGGCACCAGAATCCCCTTAGCCTGTATTTCTTCTCTTAATAATTTCCTGTCCACTCCACCCCACCCTCTTCTTGGCCATAAGCCACCACTTGCCATGCTGTATTTGGAATTTAGCCAAGTTTCCGAGGCTGCATCCCATATGCAGCATCGAGCTTTGTCTTCAGGTTTTGGATGAGCTTTATATTGGAAACATGAGTATCCTTTTCACCACCATGGCCATATAACTCATGCCTGAATGAAGCTGATCTCTCAGGTATAGTTTCGCTAAGTCCACTCACAGCCCTTTATGTGTAGGGACACTAGACTGTTCTTCAGCCCTATGCCTGGAACTACTTTAAACAATCGCCAGGAATCCCAGAAATGTGAAAAGCATGGCACTAATGTGACCCCATAAAGTGCTTAATTACATGATGGGAGTAGAAAGAAGAAAAGAGAGCCTCACCTTGACTGACCTCAGCTGGGAATGTGTGTGTGTGTGTGTGTGTGTGTGTGTTTGTGTGCATGTGTGTTGGGTGATTCAAACAACCGGCCACATTGCTAATGTCCGTGAATGACCACGAAATGACAGTATTTCCTTTGGGGAGCTCATAAAAGCTAGAAGTAGGTGAAGTTGCGGAAATGGAATCTGTGAATAATGAGGTCATTGCACATGCAGTATTGGAGCGCTCTGGCATTAGAGTCTATAACACGACCTGCTGCAGAATTCAAACTGTTTGTGCAGCTTGCCTGAAAGCAGGAGGGTGTGTCTCTTCCTTCCACATGTACACAAGAAAAACAACAATTAATACTGTTTAAAAATCTCACGTGCTCTCTCAGGACATTTACAAGTTTCACGAACTTCAGCCTCTAATTGAACATCGTGGTGAGCTGCAGTGTGGTTTGGCGCTCCTTTGAGAAAAAAATAGACAAGTGAAAAATAACGTTAATTCTTGAGTATTATATGAGTGTTCATATGAATATATATATACACAAGTATAATAAAAATAAAAATTAAGCAAATATGTACATGCACACAAAATTTTCTAGACACAACATAATCCACATCCATGAAAAATTAGGATACAGAACAGGGTCCCTGGTGGAGCTCCTGGGCAGGAGGAGGAAAGCACAGGTTCTAACAAGAATTCACTCCCAGTCCCTATGTGCACCTGCCCCAGGACGCCGCCCTTTACCTGTTGGGTCCTGTGCGCCCCCTGCTGGTTAAAGGCCTCCGTGCAGGGAGGTTCGTGTCTGGGCTCGCACTGACTTCCCCTCACTGTGTGTCTCTCACACAGTAATACACGGCTGTGTCTTCAGTTGTCAGGCTGCTCAGTGATAAGTAGACTTGGCTCTTGGACGTGTCCCTGGTGATGCTGCGCCGGGACTTAAGAGTTGGGTTATAGTCTGTACTTCCATCACTCCACATAAGACCAACACACTCCAGCCCCTTTCCTGGAGGCTGTCGGACACAGTCTACATTAAAGTTGGATAATGAGTCTCCAGAGACGGTGCAGGTGAGGGAGAGGGTCTGGTAGGGCGTCACCAGGCTGGGTCCCGACTCCTGCAGCTGCACCTGGGACAGGACACCTGTGGACAGAGAGAACCACGGTGACTCGTGGGCTCAGTTGCAGCTTCCCCACGTGTTCACGTCGGAATCCCCGAGACACTCACCTCTGGGCTCTGACACCACGAAGAGGAAGAACCACAGTGCATTCATCTTCCTGCAGATGAGATTCATGAAGCCCAGAAAATCTCTTCAAGCAGGAGGAGAAGCCCGAATTTAAGTGAACTGTTCCTTTGTTTTTACCTTGTGGTCTAAGGGGATATTTGCATATAGGAGGCACCTTCTTATAAAAAGCAGAAAGTAGTGAAGGGAGGTCTCTGTCTCTGGGGCTCTCCCTGTGAGGAGGGTGCTGACTGTGTACTCGGGGAACTCAGCCCCCACCTGGGGTCTCCGTCCCGATGACTGGGGGACTCTTTGTCCAGGGATGAAGTGATGCTGAAGGGCTAGTCAGGAAATCAGCTGTGCTCAGGGATTAATGGCCCATTTGGAGAACAGATATTAATCCCATGGATGTATATATTTCACCTGAATACCCATCAAACATTCAGGGTCCTCCAAGATGTCAGACACAGACTCTTGTGTTTTCCTTTCTGCATTACCTCATGTTGATTTCCCGGATGCGCAAGTATTTGAGACAAACCTTACATGTAACAATGACATTGAATTCAGACAGAGTGAGGTAAAATTAAATGTTTATCGTAAGTCACAACAGACTCCGAGTTTCCCTTAACCTGGGTGAACCTTTCTCACCTAAAACAGTGTAAATATTGTCAAGAGTTGCTCTGGAGGGGGATTTATTCATAGCAGCTAAACACACGGTGTATCTTGTGGGCAGGGTAATCATTCTTGCTGAGATGGTCATGGTTCCTAGCGTTGCTGATGTGGCCAGTAGCCTGACGTGCCTTTTTCCTTGTACATGTAGCACTGGCTCCACTCCGGCCCTGAGAGGTCACACCTGTGGGTCTGGGGCAGGTCAGCTCTCCCTCAGCCCAGTGATCTCACCTGTACACTGACTGAGTCCAGCCTGCTGTCTATGAGAAGACATTTACTCCATTCTATTTGATGAACAGAGTACTATACTTCTTCTAGCTTTTCCAATAATATTTGCGGAGTAAATTAAATATTTTAGAATCTGCCTTTTGAATGTTGATAATAGGAGAGCCAACCAAATTAATATGAGCCAGAATCACAGGACAAGTGTGGACCCTGTTGTCTGGACCTGGAAATTGAGCTGATACGCTGTGAGATAGGGCTGTGGAAGGGGTGGAATCTAAAACGTAGAACAAGGTGGGCCCAGTATTCACCATGTGGAAGAAGGGCCTGCATTTGTACAGGGGCCCCAGCATCTGACCTGCCCTTCTTGAGCTGGTGGATTCGAGGAGATCCACCCATGTTCATGTTAACATAGAAGGATACATAATAGGTGTCTTTATGTTTCAGTGGTTGCGGATGTGTTGTTAGGGTCTATTCAACCCTAGGAAAAATGTGTTAGTTCACCAGGACTAAAAAATAGTTATATTTACTTTGTGAAGAAAATTGTAGGAAATTATGTCTGGAGACTAGATCACATTATAATGCTGGAGGGAATATCCATTAGAGATGACCTATGGGTGATGGTGAAAAGAAGTGGTGAGATTTAAGTCACAAAGCTTTGCAGGTTACGAGTGATGGTCACAGAAGAGGGCCTGACCATTGTGATGGGAGGGAGAAGAACTGATGGAGGCGCGCTTCACGTTGACCACGTGGACATGTCCTCCTGATGGCCTCTGTGTTTTCCCGTATAAAACCTTGAGAGTATAAGCTCAGAATGAGGTGTGGCCTTCAGGAACATTGAGACCAGATGGTTTAGGTAATTTTTATCTTTGTTGGAATCACTGAGCAAAGAGGAAGCAGGAAGTATACGTGGAAATCAGCGGTGCCCTCAAGTGATATTAGATTGGTTGCCTTAGATGTTACTGAATGTAGAGAGATTCACTGCCTTCACATTTCTTCTTCTAGGTGCACTTCGAATCCAGGTGCAAACGTGAGGGATGTAGATGAAGCATTTATTATGAAACAACGTGGTATCTAAATTTTAAGAAGTATAAGTCAAAGTAATGGAAATGTGTTACTGAAATTGTAATTGTCAAACTGTTCTCTGGGGCAACGTAAATTAAAATTAATAATACTAATTCAAGGTATTGATTTTGTTTTCAACCATTGCTAAATCCATTGAATCATTCAAGTAACAATCATTCATAAACTCAGATCCATCACGGGTAAAATTTATGGTTAGGTGACGGTCATTCTAACTGATGAAATCTCATTCTCTCATCAAGGATCTGTGTCTCTGTGGTCGTGCAGCCCAGTTCTCACCAGCAAGACAGGAAGGAGGGTATGTTGGTACATTTGTATTTTTACAGAAGAACATCTCTGAAGCAGTCCCCCCTCTGTTTACCCGTTCCATCCTTGTAGTATCTGAGAGAGGCCTTTGACTGTACTGTGACATGTTCCCACATAAAGTTCCAATGGCCTAGGAAATGAAAGTTCAACTTCCCATTTCATTGTAATAGAAACACAACAACTAACAATTGAGAAATTAAAACAATACATTTGAAATTTACCCAAAGGCAAGCTAGAGATTGGCACAAAATATTTGCAAAAGACATATCTGATATATCTGATTGTTATCTAATCTATACCAAGAAGTCTTAAACTCACCAATAAGAATGAAACAAAAGTATTAAAAAATGGGCTAAAACCCTTAACAGACACCTGACCAAAAGAAAAACAGTTTGCCAGTCAGACTCTGGGAGAACATATGTCACAGGGAAATGCCAGGCAGAAGAAGCACATGTCCCTGAAACCTCACCAGCGTGGGGGAAATGAGGACTCTGAGGAGCTTAAACACGGGGAGGTTCGGAGCAGCAGGGGGTCCATACACCACGGGTGCGGATGCGGACCCGGCTGCTCCGGGGAGACATTCTGGGGGCTGCTTGTGAAAGAAACGAACTCTTCTGTGTGTTTCAGCAGTAGAGCTCCTTTGTATGTATCGGAAAGAGACTAAGACTTTAGTCCAGAGAAAACCCTGCACACGATGCTTCCTTAGCTTGATGCATATTTGCCAAAGGGTGGAAAGGACCAAGATGTCCTGTCGTAGGGAAGGAGTAACACACAGTGTCCATCCACACGATGGACACTGAAACGTCACGCCGATTTGAAGAAGTATCGAAGGGTGAGCTGGAAATGCAAAGTAGAGATGCCAGAAGAACACAGCTGGCAAGGTGATGTCAGGAGTGTGGAAGTGGCCCGTGGGGACTGAGGTTCCTAAGACGTCGTACAGAGTGAGGCTGAGGAGAAGACGACTTGGATGTGTCAGGGGGGAAATCTCCTCCTCTGCCGCTCTTGAGCTCCTGAGGCTGGACTGATGATAAAACTAACAGAGACGGAGTAACAGGAGAAAAGAGAAACATTTTAACCATCGGCCTGGACGTGCCGTGAAAATGGACCCAGTAGTGACCAAAGCTTTTATACTGTTAGACGAAGATCCAATATTTGTTAGGAATTGGTAGAAGGAGGAAATGTATGCTCCTGGTGTTCAATTAGTGGAGATCCTAAGCAGAGTTTGGGATGGCATAGTCATTAAAGAAGGAAGAAGACTTGTTCATAGAGACTTCCAGGCCTGAATTCCCCATCCCTGGTGATAAGAGTGTCCCTCTGTAATGCAAAGCAGGGTCCGGCTGCTTGGTGTTGAAAAGCCAATAAAGAGGCAGAGTTGGTGGAGAGGTAAGTTTGCTTTATTTTGGGTGCGTGCAACCGGGGGTGGGGGACAGACTTCGATCCAAAGACCACCCCCCACTGAGAATCGGTGGGAAAGGGCTTTTATAGGTGGAAGGAGGGGCTACAGGCAGAGACAGCAGAGTCAACTCTGACAGTCATCTTGAAATTGGTCATGTGGTGGTCTGATCAGCCTCATCTTGACTGTTTTCAGTAGAGTTCATCTTCAGTTCCAGGGTCGGATTGTTCCCATTTCTTCGGGGCCAGTTCTTGGAATTGTGGCAGCTTATGTCATGGCTATAGCCTTGTCATCATGCACTTAACCTCTTCTTCTTGGTGGCAGTTTCAGTATCTACAAGACACCTAATGGGACATGGACAAGCATATTATCTATAACCATTGAGGGGGAACTTAAGGTCCTTGATTTGCTTAAGGACTAAAGTATTATTATTTCATTTTCTTGGACAGTTTTCGTTTCTTTCTAAATTTTCTCACTTTTCTGATTAAACTTACTCTTAGGCTAAATTCTTTGCACTGGAAAGAGGCAGGCAGAGGATATGGGGTAAAGGAACATTTCACTTCCACCTCCAGGTACAGGGAGAGCACCTTTCACATGGGAGGTTTATTTCTTGCTTCAGGGTGACAAGGAGGAAAGTCAGAATGTGCCTCTGCACTGGCTCTGCCTTCATTCACTTTGAGGCATATTTTGGGGCGGGCTATCCTCGGCCCCAACACTCAGGGCCTCTTTTATTATTGTGTTTGTACATATGCACATGAAGCATGTGATGTAGGTATCGGTTTACTTGAATCTTACAGATGTGAAGCTAAGCTGCAGCCAGGAATTGGCAGGTGATGCGATGGAGACCACACATCAGGACACAGTGAGATGTCCTGTCGAGGCCTGGGCTTCTTCTCTTTGGACCTGGCCACCCCTGCGATGGTTGCTGGACAGAGGTGGGCGTGCCTTCAAGGCTGCAGGACTCTTCATGGAATGAGAACACGTGTGATTTTCCAGCATTTTATTGTTCACCTAAGATGTTGTGATGAAGAAAGGAGAATAGATTTGATTTCAGCAGCTTCTGAAAATTCATGTTATTATCCACCTGACTATAAACTTTCCCTACCAACTACATATGTGTCTATTGGCAATAGCTTTGACGATGAATATTTGACATCAGTTAAACTGCACAGTAGAACAGGATGCAGGTAGTATCTAAGCCTATAGGGATTCTATTGGGCCTGGAAGCAAGGAGCACATGTAGAAACCCCGCCCCCCCCATGTCCCCTCTAACTGGCATCGTTCCCAGCGACCCACTGAGGATCCGGGGCTGCTCAGCTCAATCATGCTTCTCATGCACGAGGTGAGCAGGCAGGTCAAGAGCCAGCATCCTGGCAGGGACAGCTGGTCTACCAGTAGGGCAGGGCTCAGATTGCACAAGGAGGAAGGAAGAATATGTTCAACTCTTTATACACCCACTGCGACAGTTTCGAGACACGTCAATTTAGATGAGGGATACCCTGAATATCTAAGTTTGAGTCTCTGCCTTTCATATATGATATTTTTTCCCCCTATTTCAAACAGTGTTCCTAATTCAGAGACTGAATGTGTAACTAAAGAACCATGGATGAGTAGAGAGAGGTTCCCAAGGGAAAACTGCTTTATGGAGAGGAAACCCCAGACTCTTAGAGGAAAGCAGCTCTTAACTACCATCTGCACCTGCTCCTGTGGCTGAAAAACACAGTTGTATGTCCTGAGTGCCCCCTGCATCGCCCCTCCTGTCTTCCTGCAAGGAGGTTTGTGTCTGGGCTCACACTGACTTCCCCTCACTGTGTATCTTTCGCACAGTAATACACGGCCGTGTCCTCAGATCTCAGGCTGTTCATTTGCAGGTAGAGCGTGTTCTTGGAGTTGTCTCTGGAGATGGTGAATCGGCCCTTCACAGCGTCTGCATAGCCTGTGCTACCACCATCACTATTAATAGCTGAGACCCACTCCAGCCCCTTCCCTGGAGCCTGGCGGACCCAGCTCATGGCATAGCTACTGAAGGTGAATCCAGACGCTGCACAGGAGAGTCGCAGAGACCCCCCTGGCTGCACCAAGCCGCCCCCAGACTCCACCAGCTGCACATCACACTGGACACCTGCAAACACAGAGACATTCTGGTCAGGAGACTGTCACACATCCACTGATTCCATCACTCACATCCTCAGTATCTCTTGCTCTCCATGAATTACCTTGTAAAATCGCCACAAGGACAACCCAGCTGAGCCCAAACTCCATGGTGAGTGTTCTTTCCTGAACCCCGAATGGGAACACCTGGGAATCCCGGGCTGGAGCTCCTCTCCCAGAGCTGCAGGGTCAGGGCTGGGGCTGCTTTATATCAGCAGAGGAAGGTCCTTATTTGCATGACCTTCTAGTATATAAGAGCCTATGTCATTGAACGTCCTCAGAAAGGGCAGGGTCTCAGAGCAGGTGTGAGACTCTTGGATTTTGTGGTGTTGATAGCATTTGAGAAATATAACTTTCATTATGTGACTCTTCCAGTGTAAAGACTTAGGACCAATATGGCATTTTACATATGCACCCACATCCTGTGATGTAGCTGTCACTGTTACCCTCATATTACAGGCGTAAAGTACACTCAGAGGAATGGAGGGTGTGTGGAGTGTGCAAGGAGAAACATGGGGTGAGCGTTAGGTCCAGCAGCTGCACCTGTGCTCTGGGCAAGGCCGCTCCCCTGAACCGATTCCAGGACAAGGCTGGACGTGCCGGGTGAGGTTTGCAGATCCCCCTCCTGTAATGAGAACGTGATGACTTTGCTCTCTTCTAGTGTTTACCTGAAATATATGGAGAGGGTCAGGGTTCATGAGAAGTATTTTCAAGAGTCTCTTACGTTTCAGTATCTTTCCTTCACTCCTTCCCTCCCAAGTCATGCATTTCTTTCTTTGTAATTACTTTAAAGAGGTTCTTGACATATAATAAAGCACATATACTCAGAATGAACACTCTGATAAATAGTGACGTAGGCATCAGCGTTGTCAGGGGAGAACAAATTACTTCCTCTCATTATTTTCTGTAGTTTCTGGGTTTCCTCCTTCCTGTCCCTTCTTATCCTCCTTACCGTCCCCACATAACTGTTGAGCTTCCCTTTTTACTTCAGACTACTTTTCATTTCCTAGAATTTATAAAAGTGAGATCATATTATACGTGTTTTTATTGTTAAGGCCTATTGTACTCAGCACAAATAGTTGTGAATACTATCATGCTTTTGTGTGTATCAAGAACCCTTGGTGTTAATAACAGGCTGCACGTAAAGAATGATCATAGCATGATTGCCTTACTTATTAAGCTGATGTGTGATATTGGAATTGTTTCCAGTTTCTGGGTGTTACAATAAAACTGATACTCATCTTGGAGATGTAGAGAGATGAGACGCTGAGACAATGCTTCGTATTTAATGTTCTTAAAACAACCTCAAAATGGGACACGTTGCACATTATCCAAATCTCACCAATATATCAGATAATTATAGAAGTAAGACAGGAACAAATTTAAATCTTGGAGAGAGAGAAATGCTCACAGAATAAAAAACAATAAGAATAGTAATCCTGACATAGGCTTCTGAATGGAATAAAAACTACTACAAGATTAAAGTAGAAATGGATGCCTTGAGGTGGAGTGTGGTTAAGGTGTAATAGTGTCCCAATGTCTCCTAACTAACTACCTCACCAGTGTCAGCGTGGTCCTTGTAAAGTGTGGATTACATAGTATTACCTCTCTATTCACACAGGTGTGTCTTTTCCCGGGGACAGCCTAGAATTCCTGCCTGAGCTCTTAGATCCTCCTGTATCACGGGGAGGAGGACCTTGGCTCTGGACTTGGATCTGCACTCTTTCACAGCATGTCCACTTACAGTGTGATCTTTGTCCCCTCATCCAGTCCAACTGTGCCATATATTTACCAGATATGAAATGGTGAAATAGGGTCGCACGCGGAAATGAATAATAACGTTTCAGGTGTTGACTGATGCAGAAAACCCTGCCACAACCCTTGCCAGTTTACATTGAGAGCAGCTCTGTATTTGGTTCACCGTCTCTGCTTAGGGAGGGCCTGGAAGAGAAGCCCACCCTGCCCCATGCAGGGTCACAGTGAGGGGCTCGCGTTCAGCTGCAGGACCTCCTCCTGTGGTGCACACTCACGTGTTAGGGAGGGTGACCCTGACTGCAGGCTGGGGGCTCAGCCAGGTCTGAGGGCCGGGCCTTGTGTCCACCTCGTGTGGACGTTGCTTGGGCTCTGACTTCCTTTCAGCAGGATGACTGGGACAGCTGAGCGGTCTGTGCATCAGAGCCCGTCCTCAGGGCCATCACGTACCCACCTGGACAGAGCTTAATATAAGGTCCCAGAAGTCAGGCTCCTAACATTTACCTAACTGACTTGGAACTCACAGCTCCATCATACTCTGCCCATGAATCATTGTGGTCTCTTCATTTACAGTTGAGAAAAAATGGATGCAACAAATATGTTCTTCCATAAATTAGTAGATAGTGCGTGATGTATCCATGCTGTGGAATTGTATTCAGCAATTTAAACACTAAGCTATTATACCGTGAAAAGACATGAGGGAATCCTAAATGCACATTGTTAATTAAAAAATAGGGCTGAAAATGTTGAATTTCACCTATTTCATGTTTGGTAAAAGGGAAGTCTATATATAAAGCAAGCAGATGAACATTTAGCAGGAATTGGGGAGAAGGTGTTTGATAAGTGAAACATGGCCAATATTTAAGGATAGTGAAATTCTTTTTTATGAAATTGCAGTGGTGGAAGCATTGCACTCTGAACTTGTCAGAATATATAAAGTACTAGCAGAAAGAGTGAAGCTTATTGAATATAAATATAAATGTCATTTGTAAGTCAGAGACCCAAGGACAGAACGATGCGCACTGCATAGATGAAACCTAAGATCAGAGTGAATCTATGAAGTCACACGGCTGAAGAAGGTGGGGAAATAGGTTTTGACCTAAGTGACTTTGGAAACGAGTGGAGTCCGAAGGCTAAGTTCTAAGCCACTGCACAGAAGCACTAGAGCCTGGTGGATAACAGTATTTCCATCAGGACTCAGTCTAAGTATTCTTGTACTACTGTGCATGTGGAATTGAACAATTAGTAGCTGGATGGCATTGGTGGAGCCAGGTTTCTCACTGTTGGATGGAAAATAACAGACAAGCAAGGGGGAAAATCTGAATTTACCCATGTGATGTTGCACTAGGATCAGAGATGTAAGAATTATCTCACACTTACCTAATACAGGTCAGAAGGTGAGGTACAGAGATAGTTTCAGACGTGTGTGTGTATACGTGAGGTAGTGCACACAGATATATTTCCAAGGTCTGTTAGCTTATAGGGTCTAGAGGCAATGCTCCCAGTAGACAGGACACCAGCATTAGTATCCTAATACCCACTCTTCTGGTTGCTAATACTATTCTCCAGGAAAGGATCCACAACTCATCTGAGGCATGGCTAATTCTAGGACCAGTGAACAGAATACACATGATTATCCCGCAGATTCTGGTATCACCAGAAAGTAAGGAAGTGTTGACACAAATGGTAGGGGGCTTGTAAAGGGGATGCAGGAGACAATATGAAAGAGTTCCTCATGGGTGACAAGCTGTAACAATTACAGAAGCAAAGAAAATTCCTTAATATATGACCATAACACAAGGTATGAAACAAATGTCTTGATTCATACTTATATAAAGAGATGGAATAAATGTATCTAATGGGGAAGGGAGGAGAAATCTCCCTTAAGGAATAACTTCAGGTAACTCATCAGGGTCATCCTCCCTTCAAGAAGGTGGACTTAACCCTCCATCCCTCAATGTGGCCTGGCGTGGGGACGTGGCAGAAATTATGGGTGCCCTTGAGGTTCATGATGAATTTTTAGGTATAATATCCAAAACATCATTCATAAAATAAATTTGTAATTTCTTGAAACCATTAAAAATTCTGTCCTGAAAACAGCAACAGCAAGATCAACAATAACTTCTCTGATAAGGCACTTAAAGCACAGACTTGGAGAATGTGCTCTCTAATGTCATATTTATAAAGAACGTGTACCATGAGTATACAGCAAATTCACAGCTCAACAACAGCAACAAAAAATGAAAATAATGAACACTGTGCCAGTGATCTGAAGATACTTCCACAAAGTAGACATAAAAGGTTTTATCAAGAATCTTCATTAAGGATACGTAAAATTACATGATGATGAGATACTGCTACTCACTTATTACAACAGTTAAAGTATGAAGTAATAAGAAATTCAAATATTGGGGATGATGTAGAGCAAAAATCCCCTCATCCGCTTGCGGGAAGGAATGTCAAAGGCAGCCAGTTGGAATATATTTGTGGATTTCTTAGAGAGGAAACCCGACACTCACCATGGGATTGAGGAGTGAGTTAGAAAAGTATTAACAAAAATTGTTTGAATATTTATATTTATACAAATAACTTCATACGGGTGCTTGTATCATCTTTATACATTCGAGCCTTTACCACTCCCTCAAAATGTGGTCGGTTTTTATGCTTATTTTCCATATGATTAGGACATACCTGTTTCTGTTCCCTTTTACCAATCTCTCTATTTTATCTAATTATCTATTATCTATCTCCACACTAGATAACAAGGTACAGGAAACACAGCCCACATGTTACAGCCCAACCTGTGTCCTGACATTTCAAAATGTCCTCTGAGGAGAAAGTGACTGCAGTGCTATATGGACATCAATTTCTGAATATAAACATGATTCACACTATTGAAGTGAAAGGCATTGCATGAAACAAGACTGGAGAGATTCTCAGGATGAGAGGAATTGGAAATTCATGTGATGCTGGAAAGCAGATTTAAAGCTCAACAGTAAACATTATTTATGTCATTTACCGATTAAAAAGTTGACAACTAAAAACAGAAAGTAGTGACCTAATCTTCAAATAAAGGTCTCATGAAGTAATATTTCTGTGTGGCTCGTCCAAAGATAGATGGGGAAAGACAGACAAGCGTGACTCCATGAAAAAAAGTCTCCAGATTCGAGACAAGAAAGTTCCCTTGAATCACTGTGGATGAGGCTTCCAAGGGCAGCAATGATCTAGTGGAGAAACCCCAGCTTCTGGGAGAAAACCCCTCCATGATATCTTCTGCACCTGCCCTGAAATTGGTCCTCTTGTTTCCTGATGACCCTGATCGCTCCCATGTGGTTGGAGCGCCCCCTGCAGGGAGAGTCGTGTCTGGACTCACCCTGACTTCTCACTGCGCCTCCTGGGACAGTAACAGAGGGCTGCGTCCTAGGTCATCATAGCTGAGCTGCAGGGAAAACTGAATATGTGAGGTGTCTCTGGAGGTGGAGAGTCATTTCTGGAGGACAGCTTGTATGCTGTGCTACTTCCAGAAGCAAAGCACCCCAGTCACGCCAGCCCTTTCCCTGGGGACTGAGGTATCCTGTCCCAGCAGTCTGCACGGTTTGTGATGGAGAATCCAGAGACTGAGCGGGTGAGGGGGAGGGTCTTCCTTAGTCCTGGGCCCGATTCCTGCACCCGCACCTGGGACAGGACACCTGGGGAAGGAGAGACAATGAGACACCCACTTCACAGATGTCACCCCATAACTCCACCTTCCCCAGACCCAGGAGATGCCCACAGCTGAGGGATGCCAGCAAGAGGAGGAATGACCAGGAGATTTCATGGTCATTTTGATTAATGCTTTGACTTTCAGAGAGTGAGGTCAGGGAAGATGAGAACCCGGACTCTGAGTAGCACAGGTGCTGTGTTTTCCCCTTGAGCCTGGGCGTGATGTGCAGGTGGGAAGCATGATTCCGTGTAAAGATGGTCATGGCTGGTCCTTCTCTAGGGCTGTGGAGGAGGGTGCTGGCTGAGATCCAGGGTGGACACAGCTGTACGTCACCTCTGAAGAATGGGTGATGTTTCTTTTCCCATATAATACTTACATTTCCATATATGTCTATCTGCGTCTACATTATAGGTGTATTAGTTGGCTGTGTGGCCATTAGAGGATAACAGACTGGGTGGATTAAACAACAGAAATGTATTCCTCTCAGGCCTGGAGGCTAGAAGTCTAAGGTCACGGTGTCAGCAGTTTTGGGTCTTCTCAGTCCTTTCTTCTTTGCTTGCAGATGGACCTCTTCTCACTGAATCCTCAGATGGTCTTTTCTCTGTAGTCCGTGTGCATCCTTGCTTTACTTGTATGTTCATTATGCCTCTTGTTAAGTGTGACAAAGACCCTTGACCACCCTTAGCCAACAGGCTCCTTGTAAAGCTGTTCTCAACTAGTCTTGACCAGTGGGATTCTGTGTTTATATTTGCGTGGCCAGGTTTTGTCAAGAGCCCCGCTAAGTGAGAATAATGACTATCTCCTAGCCTTGAACTCTGATCACCCTCAATATTTGATCGAAGCCATCAAACCTCCTATGAACCGAATGGTATCTGATCACCCTGGTCTCCCTTTAGCAAGAATCCTTTTGAGTCTATGGCACCAGAATCCGCTTAGCCTGTAGTTCTTCTCTTAATAATTTCCTGTCCACTCCACCCCACCCTCTTCTTGGCCATAAGCCCCCACTTGCCATGCTGTATTTGGAATTTAGCCAAGTTTCCGAGGCTGCATCCCATATGCAGCAGCGAGTTTTGTCTTCAGGTTTTGGATGAGCTTTATATTGGAAACATGAGTATCCTTTTCACCACCATGGCCATATAACTCATGCCTGAATGAAGCTGATCTCTCATGTATAGTTTCGCTAAGTCCACTCACAGCCCTTTATGTGTAGGGACACTAGACTGTTCTTCAGCCCTATGCCTGGAACTACTTTAAACAATCGCCAGGAATCCCAGAAATGTGAAAAGCATGGCACTAATTTGACACCATGAAGTGCTTAATTACATGACGGGAGTTGAAACAAGAAAAGAGAGCCTCACCTTGACTGACCTCAGCTGGGAATGTGTGTGTGTGTGTGTGTGTGTGTGTGTGTGTGTGTGTGTGTGTGTGTGTATGTGTGTGTGTGTGTGTTGCGTGATTCAAACAACAGGCCACATTGCTAATGTCCGTGAATGACCATGAAATGACAGTATTTCCTTTGGGGAGCTCATAAAAGCTAGAAGTAGGTGAAGCTGCGGAAATGGAATCTGTGAATAATGAGGTCATTGCACATGCAGTATTGGAGCGCTCTGGCATTAGAGTCTATAACACGACCTGCTGCAGAATTCAAACTGTTTGGGCAGGTTGCCTGAAAGCAGGAGGGTGTGTCTCTTCCTTCCACATGTACACAAGCAAAACAACAATTAATACTGTTTAAAAATCTCACATGCACTCTCAGGACATTTACAAGTTTCACGAACTTCAGCCTCTAATTGAACATCATGGTGAGCTGCAGGGTAATTGGCGCTCCTTTGAGAAAAAAATAGACAAATGAAAAATAACGTTAATCTTGAGTATTATATGCATGTCCATATGAATATATATATACACAAGTATAATAAAAATAAAAATTAAGCAAATATGTACATGCACACAAAATTTTCTAGGCACAACATAATCCACATCCATGAAAAATTAGGGTACAGAAGAGGGTCCCTGGTGGAGCTCCTGGGCAGGAGGAGGAAAGCTCAGGTTCTAACAAGAATTCACTCCCAGCCCCTATGTGCACCTGCCCCAGGACTCAGCCCTTTACCTGTTGGGTCCTGTGCGCCCCCTGCTGGTTAAAGGCCTCCGTGCAGGGAGGTTCGTGTCTGGGCTCGCACTGACTTCCCCTCACTGTGTGTCTCTCACACAGTAATACACGGCTGTGTCTTCAGTTGTCAGGCTGCTCAATGATAAGTAGACTTGGTTCTTGGACGTGTCCCTGGTGATGCTGAGCCGGGACTTAAGACTTGGGTTATAATACGTGTTTCCTTTATAACTGCTCTCAGCAAGCCACTCCAACCCCTTTCCTGGAGGCTGTCGGACCCAGTCGACATTAAAGTTGGATAATGAGTCTCCAGAGACGGTGCAGGTGAGGGAGAGGGTCTGGGAGGGCGTCACCAGGCTGGGTCCCGACTCCTGCAGCTGCACCTGGGACAGGACACCTGTGGACAGAGAGAACCACGGTGACTCGTGGGCTCAGATGCAGCTTCCCCACGTGTTCACGTTGGAATCCCCGAGACACTCACCTCTGGGTGCTGACACCACGAAGAGGAAGAACCACAGTGGATTCATCTTCCTGCAGATGAGATTCATGGAGCCCAGAAAATCTCTTCAAGCAGGAGGAGAAGCCCGAATTTAAGTGAACTGGTCCTTTGTTTTTACCTTGTGGTCTAAGGGGATATTTGCATATAGGAGGCACCTTCTTATAAAAAGCAGAAAGTAGTGAAGGGAGTTCCTGTCTCTGGGGCTCTCCCTGTGAGGAGGGTGCTGACTGTGTCCTCAGGGAACTCAGCCCCCACCTGGGGTCTCCGTCCCGATGCCTGGGGGACTCTTTGTCCAGGAATGAAGTGATGCTGAAGGGCTAGTCAGGAAATCAGCTGTGCTCAGGGATTAATGGCCCATTTGGAGAACAGACTTTAATCCCATGGATGTATATATTTCACCTAAATACCCATCAAACATTCAGGGTCCTCCAAGATGTCAGACACAGACTCTTGTGTTTTCCTTTCTGCATTACCTCATGTTGATGTCCTGGATGCTCAAGTATTTGAGACAAACCTTACATGTAACAATGACATTGAATTCAGACAGAGTGAGGTAAAATTAAATGTTTATCATAAGTCACAACAGACTCCGTGTTTCCCTTAACCTGGGTGAACATTTTTCCTTGTACCTGACGTGCTTTTTTCTTTGTACATGTAGCACTGGCTCCACTCCGGCCCTGAGAGGTCACACCTGTGGGTCTGGGGCAGGTCAGCTCTCCCTCAGCCCAGTGATCTCACCTGTACACTGACTGAGTCCAGCCTGCTGTCTATGAGAAGACATTTACTCCATACTATTTGATGAATTGAGTACTATACTTCTTCTAGCTTTTCCAAAAATATTTGTAGAGTAAATTAGATACTAAAGAATCTGCCTGCTTGAATGTTGATAATAGGAGAGCCAACCAAATTAATATGAGCAAGAATCACAGGACAAGTGTGGACCCTGTTGTCTGGACCTGGAAATTGAGCTGATACGCTGTGAGATAGGGCTGTGGAAGGGATGGAATCTAAAACGTAGAACAAGGTGGGCCCAGTATTCACCATGTGGAAGAAGGGCCTGCATTTGTACAGGGGCCCCAGCATCTGACCTGCCCTTCTTGAGCTGGTGGATTCGAGGAGATCCACCCATATTCATGTTAACATAGAAGGATACATAATAGGTGTCTTTATGTTTCAGTGGTTGCGGATGTGTTGTTAGGGTCTAGTTAACCCTAGGAAAAATGTGTTAGTTCTCCAGGACTAAAAAATAGTTATATTTCCTTTGTGAAGAAAATTGGAGGAAATTATGTCTGGAGACTAGATCACATTATAATGCTGGAGGGAATATCCATTAGAGATGACCTATGGGTGATGGTGAAAAGAAGTGGTGAGATTTAAGTCACAATGCTTTGCAGGTTACCAGTGATGGTCACAGAAGAGGGCCTGACCATTGTGATGGGCGGGAGAAGAACTGACGGTGGTGCACTTCACGTTGACCACGTGGACATGTCCTCCTGATGGCCTCTGTGTTTTCCCGTATACAACCTTGAGAGTATAAGCTCAGAATGAGGTGTGGCCCTCAGGAACATTGAGACCAGATGGTTTAGGTCATTTAGTGTCTTTGTTGGAATCACTGAGCAAAGAGGAAGCAGGAACTATACGTGGAAATCAGCGGTGCCCTCAAGTGATATTAGATTTGTTGCCTTAGATGTTACTGAATGTAGAGAGATTCACTGCCCTCACATTTCGTCTTCTAGGTGCACTTGGAATCCAGGTGCAAACGTGAGGGATGTAGATGAAGCATTTATTATGAAACAACGTGGTATCTAAATTTTAAGAAGTATAAGTCAAAGTAATGGAAATGTGTTACTGAAATTGTAATTGTCAAACTGTTCTCTGGGGCAACGTAAATTAAAATTAATAATACTAATTCAAGGTATTGATTTTGTTTTCAACCATTGCTAAATCCATTGAATCATTCAAGTAACAATCATTCATAAACTCACATCCATCACGGGTAAAATTTATGGTTAGGAGACGGTCATTGTAACTGATGAAATCTCACTCTCTCATCAAGGATCTGTGTCTCTGTGGACGTGCATCCCAGTTCTCACCAGCAAGACAGGAAGGAGGGTATGTTGGTACATTTGTATTTTTACAGAAGAACATCTCTGAAGCAGTCCCCCCTCTGTTTACCCATTCCATCCTTGTAGTATCTGAAAGAGGCCTTTGACTGTACTGTGACATGTTCCCACATAAAGTTCCAATGGCCTAGGAAGTGAAAGTTCAACTTCCCATTTCATTGTAATAGAAACACAACAACTAACAATTGAGAAGCTTAAACAATACATTTGAAATTTACCCAAAGGCAAGCTAGAGATTGGCACAAAATATTTGCAAAAGACATATCTGATATATCTGATTGTTATCTAATCTATACCAAGAAGTCTTAAACTCACCAATAAGAAAGAAACAAAAGTATTAAAAAATGGGCTAAAACCCTTAACAGACACCTGACCAAAAGAAAAACAGTTTGCAAGTCAGGCTCTGGGAGAACATATGTCAGAGGGAAATGCCAGTCAGAAGAAGCACATGTCCCTGAAACCTCACCAGCGTGGGGAACTGAGGACTCTGAGGACCTTAAACACGGGGAGGCTCGGAGCAGCAGGGGGTCCATACACCGTGGCGGATGTGGGCCCAGCTGCTCCGGGGAGACATTCTGGGGGCTGCTTGTGAAAGAAACGAACTCTTCTGTGTGTTTCAGCAGTAGAGCTCCTTTGTATGTATCGGAAAGAGACTAAGACTTTAGTCCAGAGAAAACCCTGCACACGATGCTTCCTTAGCTTGATGCATATTTGCCAAAGGGTGGAAAGGACCAAAATGTCCTGTCGTAGGGAAGGAGTAACACACAGTGTCCATCCAGACAATGGACACTGAAACGTCACGCCGATTTGAAGAAGTATCGAAGGGTGAGCTGGAAATGCAAAGTAGAGATGCCAGAAGAACACAGCTGGCAAGGTGATGTCAGGAGTGTGGAAGTGGCCCCTTGGGACTGAGGTTCCTAAGACGTCGTACAGAGTGAGGCTGAGGAGAAGACGACTTGGATGCGTCAGGGGGGAAATCTCCTCCTCTGCCGCTCTTGAGCTCCTGAGGCTGGACTGATGATAAAACTAACAGAGACGGAGTAACAGGAGAAAAGAGAAACATTTTAACCATCGGCCTGGACGTGCCATGGAAATGGACCCAGTAGTGACCAAAGCAGGCAGGTTTTATATTGTTAGACGAAGATCTAATATTTGTGAGGAATTGGTAAAAGGAGGAAATGTATGCTCCTGGTGTTCAATTAGTGGAGATCCTAAGCAGAGTTTGGGCTGGCATAGTCATTAAAGAAGGAAGAAGACTTGTTCATAGAGACTTCCAGGCCTGAATTCCCCATCCCTGGTGATAAGAGTGTCCCTCTGTAATGCAAAGCAGGGTCCGGCTGCTTGGTGTTGAAACACCAATAAAGAGGCAGAGTTGGTAGAGAGGTAAGTTTGCTTTATTTTGGGTGTGTGCAACCAGGGGTGAGGGACAGACTTTTCTCCAAAGACCACCCCCCACTGAGAATCGGTGGGAAAGGGCTTTTATAGGCGGAAGGACGGGCTACAGGCAGAGACAGCAGAGTCAACTCTGACAGTCATCTTGAAATTGGTCTTGTGGTGGTCTGATCAGCCTCATCTTGACTGTTTTCAGTAGAGTTCATCTTCAGTTCCAGGGTCGGATTGTTCCCATTTCTTCGGGGCCAGTTCTTGGAGTTGTGGCAGCTTATGTCATGGCTATAGCCTTGTCATCATGCATTTAACCTCTTCTTCTTGGTGGCAGTTTCAGTATCTACAAGACACCTAACAGGACATGGACAAGCATATTGTCTATAACCGTTGAGGGGGAACTTAAGGTCCTTGATTAGCTTAATGACTAAAGTATTATTATTTCATTTTCTTGAACAGTTTTCGTTTCTTTCTAGATATTCTCACTTCTGTGAATAAACTTACTCTTAGGCTAAATTTTTTGCACAGAAAAAAGGCATACAGATGGCATGGGGAAAGGAACACTGCACTTCCACATTCAGGCACAGGGAGAACACCTTTCACATGGGAGGTTTATTTCTTGCTTCAGGGTGACAAGGAGGAAAGTCAGAATGTCCCTCTGCACTGGCTCAGTCTTCAGTCACTTTGAGGCATATTTTGGGGCGGGCTATCCTGGGCCCCAACACTCAGGGCCTCGTTTATTATTGTGTTTCTACATATGCAAACCAAGCATGTGATGTAGGTATCAGTTTACTTGAATCTTACAGATGTGAAGCTAAACCGCAGCCTGGAACTGGCAGGTGATGCGCTGGAGACCACACATCAGGACACAGTGCGACGTCCTGTCGAGGCCTGGGCTTCTCCACCCTGGACCTGGCTGCTTCTGCAAGTGTTCCTGGCCAGAGGTGGGCGTGCCTGCGAGGCTGCAGAACTCTTCGTCGAATGAGAATCTGTGTGATTTTACTGCATTTTAGCGTTCACCTAAGTTGCTGTGGTGAAGAAAGGAGAATAGATTTGTTTTCAGAAGTTTCTGATAATTCATGTTATTATCCACCTGATTATAAACTTTCCCTACCAACTACATATGTGTGTATTGGTAATAGCTTTGACGATGAATATTTGACATAAAATAAACTGAGCAGTAGAACAGGATGCAGGTAGTATCTAAGCCTATAGGGATTCTATTGCTCCTGGAAGCAACGAGCACATGTAGAAACACCTCCACCCACGCCCCCTCTAACTGGCATCATTTCCAGCGACCCAGTGAGGATCCGGGGCTGCTTATCTCAATCATGCTTCTCATGCACGAGGTGAGCAGGCAGGTCAAGAGCTAGCATCCTGGCAGGGACAGCTGGTCTACCAGTAGGGCAGGGCTCAGATTGCACCATGAGGAAGGAAGAATATATACAAGTCTTTATACATGCGCTGGGATAGTTTCACAACGGATCAATTTAGACAACATTAAGACAACGGAAAACCTAAATATCTAACGTTGAGTATCTGCCTTTCATATATGACATTTCTTTCCCTATTTTGAAAAGTGTTTCTAATTCAGAGACTGATTGTGTAAGTAAAGAACCATGGATGAGTAGAGAGAGGTTCCCAAGGGAAAACTGCTTTATGGAGAGGAAACCCCAGACCCTTAGAGGAAAGCAGCGCTTAACTACCATCTGCACCTGCTCCTGGGGCTGAAAAACACAGTTCTATGTCCTGAGTGCCCCCTGCATCGCCCCTCCTGTCTCCCTGCAAGGAGGTTTGTGTCTGGGCTCACACTGACTTCCCCTCACTGTGTATCTTTCACACAGTAATACACGGCCGTGTCCTCAGATCTCAGGCTGTTCATTTGCAGATAGAGAGTGTTCTTGGAGTTGTCTCTGGAGATGGTGAATCGGTCCTTCACAGAGTCTGCATAGTATGTGTAACTACCATCACTACTAATAACTGAGATCCACTCCAGCCCCTTCCCTGGAGCCTGGCGGACCCAGCTCATGGCATAGCTACTGAAGGTGAATCCAGACGCTGCACAGGAGAGTCGCAGAGACCCCCCTGGCTGCACCAAGCTGCCCCCAGACTCCACCAGCTGCACATCACACTGGACACCTGCAAACACAGAGACATCCTGGTCAGGAGACTGTCACACATCCACTCATTCCATCACTCACATCCTCAGTATCTCTTGCTCTCCATGAATTACCTTGTAAAATCGCCACAAGGACAACCCAGCTGAGCCCAAACTCCATGGTGAGTGTTCTGTCCTGAACCCCGATTGGGAACACCTGGGAATCCCGGGCTGGAGCTCCTCTCCCAGAGCTGCAGGGTCAGGGCTGGGGCTGCTTTATATCAGCAGAGGAAGGTCCTTATTTGCATGACCTTCTAGTATATAAGAGCCTATGTCATTGAACGTCCTCAGAAAGGGCAGGGTCTCAGAGCAGGTGTGAGAGTCGTGGATTTTGTGGTGTTGATAGCATTTGGGAAATATAACTTTCATTATGTGATTCTTCCAGAGTAAACACTTAGGACCCATATGTCATTTTACATATGCACCCACATCCTGTGATGTAGCTGTCACTGTTACCCTCATATTACAGGTGTGAAGTACACCCAGAGGAATGGAGGGTGTGTGGAGTGTCCAAGGAGAAACATGGGGTGACCGTTAGGTCCAGCAGCTGCACCTGTGCTCTGGGCCAGGCCGCTCCCCTGAACCTATTCCAGGACAAGGCTGGACGTGCCGGGTGAGGTTTGCAGATCCCCCTCCTGTAATGAGATCGTGATGACTTTGCTCTCTTCTAGTGTTTACCTGAAATATATGGAGAGGCTCAGGGTTCATGAGAAGTATTTTCAAGAGTCTCTTACCTTTCAGTATCTTTCCTTCACTCCTTCCCTCCCAAGTCATGCATTTCTTTATTTGTAATTACTTTAAAGAGGTTCTTGACATATAATAAAGCGCACATACTCAGAATGAACACTCTGATAAATAGTGACGTAGACATCAGCATTGTCAGGGGAGAACAAATTACTTCCTCTCATTATTTTCTGTAGTTTCTGGGTTTCCTCCTTCCTGTCCCTTCTTACCTTCCTTCCCGTACCCACATAACCGTTGAGCTTCCCTTTTTACTTCAGACTACTTTTCATTTCCTAGAATTTATAAAAATGGGATCATATTATATGTATTTTTATTTTTATGGCTTATTTTGCTCAGCATGAATAGTTGTGAATACTATCAAGTTTTTGTGTGTATCAAGAATTATTGGCTCGAATAACAGGTGGCATTTGAATATTGATTTAGCACAATTGGCTTATTTAGTAAGCTGATGTGTGATATTGGAATAGTTTCCAGTTTCTGGGTGTTACAATAAAGCTGATACTCATCTTGGTGATGTAGAGAGATGAGAAACTGAGAAAATGCTTCTTATTTAAAGTTCTTCAAACAACCTCAAAATGGGACAAGTTTCACATTATCAAAATCTCACCAATATATCAGATAATTATAGAACTAAGATAGCAACATATTTAAATCTTGGAGAGAGAGAAATGCTCCCAGAATAAAAAAGAATAAGAATAGTAATCCTGACATCGGCTGCAGAATGGAATAAAAACTACTACAAGATTTAACCAGAAATGGATGCCTTGAGGTGGAGTGTGGTTAAGGTGTAATAGTGTCCCAATGTCTCCTAACTCACTACCTCACCAGTGTCAGCGTGGTCCTGCTAAAGTGTGAATCAGATGGTGTTGCCTCTCTATTCACGCAGGTGTGTCTTCCTACCTGGGACAGACCAGGATTCCTGCCTGAGCTCCTGGGTCCTCCTGTATCACGGGGAGGAGGACCTTGGCTCTGGTCTTGGATCTTCACTCTTTCACAGCATCTCCACTTACAGTGTGATCTTTGTCCCCTCATCCAGTCCAACTGTGTCATATATTTACGACATATGAAATAGTGAAATAGGGTTACACATGGAATTGAATAATAATGTTTCAGGTGTTGACTGACGCAGAAAACCTGGCCACAACCCTTGCCAGTTTACACTGAGAGGAGCTCTGTATTTTGTTCACCGTCTCTGCTTAGGGAGGGCCTGGAGGAGAAGCTCACCCTGCCCCATGCAGGGTCACTGTGAGGGGCTCAAGTTCAGCTGCAGGACCTGCTCCTGTGGTGCACACTCACGTGTTAGGGAGGGTGACCCTGACTGCAGGCTGGGGGCTCAGCCAGGTCTGAGGGCCGGGCCTTGTGTCCACCTCGTGTGGACGTTGCTTGGGCTCTGACTTCCTTTCAGCACGATGACTAGGACAGCTGAGCGGTCTGTGCATCAGAGCCCGTCCTCAGGGCCATCAATTACCCACCGGGACAGAGCTTAATATAAGGTCCCAGAAGTCAGGCTCCTAATATTTACCTAACTGACTTGGAACTCACAGCTCCATCATAGACTGCCCATGAATTATTGTGGTCTCTTCATTTACAGTTGTGAAAAAATGGAAGCAACAAATACGTTCTTTCATAAATTAGTAGATAAACAGTGTGTGATGTATCCATGCTGTGGAATAGTATTCAGCAATTTAAATATTAAACTATTGTATCATGAAAGGACCTGAGGGAACCCTAAATGCATATTGCTAATTAAAAAATTGGTCTGGAAACATTCAATTTCACTTATTTCACATTTGGGAAAAGTCAAGTCTATATATAAAGCAAGTAGATGACCATTTAGCAGGAATTTGGGGAGAAGGCATTTGATAAGTGAAACATTGACAGCATTTAAGAATAGTGAAATTCTTCTCTATGAAATTGCAGTGGTGGAAACAGTGCACTATGAATTTGTCAAAATATACAAAGTAATAGCAGAACCTTTTTGAATATAAATCTAAATGTCATTTAGAAGTTCAGAGACTCAAGGACGGAACGATGCGCACTGCATAGATGAAACCTAAGATCAGAGTGAATCTATGAAGTCACACGGCTGAAGAAGGTGGGGAAATAGGTTTTGACCTAAGTGACTTTGGAAATGAGTGGAGTCCGAAGGCTAAGTTCTAAGCCACTGCACAGAAGCACTAGAGCCTGGTGGATAACAGTATTTCCATCAGGACTCAGTCTAAGTATTCTTGTACTACTGTGCATGTGGAATTGAACAATTAGTAGCTGGATGGCATTGGTGGAGCCAGGTTTCTCACTGTTGGATGGAAAATAACAGACAAGCAAGGGGGAAAATCTGAATTTACCCATGTGATGTTGCACTAGGATCAGAGATGTAAGAATTATCTCACACTTACCTAATACAGGTCAGAAGGTGAGGTACAGAGATAGTTGCAGCCGTGTGTGTGTATATGTGGGGTAGTGCACACAGATATATTTCCAAGGTCTGTTAGCTTATAGGGTCTAGAGGCAATGCTCCCAGTAGACAGGACACCAGCATTAGTATCCTAATACCCACTCTTCTGGTTGCTAATACTATTCTCCAGGAAAGGATCCACAACTCATCTGAGGCATGGCTAATTCTAGGACCAGAGAAGAAAATACACATGATTATCCCGCAGATTCTGGTATCACCAGAAAGTAAGGAAGTGTTCACACAAATGGCTGGGGGCCCGTAAAGACGATGCAGGAGACAATCTGAAAGAGCTCCTCATGGATGACAAGCTGTAACAATTAAAGAAGCAAAGAAAATTCCTTAGTATATGACCATAACACAAGGTATGAAACAAATGTCTTGATTCATACTTATATAAAGAGATGGAATAAATATATCTAAAGGGGAAGGGAGGAGAAATCTCCCTTAAGGAATAACTTCAGGTAACTCATCCTGGTCATCCTCCCTTCAAGAAAGTGGACTTAACCCTCCATCCCTGAATGTGGCCTGGCGTGGGGATGTGGCAGATATTATGGGTGCCCTTGAGGTTCATGATGAATTTTTAGGTATAATATCCCAAACATCATTCATAAAATAAATTTGTGATTTTTCTATATCCATTAAAAATTCTTCTCTGAAAACAATAACAGCAACAGCAACAATAACTTCACTGATAAGGGAATTAAAGCACAGACTTGGAGAATGTGCTCTCTAATATCATATTTATAAAGGACTTGTATCATGAATATGCAGCAGATTCACAGCTCAACAACAGCAACAAAAAATGAAAATAATGAACACCATGCCAGTGATCTGAGGGTAGTTACACAAAGAAGAGATAAAAGTTTTAAAAGGATTCTTCATTAAGGAAATGTAAAATAACACGATGATGAGATACTGCTACTCACTTATTACAACAGTTAAAGCACAAAATAATAAGAAATTCAAATATTGGGGATGATGTAGAGCAAAAGGCCCCTCATCCGCTTGCGGGAAGGAATGTCAAAGGCAGCCAATTGGAATATATTTGTCGATTTCTCAGAGATAAAACCAGACACTCACCATGGGATTGAGGAGTGAGCTAGAAAAGTATTTACAAAAATTATTTAAAGATTTATGTTAATACAAATAACTTCATACGGGTGCTTGTATCATGTTTACACATTAGAGCCTTTACCACTCCCTAAAAATGTGTAGTCGGTTTTTATGGTTATTTTCCATATGATTAGGATATACATGTTTCTGTTCCCTTTTATCTATCTCTCTGTTTTATCTAATTATCTACTATCAATCTCCACACTAGATAACAAGGTACAGGAAACACAGCCCACACATTACAGCCCAGCCTGTGTCCCGATATTTCAAAATGTCCTCTGGGGGGAGAATGACTCCAGTGCTATATGGACATCAAGTTCCTAATATCAATATGGCTCATAGTATTCAAGTGAAAGGCATTGCATCAGACAGGACTGGAGAGATTTTCAGATTAGAGGAATTGGAAATCCATCTGATGGTGGAAGGCAGATTTAAAGTTCAACAGTAAAAATTATTTATGTCATTAAACGATTAAAATATTGACAATAACAGAAAGTAGTGACCTAATCTTCAAATAAAGGTCTCATGAAGAAATATTTCTGTGTGGCTCATCAAAAGATAGATGGGGAAAGACAGACAAGCCTGACTCCATGAAAAAAAGTCTCAAGTTTAGAGACAAGAAAGTTCCCTGGAATCATTGTGGATGAGGCTTCCAGGGGCAGCAATGATCCAGTGGAAAAACCACAGCTTCTGAGAGAAAAACCCTCCATGCCATCCTCTGCACCTGCCCTGAAATTGGTCCTCTGTTTCCTGATGATCCTCCGCGCCCCCTGGTGGTTGGAGCTGCCCCTGCAGGGAGGGTCGTGTCTGGACTCACCCTGACTTCTCACTGCGCCTCCTGGGACAGTAACAGAGGGCTGCGTCCTAGGTCATCATAGCTGAGCTGCAGGGAAAACTGAATTTGTGAGGTGTCTCTGGAGGTGGAGAGTCATTTCTGGAGGACAGCTTGTATGCTGTGCTATTCCCTGAAGCAAAGCACCCCAGTCACCCCAGCCCTCTCCCTGGGGGCTGAGGTATCCTGTCCCAGCAGTCCGCACGGTTTGTGATGGAGAATCCAGAGACTGAGCAGGTGAGGGGGAGGGTCTTCCTTAGTCCTGGACCCGATTCCTGCACCCGCACCTGGGACAGGACGCCTGGGGAAGGCGAGACAATGAGACACCCACTTCACAGATGTCACCCCATAACTCTACCTTCCCCAGACCCAGGAGATGCTCACAGCTGAGGGATGCCAGCAAGAGGAGGAATGACCAGAAGATTTCATGGTCATTTTGATTAATGCTTCGACTTTCAGAGAGTGAGGTCAGGGAAGATGAGAACCCGGACTCTGAGTAGCACAGGTGCTGTGTTTTCCCCTTGAGCCTGGGCGTGATGTGCAGGTGGGAAGCATGTCTCCATATAAAGATGGTCATGGCTGGTCCTTCTCTAGGGCTGTGGAGGAGGGTGCTGGCTGAGATCCAGGGTGGACACACCTTCTGTTCACTGACCACAGGTCCTCTCCTTCCAGAACAGGAGTGTTTGGACAAAGGAGAGTCCGAGGGCAGGGGTGTGACGGTAAGCGCAGCAGGTCTTCCTTTCCCTACAGGCTTTCATGTGAAAACTTCCTGAGGACACATCCGACCCTAACGCCTAGAGCTGGGTGTCTCTCACATTCCTCCTCTCGTCCCCTCCCGGCCACCTTGGACCTCCTCCTCTGCCCCCTGTACACATTCTCTGTATCTCTGTTCTAATTCTGAGCTGCTTGTTAAACAAGTGCTGTGCACTTTATCATTAGTCACACACCAGCCTTACACATTTCATCTCACTCTGTCGGCATTTTTATTGTAAATGTAGTGAACACAGTTCAACGATATAGGTTCTATTCATTTGTTGTTGTTCTGTACCTCAGTTCTTCACCTCTCATCTTATGTCGATGATACTTACAAAGAAATCCCCCGAAAAATTTTGCATACTCTTTAAAACCTCCTCCCTTAAAAATTTGTGTTCTCTTTTGTAAGAAAAAAATCATACCTTTAACTTTAATCCATTTTTATATTATTCATTTCCAACTTATAGAAATAAAATTTGGTCATTAATTTATCCACCAATCGTTCTATACCCAATTATGAATTCCAAAGACTGTTACTTTAGGCATTTATATGTCTTTCTGGGGATGATCATCATATCACCTCTGAAGAATGGGTGATGTTTCTTTTCCAATATGATACTTACATTTCCATATATGTCTATCTGCGTCTATATTATAGGTGTATTAGTTGGCTTCTCGCAAACCTGGATGCCAGAACTCTGAGATCAGGTGCCAGCAGGCTTGGGTCCTTCTCAGGTCTTTCTCCTTTGCTTGCAGATGGACCTCTTCTCACTGAATCCTCAGATGGTCTTTTCTCTGTAGTCTGTGTGCATCCTTGCTTTACTTGTATGTTCATTATGACTCTTGTTAAGTGCGACAAAGACCCTTGACCACCCTTAGCCAACAGGCTCCTTGTAATGCTGTTCTCAACTAGTCTTGACCTGTGGGCTTCTGTGTTTATATTTGCGTGGCCAGGTTTTGTCAAGAGCCCTGTTCAGTGAGAATAATGAGAATCTCCCATGCTTGAACTCTGATCACCCTCAGTATTTGATCAAATCCAGCAAACCTCCGATCACCCACATGGTATCTGATCACCCTGGTCTCCCTTTAGCAAGAATCCTTTTGAGTCTATGTAACCAGAATCCCCTTAGCCTGTATTTCTTCTGTTAATAATTTCCACTCCACTCCACCCCACCCTCTTCTTGGCCATAAGTCCCCATTTGCCATGCTCTATTTGGAATTAAGTCAAGTTTCCAAGACTGTCTCAAATATGCAACAGTGAGTTTTGTCTTCATGTTTTGGATGAGCTTTATATTGGAAACATGAGTATCCTTTTCACCACCATGGCCATATAACTCATGCCTGAATGAAGCTGATCTCTCATGTATAGTTTCGCTAAGTCCACTCACAGCCCTTTATGTGTAGGGACACTAGACTGTTCTTCAGCCCTATGCCTGGAACTACTTTAAAGAATTGCCAAGAATCCCAGAAATGTGAAAAGCATGGCACTAATGTGACCCCATAAAGTGCTCAGTTACATGACGGGAGTTGAAACAAGAAAAGAGAGCCTCACCTTGACTGACCTCAGCTGGGAATGTGTATGTGTGTGTGTGTGTATGTGTGTGTGTGTGTTGCGTGATTCAAACAACAGGCCACATTGCTAATGTCCGTGAATGACCACGAAATGACAGTATTTCCTTTGGGGAGCTCATAAAAGCTAGAAGTAGGTGAAGTTGCAGAAGTGGAATCTGAATAATGAGGTCATTGCACGTGTAGTATTGGAGCGCTCTGGCATTAGAGTCTATAACACGACCTGCTGCAGAATTCAAACTGTTTGTGCAGCTTGCCTGAAAGCAGGAGGGTGTGTCTCTTCCTTCCACGTGTACACAAGCAAAACAACAATTAATGCTGTTTAAAAATCTCACGTGTGTCTCTTCCTTCCTCATGTACAAAAGGGAAACAACAAGTAATACTGTTTAAAAATCTCACGTGCACTCTCAGGACATTTACAAGTTTGAAGAACTTCAGCCTCAAACTGAACATTATGGTGAGTCTCAGGGTGGTTTTGAGCTCCTTTGAGAAAAATATAAAAAAAGAAATGAAAAACAACCTAAATTCTTGAGTATTATATTTGTGTGCATATGAGTATATATATACACAAGTATAATGAAAATAAAAATGAAGCAAATATGTACATGCACACAAAATTTTCTAGACACAACATAATCCACAACAGTGAAACATTAGGATACAGAACAGGGTCCCTGGTGGAGCTCCTGGGCAGGAAGAGGAAAGCACAGGTTGCAACAAAATTCCCTCGCAGCCCCCATCTGCACCTGCCCCAGGCCTCAGCCCTGTACTTGTTGGGTCCTGTGCGCCCCCTGGTGGTTATGGGCCCCCGTGCAGGGAGGTTTGTGTCTGGGTTAACCCTGACTTCCCCTAACAGACTCACTCCTTCTAGAAATGTTTATTTCCAACTCTCTCTGTCACAGCCAGTGACATTGGAGGGCAGGGAACACAGTTCCCACAACACTGGGTGAGAGAACCTGCATGAATCTTGGAAGTAAACCTGCACAGTGAATGGCTTGCAGAGTATGATGGAGTCATAGTCAGAGGAAAGCCCCCACCTCAGGAAGCAGGTTCCCTTGAAAAGTCCACCTGAGAGCAGCTTCCCAAGTCCCTGGGTCACTGAGTCCTGGGACTATGCCTGAGGTCATATAAGTAAGTAGGTGGTGCTGGAGAGCAGAGCACAGCTCCATCCCATATCACTGTGGGCACTGAGGATGTGGCCTCACCATCTGCACTTCAATCTGCAAGGATGTAAGTTGTGGGTCACGATAGTAACAGCTTTCTGAACTGTATAGTGGGCTTGCCAGCGGTCTAGATGGTTGTCATGAGTGTCATCAGTGATGTTATCTCTCCTGGGAACCAGAAGACCAATTTGAGTCCCCATCTCTGACTAACACCCTTGTACATGTAGCACTGGCTCCAGTCCTGCCCTGAGATGTCACACCTGTGGGTCTGGGGCAGGTCAGCTCTCTCTCAGCCCAGTGATCTCACCCACTGACTGATGTGGAACCTGCTGTCTATGAGAAGCCCTTTCCTCCATACTGTTTCATCAACAGAGTCCTAAATATACCATATTGTTTGTAGCTTTTTCAATTATATTACTAGAGAAAATTAAATAATAAAGAATCTGCCTTCCTGAATGTAGACAATAGGACAGTGAACTAAAACAGGATGAGCAAGAATCACAGGCCAAATCTGGACCCTGTTGTCAGGACCTGAAATGTGAGCTGATATGCTGAGGGACAGGGGAGGGGAAGGGATGGCATCCAACACCTAGAACCAGGTGAGCCCATTATTCACCAGGTGGAAGCAGGGCCTGCATTTGAACAGATGCACTGGCATCTGACCTGCCCTTCATGAGTTGGTGGACTGGAGGAGACCTATACAAATTCGTGTTCACATAGAAGGAAATATAACTGGTGTCTTTATGTTTCAGTGGGTGGAGGTGTGTTGTTAGGGTCTATTTACCCCTAGGAAAATGTGTTAGGTCACCTGCACTAAAAAAGTTATTTTGTCTATGTGTGGGTAACTGAAGGTAATTATGTCTGGAGACTAGATCATATTATAATGCTGGAGGGAATATCTATTAGAGATGACCAATGGATGATGGTAAAAAGAAGTGCTGAGATTAAGTTGTATTCTTTCCCAGGTCACCAGTGATGGTCCCACAGAGAGAGCCCTACCACTGTGATGGGAGGGAGAAAGACAGATGGTGGTGGGCTTCATGTTAACCACATGGAGAGGTCCATCAGATGGTCTCTGTATTTCCCCTTATGAAGGCTTGAGAGCATAAGCTCAGAATGGGGTGTGGACTTCAAGAAAGTTGAGAGCAGATGATTGAGGACACCCCCCACCCATCCAAGTATTCACACATGTCCATGCCAACTCACACAAACAACACACAAGTATACACACATATATTGCAAAGACTCACACACGTCTCATATCTGCATTTGAAAATATTCGGTCAAGAAATTGTGGCTACTCCAAGACACATAATAATCAAACTGTCAAAATTAAATACAAAGAAAACATATTAAAAGCAGCAAGGGAAAAACAACAAATAACACACAAGGGAATCCCCATAAGGTTAACATCTGATCTTTCAGCAGAAACTCTACAAGCCAGAAGGGAGTGGCAGGACATATTTAAAGTGATGAAGGAGAAAAACCTACAACCAAGATTACTCTACCCAGCAAGGATCTCATTCAGATTTGATGGAGAAATTAAAACCTTTACAGACAAGCAAAAGCTGAGAGAGTTCAGCACCACCAAACAAGCTCTACAACAAATGCTAAAGGAACTTCTCTAGGCAAGAAACACAAGAGAAGGAAAAGACCTACAAGAACAACCCAAAACAATTAAGTAAATGGTAATAGGAACATACATATCGATAATTACCTTAAATGTAAATGGATTAAATGCTCCCACCAAAAGTCACAGACTGGCTGAATGGATACACAAACAAGACCCATATATATGCTGTCTACAAGAGACCCACTTCAGACCTAGGGACACATACAGACTGAAAGTAAGGGGATGGAAAAAGATATTCCATGCAAATGGAAATCAGAAGAAAGTTGGAGTAGCAATTCTCATATCAGACAAAATAGACTTTAAAATAAAATATATTACAAGAGACAAAGAAGGACACTACATAATGATCAAGGGATCTATCCATGAAGAAGATATAACAATTGTAAATATTTATGCACCCAACATAGGAGCACCTCAATACATAAGGCAAATACTAACAGCCTTAAAAGGGGAAATCGACAGTAACACAATTATAGTTGGGGACTTTAACACCCCACTTTCACCAATGGACAGATCATCCAAAATGAAAATAAATGAGGAAACACAAGCTTTAAATGATACATTAAACAAGATGGACTTACTTGATATTTATAGGACATTCCATCCAAAAACAACAGAATACACATTTTTCTCAAGTGCTCATGGAACATTCTCCAGGATCGATCATATATTGGGTCACAAATCTAGCCTTGGCAAATTTAAGAAAATTGAAATCGTATCAAGTATCTTTTCCGACCACAACGCTATGAGACTAGATATCAATTACAGGAAAAGATCTGTAAAAAATACAAACACATGGAGGCTAAACAATACACTACTTAATAACGAAGTGATCACTGAAGAAATCAAAGAGGAAATCAAAAAATACCTAGAAACAAATGACAATGGAGACACGACGACCCAAAACCTATGGGATACAACAAAAGCAGTTCTAAGAGGCAAGTTTATAACAATACAATCATACCTTAAGAAACAGGAAACATCTCGAATAAACAACCTAACTTTGCACTTAAAGCAATTAGAGAAAGAACAACAAAAAAACCCCAAATTTAGCAGAAGGAAAGAAATCATAAAGATCAGATCAGAAATAAATGAAAAAGAAATGAAGGAAACAATAGCAAAGATCAATAAAAGTAAAAGCTGGTTCTTTGAGAGGAGAAATAAAATTGATAAACCATTAGCCAGACTCATCAAGAATAAAAGGGAGAAGACTCAAATCAATAGAATTAGAAATGAAAAAGGAGATGTAACAACTGACACTGCAGAAATACAAAAGATTATTAGAGATTACTACAAGCAACTGTATGCCAATAAAATGGACAACCTGGAAGAAATGGACAGATTCTTAGAAATGCACAAGCTGCCGAGACTGAACCAGGAAGAAAGAGAAAATATGAACAGACCAATCACAAGCACTGAAATTGAAACTGTGATTAAAAGTCTTCCAACAAACAAAAGACCAGGACCAGATGGCTTCACAGGCGAATTCTATGAAACATTTAGAGAAGAGCTAACACCTATCATTCTCAAACTCTTCCAAAAGATAGCAGAGGGAGGAACACTCCCAAACTCATTCTATGAGGCCACCATCACCCTGATACCAAAACCAGACAAAGACGTCACAAAGAAAGAAAACTACAGGCCAATATCACTGATGAACATAGATGCAAAAATCCTCAACAAAATACTAGCAAACAGAATCCAACAGCACATTAAAAGGATCATACAACATGATCAAGTGGGGTTTATTCCAGGAATGCAAGGATTCTTCAATATACGCAAATCAATCAACGTGATACACCATATCAACAAACTGAAGGAGAAAAACCATATGATCATCTCAATAGATGCAGAGAAAGCTTTTGACAAAATTCAACACTCATTTATGATAAAAACCCTGCAGAAAGTAGGCATACAGGGAACTTTCCTCAACATAATAAAGACAATATATGACAAACCCACAGCTAGCATCGTTCTCAATGGTGAAAAACTGAAACCATTTCCACTAAAATCAGGAACAAGACAAGGTTGCCCACTCGCACCACTCTTATTCAACCTAGTTTTGGAAGTTCTAGCCACAGCAATCAGAGAAAAAAAAGAAATAAAAGGAATCCAAATTGGAAAAGAAGAAGTAAAGCTGTCACTGTTTGCAGATGACATGATACTATACATAGAGAATCCTAAGGATGCTATCAGAAAACTACTAGAGCTAATCAATGAATTAGGTAAAGTTGCAGGATACAAAATTAATGCACAGAAATCTCTGGCATTCTTATACACTAATGATGAAAAATCTGAGAGTGAAATGAAGAAAACACTCCCATTTACCATTGCAACAAAAAGAATAAAATATCTAGGAATAAACGTACCTAAGGAGACAAAAGACTTGTATGCAGAAAACTATAAGACACTGATGAAAGAAATTAAAGATGATACAAATAGGTGGAGAAATATACCATGTTCTTGGATGGGAATAATCAACATTGTGAAAATGACTCTACTACCCAAAGCAATCTACAGATTCAATGCTATCCCTATCAAATTACCACTGGCATTTTTTACAGAACTAGAACAAAACATTTCACAATTTGTATGGAAACACAAAAGACCCCGAATAGCCAAAGAAATCTTGAGAACGAAAAATGGAGCTGGAGGAATCAGGCTCCCTGACTTCAGACTATACTACAAGGCCACAGTAATCAAGACAGTATGGTACTGGCACAAAAACAGAAATATAGATCAATGGAACAGGATAGAAGGCCCAGAGATAAACCCACATACATATGGTCACCTTATCTTTGATAAAGGAGGGAAGGATATACAGTGGAGAAAAGACAGCCTCTTCAATAAGTGGTGCTGGGAATACTGGACAGCTATATGTAAAAGTATGAAATTAGAACACTCCCTAACACCACACACAAAAATAAACTCAAAATGGGTTAAAGACCTAAATGTAAGGCTAGACACTATCAAACTCCTAGAGGAAAACATAGGCAGAACACTCTATGACATAAATCACAGCAAGATTCTTTTTGACCCATCTCCTAGAGAAATGGAAATAAAATCAAAAATAAACAAATGGGACCTAATGAAACTTAAAAGCTTTTGTACAGCAAAGGATACCATAAACAAGACCAAAAGACAACCCTCAGAATGGGAGAAAATATTTGCAAATGAAGCAACTGACAAAGGATTAATCTCCAAAATTTATAAGCAACTCATGCAGCTCAATAACAAAGAAACAAACAACCCAATTCAAAAATGGGCAGAAGAACTAAATAGATATTTCGCCAAAGAAGATATACAGATTGCTAACAAACATATGAAAGAATGCTCAACATCATTAATCATTAGAGAAATGCAAATCAAAACTACAATGAGATATCATCTCACACCGGTCAGATTGGCCATCATCAAAAACTCTAGAAACAATAAATGCTGGAGAGGGTGTGGAGAAAAGGGAACCCTCTTGCACTGCTGGTGGGAATGTAAATTGATACAGCCACTATGGAGAACAGTATGGAGGTTCCTTAAAAAACTACAAATAGAACTACCATACGACCCAGCAATCCCACTACTGGGCATATAACCTGAGAAAACCATAATTCAAAAAGAGTCATGTACCAAAATGTTCACTGCAGCTCTATTTACAATAGCCAGGACATGGAAGCAACCTAAGTGTCCATCAACAGATGGATGGATAAAGAAGATGTGGCACATATATACAATGGAATATTACTCAGCCATAAAAAGAAATGAAACTGAGTTATTTATAATGAGGTGGAAGGACCTGGAGTCTGTCATACAGAGTGAAGTAAGTCAGAAAGAGAAAAACAAATACTGTATGCTAACACATATATATGGACTCTAAGGAAAAAAAAATGTCATGAAGAGATTAGTGGTAGGACGGGAATAAAACACAGACTTACTGGAGCATTGACTTGAGGATATTGGGAGGGGGAAGGGTAAGCTGTGACGAAGTGAGAGAGTGGCAGGGACATATATACACTATCAAATGTAAATTAGATAGCTAGTGGGAAGCTGCTGCATAGGACAGGGAGTTCACCTCAGTGGTTTGTGACCACCTAGAGGGGTGGGATAGGGAGGGTGGGAGGGAGGGAGACGCAAGAGGGAAGAGATATGGGAACATATGTATATGTATAACTGATTCACTTTGTTGTAAAGGAGAAACTAACACACTATTGTAAAACAGTTATACTCCAATAAACATGTTTTTTAAAAAAGAAATTGTGGCTACGTATTCCAAACAAAACTAACTTCTAATACAAAATTAATGCAAACTGGTACATTTTGAAATAAATAAATAAATAAATGAAAAATCTCAATTAAATGGAGTTGGGTGACATGCAGTGTGGGATCTCATATCATACAATGACAGCAGAAGCCATCAGAAGGAAGAAAGATTCCTCTGCTTTCCTGGCAAGGACTCAGCCAGGGAGATATTGTCACAATGCACCCAATGAAAAGCCGTGGGCTCTTTGTTCACTGGAGCTCTCCCAACATCATTTCTCCTCTCTAAAAGGGTTCTTCTCTCCATTTATGCTGGGACTTGCAGGAGGGCGCCATGGTTGCGGACACTGAATTGGAAGCATTTGTTGGTTCTAGATAAATCCCTTTTTCCTGAGGAAATAACTGGCCATTTATTTGTGCTGGTCAACTTTTGGTGGCTCATGTGGATTAGGAGAAGACTCCTCTATGACTCGAGGCTGTTGAGCAAAAAGGTGTTGGACCTGCATTGAGCCCAGTTTTGCTTGCTGCTTTTTTCACCCACCCTTTAGTTGGAGGGTAAATTTTCCCCTTGGGTTCCAGTTTCCACATATTTGCACTATGAAGCTCTCCAGGGCTTATTTGAGATCTATTTCAAGTTTCATCATTTCTAGATAAGTCCTTGTATTATGTGTGCGTATTTATTTCTCAATCAGCCTGATTTTAAGATCAGATTGTTGCACCTGGAGCTGGTTGGATGTCCTTCAGCTCAATTGTTGGGAGTAGGGGCTGTTCTATTGAAATTGGTCTCAGCAGCCTTCGTCCTGGGTCCTTCAGAACCAGACTGCTCCCTTAGAACTGGCTGGTATTAGGCCCTCTGTCTCTTTGAGCTGTTTGATCATTTAAGCTGTGTGAAATTTTTTTCTTACTCTCTCGAAAACCCTTTGAGTAATGGGTTCTCCATTATCTAAATATTCTGAGGCCTCCACCCCTACAGGGAGCCCAGATTATTTTCTGTTTATAAATGAGGCACCTTACTTATTCAAATTTCTCATGAAATGGACTGACCTGGTGAAAGGAAATTCATACTTCAGTGAAATTTTTATATCACTGTCCATTACAGGGAAATTTGAAATCTTCAAACTTACTTTTCTTAGAAGTAAATTGGACCAATATAGCTCTAAAATTTACAAAACTGAATGGAAAACTTATTTCCATTATTATTCTGAGACTTTCAAACATTATTAGGAGCCTACAATTGTCTCTTTGTAAAATAAGATAATAAGATTAATGGAGTAAAGCACAGACTAAAGAAAGAATAATTGGCTTCTGAAGCATCAGGCTTCACCTTCAGCACCATCTTCCTCCTCCTCTTCTTGACCTCTACACATTCTCTATATCCTCATTCTTCCATAGAAATTATCTCACCAAACTTCCCTTTTTCTCTGAAATTTTCTCCACAAAATTTTTCTCTGAGCTTGTCGGGACCTGTCTTTAAAAAATTAATCCTCCTGAGGGTCCAGAGGGTAATATCCTACGTCTTATATCCCCTGGACTAAAACTTAACTACAAGCAATCATCAAAGATTTTTCCGAAGAAACCAAAGGGCCTCACTGAGAAATTTAACCTTGTCATTCAGACTCATCAACCTGGTGTCTCTGACTTATATCATCGAGTTCCTATGCTTGTTGGTGAAGGCCAGGTCTAGCATTGGATGCAAACTCATTACTGGGAGCACCTTAAAGCTTCTTTAGAATTACAGTCAGGAGAGCAGCCCACTAACTTATTATTTGATCAGGCTCTAGCAATTGCTAGGCAACTTCATTGGGAAATTCCTAGAGCTTTTTCAAACCTAATGTTTTGGAGAAAATTCAGGTTAGCTCAAAAAATCTAGTGAAGCTCTTCATGACTATTACAAGCAACCTCAGAAAATTTTAAAAGAAAATTATGGGCTTCTTCAGATGTTTATTCCACCTGGACTCCTTTTAACTCTGTGTTTATCAATGGGCTGAACAAGCAATTTTCCATTCTCGAGAAAAGAACCAAGATGGAATGGAAATTATGTCCACTCCAGATGTAGCTAGCTCTATCACAGCATAGATGAGACACCTAAAAGGAAGATTTCCAAAATTCTTAAAGTTCAATTCTGGCAAATGAAGACCTTGAAGAAAAAAAACCCTCTTGGCTTCTGCTTTTATTGCAAAGATGTAGGCCATTAGTAAGGAGACTGTTACATATGTGTACACTTCAGACACAGTCACCCCTCTAACCAGCATTTCCATCATCCTCCTAATTCTCAATTCAGGGCTCCGAGGAAATACAGGGACTCTTCCCAATCTTTTCTCTTAACAGGCTTGGGCAAACACTTCTCCAGATTGGGGTTGAATCTCTTCCAGTCCTAACTGACACCAGAACCATACTCTTGGTGCTGAACTCAACTACTTACAGCAGCCCCTGTTTCAGAGAAGTAGAACAGTTTAAATGGTGGGGATCTGTAATGAACCTCAGGAGGTGTGTGCCTCTGAACATATTCCTTTGTGTTTAGGCCTTGTGAGAGATACACAGCTGGTTCTCCTTAGTTACTCCACCCCTATCCATTTATTAATATTGAGAATTTTTAGTGAAGCATTATGCTAGAATTTCTTTATCTACAAAAGGGGAAATAATTCTAGAAGTTGATAATAGCCATCAAAGTAACTAACCATATTAATGAAATGACCCATAGACATCTTTTGTTTATTCTGCTTCTGATGTTACTAAAGCTAATTCTGGAATCACTGATTATTTGCTACATTTGAATCAGTTATCACCTTCCCTGTGGGCAAAATCTCCAGCTGACACTGGCAAAATTCACACCACATCTCCCCTCAAGATACTAACAGATTCTCTTAACACCTTCTTAGGATTAATTGACATCCTATAAGAAAAGAAGCCCTTCAAGCCACAGAGTGCATAAGAGAAGATTACAAGTCTCAAGGCCTCATTATCCCTTGTACTTGTCCCTGAAATACTCCTATTTTCCTGGAGAGACAACCTAAGGACCAAGAGTGGAGGTATGTCCGGAACCTTGGAACAATAAACTGTATTGTAAGCCCAAAACACTCTGTTGTGCCTAACCCTCTTATGACACTAACCTCCATTCCCACTGGAAATATTTTTTTTACTGTAAGTAATTTATGCAGTACATTCATTAGTATTCCAGTTGATAAAACTACCAATACCTTTTTGTCTCCAATGGGAAGAATAAATATTTATCTGGAAGGGAATGCTTCAGGGTTTTATTGAGAGACCTTCTTATTTCTGGATAATCCTGAAGACTGATCTGGATGATATAAAATGTTCTAGAAGTTCTATTTTGTTGCAATATATGGATAATTCGCTTCTTTATCTGCTTCTCAGACTATCTTGCTGGAAGACAGCATCCTCTTATTGAAATTTTAGCATTACAGGGACGACAGCTCACTACAGAAAAATTGCAGTTTGCCTAAACTCATATATGATATTTTGTGCATCTGATGTCAGAACAAGTGCTATACTTATATCCAGAGAGGCTTCATGGTCTCCAAAGCTTCCTAAAACTCAAAATTAAGTTCCTAATGTGAGGTTTATCTTGGGCTTGTTTATTATTGTTGAGATTGTGTTCCATAGTTCTCCCTTATGGCCAAATCTAGGTGAGTTTTCTCAACAGTAACAATCCAGACCCAGTTTTATGGGAGGAAGCAGATGAGACAGATTTCAAGTCCTTAAAGGAGAGTTAGAAGAAACCACATGCTTGTGGATGCACCAATTACCAGATTTTTTTTGTATAAGTAAACGAAGGGAACATATTCTGGTACTCACCAAAAATCACAGGGACCACCACAGATATATAGGGTGTTATAGCCAGAAACTGGATGCTGTGTCATGGGGATAACCCCATTGCCTTAGAAGCATTATGGCCACTGCCCTTTTGGTTAAGACCACTCATCACACTCAACGTTTCTCAGTAAGCTATCTCACCTCTAAGACGTCCTTTGTTAGCTGCTCCAACCTTAACTCTTGTTTGTTGCGTGAACTTCACACAGCTGCTCTCCCCGCTGCATCACCAATGACGTCCCTCATGTGTGCTTCACACGGATGGACCAGCTCCTGACTCCTGATCGTTTACAAGAAAGCCCTCTGAAGCAATCTCTTCACAGTGGCTCTCAGGAGATGAAGACTTAAGCATCATATATTGCAAACTACAAAGTTTATGTATTGGAAAAGTCACCTCCAGAAGAACTCTTCAACCTCCCCGGAAAGTCTCTACCAAGCACTTCTAACCATCCCCTGTGCCACGAGTCTCCAGAGAATAGGAACTTGGATTCACACGACACACCTAAAAAGAGAGCTGAGTCCTGAATGGACCTGCACATCAAAGGTGACCTGAACATAAAGAATTTTCAGAAATGAAAATGATATCTTATGAGAGATTTCCAAGATATCTGGACCAGACCTATTGGACATATTTCTGCCAAACTTTTGAATATAATGTAACATGTCCAGTGATCTCCAACATCTATGATCTTGATAACATAGGGACTTTAGGTAAAAACTACCAAGAGCTCTCTCTCACCTGTCCTTGTAATTGAAATGTGACCTCAACTGTTTTTCACTCTGTGCACTTTCCCTCTGACATGAAACATTACACCCAGAAAAGTTTCTTCCTGGCACTGAGAGACAAAAATCCAAACAAAACAAAAAACAACCCCCCCTCACACACACACACACACACACACACACACACACACACACACTCACACACACACACACACCAGAAAGCCCAAGGCTTGATCTGTGACCTTTTTAGAGACATATCTTGATCAGAGTTGGAAAATATAAAAAAATAATAATAATAATAAAGAAAAACCACAATAGATCAGATGGACTTAGTTAATCCCTATAGAGTGTTCCATCTGAAAGTAGCAGATTACACATTATTTTCAACTGCACATGGCACATTCTCCAGGATAGATCACATGCTGAACCACAAAATAACTCTCCATAAATTTAAGAAAATTGCAATTATATCAAGCATCTTTTTTTTTTTAACCACAATACTAAAAGACTAATAACCAACTACAGGGACTTCCCTGGTTGTCCAGTGGTTAGGACTTCAACCTCCAATGCAGGGGTGTGGGTTCGATTCCTGGTCAGGGAGCCAAGATCCCACATGCTTCGCATCCAAAAAACCAAAACATAAAACAGAAGCAATTTTGCAACAAATTCAATAAAGACTGTAAAAATGGTCCACATTTTAAAAAATCTTTAAAAAAAGAAATCAACAACAACAACAAAAAAAAAACAAGAGGAAAAACATTAACAGGTGGAGGCTAAACAATATGCTACTAAACAACAAATGGACTACTGAAGAAATCAAAGAGGAAATCAAAAACATCATAGAGACAATTGAAAAGGAAAACATGATGATCCAAAACCTATGAGATCCAGCAAATGCAGTTCTAAAGGGACGTTTTCAGCAAAAAAAGCTTACCTCAGAAAACAAGAAAAATCTCACATAAACAACGGAACATTATGCCTAAAGGAACCAGAGAAAGAAGAACAAAAAACAGAAAGTAAGTAGAAGGAAAGAAATCATAAATATCAGAGCAGAAATAAATGAAATAGAAACAAACAATAGAAAAATCAATGAAACTAAAACCTGGTTCTTTGAAAAGGTAAAGAAAATTGGTAAACATTTAGCCAGATTCATTGAAAAAAGGGGAGAGGATCAAATCAGTAAATGAAATGAAATGAAAAATGAAAAGTTTGAATGAAATGAAGATGAGAATTTACAGCTTACACCATAGAAAAACAAAGAAAAGTAACAGACTACTACAGGCAACTATATGTCAATAAAATGGGCAACCTAGAAGAAATGGACAAATTCTTAGAGAGGTATAATCTCCCAAGACTGAACCAAGAAGAAACAGAAAATAGGAACAGAACAATTAAAAGTACTGAAATCAAATCTGTGATTAAAAAATCCTGAACAGACAAAAGTTCAGGACCAAAAGACTTCACAGGCAAATTCTACCAAAGATTTATAGAAAGTAACTCCAATCCTTCTGAAAATATTCCATAAAATTGCAGAGGAAGAAACACTTCCAAACTCATTCTTTGAGGCCACTATCACTGTAATACAGAAGCAGACAAAGATATCACGAAAAAAGAAGATTACAGGCCAATATCACTGATGAACGTAAAGGCAAAAATCCTCAATGAAGTAGCAGCAGACTGAATCCAAAAATACATTAGAAGGATCATACAGCATGATTAAGTGGGATTTATTACAGGGAGGAAAATTTTTGCCAGTATCCACAAATCAATCACTGTGATAAACCACATCAACAAATTGAAGAATGTAATCCATATAATCATCTTAATAGATGCAGAAAAAACTCCTGATAAAATCCAATATCCATTTATGATAAAAACTACCCAGAATGTGAGAATAAAAGGAACCTACTTCAAAATAATAAAGGACACATATGACAAAGCCACAGCTAACATCAAACTCAATGGTGAAAAGCTGAAAGCCTGTCTTCTAAGATCAGGAACAAGAAAAGGATGTCCACTCTTGAAACCTTTATTCAACATAGTTTTGGAAGTCCTAGACACAGCAATCACAGAAGAAAAAGAAATAAATGTGATCCAAATTGGAAACGACGAAGTAAAACTGTCACTGTTTTCACAGGACATGATTCTATACATAGAAAATCCTGAAGATGCTACCAGGAAACTTCTAGAACTCATAAATGAAGTTGGTAAATTTGCAGGTTACAAAAGTAATACACAGAAATCGTTTGCATTTCTATACACTAACAATGAAAGATCCGAAATAGAAGTTAAGGAAACAATCCCATTTACTATCGATTCTAAGAGCATAAAACACCTAGGAGTAAACCTACTTAAGGAGGCAACATATTTGTACTGTGGAAACTATAAGATGCTGATGAAAGAAATCCAAGATGACACAAACAGATGGAATGATACATGTTTTTTGATTGGAAGAATCAATAATGTGAAAGTGATTATACTACCCAAGGTAATCTACAGATTAAACCCAATCCCAATAATTACCAATGGCACTTTTCACAGAACTAGAACAAAATTTTTTGAAATTTGTATGAAAACAGAAAAAACACGCAAATAGACAAAGCAATCTTGGGAAAAAGAAAAGGAGCTGAGGAGTCTGGTTCACTGAATCCAAAAGATACTGCAAACCCACAGTCATTAAAACAGTATAGAACTGTCAGAAATATAGACATATAGATCAATTGAACAGGATAGAAAGCCCAGAAATAAACCCACAGACATTTGGTCAATTAACCAAATGACAAAGGAGGCAAGAGTGTAAAATGGAGAAAAGACAATCTCTTCAATAAGTGATGCTGAGAAAACTGGACAGCTATGTAGAAAAGAATGAAATCAGAACACTCCCTAATACCATGCACAAAAATAAAGTCAAAATACATTAAACATCTAAAAGTAAGACCGGGTACTATAAAACTCTTAGAGGAAAGCATAGGCAGAACCTTTATTTATTTATTTTTTGCGGTACGCAGGCCTCTCACTGTTGTGGCCTCTCCCGTTGTGGAGCACAGGCTCCGGACACGCAGGCTCAGCCGCCATGGCTCACGGGCCCAGCCGCTCCGCGGCATGTGGGATCTTCCCGGACCAGGGCACGAACCCGTGTCCCCTGCATTGGCAGGCGGATTCTCAACCACTGCTCCACCAGGGAAGCCCTGCTGAGAGCTTTTTAAAAAAATCACTTATGCCCAACAGGAAGCCTCTTCCTTAACCCCTTGTGTATTTGCTCTTGGGGTTGAATTTGTGCTGTTTCATCTTGAGCACCCCCTGGAGGTCCTGAAAAATCCCTGAAACCTAGCCCCTTCTGTGTCGGCTGAAGCAAGGTTTGTATCTGCGCTTGGATGAATTTCCCTCACTGTGTCTCTTGCACAGTAACAGAAGGCCTTTTTCTTGGTGGTCACATAGCTCAGATGCAGGGTGAACTGGTTCTTGGATGTATCTCCAGATATGGAGATGCTACTCATGAGAGATGGAGTGTAGTAAGTGCTGCCACCAGAATTAGTACATTTTCTCCATTCCAGCCTCATCACTGAGGGCTCAAGGATCCAGCCCCATTCATAAATAGTGGTTATGGAGTAACGATCACACTCAACATTTCTCAGCCAGCCTTCTCCAGTCTGATGCGGTCCTTGCTTCACAGACACTCCTGGAAGATTCTTGCTTATAAGAGAGACTGTGGCCAACAAGAAGTGTGCAAGAGATGAGAGGACATGAATATTAGCACTGTGCTCCTGATTGGGAGGGGATATGCATAGTGGTGAAGAACTAGTAGTTTCTGCACAAAGTATCTGTCACAAATGTCCATCTCAGTGATCTGCTGAATAAGTTACAGGAGAATAAACATAAAGTACCATGGAGTTTAAAGACCTTTGGTGACCTAAACCTAAAATGTGTTTATTGGGAATCAACGGAGAATTGCAATTTGGGGTCTGCAACCATGCTGAGCCACATGCAAATCCCCAGCAATAATGTAGAAGAGAAAATGTTTATTGAAGGCAAAAGGAAGTTTTGAGAGCTATAGCATACTGAGTGTCCATGGGTTTTCTTTGGCAGAGGAGTGACAATCTCTCACTGACTGAGCTCTTGTTAGGAAAATAGTTGCATCTTCTTCCTGTTGGACTCTGCTATCATTCTTGGGTATGAAATCTTCCCCCTTATGGCCTCCTAACTATATTTAATTGAAGGTTTTGCTTCTCTCTCTCTCTCTCTCTCTCTCTCTCTCTCTCTCTCTCTCTCTTTTGATCCAGATGATTCTCTGAACACATCACTGATCAATAGTAAAGTTTTCCACTTTCAGTGGCTTCTTGATTCTCAATGCCAGTAAGGACCTTTCCTGGTTGTCATGTCTCATGTCAGAGAAAAGTGCACGGATTGGAAATCTTTTGGAGAACATCTAGTTGTTTCTGTGACAATGCATCTTGAATATATTAGTTTGGTTTGAAAAATTACTATTAAATGTACTTTAGACATAAAAAATAAAACTTCAGATATATTCTTCCTATGTTTTAAATACTTCAGTTAACCATGGGATAAACTTTGATTCTAAAGTAAAATTCTCAAATTATCTATACGAGTACAGTTGGGAAGTTGTAAGTATTAAAAGAGTCGAGTCAGCCTTGGAACAGCCTTGTTCCTGGGGACTCAGGTCAGACGCATACAGAACTAGGCTTCAGGTTCTAAAATCCATGCAAACCATGCAGAGTTCCCTCCCCATTCCTGGGTCTCTCCCAATCCCTCCCCCCCCATTCTCTTGTAAGCTCCATGCTTATGTCCCCTCTGCTCACATCCCAAGTATACACGTAGAAGATTGTTTAATGGTGTCTCTGAGTGCACAGAAATCCATAGGTATTTTGTTTTTTTCATTTTACTATTTAGTTAGAATAATTTTAGCATAGCAAATATGCCTTCTACAGGGAAGTATTTATACACAATTTGACCAGTTTTAAAGTTTTAAATCAGAGTACCTCACCATTATTGACTATGTGTCCAGATATTCACGTGCTGTAGGCGCTGTCCTGTGCATTGTAGGATGTCTGGCAATATCAATGGACTCTCCAACTAGATTACTAGGTACCTATAGCACCTCCCCCAGTCGTTACAAACCAGCCTATCTTCAAACATTGCCAAATGTCATCGGAAGGACAAAATAACTCCATTGATATATTGACATAAATTTCCAAATATACAACATCACTTTTACTCAAGAGAAAGTTATTTCACGAAAAAGAACTGGATTGGACACTTCAGAATAAGATGACTTGCAGAGTTTTATGAGAGTGGAGGGAAGATTTGAAGTTCAACAGAAGAACCATTCATGCTATTAAATGTTTATAAATTGTAAACTTTATGTACGACCTTATAAACTTGTCTTATTTGTTATTAGACAATTAATAACATGTATGGTAACCTAAATCTAAAAGCAAGTTTCTATGAAGAAGAATTTCTGTGCAGCTGGTTCTAAATGTCCATGAATGACTGTAAATACAACAGCAGTGTTCCTTGTGGGTTGCACAAAACTTTTACTGGGGATGTGAATTTACAAATATGGAATCCGTGGATGAAGATCATTGCATATGTAGTGTTGGGGCTCTCTTCCATTAGAGTCTATTACACAGTATGATGAAGGATTCAGACTCTGTGCCCATTGACAGAAACTTGGAAGGTGTGGCTCTTCCTTACATCTGTGCAAAACCAAAGAAGAATAACACTTTATACATGTTTTACAGTGGCCTGTGCCTTCTCAGGGCATTCACCAATTTCAAGAACTTCAGACTCACCTTGATAAGAATGGTGCTGTTGGAGCTTCTTTGAGAAATAGAAAAAATATATACTTAATTCCTGAGTAAAAATATTATGTTCTGAAAGGAACATAAGCCACAACAAGAAAAAATAGAATATCGCAGATGGTCTCTAGTAGAATTATGGGCAGGAAAATGCATCCAGGGGTTCTAAATATTGGATTGACCAGAAACGCGAATGAACTTTTCGGCCAATCCAATATAAACACTTCCCAGCCCCCTCTGCACCTGCTCCTGGGCTCAGCCCTGTACTTGGTGGGTCCAGAGTGACACCTGGTGGTTAAGAATCGTGGTGCTGGGAGGTTTGCGTCTGGGCTCACACTGACTTCCCCTCACTGTGTCTCTTGCACAGTGATACACGGCCGTGTCCTCCGTGGTCACAGAGCTCAGGTGGAGGGAGAACTGATTTTTGGACGTGTCTCTGGAGATGGAGATGCGGCTCCTGAATGATGGGCTGTAGTAAGTGCTACCATCATACTCTATGTACCCTATCCACTCTAGTCCCTTCCCTGGGGGCTCGCGGATCCAGGTCCAGTAGCAACTACTGGTTGTGATGGAGAATTCAGAGACAGCACAGGTGAGGTTGAGGGTCTGTGAGGGCTTCACTAGGCCTTGGCCTTGCTGTTGTAGCTGCACCTGGGACAGGACACCTGGGACAAGGAGAATCAGTCCCTGTCAGTCACCTGCAGTCACAACCATCCCCACAGACCCATGTCTGACACCTGAGACACTCACCTTGGGGACCTGTCACCAGGCAGAGAAGAAGACCCAACAGTCTCATCTTCTTCTAGACCGCAGGTCTGCCTTCCCCAGAGACCTCAGCCCTGCCTGAGGAGAGAGCTATGGGCTCCCACAGCCCAAGAGTGGATTTTACCCTCAATCTTGAAGAGGAATTTGCATGTGAGGGAGCACTGTTCTTATAAGTGGGGAGGGACTGAGGTCAGAGTCCTCTGGTCCTTACTGCTTTCTTTCCCTATAATCTATTCTGTGATGTGGTCCTCACCACTCCCAAGTACTTGTTATATATAAAATAAAGACTGAATCGTCAAGATTGATATTAATCGATGATTGGAATTAAAAAAAACCTCATGGAATGAAGGGACATATTTCTCTTAAAGAATCCTTACAAATAACTTATGTAGATTCCCCTTCTTTCAAGGGTTTCTAGACTCCACCTGAACATACCCAGTAAGAATTCAGCAGATTGAAAATAGACTCACAGACTTAGAGAATGAACTTATGGTTACCAGGAGGGAAGATTATTGGGGTGGGGAGGGATAGACTGGGAGTTTGGGATTGGCATCTATGTACTACTATATTTAAAATATATAACCAAAGAGGAACCTACTGTATAGCAAAGGGAACTCTGCTCAGTATTCTGTAATAACCTAAATAGGAAAGGAATTTGAAAAGGAATAGATTCATGTATATGTATAACTGAATCACTTTGCTGTACACGTGAAACTAACAAAACATAGTAAATCAGTTATGCTGCAATATAAAATTAAAAAATAGAATTCAGTAGAACAAAAATCTATTATTCACTTTCATGGATGCGAAGTGTGCATTCTACTTAAAGTGTTGCCTGCACTTTTGGACATGGGAGAACTTCAAGGTTGAACTTGGATGTAGCAATGAGATTTTAGACAAAATACCAAATATATAATCCCTGAAATAAAGAAATGATATATTTAACTGCGTCCAAAATGAAAACTTTTGCTCTGCCAAAGGCACTGTTGAGTGAGTGAAAAGACGAGACACAGTCTCAAAGGATATATTTTCAAATTGCATATTTGTCCCATGAATAACAAGGACACATACGGGAGAAAAGAAAACTGATAAACTAATTTGAAAATAGGCCAAAATCTGAACAGACACCTCATTGAAGAAGGTACAAAAAAGTGTTCAGAATAATTTTCATTAGGAAAATGCACTTTTAAACGACAATGAAATACTACTCATCTATTAGAGTGGCCAAAATCCAACATACTGACCATATCAAGTGCTGACAAAGACATGGAGCAACAGGAACTCTCACTCACTGCTGCTGAGAATGGAGAAAGGTACATCCACTTTGGAAGACATTTTGAAAATTTCTTATGGAGTGAAAATTTCACTTCCCCTAACATTCAGTCACTCACTAGGGAAGCTACTGTGGTTTTGTCATTACACCTAAGGTCTTGAGTTATCGGGAGAAAGACACCAGCAGGAAAACTACACAGCACAGCATTCATAGTAGAAATGCTTCTCAGATTGCTGTGAGGGGAGGTATTTCAGGAAAGGAGTTAAGAGTCCTGCGCAAACATGCAGGCGTGGTTTGGAGAAAGTCCCTTGTGGTGACAACCTCAAATGAGAGCAACACGGCATTCTGTGCCACTCATGAGATTCCTGATCATTGTAGAGATTCACCTCATTGATTTTAACCACTGAGCCCAGCCAGGTTATCAGATAAAACGACATAGGTTTTCATGTACATGGAAATATAGATGCACACAGACTGTAGAGTGGAGTCTGAGCATCCTTCACTCACCTGTGTTCCTGGTCAATTTCAGCTGTGGATACACATCCTGTGAGTTCTCAGTTCCCCAACTCCTGCTCAAGACACACGGAATAGGATTATATTTAGCACCTGGTATCACTTTTCCAGAAGACCTCACGTGATGTCTTGACTAGAGCTGCAAGCATAATGGATATTAAAACACAGAGAGAGGATCAAAGTAGGAGAGTGCTGAACATTATTTAAAAATAAGCCATTATAGTTTCTACATCCAAGGAAAAAGAAGAAACCACAAGATGGTAGGAGGGCTTTCATAATATAATTAAATTCCATATTCACTGGATGGGTGACCCACAAACAGGAAAATAATTATATCTCAGAGATTCCCCCAGGAGTGAGAGTTCCAAGCCCCAAGTTAGGCTCCCCAGTCGGAGCACCTGACATTGGGAAGAGGAGCCCCCAGAGAGATTGGCTTTGAAGGCCCATGGAGACTGTGTGCTGTAGCTGCACAGGACTGGGGGAAGCAGAGACTCCACTCTTGGAAGGCACACACAAGATTTCACATGCGTTGGACCCAGGGCAAAGCAGTGACTCCACAGGAGCCTGGGCCAGACATACCTGCATGTCTTGGAGAATCTCCAGGGGAGGCAGTGGTCAGCTTACTTACTGTGGGAGTGAGGATACTGGCGACGGAGGCCCCAGGGAATATTTGTCAGCATAAACTCCCAGAGGTCGCCATTTTGGCACCAAGACCTGGCCCCATCCAACAGCCTGCATTCTTCAGTGCTGGGATACCTCAGGTCAAACAACAAACAGGATGGGCACACAGCCCCACCCATCAGCAGACAGGCTGCCTAAAGTCATCCTGAGTGCTCAGCTACCTCTAAACACACCCATTGATGAAGCCCTGCCCACCAGATGGACAATATCTAGCTCCAACCACCACAGTGCAGGTACCAGTCCTTCCCACCAGGAAACCTGCACAAGCCCCTGAACAAACCTCACCCAATAGGGGGAAGACACCAGAAGCAAGAGGGACTATGATCCTGTAGCCTGAGGAACGAAGATGACGAACACAGAAAGTTAGTCTAAGTGAGACATCAGAGAGATATGTTCCATATGAGGGAACAAGATAAAACTCCAGAAGAACAACTAAGTGAAGCGGAGATAAGCAATCTGCCTGAAAAAATAATTCAGAATAATGATAGTAATGATGATGCAACATCTCAGAAAAAGCATGGAGGCACAGACCAAGAAGATACAAGAAATATTTTACAAAGAGCTAGAAGATTTAAAGAACAAACAGAGATGAACAATAAAATAACTGAAATAAAAAATACACTAGAATGAATCAATAGCAGAATAAGTGAGGCAGAAGACAGATAAGTGAGATGAAAGACAGACTGTTGGAAGTCACTGCCATGGAACAGAATAAGGAAAAAAAAAAAGAAATGAGGACAGTTTAAGAGACACACAAACATTCATATTATAGGGGTCCCAGAAAGAGAAGAGAGAGAAAGAGCCTGAGAAAATATTTGATGGGATAATAGTTGAAAATTCCCTAACATGCTAAAGGAAACACTCACTCAAGTCAAGGAAGCACAGAGAGTCCCATACAGGATAAACCTAAGGAGGAACATGCCAGGATACACATTAATCAAATTGATAAAAATTGAAGACAAAAAAATACTAAAATCAACAAGGGAAAGGCAACAAATAACATACAAGGGAAACCCCATAAGGTTATCAGCTGATTTTTAGCAGAAACTCTGCAGGCCAGAAGGGAGGGGCACAATATATTTAAAGTGATGAAAGGGAAGAACCTACAATGAAGAATACTCTACCAAGCAAAGCTCTCATTCAGATTTGATGGAGAAATCGGAACCTTTACAGACAAGCAAAAGCTAAGAGAATTCAGCACCACCAAACCAGCTTTACAATAAATGCTAAAAGAACTTTAGGTAGAAAAGAAAAGGCCACAAATAGAAATAGAAAATTACAAATGGGAAAGCTCACAAGTAAAGGCCAAAATACAGTAAAGGTAGGAAATCATACACTAAAAAATATGATATCAAAACCAGCAATCATGAGAAGAGGAGAATACAACTGCAGGATATTGGAAGTGCATTTGAAATTAAGAGACCAGCAACTTCAAACAATCTTGTTTATATATAGACTGCTATATTAAAAGCTCATGGGAATTGCAAACAAAAATCTGCAATAGATACACACACACAAAAAGAAAAAGCAGTACAAACACAACTCTAAAGATGGTCGTCAAATCACAAGAGAAGAGAACAAAAATAATTTTTAATATTTAGTGAAAAGGGGAAAGTAAGGAATTACTGCTTTTAAAATATATATATATATATATATATATATATGCATTATGTGGAATGGCAATTCTATAAACATCTTTTACAATTTCTTGAAACGTGCTTTCTCAAAGATTTCTTAGTGTGGTATAAAACATGTCTACTAATAGTCTTGAATATCTTTAGTTTCGTTGTAACAGTAAAATTATATTAATAATGTTGCAGCTTCTTATTTTGAAATATTCATAAATTCAATGAATTTTGACCTAATTCCTTACTTAACTTAATGTAGGAAAACTCTATGGGTGTAACTTACTGAAGAGATTTGGAAAACTATGTAGACATACAATAATACAATCAATGCTAATATGTTAACATACAAACTCTTATCTCATTTACTTTATTCGATTTATTTGTTCTCAGCAGCCATGTATAATTTACCTATTTAAAAGTTCATTAGACATTAGAAAAACTCTATCATCACTCTTATTTTTTGGCTGACAAACTGTCACAGAGATAAGATAAACGTATTTGGCATTTAGTTGGTCTAGGTAGAATCAAAGTATTACACTTAATTTTGATAACTCTAATGACATGTCTGTATTCATTAAAAGACCAAACTTAGTCTAGGCTTTTACTTACTAGAGATTAATCCTAGATCATGTGAACTTGAAAACATTTGGGAGAGTTTCTGTTATATTTCTGAGAATTTACAGAAGTTCACAATTTTCTTTAAGAGAATTAAATAAGGCTATTTTACAAATTAATTTTAGCATTCCCATCCAAAGGTAGAAAAATACCATATCTAAAATGTATGTACATAGATACATACAAATAGACACAAACTGACATTTTTACCTTCATTTAAAATTTTAGTCATGAATTAGGTACAATACAAATATCACTAGTTTATAAATAACAATTTGATTACATTAACTCTATGCAATCAAATGGTTAAAGTCTTTTATTATTCGTGGAAAAGACTTTGAAGTTCTGTATTTGGCCTTAACAAGCAATTTGAAGGAGATTGCGCTTTAGTAGAGTTTGAGAAACAGTCCTTTCAGCAGTTTGTGTTTCTAAAGTCCTCTTTCCCTATTTATTACCTTTGTTCTTGGGAATTAGAGCTAGTCTAGATAAGAGTTTCCATGGAAGACCAGACAGAACATTTACATCCAAAGGCACAGGAAGAAGGCTTTTATTCTTTTCAGGTAAGAAGTTTGGGGACAAATTGTTTTTTCTTTTCTTTTCTTTTTTCAAAATGGCCATAATAATTATAGACATTTTCATCGGTCTGTTGGATGCTTTGCTGAAAATATGTTTAGGAAATAGAATGGGAATTTTTATGGCTATCTTTGCACCTGTATAGGAATTACAAAAAGGAAGTTCAGCAGGACAAGGGGAGAGAGGGGAAGCATCACAGGCAGGTGGTGGTGGGGTGAGAGGGGTTGGGCAGGTCCACGTGGTGCCAGCTGGGGTAGAAAGTAGAGACAGGGGACTTTAGGGGAACATTTATTACTTTATTTGAGTCAACCTCCAAGACCATTCAGAATTAGCCTTAGATAATTTGGGGTCGGTACCCTGGATAGAAGCCATTTGGGGAATCACTAATTCATTTTGACTTTTCAAATGTCAATTCAAATAAGCTTCCCATTTGGGCCGCTTTGTCTTACACCTTTGTTTTTTCTTTTCTTTTTTTCGAATTATACAGTAGACTAATTTAAAAATTTCAAAACAGGCCCAAGTTGGCCAATTTACTTGCAAATTATCCAGGGAGTCTTAGTGGAGTGAGACAAATACTTGCAGGATGGGGGCCCATAGTTCTTACATATAAAACCAGCAGAAGTTTCAGAAGGAGGCTGCAACCTTACTCTTAGAGTGAACTTCCCTTTATTCCAGGAGTAATTACTCACCAGACCAAAACAGGAAATGAAGTCTCACAAAGAGAAGCCAGCGCAGAGGACACCCCAGTAAAGTAGAAGCTCTACTAAGGTTAGAGTACAGGAGTACTCAGCACCGTGATCTGGGACTTCCAGGGAGATGAGAGAACACGGTGGACTCTTGTGGGGATCTTACCCGGATCCGTGGCTGTGCTGGAGAGGAGAAAGACCCCTCTGTGTCCCACTTGTCTGATACCATGTAATGTCGACCAAAAAATGGAAAAGGCGACAAGTAAGAAAACAGTTTATTTGAGGTCTAGAGCGTTGCATTTTGGGAGGCATTGATTTGAATAGCAACGTGATGTGCTCCTAGGGAAACAGAACGTGGCTAGGGTTTATGAAGGCTACAGAAAAAGACATTCCAGGGAAGGTGCATAAGGTGTTCAAAGAACTACTAATGATGGTGGCAGACATTCAGTGACTAGTCTGCAGTAGATTGGTTGCTCAACTGTCGTTTCCAGGGAGGGAAGAAAATGTGTTTTAGGTGGCCTCAGAATAGAGGGTCAAAAGTTCATACTGCATATGTGGGGATGTATAAATTCCACATCCTTAAGCGTCTCCTGGACCGAATTTAGACCCTTTGATATAAGTGACTCCATGTAGCTGTTCATAGTGCACGGGAGGATACATGGACATAAGACAGAGACTATGCGTTGTGAAACTGAGCCCATCCCAAATACTGACATAATGATGGCACAGGGGCTTTGAGTGAGAAGAGTAGATAGGCTCAAGACATAGATTAATAGGAGAGGGAATTACAGACCCCAACAGGAAACCCCTCACTCCCCAACACCCTCCTCTGGGCCCTGTGCTCACAGTGTGCAGAGAGATGAAAGTACAATACATTTGTTTGTATCGTTGGCTATGAAACCAGAAGTACAGTAGAAACAAGCTTGGTACTAACCAAGCTTAAATGACTCCAGCTAACCATTTCAGCCAACCCCTGGTGCTCTGGATGATTTTAACAGGTTGGGTGGGTGGGCAGCAGGCCAGGTGCCTGGTAGCTTCTCAGTAAGGACTTAATTTGCCTGTTTCTGAACTGCCACTATGGTGACTCCAAGGAGAGTCCAACACAGTTTGGACCTGTTGGTAGTGGTTCATAGCAAGTACTGAAACGATGTCTCTAGATGGCAGAGGAATATGCAGAGGTCGCTGTATGTGCTTACTTCTTCTTTGGAGACAAAGGCAATGTGCAAAAGCAGGAAGGAAGGAAAGCAGAAAAGCTATGCTATTTAATTTTTTTTTAGGTCACTTAAATTCCCAGTCTTTTTTTTTTTGCTGTGGCCTCTCCCGTTGCGGAGCACAGGCTCCAGACGCACAGGCTCAGTGGCCATGGCTCACGGGCCCAGCCGCTCCATGGCACGTGGGATCTTCCCGGACCGGGGCACGAACCCGCGTCCCCTGCATCGGCAGGCGGACTCCCAACCACTGCGCCACCAGGGAAGCCCAAATTCCCAGTCTTTGCATCCTCACTTGCAGAGGGAGAAGTACAGTGCTGGCTACCTTACAAGAATAGAGTGTTGTTTTGCAAGTTACAGTTTTTCGAGTACTACCCCCCCCAAAATTATAAAATGCCTAGAAGTAACAGAAAGTAAAGCTGGAAGGGGCAGAGGCAGGCAGGGGCTCATTTTCAGTGTTCTGCTTCGGAAATCAGAGGATGGAGGGTGTGTGGCCTCACCACCAACAGCAGATAATGACGTAATATATTTTACTTTGTTCATCATTAGGTTTAGAGTTCTGAGAGTAAATTATTTTGATTGAGTTTTATAGTTTTTCTCCAATGACTGTGTGTCTGTTTCAGAATTGCTCCTTTGCTAGGATTTTTCAGAAACAGGCAATGTCTGCTTTGTTCCTCCGGGCATGGTCCTCTCCACTTTTAGCAGGAGGATTTATCTCCCCAATCCGTTTTCCTACTGCCTCCCTTTTCCATCATTTCCATTCTGTCCTGTCACTTAAATTCTAGCCACGCCATTCCGGTTTGTATGGTCTGTATGTCAGTGTGGTTTTGACATGCTCTCTAGTAATTCTCTCTGACTCTATTTTCTCTGACAGTATTTCCAATATAATATTAATCAGTTCTATTTTTTCTGATCAGCATGCTGAGCATATGGGACCAGAACACGGATTAACGGGAGTTTTGATTGGAATGACGTGATTTGGGTTCTGTGGGTAAGTTTGTTCTGAATGAGTGGAGTACCGCACAGAGCTTTTGTTTTCCAATCTGTCTTCGGTCAGAAGACCCTGCTAGGTTCTTAGACCAAGGGTAAACAAGCCATCTTACAAAACGTGATGATTTTTCTGCACTGATGTTCATCTGCAATGTGCACTTTGCACAGTGTATAAGACACTCCATGTTCAGGAGCTCAGCGGGCTCTCTCGTTACCAGCCAAGGCTGAGCAGTTTCCCATTTCATGTCACACAAACGCTGTGCTCTTCACACAGGAGATGAGCTGCTACTTTTCTGTGTGTTTTGAATTTTTTACGAAAAGCCCAGTGCCGTTGTAACCTACTACCTCTGGCTACCTGATAATTTGAGCTGCTGATAAGCCCCGCAATCTAATTGATATCCTTGGGAAAGGTTTGATTGCGGTGCTGTCGATGGAGAGCTGAACTGACCATCCGCTGCCGAGTCGCAGTCTTGAAAGGGTACCCGTCAGTGTGTGTGAAGCATTCCAGAAATGTGTTCTCTCCTGTCATGCCCACAGGACCCGTGGACCTACGGGCCTGACTCATGTCACAGTGATGGCTGTGACATTTATGGGCCAGGCTGCGTGTCTTTTATCGAGAGACAATTACTGGGGTAGCGCTGAGGCATGAGCGAGCCTCTGGGGGCAGGAGCTGTCACACCTACTGCTGGGGTGTGTGAATTAATGATCAGATGGATACAGCAGGTTGTACAACATTAACTTTAAATTGTCAGCTCCACTGCGAGTGTCCGACAGTCTTCCTTTTATATGCTTGCTTTCATTCTGGGTCTGAATTTAAAGAATAAACACTTGCTTCCTTGTTTTTAAGCCACTTAAAGAGTCGGAACAGGAATATTGGGAGTTCTTGTTCCCACGCTGGTAGCTTTGGTGATGGCACATACAGAACGTGATGGAATGTTCCTTGCCTCAACGCCCTCATGACTGAAACAGTAAAAGCCCCTGTTACCTCGCCGACCACATGTCTCACTTCCTAGTGCCTGTGGAATGTGATCTATGTCAGCATCGTGAGTATTTATATATGTAGCTCCATGTTTGGCTTGGTGCTAAAATAACTTGCTGAACGCCATTGTTAGATATTTTTCTCATTTTTTAAACAATCAGCAATGTTTATTATTAGAATGAAGCTGTGCAGGGCAAATATCTTCCTGGTGATGCTTATCTTCAGTAACAGAGCAATAAGTGGAATAAGTTTCGGTACCCGGCTGAAGGAATCCAAGAAGATTGAGCACGTAATAGTTGGAGAAGAATGACAGGCTGGTGGGCTACTTGGCTTCAGGGCTTCCTTGGAAGCCAGCAGGCTCTGTTAAACATCAGGCAAAACTTCTGGCATTTTTAGCTTTAATGTTCTTGTGATGAATTAATGCATATTATAAAAGGCTCCGATTTTCCACTATTCCCAACAAAGATGTTTTTGAAGGAAAAGGTTGTGTTTCATTTTAATGTAGAATCTCAATCAGCCTGAAATATTCATATTAAAGTCAAGGGAGTGTATTAATAACTCTGAGAACGTTAATTAGTTTGGGGTTATCCATCTAATTCAGAATTTTGGCAACCAGATAAGCTGTCTTGGGTCCCCTTTTCCTTCCTCACCAGTATAATCCTCATACATATACCCACTAGCCAATAGGCCTGTAGCCCTTCCTCTGCATTGCCTTTGGAATGAAAACAACTTCCTCAGCTGAAAGAGATGAATAATTAATTACTTAGTCCCACTGGGAGAAAATGACACATATGGCTGATTAGCGGGGGGCATTAAGAAAAAGAGCTGTGAAAGGGTGCCCTTTCTTCCCAAATGTTAAAGAACGCTATTTTCCTCTACACTTAGAATCAGAGTCTCAGCAGGTAATGATAGGAACAAAACCCATGATGGTATTAAATAGAAGGATGTCTAGAAAGGCATAGAGCAAAGCTCGTTTTTAATTTACAAAACTGCAATGAGGATAACCATTGTTCTTAGCAATAATTAATTCTATACTCATTTGGATTTCTGTTCGCTGAATTAAGTTAACGTGACCAACCTCTGAGGCTATGCAAGAGGGTCTAGGATGAACTTGGCTACTATAAAGCCTGGACATACGTCTAGCATGATCCCATGATACAGATCTCCAGGAACTCCAAAGTTGATTCCAAGGGATGGGTTACAATTCATAAGTGTACCAAGCGTTGTCCACAGTATGAAAAAAATCTTATTTCACTCACGTATGTACTCGCGTTCAAATGCAAACAGGTGCTGTTGTGATCGATAAAATATGGAATTCATTTTATCCCTAAATACAGGGTAGGTATTTTTTTGTTTTGTTTTGATGCATATTCTCAATCAAGACATCCTAGGGCTTCCCTGGCGGTGCAGTGGTTGAGAATCTGCCCGCCGATGTAGGGGACACGGGTTCGTACCCCGGTCCGGGAAGATCCCACATGCCGCGGAGTGGCTGGGCCTGTGAGCCATGGCTGCTGAGCCTGCGCGTCTGGAGCCTGTGCTCCACAGCGGGAGAGGCCACAGCAGGGAGAGGCCCGTGTACCACACACACAAAAAGACATCCTAAAAGTACAGCTCATGGGGTCCAAATTTTGTTTTAGCCATTTGAGAGGGTCCTCACATACCAGAAGAGTGGGACCCACCACTATATAAAGGATTTGGACCAAGCCTCCAGGTGGTAAAGCCCTGTACCTTGACAATCCAGAGTGAGATTTTCCCTGGAAGCATCAGCTTCTTTCTGTTGAAGTGCATCTCTATTAGGCCATCGTGGTCCCTGATGCAAATAACACATCATATTTGCCTCTTGTAGAAGACACTATATTTCTAGCAGCTCAGAATAAGTCAATATGGATTATGTGACAGAAATTTTCGAACCCTGGAAAGACTCTGGTGTCATTTGAAATCCTTCTCGCTCACTGAAAGTTACTCTAACTCAAGAATTTGATCTCTATTAAAACAGATACCCTTGGGAAAGACTAGCACTTCACACTTGTATCATTGTTTATTTCTCGGTGTCCACAGTGGGTTTTAGAACCTCGACATCTGAAGTGGAGGAATGATACCTGCCAAAAAGGGCAAAGAGAATAAGGGACTCTCAAACCTGTGAGGAGAGTTCATTTGCTCCGAATTTTGGCTTACATGTTGCTCTTCCATAAGTTAAGCCATCAGAATTTCTGAAGAAACATACGTTTGTATGTGAAAATAGAGTTTGTGGTGGGCATACAATGTGCAACGTTCAACAATATGCTTTAGGGAACAGGACTTTGTTTTTTAAGTCTAGAAGAATCTCGTTTCATATCATCAGAGCATTTCTGTGTAAGGAAGATGTGCTGGAGTAATTCTCTAGTGATTTCTTTTGTTCCACCTGTAACTTTTTCTCTAGAATTGATTTCCTCTGTGGTAGATAAAAATGGCTTACGTTTCTAGTGGAAGACACGTATGTGTTTACCGACATGCTAGCTCTCTCTCTCTCTCTCTCTCTCTCTCTCTCTCTCTCTCTCTCTCTCTCTCTCTATATATATATATATATATATATATATATATATATATATATATATATATAGCATTCCCAGTAAGTTTCAAGGAGGTTAAACTTGGCAGCAGTCTACATGGGGAATGTCGGCGGAAGTCCACCTGGGTTCCACCCTGGCTGGAGACAGCCTTTAGTGGAAGTGCTCTTGGCATTTGGGATAAGGCAGCAATACTTCATTCTGCGGGACTGAAATGCACACTCCAGGATGCTTGGTGCACTGGCCACTAAATTCTAGAAGTAACTTGTAGTCATCTTGACGACCAGAAATGAAATAGTGTGCAATGATTTTGAATATCAAGTGACCATTAGCACTGGGTTTAAAGCTGCTGTTTTGAGAAACGGCCACAAGGCGGCAGCAGGTCTCCTTTACCAAACCTGGTTACTCGGGCAACAGAGCCTCCATGGAAGTCGTATTCTAGGTTGTCAATTAGAATCGAAGGTGCCAGGAAAAAGCCCCTTAAGTTTGTGTCTCACTACTTACTTGTTCGTTTTTTAATTTAATGTTTATTTTTTCTCACAGCAAGTTTGATTACAATGTTTTGCTTGTTGTAGGTATGAAAGATGTGGCTCTTTTACACAGAAACATGTATCTAGTCTTCTTTGGATCCTTTCCCCATGTAGTTTATGACACAATGTTGAGTACCCTTCTCTTGGTGTTCCGTAGGCCTTTGGTGATTATGTATTTCACCAGTGTTTGTATCTCTCTGTTAAACCCAATTTCCTAATGTATCCAATCCTCACAGCTGTCCATGGGTGAACCATAAATCTGTTTATTGCATCTGTGATTGCCTTTCTCTGTGGAAATATCTTCAGTGATATCAATTTTTAGGTAACACCTATAAGTGATATAGTAGGATATGTATCTTTCGCTTTGTGACTTACTGCAAGTGGCGTGATTAACTCTAGACTCACCTATGGTGCTGCTACTGGCATTGTTTCATTTTTTTCCTTGGCTAATATTCCATCTGTACAGGTCCCTGTTCTTCTTTGTCCACTCATCTGTTGATGGAATTTCTGGTTGCTTCCATGTCCTGGCTATTGTAATACTCCTGCAATGTAGATTTGCCTGCCTGTGTCTTTGCACTTCTGCCTTCTTAGGTTATAGGCCCAGGAGTGGTCCTGCTGGATCATATGGTAACTCAGTGTTTACCTTGTAAAGGCACCTCCATTCTGTTCCCATTAGTGCCTCTTACCAGGTGAAGTCCTGTGGCGAGCATTGCCCTCTGAGGAAGGCGCCATTAAGACCCTCATAAGCCTCAGGGCCCGATTGTACTCTCCTTGGTATGCATCCTGGACTTTATGGTATGAACGTAAAAAAGGAGATGGTCTTTGGCCAAATCGCTCCAGGGACCTGCTCAGTTACTGGGAGTCCCTGGTTGTTCCCTAAAGCTAGGAAAAGCAACCCTGGAGGGGAAATTGGTGCCTTTGAGGGAGAAGCCGAGAAGCCACTCAACCAGCTGATGCCGATAAGGCATGACTAAGCAAATTCCCTGCTTTAGGGGTATATATATGGCTAGGCTTTGTTATTCAACTTGCCTTGCAACCATCAGCTGCTTGTGCCCTCCTGATCCCATACCTTGGTGCGTTCAGTTCCCTACCCCCTCTCGTCGATCGTTGCTACACTTTGAGGACCCGCCGCGGCTGGTGGCAAGTGGCGCCCGAACAGGGACTTGACAAGAGGGACATCTGAATTTCGGTAGGTGAATCCCCGGAGTGAAGAGTGAAAGTGTGGCCACATAGTAAAGTTGATCTTAACTCGAGGCAATAGTCAGAAGTAAAAAAAAATATGGGACAAAAAGTATCCAAGAAGCGACCTGAGATCACTGATCAAGAGAAGGAGTTGTCCACCACTGCTTTCCAGGCTTTCACAGCTGACAATTATGATGTCTGTCTGCAACATCTTGCCTGGTTCCTTAGGATATAATATAACTTGTCAAAATTGTATTTTTACTACTTGCATTCTGTCTATGAAAGGAACTTTTTCTGTTATGATGTTAAAACAACCTTCCTATGTAATGCTGCCTGTAAATAGTTCTGAACCATGGTATCATAGTACTAGCATGCAAGCTAGGCTAGAAATATCTGAAGCTTTAAAAAGACCTAAATGATTCATTGGAATATTAATATGTAGCATATTAACCTTAGCCGCTTTAACAGCCATAGCCGCTACCGCCGGTTTAGCATTAAGTAAAACTGTACAGCAAGCACGTTATGTTAAATCAATTGTCTAAAAATACCAGTATTGAATGAGCATGACAAAGTCATATTGATACTCAACTAAAAACTGAGGTTGATGAGTTAAAAATGCTCTCATAGGTTTAGGAGACCAAATTATGGCTTTAAAATTGAAAATGCATTTGATTTGCCATGCTAAATATACTTGGATTTGTGTGACTCAACACACTTCTAATGAAACTGACTGGGATTGGAACAAAGTAAAAATGCACTTTTAAGTGTATGGACTGATGGACACATTAGTTTGGACATACAAAAACTTAATGCGGAAATACAAGCAATTCAAGAAGCTCATCTACATGAAGACGGGCCCCAACAATTAATTCAAGGACTCTTGGATCAGCTTCAATGGTTAAACCCAGTGCATTGGTTTCAAAATGGACTCACAGGATTGATTACCGTGGGGTCATGTGTATTGTTGATGTTAATTGCATTACCTTGTTTATTACGCTTTATTGTTGGTCGTCTCGCTGCTCTTCGTCAGGAGGTGTATGGGTTGAAATTGCATTATCAAGCTTTTAAAAAATAAAAGAGGGGGAAGTGTGGTGAGCATTGCCCTCTGAGGAAGGCCGCCATTAAGACGCTCATAAACTTCAGGGCCCGATTGTACTCTCTCCTTGGTATGCATCCTGGACTTTATGGTATGAACGTAAAAAAGGAGATGGCCTTTGGCCAAATTGCTCCAGGGACCTGCTAAGTTACTGGTTGTCCCTGGTTGTTCCCTAAAGCTAGGAAAAGCAACCCTGGAGGGGAAATTGGTGCCTTTGAGGGAGAAGCCGAGAAGCCAATCAACCAGTTGATGCCGATAAGGCATGACTAAGCAAATTCCCTGCTTTAGGGGTATATATAAGGCTATGCTTTGTTATTCAACTTGCCTTGCAACCATCAGCTGCTTGTGCCCTTCTGATGCCATACCTTGGTGCGTTCAGTTCCCTACCCCCTCTCGTCGATCATTGCTACACTTTGAGGACCCCCCGCGGCTGGCGGCAAAGTCCCACCTAACGTAGAGGGTATGCACTTCTCCACAACCCCTTCAGCATGAATTGTTGGTAGTTCTGTTGCTGATGGTTCTTCTGACTGGTGTGAGCCGATACCTCTGTGGTTGGATTTGCATGCGTCTCATAAAGCCTTGAAATTGAGCTTTCAGGGATGTCCTTTTTTTCTTCAAACTGTGTGTGTCGTTTACCTCATCACATGGTTTTCCTGAAGTATGTTGCACATTTTGAAATATTTTGGCCAGTACCTCCCTCAAGACATTTTGAGGGCAGGTTTCACTGAGAGCCCTCCAGGACTTGTGCACATGAAGTGACCATTAGCACGGGTTTTCAAGCTGCTGTTGCAGGTAACGGCCAGAGGGCTGCAGCATTTCTGCGTTTCCCACTCCGGTAACTAGTGAAACAGACCTTCCTGCCAGTGCTGTTCCTCGGTTATCAATTACAGTGGAACGTGTCTGGAGAAACACCACAAAGCTGATGTCTCCTTACTTATATCTGTTTTTAAAATGGAATTTCTACTTTTCACTGGAGTACTATTCCATTGTGTACATGGACCACTTCTCCTTTCTGCCTTCCTCTGTTGATGGACATTTTCATTGCTTCCAAGTGTTGGCTATGGTAAATATTGCTGGATTGCAGGATTGCCAGCCTGTGTCTTTTTGATTCTCATCCTCTCAGGTGACAGACCAGCAGTGGGTATGCTTGATTGAACGGTCGCTCAATGTTGACCCTTTCAGGCAATTCCACTGTGTTTTCCTCAGTGGCTCTTACCACGTCCCACTTAGAACCGAGGGTATGCATTTCTTCACCACCCCTTCAGCATTTCTCGTTTGCAGAATGTTGGCTGATGGCCATTCTGAGTGGTCTGACATGATAGGTTTTTGTAACGTGTTTTTGCATGTCTTTAATAATACCTAATATTGAGCATTTTTCCACGCCATTTATTATTCTGTTAAACAAAAACAGAAAAAACTGTGAGTACGATAAACCTTTTGAAATTGTCTTCTCAGAAGGTTGCCCTCTTTTGAATTTTTTGGTCGATTTTCGAACCCAGGATTTGTTTTGGAGGGCAGGTGTCATTTACAAGCCTGAAATGTGTGAGAATATCCAGTGACCATCAGCACTGAGTTTAAAGCTGCCGTTGTGGGAAACGGCCACGAGGCGACAGCATTGCTACATTCCCACATCTGGTTACTAGGGCAGCAGAGCCCTTCTGGAAGTCCTGTATCCAGGTTGTCAATTGGAATGGAATGTACCAGGAAAAAACCCCAGAAGTTTATGTCACATGACTTCTTCTTCACTCTTTTAATTTTTTTAATCGGGGTAATTAGAATATTGTTGGTCCTACGTGCACACAATCTGGTTCATTTGTACATTCTATCTATATCTATATCTGTATCTATATCTGTCTATATATATATATATATATATATCTATTCTTCTACAGATCCCCTTCCCATGTAAATGATTGCAGAGTGTTCTGGTGACCTCCCTTGCTATACGGTCGGTCTGTCTGATATATGTATTTAATATGTATTTGTACACATATGGTGACACTAATCTTAATTTATCCATTCCCCCCACCTTTCATTTTACATAAGCTTAGTTTGTTTTCCAAGTCTGTGAGTGTCTTTCTTTGTGGAAATATGTTCATTTGTGTCAGCTGTTAGATAACGCCTATAAGTGATGTCATACGATATGTCTTTTGCTTTCCGACTTACCTCATGTTCTGTGATTAACTCTAGGCTCATCTACGGTGCCTCAAAGAGCAGTGTTTCATTGTTTTCCATGGCTAATAGTCCACTGTGTACGCGCACCAGCTCTTCTTATCCATACATCTGCTGATGGACGTTTTGGTTGCTTCGGTGTCTTGGCCACTGTGAAAATCCCTGGAGTGCAGCTCTTGCAGCCTGTGTCTTCTCGACTCCGGTCTTCTCAGGTGAGAGGCTCAGCTGTGGGTGTTCTGGATGGAATGGGGGCTCGATTTTTATTGTAAAACGCAGCTCCTTTCTGTTCCCATTATTGGCTGTTACAACTGGACATCTCATCAGCAGCTGGAGGGAACAGAGTTCTCTAAAACCCCTTCGGCACTTAGTGTCTGTAGTCTTTTGGCCGACGGTAGTTAACTTGGGTGAGTTGAAAGCTCTTCGTAGGTTCGAGGATTCTGATCATTCCTGAGGTTGAGCTTTTCTCCACTTCCCTTTTTTTTGATAAAGAGTGAGTAAAACTTACCTCTTCATACTATCTCTTTGACACATTTGCCTGCTTTGAATTTTTTTGGCCATTGCCTAGCTCAGGACATTTTTTGAGGGCAGGTGTCTTTTCGAGGCCCGGGTCCTTGTGAACGTTAAGTGACCCATAGCTCTGCGCTTCGAGCCGCTCTTGCGGGAAACGGCCACAAGGCGGCAGCATTTCTCCATTTCCAACTCTGGGCTTTTCTGCAACAGCGGCTTCCTGGATAAATTGTGTCAGTAGGCTGCAAATTAGAGTGCGGTGTGCCAGGGCAAACCCCCAAGAGCTTATACCTCCTTACTTCTTGTGTGTTTTTTTAAATTTAACTGTTGTTTATTACCACAGCAGATGGGATAAAAATGTTGTGTGTGCTCTCGGTGTACAGTCTCTGGTTCGGTATATGTATGTATCGGTCTAGTCATCTTTGGATCCTTCCCCGTGTAGGTTATTATTACAGAGTGTTGAGTCGACCTCTCTCGGGATTCCTTAGGTATTTTGTGATTATGTATTTCATAGGTATCAGTACACGTCTGTAAACCTCCCTATCCAAATTCATACATTCCGTACACCTTTCCACTTGGTTAAACATAGTTGCTTTTCTGAATCTATGCACGGCCTTCTCTTGGAAACGACTTCGTGGGTATCAATTTTTAAGTAACAACTCTAAGTGATGTCATAGGGTATCTATCTTTCGGTTTCTTTCGTACTTCCTTTTGGGTGATTATCTCTAGATCCTTCTACGGTGGTGCCAGCGGCACTGTTCCATGCTTTACCGTGGCTAATATGCCGTTGTGTACATGGGCCCCTTCTTCCTGGTGCGTTGTTCTGTTGATGGACATTTGGGTTTCGTCCAAGTCTTGGCTATGGTACATGTTGCTGCAGTGCAGGATGGCCAGCCTGTGTCTTTTTGACTCTGGTCTACTCGCGAGATAGGCCCATCAGTGGGCCTACCCGATTCGGTGTTAGCTCGATCTTTACCTTTCAACGCACCTCCACGGTGTTCTCACTCCTAGCTGTTACCAGGTTACGTCCCAGCAGCAGCCAGAGGGCACAGAGTCCTCGGAAACACCTTCAGCACTTATTCTTTGCAGACTTTGTGGCTGAGGATCATTCTGACGACTGTGGGTGAACGTTTCTGTCGAGTGGATTTGCATGGCTTTCTTAATTCCTGATGGTGAGCATTTTTCCAGGCCCTTTTATTTATCACAAGAGAAAGAAAGAAAGAAAGAGAAGACAGAATGTGCTCAAAATATGCCTCTTGAAATTGTCGTTTTGAAATGTGCATGTCTTTTGAGTTTTTTTCCCCGATTTACGACCCAAAGAATTGTTTTTGAGGGCAGGTGTCATGTACAGGCCTGCGATGATTTTGAATATCAAGTGACCATTAGCGCTGGGTTTAAAGCTGCCGTTCTGAGAAACGGCCACAAGGCGGCAGCAGGTCTCCTTTACCAAATCTGGTTACTAGGGCAACAGAGCCTCCCTGGAAGTCGTATTCTAGGTTGTCAATCAGAATGGAATGTGCCAGGAAAAAGCCCCTTAAGTTTGTGTCTCACTACTTACTTGTTCGTTTTTTGATGGAACGTTTATTTTTTCTCACAGCAAGTTTCGTGACAATGCTTCGCTTGTTGTAGGTGTCAAAGATGTGGCTCTTTTCCACATAAACATGTATCTAGTCTTCTTTGGATCCTTTTCCCATGTAGTTTATGCAGAGTTTATGCACTCTGCAATTTCCTCAAGTATACAATCCTCACACCTTTCCATGGGTGAACCATAAATCTGTTTATTGCATCTGTGACTGCCTTTCTCTGTGGAAATATCTTCAGCGATATCAATTTTGCGGTAACACCTATAAGTGATATCGTAGGAGATGTATCTTTCGCTTTGTGACTTACTGCAAGTGGCGTGATTAAGTCTAGACTCACCCGTGGTGCTGCTAATGGCATTGTTTCATTTTTTTCCTTGGCTAATATTCCATCTGTACAGGTCCCTGTTCTTCTCTGTCCACTCATCTGTTGATGGGCTTTTTGGTTGCTTCCATGTCTTGGCTATTGTAATGCTGCTGCAAAGGAGACTTGCCTGCCTGTGCCTTTCCAATTCTGCCTTCTTAGGTTACAGGCCCTGGGGTGGGCCTGCTGGATCATATCGTAACTCAGCGTTTACCTGGTAAAGGCACCTCCATTCTGTTCCCGTTAGTGCCTCTTACCAGGTTAAGTCCCACGTAACGTCGAGGGTATGCACTTCTCCACAAGCCCTTCAGCATGAATTGTTGGGAGTTCTGTTGCTGATGGTTCTTCTGACTGGTGTGAGCCGATACCTCTGTGGTTGGATTTGCATGCGTCTCATAAACCCTTGAAATCGAGCTTTCAGGGATGTCCTTTTTTTCCTTCAAACTGTGTGTGTAGCTTACCGCATCACATTCTTTTCTTGAAGTATGTGTCATCTTTTGAAATACTTTGGCCAGCACCTCCCTCAAGACATTTTGAGGGCAGGTTTCACTGAGAGCCCTCCAGGACTTGTGCACATGAAGTGACCATTAGCACGGGTTTTCAAGCTGCTGTTGCAGGTAACGGCCAGAGGGCTGCAGCATTTCTGCGTTTCCCACTCCGGTAACTAGTGAAACAGACCTTCCTGCCGGTGGTGTTCCTCGGTTATCAATTAGAGTGGCATGTGTCTGGAGAAATCCCCCAAAGCTGATGTCTCCTTACGTATAACTGTTTTTAAAATGGAATTTCTACTTTTCACGGTTGGACGATTCCATTGTGTACACGGACCACTTCTCCTTTCTGCCTTCCTCTGTTGATGGACATTGTCATTGCTTCCAAGTGTTGGCTATGGTAAACATTGCTGGATCGCAGGATTGCCAGCCCGTGTCTTTTTGATTCTCATCCTCTCAGGTGATAGACCCAGCAGTGGGTATGCTTGATTGAACGGTCGCTCAGTGTTTACCCTTTCCCGGCAACTGCACTGTGTTTTCCTTAGTGGCTCTTACCACGTCCCACTTAGAACCGAGGGTACGCATTTCTTCCCCACCCCGTCAGCATTTCTCGTTTGCAGAATGTTGGCTGATGGCCATTCTGAGCGGTGTGACCTGATAGGTTTTTGTAACGTGTATTTGCATGTCTTTAAAAATTCCTAATGTTCAGCAATTTTCCACGCCTTTTTTTTTTATTCTGTTAAATAAAAACAGAAAAAAAAAAAAAAACTGTGAATACAATAAACCTCTTGAAATTGTCTTCTCGGAAGGTTGCCCTCTTTTGACTTTTTTGGTCGATTTTCGACTCCAGGATTTGTTTTGGAGGGCAGGTGTCCTTTACAAGCCTGAAATGTGTGAGAATATCCAGTGACCATCAGCACTGAGTTTAAAGCTGCTGCTGTGGGAAACGGCCACGAGGCGTCAGCATTGCTACATTCCCACATCTGGTTACTAGGCCAGCAGAGCCCTTCTGGAAGTCCTGTTCCCAGGTTGTCAACTGGAATGGAATGTGCCAGGAAAAAACCCCAGAAGTTTATGTCACATGACTTCTTGTTCGCTCTTTTGATTTTTTTAATCGGGGTAATGATTAGAATATTGTTGGTCCTAGGTGAACACAATCTGGTTCATTTGTACATTCTATCTATATCTATATCTGTATCTATATCTGTCTATATATATATATATATCTATCTATCTATTCTTCTACAGATCCCCTTCCCATGTAAATGATTGCAGAGTGTTCTGGTGACCTCCCTTGCTATACGGTCGGTCTGTCTGATATATGTATTTAATATGTATGTGTACACATATGGTGACACTAATCTTAATTTATCCATTCCCCCCACCTTTCATTTTACATAAGCTTAGTTTGTTTTCCAAGTCTGTGAGGGTCTTTCTTTGTGGAAATATGTTCATTTGTGTCAGCTGTTAGATAACGCCTATAAGTGATGTCATACGATATGTCTTTTGCTTTCCGACTTACCTCATGTTCTGTGATTAACTCTAGGCTCATCTACGGTGCCTCAAAGAGCAGTGTTTCATTGTTTTCCATGGCTAATAGTCCACTGTGTACGCGCACCAGCTCTTCTTATCCATACATCTGCTGATGGACGTTTTGGTTGCTTCGGTGTCTTGGCCACTGTGAAAATCCCTGGAGTGCAGCTCTTGCAGCCTGTGTCTTCTCGACTCCGGTCTTCTCAGGTGAGAGGCTCAGCTGTGGGTGTTCTGGATGGAATGGGGGCTCGATGTTTATTGTAAAACGCAGCTCCTTTCTGTTCCCATTATTGGCTGTTACAGCTGGACATCTCATCAGCAGCTGGAGGGAACAGAGTTCTCTAAAACCCCTTCGGCACTTAGTGTTTGTAGTCTTTTGGCCGACGGTAGTTAACTTGGGTGAGTTGAAAGCTCTTCGTAGGTTCGAGGAGTCTGATCATTCCTGAGGTTGAGCTTTTCTCCACTTCCCTTTTTTTTTGATAAAGAGTGAGTAAAACTTACCTCTTCATACTATCTCTTTGACACATTTGCCTGCTTTGAATTTTTTTGGCCATTGCCTAGCTCAGGACATTTTTTGAGGGCAGGTGTCTTTTCGAGGCCCGGGTCCTTGTGAACGTTAAGTGACCCATAGCTCTGCGCTTCGAGCCGCTCTTGCGGGAAACGGCCACAAGGCGGCAGCATTTCTCCATTTCCAACTATGGGCTTTTCTGCAACAGAGGCTTCCTGGATAAATTGTGTCAGTAGGCTGCAAATTAGAGTGCGGTGTGCCAGGGCAAACCCCCAAGAGCTTATACCTCCTTACTTCTTGTGTGTTTTTTAAAATTTAACTGTTGTTTATTACCACAGCAGATTGGATAAAAATGTTGTGTGTGCTCTCGGTGTACAGTCTCTGGTTCGGTATATGTATGTATCGGTCTAGTCATCTTTGGATCCTTCCCCGTGTAGGTTATTATTACAGAGTGTTGAGTCGACCTCTCTCGGGATTCCTTAGGTATTTTGTGATTATGTATTTCATAGGTATCAGTACACGTCTGTAAACCTCCCTATCCAAATTCATACATTCCGTACACCTTTCCACTTGGTTAAACATAGTTGCTTTTCTGAATCTATGCACGGCCTTCTCTTGGAAACGACTTCGTGGGTATCAATTTTTAAGTAACAACTCTAAGTGATGTCATAGGGTATCTATCTTTCGGTTTCTTTCGTACTTCCTTTTGGGTGATTATCTCTAGATCCTTCTACGGTGGTGCCAGCGGCACTGTTCCATGCTTTACCGTGGCTAATATGCCGTTGTGTACATGGGCCCCTTCTTCCTGGTGCGTTGTTCTGTTGATGGACATTTGGGTTTCGTCCAAGTCTTGGCTATGGTACATGTTGCTGCAGTGCAGGATGGCCAGCCTGTGTCTTTTTGACTCTGGTCTACTCGCGAGATAGGCCCATCAGTGGGCCTACCCGATTCGGTGTTAGCTCGATCTTTACCTTTCAACGCACCTCCACGGTGTTCTCACTCCTAGCTGTTACCAGGTTACGTCCCAGCAGCAGCCAGAGGGCACAGAGTCCTCGGAAACACCTTCAGCACTTATTCTTTGTAGACTTTGTGGCTGAGGATCATTCTGACGACTGTGGGTGAACGTTTCTGTCGAGTGGATTTGCATGGCTTTCTTAATTCCTGATGGTGAGCATTTTTCCAGGCCCTTTTATTTATCACAAGAGAAAGAAAGAAAGAAAGAGAAGACAGAATGTGCTCAAAATATGCCTCTTGAAATTGTCGTTTTGAAATGTGCATGTCTTTTGAGTTTTTTTCCCCGATTTACGACCCAAAGAATTGTTTTTGAGGGCAGGTGTCATGTACAGGCCTGCGATGATTTTGAATATCAAGTGACCATTAGCGCTGGGTTTAAAGCTGCCGTTCTGAGAAACGGCCACAAGGCGGCAGCAGGTCTCCTTTACCAAATCTGGTTACTAGGGCAACAGAGCCTCCCTGGAAGTCGTATTCTAGGTTGTCAATCAGAATGGAATGTGCCAGGAAAAAGCCCCTTAAGTTTGTGTCTCACTACTTACTTGTTCGTTTTTTGATGGAACGTTTATTTTTTCTCACAGCAAGTTTCGTGACAATGCTTCGCTTGTTGTAGGTGTCAAAGATGTGGCTCTTTTCCACATAAACATGTATCTAGTCTTCTTTGGATCCTTTTCCATGTAGTTTATGCAGAGTTTATGCACTCTGCAATTTCCTCAAGTATACAATCCTCACACCTTTCCATGGGTGAACCATAAATCTGTTTATTGCATCTGTGACTGCCTTTCTCTGTGGAAATATCTTCAGCGATATCAATTTTGCGTAACACCTATAAGTGATATCGTAGGAGATGTATCTTTCGCTTTGTGACTTACTGCAAGTGGCGTGATTAAGTCTAGACTCACCCGTGGTGCTGCTAATGGCATTGTTTCATTTTTTTCCTTGGCTAATATTCCATCTGTACAGGTCCCTGTTCTTCTCTGTCCACTCATCTGTTGATGGGCTTTTTGGTTGCTTCCATGTCTTGGCTATTGTAATGCTGCTGCAAAGGAGACTTGCCTGCCTGTGCCTTTCCAATTCTGCCTTCTTAGGTTACAGGCCCTGGGGTGGGCCTGCTGGATCATATCGTAACTCAGCGTTTACCTGGTAAAGGCACCTCCATTCTGTTCCCGTTAGTGCCTCTTACCAGGTTAAGTCCCACGTAACGTCGAGGGTATGCACTTCTCCACAAGCCCTTCAGCATGAATTGTTGGGAGTTCTGTTGCTGATGGTTCTTCTGACTGGTGTGAGCCGATACCTCTGTGGTTGGATTTGCATGCGTCTCATAAACCCTTGAAATCGAGCTTTCAGGGATGTCCTTTTTTTCCTTCAAACTGTGTGTGTAGCTTACCGCATCACATTCTTTTCTTGAAGTATGTGTCATCTTTTGAAATACTTTGGCCAGCACCTCCCTCAAGACATTTTGAGGGCAGGTTTCACTGAGAGCCCTCCAGGACTTGTGCACATGAAGTGACCATTAGCACGGGTTTTCAAGCTGCTGTTGCAGGTAACGGCCAGAGGGCTGCAGCATTTCTGCGTTTCCCACTCCGGTAACTAGTGAACAGACCTTCCTGCCGGTGGTGTTCCTCGGTTATCAATTAGAGTGGCATGTGTCTGGAGAAATCCCCCAAAGCTGATGTCTCCTTACGTATAACTGTTTTTAAAATGGAATTTCTACTTTCACGGTTGGACGATTCCATTGTGTACACGGACCACTTCTCCTTTCTGCCTTCCTCTGTTGATGGACATTGTCATTGCTTCCAAGTGTTGGCTATGGTAAACATTGCTGGATCGCAGGATTGCCAGCCCGTGTCTTTTTGATTCTCATCCTCTCAGGTGATAGACCCAGCAGTGGGTATGCTTGATTGAACGGTCGCTCAGTGTTTACCCTTTCCCGGCAACTGCACTGTGTTTTCCTTAGTGGCTCTTACCACGTCCCACTTAGAACCGAGGGTACGCATTTCTTCCCCACCCCGTCAGCATTTCTCGTTTGCAGAATGTTGGCTGATGGCCATTCTGAGCGGTGTGACCTGATAGGTTTTTGTAACGTGTATTTGCATGTCTTTAAAAATTCTAATGTTCAGCAATTTTCCACGCCTTTTTTTTTTATTCTGTTAAATAAAAACAGAAAAAAAAAAAAAACTGTGAATACAATAAACCTCTTGAAATTGTCTTCTCGGAAGGTTGCCCTCTTTTGACTTTTTTGGTCGATTTTCGACTCCAGGATTTGTTTTGGAGGGCAGGTGTCCTTTACAAGCCTGAAATGTGTGAGAATATCCAGTGACCATCAGCACTGAGTTTAAAGCTGCTGCTGTGGGAAACGGCCACGAGGCGTCAGCATTGCTACATTCCCACATCTGGTTACTAGGCCAGCAGAGCCCTTCTGGAAGTCCTGTTCCCAGGTTGTCAACTGGAATGGAATGTGCCAGGAAAAAACCCCAGAAGTTTATGTCACATGACTTCTTGTTCGCTCTTTTGATTTTTTTAATCGGGGTAATGATTAGAATATTGTTGGTCCTAGGTGAACACAATCTGGTTCATTTGTACATTCTATCTATATCTATATCTGTATCTATATCTGTCTATATATATATATATCTATCTATCTATTCTTCTACAGATCCCCTTCCATGTAAATGATTGCAGAGTGTTCTGGTGACCTCCCTTGCTATACGGTCGGTCTGTCTGATATATGTATTTAATATGTATGTGTACACATATGGTGACACTAATCTTAATTTATCCATTCCCCCACCTTTCATTTTACATAAGCTTAGTTTGTTTTCCAAGTCTGTGAGGGTCTTTCTTTGTGGAAATATGTTCATTTGTGTCAGCTGTTAGATAACGCCTATAAGTGATGTCATACGATATGTCTTTTGCTTTCCGACTTACCTCATGTTCTGTGATTAACTCTAGGCTCATCTACGGTGCCTCAAAGAGCAGTGTTTCATTGTTTTCCATGGCTAATAGTCCACTGTGTACGCGCACCAGCTCTTCTTATCCATACATCTGCTGATGGACGTTTTGGTTGCTTCGGTGTCTTGGCCACTGTGAAAATCCCTGGAGTGCAGCTCTTGCAGCCTGTGTCTTCTCGACTCCGGTCTTCTCAGGTGAGAGGCTCAGCTGTGGGTGTTCTGGATGGAATGGGGGCTCGATGTTTATTGTAAAACGCAGCTCCTTTCTGTTCCCATTATTGGCTGTTACAGCTGGACATCTCATCAGCAGCTGGAGGGAACAGAGTTCTCTAAAACCCCTTCGGCACTTAGTGTTTGTAGTCTTTTGGCCGACGGTAGTTAACTTGGGTGAGTTGAAAGCTCTTCGTAGGTTCGAGGAGTCTGATCATTCCTGAGGTTGAGCTTTTCTCCACTTCCCTTTTTTTTTGATAAAGAGTGAGTAAAACTTACCTCTTCATACTATCTCTTTGACACATTTGCCTGCTTTGAATTTTTTTGGCCATTGCCTAGCTCAGGACATTTTTTGAGGGCAGGTGTCTTTTCGAGGCCCGGGTCCTTGTGAACGTTAAGTGACCCATAGCTCTGCGCTTCGAGCCGCTCTTGCGGGAAACGGCCACAAGGCGGCAGCATTTCTCCATTTCCAACTATGGGCTTTTCTGCAACAGAGGCTTCCTGGATAAATTGTGTCAGTAGGCTGCAAATTAGAGTGCGGTGTGCCAGGGCAAACCCCCAAGAGCTTATACCTCCTTACTTCTTGTGTGTTTTTTAAAATTTAACTGTTGTTTATTACCACAGCAGATTGGATAAAAATGTTGTGTGTGCTCTCGGTGTACAGTCTCTGGTTCGGTATATGTATGTATCGGTCTAGTCATCTTTGGATCCTTCCCCGTGTAGGTTATTATTACAGAGTGTTGAGTCGACCTCTCTCGGGATTCCTTAGGTATTTTGTGATTATGTATTTCATAGGTATCAGTACACGTCTGTAAACCTCCCTATCCAAATTCATACATTCCGTACACCTTTCCACTTGGTTAAACATAGTTGCTTTTCTGAATCTATGCACGGCCTTCTCTTGGAAACGACTTCGTGGGTATCAATTTTTAAGTAACAACTCTAAGTGATGTCATAGGGTATCTATCTTTCGGTTTCTTTCGTACTTCCTTTTGGGTGATTATCTCTAGATCCTTCTACGGTGGTGCCAGCGGCACTGTTCCATGCTTTACCGTGGCTAATATGCCGTTGTGTACATGGGCCCCTTCTTCCTGGTGCGTTGTTCTGTTGATGGACATTTGGGTTTCGTCCAAGTCTTGGCTATGGTACATGTTGCTGCAGTGCAGGATGGCCAGCCTGTGTCTTTTTGACTCTGGTCTACTCGCGAGATAGGCCCATCAGTGGGCCTACCCGATTCGGTGTTAGCTCGATCTTTACCTTTCAACGCACCTCCACGGTGTTCTCACTCCTAGCTGTTACCAGGTTACGTCCCAGCAGCAGCCAGAGGGCACAGAGTCCTCGGAAACACCTTCAGCACTTATTCTTTGCAGACTTTGTGGCTGAGGATCATTCTGACGACTGTGGGTGAACGTTTCTGTCGAGTGGATTTGCATGGCTTTCTTAATTCCTGATGGTGAGCATTTTTCCAGGCCCTTTTATTTATCACAAGAGAAAGAAAGAAAGAAAGAGAAGACAGAATGTGCTCAAAATATGCCTCTTGAAATTGTCGTTTTGAAATGTGCATGTCTTTTGAGTTTTTTTCCCCGATTTACGACCCAAAGAATTGTTTTTGAGGGCAGGTGTCATGTACAGGCCTGCGATGATTTTGAATATCAAGTGACCATTAGCGCTGGGTTTAAAGCTGCCGTTCTGAGAAACGGCCACAAGGCGGCAGCAGGTCTCCTTTACCAAATCTGGTTACTAGGGCAACAGAGCCTCCCTGGAAGTCGTATTCTAGGTTGTCAATCAGAATGGAATGTGCCAGGAAAAAGCCCCTTAAGTTTGTGTCTCACTACTTACTTGTTCGTTTTTTGATGGAACGTTTATTTTTTCTCACAGCAAGTTTCGTGACAATGCTTCGCTTGTTGTAGGTGTCAAAGATGTGGCTCTTTTCCACATAAACATGTATCTAGTCTTCTTTGGATCCTTTTCCCATGTAGTTTATGCAGAGTTTATGCACTCTGCAATTTCCTCAAGTATACAATCCTCACACCTTTCCATGGGTGAACCATAAATCTGTTTATTGCATCTGTGACTGCCTTTCTCTGTGGAAATATCTTCAGCGATATCAATTTTGCGGTAACACCTATAAGTGATATCGTAGGAGATGTATCTTTCGCTTTGTGACTTACTGCAAGTGGCGTGATTAAGTCTAGACTCACCCGTGGTGCTGCTAATGGCATTGTTTCATTTTTTTCCTTGGCTAATATTCCATCTGTACAGGTCCCTGTTCTTCTCTGTCCACTCATCTGTTGATGGGCTTTTTGGTTGCTTCCATGTCTTGGCTATTGTAATGCTGCTGCAAAGGAGACTTGCCTGCCTGTGCCTTTCCAATTCTGCCTTCTTAGGTTACAGGCCCTGGGGTGGGCCTGCTGGATCATATCGTAACTCAGCGTTTACCTGGTAAAGGCACCTCCATTCTGTTCCCGTTAGTGCCTCTTACCAGGTTAAGTCCCACGTAACGTCGAGGGTATGCACTTCTCCACAAGCCCTTCAGCATGAATTGTTGGGAGTTCTGTTGCTGATGGTTCTTCTGACTGGTGTGAGCCGATACCTCTGTGGTTGGATTTGCATGCGTCTCATAAACCCTTGAAATCGAGCTTTCAGGGATGTCCTTTTTTTCCTTCAAACTGTGTGTGTAGCTTACCGCATCACATTCTTTTCTTGAAGTATGTGTCATCTTTTGAAATACTTTGGCCAGCACCTCCCTCAAGACATTTTGAGGGCAGGTTTCACTGAGAGCCCTCCAGGACTTGTGCACATGAAGTGACCATTAGCACGGGTTTTCAAGCTGCTGTTGCAGGTAACGGCCAGAGGGCTGCAGCATTTCTGCGTTTCCCACTCCGGTAACTAGTGAAACAGACCTTCCTGCCGGTGGTGTTCCTCGGTTATCAATTAGAGTGGCATGTGTCTGGAGAAATCCCCCAAAGCTGATGTCTCCTTACGTATAACTGTTTTTAAAATGGAATTTCTACTTTTCACGGTTGGACGATTCCATTGTGTACACGGACCACTTCTCCTTTCTGCCTTCCTCTGTTGATGGACATTGTCATTGCTTCCAAGTGTTGGCTATGGTAAACATTGCTGGATCGCAGGATTGCCAGCCCGTGTCTTTTTGATTCTCATCCTCTCAGGTGATAGACCCAGCAGTGGGTATGCTTGATTGAACGGTCGCTCAGTGTTTACCCTTTCCCGGCAACTGCACTGTGTTTTCCTTAGTGGCTCTTACCACGTCCCACTTAGAACCGAGGGTACGCATTTCTTCCCCACCCCGTCAGCATTTCTCGTTTGCAGAATGTTGGCTGATGGCCATTCTGAGCGGTGTGACCTGATAGGTTTTTGTAACGTGTATTTGCATGTCTTTAAAAATTCCTAATGTTCAGCAATTTTCCACGCCTTTTTTTTTTATTCTGTTAAATAAAAACAGAAAAAAAAAAAAAAACTGTGAATACAATAAACCTCTTGAAATTGTCTTCTCGGAAGGTTGCCCTCTTTTGACTTTTTTGGTCGATTTTCGACTCCAGGATTTGTTTTGGAGGGCAGGTGTCCTTTACAAGCCTGAAATGTGTGAGAATATCCAGTGACCATCAGCACTGAGTTTAAAGCTGCTGCTGTGGGAAACGGCCACGAGGCGTCAGCATTGCTACATTCCCACATCTGGTTACTAGGCCAGCAGAGCCCTTCTGGAAGTCCTGTTCCCAGGTTGTCAACTGGAATGGAATGTGCCAGGAAAAAACCCCAGAAGTTTATGTCACATGACTTCTTGTTCGCTCTTTTGATTTTTTTAATCGGGGTAATGATTAGAATATTGTTGGTCCTAGGTGAACACAATCTGGTTCATTTGTACATTCTATCTATATCTATATCTGTATCTATATCTGTCTATATATATATATATATCTATCTATCTATTCTTCTACAGATCCCCTTCCCATGTAAATGATTGCAGAGTGTTCTGGTGACCTCCCTTGCTATACGGTCGGTCTGTCTGATATATGTATTTAATATGTATGTGTACACATATGGTGACACTAATCTTAATTTATCCATTCCCCCCACCTTTCATTTTACATAAGCTTAGTTTGTTTTCCAAGTCTGTGAGGGTCTTTCTTTGTGGAAATATGTTCATTTGTGTCAGCTGTTAGATAACGCCTATAAGTGATGTCATACGATATGTCTTTTGCTTTCCGACTTACCTCATGTTCTGTGATTAACTCTAGGCTCATCTACGGTGCCTCAAAGAGCAGTGTTTCATTGTTTTCCATGGCTAATAGTCCACTGTGTACGCGCACCAGCTCTTCTTATCCATACATCTGCTGATGGACGTTTTGGTTGCTTCGGTGTCTTGGCCACTGTGAAAATCCCTGGAGTGCAGCTCTTGCAGCCTGTGTCTTCTCGACTCCGGTCTTCTCAGGTGAGAGGCTCAGCTGTGGGTGTTCTGGATGGAATGGGGGCTCGATGTTTATTGTAAAACGCAGCTCCTTTCTGTTCCCATTATTGGCTGTTACAGCTGGACATCTCATCAGCAGCTGGAGGGAACAGAGTTCTCTAAAACCCCTTCGGCACTTAGTGTCTGTAGTCTTTTGGCCGACGGTAGTTAACTTGGGTGAGTTGAAAGCTCTTCGTAGGTTCGAGGAGTCTGATCATTCCTGAGGTTGAGCTTTTCTCCACTTCCCTTTTTTTTTGATAAAGAGTGAGTAAAACTTACCTCTTCATACTATCTCTTTGACACATTTGCCTGCTTTGAATTTTTTTGGCCATTGCCTAGCTCAGGACATTTTTTGAGGGCAGGTGTCTTTTCGAGGCCCGGGTCCTTGTGAACGTTAAGTGACCCATAGCTCTGCGCTTCGAGCCGCTCTTGCGGGAAACGGCCACAAGGCGGCAGCATTTCTCCATTTCCAACTATGGGCTTTTCTGCAACAGAGGCTTCCTGGATAAATTGTGTCAGTAGGCTGCAAATTAGAGTGCGGTGTGCCAGGGCAAACCCCCAAGAGCTTATACCTCCTTACTTCTTGTGTGTTTTTTAAAATTTAACTGTTGTTTATTACCACAGCAGATTGGATAAAAATGTTGTGTGTGCTCTCGGTGTACAGTCTCTGGTTCGGTATATGTATGTATCGGTCTAGTCATCTTTGGATCCTTCCCCGTGTAGGTTATTATTACAGAGTGTTGAGTCGACCTCTCTCGGGATTCCTTAGGTATTTTGTGATTATGTATTTCATAGGTATCAGTACACGTCTGTAAACCTCCCTATCCAAATTCATACATTCCGTACACCTTTCCACTTGGTTAAACATAGTTGCTTTTCTGAATCTATGCACGGCCTTCTCTTGGAAACGACTTCGTGGGTATCAATTTTTAAGTAACAACTCTAAGTGATGTCATAGGGTATCTATCTTTCGGTTTCTTTCGTACTTCCTTTTGGGTGATTATCTCTAGATCCTTCTACGGTGGTGCCAGCGGCACTGTTCCATGCTTTACCGTGGCTAATATGCCGTTGTGTACATGGGCCCCTTCTTCCTGGTGCGTTGTTCTGTTGATGGACATTTGGGTTTCGTCCAAGTCTTGGCTATGGTACATGTTGCTGCAGTGCAGGATGGCCAGCCTGTGTCTTTTTGACTCTGGTCTACTCGCGAGATAGGCCCATCAGTGGGCCTACCCGATTCGGTGTTAGCTCGATCTTTACCTTTCAACGCACCTCCACGGTGTTCTCACTCCTAGCTGTTACCAGGTTACGTCCCAGCAGCAGCCAGAGGGCACAGAGTCCTCGGAAACACCTTCAGCACTTATTCTTTGCAGACTTTGTGGCTGAGGATCATTCTGACGACTGTGGGTGAACGTTTCTGTCGAGTGGATTTGCATGGCTTTCTTAATTCCTGATGGTGAGCATTTTTCCAGGCCCTTTTATTTATCACAAGAGAAAGAAAGAAAGAAAGAGAAGACAGAATGTGCTCAAAATATGCCTCTTGAAATTGTCGTTTTGAAATGTGCATGTCTTTTGAGTTTTTTTCCCCGATTTACGACCCAAAGAATTGTTTTTGAGGGCAGGTGTCATGTACAGGCCTGCGATGATTTTGAATATCAAGTGACCATTAGCGCTGGGTTTAAAGCTGCCGTTCTGAGAAACGGCCACAAGGCGGCAGCAGGTCTCCTTTACCAAATCTGGTTACTAGGGCAACAGAGCCTCCCTGGAAGTCGTATTCTAGGTTGTCAATCAGAATGGAATGTGCCAGGAAAAAGCCCCTTAAGTTTGTGTCTCACTACTTACTTGTTCGTTTTTTGATGGAACGTTTATTTTTTCTCACAGCAAGTTTCGTGACAATGCTTCGCTTGTTGTAGGTGTCAAAGATGTGGCTCTTTTCCACATAAACATGTATCTAGTCTTCTTTGGATCCTTTTCCCATGTAGTTTATGCAGAGTTTATGCACTCTGCAATTTCCTCAAGTATACAATCCTCACACCTTTCCATGGGTGAACCATAAATCTGTTTATTGCATCTGTGACTGCCTTTCTCTGTGGAAATATCTTCAGCGATATCAATTTTGCGGTAACACCTATAAGTGATATCGTAGGAGATGTATCTTTCGCTTTGTGACTTACTGCAAGTGGCGTGATTAAGTCTAGACTCACCCGTGGTGCTGCTAATGGCATTGTTTCATTTTTTTCCTTGGCTAATATTCCATCTGTACAGGTCCCTGTTCTTCTCTGTCCACTCATCTGTTGATGGGCTTTTTGGTTGCTTCCATGTCTTGGCTATTGTAATGCTGCTGCAAAGGAGACTTGCCTGCCTGTGCCTTTCCAATTCTGCCTTCTTAGGTTACAGGCCCTGGGGTGGGCCTGCTGGATCATATCGTAACTCAGCGTTTACCTGGTAAAGGCACCTCCATTCTGTTCCCGTTAGTGCCTCTTACCAGGTTAAGTCCCACGTAACGTCGAGGGTATGCACTTCTCCACAAGCCCTTCAGCATGAATTGTTGGGAGTTCTGTTGCTGATGGTTCTTCTGACTGGTGTGAGCCGATACCTCTGTGGTTGGATTTGCATGCGTCTCATAAACCCTTGAAATCGAGCTTTCAGGGATGTCCTTTTTTTCCTTCAAACTGTGTGTGTAGCTTACCGCATCACATTCTTTTCTTGAAGTATGTGTCATCTTTTGAAATACTTTGGCCAGCACCTCCCTCAAGACATTTTGAGGGCAGGTTTCACTGAGAGCCCTCCAGGACTTGTGCACATGAAGTGACCATTAGCACGGGTTTTCAAGCTGCTGTTGCAGGTAACGGCCAGAGGGCTGCAGCATTTCTGCGTTTCCCACTCCGGTAACTAGTGAAACAGACCTTCCTGCCGGTGGTGTTCCTCGGTTATCAATTAGAGTGGCATGTGTCTGGAGAAATCCCCCAAAGCTGATGTCTCCTTACGTATAACTGTTTTTAAAATGGAATTTCTACTTTTCACGGTTGGACGATTCCATTGTGTACACGGACCACTTCTCCTTTCTGCCTTCCTCTGTTGATGGACATTGTCATTGCTTCCAAGTGTTGGCTATGGTAAACATTGCTGGATCGCAGGATTGCCAGCCCGTGTCTTTTTGATTCTCATCCTCTCAGGTGATAGACCCAGCAGTGGGTATGCTTGATTGAACGGTCGCTCAGTGTTTACCCTTTCCCGGCAACTGCACTGTGTTTTCCTTAGTGGCTCTTACCACGTCCCACTTAGAACCGAGGGTACGCATTTCTTCCCCACCCCGTCAGCATTTCTCGTTTGCAGAATGTTGGCTGATGGCCATTCTGAGCGGTGTGACCTGATAGGTTTTTGTAACGTGTATTTGCATGTCTTTAAAAATTCCTAATGTTCAGCAATTTTCCACGCCTTTTTTTTTTATTCTGTTAAATAAAAACAGAAAAAAAAAAAAAAACTGTGAATACAATAAACCTCTTGAAATTGTCTTCTCGGAAGGTTGCCCTCTTTTGACTTTTTTGGTCGATTTTCGACTCCAGGATTTGTTTTGGAGGGCAGGTGTCCTTTACAAGCCTGAAATGTGTGAGAATATCCAGTGACCATCAGCACTGAGTTTAAAGCTGCTGCTGTGGGAAACGGCCACGAGGCGTCAGCATTGCTACATTCCCACATCTGGTTACTAGGCCAGCAGAGCCCTTCTGGAAGTCCTGTTCCCAGGTTGTCAACTGGAATGGAATGTGCCAGGAAAAAACCCCAGAAGTTTATGTCACATGACTTCTTGTTCGCTCTTTTGATTTTTTTAATCGGGGTAATGATTAGAATATTGTTGGTCCTAGGTGAACACAATCTGGTTCATTTGTACATTCTATCTATATCTATATCTGTATCTATATCTGTCTATATATATATATATATCTATCTATCTATTCTTCTACAGATCCCCTTCCCATGTAAATGATTGCAGAGTGTTCTGGTGACCTCCCTTGCTATACGGTCGGTCTGTCTGATATATGTATTTAATATGTATGTGTACACATATGGTGACACTAATCTTAATTTATCCATTCCCCCCACCTTTCATTTTACATAAGCTTAGTTTGTTTTCCAAGTCTGTGAGGGTCTTTCTTTGTGGAAATATGTTCATTTGTGTCAGCTGTTAGATAACGCCTATAAGTGATGTCATACGATATGTCTTTTGCTTTCCGACTTACCTCATGTTCTGTGATTAACTCTAGGCTCATCTACGGTGCCTCAAAGAGCAGTGTTTCATTGTTTTCCATGGCTAATAGTCCACTGTGTACGCGCACCAGCTCTTCTTATCCATACATCTGCTGATGGACGTTTTGGTTGCTTCGGTGTCTTGGCCACTGTGAAAATCCCTGGAGTGCAGCTCTTGCAGCCTGTGTCTTCTCGACTCCGGTCTTCTCAGGTGAGAGGCTCAGCTGTGGGTGTTCTGGATGGAATGGGGGCTCGATGTTTATTGTAAAACGCAGCTCCTTTCTGTTCCCATTATTGGCTGTTACAGCTGGACATCTCATCAGCAGCTGGAGGGAACAGAGTTCTCTAAAACCCCTTCGGCACTTAGTGTCTGTAGTCTTTTGGCCGACGGTAGTTAACTTGGGTGAGTTGAAAGCTCTTCGTAGGTTCGAGGAGTCTGATCATTCCTGAGGTTGAGCTTTTCTCCACTTCCCTTTTTTTTTGATAAAGAGTGAGTAAAACTTACCTCTTCATACTATCTCTTTGACACATTTGCCTGCTTTGAATTTTTTTGGCCATTGCCTAGCTCAGGACATTTTTTGAGGGCAGGTGTCTTTTCGAGGCCCGGGTCCTTGTGAACGTTAAGTGACCCATAGCTCTGCGCTTCGAGCCGCTCTTGCGGGAAACGGCCACAAGGCGGCAGCATTTCTCCATTTCCAACTATGGGCTTTTCTGCAACAGAGGCTTCCTGGATAAATTGTGTCAGTAGGCTGCAAATTAGAGTGCGGTGTGCCAGGGCAAACCCCCAAGAGCTTATACCTCCTTACTTCTTGTGTGTTTTTTAAAATTTAACTGTTGTTTATTACCACAGCAGATTGGATAAAAATGTTGTGTGTGCTCTCGGTGTACAGTCTCTGGTTCGGTATATGTATGTATCGGTCTAGTCATCTTTGGATCCTTCCCCGTGTAGGTTATTATTACAGAGTGTTGAGTCGACCTCTCTCGGGATTCCTTAGGTATTTTGTGATTATGTATTTCATAGGTATCAGTACACGTCTGTAAACCTCCCTATCCAAATTCATACATTCCGTACACCTTTCCACTTGGTTAAACATAGTTGCTTTTCTGAATCTATGCACGGCCTTCTCTTGGAAACGACTTCGTGGGTATCAATTTTTAAGTAACAACTCTAAGTGATGTCATAGGGTATCTATCTTTCGGTTTCTTTCGTACTTCCTTTTGGGTGATTATCTCTAGATCCTTCTACGGTGGTGCCAGCGGCACTGTTCCATGCTTTACCGTGGCTAATATGCCGTTGTGTACATGGGCCCCTTCTTCCTGGTGCGTTGTTCTGTTGATGGACATTTGGGTTTCGTCCAAGTCTTGGCTATGGTACATGTTGCTGCAGTGCAGGATGGCCAGCCTGTGTCTTTTTGACTCTGGTCTACTCGCGAGATAGGCCCATCAGTGGGCCTACCCGATTCGGTGTTAGCTCGATCTTTACCTTTCAACGCACCTCCACGGTGTTCTCACTCCTAGCTGTTACCAGGTTACGTCCCAGCAGCAGCCAGAGGGCACAGAGTCCTCGGAAACACCTTCAGCACTTATTCTTTGCAGACTTTGTGGCTGAGGATCATTCTGACGACTGTGGGTGAACGTTTCTGTCGAGTGGATTTGCATGGCTTTCTTAATTCCTGATGGTGAGCATTTTTCCAGGCCCTTTTATTTATCACAAGAGAAAGAAAGAAAGAAAGAGAAGACAGAATGTGCTCAAAATATGCCTCTTGAAATTGTCGTTTTGAAATGTGCATGTCTTTTGAGTTTTTTTCCCCGATTTACGACCCAAAGAATTGTTTTTGAGGGCAGGTGTCATGTACAGGCCTGCGATGATTTTGAATATCAAGTGACCATTAGCGCTGGGTTTAAAGCTGCCGTTCTGAGAAACGGCCACAAGGCGGCAGCAGGTCTCCTTTACCAAATCTGGTTACTAGGGCAACAGAGCCTCCCTGGAAGTCGTATTCTAGGTTGTCAATCAGAATGGAATGTGCCAGGAAAAAGCCCCTTAAGTTTGTGTCTCACTACTTACTTGTTCGTTTTTTGATGGAACGTTTATTTTTTCTCACAGCAAGTTTCGTGACAATGCTTCGCTTGTTGTAGGTGTCAAAGATGTGGCTCTTTTCCACATAAACATGTATCTAGTCTTCTTTGGATCCTTTTCCCATGTAGTTTATGCAGAGTTTATGCACTCTGCAATTTCCTCAAGTATACAATCCTCACACCTTTCCATGGGTGAACCATAAATCTGTTTATTGCATCTGTGACTGCCTTTCTCTGTGGAAATATCTTCAGCGATATCAATTTTGCGGTAACACCTATAAGTGATATCGTAGGAGATGTATCTTTCGCTTTGTGACTTACTGCAAGTGGCGTGATTAAGTCTAGACTCACCCGTGGTGCTGCTAATGGCATTGTTTCATTTTTTTCCTTGGCTAATATTCCATCTGTACAGGTCCCTGTTCTTCTCTGTCCACTCATCTGTTGATGGGCTTTTTGGTTGCTTCCATGTCTTGGCTATTGTAATGCTGCTGCAAAGGAGACTTGCCTGCCTGTGCCTTTCCAATTCTGCCTTCTTAGGTTACAGGCCCTGGGGTGGGCCTGCTGGATCATATCGTAACTCAGCGTTTACCTGGTAAAGGCACCTCCATTCTGTTCCCGTTAGTGCCTCTTACCAGGTTAAGTCCCACGTAACGTCGAGGGTATGCACTTCTCCACAAGCCCTTCAGCATGAATTGTTGGGAGTTCTGTTGCTGATGGTTCTTCTGACTGGTGTGAGCCGATACCTCTGTGGTTGGATTTGCATGCGTCTCATAAACCCTTGAAATCGAGCTTTCAGGGATGTCCTTTTTTTCCTTCAAACTGTGTGTGTAGCTTACCGCATCACATTCTTTTCTTGAAGTATGTGTCATCTTTTGAAATACTTTGGCCAGCACCTCCCTCAAGACATTTTGAGGGCAGGTTTCACTGAGAGCCCTCCAGGACTTGTGCACATGAAGTGACCATTAGCACGGGTTTTCAAGCTGCTGTTGCAGGTAACGGCCAGAGGGCTGCAGCATTTCTGCGTTTCCCACTCCGGTAACTAGTGAAACAGACCTTCCTGCCGGTGGTGTTCCTCGGTTATCAATTAGAGTGGCATGTGTCTGGAGAAATCCCCCAAAGCTGATGTCTCCTTACGTATAACTGTTTTTAAAATGGAATTTCTACTTTTCACGGTTGGACGATTCCATTGTGTACACGGACCACTTCTCCTTTCTGCCTTCCTCTGTTGATGGACATTGTCATTGCTTCCAAGTGTTGGCTATGGTAAACATTGCTGGATCGCAGGATTGCCAGCCCGTGTCTTTTTGATTCTCATCCTCTCAGGTGATAGACCCAGCAGTGGGTATGCTTGATTGAACGGTCGCTCAGTGTTTACCCTTTCCCGGCAACTGCACTGTGTTTTCCTTAGTGGCTCTTACCACGTCCCACTTAGAACCGAGGGTACGCATTTCTTCCCCACCCCGTCAGCATTTCTCGTTTGCAGAATGTTGGCTGATGGCCATTCTGAGCGGTGTGACCTGATAGGTTTTTGTAACGTGTATTTGCATGTCTTTAAAAATTCCTAATGTTCAGCAATTTTCCACGCCTTTTTTTTTTATTCTGTTAAATAAAAACAGAAAAAAAAAAAAAAACTGTGAATACAATAAACCTCTTGAAATTGTCTTCTCGGAAGGTTGCCCTCTTTTGACTTTTTTGGTCGATTTTCGACTCCAGGATTTGTTTTGGAGGGCAGGTGTCCTTTACAAGCCTGAAATGTGTGAGAATATCCAGTGACCATCAGCACTGAGTTTAAAGCTGCTGCTGTGGGAAACGGCCACGAGGCGTCAGCATTGCTACATTCCCACATCTGGTTACTAGGCCAGCAGAGCCCTTCTGGAAGTCCTGTTCCCAGGTTGTCAACTGGAATGGAATGTGCCAGGAAAAAACCCCAGAAGTTTATGTCACATGACTTCTTGTTCGCTCTTTTGATTTTTTTAATCGGGGTAATGATTAGAATATTGTTGGTCCTAGGTGAACACAATCTGGTTCATTTGTACATTCTATCTATATCTATATCTGTATCTATATCTGTCTATATATATATATATATCTATCTATCTATTCTTCTACAGATCCCCTTCCCATGTAAATGATTGCAGAGTGTTCTGGTGACCTCCCTTGCTATACGGTCGGTCTGTCTGATATATGTATTTAATATGTATGTGTACACATATGGTGACACTAATCTTAATTTATCCATTCCCCCCACCTTTCATTTTACATAAGCTTAGTTTGTTTTCCAAGTCTGTGAGGGTCTTTCTTTGTGGAAATATGTTCATTTGTGTCAGCTGTTAGATAACGCCTATAAGTGATGTCATACGATATGTCTTTTGCTTTCCGACTTACCTCATGTTCTGTGATTAACTCTAGGCTCATCTACGGTGCCTCAAAGAGCAGTGTTTCATTGTTTTCCATGGCTAATAGTCCACTGTGTACGCGCACCAGCTCTTCTTATCCATACATCTGCTGATGGACGTTTTGGTTGCTTCGGTGTCTTGGCCACTGTGAAAATCCCTGGAGTGCAGCTCTTGCAGCCTGTGTCTTCTCGACTCCGGTCTTCTCAGGTGAGAGGCTCAGCTGTGGGTGTTCTGGATGGAATGGGGGCTCGATGTTTATTGTAAAACGCAGCTCCTTTCTGTTCCCATTATTGGCTGTTACAGCTGGACATCTCATCAGCAGCTGGAGGGAACAGAGTTCTCTAAAACCCCTTCGGCACTTAGTGTCTGTAGTCTTTTGGCCGACGGTAGTTAACTTGGGTGAGTTGAAAGCTCTTCGTAGGTTCGAGGAGTCTGATCATTCCTGAGGTTGAGCTTTTCTCCACTTCCCTTTTTTTTTGATAAAGAGTGAGTAAAACTTACCTCTTCATACTATCTCTTTGACACATTTGCCTGCTTTGAATTTTTTTGGCCATTGCCTAGCTCAGGACATTTTTTGAGGGCAGGTGTCTTTTCGAGGCCCGGGTCCTTGTGAACGTTAAGTGACCCATAGCTCTGCGCTTCGAGCCGCTCTTGCGGGAAACGGCCACAAGGCGGCAGCATTTCTCCATTTCCAACTATGGGCTTTTCTGCAACAGAGGCTTCCTGGATAAATTGTGTCAGTAGGCTGCAAATTAGAGTGCGGTGTGCCAGGGCAAACCCCCAAGAGCTTATACCTCCTTACTTCTTGTGTGTTTTTTAAAATTTAACTGTTGTTTATTACCACAGCAGATTGGATAAAAATGTTGTGTGTGCTCTCGGTGTACAGTCTCTGGTTCGGTATATGTATGTATCGGTCTAGTCATCTTTGGATCCTTCCCCGTGTAGGTTATTATTACAGAGTGTTGAGTCGACCTCTCTCGGGATTCCTTAGGTATTTTGTGATTATGTATTTCATAGGTATCAGTACACGTCTGTAAACCTCCCTATCCAAATTCATACATTCCGTACACCTTTCCACTTGGTTAAACATAGTTGCTTTTCTGAATCTATGCACGGCCTTCTCTTGGAAACGACTTCGTGGGTATCAATTTTTAAGTAACAACTCTAAGTGATGTCATAGGGTATCTATCTTTCGGTTTCTTTCGTACTTCCTTTTGGGTGATTATCTCTAGATCCTTCTACGGTGGTGCCAGCGGCACTGTTCCATGCTTTACCGTGGCTAATATGCCGTTGTGTACATGGGCCCCTTCTTCCTGGTGCGTTGTTCTGTTGATGGACATTTGGGTTTCGTCCAAGTCTTGGCTATGGTACATGTTGCTGCAGTGCAGGATGGCCAGCCTGTGTCTTTTTGACTCTGGTCTACTCGCGAGATAGGCCCATCAGTGGGCCTACCCGATTCGGTGTTAGCTCGATCTTTACCTTTCAACGCACCTCCACGGTGTTCTCACTCCTAGCTGTTACCAGGTTACGTCCCAGCAGCAGCCAGAGGGCACAGAGTCCTCGGAAACACCTTCAGCACTTATTCTTTGCAGACTTTGTGGCTGAGGATCATTCTGACGACTGTGGGTGAACGTTTCTGTCGAGTGGATTTGCATGGCTTTCTTAATTCCTGATGGTGAGCATTTTTCCAGGCCCTTTTATTTATCACAAGAGAAAGAAAGAAAGAAAGAGAAGACAGAATGTGCTCAAAATATGCCTCTTGAAATTGTCGTTTTGAAATGTGCATGTCTTTTGAGTTTTTTTCCCCGATTTACGACCCAAAGAATTGTTTTTGAGGGCAGGTGTCATGTACAGGCCTGCGATGATTTTGAATATCAAGTGACCATTAGCGCTGGGTTTAAAGCTGCCGTTCTGAGAAACGGCCACAAGGCGGCAGCAGGTCTCCTTTACCAAATCTGGTTACTAGGGCAACAGAGCCTCCCTGGAAGTCGTATTCTAGGTTGTCAATCAGAATGGAATGTGCCAGGAAAAAGCCCCTTAAGTTTGTGTCTCACTACTTACTTGTTCGTTTTTTGATGGAACGTTTATTTTTTCTCACAGCAAGTTTCGTGACAATGCTTCGCTTGTTGTAGGTGTCAAAGATGTGGCTCTTTTCCACATAAACATGTATCTAGTCTTCTTTGGATCCTTTTCCCATGTAGTTTATGCAGAGTTTATGCACTCTGCAATTTCCTCAAGTATACAATCCTCACACCTTTCCATGGGTGAACCATAAATCTGTTTATTGCATCTGTGACTGCCTTTCTCTGTGGAAATATCTTCAGCGATATCAATTTTGCGGTAACACCTATAAGTGATATCGTAGGAGATGTATCTTTCGCTTTGTGACTTACTGCAAGTGGCGTGATTAAGTCTAGACTCACCCGTGGTGCTGCTAATGGCATTGTTTCATTTTTTTCCTTGGCTAATATTCCATCTGTACAGGTCCCTGTTCTTCTCTGTCCACTCATCTGTTGATGGGCTTTTTGGTTGCTTCCATGTCTTGGCTATTGTAATGCTGCTGCAAAGGAGACTTGCCTGCCTGTGCCTTTCCAATTCTGCCTTCTTAGGTTACAGGCCCTGGGGTGGGCCTGCTGGATCATATCGTAACTCAGCGTTTACCTGGTAAAGGCACCTCCATTCTGTTCCCGTTAGTGCCTCTTACCAGGTTAAGTCCCACGTAACGTCGAGGGTATGCACTTCTCCACAAGCCCTTCAGCATGAATTGTTGGGAGTTCTGTTGCTGATGGTTCTTCTGACTGGTGTGAGCCGATACCTCTGTGGTTGGATTTGCATGCGTCTCATAAACCCTTGAAATCGAGCTTTCAGGGATGTCCTTTTTTTCCTTCAAACTGTGTGTGTAGCTTACCGCATCACATTCTTTTCTTGAAGTATGTGTCATCTTTTGAAATACTTTGGCCAGCACCTCCCTCAAGACATTTTGAGGGCAGGTTTCACTGAGAGCCCTCCAGGACTTGTGCACATGAAGTGACCATTAGCACGGGTTTTCAAGCTGCTGTTGCAGGTAACGGCCAGAGGGCTGCAGCATTTCTGCGTTTCCCACTCCGGTAACTAGTGAAACAGACCTTCCTGCCGGTGGTGTTCCTCGGTTATCAATTAGAGTGGCATGTGTCTGGAGAAATCCCCCAAAGCTGATGTCTCCTTACGTATAACTGTTTTTAAAATGGAATTTCTACTTTTCACGGTTGGACGATTCCATTGTGTACACGGACCACTTCTCCTTTCTGCCTTCCTCTGTTGATGGACATTGTCATTGCTTCCAAGTGTTGGCTATGGTAAACATTGCTGGATCGCAGGATTGCCAGCCCGTGTCTTTTTGATTCTCATCCTCTCAGGTGATAGACCCAGCAGTGGGTATGCTTGATTGAACGGTCGCTCAGTGTTTACCCTTTCCCGGCAACTGCACTGTGTTTTCCTTAGTGGCTCTTACCACGTCCCACTTAGAACCGAGGGTACGCATTTCTTCCCCACCCCGTCAGCATTTCTCGTTTGCAGAATGTTGGCTGATGGCCATTCTGAGCGGTGTGACCTGATAGGTTTTTGTAACGTGTATTTGCATGTCTTTAAAAATTCCTAATGTTCAGCAATTTTCCACGCCTTTTTTTTTTATTCTGTTAAATAAAAACAGAAAAAAAAAAAAAAACTGTGAATACAATAAACCTCTTGAAATTGTCTTCTCGGAAGGTTGCCCTCTTTTGACTTTTTTGGTCGATTTTCGACTCCAGGATTTGTTTTGGAGGGCAGGTGTCCTTTACAAGCCTGAAATGTGTGAGAATATCCAGTGACCATCAGCACTGAGTTTAAAGCTGCTGCTGTGGGAAACGGCCACGAGGCGTCAGCATTGCTACATTCCCACATCTGGTTACTAGGCCAGCAGAGCCCTTCTGGAAGTCCTGTTCCCAGGTTGTCAACTGGAATGGAATGTGCCAGGAAAAAACCCCAGAAGTTTATGTCACATGACTTCTTGTTCGCTCTTTTGATTTTTTTAATCGGGGTAATGATTAGAATATTGTTGGTCCTAGGTGAACACAATCTGGTTCATTTGTACATTCTATCTATATCTATATCTGTATCTATATCTGTCTATATATATATATATATCTATCTATCTATTCTTCTACAGATCCCCTTCCCATGTAAATGATTGCAGAGTGTTCTGGTGACCTCCCTTGCTATACGGTCGGTCTGTCTGATATATGTATTTAATATGTATGTGTACACATATGGTGACACTAATCTTAATTTATCCATTCCCCCCACCTTTCATTTTACATAAGCTTAGTTTGTTTTCCAAGTCTGTGAGGGTCTTTCTTTGTGGAAATATGTTCATTTGTGTCAGCTGTTAGATAACGCCTATAAGTGATGTCATACGATATGTCTTTTGCTTTCCGACTTACCTCATGTTCTGTGATTAACTCTAGGCTCATCTACGGTGCCTCAAAGAGCAGTGTTTCATTGTTTTCCATGGCTAATAGTCCACTGTGTACGCGCACCAGCTCTTCTTATCCATACATCTGCTGATGGACGTTTTGGTTGCTTCGGTGTCTTGGCCACTGTGAAAATCCCTGGAGTGCAGCTCTTGCAGCCTGTGTCTTCTCGACTCCGGTCTTCTCAGGTGAGAGGCTCAGCTGTGGGTGTTCTGGATGGAATGGGGGCTCGATGTTTATTGTAAAACGCAGCTCCTTTCTGTTCCCATTATTGGCTGTTACAGCTGGACATCTCATCAGCAGCTGGAGGGAACAGAGTTCTCTAAAACCCCTTCGGCACTTAGTGTTTGTAGTCTTTTGGCCGACGGTAGTTAACTTGGGTGAGTTGAAAGCTCTTCGTAGGTTCGAGGAGTCTGATCATTCCTGAGGTTGAGCTTTTCTCCACTTCCCTTTTTTTTTGATAAAGAGTGAGTAAAACTTACCTCTTCATACTATCTCTTTGACACATTTGCCTGCTTTGAATTTTTTTGGCCATTGCCTAGCTCAGGACATTTTTTGAGGGCAGGTGTCTTTTCGAGGCCCGGGTCCTTGTGAACGTTAAGTGACCCATAGCTCTGCGCTTCGAGCCGCTCTTGCGGGAAACGGCCACAAGGCGGCAGCATTTCTCCATTTCCAACTATGGGCTTTTCTGCAACAGAGGCTTCCTGGATAAATTGTGTCAGTAGGCTGCAAATTAGAGTGCGGTGTGCCAGGGCAAACCCCCAAGAGCTTATACCTCCTTACTTCTTGTGTGTTTTTTAAAATTTAACTGTTGTTTATTACCACAGCAGATTGGATAAAAATGTTGTGTGTGCTCTCGGTGTACAGTCTCTGGTTCGGTATATGTATGTATCGGTCTAGTCATCTTTGGATCCTTCCCCGTGTAGGTTATTATTACAGAGTGTTGAGTCGACCTCTCTCGGGATTCCTTAGGTATTTTGTGATTATGTATTTCATAGGTATCAGTACACGTCTGTAAACCTCCCTATCCAAATTCATACATTCCGTACACCTTTCCACTTGGTTAAACATAGTTGCTTTTCTGAATCTATGCACGGCCTTCTCTTGGAAACGACTTCGTGGGTATCAATTTTTAAGTAACAACTCTAAGTGATGTCATAGGGTATCTATCTTTCGGTTTCTTTCGTACTTCCTTTTGGGTGATTATCTCTAGATCCTTCTACGGTGGTGCCAGCGGCACTGTTCCATGCTTTACCGTGGCTAATATGCCGTTGTGTACATGGGCCCCTTCTTCCTGGTGCGTTGTTCTGTTGATGGACATTTGGGTTTCGTCCAAGTCTTGGCTATGGTACATGTTGCTGCAGTGCAGGATGGCCAGCCTGTGTCTTTTTGACTCTGGTCTACTCGCGAGATAGGCCCATCAGTGGGCCTACCCGATTCGGTGTTAGCTCGATCTTTACCTTTCAACGCACCTCCACGGTGTTCTCACTCCTAGCTGTTACCAGGTTACGTCCCAGCAGCAGCCAGAGGGCACAGAGTCCTCGGAAACACCTTCAGCACTTATTCTTTGCAGACTTTGTGGCTGAGGATCATTCTGACGACTGTGGGTGAACGTTTCTGTCGAGTGGATTTGCATGGCTTTCTTAATTCCTGATGGTGAGCATTTTTCCAGGCCCTTTTATTTATCACAAGAGAAAGAAAGAAAGAAAGAGAAGACAGAATGTGCTCAAAATATGCCTCTTGAAATTGTCGTTTTGAAATGTGCATGTCTTTTGAGTTTTTTTCCCCGATTTACGACCCAAAGAATTGTTTTTGAGGGCAGGTGTCATGTACAGGCCTGCGATGATTTTGAATATCAAGTGACCATTAGCGCTGGGTTTAAAGCTGCCGTTCTGAGAAACGGCCACAAGGCGGCAGCAGGTCTCCTTTACCAAATCTGGTTACTAGGGCAACAGAGCCTCCCTGGAAGTCGTATTCTAGGTTGTCAATCAGAATGGAATGTGCCAGGAAAAAGCCCCTTAAGTTTGTGTCTCACTACTTACTTGTTCGTTTTTTGATGGAACGTTTATTTTTTCTCACAGCAAGTTTCGTGACAATGCTTCGCTTGTTGTAGGTGTCAAAGATGTGGCTCTTTTCCACATAAACATGTATCTAGTCTTCTTTGGATCCTTTTCCCATGTAGTTTATGCAGAGTTTATGCACTCTGCAATTTCCTCAAGTATACAATCCTCACACCTTTCCATGGGTGAACCATAAATCTGTTTATTGCATCTGTGACTGCCTTTCTCTGTGGAAATATCTTCAGCGATATCAATTTTGCGGTAACACCTATAAGTGATATCGTAGGAGATGTATCTTTCGCTTTGTGACTTACTGCAAGTGGCGTGATTAAGTCTAGACTCACCCGTGGTGCTGCTAATGGCATTGTTTCATTTTTTTCCTTGGCTAATATTCCATCTGTACAGGTCCCTGTTCTTCTCTGTCCACTCATCTGTTGATGGGCTTTTTGGTTGCTTCCATGTCTTGGCTATTGTAATGCTGCTGCAAAGGAGACTTGCCTGCCTGTGCCTTTCCAATTCTGCCTTCTTAGGTTACAGGCCCTGGGGTGGGCCTGCTGGATCATATCGTAACTCAGCGTTTACCTGGTAAAGGCACCTCCATTCTGTTCCCGTTAGTGCCTCTTACCAGGTTAAGTCCCACGTAACGTCGAGGGTATGCACTTCTCCACAAGCCCTTCAGCATGAATTGTTGGGAGTTCTGTTGCTGATGGTTCTTCTGACTGGTGTGAGCCGATACCTCTGTGGTTGGATTTGCATGCGTCTCATAAACCCTTGAAATCGAGCTTTCAGGGATGTCCTTTTTTTCCTTCAAACTGTGTGTGTAGCTTACCGCATCACATTCTTTTCTTGAAGTATGTGTCATCTTTTGAAATACTTTGGCCAGCACCTCCCTCAAGACATTTTGAGGGCAGGTTTCACTGAGAGCCCTCCAGGACTTGTGCACATGAAGTGACCATTAGCACGGGTTTTCAAGCTGCTGTTGCAGGTAACGGCCAGAGGGCTGCAGCATTTCTGCGTTTCCCACTCCGGTAACTAGTGAAACAGACCTTCCTGCCGGTGGTGTTCCTCGGTTATCAATTAGAGTGGCATGTGTCTGGAGAAATCCCCCAAAGCTGATGTCTCCTTACGTATAACTGTTTTTAAAATGGAATTTCTACTTTTCACGGTTGGACGATTCCATTGTGTACACGGACCACTTCTCCTTTCTGCCTTCCTCTGTTGATGGACATTGTCATTGCTTCCAAGTGTTGGCTATGGTAAACATTGCTGGATCGCAGGATTGCCAGCCCGTGTCTTTTTGATTCTCATCCTCTCAGGTGATAGACCCAGCAGTGGGTATGCTTGATTGAACGGTCGCTCAGTGTTTACCCTTTCCCGGCAACTGCACTGTGTTTTCCTTAGTGGCTCTTACCACGTCCCACTTAGAACCGAGGGTACGCATTTCTTCCCCACCCCGTCAGCATTTCTCGTTTGCAGAATGTTGGCTGATGGCCATTCTGAGCGGTGTGACCTGATAGGTTTTTGTAACGTGTATTTGCATGTCTTTAAAAATTCCTAATGTTCAGCAATTTTCCACGCCTTTTTTTTTTATTCTGTTAAATAAAAACAGAAAAAAAAAAAAAAACTGTGAATACAATAAACCTCTTGAAATTGTCTTCTCGGAAGGTTGCCCTCTTTTGACTTTTTTGGTCGATTTTCGACTCCAGGATTTGTTTTGGAGGGCAGGTGTCCTTTACAAGCCTGAAATGTGTGAGAATATCCAGTGACCATCAGCACTGAGTTTAAAGCTGCTGCTGTGGGAAACGGCCACGAGGCGTCAGCATTGCTACATTCCCACATCTGGTTACTAGGCCAGCAGAGCCCTTCTGGAAGTCCTGTTCCCAGGTTGTCAACTGGAATGGAATGTGCCAGGAAAAAACCCCAGAAGTTTATGTCACATGACTTCTTGTTCGCTCTTTTGATTTTTTTAATCGGGGTAATGATTAGAATATTGTTGGTCCTAGGTGAACACAATCTGGTTCATTTGTACATTCTATCTATATCTATATCTGTATCTATATCTGTCTATATATATATATATATATATCTATCTATTCTTCTACAGATCCCCTTCCCATGTAAATGATTGCAGAGTGTTCTGGTGACCTCCCTTGCTATACGGTCGGTCTGTCTGATATATGTATTTAATATGTATGTGTACACATATGGTGACACTAATCTTAATTTATCCATTCCCCCCACCTTTCATTTTACATAAGCTTAGTTTGTTTTCCAAGTCTGTGAGGGTCTTTCTTTGTGGAAATATGTTCATTTGTGTCAGCTGTTAGATAACGCCTATAAGTGATGTCATACGATATGTCTTTTGCTTTCCGACTTACCTCATGTTCTGTGATTAACTCTAGGCTCATCTACGGTGCCTCAAAGAGCAGTGTTTCATTGTTTTCCATGGCTAATAGTCCACTGTGTACGCGCACCAGCTCTTCTTATCCATACATCTGCTGATGGACGTTTTGGTTGCTTCGGTGTCTTGGCCACTGTGAAAATCCCTGGAGTGCAGCTCTTGCAGCCTGTGTCTTCTCGACTCCGGTCTTCTCAGGTGAGAGGCTCAGCTGTGGGTGTTCTGGATGGAATGGGGGCTCGATGTTTATTGTAAAACGCAGCTCCTTTCTGTTCCCATTATTGGCTGTTACAGCTGGACATCTCATCAGCAGCTGGAGGGAACAGAGTTCTCTAAAACCCCTTCGGCACTTAGTGTCTGTAGTCTTTTGGCCGACGGTAGTTAACTTGGGTGAGTTGAAAGCTCTTCGTAGGTTCGAGGAGTCTGATCATTCCTGAGGTTGAGCTTTTCTCCACTTCCCTTTTTTTTTGATAAAGAGTGAGTAAAACTTACCTCTTCATACTATCTCTTTGACACATTTGCCTGCTTTGAATTTTTTTGGCCATTGCCTAGCTCAGGACATTTTTTGAGGGCAGGTGTCTTTTCGAGGCCCGGGTCCTTGTGAACGTTAAGTGACCCATAGCTCTGCGCTTCGAGCCGCTCTTGCGGGAAACGGCCACAAGGCGGCAGCATTTCTCCATTTCCAACTATGGGCTTTTCTGCAACAGAGGCTTCCTGGATAAATTGTGTCAGTAGGCTGCAAATTAGAGTGCGGTGTGCCAGGGCAAACCCCCAAGAGCTTATACCTCCTTACTTCTTGTGTGTTTTTTAAAATTTAACTGTTGTTTATTACCACAGCAGATTGGATAAAAATGTTGTGTGTGCTCTCGGTGTACAGTCTCTGGTTCGGTATATGTATGTATCGGTCTAGTCATCTTTGGATCCTTCCCCGTGTAGGTTATTATTACAGAGTGTTGAGTCGACCTCTCTCGGGATTCCTTAGGTATTTTGTGATTATGTATTTCATAGGTATCAGTACACGTCTGTAAACCTCCCTATCCAAATTCATACATTCCGTACACCTTTCCACTTGGTTAAACATAGTTGCTTTTCTGAATCTATGCACGGCCTTCTCTTGGAAACGACTTCGTGGGTATCAATTTTTAAGTAACAACTCTAAGTGATGTCATAGGGTATCTATCTTTCGGTTTCTTTCGTACTTCCTTTTGGGTGATTATCTCTAGATCCTTCTACGGTGGTGCCAGCGGCACTGTTCCATGCTTTACCGTGGCTAATATGCCGTTGTGTACATGGGCCCCTTCTTCCTGGTGCGTTGTTCTGTTGATGGACATTTGGGTTTCGTCCAAGTCTTGGCTATGGTACATGTTGCTGCAGTGCAGGATGGCCAGCCTGTGTCTTTTTGACTCTGGTCTACTCGCGAGATAGGCCCATCAGTGGGCCTACCCGATTCGGTGTTAGCTCGATCTTTACCTTTCAACGCACCTCCACGGTGTTCTCACTCCTAGCTGTTACCAGGTTACGTCCCAGCAGCAGCCAGAGGGCACAGAGTCCTCGGAAACACCTTCAGCACTTATTCTTTGCAGACTTTGTGGCTGAGGATCATTCTGACGACTGTGGGTGAACGTTTCTGTCGAGTGGATTTGCATGGCTTTCTTAATTCCTGATGGTGAGCATTTTTCCAGGCCCTTTTATTTATCACAAGAGAAAGAAAGAAAGAAAGAGAAGACAGAATGTGCTCAAAATATGCCTCTTGAAATTGTCGTTTTGAAATGTGCATGTCTTTTGAGTTTTTTTCCCCGATTTACGACCCAAAGAATTGTTTTTGAGGGCAGGTGTCATGTACAGGCCTGCGATGATTTTGAATATCAAGTGACCATTAGCGCTGGGTTTAAAGCTGCCGTTCTGAGAAACGGCCACAAGGCGGCAGCAGGTCTCCTTTACCAAATCTGGTTACTAGGGCAACAGAGCCTCCCTGGAAGTCGTATTCTAGGTTGTCAATCAGAATGGAATGTGCCAGGAAAAAGCCCCTTAAGTTTGTGTCTCACTACTTACTTGTTCGTTTTTTGATGGAACGTTTATTTTTTCTCACAGCAAGTTTCGTGACAATGCTTCGCTTGTTGTAGGTGTCAAAGATGTGGCTCTTTTCCACATAAACATGTATCTAGTCTTCTTTGGATCCTTTTCCCATGTAGTTTATGCAGAGTTTATGCACTCTGCAATTTCCTCAAGTATACAATCCTCACACCTTTCCATGGGTGAACCATAAATCTGTTTATTGCATCTGTGACTGCCTTTCTCTGTGGAAATATCTTCAGCGATATCAATTTTGCGGTAACACCTATAAGTGATATCGTAGGAGATGTATCTTTCGCTTTGTGACTTACTGCAAGTGGCGTGATTAAGTCTAGACTCACCCGTGGTGCTGCTAATGGCATTGTTTCATTTTTTTCCTTGGCTAATATTCCATCTGTACAGGTCCCTGTTCTTCTCTGTCCACTCATCTGTTGATGGGCTTTTTGGTTGCTTCCATGTCTTGGCTATTGTAATGCTGCTGCAAAGGAGACTTGCCTGCCTGTGCCTTTCCAATTCTGCCTTCTTAGGTTACAGGCCCTGGGGTGGGCCTGCTGGATCATATCGTAACTCAGCGTTTACCTGGTAAAGGCACCTCCATTCTGTTCCCGTTAGTGCCTCTTACCAGGTTAAGTCCCACGTAACGTCGAGGGTATGCACTTCTCCACAAGCCCTTCAGCATGAATTGTTGGGAGTTCTGTTGCTGATGGTTCTTCTGACTGGTGTGAGCCGATACCTCTGTGGTTGGATTTGCATGCGTCTCATAAACCCTTGAAATCGAGCTTTCAGGGATGTCCTTTTTTTCCTTCAAACTGTGTGTGTAGCTTACCGCATCACATTCTTTTCTTGAAGTATGTGTCATCTTTTGAAATACTTTGGCCAGCACCTCCCTCAAGACATTTTGAGGGCAGGTTTCACTGAGAGCCCTCCAGGACTTGTGCACATGAAGTGACCATTAGCACGGGTTTTCAAGCTGCTGTTGCAGGTAACGGCCAGAGGGCTGCAGCATTTCTGCGTTTCCCACTCCGGTAACTAGTGAAACAGACCTTCCTGCCGGTGGTGTTCCTCGGTTATCAATTAGAGTGGCATGTGTCTGGAGAAATCCCCCAAAGCTGATGTCTCCTTACGTATAACTGTTTTTAAAATGGAATTTCTACTTTTCACGGTTGGACGATTCCATTGTGTACACGGACCACTTCTCCTTTCTGCCTTCCTCTGTTGATGGACATTGTCATTGCTTCCAAGTGTTGGCTATGGTAAACATTGCTGGATCGCAGGATTGCCAGCCCGTGTCTTTTTGATTCTCATCCTCTCAGGTGATAGACCCAGCAGTGGGTATGCTTGATTGAACGGTCGCTCAGTGTTTACCCTTTCCCGGCAACTGCACTGTGTTTTCCTTAGTGGCTCTTACCACGTCCCACTTAGAACCGAGGGTACGCATTTCTTCCCCACCCCGTCAGCATTTCTCGTTTGCAGAATGTTGGCTGATGGCCATTCTGAGCGGTGTGACCTGATAGGTTTTTGTAACGTGTATTTGCATGTCTTTAAAAATTCCTAATGTTCAGCAATTTTCCACGCCTTTTTTTTTTATTCTGTTAAATAAAAACAGAAAAAAAAAAAAAAACTGTGAATACAATAAACCTCTTGAAATTGTCTTCTCGGAAGGTTGCCCTCTTTTGACTTTTTTGGTCGATTTTCGACTCCAGGATTTGTTTTGGAGGGCAGGTGTCCTTTACAAGCCTGAAATGTGTGAGAATATCCAGTGACCATCAGCACTGAGTTTAAAGCTGCTGCTGTGGGAAACGGCCACGAGGCGTCAGCATTGCTACATTCCCACATCTGGTTACTAGGCCAGCAGAGCCCTTCTGGAAGTCCTGTTCCCAGGTTGTCAACTGGAATGGAATGTGCCAGGAAAAAACCCCAGAAGTTTATGTCACATGACTTCTTGTTCGCTCTTTTGATTTTTTTAATCGGGGTAATGATTAGAATATTGTTGGTCCTAGGTGAACACAATCTGGTTCATTTGTACATTCTATCTATATCTATATCTGTATCTATATCTGTCTATATATATATATATATATATCTATCTATTCTTCTACAGATCCCCTTCCCATGTAAATGATTGCAGAGTGTTCTGGTGACCTCCCTTGCTATACGGTCGGTCTGTCTGATATATGTATTTAATATGTATGTGTACACATATGGTGACACTAATCTTAATTTATCCATTCCCCCCACCTTTCATTTTACATAAGCTTAGTTTGTTTTCCAAGTCTGTGAGGGTCTTTCTTTGTGGAAATATGTTCATTTGTGTCAGCTGTTAGATAACGCCTATAAGTGATGTCATACGATATGTCTTTTGCTTTCCGACTTACCTCATGTTCTGTGATTAACTCTAGGCTCATCTACGGTGCCTCAAAGAGCAGTGTTTCATTGTTTTCCATGGCTAATAGTCCACTGTGTACGCGCACCAGCTCTTCTTATCCATACATCTGCTGATGGACGTTTTGGTTGCTTCGGTGTCTTGGCCACTGTGAAAATCCCTGGAGTGCAGCTCTTGCAGCCTGTGTCTTCTCGACTCCGGTCTTCTCAGGTGAGAGGCTCAGCTGTGGGTGTTCTGGATGGAATGGGGGCTCGATGTTTATTGTAAAACGCAGCTCCTTTCTGTTCCCATTATTGGCTGTTACAGCTGGACATCTCATCAGCAGCTGGAGGGAACAGAGTTCTCTAAAACCCCTTCGGCACTTAGTGTCTGTAGTCTTTTGGCCGACGGTAGTTAACTTGGGTGAGTTGAAAGCTCTTCGTAGGTTCGAGGAGTCTGATCATTCCTGAGGTTGAGCTTTTCTCCACTTCCCTTTTTTTTTGATAAAGAGTGAGTAAAACTTACCTCTTCATACTATCTCTTTGACACATTTGCCTGCTTTGAATTTTTTTGGCCATTGCCTAGCTCAGGACATTTTTTGAGGGCAGGTGTCTTTTCGAGGCCCGGGTCCTTGTGAACGTTAAGTGACCCATAGCTCTGCGCTTCGAGCCGCTCTTGCGGGAAACGGCCACAAGGCGGCAGCATTTCTCCATTTCCAACTATGGGCTTTTCTGCAACAGAGGCTTCCTGGATAAATTGTGTCAGTAGGCTGCAAATTAGAGTGCGGTGTGCCAGGGCAAACCCCCAAGAGCTTATACCTCCTTACTTCTTGTGTGTTTTTTAAAATTTAACTGTTGTTTATTACCACAGCAGATTGGATAAAAATGTTGTGTGTGCTCTCGGTGTACAGTCTCTGGTTCGGTATATGTATGTATCGGTCTAGTCATCTTTGGATCCTTCCCCGTGTAGGTTATTATTACAGAGTGTTGAGTCGACCTCTCTCGGGATTCCTTAGGTATTTTGTGATTATGTATTTCATAGGTATCAGTACACGTCTGTAAACCTCCCTATCCAAATTCATACATTCCGTACACCTTTCCACTTGGTTAAACATAGTTGCTTTTCTGAATCTATGCACGGCCTTCTCTTGGAAACGACTTCGTGGGTATCAATTTTTAAGTAACAACTCTAAGTGATGTCATAGGGTATCTATCTTTCGGTTTCTTTCGTACTTCCTTTTGGGTGATTATCTCTAGATCCTTCTACGGTGGTGCCAGCGGCACTGTTCCATGCTTTACCGTGGCTAATATGCCGTTGTGTACATGGGCCCCTTCTTCCTGGTGCGTTGTTCTGTTGATGGACATTTGGGTTTCGTCCAAGTCTTGGCTATGGTACATGTTGCTGCAGTGCAGGATGGCCAGCCTGTGTCTTTTTGACTCTGGTCTACTCGCGAGATAGGCCCATCAGTGGGCCTACCCGATTCGGTGTTAGCTCGATCTTTACCTTTCAACGCACCTCCACGGTGTTCTCACTCCTAGCTGTTACCAGGTTACGTCCCAGCAGCAGCCAGAGGGCACAGAGTCCTCGGAAACACCTTCAGCACTTATTCTTTGCAGACTTTGTGGCTGAGGATCATTCTGACGACTGTGGGTGAACGTTTCTGTCGAGTGGATTTGCATGGCTTTCTTAATTCCTGATGGTGAGCATTTTTCCAGGCCCTTTTATTTATCACAAGAGAAAGAAAGAAAGAAAGAGAAGACAGAATGTGCTCAAAATATGCCTCTTGAAATTGTCGTTTTGAAATGTGCATGTCTTTTGAGTTTTTTTCCCCGATTTACGACCCAAAGAATTGTTTTTGAGGGCAGGTGTCATGTACAGGCCTGCGATGATTTTGAATATCAAGTGACCATTAGCGCTGGGTTTAAAGCTGCCGTTCTGAGAAACGGCCACAAGGCGGCAGCAGGTCTCCTTTACCAAATCTGGTTACTAGGGCAACAGAGCCTCCCTGGAAGTCGTATTCTAGGTTGTCAATCAGAATGGAATGTGCCAGGAAAAAGCCCCTTAAGTTTGTGTCTCACTACTTACTTGTTCGTTTTTTGATGGAACGTTTATTTTTTCTCACAGCAAGTTTCGTGACAATGCTTCGCTTGTTGTAGGTGTCAAAGATGTGGCTCTTTTCCACATAAACATGTATCTAGTCTTCTTTGGATCCTTTTCCCATGTAGTTTATGCAGAGTTTATGCACTCTGCAATTTCCTCAAGTATACAATCCTCACACCTTTCCATGGGTGAACCATAAATCTGTTTATTGCATCTGTGACTGCCTTTCTCTGTGGAAATATCTTCAGCGATATCAATTTTGCGGTAACACCTATAAGTGATATCGTAGGAGATGTATCTTTCGCTTTGTGACTTACTGCAAGTGGCGTGATTAAGTCTAGACTCACCCGTGGTGCTGCTAATGGCATTGTTTCATTTTTTTCCTTGGCTAATATTCCATCTGTACAGGTCCCTGTTCTTCTCTGTCCACTCATCTGTTGATGGGCTTTTTGGTTGCTTCCATGTCTTGGCTATTGTAATGCTGCTGCAAAGGAGACTTGCCTGCCTGTGCCTTTCCAATTCTGCCTTCTTAGGTTACAGGCCCTGGGGTGGGCCTGCTGGATCATATCGTAACTCAGCGTTTACCTGGTAAAGGCACCTCCATTCTGTTCCCGTTAGTGCCTCTTACCAGGTTAAGTCCCACGTAACGTCGAGGGTATGCACTTCTCCACAAGCCCTTCAGCATGAATTGTTGGGAGTTCTGTTGCTGATGGTTCTTCTGACTGGTGTGAGCCGATACCTCTGTGGTTGGATTTGCATGCGTCTCATAAACCCTTGAAATCGAGCTTTCAGGGATGTCCTTTTTTTCCTTCAAACTGTGTGTGTAGCTTACCGCATCACATTCTTTTCTTGAAGTATGTGTCATCTTTTGAAATACTTTGGCCAGCACCTCCCTCAAGACATTTTGAGGGCAGGTTTCACTGAGAGCCCTCCAGGACTTGTGCACATGAAGTGACCATTAGCACGGGTTTTCAAGCTGCTGTTGCAGGTAACGGCCAGAGGGCTGCAGCATTTCTGCGTTTCCCACTCCGGTAACTAGTGAAACAGACCTTCCTGCCGGTGGTGTTCCTCGGTTATCAATTAGAGTGGCATGTGTCTGGAGAAATCCCCCAAAGCTGATGTCTCCTTACGTATAACTGTTTTTAAAATGGAATTTCTACTTTTCACGGTTGGACGATTCCATTGTGTACACGGACCACTTCTCCTTTCTGCCTTCCTCTGTTGATGGACATTGTCATTGCTTCCAAGTGTTGGCTATGGTAAACATTGCTGGATCGCAGGATTGCCAGCCCGTGTCTTTTTGATTCTCATCCTCTCAGGTGATAGACCCAGCAGTGGGTATGCTTGATTGAACGGTCGCTCAGTGTTTACCCTTTCCCGGCAACTGCACTGTGTTTTCCTTAGTGGCTCTTACCACGTCCCACTTAGAACCGAGGGTACGCATTTCTTCCCCACCCCGTCAGCATTTCTCGTTTGCAGAATGTTGGCTGATGGCCATTCTGAGCGGTGTGACCTGATAGGTTTTTGTAACGTGTATTTGCATGTCTTTAAAAATTCCTAATGTTCAGCAATTTTCCACGCCTTTTTTTTTTATTCTGTTAAATAAAAACAGAAAAAAAAAAAAAAACTGTGAATACAATAAACCTCTTGAAATTGTCTTCTCGGAAGGTTGCCCTCTTTTGACTTTTTTGGTCGATTTTCGACTCCAGGATTTGTTTTGGAGGGCAGGTGTCCTTTACAAGCCTGAAATGTGTGAGAATATCCAGTGACCATCAGCACTGAGTTTAAAGCTGCTGCTGTGGGAAACGGCCACGAGGCGTCAGCATTGCTACATTCCCACATCTGGTTACTAGGCCAGCAGAGCCCTTCTGGAAGTCCTGTTCCCAGGTTGTCAACTGGAATGGAATGTGCCAGGAAAAAACCCCAGAAGTTTATGTCACATGACTTCTTGTTCGCTCTTTTGATTTTTTTAATCGGGGTAATGATTAGAATATTGTTGGTCCTAGGTGAACACAATCTGGTTCATTTGTACATTCTATCTATATCTATATCTGTATCTATATCTGTCTATATATATATATATATCTATCTATCTATTCTTCTACAGATCCCCTTCCCATGTAAATGATTGCAGAGTGTTCTGGTGACCTCCCTTGCTATACGGTCGGTCTGTCTGATATATGTATTTAATATGTATGTGTACACATATGGTGACACTAATCTTAATTTATCCATTCCCCCCACCTTTCATTTTACATAAGCTTAGTTTGTTTTCCAAGTCTGTGAGGGTCTTTCTTTGTGGAAATATGTTCATTTGTGTCAGCTGTTAGATAACGCCTATAAGTGATGTCATACGATATGTCTTTTGCTTTCCGACTTACCTCATGTTCTGTGATTAACTCTAGGCTCATCTACGGTGCCTCAAAGAGCAGTGTTTCATTGTTTTCCATGGCTAATAGTCCACTGTGTACGCGCACCAGCTCTTCTTATCCATACATCTGCTGATGGACGTTTTGGTTGCTTCGGTGTCTTGGCCACTGTGAAAATCCCTGGAGTGCAGCTCTTGCAGCCTGTGTCTTCTCGACTCCGGTCTTCTCAGGTGAGAGGCTCAGCTGTGGGTGTTCTGGATGGAATGGGGGCTCGATGTTTAATGTGAAACGCAGCTCCTTTCTGTTCCCATTATTGGCTGTTACAACTGGACATCTCATCAGCAGCTGGAGGGAACAGAGTTCTCTAAAACCCCTTCAGCATTTAGTGTCTGTAGTCTTTTGGCCGACGGTAGTTAACTTGAGTGAGTTGAAAGCTCTTCGTAGGTTCGAGGAGTCTGATCATTCCTGAGGTTGAGCTTTTCTCCACTTCCCTTTTTTTTGATAAAGAGTGAGTAAAACTTACCTCTTCATACTATCTCTTTGACACATTTGCCTGCTTTGAATTTTTTTGGCCATTGCCTAGCTCAGGACATTTTTTGAGGGCAGGTGTCTTTTCGAGGCCCGGGTCCTTGTGAACGTTAAGTGACCCATAGCTCTGCGCTTCGAGCCGCTCTTGCGGGAAACGGCCACAAGGCGGCAGCATTTCTCCATTTCCAACTATGGGCTTTTCTGCAACAGAGGCTTCCTGGATAAATTGTGTTCGTAGGCTGCAAATTAGAGTGCGGTGTGCCAGGGCAAACCCCCAAGAGCTTATACCTCCTTACTTCTTGTGTGTTTTTTTAAATTTAACTGTTGTTTATTACCACAGCAGATTGGATAAAAATGTGGTGTGTGCTCTCGGTGTACAGTCTCTGGTTCGGTATATGTATGTATCGGTCTAGTCATCTTTGGATCCTTCCCCGTGTAGGTTATTACAGAGTGTTGAGTCGACCTCTCTCGGGATTCCTTAGGTATTTTGTGATTATGTATTTCATAGGTATCAGTACACGTCTGTAAACGTCCATATCCAAATTCATACATTCCGTACACCTTTCCACTTGGTTAAACATAGTTGCTTTTCTGAATCTATGCACGGCCTTCTCTTGGAAATGACTTCGTGGGTATCAATTTTTAGGTAACAACTCTAAGTGATGTCATAGGGTATCTATCTTTCGGTTTCTTTCGTACTTCCTTTTGGGTGATTATCTCTAGATCCTTCTACGGTGGTGCCAGCGGCACTGTTCCATGCTTTACCGTGGCTAATATGCCGTTGTGTACATGGGCCCCTTCTTCCTGGTGCATTGTTCTGTTGATGGACATTTGGGTTTCGTCCAAGTCTTGGCTATGGTACATGTTGCTGCAGTGCAGGATGGCCAGCCTGTGTCTTTTTGACTCTGGTCTACTCGCGAGATAGGCCCATCAGTGGGCCTACCCGATTCGGTGTTAGCTCGATCTTTACCTTTCAACGCACCTCCACTGTGTTCTCACTCCTAGCTGTTACCAGGTTACGTCCCAGCAGCAGCCAGAGGGCACAGAGTCCTCTGAACCACCTTCAGCACTTATTCTTTGTAGACCTTGTGGCTGATGATCATTCTGACGACTGTGGGTGAACGTTTCTGTCGAGTGGATTTGCAGGGCTTTCTTAATTCCTGATGGTGAGCATTTTTCCAGGCCCTTTTATTTATCACAAGAGAAAGAAAGAAAGAGAAGACAGAATGTGCTCAAAATATGCCTCTTGAAATTGTCGTTTTGAAATGTGCATGTCTTTTGAGTTTTTTTCCCTCGATTTACGACCCAAAGAATTGTTTTTGAGGGCAGGTGTCATGTACAGGCCTGCAATGATTTTGAATATCAAGTGACCATTAGCGCTGGGTTTAAAGCTGCTGTTCTGAGAAACGGCCACAAGGCGGCAGCAGGTCTCCTTTACCAAATCTGGTTAGGGTTGGGGTTAGGGTTAGGGTTAGGGGTTACGGGTTAGGGTCAGTGTTAGTGTTAGGGTTTGGGTTAGAGTTAGGCCCCCGGTGAGGCTGAGGGTCGAGATCGGGGTACGGATACATGTTAGGGGGAGTGTGCGTTGCAGCGCACGGCGTCTCGTTAGGGTGGGCCTCAGGCTTCAGGCTGCGGGGGAGGAATAGGTGTCAGGGTCAGGGCTGGAGCTAGGGTTAGGGTTAGGCTCCCCGTGAGGCTGAGGGCCGAGATCGGGCTACGGATACGTGTTTGGGGGAGTGTGCGCTGCAGGGCACGGTGTCTCGTTAGGGTAGGCCTCAGGCTTCAGGCTGCGGGTGAGGCCTAGGGGTCAGGTTCAAGGCTGGAGTTTTGGTTAGGGTTAGGGCCCCGTGAGGCTGAGGGCCGATATCGGTGTACGGATACGTGTTAGGGGGA